>NC_080793.1:15026160-17526160 GCF_028018385.1 Neofelis nebulosa
GGGAGATGATGTAGTGTGTCGTTTCCTGTGCACCTGCTGTGCCGGGTGCCCATCGCGCATTCTCTCATTTAAGCCTCCGGGGACCCTAGGAGCCTGTACCGTTATCCCCATGTACTGGAAAGGAAACACTCACAGATTTTTGTTATCTGTCTGTGGTCACACAGCTAGTTAGCGGTAGAGCCCAGATTTGAGTCTACTTCTGCCTGTCTTCACAGCCTGGGGATATTGAAAGAGGTTTGGGGAAACCACCCAAGATTATCAATTTTCGGTTCTGATTGTTTTGCTCGGGCGAGACATGCCGTCTCCATGCCTCCCCGAAACATTTATTATAACTCCACCGGTGCCGAGCACAGGAGCCTGTCGGCGCCTCCGTGTTGCCATGGCAGCTGCTCCTCCTCAAGGCCACCTCAGCACACACGTGCCCCCCTCCCTGCAGTGGGCCTTTTACTTCAAGCCTTCTCTGACTGCTCTTCGCGTGAGGTCCAGGGTCCTTGGTCCTGCCCCATTCGCTAGCAGGAAGGCGTAGCTTTCAGGCTGGATGTTTTGTCAATCCCGAGTCCTTGAGAAACTGTGACATTAGCTTGGGGCGTTGGAATTATTGACCAGTGGCAGCCGGTGTCCCAGAGTGGTTTTCTATTTCTTTGGTCTTAACAGAGGTGCGGTTGGGTGAGAGAGAGCACAGAATTTGGGGTCTGACCGACCTGGGTTTGAATTTCAGCACTAGAACTTACTCGTCGTAAAGCTCTGTAAACAACTTTCAGCCTCCGTGAGACTTGGTTTCCTTTCTATAAACACAGGACTCAATACTTACCATGTATGCAGTCATCAGGGCTCAGGATGTTTTATGTCCAAGGGCCTTGGCACATGCTTGGCTCAAGGCGGGTGCGTGGTAAATAGTAGTTTCTATTACAAACGGTTATAATAAGAGAAATGCTTTATCCTGTTTGGTGTCCTGACTTTCCCTGAGACTCTGATTTACGCTGAGGGCCTTCTACCACCAAAAAAACACACACACACACACACACACACACACACACACACACACACACATTTGCGTAGGCTCCCGGGGACCCATACAGTGGACCTCAGATTAAGCACCTCTAATCTTTTTTTTTTTTTTTTAAATTTTTTTCAACGTTTTTTATTTATTTTTGGGACAGAGAGAGACAGAGCATGAACAGGGGAGGGGCAGAGAGAGAGGGAGACACAGAATCGGAAACAGGCTCCAGGCTCCGAGCCATCAGCCCAGAGCCTGACGCGGGGCTCGAACTCACAGACCGCGAGATCGTGACCTGGCTGAAGTCGGACGCTTAACCGACTGCGCCACCCAGGCGCCCCTAAGCACCTCTAATCTTGAGGAATGACCCAGTTACATGTCCTTTGTGGGATTTTGGAACAGGTCATTTTCATGTGGTCAACTCTGTTAGTTTGGGGAACATGTGGAAGAAATGTGGCATATTGGTCACCTTTCTCACTTAAAACATGCAAGTTCTTAATCTAGGTATCCGCATTAAAATTGTATAAGCAAATGAAACGGGAGAGTGGAGTAAACTGCTGTATATGCACATAGACACTAGAACTTGAACCAGACATTAAAATAATGCATCCGATGGGTGTTTATGCGACGGAGAGAACGGAACCAAGGAAATGATGTAAGTGGACCAGTAATTACTATGCATGTAAACGGTGTACACTTTTGACTTAGCATGTTGCAGAAGTATTTTAAGATTAAAAAGGAGGCATGATCTTTTCAGGATGACCTTTCCAAGATGGCGGGCAAACTTATTGTGAATTTAAAGATGTACCTTTTGGCTTAACACAAGATTTTATGGTCCCTATGATCCAGTTTTTAGGAGGAGGTTTCTTTCTTTTTTTTTTTTTTTTTTATTAATGTTTATTGATTTTTGAGACAGAGAGAGACAGAGCATGAACAGGGGAGGGTCAGAGAGAGAGAGGGAGACACAGAATCTGAAACAGGCTCCAGGCTCTGAGCCATCAGCACAGAGCCTGATGTGGGGCTCGAACCCATGAACTGTGAGATCATGACCTGAGCCAAAGTCGGACGCTTAACCGACTGAGCCACCCAGGCGCCCCTAGGAGGAGGTTTCTACGAGCAAGTGTCAGATGACTGTAGGTGGATGGGGATCGTTTCAAAAGAAATCCAGACCCTGGTCATAGTGTGGAAGTGAGCTTGAGAGGCTGGTAATCAGAGGTGGCATCAGGCGGGTGCTGTCCCTGAGTGACCATGATTGTGAGTAAATAACTTTACCTGAGCCTGTTTCCCCATTCATAAAATGGGGAGCAATCCCATCTACCTGATCCGTCCGTCCGTCGATCCATCCATCCGTCCGTCCTCCCAGCAGATATTTATTGAGTGCTATTCTGGTTGTTTATTGCATTTGCCATTCCTAGGTGTTGCTGCTGATGTTGTTCTAGGGGCTGTGTTCTGAGCACCCTGGTGCTTTTTGGTGGGAAATCGTATTTAAAGACTACAGTCTGGATGCCGGGGAGGATGCTGATTTTAGGCTTTCGCAGTGAAAGGAAGGAAATCGCAGAAAGTAGAAGTTCCTCTTGATAGTTGGAATTCATATTTACAAAGACATGTTTGTACTTATTTTTGTATTTGTATTGGTTTCACTTAGGCTTGTAGTCTTGGTTCTCATCACATTAATAATTACTTATTTAATAAGTGTATATATACATGCACAGTTTCAGAATAACAATACAAATATTGCTTCCAGCACGATTACTCAAACAGTGTAAGATTTTCTGCAGTGGTTCCTTGTGTCCTTGGAGAAGTACCCCACTTAGGGGCATATAAATTACTCTGCTTTTAAGTTGCTGAAATAACTCCTCCCTGTTTGGCTAACCAATCAACTTGATATACAGTTCGATTTATTTGTTTGTTTGTTTGCTGTGCTTCTGGTTTTAGGAGATTTTTATGTTGTTTTTCAAATAGTTACCTAAACATTTAAACGGCTTCGAGTGTCACATCTGTAAAATGAGTTCTTCTCCCTCCTTCTACCATATTCTCTTTTATTTCCCGATAGGCAACCATCTGATTTATTTTATAGTTAAATACATGACAGTATGCTATACATTCTTTTTTTTTTTTTTTCCTCCTGAACCCCACCTGAGCAGTATATTCTGAAGATTACTGTAGGGCAGCGTATTTAGAGTCCTCATTCTTTTTTCTTTATCGGTTCTGAGTGCTCCATTGTGAGAATGTCCCATAGTTTATTCCTTTACTGGTGGATATTTGGGTGTTTCCAGCTTTTTGCTATTATGAATAGTACTTCAGTATTACAAATAGTGTATATCCTGAGGTAGTTATAATCACGCTGTTGACTGTTGGTTTTGTGGTTTTCTCCCTGACATTATAACACGAGCATTTTCCATGTTACTTGTGAATGTCATTATTGAAGATAATTTTTTTTTTCCTGATCAGGAAAGTAATACAGACTTATTTAGAGATTTTAGAAACTCAGAAAGATAAGAATCGGTTGAAAGTCACCCACAATCCCACTGTTTAGGTATACTGTTCTTATTTTGACGTGTTTCCTCATGGGCTTAACAATATTTTGTGTAAGCATTTAGGAAACAATCAGCATCGTATTATATAGCATCCTGGTTTGGTGTTCCTCAGAATTGTGTGGTTTTTTTTTTTTTTGTTTTGTTTTTTTTTATACCGTACTGTTTATAATTAATTCCCTATTGTTGGATATTTAATTTCTTTCTGGTTTTCGGTATTATAAATAATGTTGTGATGAATGTGCATAAAGCTTTTTCCAAATTTCAGCTTATTCTTTTTTCTTTCTTTTTTTTTTTTTTTTTTAAAGTTTATTACTTTTGAGAGAGAGCGCGCAAGTCGGGGAGAGGCGCAGAGAGAGAGGGAGAGTGAGAGAATCCCAAGCAGGCCTGGTATGGGGCTTGAACCCACGAACTGTGAGATCATGACCTGAGCCGAAGTCGGACGCTTAACCGACTGAGCCCCCCCCCCCCCCCAGGCGCCCCCTCAGCTTATTTTTGAAGCTGGTTTTCACGAGACCTTCTGTGAGAAGGAAGCGTGTGTTTGTTAAACACATCTGTTCGCTTGCTCTCATATAGTGGAAACAGGTGAGGGAGTGTCCCCTTGAAATCTGTGAAATAAATTCTGTTTTTTCTTTTCCTTTTGGTAGGACCTTAGGAATGAAGTTGAGAAATTACGCGATGAAGTGAATGAGAGAGAGAAGGCCGTGGAGAATCGTTACAAGAGTCTTTTGAGTGAAAGCAATAAAAAATTGCACAGTCAAGAGCAGATGATCAGAAGTCTAACAGGAAGTATGAATCCAAAGGACTTGTTGCTTCGGGTACCAAAGCTTCTTTTTCTTTTGTGTTTAAATCTGTTGACTTGCCATAGGTCGTTTTGTTGAAAAACTCTTTTTGCAGAAATGCGTATATAAAAATAAGGCTGGCAAAAACGATTATAGCCTTCGCTGCTGTGTGTCAGAGCACATCAGAGCTTTCTTTATGTCCTTTGGACGCCAGCCACCAGCAAGAAGGGAAGGGACTGATTCTGGGTCGTACGACTGGTCAGCGGCAGAGCGCGATTGAGGCCCTGGGCTGTTTCGCTCCAGAGGCCGGCCCGCTTCACCGAGGTCCTTCCGCTGTGTGTGCCTGCTGCTCCTGACGTGCACCGTGGCCTCTGACTCTGTGCTTTTGCTCTAACTGTCCCTTTTTGTCGTGGAGTACCCCTCTTGCTTGATCGTATAGTGAAGTTTTGATTTAGTGCAGGTGTACAGGTAAGCCAAGCTGGACTCACCATAGGCATTTAACTCTGCCTCCTACTGGAGCCTTGTTAAGATTCAGTGAAGGGGTGAAAGATACAAGCCCACAGGACTGAGAGCCTTTGGGTGATTTTATTACTTTCACTCAAAAGTGAAGTAAGTGCCAATAAGAAGCAAGCTGGTTTACCCTACAGAACCCAGAGAGGCGCAGCAGGCAGATGAGGGTCCTGGTCCCTTTGTAACCAGGAGATTTGGCTGGAATGCTGGGCAGTTCGGTGACCGCGTCCTCTTCACCGTCTCCCTGCTGAACTTAAACCAGAGAAGCTCTGGCCTGGGGGTCACCAGATAGGGCTGAAGGCAGGAGTGGGTCTCTTGGATGCAAACGAGGAGGGAGTGGAAGCCTACATCCCCAGCATGAGAGTCCTTGAGGGGAGAAAAGAGAGTCGGGGGTCTTCCAGCAGGACAAGCAAGTCCCCACTTGGTCCTCTCACAGTGAGCCTGCACTGCCCTGCCCTTTCCACACTCAGAGCCTCTGAGCACTTTTACCTTTAAAGGTAGCTGGACAGCTTGAGTTCCCCAAACAGGACAAAAGTGTCTAAGAGGAAGGACAGACAGACAGACAGCACAAAGCTATGTGGAGGAGGCAGTAGAAACCGGAGGATGTGAAGCAGACCAGACAGCTCTCCAGAGGCTCTATACTATAACTTCTTTAGACAGGAGCCAAGATCAGGATCTGAAAAATAAAAGATACTTGGAAAAGAAGAATGAGCTGTTGGAAATTGCAAGTGTGATTACAGATATAAAAAGTTTCACAGGAGAGTTAGAAACACTGGAAGATAAAGTTGAGTGAGTTTTCCAGAAAATAGAATCCAACAAAGAAACAAACAGGGGTGAGAAAATGAGAGGGAAGCAATAAGAGCTGTAGAAGCCTGACTCAGGAGCTCCGATCTCTGGCCAACAGGAGGTCCCGAAAGATGGGACAAGGCAGAGCAGAGGAAGGAAAACCTGACTATTAGGAGAGCTTCCGGAGCGGAAGGACAGGCACCTGTGCCTCAACAGGGTCTGCTGCGTTTCTTACACAATGAGTCGTGAGTGACCCACACTGCCAAGGCACGTCCTTGTGAAATAGTAGCACGTGGGGATAAAGAGAGGCTCTGAGAGGCTTCTAGAGCGAGATGCAAAGGACCCAGACTCGAAATAACATCAGAGGTCTCAGCAGCAACACCGGAGGCCAGAAGGCAGGAGAACAGCACTTTCAGAGTGTGGGGGAAGAGTGACGTCCAGCCCAGCATTCTGTACTCCGCTGAGCTGGCAGCGAGACGGGGGCAGACAAAGGCGTTTTCTGGCATTCGGTGCCTAAAATCCTATGCCTCCAGGGTACCGCCTTGCAGGGAACTCCTGAACAGTGACCCTATCCATACAAATGAGAAGCTAACTGAACAGGACAGAGACGTGGGATCCAGCAAGTAGGGGATTTTCCTAGGTTGTGGTGACCAGACGTGCCAGGGTGCAGAGAGCTTGTATTTGAGTGCTTTCGAGAGAGGGCCTCCACGTTGGGCTTTCTCCGAGAAACAGAAACAGAGCCCTTCCCTTACCTGGTGTGTCTGGCTGCATCTAGAGACATTTGAAAGTTATTTTAGAGAGTTTAGAGATGAATTTACATTAAGTACCTAATTTAGTTTCATGAACTAAGTGGACAAATAGAGCAAAGCACTTGTTACTGATTCCAAGGAAAGCAGAGAAACAAGCACGAAAGGAGATGTGCTCACGGGAGGGCCACGTGGGTGAGTCGTGGACAGTATTTGTGTGGTCATGATGCTGTGAATGCGGACTGTCATCTGAATTGAAATTGTAACTATCAGGAAAAGTGCTGAGGTGGGGAGGCAGATGATGTAAGAGCCAAATCCCTGAACTTGCGCCGTGGGAGCCGAGACCCATGTTACTTTCACAAGTCAGGCCGCGGGAGAGTAGGAATGTAATATAAGTAGCGGAAGAAGCCGAGGGGCTGGAAGCTGTGTTTTCCTGGGAGTGGGGCCCGGAGGTGAGGAGGAAGAGGTGGGGGCTGACGTTCTCCCTGTAAGCCGTGCTGTGCTGTTTGATTGTTACACAGCGTATATGTATAATTGGACTTTTAAAAAAAGGAAAATGAAAAGCGTTACTTCAAGCGCAGCTGTATTATAGCAAGTCTAGAAATTCAGTATTGGTTATTTGGTTTCTAATTTTTCCTGGGACAGTTAAAGAGGTTTTTATAAGAAAAAGTGCCTCTGTTTTTTTCATGTTTGTGCTGATCTCCTTTCTCATAAAAGCTTGACATGATGAAGTAAGTCTGATAGATTCTTAGGAATGAGAGGTGGTTCTCGTCCTTAATTTCTGACCCAGAGTGGACAGACCCCTAGCTAAGGAGTTTCTAGGTTTTAAACACTTAGAGATAGATTCCATGCTTCAACTTGCCCACGAGATCAGAGAAACGGTCTCCAGTCCTGCTGTGTTGTCGAATGCCAGATCTTCTGAAGGGGTCGATGAAGGGGACTGTGCTGTGCGTCATCACGAGGACGCTTTCATCTGTGACCACACCTCAGAACGCTTTGCGGTTTTTCTTCCCGAAGTCCAGTTTCCTCGCGGATATCGATGGTTCAAGTTTTGTCAAATTTGTGATGTTTCGAGAGAGACGGGATTTTGTTGGGTTGCGATAAACACTTCCTCTATCATCGCAGTAACCCTGCAGGATAGGAAGCAGACCCGGAGGTCACGCCCTGGCCAAGGGGGACCCAGGATGGGAACCCCGTCCCATGGGGCCAGGCCTGGGCTTGGTGCTCCACACCCGTTGGGCAGCCATCTCGGTGGTGGGGAGAAGGGCTTTGTAACGACTGCCACCACCTTGCCTGTGCCGTGCCCGCGGGCTGCTTTTCTCCTCGGGGTGCTGGCTGCGTTACAGTTTTGTGATTGCCTAGTATTTGGGGATGATGGAAATTTTTTCGAGGAAAATAATGTGAAGAAAAAATAAAGTATCTTCCCTTCAAGAGTTCTGGACAATCTGTTACGAAGACTTTTTTTTTTCTTGATGAAAACTTCCTCACGATTTGTTTCCATAGAAATTCAGTGAAAAAGATTCGGAAGCAGTCCAGCAGAACCATCGTTCACAGACCGGGGAGGATCTCACGGTCAGGAGTGAAGACTTCCCGGAAAAGTGCTCTTTGTGGCGGTCACCATGCAAACAGCTCTTCTCCGAGGTAAGCTTGACCGGAGGCAGACATCACACGTGAATTCACGTTCTCTCCTGACACGTATGTGATATCTGCTCTCATCTAGAGCCCCTCCAGTGCCTTCTTGCCAGTAATTGAGCTTCTAACAGATACGGGGAGGGTTCTTTGTCTGCCTTACAGATTAGTGTCCATTAGCTGAGCAGTGGCGTTTGCAACACTCAGGAAACTGGTAAATCACAGCTCGTTGAAGATGAGCCTAGGGGTTGCCTGGGTGGCTCAGTCCGTTAAGCATCTGACTCTTGATTTTAGCTCAGGTCATGATTTCACAGTCCGTGGGTTTGAGCTCCGTTTCAGGCTCTGTGCTGACAGTGCGGAGCCTGCTTGGGTTTCTCTCTCTGTAAACCCGCTCACGTGCTCTCTCTCGAAATATGAACTGTAAAAAAAATTGGAAAAAAAAAAAAAGAAAAAGATGAGCCTTGTATTTGCTGTCCCAGGGTTCACATCTCAAGAACTATGTAATCTCTCTATGTAATTTCTGTGTTAAGAACATTTTCCTGTTCAGATACACACGAAAACTGGCCCAGCGGGCCCTCCTTCCTGGTCTGGCCTCAGGTCGCTCGCCATCATCTCTAACTACAGCTGACTTCTTGCAGATTCCTCAAAGTGCCGTGTTTGCGCCTCTCTCCGTGCCTTCGCACGTGCTGTTCCATCTGCCTGGAGTGGCTTTTGTGTCCTTGTTTACTGGGTGACTCCTAAACATCCCTAAAGGAGCCCCTGTGGTGTCGCCTTCCCTGCCCCTGCTTAGCGGTGACGTCTCCTCTTCCTCCCTGGCGCTCAGCACTTTGCACGCCCATCCTCGTGTTGGTGTTATGGGATCCCCATAACACCCATAACCATCACCATAACACCCGAGTGGTGCCCCTCACCCAGGCCCTTACACACCACGGATGGCACCTCAGGGTAGGGGACTGGAATTCGTGTGTGAATCCCGATGCCTGGCCCAGTGCGTGGCCCAGTAAGCAAATGTTTGTTGAGTGAAGAAATGATTTGGTTCGTGTGACATACATACAGATTGCTCTGACCCCCAGCTTGCATGTGATGCAACTTGGCAGCCAGATGTGGGAAAGGAGAGGAGCTCACCGTAGGCCAAGGTTTTGGTTTTTTTTTTTCCCCTTAAACCTGGCTTTAATTAAGTTCATACATTCAGAAGACAGAGAACTCTTACGCAAATTAGCTCCCTGATGAATGGCTCTGATCGTGACGTGCGGTTTTGTGAAGGGTGATTCTCACAATAATTAACAACCGGTACAGCACGGGAACACCCATCGGATCAGACTCGGGCAGTAGGGCTGGAGTACCTGCTCTGGTGCGGGTACCAACCCTGCGGTTACTGGATTCTGGAGAGGTCCCTAGGGGAGGGGCCAGGGCACCTGGGGTGGTTGGGGAGGACGAATCAGGGGTCGTTTTACGGCTGGTGTAGGAGTTGTTTGGCAGCCAATACTAGCTTTTGCACTGTGGATAGGCTCAGGGTCAGCCCTGGGCCGGGGGGCATCACTGGACAGTGGGGGCTTTTTCTTACCTCCGACCCTTGGTGGACTGGCATTCTGCCGTTTCTCTTGGATGAGAATACCAGCATAGTGTCGAGGACCCCTTGGGCTGGGTCAGAAGCCTGGAGGCCAGGATTTTTCTCTTGGCCCTGTCACCACGTAGGTGATGCTGGGCATTTAGACGGACAGATCTTCACTGACCTGAACGCATCTCATCGAACTTTGCCATGTCGAATCCTGTTTTAGTCATATAAACTGTGTCTAAGTGTCGAACGAAACGTTTATGGGTGTGTGGAACAGGCTGAGTGTTTTCCAGTTTAATCTCACTAGTTTGATCAGCTGTCCCGCTTTTTTGGTTTCTTGGGCTGGGCGCTGTCTGTACTGCGTAGAATCACAAGTGAAGAGTCATCATTTCATTTTCTGTTACATGTAGATGCTGGTGATGTTTAAATTACCACAATGCCTTAGTATTTTATTTTATTAAAAATTTTTTTTTAAAGTTTATTCATTTTTGAGAGACAGCGAGACAGAGCGTGAGCAGGGGAGGGGCAGAGAGAGGGAGACACAGAATCCGCAGCAGGCTCCAGGCTCCGGGCTCCGAGCTGTCAGCACAGAGCTTGATGAGGGGCTCGAATCCATGAACCGTGAGATCATAACCTGAGCTGAAGTCAGACGCTCGAGCGACTGAGCCACCCAGGCGCCCTTAAAATGCCTTAGTGTTTTCGCAAAGGCTTTAATTCTGTTCTGCAAGACTAATTGCTAATTGTGGGTAAGGAATTATAAATGATCGTTTTGGAATTATAAATTTCTAAAGTGTCAGTTCAGGTAGTCCCGACTGGGCGCAGCCTGCAGTTTCCTTCCCCTCGCGCCCTTCCTCCTCCCCCCCCCCCCCCCCCCCCCCCCCCCGCCATGAGAAAGGTATGCTTTTTAGACCGTAGTTCGTTCTTTGTAGAAAACGTGGATTTCTCCCGTTGTGCCCTCGGCCACTTTGTGTTGATTTAGGGTTTATCCTCTGCCCATTTCTACAAAGAACTTGAGGCTATGATGAGGTCTCCATGCAGTCGGGGCAGTCTCTGTTGCCTCTGATCACTGTGTGATCCTGAGAATTAATGCTGGACGATCAGGGAATTGAAGAACAGAGAGTAAACCACACTGACCGTATTTAAGTTGCCTCAGCCAAAGATTTATAGCTTGGCTGTTGACATGGTTGGGACAGCGCTGCTGAATTTCCTGAGTATCCAAACAAATGTCTTTGTTGCCGAGCTGTGACATAGCTACCAAAGTAGACACCATCCATTTAGCAGGCCACTAAATTGCCCTGCTTACCAAGAAGTGAGCCGTTAAGCTTTCTCTTTACATATCAGCTACCTCTTCAGGTTGTGGTCTGTGCATGACATGTGTTTCCTTCTAGTCATTAAGGAAACTGTGCAGAGTAGGAAATGCCCAGGATTTGTGTCGGAACGCCCGTTCTTCTCGCTAGTTCCGTGACCTTGGGCAAGTCCCTTCATCTCTCTGAAACCCACCCTCCCGACCTGTAAATGGGGGAATTGCATGCTTACCTCCTGATAGAATTGGAAATAATGTAAGTGCATTACTTAAGGTTCTTCTGGTTGCAAGCTGTGAATCCAGCATTGAGTAGTGTGGTCAAAACGATCACAGTGAAAGGGAGTATTTGTTGGGAGAGCTGAGTAGCCGTGTCTCGGGGAGGGTGAAACTGTGGCAGCCCCGTGGGCAGCAGAGGTCTTGAACCCTTGAGCTCTGTCCTTGACATGATGCACACCCAGCGTCCCAGACTTCTGGTTTCTCAGTTGAAGTCTCTGAATCCGGAGAGAAAATCGAACTGGTTCAGTGTGGGTCCAGGGGGCTGGCTCACTGACAGAGGGGGCTTCCAGGGTCTTGCCCCTGTGTTTTAGGGACAGTTTTCAGATGAGAGAGGGGAGGAGGGGTGAGCTGGGTGGTCATTCCAAGGGCTGTGGAGGAACGACTGCGGAGTCAGACACAGGTAGGTGTGTGGCAGTCATACTCTCCTTTCGGGGTGAGAGACCTCCCGTCTGGGCTGTGTCTTGTTCCTCGTCTGGGGGGGCAGGAGGGAGGGTGGGGGTGGCTGCTTGTCGCTCCCTTCTGGGCAGCCTGGCCCTCTGCCTCTACACTGAGGAGATCCACTGGTTTGTGAGCTCTGCTGAGGGAGCCAGATGACTTCATTCTAATGGGGCATGATTCAACACAGGGGAGTAGGTGAATGATGAAATGGGACCCAAATGGCTCTGAAGAGTTCATTTATTTAACATGGGTGAGCTATTTGCTTCTAGGAAGACGTTGACTCACTCTGACTTCCATTATGCACAATACCCACAGGAATCTCTGCTCTTAAGATCCATATCGGTCCCTGTGTTCTCCACTTACCCATTTCATGCAGATTACCCATTTTCTTGCAGATTCCTGAAAGTGCCATGTTTGTGCCTCTCTCCGTGCCTTCGCACGTGCTGTTCCATCTGCCTGGAGTGGCTTTTGTGTCCTTGTTTACTGGGTGACTCCTAAACATCCCTAAAGAAGCCCCTGTGGTGTCGCCTTCCCTGCCCCTGCTCAGTAGTGATGTCTCCTCTTCCTCCCTGGCGCTCAGGACTTTGCACGCCCGTCCTTGTGTTGGTGTTATGGGATCCCCATAACACCCATCACCATAACACCCGAGTGGTGCCCCTCACCCAGGCCCTTACACAGCAGGATGGCACCAGTCTGTGGCAGCATTTGGTCTTTGCCAGGTACTGTTCCTGGCTTGGGACATGGCTGCCCACAAGGGGCCGTCGGACCTGTCGGCAGGTGGTTGGTACGCTTGCCCCGGGGTGAAAGTGAACCAGTGCCGTGGGCGCTGGAAGAGGGCATTTTTCTCTGTCAGGCAAGGCTTCCTGGTGAGAATTTGGCCTAAGCAGACCCCGTAAGGTGCTTGGGAGTGTGTCAGTGGAGAGGGGTGAATGATGGTCTCTGCGGGGCGGGGGCGGGGGTCGTTCCTCTGGAGCTCGGATGGAGGGGTTCCTCTGTCCCACTGAGGAGGAAGAGCGGGGGGAAGGGAAGTGCAGGTGTGGGCAGCTGGCAGGTGGGGGTGGGAGGTTCCAAGAGCTGCCGGCGAGAAGGCCGGAGGGGAGCTGAGTCGGGCATCCGGGCCCTCACCTTGCAGCAGGTGGTCCTCTGGGGCCCCGCCCACCACCCTCCGGTTAAGACACGGGGCCTGGGCGCACACACTCCACATCTGGAGCCCACTCCATCCGACAGAAGTCCGTATTTACCCGTTTCTTTTCCTAGCCCTTCTTGGCTGGCTTTGCAGTTACATACGTAAGCACAGACTCTGACCGCCGCTTGTCAGCTGGACGGCCTCAAACAAATGTTCCCTCTCAGACAGTCAGTTTCGTCATCTGAAAAATGGGAGGATTAACACGCTTCCCTGGTTTCCGTGAGACACGATCTGTGTCCCAAGTGCCTAGCATAGCGCCAGAACGTGGGAACAGAAGTTATGGCTGACGTTATCGAGTGTTTATTTTGTACTGGTCATCACCCTGAGAACTTTGTAGAGATTAGCTCATTCGGTCTCCTTCACCGCCCTGTGAGCGACGTAGAATCATCACCTTCCTTTAGAGGTGTGCATATTGAAGCACAGAGAGGTCGAGGAACTTGCTGAAGGTCACACAGTTAGTAAGGTCACACCCTCCTAACTATCCCTGCCCTTCATGGTAGGTGCTCAAGAAGCAGTAGGTTTGTTTTAACGTTTGTTTATTTTGAAGAGAGAGTGCGAGTGAGGGAGGTACAGAGAGAGAGGGGGCAGAGGATCCGAAGCGGGCTCTGTGCTGACAGCAGAGAGCCCAGCGCGGGGCTCGAACTCACAAACTGTGAGAGCGCGACCTGAGCCAGAGTCGGACGTTCAACCGACCGAGCTGCTCAGGCAAGAGGCAGTAGTTTTTAAAATTTTCTTCATCATTGTTGGCTGCCTTTCATGTGGTTGACAGTGACAGTGATTCCCTGCCAAGCGCCCCGGTGCGTCGCATCCATTCTGGGGCATGGATGGCTGGACTGAAGAGCTCAGGCCTCAGGGCCTGGCTGCCTGGGTCCGCGCCCTGCCTCTCCACCTGACCTTGGCTGCCGTCAGCCCTCTGTGCCGCAGCTCCCTCATCGCGGAAACGAGGAGGGTGGTGACACCTCGGCTCCCTGGGTTGTCGGGAGGCCTGAGAAAATGCCCAGGGAGCACTGAGCACAGTGGCTGACACCGTCTTGTTATCCTGTTCAGTTCTTCCCCGGGCTCTTCTCGGGGACCCTCTGTTGACGCACATGGTGTGTACAGGTGGGAGCCGAGAGAATCCCACGTGACACTGTTGCTGTGCACAAAAGGCATATGGGAGCTCCCTGTGCCAGGGACATGTGGCATGATTTACAAAAGGGCCCGACATTTCTAGCAGTCTGGGTACCTAACTTCTCATGATCGAGCTGGTGGTTTAGCGTTTGGACCCCTTAATTAGCAGGTGGTGCCTTTGCCTTGTCTTGTTCAGGGCGAGGGGCCTGGCGGTATTCTCGCGGGTCAGGGGCCCCTAACCTTTCCTTGCCCTCTGCATCCCTGCAGCAGTCTGCGGAAGCCAGGGATCTCTTCCCTGGAAAGGTCTTCCAATGCATAAAATATATGCACGGGATTATAAAGGAAGCCAATTACTTTGAAATTCAGTCATCAGACTATTGAAAAAAATCTGCTTTGGAAATGGTGCTTCTTTATTAACGCGTTAAACGACGGGGTCACATGGTGAGTATAGTGACCGCTGTGGTTCTGAAGCGGTGGTAAAATGAATATTTTAAGATAACTTGAGATGCCTGTAACACATACAGGGTCCCTGTGTTTCTTTGGATTGACACCGTCACAGGAAAACACCAACACCGCTGTGGTGCAGTAACCGTGCTCCTTCGGGTCCAGTCAGGTTTCCACCCCTGTCCCGGGCGGTATCTTAACTTTAGGAGAAGGCATAGGTCAGTGGGAAGTACAAGGGCTGCTTGCTCTTCTAGTCTCCCCACGACCTGAGCGCCTCCCTCGAGCATTTAGGGAGCATCTTGTCCACACAGGACGCTGCCCCAGTCTGCGCATGTTAACTTTATTTAGCGTTCTTCCCTTGTCTTGGAATGATTTCAAATTTATAGGCAGGTTTCGAGAATAAAGGATTTTACCTTTCCTGAGGCCTCTGCGAGCAAGTGGCCCACGAGAAGCCCTGTCCCCTCTGAGTCCCCTAGCGTGTATTTCCCGTAAGCAGGGACACTGTCCTGTGTGCCATGGTGCAGCCGTCAAGGGCAGGGACTAGGCCGACTCCCCACCGCCTTCTAATCCTCAGACTCACGGGTGCTTCACTGCTCGTCCCGTAAAGCCCTTTGTGGCCAGAGGATCTGATTCGGGATCGCACGTTGCTTTGTCGTGATTCTTTAGTCTTTAGTCTGGGGCAGTTTCTCGGTCTTACCCTTGACTTTCATGCCCTTCATAATTTTGAAGTGTCCAGGCCAGTCATATGTAGAATGTCCTTCAGGTTGGGTTTGTCTGACGTTGCTGGGTTGATCGGGTTCAGGCAGGTGTATTTGGTGGGAATATCCTCTCATCGCAGCCTGTTGGTCCCCAATTTAGATTTGTCTCATTACCGGCCACGCTGACTTTGACGGCTTTATGCAGGTGGCGCCTGCTAGGTGTCTTGACTATATGGTTACTCTTTTTCCTTTGTAATTGGTAAGCATTTTGAGGTGTTTTGAGCCTATGTAAATATCCTGATAGTCTTCAAACTTTCACCCATTGGTGTTAGCTGGCTACCTCAGGTCACATAAGTAGGTTCCAGAGATCCCCCTTAGATCCCTTTGTCATCATTCTGTTCCGGATGCCTTTAGAAGCGGCTCACTTGGCCTTTTCTGTTTTAATGTAAGTCCCTTGTCCCTTTTGGTTGATGAACTTCTGTTCTCCAGAGCAAGAGCAACGTGGAGAGGCGTTCTCTGTGGTGTTGCGAAAACGATGACCAGCCGCTTGGAGGGGAGGCAGTTTCACGACTGGTGGATCGGGTGACAGCGATGATCCTTTTATAGCAGCCATTCAGTGTTGGAAGCACAGCACTCGGCTTTGTTCCGAGGGACGTGGCGGGCAGTCATTCCCCACTCCTCCTGCAGGTGGTGCTCTGTGACCGTGGCCTGCCCGACAGCCTGGCACCCGGGATCACCTCCGTTTGGATTTAGAAACTACCCACATATGTTTGCATAACGTCAGGATGGACTCTTTTACAGTTCTCCCCTTAATGTCAGATGCCCGTTGTCATTTCCAGGAAAAGCAACAATTAGACTATGAAGAGCTGATTCAAGTCTTAAAGAAGGAGCAGGACATCTATACTCACCTGGTAAAATCTCTGCAGAACCCAGACAGGTAAGGTTACTGTTTGGACCTCACACTCCTACGTAGACACACGTATTCCGAATAAATACGGTTGGCGTCTGAGGCAGCAAAGCCATCCTGGTTTGGTCAGGAAGCTTAGATGATGCTTGGATGATGGTTGCCTGACTTAAATCGGGTAAACCTATTTTATATCGAGAAGCATCTGACTTTGGGGTTGATTTCTTTTATTCTAATGAACTTAGGATAAAAATAACATAACAATAATTTCTCAGTAATCTATAGTGCCTTCTTAATAGATCTAGAAACACTTCCATGTGTGTTACCTTGTAACAATTGTTACCCTATTTCCCATAAGGCCACGCAGACTGAGGGAGGTTGAGTGTCTTTTCCAAAGTTACACAGGTGGTGAGTGACCGAACCCAGGGGCTCATACAAGGTTCTGGAGCGACTTGTGTCTTTATAGAACTGCTGAAATGATTTGGTGCCTGTGAGGTGTGGTGACGAGAGCCCCCCGTGGGCGAGTGCTCTTGTTCTGTCCCGGCTCTGTGTCCGCGGGCAGGTGGCCCACTCTGTCCGGGGCCTCTGTTCGCCAGTGCAGGATTGACCTCGGTGATTTTTCACCTCACAAAGTCCTCTCTCTGCACAGTGGGGGTAGTTACAGGTGAGAGGATACGGTTCATTTCAAAACTATACAGAAGTGAGGGAGGTGGGTTGGGGACACCGAGGGAGCGAGAGCGGCCATGGCTGCCCGGAGGTCAGGGCTGGGCTGTGAGTAGATGGGAAGGGGCTCATTGTATTAGCTTTTTTCGTTTGTGTCTGTTTAAAAGTCTCCATAATAAAAAGTTAAGGTATTTGTCCCCTTACTGCTCCTTCTAAGACTTTCACTCTGGCTGGAATGGTCTTCCATTCCTTCCTTCACCAGGGCCTGGGCCGTGTGCCCTCCTGCTTCTGCCTTCGCACCGTTTCCACAGCCTGCCTTTGTCTCCCAGAGGTCCTTGAGGATTCATCTGGAGGGCTACCCTCGTGAGGAGGCTGTCCCCAGGATGGTTGTCGTCCTGAGTTTTCTGCCCTCGCAGCTGCCTTTGCCACCCTCTGGGCACGTGTCTGTAACTGGCCTGCCTCCTCGTGGGGACCCTGCGCCCCCTCCGGGTGGGATCCTGTGTCGCTCAGCTCCATTTCCCCCGTGCCTGTCACCGCGGCTGGGGCGGAGTAGCCACGCAGGAAGCCGTGAGTGGACGGGCCCCCCACCCCCCGCCTGGTCTTCTGAGAGATGACATAATTTTCAGATTTGTTGATCTGAAATGAATTTAGAGAAAATGGAAACATGCCGATGAGATTTTGGGAGTAGGCGTCACTCTGTAAAAGTGGGCCTTTTCCAGAAGCCTCAGCAGCTCGGCGTTTTTACAGGGGGTGGGGCCGGTGAAGCTGGGAAACTCAGGGGCAGCGGGCCAGGTCGGGTTACCTGGGCAGCTTCTCTGGGTCCTGGGCCGTGTGGGGTGCTTGGCACTATCTCAGCTTTTACTGCTCCCTTCCAGAAGCGCCTTCCCCTGCCCTGGCGTGACGGCCTGTTAACAGTGTCTCCAGATAGTGCCACATATCTCTTGGGAGGTTAATTGTCCCCAGATGGGAATCACTGCTGTAACTCCCGAGAATCAGAAAGTTTGGCTTATAAATACCCTCTTTGCGTTCGGGAGTTGCTCAGATGTATGGAAAGAGGGAAACGCCTGTCGAGTTGTCTCCTGTGTGTTGGGCCCTGTGCTGAGCTCTTTCCCGTGCAGCTCTCGTTTCATCCTCAGAACAGTCCCGAAGGAAGGGTATCAGCCCCATTTCACAGATGAGGAAGGCAGGGCTCCGGCAGTTTGACCGACCTGCCCGAGGTCCGGAGCGGTGGTGCCGTCGGGAGCTTGGCTCCGGCTCCTCGTTTCTGCCTCCCCCTCCCTCCATGTTGCAGAAGGAGGACTGCGCAGGGCTTTTGTTTCTTTCCAGGCGAAACACCTTTTGTTCCACCAACTCCTCACACCTGGAAAAGGCCCTGGAGTTAGGGGAACATAAATGACAGGCACAGGAGCAACAGCGGTGTACTTTTCACCCTGTCAGGAAACGGAGGAGGGAGTGCAGCCGATCGCGTTCCTCCGCCCTCATCGCAAGAGCTGCGTGGAAACACGCTCCTTTTTTTTCCTCCTGCTGAAATGTCTCTGCAGCACGGCTGCATCCGAGCGAGTGCTGTGACACCTCCGTGAGGTTTTCCATCAGCCTTACAAATTGATCATTATGATTGTCTTGAAATGGAACTAGGCACAGGTTGCTGGTAGGGCCCCTTCCCTTGCAAGGAGGCTGCTTCACAACGAACCATCGTCAAAGCAGCGAGCATAGACGATTAGACATAACGGTTTATTTTCCTTCCGATGTATGTTGATTTATGTGCGCGGTTCGAGGGGTGGAGCTGGAAGAAATCTCTGAAGGAGAGTGGGGCTTGAGTCTCAAGCCCAGACGTTAGGAGCAGTTGCTGCTAATGCTAACCCTTTGGGGGCTCTGGATCCCTTTTGAAAAATCTGATGAAAGCTCATGGGCCCTCTCTTTAGAAAAATCCACATGTTCTTAAGTATTCGCATGTGGTTTCAAGGTGTTGATGGACCCTCTTAAGGAACCAAAGGTCAGACGCTGGACAGAGAGTGATGTATTTCTCAGTATTTAAAAGAGGAGGCTTTCTGATGTGTTAAGGTGTTTTGCTAGTCTCGAAAAATGTTCATATATTTTGTTTTAAGTTTATCTGTTTATTTTGATAGAGAATGTGTGAGTGAACGGGGGAGGGACAGGGGGAGAGAATCCCAAGCAGGCTCCACACTGGCAGTGTGGCTTGGAAATGTGGTGCCCCAAAATATGTTCATGTACTTTGACCCAGCAGTTGCACTGCTGGGAATTGGTCTTAAGAAATGAACCTGAATGTGAAAAGGCTTTAGGCACAGAGATGTTCAGTGAAACATCGCTTATGTTATTCAGACGTTGGCCGGGGTCTCTGTTCCTCTGAGAGCTGGGGGCACTCAGTTCAGATCCCTGCCAGGTGCCACGTCAGTAGGAATCCAGAGCCCATCTGGTGGGTCTGTACTGCCCCAAGTCAGTGGCCACGAGCCATGGGACTATTTACATCTGAATTAAGAAAAATGCGGCATCCCGTTCCCCAGAATGTTAGCCACATTTCAACTGCTCAATAGGCACATTTAGCCCGTGGCTACCATATTAGTGCATAGACAGAACACTTCTAACTTCCAGAAGTTCTGTTGGACAGCAGATTCCTGCAGATTCTGGGAGGTGTGCATTTTCATGGCCTCTTGTGAATTCTGGGCTGCTGGTGTCATGCAGGCTCTCTGTGCAGGTCACGCTGTGTCACACAGACCCAGATGTGAGACTGAATGGGGCCGACCTATCACAATGGAGTTCTGTTGGTCCCTAAATTGGTCCTTCTCTTCCTCCCATTATCAACTCCCTTTCTTTCTCTTCCTTCCTTCCTTCCTTCCTTCCTTCCTTCCTTCCTTCCTTCTTTTTCTTTTCTTTTCTTTTCTTTTCTTTTCTTTCTTTCTTTAATTTCTTTTTCTTTCTTTCTTTCTTTCTTTCTTTCTTTCTTTCTTTCTTTCTTTCCTTCCTTCCTTCCTTCCTTCCTTCCTTCTTCCTTCCTTCCTTCCTTCCTTCCTTCCTTCCTTCCTTCCTTCCTTCCTTTCTTTCTTTTTTCTTTCTTCCTTTCTTTTCCCTTCCTTCCTTCCTTCCTTCCTTCCTTCCTTCCTTCCTTCCTTCCTTCCTTCCTTCCTTCCTTCCCTCCCTCCCTCCCTCCCTCCCTCCCTCCCCTTGTTTTTACCCCCAGTACTACCTCTTTCAGGAATGACACATTCGCTCTTCTCACTTGTCCCCTCTTCTGAAGCCTGGGTGCCAGGTGACACGCAGGCCCTGGAGAGCCTCCCCATCCACACCCAAGCCCTTGTGAGGCATTACTCCAAACAGAGAAGTGTTCTGGGCAATTACGTTATTTCTTTTTATTTACACCTGTAGTAAAAACTTGGAAATGACCCAAATGTCCACTAATAGAGGATGAGTTGGAATAAACGGTGGGAAGTTTACCTGATTAATGTTACATAGTCACTGAAAATGATGCTTGCAAATAACTTCCAAAAATGTAGGGAACTATTTAAGTGAGGAATGCACAATTCAGTATCTGACACCAAGTACTATTTTCACCTTGTAAGGGTGAACACTCAAGGAAAAAGATTGGGAGGAAATGCAGTCTGGGGGCGCCTGGCTGCCTGTCAGTAGAGCATGCAACTCTTGATCTCGGGGTTGTGAGTTCGAATCCCATGTTGGGATTAGAGATTACTTAAAAACAAATAAAATCTTAAACAAGGAAATGTAGTCTGCCATGTGTTAACTGGTAGTTAATTAATGTTAGTTAATGTAATTTTTGTTTTCTTATACTTTTGTATTTTAAATTTTCTATAAACAAGTAAATCCAACTTTCATAACCAATAAAAAAAAAACCCACTGATGACATAACAATCAAAGGGAGGCTTGCTGGCTTTTGCATTTTTTAAATTAATTAATTAGTTAATTAATTACTTAAAGTTTATTTTTATTTGAGAGAGAGATAGAGAGCAAGCGGGGGAGGGGCAGAGAGAGAGGGAGAGAGAGTCAGAATCCCAACTAGGCTCTGTGCTGACAGGGCTCGAACTCATCAACTGCAAGCTGAAATCAAGAGTCGGACACTCAACCGACTGAGCCACCCAGGCGCCCCGGCTTTTGTCATTTGAAACACAGATAGGTCTGTGTACAAATTTCTGGTGTCTTCGGGTGATGTATGGAAGTGTTGAGTCACTGTATTTAGTCCATACCTAAAAGCAATATTACCCAGCGTGTTAACTAACTGGAATTTAAATAAGAACTTAAAAAAAAAATCCTGGTGTCTTGTTTTACGAAGTATCAACAGCCTGCAGGCCGAGCTGAGCAGCATTTTCGCTCTGCGGACGCAGCTGGAGCAGGATGTGCTCTCCTGTCGGAATTTGCAGAGGGCCCTGGAGGAGCAGATCAGTGACATTCGGAGGCGGGAAGGTACGTGCCCTCTTGCATGTGTTTCCCTTTGGTTTTTCCACGTGGAGGGCCTTGGCTGAGCTTGAAGAAAGTCCTAAAACTTAAGTAGGGGATGGGGAAGGCACGGGATTTCCTCTGGGTTCTGTGTTAACGTTGGCTCTCCCAGTCTGCGTCCACCTGGCTTTGGCCTTGGTGCAAAGGCCCAGCGCGTCATGTCCGTGCCTCAGAGGGTGTGCCGGGGGGTGGTACCTCGCTGCCTCTGCCGTGCTCTCATCACTTGGTACTTCTAGATCCGCGTCGCCTCAGGGCCCACCACGTCTGGGCTCTGCCTACCGGGGTACCCACTGCAAAGCCTGCACCACACAGACCCACAGCCTGGAGGTTGCCGTTTCGCGTTGAAACTTTGCGTTTAGCGTTGTGACCACAAAGGGATTCATTAGGGAGGGACACAGGGTGAGGGGATGAGGAGCCTGTGGTCTTTGCATTGCTCTGCTCATCACAGCAGCACTTGGCCCGCTCCCTCCCACCCCCCCATTGGGATGTGACGTTTGCTGCAGAGGAAGCAGACCCTGACGTAGGTGACCGGAGATTCTCTTTTCTTAGATCTAGCAGCCCGTTTTCTGTACTTGGTGTGCTCACTACCACAGAGGGCTCCGGGGCCAGTGAAAGATACATCGGGCACGTGTATTTCCCTGGAGCGCTACCCTTGAGGGTCACATCTCATTTTCCTGTTTTCTTACCTAAACAGAATCACTCCCCCATTTAAACCGAAACCACCATTTGCCTGTGCCGCTCAGAATGCTCCCTAGGTGCAGCACTTGGTGTGCAAATTATAATTCAGAAAAGGCCGCAGTGAACGTCTGCAGCCCATGATGAAACCATACATTGAGATATCAGCCTGTAGAGAAAGAGGGAAAATTACTTTTGCTCCAAAGGTGGTGCATTAAACTCCCTATTTGTACTTATTCCCCCTTGTAGCAACCCCCTGCCCCCCTTCTCCCAATTCAAATTGCCTTACGTGGATTGTACTGGGATTGGTCTTGGAAGGATCTATTTCTGATATTCTTTTGCTCTCCATGGCCCCCCCCTTTTTTTTTTTGCAGAAGAACCATTTTCATTTTATAGCGATCAAACATCTTATCTGAGTATTTGCCTTGAAGAGCACAATCGGCTTCAAGTGGAACATTTTTCTCAAGAAGAACTTAAGAAAAAGGTATTGACCTGTTAACTTTCCTTGCTTTGTTGGTTATTTGTTGTGTCTTGGGCTCCTGATCCTGAGGTGTAAGATTGTGAAAGCCCCTTTTCTCTCCTTTCTTCCCTCTCTCTCGGCTGGTCTTTGTTCCTTTGGTGTATGTTACCTCCCGTGCCCTCCCTCGTGCCTGATACCCTCCTTCTCAGGCTTGAGGCCCGGCCCAGTCTTGATCTCCTCTAGGAAATGCTCTCTATCCCTCCCTCAGGTCATTCTCTTCTCTTCTCAGACCTGACTGCATTCGTGTCATGCTCATAATGACCTGGAATGATCTGGTTACTCATCTGTGACCCCATCAGGTTGTGAGCGGCTCGAAGTTAGTGATTGCATTTTATTTATTTTTGATTTTCCAGTATCTACCACACAGAGTGGGAGTTAATACCTGCTTTTTGAAAGAATAAAGGTCCAGGTTTGCTGAGTAAATCTTTTTTAAAACTAGAAACCAAGTTTCTCAACCTGTTGGTTGTTGGTGTGGTTAGAGTGGTTTAGTGTTTCAAGAGCCTAAGAACCACTGCGAAGAGTAGGAAATGCGAGCTCAGAGGAGACTGATTTATTACAAAATTACCATATATGTATGACAGATTCGGTTTCTGCCTTGGGCTAGCTGACATTCTGGTATAGAGTAGTAGACACGTGCACAAGTAATTGCATTGTGGAGGGTGAGGGTCGCTGAGGTAGGCGGGTGTGCAGGGTATAGGTTGCAAAGGCAGCAGAGGAGGAGGGGTTAATTGCTAGGGGGTCGGGGGATCCTCACTTGATCAGAGGAGGCTTTTTGGCAAGCGAGGCCTGAAGTGGGTTTTGAAGGACGAATAGGAGCTTGTCTAGGTGGAGGACTTTTTCAGCAGCAAGAGACGGAGTAGGTGCAAGGCACTAAAAGTAAAAAGTCGAAAGGAGAATTTAAAATTTTTCAGGATTTTGGGAGGAGCGGAGCACGGAGCGCCAAGGCCTCTTAGTTTTGGAAGATAAAACGAGGATCGCCGACAGCACCTGCGGCAGCGTTAAGGCCAGGAACCAGGTCACTCGCGGTTGGCACTCGGCAGGTGTTTGCGGAGTCAGAGGGTTTTGTTCTTCTCACTCCCGCCTTGCGGGGTGGGTCCAGTTTGTGTTCATGTTTGGCTGTATTGGACATCTGTGTGTAGTCAGGGTGGGACGTCCCACTTTATCTGAGGGGCTAACGATTACTCTGTTAGGAAGTCTGTGAAATGACTGGCCGGCAGGACTTGAAGCTTGCAGGGAACGGAGGTGGCGTCTGTGAACTGCTTATGTACCTGGTCCAGCAAAGCCCTGTCTGGGGGCTCTGGGGGCTCAGCTCCAGGCCCGCTCTGCCTCTGCGGGGGCAGCTGCCCTTCCCCACGCGGCAAGGCACTTTGGCCATCCTCGTATGTCATTTAGGCCCCTGGACACCCCCGGCGGGCGAACCTTGGGCAACGAACTTCTTTGTTCGGTGGCTCCTTGTTGTAAAATAGGGATAGTCATTCTAGCCTGTCCACCTCCTCAGGAGTTTTGTAAGGAATGAATGACTAAAGCTTGCAGGCGTATTTCGGTAGCTGTCGATTGCTTGGTGATGGAAGACGATTATTATTACTGACATCGCTGGGTAGGTATACAGAGAAGAAGGTCGATGCTATGAAAGAAGACTGATGCAGTCTCAGAAATGTCCGTCTCGGGGCTTTTCCTCCAGAGGACCCCAGGTACGAGGCAGAGATCGTATTAGCCGTCGCTAGTGGGGCTCGTAGATGGTGCCAACGTCCTCTGTGCACCGTGACTGTGATCACCTTCAATCCCCACTGTAGCCCATTCCACAGATGAGGAAATGGAGGCTTAGTGCAGGATCATTCTGCCTTGAAGCGGTGGCCGTGGGATTAGAACACAGGCATGCTGGTGGTTTTTCACCGTACCCCGCCTAGCCTGAAGTCTGGAACCAGCTGCCTGAGTCTCCATAATTGTGGTTTATGGAGATGCTGGAGAGTCTGCTCAGGAGAAGGTCTGTGTGCAGGGCCGGGGCCCAGGGGCACTGAGGTCGGCTTGTGGGTCCCCAGCTCTATCTCTGCTCTTGTCTCTCAGGTTAGTGACCTGATACAGCTAGTGAAGGAACTGTATACAGACAACCAGCACCTGAAGAAAACCATTTTTGATCTCTCCTGCGTGGGTTTCCAGGGGGGTGACGGACCTGAGGCAACAGACCAAACAGAGGTAAGAAGAAACGTTCGTGTTACGCGCCGACTACAAAACGGTAACCACCCCCCGAATGTCCTCAGACGGCACCTGTCCTGAGGAGGCCCCTGTAGAAGCTGCCTTTGCTGGACGTGGTTTTGAGGGCCCTGCTAGGTCCTCCTCACGTCCGGGTTCTGTCTGCATGGACACGTTGGGCGTATTTTGCTACCTTTGACTCCCGAGTCGGGCCCTGGGGTCTGGGCCACGGATGGTGCATCTGGATGGGTGGGATGGCCTCAGGGGGATCCGGAGAGTCGCCGCATCACCCAGGTAATTTGGGTGGCGTAGATGCAGCTTTAATGAATGACTCTGTTAACGTGGAAAAGCACATGTGTAAACACATTTTTCATTTTCTTGGTGTATTAATCTTCTGAATTCTCTGCAACTTGTCACTCACGGCCTCTGGACCGGTGGCTCTGACTGGATGTGTCGTCCCTTCGCGCACGTAGCCGGGACTCCTGCGCTCTGCCTTGTACAGGGGACATGGTGGGGAGCACACAGCCTGTGCCAGCACAGCCCTCGAGCCCGACTTCCCAGCTGTGGGAATTTTCTGCCGGTGGCATCGGAAAGCCCGGAAGGGCCACGAAAGGTTAAATCACGGTGTCTCTTCGAGGACCACAGAGAGCGTGTGGTTCGCTGGGCTCATGTACCCGCGGGGCGAGTGAGAGGCCCACTCTGTTAGCTGTCCAGCCCCGTGGAGAGACCGGGGAAGCCTTATTCGGCCTGGTGACATCCGGGCGTCCGATTCTCCGTTCTCGGCCTGTGCGTACAAAAGGGGGCCTGAAGTCGTGTCGCTGAGAAAGAGCCTGTCCCTCCCTTTAGCCCCTAACTGGCCTCGCTCCCCCGAGGGAAGAGCCCTGCCCCTGGCGTCTGTGAAGCCTTTTTCAGGGGACCGGGGCTGTACTAGCCACGAGGTGCGGGAGGCCCTTTTGTCTCTGGGTCCCGGGCCCCTCAGTCTTCCTGCTGATGGTTGTCTTGAACTCAGCCTAGCTGGCCAGGTAAAAGGAGGTCTCGTTGCCACATTCCGGGAAAGATCCGTCAGCCTTGAAGCTGTCTCCTCCCGCCTTCAAAGGGGGAGCCTCTCAAAGGTATCTACGTTTCGCTCAGGCCATCTGCTGTCTTTGAGGGAGGGAACGTTATTGATCGTAGCCTCCCGGGCTCCAGATGATTTTGGAAACTAAGAATATCTGCAATCCATTTAGGGAGAAACAAGTCTCTTGGTTTGTTTTCTCCAAGGCAGCATTTTTAATAAGCAGCTCATTCTTCACCCACTTCATTTGAGTCGTAAATGGCGAGTTTGTTTGTTCATTTGCCCTTTGAAAAAAATCTGTTAAATGTCCCATTATGTCCTTTGGAGAACAGAGGCTTTTTCCTCTTCCCGCTCTGAGATCTTAATAACCAGCCGATTCGGATTTGAGTCATTTGTCAGATTGTACTTCAGCTTGATGTTCCCTGTGAATACATTTGTCCTGTGTAGCAGTGTTCCATCTTCCCCCGGAATGGGATGGGAGGATCCCAAGATCCGCATGGGAAGGAGGCTGTTCCCACGGTGATCCTGAGCCGAAAGGTTGCGGGGGTGAGGGTGGGCCGGCAGAGAGGGGCCGCTGCCTCTCCCCAGGCCAGTTCCCTGGGGGCGCATGTGGTTCTGCTCGGAGGGGGACCAGAGACGCCCAGGCTGTGCACAGCCTTGTCCCAGCAGCTGGGTTCGGGGAGCAGGGGCTGGGCACCATTCCCGCTAAATGAGAAAAAGTCAGGCGGGGCGGGGGAGGGAGGCGGTGGGAAGCAAATTGCTTTTGTGTTTTTAAAATTCAGTATTTTTCTCCAGTGTTTAATTAACCCACAGCATTGGGTTAAAATAGAGAAAAGAAATTACCCCGATCCTGTCACTTTAAAACACGCATAGTTAATTAACATTTTGGAATCCTTCCTTCTCTGTGTGTATGAACATGTACAGGCCCACAACGCATATACGGTTTCGTTTCCTGTTTCTTCCCAATTGCTGTATTCCAACATAGCATCTTATTTTACCTAATGAAGGCACTGAAATTTAACTAAGCCCCTGATTATTGTTGGACATGTAGATGGTTTCTAGAGAGTCACTCTTTTCAATTACCTGATGAGGGTCTTTGGACCCAAATCTCTTTCTGGGTTTAGGATTTTTTTCCCCTGGGACTGTATTGGGTATTACGTATCCCAGATATGTAACTTCTAGGTCAAAAGTACAGATGTAGAAAGATACAGGTATAGAAAAGCATACAATTTATTTTCATAGAGGCTCCCCCTGCAACTTTTAATTTGACAAGGGG
This sequence comes from Neofelis nebulosa, assembly GCF_028018385.1. Classification (NCBI taxonomy): domain Eukaryota; kingdom Metazoa; phylum Chordata; class Mammalia; order Carnivora; family Felidae; genus Neofelis; species Neofelis nebulosa. The sequence goes on from NC_080793.1 coordinate 15,052,901, forward strand.
TCTGAACAGCGGGAGGCCCTTGATACGGTTTGTCGGGTTTGTCCTCAAAACGGATGCCCTGGAATGGGCCCCCTCCAGCTGGCGAAGACCACGCTTACTCCCCGCGTGTGGGCCGTTCGCTTCAAAACCAGCCAAACAAACAAAAGACTGAGGACAGGTGTCCCTTGGTTTTAAAAGTGCCTTAAAATAGTCTCAGATCAGTTTGTTGCTATCTCTTCATGTTTGTTTACTAGTTACTAATTTATGTGCTTGAGAATTGATGCACAGGAGTGACTAGAGCAGCCGGCAGTCAGGGTGCTGCTGAGCCTGCTTTGCGGGCAAACCCCGAGCTGTGTGATGTGTGCCACCGTCCCCTCTGAGGGGCAGGATGTCAGATACGTGCGTCAGTGCGCAGAAGGGCTTAGTCTCTATGAGGACTAACATCCCTATTTGCTTACGTCACCATTTATAGAAACGGCTAGAGAACTAAGATCTTTTTTTTAAATTTTTTTCCTCTTGGAGGGCAAGCACGGATTGAGGGGCATAATTTAATTGAACGCAGAAATTGGAAGGGCTGTCATTCTGAATCAGAAGTAGGCCTTGTGTGACTCTAGAGGACAGACATGGTACTCCGAAGCGGAAGGTGCTGGTTAAATTCTGCTATTAGTAACAGAATACAATTTCGTTTGTCCGAAGCAGATTTAATTTCATTAAAAGGAGGCGCTTTCTAACAGTCTGATTTCCTAAGTTACTATGAATTTTACATGATGGATAAAGAGCCCTCGGCACAGTGCCTGGCGTGTAGTAGGCACTCAGTAAAACAGTTAATTTAATTAAAACATTTTTATTAAGTTTATTTTGAGAGACAGAGACAGCATGAGCGGGTGACGGGTAGAGAGAGGGGGAGAGAGAGAATCCAAGTAGGCTCCTTACTGTCCGTGCAGAGCCCGACACGGGGCTCAAACTCGCGAAACCGTGAGATCGTGACCCGAGCCGAAACTGAGAGTCGGATGCTAACCACCTGAGCCCCACAGGCGCCCCAGTTTCATTTAATTTTTTTAGTAAGTTAGTGGCCGAGTTGGGCCTGCAGCCTTCTTCTGGCTCCTGTTCCGTGTTTTCGTGACACCACGGGCCAGTGCTGCCGAAGTTTACCGCGCATGTGACTTGCCCAGGGAATCTTGTTGAAGATTCTGGTTCCGGCAGTCTGGCATGGGGCCCGAGAGTCCACATGTGTCATGAGCTTCTGTTGCTCCAAAGGACACCCCTGGGGCAGCAAGACCAGAGGTAATCCCGAATACTTTTTGGTCTCAGCTCTCATTTTGAAAGACTCTGTTCATTCCTTTGCTCTTTCAGCAGGTACTTCATTGTGCACCCCGTGTTGTTAGAACTCAACGCAGACGTGGGCCTGCCCTAGCTGCTACGTCGGGCACAGAAGCTGAGGGGCAGGTGCCCCTGGGTGTGGGGAGGACTGCGAAGGAAGAGCACGGTGTGCCGAGGGAGTGAGCAGACAGGGGTCCGGCCTTCTCTTTTGAGGTTGAGGGTAATTCTTCCTGGAGGAGGAAGGAGAGCCCGAAAAGCAGGTCAAGAAAGAGTAACCCAGGAGGTTGGGGCAGAACCAGGATGGTGCAGACGTTACGGAGCGATGCTTTACGGAGGGGTGTCCACTAGGGTCAAGTACTGTCTGAAGACCAGAAAAAAGTGGTGGGAAGTTGTCAATGAGTCATTCACGTGTGGAGCGAGGGACATTTCTCTCTGTCCACAACATTTAATTTCTTGGCCGTTGCTGGAAATTGAGTTTACTTTTAATTTTGACCGAGTTGGCAGAGGTAGAGAAATGAACGTTGATCTTGCTTTCGCTGTATGGGGTAGTGGTGTGGTTGTGGTTCTGGAAATGAAGAATGGCTTTGAGGCTTTTGAAATTTCAACTGGGAATGACGTGGGTTAACAGTACTGTGCTTAGCTTAACTTAAGGGGAGACCCTTCCTTTATCCACAGGGTCAGGGATGAGCTTCTCTGTGCCTCTTCCCTGAGCCAGTGTGGGTTCCATCTCCCGTGTTGGATGTCTCTGGGGACCTTTCACGTGCCGTAGAGAGTGTCAGCGACAAAAGCCACAGTGCCGGACGTGGGGATAGACACTTCTTTCAAGAAGCTTGGAGAGAGGCAGGGAATGCTCAGTGACCAGAGCTGTTGGGGAGCAGAGGGAGACTGTTGTTTTGTTTTTTAAAGATGGGAGAGACTTTCCCCCAGAATTTTATCCTGAAAACAATTTATTTAAAAAAAAAAATTTTTTTTTAACGTTTATTTATTTTTGAGACAGAGAGAGACAGAGCATGAACGGGGGAGGGGCAGAGAGAGAGGGAGACACAAAACCGGAAGCAGGCTCCAGGCTCTGAGCCATCAGCCCAGAGACCGACTCGGGGCTCGAACTCACGGACCGTGAGATCTTGACCTGAGCTGAAGTCGGACGCTTAACCGACTGAGCCACCCAGGCGCCCCAATCCTGAAAACAATTTAAACACCTCCAAGTGAGAAGAACCTGACGGTGAACACCCACACACTCCCCACCTAGATCCTGCTGTTAACATGTCCCGCCGCATTCACTCCATCTGATCTTTTTGATACATTTTAATGTAAGTTACAAATACCCGTGCCTTTCCCCTGAAATACTTAAACACGAGTATCTTAACTTCAGTATGTGTTTACAGTTATTTTTCCTTTTAAGGTTACATTTTCGTACATTGAAATGTAGAAATCGTAAGTCTGTGTTTGCTCAGATGTACAAACGTATGTACCTGTGTAACCCACGCCTCCGCCAGACCCCTCAGCGTCCCTTCTCATCAGTTCTCACTGCTCCCCGCCAGCCATTTTTCCACTTCCGACCCCCATGTGTTAGTTTTGCCTGCGCTAGGCCTTCACAGGAACGGAATCATCAAGTAGACTCTTTTGTGTAAAGCGTCTTTCACTCGGCATTCTGTTTTTTGAGGCTCATCCGTGTTGTTATGTGAACCAACAACGCGGTCCTTTTTATTACTAAGTAGTATTCCATCGCACAGATACATTAAAATTTGTTTCTTTGTTCCGCTGCTGCTGATTTGCATTGTTTTGGTTTGGGGACATTATGATAAAAATTGATCTGAACACTCACGTACGGATCTTGAGGTTTTCACTCTTCTTGATGAATACCTATGAGTAGAATTCCTGGGTCGTAGGTTTATTCGTTTTATAGGACATTGCCAGTACTTTCTCCACAGTAGTCTAACATCTTCTACTCCCACCAACAAGTTTGAGAGCCCTGGTTGATCTTTATCACTTGAGAGTGTTTTAGTAACGAGGGAAGATGCCAGTAGAGGTAGAGAAGCCCCTGGCCCGCGTGGAGAAACTTGACGCCTTGGTGAATATATTCGTACGCGTCCGGCCTGTTTAATGTTTCGTAGTTTAGGGAGCTCTCATTTGTGAGATCATCGGTTCCGTTTGATCCTGACTGCAGATTTGGCTATGATTAGGTTGAATGTGTTCTGGTCTTGAAAAGGTTTCTAGAAAATGACTTAATGAAGGCAAGTTGCTTTGTTTTGTTTGCTTTCTTCCAAAATAAGGGTTTCCTGTAAAAGGAAGATCAGAAAAACGTAAGTTGGTCTGGGAAAATTATGGACTGGATGTAGGAATTGCTAAGTAAAACTATAGAGACAGAACCTTAGAAATCTCATGCACAACACGCCTGGCAAGTGACTCAGCAAGCGACACTTGAGTGCAGAACTTACAATTTCATCGGTGAGGAGAGGTTTAGTATAATTTTTGCAACAGCTCTGACTGATTAGCTCCCTGGGTGTGGCCACCTCTCCTCTCCCATTTTGATTTGGTTAATCCAGGTGTCCCAGGACTGGAATTTTCTCTCTTCCGGAGAGCTGAGATTTGGCCGTCTCAGGAACATCGTACTGCCCGTTCTGGAGAATGCACAGTGCAGAAGCTTTGGGCCTTCCTCCTCTTTAAAGCCTTAGGGATTTATGCTGTCTTTATAAAAGACTGCTCCTCGTCTCCAAAGCGTAAAGTTACTATCAGGCAAGGTCAATACTCTACTCATTAGTGATGAGGACTTTTTTGTCAACAGAATGACAGCATTGTTGGGACTGTCCATCTCAGCTCTGTGACAGTCCATAAGGAGGTTTATGTGCTGGGCTAAATAGGAGACGTGATGCAGAAATCTGGCAGAACATAAATTTCATTTACTGCTTTCTTGCTATTTGATACTTTCAATTCCGTCAATAGCTTTTTCCTGAACTCTTGTTACTTTTATATAATCTGAAAATGAATTTAGCAACGGCAGGAGTGGCAACAGCACAGCAGACAGCATGCTCGATCTACAGCAGCTCGGGGAGGGCCTGCCAGGGCAGGGGAATGGCTTTCGTCATTTCTCGGGGCCTTTGTCCTGACATTATGCCCAATCCTGGGCAGCTGCGTGTGATTGGCTAGAACCAGCATCTCTAACTTTGGTTAATTTTTATTTCATCGGCTTTGGCATTCGTTTCTGCCTCCTTTTTGGTTTGTTTTTTGTTTTGCATTAAAAAAAAAAAAGACATCGCTGACTTATTCATACATATTCATGCTGCGCACTTTTTTGGGTTCCGTTTTCACACCATTCCATGCTCCATGTAGCTTCTGGCTAGCAAGGAGGACGAGGACACGACCAGACTTGGAGAGGATGACGAGAATAACTTCCTGAGCGACCAGCTCTTGGAGCAGAGCAACAAGGTAGGAACGTGGCGGTCCACCCCGATTCTGTCCTCCCCTCGCTGTGCCCAAGCCAGTCCTCCAGTTTGGGATGAATCCGTTGGCTTTTCTATTCCTCGTACCTGTGTCGAGTGTTTGCCGTGCGCCAGTGGAGAGCAAAGACACTGAGTCTCTCTCTTCTCAGACCACACACGGGGCGGAGAGCCTGTCAGGGGACAGGAGGACATACATAGGGCTGCCAGTAAAAACAGGGTTGTTGTAAGAGAATAACAGGCTTTGGATGTTGGATCTGGTCAGATCCTTAGAGATCTAACCCCGCCCATTTGTTTCATGTGTTGGAAATCGAGGCCTGTGAGGGGAGGGGGTTTCTCCAGGACACAACGTTAAGTCAGTGGCAGAGCCGAGGTGAGGGCCCTTTCCCTGGACTGCTGCGAAGTCCCAGATCATGACCGGAGTGTGAGGACTCCCTTCTCGGGGGCCCCCCTCCGGTCTCCTGATACGGAACCCAGCTTCATGTCGTCTGGGCACTGTTGAGAATTTGACTCCTTCCCTGTAGAACGTTCCTCCAGTCACATCCATACTGGGCATTTGGAACAAACATTCTCCCAACTTGAAAGAACCCGAGAGACCAGGGCACAGTGGGAGATAGGAGGCTGGAGGCTTGGCATTTGTGACCTTCAGAGTGTTCGCGTTCTCGTGGTCGTGAATGGGAGACCATTAAGAGGTGGATGGTTTGGGTGAGCAGAGCAGCTCCGAGTGGGCGCTGATTTTAAATCTTGCTGTGTATCTTCATGACCTCCGTTGACCCTTGCTTAACCCCCGAGCCCGAGTTTTTCTCAGGGGAGTTAATACATCCTTGCTGGAGTGTTTGTGATATTTAAATAGAAAGGTGTGTACCAAGTGCTCGGTAAATGCTATCACTCTTTTTATTAGCATCTCCGAGACCTTTCCTTCTTTGGAAGTTGCTTATTTAGATGGATGTAATAACTGGGTTGGTGGCAAACAAGACCCTATAAATAACGGCTCGTTGGTGTGGGTCTTGTCTTCCATTTAAAAATCTTAATCATTTCACAAGTGTGAGAGAGGGGTGTGATGGCTAGTGTGTATATCACCAGTAATGAAGTCAAGGGGAGTTATTTATAGACGGGTAGAAGAGATTTACAGCTTTGGAAAGGGGGAGAAAGAATGCTAATTGCAGCACCTCCAGACATGCCCAGCACAAGCTTTAACTAGATGCGTCCTCGGTACCACTCCTTCGGGGCCCTCGGTGACCCAAGAAGGTGGATCCGTAAGTAACATCTCCCTGGGAGTTTAGGAACTCTCTTCCTTTCCTAATGAGACAAATCAAAGTCATGTTAATTAGGATGTATCTGTAAAGAGTGAGGCGCCTTTCTGATAGGTAACGGGGAGGATACACCGCAAGACGTAGATGATAGATGTCCACAAGGTCGTTGATGGCACGGGCTCCCTACCCTTCCTAGGAAGAACTTGCTAGGAGCTGGCCAGGGGGCGGGGGGACACATGCATGGTGGGCAGGACGCGGCCCTTCCTCTCATTCTTTTTCTCGTGGTCACCCGGGGAAGTGGCAGCGTTCTCCCCATTTTGTGGATGAGGGAACCGAGGGGAGGAGAAGTGACGTAGACCTGTCCGTGCTCTTGTGGGAGCCCCTCCGCCGCAAGGCACGTGTGTGGACCTTCGAGCCTGAGCCCGCTCCGTGCCCTCTCCTGCTTTCCTTCTCCCTCTGGCTGGCTTGCACTGCTGATGCGCTCTCTGCCTCCGTCCTCTCTCTCTCCTGCACGCACCCCCTCACTTTCTTCCCAGGTCCGTATTTTGACCAGATACTCTGATTTGCAGGTTGTGGAGGATTATTCCAAAGGAGGTCGCAAAAATGGATATTTGAGGCACACGGATTCCAGTATTCTAGATTCCGACGGCGCCCACAAGCCTGGCTGCCCCGGAGACCGGAGTCTAGAAGAAGGCGAACTCATGAACTTGCTTGCCCCGTTTTTCAGTGCGAAGGCCACGTTGTTACTGGAATCCAGGTAGACATGGGGCCCCGGTAGTGGTTTCTTTCTCGGGTGTGAGGGGAGAACAAACTCATTTTGCTAAATGGATTTAGATGGCGGTGCTGTGTAATTTAGCCGAGAGAGCCACCGAAATGTCTTGGAAGGAATCATGCCAGTCAAGCAATTAAGTAATTAGGCTGCACGCTAGTGGCTGGGAGGGGACGTCAGCAAAGCCTCGTGCAAGCCCAGTATAGAGAGCGAAAGCGAGCTTTCCTCTGGAATTGGTCCTGGGAGCCCCGGGAAGGGCTGTGTCTGGCTGTCAGTGAGAGGAATCAGCCCTACCGGAATCTCTTCCGGTTTCTGCAGCAGCTTAAAAACTGCCATTGTAGTCGTGACTCGTGGTTTTATGTGGAGCTCGAACTGAAATTCTCTTCTCATCATATCTGCCGGCGGTCATCCTGTGTGAGGAAATACCTCGGGGTGTTTGCCTTAAAATGAAAAAGGAGAAACGTTCCACACGTTCGTGTTTTTAAAATTAACCTTTGGGAGCAGATTGTCCCCCTCCCCGCTTCCCATTCTTCCGAGTCCGTCGTGACAGCTGCTTGGGCTTTGGGGCCAGAAGGAGCCGCGCTTTCCTCTCTCAGGGCCCCGGCCTCTCTGGCCACTTCCTCGGGAGCCGCGAGGAGGAAGAAAACACCGTTTAAGGAAAATGGCAGGCGGGTGGTGTGTGTTGAGTGAAAGTGTTGCCCTCTCCTCCAGTGTAGACAGAGAAATGAAGCCGCTAACTCCTGCCCGTGACTCTTGGCAAGAGCCAGGAACCCCACTGTCTCTCCCGTCGGTGGACTGAGCCTCATCGGCATTTCTGTAGCTAAAATAGGACTGGAGCATTCTGTCAGTGTAAGCATAGGCAGGCTGCCCCTTCCCCAGTCCCTGGCATCCGTCCAGCATTTTCCTAGTGCGCATCCTCTTGGGGGCACATGTCTAGTGCCTCTCCTGGCTGATTGTCACAGGGAGTTAGGTGCCCGTGGTTGACGCTTGAGAGTTGGAGGATTTTCTCCACGTCGGGGTCCCACACGCTACATCAGAGCTCGAAGATGCAGCTCTCCTTCCGGGGAGCGCCTAGGGATGTGCCTGGGTGATGTGAGCGGGGGGACCGGGGACGAAGGGGGAAGAACAACGGGCCGTGGTGGGCATGTGGGACGCGGGGGGGTGGGCTCCCTGCTGGTGGGCGGGAGCTTCTTAGGCCCAACTGAGAGCACAGGGGCTCTTAGCCTTCCGGTCTTTCAGCGGAAGCCCCCAAATTATATTCTAAGTCTCTTGATTTTTTGAAAACGCAAACCTAGTTACGTTTTTCCAGGAAGCATTTTCTGGGCCAACGCCCTGCCTGCCAGGGGGCAAGCTTGTGACAATCCGTGGTTCCGTTACCTGTGCCCTGCAGGTGACTGTTCTGTAGGCTTTCAGGCTGCGCTGGCCACTTGTAGTGTCAGAAAAGGCTTTCTTACGCCAGCCTGAATCTTCCGTCTTGTTCTCCGGACAGCTGTCCTTCATGGTGCACCGCTGAGGCCCGTGACAGTGGACTCGTGGCTCCGAGGGCCCTCCTGCAGGCCCGACCATGGTCGGCACCCCCGTCCGGCACACACTCTGGGCATCACGTGCCCGGTCGCGTTGCACCCTCACGCCGGCCTTGCATGCCGCTGGCGTGACGGTAAACACGGGAGCCGACCTCTGGGGACCTGACTTTCCCTTAGCAAGTAAGTGCTAGGAGCTGTTGGCGAATTTTCTGGGATAACCAGGATTCTGATCGGTCAGGGAAACACCAGCCTTCTGCTTAGGAGTTCGCTTTGGATCCAGGCCGCCACCGTCTGTCGCCTGGACTCCAGCAGCACGACCTCCTACTGTCCGTTTGCCACAGAGAGGCTGCCGTGATTTTTTTTTTTTTTTTTTTTTTGGCCAAAGTGACCTTTTTGTTTTAATTTAATTTAATTTAATTTAATTTAATTTAATTTAATTTAAAAGAGACAGCAAGCAAGCAGGGGAGGGGCAGAGAGGGAGGGAGAGAGAGAATCCCAAGCAGACTCCACGCTGTCGGTGCAGAGCCTGATGCAGGGCTCGAACTCCCCAAGCGTCAGATCATGCATGACCTAAGCTGAAGTCAAGACTTGGACGCTTAACGGACTGAGCCATCCAGGCGCCCCGTACCACAGTGATCATTCCGTTCCATGCTTGAGACCCTCCAGCGGATTTCCATTGTCCTTACAGTAAGATCAGAGCTTCCTGACCTGGCTCCTGCCTACTTCTCTGTCCTTATCACCTCCCCGTCTTGCTCACCGAGCTCCAGCCATGTAGACCTCCTCTCTGCTCCTCAGGCATCCTGGGTGGTTCTCACCTCAAGGCCTTTGCAGTGGCTGTTCCCTCTAGCTGGAGGGCTTTTTTCCTAGGTGTATGCGTGACTGGTGGGGTCTCGGCCAGACATCAGCTCTGTTGCTGACCACGAACGGGAAACCTTGCTTCTACACACGGTCTCAGGACCTTCTCCCTCCTTCGCTTCCCTCCCTCAGTTCATAGTACTTATCATTGCTCTACCTGGTCTTATTTAGTTATCGACGTATGTCTGAATGTCTGTCTGTCTTCTTAATGAAATGTGAGCCCCTCGATTCCTTTTCACCATGCGCGCCTGCTGCCTTACATGGCAGGTGGGAGGTGCTCCATAAAATATTTCAGCGAGTGCAGATGATCAAAAAACTAGAAAATTAGAAAGAGGGTAGTGATTCTTTGGAGTCCGAAAGATCCGGGTTCCGGTCTTTGTTCTGCCCCTTTGCTAAGGGATGCTGAATCTTTACGAGCCCGTTTCTTCATGTGTAACATGGGGCTAGCATTGCCTCACCTCCTCGTCTTATGGTGACGACTAAATGTAGTCAGTGTGGGGCACCTGGGGGACTCAGTCGGTTAAGCGTTTTGATGCCGGCTCAGGTCGTGATCTCGCGGTTTTGGGGATCGAGCCCCACGTCGGGCTCCAAGCTGCTAGCTCAGAGCCTGCCGCCCACTTGGAATTCTCCCTCTCCCTCCCTCTCTCTGCCCTTTCCCTGCTCACGCTCTCTCTCAAGTAAATGAACTTAAAAAACTATGAATGTAGTCAGTGTATTTAAAGGATCTGACACACTTAAGCGCTTCACAAACGTCTGTTCGTCTCCCTTTACACCTTTTCTCTGTGGCAGAGATTCTCAGGAAGGGTGTATCAACAATGTTTGGGCCTCTGGCGAGACTCTCGACTGAACCATTAAAAAGGTCCTGATCACAGCAATGGCTTAATGAATCCGTTGCTCAGATTCCTGGCAAAGTAACACTTGAAATGTTTTATTTAACAGCAACCCCACTTTAGTATATTGTAATGGCCTCTTTCGCCACCTCTTACTACCCATTTGTAAAGTCTTTTCCCTGGGCTTCACTGTGTGTTGTTTGTGGTGAGTAACAGGCCTCCTTTGGCTAGCTGAATAGCGATTGTCATTATTTTTAATCTATATTAAGGGAAAGAGAGGAAAGGAAAATTTTGTTTAACGTGCTTAAAGTACCAGAAATATTTTTAAAGTCTGGATTTACTAAATTTTAAGATGGGTTGTGTAGTCTAGATGATTCCATATTAGGAGTGAAAAATGCACCATACAATTTAATTTTGTTTTGTAAGCTGTTTGATTTTTTACCCTGCTTCGTCGTGCTGTGGCTGTGTGATTTGAATGGAATCGCCTCTGCCCCAGAGCTAGACGATAGGAATCCAGACAGCAGTAGGGCCTCCCCCTGCCGGTAGAGGGCTCAGCGGGGAAGGTGAGACCAGGGCTCATGCCAGAGTGGCGGCAGGGACACCGGGAGGGGAACGGCCAGGGAGCCGTCTGTAGAGGCTGGAGGGATTGCAGAGAGAAGAGAGAGGGCGCAACACCGATGAGGGCCTCTTCCATCCCCTGTCACTACCACTACCGATTGTCCCCACCTCTCCTCCTGGTAACCCTTTCCTGGAAGTTAACAACAGCTCTCCCACTGGCCTCTCCTTTCCTTGCCCGCTCTGTTCCCTTTTTTCTTCTTTTTCTGCCTCAGTCTCCTGGTTTCTTCTTTCTTAAATGAGTCACTTTTTCACCTTAAATGAGTAGCTTTTTCTCCTTTATGTTTTAGATGACTTACACATACTTATTTAAATTTTTCTTAATATTTATCCATTTTTTGAGAGAGAGGGAGTGCTTGAGCGGGGAGGGGCAGAGAGAGAGGGAGACACAGAATCCAAAGCAGGCTCCAGGCTCCGAGCTGTCAGCACAGAGCCCCACGCGGGGCTTGAACTCATCAGCTGTGAGATCATGACCTGAGCCGAAGTCAGATGGTTAACTGGCTGAGCCACCCAGGCGCCCCTATACATAGTTATTTTAAAATCTTCAGGTTGCTTTATTGATATTATTTTCTTGAGTGTGAACTGTGATCTGTTGGGTTGTGGCCTGTCTGTCTGGACTGTGCTTGGTTTGCCCGTGTAGACAGTCGGTTCCGTCCCCCTCGCTTCGTCTTCCCCCTGTGGGGCGCTGCAGTCACCTCTGCTTGGCTCTCTGGCTCCTGAAATCTCCATGGTTTTCTCCACCATGTGTGGTTCTCCTCCTCAGTTTCTGACCTTTGGATAAATTGTACCTTGTTTTTGAGGCCTATAGTGCACCTTATAATATGTTTTTGTTAGGTATTTTTTGCTGTCACTTAAGTGTGTTTTGAGCAGGGTGGGTGGGTTTCCTGAATGTACTCACTCCTCCCCCTTGACAGAAGTCTCTCCGCTCATTCTTTCCACGGCAGCTAGAATCGCCCCTGCAAAGCACACAAGTGACCGGGCACTCTGCCACAGAGCCTTGCAGTGGCTCTCCTTTGCTGTCACGCCTCAGTTCCCCCCTCCTGGCTTTCAGCCTCACCCCCTTACCCTCCAGCATGTCTCATCTGTGTTCCCCTTGTTTGCCTGGCCTAGAATGTCCCATTTCCCTTTGCCCTGGACACCCTGGGAACGTGGCTCCGTAACCCATTAAAAGTTGTGCAGGGCCCATGTTTGCTTTTTTACCCCATGGAGCAATGATTTGTTGACATACCTGTCTCCAACCCAGGCTAAGGCCTTGCAGGCAGTTTTGCACCCTCAGTGCCTGTCCCAGGGCCTAGCACAAGAAACACCCACAGGGATTCTTCTTGAACTGCTCTGCAGCCTTTTACATGCTGGCTTTGTTTGAGTTCCTGGGACAACAGAGCCTGAAGTAAGGATTCGGGTACAAGTGGCTTCTTGGGAATATGACTCCAGGGAGCAGAGTGAGTAAGATAGGAATAGAGGCAAAGCCAGTAAGGGTTCCTGAGTGATCTGGTTGGTGCCATGGGTGGCCGCAGTGTTGTCTCTCCATACATTGGAAGATGGGGACGTTTCCCCAGTAGCTCTCTTCCCCCGCTGCTTGAGGGTTCCCCTCCACATGTAAACTGGTTCTCACTTCCCACTGCCCTGCCGGGGGATCAGGGAGCCCTGGAAAAGCTCCAGTGCAGCAGAGAAAGGCCAGGAGTGCTTGAGGAGGGACTGTCTGTGTCTCCAGGTGCCGTCCACACAGCATCCACGCGGACTGAGCTGGGGTCCACGGGAGCCTGGGGCATGTGGCCAGGGGCACGAAAGGACCTGCTACCTATACACCCTCTCGTTTAATCCTCATCGCTGTCCTGTGGCAGGGGAGCCTGACCTTCCAAAGAGTCGCTGAGTTAGAACTTGAAGCCATTTTCGTGTGATTTCAAAGCCACTGCTCTTCCTATTATGAGTGGTTCACAGCATCCCTTCATTCAGCACCTATTTCCTGAGCACTGACTGTGTACCGTGATGGGCCTGCTCACTGATGAGTCCACGAGGTTGGCTGGATCCACCGTAGCCATATTTGCCCCTGGATGTAGGAATGGAGCTGGGGACGGGCGGACCTTTCACTTGTCAACAACACTTGATGACCCTGTTTGCTCCTTTGTAGGCCCAGCCTGCGTCCTTAGAGCCACGTGGCCCCTCACCTGTATATACTTGTGTCAAATCAATTCTCCTCCTCTTATCCGTGAAATAGACAAGGTAGTACCCACCTTGTGTGGTCACATGAGGTGACCTGGGATAAAATCTTTGGTGTGGGTCCCGGCACTTGTCGGGCAGTCAGTGTGCCCGACAATGCGGGATACTGGGTAGGGCACAAGAAAACCGAGTTCTTCTCTTTCCTTCCCTTTTGGAAAAACAGGCCTGACCTTCTGAAAGTGCTGCGTGAACTACTTCTGGAACGAATATGCTTGGCAGAGCAGGGAGTTTCTGCAGAACGCCTTGACGGTAAAACGGAGACGTCACTCAGGCAAATGGTTGTACAGCTGAGAGGTGAACTCGGACATTTCACCCGACCCAACTCGTTGTCCAAGTCCCACGATGAACTGAAGTCGCCTCGGACGGCCCGGCTAGAAATGGCAGGTGAAGCATCCAAGCCGGAACTGAAAGATGCCTCCGTGCAGACCGTGACCGTGGAGGGTGACACGCTCGGATTCCAGCAGGAGGGCAAGAGAGAGGCTTGGGAAGAGAAGCCACCGGATGCCGTGCTCCACATGGAGGGTCAGCCGGAGAACTTGTGCGCGATGTCAGGGAGGCACGTCACCCCTCTTGCCTTCCCTGGTGGGACCCACAAAGTAAGCTTGTTTGTATATTATTTATTAATTCCTTCTTTTATACAGAGGTAAGACTTCAAAACTCACCTCTGATCCCACTTGATTTATATAAAATCCAGTATCTCCCTCTACCTGTACTTAGTCTGGCCTCTACCTTGAGGTGTGTGTTTTGTCTTAACCTTCCCCCCAGCCCAGTCTTATTTATCTCTATAGCGTGACATTTATGCGGTTTCCTTATAGAGTCATATTTATGTATCTGTTTGTGTAGCTTTTTCTTTCATGCCGTGTACCAGGAACATCTTTCCTGGTAATGGCTTTGTAGAATTCCATCGTGGGGAATGTGCCAGAAATTGTATGACTTCCACCTCCAGGTGGACACTTACTTTTGTAGGTTGCAGTGAAATTGTGATGACTTGAGTCGGGCCGAGTCGGGCCGAGAACCTAGGTTTTCTCCTACGCAGACTTTCTGGTGGAGAGGTACTTTTCTGTGAGCTTTGTCTACATTCTCGTATCCTTACAACACCTGTCAGAGCTGAGGAAGCCGGATTTTGAATGCTCGCAGGTAGCCAGCAGTTAAAGGGTGGAGCTGGGACAGCCATGCCCTTTCCCAGGCTGGCCCCCAGCTCCTGCTGGCCCAAAGTGGTAGGGTCCGGTTTTGTTGGGTGAGTGCATTTTGCTTCGGTCAAGATGCTGTCTCTATGCTTCTCCTCAAATACCATCACAGATGCCAGATTATTAAAAGCCAGGCTCTCTTGGCAGTGTTCGATTGGACCTTTTACTGAAATCCTCCTGGGCTGAGGGGTTGGGGTTGGTTGGTCCCCGCAGCAGGGAGATGTGAGTGTTCTGGTGGAGAAGTAGGTCATGTTTCTAATAGAGCTCCAGCGATGGCTGTTGGTGTTCTTGTTTCTGATGGGTGTTTTGTATCTGAGAAATCAGCTGTACACACTGCTTCATAGCATCAGAATGGAGAATTAAGTTTATTTTCTGACCACTAAATTACTGCTTTTGTGCATACCAAAGGGAGTTAGATATATCATTAGCAAAATTGCTTTTGATTGTTTTAAATTATGCACCAAAACTGTAATTTCTAGAAAAGGGTTTTCTAAAGATATCAGTAAAGACAAAAAAAAAAAAAAAAAAAAAAAAAAGACACTGCCATTATATTAACGGTACTCCAGATGCAAATTTGTGCGATTTGGCTGGGATAGAAATGCTCTCATCTGCCCCCCGCCCTGTTAGTTTGTACCTGTGTATTAGGAAAGCTAGGTGTTTTTTTTTTTCCTCCCAGTTTATGTGGGGGATAGCCTCCTTTGTGTAGGAAAATTGCAAAATCGAATGAACTTATTAATTTCCCTGAATATATTTAAAAACTATTTATTTTTTAGTTTGGAGTTCTCCTTGCTCGTGTCTTCAAAAGGAAGGCAACTGTGTTTATTTTTTAGTGTCTTCTGTTTGTGCCAAGATTGTTTGTGCTAGGTCATCACATTTAATCTTCTCAGGAAGCAGATGAGGTAGGTGGGTATTCCCTACCTTTTACACATGAAAAATACAAGCTCGGAAAGGCTCAGAAATTGGTCCAGAGCGAGTCGGCTGTTAGGAGGAAGAGTAGGGCCGGAGGCCGGAGGCCAGCTTCAGAGGCAGACAGGGATATTCTACACAAACCTTTCCCAGGAAGGGAGGAACCCTCTTGTCACCATTCCAGACGTACCTGGGATTGCTTCAGGCCTGACCGCTCACCTTTCTCAGTGGCTCGGATGGGACGGGTGTGACCTGGAACCTGAGGCTGGCACAGTGGCGACTTGAGGAAGTGCGTGGTGAGCGCCGGCTAGCGCCTCGTACGTGGCCGTGTGTGTGCAGGTCGAGCGCGGTGTGTGAGCCTTCCTGGCCCGCTTCCACCGGCAAGTGAGGAGTCCCGTCATGACATCTTTAATAAGGTGGTAGGTGGGACTCCGCTCAGCGTCCATAAGGTAGCATTTTGTGCGGTGTTATTTTAGAACCCGCGTTAGGTTGACTGACGGCAGTCTTCCAGCCTGAAATTGGCTTTGGCATTTGTGTACTTGCAGATATCTTTTCTCCTGCCATATGACACACAGATTTGGATCTAAGAATAAAGATTGGTGGAGACTGAGGACCAAGCAATTGACTGTTATTTTCCAGTCCTCTCTGATGAGGCATGCACTTCCTCCCAGCTGGTCCCCTTCACCACCTCAGACTGTTCTTGTCCTTGAACCTGTTCTCTTCCCTCGAATTTCAGGACAGAGAGTGTCTCACTTTCCTTAACTGAGCAGCAGAGGCTGAAGAGCCGTTGCGAGGTCCACATCTCTAACCTTCTCGTCGTATGGCCTCGGACGGGTTGTTTGACATCTCGGTTCTTGGTCTGGAAAATAGGCCTGGTAATTTCTGTTATCCTGTGAGCTCTGGGAATGCAGTTTGCCTGAGGACTGTGGGAGAACGTGCTTGAAAGCATCGTACATCCTAGAACGTGCAAGCAGGGCTCCTGCCTCCCTTTTCCTTCTTGGGAGACCTTGCTGATTTCATCATTCAGGGTCCCAAGTATTTCCTGTTTTCCTCTCAGGTTCCTTCTCTTCCACTTAAAAAAATTAAAAAGGATAATAGCTTCATTGAGGTATAATCCACATATTATACAGTTTATCCATTTAAAGTATATAGTGCAGTGGTTTGTTTTGTTTTGTTTTTGTACACACAGAGTTGTGGAACCATTACTGTAATAAGTTTTAGAACATGTTCATTATCCAGAAAAGAAACCCTGACCCATTAGTGGTCACTTGCCATTTCCCCCCGTCTGCCCTAGCTGTAGGCAACTGCTAATCTGCTTTCTGTCTTTCTATGTTTGCCTATTCTGGATATTCATATGAATGCACTCATACGGTGTGTGATGTTTGGCGACTGCTTCCACTCAGCGTAATGTTTTCAAGGTGCATCCGTGCTCTAGTCTCTTGTTAGTACTTCATTTCTTTTTATTGCCAGATGATAGTCCATTGTATGGATGTAGCACATTTAATTTATGCATTCGTCAGTTGATGGTCATTTGACCTGTTTCCACTTTTCAGGTATTATGAATAACGTCGCTGCGAACGTTCATGTACTACAGGTTTTTGTGTGGACGTGTGTTTTCATTTCTCCTGGGTGAATACCTAGGAGTGGAATTGCTGGGTCAGGTAGTAACTCTATGTTTAACCTTTTTTTTTTTTCTTTTTGAATTTTTTAAAAAATACTTATTTATTTTTGAGAGAGAGACAGAGTGAGCCTAGGGGAGGGGCAGAGAGAGAGGGAGACACGGAATCCGAAGCAGGCTCCGGGCTCCGAGCTGTCAGCACAGAGCCCGACGTGGGGCTCGAACCCACAAACTGTGAGATCATGACCTGAGCTGAAGTTGGACGCTTAACCACCTGGGCCATCCGGCGGCCCTCTGTTTAACCTTTTGAGAAGCCACCAAACTGTTTTCTAAAGCGGCTGCTCCTAGTTTACGTTTTCACCAGAAACATGATAGTTCCAGTGTTTCCACGTCCTTGCCAACACTTGTTATTATTTTGATTATAAGCTGTCCTGATGGGTTGGGAGTGGCAGTATTTCACGGTGATTTGATTTACATTTCCCCGATGATTAATGATATTGAACATCTTTTCATGTGTTTTTGGCCATAACTCCATCTCCTTTTGAGATATGTCTGCCAGATCCTTTGCCCATCTTTTAATTGAGTTATTTGTGTTTTTTGTCATTGAATTGTAAGAGTAGTCCGTATATTCTAGATTTGGTCCCTTTCCCCAGCTTTTGAACATATTTAAAATTCTCCACACTCAAAAGGCACCCCCATTTGGCCTCTTAAATTATTTTTTGTACGTTACTTCCACGAATAGTTGAGTACCTACCGTGTTCTTGTGGTGAAGGCCGTGGATAGAGCATGACCAAGAAATGCGGAGTTCCTGAGCGCTGGAGCTTGTAGGCCAGGGCAGAAGACAGACGAGTAATTGCACAGGCAGTGTACCGCCCAGTGTAGGGGGCGGTGTGCGTCCTTAACAGAGAGACCTGACCTGGTCTTGGAAGTCAAGGCCCATTCTCCTGAGGGCGCTCTGAGTCCTAATGTTGTATTGGGATTACGCGAGGGGTGGGGGTCGGCAAGAAAGAGTGTTGTAGACACAGGAGGCGGTGTTGGCCAAGGCCCTGGGCTGGAAAGAACACAGACACTGAGGAACTGATAGAAGGTGAGTGTATGGGCGTAGGGAAGCAGGAGAGGGGCAGTGACTCTGCGTGGAGGCTGTGGTGAGGATTTTGACCTTTGTCATAAGGGAGCAGGGAAGCATTACAACAGTTTTAAGCAGAGGCCAGGAATGGTAGGTTTGCCTTGCCTGCTGCAGTGGGGAGAGTGGACTCGAAAGGCCAGGGCTGGATGGTGGGGGGGGGGGCGCTCAGGAGGTGGTTGCCGTGGCTAGGTGAGCACCAGCAGCGTCTTGGGGCTGGTGGGGGGCGAGGAGGGCCGAAAGGCCTCAGAGACCACTCGGGGGCAGGGATCCGTGGAGCCCGGCGAGTGTGGCGCGTGGGTGATGAGCGTAAAGGGCAGTCTGATAAGGACTCGCGGGTTTGGGACGCACGGTGAGGGGATGGTAGCGTGATTCACCAAGAGTGTTGAGGCGGCGTGGCTTTGGGGCAGGGGCTGGGGTGGCGCGAGCGAGGGGCCGAGGGCTGGGCTGGCCAGTGGAAATGAAGGTGCCCGAGCCAGGCGGGCGGGGAGATCTGAGCCCGCCTGGGCGGTCGCCGCGGGGTCAGTGACTCGGTAGCCAGGGGGAACTTCGGTGGGAGGTGGTTCTGGTGGCCTCGCAGGGGCGGGAGGCAGGTTGGCTTAGACCGCGGGGTGGGGCGGGGGGCGGAAATAGAGAAGGAGCAAGAAGGTGCTCCTCAGAAGATCGTGTTGAGGACAGGACTGCCGTGTATTGAGCATCTGCCGTGTCCGGAGACGGTGGGCCAGGGCCAAGGAGGTGTCGACGAGGAAAAGCTTGGTGGCGGCCAGTCAGACGAAGAACCTGCCAAGACACTAATTCTGCAGACCGGGAGATAAACTTAGGTGCCACTGTAGGAACCGGAAGTGTGGACGGCCGGCTTGAATCCTGTTGTACGAGGTCGGCCTGAGGACGTGTTGCCTGCGTGACCAGAGGACGTATATTCATTGTCCTTTTCGTGTGTCTCTTCAGGATGCCAAGAAGTCCCGCTTGCCCATCCTGATAAAAGCGTCCCGGTCATTGGGAAATGTGTACCGGCTCCCCGCCACCCAGGAGCTGGTGACCCAGCTGCAGGGCCAGGTCCTGGAGCTGCAGGGGGAGCTGAAGGAGCTTAAAGTCCGCAACAGGCAACTTCGGCAAAAGTTAATTCTGGCTGAAGCGATGACGGAGGGGAGGCCAGCGCCAGACAAAACGCTCCTGAAAGGTAAGCACCGGGAGAAATGTGTTCTCCGTGCGCGAGACAAACGACCCGATAGAGCTGCTCGAAATGTCAGCCTTGTTGTGCAGAACTGCGGTAAGCTTGAGTATAAATTTTATGAATTACAGTGATTAATCTTGACTCTTGACAAACACACAATCAAAGGAACACAATAAGGGAAATGAATCTATTGTTTTCATTTATTCTGGAGTCCGCGTGAAGGGGACTTGTAAGCGCTCGCGGGTCTTGTGAGGTCACCGCTGCCTTCACTTGGGGTGGTCTGCGGGTACCCCGGCTGTGGGATGATTTCAATCTGGGTTTTTGTGGTTTTTTTTTTTTTTTTTTTTCTGGCTTTGTCTGTGGAAGCCTCAGGCATATGGGTAAGTCGCGTGTATAAGCGAGAGTCCTCGTGGTGGGGTTTTCTAGAATGTCCAGGCTACATCACTTTGGGTTCCTGAGGGCTAATTCCCAGCCCTGTTGACCTTACGTCTTCCTCTGGAAGTGACCTGCCTCCCCACCCACTTTGAACCTGCTGTTTCTGCACTCGTGGGAGCCCCCAAAATGGAGGGCCCCTGGGTTAAGATGTGTCCAGGTTAGACTGCATAGACTCGGAGGGAGCGTGTGAGATAGCGTCCCCTCGGCTGGAACAGTGACAGTGGTTTGGGGCCACCACCCCTTCGAGAGTCTGAAGAAAGCTGCCAGCCGTTACCAGAGAGCAGTGTAGGTGAGCACACAGGTCGTGTCGTACCTCGTTTTCAGAGGGTTCGTGAGTCCGCAAAAGCCCACGTGCACTCCTGATTTTGAACTTCTGCTGCAAGCAAATGATAGCAACACCCAATACCAAGCAGTCTTTGATTTATCTATTCAAAAAGCAGTGGTTACATCCTCCTGTGTGCCCGGCACCGTTGTGGGCCCTGGGGAGATCGTGAACAAAACAGGTGACCTAAGTGTGTGGACAGCTTCCCTTCCTGTTGTGGGGAGGAAGACAATAAGCCGATAAGTGGACAAGCTGTATGTGAGATGGCAGGTGCTGTGGGGAGAGAGAGAAGGCAGGGTCAAGGGCATGGGTAACGTGGAATGGGGTAGAGTTTGCTACCACACATGGAATGAGCCTCCCTGATGAGGGGACATTTGAGTGGAAAACGGGAGGAAATGAGTGGAATCGTCAGTCAGCTTGGAAAGTGCGTTTTTGGGGGAAGGAGCAAGGGCACAGGCCCTGACGTTGCTTTGAATTTGGGCAGTTGGTTGAGTAAGAAGGCCAATTATGTGGCTGGAGTGGAGTGAGAGAGAGGAAGAGGGAAAGGGGTCAGGGAGGCGCTAGGAGGTCGTTCTAGGGCTTTGTCTTTTGCCCAGTTAAGACGGGAAACTGCTGGAGGGTTTGGAGCGGCAGAGTCACATGACCAGACTGCAGCTTTATAGCCGGGCTGGCAAACTGCGGCCTCTGGGCCATCCATGCTCGCTGCCTGCCTTTAAGTTTTACCGGAACACAGGAACATTCCTCCGCATCCTGTCTGTGACTGCTTTTGCGCTCGATAGCAGAGTTGAGTGGTTGTGATGGAGGCCGTGTGGCTCACAGAGGCTAAAATATTCTGTATTTGGCCCTTTGAGAGAAGCGGGCCGACCTGTGCTTTAAAGGATCACTGGTAACGTGAGCCATCAAATGATGGAGTTGTCTTGCACTGAGGTGGGGAAGGCCGCAGGAGAGGCAGGCGGAGGCGGGCACTGGGTGTCCGGTTTTGGTCTGACTTGAGATGCCTGTTGACCATCCCCGTGGAGATGCCAGGTTGGCACTCGGGAGATGCAGGAGTCTGGAGTCGAGGGGCTGGATCTGGTCTGGGCCTTTGAACTTAGCAAATGCCAACCTGTGGCTGGTCTTTGGAGCTCTGAGGCTTGGAGGGCTGCTGAGCAGACCCTGGAACTGAGACTGGACTGTAGTGGGTGGAGCCCGGACGGAGAAGGAGCAGCCAGAGAGGCAGGGAGGGAGCCACGAAAGGGTGCCATCCAGAAGCAGAGTGAAGAGCAGGCTCACTGTGCCAAACATTGTCAATAAGTAGGCAAGGATGGCGGAGTGGACTCGGGATTAAGGAACAGGAGGCCCTCACTGGTGACCCTGAAGGGAGCTGCGTCCCTGGCGTGGCCGGGCCTGCCTGCCACAGGTCCCAGAGAGGCAGTGGAGGAGAGGAACCGAGACGGCAAGAAGAGACGGCTGTGAGGGATTTTTACCGTGAGGCGGTGTGGACAGGCAGGGCAGTTAGGAGCCGCGTTGTCAGGGGGTCTCAAGGGATTCGGTGGATCGGGACGGTGGGGACTGCGGCAAGGTGGGTAGTCACGGCTACGGCCTGGCAGCGTGAGCCGCAGAGCTGGAGTGTTCAGGGAAGAGATCATGATCTGGAAGGGTCCGCGAAGAGTGAAGGCACCTAGGCTCTTCCAGGTCTGTGATAACAGGGGTATGTGGGAAGGAAACGTCCAGTCCTGGGGGCGCTGCGGGAGAGGCAGTGTCGGGGCGCCGTCCAGGTCCTCGGAGCGAGGGGCAAGGTGCATGTTCAGGGAGGAGATTGAGGTTATTCGGGATTTTGCCATCGAGGAGTTTGCTTTCTGGGGTGGGAGACTGCATCCGGTTAGGGGATGGCCAGGGTGGTTCAGGGCTGGGCCGTGACCGGGAGTCTTGGGCTTCCTGTGTCAGTGATGAGAGAAGCGCCTGTTGTTTATTCGGCCTCACTGCCCACTTTAAATGCAAGATGAATTGACTCTTCTTCACAGTCCTCGAGGCAGGAATAGTCATTATCCCCGTTTGTCTGTCGTTGAGGCCACAGTTTCAGAGATGAAGTGACTTGGCTACAGTCATACTGCCACTAACTTCCGGCGGTAGATTTGCACCAGCCTGCCTGATTTCGAAGCCTGTGCCCTTCACTGCTTCATAAAGCCTCGTGTCTGATACCTCGCGTATGGATTTTCTGATGATCTGTAGCGTATGGTGTTTTCCATTTATGTTTAGGTTCTCGGGTTCACCTTAGTGGAGGTTTCAAGATAATTGGGGCTTTGGCATACTGCTCTTTCCTTCCCCCCTCCTTTCCCACTTGGTTTCCTTCCTTCCATCCATCCATCCATCCATCCATCCAGACATCCATCCATCCATCCATCCATCCATCCATCCATCCATCCAGACATCCATCCAGACATCCATCCAGACATTATTCATGCATTCCCTGAGCACCTGCTGTGTGCCAGCCTCGTGCACTGGGTGTAGGAGACGGACAGAGACAGAGAGACAGAGGAATGAGATAGTCTCAGTGCCTTCTGAGAACTCCCTGTCCAGTGGGAAGGGGGCAGATAATTAAACACATCAGTGTGGGGCAGAAGCGGGGGGCACTTCAGGGAGGAAAGATTTGCACGGCAAAGGTGACTCAGCCCAACAGAGGCCCTGGCACTTTGCCCGGAGCTTGCCGTATGCACTTACCAATGTTTTTGTTTCTTGCTGAGACACCAGGGCGCCTCAACCAGGTGCTGCTCTCGCGGTTTCCCAGGAGACGCCCGAGGCCTCTCTCTTCCAGGGGAAAAGTGGGCATGAGTCTATAGAATTCATTTTCTCACTCATAGTTTTCTGAGAGCCTAGACTTAAACCATTTCAGACAAGCTGCAGTATATTTATGCTTTTTATGTCCTGTTATGGCAGCTCGATAGATTAATTTTATCTTATAAATTGCATTTTGCCTCCCCAGTGTTTTTATTTTCCCCGTTGTATCTTTGTGTTCTTCTCAGTTGCTTGGCTAAGTTTCAAGTCTACGGTTTTATTTATTTTTCCTTCTCTTCACGAACGCCTGTAGCCCAGCCCCTTGTGGGAGCAGCCTACCAGGACAGCCCAGGAGAGCAGAAAGGAATTAGAACCATGGCCTGTGTCTGGAGAGACAAGGAAGGGGACAGTTATCAGCACACCAGCCACGAGACCGGTCGGAATTCAGCCTCTGTGTGTGTCGAACAGCTTCCGTGTGCCAGGCACTCCTTGGGGTCTTGTATAGAAAAAATTGTCACTAAGCCCTGCAACAGGCTTCTTAGGACATCATCATTATTCCCACTTCACACGTGAGGAAGCTGAGGTTTTTAGAAAGAATTGATCCAGGTCACCCAGCTGGTAAGCGGATAGACGAGCGGAGGTCTGGTAGACTGTGCGTCCGAGCTTACCAGTCTGTCTGCCACGCTTTCCTCCCAGGCCATGGACTGGGTCCTGGCGGGCATGGTACGTGCTCTCAGGGACCTCACAGCCCAGCAGGCAGGCAGGTCTCTGTGTGGTGCTGGCTGGGTTAGGTTAGGTGTGCCCCACCGGCCTCCGGCTGCCCAGGAAGGGGGGTAAGAGGTGAGCCCGAGCTGACTCCTGGTTTGTGGGGTTTGTCAGGCAGGCCGGTGGGAAAGGTACAGAGACATGAGTGAGGTCCCAGGCAAGTCACATCTATTTCTTCTTGGCAGTATAAAGTATTCTAAGCATACAGAGAATCACAAAGGGTGATAAAAGAATATTCATGTTCCCATTCATCCAGAATGAATAAATGCTTACATTTTTTCTTTTTACCTTACATCCATTCCCCTCTGCCTTTGTTACAAAAAGGAGTCACCTTTCATCTGGACCTAATTCACTCCATAAGAAATAATTATCTTCAGGAATCCTAAATTTGTCATGGGGCGGCTGTGAGAACACCGTCTCTGGGGAAGTACTGAGTTACGATGTCCGCTTCCCCGAGGCCTCCAGTCAGTGCACTGAATACCTGGTCACATGCTTCTGAAGGTTGTGGGCTTTGAGGAGAACGCCACTCTACCAGGCAGTAAAGTACTCTTAGCTGAATTGTAGAAAGTTCCAGAGCTGCAGTATTTCCTCTAACACAAATAAGTGGTCCTGGAGACATCTTTTGAGTTCTTGTTCACAGCCAGTTGGTTACTAAAGGCTTCGTGTCGAACTGGCACTTTCCTTTTCCCTCCCAAATCCCCATCATTGGTGACCTTCTTTCCTTTTTCTGAATGTGCTTCTAGAACTTTGCACGTGCTGTTGCCCCTGCCTGAATTTCCCCCCTTCAGTTGAGGCCTAGCCGAGGCCCCTATCTTTTAGGTCTCGGCTTAGATGTCATTTTCCAGGGAAGGCCTTCCTGAATCCCTCAGTTATTTAGACACTCCTGTTGGCCTCCCAGGTTTTGGTCTGATTCCACAGATGTTATTGGCCTTCACACTGAGGGTTGAGGATTGCCCCTCCCCGCTCGTGCACCCCTGCTACGGGAGACTCCAGGCGTGGGAGGGGTAGACACATCAGGAGGCGGCATTCAGAGCTGGAGGCAGGTGGCCAGGCTTTGAAGGAGGGGCTGTGCTGCTTACTCGCCCCGACCCTGGGGCAGGTTCTTACCTCTCTAACTAAACCTCAAGTTCCTCTTCTGTAAAATGGGGATACTGGTGACGCCTCGCTGGACTGTCACGAAGACTAAACGGATATCACAGGCGAGGTGCTTGGCGCTCGGCGGTAGGCCAGGTCCTGGCATAGTTACGTGTCCCGAGGCCTTTCTGAATGTGCTTCTAGAATTTTCTAGAGCCTTCAGGCTCACACCACATACTACAGCTTGTGATCCTCCCTGTCCCACACCCGCCGTGCAGTGATTTCTGATGAAATATCTGCCTTTGGCCCTTCATCGAGGGCTGCTGGGCCGCGAGTGGCAAAGCCACGCTGCAGAGCCCACGCTGGGCCGCGAGACGTGCTGGATACCGGCCTTGGCACTGGGCCGCCGCCTCCTCGCTGCTGCTGAACACCAGGTGCTGTGGATTGGGGGTGCTTCCAGAGTCGAAGTTACGAATGCCGAGCGTGTGAGTGTGAGACTGGTCGCGCCGTAGGGTCAAAGCCTCCAATGGAGGGTAAGTGTTGTGTGAGCGGGCACACCGTCCCCACCATCCTGAGATGCACGTGCCCCTAAACGTCAGAGCCGGCCGCGGTCTGCACCACGGCAGGACATTTGTGTGGGTCTTAGGTTTGTCTCTGCCTCATGATTACTTAATGAAAATCATCAAAACCGATCATTATTCCCCTGAGTGAACATTGCTGCTTGCCATGAGATTCCGCTGTCATGAGGTTGTTATGGCAGAGATACTTCCTTGACTCGGAAGGTGATCTGCTGGGGAAAAGGCCTTCCGAGATGTCTCGCTCTGTCTCTGTCTCTTATACCCATTCAGCCGGCAGTTACTTACTGAGTCCCTTGTCTGCCCCAGGCCCCGGGCCAGGCCCTGGATTGCAGAAGGACATGCCTGCACGTGAGAGAGCGCGGGGACTGGCGACTGTCACACATTTTGTGCAGTAGAAATGCTGTGCGGGGAATGCTTCCTTTAGGTCATGGAGCAGCTGCTTTCTAAAATAAAAAGAGTTATTTTATGGTATTTGCATCGTGAACAGAGAGATAAGAAGGGGCTTACAGCCACGAGGAACAGTTGCGGAACCCAGAAATTGGAATATACAGTCTGCCGAGGATTCTGGTGCGCTTTTCCTTCTGAGAGCTCCCCCAGGCCCTGCCGTCCAACCCGCACGGCTGCTTAGGCAGCGCTTCCCCTGGTCCTCAGCCCCGGCTCGCAGGCCTCCCGCCTCCTGCCATAGCATCCTCTTCCATCTTCAGACAGTTTCAGGGAAGCAAAGACTGTCAGCATTAGCTGGGCTCCTTTACCACTGCGAGCCAGATGCTTTTTGCAGAGCTGTTGTGCCGTGTGATCCTAAGAACACAGCAAACACAACCCTTCACAGTAAGCGATGTTCTTTCCATGCAGCGCGTGAAGCGACTGAGGCTCAGAGAGGTTAAGGAAGTTGCCTAAGGTCCCGCAGCTAGCAAGTGGCACAGCCAGAGTAGGAAACCAGATCTGTTGGATTTTGAAGATGGGTTTTCCTCCTGTATTCTGCTGCCTCCCAAGTATTCAGCAACCCTTCTGTCAAGCTGAGGCTTCCCCAGACATGGGGTAGTGTGGTATGTGATTAAGGACAGGAGCTCTGGACTTGGGCCTGAGCTTGAAGCCTCATAACAGGCACCCTAGGCATCTTTTTGGGGAAACTGAGGCTCTGGGACGTTAGATTACTTGCCTAAGGCGATGGAGTCAGCAGGTGGCAAAGCTGGGTGTGAGCCCCCTGCTCTTTGGTTTCAGAGCTCCGCATTCTTTCTCCAGCACCGCCCCAGCGCTTAGACAAGTTTGGCCGCACGTCTGGGGATTTAAACTAGCTGTCAGGAAATATTTCCCGGCAGGGTCGTGCATCAGTGAAACGGCTCACTGCGGGGGACATTGTGGCACCTCCTGGAAACTGTTAGACGTGGAAATGAAAAGAAGGCTCCCATCAGGGATGGGTTTTAGAATTGCTGCTCTTAGTGGTACTTCACGCACTCCCCGATATCTCTCAGGCCTGCACCGAGTTCTGGTCTGGGCTAAGGACTGTACCAGGCACTGGGAACGTGAAGGTGAAAGGCCAGCCCCTCCTGGGAAGGAGGGAGAGAGGAATCCAAATAAACAATTGCTAGGTAGATAAATAAGCAAGCCGATGTAGTTCCTCTGGCAGCATCCTGCATGTGGAATGTTTGTCCCGGGCCAGACGCATAAGGGGCCGTGGAAGCACAGAAAGGAGGGACTGTTGTGCACAGTATGAAGATGGGCTTGCAGAAGGAGAATTAGATCTGGATGTTGGAGGGTGAGTAGGAGTTTGTTGAGTAGGTGTAGAGGACCAGGCATATTCCAGGCAGAGGGAACAGCACGTGCAAAAGCATGGGGGCACAAAATAGCCTGGTGTGTGCAGGGAATTCTGGCTAATTTAGTAGGGCATCTCCATAGGTGGTGTGAGGGGATATTCCTGGGAAGCCTGCCCAGAACTAGATTGTGGAGGGTCTCAGATGCTGTAAGAGGGCGTTTGGGTTTGGTCCTCAGGATAGTGGGGTTATCGATGGATTTTAGGTGGGTGTTGGTGGTTATCATGGCCAAGCTCACTTTTCAGACTAGTTACTCTGAGGAAGAGGGTAAGAGGAAGGACTAGGGTCAGAGAGGCTTGTTAGGCTGTGGCCGCACAGGGCCGGTGGGGGGTGGCTTTCGGCAAAGGAGGTACTGATATACGCATGTCTGATTTGCAGACTCTGAAATTTACCAGCCCGATGGCCTTGCCGTCTTGCCAACGTGCAATGAGAATCCTTCTGAAGATTTTCCGGGCCCGACCTCAGTAGCTACTTACTTGAGTCAGCTTCCCACTAAAGTCAGCGTGATTGGGACCCACCAGTCGGAGAACGTTGACACCTCGGGTGATGCAGAAGACTTAAAACAGAAAATCTGTGACTTGGAAACTGAGCTCGAGGGCTACCGGAATTTCTTATTTCAGCTTCAAAAGCACTCCCAGTGCAGTGAGGCCATTATCACAGTTTTGTGTGGGACAGAAGAAGCGGCCCAGGATGCCTTGAACAAGCCCAAGGGTAGTGCCGACGAAGAAGAAATGACCTTTTCCAGTTTGCAGCAGGTTCGGTATGTGAAACACATGAAGATCCTTCATCAGCTGGCTCCAGAGGTGACCGATGGTGGGCTGCTGGAGAGCCTCAGACGGCAGCTGGTGGATCAGGAGTGTCAGCTGCAGAAGGAGCAGAACTTGAACGTGGAACTTTTCAGTGAAATCCGTAACCTGCAGAATAGGTTCAGAGATCTCTCCCCCTCCAGGTACATCCCACCTCTGCTTCTTCCACGGTGGCAACCTGCGGTTCCCGCACGTTGCCTCTAGGTCAGAGCCCGTGAGCGAGGGGGGGGATGCTGCTCGGTGGGTTGTGGTTGTGGGTTGTGTGCCGGGCAAGGCTCGATGGTGGGTTTAGGGCAGGTGGGCCCGATGGAGAGGTGAACGCGAGGCCACAGGGAGCGGTGGCCGTACAATTCTTGTGTTGTGTCTTCCGGAATTGGCAGAACAGATTTTGCCCTCCTCAGGCTGGGAACAGGGTGAAGGTATTATGCCAGCCACTCGGGGAGTCCTGGTACATTTGCTGAACGGCAGTGTTTCCTCCTGGACCCCGTTATTGGCTTTTACTGCGGGGTTGAAACTGATGTCCTAGCTGGGGTAGGAAGGATATAAATATTTCCCGTATCTTTACCCTTTAAGGTCATCTTAGAGAAATAAGCCTGTGTTGAAAGAGAAGAATTCTTACGTCATGTTTTACGGGCATAGATAGGTACAGTTTTGCTTTATGAGATGTGACAAAAAAGCGATCAGTTGCAAAGTTGACCTTCATTCGTCACTAATTTGAGACAGACACATTATTCTAAATTGTCAGGAGCCAGAGCGAAGTTTTTCGAGCCTTCGCAAACAGCAGGCTGGGAGGAAGCTTGCATTTTATTGAAAGACAGTAGTGTCAGATGCCCAGGTAGGCACTTTTCTTATTTAATCCTCAGCATCGCCTGGAAAGGTGGTGTTCCTAAATATGGATGAGGAAGTGGAGCCTTGAAGAGGCCTCCCTGACCGAGCAGATGGCCCAAGGAGACGGGTGGTGTTGCTCAGAGCTGTCGCCAGTGCGCGAGCCCGCAGTGTCCTGCCCGAGCCTCCCCCCCCCCCCCCCCCCCCCGCCCCATGTTCTTCCTCACCCGCGAGGCCTGCCCCACCTTCAAGGCTGACGTCACATGGTCTGTACGTGCACGCTCACCACCAAAGGCGGTCAGCAGCCCCACGTACTGCCCTCATTTCAGGAAAAGGGGGACACGTTGAACTGAAGGGTCAGTATCTTTGCCGAGCCACACTGGGGCCGAGTTACTGTGGCCACGCTGTATATGAGCCACGTTTTGCTTAACTTGGGTTTTTCTCCGTGCCTCGGAGTACTGGTGGGCTCACAAGGGGGAAGACAGATCCGGCGTCAGGAGAGGTTGTATCGTGCGATGCAGCATGGGCTTTGAAGGCGGGCTGTTTGAGTCCGAAACCTTCCCCATTTAACTTCGCGATCTCGGAGTCCGTTTCCTCACTGTAGACAAGGAGGTTCATACATTTGTTGAAAGATTGGGAGGAACGGTTAACTTATAAAAAACACCTAATGCAGTGACCGGCAGATCATAGACCCTCCATAAATGGTAGTTAGGATTATGATTACCCCCTGACCTTTGGAGAGGAGAGAGTCCCGACTTTGTTTTCCTGTGTCAACAGTTTCTTTTTTCTTCTTCATGGGAATTTGTGGCGGGGTCCTCTGACCCTTGGAGCACTTGTTTCTATAATTCAGAATAATATTTTTGAGGAGTTTATGGAAACTAAATGTTCTCCCGAGTTCTTGCCAGTTTGTACTGTAATTGGGGGCTTTATAAGGTTGAAAATAGTGCAGAAGAACCTTTGTTCCAGCGTTTGTGGGTGGTTTTGAAATCGAAGGAGTGACCTTACACACTTCCAATTTTTCGAGAAGTATATATACTTGTACAGCTGCAGGCTTTAAAAAATTGTGCTCTGTCATTTTTCCAATTAGTGTTAAGGTCACAAAAATGCAATTCTGAAATGGTGCAAGTGTTTTCTCCCCCCGCCTTTTATCAGATACGATTCATTAGTTCAGTCCCAAGCCAGGGAGCTCTCCCTTCAAAGACAGCAGATTAAGGACAGCCATGGCATCTGTGTCATTTACCGTCGACATATGAACACCGTGATTAAGGCATTTGAGGAGTTGCTACAGGCCAGCGATGTGGATCGCTACGTGGCCGAGGGCTTCCAGGAGCAGCTGAATCAGTGTGCCGAGCTACTCGAGAAACTGGAAAAGCTGTTCCTCGATGGTAAGTAGGGCGGGGGCTTGCGAGTCTTAAGACACAGCATTTATCGGTCTAAGACTTCTTGGCAGTACTTAGCTCTGCTCTGATGAGGGGACAGCGGAGCCACACTGGCTGCTGTCCCTTCCGGTGACTGCTTCTAGTGGCTGGTGGTCCTCACTGCTCCAGACCCGGGGTCCGGCTGGGGAGGGACACCCCTCCAGTGCCCGCCACATGGCTGCTCCAGATTTTCAAGAGAAGATGGGAATCGGGATTTTTTTTTTTTCGAGGGGGAGGAGGGTAAGAACTCTTGAGTTTTAAATGTTGGCAACAACAGACAAAACAAGCAAACAAAAAAACCCCAAACATTTATCAGTTAAAAAAAAATCTATTCAAGGGTCAGAGGTGGTTTAGAGCAAGGATGAAAGAAAGCCTCTGCTAAACAGTCACTATGTGCTAGGCACTTAAATAGGGGCTGTTGCATTTAAGTAAAAAAATAATCATTTGCAATTCTTTTGAGACTAGAATGAGAATTCTCTTACACTCTTTACCCAGCTTCATCAGTTTTGCCGTATTCGCTCTGTCGTTTTCTCTCTCTGCGTGTATTCAGATCTTCCTCGATTTGTGATGGGGTCGCATCCCGGCAGACTCATCACGAGTTAAAAGTATCATAAGCCAAGAACGCATATAACGCCCCAACCTCCCAACACCATCGCTTAGCCCAGCCCAGCTGAAGCGTGCTCAGAACACCTACAGTAGCCCACTGTTGGGCCCTGTCCCCTCGTGCAGAGCCCATTTTATAGTGAGGTGTCGAGTACCTCGTGTTGTATGCCGAACGCCCTGCTGAAAGTGAGAATCAGAATGTCTGTGTGGGTCCAGAATGGTTGTATCAGTTATTTCCCCTTGTGATGATGGGGCTGACTGGGAACCGCAGCTCACCGTCTCTGCCCGGAGCCAGGAAGGAGGATCGTGCCGCATGTCCCCGGCTCGGGAAAAGATCAAAATTCAGCATCTGCAGCACAGTCCTTACTGGGTGCCTGTTGCTTTCACACCGTCCTGAAGTCAAGACCTGTAAGCTGAACCATCATAAGTCAGGGACCACCTGTGTTGGCACGTATATACACGCATACGTATGCATATATGTGCGCACATACATTATTATTATTGTTATTTTCTAAGACTTTGTGTTATGTTATTTTAAAATGGGCTTCACACCCAGCACGGAGCCCGATATGGGGCTTGAGCCCAAGGTTCTGAGATCAAGACCTGAGCTGAGATCAAGAGTCGGACGCTTAACCGACTGAGCCACCCAGGTGTCCCCCCCTGCCCCCCGCTGTTTTTTTTTTTTTTAATTTTTTTTAACGTTTATTCATTTTTTGATAGAGAGAGACAGAGCATGAGTGGGGGAGGGGCAGAGAGAGAGGGAGACACAGAATCCAAAGCAGGCTCCAGGCTCCGAACTGACAGCACAGAGCCTGACGCGGGGCTCGAACTCACGGACTGTGAGATCATGACCTGAGCCGAAGTCGGACACCCAACCGACTGAGCCACCCAGGCGCCCCCCCGCTGTTTTTTAAGATTTTATTTTTAAGTAATCTCTGCACCCAACGTGGGGCTCGAACTCACAACCCCGAGATCAAGAGTTGCACACTCCACCGACTGAGCCAGCCAGGCACCCCACATCATTATGATTATGATTGTTATCTTCTCCTAACCCTCTGAGGATGGATTGATGGTGTCCTGTCCTTTCCCCCTAGATGTGTCAGTGTGTGGCCCCTCACACTGGAGACACTCTCTTAGCCAAAACACCGCTGCTAAATTCATGACACGGTATCATCGTCTCATATAGTCTATACTAAAATTTCGCTAATTGATTTCAATAATGTCTTTTATGAATTTTATTCCTGATTCTGTTCCAGGACCCACTCCCTACGTTACATCAAGTTGTCTGTCTCTCTGGTTTCCTTTAATCGGGGGTAGTCGTTCACCCTTTGTCTTTCATGACACGGACCTATTTGAAGAGTTCAGGCCAGTGCCCCAGTTTGGGATTATCTGTTTCTTTAGGATTAAGTTAGGAAAATTAGATGAGATTATGTGATTTGGGGAAGAATACGATGTTAAGTATTGTGTTCTCATGGTATCGTGTTCACGAGGCCGCATGCCGTTAGTTTGTCCCGTTTTTGGCGAAAATAACTTTGACCGTTTGGTTGAGCTGATATGCGTCAGGTTTCTCCACTCTCAATGACAACATTTCCCTGTGTCATATAGAAGCAATTAGTGGGAGGTACTTTGTAACCTTGTAAATACTTGGCTCCTCTTCAAATTTGTACTCGAGGTTTGCACAACGTTCCTTGCCTCTGTTATTAATTAATGACTATGATGGTGGCCACCTGGTGGGTTTTTTTTTTTTTCCCTAATGTCGTTATTCTGTCTTCATTTCTTATTAGATGGCGTCTGTAGAAGGATAAACTCTTCCTTTACCTGCCCTGTTTTATTCCTATATTTGTTGTTTGTTTATTAGCAGTGTGGACTTAGTTTAGGTTCTTATTTTATTCAGGGGACTATTACTCATTCTGTCATTCATGCCGATGCTCAAATTGTTCCTCATTTGGCAAGTGGCAATTCCTTTTGACAGGTCTCCATCTTTTGGAGGAGCTTCCTTCTGTACATCTGTGCATCCTGGCACAAAAAAAGATGTTCCAGCCCCATTGATACTGTCCCTGCCCCTGAATCAGCCATTTCTCCAAGTAGCCCTGGTTCATCTTAAAGGAGAATGCTATGTAAAAACTATGATTTAGAGGGAGCGCCTGGGTGGCTCAGTTGGTTGAGCGTCCGACTTCGGCTCAGGTCATGATCTCGTGGCCCGTGAGTTTGAGCCCTGCGTCGGGCTGTGTGCTGACAGCTCAGATTCTGTGTCTCCCTCTCTCTCTGCCTCTCCCCTGCTCATGCTGTCTCTCTCTCTGTCAAAAATAAATAAACATTAAAAAACAACAACTATGATTTGGGGCTGTGTAGGTTCATTGCTACTAGGGGATCATTGTTTCTAGACCCTTCAGCAGGCGGGACTAGAATATAGCTCACATGCATACACGTGCATATATATAACAATATGTAATTTATTTTAAAAATCGTTATTTCACAGTGGGGCCTCCAATTCCAGTCCAGCCCACCGTGCCCTTTATTGCTGCTTCCACTTCTGTATTTGTGTTTCCTGTCTCCAACAGTGAGAATCCTGGCTCTCACATCAGTATATCCGCTCCTTTGCTTAGTTCTCTAAGACACACAGATAGTTCCAGAATTGCCCCATCCTTAGTACCGTGAAAAGCAAACCTACTAAGAGATCAGTTCTTTTAGTTTTTACGCTAAGGGTATGTAGTCAGGTATTAAATTGAAAAGTAATTGGATTTCATTCTTTTTTTTTTTTTTTTTTTTTTTTTTTCAACATTTATTTATTTTTGGGACAGAGAGAGACAGAGCATGAACGGGGGAAGGGCAGAGAGAGAGGGAGACACAGAATCGGAAACAGGCTCCAGGCTCTGAGCCATCAGCCCAGAGCCCGACGCGGGGCTCGAACTCACGGACCGCGAGATCGTGACCTGGCTGAAGTCGGACGCCCAACCGACTGCGCCACCCAGGCGCCCCTGGATTTCATTCTTTATGCAGTGTTGTTAGGATATTCATGTGAAATATAATTAGATTTATTTGTTTCCATTTGTGCTCAATTTCAGGGTTAGGATTCCCCTCCCGTTTTTACTGATTTCATTTTATGTTTTGAGTATGAAAAATATTAAGGTGGTTCTCAAGCTAAAACTTTCTCCATTGAAATTGCCTCTGCGAAGTCATTATTTTTGTCCCTGTCCTTTATATCCATGAGTATGACTCTCTAGTTCCCCTGTCTCAAACCTTCGGGAACTTTTAGGCTTTTAGGCATCCCAGCCTCTCCACGGAATGGGCATGTGCCTGAGACACTAACACCTTCCACTTTGCTAAATCCGGTGACCGCTTTTGGATGGCACCTCACCCAAACTCACAGCAGTATTTTTTGGATGTGGCCCGTCCCTCCCTCCTGGGGGAAACCCTTTCCTCCCCGGGCTTCTAGGAGGACACCACCCAGAGCCAGTTCTCCTCCCACCCCGCTGGCCGCACCTTGGAGGTTCTGCCTTCAACGTGTACTGCAAATCTGACCAGTCTCCCCTTCCTCATTGCTGCTGCGGCTCCAGTGGATTATTCCAGGCCTGGCCTCCCCGGCCTTCCGGCCTCCACCTGTGTCCTGCCACGGTCCATTTCCGTACAAGAGACAGAGTGACCTTTTCAAAATGTAATCAGGTCCTGTTCCTTCTGCTCAAAATCAAAGGCTTTCCTATGCGACTTGTAAGAGTTAAATGATGAGCATGAAGCCTTGACTCAGCGCTGGGTACACGGCTCCTATGCACTCCGTGCTTGCTAATAGCTATACCTGTTGTGAGCGGGGGGCTCACTCCTCAGAACAACCTGTTTTACTTGAGGAACTTAGCCTTACAGAGGAAAGTCGGTTGCTCAAAGTTATAACTGACTTGGTGAAACCAAGATTTGACCTTAGTTCTTCTGTCTTCGTACATACAAAACAGATGACTCACGAGGGTCCACCTATATTCAACTTAATTTCAAGATAGAACGTGGGATGGTTTGGGTTTCTGGGTCTAGAGAGCTTTTCCTGATTTTTTTTTACAGAACCTAACAGCTCAGGCCTGTTGCACATTGATTGTCCTGGGACTAGCTCCCCAGGACCCTGAGGGCCAGGACACAGGAGCAGTTGACTTTTCCCAGCTTTGCGAAACCCACTTTCTTCTGACTAAGGGTTTCCAAATAAGCTAGTTTCCATTGTATTATTGGAGAAATGACTGGGTCCTCAAGATAGAGCTGTATCTTCCAGGCCCGAGGCGTTTTTCTGTTTGTCTGTCTTCTTCCTGCAAGCCCTCAACCGGCCTGAGGAGGTGGGAAGCCCGGGAAGCCGAGAAAGACTGCCTCTGGCACCAGCTGCCCTCCCTCACTCATCCTCTGGCACCAGCCGCCCCCCTTGATTTATTTTTTAGTTATTGACCTTGACAAGCCCAAGGAGATCTCACTTCTTGTTTCTTGCTGGTTCTGGAAGTAGAAAGCACTTCAGGCTTAGCAGACTACACAAACACAGAACTTTATTTTCTTGTATACAAAAGGCGTAAAAGTCTCAGGTACCTCTCTCTAACTTCCTTTCTTAGTAAAATGTAACCAAGGTGGGTCTCTCTTGGATGCTATCCGAGGGGTCTGGCTCCTGCATTATGAAAGGAGCTTATTGTAAAGTAGTTTTATATTTGAGGTAATTGCATGGCATGAGTTCCTAAAAATTTTAAATATAACTTTTTTTTTTAATTAATACAAAGCAGTACTTGTTTATGGTAGAATAACAGATAAGCAAATACTCCTATAATTGCATTATTTATACAGCAAAAATGAACGCCCTGGAATTTATACTTTCAGTTCTGTTTTATACGTATATGTATTTTTTGTGGAACTAGAACTCTTTGCAGCCTTTCCCTCTGTCCAGTTGTAGATAATAAATATTAACCTACATTGTAAGTTTTAGTGACTGCAGAGCATTCTTTTGTATGAATGTCCCGTAATTCACTTAATCATTCCCCGTTAGGTGGACATTTAGATTGTTTCCAGTTTGGGGCTATTGAAAGAACACCATGCCGGAATCTTTGTATATATCCCTGCTTTCCTTTAATAATATTTAGTTGGTAGGATGATGGTGTGGTTTCTCACTCCTTGTAAGGATGACAGCCGGGTGTGTTTTCTAGCTTCACAAGCTAGGGATTTCACTAGGGGTCCAGAACCCTGCAAGATTTCTCTGCCTCTGTGCATTTTTCTGAGATGAGGATCTGCAAATTTCAGATTCTAAAAGTGGGTTGGGAGCCAAAGTAGATGGAGAACTGGGGTTGCAGTCCCAGGTTTTCCACTGTGTCCTCGCCCAGAGTGCCCCCCAAGGCCAGTAGCGTAAATGAGGAGGACGGCGTTGTCGCCAGGAATGTCTGAGTAAGCACTGAGGAAGATGGTAGGAGATGGTGAGGTAGCCTCTTTCCTCCAGCAGCTCACCAGGTTTGTCAGGGTTTAGCCACGTGAATAGAAGGCAACCGCTGGGGTCCTTTCTCTTGACTCTCCTCTGCCTGCAGGAAGAACCTAAACTGTTCATTACTTTCAAGGCCTCCCACCGTCTGCCTCGTCTAGCCCACTACCGTCTCGATGGTGGTGGTGGTGGTGATGATGATGATGATGATGATGATGATGATGGGGAAGCCATGAGGAAGGCTGGTCTTTAGCAGCTGCATGTTGTATGCTAGGCATTGTTCTCAGCCTAGGAGAAGGTACAGTTCATCACCTTCGTTTAAAATTGTTTTAATGTTTATTTTTGAGAGAGAGACAGAGAGCAAGCAGGGGAGGGGCAGAGAGAGAGGGAGACACAGAATCCGAAGCAGTCTCCGGGCTCTGAGCCGTCAGCACAGAGCCCGAAGCGGGGCTCGAACTCACGGACTGTGAGATCATGACCTGAGCCGAAGTCGGACGCCCAACCGACTGAGCCACCCAGGCGCCCCCATCATCTTCATTTAAGAAACAAGGAACAGAGAAGTTAACATACTGGCTCAGGGCTGCACTAGGTGTAGCAGGGTCTGGATTTGAGCCCGGGCAGTTTGCTTCCACAGCCTGACCTCCTGACCGCCATGATGTGGTACTTCCCACACTCTTGTCACTTCGGGTGTCTGGTCTGTACCTCTGTGCTGTGGGCCTTGCTTGCAACTCCCCACTTCTGGGACTTTGTTCAAACCACTCCCTTTGCTAGCAGGCTTTTACTGTCTCTTCCCTTCTAGAAAGCTTCTAGGAAGCTTTCTTTGTTTACCCCAGGTGGAAGCAAAACTGTTTGGTTTTTTATTCTGGGTTGTTCGTAGCTTGCACATGACAATTACGTCCGGCCTTGTGAAGGACACTCTGCCAGGGTGGACAGAACAGACCCTTTGGAGCCAGACAGACTTGAGTTCAAATCTCAGCTTTATGGTTCTCTTATCCCTTTCATGGTCAGATTTCCTCTGTGGGGGAGTACTACCTATCTCACAGAGTTATTTCTGAGGATTAAATGAGATTATTTCAAGTGTCTGGTATCCTGCCTGACCAATCTTGGGAGCTCAGGAGGTGACAGCAGTGATTTCTTGTGAGCATATTTTATTTCTTGACAGCATAAACTCCTGGAAGATGGGGACCTTGTCTCGTCCCGGCCTTCCAAACTAGGCCGGGGCCATACATGTGGTGCCCAGTCAGGATTTGCGGGCAATACTGCTAGTTTTGTGTGGTTTGGATCTTACGCTGGGGCTCCCTTCCATTCTGTGTCTGACTCTGTCTGACCCGCATAGTAGGGACCTGGAGGGAGAGATATCTCTGAGCTCGGAAGGGAAGTCTTCCAGGAGGAAGGGGTATTGGAGGGGTATTCCGTATTGGAAGGATTCATAGTTGATGGGGAGAGGTATTTTGGGAGCCGTAATGGGCATGCGGGGTCGAGTTAGCATGGTGAACCAGGCTCTCCGGTAAAATGGCACATTTTTCCTCCTAAGTAGCCCTGGGATCTGCCCTCCACGTAGCGCCTTAGCTGCTTCCTATCTGCATACAGCAGTCCTTTCCTGCCTCAAATATCTGTCTGTCGTTACCTCCTCTAAATTTGCCCCAATGGTCCAGGCTGGGTCATGGTCATTTCTTCTGTGCGCCCTCCCGTGGTATCCCGTGCTGTCCCTTGTCACAGCTCAGTAGTGTAATTGTCTTTTGGGTCTCTTGTCCCCACTCAGCTGTGAACTCATTGAGGGTCGGGTGGCCCCTCAGTCACCTCTGTATCCTCAGTGTCCAGCACGGGCACCGGGGGGAGAGTGTAAGCACGTTATACAAATTACTGGCGGACGGAAAGGAAGAAACATTTGGGCCGTGGAGGAGATGCCAGGCTATGATATTTGAACCGGGTTCTCTACGACCGATGGACTTTGAGCAAAGGCGTCCTGTTTCAAAAGAGGCCTCTCAAATGGAGGCAGCATACGCGATGGACCGGTGCAGGGAGGAGGGTGGGTCGGCCAGTCCTGCAGGTCCTGCGTGATAATTCTCGTGTTCACATGTGGAGCGGGTGACTAGACGAGTTTTTATTTGACAAGGTGAGGCCCCCCGCCACGACCCAGCTTTTAGGTGTAGCGGTAAGATTTGCCTGAAAGATGGAAGCGGTGCCTTCATGCCACGCTCCCTAAGCTGTTGGAACAGCCGGACAGATGGTACCTGTCACCTGTGTGGAGCGGTTTCCACCGCGAAGTTCACCGCACCACTCGTAATGACGTCCCTGTGACTCCCACGCTAACCATTTGTCGTTTGGTTTTAAAGAACTCTGTTGTGGCTGGGGAATGGGCAGGATACAGTTGTTGAGTCCTTACAGACTCCTCGAAGGATGTCCTGTTTGAAGACAGAGAAACTCGTGCTTTGGGTGGTCTCAGGACACTTCCTTCTGTGGTCGTGGATTTTATTAAGGAATTGAGGAGAGGTGGTTTTTTTTTTGTTGTTGTTGTTGTTGTTTTGTTTTTTTTGTTTTTTTGATAGTTACAAGATGAATTTTTGGTCGAAGTCCCAGAGTGCTTAAAGCCTGCCCCCGACCAGTAGTACCCTGCCCTGTGCGGTTTCCGAGGCGTGTGTCTGTGCTCCTGGAGGACGATTGCACGGTGAGGCAGGCTGTGGTGCTATCGTGTGCTAGGCTGGTACGTGTAGACTGCTGGGCCCCTTGGAGGGCCGGGCTGGGCAGATGGGCCATCCTCAGGGTTTTAGGGCCAGAATCTTACTGGCTGAATGTTGGTAAGCAGCCCTGTGCAGGTGCGAGATGGAAAATTCCGAGTTGTTCTTCTAACAGCACTTGTCGCTGCCCGTTTACGGGGGTCTTGCCGCCCGGGACTGCAAGTCAGCGTCTTGGAAATAGACCCAGTCAAATGGATATTTCCCCTCTTGACCAGGAATGTAGAAGACAGAAAGGTGGAACCCGTCCACTGTGGTAGGGGCCTGTCAACCTCTCTCTGCCTTTTGGGGAGCCACAGTGTCACTGCATTTTTGATCAGGATGTAACCAAGAGGATCAAGACCTAGTTTTGTGGTTGAGCTAGCTCTGGAGTATCTCTGAATCCTTTGCTTCACTGGAGCATGTGTTCAAGTAGGTGATCGCGTGAGTTGAGCAGAGTAAGAGGGGCCACATCACACCTTCTGGATTTGCACCTCTTTTCTGTACAGTGGAAATCCTGCCACTGTTCCGGACGGGGTCAGTGTCAAGGAGCCATCTTTGGGGCCGGGCACCTGATCTCGGGGGCCTGGCTGGCCCTCTCCCGGTGCCCGCCGATGCCCTGATCTGGGGGCCTGGCTGGCCCTCTCCCGGTGCCCACTGATGCCATGCCACGGCAGGTGACTCTCAAGCCCTCGGGACATCGTGCTGGCTCTCGGTGCCCGTGGCTGTGCTGCTGGGGTGTTGAGGGGGCCCCGAGAGCAACACCAGCCGGCCCCGGGAGCACGTGGTGGGGACCACAAGGCACGAGGCAAACACGCGAGGCTCCGGGTGCTCCTTTCCTCTGCGCTGTGGTGTTCGAGAACTTTCCCTTTTAGGAGTAGTTTTGAAAATGGTATGTGTGGGTGCACTTTAATTATAGTCTCATGTTTCAAGTACGGCCACAGAAGGGTTTGTTTTTTCCTTTAGCCACACGTTAGCTTCTTCAAAGAGCTCATCCCAGGCTGCAATTTCCAGAGTTCTGAAGTATTTTTAACATGAAGTTGTTAGTCTCTTTGAAATCTGGGCTCCCGTGTTTCCTTTCAGACAGCAAACGGGGCCGTGCAGGGGGAGCCGAGCGTCTTCTTCCCAGCTACGTTTCGAGCTTTATTTTGTTGTCTTTCCCCATTTCTTGTAGTCATTCCCCTGCTGCAGGCGCTGGCTTACTCAGCTGCACTCACATACTCCTCTGCCTGCTAATCCCACTTCTGAGAGTCTTTCCTGAGGAAATCATTTAAATGCAGATAAAGCTGTATGTACAAAGATGTGTATTTCCTTTATTTATAAAAGTGCAAAATTGGAGATGACCTAAATGTCAGATAAAGGGACCGGCAGAAACTGGTACATGCGTGCCTACAGTGGAATATTAATGCAGCCATTAAAACCTATGTTTCTAAAGCAAATTCAGTAAGAAAAATGCTTCTAATAATAAAATTCGAAGGGAAAACAATTAAGCCCCAGTGCAGTGTCACCCAGGCCAAAATGCGTGGGAAAAAAAGGATGGAAGGAAGTCCACGGCATGTCTGTTGTAGGTACCTGGAGGACGGTCATGTTCTTTTTCTTGTCTCTGTTACCCATTTCCTGTAATGAGGATATATTCTGTTGAGAGTTTTAGAGAAGGAAAAAGAGCATGCACCCAGCAGTGCCTTTGTGATCGCTTTTTAGACTCAGGGCTGTCCCGTCCCTCCAGAACTGGTGCCAGAGCAGTGATGGAGGAGGACCCTGTGGTCTGAATGTGTTCTCGGTCATCCTACTTTAAATACCCGGGATTGTTAGAAAAAGCGTTTAAACAAATGGAGCAGGGCCTCTGCAGATGTATGAGTCAGAGATTATTAGGGATCACTTGGGGTTTGTTTGTTTGTTTGTTTGTTTGTTTGTTTTTTAATGTTTTCCTTCTTCTTGATGTTCTTTCTGCTTCCAGGGAAATCGGTTGAAGTGGAAATGAGCTCCCAGAATGAACCGACGGAGAGGTGAGTGTGTGGCGTCCGGGAAGAAGACGGTGGTTGGTCGGTCTGCTGGGTACACTGTGGCTCCCTCCCGTTCAGAGAGTCCCCTGCCTCTTGTACGTAAAGCGTAAACACCTGTGAAACTGACGGTGCCCTCGCAAAGCGAGCAGTTTACGCTGTGTTTCCCGCAGCCTTCAGTCAGTTGTTTTAGGTCATTCGTGGCATTTCTCTGTTAGGTTCTGTGACTGGGACGACACGTTCCTTCTGCCGGCCCCTGGGTACCTGCAGGCTAAACATCACATGCCTTAGCCTGACGCTTGAGGCCCTCCTCGGTCTGACCCGTCTTTCTTTCTGTCATGTTCCCCGTGCTGCGGTCTTATCTGACCTGTTGCTGTTCTCCAGCCCGTGCCTGGACACGGGCCGTATGCTCGACTTCCTGTTGTAGTTTGGAAGTCCTTCAGCAGAGTCGGCGTTCGTGGCGATGAACCTGGCTCTCCCCGGCGCCCCCGTCTCTCTACGACTTCCCAGGATCAGCGATTCTTCCTGTAGCATTTGGCACCTCGTCACATTGCAGCACTTACCACATGGCCATGTGACGCTTCCTGCATTTACCTTCCCGCTCCCAGAATTCCCCGGAACGGGAAAGCGGCTAACGTATAACCGGGTGTTGGCGTGTACCCGCTGCTGCCCTAGGCATCCGCGTTCATTATTTCTGACCCTAGGAGGCAAGCATTGTTGTTCCCATTTTAGGGAGGGTCAGAGTTGCATGCTTGCCTTGAAAAGGCAGAGCTGGAGTTTGAACCTGAGTCTGTCATACTCCTGAGGTCTTATTACCGCAAGTTGCCTTTTTGGGGACAGAGACTGTGTCTCGAATTCCAGCCCCAAGTGTGTAGCGTATAGTTGGAATTCACAAAACGTTCATGGAATAAATGTATACTTTCTTAGTTTGCCTCGATGGCCCACAGGGAGGGTCAAGGTGTCGTCCTCCTCTGTTTACTGGTTAGAGGTTCTGACTGTTGTTAGTGCTATGGGTATTTCCCTCCTCTTTGGAGCAGCCACCCTTTGGGCTTCTGGGGCTAAGATAAAAAAGTAGAGACCAGTCTGGGGTGCAGAACTGTAGATTTTATGGGCCTGTCGAAGGCCACATCATCAGAGGGAGCAGGTGGGGAGGCATCACCGCTCACCGGAGGATGTTTTAATCAGAGCTTCTGTGAGTTCGGAAGAAAACTCCTTTCCCGCTGTAGTATTTTTGCAGATCCCTCCCGGTTCGACCCTCCGCTCCCATCCTTCTAATAACGGATCACATTGCAGTGGCGGGCTGTGGAGAGGGCAAGCAAGGCCTCCAGGGTGGAGGCGGTCGTAACTGAGAGCTAAAGGATGAGGCCAGGGGCAGGGATTGCCGGAGAGTGTCCGTGTGCGAGGCGAGGGAGACGTGGCCCTGCGAGCTGGTGCCGGGAACGTAAGGGTCAAGGCCAGAGGACAGGCAGGGCCTTGCTGGACTGGTCCTCAGATTCTCTGTTAAGAGCGCAGATTCTGTGCTGCAGGAAGAGGGGAGTCTTTGAAGGAGGGTAAGCTGGGGCCAGGCAAGAGATTTGCTGTTGTGAAAGACGCCCGTGGTTGCTTGGAGAATGGGCTGTGGGGCAGGGGGCGGGGGGGGGGGGGGGGGGAGGG
This sequence comes from Neofelis nebulosa, assembly GCF_028018385.1. Taxonomy (NCBI): domain Eukaryota; kingdom Metazoa; phylum Chordata; class Mammalia; order Carnivora; family Felidae; genus Neofelis; species Neofelis nebulosa. The sequence continues at coordinate 15,094,887 of NC_080793.1, forward strand.
GGGGTGCGTGGAGCCTCTTTCAGCCCCCTTAACCATGTGTCACCCTTCCCGTTTCCGACAGGTTTGTTTCTTTTCCTTCTGTTCTGCCTTTTTCAGCTGTAGGCTTAGCACTCACACGGGTCACTCCTTAGCTAATTAAATGGGTGCCCTTGGCCCATTCGGCACTTTGGCAAGGCAGCGACAAGCCCGTGCGTCCATCACACTGTCTGGGTGAAGTTGCATCTGGTGTTTACCTGTTAACGAATGCGTGGCAGCTCCGGAGTCCTTTGCTCTTGTCTGAGCTCATGAATAATGAGACAAGAAGTAATGGGAAAAAGTGGGAGAAAAAAAGAGCTTAAATTAAGGAGCTTATCTATAATGGAGATTCAGGTGGGCTTTTCGCAGAGTTCAGGGTGTTCTTCCTTATGGCTTAGGTGGCTCTTGGCAAGTACAGGTTAATAACCAGATGATTGCCAGAGTGGTGGTTTTGGGACCTGCTTGGAGGCCGTGAGGGTTTTGAGAGTTTTAAACCCATAAGGCCTCTGCATGGGTTTGAGGTGGCCTCCCACTTTCTCCTGGGGTCCCAGAGCCAGACAGACCTGGGTTCAAGTGTGAGCTCTGCCACTAAGAAGCTGTGAGACAGTGAGCAAGCTGGTGATGTGGCTCAGTCTCCCCAGCTCTGAATGAGGATGGTCGTCCCTGCCTCAGAGGGTTTCTGTGGGGACCAGGCAAGGTAGTACGTCTAACATGCCTGGTACAGAGGGAGCCCTCGATAAGCAGCTGCCTTTGACCCGTGCTCTTTCTTAGGCTCCCTCCCATAAGCCACATAGTGGCTCCCCCTTCACTGGCTCCAGACTCAAGCCCACAGAGTGCTTTTTGTTTTTAGAGCATCCTCACTAAAAACTGCTCTGGGGAAGCAAAAGGGCTCCAAAACAAAGTTGTAAATACGGGGAAATGACAAGGGGCCAAGTGATCTTAAGTGTTTGTTCCCAAGTCATGGTCCTGGCTTGGAATCTTAGTGTGAGAAACGAATTCTCTTTCAATCCCGATGGTCAAGGATTGAGGAAGACAATTTAACCTACCAACACATCCTGCCTGAGTCTCCTGAGCCTTCTGCCTCTCATGCGTTGTCCGACTGCGAGATGTCCGAGAAGTCCTCCGGCCTCTCCCGAGACCAGAAGCAAGACAGTGAGACCGGGAGGACCTCGGTAATGGTGAACCATTTTTCTCAAGGTAAGCTGAGCTTTGCTAAGCACTTCAGATGCGGCCAAGGTTTCCTGGTTTAAACAGTAATTTGCCGTCTTGCCTGAGTAAGCAGAGCGTAGTGACATTCGAATATTTGTCTGATGAAAGGAGATCCTGGCAGGGCCAAAGCTGGTCATTCAGACTATCATTTATCACCAGGGAAAGCTGCGGTTGTTGAAAGTGTTGGTGATTGGGGAAGAGTCATTTTTATTTCTTAATGATGACTTATTACGTGATTTGCCATTTCCTCGTGCTTCTGACAGTGGCAGAAAACAGGCTGGAAAGCAGAGGTTATGTGTCTGTTCCAAGTGTGGTTAATTTCCTGGTGTTCCTTTCAGACGCTTTCCGAGGCACTGTCGCTTTGAAGACTCTTGCTTTGAATCGTACAGATTCCCCAGGGCACCTAACGCCCCCCCCCCCCCCGCCCCCACCACCCACCATTTGAACATTTTGTACTTCTGTCAATCTGCAGTGTTTCCCTTTAGTGTGTGACTCTTCATCCTTCGGCTCAGTCCCTTGTCCTGCCTCTGACTGTGACCCATGGGCTCAGTCGGTAGAATCAGTCTCCCAAGCCTCCATCTACCCGAGCTCCCTTTTACCTCTTCTGCATTTACAGTCTTCATTACCTCCTGTTGGGTGTTAGGGAGGGATTCATGTTTATAAGTCAATGTATTTCAGAAGTTCGAGGGATAATATAGGCGAGGGATTGGCAAATTTTTCCTGGCAAAGGCCAGATAGTAAATATTTTGGGCTTTGGGGAGCATATGGTCTTTGTTGTAGTTACTCAATCCTGTTGTTGTAGCAGAAAGCAGCCATGGACAAAACGTAAATGAGCAAGTGTGGCTGTGTTCCAATAAAACTTTATTTACCAAAACAGGTGGTAGGTGGGTTCGACCTAGGAGCTGTGGTTTTCTGACCCTTGGTATACATTCTGGACCTCAGCTGACATCCTCTGGTCTCTCCTTTCTTCCAGTGGTTGTTTGCAAGACACCCAGAGTGGACCCAGAGCACGAATCAGACACTGGCACCTCCATTCTAAAAGCCTTTTGTTGACACCTGATCACATAGAACGTGGTTTTTGAAAATCAAAATCTTTTTTAGCAACAGAGCTCCACCCCCCTTTTTTTCAGATGAAACTTTACACGGAGGCCAGACATGTGAAAGGGCTACAGGTAGAGCCTTTATCCTCCCTGGTGGCTTCTGAGGCTTCTCTAGGATACCCCGAGCCCAGAGGAGCACAGTCTGAAAACATACCTGGAGCATAGAATATACACGTGTGATATAACTGAGGTGTTACCTGGGTTCTTCTAGTAGCCAGTTACCTAGATTTGCCTTCTTTGGACCTCTGGCTGTATCCCTGTGTGACTTCTGTGAGTTTTGTGTACTAGGTCTCTCTCGGTTATTTCTGGCTCTTTGATCTGCCTTCTGCTGATTTGGGTCAGACCTATGAGTTGTTTCCTTGTCTTTATTTGCACTTCCTTCTGTACCGTATCAACCTGGCATGGAGCTCAGTCCCTTTCCAAGAACCCCCGAATCGACTCCTACAAGGCCTTTGTGGGAGAAACATACTTGATTGAGGGCTTGAGGAATTATAAGGCAGTGGGGGGTTATAGCGCAGCAGGCCAGATCATTTAATGGGAATGTTTGAGATCTCTGCTCTTTCAAACCCATCTGATATGGTGCTGGGTACCTCTCTCTGCTATCTCCCGCCTGCCCCTCTTTTTTCCTACCCTCCCACATGTCTGCCCCCCCCCCCCCCCCCCCCCCCCCGCCAGCCAACCTTGGTTTATTTCCAATATAGAACCGTTTAGGCATCTCCTTTACGTCTCATTATTCTGGGCACCCCTGACCTTGGGCTTATCATGCCCTCCCGGTGAATTTACCAAGCACTTTCCTGAATGGGGACAGTGTTCTCTGGAGCCCTCCTAATACACTTCACTTTTAGCTTTTTTGGTTTGCTTCTCTTCAGACTTTTGGTCTCTGCATCTGTTTTTCCTTTTGTCGTGTTTTTATTCTAAGTAGAGAGATAATTTAAGGATTTTTCCTTTTTTCACTTGACATTATATCATAAGCTTTCTGACATGTTGTTACATAACATCATTTTTAGTGGCTTTAGAATATAGTCCGTTGAATGGCTGAACTGCAGTTTTCCTTATGTTCCCCCGTTGCTGAACATTTCAGTCCTTTCTAAAATTCCACAAATACGATCACTGCTGCAAGGGAGTATCTTTGAACACGAAGCTTTCTTTCTCCTTATTTTGGGGCATTTTCTTCTCCTCGATTCTGTGAAGTGGAACTCCGAGGCCAAAGATGCACACGCGGGTTTTAGCGGTTGCTTCTTGCAGGATTTTTGGCTTTAAAGAGTTCGCGTTCGTCAGAAGGATATTTATTAGTTGTAAGAGGGACAGCTGTTTTTCTCCCGTTTCGTAAAGATGAGTGTCGTGTTTCCCCCTCTCAGTTAGGGCTGCATAATTAATAAGTGGTGTCCAGTTTCCACTGGCGATGTTTCCTTAAGCCCTAGCGATGCTTCCAGCCCCTGGCCAGACTCAGCGGGAGGTGACGCGGGCCGATGGCTGCCTAGCGCTGTTACCCCAGAAGCCGGCAGCGGATGATGCAGATCTAAACCCGCGCGGAGGACTGCGGTCGAAATAGATTAAGTTCCCGCCTCACTCCATCCTGACTGGCCGCTGGCAGATTTGTGAGGCAGCCAGACAGGGACGGGAGGTGCCGCCAGGACCTGGCTGCAGACCGGTTCCCCCGGCTGCGGGCTGCGGCGAGGGCCTCGCACGTTCCACCAGATGACTGGCCGCACTTCCGGCATTAATCGAGATAGCTGAAGGCCCGGGAATTAAGTCACCTCATAAACATTCAGATTCATGGCAGAATTACTATTTAATTAGGAAAAGATCTGTAACATGGTGCTACTTTTAAATGAAAGTCATTTTGGAGGAATTAAAACTGGGTCATAACATTAGTCTAATGTTTTAAAACAAACATTACTAAGGCACACTGAGTGTACCCTAATTGATGAATTAAAGACATTAGTTTTGCCTTTGGGTACCTAATGTGGTTATGCTTTAGATCCTGATTCTAGAGTGTACCTCGAGATTGCAACTGTGTCTCGTCCTTTCTTTGTTCAAGTGAGATGTGGCAGAGGCTAGAAAAATAGGACATGTTCAGTTTAGAACATCTGAGAAATTTAAATTTTTACATCTTATTAAATGTTATATTGAGATACAGTGTAGAAGTTTTGAGAAACCTGAAATCTAACACCCAAAGGCAACTGCTGTCAATATTTAGGTATCTTTTCTTTTTTGTGTGTTTATGTGTCTTTTCTGTCTGTAAACTTTTAAATAGTTATAATTGTGCTGGATAATCCATTTTGTATCTGCGTTTTTCTGCGATATTACATGGTCCTCGTGATAGAATTTCAGTAGCTGTGTCATATCGCGTCACGGTGGATGTAACACAGCTTACTTAATAATCTGAGTTATTTTCAGTTTTAAGTGCTCCGTATAGTGCTGAAGATTAACATTTTCATGCATTCTGGCACATGGTTGTCAGCATGTCTGGTGATCTCTTTGAATAGATTCCTAGAAGTAGACTTATTTGGGGAAAGACATTGGAAAAGAACCCTTCTACGGCTAATGATAAAAATAGTTCCCCAAAGTCACGCACATTTATATTCACACGAACAGGATGTGCCCTTGAGAGTACCCTTCTTACAACTTTCACTAGCACCGGGATTATCATTTTGCTTTGTGTTTAAGTCTTAAATTAGTAAGTGGCAAATGGATAAATATATTCCTTCCGGAGAATTAGTCTCAAAAATATCTGGATTCATTATGGAGGTAGTTTAATCAACTCTCAGGCAATTCAGGCAGACTTGAAAGTGATCTGTTAGTTTCACCATAAGGAAGATTTTAAATTAATATTTGATATTTAGAAGAATAAAGGGCTGCATTACAGCTAGCATTAAAATTGTATGGAATATAATTTTTCCATGTGCTGTAAAGCCCCCTCCTTGTGGAGGGCTGCAGAGAATCATTACAGAGCTGTGTCTGTGGGCTGTGGTCACCATGCCTGGGAAAAAATCGCCAGTTGCTGACTGACTCAACACATCCCGCACGATTTAGAATTTCAAGATCGTGGCATAATCTGTAAATTATTCCATTTGTTGGGGGCTTCAGACTTTAAATTAAAAATACTCTCCTTCCCGTAGACTTAGTAATGGAACATATACAAGAAATTCGAAGCTTGAGGAGACGTTTAGAAGAATCAATCAAAACAAACGAGAAACTTCGGGGACAACTGGAAAGGCAAGGGTGTGAATTTGATCAAGGTAAGGGAGGACCTTGTCGCCAGCCTGCCTGTGCTTCATCCGGGAAGGGACTCCAGTTACGTTTGCCTGGATAAGCTTTCCCCATGTTGGGGAGAACTCACCCCGGTGGCCAGAGAGATTTCCGCTCAAATCCTGACCTCACCGCTCACCTCCACGGTGACCTCACTTAACGTTGCGGAAATACTGTAACGTGTTAGTTACAGTACTGTGTTCATGACGTGGGGACGATAATCCCCGTTTTATCCTGGTGCAATAAGGATTGAGTGAGCTAACTTCAGCAGGGTGCCCGCACGGTCCCTCGCACGGAGTGACTTCCCAGGCACTGAACGAGTCTGCCGGCCCCTGCACCCTGGATTGTGCTTGGCTCCTCATGTGACGTCGGTGGCTGTAGAGAAACAGATAGGGGGTTTTAAAATGAAACAGAGCGGCGTTTCGTCTTTTTGTCAGTAATGGATTTTAAAAAGTATTAGCGTGTAGGCAGTTTGGTGAGAGTCTCATACGCCCATTCCCAGGTCGCCATTATTCCTGCGTAAACACAGTTAGATCTGAATGGAATATTCTTCCATGCGGAACTTAAAAATGGGTTTTTCCGTAGGGAAGACATTCACATGGTACAGAACTTAGTACCTCCGTTCTGTGCCCATCCATCCTCTTCTGGCTCCTCTCCTCCCACCTCTGGTAGGTGTCTTCCACATCCTTACAGTGGTTTTTCAGTGCAAATGCAAATATATCTTCTTACTCTTTCCCTCGCCCAAAAGGTAGAATACTTTATGCCTGTCCCTGTTTTCCTTGAACAGAATATTTTTGGACATCTTTCCTTGTTGCTCCAAAGAGATTGTTTTCGTACCTGAAGAATGTGCCTTGGGAGCAGCTTTGTGCCCTGGGAAAGAGCCTGAGTTTGCTTGGGAGATGGACTGAGCTGAGTGTGGACCCCGGCTCTTCCGTGTATCAGCTGGGGGGCTTTTGGGCAAGCCACCCCACCTCTCCCGGCTTTCATTATTGTACAAAACAGAGTCATCGTGAGATTTCGATAAGGCAGTGCTCTGAATAGGGCGTTGCTCTGTGCCTCACTCAAGACGTGGTTGTTTTCTTTGCCATTATCATGTTATTTCACTATTTTATTTTGTACAACGTTATTAGTTGGACATTGCAAAGCTCGGCAACAAGTGGGGACGCAAACGTTTTTAGAGATTAAATCACGGAGTTCTAGAAAGATGAACTCCGTAGAAGCACTTGAGTCCTTGGACCCCTGGTCTGTCATAGCCATCAGCCTGGAAGGATCTTTCCAGAGTACTGTATGTGCTGCGGTGTGCGAGATAAACAGAGTGGACCCACCCACGCCTCCCTCTCCCTCCCTCCCCCACTCTCCACACCACCCCCCATCCTGCTCCCTCCCTGTCTCTCACCCCCAGAGAAATTGATTAACCTGAGTTATTAGTCCTATCAAACCCTGGGAAGAAATACATGCCTGGACCCTTCACATTCACTCTTGGTAATGCCTGAATTAGATTCATTCTGTTTTACATTTTTCCTGGCAAATCCAATTATAGAATTATTTGGGGGCTCACATGGCCACCAGCTACAACGGAGCTGGCAGTTGCTCTGGAGAGTAATTCACTCTGATGGGAAGGTTTACAAAAAAGGCATTCGTAAAGTATTTACGCTGGTGGCTGGTGGAAAGACGCGCTGTTCTCACCTTGTCTTCACAATCTCTGAAAAGACAAAGAAAGAAAAGTGGCTCCGCCTCCCCCCTGCTGTGAGTCGTTCATCTTGGGAGCGGCTTTGAGAAAGGCCTGGCTCCTTGTGATGGGAGGTGGAATATTGTTAAAACTGTCATCTCACGTGGTAGCTTGTCACCAGTTACGGGGAGCTGGTAGTGACGCCTTCAGAGGGAAGACTGGCCTCTTACCTCAGCACTGGACCCCGCTGGCTCGGGCTCTGTCAGGAGCCCTTCTCTGGCCTGGGTCTCCCTTTGAGAAGCGACCACACTAGCTGTGGTCAGAGCAGACTTCTTCTGCAGAATGTTTCCTGTTCATCCAGATGGCTATTTGGTCCTGTTTTGGGCTCTAGCCTATCATCAGTTATGATATTAATACAGACGGTAATAGCGGTAATAATACCAACATTGATCATTTTTATTGGGCTCGTGGAGACTTGGGGAAGTTGTGTGACGTACCTGAGGTCATACAGCCATGAAGAAGCCAGAGCCATGATTCAAACCCAGGTGTCTCTGAAAAGACGGCCGAGTTCATAGGGGAGAGACATACGTGAATGAAAAAATGACGTGACATTATGATTTGTGAGTCATTAACCCGAGGAAAGGGAGTGCTGTCGTGCAGGAAGACTGTGGAACATTGGCTTCTGGGAAGCCTGATGTCATAGCTTCCTTACGGGGAGTTTGAACGTTACAGGGAATCCTTCGTGGACCAGGATGCTTTCAGCTGCGGAGAGCAGAATATGAGGAAAAACCGGTGTGGACAATGGGGGTCTGTGTTGTCTTCCATAACAAGAAATGCAGTTGCAGGCAGTTCCAAGGCAGGTTTAATGACTCCGTGAAATGATAGCAGGGCTTGGACTTAGTGTCTGTGATGGCCGCAGTCACTATAATACCACATCCTCTCAGGACAGTGTCCACAGCACGGGGACGAGGATGGTGGGGCTTCCCCCTGCTCTGCTCTTTTCATCCGGGTGAGAAACCTTTCCCAGAAGCCTCCGGCAGGCTTCCCATCGCGTCTCGTTGACCAGAAGCGGCACCTGGCCGCGTTCTAGCTGCGCCGGGGTCTGGGAAAGCAGGCTCTGGCATGTTGGCCGTGTGGTGCAGTAAGGAAGGTGGGGGGAGGGAGGCACCTGCCTGCCTCACGCGGAAGGCCCTGTGCTCTGCAGAGGGTAGGTAGCACGTCCCCACGCTCTGGACATTACACAGGGTGCAGTGCAGAAAGCCGAGGTGGAGGGAGCGTCAGAGCGGCTGTGCGGCCAGAGGAAGGAGTGGGATTTTCGGAGAGAGACCACAGCCTGGGCAGATATTTACAGACGAGGAAACTGGTCAGAGTTTTTAAGTGACCTCAACCCTGGTCTGTCTGGCTGTGGACCCTGATCTTTGTTATATTAAATACTCAGAGGCTGTGAACTTGAGCTGAGAGTTGAAAGACAACTGTGATTTTGACAGGTGAAGAAGGAGCTGGGCATTCGAGGCCCAGAGAATAAAGACCTCAAGACCTCACTGTACAGGGTCTGGGAGATGTGTGGCCGCACGGTATGTGGGGGCACAGAAGTAGCTCAGTTTGGCGGCATCCGAGGCCACTAGAGTCTAGGGTAGAGAGGGAGCGGGCTGTGCGTGAGATTGGAGTGAAATAATGGAGGTCTGAAGTTTGGGCCTCGTGTTTGGTTTGTCTGTCTGTCTGTCTTCGCAGCGGAGGGCCGTCAGGTGTTTCTGAGCAGAGGATAACCTGAGTGGACTGCGTGCCCCCCCCCCCCCCCCCCGGCAGAGTAGCAGGGGGGCAAGGTCAGGGCGCAGTGATGAAGCTTGAACTACAGGGACGGAAAAGAGTGGGCCAGCATCCGAGGCGCTGGTGAGGAAGAGCCAGCGGTCGTGATTGCCTGCTTGGGCAATGCCAGAGAGTGGTGGTTAGGATGACTCCAGGTTTGCAGCTCAGATTAGGGGTGGTGGTGACAACATCTATAGGAGCAGAAACCAGCAGAAGAGGGCAGCTTTGGGAGGTGAGGGAGGAAAGGGGAAGACTTCAGCTTTGGCTCTGGGGCCCGGGAGCTTGCCTCAGCGGAGAGGTCTACTGAAGGTGTGGACCCCAGGAGAGACATCCGTGGAGGTTAAGACCGTCACCCACTCGCCTTCGTTCACCCTGAGGGCAGGTGAGAACGGGAGGGGGTGCCTTTTGCCTCCTCTTTAATAAGCTCACTCTTATTTCCCTCTGGACTCTTGTGATACCTCATCTGCTTCACTGAAGTCATTTCCATTGCATATTGTGTTTCCTCCTTGTTTAAAACTGTTTTCTAGAAAGTTCCGTGCATACTGACCTGGCAACTATCCATAAATCACTTCACATGTGTGTTTTTATAGGTTCTACGAACAGTTTGGCTTATGGATCAGAGCTGCATAATCCTCTGACATCAGAGATCTGTTTCCTGAGGAAGCAGAACCAGGCTCTCAATACAATGCTCTCCAAGGGATCCAGAGGTAGGAACTAACGGAGCCATCTGCCGGCTGTGGCGTGGGAAGAATGCATTGGAGTCTGACCAACCTAGGTTCAAATTCTGTGGCTCTGTGACTTTGCGCAGGTCCCTTGACCTCTCTGAACCTCAGTATTATTAGCTGTAAAAAATAAGAGTACCTCAGGGGGCAGTTGTGACGGTTATCTCTGTGAAGCCCTTGGCACAGTGTCTCTAATAAGTATACAGCCACCTCTCGTTTGCCTCAGTTTACGGTGGAAGAGAGAAAGGCTAGAAATGCATTACTCTGCCAAAATATCATCCAGAGACTCCCTACTATCAGGGAGGTTTTCTGGTATTTCTTAGGAAGATCCTTTCTCTTAATTCTTTCTTTTTGGAGCTTAGTCCCCAAGAGCTTTCACCTACAGTATCTCTCAATACTTAAGATGTTTCTGGAAGGAGGAATTATCAGTCCTGTTTTATAGGTAAGAAACTGAGGCCTGGGGAGTTGACCGGCCTGTGGTCCCTTGTCTAGAAATGGGCAGAGCTGGACGTGGGTCAGCATCTCTGCTTTCCCTAGAGGATACTGATGTGGCTGTTGTCTTAAGAGACAGAGTCCAGGCTTCTGCAGATCATTCATTCACTCAGCAAACATGTTAGGGCCTTTGTAGACCGATACAGAGATGAATGAGACCTGGTCCCCTCCCTCGAGGGACTTGTGGTCTGATGGGAGAGGCAGCCGGGCAGCCCGTGGCAGGCCAGCATGAGGATCAGGCTTGACAAGGGCAGGCTCAGGGAGCACAGCACCCAGGAGAGGCTCGGCTTCAAGAGCTCAGTCCAGAAGGCTCAGCAGGGATTAGCCAAGGTGCCTAAGATTTAGAAGAGCCAGGGCCTCTTAAGTAGAAGAAAGAGAGCAGACAGAGGCCTGGGGATTAGTGGCAGGGAGAGTATCCACCGCTCGGGACTTGTAGGAAGCTCACTGTGGCTGGAGTGTGAAGGAGGAGGGGAGCACTTGCTCAGAAATCAGCATGCCGGGGCGAAGAGTGGGACCTGAAAAGCTCGGCCCCTCTTTGGCTTTGTGACCTTGGGGAAGGAAGTCTTAATCTCTCTGTCCCTAGATTCCGAGTAGGCAGAAGAGTGCACTGGAACATGCCACTGTGCCCCCGGGGCGTGCTCTTAACTGCCCCGTCTCTGGGTCCTGGGCGTGTTTTCTCCATCAGGAGAGGTGCTCTCCTGGGCTGAGGAGCAGATGGGGCCCCAGGTTGCTTTTTGCACAGCCCTGCTGGCCTTACCGGAGGGCTTACGGACTTTCCTCACATCCGTTGCCAGAGTTTGGGACTGTTTCTTGCCTGTGTCTATAATTTATACCCACGGTTTGCTCCGCGACGGCAAAGTAACTAGGTTTGCACGGCCCATTATTGTATAGAAAATTAAACAGGCCCATTTCATCCCAGTGACGTTTAATCTGCAGCCTTGATGTTGACAGATTTATCTGCCCAAAATGCATAAGATAATTGGAATGCCAAAATCATAAATGCCAGATTAAATCTCATTCTGTTTTGTATTCCTGGAGTGCTTGAGCTGAAGGGCCGTATTTGCGTAATAGGGTTGGAAAAAACAAATGGTGTCTCTTCTCAGTGGTGCTTTTTTTGTGTTTGCAGATAAACAGAAGGAGAATGAGAAATTACGCGAGTCCCTCTCCAGGAAGGCTGCGAACCTCGAGCTCCTTCGGCGAGAGTACGCCTGCTTGAAGGAGGAGAATGAGAGGCTGCAGAGGGAGGTCTGCGAGCGGGACAGGCACTCCCAGCAGCTGCTCCGGGAAGTGTGCAGCACCCGCAGCGAACTGAGCAGGTAGCGGTCAGGGTCACCCCGGGGCGCGCTGACCCCTGCCCAAGTGCCGGGGAAGGCCAGCAAACACTCAGGCACACGACGTCAGGTGGGAACAAAGCACAAGGAGCAGAATCGTCTGAGGGAGGAGGGTAGGGCCTGGGGGGCCAGATGGCTGGTTTTCTCCGGGGGACGTCAGGGTAGGCCTCTCTGAATTAAACAGCGACCTGAAGGCAGCGGAGGGGTGGGGGCCCTGGGGCAGGGTGTCCTTGGCCTGTGCGGAGCGGAGCAGGGAGGCCAGCGCGCCTGGAGTGAAGGGGGACCGGAGACGCTGGGTGCCGAGTCCCGTAGGCCCTCGCAGCTGTGGGGAGGACTGGGGTTTCACTCTGAGTGACTGGGAAGCCACGGAGGGGAGTCTGCGCAGAGGAGGGACGTTTGTCCGACTTAGATATGAAAGGGCTCGTACTGACTGCCCCCTTTGCAGTTTCCCCTCGCCTCTGTCTTGTCCCACGTTTCCAGTTGTCCCCCAGCAAGATCGCTCTCTTGCCATCGTGCAGTCCCGGGCCCTCCCGAGCTCTGCACCCCTGGGTGAGACGTAACCTTTAAGCTTCACTTCCTCATATGCTATCTGTGCACTGGGGACTGAGAGCACGTACGCTTTGGGTGTCGATCACGCACGTCCGGGCCGGGCCCAGGGGGCCGCTCGGGAAGGAGTGGCCGTGACTGGAATTGTCACCCACGCTTGTCAGTCTCGTCCACACTCTGGCGGCTGTGGAGTCAGAGCAAGTCCCCGTGCGTCAGAATTAACGTCCCCTCCCTGTGGCCGGGGGGCCTCTCCAGGGTGCAGGAGGAGGCGAAGTCGAGGCAGCAGCTGCTCTCCCAGAACGACAGGCTCCTGCAGTCCCTGCGGGTGGAGCTGAAGGTGTACGCGAAGCTGGACGAGGAGCACAGGAGGCCGAGAGGTACTGGGCGCGCTGCCCGAGGCGCTTCCCGTCCTGGGGCTGCTGCGTCGGGGCTGTGGGCTGGCCGCTCTTTCCGGAATGCCGCCGTCACACCCAGGCTTGCCTCCTGGGCGGAGGGGCACGCTTCGCAGCGAGCCCCTCGGGCCCACTCTTCTTCTGCAGCAGCAAGAAACTCGGAAGGACGCGGGCTGGGGGGTCAGGCCAGCCGAGGCCTGGGTTCTCTCTGCCTCGCTCCCGGGCCGTGGGACCTTCTGCAGGTCGCCTCGCCCCTCTGGGCCTGGTTCTGCCTCCATCAAACATGTGTCCTAATGTCTGTTCTGTGGAGTCTTGAGAATTAAACGAGCTCATTTCTGAACAGCACACTATCACAGTACCTGGGACACAGTAGACACTCAAGGAATAATCTGATTACACGTTTCCTGCCAGTGCGTGTTTCTTTGGTCCATTCATTCAGCACATGATTTTGGAGCACCTACCACATCGCAGGGCATTGCTGCGGGATGGTGCTTGGCCCCGGTCCTCTAGACACCAGATCAGAGGGACTTGACTGTCAGGTCTAATGTTTCAGAATCTTTTTTGAGGTGTGCTAGGGTTTTTGTTTTGTTTTGTTTTGTTTTGTTTTTTAACTAATTTTCCAGATGGTTTCTCCCTATTGAAAGTTTAGCTAGAAAAGGGTCACCTCACAGCTTTCATTTTCTCCTCAAGTCACTTTTCTTATTCTTGGTGTTGTGCCTCTTTAATATACTGTGGCTCTTAAAATCAGCCCCTTTCATTCTATAATTCCAGCCCAAATAGATTTTATTACTACTAGACATAATTTCGGGGTTTGGTGTGCAATTTGCGAGGCTTTTATGGCCAGAAGCGAAAATTAATTTCCAGCTCTTATTTAGGCTGTGGAATAGCGGCAATTAAGTCTGCCAATATTTTTGTTTTTAAGTCAAGTTGTTATTTTAAATTGTACCTAGTTCTTAGGAAGGGGAGGGCGGTGGCGATGGCGGGTTTAAGACCCTGTTGCGCTCCTTTGATGGCTGACCTTTTGGAGGCAGAAGACGTTCAAGGTTTTCCCTTTGCGCTTGTTTCCAGAGCCATCAGGAGAAGGCTGGAGGGGACAGGACCCTTTCAGTGACCTGCACGGTCTCCTAACAGAGATCCAGGCTCTGCGGGGACAGCTGGAAAGGAGCATCGAGACCAACAGCACGCTGCAGAGCAAGCTGGAGGGGCAGCTGGCGAAGGAGGGGAAGAAGGCTCAGGAAGGAGCCCTCACCGGGGCTCTCCAGACCCCGTGTGTCCCCGAGTGGCCCCTGCAGCTGGACAAGCACGGTACTGCCCCCGCACCTCCTAACCTCCTGAGATTGCGGCCCCTGTGCATGTCACTGGGACACGTGAGCTTCTGAATGGTGCCCTTGCCCCGTGGAGGTGTCCCTCCGCTGACTGCAGGCATGCTGGACCCCAGGAGCCAGGGGCCTGGCCACTGAGTAGTCGTCACCTTTGGCAGGGTGGTCCGATCTCCGTCCGGGGCCCTCGGTTCTCAGGGAAGTGGAGTTTGGGCTGCCAGCGCTCTCTTCGCCTCCTGTCTTGTCCTCCCTCCCCCATCCATTTAGCCCTGCCCATATCGCTCCACTGAAAATCCTTTTTGGTCCCTCTTACTGCCTTTCAAAGAGAATCTAAACTTCTTACACTGGCTCTCAGTGTCTTTCAGGATCTGAAAGCATCCCGGTAGGTTTGAAAACTGATTCTGTTTTGCCATTTGCTTGTGGGTTTATTGTCTAGCCCTGCAGAAGCTGTGTAGGGTAGCAGAAAAAGGACAGGAGCGGGTCCCCATCATTCCTTTGTCCCTTGCCCAGCACAGAGCCAGGAACAAGCCAGAAAGTGGTCAGACTGAAGGCAGTTGGCCAGGCCATCCTCTTTGCTCTATGGATGGAGAGCCTGAGACCCAGAGAGGGTACTGGGCTCACCCAAAGTGACATGGCAAATAGGGGCAGAGCTGCAGCTGGAAATCCTCTTTTAGCTCCCGAGTCCAGTGCTGTCCCTGGAGTACCGCCTGACCCGACGGAGCCTCAGGTGTCCGGGGTCATCACCCGAATACCCGCAGCGTGGGTGTGCACATCCAGTGGGACAAGGAATGTCAATATACTTTATACAAAAATATTGTATAAAAGTTTGGACTTAGTCTTTGCTGGGATTGGGAATTCTGTTTATTGCCCTTAATTTAAAAAAAAAAAAATTAAAATCTCTTAAAGAGCACCCAGTGTGCTTTAGAACTTACCGTGATTGATTTATTGATTTCTCCTTGATAAAGAATTTAAAGTTTTAACCAGAAGATGATGTGACGATATGAAAAAAAAAAGTGAAGAAAAATCCTTCGTGATTCTACAAAATGATAATATTTTGCTTTGCGTATTTCTCTTCATTTGATAATCACATGCCAGTGTGAATTTATATTGTTCACGTTGGGTTTTGTGCCATTCTACGGCCTTTCTTTGTTTTTGCCCAGTGTCACATCATGAATGATTCCCAGTCTTTCACACGGGCTTCCTAATTACTGTTTTCAGATTATCGCCAGTCACGAAACCATTACCGCGGTGATTATTAAAGTGGTCTCTGATTTGGAGCTTTAATAAACGTCGATGTTAATATGCTTTTTGCTGTTAAACAGCATTCTTATGATAAAATCCTACTAGTGGAATCTCAAAAGACTTGGAAAGGAGCCACGTTGCCTCCTTTTGCGTGGGATGTATATCAGTAGTGGGTGTCTGTGTTTTAAACGTAGGCTTCTCCTGGCCCTACTTTGGGCTTAGCGGAGATGGGACTGAGGAGATAGGGGGGTGCTCTGGGGACTTTGGGGCGGGGAGAACGATCCAGGACCAGGGCTGCCCAGGAGGGACAGTTGGGGCAGCTGAAGGGAGGCGGCCATTGAACAGCATTTGCTGCTTCTGAAACCGGTCCGGGGTCAGCCTAGGTGTGCCTCGCGAGAGGACCCGGGAGAATGTGTTGAGAATCCACAGTGCTGTCCCAGTGCCGCAAGTGCTCCTGTGTCCTCGAGTGGGCGTTGGAATTCTTCCTTCGGCCGGGCCTTTCTTCCTTTGCAAAAGACTTTCCAGGATTGTATTTAAGCGCGCTTGTTCCAAAGTTCTGCTCTGAAGATGGCTGTTTTGGGCAGAAAGCAATCCCTCTGAGGGTCCAGCTCCTTGGCCCTGGAAATGAAGCGCGCCCTTGGAGGCGGCTGGGTGGGAAGGGGCTGGTGGGGCGTCCGAAGGCCTGGACACTAGGCACGGTCCTCACTGTGCCTCCACACTCTGGGTAGCGCTGGCTGGATCACCTGCTGTCCCTGCCCCTCGGTCGTCCCTCCTCCGCCAGGTCTGAATGACGGTGCCGTCCTGCCCACGGTGCCACTGGGGGTTCAGGTGTACAAGTGCTCTCGAGATTTCACAGAGTGGCAGGCCACCTGGCCATCTAACTGACTTTGCCCCCTTATGCTGTTTCCAGCCCAGCGCTTCCCAATCTCTACTCTGGGTCCTCTTCTCTCTTGCTTGGGTGGCTCCCGCAGCCTCCAGACTCACTGCTCCAGTCCAGAACACGGCCCTCAGCTTGACCTTACCCTGCCTGACGCCCTCGAGGGGGCCCCACCGTCCTCCTTGTTCTGACCGTGCTGCCACCAGGGCCCTCCCTTGCGCCCTGGGCTCCGCCTACCCCTTGCTTGATCCTCCCCGAAGGCGTCCTGTGGCTCAGTCCCCTGTGCCTTTGCATCTGTTCATCCCTCTGCCTGCCTGCCTCTCTCTCCCTCCCCAGGGCCCACAGCCCCTGTGCTTCCCTCCCTTACCCTGACCACCTGGAAGGGAAGCTGCCTGTTCACTTGTTGGGCTGGAGGGTCCTTCCAGAGAGGAGACTGGGTGTGCTCACTCTGTGTCCCCGTGTCCTGCAGAGGGGATGCCAGGAAGATTGGAGTGAATGCTCGTGTGTGGCTGGTACTTTACTGTTTTCTCATTCAGTTCTTTCTCAAACGCCCATGACAGTGTATTTTCCTTCTCTTCTTTTGCATTTTGTAGATGCTGACAAGTGCCCCATGCCTGGAGATAATTCCTGCGACCTGTTTGACTCCCGCCTGGTGGCGCCACCACGGTCAGGTGCGGAGCTGAAGGCTGGGTAACTGTGGCACGATTGGGTTTGGCAGGAGGACTTTTTAAGTTGAACGAAAGGGGGTCCCTGGTCTAATCAAGAGGGTGCTTGCCAGGATTTGGGGTTTCACGTTCTCAGCAGGTTTAGCTGGTGATCTCCTCCTCTAAGCCAGTTCATCTGTTCCTAGCTGTTACCGACCTTAGCAACGTCATTGGGTCCTTGTCGCCTTAGATGAAAAAGTGTCACCGCCTTGGTGTAGCTTGTAAGGCCCTCCAGCGTCCAGCCTCACTGGGCCCATCCAGCCCTGTCCTTGTGCATCCGTGCTGCCGACAGAGGGGTCACCGTCCTGCAGACGGGCCTGCACTTTCCTCTCCCTGGGACAGTGCGGTGTGGCTCCTCCTTTTCCAGACCACCTTTGTCCCATTCTCTGCCAGTGCAAGCCCCGTTCCCTCCCTGAGACTCATCCTGAGTGCAGACTGGTCTGTGACATGCCTTTCTGGAGCCCCCCAGTCAGAGCTATTCGTCTAGACTTTTATTGATCCAAAGGTAAAGACCAACAGGCTTTACCTCTGTTTAGTGTAATCTTGCTTCGTGTGGAAGCCCGCTCACTTGTTGCTTCTCCTAGGAAGCCTTTCCTGATCTCCCTTCCCACACAGAGAATTGATTATTTTCTCCTCTGCGCTCTGGCTCTCTGTCATCGTGCTGTTACACCTCCCGCATGGTGTCTGATTAGACCACGGGCTCCCGGAGTGCAGACACTGGCCTGATTCATCTGTGCAGATCAGGGGTCTCTGCAGACTGGGTGCCTGAGAAGTGTTGGCTGAATTGAATCGAGCTTGTCCCGTGAGACGAATGAGCCCAGCGTGGGGTAATCCGCAGACAGAGGCCCTAGAGCCAGGCCTCCCCTTGCACGGTGCCTCGTGGCCTTGGGGTCTGAAGGCCTCTCTTCGTCCTCCCGCCTGGCTTCAGCGTTGGTGAACACAGGATACCGGCCCAAATCTCACATCTTCCCTCTCATGTTGTAGCTTCGGAGACTCCACCGCTCTCTGGAAATGACACGGACTCCCTCTCCTGCAGCAGTGGCACTTCGGTCACCGGCACCCCGTGCGCGTCCCACCTGGTCCCTGGCTACCGCCTGTGGGCCGATGAGAGCGGCTGCCACATCCTGGGCCTGACTGGGGACTTCGAGGCCCTGTGCCAGCAGATTGGCCAGGGCCAGAAGCTCCTTGCCCAGATGGCCCTTCAGATCCAAGAGGCTCCCCACCCTGCAGGTCTGGAGCTGGAGACAAAGGTGAGCTGATGGACGGCTGGAGGCCAGGAGGTACTCACTGAGAGCAACACGCCCAGGGGCCGCCTGAGGGCCCTAAGACGGCGAGGGTGCACAGCTTCTCGGGAAGGCCCTGGGAAGAGGGTCCGGGAAAACGTAGCCCGCCAAAGCTCAGAGCTCAGCTCCAGTCCGGGCGGCTGTCCTGTGGGGGGCACTTGTTGTGGCTTGTCACCTGTGTTAGTGAGGTCTCTTCGCTGGGGTCACCCCTTCCTGCCTCGTCCTCCCGGAACCCTCCTCACTGTAAAGTTACCTCTTGTTGAAGAACCTCGTGCCAGGTGCTTAGCATAAAGTTATTCATTCACTTCCTCCAAGGCTCGGGGGTCAGATTCTCTTTTCCTCCCCAGCCGGACCCCCAACTGCCAAGCTTCCACGGGTCACGTCTTCTGGTCCCTGTTCTCAGGTCCTTACTGAGGCCCCGTGCTTCCCGATACCCGATTTGCTGTTTTGTTTTGTTTTATTATATTGTAGGGATCAATTCCGTATTTTATATTTCACTAGGTAATAAGCTTCAGGAGAGCAGGGATGGTATTTCTTTTGCTCATTATTGTGTATTTACTACCTAGCACAGGGCCTGGTGTTCAGTGTGCATGCACATGGTGAATGGGTGTTGAACGTAGTAAATACTAGTAAGATTATTGTTCTTTGCTGATCATCTTTGGTGTACAAAAGGTTAGAAACTGTAGAAAAGTGTAAAAACATCACATAGCGCTCCGCTAAAAATTTTGGTACACACACACACACACACACACACACACACGCTTTTAGCTCATTCATGAAGTTCAATAAAACTGACTCCTACTTCTATGAATTTCATGGTTTGCCTTTCAGCTAACGTACTAACAATTTTCCTGTCCCATTCAGTATTTTTCTAGAACTTGACTTTTCTTGGCTGACAAAGAAGCCAACACGTGGATGTACCACCGTTTACGTACTCTTTCGCCTGGTTAAGGTGTGGCGCACATCCTTTTAAACCCTTTAGGGGTTGTGAACCCTTTAGAGCCCCTGCTGATCACCGTTGATACATTACTTTCCGGAAGTATCACTCGTATCCCTGTTTACAAGTGAGAGTATCCTACTCACTACACTTGCGTCTTCGTTGCGTGAGTTGGTTTGTAAGTGGGTTGTTGTTTTGTTTTTTTGCCAACTCGGTAGCTAAAAAGAGTAGGCCGTTTTATCTTATACTGATTTTATTACTTGTGAACACAGTGCTCTTTTAACTTCTTTTCTTCTTAAACTTTATTGTCTTTTCCCTTCTCTGACTCGTGTTCTTTGCTTTCTCGTGCCCTTGACACCCGCCAGGTAGGCTTTGCCCCTGCCAGCAGAGGGTGAGGGAGACTTTGCCGGCCCCGACTGGGTGTTGGCAGTGTGCACACGGCCGTGTCGCAGGGGCTGCTGGAGACGGGAACGTTCACGTCCCGTCACTTGCCCTCGGCACCCTGTGCCTTCTGGAGAGGCTCCATGGTGCCGAGCCACGCGAACCGCCCTCCCGCGGACCCTCTTCGTGGCCTAGTAAATACGGTTAACGCAGGTGGTTATTAGTCGTGGTTATTGATTGGGCTGAAATCACCACCGAAATTCTCTCATAATCTATAATTCACCAGTCTTGAAGAACAATAAATTGGTGTCGTCTGGCCCCAGGCCCTCGCTCAGCGTGTGGATACAAACCCCGTGGCCTGGAGATTTACGCTGCCCGTTAAAGCTGGCTTGTCCATAATCCTTTTCAAGGCTGCCTGTAACACCCTTCTCATCCCCCGCCCCTCCCCCTCACGCAGGGTCCACACTCGGCGCCCCCGGGCGGGTTTGTCACCGGCGTGGGCACAGCCAAGCTGATCCTCGAAGAGGCCGCGAGGTTACTGACGCTCTTCTGGAGGGTCTCACTCCCCACAGATGACCAGTGCTCGCTTCAGGGTGAACAGGTAGGAGGGGACACAGCCTTGCTCGCGGCAGATGTGCTCTCAGTTTGGGGAACAGTCAGAGGGAGGGGAAGGTGCCTTGTTTGTCAAGAGTGACACGCCAGGTGCCGTGCCGGCTGCTTCAGGCGTGTTCTTGCCTGCTCCCCCAGCGCCTCTGCTGGGCCGGCCTGTGCTCCTGACTGACCGCAGGCCCACTCCTGGTACGTCTTTGTTGAGGGAAATCCTGTCTGCATCTTGTACAGGAAGCTGAGACTGCGGGAGAGAGGCCGGACCAAGGGTACAGAGCTGATTTTGAAGGCACAAGTAGCAGAATCCAAAAGATACGCTTTTATTGTACAGGTTTTAAGTCCTAGTTTGTCCTCGTAGACTAGCTCATTCCCTTCCACTCTAAATCTCTTTTCATTTTAGGTGCCTTTCTCTGGACCGTCTGATGCTTCTGGCATCATATTTTAGTGGGTCTTGCTCCAGTCTCTTCTATTACTAAGAAAGGTTTTTGGTTTGTTTTTTTTTAACCAATGAAAATCATTTATCGTGAAACCACTGAAACTTCCCTTGAAAGCTTGACTTTGCAGTAACTTGAACGTGACTGAGTTAAGAACCGTTGCTCCCACCACCGCCCTCACGCCCATCTTTCACGGCACAGACCGGGCATCCGGCAGAGCAGACGCTCCCTGGGGTTTAGTCTGCGGGAAGCAGGTCGAGCAGCCACTCTGGTCATGAGAGAAGCGTCCCTGGGAGGAAGGGCCCGCAGATGACGAAGAGTCAGAACTGTGCTTGGCGGTCTGACAGATTCGCTCCCCTTCAGTTACCTGACCTGTGACTTTGTGCCAGAGGCCAGCAGGCAGGCAGAGGGGAGTTTGAGTTCCACGCTGGTACTTGCCCTCATTACACCCGTTCTGACGGTGCTCGGGTCCCCCCCCCCCGTCATGGCAGGGGAGCAGCGGCGAAGCAGCTCTCTGCTCCGAAGGGTCTCATGAGCCCCTCCTGAGGCTTCCCTCTCAGGATCCTGGGGAGGAAGTGTGGGTGCACGAAGCTTGGCGAAGTAGGTAACTGGTCATTTCGCAGGGCAATCATGTTTTGCCCACTTCTAGCGGGGGCGGGGGCCATGGAGAGGGAGAGGGCCCGCTGGGCTCCAGACCCATGTTGGCCTTTGTTTTCTGCTCACCCACCACGCTCTTCCCGTCATGGGCCTGATAGCACAGATGCTCTGACTGTCCCCCCACCCCCACCCCGGCCCACCGGCTCCCACTCGCTGGCTGGCTTCTTCTCACCTCTCAGGTCTCAGCTTAAAATGTTACCTCAAGGTCAGAGAGGGCTCCCCGATGGCTCAGTTGTAGCATCCTCTTCTGTTTCATCACAGCCCTGATTAAACCATATATTTGTTGTTAGAGTTAATGTCTGTTTCCTCTGTTTTCCAGGAGGGGCCATGGCTATTTTCATATGTTTGAATGAATAGTTTTTCTCTCATATTAGCAGCCTAGCACTTGCCCGTATGATTTATAAAGCACAGTGTGTCCGAACGAAACCCAGCGCAGTGTTTTTGTCCTCAGCACACAGTAATGTCTGTTAAGTAGACGGAACGCAGTTCTTATTTCATGTGTGTGTATAAATATAAATTATAGACACGTTGATCTCTCCCACCGGCCAGCTAGTCCGGCGACTGGCCAGTGCTTGTGATGACTCACCCTTCTTCCCAGACGTTTGTCGTATAATTGATTATGCTCACTTTAGCATCATAGAATTGGAGAGCCAGAAAAAGGACCTTAGAGACACTCCAGTACGATGGCTCGTGGACACAGACCCCCTGTGTGGTGTTAAATTGCCTCGAGCCACTTTTCTGCCCCTGCCTGTGTTTCATATGGTGCCTTTTTCTTAGTGTGAAATGTGTGTAAAGCAGATTTCCAAGTTGTCGCCAGCAACCCCAATGGTTTCTTTTACGACCTAAGGTTTTCTCTGTCATTAATTTGCCTTTTGCATGTACTATACCACCCCCCTGCCATCCCGAGGACTAGTCTGGAAAGTGTGTGCCATGCTTATCTGTTTATCTAAGAAAGTTGTGAGGAGAGATGCGAACATATACACCTACTTGTTTAGAAAATTTTTGATTAGCTGGAACAATAAACGATCACAAGAAAGCAGGCTACCTGGGGAGGTGGGAAGGAAGAGGTTGGAAGGACGGGCGTAGAACATAGATTTCTCTCCCGAACGGACCTTGTTTCGCCAAGTTTGACACTGAAACTATGTAAATGTTTTAATTAAAAATAAATCAAAATGAGAATAGAAGCAATCTCTTAAAATTCATGGCAGAATGAAACAGACCTTCCTGTAGACATCGTTGAAGGCGTCACCCACGCAAAGAGGAAACATGTCAAGCCTAGAACGCGGTAATTTGACTGCATCCCTAATGGAACTACTCGGAGGTTAAAAAGGACCTGCAAAGGGGCGCCTGGGTGGCGCAGTCGGTTAAGTGTCCGACTTCAGCCAGGTCACGATCTCGCGGTCCGTGAGTTCGAGCCCCGCGTCTGGCTCTGGGCTGATGGCTCGGAGCCTGGAGCCTGTTTCCGATTCTGTGTCTCCCTCTCTCTCTGCCCCTCCCCCATTCATGCTCTGTCTCTCTCTGTCCCAAAAATAAATAAAAAACGTTGAAAAAAAAAAAAAAAGGACCTGCAAAAACCATTTTTGATTGTTTCTAGTGATATTGTTAGTAATGATATTGGTGCTGATAGTTAAAACTGTCATATTTCTATTAGAGGACCAAACAAATAGCTAATTTATTAAGATTTTTACTGTCAGGGAAGAGAGATAAATTAAAAAAAATCAAAGAAATAAAAATCCTGCCATCCTTGATTTGAAAATGTCAGCATGAACTCATGGATTTCCGATTAAAACATTGACGCTTAGGTTTTAAAAATGTCCAATCCAGTACCAGTGAGTACCCCAAGCACCAAATTATGGTTTCTAAGTACCTTTCCCCACTCACGGGAACGAGGACTCCCTGGAGAAATGGCTTGATTCTAGGCCTGGGGCCGGAAGTATACACTATGAGCCTCGGACATCTTTTCATCCTAGGGAAGAAGAGGGGAAAGAGGGAGTAAAACAGATTTACGGCGGTTCTCAAAATATGGCCTCCTGGACAGCGGCATAAGTGTCGTCTGAAAACTTGTTGGAAAGGGAAATTTGGGGCCTCACCCCAAACCTACTGACTCAGAAGGTCTGCTTTTACAGGTCGTCTTGGTAGCCCTGGGAACCACTGGATTAAAAGGAACTTAAGAGACGTATAGTCACGTGCTAAACATGGAGTTTATTTGGATGCTGGGGAATCAGACCAGTTGTTCAAAAAAATTACGATGCACTCAGGGAAATGTGTCTCCTGACATGTGGTGATATTAAGCAATTTCTGTCATTATTTGAGATGTAGTGATGATGTTGTGTTTTTCTTTTTATAGATTTTGTTTTTTTTCTAGACCTATATAGCAAACAACTGTATGGCTGTGAAATAGAATTAGCTCCTGGGATTGAATTTAAAAATAGTTTTAGGGTGCAGATGGGCAGGGACGGAGACGTAAGGGGTTTGGCTGTGAGTTGATAATGGCCGAAGCTGGGTGGGTGCCTGGCGGATCATTATCCCGTTCCAGGACGTTTGTAAATGTTTAAGATTTTTTATTACAAAAAAGAAAAAACCAACAACTACAAAAGCCAGCTCCGGGAGTCAGGCCACCTACTCGTGCTGGAAGGGGCGTGGGGCCCAGCCCTGAGCTGGGCTCTGTGGCCCTGAGGAGGAGTTGGTCTTTTGAACTCTCCCAGGTGTCGGGCACCCTGCTATGCACTCAGCACCTCCTTCCATCCCTTCCGGGAGCCTCCAGAGCTAGGTATTATTATTGCCACCTTCCAGAAGGAGGGACTGAAACTTCTTGCTTTGTCATCATCACAGCTGGAAGTGACCAAGCCGGGTCGAGCCCTGTTGGCGTTTACCGTGGCGAATTCGTTCTGTAAAAATGAAGATTTTAGTTCAGTGGAGCAGCAGACAGACACAATTAAAATTGCTCGTTTTAAAGGCTGGATAGAATATGTATAAGGTGCAGGGCGCCAGGGTGGCTCAGTCGGTTGAGCATCCGACCCCTGATTTCGGCTCAGGGTCACGACCCCAGGGTCATGGGATTGAGCCCTGTCGGCTCTGCACTGAGTGTGGTGGAGCCTGCTTGGGATTCTCTCTCTCCCCCTCTGCCCCTCTCCCCTGCTTGCTCTCTCTCTCTCTCTCTCTCTCTCTCTCTCTCTTTAAAATAAGGCGTTTGGGGAGAGCAGGTGAAAATTAACCCACCAGTTGGCAAAGGGTCTCGCAGCACCTACCGTGTGCCAGGCGCTGGTGGTCAGAGGGAAGAATGGGGTCTCGGGTGAAGCAGCAAACAAGTAGATGACCAGTTACGGTTCCACATGAAATGGGCAGTGATAGAGGGAGCGCTGGGCACAGTGGGTGCCCGAAGGAGCGCTAACCAACCGAGACTCAGGGTGGGGAGGAGTCTCAAGGAAAGCTTCCTGGAGGAGGTGTTGCCCAAGGTGACTTTTGGAAGAGGACTGGAGGTTAGCCAGGCAGGGGTGGGGAAATAAATCATTGTCTGTCTGCAGGTGTATCTCCTTTGCGTCTCACTCTAGATGGATGGGTCAGGGGTTATCCAGGTTGTGTGGCCTAGGAAGCCATGACCTGAACACAAATCTTTGTGGGCTCTTAGCATGAGGAAGAGAATCAGAGAAAACCGCAGGTTTAAGTTCGGGTCTGTTGTGGAAGAACCGTTGACAGTCTTGGAGCTGACACAGTTGGTGAATCTTGAAAGTAGGTTAAAGCAGGGAATCAAGAGACGATACATACCTTAAACACTGTAATTTAACTGAAAACAGTTCAACGTACATTCATTTGGCATTCTTTTGATGTAGGGCCGGGGCCTTTTCTTTGAATACGGGTCTGCTGATTAGGGTTTCACATCTTCCTTCTTTCATAAACTACATCCATAATGTATGTCTGTCACTTCCAGTTTCTGTTTCTTTAAGATGAAGAAAAAAACGCAGACACTTGTAAGGCAACTCGAATATAGAATTCTTCTAGACTCCGATCCTCCCACGTCTTCCAGAGTTGGTCCCCCCCACCCCACACACACCTAATTTGCCAGAAACGTGGTTTTTAGTGACTTGCCTTTATCACGTCTTTTCTGAGGCATATGTTTTCATAGTTCTCTGTTCTCATGTATGTATTTCACGGGTTTACTAATACTTAATTAAATCCTGTAACCGATTGCAAGTACAATTGCCTTATAGACAAGCTTGGGAACAAAGTAAAGTGGTTCCTTGTACGCTGACCGCCCAACATCTGCCCTTTCGGGAGTAGAGGTGTTTCACGGAAGCAGAGGGTAGCCTGTGGTGGGGGGGGGGCTTATGAGAGAGGAGGGTCCTCACCTCTGTGAGCTAGTTCCCTGGAGACGGTGGAGAGAGCCCCCGGGGTGTCCACATTCCACGGGAGAGCTGGGGACTCTGGCTACCCATGCACTCTCCCCACCCCTCTAAAAGATGGAAGCTGTCCGAAGGATAAAACTCTCCTCATAATGCTTTTTTACATTCTCTTTTTTGTACCATCAAAAAACTTGCTTTATAGTTTTTGTAAAAAACTATAACAGAACCTCACACAATTCTGATACATTTTAAAAAATGAAAAATAAAACTTCTAAATCACATCCCTCAGAGATAAATCACCGTTAATCATTTTGACGTTGTCTCTTCGTCATCAATTTTTTAGACATCTCCGTATATGCATGTACGGATATAGATGTATGCGGTTTTCTGAAACAGGAATGCCTGATATACAATAGCTGTTCTGGGCTCTTTTTGTCACTAATTGTGATCATCTTTCGACGTCAATAAATAGAGTTCCACAACATCGTTTTTAGCAGCCGCACAGTTATGCCATTGTCTGTAAGACCCGCGATTTACTCATCCAGACCCCTGTTGGAACAAAGCAGGTTGTTCATTGGCTCCTGCTATGAAGAGCGCGGAGATGAACCTCCTGGGACGTAGGCGTCTTCCTGTGCTTGTGTGGTTACTTATTGGGGCAGATGCCCAAGTATAGAATTGCTGGGTCAGCAGGTTGAGAGCGTCTTACGGTTTGGGAAATCTTGCCGGGGCATTCCCCCCCGGGCCGCACCTGCGGCCACGAGAGTGCCTGCCCCACACCCCGGCTGTCCCTGGACTTGGCCCATCTGACCAGCAGAACATGGCTTCTAGTTTTCACTCAACTAGCATCGTCAGGAAGGTCATGCATCTTTTTGTGTGTCTTTTAATTCTCTCCTGTGTGATACACTGTTTTGTACTCTTCGTTCATTTTTCTAATTCCTTTTCTCCTGAGGCTGGAGAAATGAAGGCAGAGATCACCAGACTACACAAAAAGCTGTTTGAACAAGAAAAAAAGTTGCAGAACTCTGTGAAGCTTTTGCAGCTGAGCAAGCGCCAGGAAAAAGTCATCTTTGACCAGTGTAAGTGAGCGGTGGGGGGCGGGCCGCCACGTCCAGCCACTTTGTGCCTCCGAGGACAAAAAGCCCAGTCCCGGACACCTACTTTGGAGCCCAGATCATGTGTCCTCATGGCTCCTATTTATGGGTTTCCTTTCATACTTCGTCCTTTTTGACCCGCACAGACAAATAAATTCACTTAACAGACCTCAGTGGCGAGGCCACGTGGTGCCAGGGACAGTCATCTCGGTGGGGACACAGGTGTGTGGGGTGTGCTTTGACGGGAACGTGTGTGGGGTAGGGTGTTGGGGAACCCTGAGAGGGGAGTGGGGGAGGGCGTCCTTCTGTCCTGGAAGGTGGGCTTCTTGGACAAAGTGGCCCCTGAGCTGAGTCTGCCAGAAGGAGCAGGTGTTGGTCAGATGGAGCGGTGCAGAGGGGCAAGAAGTAAGGGTTCGTACGTGAGAAACCTACAGCGGCTCACGTGGCTGGAGCAGGACTGCGAGGGGCAGGTCAGGGCTGGAGGGGCCGCTGGGACCAGGACTGCGGCGTGAAGGCCTTAGAGGGCAGGCCCAGGGCGGCTGGCACGCAGGGCAGGGCAGGGACCTGTCACCGCGGCTCCCCTGGTCCTGGCAGGCGAGGAGGAGGGCCTCGGCCGCACCGCGCGGATCCGGGGGAGGGGATGGTTGTGAGGCCTGCTTCCCAAGGCAGATCCACAAACTCAGGCTCAGAGAGGCCAAATGACATTTGTAACGTCAGGCCTCGTCCGATCCAGGAGCTTCAGAGATCGTGGGAACCCGCAGCCCTGGGGCGCCCCTCGTGTCTGTCACAGCCCTGGCCGGCCTCGCGGTCTGCCTGTCCCCCTCCCTGTTGTGGGAGGGCCGCCCACTGCGGACCTTCCCTCCGGAGGTGTCAGTCTGCCCCGTGCTGCTCGCTCACCAAAGGCCGACGTTTCTGTGGCATTTCTGAGAAGCACAGAACCTAGATTGTGGTCGGGTGGGAGTTCTCCTTAGCCACCCCCCAGGGACCTTCTGAACACGGACCCCGTGAGACTGGCAGAGTTTGAACTGCGGAAGAAGGAGACGCGGTCGAGGAGCAAGCACTAACGTCCTGCTCGTGCCCCCGTGCCGGGCTCTGGGGACGGAGGTGAACGGCACCGTTCCTGCCAGCACAGGGCTCTGGCCTGATGAGGGGGACATGGAAGTTAGCTGCCGGGCAAGGCACTGGGTGCATCCCCCGCAGCCTCGGTGCTTCGAGGCTCTGGACCCACTGGGTCTTGAGTAGGAGTTAGAGAAGGGCTAGGGACAGGGTTGTGGCAGGTGGCCTCGAGGGTGGGAACTAAGTATTCAGGAACACAGGAGGTGCGAGGGGATTTGCCCTGAAAGACCGCGTGAAAGAGATAAATAGGGACCAGGTCCCAAGGGGCCTGTGGATGGACTCCAGGGGCTGTTGGTGTTCGTCATGTCTCAGAAGGTCCTTGTGGCCGAGCGCGGAGGGGCCAGGAGGCAGAGACCTCTGTGGGGGCTGTGGCAGTTCCCCCGCCCCCCGCCCATGACAGCAGGGCTGGGGCGGGGCTGTGGAGGGGAGGGGATGGTGGGCAGATAGTGAAGACGTTCGTGTCACTCAGAGAAAAGGAGCCCTGGCGGGGCCTGTGGGGGACAGTGCCAGTCGTGGCCACGTGTGAGGCGGCTGTGGAGCATTTGGGTCCGACCCCAGGGCAGCAGGGGAACGGGACAAGTCCGGGACAGTTAGGACTCTGCGTTAGCACCTCCTGGGCAGCCCCGAAGGGTCACGGGGCACTTGCCGCTGAGGAAGTTTTGGAAGCGGGCAGTAGGTTCAAAGCTGTAAATTACTGTGGTAGATCCAGAGGACAGAACCCAGCCTCGGGGTCCTGCCTCAGTGACATGCAGCCATTAATGAGTGCCGTCCTGTGTCGCCTGGACTAAATGACTCCCCGAGCGTCTTATTCCTCATTTCTAACGGGAGATGGTAATTCCAAAGGATTCAGATTGACCAGACAGGCCTGGGTTCTAATCACGACTTTGTAAAAAGCACCTCAGTTTTCCTATCTGTAAAGTGGGATGGTAAGAATACCTAAACTTTATCGTACTCTGGGAACAAAGCAGATGCTCAGCAGACCCTAGTTCTCTGCCTCTTCTTTTCCTGTTGGCTCGGACTGAATTCCGGGTGTGCAGGTGGCAGACCATTCATACAGAAAAATCACAAATGTCTCACACCGCCTCCCGTGCTGAAATGGCGTCACCCACCTCCGTGTCTCCAGGGCCTGGCCCCGAGCGGGGACCGGCTCAGAGCTGGGTGAGGGGTTGCCCAAGGTTGCTCAGCGGGCGGCTGACTCCAGCTGGGCTGTGTGCCTCATCCCAGTGAGTCGGGTCCTCGGACGTTTCCCCAACCCTGCCAGCCTCACGGGGCTGCTTCTGGCTCTGAGGGGCCAAGCGGAGGTCGACGTAGTGTCCCCTCCCCTGCCTGCCCTCACCTGGTGACTGGGGAGAACCAGGGCCCCGGGGCTGGTCGGTGCCGGAGTCAAGCAGAACACGTGTCCCGGAGCGTGCAGGGGAGAGGAGGGACAAGTGTCACTTCCCTCACAGCCTCTGACGCAGGAGAGCCTGCTGTGCAGGGTCGGGGTTATTCGCTGAGGTCACAGTTCACGAGCTAGACACCCGGGTCGGCGTCTTCCCTGCCAGCAGTGAGGCGGGAAGAGCACCGTACTGAGTGGGAGAGTCGTGGGTTCGAGTCGCACCTCAGCCCCGGGCAAGCCTGGGTTTGGACGAGCTCATCACTGCGCTGTCTTCCCAGGCTGCTCCTTGCAGCAGGGATTTTGGGCTCTGCAAGGTGAGCGGTATGGTTCAGACGTGAGGCCTCTGCAGCTGGGGGCGGGTGAGCCCTGGCTCCTCGCTGGGAGCGTGGCACTTTGGGACTCCGGTACCCTTCCGGTATGATGTTTAACCTCCATACCTGGGAGGCTGAATCTTTTCTGGGTCACAGGCCCCTTGGCCGGTCTCAGGAGAGCTGTGAGTTCTTGCTGCAGAAAAACGCACACATCCAGATGCACACAGATTTGCGCTTACTTTCCAGGGATTTGGGACCCTCCTAAAGCAGATCCCGGACCCAGGTCGAGGGGTCTGCAGCCTGGGGGTGGGGGAGGGCACAGAGAGACAGTGGGCACCTCTGAAATTGACGTCGGCCAGTTAAAAACAAAGCCCACACCGGCTATCTCCCTCTGCCACCCCCCCCCCCACCAGCGTCACAAATTGCAAACAGACTTTATTACCCCCAGATGGAAATTTTTTTGTAAGGCAAGAAATATTTTCCCCAGGCCACCACGTGGCTCCTGTTCTGAAGGAGACACTGGGGAGTTGGGCTGTATGTGTGTTGATGGGGAGTCTGTTTCATCCTTGGGCACCATTGGCCAAAGCCTAATTCCAGAAGCCTTGGTTCTGTCTCCTCCGGGGAGTAAATGGAATCTGTGACCCTCGCCAAGGCCTGCTTAGAAAGGACCCCGGATCAAGGCAGAAATCTCTTTCGTGGCGGCATTCCCCCTGCTGCCGGTGTTTGTGCCGGACAAGAAAAGGATTGAGGGAGGAAGCGGCCTTCCTGTACATTCGGCTGCACCCCCCTTCCTCCCTGGGGTTCTGACACACTGACGATCTGCCTGCACGCAGCTGAGAGCGTCTGGTCGGCGGGACCTCTGAAACCGTCCTACCTGGGGAACCACGTCGGGTTCCTGTACCTGCTGCAGGGAGTCCAAGGAGGAAAAATGCCCAGAGTTCATGCTTTCCCTCGGCTGATGGGAAGCCCGCCCTAAGGGTAAAAGTTGACTTTGCAGAACTGCCCGTGACCCTTGCCTTGGGCCTTGGCACACGGGTTTGCTTGGAGTCAGGCACACCCCCTTCCCAGAGAAACCACAGCGTGTGGGGGCTAGTCAGTCACAGGCCTCTCCCCTGCCCTGCACCATTGGCCCCCAGACCCATAGAGGTGAGGCTTTGGGGTGCCTGGGCGCCCGCCAGCCTTGTGGAGCCTTGGTTTTGTTACCTAAAACATGGGCCGGTATTGCTGTGAGGTTGTGGCCTAGCATGAACGTGAAGGGGTGTCTCCGGTACCCCACGGATTCTTTGGTCTTGGGCCGTGTGATGGGGCAGATGGAGCCTCCCACACCCCTCTCTGGGTCTGGATGCCTCGGGCCTGTCCACGTGTCTGTCTGACCCATTTGGGGTTCAGGAGCCTCCTCCCTGCAGCTGGCTTTTACGCTGTCTTCCTGGGCATCTGTGTCTAACGATCCCTGTTCTTTCTTTCTCCTCAGTGGTCGTAACCCACAAAATCCTCCGGAAGGCCCGAGGAAACCTGGAGGTAATGCCCCTTTGAGTTCTGTTACTGAAAGCCCATTTGGGGCATGGGGAGTGGGTGCAAGGCAGGAAATTACTTTGGAAAAATGAAGTTGAAGGTGGAACTGGGACACACATCCTCCACGATTCTATTTTTCTGCCAGTAGCACATAAAAAGTTTCGTTTTAGCATGGCATGGTTTCAGTGGTTGTTCTAATCATTAAGTTTGTGTGCTCTTTTTACGAGTGACGAATACCACAAACAGTGCCTGGCACATAGTAGGTGTTTGATAAACGTTTCTTGAGTGAATGAATGAATGAATGAATGAATACAGTATGATCTCACTGCCATTTGGTTCTATAAATATTTACTGATCAAACAGCATGTCTTTGAAAGTAGTTTCACAGTAACAATTTTGCCTTTAACTCTGTCAGGGATCTTAACTTCAGAAACCCTCCACTGGACCTAAAATTCTCCTTTTCTCCCTCCCTTTTCCTAGCTTAGGCCCGGGGGTGCCCACCCAGGAACATCCAGTCCCGGCCGACCAGGCTCGTGAGGAGAACTTGCAGCCAATAAAGCCTGTGGTTCCCACCGAGCTCATGCTGTGTCTTTGTTACAAGTGGGGTTTCTATTTATTGAGGGGGAAAAGAAAGGACTGTCTGGCTGAAGGAAATCTACTTTTCCCTTTATGTTTTCTATCCTAAAGCTGGTTGAAGGGCTGTTATCAAACAGTGTTCAGATGCTCAGTAATGAGGCTTTTCACGGGCCTCGAGCTTCTGGGCGCTGGGTGTGCCCCCCCCCCCCCCCCCCCCCCCCCCCCCCCCGTCCCTGAGCTGCAGCCTCGTGTCTGTGCACGGTGGTGGGCTTCGTGTCCACCATGGATTTGCCGAGTGCTCAGCCCAGCCTGCGGTTTGAAGATGCTCAGTGAGTGATTCGTTTCAACTTGGTGATTCGGTTATTGCGTGTAGAGCCCCAGAGCCCAGGCCCTCAACTCCACAGAGGGACAGGCCAGGGTTTCGGCAGTGGCCCGGCCCTCAGATACCTCACAGGCTCTCTGTCCAGGCTGCTTAGGTGTCTAGGGATGAACGATGCCATGCGGCGTGGCCAGGGCACTGGTGCCTGTATCTGGCCTACGCTGGGCAGTACATGGTCACATCCTAGAGCTGTCCCCGGAGCTGGTGCGTTCCCAGGGCAGGAAAGATCCAAAGGTGAGGCCCGGAGCGGGGACTTGTCACTGCAGCGTCCCCCAGATGACGGTGATCTTTCCATTCCCCTGTCCACAACACTGCCTGGTGCTTTGCTACAATCTTGTCACTGACCCTCATGTTCAGCCTTCGCCTTTGCCCTGAGCGTCATGGTTTCCCTGAGCAATGCACAAGGTAGGGCTCAGCCCCCTTTGCAGAAGAAGCCCCGGCAGCCCTGAGGGGCCCTGCTCTGCCAGGACACTTGCTGCTCAGCTGTGGCCTCGCCGCCCCCCACCCACCTCTGTGCCACCACCGCCTGGGCATCCGCTGGGCCTGGGTGGGGAGCGTTCTGAATCCTGACTCCGTCTCCCTCTGTACCCGTTCTGGCCATCACTCTTGGGGCTTCAGTGTCTGGGCGACACTTGTTTACTTGTTTACTTGTCTTCTGCAGTTACTCTGACACTTTGTCCTTGAACTGTCGCTTCCTGTCCGTCAGCTTGCTCGCTCCCTCGTTCCCTCCTCTGACGTCTTGGAGGCCCTAACCTCCGGTCCCTCTGCCTCTTTCCCTATCCATGGGATCCTCGTTTTTAGTTCCTTTCCTGTCAGGCGTCTTGACTCCTGCCACCCACACCTGAATCCCTTTTCTACCCCGAGGTGTTGAGAGAAGGCACCATCAGACCCCGGATGCCGCTCCCCCTGAAACAGTTGTACCCTCAGCTCCGAGCCCAAGTCCTTAAGGAGGTTTACCAGGACCCACTCTGGCCCCGTGTGACTTGTCCGAGGCCCTTAGCTTGTGAGTGGTGCAGCTGGGCCCTGATCCTTCCTGTCCTGCCAAACCCCACACCGTCCTCACTGCTGCTCCCGCAGCCCCTGGGACACGGGGATGATCTGAAGTGACTGATGCTGTGAGCTACAGGTACAGGGAGTGGAGGTGCAGGGGTTGGGGGTCAGGGAGCTGGCCTCTCCTGGGCTCCCTACCTCTGGACCTTTGTTTCCCATGAAGTGAGGGGGATAAGGGGTCAATGGGTGGGAGCGGGGACCCACTCTGCTTGGGTTCCTGTCATCTGAGCTTCCTTCATAAGGACTACTTGCACAGATGTGCCTTATTTTAATACTTGCCAGAGTGTGGAAATGCAGGTTCCGGCAGAAAATAATGGAGCAGCTCCTGCCTCCAGAAGCTGCACAAACAGATTCCTCAGTGGAAGCCCCCATCTGCACACGAGGCCTCTTGGCGTGCTTCGGTGGAGGCCGCAGGGGGCTTGGCTTCCCCTACTGGTCTCCGTGCCCGTGAGATAGCCATCCCTCTTCTGCCGAGACCTGGTTACGGTTGTGAGCCCCAAAATCTGAAACTCGCAGAACAATGAGACCTTTTCCAAAAACCAGCGACTCTTAGCGATTCTCAGTGGCTGATCTCAAAACAGATTTTTGAAGCAGTACTTAAAGTTCACATGGTGGTTGTGCCCAAATGCGAGTGTGTGTGTGTGGGGGGGGGGGGGGGGAGAGATGTGGGGAGTAAGCTGTATAGTGAGTGGTTAGAGCCTAGGCTAGGTGTGGAAGCGGGAGCTGGGTTCAGCTGTACCTGCAGGGAAAGTTGTAGGTATATTTGCACATGGTTACTGCATAGCCCTTGGGCACTGAACTTGGTCATTGGCAAGGGTGGGGAAGCTGGAAGGGTTGAGAGGATTCCACTTGGATGCTGCTACAGCCCAGGTCCATCTGGCTGGGAGACCCAGGCATGCCTGGGAGCACCGCCTATGGAGGAGGGGGCCCTGGGAATCCAGCTGGCCATTGGCTTAGTCACCCACAACTTTCCAGGAAGGCAGTAGCCCGAAGCAAAGTGTATTTTTGCACCCCTCCCCCGCACAACACCAGTTTAGATTCGTGTAAAATATTCCCAACCTTGGGCTAGTGAAGGCCCCTCTGGGGGGTGCAGGAGCAGCCTGGTTTGTTTGGACTGGACTCAGGCCAAGAACAAACTGCAATAAGGACAATTTGGATCTTGGAGAAAGCTCCCGTGTCCCTGGAGAGTTCATGTTTGCAGCAGCTGAATTCAGGAGGATGTGTCAATTTCCCGTTGGTGAAATTAATCACCATGTGAGATGAGGCCTCCCAGAGAAGCAGCTGCAGGGGCTAAATATACAGAGAGAGGAGGGGGAGAGGGGCACAGGGCTTCCAGCTCCCCCCGGGAGTCTCCTCCCCCCCCCCCCCCCCCGGGTCACCTGTCCACCTCCCTGTCATGAGCCGGGATGGTAATCCCGGTCTTTCCGGGCCAGTGCCCACCTGCGTAGCGGTAACTGTGCTATGCATGGTCTCACTAACCTGTATACCCTGTGCCCTTCATGAATGAGAGAACGAGAGAACGGGTAGATCGTCCCCTCAGTAAGTGTTGGAGCCAGGATCTGAACCCGAGCCTGTTACAACCTGTTCTCTATCCTGTCCTCTGGACTATCCTGTCTTCCCAGAATGCTATTAAAAAAACAAAAAAACAAAAAACTGCAGCCCTTCCCCTACCTTACAAACCAAAGTATTCCCACTTTTTCCTGCAACAACACGTCTCTGGGTGACCAGAGAGGAGCTTGGAGGCCCACAATTGGATTCCTCGACACAGCACTTATAAAAGGGCTGTGGATGGAAGGAAGAGTGATCTTGCTAATAAGCTCTCAGCACCGTGGAGGCAGGGAGACCTGCCTGGGGGCTGTCGACCCTGCCAAATTGCCTCTTCAATCTTGGCTGTATTTTAAGTCTAACTCAAAAATTCAATTATCAAAATTACTCATCCCGTCTTCTGAGAAGCCCAGGACTGTGTGCCTTAGGGGCCAGACGTGTTTACCTCTTGCCACGGATGAGGCCTTCCCAGCTCTGTTGGCGTGAGGTGGGCTGGGTGCGGGCAGGTCCAGAGACCCCGGGTCCTGCCCTAGCCTCAGTTTCCTCACCTGCAAGATTATGATATAGACAGATAAGGATGTGTGACGGCTCACCGCAAGACCCAGACATGGGCCAGATCCCGGGTTCGCTTGTTCATTTGTCTCAGTGAAGGTTCTGCCTCGGGGCTCCAGCACAGGCGGGGGTCCTCCCTGAGCCACCTCCTTCCTCACCCTCCATATTCCATCCACGATCATGGCCACTCTATCCACTTCCTCTCCCGAGGCCGTTCTTCGTTTATCTCCGTCACCATCTTGGCCTAGATGACCATTGTCCCTCACCTGGATCACTTGCTGGCTTGCAGGCTGGACTCCTCATATCCAGCCTTACCTCCTCCAGCGTCCCCATATCATAGCTAGAGGGATTCTTCAGAATGCAAAGCCGAGCATACCCTCTCCGTTTAAAATGTTGAATGCTTCCCATTGTGCATGATCTGCAGGCCCTAGGTGTGCTGAGTCCTGCCCGTTCCTTATTCCCCTCTGGCTGCCCACCCTCTCAGCTCCCCATGCTGCAGCCTCATGGGGGGCTTTCCTCTCTCCAGCCGCAGGGCCTTTGCACGTGTTGCCACTTGCCTGGCAGACTTCCATCCACTTCCCTGGCCTCTCTTGTTTCCCTGGCTAGTTGGGTCCTACTCATGCCTCAGAGCCTAGTCAGGGAATTCTTTCCAATGAGGAGCCTGTGTTATATACACTGTCACAGCACGATTCCCCTTCACAGGCACGTGGCCATTGTTGTGACTGTGATGGAATTCTTGAGCAGACGGCTGCGAAAGGATTCTTGAGACGTCTTTGGTGCCGAAAGGTGATTTTATTTATTTATTCGTTTGTTTGTTTTTCTTTAACCCATTTGGCCTTTTTTTTTTTTTTTTTTGATACGAAATTTATTGTCAAATTGGTTCCCATACGACACCCAGGGCTCATCCCAGCAGGTGCCCTCCTCGATGCCCATCACCCGCTTTCCCCCTCCCTCCCACCCCCCCATCAGCCCTTAGTTTATTCTCAGTTTTCAAAGGCGATTTTATTAACGCATGGGGACAGGACCCGTGGTCAGAAAGAGCTGCACTGGGGTTGTGAGGACTGACTGATCATATGCTTTTAAGTTAGTAGGGGTGAGGGGTAGCATTAAGTCTCTAAAGAATTTGAAAGCAAGGCTTTCAGGACTTCGAGGGGCCAGCTGCTGTTAAGATACGGTTACCTTTAGTCTTCAATAAAACAAAAACATTAAGGAAGTCAGGCAGCCCTGAGTTGCTTGAGGAAGGCCACGCAAGCTGTAAGAGTTCACTTATGTTCCATTTCTCTTGCCTTTGTTCCCCTCATCAACTGGACTGTGTGAGTGCGATTTTTGGGGGGTTAG
Organism: Neofelis nebulosa; assembly: GCF_028018385.1. Lineage (NCBI taxonomy): Eukaryota > Metazoa > Chordata > Mammalia > Carnivora > Felidae > Neofelis > Neofelis nebulosa. The sequence continues at coordinate 15,131,049 of NC_080793.1, forward strand.
GCCTCGCCCCGTCAGTAGCCAGAAGTTCCGTGAGGGCACAGACCCGTGTGATTTGCTCCCCACTCTGACCCCCATGCCAGGCCACAGGGCAGCAAATATATTCACTCACCAAACATTCCCAGGGCTCCTCCAGGGTCCCTTTGGAAGAAATCAGACTGGTGGGGAAGACTTGTTCAGGGGGGGTCCTGCGGACCAGGCTGTCTTCCCAATGTCACCACAGGCAGTCATGCGGTGGGAGGCTGCTTTTTCCAGCCGAAGGACGGGGTCCCAGAGTGGCCTGCCCTGCATCACGTGGCCATTATTCACTGGAGCCGGACTCAGAGGCAGGCCAGCGGGCTGCGGAGCTCAGCCCCCACCACGGCGCCGCGTGTAAAGGCCAAGATGGTGCAGGGTGGCCCCGGGGTGATTCACACAGTCAGCGCCCAGAAGGTTCCCGCCATCAGATGCAAAGTCCAGCCCTGCCCCTGGCGTGGCCTTAGTCTCCCCATTCTCAACGGGAGACAGGGAGTGGGAGCCACATCGACTCCCCCCTCTTGGGCTCCTGTCCTGCTCTTCCACCTCTGTCCGCTTGCCCCCGATCTTGGGGACGCCGCTGCCCCCAGCTGACCCCAGAGGGCAGCACTGGGCACGGCGGGTTCCTCTCCTCCCCGACCACCACCTTGGTGAAAGGCGCAGCGTCAACTAACCACCTTCCCACGCTTTCCTCTCGTGCCGTAATCACATCCTCGTCAACAGGCATTTACAGGAGAGCTTAATTACAGGTTTTCAGGTTTAAAAGGATCCTCTGTTTGTATTAATGCCACACGGAACAACTTGTGGCACTGGCTTGTTTGTGGTGCCACGTGGCCAGGGACGGCACACAACAGGGAAGAAGGGGAACAGCACTGCCCTGGCTCTCCAGACTGACCGTGGGCTCAGGGGTCACAGACAGGGGGTGACCAGCCCACAAGGTTCCTTGGTGGTGGATGCCCGTGCCGCCAGCCCAGCTAGATAGAACGCATGTGTGACTCACGAGGGGCGGGAGACCCTCGGCGCCGGAAGGGATGGGGAGACCTTCACCTTCAAGCACCCACCGGACCCAGAGGGGGAGGGGCAGGCACACGGTTAACCACGTGAGGTGGGAAATGACAAGAGCGGGGGCGCCTGGGAAAGACGCTCCCCGCAGGCCTTGGAGGTGCCCTGCGGTGCGGGTGAAGGCTGGCCGGGAGTTCAAGAGGTGGGACGGTGGGGAGGAAGGTGTTCTAGGCCAAACAGCCTAGGACAGGTGTGCGCGTGGAGCCTGGGATCCGGTCAGCAGCAGGGAGAGGGCAGGCTGGAGGTTGGGGGGCCGGGGATTGCCCACGTAAGGCAGCCAGGCTTCTTTGGAAGAGGGTGTCAGGCAGTGAAGAGACACGGAGGGATCTGTGTTGGGAAGGGTGGAACAGCCATGGAGAGGGACAGCACGGGGGCCGGGGAGGCCCAGGGTGTCCTCACTCGGGCAAGGCCAGGTGTGGGGAGGTGGGGTGAATGTGAGCCACTTAGGGGGGGCTGGGGACCGGTGCACTGGCTGAGTGGGGCCCTGTGTGCACACACGAGGGGGAGGGGGAGGGATGGAAGAGTGTCAGGGTGGCTGGGTCCGGCGGTGGCTGTGGTGCGGCCTCATTCATGGAGAATGGGTGCACGGAGGGGTGCTGATGCCGGGTTTGTCCTTCAGAGCAGGCAAAATGTCATAGGTTGGGGAGTGGGGACAGGGCACCGGGTGGAAGGAACAGCCTGTACAGAGGCATGGAGGCCGCCAGGGCCCCGTGGTAGTGACGTGCGGCCAGGGCGGCCAGTGTGAGGTTGGAGACAAGGTATTCAGGATTCGGGCCCATTATTTGGCGTTGGGGCACCAATGGGGACCCAAGGGAGGTGGGGGAGGAAGCCCAGAGCAGAGGGGAGGCGGGAGGACAAAGGCTGGAAGTGAGGCCAGTGCGGGGCTGAGGGAGGACCCAGCCCAGCGCCACGGCAGGTGGGCCTGGCCCGAGCACGCGTGACCCTGCTCTCTTCTTGCCGCTGCTCTAGGGAGGTTGGTGGCCGGGCAGCGGTGGGGGATACCTGCCTGAGGTGTCCTCCTGGGGCCCTGCTGGGACTCCTGTTTCGTCTGCTGACTCTGGGTCCTGCCCTGGAGTGAGCTGGTGACCTGGCTACGGGCAGCTCTTCTGTTGGAAATGGGACCGTGATGCTGGTCCAGGCAGCTGTGCATGGCTTCCTGCCCGCCTCGCCTTGGGAAGGGATCTGAACGCTCCCAACCTCAGTTTCTCATCTTTTAGAATGGGGTAATAATACATCCTTTTTCCTCCTCCCTTGAGAGGTTCCTGTCCCCCCCCCACCCAGCCCCTGCCCAGCCCCCAGCTGCTTCCAGCCTCCCGGAGGCTGTCCTCGGTCTCTCGCTGCCTCTCAATTGCTGAGTCTGCCCTGCTCCCTCCTTAACCTCTCCGCTCCTTCCTCTCCTCTCCATCCCTCCTCCTCCTTACTGCAGCCTCCCGGCCTCCTGCCTATGTCCAGTCTCTGTGCACAAGACAGAGTGAGCTTATCAATCAGGAGCCCAGAGGCCATTTCACTTCCTGGCCGAGCCCCCGTTCCTCCTTGGCATGCACACCTCCCCTGTGTGGCCCTGGCCTTCGGCTCCCAGCTCCCTGGGCTCCTCACTGCTGGTATCTCCTCCCCCTCCCGAGGGGCCTGTGCTGCCACACCCCTCACAGCCCCAGGGGCACCTCCTGTTCGCCCACAGTGCCAGCCTTCTGTGTCTCCTGGTCTGAAGGGCCCAGGCTGACTCCACTCATCCCTTAAAGACTCTTAGGCATCACCTCGGCCCCCAACCTCTAAGCCTCAGTCTATCCCCCTGTTAAATGGGCACAATCCTATTTGTCCCCTTGTAACTGGAGACAGACTTAATGGTTTTAATGGACTGCAAGCAGCTCAGTTAACGGACTCCAAAGAAAGGGCCTCACATGCTAATGTTACCGTGGCTGCATTAATAAAGGTAAAGGCCACGGGCGCCTGGGTGGCTCAGTGGGTTTGAGCGTCCGACTCCGGGTTTCGGCTCAGGTCGTGATCTCGTGGTCCGTGAGATCGAGCCCCACATCGGGCTGTGCGCTGACAGTGCGGAGCCTGCTTGGGATTCTCTCCCTCTCTGCCCCTCCTCCGCTCTCTCTCTCAAAATAAATAAGGTAACTTAAAAAAATAATAAAGACAGAGTTCAAAACGAGAGGCGAATAGTCTTGTCCTGCCTGTGACCTGTCATACTGCGCTGTGAGCCCTGTGATCCTTTCCTGCACCTGGCTTTAGGGGGCATATCGACAAAGGGGATTCTCTCACTGATCCTTTCACACTGGTTCAGTGAATTTGTTTTTCATTCATCAAACATGTCGATACCAGGCACCTCACAACATACTGTCACATTTAATCCTACAATCCCGTCCTTTCTATAGGTGAAGAGGAACTCACAGTCTGAACCCACAGTCTGCTAGGTATTAAGAAAGTAATGCCTGGGGGCGCCTGGGTGGCGCAGTCGGTTAAGCGTCCGACTTCAGCCAGGTCACGATCTCGCGGTCTGTGAGTTCGAGCCCCGCGTCGGGCTCTGGGCTGATGGCTCGGAGCCTAGAGCCTGCTTCCGACTCTGTGTCTCCCTCTCTCTCTGCCCCTCCCCCGTTCATGCTCTGTCTCTCTCTGTCCCAAAAATAAAAATAAAAAACGTTGAAAAAAAAAATTAAAAAAAAAAAAAAAAGAAAGTAATGCCTGTGGTAGGCAGAACAGGGTCCCCCAGAGACATTCTCTAATCCCTGGAACTTGTGAATATTTACATTTCGTGGCAAAAGGACATTCACGGATGGGCTTAATGTTAAAGACCTTGAGGTGGGGAGCTCATCCTGGATTATCCAGGTGGGACGCTAATGGCCTGAGTCCTTCAAAGAGAATTTTTTCCAGCAGTGGCCAGAGAGAGAGAGAGAGAGAGAGAGAGAACGATGGAAAAAGGGTCAGAGAGTGGCTGGCTTTGAGGGTGGGGGAAGGGGCCATGAGTCAAGGGTGCTGATGGCCTGGGGAGCTGGAAAAGGCAAGGAACAGATTCTTCCCTGGAAACTCCAGGAAGGAACACAGTCCTGCTAACTGCTTGACTGTAGCCCAGTGAGGCCATGTCAGACCTCTGACCTCCAGAGCTGCAGGTGTAGGGGGATTTGTTATGGCTGCAATAGGAACCTAACACAATGCCTCAGTCAATATAAATGTGACAGTTTGGGGCAGTTAAGTCTTGATTTCAGCCCAGGTCATGATCTCACCGTTGGTTCGTGACGTCGAGCCCCGCATCGGGCTCCGTGCTGGCAACGCCGAGCCTGCTGGGGATTCTTCCTCTTCCCCTCTCTCTGCCCCTCCTCCGCACTCTCTCTTTCTCTCTCAACATAAATAGACTTACACAAATATGATCATCTGAATTTAGAGATTGTAAGCCATGTGCCCCATAGCAACGTAGAGTAACTTCCTAAGGGCCCATCAAACAGGTGGCCTTGGAGGTAGTGAGCTCCCCATCCCCAGAGGTATGGTTGCAGAAGTGCCGTACGAGATGTCGAGGGGATTCTCGTCTAGATGGGCAGGTGCTTGGACGAAGCACCCCCCCCCCCCCCTGAAGAGCGGCCAGAGATCGGAGTCAGAAGCCGGGTGGCTCCAAGCGGGAGGAGATTAGGGTTCTCTCCCCCGGTTCTCTGTCACCCGTCACCACCCACAGCGTCATCCCCTCCAGCGAGCGATTATATATGGTTACAGGACTCCATTACCGCGGAATGCTTCTGTGTAACGCGTGGAAGGAATTATTGAAATGTGTAATTACAGTGTGCATTGTATTATAAAACAAGTCTATTATATTCATGTGATGGAACCGTGCTCCATAATGTCTATTCTAATAGAAAAGATTCTGCCATTAGAGTGTTATATTGCGTGATGCTAATTGTCCGTCGGCAGACGCCGTCTCGCGATCCTCACCCGGTTCTCACGCTTTCTCCTGATGCGTCTGCTGCCGGGCAACCCGCACACCTGAGCTTGGGAGCTGGGAGGGCCCGGGGTGGGGGTGGGGGGCCACTGGGGCCAGGCCTACGTCCCACAGTTGGGTGTGTGAAGCCTTGAGGGGCGAGGCCATCTGCCCGCGGCCCAGAACCCGTAAACTGGTGGCTCCTGTGTCCCTGCCGTCCTTGGGAACTGGAATCGAACCGTTTTCCACCGAGCATCTCCTGGGCGGGCCCGGCAGACAGAGGGGGTCCGCTGTGCGGGAAGCCGACGTGCACGGCCAGGGTCCCCACCGCCGGGGAGCCCGCCACACCTCTACCCCCATGCTGGCGCCCCTGCGCAGAGCACGGGGGGCTCCAAGGGGCCCCCTCTGCAAACCAGTGGCCCGGCGCCGTATCCGCCCAGGTGGGGAGTGCTTGCCCGAGGTCGCACCCCAAGCTGGGGCCACAGCTGGGACTCACAGCTCTCTCAACCCTCGCCGCGTGGGGGGTTCCCGGGGACTCGCCGGTCACCCCGACGGGGAGGCCCAGCCCCAGAGTGAGGCGTGGTGGCTCGGTGGGGGGGGGGGCACAGGAGTCCCCAGTTTTAACAGGCGCCCCAGGGACCCTGCTGCACGGGGAGTTAGGACGGCTTCCTCCCTGTACCCTGCTGGCCTGCCCCGATCCGGGCCCCGTCCCCGACACCACGGCCACCCTGGCACAGATTGACACGGTTCCTGTTCTGGGCCCTGGGGATGCATCCGTGGCTTAGATTCTAGCAGCGTGGGCGCAGGACGGAGGAGCGACCTCCTCTGTTAGGGGTGAAGGTGCTTTGGCCCCCCGGGACAGGAGAGCGAAGCGGGAGGAGACGAGGGTACGGGTGTCCCAGGCCCAGGGAGGGGACAGGGGAGCACCACTGGGAGGCAGGAGGGAGCCCAGGAGCAGGGAGGAGGCTGGTGCGGGGTGGACACGGGCTCAGAGGACACCAGGGCCCTCGGACGGTCAGCGTGACTCTGAAAGAGATGGGTGGACGCTGGGGGTCTGGAGAAGAAGGAGGGGTGGCCGGATGGCTTCCGGGAGCGTCGCCCTGGTTCCTGAGCCAGGGGGCATGGGTGCAGCCGGGTAAGGAACCGCTGCCTCCCTCTCCCACTCCAGCCCGCCCTCTGGTTTTCCCCGTGGCCAGGGCGTGGCCACCCAGGAAGAACGCTGGAGAAAAGAGTCCCCCTGGCGTCCTGCCTGCGGTGACAAACCTGTCCCTCCCTCAGTATGCTGACATCCTTACCGGTGTCGTTAAGTCTCTCAGCAAACGGTTCTGTAAACGAAGCTTCATGTCCTTTTCTTTTATACTTGAAGGAACATTTCAGAGAGGTGGAGACAGCCGCCTGAGGTCACAGAGAGGGTCTGGGGGAGCCAGAGCTCAAGCCAGCTTCTTGTCCTGTCTGCCACCAAAGGGGGAAGCCCTGGGAGGGTCCCGGTCCCCCTCAGGCCTCTTGGATTCCAGCAGTGAGAAGACAGAAGTCCCAGGCAAGGCACCGTGTTGCAATGTGATCTGGACAGAATCGCACTCAGTCACATCGTCCCCTGGGGGCTCCTGTCTTCCCATTGGAACTGCCAAGAGAGTCTCCCCACTCCCAGGGGACCTAGGGCAGAGAAGGGCGTCCTTCAAAGGCGTGTGGTGGTAACAGGCATTTGCTCAGCTCACGATGAAGCAGTCATCCTGATTCCTCCATTGCCTGGATCTGTGCAGTGGCACATCGGGAACAGAGAAAGATGTTGCCCTCCCACTTGCTTGGTTGTTTGCCTTAACCTTGGGCTCTGAAGCCCCCCTCCCCCTACTTAGGCTGGGGTCTCACGGTCCCTCTACCTTCTGCCTGCAGCCTTGTGCACAGTGGCCAGTCTTGTCCCGGGCTGGGCTGAGGACAGGCCCCTGCCTTTGCCCTGGGGATTCCCCATCCTCAATCTCCTGTCCCCAGAGCCCTCCTGGCCACAGGATTAACGTGTGCAAGTCAATACTTCCAGTTTGCTGGAAGAGTCGGGCACTGAAGCCTGGTTTGCCGCCCTCCACGCACCCCGTCTCAGCCCTCGAGACGGTCTCTGCGGCTGGTTTTCATTCTCCCATTTTGCAGACGAGGGAATAAACCTCAGCGTGATTAATTCCCTCGCTCAGGGGCGGGGCCCGGTAAGTCAAGGGGCCGGTACCGGGTCCGTGTGTGGCCACCGCGTTGTGTCACCTCGTTAAGGGTGTGCTGACCTGCCGACTGGAGGCGTGTCGGATCAGGCTAGCTGAGTTAGACCCCCGCGACTGGCGGTTTCGAGCGTGTTATTCAAATCCAGCCCGCTCCTGTTTCACACTAACTGCCTTCAAAGGCCGCTGTTAACAGGAGGCACATCTTCCTTTGTGCATTTGAAAACGTGCCGTCTCAAAGCCATCACGTCAGTGCAGTGACCGTAGAGGAGTCAGCTGGAATTAAATCAGGAGCCAGGAACAGGAAGAAGGGAGAGGAGGGTCATCTTTTGAAATGACGAGGAGGTGCTGCTTTCGCAGTCGGGCAGGCGCGGCTTCGGTACCATCAACCGGGCCGCAAATTTTAATCCCAGTCTCTGCAGCTGCTAATGTGCTTGTCGCTCGGAGAAGAGACACTAATTGACAAGCAACTAAATAAATAACGTGTAACACGAAAGCAAACATAAGCTTTAAAGGAGGGGAAGAAAACTGCAAAAAGGATGGAATTAAAAACGTGGGGGGGGGGTGGTGGTTTGAGCGGCGTTTTCCGCACTCCATCGGAGCGACATCCAAAGGCTTTTCAAAATATTTGTTTTATGAAGATACAGTCTGGAAGCATCTACACTCCTGTCCCCACGTTGCTGCACTGGAGATCAGAGGCGGCACGGTGAGAAAAGGAGACTGGTTTCTTCAAAAGGACCTGGAGAGGCACCAAGGCCGCAGGAGGGACGGGGCGGGGGTAGGGGGGGGGCAGCCTCTTTGTCTTCCGGGAGGACGGACTGAGGCCCAGAGAGGGAATGTGGCACCTCCAAGGTCATACGTTGGGTCTCTGGGAGGCTAGAAATCTGCTCTGGCTTGAACTGTATGTGTCCCTCAAAGATACGCTGACGTCCCAACCCGTACCGTCTCAGAGTGGGACCTTATTGGAAATAGGGTTGTTGCAGATGTACGTGGGGAAGACGAGGTCCTCCTGGAGGAGGGTGAGCCCTTAACCCCACGTGATGGGTGTCCTTGTAAAGAAGAGGAGACACGCGGGGGAAGCGCCAGATGAGGACAGGGTGACGAGAGAGGCGGAGAATGGACTGACATCACTGCCAAGGAACCCACCACCAGAAAGAAGGTGGGAGGAGGCGAGAAAGTGCTCCCTGTGCCTGGAGTGCCCTCCCCACGGACGTCCACGTGGTTCACTCCCTTGCCTCCTCGGAGACTTTCTCAGCCGTCACCTTCTCAGCAAGACCTCCGCTGACCCCCGTCTACAAGACACAGCCTGCCCCCTGTGCTTCTGGTCCCCCTTAGTAGGGTCGCTGCCGTGTGATTTTTATACGTGTTACGTCCATCATTCATTGTCTCGTTTCCCTTCGTAGACGGTGAACTCCGCGAGTTTTGCCGTCTTGTCTGTTTTTGCCTAGCACCTCGTAGACCCTTGATCAATATTTGTTGGCTAAATGATGCTCCCCCCGAGGTAGGCCCGGGGCTGGGCACCGGGGCGGCCAATCCAAGGACTTCGGACAGCTCCCAAGTGACCTAACCCTGTAGCTCTGCCCGGGTGCCGCGTGCTGGAACTGGACGGGCGTGACCAGAGGAGGGGCACGTCACTCTTTCTGGGGTGGCCTGAGGGCCTCCCGGAGGAGGTGTTAGAAATGCGTAGGCAGGCCGTGGTAAGAGGGCTTGGTCGAGGGAACTGATGTGCAAAAGCATGGCGGCAAGGGAAAGGGCAGCGAGCTCCTGTCCCCTGAGGCTGCGGGACGTGGTGTGGAGGTTGTCTGTGACAGACGCAGGGCTGGGAGATGGGCCGGGGACCTGTGTGTGAGCCTCCCGCGTGTGGGCTCTTCCCAGGGGGGCGAGAGGGGACGAGCATGCCGGGACAGGCCCTCCTTGGGTTTCAGAATGCCCTCTTCTCTCCCCTCAGGCCTCAGTGCTTAGTGTCCCAGGACAGTGACCGGGAGCAGTTCCAGGGCCCCTGGGGCTCAGCTCCTACGTTCCTCCAGCTCCGCAAGCCCCCCTGTGCCAGTGAGAACCCGTAGGGCAGCAAGGGGCGGAAACCCCGTTCAGACCCGTCTGGACCCTGGAGGGGCCTCCTGGGCTTGGAGGAGCAGGCCGTGGAAGGAGCTGGAACCAGGGACTCACCACCCCTCTGCCTCTCCGTCTGTCTTGGGGCCACCGTCCTCCCTCCTCTGCGGGCTGGAGGTGGGGGACACACAGCCCGGCGGCTTCCGGGCTCACACCTGCTGGGCTTCATAACCAGGGAGGAGACCCTCTCGCCTGCAGCCGCAGGGAGGAAAAACCCCAGGGAGGGGGCTACGGGTGCGAACGGAGCCATCGCGGAGGCACAATGAAGTTACTGTCACGCAGGGACCCGTCCTGTCAGCGTCTGGGTCTAAGTCAAAGGGCTCAAAGTCCAAATAAGGCCCGTCCGAGTACCAGGGGCAAGTGGAAGCGTTATCAGGTTTGGAGGCCGAGCCTGGACCGGGCCCCTTTCTTCCAACGTGTGCTGGTCACGTCTCCTCTGCGAGCCTCAGTTTCCTCACCTATAAAATGGGGCTGACGGGCTCTGTTTCAGAAGGGTTTTTGTGGGGGGTCGTGGGACAGTAACGCAGGAGCCCGTCACCGACCCCCGCAGGGCCGTGCGCTCGCAAGGCCCGTTACTGGCTCTACCCCCCCGCCCTCCAGGTCTGGCGCAGTCCCCCCGAAGCCGGAGCCCCCGTGATAAATTGGTGCCGAGGCGGGATCCTGGCCTGAAGTGAAATGGCTGATCAGAGAAATAATGCTAGAAGTAAAATGAATTAGACTTCGCACTGACGCCGTAATTTTAAAAATTAATTAAGAATAAAAAGAAGATGCATCTCGAAGGAAAGGAAAAGTCTAATTTTGACAGACGGTAATTAATTCCTCCGTTTAGGGATTCATTAACGGGCCTGAAGTACAAATTGCTCCTTTGCAGGGCCGGAAATTCATCCCCCGGGGCCTTCCCCAGGCGCCGTGGGGGCCCCGAGGGCCTGTCGCAGGGAGGTCACTTCTAGGCACCAGAATCCGGGCCCCCCATCCGAGACTGACCCCCCGAACATGCTGCTCGGGCTGTTAGCGTGACCGTCCCCGTGGGGGCGGGGGCGTCTGGCGGGCCCCCTCCCTGGTCTTGCCTTGGGCGGGCAGAGGGGACCTTGGAACTGAGCGCCCACTGTGCATGGAGGGGCTGGGGGCTGGGTCCCCACAGGGAACCGGATAAAACCCCCGTCCTCACTGACCTCACAGTCAGTAACGTGTCCTACAGTATATGCTGGGCTGTGACTGGGGAAGGAGAAGGGGCTAGGGCGGGGGGGGGGGGGCACGGAGGGGGAGGGGTGACTCTGAAACGAGTCTTAACCGTCCAGGGAAGCAGGGGAGGGGGCCCTCCAGGCAGAGAAAGCACGGCAGGGGGGTTGGGGAGAAGGGGGCGCTATGGAGAAACAGCAGGGCTCTGGGAGCTGCTAGAAAGAGCACTACCTGGGGCATCTGCGTGGCTCAGTCGGTTAAGTGTCGGATTCTTCAACATTTTTTATTTATTTTTGGGACAGAGAGAGACAGAGCATGAACGGGGAGGGGCAGAGAGAGAGGGAGACAGAATCGGAAACAGGCTCCAGGCTCCGAGCCATCAGCCCAGAGCCTGACGCGGGGCTCGAACTCACGGACCGCGAGATCGTGACCTGGCTGAAGTCGGACGCTTAACCGACTGCGCCACCCAGGCGCCCCAGTGTCGGATTCTTGATTTCGGCTCAGGTCATGATCTCACAGTTCATGAGATCGAGCCCCGTGTGGGCTCTGTGCTGCCAGTGCGGAGGCTGCTTGGGATTCTCTCTCTCCCTGCCCCTCCCTCCTGAAAATAAATCAACATTAAAAAAAAAAAAAAAGAAAGTGCACTGTCTGGATTAAGGTATAAAAGTTATGCAGGTGAGGTAGGACCGGTTGGGGGTGGGGGGGGCGGCCTTGAATGCCAGACCCAGGAGCATGGATTTTTTTTTTTTTTTTTTAAATTCTCAAGTTAGTTAACATACACTGTAGTCTTGGCTCCAGGAGTAGAACCCAGTGATTCATCACTTATGTAAAACACCCCGTGCTCATCCCAACAGGTGCCCTCCTTAATGCCCATCACCCATTTAGCCCATCCCCCCCACCCAGCACCCCTCCAGCACCCCTCCTTTGGTTCTCTGTATTTAAGAGTCTCTTATGGTTTGCCTCCCTCTCTGTTTTTATCTTATTTTTCCTTCCCTTCCCCCACGATCACCTCTTAAGTTCCTCAAATTCCACATATGAGTGAAGTCATGTGATATATGTCTTTCTCTGACTTATTTCACTTAGCATAATATCCTCCAGTTCCATCCATGTTGTTGCAAATGGCAAGATTTCACTCTTTTTGATTGCCGAGTGATACTCCATTGTATATATACATCTTCTTTATCCATTCATCCAGCGATGGACATTTGGGCTCTTTCCATACTTTGGCCATTGTCGATAGTGCTGCTAGAAACATGGGGGTGCGTGTGTCCCCTGAAATCCACACTTCTGTATCCTTTGGATAAATTCCTAGTAGTGCAATTGCTGGGTTGTACGGTTGTTCCATTATTTTATTTTTTTGAGGAACCTCCACACCGTTTCGCAGAGTGGCTGCACCAGTTTGCATTCTCACCAGCAGTAGGAGGGTGGATTTTATCTTGAGGCAACAAAAAAGTCATTGAAGGGCATGAGGCAGAGGTGGTTTGATCCCATTTTCGATGGGATTCTTTTCAAAATAAATGTCTTAAGTTGAAAACCATCTTAAACGTACAGAAAAGTTGCCAGTGCAAAGAACTTTTTATTCCTGTGCCATTTGAAAAGAATGCCTCGTTTGGGGCGCCTGGGTGGCTCAGTGGGTTAAGCGTCCGACTTCGGCTCAGGTCAGGATCTCACGGTTTGTGGGTTCGAGCCCCGCGTTGGGCTCTGTGCTCACAGCTCGGAGCCCGGAGCCTGCTTCGGATTCTGTGTCTCCCTCTCTCTCTGCCCCTCCCCCGCTCATATTCTGTCTCTCTGTCTCTCTTAAAAATAAACGAACATTAAAAAAAAATTTTTTTTAAAGAAAAAAGAACATAATGCCTTGTCCGATGTCCCCGCAGGCCTGACTCCTTCAGCGGATATTTCTTGCAAACACGGACATTCTCCTGCGTAACCACAATATAGCGGAGTTATCTGCTGCCTCATAACCTATCACCCCCAAAATTAGTGGCTTAAGACAACAAACATTTATTGCCTCACAGGGGCAGCTTAGCCGGATGGTTCTGACGCAAGCATTCGGGATGCTTTTGACTCATAAGGTGTAGTCAGGCTGCTGGCCAGGGCCACGTTCATATTCACACTTGACTGGGTCTAAGGACCCACTTGTGGCCTCGTTCAGGCGGTTGTCGGAGGCTTTAGGTCCTCACAGGCTGTTGGACGGGGGGCCCCAGGTTGTCACTGGGACAGGAGAGCCTCTCCATGGGGCTGCGCACAGTAGGACAGCTTGCTCGTAGCAGAGTGGGTTACGAGAGCGGGGAGAGGGGAAGAGGCCACAGTCTTTTCGAAACCTGACTTCGGGAATGACGTCCCATCTCTTCTGCCGTATTCTCCACTCAAGGGGAGGGGATGACACAGGAAGGAGTATGGAGGTGAGGCCCCCTGGGGACCGTCTTAAAGGCTGTCACCATCGCCATTAGGAAATTCACGTGGACGCACTCTCCCATCTGACCTCAGACCCCAGAGGGTCACCAAACGTCCCAGTACCGTCCTTCCCGGCAAAAGGCCCCAGGATCAGTATCCCGTGTGCTGCACTCTATCGTCAGGACTCTTTTTCTCCTTCAACTTGGAACAATTTCTCTTTGTCTTTCTCCCCCCCTCAACTTTAGTGACTTTGACATTGTTGAAGTTGTTTCTCGAACATCCCTCCGTTGGGGTTTGTCTGATGTCTCCTAACGATTAGACCCATGTGCTGACAGTCTCCTCGGCACCTCCCATCAGGGTGCGTGAAATTCACCATGTCCCGTTCTTGGTGACTTGATCAAGGTTGTGTCTATAAGCTCCTGTCACTGTAAGTCACTTCTTTTACTTTGAAATGAGTAATTACTTCTGGAAAGGTTTTTCTGTTTTAAGTTTATTTATTTGTTTTGAGGGGTGGGGTGGGGAGGGACAGACAGAGAGAGAGAGGAAGAGAGAGAGAATCCCAAGCAGGCTCCTCGCGGTCAGCACAGAGCTGGACGCGGGGCTCGAACTCACGAGCCGTGAGATCACGGCCTGAGCCGAAATCAAGAGTCGGACGCTTAACCGACTGAGCCACCCAGGCACCCCTGTGGGGAGGGGTTTTAAAACAAATATCCCCTTCCTCGTCAAACTTTTTCACCTGTTTATTTAAAATTTTTTTAATGTTTATTTTTTGAGCGAGAGTGAGACAGACAGAGAGAGAGAGAGAGAGAGAGAGAGAGTGCAAGCACGAGCGGGGGAGGGGCAGAGAGAGAAGGAGACACAGAATCCGAGGCAGGCTCCAGGCTCTGAACTTTCAGCACAGAGCCCGACGCGGGGCTCGAACCCCCAAACAGACCCAAGAGGGCTTTGGAGATCCTCCGGTCATCTCCCATTTCTGCCTTCCCTGCAGCCCAGGGAGGGGACGGCACTTGCCCAACAACACACAGCATGGGAGCGGCAGGGCTGTAGCTAGACCCGGGCGTCCTCTGTTTGAGCCCAGATCCTGGGTATGTCCGGCTGGGTGGGGCCACCAGATGGTGACAAAAGTCGAGGATGTGGAGCAGCGCTGTCCCTTCTCCAGGGTGAGCTCCGTTTCCTGGCCCGTACGATGGGGCACTGGCTTGGGATCTTTCTGGCTGGTCCTCTCTGGCTCTGCCTCCCCTGGAGCCCCCTCCCCTGGCAAGAAGGGCAGATACGGGGCTTCAGTGACACAGACTCAGTCTGTAGGCACCTGGTGCACGGGGGCTAGGGTGTCAAGCATCCGTTTATTTGGGAGAATTTAGAAAAATGCACAGTTACCTTCTGGGCCTGGGGGCTGAGCGGGGTGGGACTTGCTTGCTTATGGAGCCCAGAACCTTCTTGAAGGACACAGCTGAGGCCACAGTCTCTGCTTCCAGAGATGCAGACCGGGGGGAGAGAAGTCAGGGGGAATTGGCTTGGTGCCACCCCCCTGGAGGATTAGGAGGTGAGGGAGGGCAGGGGGCCTTTGGGGCAGGGTCACTGCCCCCTGTGTGGGCGGCGATGGGCCTCAGGTTGGACCGTGAGCCCAGAGGGCTGTAAGGCTGACCCCGTCAGTTCACATGGTTAAAGTCTCTTATTGAACAGGTTAAAAAAAAAATTAGGGCGAGTGATCAATAGTGAAAAACCAGCAGTTTCTAAAATATTTAATAATGGGAGCTTGATGAAATAGATTTGGATGCCCTCGTGTATTATGCTGATAAGAAGAATGTTTCTGACGAATTTTTAACGAAATGAAAACACGCTCACAATGTAACATTGAGTGGAAACAGCAGGGCCCAATATAGGGTATGATTTCAGGAGTGTTGGTGGAACAGAGTAGAAGGAGGTCTACCAGAATGTTAAACAGGGTTAAACAGGGTTTCCCTCTGCTGTGGGATTGCAGGTGACTTTTATTTCTTTCTCTGTGTCCCGTAATAAATAATATTACATTACTTGCAATAGAAGATTACAAGGCACGGTATTACTTTTAGAAGAGGAAAAAAACGGACGTTTACGAAAGGACGCCACACTACATAATTTGTAAGTGACCCTGTCTCAGCGCCGAGCCGTTCCAAGCCTCCCATGGAGGTTTCTCTTGCTCTCTCCAGACACACAGATCATCTGAATCATACCCGCTGCTCTACGAAATCCCCTCTGCCCCTCCGTGAGGATGGCATTTACAAAAGCACAATCGAATCAAAAGAAGAACTGGCCAGAAGGGTGAGGTACCCTGTGGGAAGAGGGGCCGGAGATGAGTGATGATCTCGGTTGAGTAACTTGTGACCCCCACGGGGGGTCCCCCACCAAGTCGTCGGAAGGGGCTGCAGTGAACTGTTCACACTCTCACACCCCCTGGGAGCTAGAGCCCACGTTTGTGGGTGGTTGGGACAGAATTAAGGGTATCATCCGCGGTCAGACAACAGAATCCGTTTAACTGACCAACCCAGGGACGAAATGAATGCTCATAAAAAAGAAAACCCAGTGTCATTGCTAAAGTACCTTTTCATTCATTGTTTTCCCATCTCAATGACCCCATGAGATAGTATTATCTCTATTTCAGTTACGAGGACACTAGGATCAGAGTGGTTAAGAATCGTGTCCAAGTTGCACAGCTCCTAGATGGGGATCTGGACTCCTCCAGTCTGGCTGTCGGACCGTCAAGTTCCTGCCATGATCATTACCACACAGGGTGATGTTCTAGTCATCGAACTCTGTCTGTGGTCTGGTTCTGAATGCTTCAGGGTTTTCCCATGGGCTATTGTTCTAACTCCTTTTCTTTTTTAATGTTTTTATTTATTTCTGAGAGAGAAAGAGACAGAGCATGAGCAGGGGAGGGGCAGAGAGAGAGGAAGACACAGAATCCGAAGCAGGCTCCAGGCTCCGAGCTGACAGCACAGAGCCCGACGTGGGGCTCGAACCCATGGACTGTGAGATCATGACCCGAACTGAAGTTGGACGCTTAACTGACTGAGCCACCCAGGCGCCCCTATTCTGACTCCTTTTCAGTGCTGGTGAACTCCATATCCTTCTGGAGGATTCCCTGGGTCACCAGCACCTATCAGCACAGCACAGAAACCAAATGGCTGTCCCAGAGCACTTTACTTATTTTTAAAGCAAACGGGGAATTTACTGGGTAACATAGCAGGCATCTGAAGGGTGATAGGAGCTCCAGGCACGTCTAGGGACTCATTAATGTCCTTGGCTCAGATACGCTTCAGCTGTACACAGATGCATGCCGGGAGCAAGAGGATGGACACAGAAAGGCCCAGATTCACACTCCTCCAATGTGACAACACTGACAGTGAGTACCTCCCCCAGGAATGCTGGCCAGAAAGTCCCAGGGGAGGTCCTGATTGGCCAGGCTGGATCAGGTGACCATTCCCATGGCCAAAGAGGTCGGTCAGCCCCACCCTAACCACACAAGTGGGTAATCCCCTGGGAAAGGAGGCATCCAAAGTCAGATAAAAACTTGTGTTTACCAACAATTGAAGTTTTGACTACAGCCCTGTTTTGTGACTTACCTCCTTTGGACAGTATCTGTTTCCTCCCTAAGAAAGATGAGGAATTGAGCATATTTTACTGTCTTCTACCTCTCCTTTCCCTGACTGAATTTAGTGATGGTATTAATCTGAGTTCTCCTATAGATTGGCTTTGCAACTTTAAATACCGTCATCAGTCTCTATTTCTTGATTTATTCTTTTTGGGTGGTAAGTATTGATCTCTGCTCTGAAAAATAAAGAAGCCAGTACACTTACGCTTTCTTCTGTGTCTCCTGCCCGCCCCCCAATTCTTGTTAAATTATTCTAACACTGTCAAGGTTCATCACATTTACATTCTCTCTGTTGCCGTAATGATCTTTCATGATTTCTCTATAGGTTGCTCCTAAAATTTCCCACCCAATAAGATACCATTCATACACTAGATGGTGGAAATAGTCACTGCAGAACCAACGTGATGTGATTATAGCTGCAGAGAGGAGAATGTGATCCTGTGTCTGGAAGCCCTTTGCGCTCAGAGGGAATGTTCTAAACACCGGGGCGTGTGGATTCTCTTCTCGTTTGCTTCGCACTTTCCTAGGTCCTGACTTCTCCCTAGTGGCTATTGCTTCCTGTGTCTACTCTTTTTCTCTTCCCTAAGTTTCTTGAGCATAAAATATACTGTTTCCGTGATTTTAGAGGTACTATTCAGTCAGTGCGTTTCAGTACATCCACAATGTTAGGCGTCCACCACCTCGATCCAGTTCCAGAACACTCTATCGTCCCCAAAGGAAACCCTATCCTCCTGGAACAGTCAGCCCTCATTCTTCCTTCCCACCAGCCCCTGGCAACTGCTAATCTTTCTGTCTCTGTGGATGTCTCTACTGCAGACTCTTGAAGAATAAATGGAATCATACATGGCCATTTGTGTCTGGCTACTTTCCCTTAACATAATGTTTCCAAGCATGTAACAGCGAGTTCTGCGTTCCCTGGACAAAATGCTATTCCATCGTGCGGATATACCATATTTTATCCACTCATAAGTTGACAGACATCTGGGTTGTTTCCGCCTTTGGCTATTATAGAGCGAGCTGCTCCCGACATTTGTGAACAAGTATCCGTTTGAGTCCCTGCTTTCCCTTCTTGGGGGTGGGTGGTGCATACCTCCGCGAAGAATTGCTGGGTCATATGGCAATTCTATATCTAACTCATCAAGGAGCTGCCACACTGTTTCCCAGAATGGCTACACCAGTTGACATTCCCACCAGTGAAGCATGAGGGTTCCAATTTCTCCATACCCTCTATCCCTGCCAATACTTATTATTCTCTGATTTTTGATGACAGCCAACCCGGGGTGTGAAGTTCTGGTTTTGATTTGCATTTCCCTAATGACTAATGATGCTGGAGCATCTTTTCACGCGCGTGTTGGCCAGCGTGCGTATTCTTTGGAGTGGTATCTATTCGAGTCCTTGGCACATCTTTGATTCAGGTTGTATGTCTTTCTGTCGTTTGAAAAAAAATTTTTAACGTTATTATTATTTGGTTACAGAAGTATCTCCATAGACGTGTCCGGGTGCCGAGTGGTAAATATTCTGCATTCTTGGGAACTTGTTCAATAGCTTGGCTTTGTATAGGACCCTGGGATAAAAACCACTTTTCCTTGGAACTTGAGACCTGCGGTAGGCAGAATAGTGGTCCCTCCAAATATCCAGGTCCTAATCCCTGGAACTCGTGCACGTTACCCTGTGTGACGAGGGGGACTTTGCCGATGTGCGTAAGGATCTTGAGATGGGGAGAGGAATGGGTCCGGGTGGGCTCTAAAAGCAATCGCAAGGGTCCTTACAAGAGGGAGGCAGGGAGGGGGAATCTGTCTACAGGAGAAGAAAGCCATGTGGCTGCTGAGGCCAGATGCTACACTGCTGGCTTTGAAGACGGAGGAAGGCGTCAGGAGCCCAAGGCTGTGTGGGATGCAGCTCTAGAAGCTGGAAAAGGCCAGGCAAGGGGCCCGGTTCTCCCCTAGGACTTCTGGAGGGAGGTAGTCAGACACCTTGAATGGCACCCGGTGAAACTGGTTTCAGGCCCCTGACCTCCAGCCCTGCAAGAAAATACATTTGTGTTGATGGGAGTCCCCGAGTTTGTGGCGATTTGTTACAGCAGCCACAGGAAGCTGACGCAGACATCCGCCTCCGTGCCTGTGGCTCCCGGCGGTGGCTAACCGTCGGAGCTTCTGTGGTTTTGCTCCCTGGAAGCCTTTGGCGTTTTCTCTTCTGCTGCAATGTCACCAACTGTCTTGGGGGGGTTTTCTTCACTCGTCCTGTGTGGTCTTGGTCCTGCCTATTCTTTGAGGTCACAGCTCCCCGCCCCCGGCATCCCACGTGCAGCCCCTCGACGAACCACCTGGCGACGTCCCCGTCCCTGGGGCCAGCACGGGGCTTGTGACGTGGCGCCTGGAGCTGCCGGCCTCGGCAGGATGGGGGATCATTGTTCCATTGGTGTGAAGCGACAGTCACGCAAGATGAGTGCAAAGCAGGTCCTCCTGGAAGTGATGACCTCTGCTGTCCCGGACCACGGTATCTTCTGTCAGTTCATCGGTGCATCTCTCTCTCCCTCTCTCTTTTTACTTCTGATGTTTTCAAATACACACAACAGTTGAGACTGGTTCACTGATCTCCCAGATGCCCGTGTCCTGGGCTCAACGGCTACGCGTCTGATTCTCTCTTTGCTTTGCTCTCTCCTTCTCCACCCGCCTCGATATTTAACGTGCCAACAGGTCACCCGGGGATCTTGCTAAATTCCAGGTTTTGATTTAGTACGCGCGTGATGGGGCCTGAGAATTTGCATTGTGCCCGAGTTCCCAGGCGCAGCCGCTGCTGCTGGTCCCAGGGGCGACGCCCGAGTGGCAGGTCACAGACATCGTGGATTTCATCCCTGCATCCCTTAGTGCATGGCTCCAAAATGTGGAGAGTTGGTGCAGCTCTAAAATAATCCAAGATGCATGCACGTATGTTGTTGGTTTACATGTCGTTCGAAATTTTTTCTGCCACCGAATTGTATCCGCTCCTTAAAGGCAGGGATGGCTCCAGCCCTTGTGTGGAGCTCTTGTGTGGAGCGTCTTCCCCTATCTTTGTTACTACGGGACCTTCCCACTGCCCTGAGATGACCCTTACGTTCACTGCAGCGTGACTGGCGATAGCCAACATGTGTAAATAACCCGGATGGCCATCAACAGGTGGATGCATGAAGAAAATGTGCTGTAGGGGTGCCTGGGTGGCGCAGTCGGTTAAGCGTCCGACTTCAGCCAGGTCACGATCTCGTGGTCCGTGAGTTCGAGCCCCGCGTCAGGCTCTGGGCAGATGGCTCAGAGCCTGGAGCCTGTTTCCGATTCTGTGTCTCCCTCTCTCTCTGTCCCTCCCCCGTTCATGCTCTGTCTCTCTCTGTCCCAAAAATAAATAAACGTTGAAAAAAAAAAAGAAAATGTGCTGTAGACACAAAACGGAATATTATTCGGCCTTAAAAAATAAGCAATCCTGCTATTTGGGACACAG
This sequence comes from Neofelis nebulosa, assembly GCF_028018385.1. Lineage (NCBI taxonomy): Eukaryota > Metazoa > Chordata > Mammalia > Carnivora > Felidae > Neofelis > Neofelis nebulosa. The sequence continues at coordinate 15,151,009 of NC_080793.1, forward strand.
AGGAGCCTGGGGGGCATTGCACTAAGCGAAATAAGCCAGTCACGGGACAAGCACTGCACGATCCCACTTGCAGGAGATTGTCTCAAATGTCGCAGAAGCAGCGAGTAGAAAGGTGGTTGCCAAGGGCCAGAGCGGGGGAGAGCGGGGTGGGGGTACCATCATTCCACTGGTGTAGAGTTACAGTCACGCGAGATGACTAAGTTCCAGAGATCCGCTGTACAACAGAGCCCCTGTAATCACCAATACTGTATTGTGTGCGGAAAAACTTGTCAAGAAGGTAGAGCTCAGGTTAAGCGTTCTTCCCAAAACTGAACCAAAGCAATAACAACAACAACGAAAAAACAAAACAAAACAAAAAACCCGAAGAGACACAAGGAAATGTTTGGAGGCGATGCATCTGTTTCTTACCTCGATTGCGATCATGGTTTCATGGGTCTCTAGGTACGTCTAAGCTCATCAGATCGTACATGCTAAAAACGTCCAGGCTTTTGTATATCTGTGATGCCTCAATACCGCTGTTAAAAAAAAAAAAAAAAGAACTCCTGGGTCACCTGGGTGGCTCAGTCAGTTAAGCGTCCAACTCTTTTTTTTTCTTAAATTTTTTTAACATTTATTCGTTTTTGAGAGACAGAGCACAAGTGGGAGAGGGGCAGAGAGAGAGGGAGACACAGAATCCGAGGCAGGCTCCAGGCTCTGAGCTGTCAGCACACAGCCCGACGCGGGGCTCGAGCTCACAGACCGTGAGATCGTGACCTGAGTGGAAGTCGGACGCTTAACCTACCGAGCCACCCAGGCGCCCCAAGCATCTAACTCTTGATTCGGCTCAAGTCATGATCTCACGGTTCCTGCGACTGAGCCCTGCGTCCGGCTCTGCACTGACAGCACGGAGCCTGCTTGGGATTCTCTCTCTCCCTCTCTCTTTGCCCCTCCCTCGCTTGTGCTCTCTCTCTCTCTCTCTCTCTCTCAAAATAAATAAATAAACATTAAAAAAAAAGAACTGCTTCTCTTGCTGACAACAAAACTTCTCTCTCCTACTGACTGCCTTGCTCAAGCCACGGCTCCGTCTGGTCCGGCTTCTCCAGGGCTGTGTCCAGGTACAGTGGCGGGAGCAGAGGGTCTGGGCGCGGCGGTCAGGAGCCCCCTCTTTTGGCCTTGATCGCTTTGGTTTCTCCTGTGCTCCACTTTGGAGGCGGCTGCTCCCAGTTTCGCCTCCACACCGCAAGATCCAGGCTGCCCGCTGCGGGGTTCATGTCCTTTCAGCACGCAGGGCGAGGGCTCAGGAAGAGAGGTGTCTCTTTCCCAAAGGGGAAGAAACCGTCTCCTGGGAACTGGCTGTGCCAATCCAGGCCCGAGGGCCAGCAAGTGTCCTTTGTCTTCCCTCGAATGATTAGCCCCTTCAGATCCTACTCAGGGTCCAGCGGCCCATCCACAGAGCTCTGCCAGGCCCCTGGCAGGTGCAGAAGACAGACCTATTCTGTTCCCTGCCCTTGCAGGGCCTCCGCCTGGCCTGAGGGCAAACAAATTCCAAGCTGCTCTGTGCCAGTGGGTCGCCAGGAGCTCCTGACGGCCTCTGCGGCATTTTCCGCAGTGCTTGAGACATAATGATGCTCAGTAAATATTTGGTGAATCATCCGGTGTGGTTTCATGTTCTTCTTCACGACATGGTTTGGGGCTTCTGAAAAAACATCGCCGAATAATTAAATGAGAACATCGTTCAAGACCCAGAGGGTGACGAAGACCTCCGAGAAGTGTTTTCTCTGGATCCGGAAAGCAATCTTCCAATCCCGTCTGGACCTTCGAGTGAATGTGAGGCTTTGCTCAAGTCAGAGCAGAAAGCTCTAAGGAGAGCAAACGGAGAAGAACAGTAGCACCAATGAAATATAAAGAGAGATGCACGAGATAAGGAAGATTGACCGAGGACCTAAAAGGCAATAGAAGCATATTACAATGTCTCTGCAAGACTCGATGGTGGAGTTGACTTCATGGAAATCAAATCAGCAATATGGAAGACAATCTTAAAAAGCTTCCTTAGAAGGTGGGAGCAAAGGATAAATAAAGACAGAGGGTATGGGGCGATAGAAGATATGATGGAGGGTCTTGTGGAAAGAGCTGGGACAGTTGGCACCAAGGCAGAATTTTTTAAATTTTGTTTAATGCTTATTTAGTTTTGAGAGAGAGAGAGAGAGAGAGAGAGAGAGAGAGAGTGTGCGCACACGAGAGTAAGTGGGAGAGGGGCAGAGAGAGAGGGAGACACAGAATCCAAAGCAGGTTCCAGGCTCTGAGCTGTGAGCTGTCAGCACAGAGCCCGATGTGGGGCTCGAACCCATGAACCGTGAGATCATGACCCTAGCCAAAGTCCGACGCTTAATCGACTGAACCACCCAGGTGCCCCACCAAGGTAGAAATTAAAGCCACACCTTGTAGGTCCCAAGGCCCCTTCCTTCCAAGCCAATGGAAGACAGCCACTTTGATACATTCCAGATAATATACTGAATTACCAGGAAAAAGAGCAAACTAAAGAACCCGCAAGGATCCAGGCAGGAAGAAGCAAAATATCTAACAGGTGACCCAGCAAGGAACAGGTCAGGCTGGCTTCAGACCTCCCTCCCTTGAAGCAACAGACCAGCGTCTGCCGAGTGGCGGCCCTGGTTATTTTCGTCCTTCCAGAGATGCTCACGTATAGAAAGGCAGACTGTTTTTGTGTACCTGTAAGACAGGGCTAATACGAGTACTTCCTGATAAGCTCATGACAGAACTGTGTGAAATATGCGTGTATTTTGACATTTAGAAGAGTGCCCGGCATTGGGGTTTTCACTCGTTCTGCCTGGCCTTGGGGCTTTCGATACACGAAGATGCCGACCTCATTTGGGCCACGTTGAGCGGGAGGCATCTTGGACATCTGAGTGGAGGGGCTCAGAGGGCTACTGGATCCCTGGGTTTGGAGCTCAAGGGAGAGGTCTGGGGTGGAAATGGTAACCCAAGCCGAGGGGGCAGATTAAACCACCAGGAAAATGTATTCAGTGCAAAAAGACGCAGCAAGAGAAACACCATTGGGAAGTGGACAGGGGGCGGCCCCGGGGAGGGTCCAGGGCCAACGTGAGGCTTAACGTGGGTTCTGTTCCTGCCTGTGGAGCCCACCTGGCAGTCAAAGGTCAAGTACTTGACCTACAACAAATCTCTCCTTTTCTGGAAAGGCCCAGAGAATGGCCCGAACTGTGGGGGCACCAAATTGCCTACTGCAGGGAGACCTCCCCCAGGGCCTGTCCCCTGCCTTGGAGGGGAGGGTTGACCCCTGGGACAAGGCCCTGACTTTTATTGGGGACTCAGCTGATCAATCGCCGGTAACTCCAGGCTCTGAGTTCTCACCCCACTCTTGCCAATAAGGAAGGCTCCCCTCTACTTCCAGATCAGGGCAGACTAATTGGGACTAGGACGTTCGGTGTTTGAAGACTGTATGATTAAGGAAGGGTACAAATTCAATTTCGCCTGGCCAGATTCAATTCTGCTCTAATCAGAGAGATCGAAAACTCCAGTGTGACAACGACGGGGAAATGACTTTGTCTCTGGCCGCTTAAATGTCTCCCACTGCAGACACTTCCCGGGAGCTGAGGCCCCTGAACTTGCTTTGCTGGGGCTGTGGGACGGCTGAGGGTTTGGTGGAACTTTGTTACCTGATCTCGATAGGTCGATAGTCTCTTTTCCCCTAGAGCCCAGGTGAGGCCTTTGAATGGTGTCTCAGGCGAGCTTGGAACACGATGACAAACAGTGCTGATGGGGGAACTCATCCCCCTGCCAGCTCTGAGCTGGTCCGGCTCTGCATCCTGCCAGCCTGGGGGTCCAGGAGCAAGGCCGAGCACCTGGTGGCAGCACTCTGGGCCGAGGGGAGTCTAGGGCTGGAACGTCCCACAAGAAATGATGGCCAGGGCCTTCAGAGAGTGCCCTGCCCCCCCCCCCCCAGCACATGCCCTGCCCACCGCCCTTATTTGCTCTCGCTGCTGCTTCCTCTGTCCCACCGGTGACCTCTTACTCATCCTTCAAAACCCACTCAAAATGTCCCCTCTGAACACCAGCCCACCCTCACCCCTTCCCCCGGTCCCTGGGGGAAAGCTGGTCACTCTGCTCTATCCCATGAGTCTGTTCTTCTTGCCCTTCTCTCCACGAGCCTCCTTTTTTCCTGGAAGCACCTTAGTTAGCTCTGAACGCAGATCTAGACATCTGAACATTGCTGTCCCCCGTAGCTGGGGATAAGCTCAGTCTTCAAAGGAAACTGAGGTAGACACTATTCTATAATGTCTCCATGCAGGGGCCTAGGGAGGTCCTCAGGCCAGCTCCTCTGTGCCACATGGTCATGGTTCCTTCTGGCTTCAGACCCGGTCAGCCGAGGACCCCCGGGGATCTGCGGGAACAGGTTGATGGAATAAAAGCCTTTGCGTTTGGAAAGAGGGGGGCTCCTATGTTTGTGTTCAGGCCACTGAGAAGGCGTGGGGAGACCAGGCCAGGGTGGCGATGGAAGGTGGCTGGGTCCCTGCCTGGCCTCTTGCAGGGCGTGGGTGGTGGCACCAATGGGATAAAGGGCCTGGAGCCAGACCGTGGGCGTGAGCCCCCCAGTCCTGCCACCCCAGGGACTTCCTTTGTCTCTCTGGGTCTCAGTTTCCTCATCTCTAAGATGGGGATATTCATGGGCCCTCCTTATAGGATTGTTGGAGGATTAAATGCAACGCCCACGTAAAGCCCTCGGAGCAGCATGTGGGGTGGCATTCAGCCACGTCAGCCACAGGTGGCAGTGGTCTTTGGACCTCGTTCTGGAGAGGGGCTGGCACCAGAAGCTGCAGGAACTGTCTTCGGGAATGAATGTGTGGGATTCTGGGCCCAAACACGCCGTGTTGCTTTGGGCCCAGAGACGGGGAATGTTCTGGAACTGGGGAGGGGGCTGCTGTTTGGGGGTGTGGGGGAGGCACTTAGCATGCTGAGGCTGAGTTGAGCATCCGGGAGCGCTTACTCTCTGCCCTTCCTTGTTTCCTCTTCGCAAGAACCTCAGGATATCGAGTTGGTGATAGAGATCCCCTTTGAGATTGGGAGGCTCGGGAGACCTGATCATGGGTTGGGGGGGGTTGCTGGTTGGGTCGGTGGGGGGGCGGGGACAAGGGTGCAAACACAGGTCTGCCCAACTGCAAAGTGACTCAGGCTTTAATACCCCCCCAATCTCCTTTCAGATTCCGAGGGGCCTTTCTACTCACTTCCTGTTGAAGAAACCAGGCTAGAGGCGGTCCAGTGTCATTCACTCCTCCTGTGGCCCGAGGCACCTGCTCTTTCTTTTAGGCCACCAGCTGGCCTAAGGGAAGGGCAGCGGTGGCTGCTCCTTCCCACCCCACCTGGGGACCAGGGGAACCTGACTCAGTGGTTTCAGGAGTGCTGTTCCTATGATGAGTCATTCATCTAGATAAACATTAGTCCCGCTGAACTTGGCCCTGGGATCGTTACTGTAGCTCCATTGCCGTGTCTTTTGAAATTTAATGACCTGTGCATGATAACAGATAATTTGCAAATTTGACATAATCAGCACCGGCCAATTCCATTCAATTATTTGTTAAAAAAAACCCACCAGGACCCCTGGCTGGAGTTTTATGCTTCCAACTTTGAAATGAAAAGCTAGGAAGCTGAATAGGGTACAAAAATCTGCCTCTTCTTTGGCTGAATGTTTATAAAGAACTTTATTTCGGTAGGGCCCGGCAACACCAAGGTTTACTTGCTGTTCATTTGCGTTGTGACTTTTTTTTTTTTAAATAGTAATTATCTGTAAAAGGTCAAATATTTGCTTTATCTATATAATTCAATTTCCCAAAGGCCTTTGGGATTCAAATTAACGCCCTTGTAATATCTTCATTGAAAAGGAAGATTAATTATGCTTACATGGAACCTAATTTGGCTTATCAGACCTTTAATATGGCTGTGATCGTGAATGCATTTAAATTTAGGATTACGCGGGTGATCCCGGTCCCTTATTTGGGAGACTTTTAATATTTGTCATTATTTTTATGCATATCATTTTTCCCGCCTGCTCAGGAAAATTAAAATGTCGGTTCTGAAAGAAATAAACATTATGTATTGACATTGGTAATTATGTTTTGGTATTTAAGGATGCATAAAAAACTGCACACAGGGCCTCAAATATAAATTTGCAGTTAATGCCTTCAGACAGAAACTGGAGCTCTTTTCCTTGACTCACTAAATGGGGAACAGGCTGTCCCTGGGGTTACTGCCTGGTGTAGTCAAGGGTGGCTTCTAGGCCAATAAAATAATTTTTATTGGCACTCAAGGATGCTTGAGCTTTTGAGTGGCCCTGGGAACTCTCGATTTCCGGTCAGGAACCCGAGGTTTCTCTTTGTCACCGAAGTGCTGTGTGGTCATGATCAATTACAGGCCGCTTCTGAGCCCCAGTTCCTGTCCGTGAACAACAATCACTCACCGGGTTCTTTCTCACTGGACCATCGGCTCCTCAGTGGCAGGGCCCTATCTTATTTAGTCTTGACCGCTAGACCTCTATGAGTGTAGTGTTTGCTGTATACAGGCTGCCTGTAGGGCTTCGATCCCTATCAAGGGCAGTGGGGTCTTGCGGATAATAGGGATCAGTCAGTTCAGCTTTGTATCAGTTAGTTATTGCTGCATAACAAGTCCTACCCAAACTTAGTGGCTTATGATAACAACTGTCTATTATTTTTCGAACTCTACAAGTCACCTGTGCTATTCTGCTGATCTGGGCTGGACTGACCAGTCTTGGCTGGGCTTGCTCATGTATCTTAGGTCAGCTGGCAGGTGGGCTGGGGGCTTGCTAGTCTAGCATGGCCTTGGGTGGGATGCTTCACGGACTTGCTCATTCTCTGGCCAACGAACCCGGGCTTGTTCTCATGGCAGAACAGGACTTTGAGGGCAGAAGCAGAAATATGCAAAAGCTTTTTCAGGCTTCTCCTTGCATCTGGTTTGCTACCGTCTCAAGGGCCAAAGTAAGTGCCCAGAGTCGGTGTGGGCGGGGCTACCCCGGGGGAGGGATGCTTGAAAGTTCGTGGATTGCAATGCAGTCAATCCGCGACAGGCTTCATCTTGACCCTGCCACTCACGAGCTCCCGGAACAGAGGTGCGGACCTTGAAAGTCTCAATCTCAGCCTCTTCGTCTGTCGAATCTGGCAAAGATGTGGCGAGGTTTATTTATTTAAAAAAAAATTTTTTTTTAACGTTTATTTTTGAGACAGAGAGAGACAGAGCATGAACGGGGGAGGGTCAGAGAGAGGGAGACACAGAATCCAAAGCAGGCTCCAGGCTCTGAGCTGTCAGCACAGAGCCCGACGCGGGGCTCGAACCCACATACCGCGAGATCGTGACCTGAGCTGAAGTCGGACGCTTAACCGACTGAGCCACCCCGGCGCCCCGAGATGTGGCGAGGTTTAAATGAGATAGGTGCGTGTTAAGTATTTCGCACCAGATGTGGCAAGGTTTAAATGAGATAGGTGCGTGTTAAGTATTTCGCACCAGATGCATGGCGGTTGCCTAGGAACGCTTATCAAAGGTTCAAGGATAAACGTTCAAAGATGGGCATTGCGGGTCTGGTGAGAAGAATGGAAAAAAAAAATTACCTAAATGTCTGTCCATAGGTGCCTATGGACCTAGGCATGGGTGTAATAAAACACTTTTTATATGTAATAAAAACACTTTTGTAATAAAAGTAATAAAACATGTAATAAAACACTTTTTTAGCCCTCAGGTCAATGGATCTCTATGCTGGCATGGAAGGATGTTTGTTGAGTAGAGAAAAAAAGCAAATTTCTGCACAATTTACAGTGTGTGATGCTATTTTCTGTGTGTGTTTGTGTGTGTGTGTGTGTGTAAAAGAGGGAGAGAGAGAGAGAGAGAGAGAGAAAGAGAGAGAGGGAGAATCATGGCAGCTATAGGTTTATTCCTGTTTATAGAGAAATGTTTGGAAAACTACGCCCCAAACTATAAGTGGTAGGATTCAATCCTTCTGGATCGTTTGAATTTTTACAGTGAACATACATTATTTGTAGAATGGAAAAAGAAAAGAAAACTAGAAAAAAAAATTCAGGCAAAGAACATAAAAAAAGATGGCTTTTCGGTTTTAAGTCATTGGAAGAACTTGCCAATAGCCTCTACAAAATAATAAAAACTATAAACTAGTATAAAAATGCTAATAGCTACTCTTTACTGAGGACTCATTATGTGCTGAGTATACTCCACGCCCCTCATCCAGCAAACATGAAAGGTGAGTGGGATCCCCCATTTCCCAGGGGAGGAAACTGAGGCTCAGAGGAGGAAAGTGGCCCTGCTGAGAGCTGTCTTTCCGGGTCGGCCAACACTACCTCTCTGTGCTGCTTGGCACCTGCTGTCACACCGACAGGCTCTGTGCCACTCCGGTGCCCCACAGAGTGGACTGGCCGCTCTGCGGGCAAGGCCTGTGGGAGGGCGACAGGAAAGGAGGAACATTCCGGAAGAGTCGGAGGCCACCTGGTGGTCTCTGGCAGCCAGCTGCCCTCCTCCCTCTGCCTTCGGCTGTTGGGGTGTCCCCGTGGCCCACGTCCCCATGGTCCATTCTCTGCCGGGCACGTGGACACTGATGCCACGTGGAATTGTGGTAGGGCTACTGGCCACACCCACGGTCCCCTGCCCTTCCCAGCTTGCTGGGACGCTGAGGGCTCTTTCTCTCTTCGTCTTTTCAGTTTGCTATCCCTTGGCTTCTATTAGCAAATTTCAAGGGAGTAGGTTTGCTCTGCAAATGATACAAGGTGGTTGTAATCTGGGAGTTTCGAGCCATCTACTGCTGAGGACGTGAGCCCCGAGAAGGCTCCACCGACGTTCCCGACCTTCTTAGTTGGTGGGACCAAGCTGCTCCGGGAGGTAGGGCCGGGGAAGGAGGCCCTGCCGGTCTGAGAACCCCTCCCTTGTGCCCCCAAACCTCGGAAGGAGTCTCCTGCCACCATTTCCCGGCCTGGGGTGGCGGTGAGACGGTGTCTCCGGGTTTCTTCTCCAGGACAAGGAGCCCCAGGATGTCAACTCCTTTACCCCCTTGTCCTCCAACAGTCCTCCTGTCTCCTCTCCGGCTCCTGGGATCTGTTCACAGCTTTTATTTTGTTTTGTTTTATTATTATCTTATTTTATTTTGTTTTGTTTTATTTTATTATTTTATTTTTTGTAACAGCTTTATTGAGATATACATCCCACCGTCCACCCATAAAGTGTGAAATTCAATGGTATTGCAGTTCAGGTCAATTCAATTGAATGGTATTCGCAAAACTGTGCAACCCGCCCCCCCCCCCCCAATTCGTTTTTAAACATTTTCATTTTTTAAAAGAAAACCCACTTCCTTTTACCTGTCACCTTCCACTCCCCCCCACCTCCCCGATCCCTCCCAGGCTGGGGCAGCCACTTAACTCCTGTCTCTATAGATTTGTGCACTGTGAACATTTCATACAAATGGAATCATATGATCTGTGCTCTTTGGTGATGGGTTTCTCTCAGCATGTTTGCAAGGCTCATCCATGTATCAATACTTCACCCCCTTTTTAAAACAGATTTTTAAAAAATGTTTATTTATTTATTGTGACAGGCAGAGAGAGAGAGAGAGAGAGAGGGTTTGGTGAATACCTTTTTCTTCTACTTCCCCAAAGGATCGACCAGCCACGAAACTCAAAGACAGCTGACAGATTAACAACAAAAACGAGAGACAATTTCTAAGAATATTTCATGAGAAGAAGGTCACACAAACGGGAAGAAATGATGCACCAGGTGGGGCGCCTGGGTGGCTCTGTCGGTTGAGCGTCCGACTTCGGCTCAGGTCATGATCTCACGGTTCGTGAGTTCGAGCCCCGCGTCGGACTCTGTGCTGACGACTCAGAGCCTGGAGCCTGCTTCCAATTCTGTGTCTCCCTCTCTCTGCCCCTCCCCCACTCATGCTCTGTCTCTCTCTGTCTCAGAAATAAACATTAAAAAAAAAATCTAGAAATGATGCACCAGGAATTTCATGGCAGTTTTTTTTTTTTTTTTTTTTAATAACTGGAGAAGTGATGAACAGTAACAGTGATCAGCATTCTGGCGCCCCGTGCGGTCCCGTGGGTTTACTTTCATTGACACGAAACGCTCCCCGTGACATACAGCTGAGTCGATTATACGATGCCGTTGTTATGAAAACTATCCTTTTGCCTGTGTGGGAGGACGTTCACCCAAATGTGCACACGAACATTTATCTCTGAGGGGTGAATTTCAAGTGGGGTGTGTGCATTTTTATTTTGGGGGGGAAAAGAGTAAGGAAGCTGGGGCTAGGCATAAACAAATGTAGCAATGTAAGATGGACCTTAAGATAGACACCTAAGGGCGTGTTTGCTCCCCCCAGGGTATGCCAGGAAATTGTCTGCGTTTGTGGAAAGGGCCTCCTCGGTGAGCACTAGGAAACTGATAGGGCTGGATGATCACATTTATGTTTGGCTCTGAGCTCCCCAGCAGCCAAGGCAAAGAGGGAAAGGAGCATTTATAGCTTGTTCTGGCTCTTTTCCCCTCACTCTGCACCGTTAACGGTCCCGTGACCCTGGACAAGTTAAGTGACTTCTCTGGGCCTCCGCTTCCTCATGTGGGAAGCGGGGCGGCCGCCCGTCCTCCTCCCGGTGAGAAGGAAATTGAGCCGGTAGGTGTGGAAGGTGCTGAGGGCAGGGCCTGGAGAGCATCCAGTGCTCCCTGGTCCTCCTCCATCTGACTCTTCCCTCCCACATGCCCTCTCTGCCTCGACTGGACCGTGCGGACAGCAACCTCTGACAGCGTTGCTTCCCTGTGTCGTGAGCCGAGGCCCAGCTCATTAGGATTTGTGTGCCCTTGGGCCCAGCTGGCCTTCCCAGCGTGGCCTCCCCCTACCCCTCTCCTCGCGTCTCTGCTCTAGCCAGATCGCTCTCTACTGGTTCCGGGTCCACAGCTGAGCCCCTCTCTTTCTCACCTCCCTAGGCTGTGCCGTCTGCGTGCCTCTCTCTCCTTCCTCCCTTCACCCAGCCTTGTGGGTTATGGCTTAGATGCCACCTCCCCCAGGAAGACTTCCCAGATTCCTCAGCCCCCCACTGCGCTCCCCTGCTCCTCCCACGTGGTATGGGTGTGGTCTGCTCCCTTCAGCGTCCCCTACCACCTGGTGTGTGGAGGGCAGCGACCCTCAGCGTGTTTGTGACTCACAGACCTTTCGACACACAGGGGCCGGGGGAATATCTGATGAGTGGCTGGGGATAGAGTAGAGCTTGATGGGAGAAGTCCAGGCTGGCGAAGGCCTAGTGTGTTTGGGCTGCACGGTGAGAGCCGACAGGGCAGCTGGGGGGCTCAGTTAAGCACCCGCCTCATGATTTCAGCTCGGGTCATGAACCCAGGATCATGGGATCAAGACCCACGCTGGGCTCTGCGTTGACAGTGGGGAGCCTGCTTGGTTGGGATTCTCTCTCCCTCTCCTTCCTTCTCCGCCCCTTCCCCACTCATGCTCTCTCTCTCTCTCAAAATAAATAAATAAATAAACCTAAAAATAAATAAATAAACCTAAAAAATAAACCTAAAAATAAATAAACCTAAAAAAAAGAAAAAAGAAAAGAATCTAAACATCCATCACTTAGGAAATAGATTTTAAATCTCCGGGATGAATATTCACTGGATCATAGTTCATCTAAGTCATGTCTCAACCCCTGGACCCAAAGGCAACCCACTGTTTTGTAAATAAAGTTTTATTGGAACATTAGTCATGCTCCCTTGTTTGTATGTTGTCTGTGGCTACCTTCATGCCACAAGTGCGGAGTTGATTTGTTACAACGCAGACTGTATGGCTCTCAAAGTCGGAGCAAAATATTTACCATCTAACCATTTACAGAAAACGTCTGCCAATCCCTGAACTAAGTTAAAATACCACATATTGTAAAATGCACCATCATTTATGTACCGCTAACAAAGAAAAAAAATCATGCCGGTTAAACTGTGACAAGCCATCAAATTGTAAGAAGCCCGATGCGGGGCTTGATCTCATCGGCCACCTAATCCTAAATCCTGATGCCCTGAGCCACCCAGGTCCCTGTGGCTGAGGTCCCTGTGGACTCTGAGCGTATGTGTGGGTGCCTCATTTTTACAGACCCGTCTGCTTGTAGCTTTAAGCGGGGCTTTCTTCTGCAGGGCAGAGTCCGAAGATAGGGGATGTGTCGGCTGCAATGAGTGCCCGGCCCCCCTCTCTGCCTCCTCCCTGTCTCCAATCTCCCCCCAGCTCCCCTTTGTTCTGCACCCTGAAGTCAGAGTTTTCCAGATAATCTGACCGTGTCACCTTCTTGCTTTAAACTTGGCAGAGGCTTTCCTCTGTGCTCTCATCTTTTGCGTGATTTGTCCCCTCCAGCCTTGCTGCCTGTCCCTCCCACTCTCTGCCCCAGCCACACGGGCCTCTTACGTCTCTCCCACGCTGGGCTCATTGCCCACACCTCTAGCACCTTCCTGCCAACCCTCACGATCCTTCTGTCCAACACACACTGGTCCTTCAGGTTTCAATTCAGAGGTCACCTCCTTCAGGGAGCCTTCCCTGACCACCAGGACAGGGGCCCTACTATGTGCCCACCTCTGTCCCAGCCCTCTGCAACCTGAACCGTGACCTTCACGGCTATCTTATCCACTGGCTGAGGACCTCTTGAGGGCATCTTGGTGTCTTTGGCATTTGGCACGGGGTTGGACCTCAGGGTTCCAGGTCTGCCCCTGCCACTCGCCGGCTCCGATGGCCACGCTCAGTCACTCCGGGCTTAGTGTGTGAGACAAAACCTCTCTGTGATGCCAGTCACCGGGTGACAGAGGCCGCGGTAGTGAGTCGTGACCTGGTCCGGACTTAATGGTTTCCATTGCCCTCAGGTATCTCGTTCCGCCCCCGTGCCTCTCCTCCGAGCGCCACTGGCTGGAGTTAGTACCTCCATTCCGTATTTGAGAAAACGGAGGCTTGAAGAGGGCCCGTGACCGGCCACACACATCTGGGGACTGGCCGTCGCAGGTGCAACGCCAGGTCCCTGGTGTGCTCCTGCCGTAAGGCGCTGAGCAATTAGGGAAGCAGTCTGCTGTGCTTCCAAGCCCGGGCGAGATGTGGTCATTTGAGGAGGCTGGGGGGGCTTCCAGGTGGAGGCAACAGCCTGAGCCAAGGGAGACTGCAGGAGCGGGAGAAGTTCTCTCCCGGCCTCGCTGAGGCAGGCTGCGCCCGATCGTGGGGACCCCTGGAAGCCACACCGGGGAATGAACTTCATCCCGGATGCTCCAGGCTGCTGGTGAAGGCTTTGGAGCAGGGAAGAGGCTTCACTCCACAGGGGGGTGAGTCGAGGGGCGGGGAGGCCACTGAGAAGGTCGCAGCCATATCCGAGCAAGAGACAGTGTGGTAGGCCGGTGGGCGCCATTGGGCTGGAGCAGAGGGCTTGCCCCCTCCCCTTGTCCTCTGTCTGACCTTGGCCAGGGTCCCCCCCACCCCCCGGATGCGGTCAGGTTCGCCAGTGCTCTCTGCCTCCGAGGAGGCAGCCGGGATTGCTGTCTGGAGGGTCCAGCTGGGAGGATGGGCTGGGGGTCCGACTGGGGGTGGGGGGAGCGCTGCTGGAGGTGGGAGGCCTGTCTGCCGCCTCCGACTCCGACTTCCACAGGGGGTCAGTGTAACATTAAAGTTCCTCTCGACTGCTCTGCCCTGCACAACCCGAGGAGGCCCTTGGGTTCAGAAATCCGGGTCAGGTGGTTCTATGCGGAACCCCCGGTGGGCGCCTGGCCCCGTGGGCTGGGGGCGGGGGGGATGCGGGGCCTCTTGGGAATCAATTTTGTTTGTCTGTTTTCCTTTTCGCTTTGACTTTAGAGCCGAAGGAACTGACTGAGAAAACCACATTTCTGCAACAGAGGGGTCCAGTCTTCCCTCTCCAAACCCCCGGCTGTGGGGTGGGCCGTTCCAGTGACAGATTCCAGAGCACCGGGGAGCCTCAGCGGTTACCTTAGATCTCAGATGAGCTCTAAGTTTGCAACTTTCTGCTCGGCTGTTGAGAAACGGAGACTGGGGAGGTGGTCTGATTTGCAAGGTCTGGTGGCGAGTTAGCCGCAGGGCCAGACCGGACTCTTGGTGGGCCGACCCCCAAGGGGCCCTCTGATTTCGGTGGCACCAGCCTAAGGTGATGACGTCATCGGCAAAGAGCCCTGGGACTTGCAGCCCGTTGTCCCCGGCTCTGGGGAGGCTCTGCCCTCTTTGCGCCACGGGTGAGGAAACCGAGGCCTAGGACGGTTGAGGGGCTCCTCGGATAGCAGGTGGACGTCCAGCTTCCTGATCTCGAACTTGGAGTTCTATAGAGCAGGCCAGTGCTTCCCAAACTCTAGCACACATCAGAAACTCTTGGGAAGATTCTTTGAAATGTGACTTCCTGGGGCGCCTGGGTGGCTCAGTCGGTTGAGTGTCCGGCTCTGGCTCAGGTCATGCTCTCGCGGTCTGTGGGTTCGAGCCCCGCGTCGGGCTCTGTGCTGACGGCTCAGAGCTCAGCTGCGTCGGTGTCTTTGTCTCCCTCCCTCTGCCCCTCCCTTGCTCACTTTCTCTCTCTCTCTCTCTCTCAAAAATAAATAAACATTAAAAAAATCTGAAATGCGAATTCCTGAACCCCACTTCCAGGGATCCTGATACATGACATTTGGGGCCGGGCCTTTGTAAGCAAACTCCCCCCAAGGAATTCTGGAGCAGACTGTTGGCAACTCCCACTTGGAGATCCCTGTGGCCAGGTTCACTGCCTCTCAGACTTCGATGCGTATACAGATCCTACGTGGGCATTGTGTTCAAGCCATCCAGATTCGGTGGATCTTAGATGGGGCCCAAGAGTCTGTAGGATGAGGTGTCTAACCAGCTTCCTGATGGTGTTGCTGCTGGGGGACCACTCTCGGAGAACCGCTGTGGTCAAGGCCATACACGCCCATCCCCTTGGGCTAGCACTAGGGTAGATGGGTTGCAAAACCAACGCCATCCACCCGGTCGCCTCCTCCCAAGAGGTGCTCTGACCACTCACCCCTTCCTCTGTATTCCCTACATCAGAGGTGGGGGGGGTTCCCCAACGTAGAAGAACGAAAGACGGAAGTCTCGCCAGACCCCATTGCTGAGGGGACTCCCGCAGAACCGTTGCTGGCAGGGTCTTTTGCTGATGTCCCCGGAGCCCGGGGAGGGGCAGGGACTCTTGAATGGTCGGGGACACGGAGGTGCCACTAACTGGCCAGTGACGCCTCTTCTAAGTCTCTTTCCCACGCCTTCTCAATATTATCTCTACCTCCCTCCTGAATCTTGTGTTATGCTAATAGTTCCCCGAGTATTTTTAATTAGATGTTCCAAGCGCCAGAAAGTTTCCAAAGTTAATTAAAAGTTGCCTCACTGTAATTGTATAAAGGCAGCTTTTGCTTCGGAAAAATTAAATTCTCATAATTAAACTCCTCTACCCGTTTGACGATTTCGGTGGAATGTTTGGTGTTCGTCCAGTACGAACGCCTTGGGAGGGACGCTTGCTCCCATGGCCCGGAAACTGGTCCGTCTGACACCGTGTCGTAGGGTTCCAGTTTCCCCTCCCTTTGGTGACTTCATGCGCCTGGGAAAGAAAGTTCAAGTCCTCCGTGATTTGGCGGGTGTGCGAAAACGCAGGCGCGGCTCTTGCCCCCACATCCTGGCTCGTCGTGTGGGACAGATGACATCTTAGTCCCCCCTGGGCACCCCGCCCCTGCCCGGGCTTCCCCGTTTCCGCCAGGATTGGGAATTTCCTCGCTGTCCCTTCCCGAAAACGTGCCCTGGCGCTCCCACCGCCTCCCTGGCTTTCTGGTCTGCAAACCCCAATGCCGTTCTGCCTAAAGGAGTAAGCGCTGGTGTCCTTAAAGCAAAACACTTCACTTCGCTGTAGTTACCATAGTGTTGTGGTAGCTTCAGGGGTGCGATCCGGTGACTCTACGTTTCTGCACGTGACTCCGTGCTCCTCACGCCGAGTGTAGGCTTCATCCCCATCACCTATTTCCCCCATTCCCCCACCCCCCTCCTCTCTGGTGACCACCAGTTTCTTCTCCGTAGTTAAGAGTCTGTTTCTTGGTCTGCCTCTCTTTTTCTTGCGTTCATCTGTTCTGTTTCGTACGTTCCACACACGAGTGAAACCAGGGGGTATTTGTCTATCTCCAACGGACTTAGGTCACTTAGCACTGTGTCCTCCAGGTCCATCCCCGTTGTTGCAAATAGCAAGGATCCATTCCTTTTTACGGCCGAATAATATTCCATCATGTATGTTATGTATAATCTAGATATCATATGCATTCCGTATCTTCCTTGCCAAGTGTGTCCTTTAAGTCGAATCCATTGAAGGGGGGCCTGGGTGGCTCAGCGGGTTAAGTGCCGACTTCAGGACTGGCTGTGATCTTGTGGTCTCTGAGCTCAAGCCCTGCATTGGGCTCCTTCCCTCCCTCCCTCCTTCTCTCCTTCCTTTCCTTTCCTTCTCACCTTCCTTCTCACCTTCCTTCTTTCCTTCCTTCCTTCTTTCCTTCCTTCCCTCCTTCTTTGCTATTTGCTATGGATGAGCGATGATACTCTGAGATACATAATTCTGCATGCTAGAGCCTACAGCCTGCTTCAGATTTTGTGTGTGTGTGTGTGTGTGTGTGTGTGTGTGTGTGTCTGGCCCTCTCCCACTCACGCTCTGTCTCTCTCTGTCTTTCAAAAATGAAGGCATGTGAAAACAATTAAAAACAAATTGAATCCATTGAAAATAGTTACGTGGCTTATCTCTGTGTACCTAGAATCCAGTATAATGGCGTACTTGTTCAATGGACAACCGAGCTTTTGCGGGTCAGACAGGTCTGGAGCCAAATCCCAGCCAAATCCACTGTTTACTAGTCAGGACAAGCCATAGGCAAGCCACGTAGCGTCTCTAGGCTTTAGTTTTTTCACCTTTAAGGTGAATCTAGTCTGGGTGGGTCCCACCTGTCAGCTGGAAAGGACGGGGGAGCGGTGTAGGCAGGGGACTTCCTCACCTCTTTCTCGTGACTCAACATTTCTGCACACGACGGGCACCAAGACGTTCAGGGCGCACCAAGAGGACGAACGGCCACCCGCCTTTCCGCAGTCTTGGCTGAGGAGAATTCGGGATTCGCTTCTGGGCGGTGACACCGATGAGTCGGCCTGGCGGGGCCAGTTGGAGACACAAGCCCTGTGATCGATGCCTCCACACGGCCTCCGACGAGAGCTGGGGAGAGACACGACAGGGGGACAAGACATGGAAGGAAGACTCTCTTCAGACCTTTCCCCGGGACGGCGTTAACTGTATCATGGTGGTCCTCCCCTGGGGTGGGGGACAGAGTGATGGCTGCCCCGAAGATTTATTTTTGTCCTGACCCCCATAGCCTGGGGGTGTGTCATGTTATATAGCAAAGAGGAGTTCCGGTTGCGGGTGGAGTTAACGTTGTTATTTGCATGAAGAGGGAGGTGGCTCAGATGGCCCCGTTGTAGTCACAAGGGTCCTTGCGAGGGCAAGGAGGAGTCATAAGAGAAGTCAGAGCCCGAGCCTGAGACTGGTATCCCGGATGCTGTGCTGCGGGCTCTGCAGACGGAGGAAGGCGCTGCCAGCCCAGAACCGCAGGTGACCTCTAGCATCTGGAGAAGGCGAGGGAGTGGATGCTCCCCAGAGCGTCCAGAAGGAGATCTGCCCCGGTGTTAGCCCAGTGGCGTGCAGTTTGGACACCCGACCTTCAGAACCGTAAGGCGGTAACTAAACCCGTGTTGTTGGAAGCCACTAAGTTCATGGTAATTTGATACAAAGGCACAAGGAAATTCACCGTTTCTTCATTTCTGTACGTCTTTCCCTTTATTATAACGTCATTAGCATAAAGGAGCCTTTCTGTTTTCAAGGCATCTGGGAATGGAGCATTAGCAGGTGGCTTTGATGGAGATTTCTGTCTTTTCCAAATTTTGAGATTAAAAAAAAAATGTCACCATCCCCCGGTCTGCCTGTTCTCTCTCCGTATTTCACCTCTCTGCTCCATCGAGGTCTGGTCTGTGTCTCTCTGGAATTTACCAACTACTGTTCTGGCTCTTTCCTAGCTACCCGGACACTTTCCCATCCGCCTAAACCATAGATTCTCTCTGATCAAAGACTTCACATTCCGTATTCCCCTGCTTTCCCCAGGTGTTGTTTTATATTTTTACTGACCTATTAAAAAGAATTCATTTGTGACTTTCCTCATCTAGCACTTTCCCTCCCTCCCTCCCTCCCTCCTTCCCTCTCTCTTTCCTTTCCTTTCCTTTCCTCCTTTCCTTTCCTTTCCTTCTCACCTTCCTTCCTTCCTTCTGTCCTTCCTCCCTTCCTTCCTTCCTTCCTTCCTTCCTTCCTTCCTTCCTTCCTTCCTTCTTTCCTTCCTTCTTTGCTATTTGCTATGGATGAGTGATGATACTCTGAGATACATAATTCTGCATGCTAGGCCACAGACGGTATCACCTATTCCAGTACCCGATACGGTCTCCCTCTTTGCCCGGCCCAGAGCAGCATCTCCTGACCACGGCGAATGGCCCTGACCTACTTTGTTATCTCATTATTCTGGGTGTTGCTACCTGCCAGTGTATTTTTAACTATCATGTCATGTCCTCTGAATTTAAACTTTCTCACCACTTGTCTACCTGGAAGCTGACAAGCTCTTTTGTTTCTATTTCATTTCGCTGCCTTCTGGAAGATCAAGAGTAAAGTTTTGACCAAAACCGCTAAAAAGGGTCTGTACCCTGGGAGGGAGGAGAACCCACCTGCGCTATTCCTTTAAATCTAATTTCGACTCGTCCGGTGCTGAGCATTCGTATCCTGATGTGTCTTTGCCAAGGCTGCATTCCGAGGTGAGGGGGGTTATTGCAAACCGCCCTCAGGTTCAAGTTCAGACGTGGGATACACACCTTCGATATCACAGGTGGAGTGTCCACGTGCCTAACAAAGATGAGAATCGAGGGCTGCCTGTGGACGAGTACGGGTGCCGACAGTTTTGTTCAAAATCCTTTGCGGGGAATTGAGGGGTTCCCACGGGAACCCCACGTAACACATTTTTTAGCGAGTTGGAAGAAAAAGTCATTAGCGGTTTAACGGGGCAGAAATGGGTCCCCTAGAATCACTAACATTATTTATGCACCATGAACAGCCTGCAGATGCATGAACAGTTTCACAGTGAAATAAATCAAGAACCCCCAAAACATTTTGCAGCCAGCTCAGCCCCACAGACCCCCATTCGAGTGTCCTTGGTTCTCTGCTCCTCTGTTCCCAAGTTAAAAAAAAAAATTGTGGGAAAACACATCTAACATACAAATTGCCATTTAACAACGTTCGATTCAGTCGATTCAGTGACGTTAATTACATTCACGATGTCGTACAACATCACGGCTCTATTTCCGAACATTTTTATCACCTCAAACAGAAACGCTGTACCATTAAGCAATAATTCCCATCTCCCCTTCCCCTGGCAACTCCTGTTTATTTATTTATGTATTTGTTTACTTATTATTTAAATTTTTAGAGAGAGATGAGTGGAGGAGGGGCAGACAGAGACAGTTTCCTTTTAATTTTAAGGTTGATTTATTGATTTTGAGAGAGACAGAGAGAATGCAGGCAGGGGAGGGGCAGAGAGACAGGGGGAGAGCCTGCTTGGGGGTGTAGCGCAAAGCCTGACGCGGGCCTCGATCCCACAACCCTGGGATCATGACCTGAGACGAAATCGAGACGGACGCTCAACCAGCTGAGCCACCCGGACACCCCCTCCCCTTTCCCTGGTGTCTTCTACTGTCCTGTCTCCATGAATTGGCCCTATTCCAAGCGTTTCGCCGAAGTGGAATCATACAATATTTGTACTGTTTGTGGCTGAACGATATTCCTTTGTGTGAATATACTACGTTTGGTACACCCATTCATCTGTGGACGGATGGGTGCTTGGGTGGTGGGCACCTTTTGTTTAGGGGGATCATGCTGCGGTCACCGTTGGAATGCCCGTGTCTGTCTCTCTATTTTCAGCTCTGTTGGCTACAAACCAAGGACCGGGACTACTGGCTATCAGGGCAACCGTGCGTTCTGCCACGGCAGCACTGTGTTACTTTCCCACCCGCGGCGCACGAGGTGGGCACCTTCTCTTCAGTCTATTTCCTTCCCCCTTCCTATTTTTCCTTTTACTAAAACCACCGTTAACCCCATTACCCTTCACCCTCCAATTTTTGTACAGCCCTCATGTACGTAACTTTTTTTTTTTTTTTTGAGAGAGAGAGAGGGGACACAAGTGAGAGAGGGGCAGAGAGAGAGAGAGAGAATATCCCAGGAGGGGGAGGGAGGGTGGTGAGAGATAGAGAGAGAAGCGGGGCTCACCTGAAGAGGGACACGTGTTCACACAAAACAGAGTTTGTGTTCACCTGGAGCAGGGCTCGTACTCACCCGACGGGGGGCTCAAACTCATGAACCGTGAGCTCATGACCTGAGCTGAAGTCAGATGCTTAACATCTGAGCCACTCAGGCACCCGGTACATAACTTTTTAAAATCCGGTTTCTCTGTTCCCATTTTTACCCAAATTATTCACAAAGAGTGGCCTAAGACTTAAACAAAATGCCAATTCCCGCCCAGAAAGAGTAATGTTCATGCCGCCACGGAGCTCCCACACTATCAGATGAGCTGGGCTCTACCTGAATCGCCGTAAAGGATCAAAGTACAACCGGATTATGGCACATTTCAGATGCAATTCCATTTTCACATTACCTTTACGTATCTCCAAAGACTAAGTAATTCCTAGATATTTTTGGCCCGTTCCCAGATTTTTTTTTTATTCCAACATCATAGCGCGAAGACTCAACAGGTTATAGTCAAGTAAATTTTAGTGCAAACAATCTGAAGTTTAGCATGAAGTAACGCACAGCAGACCTACCCCATCGTTTTACAAAATAAGGTATTTGCGAAACCACCACAGAGAGAAAGCACAGAATCACCGCTGAAAGGCATTCAGGCTCACACACAGCAAACAAAAATAACTGACCTTAAAGAGATTTCTCTTCCTTCCGGTTAGGAGGCATTCTTTTCAACCTTGTGTGGATACAATGCATCGGAGTGCAGAAAGCATGTGGCGGGAAGCATGTAGTATGGGAACGATACACGTTAGTTACTACAGGATATCTGGGTGCATCACGCAAGGGTGAGTGCGTGCAGAGATTTGGAAACTGTAGAACAGAGAGGACGTGTTCAGCTAAGACTCAAAGCTAGTTAGTGGCTAAGCATGGACGAGACTTAGGTCTCCCACACTCGGCGTTGGTGTCAGCCACCGGAGCTCTGAGCTGTGCCTTCTGGAAGCATCTGTGCTTTATCTCCACGTAGCTTGAGCACCCGTTAGCAACAGGTGTCCTCTGGCATCAGAAAAGCCCAAGAGAGGTGATAATTTGGGTCTGGGAGCTCTCGCGTTTTTTCCATGTAGATTAACGATAATTGCTTCTGCTCTTTACCACACTTCGGTGTAGGAAAGCTTTCATAGGAACGCTCCCCTTTCAGGTAGTGGGGATGCCAGTAGCTCTAGTGGTGGGTGTTGTCCCATAATCATCGTGTGGAGGGTTTCAGGCGAAGGCTTTTCAGTTTCCAAGATGGTGGATGATGTTGGTCGCGCTGTGACTGGTCCGGATTTGGACTTGGCGGAGGGAGCGTGGTCTTCAAAACCCGTGCTTGTTTGAACCTGTTGCATTTCCGGAACATTTTTCCTTTGGTTGTCTGGAAACAAGTCTCTTCAGTGCAAGCAAGGCCTGAGGTGATCAGCGCTATGGCTCCCTATGATGCGCCTTCCCTCGTCTCTTCTTCCCCCTCTCCTCCTGTCCCAGGCTTGGCTGGGCCTCTCTTTTGTTTCAGGCCCTATGCCCCCTAACGGGCATCTGGGCAGGGATGCGACACCGTCCCTGCCCTCCCAGTGCCGAGTGGGGGCCACGTACAATGTACCATGGGAAGTCCTGGGGTGGAGGAAACCCAGGGCCAACCTGGGCACCTGGGGATTCCCAGGGGCTCCCCAGATGAGGTGGGGCCCAGGTCTCAGCCCCAGGGAGGCATTCGTACAGCTTGTTGCCGTTCCCCAATTTAACTGCCCCCTTTTTTAGACTCCACGCCCTCCGGCCAAGTCTGGGAAATCACTCTCAGCCAATGGCATTTGCGGACCTTCAGCAGTAAGCACTGGCTCAGGGCCCAGAACAAAGGAATAAACTTCACACCTGGCCTGTCTCAGACCCGCAGCGGTGGGTTCTTTGGATTGATATTTTGCTTGGAGCCTTGGTTTTATTTACCTTCTCCTGAAAATCGGGGCCATTCTCTTCCTTCTTTCTTTGGCAAGCTTGACTTAATCTTATGTTATACTTAGGAAAGCGCAGGGCCCCGTCGGCCCCCAGGCCTGCCTTCCCCTGGGTAAAGACAGGCAGAGAGCATAAGCTTGGCTGGGAGGAAAGAGAGGGAGCTGGCACTCTGCAGGGAGGCCTCTGCTTATAGCCTTTTCTTTCTTTTTTTTTTTTTAGCTTAAAAAAAATTAAGGTGAAATTCATGTAGCCTACAATTAACCATTTAATTTTTTTTAATGTTTATTTATTCTAGAAAGGGGCGAGAGGAGCAGAGAAAGAGGGGGACAGAGGATCCAAAACAGACTCTGTGCTGACAGCGGACAGCCTGACGTGAGGCTCGAACTCACGAACCGTGAGATCATGGCCTGAGCTAACGTTGGACGCTTAACTGACTGAGCCACCCAGGCGCCCCACAATGAACCATTTAAAGTGCACGATGGCAGTGACATGTGATGCGTTCACGACGCTGTGCCAACACCATGTCTCTCTAGTTTCAAAACACCTCCATCGCCCTGAAAGGACACCCTGCACTCAGTAACTAATCACTCCCCATTTCCCCTGTCCCTGACCCCTAGGAACCACTCATGTCTTTCTGTCGCTATGAACTTGTCTACTCTGGATATTGACTCTAAAAGGGATTGTTCAACATGGGACTGTTAGGGGCTTTAGCGTGTCCCTCAAAATTCACATGCTGGAGTCCTAACCCTGAGACCCTCAGAATATGACGGTATTTGGAGGTGGGGTCTTTACCGAGGGAATTAAGTTAACTGAGGTCCTTAGGATGAGTTCTAATCCAATATGACTGGTCTTCTTATAAGAAGAGGACGGTAGGGCACAGGTGTACGTAGAGGGAAGCCGCGTGAGGACACGGGGAGATGGCCACCCTGCAAGCCGAGAGAGGCCTTGGGGGAAACCCGACCCCTGACCCCTCGATCTCAGACTTCTGATCTCCTGAATAGTGAGCGGATAAAGTTCTGTTGTTTTAGGGTTTCTGCTAAGTACCACGTAGCCTGTGCTCCTTCGTTACAGTAGGTTTAGCAAACTAACACCGTGATCCTTTTTTTTTTTCTTTTTTAAATAGACTTTCTCATTTAGAGCAGTTTTAGGTTCAGAGCAAAACTGAACAGAAGGCACAGAGTTCCGTAGGCACCTGGGCCCCACGTAGGCACACACAGGGCCTCTGTCACTTACAGCACCTTGCAGTGACTTTCTGTGTCTGCCTTCACTCCCGTAGTGCCGTGTCCTCGAGGTTCATCCGTGCTATCTCTGGTGTCAGTCCTTCCGTCCTTCCTATGGCTAGAGAATACTCCGTCGCATGACTACACCACAGTTCATCTGTCTGTTGATGGACATTCGAGGTGCCTCTACCTTTTTGCTGCCGAGAACATTCGTGTACAGGTTTCTGTGTGGATGTACGTTTCCATTTCTCTCGGACGTATACCTGTGAGCGGAATTGCTGGGTCGTATGGTAACTCAGTGTTTGACTCTTTGACGCCTTTATAGTCTTTCTCTTTTCTTCTCTTTTTTTTTTGAAGTGTATTTATTTATTTTGAGAGGGAGAGAGAAAGAGCGCGAGCAAAGGAGGGGTACAGAGAGAGAACCCCAAGTAGGCTCTCCACTCAGTGCGGAGAGTGAGCAGATGAAATGGAAACGGGTACAAAGGACTTCATACGAATGCGTCATTCTGTCAACGTTTGCTACTTTAAGACGTTGGGATGTATCCTCACGCGCATAGTAGCTGCTCTACTTCCTGGCTGTTTTAATTGTTTCAGCTCACCTGGAGGGGTGTGGACACGTGAGGATATCAGGGGACAGCATTCCCAGGGGGAGGCAGCGCAGTGCCTAAGGGTGTGGTGGAGGAGAGCACGGGGGAAGGTGTCTTTGGCGTTCGTGACGGGGGCGTAAGCAAGAGATACGTTTTCAGGAGCCGGCGGGGGCCAGGCTTCAGAGGCCTGAGGACGCCCCTGACTTTCAGCAGGGCCTTGAGTGCCGACATCAGTCTCAGTGCTCGAAGTTCCAAGGCAAAGGGGCGGGTGTCACCAAGATCACAGAATGAGAGCTCTGTTTCAGGCAGAGCTCCTTAGAACACAACCAGAAAAATAGGCCTTCAGCGTCATGATAATCTACGGAAAGGCCACTACACAAGCACGTCACCAAGTCTTGGAAAAATAAAACAAAGGAGAATGTAAGGGGGCAAAAAAAAAAAAAAAAAAAAAGACATCACATTGTAAGCCAGGGCTGGCATGAATGCTTAAAATGGGATATCGTTGGCATAAGAGACAATGTGTCTTTGAATCCTGAAGAGTATAATTCAAGAGTAAAGTTACCCGCCATAGCAAGAATTTTTTAAAAACTCAGTTTGTCATAACACTGAATTTGTTCCATGTATATGACTAGGCCGTGCTGTGAAATTAGGACTTTTCGAGCGTATTGAACATATATACAAAGCAATGTGCAATATAGATGATAGGTCCAAGCATATATATTTAATGTACAATCATATATAATCATGTCTATAGGTATTAGCTACTACTTTAATAATTAAATATTGTTTAGTAAAAATAATCCATGCCTGGGCTTCAGAAATGAAATGATATGATTGAAAAAGACAACGATAGGAAAAGAAAAAGTCGTAGTGTTACTCATAAGAGGCAACCGCTTTCCATCCTCACTGAGATGGTTTTTCATTTGGACAGATCTGGTTAGTTTTGGGGAGTGAGAGTCTTCTAGAACTTGTATTTATTTTATTTAAACAGTATGTCGGAATTTTACCGTTTTCTACTGGCGCCTGTCTTTGGCTCCGCTGACCGGGGCTTTTCGGGCAGGTAACCTGGGGACTGGCAGGGACGTTATGGAGGAAACGGCTGAGTCCTAACCCTTTCCTCAGTGCTAACGGACGCACCATTTCCCAAATCAAGAAGAGATGCCTCCGGACCAACAGAACCATTGTCTGAAGGGAACCCTGGTTCTTGCCACAACATCTGCCAGCCTGTGCCCTCTCTCCGTTCCTGGAGTTGGGTGAGAAGGGTTGGAATCAGAAGGCCTGAGACACACCGACCCTCAGGTGACCTTGGCTAAGCCCTTGCCTCCTCGGGGTCTTGGTTTTTAGCAGGCGTGAGCAGGGCATCGGGAGAGATGTTGGCATTTCTATCGGCGGGGGGTCAGGGGCCAAATCACGAGGGGTCTGACTGCGGTGTCGCATGCTTATCGAATCATTGGCGATCCCAAAGAAACAGAAGTCACATTGAAATTTCATCCACTTCTCCCAGAATCGCACCCAGAATGGGGCTGTCCGGGAGCCCCCTGCCGTCGCTGTGATGGAGCCCTAGACCAGCAAGGCGCCTGCTAAACCGACAAGTCCCCACCACTGCTCAGGCCCGAGCCATGTCACTTCTTGGCCACAAACTGGCAGAACGGATGTTCTGCGCCCTGCATTTGGACAGCTAAGAAGTCCCCAAACTCTGGGAACTTCTGTCACAGCTGCCTCAGGGCCAGGACCGAGATGTCCCTCTCAGGGCTCTGGCAGGTGCCGTAAGAGCTCCTGGCTCCTGCGGGGCAGGCTGCACCTGCCTGATGTGGGTCTGGCCACCTGCTCCCAAGTCCTACGGCTCTGGGGGCCACTCCAAGGACTTCTGCAGCCGAGGAATCACCGGGGCTGCCCTGCTGGTGAGCAATGTCCCTGTCCTATGTCCTTTGAGCATGGAGACCGAGGCCCAGGGTGTCCCGTGGGTCAGAAAAGCAGTGCGTGGATTTCCAATGGCCTAGTGTTGACCCCCTGGCTCCTATCTTCCCTCTTGCTGGTGGAGGACGCTCACAGGGCCACCCGGACAGGGCTGGGTGGGGAGGTGGGGTGGGTGGTCTTTGGGCGGAGGGCGAGGGGCTCTGAGGGTCTGGCCAAAGGGACGATGTGGCTGCAGTTTAGCCACTTAACATGGGCCAGTGTGGCTGAGGCCGCTGTCTGAGGGCTTGACAGGAGATGTCTATGGTGGAAGTCTCCAGACTTCGGGATGGTGAGATGTGACAACGGGCGCCAAGAGAAAGCCTCCGTGCGGGTGTTTAGGTCGGCGTCATCTCGTTCCACCCGTTCTCCAAGACCGGAATTCTCTCTGTAACGCTAGCTGTGCCCGGATGCACAGACCGTACTCGCCGTGACAGGGAGTTCACGACCGCCACCCCCCGATATGAGCCACCCCCAGCTTGTATTCACCACCCTGGCCCGGGGCGGCTTCCAGCCTGGGCTTTGGGGCCTTCTCTTCTCCAGTCCTTTGGCCTGCCCCTCAAGAAACATAGATTCTGACCTTGGCTAGTAACCCCTCTGCTGGCCCATGTCCCTCTGCAAGGCCAGCTGCTGGGGGGAATGGGACACGGCCTTCGGCAGCCCGGCCCAGCCTCGCGAGCCCCTGATGCCAGGCTGCCGGCCGCCCCAAGCTGTTTCATTGGTCCGTGGCCAACATGAGTGATGCCCGATGCCAGGAGGCGGAAGATGATGGGCCCTCCTGTCCCTCCTGCTCCCTCTGACTCCCACCTCCTGCATCTGGAGCTGAAGCCTGAACTCTGCCCCCTGCCCCCACTCCCCCGGCTGATAAAGCTTCCCACTCCCACAAGATCACAGCTGCCTGGACCGCCAGGGGAGCTCTCCTCCCCACAGCCATCCTTCCTGGGCTCTCTCATCCATGCCCTTGGCTTCCAGGTGCCACCTCCAAGCTGGCCTCCCAGACTGACACCTTCACCCTGGGTACCTCCCTGGTACTGCTGGTCACAGACCCCGCAGCCTCATGACCTCTTCCATCTGGGCCACCGCAGGCACCTCTCACTCAGTAGGTCCCAAACTGTTTCTACCCACAGTCCTCCCGGGCGAGCCCTCACTTCAGCTGTACAACACCCACCCCCACCCCCCCCCCCCGGCCCCCGTCACCCAACCACCCACTGCCCCTGCCACCGCGACAGCCATCCGATTATTCTGCCCACACCTTCCCCCCCCTGGCCACTTCCCTCCCCGCCAGCACCCACGTCCTGGCTCTCAAATCAGCTCTGACCACGTCACTGCTGCTCGCGGTCCTTCAATGGCTCCCTGCTACCTTTTTATTAAATTCTAACTCCGTCTCCTGCCCATCTTTCCAGCCGCATCCCCAACCCCCTCTCCTCTTGTGTTTAACTCGCAGGTCAGATGAAACCACGTGCGATTTCCCCGACACCCAATCTGTTCAGTGACCCCAAGGCTCTCCTCCCTCTGAAGAATGTCGGCCCCTGTCCCTGATCTGAGGCCTCTGGTGAACACCTCTTTGTGCCTCAAAACCCTACTCAGGTGTTCCTTCTGTCTGCAGCCCTCCCTCAACACGACACTTACCACTCCCCTCCTGAAACTACTTCTCTACCCTAAACACACCATCCACTCATTAATCCAACGGATATATATGTTTTGGCAGCTAATTTTTGTTGACCATCTGCCAGACATTTGATCCCTGCCCTCCTAAGGCTTGCGAGTTTGACACGAAACTCACACACACACTTGTAAATTGTGATATGTACAGTAAAGCAAAAGCGTAATGAAGAGTGGGATGTCCTGGTGGGTGGTTAGCTTGAGCAGTCACGGGAGCACTCGAGTAAGTAGCATTTGTGCTGAGACCTGAGTAGGAGTCGTCTCCGACTTCCCCCAGGGGAAGAACAGCGAAAGACAGAACAAACAGCTCGTGCAAAGGCCCTGAGGTGAGAAGGAGTGGGACGCCTTCAATAAAGCAAAGAATGTGAGTGGCTAGATCTCAGGGCCCAAGGAGGCAGAGGTGGGGTGACGCGAGGCTAGAGAGAGAGAAGCAGGAGTCAGACCACACGGGGCGACACAAGGGTGCCCGGGACTAGGATGGTCCACTAGGATGGAGTTACGGTTGCAGGAGGGTATTGGGGATTCTGCCAGTTGCCGAGACACCCTCAGCCAAGTCTGCCTTTCATTCAGTCTTGGTGCTGGTGGCGTTGCGTTCCCTGTGGGTGACGCGGCACGGAAAAGGGACAGTGCTTACAGGTGGTAAGCGGAGTCACTGTGGCAGTAAAATACCCGGGGAGCCAGAGCGGACTGGAGGAATTTAAAGTCCACGTTCAGGAAGCCCAGAGGGAGGCTGGGGGTGACTTTGGGTCTCTGGCCTGCAAGGTGAGGTGGGGTCAAACTTAAGTCACTGGACTCCCCGGGCTGCAGGGTATCTTGGCAGCCGCTCGTGTGACCTTGACATCAAGGCAGGTTCTCTGTGAGTGTTTGTGGACGGGAGTGACACTTGAGTGGTGTCCTAGACCCGGGCCCTTGGAAATGCCTTCATCCCAGGCGGAGAAGGCGGGCTCTGACTTTCTTCCCCAAGTTCCATCCTACTTGCTACCCCACCTTCCACTTCTCCCTCTAAGCAGAGCTCCTTCTCTGCCCTGGCCCCTCCCTCTCCATCTGTGGCTTCTAAACACTGGTGTTATGCCCCTGAAAAATGCATTTAAACGTGACCCCCTCTCATCGCTGCTCCCACTCCTTGAATACGGGGGGCCCCCGAGCTGCACGCGGGGAGGGCAGTGCTACGCCCCCAGGCGGGCCCCCTCTCCGCCGAGCCCCAGCCCAGCTCTCAAGCACTTGGAGCAACCGTGCAGAGTCGGCTGCTAACCCCTCCCTCTGAGCAGGAAACCCATGCTTCGTCGTGTAGTTTGAGTCGCTAATGTGCCTGGAAATAATTGCATAGAGAACCCAGGACCAGGACAGGAGTTGGCGGTGGGGACCGCCAGCCAGGGATCGACAGAGATTTGCGCCCGTGAAAACAGGGCACTCGTCTTGTCTGGGACTCTTGCCCTCAGCCCAGCATAGGGTCGGCACACAGTAGGAGTCCAGGAAGGACCCTGCAGGGGCGGTGTGAAGGGAAAGGAGCCCTCTCAGTTCCTGGTCTTGCGGTGGGGGCCCAGCAGGGACAGTCATGGGTCACCGGGGAGGCTGGGCTGGGAAGGGACAGGGAAGCAGCTTTAATTTGCTCTTGTGGAAGTGACATCCCTCAGGAGACAGTTACGCCTGCCTTTACTAGCCTAGCAAAGACCAGAGAGGACAGTCGATGCTGGGTATTCGGGGGTCCTTGCAGTCATGACTGTAACAGGCAACATCCCGGCTGTCATCCTTCCCCTTCTTTTCCTCGTCCTCCCCAAAGCCTCTCAGGTGCTCCCTTAAGCATGAGGTGAAGGCGCCAGCCCCTCAGTCTTCGGGGCCAGCGGGATAAAGCCACGACTCCTTGATTCGGCACCCAGTGTTCTTCAGGTGCTAACCTAGGTTCTCCCCCGCCTAATTTCCTACCCGCATTCCCTGGGCTGCAGACATCCTGAACCCTCTGCGCACTTGACCGTCCCCGGGTGCCAATGCCCTTTCCTTCCTTCTGTGCCTGGAAAGTGTCTCCTCCGCATCCTCAAACCTCATCGACCGGGTTAAGTACCTCCTCCTTTACTCTCAGCGCCCCTTGGACACATGTGGGTGCCGTGGGCAGTGAGTAGAGGAGGCAGTGGAAACAGGTGGGCTGAGAGGGAGTGTCCTCTGCCCTTTGCCAGCTGTGCCGCTTGGTGCAAGTTACTTAACCTCTCTGAGCCTCATCTGTGGCATGAGGATTGTGACCCCCTCCCCACCGGGCTGTTGACGGGATTTTTTTGGGAACACGTACGCCCAGGGAAAGCGCAGAGCTTAGGGACTGGAACTTTTTTTTTTTCCCAATTAAATTTGAATTTATTTTTTTTGGGACTGGAACTTAATAAAGTACTTGATAAATGCTAGTTACTGTTGTTACTACTGCGGTGGGCGCATTAGGGTTGGCTATTTTTGCATTTGTCTCTATCGTCAGGCCGGGGGCTGCTTTGACCTCCTCGACCTCAGTTCACTCCTGCATACAATGGGAACTTAATTAGCTATCGTTTATAGTAGCGGAACCGAGCAGAGGGCCCAGCTAGCACCCTGCCCCTCTTGGAGTGAATGTTGATTTGCTGCCTTTTCTCCAGAGAAGGGCCTGTGGCTTCCCCTTCTCGGCATCTTTGCTCCTGGCTCAGTGCTGGGCGGTGGGCGTCAGAACCCCCCAGACTGTGGCCCTCAAACCCCAAGCTCTGGAATGCCCCGGGAGGCCTCTCTTCTGCTCTCCTGGCCCCTCAAGCTTTCAAAGGTCTGGCCACCGCTTCTTTCTCTTCTGCGAAGGGCTCAGACGCACCCGAAGCTCAGGGCTTCTGTTCGTTTTGTTTCTGCCTCTTGAACCAGCCTGCAGGCCCCCCCGCTCTGGGTGGGCACCCATATATGGGCTGGCTAATGGCCGGGAGACCCCCTTGGTCTCAGCCTCCTGCCCCAACTCCCGGGGCCGGTGGCGGTGAGCCCTGAGTCAGGCTGCTTGGGTGTGAACCCCTGCCCCTCTGCTTGGGAGCTGACTCCCTTCGCTCTGAGCCTGTTTCCTTATCCATAAGGGAGGTATCTTGCTGGACTGCCCTGAGAGAACCTACACTCAGCTGTTCTGTGTACCAGCCCACGATCGTGTGCCTTTAAGACCAGAAATGCTTCCTCAAGGATGTGTGGGTAAATATTCCCTCCCTAAATATTTGATTTAAAGAGCTTGACTTGGAGGACGAAATAAAATAAAGCTGCGGCTTTTTGCCATGTATTATTAATGGTCATAAATGGGTGAAGGCGTGGGTTCTCTGTCCAATGATGCTGTTCCTTGGAGCAGTGGTTCTTTAACTAGGTCTCACTTACTGAAAACTAGGCTGTAAAAGCGGCAGGGGTGGGGGGCAGGGGGGGAATGAATTCTCTCCAGGTGGAATGATAAAGACGCGGCCCAGGCATCTTGCCACATGGCTTGTGGGACCAGGAGATGGTAGGAAAAAATACAGTTCATTCATTCATTCACTTATTCACCAGTTCATCCATCCATTCATTTGTTCACCCGTTCATGTCTTAGGGCAGTTTGTGTCCATACTTAACTCCTTTCTCCTTACTCCAATCCCTTCCCTCCCCTCCCTACCTCTTCCTCCTTCCTTCCTTCCTTCCATCCTTCCTTCCTTTCTTCCTTTCTCTGTCCTTCCTTCCTTCCTTCCTTCCCCCTTCCTTCCCTTCCTTCTTCCCTCCTTCCTTCTTTTCTTCCTTCTTTCCTTCCTTCTTCATTCCTTCCTCCTTCCTTTCCTTCCTTCCTTCCTTCCTTCCTTCTTTCCTTCCTTCCTCCTTCCTTCCTTCCTTCCTTCTTCCTTCCTTCTTCCTTCCTGCCCTCCTTCCCTTCCTTCCTTCTTCCTTCCTTCCTCCTTCCTTCCTCCTTCCTTCCTTCCTTCCTTCCTTCCTTCCTTCCTTCTTCCTTCCTTCCTTCCTTCCTTCCTTCCTTCCTTCCTTCTTCCTTCCTTCCCTCCTTCCTGCCCTTCCTTCTTCCTTCCTTCCTTCCTTCCTTCCTTCCTTCCTTCCTTCCTTCTTCCTTCCCTCCTTCGTGCCTCCCTCCCTTCCTTCCTTCCTTTTTCCTTCCCTCTTCCTTCCTTCCTTCCTTCTTTCCTGCCCTTCCTTCCTTCCTTCCTTCTTCCTTCCTTCCTTCCCTCCTTCCTGCCCTCCCTCCCTTCCTTCCTTCTTCCTTCCTTCCTTCCCTCCCTCCTTCCTTCCTTCCCTTCCTTCCTTCCCTTCCTTCTTTCCTTCCTTCCTCAATACCACCAATGGAGGTAGGGAAAATTATCTCTGTTGTACAGATGACACAGCTGAGCCTCAGAAAAGTACAACTTCTTGCAGCCTTTACATAGTGGGGAGGTGGTGGGTAGGGACTTTGAACCCTGCCGAGGACCATAGCCCACCTGAAGGCGAGAGAGTAGTGTCTGGTTCGTCCTCGTCTCCCCAGCTCCTGGCTCCGCGTTTTCTGCCAGTGTCTTTTGGCTGCTGGTGGAGGATCACTTTCAGGCTTGACCTCCCTGTGCGTCCTGATGAACAGACAGTGGCAGCTCCTGTGTTCAAGATGGGGACACGGAAGCTTCGGACACGGACCTTTCCTCAAGGAGTTCGCAAGCCAGACGGCACCTTGCGTGAAGCGTGGGGGCAGACGGCTGCACACCAGCCCAGCCAGAGACACGACCGGGCTGGAGAAAACAGCACCTGCCCACGCTTCAGGGAAGGGAAGACCCGCTCAGCGTGCTAACAGGGCATCCCCCGCCCCCCAAGATCAAATTGATAACAACAGGTTCGTTCCCGGCACCTGATTTATCTGACGAGCAGATTCTCCCCTGTGCGACCACGTCGCTGGAGCTGTCACCCCCAATACAAAGGCTAGACAAATGCCCTCTCAAGATTTCATGTACCAGTAGGCGAATGAAATCATAACTCACTTTAGGAGCCAGTGATACATATTTATACTCTGACTGGCGCGGGGCTGGAAGAACTCTTCACTTTGTGCATTCCCCGGCTGCGGACGGGCATCAATCTCGTCTCCAGTTTGTTAACACGCTGCCAGTCAAGTCAGATTTACCGTCACATGACTGATGGCGCAGAGACAGTTCATCACGGGAACATTTGCTTAATTTGCCCCATCCCGATTGTTCCCTGTGACGCTGGTGCCTGATACGGCTCCATAAGTGACATTTCTTTTCTGTTGTAAAAATTTTTCTGCCCTACCCCCTACTCCCCCTTCTCGTGGGCTCCCCATCTTCTTACTTAATGGAAGCAGTAAATGTCAAAACTCTCTAGAACTCCGCAGAAGGAAGTCAACATCCAAGGCCAAACAAAACCCATGGAAACTGTCCTTGGTGCGACCCGGGTTTACTGTATGCAGAGTGCTTTCTTTGACTGTCATATTTGATCCGACAGCAGTCTGAAGGGGAATGTGCCCCTTTTGGGTTGCCTCTCACTCAGCTTCAAATTCCACTGTCTGAAGTGGGTCAATTCCACTGTTGGCCCCCCATGCCGATCTCCAGATACAGTCGTGTTCGGGGTTAGGACTTCAACACGTGAGTTTTGGGGAGGACGCAATTCAGCTCCTAATAACTATCAACCAAAAGAAAGTTTTGGGTTTTTTTAATGTTTATTTTTGAGAGAGAGAGAGAGAGAGAGAGAGAGAGCAAACGCATGAGCAAGGTAGGGGCAAAGATTGAGGGAGACACAGAAACCAAGGCAGGCTCCAGGCTCTGAGCTGTCAGCACAGAGCCCGATGCGGGGCTCGAACCCATGAACTGCGAGATCACAACCTGAGCCAAAATTGGACGCTTAACCGTTTGAGCCACTCAGGTGCCCCTTGACTAAAAGAAAGCTTTAAATGGAAAGGTGCCCCTTGTTTGATTCCCTTTAAGTTTGCTTATCAATTCAGTGTGATAACAGTAAAAAATTAGGCTAGCTCATGGCAAAATTATTCGACGTGTTCATGTGGAAATACAAAAGTGACAAAGATATAAAAAATCTGATAATGGGCAGTGGGGACTGACCCTACGAGATATCAGAACACATTGTAAAATGGTAACAATTAAAATAATATGACACTGGATAGAGAGTCCAGAAACAGATTCAAGAATGTGAAGGGAATTTGTGTTTACTGGGATGGTGTTTCAATCAGTGGAAAAGATGGATAGATGATATTGGGTCATCTCACTGGTCACTTGTGGTTGGGATGGGGCAAGCTACATTCCTACTTTGCTCGTTATACTAACATCAGTTGCCATTTAGTGAAGGTCTAAATATAAATTATAAAACCGTGGGGGTAGTAGAAGTAGGTGTGGGTGAAATTAAAACATTTTTTTTTGGAGGGACAAGGGTTCTTCTAAACATTGTGTAAAACCATGAAGCCAAGGGAGAGAGACAAACCCATTACGTATCATTTAAGAGTATTTCTGGGGGCGCCTGGGTGGCTCCGTTGGTTAAGCGCTGACTTCGGTTCAGGTCCTGATCTCACGGTTCATGAGTTTGAGCCCCACATCGGGGTCTGTGCTGACAGCTCAGAGCCTGGAGTCTGCTTCGGATTCTGTGTCTCCCTCTCTCTCTGCCCTTCCCCTGCTTGTGCTCTGTCTCTCTCTGTCTCTCAAAAAATAAATGAACATTAAAAAAAAATTTTTTTTTAAAGGATATTTCTGTATGGTGGGGCACCTGGGTGGTTAAATGTCCAACTTTGACTCAGGTCATGATCTCACTGTTCGTGGGTTCAAGCCCCACGTCAGGCTCTGTGCCTGGAGCCTGCTTCGGATTCTGTGTCTCCCTCTCTCCCTGCCCCTCCTCTGCTCATGCTTTCTCTCTGTCTCTCAAAAATAAATAAAAATGCTAAAAAAAAAAGAATATTTCTGTATGGCAAGAAGGCATAGATAAGCTAAAAGGCAAGCTGGTAAAAATATTTGCAACGAACGACAGAGAGAACGTTTCCTCGTTCATAAGTTACTTAGGAATTCTAACAGATGAGCAGAAGAGAAAGACGGACAAGAGGCAGAAACTGGCCCTTTCCAGAACAAAAGGAATAAATGTCTGAAAAGATGCTCGACCTCACTCGTAACGAAAGCAATGAGCTCTAAGACAAAAGCAGATCTACTCTTTATTCCAGATGGTCCCTGTTGACAAGGGACTGGGAATCTCACACGTTGCTGGTAATTTAATAGTACCCTGATTTGGAGCGGAAGTGAGCAATATTTAATACACTCGGCAATTCCATTTGCAGGTATGTTCTAGAAATTACCTTAACTTTGCGCGCAACTCTGTGGCAACTACGATGCGGCCACTGAGGCTGTCGCTGGTTCTCTTTTCTGTAAAATGGAAACACAGCAGCCTGGTGGGTCCTAACATGACCACAGTTGCATTGCTGAGAAAGCTCGTGTTCTCGAAACTTGTAGTTTAGGAGCTTTTTTTCTTTTTTCTTTTTTTTTTTTTTTTTGATAAGAGGAGGAAAAAAAAGGGAGTGGGGCCTACACATTTAAAACTCACACTGAGTTATTTTCCTGGAGACAAGGGGAGGTTTTAAAAATAGCTCTGAGATTATTGCCCTGGCGCCTCTGATAACAATTTGGTTGATGAACACCGATAAAACGAAATCTCAATGACACATTGTAGCGCATCGAAATCAGGGAGTTTCTAACCATCAGAATAAAGGGCAGTCACCAACTTGGGCCAAAGGGCATGTGAACTGATTTCCGCAGGCCTGCCACTCAAAGTCCTTGGCTCCTGGCGTGTCCTGGGATGGGATCAGTGAAGGGGACTGGTGTGGTCACTTGTGTCCCCTGAGTAAATGCTGGCTCTGGATTGCATCTGTGTGAGGAACATTGGCACCAGAGAAGAAATGTCCTCAGGACAAAGCCTCCGTGTCTCTGTCTGCAGCACGAAGGTGGCTTTGGGGTGTAGGACTTGGTTCTTCTTCTTTGTTTGCCCCACTCCAGCTCCCCCCGCTGTCCCTCAGGGGCAGCCGCCGCTCCAGTCCTCCTTCTGACATTTTCCACTTTGGAAAATACCTTCAAGGAATTTGGGGGGGTGGGTGGGGTGAGGGTGGAGGGGGCTGTGGGGGAAGGGGGACCTGCTTACCATCATGCCGGGTGTTCAGTATTGGAAAGGAAATGAGTGGTGGGAAAAGAGAGGAGAGAGGAGGAGAGGAGAGGAGAGGAGAGGAGAGGAGAGGAGAGGAGAGGAGAGAGACTTTGGGGGCTCTAAGGAGAGGGGCACATCTGGGAACACCACCCACGCTGGTAAAGCAAATGAGAGAATGTAATTCATAGGGGTGGCGCATAGAAGATTTGCAGAGATGCCAGCCCCTGGGGTCCAAGGCCTCCTTCTGGGGCCAGCCTTTCCCTGGTGCAAAGAATAAATTCAACTGAATTCCCCAGGTAGTGGCTGAGATTTCTGCCTCCTGTGAATCTGGCTTGGTTTTCAGCTTCATTGGGTTTTAATCAGAGGCTATTCTGAGAAGTGGTTACGACCCCGGGGGAACCAGCTGACAAGTAAAATGACCAAAAGGAGGGGGCAGGGCAGTCGCCTGAGGACGCAGGAAGCCAGCTTAGTTACAACCACACCAGCGGGCTGGCTGTTGCCCAGGAGAGTCCAGTCCTGCCCGGCCAGGGTGTCCTGCGGCCTGCGCTGGGCCCTGGGGGCTAGAAAGAGCTGTTGTCTGCGGATCCTGTCGGATCCTGTCGCCCTACAGAGCAGACAGGGCCTGGGGGTTCTCCTAGGGCTAAAGTCTGATCTAGAGAGATCTGAGCTCTCAGAGGGGGCTCCCCTTGGAAAATCAGACTCCTTCATCTTCTGAGACCCCACCTGAGGGGCTGTCCAGGGGCTCCTGGGTCAATGAGAAAGTGGGGGTTCCAGTGGAGAACCTCCTCCAGGCAGGCACCGGTCCTAACAACCCTGCCATTTACTGTGAACCCACTCTGTAGCAGGCACATTCCCACTGAATATTGTAACGCCCATTTTACTTTTATTTATTTATTTTGAAACAGAGAGAGTTGGGAGGGGGAGAGAGAGAGAGAGAGAGAGAGAGAGAGAGAGAGAATCCCAAGCAGGCTCTCCGCTGTCAGCGCAGAACCCCATGCAGGGCTCCCTTTTAGGAACCGTGAGATCACGACCTGAGCAGAAACCGAGAATCGGACGCTCACCCGACTGAGCCACCCAGGTGCCCTTGTAATGCCCATTTTAAAGATGAGAAGACCGAGATTCAGAGACTTGAAGGGGCTTGGCAGATGTCACACGGCACAACAGAGAGTGAAGCTGTACGTTAAAGAATTAATTTTATCTCTAAATATTTCAGGTGCTATTTCTAAAAGATGAGGATTTTTACAAAACGAACATCAAAACATCAGCATCCCACTTAAAACAAAATGAACAAGAATTCTTTCCTGTATGGAGTACTTACTGTGTCCACAGTTCCCCGCCTGTTGCTGGTTTGGGGTTTGAACTGGGACCGTACATTGTGACAGATAGATGCCTTGCTGGACTTTATTTCCATCTGTAGGTCCCCTCTCCATCTCTGGTTTCTGTCTTTGCAGTATTCTGTTCATGTAACCAGGTAGTTAGTTCCATCAAATGTCCCCCCGTCAAGATTTTGCTGATCTGAAGCAGAAATGTGAACCCAGATGCGTTTCCAGAACCTATTGGCTTTTCAGGACACCGGCTTTGCTGTCTGTCTACCCTTATTTCTCCCTAGAAGCCCCTCATTCGCAAAATGCAATTGATCATAACATTTATCTGCTCAGAATCCACCACCTTGGGCTAAATTCCGAAGTCCTGACGGAGCTGGACCTCCAGATGACTGGCACCCAGCCACTTTTCTGATCTTGAATATTCCTCCTGAGTGTTCGGGTTTGGCGGTAATGGCTTTCTCCCTGTGCTTAGAGCACCTCCTGCCCCCGAAGCAGTTAGGTTCCCCCCAGCCTCATGCAGCCTTCGGTTCCCACCTGATCTTGTACACGGTGCTACCACAACCCGCTTACTGCCCTGCTTCCGGACTGGACGGGGTCCTCACCCACCTCCGCAGCCCAGGTGTTCGCGTGTGTGAATTGCATCAACGTCACAGGCGGTCCTAGAGGGAACCCGGAGTCCAGGGAAACTTCCCCATCCGCAGGGCCCCTTCTTCCTCCCCCACTGGGTACAACCCTGCCCTCCCAGCCAGTCCAGCCCATGGGGAACACGTCAGTGCTGCATGTGCAGGGTCTGGGGTTGGCCTCTGCTTTGAGCTGCGTTTCCAGGATGTCTGCTTCCCAGGTGCCCCCCGGTTGCTACTTTGCCCTGAAAATTACTCCCTCAGCTCAATCCATAGGGTTTGATATGAAAGGTACCCCCTCCACACACATGCACTTGGCCTTTATTTCAATCTATAGATATCCTTTTCATCTCTCTTTTCTTTCCTTGCAGTATTTGGCGGATGAAACCAGGTAATTAGTCCCGTCAAGTTTCTCACAGTCTGGATTTTGCTAATCTGAATCAGAAATTGAACTCAGAAGGAAGGCTGGTGCTGTGAAGAGGTCCTCCCCCACCCCCACCCCCACCCCCGCACTTTGGCCGGCATGGTGTCAGTGCAGAAAGAAGAGAAGGTGTAGCCTGAAAGGCTCACTTGGCATTAGCTCCTAAGCGGCTCCCATCGCCTGTCTTTTATGGCACGGTACAGCCGGAACAATCAGGCCCACGCTCCAAGCCTGGCATTCAGGAGATCCTCCAGGGTCTGGTCCAAGATCTTGCCCACTTCACGCACTTCTGTGCCCGCTCATCTTCTGATGAGTGGGACCACCCACTGTCCCACCTCTGTCCTGGGTAGCTCAGCCGCTCTGTCTCTTTTGAACGTTCTCTGAGCATGTGTGTGACGCTCTATTCTCCTTCGTCCCGCCCCTCTTGTATATCCTTTATCTTTTCTTTTTTTTTTTTTAACATTTTTTTTTTTTTTTAATTTATTTTTGGGACAGAGAGAGACAGAGCATGAACGGGGGAGGGGCAGAGAGAGAGGGAGACACAGAATCGGAAACAGGCTCCAGGCTCCGAGCCATCGGCCCAGAGCCCGATGCGGGGCTCGAACTCACGGACCGCGAGATCGTGACCTGGCTGAAGTCGGACGCTTAACCGACTGCGCCACCCAGGCGCCCCTATCCTTTATCTTTTCTAATTAGATGACGAGCTTCTTGATGTCAGGCAAAAGCATCGGACTCACCTATGTAACCCTAGTGCCTGTACATGAGGAAGGAAAGAAAGGAACATTTATCGAGCACCCACTAAATGCCGGTCACTATCGCACAGGCTTGGAGAGTAAATTCACAGTTAATCTGCACAGGCTTGGAGTAAATTCACAGTTAATCCTTACTGCCTTTTGAAGTCAGCCTACAGGTGAGAACATAGGCTCAGAGAGAGGGAAGTGCCTTGATCAAATGACTTGGTAAACTTGGGAGGGCTCTAAAGTGCCCTTTCTACCCCAACCAGCTGGGTAAGCGCTTGTTGAATGAATGAATGAATGAATGAATGAATGAAAAGTTGGAGGGGGGGCTCTTTCATTTCAGGATTGGAAAGGAGGCAAGGAATGGGTGTAGAAAGTCAGTCCAGTAAATGAAGGGGGTGATGGGCTGGGCATGGAAGGTATCCAATAAGAGTGCTCCCGTGTCCTATGAATGCACCCCTTGGAGAGCGGCTGGAGGGTCCTGGGCTTTCACTGCTGGGCGACCAGCCAAAAAATCAATCCCAAGGGGAAGGAGAAGGCCGGACTATCCCCCATCCACGGACCCTCTCTCAGTCACACTGACGGTCTCCACGGATTCCCATGGCGACCGGCCATCTGCTGGCCTCCCGAGAGCTCAGAGCAGAGGGCGGGTCAGGGAAGCGGCCCTCACTTCTTTCCAGCAGGGCCCTGATCCCCTCTGCAGTTGACCAGCTCAGAGCGGGAGAGACCTTTCCATTCCAATCAAGGATGGCTCCCGGACACGCAGGCATCTCAAAAGAAGCCCTGCTCTCAAGGCTACCTTGCTTCCGCCGAGCTAAGAGGAAGCATTGCTACTTGTTCCGTGGACAGAACAAAGGTGGGGGGGCAGCACAGAGTATTAGGTTCAAGTATAAACCGAGGCTCAGCTGTCCAGGCTCCCAGCAGGCTCCTTGGGTCAAATCCCTGCTGTCCTTTCCACGAACGCTGGTCCCTTCTCAAAGGGTGAATTAGCCCAAGAGCAGGTGACTTTGTGGCAATGCCTCCATTTCCCTTCTCCCACAACAATTGCACAATGTTCCCTTCATTCATTCTCTTTCTTTCCTCTTTCACTCAGACGTGTTGACTGACGTCTGATGCCCTGGGGCCCCTGCTTCCTAGGAGAGAACGGGACCTCCGTGTACCTCCCTACTTCTGTTCCCGATTCCAGGAGCCACTTTACTGTGCTAAGCTGCCTCGAACAAGGGAAACAGATCAGCTCACTAAATTCTGTTGGTTAATATTTTGCTGAGGATTTCTGCCTCTGGCTTCATGAGAGAAATTAGTCTGTAATTTTCTCCTAATTTATTTTTCAGGTTTTGGTATCAAGATAATGTTGGCTTTATAAAATAAAATGAGTTGAGGCGAGTTTATATTCTCTGGAAGCGTTTGTGTAAAATGGCATTATTCCTTAAGTACTGGGTGGAATTCATTAGTGGGGCCTCGTGGGCAGCCCTAGAGTTTTT
Organism: Neofelis nebulosa; assembly: GCF_028018385.1. Taxonomy (NCBI): domain Eukaryota; kingdom Metazoa; phylum Chordata; class Mammalia; order Carnivora; family Felidae; genus Neofelis; species Neofelis nebulosa. Next base: position 15,191,452 of record NC_080793.1, read on the forward strand.
CTTTGTGGGAAGGTTTCCACGATGAATTCTTTTTCTTTTTTCTGGTTAGCTCTGAGACAGCAGTCAGATTATTTGTTCTCTGACGTCAATTTTAGTAGATTGCGTTTTTCCAGGATTTGTCAATTTCAATTATGTTTTCCAACTTATTGGCGACACGTTGCTCATAATACCCTCTTATATTTTGGATCTCTGTAGGGATGCAGTGACGGTCCCCTTGTCTTTATAGATATTGGATATTGGTCACTGGCACGCTCTCTCCTGTTCCTCGATCAGTTTTGGCAGATGCTTATCAGTGTTATTAGTATTGGAAGAATCGACTTTTGACTTTGTTAATCAACTCTGTTGTACTGTTTTTCCTTTCATTGATTTCTGCCCATCCTTTCCTTTCTTTTCCTTCCTACTGTTTTATTTTGCAGTCTTTTCCCGACTTCTTGAGATGGAAGCACAGATCTTTGATTTTCAGCCTTTTTACGACCGAGGCTACCGTTTTCCCTCTGCGCGCAGTTTTAGCTGCGGCCTGCAAGTCTTGAAGTGTCATATTTTTTACGTGTTCAGTGGAAAATGTTTTCTAATTTCCAATGCTCTTTCTTCTTTGACACAAGAATTATTTTAACGTTTATTTATTTTTGAGACAGAGAGAGACAGAGCATGACGGGGGAGGGTCAGAGAGAGAGGGAGACACAGAATCGGAAGCAGGCTCCAGGCTCCGAGCCATCAGCCCAGAGCCCGACGGGGGGCTTGAACTCACGGACCGCGAGATCGTGACCTAAGCTGAAGTCGGACGCTTAAGCGACTGAGCCACCCAGGCACCCCAAGAGTTATTTAAAAAAAATCCACCTTTTTACTTGAAAAGGTAGAAACTTTTCTAGCAATCTTTCTGTTTTGGTATTAATTTGTAGCTTATATCCACTTTTTTGGTGTGTGATTTCAATTCTTTTTTTTTTTTTTTTAATGTTTGTTCATCTTTGAGAGAGAGAGAGAGCACAAGAGACGGAGGGGCAGAGAGAGAGGGACAGAGGATCTAAAGGAGGCTCTGTGCTGACAACCCCAAGCCCAATGCTGGGCTCGAACTCATGAACCGTGAGACCATGACCTGAACCTGAGTCAGATGCTCAACCCACTGAGCCACCCAGGTGCCCTTCAAGTCTTGAAATTTGTTGAGATTTGCATTATTATAGCCCAGCATGTGGTTAATTCTGGTCAAAGAATCAGCCTTTGGCTCTGGGGATGAACTCTGTTGCTTACTTTCAATATCTGCTTCTTCACCTTATCCTTACCTCATTTCACATAATTCCCACAATGGCTCTTCCAGGGTCTATTTATTATTTTTTTATTTTTAAGCTTATTTATTTATTTTCAGAGAGAGAGAGAGAGGGCAGGGAGAGAGGGAGAGAGAGACTCCCAAGCAGGTTTCGTGCTGACAGAAGCAGGACTTGAACTCACGAGTCGTGAGATCATGACCTGAGCTGAAGTCAAACGCTTAACTGACTGAGCCGCCCAGGTGCCCCATCTTCCAGGGTCTTTTTTAAAGCCTGCCTTTTCAGGCACAGGAACTAAAGAGTCAGAGTATGTTGGTTAAGGGCAGGGTTTGAATCACGACTCCAGCACTTACTAGCTGTTTGACCTTGAGAAAGCTGCTTAGATTTTCCGTGTCTTAATCTCCTCATTTGTAAAATGGGAATAACAATGGCAATCACCTTACAGGGTGGCCTCGAACAAATGAGCCGAAATTCTTAAAGTGCTTAGGACTGTGCCTGTCACATAGCAAGTGCTACAAACACGTTTGTGAAAGAAGTAAAGAATTAATGGGGTGCCTGGGTGGCTCAGTCGGTTAAGCGTCCGACTTCGGCTCAGGTCATGATCTCACGGTCCGTGGGTTTGAGCCCCGCATCGGGCCCTGTGCTGACAGCTCAGAGCCTGGAGCCTGCTTCGGAATCTGTGTCTCCCTCTCTCTCTGACCCTCCCCCATTCATGCTCTGTCTCTCTCTGTCTCAAAAATAAATAAAAAAAATAAAAAAAAAAAAGAATTAATGGGGCACCTGGGTGGCTCAGTCGGTTGAGCGTCCTGACTCTTGATTTTGGCTTGGGTTGGGATTCGGGTTCCTGGGATCAAGCCCTGCATCGGGCTCTGTGCTGATACAGCAAAGCCTGCTTGGCATTCTCTCTCTCTCTCTCTCTCTCTCTCTCTCTCTCTCTCCTCTCTCTCTCTCTCCCTCTCCCTCTCTCTACCCCTTCCCCTCTTGCTCTCTCTCTCTCTCTGTCTCTCTCAAAATAAATAAATAAACCTAAAAAAAAGAAGTAAGCAATTAAGGTTCATTTAATTAAGGAAGATTTCCTGACTAAATCAACACAGCTAATGCCACACAGCAGGTTTAGCGGAAAAATTAAAAGTCCCACACACCCAAGTCTGTGTGACTTTAGATGTACTTCTGTCGTTGCATCATGTTGCCTTCCAAATCTGACCCCAAATCAATGACTAGTTCAAGGATGGCGAGTAAGTATCCTTTTGTCTGCCATTGGCAATGGCCCTTGACTTGAGTAGGATCCTGAGCTCAGAGTAAGTGTGTGATGTGTGTGTTGTGACTGATTGCATGAGTTGGGTGTGGGGGCCTCATGGAGGTCCCCAGTGGTGTGTCTGTGCCATCCCTGGTCTAAGCCAAATATCACCTCTTCCTGGAGATATTTTTAATCACTCAACACACAGCAAGCTGTCCTTTCTTGGAAACTCTTTGCATCTTGACATCACCCCTGCACCTGGAAGACGGTGAATCCACCTGCCAATACCCAGGGTGGCTAAAGAACATGTGGCGAAAGCTGTATTTCTGCCAGGAGGCCCAAGAGTTTGAGGTCATGGTGCCTTCGTAGGCTCTGGGGATTTCTGTGCAGGTGGAAGACTTTGCACAAGGCCGGAGATCTTGTCTTACAACTACCTGTACTGCTGTAGGGACATGAGTATTCTTTGACCTGAGAGCTATGGATGCATCGAATTCCTCATTGGCTGAACATGTGCGGTTTCTTTCTTTACAAAAACCTGAAGGCAGAGACCATACCTTGTTCTTCTCTGTGCCTCCATAGGTCTTAGCATCAATCCGCCTGCCCCATGGATTGCTTAGCGAATTTCATTGAATTGACTTGACCCTTCTTTTGATGGACGTACCATGTGAAGACGTTATCCCAGAGTATCCAAGTGACTTTATCACACATGGATGTCTGAAGTCAGGACAAACCTGGAGTCTCCATGTCAAGACTCAGGAGACAATAGCCATGCCTCAGACTTGGTTTCATGGGAGGGACAAGTGGAGGTAGCTTTTAATTAGCAATTACTATAGCAGCAGGAATTTAGCAAAAAGCTTTAGATACTATATATGGTACCTCATTTATACTCAGGAAACCTCCAGTACAATTTTACAAGGGAATTATCTGAGACTCAGGGAGGTTGAATGACTTGATTGAGGTTATGTAGCCAATATCCAGAACCCATGGTCTTTCCATTATACCATTCTGCCTCAGGTTGTCCCCATCCACCCATCTGTCCCTCTGTCCATCCAACCATCCATCCACCCATCCATCAAACAAATATTTTTTGAGTACCTATCATGTAGCAGGTAGACAAGGTCCGTGCCCTCTTGGGGTGGTACAGATAAAAGGCAATCAAAGAAACAAATAAGTAAGCTGCGTATTGCCGAGGCCTCGGGAAATGCAGCCCGAGAAGCTGTGCAGCCAGAGTCAGGGGACCCGGGTGGTAGTCCTGTTCTGTGCTGACCTTGCACCAGCTGACCTCGGATGGAGCACCTCCCCTCTTTGGTCTCTGTCTCTCATTCGTGAAACAACACTTTGGACTGGAAACATGACCTTGAGAGCCCCGACTGGCTCCAAGATTCTATAATTCCAAGTCCTTAAAAAGTTCTGCTCTCTCATTTTTTTCTTCATAAATTACACTGTATGAAATTACCACAAAAAGCCCTAACCAGGTGCCCAAGGAGCCACAGAAGCAGATTCCTGGTGTCTGAAATTCAAGGACTTTGTCACTTTGAGTCTGAAGACAATTGGCTTGGATTCTGACCTATTTCCATGTGCCTTAGTGGATGTAAGTTTCTCAGTCCCGAACGGTGTGCGTGTGGTGAGCCCAGAGCTCCTTCCTGGGATCGAGGTGGGGATTATTTATCAAATCAAGCCCCGCTGTGGAACCAGACTCTGTGTTTACACCATTCATGCATTCAGCAAATATTGTTCCTATCACAGACAAGGACAAAAGTAAACTTCACCCTGAGAGGTCTGTGTCACCACAGGCTTTCCATTCCAGGGACTCTCGAAAACCTCCCAATATCCCTTTCTCCATATTCACGCTTCTCGTCTTGGACTTCAGATTTACCACTGTTGACCATCTCTTTTCTTCTTAAAAGAAAAAAACAATTCCGTACTGCAGACGTCATGCATTCCCAATGTTGAAAATACAGCAAAGAATAAATAAGAAAAACAACCACCCATAATCCCACCACCCACAGATAAACACCATGCACATTTTATCGTATTTCCTTCCAGTCTTTTTATGCTTTTCAAAGTAGCTGAAATCATACTTTATAACCTTTTTCTATCTCGCTCCTTTACTTAATGTTATATCGTTAAGCATTTTTCCATGTCGTTAAGAACACTTGATAAGCGTCATTTGTAATGGTGGGGTGATACTCCATCTTGCGGAGGCAGTTCAATTTACTTTGCTGTCCGCCCCCCCCCCCCGGCATTTAAGCTTTCTTTTGCCCATAATATTTTACTTTTATGAATGATACCGTGATGAACCTATTTTGTACATAAATCTTTGTCCACGTGTCAGGTTATTTTTCTGGGATGCATACCCAGGCCTGAGACATACTAGGCAGTTGGCTTTCCCCAAATATTGTCCTCAAGTTTTACTCTTTTCAGGAGTCTGTGAGGACGTTCAATGCCCCACCTCCCCTCACCAGCATAGACTAGTATCATTAGAGAGAAACGTTGCTAATCTGATAGGTGAAAAGAGTATCCGTTCTTGGTTTTTTGTTTTATTTTGTTTTTGGGTTTTTTTTTGGCGTTCGTTTTTGCATTTCTTTCTTTAGTCTCACGAGCAAATGGTGTAACGTTTATTACCTACTCGCATTTACTCTTTTAGGAATTGTCTCTCTGTTTGATCATCCCCTTCTTCCTAGGTGCTCTTTTCTCTTTGTGTTTTTGTCTGCAGACACGAGTTCCCCAAATGAACAACAAACAGGAAGGGTTCAAGAGCAAACAAGCCTCAAATGGAATCGCCACGAGCTCTGTGGTTCGCTACAGAAAGGATGTTTCGGCAATCGGCCGGGGGAAGCCCTACTCCAGAAGTTCGTGACTTAAAAGCAACCGTTTTATCTTGTTCGTGATTTGGGGGTCAGCAGTTTGGGAAAGGCTCAGCTGGGCAGTCAGTCGCTTGAACAACGCGGCATCTTTTGGTGCCCCGGTGGGGATGGCCGGAAGCCTGGGCTCAGCCGGGACCAGCGGTGATCAACAGCACCCACCTGTGCCCTCTCCAGCGCGGTGGCTCCAGGGAAGCTCCTTTCAAAGACCTTCAGAACTCCCAGAAAACGTGGCCTCAGACGTGAGAAGTAGACGTTGCGAGTTTCTTAAAGCCAGGGCCTGAAAACCGGCACGGGATCACTTCTGTTGTGTTTGTGTGGGTCAAAGCAGCCACAGACCGTGCCCAGGTTCAAGGACAGGGTGCGGACAGGTCACTTCTTCGTGGCAGGAGGGCCAAAGCATTAGCAGCCATCTTTCACCTGCTATAAAAGAGTATCTCTATATTCCAGGAGTAAGGTAGCATGGATTTAGAGGGAGAGGAAGGCAGGGTAGACGTGAATGAATGAATAGGCCTTGAGAAGCTACACGGCTTGCAGAAAGCTACACAGCAGATCCTAGGTGAGCCCAGACTTTACTTAAAAGAACGATATTGCTCATGCTTAGCGCCAGAAACATTTCCTTCTTCCAGGGAAGGGCCTCATCTACCCCATATGTGTGGAAACCAGGGCTACGTGGTATGACATAAAAGTCCCAGAATGGAGTCACATAGCAATCCTCCCTCTCTGTTTACATCTCCTGCAACGATGGTGTTGTCAGAGGGTAGGCGTGGGGAAAAGGCACTAAAATATCCCAGTCTCAGAGTCAACAACATCGGGTGGTAGATTACCTATGCTAACACGCATCGTTTTCAAATCCTTATCTGTCTTTCCCAGACAAGTGACCGGGAGTTATTAGCAGAGCTTATAATGTTAAGTATTAGAGGCTGAGATTACGTGGCATGACAGATCACTCTCCTCCTGGGAATTTAGCCATTTTCCCAACACAGAGACCTTGGCCCAGTAAATACCTGGGTGAGGGTTGCCTTGGGTTTGGTAATAGGACAGAAAGGATTCCTTGCAGTGACTTATTCTACACCAGCAAAGTGATTCCACAACCTAACACCCCCGTCAATTCCCCAGCATCATCAGAATGGACTACTTCTTGGCCGTCCGTCCATCCGTCCGTCCGTCCATCCATCGAACAAACGTCTACCCTGCACCTTCCACACCGCTGGCACTGCGTGGTGATGCAACGGTGGGCTAGAGAGACACGATCTCAGGGCAGCGCAGCCACAGGAAGAAAGCTGGTAGGGAAGGTGGATTTATTGAGCGCCAACTGCGTGCCCCGGGTGGTGCTGAGTACTTTACACAACGTGAGATGCTTTTGTCCTCATACCTGGGGCTCAGGGACCTGGGTCCCGCCCTTTCCAGGGAAGGAAGCTGGGGGTCAGAGAGAGAAGAAACTGCTGCGGGTCGGTGACAGAGCTGGGATGGGAACCCCCATCTGTGTGACTCAGCACCAATGCCACGGGGGTGACAGGAGGACAGCTACGGCTCTCTGGCTTCATAAGCCTCTGTGTTCTGTCACTGCCTGAAAACTAGAGCTACAAGGTACGTCGGCTGGAAAAACTCACATTCATAGGCGTCTTCTGATGACAGTGAGGAGCAGGGCAGAGGGTCCCGGTTTCGGACCCAGGAGACCTGAAGTTCTCACTCTGGTGCCATGTGACCATGGCAGGCCCATTCAGGTGGGCATGTGTGGCAACTGTGAAGTCCAGGCCCGGGACTGGGCAGTCAGAGTGGGTACCCAGGCTGGGGGTAAGGGGATGACGTGAGCAGGAGCAGATTCCTGCGTGGATCCCATTAGACTCAGCCTGTGCGTGGCAGGGGGCTGGGGGAGGCTGGGTCTAGTGCTCTGAGGGGGAAGGGGCTGGACACGGCCAGGTGGGAGGTCGGGGTCGTGGCCACGCAGGCCAGGTCCTCATGGGGGGAGATGGGCACAAGGGAGGGTCACTGGGCAGCGAGATGCTTAGACTGGAACACGAGTTGGTCCATTCAACCACTAGCTGCTCAGGGGCGACCGTGAGGGTTCAATCTTCTCCGGAGCAAAGCAGTGGAGTCTCTGATGCTTACAGAGGAGGAGAAGACCTAAATTTAATAATCGCCTGATGAACTTCAACTTGAGGCAAAGTCATTAGCTTCTCTGAGACTATAAAGCAGGGGGTGGGGCTCTCTGGTTCGGGGACCGGGGAGGGGCTCAGGTCAGACCGAGGTCGAAACACAGAGTCTCCCCTCCTCTCCCTGCCACTCTCTGGCTTCATCCTTTGTCTTGAACGAGGCTCACCCTTCACCACGAGGTGTCTGGTGTGGGTTTTCCTTGCTTCTTCCCTTTGCTTCTCTCGGCCCTTTTAATGAGAATTCTTTCGTCTTTTATTAAACTGCAGGACATTGATCTCCATTACTCTCTCGAATATTGTTTTCATCTCCATTTTCATTTCTCTCCTTCTGGATCTTCTGCCTATGTGAGCACTTTCACCTCCATCTTGATTACCTCCTCGCTTCACCCACCCTTCCCCACCTCCCTCCTGTCTGTCACCCTTCCTCCCTCCCTTCCTTCCTTCCTCCCTTCCTCCCTCCCTTCCTTCCTTCCTTCCTTCCTTCCTTCCTTCCTTCCTTCCTTCCTTTCTCCTTTCCTTCCTCCCTTTCTCCCTTCCTCTCTTCCTTCCTTCCTTCCTCCCTTCCTCCTTTCCTTCCTTCCTTCCTTCCTTCCTTCCTTCCTTCCTCCCTCCCTTCCTCCCTCCCTTCCTTCCTTCCTTCCTCCCTTCCTTTCCTTCTCCTTTCCTTCCTCCCTTTCTCCCTTCCTCCCTCTCTCTCTCCCTTCCTTCCTCCCTCCCTTCCTCCCTCCCTTCCTTCCTTCCTTCCTTCCTTCCTTCCTTCCTTCCTTTCTCCTTTCCTTCCTCCCTTTCTCCCTTCCTCTCTTCCTTCCTTCCTTTCTCCCTTCCTTCCTCCCTCCCTCCCTTCCTTCCTCCCTCCCTCCCTTCCTCCCTCTCTCCCTTCCTTCCTCCCTCCCTTCCTTCCTCCCTCCCTTCCTCCCTTCCTCCCTCCCTCCCTTCCTTCCTCCCTTCCTCCCTCTCTCCCTTCCTTCCTCCCTCCCTTCCTTCCTCCCTCCCTCCCTTCCTCCCTTCCTCCCTTCCTTCCTCCCTCCCTCCCTTTCTCCCTTCCTTCCTTCCTTCCTTCCTTCCTTCCTTCCTTCCTTCCTCCATTCTTTCCTTCCTTCCTTCCTTCCTTCCTCCCTTCCTCCATTCTTTCCTTCCTCCCTCTCTCCCTCACCTCCCTTCCTCCCTCCCTCCCTCCCTCCCACCCTCCCTTCCTTCCTTCCTCCCTTCCTTCCTTCCTCCCTTCCTTCCTTCCTCCCTCCCTCCCTCCCTCCCTTCCTTCCTTTCTTCTTCCCTTCCTTCCTTCCTCCCTTCCTTCCTCCCTCCCTCCCTTCCTTCCTCCCTTCCTTCCTTCCTTCCTTCCTTCCTTCCTCCCTTCCTCCCTTCCTTTCTCCCTCCCTCCCTCCCTCCCTCCCTCCCTCCCTCTCTCCCTCAACTCCCTTCCTCCCTCCCTCCCTCCCTCCCTTCCTTCCTTTCTTCTTCCCTTCCTTCCTTCCTCCCTTCCTTCCTCCCTTCCTTCCTTCCTTCCTTCCTTCTTCCCTTCCTTCCTCCCTCCCCTCTTCCTTCCTTCCTTCCTTCCTCCCTTCCTTCCTTCCTTCCTTCCTTTCTCCTTTCCTTCCTCCCTTTCTCCTTTCCTCTCTTCCTTCCTTCCTTCCTTCCTCCCTTCCTCCCTCCCTTCCTTCCTTCCTTCCTTCCTCCCTTCCTCCCTCCCTTCCTTCCTTCCTTCCTTCCTCCCTTCCTTTCCTTCTCCTTTCCTTCCTCCCTTTCTCCCTTCTTCCCTCTCTCTCTCCCTTCCTTCCTCCCTCCCTTCCTCCCTTCCTTCCTTCCTTCCTTCCTTCCTTCCTTTCTCCTTTCCTTCCTCCCTTTCTCCCTTCCTCTCTTCCTTCCTTCCTCCCTCCCTCCCTTCCTTCCTCCCTCCCTCCCTTCCTCCCTCTCTCCCTTCCTTCCTCCCTCCCTTCCTTCCTCCCTCCCTCCCTTCCTTTCTCCCTTCCTCCCTTCCTCCCTCTCTCCCTTCCTTCCTCCCTCCCTTCCTTCCTCCCTCCCTTCCTCCCTTCCTCCCTTCCTTCCTCCCTCCCTCCCTTTCTTCCTTCCTTCCTTCCTTCCTTCCTTCCTTCCTTCCTTCCTCCTTTCCTTCCTTTCTCCCTTCCTTCCTTCCTCCCTTCCTTTCTCCCTCCCTCCCTTCCTTTCTCCCTCCCTTCCTTCCTTCCTTCCTTCCTTCCTTCCTTCCTTCCTTCCTTCCTTCCTTTTTTCAGATATAACTGACATACAACATTGTGCAAGTTTAAGGCATATGATGTGTTGCTTTGATAATTTATATGTCACAATACAATTGCCACGTGAGTGTTGGTGAACAACTCTACCATGTCACGTAATAATTTTTTTGTGTGGTGGAACCAATGAAGATCTAGTCTCTTAGCAAGTAGGAAGCGTGAACTACAGTACTGTTGACTATGATCATTATGCCGTGCATTGTATTTCCAGAACTTATTTATCTACTAGTTGCCAGTTTGTATCCTCAAACAGCTCCCCACTCTGATTAGCTTTTCTTTTAATTAATTAATTAGTCCATTCTTCTTCCTCCAGGGAGATTTTCTCCATCTCTTTTCCCACTGACTAATTCATTCTTCTGCTATTTATGTCAACCGCTCCATTCATTACAGAAGCGATTCTATTTTCTGTATGCAATATTTCTACATGGTCCTTTTACTTTTGTTTTGTTCTTCCTGTGTCCTATTGGTATTATCTCCCCTTACCCTCTTTTATATGTTGATTAGGTTAATTTTACATTCTTATCCTTTCTGGTCTAACATTTCTGCTTCGTGGTGGCATTTGTATTCTAGAATGCTGTTTTCTTTTCTTTTGATATAGCTGTGCTTCTCCAATGTCTTGTTGTGTTTGTTTGTAAACTTATTTTTCCCCAGGGATGTGGGTGACTGTCAGGCCACGTATGTGGGAGAAGTCCAGCTTCAAGTCCCAAGGGGCTAGGGGCGGTGTGGGAAGTGGATGGGCCACAGCATCATAAAACCACAGCGGGTCATCCTCACCGCATCCTGCACGTCCTCAGGTCGGGGTGTCACCCCTCTGCAGAGAAAAGTGGCATTTGGAGGAGCTAATTTGTGTCTGGACACAATTCAGCGCCTGTTTGGGGGCGGGAACCAGGATAGCGCGAACTTGGCATTTTTGTCTGTCATCCTGCCCAGCCTCACCTCGATTCACCCTAAACGTCTCTCGGTTTCCTAAACATCCCTCATCCTTCCCCACGTTTTTGCCTTGCTCGCACCTTTCCTGGCAGACACCCACTCACACCCTGAAGCTCACCTCACATGCCCCCGTCTCCTACATCAAGTCTCCTCCGACTTTCCCGATACTAATCCAAGTAACTGATGTGTCTTGAGCTCTTGTTCTGGGATAAGCCTTGTGCTAAGCAAGTTTCATGCATTTCTTATTTACTTCTTACCACAATCCAGGCCCAGAGAAGTTAAGTGGCTTGCAGAAGGCCACTCAGCAAGTCAGTGAGGTGCAGAGATTCAATCAGGCCTTGGATGCCAGACCCCATATACCTGAGCCCTTGAACTATGGCCTCCTGCTTTTCCAACTCTCCATCCTGACAGTTACTCCTTTGGGTAAATTGTTATTTGTTTCCATCACTGTTTCTTCCATTTAGCGGTGACTGGGTATCTCTCTTTCTCTTCACAGCCCAGCATAGGTCCTGGCTCGGAGAAGGTAAAGGAGTGGATGGAGTAGTCTACATGTTCCTCTCCTGCCAAATGTCCTTTGAGGAGTAGCACTGAGCAGAGTGCTTAACACATGGTAGGAACCAACCAACCAACCAACCAACCAGTCAACCAATTAGCCAACCAACTAGTTAGCCAACCAACTAACCAACTAACCAACCAACCAAGCAACCAACCAACCAGTCAACCAATTAGCCAACCAACTAGTTAGCCAACCAACTAACCAACTAACCAACCAACCAAGCAACCAACCAACCAGTCAACCAATTAGCCAACCAACTAGTTAGCCAACCAACTAACCAACTAACCAACCAACCAGCCAGTCAACCAATTAGCCTACCAACTAGTTAGCCAAGCAACTAACCAACTAACAAACCAACGAAACAACCAACCAGCTACATAACCTGACCAAGGAGAGAACCGAGGAAGATGTCATGAGCATTAGTTAATTCAACAAACATTGGTTCAGTACCTACGATGAGCAGGGCCTGTGTGACTTGGCCTTGTAGATTTCTGCCAAGAGTCTTACCTCTATTTTGTGTTCCTACCCCCTGGAGCAAAGAGGTGTCATGTGCCCCCAGGGGCAAACAGTGTCAGGTGCATGACAACTGATGATCTAAGAGTCTGGGAAAGTAGCTCTAAGACCATATAGCTTTTTTTTTAGTAATCTCTACACCCGACATGGGGCTCGAATCCATGACCCCGAGATCATGAGTCACACACTCTTCTGACTGAGCCAGCCAGGCGTCCCCTTCTAAGATCACATATCTTTGATTCAGAAACAAGGGAAACAAAAACTCTGGATTCTCCCAGTTTATGAACAAAAGATGAGCTATTCATGAGCAAATAGCAGAACTAAGTAAGCATAATACAAAATTAATAAGACAGAGCTTTTAGGGCAAAGTAAAGGAATTAATAATAAACTACTATTTACTATTGAGACTTCAACTCCCTCCCCCCCTCAAAAAAAAAGTAAAAAAATAAAACAACCCTATTTGATGACCAGACGACATCAGTTTGATTTTGCTTTGGAGCTGGCTTGTCCTGTTACTTACAGCTGAATGCATGCCCACCTGTACGACTGGTACAGGGACCACATCCTGACGTCTCCTGCTACATGTGTAGCACACAGGACATGACTCATATGCACACACAGCAATTTCTTCCTTTTAACCCTCCACAGTATCTTGTTAGAACCAAAGACATCATTTCCCCGTTAATAGAGTGGGAGACAAGCCCAGGGAGTGAGGTATTTTATGACATAGAATTATGGTGCCCTACTGTCTGGGTTGCTGAGACCCTCTCACGAGCCTGACTGGTGCCTCCCTGCAAGCTATGACCCTGTCCTCTTAGGAGACCTTGGCATTGGACAGAAGTTTTAGGAGTTGTGACGGTTAATGTTTGTGTCTCAACTGGATGGGGCCATGAGATGCCTAAGTATTTGGCTAAATATTATCTGAGCACTTCTGTTAGGGTCTTTTTGAATGACTTTAGCATTTAAATCAATACATTGCTGGAGCACGTGGGTGGCTCAGTTGGTTGGGCATCCGACTCTGGCTCAGGTCATGATCTCGTGGTTCATGAGTTCGAGCCACACATTGGGCTTGCTGCTGTCAGCACAGAGCCTGCTTTGGATCCTCTGTTCCCCCCCCCCCCACCCCCGCCCCATGCATGCACACACTCTCTCTCAAAAATAAATAACACTTAAAAAGAAAATAAATTAACAGATTGCATAAAGCAGATTGCCCTTTTTTATGTGGGTGGGTCTTGTTCCATCAGTTGAAGGTCTGAACAGAACAAAAGACTGACCCTCTTGTGAGTAAGCAAGAATTCTTCCTGCCTGACTACCTTCAAGCTGGGATGTTGCTGTTTTTTTCCGCTTTCAGACTCAAACAGAAATATCAGCTCTCCCTGTTCTTTTGACTAGAGCTTCACCACTGGTTTTCCTGGGTCTCCAGCTTGCAGATGGCCGATTTTGGGGCTTGTCAGCCCCTATAATCACATGAGCCAGTTTCTTATGATAAATCTCTTTCTCTCTCCCTCTCTCCTTCTCTCTCTCCATCCTATTGGTTCTCTTTCTCTGGAGAGCCCTGCCAAATACAGGACTCACTCAACTCTGAATGAAGCAAGCAGGGTTTCCTTCTCAACATCGCGAGGGAAAGGGATCTAACCCCATCCACATGGCCACTTTGTGCCAGGCACCAGCAAGGTGCTGTTCGCATGGTATCTCATTTAATCTTCCAACAGCGGGGGTCCTCCAGCCAATTCTCATCACTGGAGGCAGCTGGGACCCACAACAGAGCAGCAACTTGCTCATGGCTACATAGGTGGTAAAGACAAGGGCTGGGACTTGTGGGCTTTCTATGAAATCGAACTGGCTGGAAGATGCTGGAGACATTTGTGGGAGGGTAACTTTCTTTGCATGTTTCCCCATTTGTCCGAAGGGAACTGTCCACTCCCTAGTTTGGGGCTGAGACCTCCATGGCTATCCAGCTCTGGGTCCCCCCCAGCTGCTCTCGTTCACTTGAAAAGCTGAGCGATTTGCAAAGATAATACCAGCTGACATTTGCGGCATTTTTAGCAAAATGCAGACGATTCATTTTTCACCTCCTGTGAGAGTTTCCTCCTGTTGCCTACAAACTTCTTTTCTCTCTTTTCTTTCTCGCCTTCATTTTTTTTTAGTTTCAGTCTCAACATCCCCTACCTTATTCCTTCCACCCATGAATGCAATTTTAACTTCATGAAACTAATTAAAGTTTTATGTGCCTACATTCCTTTCCTGGAGTGATCATAGGTTCCTTAGATTGAAATGGAAACAGGCCAGGAGGGAGACATCTTCGGGACTCTTCTACAAGGATGAGGTGGTGTGTGTAGTTACAGGGGAGTCAAAAGGTCAGCCAAACCTTGGTTTTGGGACCACAGAACTTGTTAATGGAAACCAACTTCTTCGGGAGTAAGACAGTGTCATGGGGAGTCAGGCAGATGCCAATGTATGCGCCGGAAATGTGTGTTGAATAAACGAACATGAGAGTAGACAAATGAGTAAATCGAAAATTACGATTAGTAATAATACATTTAAAAATGCTATTGGTAAAAATATTATTTATGAGCACTTACCATGTGCCAAGGACTGTGTGTAACACTTGACAGCCATTACCCCACTTAGTCCCTCCTAGATGCCTTTAAAATAGGAATTATTGGGGCACCTGGGTGGCTCGGTCGGTTGAGCGTCCGACTTTAGCTCAGGTCACCATCTTGCGGTCCGCGAGTTTGAGCCCCGCGTCAGGCTCTGGGCTGACGGCTCGGAGCCTGGGGCCTGCTTCCGATTCTGTGTCTCCCTCTCTCTCTGCCCCTCCCCCGTTCATGCTGTGTCTCTCTCTGCCTCAAAAATAAATAAATGTTAAAATAGGAATTATTACCCTGTTTGGGCAGATGGTAAAACTGAGGCACAGAAAGGTTAAGAACTCACCTGAGCACCCTCCAAAAATAAGTGGAAGAACTGGGATTCAAAACAGAAGTATCTGGCCTCAAAGCGAGGCCCGTTTTGTGATTTGTTCACCATCTCATTCCTTTCCTTGTTATGCTTCCCTGTAATGGGGTGTCCTTTCTTCTCCCCTTAACTTGGGGTGTGGCCACATGATTTTTCTTGGCCAATGGAATGTGAGGTGCACCTTGGGTGAGCAGCAGCTTCAAGGACACCCATGTGGTTTGGCTCTGCCTCTTGTATGTTCCTCTTCTCCGCCATGTGGAAACATGACACAAGCCACGTTGCCTTTGCCTGATGGGTGCTGCTCCTTCTCCCTGGGTTCCAGAATGAGAAAACCCATGGAGCAAACCCGAGCAGACAGACACATAGAGTTGACCCACAATCAGCGAGGAGCCCTCTGGTAATGTGAACAAGAACCTCACATTTGTACCGTAAGGCATTGAGATTTGGGGACTGCTTGTTACTGAAGCAAAGCTGACCGATACAGTGTCCATATGATAGAGACTCTTGTGCTTTGCTTCCCGGGTGAGGTGGCATGTAAACGCAGCCTGGGGAAATTTTTTACTAGACTGAGGAGTGGGGAAAATGCATTCTAGGAGGCAGAAGAGGAGCGAGCAGAGGCATGATGTGGGAGGATACGCTGGGGTACGTGAAGCCTGTCAGCAAATAGATTCATGAAGCACCATGGTAGGTATAGGAGAAGGCAGTTGGAAAATCAGACCATAGAGGGCATGGAACACCCTGCCTAGGGGTAATGAAGGTTATTACTTTGGAGAGGCCAGAGGGTGCCAGGGGTTCCACTGAAAGTTCATAAACAAGGAACACGGTGCAGTTAGGAACTGGCTCGTGGTTTCCTGCCACGTATGGAAAAATATTGCTGGTCACGCCTCCTTGTTCTAATTCCTGGCTTATCCTGTAAACCTGTTACTTCGGCTACAGCATTTGCCGGCAGCCAGCACGTTGATTTCTTTCCACCTTTATCTGATGTCTATCAGGATGGGTGACTCTGTTCTGCTCTGAGGAGGAAAAGTAGAGCTGCCTCAGGAATAATAATAGCGATTTTCTTCTAAAAAAAAAAGTTGCCAAATCCTATTTATATGTGTCGAGGAGAGCAAGGTCTGAGGTAGTGGAAAGAAAAGGCCCAATAACATCTTAAGGCAGCTATTATGTGCCGGTGGGGTTGGGTTCATGGGTGTGTGATCCGCACATCGAAAGGTCCTGTACATGCTTTAATGCTCTGCGATCACACCTTCACATTCTTAACAATTTTGAACACGGGGCCTGGTGTTTTCACTTTGCATCGAGTCCTACAGACTATGAGCCCGGTCCTGTAGGACTTGGGCATTGCAGTACTGGGCTCTTTACATGCCTTATTTCATTTAATTCTCTTGACAACCCGGTGAGGTAGGAATTAGCCTTGCAACTTGACTGATGTGGAAACTGAAGCTCCAGAGGGGTTGGGTTACATGCCCAACATCACAGAGCTGACGCGTGATGGAGCTGCGATTTGAATCTTAATCACCTTGTCCCCAGAGCCCACTGTCCTTCAGCTGACGTCTTCACAGAACGTTTCAGCTTTGAGGTACCTCTTCCCACCCGCCCTTTGTTTTGGCTTGAGCTTCTCCACGGCCCTGTGAGGTCAAAGTCATTGCTCCTGTAGAAGAAAAATGACGGTCCCCCAGCTGGGCAGCACTGGGGCAAGGCTGGAGGTGAGGTTTTTCAGGCCGGGGCTCCCAGAAGCCTGTGCCCTGGAGGCATGTGAAATCCAGGGCTGGCGGTGGCCTCCCACCCTCCCCTCTCCCTGTCGTGTTTCAGGGATCACGGCCACCGCGGACCATGCTCAGAGCTCACTGATGATCCGGACTGTGGAAGCCCCACAACAATCCTTGGGATAAACCACCCCGCTTTACAGATGGTACAATGAGAGGCTGAAAGAAGGGCAGGGGCTCGTCCAGAGACCTACTGGGGGCTGTGGCAGAGCCACCGCTGGGCTCGCACATTCCTTCTCTCAATCGGTACTTCCGGTATCTGGCTTGGTGCTGAGTGCTGGGAATACGGAGGGTGAATAGGACAGACGTAGCCCTGTCTCGGGGAGCTCCTATCTCGCAGGGGTTGGATTAGGGACCTACGTCCTCTGACTTCAGGCAGACCCTCCCTTGGCACAGCAACAAGTAGACGGAGCACCTCCGATGGAAAAGTCTGGGCAACTTTTGGCTTACAGAGGGTGGACCCACCTCCTTAGAGCTGATGCTGGCTTTCAAGTCAATTTGCATAAGATGGGTCCTATCCTGTTAGAACAGCAAATTAATAGCTCATTTTATGGATTGAGTAATCAACACCCACAGCCCATTAAATTTAACAACAAACGTGGCTGATGATCAGGCTTTCGGCTTGGTCCCACCTCGTGCACTTCCTTTTCCTTCCTCCTGACCTTTTTATTTCCTTTCATCTCCCTTCTCCTGAACCCTCCTCCTGGATCGGCATTTTCTCATTAGTAAATATGGTGTTAATTGAAGCACGCACCCCCTCCCCCCCGTATCTCTTCCCTGCTGGGGCTAGCCGGTCTTCCTCATCCCCCAAGTGGGTTCTGTCATCTGCAACGTGCCCCCCAAATCTGGACAGCAGCACACAAGCTCATTTGGGGCCCTGGGCTGGACCTTGGGAATGAGCGATCAATATTTTATAAAGGCGTTCGGGCGGTGATAAAACATGCATGAAATAGTAGGCAGGGAGGAGCCTGCTGACAAAGGAGTGGGTGACATTATAGCTAACCTTGGTGGCTATGACTTACGTGGATGGAATTCGCGAAGGAAGCCTCCACTCTGATCTTCCCAAGGAGACGGGAAGCCGATTTTTCACAGGGACATAGTGGAATTTCTCAGACCCTCCAACTTCACCTTCCGCGAACGACTTCTAATTGCTTCAGATGTGCGGGTTGTGGGACCAAGCGGACGAGGGCTCCGATGGCGGGGTTGACGAGACCTCCATCGGCTGTGGTTTCCCAGGAAGCCCACTGGCGCCTCTAGGTGGGAGCACTTCGCGTTACTATTGTGCCTTCCTGGCAGAGATTCTGGGAGCCCGGAGATTCTGGAGAAGTAGGACGGTGTGTGAGAGATTCGATTATTGGTCCCAGTTATTCACTCCGAGGTAACGGCATACCGTACTGTCACCTCCTGTCATGCTTTGCGCCCTGCAGAGGGTCTGCTGTGCTGGTCTACGCGCGTTGCTTTGGCCAACGGAATGGTGGTGGGCGAGACTTGATCAGAGGCCTCGTGTGCTTGTGTGATTTGGTCTGGGCTCTTGTTTGAGGCTCCTCGTAGCGTGTCTGTCTGATTCGCTGCCGCATGAGGTAGATCTCTGAGGATCCTTCACGAGTCTGGCCCTGAGCTGCCCTGCCCTGCCCTGGTCAACACCTTAAACCCTTCCCACCCACCTGGTTGCTCACCTCGTGACCTATTTCCCAACAGAGGCTGGGGCTCCAGGCAGTCTTTGCTCCTCAGCCAACCCTTCCTTCCCTCTCGTCTTGGTCTGTTGTCTCCTCGTCCACGAGCAGGTTCTAAACACTGTCCCCTGCCCTTCTTGAAACCCGGTCTTGTCCTGCTTCCTATCTCAGTGGGGGCAACCTCTCGCTCAGTGCGATCAGAGCTCATCGATCAGTGCTCTCGCTCATCAGTCAGTACTGGTTCATTCATGCACAGACCGTGAGCGCCGGCCTTGTGCAAGGTGGAAAAGCAACATGGAAAAGCCTAGACCCACTGTCAAGGGGCCCACACTGTAGAGGGAAGACCGGTAATTATTTCCCCCTCCCTCTCGCCTTCTGTCTTCAAGTGGCCACCAAGTTCTGCCCAATCAACACGCCCTGCCCAATCCCATCAGGTCACCAACATTTCTAGCCTGACTCATCGCCTCAGCCAGTTCTACCCATTTCCATCAGCCACGCCCCCTACCTTCTTCTCCAGACTGGTGACCAACCTGACCTTCCGAAACCACATCTGGCTGTGGGACCGCTCTGATTAACATCCGCTAGTGTCTTCCATCCACTTTGGATGCTCCCGGACTGGGATCCCGACAACCTCACCCCACGCTTCACACGCACTCTGTGTCCTGGGTACTCTCCAGAAGGTGCTTGAACTTTCCCGTCTCTGCGCTCTAGGACATGCCCTACCTTCCGCTGGTCACATTCTCCCTCTATTCTCTGCCTGTCAAAACTGCCTTGGCCTCAAGATGCAGTGGAAAGTCATCTCCTTGGAGGAGCTTTTCTAGAACCCCCTTGGGCAGAGTCCACAAGTCCCCTCCCCTCCCCTTCTTGTACTCCATGCCCACCCTTCCTTAACGTAGTATTTACTGTACTGTGTTGTAATATTTTTGGGTGCAGTACATTTTTCTTTTCCAGTCTATAACCCAAATTGCCTCTAAGGAAAGAGGATTGAGTTAACAGGCAAGCTTTTGTTCTGCTAAGCACCTCTGTATTGGTGAGTCAACAGCTTCAGGGGCAAAAGCCAAAGAGAAGTCATTTTGCATAAGAGAGGAAAGAAGTTTGCCCACTAGGAATAGGATCAGGGATGGGGCAAGAACTCTGGGCGGGGCCAGGGAGAAAGGGGCCTCTGAGGCTGGTCAAGCCCCCCCCCACCCCCCCATCCCCCGCTCCCCTCCATCACAGGGGCGGCAGAGAGGGGGCCTGGGTGGAGGGAACGTCTGTGACTGGGGTTTGAAGTTGAGCCCTACGGGTTGTGCACCATGCTTCCTCCCATGTCCCCTGCAAAATCTTTAGGTAAGTCTGTGTTGTATCACTCACAAATGCTTTTGAGTATGTTGGAAAGTTGATGCAGTTCAGGTTCTGCTTTGGAGTGGATTTAGAAGAGGAACAGAGAGCAAGTGTGGGGCGGAGGGGCCCAGGAAGCTGCGTGTCTCCGGGAATGAGAAGAAGCCCTATTCAGAAGAGTTTGCGCTCTTGGAGTGAGGATACTTGAGCCAGGCACCTGCATCTCTAAGGGCCAGGACATCCGGCATCTTGGTTATATTCCTTTTTGCGTTTTTCTCCTCCATCAAATTAGCTCAAGGGTGGAACTAACACAAAATTGGTCATCAGGTGAGGAATAGACCTCATCTGAAACTGACTTAAAAAAAACCCAGAACCAACCAACCAAACAACAATTGCAAAGGAAACTACTGGGTCACATAATTGAAAGATCTCAGGGTATTGGTTCAGGTAAGGCTGGATCTAGGTGCTCACAGAATTTAGCACTGGCTTTTCTGTTTTTCTCCATGTTAGTTTCGTTTCTGGTGAGTTCTCTTTACCAGGTGGGCCCCTGGTAGAACTCCCACCAGAAGGGAGCACTATACCTTCCTCCCAACCACATAGCTGAAAGAGAGCTTCTCCTCATGTTTTAAGAGCTGAACTCACGGGATGAATTTGGATCACATGCCCACTGCAGGATGAATCACTGACCCAGAGGACTGGCCAGACCTCGGTCATGTCTGATCTATGGTTCAGGGTGGGATGGAGGTTGGAATCAGTCCTACCTGGGTCACCTGGACTGGGTGTGGGGCGGGATGCTTTTCTAAAGGAGCATGAAGGAACTGATACCAGAAATAGAGAAATTAAGGCAGAGACAACAGCGAGCCCACAGATAATCATATTCAGGGACTTTAGTCTTTCTTTCTCTGTTTTGTTTTAATGTTTTATTTTTGAGAGAAAGAGAGAGAGAGAGAGCGCACAAGCAAGGGAGGGGCAGAGAGAGAGAGGGAGACACAGAATCTGAAGCAGGCTCCGGGCTCTGAGCTGTCAGCACAGAGCCTGACGCGGGGCTTGAACTCATGGACTGCAAGATCATGACCTGAGCTGAAGTCGGACGCCCAACCGGCTGAGCCACCCAGGCACCCCAGTCTTTTCAGTATTACCACACTTGAAATAGAAGAGACGCTGATAAGTTTTATTACATTTGGTTTCAGGAAAACAATCGGAAAATTCAGTTTTGTCGTACTTTAAAAATCATTCCATCTGCACAGATCCCTAATATAACGTGATATTGAATGCACTGGCCTCTTAGGGCACACACAGGAAACAGCTTTCTTTTCTCCCTCCACGGCCTTCCAACATGTTCTGTTGGCTCTTACTTCCCCGCCCCTTTAAGGCATCTCTGCCAGAACCCATAGATTTTCAATCGCTTTTGAAAAAGATTTTCAATCATGTTAGAAAATAACTCGATTTTCTTTTTTAGAACAGTTTTTTAAAATATTTATTTATTTTTGAGAGAGAGACAGAAAGAGAGAGAGTGTGTGCAAGTGCAAGAAGGGGAGGGGCAGAGAGTCACGGAGAGAGAGAATCCCAAGCAGCCTCCACCAATATGGGCTTGATCTCACGAACCATGAGATCGTGACCTGAGCCCAAATCAAGAGTGGGATGGTCAACTGACTGAGCCACCCAGGCACCCCTGGAACAGTTTCTGATTCACTGGAAAACTGGAAAGAGAGTACGGAGAGTTGCCATATCCTTAACATCTTAATTTAGTATGGTACGTTTGTTAACAATTAACGAACCAACGTTCATACATGATCATTATTCAGTCGCTTTTAGATATTTAAAAATGACCCCACTTTCAGGGGTTAAACATTCCAGTCTGGTTCAGATGGATGGGAACTTCAACCTCTCATGTAATTCAGAACACCCCTCCTCTGTGGTGTCTCTAGGGTCAGGCCCAGCAGGGGAGGGATTATGGGAGAAGGGACGAGTCTTATAGGTCCAATACTTTTGTAACTTGACCATCGGTGACCTCTGCTACAGCGAGCTGTCTCTCGTGGGATGCAATTTGATAAATCTGTTGACTCTAATAATAAAAGATCGGGGCTAGCATTTTATGTCTCTATTTTTATTTTATTTTTCCAGCAACTCATTTTTATTGTGTTTTACAAAAAGGACCGGCCGGGAGTAAACGTAACAAAACATTGCTCTTTCAAGGAACATAATTTAAGAAGCACTGCTCTGGGAAACCTCCGTTTCACATCCTGATACACCACCAGCCACCAGGTAAGGAAAAATGAGCCTACTGATTATATCCCAGGCATTGTGCTAGGGTCTTTTATAATCATTATCTCATTTAGTTCTTATCGTGGCTCTCTAAAGGAGGCATTACTAGCTCCATTACATAGGGGAGAAAACAGACTCTGATAGGTTAAATCATTTGTTTATAGTTACACAGTCAGCAAGTCGCTATAATCAATTTTGTTTTTCTCACAACTATTTATCACTACCTCCTTCCCCAGAAGATTATAGATTCACATCCATTGCCATGTAACTCACCTGCCTCTGGTGGGCGGAAGGTACGTCACCACCTCATTGATTTTTGGGCTTTGGCCAATGAAATCTGAGCAGAAGTGTACGTGTGTGGGTTCTGAACAGACGCTTTAGGAAACGCTGTGTTTCCACCGTTTGTCCGGAGAATCTGCCCTCTGACACGGTGACGTCACACGTTCAATGGAGGCTGCTCCCCAGCCTGCGTCACAGAATAAGACGGATGGAGAAGATCCAAGTCCACTCGTAGCTGGGAACAGTGCTACAGAGCCTCAGCGGTACGGCCGAACCTCAGATGACATGGAACACAAGTAACGAATCTTTGTCATTGTGTACCTCTGAGATGGTGGGGTTGCTTGTTACACGGCCTTGCTTCAACAGAGCTAACAGATACAGTGGTACAGCTGGGATTTCACGCCAACCAAGTGGCTCCAAGATGAGTGTCCTCTCGTCTTGTCACATCTGATTTTTATAAATACCATTATTTGTTGTTTGGATTGTGCATCTTTCAATTTCTTTATCAGAAACGCCACTTTAAGTCAAATTCAAGGACCATTAACCAGGACAGGCTTGTGTTGCTCTGTAGGCAAATGCTCTAAAGTCTCCCTTCACCCGACACACTGAACCATATCAGAGCGGTGTCTGTAGGGTGCTCTGTTTTTAAGGACTCCCGTCAAAGGGCAACGAGCCCTGGAAGAGGAACAGTGGGAAACCCATCACAGTTAGCAAAGCGGTGGGGTCACTCGATGTTTTGTGGATTAGGGCTTAAGGATCCGGAAGGGCTCACAGAAGGGTCTGAGAGGGAAGCAGAAGTTTCCCAGTAACAAGCTTCACCCATTCCATCCTCCTTCTTCAAAGTGGCCATTTTTAGCCCCTGCTTTGGGCTCCGCTTTGAGGTTTCAGAGATAGCTTAGGCAGAACACTCATTCATTCATTCATCCATTCGGCAAATCTCTCCTGAGAGCTTGAGTCATGAGATCTTAGGAATGGACCCGTGTCTGACCGAGTCACTCCCACTGCCCACGCGCTCCCAAAGTTCTCCTGGATCTGGGCTGGACTTGCTAATTAGCCCGACCTACCACCACCCCTCAGGCCTGCCTCATCCTGCACGGGGCTTACGAGTTCAGACTCCAGAGCCAGCGTGCGTGGGTTCAAATGCTGGTTTTGCCACAAAGGGTCCACGAGACCACGGGCAAGTTACTTAACCTCTCCGAGCCTCAGCTTCCTCATCTGCAAAAGGGCACCCCTCTACCTTAGCCACCCCGAGCTATTCACTGCTTGAGGGTGTGGTATGCTGGCTCATACTCAGGGTCTTACATTTGCTTCTGCGTGGACCACCCTCTCCCCTTGCCCTGGAGAACTCCTACTCGGTGGTTAAAATTCAACTGGTAGACACCTCCTCCAGGACGCCTTCTCGAATAACCTCTCAGGGCTTCCATAGCCCTTTGGGTTTGTCTTCATCATCCTTATGGCCCTCACGGTCTGTTACCGTCTGATTGTCTTTTTCGTTATCTGCTCCCCTGGACTGTTGAAGTTCCCCGGTATTATCGTCTCTAGGTAGCCAGGACTACACATGAAAGATGCTTCATGAGCACCTCTTTCTAAGCTCAGAACAGAAAACGTTATTGGAACACATGGAGATTAAATTTTGACTTACCTTGGGTTATTCAGGTAATATATGGTTTTTCTCATAGAAGGCTGTTTTAGAAATCAGTGACGATAATTTGTTGAAGGTAGTTGTTTTTTAAATTAAATAATGCAGAGCAACCTGGTAAAATATTTTCAACCAGGACATAAGACCTCACAGTGAAAAACTAAAATCTCCCCTTTTCATCCTTTCCCCACATCATGGTGTTCCATAAGTTCTTATGTGTGTACAAGATGTTTTAACACTACATTCCCCCACCCCTTTTTTTTTAAGAGAGAGAGAGCACTAAGGAGGGGTGGCAGAGAGAGAGAGAGAGAGAGACAGAGAGAGAGGGAGAGAACCTTAGCAGGCTCCATACTCAGCACGGAGCCTGACACAGGGCTCAACCCCATGATACTGGGATCATGACCTGAGTGGAAATCAAAAGTCGGACCCTCAACCGACTGAGCCACCCAGGTGCCCAGCACTACCCTTTAAAACACACATGTACGTATATAATTACGCAGAGAGTCATACTCTATATAATGTTAACGTACCTTGTTTTTTTTTTCCCATTTAATATTACATCTTACAGACTATTCCATATCACCAAGGAGCTATGCCAGTCTTACTAATGGCTGTGTCGTATTCCATTTTATGGATGTTATATAATGTGTGCCATCAATCACCAGTGGATGGACTTTTAGCAATGTTTCCAGGTTTTTGCTATTACAAACAATGCTACAATAAAAGTATTTGTTCTTGAATCTGTGCACACAAGCATCTGTTGGCTAAATTCCTAAAACTGGAGTTGCTGGATCAGGGATTATATGCTCTCCTGATCATTACTTTCTTTTTAATTCTGAAGCATTCCAAAATGTACAAAATGTAAAGAAACACCTGTTACTCGCATATTCATTTCCCAAATGTAACAGGTTATATACATGTTTCTGTATTTGATTCAAATCTCTCTTTTAAATCCAGATCATTGCCCCCTGGAAAGCACACCTTGGTCTCTTCCCCAGCCCCTTTGCACAGTTACCCACTCTGCTGTGTGCATCATTTCCATAAATATTTTCACATGCGTATTTGAATTCCCATTACGTATATATGTTTCCATCAGCAGTCCATGGTATACATTTATCAGTCTAATTTTTCTATAAATGAATGTCATCACAATGTATTATTTTGCAACTTGCTTTTTTCCCATTTAATATTTGGTTGTTGAGTTGACGTCAACTTCAGCTACTTTAATTTCTACATTGAATTCCACCGTCTCAACAAATCACGATACAGTCTGCTACTAGGGGACGTTTGGGTTATCTAGCTACATAAACAGTGTTGCAGTAAATGTCTTTCTACATGTCTCCTCGTGTGTATGAGAGTGTTTCTAGGGTAGAGGCTTCAAGCTGAGTTGCCAAGAGTGGAAAACACACATCTGTATCTGACTGGATATTGCCAAATTGCTCTCCGGAGTGCTTGTCCTGATTTACATTCTCAACAGCCGCGGATGAGTACCTTTTTCCTTATGTCCTTGCCAATGCTTGGTGTTATCAGATCTAAAAAAAAATTGGCCATTAACTTCTAGTGAAGTGATACTTCATTGTTTAATTTGATGGTCCCTACATATGTTTATTGGACATTTATGTTTTCTCTTCCATGGATTGCCTGTTCGTATACTTTGCTTGCTTTCCTGTTGGGATTTTATTTTCTCACTGATTTTTTAATTGAAAATTTTATTGACATAATTATTGATTCACATGCAGCCATAGGAATGATACAGAAAAGTCCGCAGAACGCTCGTCCAGTGTCCCTCAGTGGTAACATTTGCGAAACAGGTGCATAAGATCACAGTGAAGAGACTGACACGAGCACAGTCCATTGTATTTAGATGTTCCCAGTTTTACTTGTATAAATGTGTGTGTGTGTGTGTGTGTGTGCGCGCTTTTGGTAGGTAAATATTAATTACTGATTGAATTTCTGTATCAGGTATAGGTCTCTTTGGGTTTAATTTTCTTTTCAAGTCCATTTCAATAAGTTATGCATTTCTAGAAAATGGACAATTTGTGCTAATTTATTGTCATCACCACATGAGCCCTTCCCAGGGAGTTCCTTTCAGCCTGAGGCTCTGTGACCCTTAAATTACAGTATCGTCAGGACCCACATAGCCTAGCACAGTGTCCCTTATCTATGCTAAAATATGTCATCCTTTAGCTGAAAGTGATTTGAGTGGATCAGCCGGCAGAACTTATTTCATAGTCCATACTCCTAGCTGTGCAACCTTGGGCAGATGATTTAATCTCTTTGGGCCTCAGTTCCCAGATCTATAAAATGGGTATAATCACAGTATCTCATAAAGAGTGAGGGGTGAGTAAGGAAGAACCTGGCCCAGCGCACAGAAAGGTAGCCTTCTCTACTTTGAATCCTAATACTAATATCTGGGTCTTTCTGGTACTAGGAAGAAGCTGTCTGAAGGTAGAGACTGTGTCTGGTCGATTCATTTATGCATCCCCCTGGTGCTGGCCTGTCACAGTCACTCAGGAAGTATTTGCTGGTTGAAGTCTTCACCTGGAGGAACGAGTCTGTGTGGAGCAGAGGGTGAAGCACTAAAGGTGGACAGAATCACGTGTCCACAGTGTTGGAGCTAGGCATTTGGCTTCGTGGTTAGGAGTGCAGGCTTTGATTGGACAAAGGGGTTCAGATCCCAAGTTGCTGCCTGGTTACTATGTAACCCCTCTGAGCCTCAGGTTCTTGTTAAATGGAGTCAATTAAAATAATAGCTGACAAATAAAATAAATGCTCACTATGTGCCTGGACTGTGGTTTAAGTATTTTACATGTATTACATTAATTCATTTCAACCTCACAACCCCATGAACTAGGCAAGAAACTGAGAAAAGGGATTATGTATGTTGCCCTACACCACATAGCCACTGGGGGGTGCAGTATGGCTCCAGAGTCTACTAGTGGGGGTTCCTAAAATCATGATTTTGGTGAGGATTAAAGGAGACTTTGTGTAGAAGATTCAGCAGAGTGAGTGGCACATAATAAGTCCCAGAAAGAGCTGTAACTATAATGACTGCTGCTATGGTGGGTTCCACACAGTTCCCCTTGGGCCCTCAGCTGGGTCCAGCCACAGTGTTACTGGATTGGACTCACAGCCCTTCTCTCTGCTCGGCATCCCGCACTTGATGATGGTACCTACTCAATATGAAGCTCTTCTTGATTCCCCCCAGGTATTAATGGCTTCCCTGGCGGCTGACAGAGAGTGAGAAAGATTATGAAGCTTTTATTCTTGGCATTAGTGCTGCATCTTGGAAATGGCTTTTTCTGACACACCTCTTCCTATTCTTTCCAGAAGCTTGTGTTTCCTGGGAGCAGAAAACCCTCTTGAAACAGCAAAACAGCTCCATTTTGAAAAGGACAAACCCATGTAGGAACATAATCATGACACCTTTCAATTTTGTGAGCTTTTAGTATGTCTGCAGGGATATGATGGGAAATAAAGCTGGAGAGATCAGCTAGGCCAAGATCCATCCATCATCTACCCTCCATCTAATCTTTCATCCATCCAGTCAGTCAGCTACTCATGTATCGATCCATTAATCCACCCATTCATTCATCCATCTGTTCATCCACCCATCCATTTATCTATCCATCCATTTATCCATCCATCCATCCATCCATCCATCCATCCATCTATCCATCTCACCATCCATCCATCCATCCACCCACCCATTCATTCATCCATCCATCCATTTATCCATCCATTCATCCATCTCACCATCCATCTATCCATCCATCCATCCATCCATCCATCCATCCATCCATCCACACATCCATCCATCCATCCATCTATCCATCTCTCCATCCATCCATCCATCCATCCACCCATTCACTCATCCATCTGTTCATCCATCCATCCATTTATCCATCCATCCATTTATCCATCCATCCATCCATCTCTATATCCATCCACCTATCTCATCATCCATCCACCCATCTATCCATCCATCCATCCATCCGTCCATTCATCCATCCATCTCTCCATCCATCCATCCATTCATCCATCCATCCATCTCTCCATCCATCCATCCATTCATTCATCCATCTGTCCATCCATCCATCCATCCATCCATCCATCCATCCATCATCAACAGATGTTTTTTGAGCATCTACTATGTCCCAGGCACTGTCTCATGTGTGCAATGCTTATCACACAACTCTGATGAAGGTAGTCAGTCTGGGCTGCCAAGAAGAAGAGATCCTTGAAAGCTTCCTGGAAGCAGCACCAGCACTTGATTTGAAGTAGGAAAACTCGGTATACAGCAGGGCGATTGGACCTTGTGGTTCGGTAATTAGGCAGATTGTAATTACATACTGATGCATATGACTGTATAATTATCAATGAGATAAGTGCTCTTAAGAAAAAAAGCCTGGGTCTGTGAGACCCAGGACTAGACAGAAGGTGGGGGAGGAGTGGTGGTCAAGGGAAGCCTGGAGATCTGTGTGTTCAAAGGTCTTGAGACAGTTCTGATGGACACACATATTTGGGATTGTTGCCGTGGGCCTGAGCTTTCCAGTCAGTGAGATGGCGAACAGCTTATTAAAGTGCTGAGATCCTAAGTCCCACAGCCCCTTGCTTGGCAAGGCCCCAGGGCTCATTGCCTCTAGCAGTGAGCCACTCAGTTGTTTTGTCCAGTGTGCTAGGCAAATATTACTATTTTCAGTGTGACCTGTGAAGTGAGCAGGGTGGGTAACACTGCTGTAGGCAGAGTGAAGTCATGGGAGGTTGTTGAGTTGGGATGCGTTCTGGTCAGTTGGGCCTTCTGGAAAGTTCTGAGGCCACAACGTGGAGCTTGTGCTGGTGGGAAAGAGACTTGGAGGAAAGGAGAGCAGTGAGGAGACTGGGCCATGACCTGTGGGGCACGTGGGAGGCCTGAGCTCAGGTTGCAGAGGGTGAGCGGCAAGGAGGGGGCTGAGTTGAGACACATTTAGGAGGTAAAACCGACAGGGTGAGTGGGGAGAGTCAAGGCTGGGGGACAGGATTCTATTTCCTGGGGTAGGGATACAGGAAGAGAAACCGGCCTGGGGGTGGGAAGGTGAAGATTTCAGTTTTGGATGAAACAGGGACTTTTTAAGAGTCCAGATTGCGTGTCCGTGATGGTTCTTTGATGACAGTTAGGGGCCCCTGAGCGTGGGCCTTTCAGATGGACATTATTCCTGAATCAAAACTTTTGCCATCTGCTCATCCTTAAAATGTGAAAGCAGAGAGAACGTATTTCCCAACGAGCCTGGTGAGGAGGAAGGGAAATGGTCTTTAACTGCATGCAGGACATATGTTCTCCATTCAACATCACATTTGTCTGGAGTGCTCAGCTCGTTCCTGGGGGACGTGGGGAGGGGGAGAGGAAGGATAAGAAAAAATGTTGGGGAAGGCTGTGGCTTCTGAAGAAGGCCAACTTCAGTACCCAAGAAAGGCCTTTGCGGCTGCCTCTCCAGATTTCGTCTGTCTCGCAGCCCTGATCAAATGACACTTCTTCCAGGAAGCCTTCACGGGTCTCTCCTCTACCCGGGGACTGAGCACAAGCAGCCACATGGTGACTACACTTTTCCTGGATGTCTCCCTCATGGTCTGCCTGCTAAGAAATTTGGACTGGAGTGGGCGTTCCCAAACTTGCAATCACCCAGGGAACTGTAAAAAAACAAATAATGATGGCTGGCCCCACCCCAAAGATCCTGGTGTCATTGATCTGGGGTCCTGCCTGGGCATCAGGACTTTGAACAGCTCACCACATGACTCTAACACGGAGTGGCTGAAACTTCATAGCTGGCTAATTCCCCCCTAACCAGGCGCGTGGATGTGCTTCTGTCTTAAGCACGTTCAGAAGGCTGAAGCAACGGTTCCGCTCGATTATTACTTAAGTCAAAGGTGGCTATTGCTCTTAGCAGGAGGATGGCTTCGTGGCAGGAGTATGGAGTGGCCAGCAAAGAGGGGTTCCAGGAGGAGCGGCTTTGGGCAGGCTGCCTATGTCTCACTTTGCACAGCCTGTGCCTTACTGTCGAAGGGTGGCGGCCTTCTCTCGGACGCCAGCCAGGGGGAGTCCCCTGGGGCTGCTGCACAGATGGAGTCAAGAACCTCCCTCCACACGCAGGGTCGGAGAAGCAGCACAGCCCCGCGGTGGACCAAACTCCCCCGGCGCCACACTGCGTCTGCCCCTCAGGAGCTAGGTGACTTAGGGAAACTAGAAGAGCTCCGTGCCTTAGTTTCATTATCAATAAAATGGGCATGATAATAGCCACTATCCTCTAATAGTGCCATTGTGAGGAGGCCGTGACCTCTAGGGAAAATGCTTAGAACATCCGGCTCTGCTTCTGCTGGTGTGACCACAGGTGCCCGTACGTCTGCCCGTTGCTTTGGATCTAGTTTAGAGATTTTGGCAGGGCTGGGGCTGTAACTCGACATGGCCTCTGACCTCTTGGGCAGTGGTCAGTCCAAGGATGTGACAGTGAAGCCGGCTGGACCACAGGCTGTAGGTACGGACTGATGTGGGCGGCCACCGTTTGCCAATATGGATGATGTCACTGGCCGGGATGGAAATTACCATCACCCAACAGCCGTGGGTTTAGGGCAGAGCTTTGCACCCTTTGAAACGCGTCAGAATCACCTGAGGGAACTTGCAAAAGTCTCAGCCGGGCCACCCCCGCCGAGCGACAAAAGCAGAATTGTGGTAGGTGGATCCAGCCACCAATATTTTTAAAACCTCCTAGGTGCATCCATGTTTGAGATCTTTCCGCCCTGCGCTTGGATCGGTTTCTCTTCCTGCTTCTTCTAGACGTAGATCTTGGAGCCAGAACGAGGGTTCCGGGTGGTGAAGGTGGAGAGTGGCCCAGGCTGTGGGACTCTCCCCTGTCAGAGATCGCCGCCAGGGCCACACGAGGGCAAGTCTCACTCGAGGCTGGTATCTACTTGCAAGGTTATTTTGTAGATTCAACTCAATACACTTCCTCTCTCACAGGCCCTGGGGTTGGGACACTGGGATTAGAAATGATTGATTAATGCATCTACATGTTACCTTAATCTAGAAAGACACTAACATATCTTTGAGTGACTCGTGTGTTGGCATCGATAAGAAAGAAAGAACAAAGAAGAAAACAGAGGGACACAGAGGTGGGGCCAAACCCTGGGTGAACCACTATTCAGTTTCCTTATTCATGTAATCCTTTATTCATCTAGTTCATATTTTCTGATTACTTATTTTAAAAAACTTTTTTTAAGCTTATTTATTCATTTCAAGAAAGACAGAGAGAGTGAACGGGGGAGAGGCAGAGAGAGGGAGAGAGGATCCCAAGCAAGCTCCACAGGGTCCCCTGTGGGGCTCCATCCCATGAACTGTGAAATCATGACCCGAGCCAAAACCAAGAGTTGGGCGCTCAACGGATTTAGCCACCCACGTGCCCTATTTTCTGCCTACTTGTTAATGAATGAGTGAAGTCTCCTTCATTTGTTCAACCTTGCCTTCCGTGCCGGGACACTTTTGTTTTACCTCAGTGAAGGCCAGTCATGTAGATATTTTCCACCCAACAATTCAGAAGACACATAGCTTTGTTTTTGATGCAAAGAAGGAAGACAGGCAAAGGGCCTGGGGAGAGAAGGAGGTAAAAGGAGCCGGGGAGGGCACTGCAGAACCTGGCCGCAAAGTCAAAATGAATTTAAGAAAGAGGATCAGGGCGCCTGGGTGGCTCAGTCGCTTAAGCGTCCGACTTCGGCTCAGGTCATGATCTCACAGTCCGTGAATTCGAGCCCCGTGTCGTGCTCTGTGCTGACAGCTCGGAGCCTGGAGCCTGCTTCGGATTCTGTGTGTCTCTCTCTCTCTCTCTGCCCCTCCCCTGCTCATGCTCTGTCTCTCTCTGTCTCAAACATAAATAAAAACATTAAATTTTTCTTTTAAAAATTTAATAAAGAAGAAATAGTTGTGGTACCTCCCAGACGGGAACTCTAAGCCGTTTTCTGTCTCACCTTTGCAGGGACTTTTAAGTATGTGAGCTTCATGTTATTGGAAAAGGAGAAAGAGACTCAGGTTCCTGGAAGAATTTAATTAATATGCCCTGGTGGCCAAGATGCCATTGAATCTCAGGGCACCTTCTGGAACCTGAGTTCCATTCTTAGTTCCACCACTCGGCAGAGCCGTAGGTGGGATTTACCCAGCTCCCACTCCGGGATTCCTTCTTTCCTGTCTCATGGCGGAAAGCACTGGGAGCCGGGGAGGTTAGGGAACCCCATGGTCAGTGTCCAGAGCTGTGAGCAGTGGGGATGTTGGGGCTTGGGGCCCGGCCTGCGGATCCCCGACCTTTATGGACCGCAGACTTTGTGCAACCACTGTGCCCCAGCACTCCAAAGGAGCTCTCTGTTAGCACCCCTGCCCAAGACTGTCACCCCCTGGCTTTGTGGTCACCTCCTCCATCAGACTCTGATGCCTTTTCGGAAGTGACCCGGTCTGACACATCTGTGTCCCCAGCCGGCAGCCCAAGGCGTGGTGCTTAGTAGGAGCATTTGCTGAGTTGAATCGAACTCTAAATTCCTAGTACCCCCATGCCTCCTGAGTTTACAATAAGAGTGACAATCATATCAAAATAGAACCATTGACACTTGCTACGAGCTTGCTGAGTGGTGGGCACTGATGTAAGCACTGTGTAAACACACAGTTCCTCCTTACAGCAGCCCTTTGAAGTAACTTTCTTCTTATTTTCCAGGTGAGGTCATGTGGCTGGAGGAATCCGAACTGTGTTCAGGTCTGTCTGCTACCCGTGTCCACGAGTCCCCTCCCCTCGGAGCCACAGGAGCCCCAAATCTGTACTTGACCTGATTGTGCCCCTGGCAGCGTCTTGCTTGGAGACCTTGGGTAAGTCCCTGGACTTTTTGTGCTTCAGTGTTCACGGGAGAAGTCTCTAGAAGACTTTTTCCCCATCCAGCCCTTGAAATGAGTGCGGATTGGAGGCTTAGACTCCAAGTTTCCAACTTGCTGGGCACCAGAGTCATATTCCAGGAAGAGAATTTGGTCTGTGTGTGAAAGAGTGAGCATTTGTGTGTGCGGGCATCATGGGTTAGTCCCTCAAACACCACGATCACAAAGTCACAGGAAATAGCTCACCAGGTACGCCCCCACCAAATGGATTCCGCTCTCTAATTTACAAAGTAACAGATTCTGACTCCACATCATGTACATTAGGGCCATGGTGAAGCCAGTAACCAAGACTCAGAAGAGAATGCGTTTTTCTTGCTCTTAGAGCAGAATAACTCACCACCCCCAACTCATCTATATTAAAATCTTAAACATTTCCTCTTAGCAATAAAAAAAAAAAAAAAAAACACCCTGTAGTCCTCAGGGGCCTCGGTTATGTGCATCAACAGACTCATCTCTAAATCTATTCGTTGAAATTTCTTTACTCTAATGGAGGGTATTAATGGAGGACTTTTTTTTTTTTTTTTTTTTTTTTTTACATCAAATAAAAATACGGGATGTGCCCCTCGGAGCTGCCCCCAAATGCCTTTCTGGTGTCTCCACTTCCCACTGCCTCATGCTCTGTGCCAAAGTTTACGAGTCTGTAATTTCCTGGAAGTTTATATAGCATGAAAGAAAGAGAAGTGATAAAATATGCAATTTAATTGCAAAAACCACGTACTAATCTCGCTAATGTGCTAGATTAAGACTGTAATACGAGAAGCTGCAAGGTGGTTAAACTGATTTAGAGCAAATTGTACCCCTAAGTCTCTTTGTCTGTGCCCATATTTTATGCCACCCAGATCTTACAATTTATTTTGTTTGGGTTATTGATTTATAGTCAGAGTAATAATGTCACGCCGGGCTGTATGCTGTTTGGAATCATCTCCTCTCGGGCCGGGCTGGATGAATACCTCTAAGACGAATCCTGCTCCCGGTGATGTGTCCCCCAGGGGACCCAGCTCTGCTCTGAGACCATGAGCCTCCCGTTTCGGAGTCACTGCCCAGCTGCCCCGCGGGGACTGGCTGCTGGCTTTGGCTGTTCCACTCACTCCACTTTCTGAGCTGAAATTCCATCACGTAAAATGGGGTGTTCACACCCATCTCAGGAGGTTGAGTGAGGATCCAGTGAGTTGATATACCAAGTTCAAGGCCCCGAGGAGACCCTCAGTGATGGGTAACTCTCTCCCCTTTATTTCAGATTTTTAGAGAAGGGAGAAACTTCAGAATCATCTTAATAATACTGTCATCTTTAAGCCTCAAACCATTTAAAACCACTCATGGGGGGGGGGGTGGAAATAGCCATCCAAATCTTATTTATTAATTTTATCTTTGCAGCTATTTGCCTAAGGTCTACTGTGCGCCCTCATCATATCCCATCACATCTTACATTCTCCTTCTAAATCTGTCTTTCCTGCCCCTACTAGATTGTGAAGCTTTGGAGGGTAAGGATTCTGTCTTTTCGTCCCCAAACCATCTGCCATGCTCCCCACACTGCCTTCCATTGTGTGGGGGCTACACAAACACCTGCGTCAAGTAACAAGGGACGGAACTCTACCAGAAAGAGTCCATAATAAAATAGTGTCGCATAGATTTGAGAAGCTACGACACAAATCACAAAGTGTTGAATCTCTTCCAGGAGCCAGGTTCTGGGCTGGGTTCTTTGGTAATGTGGAGATTGTAGTTGATGATGGGTTGTGCCACTCAGGTCCCCCATCGGGACCCCGGCTCCCTCAGGGGCAGGAGGCGTTGACTGCTGGCTCGCGGCTGAGGCTGTCTTGGCAATTGCCCTGGCTGAAGGGAGCCTTCTCACCCAAGGTCTCACCTTCTCCCTGGGGAACACACACGGTTTGGGGTAAAAGGCCTGTCTCCCATGCCTCTACCTGGGTCAACTCTATAAGGTCATCTCTTTGTCATTCAGAGGTCTTTTGGGGATTGGCCAAGGCCTTTGTTAATGCTCTGTCACAGCCCAGCTTCTCTCTCCGCCTGATGTTGGGTCCCCTCCTCCCTTACAGGTATTGGTCCTGAGAATACCCCAGTGACCCACTTGCCGATGTCTGTCCTAGAGTCCAATCTCAGGAATCTGATCTATGATCAAACACCTGAGAACAGACGTGTATCCTGAGAACTGGGAAGCTGGTGTGAAAAGGAGGAGGTGAGGCATGACCTTGGTCATGTCACTCCCCAGTCCGAACCTTAGTTCCCATACACACATGGTGTGTGTATGTGGGGGTGGTTATAGAGACTGGTGAGTGTCTCCCCTTTGTTCACGACGGTTGCTCTGCAGCTGGGCACGTGCTGAATTTCCTAGCTCCCCCATCATTAGGGGGTCTGGGAGGGGGGCACACCAGCGGAAGTGGGTTATGCCCAGGTCTGGGCCTTTGACCTCCACTTGCCTGCCCCCCCCCCCCACTTTTTCCTTCCTGCGACTTAGCCCCTGGACATCATGGTGACGCAGTGTTGACCAAGGAGATGGCGAAACTATCTTAGGATTGGAGGAGCGAAACGATCAGCAGGATGGGTCCCTGAAGGGCTGTGTGGAACAGAGCTGCCCATGTGACTTCTGCTACACAAGAGAGAGACCAACTCGCTTCTCCTTCCACCCAGCTGGTTTCCACCCCAGCAAACACAGGCCTGTCCCGCTGATGCCATACAAAGTCAAATGCTTTGGAGAGCGTTCATTTTTCTTTCCAGCTGTATCTTTATATGACTGCATAAAACCAGATGCTTGGGGAATAACGTATCCATTCATTCATCTATCCACCCATTCACTGACTTGGCATTTACCGAGACATCTGTTAAGCCCCGGGGATATAGACGTGACCAAGATACAGCCTCTGATCTGGAAGTGCTCACAGTCTAGCGCGGGGAGAAAGACACTTAACAACCTCACTGTGATACGGTGCAGGGGTGAAGTATGTTCCAGGTCAGTATTAACCACGCCGCCCCCCCCCCCCCCGGAAAGAAGCATTAACTCGTTTGCAGGGGGGACAGGGAGGCAGCACAAAATTACATTTCGAATACAGAATTCAAGAACACAGTTTGAATGGGGGCTCTGAGGTATGAGTAGGAGTTTGTCAGAGGATGAGTAGGATGGACATTTGAGGCAGAGGGGGCGCAAAGGGTAGGTTTTGGAAACTGCAGATTTGGGGGGCACAAGAGCAGGAAAGGGGGAGGGGCAGGATAAACGGGAAAGGGCTTGATTGCTAAGAGCTGACTCCATCCCCGAAGCTAGAGGGGCTCAGTGAAGGTTGAAGTGGGGGAGTGATGAGGCCCCAGCTGGGGGCATGTGAGGGTCCAGCCTGTGTGAAGAGAAAGAGCTGGAAGGGGAGACCGAGGAGAGGCCACCTCGGAGGTCCTGGCCTGCCCCGCTGTGTCCACTCACAGTAGTGACTAGAAGCAAAGGTCACTTTGGTCGTCTCAGCAGAGACTCAGCAGTCCAGGACAACTAAAGCTCCAGACAAA
The DNA here is from genome assembly GCF_028018385.1 of Neofelis nebulosa. Taxonomy (NCBI): domain Eukaryota; kingdom Metazoa; phylum Chordata; class Mammalia; order Carnivora; family Felidae; genus Neofelis; species Neofelis nebulosa. The sequence continues at coordinate 15,227,552 of NC_080793.1, forward strand.
GGCATCGTTTTGTTCATCAGTGGGCCCCTATGGCCTGGGACAGCGCCTAGCACCTAGTGGGTGCCCAGGAAATGCTTGCTGAACCCGCAGATGCGTGGGGAGGGAAGAAACAGGGGCACTCTCGGAGGGTGGGGAGAGACGGGGTGACAAAACTCGAGGTAGCGGGAAGAGGAAGGACACATGGCAGTCACTTGGTCTTTCAGAGTTGTCCCCAGCATGGCTTTTTGCGCCGCACACAGAGGCCCACACCACGCGGCACCTCGCAGCAACCTCGCCTGCTGTCCCCTTCCCTGGGGACATCCGAGAATAAACGAGCGCCTTTTTGTTCGTCTTCCTAATTCGCTCTTTTTTTTTTTTTTTTTTCTTCTTCAAAACTTAATGTGCCCCGGCTGCATCTTTTGTAAGTTGGAAATCGTCCCTGCATTATGGGGTTCGGGGCAGGGAGCAGTAAACTATGTTCTCTTTTCATCCAACTGTCTCTAGTGAAGGTACCATCAACATTTTCCATCGTGGCCTTTCTTCTCCGGATTGAAGGCTCAGTGGGGGGGGGGGGGGGGCAGGAAAGAACCAGTCAATGGGACACTTCTTCCGGAAAGGGCATTTCTCAGGGCAGCCCCGTTGGGTGCTCTCTGCCTCCCCAGCTTTGCTGCCCTGGGGCTCCTCAGACTCCTGGAGGCTCGGGCTGGCCCCGGCAGACAAACTGAATCGCTCAGCGCAGTTGAAAAGTCTCCTAGAATGGATTCGAAATTCTGCGAGTTAATCTGGGCCCGTTGGGGTCAAACTCGACGGTGAGGAGCCTCAGGAGTTCAGGTGGTAGAGGGCGGGCTGGGGGTGACGGGCTCTGTGACCCCCCTCCAGCTGATATCAGAGCCCTTCGATTTCCTTCCTGTCACATGTCGGGCTTCTGCATTAAGAGTTCACTTGAAGAAGTTCTGTGGCTAAAGAGTAAGGCCCACCTTCCTACCATTTCACAGATGAGGAGAATGAGGCCGAGCTGGAGAAAGTTGAGTTGCCCGTGTTGACAGGGCACATCGGGAGTCGACCCAGAGTCTTGGGAAAGTGACCTCTCTGGGCTCTGTTCCCTTGCCTGTAAAATATGAAAAGGGGTACAATCCAGGTCCTGCTGAGCCCTGTGGATTAAATGAAATTTTATAAGTGTGCGGACCTTGTTGTCAGATGAAAGTTCGTACGTCCTCTTCGGCAAAGCTGCAGTATCTAAGCAAACTGCACATTTGCAACCTCACCCCTGGGCATCCGTCTATCCAACAGAAATGCGTGCTTATGTCCTACAAAGGACAAGGACAACAATGTTCCCGGCGGCTATATTCATAATAGTCCCTAACTGGACACCGTCCAAATGTCCATCAATGCTGGAATGGATAGTTTAGGGGCATATTCATATAATGAAATACTACACAGCAATAAAAAAGAACAAATGGGTGCTGTACCCAATGATAGAAGGTCACAGATTCGATATCCAGGGCAAGAAGCCAGATCCAAGAAAGTGTTTATGGTATCATCCCATATATATGAAAATTAAGAACGGGCAAAAGTACTCAATGGAGATGGGGCTCAGAATAGTAGTTTCCTTTGGGGAGAAGTGATTTGGAGGGTGTGAAGGTGTTCTGGGGGGCTGGAGATGCATTCTGTCTTGATTTGGGTGGCGGTTTCACGGGCATGTACGAACGGAAAGATTAATCATACTGCACCTGTCAGAGTATTGCATATCATTGCTTGCAAGTTATTAAAATATAAAGAAATTGTGGCTATTAACAAAAAAATGAGATGATAACCCCCCTGTGTGTGTGCATGTTAACAAACGGGGTCCAAATGACAGAGGCCAAGTACTGCCAGGGCGAAGGACCCGCAATAAGGCACATCAGTCAGTGGTTCTCAAGCTTCAGCATGCATAAGTCACCGAGAGAGAGAGACTGGGCCAGAGTTTCAAATTCAGCGAGTCTGGGATGGGACCTGAGAGTTTTGCTTTGCTTTACGTAGAAGCTCCTAGGTGATGCTGATGCATTTGGTCCACAGCCCACACCTTGGGGAGCACTGGTCTACGTGGTCCTCAGAAGCAAATGGAAAATAATCCCGTCAGCATCCCATGTGCCAGTGAAGCTGGTCTGCCAAGATCCCACTCACGTGCAACCTCCCTTCTTTCTGCCCTCTGAAGCTCACATGGATGCGTCTTAGTGGGGGAGCCCCGTTTGCCTTCAGCACCGTAGCTGCAAGGGCATCTGGGAAATGTAGTTTTCAGCTTCTGAGTCTTGCTGTACAGGGAGGTACAGAGACAGGGGATAGGTCCCGAGTGACATTCGACCACACTTCTACAGTTTCTGCTCACCTGCCTGCTGGTGATGCTCCACGTAACTTAGAACACTGACACGAACATGAGTATTCTTCTGGGTGACTTGAGTTAATTGCAGCTGTTGTCTTGACACGTTTTCCAGTCTAGGGGAGTCGAGTTTTAGGTTGGAAAAAGACTGAGAAGGATTGTTAGCAGAGACGGTTTTTTTCCTTGCTTGATCCAACGATGCAAAGAGGAACTCGCAATTTAGTTCACGCGAGAGCTAGAAGAAGCAATCCCATGTTCTACCCCCTCCCCACCCATTTCTCGGATGGGGAAACCGAGGCTCCCAAAAGGACAAAGTTCACCTGGGCAGAGCTGAGACTTAAGCTCATGTGCCTTCATGTGTGTTTCGAAAGCACCTTGCTGTTTGTGATTCTTTTTGTTCCATCCGTGTCCCCGTGTGGGAGCAAGGCAGGGACTATTTTACAGACGGGGAGGCTGAGGTTCTCACAGGGCAACCAAGGGCTACGTTACATGCTGCGCAGAAAGCATGGTCCTCTAGCAGCCCAGAGCCAGGGGGCCCTAGGAAAGGTCACGAGCAGGAGGGCATCTTCATTGTATGGGATCTTCACTATCTTCCTTCCACTCAGCTACACCCACCAGGCTGGCCCCAAGGCCAACCACCGGCTTCCCTGACTCCGGATCCTGACAAAAGAGAAGGAGATTCTTTCACTAGAGGTTCTTGTAAATTCTACAGCTATCCGAGTCTCGTCTTCGCTGTACAAACATCCCCACCCGTTTGATACACTTAAAGTTGTAATTCTGGCAAAATTCACATACAGTGTACCGTCTTGCCCATTTTTGTGTGTAGCTCAGTGGCCACAAGTGCATTCACACTGCTGTGCAGCTGTCCCCGCCAAATATCTCCAGAACTCTCCTCATCCCCCACACCTTGGAGCTCTCTACCCATTAACTAACTCCCATTGCCCTGCTTCTCCCAGCCCCAGGCGACCACCATTGTGTCTTCTGTCTCCATGAACCTGACTACTCTAGGGACCTCGGGTAAGTGCGATCCCAGGGTATTTGTCCTTTTGCTCCTGGCTTATTTCATCTAATGTAACGTCCTCAAGGTCCATTCATGCTGTAGCACGAGTCAGAACTTCCTTCTGAAGGGTGAACAATATTCCACTCTATGTGTATACCACACTTTCTTCCACCAATAACTTTTGGTTATTGTGAATAGTGCTGCTAGGAACAGGGTTGCACAAATCTCTGTTCTGAGCCTCTGCTTTCAGTTCTTCTGGGTATAGACCCAGAAGTGGAATTACTGCATCATTTGGGAGTTTTATTTTTAATTTTTTGAGGAATCCCATACTGTTTTCCATAGTGGCAGCATGACTTTGCATTCCCACCAGCAATGCACAGGGTTCTAGGTCCCCTGTGTCCTTGCTAATCCTTATTACTTCCTGTTTTTGTTTGTTTGTTTGTTTTGATAGTAGCCATCCTAATGGACATGAGGTGGTTGCTGTCCATTCCATTCCATCCCATCCATTCCATTCCATTTCATTCTGTTCCATTCCATTCTGTTAATTTCCGTTCCGTTCCATTCCATTCCATCCCATCTATTCCATTCCATTCCATTCCATTCCATTCCATTCCATTCCATTCCATTCCATTTTCATTCCATTCCATTCTGTTCCTTTCCATTCGGTTCCGTTCCATTCCATTCCATTCCGTTCCATTCCAGTCCATTCCTTTCCGCTCCATTCCGTTCCATTCCATTCCATTCCATTCCATTCCATTCCATTCCATTAATTTCTGTTCCGTTCCATTCCATCCACTCCATTCCTTTCTGTTCCATTCCGTTCCGTTCCATTCTGTTCCGTTCCATTCCTTTCCATTCCGTTCCATTCCATTCCATTTTCATTCCATTCCATTCCATTCCATTCCATTCCATTTTCATTCCGTTCCATTCTGTTCCTTTCCATTCGGTTCCATTCCGTTCCGTTCCGTTCCGTTCCATTCCATTCCATTCCATTAATTTCCGTTCCGTTCCATTCCATTCCATCCATTCCATTCTGTTCCGTTCCATTCCATTCCATTCCATTCCGTTCCATTCCACTCCATTCCATTCCATTCCATTGTTGGAAATTTGATGTAATCATTGAAAGAAAGAAGCCAGCACCCTAGAATCCTCAGAAGCTCACGAGAGCCACCCAACAGTCATGGCAAATGGAAGAGCGGCAGAAGGTCCAAAAGGGCAGCCAAGTGAAACATCTTTCTTCTCTCCTTCCAAAGAGCAAACACTTCCTGAATCTAGAGGAAGCATTTCTGCACACACCAGACTATTGAAATCAGTGTGTGGAAGTGCGTTTGCTACATTCCTAAGATCTTCTTCCCTTTTTAGCCTCTGGAAGAAGAGTTTTATTTTGCCTGCACAGTGGCACAGTAATAACCACATAGTTTAAACATAAGTTTTCTTGTGCATTTCCTAGTTGAAATTTGCACATTGAAATTTTTATATTCATGCATTCTTTTATGGTGCCTAAATGTTTGCCTTGCAATGTGTATTGATTTGTAAATTAGATTGTCTTCTGTAATAAAATACCATTTGTACAAAAAAAACCTTCATTGTTCCAGGAGGTGTGGAGGGGGAGGTGGAGGGGCGAGATGGGTGGGAGCCAGCCCTGGAGGGGGTGCAAGGCTCAAAGGGAAGGAAGAGGTGCGTCCTGGGCCAGGGTGCTGGCAGCGAGGGTCCCCAGGTGGGTGTGGGGGGAGTGGGACAGGAGTAGACGAGATGCATTTCAGAGGCAATCAGAGGGTGTGGTGGCCAGTCTGTGGTCAGGCCTGAGGGAGGAGGACTTAGAGTCCAGAATGACTTTCATATTTCTGGCTTCATACGCGGGGGGGGCGGTGGAGAAGGCAGAGGACAGAACAGACGGGTTGATGACCATTTCGGTTTCGACCTTAAAGGGCCAGCAGGCCACTCAAGTGTCAGGATGCGTTCACGAAGGCAGCTACAGGGGGCTGGGGGGGTGGTGAGAGGGGAAGGGGAGCTTGGGAGGTGGGTTGTGGAAGGCTGTAACCTTAGACGTCGGTGTGTGAGCTTCTGGGATGGAGAGACAGCACAGACCAGATGCTCAAACCCAGGTGTCCTGACTCAGCTTTCTCTTGGGCTGGTCCTGAGGGCATATGCCCACCCTCTCATGTTCTGTCTCCACTCCAAGTGCACCCGTCCCGGGCTGAGGACCTGCCTGAGTCAGAGGACCTGAGGTCCAGTGCAACCTCCTGTCACATGCTTATCTCCCCGAAGATCAATTTCCTCGTGAGTCACACGGAGACGCTGATTCCTCCACACCAGGGTTTAACGACAGGCACACAGAAGGGCTGGTGGATTGCTTGGCAGACATCTAGCTGGCATTGCAGGAACAGTTGTTGAACCTGGATCATTTCTGAGTCTGCCGGGACGTCCCCTCCTCCAGGAAACCTCTGGTTCCCCTCCCTGAATCACGCAAGGTCGGATAAGGTCCCTCTTCTCTGTGCCACCAAAGCACCTCACTGTGACCTCGTTGTCTGCCTCCTGGAGCACAGGGCCTGGTCTCATTTAGCAGGGCAGTTTCATGTTGGCGTCAGAGGGAGAGATCCTATCTCTGCTGCTTCCTAACGGTGGCATCTTGGGCACGTCTGTCAGTATCCCTGAGCCTCAGTTTCCTCATCTGCAAAATGGGAATGATGTCATTAGCACCACCTCTCAGGGCCACTGTGAGAATTAAATGAGATAATCCACATGCATGGTCCTTAGGACGATGCCTGGCCCCATGGCAAGTGCTCAGGGAAGGTTAGCCATCCATTGTCATTATTCATTATCGCTGGCAGTTTGACTTGTAGGCCCGTAGGACTGAGAGTCAGAAGACCTGGGTTCTGGCCTCACCCAGTGCAGAGCCTGAAAAGGGGCTCGATCTCACAACTGTGAGATCACGACCTGAGCCGAAATCAAGAGTTGATGCTTAACCGACTGAGCCACCCAGGCGCCCCGCCGTTGATCTTTGGTGAACTTTGGCTGCACCTAGAACCGTTCTAGGTCGGGGGGTAGGTAAGAGTTGGGGGAACTTTGCAATAAAGAGAAGCTCCAGTTACCACACTCACCGGACCGAGCACAGGGTGAGGAACATGCTCGTGGAGAGGCTTTGTGGGGAAGAGACTCTAAGGGGGTCCCTGCCTTCTCTCCTGTGGCCACAGGGGCCGCTTTCCGGGAGCCCTCACTCTGGTGGCACCTGCTCGCGGCGGGTGGGGTCCTGGCTGCCCCCTTCCCCGGAGCCCCCCTACCGAGGACATGACGGAGGCCGGCGGCCCCAAGCCTTCGGGCCTCGCGCCCTGCACACACATGTGTATTTCAGAGATGCTTCTCTTAATCATATCTTGAATTAATGCAGGCCTCGTTCTTTCCCAGCTCTCATTACCCTCTTAATTAACTCGGCACAGATGGAAAAAGTCGGAATTGCTCTAGCCGAGTTGTTCTGCTAGTTTTAAAATGAGATGGCAGATGGGAGGACGAGGTGGAACGGGCCGGCTCGGAGGGAGGAGAGGAGTTTTCAAGCTGTCACCAGAGCGTCAACAAACGCTCCATCTGTCGGTGGTGCGGCCGGGCCGAGGCCTCGTGCGAGGGGCTGGTGTTCGCCGGGCCGCGCGGGCCCGAGGCGCAGAGCCCCTGGCCGGGGGTCACCGGGATGGGTGCCGGGAGCTCGGGGTCCCGAGGTGGTGGGCACCTTGACCGCAGACTGCGAAGGAAGTCTTCCTGCCCCCCACTGCTGTTTCGGAGCCAAGAAGCCTTTTCTTTTCCTCCTTATCTAAAAGAGTCCTCAGGAATGAATTATATCGGCTCCGCACGGCTGTCAGAGTGAACTTTCTACAGCGCACATCACCTTGCTGCTTGACTGTCACTGGCTCCCCGTGGCCTTCGCGCCAGAGTCCGCCCTGCCCACGACTGAGCCTCATTTCTCCCCAGCCCTCCCCTTGGCCCATGGCACTTCAGCCAAGAGGACCCGCCGTGGCCTTTCCCATGCACCACGGGGCTCCCTCGTGCCCCTGGCCTTCGCGTTTTCCGTTCCCTCTGCTGGAACCCGCCTCTCCTTCTCATCCTTCGAGACCGGTGGGGTGAGGTACCTCTCGGAGCCCTCGCTCTGCTTCTGCGTTTCTCCCACCAAAGTGTTTTCGAAAATCCTCTGCTTGTGAACGGATTAACGAATGGTTCTTCAGCAACTCGGTATAGGGTACGTGGTTTGTTTGCGGGCGCATCGTCTCAAGCTGCAACGATCATAGAACCTTGGGGTCCGAAGGGACCTCAGGGACCTCTCAGAGTGTAGGAATGCATGCTAGGGCGGCCCAGACAGGTGGGTTCTCTTACATACTCGCGGGGATGGGGAACTCACTCTCCTAAAGTAGACACTGTTGGCGGACAGGTCTGATTGTTCCACTGCTCTCTGGGCTGGGCGACGATTGGACCCTGCCAAGTGCATGGGAGTAAAATCTGGCCCCTCTATGGTCAGGGGCTTGACCACAAGGGCTCCCCCAGGCCCGGCATTCTCAGGGACACACCACGGAAGGCAGCACCTGCTGACTGCTCTTTGACTCTCTGTCAGCTGCTAACATTTCACCACTTCACGTGCGCTGCTGCCTCCACCTGCACATCCCTTTCCCCTGGCTGCTGGCCGCGACGAACTCCTATGGATGCCGCAAAACCCTATTCGGATGCCACTTTCCGTCTGAAGCTTTTCCAGACCATCCTTTCCTTCTGAGCCAGGTTAATCCTTTCTTCGAGACCCCTTTGCAAGGGCGGTACTGTATCTACCCCAGTGTGTTTGAATAGCCCTTCTCTGCGGTTGTGTTTCTTCTGTAAATTTTACAAGGCAGGGACATTTTGATTCCTCTCTGTCCTCCGCACCAGGGACAGAGCCTGGCAGGCTCACGTCCCTGCCTTCCTAACTGCGTCGCTGCACTTCTGACCCCACTCTCTCTCCTCCCTTATTTCAAGTGAAAATGACAGCGGTCCTTAATCAGAATGTCTTAATCATACCACATTATCCTTCCGAGATGCTCTTACCTCCAGGAACCCATTGATTCCCCACTCTAAATTACTATAATTACCGCAAATGATAAAATAGCAGCTTTCTCAGTTTTCTTAACCCTTGCCAATTTGCATATGCTAATGCACGAATATCTCCCCTCGCCCCCCACCCCCACCCCCACCCCTCCTGCTGGCTTTGCCAAGACAAGTTTTATGTTGGCACTTATTTGGCCCCCATTTCACCTTGGGGTTGGATCCAGGCAGAGAGGACGGAAGTTTCTAGAAATTTCCAGTCCACCCAAGGAATGGAAACAATACATTTCTTGTCGTATAAAGCATGGAGAACACGTGGAAAGAGATCTTCTGTTGGCTCAGGAGAAGGCAGGGTGCGGGGAGGAGAGGGCACCCTCCGCTGAGAGACAGGCAAAACCTGGGTTCACTTGCTGCATCTGATTGTCCTGGTCCGGTCCCCTCGCTCTCTGAGCCTCCCATCCCTCTTCCGGAAACTGGGAGGTTATATCCACTTGGCAGTTTGTGATGAGGAGGAAATATGATCTTTTCTGTTTGTTTTTAAGAATGATGGTAGAATACATATAACAGAAAATTCACCATTCTAACCATTTAAAGTGTATGTCCCAGTAGTATTGAGTACATTCATGATGTTGTGCGATCACCACCTTCTGTTTCCAAAACTCTTTTCGCCTCGCAAAACTGAAATTCTGCACCCCTGAAACACTCATTCCCCATCCTCTCCCCGCCCCCTGGCCCTGACACACCATTCAACTTTCTGTCCCTATGAACTTGATCTTTCCAAGCACCTGCTACGCGCAGAATCACGTGGTATTTTTCTTTTCGTGGCTCCCTCATTTCACTTGGCATAACGTCCTGAGGGTTCATCAACGTTGCAACAGATATCAGAATTTTCCTTCCTTCATTTTTTAAAAAAAATATTTATTTATATTTGGGGGGAGGTGACTGAGGATTCGAAGTGGGCTCAGTGCTCACAGCAGAGATCCAGAGACGGGGCTTGAACCCATGAGCCATGAGTCCATGACCTGAGCTGAAGTCAGATGCTTAACCGACTGAGCCACCCAGGCACCCCAGAATTTCCTTTCTTTTTCATGTGGGCAATATTCCATACATCACCACATTTTGCTTATCCAATCATTCATTGTTGGATACTTGGGTTGCTAGAAATACACTCTTACCGGTTAAAATATCTTCTACAATTTACACACAGCACATTTTTTAAAATGTTTATTTATTTTTGAGAGAGAGAGTGCACGCGAGCTGGGGAGAGGCACAGAGAGAGGGAGACAGAGAATCCCAAGCAGTCTCTGCACCGTTAGTGCAAAGCCCCCAATGCAGGGCTCGAACCCACGAACCATGAGATCATGACCGGAGCCGAAGTTGGATGCTCAGCCAACTAAGCTACCCAGGAGCCCCCAGATAGCACAACCTTAGGAGGCGGAGGTGGTTGGGACTGTGAACTGTGGTGTTACACTTGACCTTGAATCCTGGCCAGGTGTCCTCGGGCTCCTCACCTCAGAGTCTGTCCCATGGGACTACTGTGAGCTTAATGATCTAAGGCACATAAAGGGCCCAGCACAGGGATTGACCTACAGGGAGCATTCATTCTCTTAGTCGTTCATTCACTCAACAAATCTTTACTAAGTACCTACTATGCTTTAGGCACTGAGCTAAGTGCTTGCCGTAGAGCAATGTGTGTTGGTCACAATGCCCACCTCAAGAAGGTGAGGCAGAGTATAATCAAATAAGTAAGAGAAAGTACATCATGCCAGACAGACAATCCATAAGTTCTCTGGATTGACGTGGAGCAGATTAAAATGGATAGTGAGTGCTTGGGGAGGGTGCTATTACATACAGGGGGGATGGGGAGGGTCTCCCGAGGACCCAGGGTGAGCCTGGTAAGGATTACTAGACACGGAGAGGCGAGAAAATGCAAAGGCTTCAAGGTGGAAGCATGCCTGGAATGTTCTAGAAGCAAGAACATGTCTGGTATGGCTGGAGAAGTTTGAGATTAGAGCGTAGCGGAGATAAGGGCAGAGAGGTAGCTGGGGGTTAGAGCTGCAGGGCCAGGTGAGCCGGGGGAGGAGACCAGCTGGCTCCGAGGAACAGAGAAGTGAGAGGGTCTGACTCCTATTTAAAAAGCATTGCTCCGCCTGCCAGGATGAGAATCAGCTATAGTGTGGGCGAGGGTGGAGATAAGAAGACCTACGACTGAAATAATCCAGGCCAGGGACTGGCAAATGTTTTCTACACAGCTCCAGAGAGAGAGCAAATGTGCTTGGCTTTTTGCTCAAGGCCATCAAGGCCTGAGCCCCGGGGTGCTCATAGAGACGAGAGCCAATCCAACCAGTCAAGGAGACTAAGGAGTGGTCACTGAGGTGCAAGGAAAACCCGAGAGTGTGGTGTCCTAGAAGCAAAGAGAAGGCAGCGTTTCTATGGGGCGGGGGGGATGATCAATTTGCTAAATGTTGCTGCTGTGAGTTTTTGTCTACCAGAAACCCCAGTATGTGAGCTTATTTGGAAATAGGGTCTTTGTAGGGTCATGCTGAATTTGGGTGGCCCTAAATCCCATGGACTGATGTCCTCTAAGAAGAAGAGTGGACACATGAGACACATGTGAATGGAGGCAGGTAGAGAGGTTGAGGAGAGGCAGCCATACCCAAGGAATGCCAAGGAAGGCCAGCAGCTACAAGAAGCTGGAAGATGCAAGGAAGGAGCCCTCTCTGGGAACTTCACAGGTAACAGGACCCTACTGAAACCTGGATCTTCCATTTCTGGCCTCCAGGCTGTTGTAAATAAGTTTCTCTTCTTTTAAGTCACCTAGTTTGTGGTGCTTACTTTCAGAAGCCCTGAGAAACTAACACATGTTGCCAATGGGTTAAGTAGGATCAGGACAGACAAAGGACCTTGGGTTTGGCAACGTTGGATGACCTTGACAAGAGCTGTTTTCACTAAAGTGGTGGGTGTGAAAGTCTGTCTGGAGTGGATTCCAAAGAGAACGAGAGGGAAGGCATCAGACACCATGAGCACGACCCATTCTTTCATTTTAAGGAGTGGGGAGGGATGATGTAGTTAGGGAGGAACAGACTCCCTTAGGAGTGATGGAGACATGACTTAGGGTGATGGAGACAATCCAGCAGAGATGCAAGAAATGATGGCACAGGACAGGGGAGAATGGGTGGCATCCTTGGGGACTACATTAGTGGGTATGAGGAGAGGCTGGAGCATGGGGAGGTCTTTCATAGCAGTTGGGGGGAAAGCAGTGAGCTCGGGTGGGTGTGGCCGGCACATGTGATGAAGGGACTGGGGTTCTTTTTTGGTTGCTTTTATTGTCTCGGTGAAACAGGAGTCAAAGTGATGAGCTGCAAGTAAGGCTAGGGAGGAAGCAGCAAAGGTTTGCGTGGACATAGGGGTGAGTGAGCACTTGGGGGACTGTGTATGTGTGTTGGTGATTCTCACTGGGGAAGTGTATTTGTATTTCTGGGCAGCCCAAAGGACCCACTTGAGCCCAGTGGCCATGAGTTCCGTGGGGGCAGAGTCAGCAGGGTTGTGTGTTCCTCTCTCATCACATTCAGCTGCCAGGTCCAGGTTGAGGGCAGGTGGAGAATTGGGTTAAACCAGCAAGTGTAATGAAGCAAAGACGTGAACAAGGCAGTCAGGTTTGTATCAGTTATGTATTGCCGTGTAACAAAACCACCCTAGTATTTGGTGGCTTAAAATCACTCATTTTTCTCGTGAGTCTTCAATTTTTGGCAGGGCTTTGGTGGGGACAGCTTGTCTCTGCTCATCTGGGGTGGCTCGACTGGGGAACGGAGCATTTACTTTGAAAATGGGGTAGTAGGCAGAAAATAGCCCCCAAAGACATCAGGTTCTCATGCCTGGAACCTGTCAATGTTACCTTATTTGGAAAGGGGTCTTTGCAGGTATGATTAAATTAAGGATCTTGAGACAGGGAAGTTATTTTGGACTGGTTAGCCCTGTGGGGTGTAAATGTAATCACAAGTGTTCTCACAAGAGAATGGCAGGGGGAGATTAGACATATAGAAGAGGTAGAGGCAATGGGACCACAACGGAAGTGGCTGGAGGAATGTAGCTATGAATCAAGCAATGCCTGGAGCTACCAGAAGCTGGATGACGCAGAGAATGAATTCTTCCCTAGAGCCTCCAGAGCAGTGTGGTCCTGCTGACACCTTGATTTTGGACTTGTAGTTTCCAGAACTATGAGGAAATAAATTTATATTGTTTTAAGCCACAAACTGTGTGGTAATTTGTTACAATAGCCCTGGGAAACTAATACAGATGATGACTCTTGTGTCTAGCAAGTTGTTTCCGTCCATCATCCGTGAGTTCAGCTGGCCCTGAAGGGTGAGAGCCTTCATTCCTCTCTACCTGGACCTCTTGTGGCATGGTGGCTGGGCTCTAAGAGTGGGCATCCCAAGAAAACAAGGCAGAAGTGATCTAACCTTTTTCACAGGCTGGGCATCACTTCTGCCGGAATCATAGCCCCGCTCCGGTTCAAGGACAGTTCTCAAGGGGAGGGGTGTGAAAGTCACATAAGAAGCGGATGTGAGATGGGAGGTGCTGCAGCCAGATTTTGGAATGTGATACAATGAGATGATGATAATGGTGATGATGATGGTGATGGCGATGATTGGCCAGGACTTCTTGGTTGGGCCAAGAGGGCAGTGAGGACACACTGGGCAAAGGGCAACGAAAGGGTGGCAGAACCAACGGACCCTAGAACCTAGTGAGGTGGAAAAGCTGTTGATCCTGGAGTGAACAGAGCTCAGAGAGTGAGATTCTTGAAACTGAGGTTATGGAGTGAGAACAGTTATTGGCAATGATAGAGTTTAACCATGGCAGTGAGTGACTGGGGCGTGGATTTGGCAAGAGAGGAAGTCCAAGAATGACAAAACAGGCTGTCGAGAGGAACACTCACGTGAATCTTGAGACTGAGTCTGTGCTGCAAAGAGTGCCAGTAAGCCAGGAGTGAGAACCTCTAGGGATGCAGGGATAGTGATGGCCACGAAAAGGAGGGGGGGTGTGTGTGGGTGCTTTAATATGAGGGGAGGAGCCTCAGAGCTGGAGGCCTTTCAGGAGGGAGGAAGGGTTCTGGATGCGGCAGTGTGGAACAGTGAGGAACAGTGTGAATAGCAGAAGGAGTGTGGGAGAGAAGTGGGTCCTCCTGAGAGAGCTTCGGGGGAAGAGGGTTCCTGCGGGGATCAGGTTTCAGTTGGAGCCAGGAGGTGAACGTTTGCAGAAGTTTAGTTGAGGATAGAGGGAGTTTCCGAGGGCATAGTGGGAGATTTTGGTAAGGATATAGAACCCAGGGGCATGTAGGTGTGCTATGTGTCCAGGGGGGACTCAGAGCTCAGCAGATTTCCATTATTACTATCGTGGTCATTAATTTTTAGGTCAGGCTGCTGATGTTATGGATGGGGAAAGAGCATTATTTCACTTGTCATGGGATGCTGTGATTATCCTTTTCCTGGTTTCCCTACAGGGCTGGGAGCTCCTGGAGAGCAGGGTCCTTGGAATCCCCAATAGCCTGCACGACGCTTAGCCCAGAGTATTTATCAGACGGCATGTGTTGAATGAAAAAGGCTCAGAGAGACATGCTGACTTACCTAAGGTCACAAAATCACCTGGATTCCTGGTTCTCAGTTTTCTTTGCATGCTTGCAAATCTAAATTCCTCTAATTCTTGGAGTACTTGCTTCTTTTCTTTATCTCTTTCCCTTTGGCCTATTTATTTTCCAGTGAGATCCGTAGCCCCAGATGGGATTTGAAACCCAGAACCTCCATCAATGTTCAAAGCGTCCTTCTTTTTGCTCATGTGTGATCTTCAAAAGGCCCTTTTCTCCCACAGTGATCTTCCCCGGGGGGGTCCTGGCAGGCCCTAAAATAAGAACCGCAGGCTGGCTAAATGGGTTTTCTCGGCTAATAGAATAAACAGGCAAGAAAATAGGGAAAGAGGCGGGTAACTCTGGGGCTCCTTTGTCGAGTGTTTTGGACTTCGCACTGGGGGCTTCCTAAGTCCATTAGCCTCTGTTAATTTTTCTCATGCTTCATGGTGAAGGGGATGGAACTGGATGGAAATACTCCTTAAGTGGGGTGACTCGCACCCGAAACTGACAGGCTGGGCTAAACCCATCTGGGAAAAGAAAACACCTTCTCAACCCCTGCAAACGATTTGAGGAGTAGGAGGAGAGAGAACCCCATGCTCCAATGCCAAATTCTTGATCACAGATTCCCTTCTGAGATGCTGTCAGCTGGGTGCTTAGAGCAACCCCTCTTCGAGCCGGGATTTGGAAAGTGCTGGTAAGTCACTGCTCTGTGATCGGCTCAGAAGCAACGGGTTCCATGCCTTGATTCTTCCATCTGAAAACTTCAGAGGCTGGCCAGGCATCAAGGGGACGGAGAGACAGATGAGTACAAGACGGGAATATCAGTTCTACCATGAGAGAGATTGGGGTGTGTGTGTGCACGTGCGTGTGCGTGTGTGTTGAAAGGAAAGACGGGGATGTGAGGGAAGAGAGAAAGACTCAGACGCAAAAAATGCAAAGAGCAGAATCACCAGTAGAGGCCAGCAGGTAAAAGTGCCTCCCCTGGCCCCCGAAAGAAAACACTCATCTCTTGGAGCAAGACAAGGCGGGGAGGGGGGGTGAAATCTCAGTCTTTAGAGGGGCGCCTGAGTGGAGTCGGTTGAGCGTCCGACTTCAGCTCAGGTCATGATCTCACAGTTCGTGAGCTCGAGCCCTGCATCGGGCTCTGTGCTGATGGCTCAGAGCCTGGAGCTTCCTTCGGATGCTGTGTCTCCCTCTTTCCCTGCCCCTTCCCCACTCGGGTTCTGTCTCTCTCTGTCTCTCAAAACTAAATAAACATTAAAAAAAAAAAAAAGAAAAGAAAGAGAGAAATCTCAGTCTTTGGAGAGAGTTCTGAGAAAAAGGAATTGATTCTCCTTTTTGTGCCTTCCAAGGGAAGAAATGGCTCCCGTGTGGGGTGGGTGTCCCGGGAAGACAAAAGAAGACACACTCTGCAAAGACATTTCCTGTCACCTTGAGCACCTCCAGCCGGCTGCTGCGGAGGGTGAACTCCCGATCTCTGCAGGGGCTGAGCCATGCGTGAAGACCATCCAACGCGGTGCTGGGTTAGGGGGCCGCCGGGCCATCTAGGGCAGTGTGGTTGAGCCTTGGGCAAGTGCTGTTGGTGCCAGAGCTTAACTGTTTCCCAGCCTGTCTATGGTTCTACCTTCACTGCTGGAATCCCAGGCCAAGCCATCATCATCTGTCCCTGGACGGCTACAGTGGCCTCTTAACTGACGTCCCAGGTGACATTTTATTTTATTTTACCCCATGGGTGGGGGGGGGTGTGCAGCTACAGGCATAGATACCTGGTCTACCTGTCTTCCAGCCCCGATCTTGTCCCCATGATCCACCTGGCTTTCTGAGACTCAGAGTCTGCCCACAGTCACGTTGCCACTCTTGTACTCAGCACACTCCTGCCTTCCAGTGTGGGCCTCGTAATACTGAAGCTTGTTTAAACCTGGCATTCAAGGCTCTTAACCACCAGGTCTCATTTTTTAATAATGTTTATTTATGTATTTTTGAGAGAGAGAGAGAGAGGGAGGGAGAAGGAGAGAGCACAAGTGGGGGAAGGGCAGAGAGAGAGAGAGAGAGAGAGAGAGAGAGCGCAAGCAGGCTTCACACGGTCAGCAAAGAGTCCCATGCGGGGCTCGAACTCACAACCGTGAGATCATGACCTGAGTAGACACCAAGAGTCGAGCGCTCAACTGACTGAGCCACCCAGGGGCCCCAACACCAGGACTCATTTTATGTGTCCAGTTTTATGCTCTTGACTTTCAGCTGCCCCTTGACTCTGCTCAAACTGCTGCCTACCCTATCCCTCACGGTCCAGTGCAAACGTTTTCTTGGTGCACCCTCAGCACTGGGTCGGTGCACGAGCAACGAATGCGCTAATTACAAAACGGCCCCTTTATATTCCTTAAAGGATACTGGCAGTGGTTTTACTAGAGATGTGCTTCCAGAAGTCACTTGAGTTGAACGTTCCCCTTGGGTGTTGACTCGTCTTTCCCTGTCACGTAAACTTTCAGGGCAGGAAAGATAATCTTCCTAACTCTCAAGACAGAGGGGGAAACAGAGCCCAGAGAAGCCGTGCGCTTTGCCCAGGCTGGGCGGCGAGTCTATAGCAGAGTTGAGACTTGAACCCAAGTATGGATTTTGGCTGCAGAGAGCTGGTGGCTCAGCTCAGTTTGGATTCAGCCTGGGCAGGGAGCCCGTGGCGCGGTCTGGCTTGGCCGTGCCCCCGGGCACGGTGTGCGTGGCAGCAGCTGGAGGCCATAAGGGGCGTGTGTGTCTCTCTTGCTCACATCCCCATCTACAAACATTATCCTTGGAGGCAGCCTCAGCTGGGATGGTCCACCCAGGTGGCTGTCCCAGGTGCCAGCCTGCATACCCTGAAGCCTTCTCTGCCACCTCCTTACTTGGGAGGTCTGAGCTGAGGTTTCCATCAGGAGAGCGGGAAGGGGCTGAGTCCCTGCTGTTACCACCCAAGGCTGATGGGATCCTGGGTTTAGGTCGTCTTCCGGGTGCTGAGGTTCAAAGAGAGCAGTGCTGCCCCCTGCAGGGTATTTCGGGTATTTACGGGGGTTGTTTTTGGGTGTCCCAATGTTTGGGGAAGCTATTAGCAGCAATTAGTGGGCGGGGCCAGATCTGCCCAGCATTCCGCCTTTGCGCCAGAAGATTCCACATTACAAAGAATCCACTTTGCATCTTCCTGAGCAGTTTTCACTCGTCTCCCTAGAAATGCGTGCAAGTGAAAAATCTGTTTATAGTTATGTATATCCAGACCCAAACTCTCTCATCTATCTATCTATGAATATATATAAAGAAAGTTATTTTGCGCATAGTTTTAAAATACACCGAGCTTTCCAGGAACGCAACTACTTGGTAAATCGAGGGTAGGCTGTGCTTTGTTTTGTTCAAAACTTTACTAAGAGTGATTCACCATTTCAGAAAATTATACCGAGGATGGCAAGACTGCTGTTGATTTTAAGACACTGGTGCATTCCCCCTCGCCTCAGTCTGCCTTTGTAGTTATAAATATAGACAGGGGCTCTTTTTTTTTTTTTTTTAGCCCTTATTTCAAAATGTCAAGTGTAAGGAAAAAGTGTCAATCATGTTCGGTCGAATGTCGTTTTGTGTCTCTTAAATCCCAACCTACTCATGAGTCTTCACTGAGGTCATGTTTGAGCATATAGTTATTAAAATATATGCTGTCTAATTATGACTTAGTCCTTTTATCTTTATGATCTGTCTTTCTTTGTAACATATGACTATTATTTATTTAACATATCATATACATAAAACAATTATGTAAGTAGGGTAGGCTCTACATACTGATGCTAGTAGATACTACACTATACTGTTTCATCAGAGTAAAGAGGATGTTAGAAACTAATTGCCATGAAAGGGGGGATTGGGGTGTGAGAGAATAATAAAATCTGCCGCCCCGTCTCTAGGAACACACATCTCATTTGTCGATACCACTTAAATCCTGTCTTCTGGATGAAAAATCTTCTATTTTTTCCTTCCCAGAACGCTGACGAGCATCCAGCTCTATGATCTTCATTCATTCACTCATTAATTCAACTTAGATTAAGACCTGCCACGTGCCGGGCACGATGCTAAGTGCTCGGTGCACAGTATCTCACTTAATCCCCATGGCCACCCTGCAGACGAGTTGTGATCTTTCTCTTGTGGTCGTGGGTTCAGGGAGCTCCCAGGCCAGCGGAGGGGACAGACAAGCAAACCAGCATTGGCCCACGGGGGTCAATGCTTTCAAGAGGGGAAGCACAAGGGTCGCAGGACCCAGAAGAGGGGGTCTTAATCCTCTTCCAGAAGGAGAGAAGGCTGGTTTAAGGATGGGTTCCTGACAGATCGATGTCTGAGTTCAGTCTTAACACATGGGCAGGAGTCAGGCAGCGAGAAGAATGACGTGGTTCTGGGCCAGGAGGGTGCAGGGGAAGGGCAGGAATGGCAGGCCTGGAGGGTTCCCATCTGTTCATGGCAGTTGGAGCCCAGAGTGAGTGGAGATGGTGAGAGAAGAGGCTACGGGCAGGGAGGAAGCAGCCTCTGTAGTGGTTCCCCAGGCTCCCTGGCTGCAGCCCTGAAGATCCTCACTTTGTCCCAGAGGCAATAGGGAGCCACAGAAGGGTGCATTCAGTGGAATGATGCTGTTGATGTGGTGGGTTGGAGTGATCACTGCTGTTACAATCTGGAGAATAATTGGTGGGGCTATAATTAAAGGCTAAGAGGCTACAGGTCAGAGGCTCTTTGCAGAATTAAGTAATCCATTAATATCGCAATTATTTCTTGATGATCTCCCATATTATAGTCACTGAATGAAGCCAGAAGCCCTCAAAGCCCCCAAAGTCAGAAGTCTGGCCTCTTAATTCCTATTATTAGCCCAGTATGAGCCAGAATTGAGACGTTAATTTGGTCCCTGGGCCACACCCAGCCCATGGCCGTCTGAGGTCCCAGATGCTGGGTGCCTAAACCACTTATTTATTTACAGTGCTCATCCAATTACCGGTTCCTCAAAAGAGGCAGCAAGGAAGACATTTGGCTCCTGGCTGGCCCTTAATTTTGGATCATCTATTATTATCCTGAAACAGTTTCTAACTGACGGAATATTAATTGGCTGGGGCTCCAAGCAGATGAAGACACGAGGCTGTCATCACACAAATGTTTGTCTGAGTTCATCCCCCGTGCACAGTCAGCAGTCCTGGCCCCGGGAGAAACACCCACTGTGCTGCCCAGAGTTCTCCTCGGAAAGTGGACTTGTTTGGCCTCAAGGCCAGTTAGTCACAGGGTGGCGCAGGAACCTGCAGGTGAGCAGGTGAATGGAGATGTCGGGGGGAAAGGAGGTGCCTAGATGCATGACCCTGGGGAGATGGAAAAGGGAGGTCAGGAGCCCTTCTTGTTAAAGGCTTCGGAGACCGACTTGCTGGTGTTTCGCCGCTCAGCACATGTTCACGTAAGTGCTTTTCATGTACTGCAGAGGTCAAAACAGATGCGGCCCTTGTCCTTGGAGGCTTATGGTTTATCGGGGGATACAGATATTAAACGGCTAATTATTCAGATGATTATTTAATTACAGTTGTGGATAAACGCCACGAAAGGGAAGTTCAGAGTGATAGGAGACGGAATCACCGTTGGATCTAATGTGATTTTGGGGTGGGCGTCCTTGAGGAGGATGTTAGAGATGGGACTGGGGAACAACCAGGTGTAAGATGGGAAAAGACTGCAATGGGGCAGAGGGCATAGTGGCTTTCAAGGCTCAGAAAAGGGCCACACAAGAAGACCAGCGACGGTGACGTGCAGACAACGAGCAAGACATGAACTTGAAAGATGGGGCATCTGCTGATGCATCTTCCACCTTCCCTTCAAATGGCTCAGCAGGAGACTATGTATTGGGGCTCCTCAAATACTTTGGCAAAAAGGTCCAACCAGACTCTTGAAGCTTATTTAGATACTGAAATCTACGAATGGGTTGTAGTTTGAGTGCTGACTCCGATCTGTTAATGGTGATTGCCTGGGAGTGTTCTAACGAGAAGGATTCTGAGGCTCTCTCCAGGGTTAGTGATAGAGAGTGGCATGATTGATTAGTGATGTCTGCCGTGGGTAAGGGAAACGAACTGGTAGCTGACACGGTCATTACCCGCTGCCCCTGTTACTCCTGCTACTAACAAACCACCTGCCAAGTTGGTGTAAAACAACCATTATCTTATGGTTTTGGATTCTGTGGGCCATGCACGTGGATGGGGCAGTCTCTGACTTGTCTTGCTAGTTGCTTGACCTTGTCTTTTGCAGAGGAGGGGCTTTCAATGCTAATGACCTCCAGCTTATCAACTATTTCGTTCATGGATTATACCCTTGGTGTTGTATCCACAAGGTCGTTGCCATACCTAAAGGTCATCTAGATTTTCTCACACATTATCTTCTAGAAGTTTTATAGTTCTGCGTTTTACATTCAGCTCTGTGATCCATTTGTGTGACTTTTTGTGAAGAGTAAGGTCTGTGTTTAGATTCTTTTCTTTTTTCCTTTTGCACGTGACTGTCCAGTTATTCCCGCACCATTTGTTGAAAAGACGATCTTTGCTTCACTGTAGTGCCTTTGTCTGTCAAAGACCAGTTGACTGTATTTATGTGGGTCTGCTTCTGGGCTGTCTATTCCGTTCCATTGATTTGCCCATTCATTTACCAATACCACACTGTCTTGATTGCTATAGCCTTACAGTATGTCTGCAGTCGGCTAGTCAGTCCTACAACTTTGTTCTTTTTCGATATTGTATTGGTTATTCTGCAACGATTGCTTCTCCATATAAGCTTTAGAGTCAGTTTGTTGATATACACAAAATAACTTCCTGGGACATGGATTGGCATCGCATTGAATCTACAGATAGCATCGGGAAGAACTGACATCTCAATAATATTAAACTTTCTATCTGTGAACATGGAACCTATCTCCATTTCGTTCGTCTTTCTTTGATTTCATTCATCAGAGATTTGTAGTTTTGCTAACACAGATCTTGTATAAATTTTGTTAGATTTACACTTAAGGATTTAATTATGGGGGTGTTAATGTAAACGATATTATATTTTTCACTTCAATTCCACTTGATTATTGCTGGCATATAGGAAAGCAGCTGAGTTTTGTATATGAACCTTGTATCCTATCACCTTGCTATACACACTTATTAGGTCCTTTTCTTTTCTTTTCTTTTTTATATTTTTGTTAACATTTATTTATTTTTGAGAGACAGAGAGTGAGCTGGGGAGGGGCAGAATCCAAAGCAGACTCCTGGCTCTGAGCGGTCAGCACAGAGCCAGACCTGGGGCTCGAACTCACGGAGTGCAAGATCACGACCTGAGCCGAAGTCAGACGCTCAACCGGCGCCCCGGTCCTTTGCATTTCTGATGACAGACATTGTAACAGGTGTGAGGTGATACGACACCAAAAGCTGCATACATTTTAAAAGGAATTGGGTGGATTTATTGTTGTTTATTAGCTGTTTTGTGTGGTACTTATGTGAGACCTAAAAACAAGTAAGCAAAAAAAAAAAAATCCTAATTCCTAAAACACATTTTACACACATTTTAAAGAAGGAGAAAAAATAGTGGGGTTTCAGAAAAAAAAAAACATTTAATGTAATTTACAATCGAAAAACAACTCTTGAAAGAAGACCCCCCCCCCCCCCCTCTCTTTCGGTTCTCATGGAGGCGACAACGATACTCACAACTTCTCAAGAAAATCTGTCTGGGAACCACCTTATATCCATCACAAAAGATGCCCAAATCCTCTGGAACTGGATCCAGTTGAAGGTGTAGCTGACTTAGGCTGGGCTTCCTGGAGACAGACTGTGAGAGGGGGATTGGCAGGCAGGAAGTATTAGTTCAACTGAGCTCTCGGGAGTGACACCCGTGTGAGAGAGAGAGGGAACAGCACCGGGAAGAGAGAGGGCTTGAGGTACAGTGTGTTTGCGGCAGAAACCTCCATTCATTCCATAGGAAGCACTGGGACTGAGATAGCCCTTGTTTTTAATCCAGGGAAGGGGATCAGGGGTTTGTAGCCAGACATGGGAGTGGGCTGCCCCTGCAAAGGGAGGCATGGCCTTGGCGGAAGCGGCTCCCTTTGGCTAAGGGCAGTTCCTGGGGAAGGGTGCTTTGTGAGCTGCCAGCAGTCAGCACTCCCAGGGGAAGCTATGGGGGCCTCGGTCTCAGAGGGACACTTAGGAGCCACATAACAGTGTTGACTGCGGTAGTGGAGAGCAATTGGAAGGCAATCTTGGCAATCTGCTGTCCTTCAGCACTAGGATCGCGTAGCCTAGGGGATAAATCCAAGTCACCAATAAAAGTGATCCATCGTGGCACTATAGGAGAGCCCCAAAAGAAGGAGATGCAAAGAGTAAAAGCAGCACTGAGCACTCTACCCAGGGCACAGCATCCGGTAGGAAGTATGTTTGAATAGGGCTTTGACGTGTGAGTAGGAGTTTGCCAGGCAGGCAAAAACAATTCTTGTCCTAATATTACTGCTCCTGTTCCAATCCAGGCCAGTACAGGCTGTCTTATACTTTCATCACAACCAACAAAGGTTGAATGAAAACAGAAAAGTTCCATGGAGCTTTGGGAGTGGGATGACTCAGTCCCTATCAACCTTTGAGGCTCGCGTGGCAATAAAAAAAGGAACCTGTGGAGAGGAATGTGCTCTATGTGGAATTGGTTTGGTTTAGCTCAGACGTCCCCTGCTGCACTGTATCACTCTTCTTCAAAAGGATCCAAACCCAAATCACCAAAGACATAGATTACAATTTCACAGTGATTGAAGAGCCCCCCTTTCTCCAAGCATGCCTTTCCCCCAGGATTTAGCATCTAATTAGCCAAACATTCGTTCTCCAGGGAGTTCCAAAGTTTCCAAAGTAAGCATCGGCCCAAAAAAGAAACCGGCATCATATTTTAGAAGTCACGGTTGCAGGTGGTTTTTTTTTTTTTTTTTTTTTTTTTTTTTTTTTTTTTTGGTGAATTACCATTTATACATTTTCCATCTGTGAGTATTTTTCTGGAGTACCACCTGTTTTCTCCCCACTTGGGTAGTAGAGAATCCAACAGATCCTATCTCAGAATAAATGCATTTTATCTATAGTAGTTTTCCACATTTTCAGCAATTTTTTTTATCTCGCAAAATAATCTCCCCTAAATACAAACCAGCTTTAAAGCTACAAATAGATATGGATGCTTTAATTTTTTTTTTTTTTAAATCTCTCACGAGAGCTCTGGGAAGTCAATCTAATGAGAGAAACTCAAAGTTGCAGGGACAATGATGAGGAACCCGAGACGGGAGACACATCTCGTCCCAAGAGCACTTGGATAAACCACAGAGAAGACGGGGAAGGAAAAGCTCGCAGTTGTGGGGAGTCGAGTGGGGAAGAATCCACTCTTTGAATCCGAGGGACGTGGATTTCAAATTTCCTCTGTGTTCCTAGTTTCCATGAAGCCTTAAATGAGTCACTTACCCTCTCTGACTCTGTTTCCTCGTCTATACTATGGGGATAATAATGCTCACTCCAGAGCTGTGGCCTCTAAGTGATGCCCAATACGTTGTAGGTGCTTAATCAGCGTTAGTCGTCTTCCTGCTCAACTTTCTTCCTGTGCCAGGTTCCAGGGTGAAAATTTGCCTCTTCACTCTCAGCATGCAGCCCCCTGTCTGATAAGAGCGAAGGCGTCTGGGATTGTGTTTCTGAGAAACGTGCCAGGGGGTACCCCAAATCCCAGAATAGACACAGAGCATCTTATGAGTGTGGTTCAACTTTATACTTTGGCAGCTAATTTAAACACGGTTTTCAAGTTAAAACAACCATGAATATGGATAGAGAAGATGTGGTATACATATACAATGGACTATTCCTTGGCGATCAAAAAGAATGAAACCTTGGGGCGCCTGGGTGGCGCAGTCGGTTAAGCGTCCGACTTCAGCCAGGTCACGATCTCGCGGTCCGTGAGTTCGAGCCCCGCGTCAGGCTCTGGGCCGATGGCTCGGAGCCTGGAGCCTGTTTCCGATTCTGTGTCTCCCTCTCTCTCTGCTCCTCCCCCGTTCATGCTCTGTCTCTCTCTGTCCCAAAAATAAATAAAAAATGTTAAAAAAAAAAAAAAAAAAAAAAAAAAAAAAAAAAGAATGAAACCTTGCCATTGGCAATGGTGTGGATGGAGCTAGAGAGTATTACGCTAAGCGAAATAAGTCAGTCAGAGAAAGACAAATAACATATGATTTCACTCCTATATGGAATTTAAGAAACAAAACAGATGAACATAGGGGAAGGGGAGGAAAAATAAGATAAGATACAAACAGAGAGGGAGGCAAACCATTAGACACTCTTAACTATACAGAACAAACTGAGGGTTGCTGGAGCGGTGGGGGGCAGGGGGATGGGCTGAATGGGTGATGGGCATGAAGGAGGGCCTTTGTTGGGATGAGCACCGGGGGTCCTACGTAAGTGATGAATCACCACATTCTACTCCTGAGACCGAAACCACCCGGTACGTTAAATAACTTGAATTTAAATAAACAAAAATAAAACGAACATGCATAAACTGTA
Source organism: Neofelis nebulosa (assembly GCF_028018385.1). NCBI lineage: Eukaryota > Metazoa > Chordata > Mammalia > Carnivora > Felidae > Neofelis > Neofelis nebulosa. Next base: position 15,252,109 of record NC_080793.1, read on the forward strand.
ATACAGAGGGAAAATTCTGTGTATTTCATTTTAAAACCCAGAATTCAAAAGAAAACCTCTTGTAGGGTTCAGTAGGCAGTACCTGTGGGCCTTTTGGGGGGCACGGCATTAGGGTCCTCTGGCTCTGGGGGTGCGTGGTTCAGGAGAAGGGTGTGGAAGGACTCCCCAGGAGCTGCCTGAGAGATGGGTGGCTTTTCTGTCCCTATCTCATGCCCTCCAGGGGAGAATCAAGGAAGTTGGGCTTTGGAAATAGGGTGATTTGTTTCGACAGGTGGGTACAAGAAAATGTGCAAAGTCTGAAGGATAGATGGTCCCTAAAGAAAGCATCTCGATCGTCTGCTGGTTGGGAGAGTGCGGGAACTGAAGGCAGCTCTCTCTTACTGCTGTGTAGTTAGGGGGACCATGTAATTTATCACTGAAACTGGGACATTCGAAAGTGAAGGGGTGCTATTAATAATTACGTGGGGACAATAGGCACGAACCAGGGTGTCCGGTGGTCCAGAGCCTGGAGTGACCCTACGCATCATGCTGTAGTTCCTTGACCTCACGGGCCCACGAATCTTATGACACATCACTGGAAACACAAGGGAAAAGAAATCAGGTGCCAGGGGAGTGTTTTCACAGGAGGGTCACGGTCCAATTTATTTTAAAAGTTAAAAATCTCGCTAACTGCCGTGTGCAGAGTGGATGGAGTCCCATCAGAGTGGTACTAGGGGGACCATAAGGAGGCTGGTACAGGGGTGATGTTGGTGGCCCCTGACTCACATGCACCTTCCAAGCCCCAGCCCAGTCTCGAAAGAATGCTGGTGAACCCCTGCTTTAGATGTTTCACATTACCAACGTCTAGCTCTCGAAGCCTGGGTCTGGGTGATTTGCCCCTGACATTGAAAAGTAGAAAGTGAGACAGACGGGGCGCCTGGGTGGCTCAGTCAGTTGGGCGTCTGACTTGGGCTCAGGTCATGATCTCACAGTTTGTGGGCTCGAGCCCCGTGTCGGGCTTTGTGCTGACAGCTCAGAGCTCAGAGCCCACTTCGGATTCTGTGTCTCCCCCTCTCTCTGTCCCTCCCCTGCTCATGCTCTAACTCTCTGTCTCTCAATAATAAATAAACGTTGAAAAAAAAAAAAAGAAAAGAAAATGAGACAGACCACATCAGTTACCCAGAGGAACATTTCAAGACATTGGATAAAGGAATTAAAAAAAAAAAAAAAAGGATAATCCTGGAAAAAATCCGCCTCCTGGTCAGTTCAGTGCTTTAGTGATGCAAACAAAGTTGGCTGACAAGAAGGAGTCAAGAATGCAAACAATAGAGAGACAGATGGTCTTTTAAGGCATAACCCTTTGCTTCAGGGGGACATGTTTCACATCTTGCATTTGGAAGGACAAAGCCTTTTTTGTTTTTTGTGTTTTTTTTTCCCCTGCTTTTTGCTTTTGGACCCTTCTGATATATTCCTTGAATTGTGGAGACCAGATGTTCAATCCTGCACGTATGCAGGCCCACGCCAGGGCCTTTGCACATGCTCGCTCCTTTTTCCTGGAAGCCTTGTCTCTATTCCTTATACAACCAGCTCCTTATTTTTTCCTTTGTGTCTCAGCTCAGTGCCTATGCTTCGGGCGGCCTTCCCTAACCCCTCGCCTTGTCATCTGCCCTCTCGGCCTTTTGCGGTTCTTTTTATACACCTGCCACCATCTGCCACCATTTGACTTGTCTGCCTCCTTGTGTAACGTGTCCTCCTTTCTGGAATATAAGCCTCACGTGCACAAAAATGACTTCTCCCTCGTTCACTGCTATACCGTCAGCACCCAGAATCAGTGCCTGAGATAGAGCAGGAGCTCAGCAAATGTTTGTGGAACAAATAAATGACTTTTGGGTGGATCGCCAGCTTGGAGGGCATCTCTGAACGTGCCCCCACCTCCAAGAGCCTTTGAGTTTACGAATATTTTGCCTCTGAAGCAGTGGTGACTCATCCCGTAGCCATGAAACACAAGAAGGCAAATCCTTCGGCCTGGATGAAGAGGCTTCTCCACGAGACACGGGAAGGCTGTCCCGAAAGATAGTGAGCTGAGTCTGCGGACCTTCCTCCCAGGGTCCCTTTGGGCAGCGGGATGGGGGGCTTCCCTCTGGCACGCGCACCCCTGTCCCAGACACAACGTAGCACACGCCGGCTTGGGCCAGCGGGAGTCTCAGGAGTGGCCTTAAATCACGCAGTGGTCCCGAGGCGGGAGCAGACCGCTGGCCCCAGTCCTAGATCACCGGCACGAGGCGGATGTCATATATCACCCAACTCCATAAAGCCTTGGTGGCACCCGGGAAGCTGCTCGAAGCGCTTCACTGAACAGCGCGGAGTAATTGTCCTCATATGTAACTTGCCCTGCGCTCAGGAGGGCCACTGCTGCCTTTTCATTCTTCCCGTCTTTTCTTATTGCTAGGTTTTATTCTCTCCCTCCCTCCTTCCCTCCTTCCCTTGCTTTCTTTTATTTTCTGAAAAGGAGTACAATGCTACCACTGTCGTTGTTTGGAACAATGCAGTGTGATGGGGGGAGAGGAGAGGAGACAAGGGAGAACTCGAGGGGATCCCAGAGCACAAGGAGAGCAAACCCAGGAGGACCCCGGCACCCCCCCCCCCCCGCAACCCCAACCCCGGAAAACCACGGAGCAGAGAGGGTCGGCCAGCCTCCTGTATGTGCTGGGTTCTCTGGTTGGTGGGTAGTGGGGAAGCCAGCGTGGTCCTGGGGCTGTGATGGACCTGGGTTCGAATGCTGGCTCCCTCCTTTACTTTCCCAGACATTGCGAGGGATGTGACAGCATCGTAGAAGGAAAGTGGACTCTAGGGACAGTCAGATATGGGTCCCGGTGCCCTTCCCACGACTCCCCTGACCTGAGCACCTTTCTCAAGCCTCTTTCCCCATCCTCACAGTGGGGTATGGACAGTGAGTTGCTCATGACGCTGGAGAGCGAAAGCAGCCACAAGCGTGCAGGTGCTTAACACACTGTAGAGAGCCCTACAGACAGGTGACAGCAACGATCAAGGTTATTAACCTCAGTGAATGATGCAGCGCTGCTCACAGGGAGCTGACGGTCCAGGAGCATCTTTGTCCAGAGCGGCTTCTGTGGGAGGAGATTCTGGTGCCCTGTCCTCCAAAGGGTGTCCCAGAGAACCTCTCTGTGACTAAATCAGACACAAAGTTAGGGGAAGGGGAGGGAGAGAGAGATTGTAGATCTTGGCCATTTGCCCTGTTGATGAGACAATGGGGTCTTGGGAAGGGGACCCTGTGTGGCTTCATGGGCGGAAGAGCAAAGAATCCTTTGTTTTCTTTGGACACTATGTGGTTGACCCAGGAGATGGCCAGAGCATAGAACGGGTGTTGTGTAACATCTGCTCCCTATTTAGCAAGGCCACTGGAGCCCCTGGACTGGCAGCCAGACCAGCTCATGGGTTGGTGGCAGTATGTGTTCCAGAAGCCCACCCATCTGGCTGGCTGTGCGCCCTAGGGCACGTTATTCAAACTTTCCAGACTCGGTTTTTGTCCTCATGAAACAGAGGCTCCAATTCGGGGACTGTGGGAGTCTGAACCCCCTTGAGCATCCCCTGGGTGGGGTTGGGGCAGGCAGGGGGACGAGAGTCCCGTGGTCCCCCAGGTCCTTGGCTCTGCTGTCTGTTGGTTCTGTACCATGATCACCCAGACAGGAAAGTTCTCAAATCCCCCAAACGAGGCCCACCCCCACCCCCAGATATCTAGATCCAAGTGTGTGAAGGTTTGCCCTTGCTGGAGGAGGAGTTCATATCCTTGAGATAGGGACGACTGAAAAGGGGATTTGAGGCCTTTCCTTCCTTAAAGTGTTGGTCAGCTGACCTGCCTCATCAATGTGAGTGGGCATCGTCTGATCTACTGAGGGCCTGACTGGAACCAGAGGGCAGAGGAAAGGCCAATTCACTCTCTCTGCTTGAGCTGAGACCTCTGTCTTCTCCCTCCCTTGGACATGGGAGCTCCTGGTTCGCAGGCTCTCAGACCCAACTGAATCACCACCAGCCTCCTCCTTCTCCAGCTTGCAGGTGACAAATCATGGGATCTTCTTGGCCTCCGTAACCACATGAGTCAATTCCTATAATAAATTTCCTCTTAATGTATCTCTAGATAGCCTGTTGGTTCTGCTTCTCTGGAGAACCCTGACCAATATGACCATCTGCTGGAGGGTTTCTTCAGCTCTTAAAATGTTGCCAGCCTCACCTCATCTAGCTGAGTCCCTGTGTTAGTGTTCTGGACTCTCTAACAAAGTGCTTTAAACTGGGTGGTTTTAAACGATAAGTATGTATTCTCTTGTAGTTCTGGAGGCTAGAAGTCTGAAATGAGAACATCGGCAGGGCCACCCTCCTTCCACAGCTTCTAGAGGAGGATCTCTCCTCGCCTCTGCTGCCTTCCGGGAGCCCCAGGCGTCCCTTGGCTTGTGGTTTCAATCCCTGTCTGTCTTCATGTGTCTTTCTTCTGTTTTTGTGTGTCTGTCTTCTTATAAAGACTGTCAGAATGGATTAGGGCCCACCCTAATTACTTATGATGTCGTCATCTTAGCTTGACTGTATCTGCGGAGAACCTGTTTCCAGATAAGGTCACATCCATGTTGGGGGTGAAGATTCCAACATATCTTTTTGCAGGGACACTGTCCAACCCACCACAGTTCTCTTTCGTCTTCTGTTATCTCTCCACCTGCTCAGCCATCCCCCTGTCCCCTCCAGAATGCCCCCCCCCCAAAAAAAAAATCTGTATGTTCTTCTCTTTGGCAGAGCTCTTAACCTCTCCAGGCACCTGCAGCCAAGATATACCCTCACTGATCTAAAACCATCCAGACGACCATGACTTTCGATTCGGCAGGGTCCGTCCTTCCTGGAACCCAGACCAGAGCTTCTTCCTTTTTTCTTTCCCGTTACACATAGCATACAAATGAGATCATGTTATACATACTGTTCTATACCTTGGCTGTTTTTGTTTGTTTGTTCGTTTGCTTGCTTACTACTTCGCAGTACATCATGGACATCTTTCCATGCTAACAAACATAGTTCTACGGCTTGCTTTTTAAGGGCCATGTAGAAGTGTGTCCGTGCATGGCTCTCCCATAATTTGCTGTCCATTAATAGGGTCGGATGATGCTCGGGTGCCTTAAATCTGCAGGCCTGTCTAATTCTAGAAGGAAACGGATGGCGCCCATCCTGGAGTCAGTGTCTGGAAACAACAAAAGGGAAGCTTTAGTAACACTGGAAATGTACTCTCAGCTCGTGTTTCCTTTTCAACACCCGTCTTGTTCATCTCACAGCTCAATGAACTGTTAACGTCACATGTATCTTTTGTTCCAGCGCCGAATCCAATTACTCCAGGCTTCTGCTAACTGCAGACAGATGAGATTTCACTTTCCCAGGGAGCAAGAGAAAGAGAGAGAGAGAGAGAGATTAAATCTGTATAGATGATCTTGGCAGGGCTGAGGGGGGTGGGGGAGGCACAGTGCTCCTTCGATCAGATGTGGCATCAGGTGCTTCCGTCTTCTGTTGGTGTGACTGTAAATTCCAGATCTGTTTTCCTGCGTTGAAGAAGGCCTCCGTTCCACCCATTTTTTGGTAGAAAGTGTTGAGTTGACTATGGCCACTGCCTGTCCACTTGAAGAGAAGCCGAGAGCCATCGAGGTTCCAGAAAGGAACACCTTTCCATTCAGGCCCAGAGGATGGCCCAGCATTTAACCCTGATTTCCCTTGTAGATAGTTCACCCCAGATCAGAAAGGGACATCATGACAAACGGCAATTTAAAGGTGAAAGGATACTTTTTCCTACTTGCCTAGATGGGGCTGACACCATCCCTGACTTGACCTTGAAGGTTTTCAAGCTGATGTCCATCCTTGACTATAATCCTCGCTCTTATGTTGCCCTGATTCCCCATCAGATCTTTTTCTTGCTTATCCTAATCCAGTGTTGTCATGTACTTGGTGGGGGTGGTGGGGTTCCATATCAGGGCTTTCACTGCACATTTCAAGTTTAGAAGGGCTGTCTCAGCTTTGTTTTTGTTTTTGTGTTTTGTTTTGTTTTGTTTTGTTTTTTTCTGAATGGAACACCAATAGGGGTGGAATTCCTGGAATCAGTTTTAGGCCCTCAAAACAACCAGGTCTTTGGAGTTAGAACATGTGGCTCAGATCTCTCCTAACGTTTATTATGGCTGTCATTCTGGGTGAGTTAAGGCCTTTCCTCACCTGTCAAGTGGCCCCTATAAGAGATCTAACCTCTGTTCGCCTCTGTGGACTTTTGCTGCTTTCAAGGGAAATGGGAACGACACAGCACTTTAAAAACTGCCAGGTGGTTGACCATGGGGACTCACTGATTTCTGGGATGCAAAGGAGTATGTGATTTGGAGTTTGGCAGATATGGGCTAGAATGCTGTTTCTACTTCTCTGAGTTGAATGTCCTCATCCATAGAATTTATAATGGCTAACGGTGATCGAAGGTATGCTATGTGCCATATTCAATTCTAAATGTTTTGTGTGGGTTGAAGTATCAACTTGCAATACGATCTCCATGGGGTAGACGCCATTAATATCTCCATTTTAGAGAAGAAAAAACAGAGGCACAGACAGGTGAAGAACGCTCTGAACCTGCCAAGGATTGTCCAGTCGGAAGCTGTCGTAGTTGGGATTTGACAAACCAGGCAGAGGCTCACCTCTGTCATTGGGTTGTGCTGAGGATCAGATTGGTGTCTTCCAGATTTCTCCACCACAAGGTTACCATTTTCCCCTTTGTACTTGACATCACGTGGTGAGATTTTCCAAGATTATGCCGATATCATCTTGCTCATGAAACTCCCCACCCACTGACCATAATATCCACTGTCAATTCCTACCTAAATTAGCCTCTCATTGATGGTTGCCCAATGGTGATTTTCTATTTCTATCACTCCTTCCACATTTAATAGTTGGAGTTCCACTGTAAGGAGGAGTCTTCTCTCCTCCCTACTTGTTCATTAACTAACTAGCTAGCTAACTAGCTACCTACCTAACTAAACAATACAGTATGGAATTAATGGACTCCTATTTCATTTAATGAATTGTAATCCATTGTGATCATTATTTACTCTGATGTTCAAATTGTCCTAGATTTCCCCACTGGGAGTCCCCTCAAGCTGCTCCCATGTACTTTTAAGCCATTTCTCTACTTAATGCCATGAGGTATTTCACATTTGTCTTGTACTTTCTTGCCCTGCTCCAGCCCTAGAACCAGCTGTTTCTCCAAGGACCCCTGGTTCCTATTAGTAAAGGATGGTATTTAGAAGCCAACGTTTGAGTGCTCAGGGTGCTCATTCTACTCTAGCTTCCAGGTTCTTTTAATGGACAGTGCTAGAAACACGTATGTGTATATGCATATGCATACATCTCTATGTCGATGTGTATGTATGTATGTGTGTACCTGTCTATCTCATACATTTATAGCCATACTTCCAATTCCAATCTGACACCATTCATCCCTGCTTTCTCTCTTCCCATATTTTAAAATCTCTCCTCTGACAGCGACAAACAAGATCCTTACTTTTCTCAGTATACTTACATAATTGTTAGTATCCCTGTATATAGCCAATATCCAAACCAGATAATTCTGGCTGTCTGTTTGACCAGTCACATCCACTGTCCTCTACCTCTTGCTGTCTCTTGGACAGCAAGCACGGTATGACCTCCACTCTCTTGATGGAGGGAAATTCAGGGAGGATCTCTTGGTGTGAAAGGAAGGTCCTACATTTGGGCCCCTGTAGGAGAAAAAAGGTCATGGTGGCATTTCTCTCCATCCAGGTGCATTCATTGAGGTTATAGTCAATGTCATTCACTGTTCTGGACGTTGGGACTACATATGTAGATAAACCCTAGTTCTGAACCTCAAAAACCTCATTGTTTCTTAAAGGACGTGGACATATGGACTGATATTGTTAATTAGAGTGTCAAAGATGCTATATAGAGTCTCTGCTACGTGACTGACTCTGCCAGGGAGGGCATAACAGAGAAGGGACCTCACTGGGTGACTATGAGTTGGCCAAGTGAGTAAGAGGGTGGGGGTGTGCTGGAAACAGACACTCCAGGCAGAAGGCACAGCAAGCCAAAGGCACAGAAGCGTGAAATTGTTTGTTCATTGGTAGGACTGCCACTCTCATCATCCTTTGGCAACTGCCTCTTGAAGGTCAGATGATTGCTCACAGTCAGGGCCATCAGAGACATGTGGGTTCACTCAGCAGGCCAACGATTTAATATCTCCTCAGACTTCTAGTATTTAAATCTTAATTTAGGCTTTGTTCGGGAGAGTCAGGGAAAGAGTTTTTGGTTCATAAAAACGTACGTCCCTCTTGGTTTAGTTAAGAAGTCAAAGACTTAATGCAAGATGTTCCAGATCATGTAGCTCTTTGGGAGTGTTCCCAAATAATCAGTTCATTGGTCCAGGGCTGGTGATATGGTGTGCTGTTGCATCCTGCTATCTGTACACATTTAGGGGGTGACTTTAGGTGCCTTCTGTGACAAAGGACAGGACCAGTTGACTGGTTTCTTTTTTAAAAATTTTAAAAAATGTATATTTATTTTTGAGAGGGACAGAGTGTGAGCAGGGGAGGGGCAGAGAGGGGGGGGGGACACAGAACCCGAGGCAGGCTCCAGGCTCCGAGCGGTCAGCACAGAGCCCGACGTGGGGCCCTGAACTCACTCACGTGGGGACCGCGAGATCACGACCTGAGCCGAAGTCGGACGCTCAACCGACTGAGCCACCCGGCTGCCCCAGTTGACTATTTTTTATTACGTAAGGAGTTGTAGGTGAAACCTGAATTGCCTGACTGAAACCACATTCCTGGTGGTTTCAGTGAGGCTTTATTTAGCACCTGTCATAGGCTAGTATCCTGAGCAGTTCTAGTTTATCCATGGCTCCAGAGTGAACCAGGGTCACAGGAAATTCTTCTGGTTGGTGATGACCTCCTTTCACTATTATATTATGCTTCCCATTTCACCCAACCCAAACACATATTGGCTCCGTTCAATATTGCCCGACCCGTCCAGCTTGGACCAAGAACAAGGTAGAACCAAAGAACAGTCTCCTAAGCCTCCAAATGCTCTTGGGATCCCATAAACCACCATGGAGACTGGAGGCACCAATTAAGGATTTGTCATGATTTTCTCAAACGTGGGGCAAGTGCTCCTCTGTGCAGGCCATGAAGAGAAAGTTGGGGAAGCAAATTGGTGCTGTAAACAAGCTCTCGAGGGCCATGTTTTCTTGAGACAAGAAATTGTTTACAAGCTCCATGGGAGTGCCATTTACATAAAACAATCACTATGCTCATTACCAAGCATTTTCATTTATTCATTAAAACAGGTACCTGCAGGACTTGGCAAACCTTTGTTTGCTGGGTTCTGTGGATTTCTGTTCCCCCAAAGGGAGATTTGGGAGGAATATTTACTCCTTTAATGTTTTCAGTCTGATGATAGTAACGGGTACCATATACTGAGGACTTGCTCAGGGCCAGCTGCTGTGGATACATTTTGTTATGTAACCTTCACAGCAGTCTGGTGACGTGTGACATCTCATCCCATCTGATGCATTAAAAAAATGAGATTCACGGATTCGTGGTGCTCATCCAAGACCTTCTGGCAGGTGGGCAGTGGGGCTGGGCTGGCTGCTTCTCTGGGGCGAATTGGATAGGCTGAAGCTGTTACTACGCAGAAGCCGTGTGTAAACCAAAGGGTAGGCCGGAAGCTTGCACACCTGTTTTGCTGTCTCCTTGAACAGTTGCAGCCTTAGCAGAGGGCCAAGGAGCTCCAAAATGCTTGCTGAAAGCGAGGTTTTACAGCTGGTGAAAAATAGCCCATAACTGGGGGTCATTGGCTCCTACCTTGATCTGATTGGGGAAATCTGGGTTCAGCCCTGCCGTACGAGTCAAATCACATCCTCTTTCTGGGCCTCTGGTTCTCCATCTCTAAAATGGGGGGAAATTAACTAGTTTAAGAGGTTCGTGGGTCTGGGTGCCTGGGTGGCTCAATCGGTTAAGCGTCCGACTCTTAAAATTTTTCTTAAATGTCTATTTATTTTTGAGAGACAGAGAGAGAGAGAGGGAGAGAGAGAAAGAGAGAGAGAGAGATGGACAGACAGGGCATAATCAAGTAGTGGCAGAGAGAGAGGGAGACACAGAATCCGAAGCAGGCTCCAGGCTCTGAGCTGTCAGCACAGAGCCCGACACGGGGCTCGAACTCACTAACCGCGAGATCATGACCTGAGCCGAAGTCAGACGCTCAACTGACTGAGCCACCCAGGTCCCCCTAAACGTCTGACTCTTGATTTTGGTTCAGGTCATGATCTCACGTTTGTGAGATCGAGCCCTGAGTTGGGCTCCATGCTTGGCTGTGGAACCTGCTTGTGATTCTCTCTCCCTCTCCTTCTGCCCCTCCCCGCCCCGCCCCATTCGTGCACATGTGCTCTCTTTCTCTCTTTCTGTCTCTACCAGAAACAGAGAAAAAAAAAAGAGGTTTATGGGTCTTGATCAGATCCATTGGTAGGGTTTTGGAGGGGGATGCTTGAAATTAAATGCAAAATTACGTGCAGTGCGTGTTTCGGGTCCTCGGAATGGTTTCTGGTCTAATACTAATCACCACGACGACAACAGAAGTGACAATTTTATTGAGTACCGAGTACGATGCTCTTTACTTTGTCTTATTTAATTCTCACAAAGCCCTATGAGGTAAGGATTATTATTTTCACTTTACATGCGGGCGAAACTCAGGCTAAGGAGTTATGACCACAAAGCTGGTGAGCGGCAGACGGAGGGTGAGAGCCCAGGGAGGCCTTGACCTTAACCGCATCACTGCCTCATATCTGTCCTGCTCCAGGCTTCTTCCTCAGTCCTTGAAGACGTGAAAAAAAAAATGACCACACGGAATGATAGCTCTGACCGGTCGTGGTTTGGAAGTGAAGATTGGGGGGGTTGTGAGGGCGGTCATGAAACACCACCTCCCACCGCCCTGGAGGAGGGAAGTCACCGGCTTGCTTGGCCACTCTGCCATTCACTCAGCAAACACCAAACTCCCATGGCCTGTGCCGGGTGCTGTGAGCCTGGGGATGGGGCCTTCACACGGCCTGGGGCAGTGGGGAGGATAGGAAAGACCCTGCTGAAGTGCAATCTCATCTGGGGTTTTGCAGCACCTTCACCGAGTCAGGGACAATTCCTGGAGCTTGTGCCAGGAGGCCTTTACGGCAACAACAAATTATAAGCTCACTTTATTGAGTCTTTACCTCTCCCCAGGGCCTGCTCCCATTCAGCCTTCACGTGGATCCCCCGCGTGGGTGCTGCTGTGACCATTTCCCATCTGAGGAAACCAAGGCTCAAGGGGCCGGAGAGACTTGACAACATTTATGCAACGAGAAATGGCGAAGTCAGGACCAGAACTCGCGTCTGTCTGACTCTCCAATCCCCGAGCGCCAGGCTTCCGTCATCCTAGGGGGAGGAGACTGACCGGAGCCCAGGAGGAGGGCAGGCTCTGGGAGACACAGGGGTTCACACGTTCGCTGTGGGGTCTGCTGATACGGAGTTTTCTCTCCACTTAGGGGACAAGGGACTGAGGACCAGGGAGGGAGTGGGGGTCTCCACGAGGCCGGGCGGCTGATCCGCTCCAGGGCTGGGGTTCCCTTCTGGGCCGGCCCGGTGCCAGAGCCTCCGTGCTTCTCACCAAAACACAAGCTTTGAAACTCAATGCCAGGACTCCACGCCGAAGAAGTCCCACCTCTCTCTTCACCTGTCTCAATGGGCCGTGCAGATTCAATACCTCCACACAGCATGCACCTGCTCCCTGGGTCTGAATCTATGCTCTTACCCTTGTTAGCTAGGTGACCTGAGTCAGGCTACCTGGCCTCGCCGAGCGTCTCTTTTGCTGACTGTAAAACGGGGAATAGCATAGCACGGGCTTCCGAAAGCCAGAAATGAGATAAGGCGTGGCACCTTGCCGAGAGTAACGCTGTTCTGTCATTGCTTACTTCATTTTTCGCAAATAGGAAGGCATTCGATAAATTATTAAGTTGCTGTACTGATGGAGGAGGGAGGTGGCGGATAGGACTCAGGACTTTTCCACCTTCTTCTGAGCCTGCAACTCGAATTCTGTTACTATCCTCCGATGTGACATTGTTTGCACACCTTCCCCAGGGAGCTAAGCAGGCACCTAATTAGCAAAGGTGGTTTAGCTCCAAGGGGTGGGGTTGCGTCCTCCGCTGGATGATGGCCTGGTGGCGCCCCGCCAGGGGCTGTAGGAGGGGGTGCAGGGTAGAGGGCATTGCATCCGCCCTTTACAGCCCTCCTGCTCCACCCCTGCCTGCCTCCTCCACTCTCCCTCTTCCCATCCGCCCACTTGAGCCCCAGAGCAGCCATTGTTTGTTCCCAAGAAGAAAAGAAACACAAGCCACAGACCTAACAGCCCCCTCCCCACTCCCCGCCCCAGTTAATCTAAGAAAACAAGGATGTGGCCACACACACACACACTGTCGTGAAGAAGCTGAAAGCCAAGGCTTCATGTGAGGCCCTGTGATTGTAGGACACAGAGCTGTAACTCAAATCCTGGTTTTTATCCCTGAAGTGAGATCTCTTTCTCCCACTCAGCTGCCTTTTCCTTCGGTCTCTTTCTCCTGAGAGACTGAAGATACCCAGGGACGAGGGCCTGACTGTATGTGACAAGAGAACCCTAACCACACCTTCTGCAACAATGAGCCCGAATGGGCCGGACTCGGGCAATGACGGACAGCTTTCCTATTCTTTGCCCTGGCTCCTGATTCGGGACCCACCAGAGAAAGCCAAGTACGTTCCCCGAAAAACCCACTGCGGAAGACGGGCCACTTACTGTCTGCCCGCCTCCAGCTGCCTGAGCCACAGCCTCCGGTCAGAACTCTCTGGAAGCCTCCTTCATTTACCAGATGGCTCTCCCGCTCCTGCCTGCCTTCGAGTCTCTGTCAGACCCAAGCGATGGTGGCCGACTCCTTGGCTCTGAGTAAATAACCTCTGTTTGTCCTCATTTGGGTAGTCTTTGTTTACTTCCACACTTTCCACCCCTGCGAATCCACTTTCCAGCCCAGGATGGCCTCCCTTCGGATCTGGACTATTGGCATGAACTTTACAGGGGCCTGGACCCATTTTGCTTTAGGGCTCTAGTCCATTTACCACGCACTTGTGGCCTCATGACTCTTCCTCAAATTCCAGGACGCTGTAATTAAATTAAAGTATTTGTTTAAAGCCACCAGTGACTTTCCACAGCTCAGGAATTAAGTGTTAATTCCCATCTGGGGGCTATAGCGGGATACGTGGTTATATGTGCTTGTTCTCAAGGTGGACAGCTGAGTTCATAATCAACTATAAGCATCGGGGCGCCGGGGTGGCTCAGTTGGTTGAGCGTCCGACTTCAGCGTAGGTCATGATCTCGCGGTTGACGAGTTCGAGCCGCACGTCGGGCTCTGTGCTGGCAGCTCAGAGCCTGGAGCCTGCTTCGGAGCTGGAGCCTGCTTCGGATTCCGTGTCTCCCTCTCTCTCTGCCCCTCCCCCGCTCATGCTCTGTCTCTCTCTGTCTCAAAAATAAATAAAAATTAAAAAATATTTTTAAAAAAATCAACTATAAGCGTTCCTTAAGGTTTCTCGGTCTTAGTTTCCTTGTCTGTGACATGGGCACAATAATGTCTTCTTCATGAGATTGTTGTGAATTGTGGGAATTAATGAGATTGTGTAGTCCTTAAACCAACAGGTATTTATTGAGTGCCTATTATGTGCCAGACACGGGGATACAGTGAGCATAGCAAAAACAACGTCCCAGCCTTCCCCTTGGGGAGATTCCATTCTACTTTAGGGAGACAGGAAACACACGTATGCAGAGTGTCAGGTGATTGATGGGAATGAAAAATGATATAGCAACTGTGGAAAATATTTTGGCTGTTTCTTTTTCATTTAAGTTTATTTATTTATTTTTGAGGGAGAGAGACAGAGAGAGACAGAGAGAGCACATGCAGGGGAGGGACAGAGAGGAGACAGAATCCCAAGCAGTCTCTGCACCATCAGCACAGAGCCCGATGCGGGGCTTGAACTCACGAACTGTGAGATCATGAACTGACTGATCCGAGATCGAGAGTCAGGTGCTTAACCAACTGTGCTACCCGGGCATCCCTACTTTGTTTGTTATAAAATTAAATATACCCTTACCCTAAAATCTTACTCATGTGCATTTGCCAAGAGAAATCAATGTGTTGTTCACACAAAAACCTGAATGCAAATGTTGATTGATAATCACCAAACACCAGAAACAACCCAACTGTCCCTTGATGGGTGGCCAGATAAACAAACCAAGGGGGCAGGCCCACAGCCATGCCTTTTAAGGGTTTTGAGTGATGTGATGGTTTATTTTAGGTGTCACCTTGACCGGGCCACAGGGTGCTTGGATATTTGGTCAAACATTATTCTGGGACAGTCCATAAGGGTGTTTTGGGATGGGATACATTTATTACTTTTTTTATTTTTTTTCAAATTTCTTTATTTAAATTCTAGTTAGTTAACATTTAGTGTAATATTGGTTTCAGGAGTAGAATTTAGTGATTCATCCCTTATATATGACACCCAGTGCATGGATGGGATTACATTTATTTATTTTTTTAAATATTTTTTTTATTTTTTAATATATGAAATTTATTGTCAAATTGGTTTCCACACAACACCCAGTGCTCATTTTTTAAATATTTTTTAATGTTTATTTATTTTTAAAGAAAGAGAGACAGAGCATGAGTGGGGGAGGGGCAGAGAGAGACAGAGACACAGAATTCAAAGCAGGCTCCAGGCTCTGAGCTGTCAGCACAGAGTCTGATGTGAGGCTTGAACTCATGAACCATGAGATCATGACCTGAGGTGAAGTTGGTCACTTAACCCACTGAGCCGCCAAGGCTCCAATAGGATTACATTTAAATGGTTAGATTGAGTAAAGCAGGTTCCTTTCCCTCCTGTGGGTGGGCCTCATCCAATCAGTTGAAGGCCTGCCTAGAACAAAAAGCTAACCTTCATCAGGATGAGAGGGAATTCATCCTCCTTGACTGCCTTTGAGCTGAGATCTCGTCTTTTTTATTGCCTTGGGACTCACACTGAAACACCAGCTCTTCCTGAGTTTGGAGCATCCTCGTTTTCTGACCAGAACTCATTCTCAGCTCTTCTGTGTCCTCCGTTTGCAGACTGTAGATCTTGGCACTTGTCAACTTCCATAATAATGTACCCCCACACCTAATAAAAAATCCTATCTCTATCTCTATCTCTATCTCTATCTCTATCTCTATCATCTATCTCTATCATCATCTCTGTCTCTATCTCCTGCTGGTTGTTTCTCTGGAGAACCCTGACTGATACAAATGGGTTAAAGGAGGTGCCTTTCCTGAAGGTGCTTTGATGACTCAGTGGTGCTTTATGCACAGACAGGATAGATGTTATTACTCTCTTACTTGGCCTTCCTTAGCCTCAGTTTCCATCTCTGTAAAGTGGTCTCAGGAGGCTGTTGTGGGGTCTTTCCTGGGCACCCTGTCTCAATTCAACCCCCACTTTCCTGATCTTTCTGCTCAACCCTGATCACCATAAGTATGTTGTGCCTCTTGCTTATTGATTCTCTCCCACTGGAATGTAAGCAGGGACTTTTGCTGACCGTTTTGGCACCAAAACAGGAGCTGGCCCATAATAGCTGCTCAATAAAATTGTCTAACAAATGAATGGGAGCATCTTATGGATCACCATCTCTCCAGCAACCAGCCTAGGGGGTGAGCTAGAGGAGGTGGGAGACATGTGTGCTGAATGAATGAATGAATGAATGCACAGTTGGATGAATACACATATCTGAGAGCATAGACCCACAGGAGGCAGGAAAGGAAATAAGACCCATTTCAGTTGAGAGGGAGCCTCAGTTCTTTGGCGTGTGTCACAATACGGTGCTTATTAAAACGTGCTTTGGGGAATGGAAAGGGTCTCCTGCTCTTCAACCTCTGTTGTCTCTCATCGGGTGCCTTCCGGAGGGGTTGACTTGCAGATGCCTGTGAAGCGTCCACAAATTGCCCGCGTGCAGTTCTGTGGGATCCGCGCGTACCCAGCTCCGGGGCGTGGGCTCACCCTCTCCTCCACAATAATCCTTTTTTGATGAGGATGGACCCACGGCAGCCCCGCTCGTCTGAGGCATGTTGACTAGCGTGTTCCCAGCCTGTTTCATATGGATTAGGCAGGGGCACGGAGTCCTCGCGTGTTTTCTCTGTGCATTTCAGAACCCGGCGAAATTACATTACAGATTCATTGTATAAACAGGATAGTGAGCAGAGCCATTGTCAGCCACCCCCGCAGTCAAACAGCGGTGATTGCGAGGCTGAGGGACGCCCGGGCTGGCTGCATGCAAACCTTGCACAACAAACCGGTCACATGTTTGTTCATTTAATCTCCGGCTTCTAAATGCCAATTTGGTAGCGAAAATCACCGTTTTGCACACTTCAGCTGGGAGATAATGGGGGAACGAGGTGACCGGCAGAGGCAATGCAAAGGTGTCCCCTCTCAAGTCTAAACAGGGCTCAGAGGGGTTAGTAGGGTTGGGGCCAAGTGTGGGGCCAGCTCCTCACCAGGCGTGTGGCCTCGAGCAAAGTACTAAACTCTGCCGAGCCTCAGTTTCCTCCTTAGAGAGATGAGAATATCTATGTCACCCTGTTATAAGTAAATTACACGTAAATTACGTGAATTCCCCCTGTGTCATGTGTGAGCACAGACCTGACACGCAGTGGGTGCTGAGCACATGTTAGGTGTCTCAGGGCACTTCACTCGTTCCTCGTTCATCAATCACGATTCGTGTGTGAATAATTATTGAGAACATACCACATTCACAGATGTAAGGACCTTGACCTTTCACGAGTTTGAGCCTTGGTCCTACAACCTATAGGAAGGAACCTCTCTGATCCTTAGTCTCCAAACCTGCAAACTATGGCTTTCACCTCTACTGTGGTTATTTTGGGGATTAAATGGGAGGGAGGCCGTGAGGGTGCTGTAAAAAATGACAAAGTGTGATACTCGGGTTAGCTGTTATTATAGTGATAATAGCACATACTTAAAAGCAACTCTTCAAGCAGTTAATATGTGTTTAACTCATTTTCTCCTTATAACAACCCTAAAAGGTAGGTGTTATTATTATCCTCGTACTGCATATGAGGAAAGTGGGGCACAGAGAGGTTAAGTAACTTGGCCCAGGTCACCTAGTGGGTAAGAGAAGGAGCCAGAAATGGATCCCAGGTATCCTGGCTTTAGGGTCCTGGCTTCTGATGGCTTTTCTATGCTGCCCAACAACGGTAATCATCACAGCAGGCAGTGCCTATGCTGGGTCCGAGGTTTTTCTGGAACATCTACCTGAATTATCTGGAGGCCCCACAGGTCTGCACCTGCTGGCTTCTGGTTAGTTCTTGATGATAACAATAGAAATTCACTTTGCTTAACTTAAGCAGGAAAAGGAATATACTGGAAGGATATTAGGGAACTTGCCAAGTTGATATGAAGGTTGGAGAACCATAGGCAAGAGCCATGAGAGGCAGCCACCTCTGAAAGTCTGGTTCTGCTCAGCTCCTATGCTGTGCTCTTAGCTCTGTGTGTTTTAGGGTTGTGTAGGGAGGGTATTGCTCCCTTTTGGCTTCCCGAATGGGAAGACGGTCTTTATCTCTTTTTCAACTTGGAAATCTCCCAGAAGAAAGGGGGTTTAGATATTCTGCAGTCCCAAGTAACAAATGATCGAAGGTATTATCCCATTTAACAGATGTGGAGGTTAAATGCCTTGTCCCAAGTCCTGAAGGTGATGAAGCAGCTCAGTGCTGCCAGCTGAGCATCTTGTGGTCTGCTCAGACCCCAGACTGCCTTCTTTAAATTTTTAAAAAATATTTTATTTATTTTTAAGGCAGAGAGAGACAGAGCATGAGTGGGGATGGGGCAGAGAGAGAGAGGGAGACACAGAATTGGAAGCAGGCTCCAGGCTCTGAGCTATGAGCACAGAGCCCGACACGGGGCTCAAACTCACAAACTGTGAGATCATGACCTGAGCCGAAGTCAGATGCTTAAACAACTGAGCCACCCAGGCGCCCCTCCTTCTTGAGGACACAGATGGATATGACATCCTCCTGTTGTTTCCTAAAATCCAAAGATATCTCAAAAGTACTTATATTCTCTGTTCTGGGTATTTTTTCCTTTCAAGTTCTTTGTGCTGTGGTAATAATAAACAAAGATGGATTTTCTGACTTATACAGAAGGATGTTCATGACAACTTTGTTTATTATATAGAGATACTATATGTAATGTAAACATCCAGTATCAGGGGATCTTTAAGAACGTTATCTATATATGACAGAATATTATAAAAATTTTTAATGAGTTAGGAAAATCAATAAGTAAATCAAAACAAAATAAAATAACACTGATTGTAGACTATCAACTAGATTTTGGGAAAAAAGTCTCTCATATGGATAGAAAAAAGACTGGAAAGAAATATGTTTAATTTTTAGTAGTGATTATTTTTGGTTCCAGGGGTTATGATAATTTTTACTGTCTTTTTTCTTATCAAAATTTTCCATAATGAACCTACACTTCTGTTACAAACAGAAAAAGGGTCCAGAAAAACAAAGCCAGGACACCCAAGATGACGAGGCTTTGTGGGGAAAATGGAGCCAGTATACTCCACTGGTGTGGCATAAATTGGTACTGGTCTTTTGGGGGAAAAAAATCACAGTAATGTATAGATAAATGTTCAAATGAGGTTTATGCCCTTTGATCCTGAACACCTACCTCTGGGAATTTCTTCTTATTCTAGGGATATAATTCACTGGATGCTGAAAGCTATGTGCAATGGGGATGCTCATTATGGTGTTACGTACAATAACAAACACCGTAAAAAAGCTAAATGTCCAACTATTGGTGAATGGCTTTGTAAGTTGTGGTGTCAGTGTGAAAGGGGATTTGGGCACCATTAAAATGGTAATTATGAAGAAGAAAGCAACACGGAACCCATTTATGGTAGATGCAAGGACAAGAGGCAATCAAGGACATCAAGGACATCAAGGACATCAAGGAATGCAAGGACAATCAAGTCTGCAACCATTTAACACGTGTCAGTGTCCAGAGCCCAGAGTAGATGCTCCACACATGGGAAGGAAAACAATCATTATGGGGGAGTGAAAGGGTTTCTGGGAGATTAGCCTTAGTTTGTTTTTTTTTTAAGTTTATTTAAATATTGTTGATACTTCATCTTCTTTTTGAAAAGATGGTCATTATTTTATCTTGTTATTTTTTTTTTTAGTGTTTTTAAAGATTTTATTTTGAGTCATCTCTACACCCAGCATGGGGCTGGAACTCACAACCCTGAGATCGAGCCAGCCGACCTGAGCCAGCCAGGTGCTCAGATACTTCATCTTCTTGCTGAGACTTGTACTCCGCTTATCAAAGCTCTGTTTAGATACCGGGGTGAAGCAGACAGAGGGAGTGATGGGTGGGCTCTACAAAATGAAAATGCAACTAAAATGATTGTGTAGGGGGCTACAGAGGAACCTGAGTGCAATGTGACTGGTGCTCCGTGACCCTCTGCAAGCCCTGGGTTTCAGGGTCACTTCTGAGAAATGGAGGAAAGGTGAAACTCAGTGCCTGGGAGGCTTCCAGCTCTGATATTTTCCAAATCTATGACATTTATTGAGCCCTATTACCAGGTGCTTTGTTATGCACTTTGCTGATAATCACTCTTTGGGGATGGTCCTACTGCTAGGCATCATTTTAAGGACAGGAAACTCAGATTCAGAGTAGTGAAATGCTTCTTGCGAGGCAAATAGCCAGCAAGCAGTGAAGCAA
Source organism: Neofelis nebulosa (assembly GCF_028018385.1). Taxonomy (NCBI): domain Eukaryota; kingdom Metazoa; phylum Chordata; class Mammalia; order Carnivora; family Felidae; genus Neofelis; species Neofelis nebulosa. The sequence goes on from NC_080793.1 coordinate 15,271,995, forward strand.
AATAGCCACATTTCTTACCCCGCCACACATTTTATTTTCCAGGCCCAGCATCACTACAGCCTCTGAGGTTCATCCCGCCCTGGACCTCCTTCCCTCCTTCCCTCTCTCCATCTCTCTGGAGATTTTGAACCCAGGTGACTTGTCACAGTTGACCGTTGACCTCATAGAACCTACAGGTTCACCAGTCAGGAGGAGAATATTCATTGTCTGGGGATGGAGATGGAGAAGGTATAGGAGATTTGCCCTCATGTGGTGGGGCTTAAAAAGGTGGGTTAAGAAATCATTGTTTCCTTATTTCTTTATGTGTGTCTTTTTCCTAAAAGTGGGAGGGTCTGGGAAATTAATCCTGATTAAGGAAGGGTACCGTCAGTTTAGGGCTAATCTAAGTTTTCCAGTTTTTTGTTAATTGTAGTAACTGCAGTGCCCAATTTGTACAATGAAACCACACACATTTCCTAAGGATCTCTGCTCTGCTATAAGTGAGAGACAGAAGGTCTCTGTCTTAGCGAGGGGCTCCCCGCTAAGTGCCCTAGTGTGTATTCAGACCAGGTGAGAGGCAAGAAAGGTTTGATGCAGAGAAATCCAAACACGCAATGTGAAGCATTTCCCAGCATACCTAAAATTGTCCGTGGTGTTTGGAGAGTGAAATAATAATTTTCATAAAGAAGAAAGGAGAGGGAACGGCAGAATGGGAGTTTAGGGATTACACGGTGCCGAAGCACATTCACCACGGCAATTACGGTGCCGCGGGCGGTTCTCCAGCATGTTGTGAGCTTTCCTGAGTTATCACCTGCGTGGGGAAGAGATCGCAATGCTCACCACCCCCACCCCTGACCCGGTGAGAAGAGGGCCCTGGTGCTGCCTCCTATTGTGTGACCTTGGGCAGTTCACAAAGCCTAGAGCTTTTGGCTGGACGGGGCCCTAAAAGGTAAGCCAGTTCAACCCCATCCCAGCCAAGCCCGAAAATCCCTTTACCCTGTTAGACAAGAAAGACCACGAGAGAGACCACTAACCTGGTAGCTGCCCCTGCTTGAGGGCCTAGGATGTGTCCTTCCAATCAGCCTGCACTCAGCCTGCACAGGCCCACAAGGTCTGTGTTAGAACTCAGATCACACGGTCGGTCTCAGTGCAGTGTCCCAGAACGTGGGGACCTGAAAGGAGAGAGAGAGGGAGAGCTGTTTACCCACCCCGAGGCGGGTTCTGGACCCATCTAAAAGTCCTGTAGCATAGAGGACAGGAGAAGTGAGGGCGGGGGAGAGCCAGATTGCTGGGCTTCCTCCCATGCAAGGAAAGAGCCCTGGGCAAGATCACCAGCAAAAGGGACACTGTGAAAACACACGAGGTCTCTAGGGCACAGCCGGCAGCACCGTGCATCAGCACTGCCCAGTGCTGGACAGCTCCCTCTACCACTTTTTGGAGGAGGGGAGGGGGAGAATGGCTGTGGTCAATGTCAGGAAGGAAGGGTTTGAGGTCTCCTCTAGAGATCTCCCTTCTGCATCAAGTAGGGCAAACAACATTTGGGACTGTCATAATGAGGCCCGAGTGAGCGAATGTGCAGGAGGGGTCTCTGTACACTGGGAAGCACTGCCTCCTGAACGGGGTGGGTAATCGTCCCACGGAGCCATGGTTCCGTCTTAGAAAGTGTGTAGCAAGCAAAGTTCACAACATGGGGGGGATGGCTTCTAGGCCTGGGTCGCTCCTCTGCCACTTGCGGGGGAAGGGAAGGGTGGGGACAGAACAGTGCATGCGGAGTTTGCTAGTGCTCGGGCACTCCTGCCCTGGGGGGCTGTGCATTCAGTGGTCTCTCTGCCTGGGATCCTTTTCCTCCAGGCACATTCTCCTGGACCTGAGTCCCAGTCTCCGCTTCCAGAGAACTAAGTTAGGACACAGCTTCAGTGAGAACCATGTAGCCCCTTCCCCTGCTTTCCTTCCACTTCCTGACAGTGATTCTGCAGGCATCACGTGCTGTATCTGATCATTTATTGTCTGTCCCTCTTCTCTGAAATCCACGAGGGTAGCCCTTTGTCACTTGTGTTCATGCTCTGTCACCAGGACCTAGTCCAGAGCTGGGCTCATCGTAATGCCCGATGACTCCACTAGGGGAATGCGTGGTGTTCCAGGTGGAGCCTCGGAGGCCGGAATGTTCCTAAGGTGGTCATGCTACAAGGATCCAGAATTTAAGGTCTTTTGCTTCTCAACTCTGGAGGAAGTCCACAGACTGTCAGAATTAGGTCAACTAAGGTGAGAGTTGCTACAATTTTCCTCGGGAATTTTTTGTGCTCAAAATGTGAAAGGACAAGGCAAAAGACCTTTGACACATTTAGTGTTGACCATTACTGGGATGGTTCTGAGGGATGAGGTATCTTGGAAAGTGTTCTGGCCTTGGGGGCAGAAAATTGCTCATTCATTTATTCAGCTAATGTTTCTGGAGTGCCCACGCTGTGCCAGACTCTGGGCCAGTCCTGGGGACTGATGCCTGAGATGCGGTCTGTGCCTTCAAGAACCTTCCAGAGACCCGGGTTTCAATCTCTGGTTTGTCCCTAATTGGCCACGTGACCTCAGCATGGTGCTCCCTTCTCTGGGATCTGTCTTCCATTCCTAAAGCAAGAGCATTGGGCTGGGTGATTGCTGAGGCTCTGGGCCGGCTCCCTGTCTCAAGGGCTGAGTCTTGCTTCCAGACAGGCTGTCTGATTTTCATGGCCATCAATATTTCTCTAATCATCATTTTCTCTGGGGACTGAAATTAAAGCTAACTGGTTTTTCCAGATATAATTTCAACATTGTCACAGTCAATACATTTAGATCAAACCCGGGCGGGAAAGAGGGCGGCAGCTCCCCCCACGTATCAACAGAGGGTGAGCCCAGCGAGTGTCCAATGATGTCCCATTACCCACCGCCGCTCCTGAGACTCAATCCCCCTGTGCCACAAATGCCTGCAACCAGCGTCCGTCCACATCCTGCCTCCTATTCCTAGTGTGTGCTAATGAATGCATCGATTTTCCTATTCTGTACCACAACAGTTATTTCAGAGATAAATGCCTCCTGTTTGTGGTTATTAAATCTGTTTCATGTTGGACAGCTGAGGGTGGGTGGGAAGACTGGTCTGGGTAGAGCCAAGTGGGGGGCAATCTGGGACAGATCTCAACTCAATTTTCAGCAGGCTACAGGGCTTTGGAGCCGCCATTGCTCTCTGAGCCTCAGTTTCTCATCTGTGATGGGACAGTGTTGTGGTGTGCCTGAGGTTTTAAAATTGTTGTAAAGCAGCAGAATGTTTTGATTATAGGAAATGTTATTATAAGGCAATGTGTGAAACAGATGAATAGGAGTGGCTTTTTCTGTAAGGGGGTGGGATGGGACTCCCTCCCACCCGGCCTCCTCCCTGCTCCCTCTGGAGCCCTGGGCACCTGCAGGGAACCCCGAGGCTCTGAAGGGCATGGTCTGAAAACTGTCAAGCTAGATGGATGCAACAGGTATTGTAGGGTTCTCAGTGACAGGTGACGGGGAGCGGGCCAGGGAAGCAGCAAAAGGAAGGGAGGATCTGGTCTGGCCGGACAGGTAACTCAACTGCCCTCTAGGAGGTGGCCCGTGAGCATTAATATCCTAATGCCTGAATGTTGCTGCCTTTTGCTCAGAATCCTCCTCTCCAGCTGTATCCCGAGAGAGGCACCCTGGCCCCCGGTGGGTTGGTAAGTGTGCCTACTCCTGGGCCAGACAAATCTGGGTTTGAGTCCCAGCCCAGACACTTTCTAGCTCTGTGACCTTGGACAAGGCTCTACACGTCTCAGAACCTGAGTTTCCCCATCTGCAAAATGGAAACACCACCACCAAATTAATGATGGTTTCCTATACGTACCGTGTGGTTCTTTGAGCTGATACAATCACATGCACTTTAATCCCTAGGAACAATTGTAACAGGAGGCTACGCTTTGACAAATTAGTCCCATGCTTAATTTTGGTGCTAACGTCTAGTCTTTGCAATCCTCTAGCAAGGAAGGGGTCAGCATATTTACCTTCAGGGGAGGCTCGGAGAGGAGGGGGCATGGCCTGGGGTGTTTGGGGGACCAGCAACCGTTCACATGACTGGAGGAGAAGCTCAGCGTGGGTCGTGGTGGCTCTGAGGGCCCAGGGGGCATTCAGATGGAGACAGCCAGGAAGCTCTCTGACACATGGGCCTCAAGCTGGAGAATGAGTCAGAGCTGGAGACTGGGACTCATTAGCTCCCATACTGAGACAGCCGGGAGACATCCAGAAGGATATGTAGACAGAAAAGGAGAGAGACAGGAAAGCCCGAATTTGCGTGGCTAAATGAAGCCATAAAAAGATAAGAAGACCCTTTGGAAGGCAGACTGAAGCCTTTTCCTGGAGCTTGTCGTGCGCTCCCCAAGGTTGCTGCCTTTACAACCCAGCGGCATTTAAAGACCACTCCATCTTACCGTGCAAGCATCATGTCCCCACCATATTATTTGAGGGCTGTTACTAAATCCATATCGCATCCAATTTCTCCATTTTACAGAGGGTAAAAAAAAAATAAAGAAAGAAAATAACTGTTCATTTTGGTTACTATTTCTTTCTAACTATATTCCCTTAATGAGGCATTTGCTGCAACACGGTCTGTTATGTATTCCGTGTTTTATAAAAGATCTCTTGGGGAAAATAACCCAGGAAACACAATTTTTCAGCACCATCTCCTTTTATTAAGAATAATGAAAAGGAAACAAGAATCATTCTCCCAGTCAAACACACTTCTGCTTCCTCTTATTGGTGTTTTTATGACAACCTCCAGGTAGTGGTACAGGCGTCCACACAGTTTTTTCCACCCAGATGTGCCATTTTATGGCCATTCTAATGACCCAGTTGCCTGTACATTAAGACGGGGGTGGGGCGTGCGTATATAAATACATCAGATGCCTCTATTTATATATCACCCATATCTGGGTAAGTGTTTGGGATGGTGCAAGATCTTAAAATTACACACACACACAAAGTGGGCTCTGTGCCCAGAAAACCACTCATCCTTCAAAATGGCAGAAAGAACAAGTAGGGAAATTCACCCAGGAGGGAGAATGCAAAAGAAAAAGGCTGAGGAGGGATGTTGTTCGTTGGAAACTCTGCCCGGGTTTATGGACGGAACTGTGGATTCTCCGCACCCTCTCTCTGCGTGAGTTTGGCCACGCTCGTGGTTGGATGGTTGCCCAGGGCAGGAGGCTCCTTCCTGCCCGCGGCTCCTGCCCGGACCTCCCACCGACACCTCAGATGTGTAACTACAACTGCCAACTGGACATCTTCCCTCGGATGTTCCACGGGCACCTGGTATAAATCTCTGGTCATTCTCTCTGCCTCCTCTTTCCCAGTTACTTAGCTCAGTTAAGGCAGATCTCACTTAATAAGTAAGCCCCACAAGTCACACCGCGGCCCCAGGCAAGGGCCACCCCTGATTCCTTCACCTGTCTCCTCCCCTTTAACCGAGTCAGCAAATACCGACCGAGTCGCCACCAGGTGCCAAGAGCTCTTCTGGGCACCGTGCATGTTAAGTGACTGACCTGCTCCCTGTTTGAAGGAGCTCACGGTTCCACGAGGAGGCAGAATCACGCAGGGGTTAAGAGTGGAGGATTCCAAGTTGGAAACTTCCACGGTCAGAATTCAGCTCTGTCACGGATTTGCTGCCAGACCCCCTGGGCTCTTAAGCTGCAGTTTCTTCATTTGTAAAATGGGAACGACATGAAGAGCCCCTGTCTTACTGGGAGCTGTGAAGTTTACGTGCAATAACTCACGTAAACCACTTTCCAGAAAGCCTGGGCACGGAGTAGGAGCGTGACAAATGTGAGTCTTCTAGGATCGTCTGGGCCAGATGACAGAGATTGCCTGTGGTCTCCCACTTCCGGTCTGCCCTTTTTCCTGAGTGGTTTTCAGCGGGACACATGGCTACCTAGAATAAAGATACATTTTCTAGCGCTCTTTGTGGGTTGGCGTGGCCAGTATGGCTCAGCCGTGGCCAGGGAGACTTCTGGAAAGCCCTATTAAGATGGCAACATCTTCTTTGTCCATTTTTTCAACTTGCTGCCTGGAATGGGGAAGTGACAGCTGGAACCCCGGCAGCTCCCTCACACCATGTGTTAGTTAGGGTAGGTGTCACAGGTTGTGTTTCCCGAGAGGCACAAGTGGAGGTGGAATTTAGTGTGCATGGGGTTTATTAGGGAGGGAGGGGGAGGAAGCAGGATTGGGCAGGAAGGGTCAGGTGTGATGCAGGCAGGCTTCTATACCCTCTATGTCTTGGCTTCAATCACTGGATATGGGCCACCCCATCCATGGTGCATGTCCATGTCACTGGATATGGGCCACCCCATGGGGGACATGGCCTTGGGTGAGCAGTCTTTGAAGGGAATGGCAGTTGAGGACTGTGAACTGACGGCCCTCCCGGGAGTTGGGCCACAAACTCTTCTTTGAGGGAGATCTGGGAGGGAAGCTGTATGCATATCTCAGGAAATCACCTCCTACAGACAGCTCAACACAAGGAAGCGGACACTTTGCTCATGAAACAGTGCATCACAGGGACCCTTGGCCTGGTGGGGACTCAGGGACGCTAGCTCCTTCCACCTTGTGACTCTACCTCTTTCTAGGCCCTCAGAGTCCTCTTAGTTCAATAGGCAGACAATAAAAGAGAATGAATGGTGGTTGTGTTGGGTCTTGAGGGCCGGGCCTGGCAGGCACACTTCCGTCCACAGATCCTAGCCATTGGCTGCTAGTAATTGCAAGGGATACTGGGGAATGTAGTTTAGCTGTGTGTTCAGGAAGACAAAGGACAGAATTGGGCGTATGAATGCCCAGTCAGTCTTCGTCAGGGATGATGAGAGAAGGGCCACCCTCGGGAAAGGCAGAGTGATGGCCTGGAGGGAGCCTGGGTCTGGGGGTTGGGGCACCGACACACCCACTTTGGCAAACTCACTTCTGGGCTTGGTTTATATGAGAGAGACATAAATGGAGAGAAAGAAAGGGAAGAGTTCAGCGTGATGGGGGCTGAGATTGAGAAATCCCAAAAGAGGGGCAGCTGCTTGGGGCTGGTGATGCCTGAGTGAGATTTGAAGGCTGAGCAGGGGTTGACTAGTTGCTTGAGCTGAGGGCAGGAAGGTGTAGTTCAGTTCTTTGGCTGACCCATAGATGACATTTTGCAAGACATTTCGTCTTAAAAGCTAAAACATAAATGCTTTCTGGATGGACCCACACAAGACAAGAAGCTCCATGAAACGGGAGAATGCCCATTTTGCTCAGAACCTGGCACAGAGCACAAATGAATAGTGAATGAATGAACAAATTAGCGTGCAGAATTTTCTCAATCAACTCTCACTCCGCTTGATGGTCCGCCCTTCCCCTTGGCTCCCCTAATCTTCCCTTACGTACCTACATTCCAGGCTATATGATGCTGTACTCTAATTACCGTTTGATGTATCTTGACTCTTCACTTGACTTCAAGGTCAAGGACTTGGTCTCATTCATGCTTATGCCCCCGTCTTCTAGCTTAGCTTGGCACCAGTGTTCTAAACAAATGTTTGTCAAATGAGTGAACAAACACGTTAGTCCCTTTTGTCATAAAGGGCTAGAAAAGTCACACTGTGGTTGCACCGAAATCTATTTCCTTCTGCCTTCCGCTAATCCAGCTCAGTTCCTCAGACATTTACCGGCTGCTTGCAGTAGCCCATGGTCTGTGTTAATACAGAGGGGAGGCTGCCTAAAGAAGGTCCCCCTGCCCTTGGGAGCTTCCCTGACCGGCTATCTTCTTTCATAACAGCTCGCCAGGGAAGAAAGACAAGATCTCGTCCTGTGGGCCTCTGTTGGGAGTAGTCCCTGAACTGGTGTGGCCCTTAGACAGGATGCTGTGCCGAGGCAGGCTAGCCCAGGCAGAGGGAAGTGTGATATCCCCCAGGCGCTGCTGGGGCAGTGATGCTTTAGGACCTGTCCTCACTAAACTGTCCCCTACCAAGAAAGTCTGGTGCTTGGCTACTGGACAATAGAGTATGTGCTCTAGTAGGGGAAGAAGCACGCATCAAGATAGCACACAGCGTGGGGACAGTTTTACTCCAGGGGGAGTCTTTTGTGGGAAGTGACTTTAAGCCGAAGCTGCAGGTTTGCTTGAATTGTTTTGCTTTGGGTTTCTTCCTGCTCCCTCACCCTGTTGTGTCAGCCGTGGGTGTGAATAGCTCTACAGCTGTGCAGCATTTTCTCCTGGAAGTTCTTCTGAGCCTCTCTGGAAGGAATAGGGGGTTAGGGGAGAGTCTGTGGTTCTGGGGGCTGGCCTGATTACAGGCCGATGATTTACATCGGCCATCTCGTCGCCTCCCGCGTTCCGTCCCCGGAGGCCCGTATCACGGCTCGCATTTCAGAGATGAGGACACAGAGACTCTGGCCTTCCTGCCCAGGAGCACATGGCTGGGGGGGCCAAGCCAGGACCGGGCCAGGCTGATCACCTGACGGGCGACCTCCGTCACCAGCTCCCGTGCCCCTTTTCACACCGTGCTTTGGGGATGACCTTGAGGTGCAGAAATGCTCGGTTGGATTTCACTGACGAGGCCACGCTGCAGCCCAGAAGCAGGAGGGACGGCGTGCAAGGCCCCTGTGGTGGAACGGGGGCCCGACTCTGAGTCCTCCGCCTTCCCCTCCCCTGCAGGCTGCCTGTGAGGCTGGGATACCCCGCCCCCCCCCAACCCCGCCAAAGACCACAGCGGGGAGCACCCACCCAGCACCGCCCTGCACACGGCAGGGTAGGGTCCAGGGTCAGAGCGATGTTAACAGCTTCAGGGCTAAAAGCACAGCCCTGGGCTCGGACTGCCTGTATTCAAGTCTTGGTTCCACCCAGCAGAGCGATGTGATTTGGGCACGCCTCCTGCCTTCTCTGGGCCTCAGTTTCCTCATCCATGGAGTGGGGGTCATAATCGTAAACACCCCATGGCATTATTGTGAGGACTAAGTAAGAATACGAGGAAAGTGCCTGCATGGTGCCCACAACGATATATAATCAGCGAAACCCTAGATAGCTCCTGCTTGCGTTAGTTGTTCAGTAGGGACAGACCCTGAACTGAGCTACTTACGACACGATTCCGTTTCACCGTCACGAGTCAGTGGGGTTGGCATTACTAACTCTTGTTTTGCAAAGAAGACTGGAACTCAGGGGGGTTAAGTAACTTGCTTAGAGGCACACAGCATGGGACCGAGCCGAGCAGTGCGACCCTCAAGCTGGGGCTCCTGACCATCGCACAGCGTCCCCTTGGTCCAGCACGGTTTGCAGCTGGCCCTCTGAGCTTAATTCGGCGAATCCCACGCTTCTCCTGCATCCTGTGTGTCAGCGCCAGCCCCCGGCGTTCAAGGTGTCCGAGGGCAGGGAGGCTATTTTTCCAAGCAGCATCTGTGCCTCTCGTAGCAGATCGTTCCTAACTGTCGCCAGCTTGGGCCGCCGGCAGGACCGGCCAGGGCCTGCACCGCGCTGTCTCCGTCCCAAATCCCGGACCGCACAATCTGTTCTCACCTCATTGTTGCCCACCTACAGAGGGACCCCACGAAGCCTCCACAGAATACCCATCGGGGGACGCACCCCACCCACACTCCCGTCTCACCAGAGCTTCCTAATGCACCCATCTTTTAAACCCTGGGCCCTGCTGTAATATTAAGGCAGTAATTTATACACTTGGCTCCTGAGCTCCTGGCTGTTTCGAAGGCATTGATCACCCCGGAGCACTCATACATGATTCAGGCTTACTCCTCCAACTCCTTTGCCAGCTATTGATTCCAATGACATTATTTATCAATTACGAAAGGTTTATTCCTCACTCGCTCCTGCACAAAAGAATCCGCGCATTTATTTTACAGCATGATTTATTGACACGTCACCATGCATTACATGGAAAATTGAATTTTTGGAGGCTGGAGAACCTTAGGAAATTTCACTGGTTCAATCAGACAGTAGAACATCAAAGAGTTTAATGATACAATTTTTCATCCGTTTGCTGCCGTGCCGGGAGGGGAGGGACCCCAGGCCAGGGCAACTTGAACCCCAAACGGCCCAGGTGTGCACCTCCGGGGGAAGATCTCCAGACTGAAACCCACCTCAGAGACTCGGCTCAAGGCTTCTGTTTGTGACTCCTGACGTCAGAAGACTTCTCCAAGCCGGGGAAACCCTTTGTTCCCGGAGCAATATGACGTTTCCTTGGGCTGTTGGGGAGACTGGGACAGATCCGTCCTTGAACTTTGGCAGAAGGTGGATCAGTGTAAGAAATGGTGACATGATGTTTAGGGGGCATTTGTAGCAGCTTCCCACTCATCAGCCCCAACCATAGCTTGGTTGTGAATCCCAGGAGAAGCCTTCCTGTGCCCCCCAGGGTGGATCAGGCCCTCACTATAGGCTCTCAGAATACTTTTAAGGTTGTGGAGGTATATCGCTATAGTGACCTTTCTGATGTCACCTCCCCCTCACATGGGGGCTCCCCCACACAGGACGCAGGGTGGTTTGTCTCAGCTTGGCTTTGCTGCCACTCCCATCCACCACGGGGAACCAGGAATGCCTTCTCTATCAGGCTCTAGGTTAGAGTTTGCCAAAGGGAGTGACCTTGCACGAGCTAAGACCGTTGGCCTTCATGGCAGTCAGAGGTGGCTGCTTCCTGTACCTCTCCTTGAGTTCCCACCTCGACGACTGAATGTAGTGGCTCTTAGACTTCCCGGTGACCTCTGGCTTCCCCACCTGTTCTAGCATTTGAACCTGAAATGTTAGTGACCGCTTCTCTGATCCTCTGGCTCTTGCCTTCTGTACCTCCTCACCCCCAGCTTCTCTCACATGGGTGTAAACCCTAATTGCCATACTAAACCCTTTATTCTTATCCTAGTAATGGACCCACCATTTAACTGAAGGGACCTCACACTGATGCAGTGGTAATGTCTGTTTTGTGTTCCTTGCATTCTGCAAGACCAGGAATATAATAGATGGGGGATGTGATCAACTATGTCGCATCATACGGATGAATGAAGACCCCTTGTCTCCTCTAACTAGCGAACTCCTACTTGGCCTTTAAAGCTCACCTCCTCCAAGAAGCCTTCCTTGGTTCCAAGTGTCAGCCAATGGCACCTCTCCTGGGCTCCCACAACTGGAGCATATATTTGTGCTTGGTTATTTTAATTTTTTTTTTTTTACGTTTTATTTATTTTTAAGACAGGGAGAGACAGAGCATGAACAGGGGAGGGTCAGAGAGAGGGAGACACAGAATCTGAAACAGGGTCCAGGCTCTGAGCTGTCAGCACAGAGCCCGACACGGGGCTCGAACCCACGGACCGCGAGATCATGACCTGAGCCAAAGTCGGACGCTTAACCGACTGAGCCACCCAGGCGCCCCTATTTGTGCTTGGTTATAAGCATCTGTTTACTTCCTGTCTGCTGCGGTAGATGATGCGCTCCTTAAGGCTAAGGATGAAACTGAATGGTCCCGTTTTTCCACTTCTACGTGCCTGGCGCCAAGAGTCCTCAACAGAAGTTTAAGGATGGACTTAGTCATTTATTGGCCTGACCATCACCATTGCGTATAAGAACCAGACATACTGGTTACTAGATCCTTTCACACCCATTCTGTTGGGTGTGAAATACACCCATAGGGCAGGTGGCGGCTTCCCTGGGAAGAAGATCATACAGTGTCTAGGGTGTTGCCCGTCTGAACAGCAAAGCACTCCCGGCTGGAAGGGAGCGATTTTCCCCTTGTTCAGAGGGCACTCTACAAACCGAAGCCAGACAGACTGGAGCAAGCTTTAGAAAAGTCAAGAGAGGAACAATAATAAATTATATATTTGGAGCTCATATAATGATAATTAGGCAAATTGAATATTAAATACTCAAATGGAATCTACAATGGTAAGTTAAAACAGCATTAAAATCAGTCTCTGAGCTGTTTGAAAATGACCGATCATTTGGGTCGCTAAAGCCACCATTTATTTAATCAACTTGCTATTTCCTAGAGATTAATTTATATCCCTTTGTAACTGTGATAGAGACACACGTCACTTGCTACAGATACACTTTAAGAAACAGATTGAATCCCATAAGGCTAGCCTTGAAGCGAATTTCTCTAAAGTGAATTAGATTTTCCCATTGATTTACATGATTAAATTAAAATGTGTTCTCATGGGAAAAGCTGACCAATAAATGGAATTAAAATTTTTTCTTAACGCAAGAATGGGGTGGGGGGGGGGAGCAGTTGTAGGATATTACGGGTGCTTTGGTCCATTGCCAGCATCGGCTTGCCGGGACCTATTGCCCTTACCTGGTCATTTGCTGCCTTTGTGGTGTAGTTTCTTACAATGTATAAAGCTTTTCTTTTTTAAACTTTATAAATCGGGGAGAGTCAACCAGAAACAGTGGCCAACGTTACCGAATCTTTATTCTGGGCTGGCTACTAAATGAGCCACTTTTTAATTCTTACAATCATCTTACGAAGGAGTTTTATTATCCTTATTTTATTTATTTATTTTTTTAATTTTTTTTATTTTTTTTAATTTTTTTTTTTTCAACGTTTTTTATTTATTTTTGGGACAGAGAGAGACAGAGCATGAACGGGGGAGGGGCAGAGAGAGAGGGAGACACAGAATCGGAAGCAGGCTCCAGGCTCCGAGCCATCAGCCCAGAGCCTGACGCAGGGCTCGAACTCACGGACCGTGAGATCGTGACCTGGCTGAAGTCGGACGCTTAACCGACTGCGCCACCCAGGCGCCCCTATTATCCTTATTTTAAAGACAGGGACCCTGAGGTTTGGAACATCAAGCCACTTGCCCAGGTCCTAAAGCTGAGTCTGTCTGATTCCAGAGCCCATGCTTTTTAGCTTCATAAAGATAGGAGGCAAAGGTAAAAATAATCCAAAGCCACTGGTAAAGAAAAAATCAACTTTCTGCTTCTCTTTTGGATGGGACCATGTTCTTATATGCAAATATAGGAATATCAATCGCCTGTAAATTCTCTTAAAATAAAACAAAACATGTTGCTTGGCTGGTGCCTAGGCTCCCAGCCATGGTGGCTGTCTGATTGGAACCACTTTGTTTCCACCTCTGAGTGGCTGATAAGTGCTGAGGTCTTTCTGACATAGCGAACACGGGCAGCTCTCATGGCTCTGGGAAGCAAGGGGACTTGGCAGGTGGGCGCAGAGGGGCAAGCAAGGGTCTTAGATTTTGATTCAGGCTCTGCCTCTCATTAGCTGTTTGGACTTGGGTAAACCCCTTTCCCTCTCTGGGCTTCTGTTTCCCACCTGTAAAATGAGGGGTCTATACCAGAGAAGTAAAAAAAAAAATTTTTTTTTTTTTTAGTGTTTATTTTTGAGAGGGAGACAGAGAGACAGAGAGCAAGTGGGAGAGGGCCAGAGAGAGAGGGAGGCACAGAATCTGAAGCAGGCTCCAGGCTCTGAGCTGTCAGCACAGAGCCCCACGTGGGGCTCAAACCCACCAACCGTGAGATCGTGACCTGAGCGGAAGTTGGACGCTTAGCTGACTGAGCCACCCAGGCGCCCCTGGAGAAGTTTTTAAAGGCCACTTGCACCCCAGGCCCGATTCGTTTTGTTTCTTCGGGTTATTTCTGGCTGCTCTCAGTGGTTCACACAAAACCAAGAATTGACCGTGTGCATGGAAAAAAAAATTGATTGGCCATTTTGTGTATTTAATGGCCGGCATTTAAACTGAGAGATATTTCAGGTTAAAGAATGCTGTTTGCAAACATAAAAAAGTACCATAAAAATCAAATATATGCAGCCCATACACACACCAGCATCAAATCAAGTACACAAACAGAAGTCGAGTTGCATCATTATAAACTTCTGATTGAGAACAAAACTGTAGCAGTTTCGAAGGCAATTTTCATATAAGAATTGATTTTCTTCATGCTTTTCCCATGATTCAAATTAGAGAGGATGATGGGCTTTTTTTTTTTCTTAGTGAAATAAGTTCTTTTAGGAACACACGTGCTTTGATGTTTAAAGTCAGGCTGAAATTTTCTGAATCTAATGCATCCGTGGCAAATGTGAGTTAGTCTGTGAGACCCCAGGGCTGGAGGCAGAGTCTCAGGTCTCACATTGTCTAAAATTGGTTTATAGAATGCTTGCACGTACTGTGTCTCAGTCGGTCTTCATCATAATCTTGTTAGGTAGATAATACAAGCCCATTCCCTGGATGAGGAAACTGAGGCTCTTGAAGGAGAAGTACTTCCCCAAGATTAAAGAGCTAGCAAACCGGAGATTAGTCTCAAAGACCTCCTACTCCAAATTTAGTATTCTTTCAAATGAAGTGATTATTTATTTAACAAGGTTTTACCTAGTGCCTAATATATGTTGGGTATCGTTCTAGGTTCTCAGTGATAGGGTTGATGCTCTCAGTCAGTTTATACATAACAACTTTAAATTAATAACTCCACCCTTGCCGTCTGATCCCAAACATGCCTCACTGTCTTCTTTAGGAAACAGGATTTATGTATTGTTCTCTGTCTTAGCTCTATTTCTATTCCAACAAGTCATTTTGGTCTTGAATTTGACTGAATTACTTAACTTCTCTAAGCTTGATTTTTTGGTTTTTGGTTTTTTGTTTTGTCTCAGAGACAGCATGGTATGTTCATGTTCTTGGGATTAGAAATGAGTCTGATGTGTGTGCATGAGGAGCTTGGAGGCTATTGTACGCAGGGCTTGTAAGCCCCTTTGGGAGATAATGGACAGCCATGGTCACAGCTCTGCTCTGGCAAGATCAGTCTGGAAAGCGTGGGGGGAGGGGAGGGGGGCTGAGCTAGGGAAGGAAGAGGAGTGAGACCCAAGCAGGGCCTAGGGGTTACTGTCACAATAATCCAGGGAGAGGTGAGGAGTCCAGACCAGGCATTCATGGTTGACATGGAGAGGAGAGGGAAGACTTGAGACAACTCCCAAGTTCAACACAAGGGGAGGAGAAGGAGACTCTGGGGTGACTGCCGGCTGTTGGGGGTTTGAAAAGGCTCAATAAATAGCACCTTTTCTCCTGCCCAAGTTTTGAACCAATTGGGAAATAAAGCAAGAGATAAACAATATAGAAACAAAAATACCACTTTTATTACTGATGTTGGAGAATGTGGCTGGTATCTCAGGCAAGTGTGATCCTTAATACTGCACTTTAGAGCCAGAAAATATTCTCCACCTTGCAGCGATGGGTATGACACCTTGTTCCTGGAGGTGGCTTGCTTCCAAGAGGAAGGAGACAGAAAAGTGTGGGTACGCCAGGGGTGGGGTGAATGGTGGGTGGAGAGCGACCAGGAAGGTTATGCTCCGGGCTTCCTCTTCACGGTAGCAAGCATCAGGAGTGGGAAGAGCTTGGATTTCAGACTCAGTGCACTACTTACTTAGGTGGCAAACACAGGATGAAGGGGAGACTTGGGGAGACTTTGGGTTTGTGAGGCTCTTGTGTGCCACCCAATGGAGATGGCTGGTGGGTGGTTGGATACGTAGAGTCCAAAACTCAGGAGAGAATGATGTAGAAGCTGTTGACCGACAATAGTGGTTGGAATCGTGATGAAAAGAAGGGTGGCCGGGATAAGAAATGACGCTGTTGGAGGTGGAAGGCAGAATAGGAGTGAACGAGAACAGGAAGAGCAAAAGCAGCCTGTGAAGAAGACCGAGAAAATGCAGACCAGAGATAAACGGGATCCAAGAAGAATGGGAGCAACCAAGGCAAAGGAAAAGAGGGTTTCAAGAAGGACCAAGAATAGATCAGGAGCCTTGGATCTTGCATGATATGAATTTGAAATCTGTCTCTATCATTTTCCAGCCATGAGATCTTGAGTTTTGTGCTCAATAAATGGTAGCCATGATGGTGATGGTGATGATGATGGTGATGGTGAGGATGAAAACGAATGCAAGCAATTGTGAGTGTTGTAGGAAACAAGAAGATCAAACTGGACAGGGTTCCCCAGAGTGGAAAAGATGAGCTTACTTCTGAACACACGATTTTTGAGAACAACACTAACACTCATGAAGCAATTGGCTTTCTTTCCCATGACTTCACCTGATACTTCCCGCCCCCCCAAACACTTGTTCCAATAAGAAGCCTTGAAAAAAAAATCCCAAAACTAATATCACCGACATGGAGGCGGATGCATTTGCAAGGAAGTTATTAAAACCACCTTGATTTTAATAAATTTACCACCAGGTAGCAATCTCTCAATGTCGCCTCTTTCCAATTTGCATGTGTAACTGGCATCTCGTTAAAACATCATTAAGAAATTGAAAACCAGGAAGACATAAACAGACACAGAGAGATGAAGCAGAGGAGGCTGGGGGAGGAGGCTGTGGGTAGCAGAACAGTGTGGACTCCTTATGTTAAAAAAAAACAAAACCCCAAATGCAACTTGGTTATTCAAATGCAACCTGATTAACAAGCAAAGAGAAGCAGAGCAATGTAGATACTGTTTACAAATGAGCAATTATAAGACTTGTGTAAAAGGTTCATTTTCCTGGAAACGATTGGAAATTCCACTAAAAGCTACTGTCATTTTTCCTCAGCTGGACCGCGATCTATGTGTGCGAGAGAGCTTTTTCTTCAAAGGATTAACACAAGAGGGCAAGCCCTTGGTGACTGGGCTCCTGGATTCTGGTTCCTCTTCTATGGGCCCGATGAACTTTTCATTTTTAATTTGTATCTTTGAAGCTTTGCGCGGTGGCAGTATCGTGGCCAATGAGGTTTATCCGAGGCGCGATTATTGCTAATTGAAAACTTTAATTTGTATCTTTGGTGTGTTTGTAAATATGTTCTTCTTTTTTTTTTTTTTTATGATTCCAGAAGCGATAGACAGATGCTGTTGATAAAAAAAAAAAAAGCTATGTGAAAATCCATCGGGTCAAACTAACCTAAACAGGCGATGCGGTTTAATAAAAGGAGTTCAAGCTTTGGAACGGGTCAGGCATGGGTCCGACTTGTGGTTCTGCTGCTTAACTGATCTGTGAAATGGGGATGTGGTTCGGGGAGGAAGAAATGAGACAGTGTTTATCATGTGCTGGCATATGGCATAAAGTTCACACAGTAGTGATCAACCTACGGTAGTTAATAGTTAACACTACGTCCTTCCTTTCTCTCCTTCTAAAAATCGCTTCTTGTAATTCTTTACTGGCTTTATGAACTCTGACAAACGCTGGCAAACAAGGCCTTTCAGAATTTGGCCCTAACACACCTGTTTGGCATTTTATTGGTCTAGAAAGCTAACTCCTCTTGAAATGACCCCAACATTTCCGAGGCTTAGTACTGAATGGAAGATTACGTCTTGCTCATGGCACAGTTCATTATGGGATTGGGAAGGGGTTGCTCTGTTCCCCATAGTCATTTGGGGACCCAGATTCTTTCCATTTTGTAGTTCTGGCTCTTCCTTAGGCTCTTAGAGTTCTCTTCATGCACCTAAGGGAGTGGATAAAATTCACCATTATCCATGCACACCCGCTCGTCACGACCTGGTCGGATGATGCTGCACACATGACTTCTTTCTGCTGGAGGGAAGTAGTCCCATGGCCCCATGAAGGAGCAAGGGAAGCTGGGAGATGTAGTCCATCAGTGAGCCCTGAGAAAGGGAGACCGTGCAGGTGAATGAGTTCTCCCAATCTCTGCTGCACAAATTAGCTGCAACGTACCGGCTCCAGTCAAGCCATCCAGAAAGTTCTCTAACTGACTTGTTTTGAGTCACATATGAATCCTTCTTGACATGTGTTTTCCAGGTCTTAGGAATGACGTTCTCCAAACCCAGCTGGGAGCCTCAAGTGAGGGAGAAAAATTCCCGGAAGAAGAGGGGAAACAGTGCCGAGCAGACACTCACAGCTGCTGGCGACTGCCACTGAAAAGCCCAGCCCCCAGCTGGGTGGCCCGCAAGATGGCGGCTTGATGGGCAAAGCCATGAACCTTGCATTCAGCATGCCCACACTGGCCAAGCCGCCAGGGAACGATTCCGGCTTGGGTATACTCAAGGGTTAGGGGATAGGGATTACCTGAGAAATGCAAACTGAATTCAAAGGAGAAAGAAACGGGTTCCGACACAGCAGCCACGGTGCAGCACCCGAAGGATTACTTGTGCAGGCAGGAGACCAGCCCCGTGTGGCGGTGGGTGCAACGACCAGCTGGAGAACTGGAGTCTCCTTCATCGTTCAAGTTGGGACCAACTGTACCTACATCATCGCACTTCTGCAAGGGGTAAGAGAAATAATAGGGGTGAAGGTTTGAAAGAAATATAGCTGGTCGTTGCCAGAGTTCAGCAAAGACTTCGTGGAAGAAGTAGGATTTCGGGAGATCGGGTGGATCCAGGGTGCAGTGTGGGCCTGCAGAGAAGGGGGGTGGCGGGCACCCCAGGCCAGGCAGAGCAGGTGCGGTGTGGGCCCGGGGCTGGGTGTGTGGCCCGTTGGGCTGAGACACGGAAAGTTCATGCCTGGGGGAAAAACTTCCTTTCACGGGCCTCAGCCCTCAGTGCTGCGGCTCCCCGTCCCTCGTGGTTCTCCGAGGCCCTCTCAGAACGAAAATTTAGAATCCAGGCTGGATGATTCTGCCTGTGTGTCACGATTCTCCATCTTTTCAAGGGCAGTGGGCCGGGCCAGTTTCTGAGGGTGTTTTTAAAGCAGGAGGCAGGGCACCGCCAGCCTGGAGATCCAGTGTAAATTTGACTTAATGGGTCTCTCTCTCTCTCTCTCTCTCGACACACACACACACACACACACACACACACACACACCACAAATGCACAGACACTTCAGGGCTACTACGTTCTCCGCATACAACAACATTCATATACAAGGTGTATAATTCTGATGGCTTGTTTTAAATCCTATAAACAGGTTTGCAGATTTTTGTAAAGTGCCTTCCACATGCCAGGCACGCGTCATAGGTACAGCTTCTAACCCTCCCGAAACTGCTGCAAGGTAGGGGTTTTCCTTCCCATTCTACTGGTGAGGAAACGGAGGCTCAGAGCAGAAGGGTCAAGGTCACACAGTGAGTAAAAGACAACTGGGATTTGGGGTCCATCTCTCTGTTACGGCCAACAAACACCAGAGACAATAGTTGCTTTGGTTATTGGGGCGCCTGGGTGGCTCAGTCGGTTAAGCTTCCGACTTTGGCTCCAGTCGTGATCTCACAGTTCCGTGGGTTCGAGCCCCGCGTCAGGCTGTGTGCTGATGGCTCGGAGCCTGGTGCCCGCTTCGGATCCCGTGTCTCCCTCTCTCTTCGCCCCTCCCCTGCTCGTGCTCTGTCACTCCCTCTCTCTCAAAAATGAAGGAACGTTAAAAAAAGTTTAAAAGACATAGTTACTTTGGTTATTAAAAAGACTAGCAGCTAACGTTTACGGCACACGTCCCCCGAGCCGGACATTGTGCCCAGCGCTCTCGCACACAGGACCTCATCGGATTCTTGCAACCCTCCCAGGAGGAAGGATCCGTTACTGTTATGTCCATTTCCCAGACATGGAAACTGAGACTCTGTCCCCTGAGTTAAACGACTTGCCACAGTTTCCGCATGGGAAAGCAGAGGGGCAGGCTTTGGACCCAGGCATTTTGATTCTGGCTTCCTCTCTTGTAGCCTCTGCATTAGGCTGCGTTGTTAACGGCAATCCTTACGATTGTGTGATTTTCGATGTTCGTTGTAGCACATTTCGGTGTTCCGTAGATTGGGGGAGGCAGGAGGGGCTCTACTACTCCGTGAGCGTCTACTCTTCCCGGTTCTCTGTACGATAAGCATGGCCAAGCGAAAGCTCCTTTCTGCCCCCTCCGCACATGGGCTCAGAGAAGCAGAGCGTGTGGCCAAAGGCGCAGGGCAGGGTTTGAATGCAGATACGTTGCCTGGAAAGTGCCGCCTCCAGCGTGCGCGGCTGCCCTGTGCTTCTCATCTGCGTCCTGAGCTTGTTTTCGAGTTGGACGCAGCAGGTTCTTTGCACGTATTGATTAAACCAACAAACAGATAAGTGTTTCCACTCAGCCACGTCAATGAGATTCCAGGCTTCTTGGTTACAGGGACTAAATGTCTCTTTTTTCCCATGGTATTCACCTAGGCACATAAACCCGCGACAGATTTCTAAAAAGTTCTTGGCATTTATTGAGCACATACTGTGTGTCAGATACTGGCTTAAGGACTCTGTGTTTTCATCGGCCAACAATACTTTGAGACGGGTATCGTTTTTCCTGGGCTCAGAGAGGGTGTGTGTCTTGCTTGGGGTCGCCCAGCTAGTAAGGAGCAGCCCTGGGGTCAGAGCCCAGGCCTCCTGCCATTATCCTGACCTCATTCCATTACATCACTGCCCCTGCAGTGGGAGAGGCTTAGAAAAAGAAGATGGGCTTCAAGATAAAGGCAGGCTGGCCACCCTGTGAGTTAGGAAAAAAAAAATCACAGATAACTTTGTGTGACTCTAAATACTTTACTTTCTTTTTTCCCTCCTTTAATGTATTTAGAATTAGAGGCAAGCGTGAACGATACCAGCAGAGCCTGCTAAAAGCCTGCCAAAATGACAGGGGAAGATTACACAGCGGGGAAAAAACCGTGTCGATGTTTCTTGTGGCATAAAAGCAAAACCCCAAACAACAAAAAGCCCCCAAAGTGAGAAGTGACAGCATCTGTGGAAGATCAGTGGGTGAAAGTCACAGGAACCTGGGCTTTAAATCCAGATAAAGAAGACTTTCCAGCGGTCAGAGTTGTCCAACAATAATCGAGGCTCCTGGAAAGGTAGTGAGATCCCAGTTCCTGAAGGTATGCAAGGGCTGCTGATCAGGTGCTGAAGGGGCCAGGGAGAGGGTGGTTCAAACATCTAAGGTTTGACTAGACCACGCCCATGAAATTGATTACAACTTCAACCCATTGTTCAGACTAGAGGCTTACAGGGGTTTCATGTGCCAGGCACTGTGCAGAAAGCTTTTCTCATTCAGCTCAAGCCTCGGCCGGGCTTAAGAACTCCTTAAGAACTGGGTAAGATCAGACCAACCTGGATTCTGGTTTCATGATTTGCAGTAAATGCGAAGCCCCAGCATAGTTTCCTGTGTATGTCTGGGGCAGTGTGTGTGTATGTGTGTGCGTGTGTGTGTGTGCGCGTGCGCGCGCACGGGGTAGGGTGGGGGTTCATGCTCTCAAGGGAATCTCTGCCTCTGAGTTCCTGTTTACACTGAATCCCTTTAGGACAGTCTTTCTGCCCCGTGCCAAGATCGAGAGCTCAGAGGCATCACTTGATTTCCACAAACATGCACCTTGGGGCGTGGGCTGGACCCTGCAGAAGGTTTGCAGCCACAGAGGGGGCGTATGCTGGGGTCGTGCAAATGGCATGAGACCGTAGCCGTTCCTGTTGGCGAAAGCATTGGACTGCACTGCCCGTGGGCATGCCCCACTGGTCCTTGGACCTCGTATAGCATCAGCCCTCCTCCCCAGCTCCCCAGCTCCTTTCTTCCCTCCCCCTTTCCCACCTTCCTCTCAAACAACCAGCCAATCCGCCACCCAATCAACACACTGACCCCTTGCCAACCAGCCAGCCCATCAACCAACTAACCAGCCAGCCAACCAGTCAGAGGCTTATCTTTCTTAAAAAAAAAAAAAAAGAACCATCACGTGACATGCCAGTTCGCGCTCCAAAATAAACAAATGCGAAGGAACAAAGGAACGAATGAATGAACAAGCGAATGAAGGAAGGAACACCCAAACAGTCCATCAGGGTGTTATCTAGAATTTGCCTTCATCTCTACTGAGAACTCTGCCCCCATCCCAGGCAGGCACCGTCAGGCACGATACTTTCAAAACCTGCCCTGTCTCCTTGAACCCTGACGACGACCGTACCTGTAAGTGTAACTGTTTTTCTCGTTACCCAGCTGAGGAATCTGAAGCTGGGAGAAGGGAGGTCACTTGTCCAAGTTTGCACGGCTGGGGAGGAGCAGGACCAGGAGTGGGGCTGAGGCCAGCTGAGCCACAGGCAGAGATCAGAAAGGCCGGAGCTCTCCGGGCTCCCTGAAGTCTGGTGCCAACTTTTAAGAGGGCATTTTAAAATTCCACCAAGTAACATTGTCTCGTTTTCTCCTTCACGTGGTGCTGGAAGGAGGTGTTTTCCTCCCCGCATCATAGCCCCGCAAAACTGAGACTCAGAGAGGTGTCTTACCCAGGGTCCCCACCTCTAGGATGTGGTGGGTCTCAGGATTTGAATCCCCTGGTTCTAAGAGCCCGATGTTCCCCTCCCCTTGCCACGAGTGCCTCCTGGGTACTAGATTAATGAGACACAGAGACACAGAGGAGCTGGCATCCGGTGGGGACCATCAGCCATGGAAATGGCTACTCACAATGATAAATTCTCTAACAGGACTTCTTGGCATGCAAGGGTCGCAGAGGAGGCAGGAGGGCCAGCTCTGGGGCCCACGGGAAGCCTCCCAGAAGAAGTGACCCCGGAACAAGGTTCAGAAGAGTGGCTAGGAGCCCAGCATGTGGACACCTGTAGGGAGGAGAGACCATTCCAGGCAGAGTGGGTCTACCAGGGAATGACACAGCCTGGAGAAATAGCCATGCTTGTGTGGGAGGGACCGGCTGCCCAGCAGGAGAGGCGAGACTGAAGCGGTCAGTGAGGGTAGATCGTGCAAGGCCTGGAAGGCCGGAACAAGGGTTCAGACCTGATCCTGAGGGTGATGGAGAGCCACAGGAGGCCTCGAAGCAGAGGGGTGCCCTGTTCGCTTTGAGCAAGGTGCCAGGGGTGCCTTGGACACCGCACGCACGCACGCACGCACTTGGTGCCTTGCCTTTCTCAGGCACCATTAATCTTCTTTTCAGGAATGGGTGCTGGGGGTTTTAATGAACTCATTACTCATTCCACTGTCAGGTGAGTCCGATTGTGGTGGGAGGTTGGGTGGAGGGCTTGTCCCGCCGGGGCTGCGAGGCTCTGATCTGATCTCCTCCGCAGTCGCTCTGGCTCCGTCCCTGGAAGGAGCTCACCCGACTTGTTCCGGCCCTCCCCTCTGCCTCCCCTCCTCCCCCCCTCCCCATCCCACGCTTTGCTGCCTCCTCAACTCGCCAACATCCATTCCGATGGGCGTGATTGGAATCTCGTCTTCCCGGAACTTGCTGCCATCTGTCCCTCCCTGTGCCTGTGTCTTGTTCACACCCTCTGAATCTCTAGCTCACCGCTGGGCGTGGGAAGCTTCTGCCTGGGCCCTGGAAGGGCAGTCTGCCCGTCTGTCTCTCTTCCTGGCACCCCTACCCCCAGCCTCGGCTTCCCTCCCCTTCCCTGCCCTTCCCCACCGGGGACTTTCTACCTGACCTGCTCTTCCTTTTTTCACCTTGAACTTGTCTGGATGTCTGTCTGTCTGCCCATCTCCTCTCGCCTTAACCCTCTGCTTGTTCATCTCTCCCCCTTTCCTCCCCCCGTCCCTTCTCCCAGAATTGTCTGGAAACAGACCACTCCAAGATCTATTCAGTAGAAGGATGCGCAGTTTTGAAAATTCCTAACTATTCTGATTAGATCCAAGTAATTCATGCAATGGGCTTCCGGGTGGAAGCCGACCCATCTGGCGGAAGCCGTGCTGAGGCCACTGGAGGCACAAGCGCGGGGCCCCGGGCACCTCCTTTTCGTGAGCCACGTGGCCCTTTCGTAATTAGGAGCTTCTAAGCCAACGTCATGTTCTAGGCCAGCTAGAAGACGGGGAAGACACTCCAAATCACGCAAGAAGGGACGTTTATAGGTGAAAAGACCCCTTGAGAGTCAACTGTTGTCATTTTTTTTTTCTTTCTTAGATATGGAGAATGAGGCTCAGAAAAGGCAAAGTTTTGGTGACTGGCTTAAGGTCATTCCAGGAGAGTCGGTTGAGACCCCAGGCCTGCTGACCTGTAGGGATCTTTTTCCAACCCAAAGAAAGCACAGGGCATCGCAAGCTCCCACCCAGGGCCGCAAGGCACACAGGGTGGGGAGTGGTCTCCTGGGCCCTCACGCGAGCCGCCTTCCCGCACACCTCGCCGCTGACCCTGGCAGACGAGGTAAAACTCTCTTCCTTTGGTGTTTCTGGCAGAAATGCCTCTCTGTGGACCAGAGCGTGTGCTCTCCTTCCTCCGTGTGGGCTCCTCCCGGGAGATGCTCCAGCATGGACTACATTTCCCAGACTCCCTTGCAGCTGGGTGGGAACACGTGGCTGGTTCTTGCTGTCCCGTTGTGAGCGGAAGCCACGCGTGTCACTTCTGGACGAAGGGGTTTGATGAGAGGACACGCCTTCTTCATACACTTACTTTCCCCTTCATGCGCCGGGTGCAGAGGGACCCCGAGGACCCAGGGGATGGCAGAGACTCACGATGGAAGGGACCTGGGCCAGCGAGCCAGAGAGAAACCGGTCGACCGAGAACACCCACAACACCTGTTACATTGGCGACAAGAGGCTTATTTGTCCCAGCAGCCGGCGTCACCCTGAATGACGCGGTGTCGGTCACAGGCTGCTTACTCAGACTTCCTGAGTCTACGTATTAAGGTCATCGTCATCCGCTTTCCTATTTTATTGGGGAGGAAGCCCTGTCCTGAATTTCCTGAACCATCAAAGGGACAGTGCTGCTTGTCTGCCTCTCTGACCGATCTCCCCTGACCCCGCACTGGCTCCTTATTGTCCCCACCACTGGCCTTCTTTTCTGTTCCTCAAACCCGCTGGGCATATTCCCACGTAGAGGTCTCCATTTCTGCTCTTCTCTCTTTTTTTGGACGGCTCCATCCCAAGATCTTCCAAGTTTGTCCGTTTCCTATTTATTGAATCCTATGACAACACACCACCTCATGAGGTCTTCTCTGGCCACCCCATCGTAGGCACTGACCCCATCTCCCTACGCCCATCGCCTCCCATCGTACACGTGGTCGTGGTCTGCTTTTCTCAAGCCCCAGCCACTACCTAAATTTATCTCGACCATTTATTGGTTTACTCCATTATCGTCCCGACACACTTTTCTTTAGTTTCTGCTCCGTTTCAGGAAACAGAAACTCAGAAGGGCACTGTGATTTCTAAACCCGCTAAGTGGTGGTCCTGGGATTTGAACCCAGATCCGACTGATTCTACAGCCTCTGCCGCACGGTTCTCCTGACAAAATGGTACTTGGCTAGCTTCACTTATTTCCTCAGGACACAATTTTGATCCCCGATCCCGAGGCAGGGCGGTCTAGGGGGAAAAGTGTGGATTCTCGGGTCGGAGCCTGGGTTCGTATCCTGGCATTGATGTCTTACATCGTCTAACATCTCTGAATGCCTTCCCCACAAAGCAGAATGAATGTACTTACCTCAAAGAGGGAATGTGAAGGGCGCCCGGGTGGCTCAGTCGGTGGGGTGTCCGGCTCCTGATTTCGGCTCTGGTCATGATCTGGTGGTTCGTGGGTTCGAGCCCCACCCCAGGCTCTGTGCTGATGGTGCAGAAGCTGCTTGGGATTTTCTCTCTCTCCCTCTTTCTCTGCCCCTCTGCTGTTCACGCTCTCTCTCTTTCTCAAAATAAATAAACGTAAAGAGTTAATGGGAGGATAGTGAGGATAGAAAGAGATAACATATGAAACAGGTAATGTGATGCCTGTACACGGTGGGGGCTCAGGCACCCTTAGTTTCCTTTCTAATAAAGATACCGACATTTATTTCGAGAGTTCACCTTCATCTCAGACCAGGCAAGTTATCAGCGGAAAGAGGGGAAAAAAATGCAGATTTGGATAAAAACACCAAAGATTCTGAAAAGCACCTCGTTCATCCTTAACTTCTCTCTTGGGCTTTGCTGGGAAGCGAAGTCTAAATCCAAGTCAGAGCTCCCAGACCTCATCACAGTTACTGTGTTGAAAGCAAACAGACTTTGGGATTTAAATTTTTTTCTCCTTTCCCTTCCCCCCCCTGCCCCCCACAAAGCACATATGTCATGGACAAGGGACAAACTCATTACAGCTGGGTTTCTATCTGCCTGGTCCAGACGCATGTGCTAAACTGGGAGGCCAGCTCCAATGGCCAACGTCCAGGACCGCATGTGCCGTGACTAATGTATGTAAAACACGCACAGGGCTCCTCTCTCCCAGCATCTGGAATCAAAAAGCAAAAGTTAGCTACAGAGAGACTCTCGGCGAGCTTTCCAAAGTCTTCATTGCTTTTTAAGTTTGGAGGCAGTGAGTCTGGCTGGCTTAAAGCAAGGGAGCCCTTGATTGGGACCGGGGATGATTATGATTTTTTTCATATGGATGGAACTGGACTGAGGGTGTTTGTAGGTCCCTGACCATGAAGTTCACTTTTTCCATATTAGTCAGAGACTAGGTTGTGCCCAGGTAACAAATAACCCCAAATTTCAGAGGCTGAGACAACAAGCATTTGTTTCTTGTTCGCGATACGTGTTCGGTGCAGGTTGTGGGGGTGGGGGGGGGAGGGGCCGTGACCGCCATAATGACTCGGAGTCAAAGGACGAGGTGCCACGGGGAATTTTGCCGGACGCTGGGCCACAGAAAAAAGAGGTCTCGGGAGGGTCTCACAATGATCATTATCTGCTCAGCCCAGAGGTGACACATGGTATTTCCTCCCCCAACTCATCGATCCGCCAGAGCTATTCCCTCGGCTCTCCCAACCGTAAGGGAACACAGGACACACAATCTGACTATGTGCCCAGAAAAAGGAGAACAAAAAATATTTGTTCACAGCACCTCCCTTCTGTTCCTCGCCGTTCCCGGATGGGTCACCAAGTCTAGGTGATCCAAATCTCTTCATTAACCGGAAGAATCCATTCTCTTTATTCCGTGGCTCTCATTCCTCCTCAGTTCAGGTCTCCAGATCTCTCGCCTAATGGTGGTGTCCACCTCCAACCTTCTCCCTTTGCCCGTCGTGCTCCTTAGAATTCATCCTCTGCATCCGTCTCAGTGATCACCCGAGTCTCTATCCACCCAGGTCGTTCCCTTCCAGGTAGAGAGCTTGGGGTCCTTGGTGCCGTCTTTTCTGCACCCCAGCCTGGGTTTGTAGGGAGGAAGTACTTTTGTTTGTTTCTAGGCAAAGGCCTTTTAGGACCTTCTGAAGCTGTGATTCTAGGATACTGTTTTTAATCTCATCCACGGAGCTGCAGACACACACCTCCTATAGGGGGTCCACCCAGGGGCTAAATCAGCAAAGACAATCAAACTCTGAAGAACGAGGACCCGCCGTTGCCGCTACGCAGCCAATGGGAAGGACGCAGAGGTGTCCAGGCCTCGGCTGGACTGTGCCGGTTCCCTTCGCAGCTCACCACCCACCATCTCACCTCGCTGGCTGTCCTGTCCCCAGGGACAGCTCCCGGGCCCTCCTGCACACTCCAGCCACTCTCTCTGCAAGGGCTGTTATTGTCTCCCAGCAGATCGACACCAAGAGACAAAATCGCCAACTCAGTCCATCCGGAAGATTATAACCCTTCCTCAACACGGGCCTGAGCAAGCTCATCAACGTGAGCTCATCAGCTCTCTCGGCAACACCGTGAGGTGGACCAAATGACCGCCCACGTTGGCTGGTGTGGAAACCGAGTCTCGGAGAGGTGAGGTCGCTGGCCAGTAAGCAGGACAGGTGGGGCTGGACGCGGGCTCTTCTGCTCCGCACCGTGGTGAGCAGAGACGCCGGATTGCACATTCTGCAGAGTAGCGTGTTCAGAAGTCCACACCTAGACTCAAGGTCCCCTAGTGTCCCTGGCTTGGCCTGGAGCCGTGGCCAGACCGGGGACCACAGGCCCTGAGACAACCAGGCGTGTTCCTCGTCTGCTTCCATCAGCAACAATGGGCCAATTAAGGCAATTACCGCCGGTTTATGTAACAGGACACAGGGATCACAGTGCTCAGCTCTTTGAAAATCTCCTATAAAAGCGCTAATAATGCATTAATGTATTAATCCCCTTAATCCTGGCAAATTACCGCAGACTCACTCCTCGGAGCTGACAGTGGGTCTCTGCTGTCCCTGTGAGACGCCGGGTGCTCGTCTCCCACATCCCTTCTTTCTGAAACACTCCTTAGGAAGCTGTGGGGTCCTGTTAGGACAGGGTGCTGGTAGACGGCCGACTGTGGCAGGAGGAGGGATGTTGATTCTCTCACAGAGAGATGAGGGTGTGCTAACAAACGACTCTTTCTGGAGTGTTTGTCAGCAAGGAGAGACAGCCCAGCATGGTCATCCCTGCCCTGGGCTGCCAACTCTGTCACTCGCTGGGTGGTCTTGGGCCACTGTTCAACCTCTCTGAGCCTCTGCTTGCTCACCTGTAATACCCGGATAACAATTCCTCATTGTAGACTTGACGGAAGATTCCAGAGCTGCAGGCGAATGCCTGACACCTAGAAGGCACTGGGTACATCTACAGTCCCCTTTCCATCTGTAAAATGGGTATAAGGACCCCCATCATGAGGATTAAATGAGCACGTACGTCAGTTTCCTGGCCCATAGTAAATATTAATTCTTTTAGGCACTAGGACAGTTTTGGTGTCAGAATGCAGTCAGGCCTGGCTTTGTTGTCTGCTGGGCCTGTGGAGGTTTCTCCAGGGTCGTTCAGGGGCCTCTCAGTGGATGGCAGTGTGCCACAGAGACCCCCCTACTGCTCCCCTGGAGGTTTCATTCCGTCCTTAGCAGGCCCCTCCATGGGCAGCCCGCGGCACCCCACCAGAGGTCTGGTGTGCCAGTGGTGGTTGGGCGACAACATTTTGGAGCTGGAAATGGGGAGAAGGAACCCATTCCCCCGTTCCTGTCCCCATTCAGTTCTCAGGCGTTCCTTTCTCTTTCAGGGTCGGCCAAGGCTGGGGCTGGGGAGGGGCAAGGAGTCAGGTTAGCGTCTTCCAAGTGATTTTGGTTTTGTGCTCTGAAACACAGACCGTTAAAAATCCTCTCTGGCAAGGACATTCGGATTCAGAATCCTAAGGTTTGACGGCCTATTTGGAAGGGGACAAGGGGAAAGGCCTTTCATTCTTGCTGATATCCTAGGACAGTGGGAAAGTTTTAAAATATATTCATGAATCCATCGACACTCCTCCTCCAACGGGTGGAGCTGAGTTAGCCTCTAGAGTACAGACTGGACTCAACGCCTTGATTCTAATGAAGAGAATGTGGCCGATGTGATGGTGTAGGCCGTGAAAAATATTTGGCTTCCTCCTTGCTCTCTCTGGAGCACTCACCCTGGGGGAAGCTGACTGTCATGTGATGAGGACAACTCAAGTGGCCCAATGGAGAGGTCCATGTGGGAGGAAATGAGGCCTCCAGCCAATGACCATTGGAGGCGCCATCTTGGAAGCAGATCCTGGCCAAGTCAACACTTCAGATTGACTGCAGCCCCAGCCAATGGCTTGACTATAGCCTCATGAGAAGCCATAAACCCCCAGCTAAGCTGCTCCCAGATTCCTGATCCACAGAAACTGTGTGAAGTAATAAAAAATGTTTGTTGTGGTTTCGAGCCACTAAACGTTCAGGATAATTTGTCACACAGTAGATAACGAATACAATGAACAGTGAAAACAAAACACAAATTGGGATCTCAATAACTAAGCCTCAGTGTGTGTGTGTGTGTGTGTGTGTATGTGTGTATGTGTGTGTGAGTGTGGAAAATGCTAGATGTGTTCACCTATTTATTAAAACCCAAAGCCAGGCATGTAGGAGTGAAGGTGGGCAAATCACACACCTGGTGTCCAGGAGGCCCTGTCTGGAGGGAACAGGCCATCACAATGCAGGGGGTGGACAGCAAGGAAAGTCCGGGGGGCTGTGACAGCCAAGAGATGGGGCCTGTGACCCGACCCAACTTCAAGGGCAAGGAAGCTTTCCAAGTGGTAGTGACAGCTACTGTGAGGCTCTAAGGACCTGCAAGAATCTTCCAGGGGAAGGGGAGTTTGGGGAAGGGTATACCCGGCAAGGGAGCTGCATAGACAAAGGCCTGCTGGTGAGTGAGAGTACATTGCCTTCCAGGAGTATAGATTGGTTTAGTGTGGTCAGAGCTCAGGGTGTGTGTGTGTGTGTGTGTGTGTGTGTGTGTGTGTGTGTTTGCACATGCCTGTGGAGGGGAGAAGGGTGAGCAGAGAGGACTGCGACAAGAGATAAACAAGTCCAAATCCTAGCTTAGCATGCCCTAGGTATGGGATTTTTGGACAGGTCGCCTTTCCTATCTGAGCTTTGGCCTCCTTATTTCCAAACTGGGAATTCATTCAATAACACATTTGACAAAGACCTTACACTATGCTGGGCCCTGGGCTACGTCTGGGAACAAACACCATGATGGCACCCAGAAGAACCTAGGTTCTCTGGGGGCCTAGAGCTGAGTGTAGTCCAAATGTGTATGTGTCCTTGTTTTCCGCCAGCCTCCGTGCTCAGCCTTGGGGCCAACATTTTCTTGGGGGAAGGAAGGGAGGTTTCCTCTTGTCATCTCTGGGGCTTTGGGCAGCTAATGAGTGTGTTGCCAATAACGTTGAGCCTCTTCTCATGGCTGCGCTTTGAGTTCAGAAGGGCATGTGTCTCGTACAAGTCTGGGGTCTGGAGTCAGAGCCTGGGTTTCAATCTTTAAAGCATTTCCAGTCATGTGACCTCAGGCCACTTATTCTCTGTCTCTCTGAGCCTCAGTTTCTCCATATACAAAAATAGGCATACTGGACAGACACGTATGTCAGAGGTCTGTGCAAGGATTAGGGTGATCACACGAGTTCTTGGACACTTGGCAGGTGGAAGCCATCCTTGTGAATACCTCTTAGTGGGATAAGTCAACGCACAGGACATCCTGGTTGTATCCTGGGGCGCTGCCGCCCGAGGGCTGGGTTCGAACTGTGTGACCTCGGGTCAGTATTTATTCTTTCTTTCCCTCCCAACTTCCTCATCTGCAGAATGGGCCTCCCCAAAAAGGCCCACTGCAACTGTTAAATGAGTCCACGTATGCAAAGTATTTTAGTGGGGTGCCCGGCATTCGGCAAAGGCTACGTAAGCATAAGCTACTCTTCTTTTATTTATTTACAGTATTTTGCCGTTTTCTTTGCGGTTTGCAAAGAGGGGCAGGTACTGATAGGAGGAACAGAAAGGAAGGGCTCTTGGACCCCCAAAAGGCAGTGCCAGCAAGGAAAGAGCCCCTCGTGTCTACACCCAGAGAGCGATCCCAGTTGTGTTTCTGCAGGCCCTCTGCAGGGCCGCCCTTCCTGTGGTCCAGGGAACCCAGGATGTGCTGAAAGCCCAGAGCCCTTCTCTCTGCTTTTCATAATGGCACCTGCTCCCCGGTTCTCGCCTCCACCCGGCACCGGGGCCTCAGGGTGACGCGTGTGCTGGGTCAGCAGGCCTGGTGTGCGTGTGGGAGGGGTGTGCCGGGGAGGGCGGAGGCGGCCACCCTCTCTCCTGCCCCCCTGCCATCAGTGGGCCGCAGGACACAGACAAGCTCTGGGCTTAATTGGCAAATGGATTCTCGAGGGATAATTTCCTTGACATGCACCGTGGGAGGGTCTGCAGGCCTTAATGACCAGCTCGGCCTCCTAAATGTGTTTACCAAAAAATAAGGTTATTGATTCCACAGATATTTTTTTTCCCCCTTGCCATCAGCCTATTAATGCGCGTTTTATGTAACAGGACAAATAGATCATGGTGTAAAGTCTTTTGAAAATCCCCTGTGAATGCTGTAATAATGCTTTAATGTATTAATCCCCTTAATCCTGTCAAACTTCCAAAAGAATTTCAGGACATGCTGACAGAAGATCTTGCTCCCAGCGCTGGCAGCCGCGGCTGCAGGAGGCGGCCGCTGCTTTTAACCTTTTGCGGGTGGGAGGCGACCGAGCTTGTAATGGGCGCAGAGTTATGAGCGCGCTTTGGAGAGGGTGGAAATAGAAGTGGGGTTGGTTCCCGCATGGGGGGAAGGAAAGGCAACCCCTAGGGGCTCAAAACAGAGCTGGTTGTGCTGGACCCAGGAGGCAACGGTGCCTGGCGTTTACCGATTTCCCTCTCTCTGTGTCTCTCTGTCTCTGTTGGTCTCTATCTCTCTCTGCTGGGTGCCGAGCCCGATGCTTGGGCACCTCCACCAAAGCCCTGTGTGTGTGTGTGTGTGTGTGCGCGCGCGCGCGCGTGTGTGTTGCTGATGTCAGTTTCCATGTTGAGGATGTCAGTTTCCCCCTCGCGAGGTCACCACACACTTCAAATTAGGGGCCCAGCCTGTTCCAGTATGACTCCGCTTTAACTGGCTTGTCTGCAGGGGCAGAGTGGGGAGGAGGGGTTGATCAAAGCTTGATCTGACCCGGAAACCCACGTCGCGTTCTTTCTTGTAGCCAGGACTTGGCAAACTTTTCTGCCAAGGGCCAGAAAGTAAATATTCTTGGTTTCATGGGCCACATGGTATCTATGCAAAGCCCTCAACTCTGCCATTTGGCGGGAAAGCAGCCAGAGTTCCAATAAAACTTTATTTATAAGATTAGGCGGTGGGTTGAGTTGGCTTGCGAGAGCCTACGTCTGAGCAACTGAACGCCCCAAACTTTGGACAGAACCTGCTGGACCCCCTGCACAGGTGTCTCTGAAGGCCGGCCTGCCTTTGTTTCTTCAGAAGGCCGTGTACCAACGACCGGGACGGAGGCTGCTGGCAGCTGCTGAGCCCTGGCCATGTCAGGGAATGTTTCTCTAGCTGCCCAGGCTGAGAACCGTGATCTGGCCTCCATACCTACACCCCGCTCACCGGGCCATGACAACTATCTCGTCTCTCAGTCTCTCCAGACTCCCTCCCCTCGGCCCCGAGTCAGGATGGCCAGAGGGGTGCTCAGGTGCCCCGCTCCTGAAGGTGGTGAAGCCTCACTAGTCCAGGCCCCTGTGTCGCTCCCCGGGATCGCTGCAAACAGGGCCCAGACTGCTCCGGACACTGCGTCAGTGGGTCCCGTCCTTCCCCTCGAACAAGCCTCAGGGGGTGCGGATGGGCCTCGGGACAAAGCCCAAATTTCTCTCTTCTTTGTCTTCCAACCTCCTTCTCTGAGACCCCATCTGTTCCCTCAAGGGCACATTCCATTCACCCTCTTCACCCACGTTCAGCCTCCTGGGCTCCTTTACTGCCTCCGGGGAGGGCGCATGTCTTCTCTACAGGCACAGCTCCTTCCCTCTTTTCCTGGTTAACTTCTGCTCATCCTAGGCTCCCCCCTCCTCCAAGAAGCCTTCCTCCATCCACTACCTGAGGGAGATGTTGCTGCCCTCTACCCTGTGGGCCCACCATAGGGAGGAGACCTTCCCCACAAGGCTTGTGTGAAACTTAACAATAGCAGTTCAGGATCAGACAGGAGCATTGAGCCCATCCAAGGAGGAGTTAGGAAAGGCCTCTTGCGGAAGTGCTGTTTCCTTCAAGTCCTGTGGGACGATGAAGAGTTATCCAAGGGAGGGGGATAGGAAAAGAGTATTCCAGGGGCACCCGGGTGGCTCAGTCAGTCAAGCATCTGACTTAGGCTCAGGTCATGATCTCCCAGTTCGTGGGTTCGAGCCTCGTGCTGACAGCTCAGACCCCGGAGCCTGCTTCAGATTCTGTGTCTCCCTCTCTCTCTGCCCCTCCCTGCTCACGCTCTGTCTCCCTTAAAAATAAACATTAAAAAAAAATGTTTTAAAAGAAGGACTACCCCAGCAGAATACTGGTTATGGAAAGCCGCCCAGTGAGGCTCTTTGCTGCCTATAGGATCACAATGGAACTTCTGAGCGTGGCATTCAAGGCTCTCCAGCTTCTAGCTCCAGACTCTGGCCTTGCACGGATACCCCAGCATCCAACAGTCATGGATTCCATGCAGTTCCTGCTTTGTGCTCTTGCTTTTGCGAAGTGAGATCTGCCCCATCTTATGGCATATCTATCCCGGGACCCCAAGATGAAGAGACCCAATCAATTCCTGACCTCAAGGAGCTCACGGCTTAGCTGAAAAGAAGGCGTATCATCCCCAAATTGCGAGGGACACAAGGCAGGTGCTCTGGCATTTGTTGAGAGAGAGAGAGAGTACATGATTAGAGCACAAAGAGCCGAGGGGCCCGGAGGGTGGGGTAAACTGTGTGGGGAGCTGGGGCCATATTGGTTGATGGAGCTGCATGAGCTCCAGTCAAGAAGGGAAGGGTATGCGCCATGTTCCGGGACCAGTGGGAGGGTAGCTGTGGCTAGACGGTTGGCCTTGTGTGTGTGTGTGTGTGTGTGTGTGTGTGTGCATGCGGTGGCGGGGCACGGGGAGGGGGGTTGGCAAGGACCGAGACGCAGATGGGAAGAGTCACAGGGAGGAAGGAGCCTCAGGGCCAGGTCAGGGTCACTGAATGCCAGGCTGAGGCATTATATTTATTGCCGTCCGTGAGGAGTCATCGAAAGAGTGATGTGGTTGGACGACCCGGGGGCGTGCAATGGACACAGAGGCCGACTCGGGTGGGCGTGCGGCACTGAGTTGCAGCCATGGTCCAGGCCTGGCGGTCGGGGGATGGGAGCGGAGAGGCAGTCCCTGGAAGCTGCAAGTAATAAACCGACCAATGTCAAGCTGAACAGAAGAGTATTCAGGTGCCTTGGGAATGTCCAGCCTGAACCCGGTGGACCAGGTGAGCTCTCAGTTGAGAGGAGGGCCAGAACTTTCAGCAAGCGTGGCTGCATCATGGGGTGATCTGTATGTGGGGCTCTGCGCTCCGAGTCCCTCATGCCCTGACTCCATCTTCACAGCCTCCTGGAGCAGCGGCCCTCACGCTGCTCACTTTGTAGATGGAGGGCCGAGGCCCGAAAGGTTCACTGATGCACCTGACACCAGGCAGTCAGTGCCTGGAAGACTCTGGAGGGGATTCAGGCCCCAAGTCAAGGTCCTCCCTGGGCAGGTGGGCCCTCCTGGAGCCACCCAGGGCCCGGAGGGTGGCGTGGCCCAGTGCTCTTCGGGGCCCAGCTCTCTAAAGGGAGTGGAGGACTGGATTCGAGGGGCACGAGGTCGCCGACAGGGATGAGGACTTCCTGTCACAACTTCATTCTGGGCCAGGCAACAAGAATGAGGCCAAGCGTGGCTGTAAGGAAGGCGAGAAGCCGGTGGGGGTCCACGACTAAGGGCCTTGCTTGGCATCACACAGGTAGAACGTGGCAAACGGTGGATTCAAACCTTGAACCTGTTCTCTTGAGCGCTAAGCTCTCCAGGTATTTCCAATGGCTGAGGCATCTTTAATGGAGCCATGGCGGGCCCTTCAATTTAGGGGCAGAGCCCCAGGCGGATCCTGGCAGCCAGCACCACAGGGCTCCTCCGTTACACACACATGTGCCCCTTTCCAGAACCGTCCTTGAGCTGGGGGCCCACTTTCCCACCTTAGCCCCTGACTCTTACCCCCTGCTTGGCCCTCCGGCCAGTCCCGGGTTCCGGGCTCCCTCCTCCTTCCCAGCCCTCCTCCTCCCCTGCACAATGCTGGAGGCTGCTGCCCTGGCCCCTCCTGGCTTCCCCTTCTACACACACACACACACACACACACACACACACGCACACACACACACTCACACACATGCATTTATTTCCTTTAATCTTTCTGCCTAGATCAATTTCTCCATTCCCCTAATCATTTTTTTCTTGTTCGCTTTTGAACTGCCTCCAATTTGTCTGCTTCGGCCCGGTAATGAGGTGCCCCCGAAGGAAATGCAATATTCTGCATGTGACTTCGCCAGGGTCGTATGGATTTTCTTGCTAACTATCTACTCGGACTCCGGGTGACAGGCTTTCTTAGTGTAGCGACTCTATTAGTGATAGGGCTCTTCTAAAGATGCTGGTAAAACTCACCAAGTTGTAGAATACGAAGCCAGGGGCACCGGAAGCTCTGGCACTTTCCATCCCCACTTACTTGGGGCTTTTTAAATGTTTATTTATTTTTTGAGAGAGAGAGAGAGAGAGAGAGAGAGACAGAGCGGGAGCAGGGGAGGGGCAGAGAAAGAGGGAGACACAGAATCTGAAGTAGGCTCCAGGCTCGGAGCTGTCAGCACAGAGCCTGACCTGGGGCCTGAACTCACAAACTGCGAGATCATGACCTGAGCTGAAGTCGAACGCGATACTGAGCCACCCAGGCGCCCCTACTTGGGGCTTTTTACTCCCCCTTACCTTTACCTGTTCTCTTCCCTTGGCCGGGGATGCCTTTCTCTCCCACTTTCCCCCATTCCTGTGGTTAATACCTGTGCTGTCTCTATGACCGAGCTGTAATATGGTCACCTCCTCCAAGCCTGCTCTGATTTTCAGGCGGAATTCAGGTGCTAGTCCCTGTGCTTTTCTTGCAGAACAGGCACAGCCTCTGCCCGGGAGCTGAAGTCTAATGGGTAGACAGATACAATCAAATAAACATACAGATACACAATCCAAACCAGAGGAAAGGCCACGTATAGGGAGGTATGAGAGTTTATGACAAGTAGGGTTAGAGGAGCTGACGTGGGAGGGTCAGTAAAGGCTTCCGTGAGGAAGTCTCCTTGGTGTTGAGCTCTGGTTATTAGAAAGGTTTTCCTTATGTGGAGCAGAACCTGTTGTCTTCTAACCCTGACCTCTTGGTTTAACCCTCTGGAGACACACAAATGTGGTCTGCTCTGTGAAAGGTCTTCAGAGATTTCAAGTCAACGATCAGGCTTTTTGTGCCCTTTTTCTTTCATGTTTAAAAAGGATATGATTATGGGGCACCTGGGTGGCTCAGTCTCTTAAGCGTCTGACTCCTAGTTTCGGCTCAGGTCACGATCTCACAGTTAGTGAGTTCGAGCCCCACATCGGGCTCTGAGGTGACCATGCGGTGCCTGCTTGGGATTCTTTCTTTTTCCCCCCTTCTCCCTGCCCCTCCTGCTCTCTCTCTCTCAAAATAAAGAAATAAGTTAAAAAAAAAAAAAAAGGATATGATTATGGAATCTTGAGCCATCTCGGTTACTTGGTCACCCTCACCTGTATGAGCTCCAGTTTTAAGTAATCTGTTACAGGATTGTTGTAGGGGAGTGGAGAGAGGGAGAGAAAAGAGAGAGAGACAGAGAGAGGAGAAGAAAATGAATAAACACATGGGCAAAGATCAATAGATAGATGCTGGAATTAGTTAGCAGGGATATTCAGAGTGTGATTGATCTAGCTTGAAATGGACTCCAGGCAAGGGGGTTTACAAAGAAATAAATAGATCCTCTGGATTTGATTTTTATTGTAATTCTTATTAGGAAGTTGGGCCTGCAGACAGGCAAAATTATCTCCAACCAAAGTATCTGTTTCGCTAAATGCCACTCAGAGATGGAAAATACATTTCCCGTGGGTTGTCTCTCCCTATTTCTCTGTTCACGATCTCCATTACGCCACCCCTTTGCGCTTAGCCTGGATGTGAATCTTTCTGAACACAAAACTCCGGGCAGCCACGGCCTGTGGATCCACATTAGTGTGTGTCTTGTTATTTATTGCTACAATAATAATGCCATGCGACAGCAAACTGTGAAACTTGGTGGCACCGAAGACCGTATGGCTTGTGTGCTGGGATGGTGACTTTGGCCGACCCGGGTTGGCTTGGCTGACACTGTCTGGGCTTTGTACGCATGCGTGACTGGCTGCGGTCCCTGCCCTAGCTGGGCTGACCTGTGTCAGCTTAGCTGGGTGGCTGTCTCTCAGGGTGGCTCATGCTCACTGTGGGACCCGCAGGCTTATCCTTGTAGGAATGGCAGAGGCCCAAGAGTGAGGGGAAGCACGTAAGGCTTCTTGAGGCCTGGACTCAGAAATCTACCTCATTCTAAGAAATTCGTGTGGCTGGGCTCAGATTCAAGGGGGTGCAAAATAGACTCCGCCTCCCCAGAGAGAAGAGCTCCAAAGTCATGGTCAAGGGGCATCGATACGGGGATTGGTGAAAAATTGGGGTTGCCAAGGGAGTCTACCACAATGCATGAGACGGATATAAATTGCTATGGGCCATGTGCTAATTACAAGGTTTACTCAGCCTGTATTAATAATATGAATTTATCTCTATCAACTCCAGAATGGCTGTCTGCATACCGCGGTGTCAAGATGGGCAAAGGTTATTGCCAAAATACAAATTTCCTCCATTTATCTCCTCACACGGCTGCTCGCTTCAACGGGGGTCAACAGGCTGTCATTCCATCTAAACAGTACCTCGGGAGGGGCGCTACGGACTTGACCGGGGCTCGGGTGTCATCCACGACTCCTCACTGTCCCTCCTGGCTCCCCCAGGACCCTCAGTGATGCAGAAGCCATGGTGGAGACAGGCAGGACTGGGGTCCATGGAGAGAGGTCGTCTGACAGCCCCTTCCACAGTCCTACAGTCTGACTGTGCTTCCACAGTCCTATGCTCTGCTCCTGTCTCAGGTCTGTCTCTGCTCCTCTCTGCCCATCTGACTCCTTCTCTCCTTGAACTTCTCTCTTTTGCCCCTGAAGATTGGCTCTTCTCTGAAATTCCCACGCTGGGGCATTCTATCACTGCTTGTCAGTGGAAAGGAACAAAAATGGTGTCTAAAAGGAAGTAACAAATGGAATGTCACCGAACGGTTTGGGCCAGGGGTCCTTCATTCCTGCTGAGAGGTTTCCTTAAAGGGAACTTGGACCAGAGAGCCTTTGGGAAGGAGGGTATCGCCCAGGAGTGAACCCTGGTGGGGTGGGGGAGGAGCGATGTGGCCCTTCATTTGGGTTGCGCTGTGTGGAAGGAGAGGGGACAAACTCTTGTTGTTGGGGTCTCAATGGTCTCAAGGTACCACAGAGTTTAGTGACCAGCTCTTTGAATTTTTTTTTTTAAAATCAATCTTCTCCTCTGTCTTTAGGATTTAGGCATGTGCCCAGGAGGGCTGGTCTGGACAGGTGACAGCCATAAGGGTACATGGAGAATCACTCTCTGAGAGCCAGGGCTTTGTTTAGTTGATGGGCCCAGTTCCTTCCTTCTGTAGGACAAGACCTCTCCTGGAGATCTCCCCAATCCCTATGGGATTCCCTCTCTTCAGTCCTCAGGCTTACTCACCCCCCCACGGTGGTCTCAGAAAGGGCAAGCATCAGAGTCGGAGAGGTCCCAAGGGATCACCCACTACCTCTGC
This sequence comes from Neofelis nebulosa, assembly GCF_028018385.1. Taxonomy (NCBI): domain Eukaryota; kingdom Metazoa; phylum Chordata; class Mammalia; order Carnivora; family Felidae; genus Neofelis; species Neofelis nebulosa. The sequence goes on from NC_080793.1 coordinate 15,310,901, forward strand.
GGATGGGGAAACCCAGCCCAGATATGAATAGGGGGTCATTCACATTTCTTCCCCGACGTGGAGGCTAGGGGAGCATCATTAGCATCGGGTTCAGGAGCCAAGGTGTCAGAATATCTGGTAGATCGGACAACGTAAACCCGTTCATTACACACGCGTGTCCTTTGCCACGTGACCTTGCTGTGTTTCTCACTATAGTTTGCAGTATTTTGGGGGCTTGGCCATATGGCTTTCACTGGCCAATGGAATACTGGTAGGCATGATATGAGCAGAGGCTTTAAGTGTGCTTGCATGGTTTAGGTCGGCCTCTCGTGCTCCCGCCATCCACCATTGGGAAGAACGGACCTTGGGTAGCCTCTGGGTCCAGGATGAAGATGTACGTTGCATACTTGGACTCAACCCACAGCCGGGAGTCAAGCCCAGCTGAGGCCAGAGATTCCAGCTGAACGCTTACTCGTCTGCAAGTGTCGTAAGCCACAAGCATTGTGAGGTTTTCGTTATGTAGCCTTCACTTAATAGCACACGGGCTAATCACAGGGCGGGAGAGGGTGTGCGTGTGGGGACTGGGGAGTGGGGGATGATCTAAGCGGGCTGGGAGATGGCAGCATGTAGCAGCCAAGGTAATAAGGCTTTGGAGTCCAATATTCCTGGGTTCAAGACCCGGTCTCCGCAGTCCATCACTTACGCAAATCACGCGTGAGCTTCGGGACAGACTGGCCTAACAGTTTCTGACCCAGCTCTTCATTCGTAAATTGGGGACAATCACAGAACCAACTTCAAAGGGTTGTTGAAATGTGATTATGTAAATAAAGAGCTCAACGTAGGGCCTGACTTCTATTCCCTTTACTTGACAAATTTCATCTCATTTTTCTCTCTGTGAACTCCCACCAATCGTTTTGCCTAGGTCGCTCTTTCCCCCCCCCCCAGTTATATTGAGGTGTAATTGATACATAAAAATTGTAATGTCTTTAAAGTGTACAACGTGATGATCTGATGTACTTACACATTGTGAAGATTCCCACCGTTGAGTTAATTAGCACCTCCATCAACTTCCGTATTTCCCTTCCGTGTGTGCGTGAGAACACTTGAGTTCTGCCCTCCTACCAAATTTGATTTATATGATACAGGAACCGCTACAGTCACCACGATATACTTTGGCTCCTGAGACCCTAGTTGTCTTATAACTGAAAGCTGGTACCCTTTTACCAACCTGTCCCTATTTTTCCTACCACCAGCCCTGGCAATCACCCTTCAGTTTGAACTGGTATACGTTTTACGGGAGATGTGATGAAATGTTCACTCCAGTCTCTTCTACCAGGTTCCACATGTTGAGATAGCCGGCACCCTGTCAGTCCCCAGCACCGTGCCTGGCACACAATAGGAGCTCAATGAATGAATCAAAGCAAAGGCTAATAATGGTAATGATCGTGATGATCTTTCCCTGCACACCTTCCTCTGCTCTTTGCATGAGGTACTGGGGAACTGGCTTGGATTTAAAGAGCTTGGGCAAGCTGTTGGCAGATGTGGGGCTCAAGTTCGGGTCTCCCTATTTCTGGACCGGCATTCTGCTCTGCTCGCAACACTGTCCCCCCCCACGGCGCCCTTCCAGAGCCACAGTTTACATGGCGGGCTAGGAACCCTGCCTCTTTCGCGTGGTGGGCTTGGAACCCTGCCTCTCTCTGCCTGAGAGGATTAGCAAGCCATCAGTGCTCCAGCCTCCCATTTACCCACCAATGGATGGAAACATGCTCCCTTTGTGTCCAGCCGTTTAGCTAGCATTTTGCTTTAACTTTTCTGTGCATGCTGTCTGGCGTCCCCAAATTGGCCTTTGTGGGGAAATCGATAACAACTCATGCATGCCAGGCACATATCCCTTCCACAGGACATTAGGCGGACCGTTGAAGTAACTTTGGTTGGAAAGGCAAGTTCTATTTGTAATTGAGGCAAGTGCAAATGAAATGATGCTTTCATATGGGTGTTTGGCAAGCTAACACTATTTCTCCCCTTCCCTGTGTCTCCAGCTGTTGGGACCCCTTTTCTCTCCCAAGCGCCGTCTGCCCCAGTAGCTCTCTTGCAGGAATTGTTACTCTCTTTTCGGGCTGCCGTGGTCTAATCCAGAGGTCCCTGAAGTCAGGACACCTGTACCCCAGTCTAAGTTCATCCAGGACCTCCCTGTAGAAACCAGAACCAATTCTTCCCCGCCTTCGGGATGCAGTGCTCCCATTATGTTGCGCATTCCATGTTAATACCACCCTTAAGTAATGAGGGCGACAGCATGAACATCTGTGGAGTACCTTCTATATGCCAAGAACTTAACATTCACGATCTCATTGAATACTCACTTGCGATCCCATTTTCCACATAAGGGAACAGGTTCAGGGAGGGACATTAACTCACCTGAGGTCACAGAGCTTGGGAGGATTCAATACCTATTTTTCCCACCACACTGGGATGGAGGGATGTTGAGACAGTCACTGCGTCACAGGAGTTGAGGTCTGACTTTAGGATAATATTCCTGAGAAATCAGGGATAGGGTAGGTTGGGAAGGCACAGAATAATATTGAGAATAGAATATCCTCACTGCTTAGTACTGATAGAGTATTTTCTTGTTCATTTTTTTTCATTTAAGCTCCACACGTCACTATCCAAATGAGGAAACAGGTTTAAAGAGGCCAAGTGACTTCTGAAAACTATAGAAAAATGCATAGTTTTGATAAAGTAGGGACTGAAATTGATGTGTCTGACTCCAACCCAGTGCTCTTTTCTTGGCTGCAATTCAGAATTACAAAGCTCTCCAGAAGAGGGTTTGATGATGGTGGTGGGGATGGTGACGGTGACGATGAAGGCAATGATAATGGTGATGGCCGTGTGATGATGGTGACGGTGGTAGCATGATGCAACTCAGCGGACTCTAGATCCAGGGCCGGCCCATGGTCTGATCTCAACATATCTTTCCAGCGTTACCTCTACTCATCTTTTCCAACCCTCTGCTCTGGAGGAACTGGTTAAGCTAGAATACGGAGAGCGGAGAATGAAGAAGAGACTCACAGGACCTGGGATGCCAAAGCCAAAGGTCAGCCTCAACAGTGAAGATACCAGGGGACTAGGTAGGGAGCACCCAAGCGTGGGTGGGCACCTGCTGGGTCAAATCTCATGTTTCTTTACCATTCTCCACGCTCCCTTTTATCACTGCCATGGGAACAAGCCTAGCCTAGACTGCTGAAGATGCCCGGTGGAGTCACCCCATCTCTCTAGCTGACAGGTAATTCCAACCACCAGATATGTGAGTGGGGTTGTGTAAGACTCAGCCCCCAGCGAAACTACCACATGACTGTAGCTGAATATTCTCACAGGAGACTATCTGTAAGACCAGCTGAAGGGATGCGCAGATGAGCCCAGCCTAAATTGCCCACTCACAGAACAACGCATAGTTGTTGTTTTAAGCCACTATGTTTTGGGATGGTTTGTTGCACAGCCAAAACGAACTGGCAAACTATTTTAAAAAGGTACATGGGAAGTGCTATTTTTGGGTAGTTGGAAAGAAAGGGCAATAGGGTATTGGTCAATAACACTAATGATCAGTTAATAACTATCAGGAATGCCTTTTCCCCCAACCAAGAAGTCTTTCTGAGCCTCCTAAGGAGGGTTGGGGCTCCTCTTGTGCCCTTCGAGTTCTCTGGGCTTCCCTGATCCCAGAACTGATCATACTGTGTGATAATTGACCACCCTACCTCAGAGCTTGACAAACAGCCATTCTCAGCTCTCGGGATCACCAGGTCGGTCCTGAGCTTATCTGCTTCCTTTGGCCACAAGCAGCCTCTTCTGTTTAGCTCAGGGGGTTGTACAAATACTTTTGACTCAAAAAAGCTTGACCTTCTTGTCTGGTGTGCCTGAGGAGACTGCAGACTTTGAGAGGGTGGAAATGGGGGTAGCATGGCTACTCTTTCCCAGCTCCTGCTACTGTGCCTGGTGTATAGAGTGTGTTCAGTAAATATTTGCTGAAAGAAGGGATGGTGAGTGATGGTAGCTAGAAGTTTCCATCGGTGTGGGGGGGAAATGGAGGAATGGGGGTTGGCTGGATGGGCCCTGTCCAACAGCCTTCAGCTGCATGCTATGGATTGGATTGTGTTCTCCCAAATTCATATATGTAGAATTCCTAACCCTTAGCACTTCAGATACGACCTTCTTTGGAGACAGGGTCTCTACAGAAGCAATCATAAACAAAGCATGAGAGTTGGGGAGATGACGGAATTATTTCCTTTAGGCACATAGATTAATCTGGACCGAGACAACACCTTGCCTATTGTCTAGGAGAAAGCCATGAGCAGAGAGAGAAGACTCCACCTTAGAAAGCTATGTTATTGGGTCCTGGTTCACTTGGATAAGTTTGCTGTTTAGCAACTCCTTGTAACTAAGAAATCTTGTAACATGTGATAAATCGATTACTTTCTACTTGGAGTAATTTTTGACCGGTTAGGCATAAAGGAAAGGCATTGGGATTGTCGAAGCCTTTCTTGTTCTTGGGAGTGTCCTGAATGGGCGGGTTGAATGTGGGGCTCCCCTCCCCTTCTGCCTCTAGAAATTTTCTTCCTTTGATCTCCCTTCTCAGAAGGAACAAAAACAGAGAAATGGGCTGTGAATCCCATTTATATTCATTAACACCCTAAAGATGAAAAATACCTTTCCATTATCCCTGGGATAATTCAAGCCCATTGCATAGGAAAATGTTATATATCTTTGTCATTGCAATCTCAGGGGCAAGAGATTAGGACTTACGGTGCAGAGCAAATCAGAGTGGTTCTGCCAGAAACTTTCCAGACTCATCGATGAGCCAGGTTTCAAGACCAACATTAAGGCATTCAAAGAACAGTCTTCCCTAATGGCCTCCTAGAGAGGTATCAGGTTCTCACGATTAGTTGAGGGCACCAGAAGCAGAGGCAAGAGAGGGGCTTCTGCTCCCTGAAGCACACCCTGTGGTTTCTGAAAGCCATTGGATAACGGTCCAATATACCGAACACGTATTGGATTTTTACTCCATGCTAGGAGCTGGGCTAACCTAACCATGCCCCATTTCTCCTTTGCTGCTGTATTTATCTCTTCAGTATATTTTTAGAATTGAGACGCAAGGTCTAGGTGATAAAATGCACTTCTCGGATCAAGGTCACTCCGGTGAATGTTTACCATAAGGACCACCACCGAAATTGAGACGGAATGCCCCCAGCACCCGATAGCTTCCTTTGGGCCTTGCCAATTAGTGCCCCTCTCAGGTAATTACTCTTCTGACTTTAATCCCCGCCTCTTAGTTTTGTCTTTTTGAACTTCATAGATGGAAGCTTCTAGCATGTACTCTTCTGTGGCTGGCTTCTTTTGCTTCACACAAGGTCCTGAGCTTCATGCACATCACGTGTCTCAATAGCTCTTTGTTCTTGTGGTTGTGCACTACACCATTGTGTGAAGGGGCCACGACTTACCTATTCATCCTTCTGCTAATGGTTATTTGGGGTTACTCTCTGTTTGGGGCTACTTGAATAACTTGCTTTATTTTATTTTCATTTATTTATTTTTTCAGTATTTATTATTACTCGAGATACTAAACATTTTGCTTCTTCTTGTAAAAAAAATTTGTTTTCATGCTTATTTATTTTTGAGAGAGAGAGAGAGAGGGAGACAGAGTACGAGCGGGGGAGGGGCAGAGAGAGAGAGAGGGAGACACAGAATCCGAAGCAGGCTCCAGGCTCTGAGCTGTCAGCACAGACAGCGGGGCTCGAACCCACAAACTGTGAAATCATGACCCGAGCCGAAGTTAGATGCTTAACTGACGAAGCCACCCAGGTGCCCCTTCTTTTTCTGTTTTTAAAGTTTATTTATTTAATTTGAGAGGGGGAGGGAGGAGGGGCAGAGAGTGAGAGGGAGAGAGAGAGAGAATCCCAAGCAGGCTCCACAATGTCAGTGCAGAGCCCAATGCAGGGTTTGAATTCATGAACGGTGAGATCATGACCAGAGTTGAAAGCAAGGGTCAGACACTTAACCAACTGAGCCACCCAGCTGCCCCTAAACATTTTGCTTCTTTAGGGTGTCATTCAACCTTTGCTAGAGTATTAGCTCTGTGAAATAAGAGAATCTTTGAATCTTTTCTTTTTCCTGTATTGCCAGCCGAGAACGGGTCCTGATGTACAACAGACACTCAATGACTATGTGAATGAATGTAGAGTTGAATGAATGGCCTTATCAACCATCATGTATGGTGACAGACTTTCCTAGTTTGCCTGGGACTTTCCTGTTTTAGCACTCAGAGTCCTGCTCCTGGGCCAACCTAGGACGTGTTTATTATTATGGTTTCTGTTTTGCATTTGAAGATATTGTAGCATAGAAAGTTTTAGAGACTTGTCCAAAGCTATTCCATCAGGAAATGGCAGAGCCAACGTTCAAGGTCAGGTCTTTCCAATGTCCAAAGGGAATCCTTACCTACTGGCTCCCAGGCTGAGAAGAACCTCCCATAACAAGGATGAGGACATCTATAATGCTGAGGAAATTTGACAGTTCAAGGATGTTGGAGTTTTCTAATCGTTTCCAAGGGTTGCTTTGAGGTTCAGCCTGCCACAGAGTTTATAGTCAGTTCCGGGCTTGAATCCTGGAGCAGTCACTTGCTGACTTGGTGAGTCTGGGGGAGTCTCTGAGCCTTAGCTGCATTAGCGGTGATGGGGGGATTCTAATATTTCCCTCGCAGGTTACCATGACAATGGCATGATCTGATGAATGAAAATGTCCATTCCTGACCTGATGTATAACGGGTGCTTGACCACTGCTTTTAGTAGGATTACTAAAAACAGCTTGACAATAGACATCGGCTTCTCAGTCAACTCTACGGGTCTTTGTCGGGGACTGCTGTGGGTCCAGTGGAGCACTGAGTCCCCAGAGTGGTGGTGAGGATGTTCGTAGCACAAATAAAAAATTCTACCCCGGTCCGGGTCATGCCCGGTACTGAGGGAAGGACAAAGTGTATTCACGTGGATGTTCTAGAATTGCGTTTTCCAAACCGGAGTTTGAGACTCCTTAGGGTCACGAAATCAACGTTGCAGGTCTCTGACTGGGAAAGAATCAAATAGGCGTTACCAGGTAGAGTAACATAACTGATGGGGCTGGATTTGAATGCTGGCTCTGCACGGGTGAATTACTCAGGGGAGTTAGAGTCTCACTTGATCCTCATCTATAAAATAAGTATAATCAGGGATGGATTAATATTTGTAAAGTGTTCACAGGGCAGCCTAGGACACAGGAAGTGCAGAATGTGTTTGCAATTATTAACACACGCAAGGAGGATATCATTTTCTTTACACTGTACGCTTTTTACAATTTTATCTGTTTATGTCTACACAGGCTGGTGCAGGACAAAGATGTAAAATATACTGATATGCTGTATTTCTTACTGTGCATTTTGGATTTTTTTTTGGTATTTTTTTAAATGTTTATTTATTCTCTAGACAGAGAGAGACAGAGCCTGAACAGGGGAGGGTCAGAGAGAGAGGGAGACACAGAATCTGAAACAGGCTCCAGGCTCTGAGCTGTCAGCACAAAGTCTGATGTGGGGCTCGAACTCACTGACCGTGAGATCATGACCTGAGCCGAAGTCGGATGCTCAACCGACTCAGCCACCCAGGCGCCCCTCTTTTTTTTTTTTTTTTTTCTTTTTTTGAGTAGGCTCTGCACCCAGTCTGGGGCTCAAACGCATGACCCCGAGATCAAGAATTGCACGTTCCCCCGACTGAACCAGCTGGGAGCCCCTGTTTTCTGTTTCTTTTTCCGGTCACCCAGGTCATACTTCTTAGTGGGCAACATATAGGATATCACTTACTCCTTCAGAACTACGTAAGGCCGTTAGCATCGTCCCATTGTGCGGGGGAGGGTGTGGAGGCTCATGGTGGCGACATCGTGCGCTCCCGTGATCTGCATGTAGGGCATTTTCTGAGCCTTGCCCTGCCTCTCAGAGGTGACAGCCACGTCCAGTCCTGCAGGCTTCCGTTGGAGGAGCTGAGCCAGTCCCCTCTTGGCCCCAAGCTAGACAGATGCTCCTGGGCGCCTCCGGGTCGGTGAGTCAGGCTGCAAACTGGCTTTTTCATTGCAGGTTTGTCTGTTGAGTGTGCACACGCCTTTCCCCTCTGAGCCTTTGGTTATTTTCATCTTTCCTTTTTCCTTCTAGTAATAAAATCTAATCTAATTTCCAGTATATTTAGCTGAAATTTTATTTCCAGGGTTGGGTCCTGCGGAACTGCCACCGGCTCCGGGGAGCTCAGAGGGAGGCTGGGGCTGGCTTCGGGGTACAAACCCATCCCAGGCCATGCCCTAAAATCCACGCCGGGCGCAGCAAATAAATAAGACAGACACGCCTTGAGCTGCCTGAATTGGGGAGAGGAGAAGTCTGGGTGCTGGGCAGGATAAGGTCTGAGAGCAGGCTGCTCTAAGCTTGTCTGGAACGATGACCACAGACGGACAGTACAGACAAACACTGCTTCTCTCCCCCTGTGTCTTCTTCGTTCCAGGACGATTCGGTTTGCACTGAATACGAGAGGGACCTCGGGACTGAGAACAAAGCAGTGTCCCTACACCCTGCAGAAATGGGGCCAAGCTGTTCTCATAAGTCACTTCACTGCTTGTTGAATGCCCATGACACCGTTGAATCGTTTTCAACAACCTGCCCGAGCTGTCAGCAAGAAGTTCTGTTTTCGTGACAGAAAATATTGAGGCTCAGAGAGGTTAATCAACTTACCTAAGGCCACACAGCTACCAACAGTTGGAGTTGGGATTTGAACTCCGTGCGTCTGACTTTAGACCTCCTAAGTGTAGTCAATCCACGGGTCAACACAGTCAGTATCACCCGAAGACCCGTTAGGAATGTAGGACGCAGGCCCCTTTCCAGACCTCTGAACCGGAATCTGCTTTTTAACAAGATCCCCCTGTGATGTGTGAGCACCCTGAAGTTTCAGCTGTAGGAACTCAAAGGACTTTCCTTCCCGTAGCTGTGTCTCACAGAGTTTAGCTGTTATAAAATAAGCAAACCAATTAACTGATGAACTGAGGAACAAATAGACGAACTCTAAGTTGAATTCCAGGGTCAAAGAGTAACCGTCAGCAGGCTATTGGATTTTGAGGGTAGCATTAACAAGCTGGTGCGGGTAGCGGGAGAGAAGACATTCCTTCGCCTGGAGTTGGATAAGAGATCACTGGGCACACGAAGACCGGTGAACAAATACGCTCCATCTCTCCATTTGCCGCTGTCCCAGGGAGCCCAGGTACCAGCTGGACATGAAGGACTGGGACAGGAGAGAGCCTGGAGGGCAAGGAGCCTCTCCCAGGAGGTGGTGACAATACCAGCCCTCAATCACCCAGGCACCGGGCTGAGGGCTTTACATATGCATTGGCCGTGGGTACAGTCGCACCCAGGGGGACAAGAACTGAATGATAGTTTGTCTTGTTTTCCTATCTGAACTGGGCTTTTATTTTGAGTCACCGGTTGGCTGAATGGCAGAAAACCAACCTCAGCCCATTTGGGCCCTCCTTGCCCCCGGGGTTATATTTTAAGTTCTAGGGACTTCCAGGGTGTGGAGGCATTGTGGGACCAAGACAGGTGTGGGCTTCTAGTACAGTGTATGTTATCATCCATCTATGCTGCCGACTGCTGGGACATCCTGGTTCCCACCCAGTGTCCCCACGGGGATAATTGTGATGGGGCCACGTTATGGAAGTAACCCATGAGTAGCAATTACAGAAATTTCTAGCACATGTAATTGTTCAATAAAGCTCAGCGATTATTTTTGCTATTATAAATTTCAGTTATTAGTGTTTAAAAGTTTATTAATTTATTTTGAGAGAAAGAGAGAGAGGACACGGGGGAGGGGCAGAGAGAGAGAGAGGGGGAGGGAGAGAGAGAATCCCAAGCAGGTTTTGTGCTGACAGCATGGAGCCCAATGTGGGGCTCGAACTCATGAACACTGAGATCATGACCTGAACGGAAATCAAGAGTTGGATGCTCAACTGACTGAGCCACCCAGGTGACCCTAAAGTGCAGTTATTATTATTATTTGCCATTATATTGTCTTCTAACTCAGTAGAATGTAGTATCATTTGAAGTTCCCAAAACCTTAGAGTAACAAGATGTGAGAATTGAAAGAAGGCACTTTGGAAAGAATCCAATCTAACTTCCTTATTCTATAGATGGGAAAGCAGAGGTCCAGAGAGGGAAAGAACGTTACCCGAGAACACACAGCTTGGTGACTGGGTAGATGGTGCCATTAAAAAGAAGAAGGACTGATTTGGGCCAAAGATGAAAAAGAAATTTTGCAAAGGTTGAGTTAGAGGTGCCTGAGCACATTCTGTAGTGATGTCTAGCAGTGGTTAGACATACAGGTTTCAGCTCCGGGAAGAGATCCGCACCAGAGCATGTGACCAATGAGTCGCCTGCATATGCAATGCCAAAACCACACAGGGCGGCTGAGATCACCCACAGGGCAGTTGAGATCACCCAGGTGTGAGGATTGGTAAGAAAGGAAACCTGGGAAGGGTCTGGGGATTCATCCACATGTACAGGGAGAGCAGAGGTGCTGGCCATTGAGGAGCCCCCAGAAGGAGAAAATGGGGACACCAGCACAAAACCAGGAGAGGAAAGAGCTTCCAGAAGAAAACTCAGCTTCCCGCTGCAGGAGGAATGAGCTTTGGAGAAGCCAGGTGGAGAAGGGAAGGGAAGGGGGGGGGGGGGTTGGTTAAGTCAGGGAGGAGTAGAGTTTGGTCAGATCTCAGTAGGAGCTGGGGTAGTGTCTCTGCCCGTGATTAGTCCAGGGGAGGGTTAATGACATCCAAGCCGTCTGCTGAGGCATATAATGATGATTAATTCAATTGGCCACCTTCAGTGCTTGGAATTCTAATCAATTTTTCACTCCGATTTAAAAAAAAAAATAGAGTTTTATTGTAAATTGTCTTTGTTTCCTGCCATGGAATCAGAAATGAACCAGGTGACCCTTCACCATTGGCAAGGTCTTGGCTGTACATTCATATGTGTAATTGTTTTCTTGGAAGCTTGGAGTCTATGAACCGGAAGGGGCCTTGCAAGGTAAATCATTTGGCTCCTTATCCAGGGTGGAAATCTCTCCAACATTCTTAGCATCTGGGCCTCCAGAATCCGCTTACACACTTCCGCTGGGGCTCACTGCATGGTTTAGGAACTGGAATTCTTATCTACATCTTCCCTACATCGACCCCTTTCTGAACACCCACCCAGTTGACCCAGCTCTGTCTCCTGGAGTCTCATTGAACCGACCAATTCCCATTTCCAGTTGGCCTTCCTTGTTTGAAAACGTCTTCCACTACTTTTGGAGTTTCCGTCCTGAATCAACCCGTTCCACCGGCTTCTACTTCTTGTGACTCGGCCAGCCTCTCCGTTCTGACTCTGTTCTAGCATTCTGATCTGGGATTTTACTGGCCAATCATGAATTTGAGTTTGGGCTTCCTCGCATCCTAGCTGTGTGATCTGTGCATATTTCCTGCACTTTCTAAACCCCATTTGGAAAATGAAGATAAAAATTGCACCAAGCTCAGAGGATTGTTTGTAACGTGTAAATGAGATAATGCATAGAAAGTGTTCAGCGTTTGGCAAACACTCACACAAGTTAGCTGATTTACTTAATTCAACAAGCGCTCACTCTCGCTTATTATGCACCAGGCACGGTTCTAAATATTGTGGAAGCACTAACTCATTTAGTGTTTATAATGACGTAGCCGGGTGTAAATATCACGCCCTGTCTACAGATGAGGAAACTGAGAGGAAAAGTACATCGTTAGGTATTGTACTAATATTTGTCACTCACGCTATCAATGAGCTTTTGCGGCACCGGGAAAACCCAGTGGCTTCTGCGAGGTCAACGATCCAGATTGGACTCCAGGGGTCTCCACTGATTCTGTTGGTCTCAGTTGGGCTTACTCAGGTGTGCACACATTAACTGGAGACTGGGGGATCTTGGCTCTGTGCCATGGGTCTCTCATCCTCCTTCTGGAACTTATACTCCTAAGTTACCCGGGTATGACGAGGCAGGAGCATGAGAGGAAGTCAGTTCAATTCTACTGGCAACATCAGCAAATGTCCCACAGGAGGCAGGCTTCTAAGATGGCCCCCAGGGATCTTCACCTCCTGGCATTCGTCCCCTCGTGAAATCCCCCTCCCCGGACTATGGGCAGGACTTGCGACTTGCTTCCAGCAGGTGGAATGAAGCAAAGATGGCGGGCTTTCCTGACTAGCTTACAGGAAGACTGTGGCTTCTGTCTTGCCGTCAGATTCTCTCTGTTGTCTCCTTGGCTTATGCTCTTGGATAAAGTGGCCCGCCTGGCGAGGAACTGAGGGCAGCCTCTGGCCAACAGTCTGCATGGAGCTGAGTCCTGCCAAGAAACCACGTGAGCTTGGAAGCAGAGCTGTCCCCAGTTGGGCCTTGAGATGACTACGGGCCAGCTGACGTCTTTATTGCAGTCTTGCGAGAGGGCCGGAAGCAGGGGACCCAGCTAAGCTATGCTGAGGTGTCTGACCCACAGACACAGTGAGAAAATAAATCCGTTGTTTTAAGCTCCTAAACTCAGGGTAATTTGTTAGGCAGCAAAAGATAAATAATACACGTCCGTATGGTCAGAGCACGTCACGTGGCCAGGCCTGGGGTGGGGAATTAAGCTCTGTGTATAGGAGAGAGAGAATTGCAATGTTACAGAATAATTTTCTTAACGTTTATTTATTTTTGAGAGAGAGAGAGAGACAGAACGGGAGTGGGGGAGGGGCAGAGAGAGAGGGAGACACAGAATCTGAAGAGGCTCCAGGCTCCGAGCTGTCGGCACGGAGCCCGACGCGGGGCCTGAACTCACGAACCATGAGATCAAGACCTGAGCCAAAGTTGGATGCTTAGCTGATTGAGCCACCCAGGCGACCCTGTAAAGTTACAAGATAAAGGGTGGGAAGGGTGTGGGTACAGGGAGGGGTGGAGAGTTGGGGTCTGCAATGCCGTTCACCACAAGCATCTACTACCTGCCAAGACACGTGGACACAGGAGGTGCGGAGATGACCAAGACCTAGGCCTTGCCCTTGGGGAGCTCAGGAGCTAGTGGAAAAGCCAGAGAAGGCTTTTGGAGTCTGTGTAATGATTTGCTCAGTTGGCAGTCGACACTGACTCTGTGTGGAGCTCCCTGAAAATGTCACCGCGCTTACCTGGGAATTGACAAAGGGACTCTGAGAGCATCCCGAGGCACCCTCTGGAGTGAAGCGAGCCCAGGTGCCTTGGAAATGTGGCTTCGGTGGCCCCAGCCTTTGCCAGCTCCGAGCGGAGACCTGAGGGCAATGAAAATCATCTGTCCAATAAACAGGTCCGGGCAACCATGGAAACCAAAGCCTCATCCATCACCGATGGCAATCAAGAGAACACGAGGTGGTTTGGCTGGGAAGGAGGCATGGAGGGAAGGAGCAGATGTTAGGAGCTCGGCATTAGCAGGGAGAAAACGCAAGGTATACGGTTTACCAAATTTGTGTTGGGCACTGTGCTAGGTACCATCTCATCTGGGCATCACAACGGCTGCATGAGGTCGGCATCATTATCCCCATTTTGCAGTTGGAAAACTGAGGACCAGGGAGTGCAAAGTCACTTACCCAAGGCGCAGTTCGAATCCAGGGTCAGCTCAAGCCAAGGTAATGTTCTTTCCAGAGAGGGACCTCTTACCCGACCTTTCTCTTACCTCCTATTCACCCGGATTCTGAGGTTCGAGAACCCTGATTCCGGTGCATTGGATGAGCAGAGTCAGATAGCCCAAGAGCCTCACTGCCTCTGTCATGACTCCCTGAATGATTCTGGCCAAAGTCACTCCCTTCGTCTAAGCCTGGTTTTTCCATCTGTGAAAGGATACGTTTGGATTTTATCGGGGACGTCAAGCAAGTTGTATCTCGTGCGCCAACTCCAGCTGTGTGACGGTTGGAGCCTGATGTGTGAGGTTGACGGGGACTCTGAACCTGGGTTTGGGCTCGGTGGGAGGCAGTTCCGTGCTGGCTCAGCCAGGCCTGCGGTGGGTACAGACAGGGAGAAGGTGGTCTCCAAGCTTCGGAAATTCTTCCAGCGAAGAAGGGTGACTCTGGTTTTCTACGTTCCCCTTTACTCTTTATGGATTGTTATCAGGCAAAGCCCATCAAGAGAGGTCCCATCTGCCTCCGCTGAATATTAAACTGACGTATGGAAAGAGCGGGCTGGCTGGCTGGCCCCCGAATCTGCAGGGGGACGAGACCACACAAAGACCCATATGTCGCCGCTCTGATGGCCCTGTTTTACCGCCCAGAGTCAAAGCCCATCTGTAGTGGGGTGATCGGTGAGAACACCGAGGGCAATACCGAACCCCGAAAACCATCAGGTAAAGGGCCATAAACAACCCTGCTAAGGTCGTTCACTCCTGGATGCCACCCAGGACTCAGCTCTCTGCCTGGAAGTCAGCCTGTGGCGAATGTGAATCCTTAGTTGCCTTAGTTGAGTTTTCTGCTTAGAACTTAAGCAGGGAGATGCCTCTCTTCTGGTGTGGGGGGACTGGGGACAAGGCACCCACTGGCCATTGTATTCCTTCTTTCTGGATCTTCGATGCCTTGGCTACAGCTGGAGAATTGCAGGCATTCTGTAGCCAGCAGGGTCGAGAGACTGAAGTCCAAACCCTGCTCTAACCTGGTGACGTGATGAACCCTCACGGGGACCCTGTGAAACGGCCCCTGAGTGCACACTCTGATCTGCTCTGTCCCTGTCTCCTGCAGTGACAACCACCCACAGCATCACCCTCTGCCTGCCTCCCTGTGCTGATCCCTCAAGCCGGTAAGAAACAGCGGTGGGAGACTGAGGCAAAGTCAGCTGGCAGACCCGGGCTTCCTGAAAGGAGAGAAAAGGCGCCCGCAGAGTTTACCAGAGAATCAGTGTCCAGAAAGACACTTTGATGGCTTCGGAGAGCTGATCGTATCAAAAAACACTCTCAGTGAATCAAAAATAACTTGTCTACTCTTGCCTCGTGGTGTGGGTTGGAGACATTGAATAATTTGTGTGCTTTAGAGAGGAACTCATTGTCTATGGACATACCACCCTGAACGCGCCCGATCTCTTCTGATCTCGGAAGCTAAGCAGGGTCAGGCCTGGTTAGTACTTGGATGGGAGAGGAAATTATTTGGGTCACCTTCATTAATGGGCTTAGCCCCTCAGGGCTGAGGGGGAGCCTCTGCGGACCCTGGCGTTGCCTCCCTCTGTGACCTCCCCAGCCCTCGGGTTCTGAGCTCAGCACAAGGCGACTCCAGGCTGGAGCAGAACAGAAGCTTCCCTCCTCTCTGGGGTGGTGAACCGAGGTCCAGCGTTCTTCTTCCTTTTGTTCTAAAAATATTTGACATCGGGGCGCCTGGGTGGCTCAGTCGGTTACGCGGCCGACTTCGGCTCAGGTCATGATCTCACAGTTCGTGGGTTCCGTGCTGCCAGCTCGGAGCCTGGAGCCTGCTTTGGATCCTGTGTCTCCCCCTCTCTCTCTCTCTCTCTGCTTCTCCCCTTTCAGTGATGGTAGCTGGGAAGAAGAGAAGACAAGGTTCAGAGCACAGGCAGAAGACAGAGCAGAAGACAAGGCTCAGGGTCAGCAGATCCACACTGAGTTCTGGATCTTTCGCCAGCTGGCCGCGTGCGCCTCAGTTTACTCAGTTTACGGCAAACCCGTGGTGGTTAACTAGTCTGGGTGTGAGGGCTTACGGCCACACGGTGCCAGGCATGTGGGATGTCCGCCTGGTCAACTCACTGCTCAGATCGAGTTGCTGGTGGTGAGTGGGACGCAGACGTACCCTTTTTCTCCCGCCTGCCCCGGTGGCCCATTTTCCATACTGGGATCAGGCCACTCTACCATCCACACAGACCAACGCTTCCTGCCTTCCAGACCGTTTTGTGTGCACCCACAGTGTGTGCTGATTCTTGCTGCGTCGAACGGGGCTCATTCTGCTCTGCAACCTGCTTTTCGCCTTTCACTCCGTGGCGGAACATCTCCCTGGCTGTCTTTGGGTTCATGTTTCTGGCTGTCCCCCGGGGCTATGCAGCCGAAATAATACTTCTAATGCTGCCATAAACTTGACCTGTTTCATTCCACGCTCTGGGTCCTCCCATTCTGTTTTCCTCCACTTGATATTGTTGTTGATTTTGAAACTCCGAATCCAGCCTTGCTCGGGGTGGCGGGGTCCGAATCAGGCGCAAATGTGCCCTAAGCTTCTGGAAGGGAGGCGTCCACGTTGGGAACGGGCCTCTGCTTGCTTCCTGGGAGCAGGGTGGCCTCAGCCAAGGAAAGGACGTCAGAATCAGCTGGAAGACACTCATCTGGCAGTGATCTTTCCGCAGCCAAGAGTCGGAGGCTCAGTTTTAGAACCCTAAAGAAATGCCAGAGATCCGGCTTCTAAAGAAGGTAGAGATTCACCATTTATGGCCGGGCTTTTGTTGCCCGGTGGAGCCATCATGGGGGTGACAGTTGTTGTGGCCGCTTCTCTTGTCCACTTGGGTCCTTGTAAGAGAAGGAGAAGGGGGCAGAGGAGGAGAGGAGGGGATGGAAAGGCGGGAGGGAGGGGCAGAGAAGTGAGGGACTGACAGATGGAGAGGGGGTGTTGGGAGTGTGTGGGCACAGGGATGGCTCACTCTTCTAGGCCCCCGCAGGGCCTGAGTTTCCTGAGCACAGGAACAGTGACAGTCCTCCCTGTACCCCAGTTCTAGCACAGGGTAGGCGCTCTTGGGAAAGTTTGCCGAATGAGTAAGTAGCAGATTAGGTAGCATTGCTGGGGGCCTGTGCTGGGTTCCTGGAATATTCTATGGGGTTCCTGGCCCACGCTCCCCTTTTCTCCCTTCTGTTCCCAAACTGAGATCATGCAGCAACCTGTCCTGCCATGTAGCTCAAGGTCACAGAAAGGGCACAGGCTTTGGAACCGGGCCATCTGGGTTCAGACCCACCCTTTGTCATGCACTGTCACTGAGCAGTAGGTTAACCTTTTACAGCCTTTGCATTGCCTTATCTGTAAAATGGGCCGAACTGGCATGAAGAATAACCGAGATGATGTGACGGAGGAGGGCTGGTCCTTTTCAAACTTCACCGTGTGCCGGAATCATCTGGAAATCTAGTCAACATGCAGATTCTGGTTCAGCAGGTTCAGGATGGAGCCTGGCGTTCTGCGTTCCTAACAAGCTCTCTGGGAGGCTGTTGTGGCCGGTCCGTGGACCATCCCCCGAACAAATCCCCCCAAATGTGTTTTCTCTTCCTTCCCCCCTCTGCTGCTCCACTGGAACCTTCTCGAATGTTACCGAATGAACCCCCACAGAAGATCCTACCGCAGCGCGACCCCCTTGCCCCCAAGGCTCATACCTTCCTCCCCAGAGCCACAGCAGTGCCTTCACTCTAGGTCTGATCATGGGGGTCGGAGGAACCGTAGGATCCCACGGAGATGTTTCGGAGGCTCCAGAAAACCACCTCAGGTGGAAAAATACTTAAAATTTTCAGCAACAGGTTTATCCTCTTCCGCTCCACAGGCTGCCCCATTATTCTCACCCATTTAACTGTCGAATCAGCCTCACGAAATAGGTTTCGTACTCATCCCCATTTTTCAGATGAAGAAACTGAGGCTGGTGTTACAGGACGCACATCTGGTTCCAGAGGAGGTGTCTGTAGCCTCCGTGCAAAACAACACACGTACGCAAAGGTAGCATGTTCTGGACTTGAACGCGTTGTAGACCCCACAGGGTGCCAAAGTGCTCAGCTTCTGGGGTAGGCGGGGCTTCGGTGGCCTTGGGCTCTTTCTCCCACCTCTGCTCTTGCAAAGGGTTTTTTTTTCCCCCCCTGTTCTACCGAGAAAATAAAAGCACTAGGGAGAAAGAAATCTTTTGCATGTTTCCCGCATCTACACCAGCTCCGGAGTCCTTGACTTTGCCAGTACACCCAGGCCTACGGTCAACGGGTCTTCTGCGAGTCAAATGGTAGCGGAAAAAGTCTCTGAAAAAGGTCTCCGGCGCACATCCGCTCCTACGGAAGCGTGTCGGGGTATACACCGCCGCAGCACTCAGGCGCGGCGGAGCAATGTATTTCAAGGTCAACGAAAATCCCAGGCGAGGCTCAGGTGTGGTTCGGACACGTGCTTCCGCCGCGGTGTGCCGGTCAGGTAAGCGGCGTGCAGCGTATCCCGTTGTGAGAACACGGTGTTATTGTCCATTTCGGAGGCTTCTTGACTCTTAGGTGTCACAGTGCTGACGGCAGATCAGGTGTCAGCAGGGATACTCAAGCTTCACGTTTGGCCTCTGCATAAAAAAAAAAAAAAAAAAAAAGGAAAGAAAGAGAGAAATGGGGGAATTCTGAAGGTGAATCCAGCAGAAACAGGCTGGATGAGATCTCACAAATTGATGCTGTTTCACATCTCCTGACGTTACAAGATGCATTTCCCAGGTGTTTTCTGACAAACGGGATTTTAACGGGCCGAGAACCCCATTTGCTGGCTGCCTTGACTGGTAGTGATAATAATAGGAGGTAACATTTACTGAGAGCTTTCGATGTGCCAGGTGCCTTTACTTAAGAACCTGGCAAAGGACCGGAAACACAGAGAGGTTGGCTAACTTGCTCAAGGTCGCACAGCTGGTCGATGGTGGGTCAGAGATTTGTAGCCAGGTATCTTGTCTCCAGGGTCCGCACCCTTGAGGCCTGTCCCTCTCAAGTTCATCTGGCAGAACCACAGACCCGGTCCTAGCCAGCTCTGCCTATTCGGTGCCTACCCCCAAACAGATGAATGCGTGTGGAGAAAAGCACGCGGCCACGCTGGCTCCTTCCCTTTGGATTCCTGAGCACGGATCTCCTGCGGGTCCTTATGCTGCCTGGTAACCACGATCCTGGTCCATCCACTCTCCCTCTCCTCTGGGTGACTTTTCCACACCCTCCCTCCCTCTCAGCTGACTACTTACTCCCAGCTTTGTGAAGACAGTCAAGTCAATCAGAGAACTTCCATGGGCTTTCAGCAACCAGCCTTGTATTTGTCCTGTTAGCGTTGACTCAGCTGAACACAAACGTTCCCTCCTCCTTAAAGCACTTTCCTCACTTGGCCTCCAGAACAGCCCCCTGATCATCACTCCCCATCCCCCCACCTGCGGGCCTTCAGTCTGCTCGCTGGGTGCTTCTCAGTCTGACCCCCTGATGCTGGGAGCCCCAGGCTCAGCCCTCGGACCTCTTCTCTGGCCTCACCTATCTTGTTGGTGATCCCATGCTGTCTCCCTCACGCTTTAAGCACTAGGTGATTCCCCGAGGATAGTTCCAGGTGAGACCACTTCCCTGATCTCCAGACCCATCTGTCTGGCTTCACGTAGACTTCTCCCAGGCATCTTGAAGTTGACACACCCCGGAGTGAAGTCCCCATCCACAGCCACCCCAAACCTACTCCTTTCTTAGTCTTCCCATCCTGGGTAGCTGCAGCATCACCTTCCCAGTCCCTTGGCCAGACCCTCTGGGATCATCCCAACTCCTCTCGTTCCTTCACGGGCTACATCCAGTTGCTTAGGCTCTCCTATCAGGTGTATTTCCAAAGCACATCCAGAGTCCCGTCATTTGTCACATTTCCACCACCACCCGCTCTGAGCCACTAACCTTCGCTCCTGGATGATTACAAACACCCTCCTTCTCCCTGATTCCCCCCTTATTCCCTACACTCTGCTCTCAACCGGTATCCCAAGTGATGCTCTAACAACATATGGCAGACACCGTTACTCCTCTGCTTAAAAATCTCCGATGGCTTCCACGTGGAAATCGAGGTCGTTTTAATGGCCTCCCAGACCCAGCGTGATCTGCCCGGCCCTGTACCCACGCCTCCTCCCCTCTGGCTTGTTCCCTACTGCTCTCACCTTTGCTCACACCCTCCAGCTGCTCGACGTTCTTCCTCTTCCTGGTGCTGGCCCAATGCCAGGGCCACGGCACTGGCTGGGTGCCCGTCCCCAGCCTCAGGCCAGCTCCCCTACCCTTTGGACTTCTGCTCAGACCTTCCAAGTGAGGCTGCCTTGACCTATTTCAAACGAAACCACGCTCCCCTCCGGAGTCCCTAGCCCCTTCTCTGCTTTATTCCTGTGTCCTCTGTCACGACCACGCTACAGATTTCACGGATTTATTTTCTTCATTGCTCATCTCTCACATGCTAAAGTTTTTCACCTCACATCCCCTGTGCTTAGAGCAATGACCAACACTTGTAGGCACTCACCACGTACTTCTGGATAAAAGGATGAATGGATGAACCTCTACACCACAGATGTGGTCTGGAATAGGATATTTGGTGTATTTCAGGTAAGTGTCTCTGGCTTCCTTTCAAGGCTCTGTAGCCCTTGGAAGAATAGCCAGCGGTTGCAAAGCCATCTTTCCTTCTTCTTTTTCTTGGTCTCTTTAAAATCTGTCAGCAGTCGCACCCTCTTCATCTGTATAAACACGGGTTTCAAGATGCTGTACAACCAAAACTAATGAAAATTATCAGGCCGTTTTGATAAACACAGACAAAGGGAAGTCGGGGGTTACGGATGACAATTGCAGTTTTGTATCAACGTGAGCATCCCATTTATTTCATCAAAACTGCCTTGCTCTTATTGATTGACTTTATAATCAGTAAAGGTTGTAATCTGTATTCACAAAACCAATGCACACAAGTAAAACATCGCTTTTTAAAAATCAGCTTTGTATCTTGCGTTCCACGCAAGACTTTTTAAAAACAGCTAAAAATACGTGCGAAAAACCACTGAGTTGTCACATGACCTCTGAAAGAGCTTTCTGTTTCTGAAACTGAGTTGACTGTTGTGTAGCTAGGCGGGATCGGGGGTAGATACTGGCATTTTCCCTAGTCAGTGACGGATCTTGCAACGCTGGCTCCGCATTGGGTGTCTAGAACTTTCCTCCTCCCAGGCCACACCCACCTGCCCAAGTTTTGAGGATTGATTTTCAACTGCATAACTCAGCACCGTGGACATTTACTTTCTACACTCCTAGAAAGCGCCGGAAGCAGAGCGTGTCAAAGCTAGAAGGACTTAGCGGTTCGGAGAGCTTCCTAGCGAGGGGAAGCAGCTTGATCAGTATCATACAGGCCCTTGTAAAGGAGCGAGTCACATTTGAGGATGTATCAGTCACTCTCAGTAGGATGAATGCACACGAATGATGTTATTTCCGGGCTCAAAATCCTTGCGCGGCTCCTTGGCGCCTAAAGAAATAACCCCGTGCTCCTTTATGTGAAATGCGAGGTTTTTCGCATTCCTTTTCCGGCTTGATCTCTAGCCATCTCTCCCCGATGTTGAAGTTCACCTTTCAAACGTATCAACTCATTTTTCCTTCTTCACGCACCCAAATCTTCCATGCCTCTTTAACTTTGCTTTTGCCATTTACCACCAGTGCCCTCCCTGCACATCTCTCAGGCTGTCATTTATTCTTTTCCTCAAATCTAGTTAGGGTGTCACATCCTCCTCCAGAGAAGCTTCCCTGCCTCCTTGTCCTTTTCACACCCTCCTCCTCTGTGCCCTGACTATTCTTCTATGAAATAATGATTCTGATAGTTGTCATTTATTGAACACCTACTAAATGCACCAGACTCTGGGCTGCACACACTGAACATGAACCTACTTGGGCCTCGCAGCCAGTCCTAGAGACAGCTACAATTAATCACCTCAATTTCACATGGGAAAGTGTAGGCGGACAGAAAGTACCTTTCCCAAGGTCACACAGCCAGAAGATATGCGTCTCCTCCAGAGACCGTCTGAGCCACGGTTGGCTACGGAGTAGGTCCCCGGGGGGGACTTGATTGCCCGGACTCCGTTTCGGTCCAGCCTCTCCGTTTACTGAGCCCATCGGGGTGCGTGTGAACTCACGTGGCCTTCCAGAGGCCTGTGTAAGATCTCCCCGTGTAAGCCGCCTTCTCGTCTCCTCTTGATAAACTCCTTGAAGTCAGACAGCCTCAGAGCTGCCTGTCCCGTAGGATCTTTCATTTTTGTCTTGAAAGTGTGGCAGGAAATGTCTCAGCTGTTGATATGTCAGAATGGAGTTTATTATCACTAGCAGACCTGATGTTGGGAGCGGTGCAAAAGATGTAAATAATATGATGCCGGCTGGAGCTCATTCCGGCCTGTGAGGCCCAGGCATGTCCGAGGGGGTAATACACAGGGCTGTGGGAGAGTCGTCTTCGTAAATGCTGCAATTTTTTTCTGGAGCTGTGCCTACATTTCCCAGGGATGGGACCAATACGCCCAATACATTTAATACGGTGTATTGGAAAAAGCTCTGGATAAAGAGTCAGAACAACCGAGTTTGAGCCTTGCAGTTGACCTTGGCAAAATCCCTATGGTTCTCTGGGTTTCCCTCAGAGAAGATAATGAAAGAACCTTAGCCTTGTATAAACCATCTAGTTCAATCACTGTTCTGAGGCTTGAGTAGCTTTGCCTGCCTGCCTCCCTCCCTCCCTCCCTCTTTCCTTCCCTCCCTTCCTTCCTCTCTCTCTTTATCTGTATAAATGCACCTGTAGATATGTGTGTCTACATATATATATATATATATATACACACACACACGTATGAACATATATCTGCATATGTGTATATCTACATACGCACATATATACAGGTGCAGATACACATATGGTGTCCCCATTTGTCCTTCTTGCACACAAGGCTGATATGAGAGTGAAGAAGTATGGGGAAGCCATGGCCCTGTCACATCTCAGGCAGTTAGGAGCGGGCACAAGGCTGAAAGGTCCTGGGGCAAGACAGAGGCTGGGGTGGAAGGGATGGTCCTGCCCCCATGGTGCAGGCTAAAGGAGTGAGGACAGGGAACACGCACATCTGGACAGAATGTGTGAGAGGTGGTGGATGGCACGAGGAGAGAGGGACAGCAGATGCATGAGAACAGCCAAATCACAGCAAGGTCAGAGCAGAACAGAGACCCCGGAGTTCCTGTAGCTGGCATTCAAAGCCCCTGGGGGACACAGCACTGTATCCCCCCGCTTGGGGCTCTCCCTAAGGCCTGGCTATTCTGCTTTCCCGAGCTCTGCAAATTTTTTGATGGAATTGCCTAATACCTAATGTATCAGTCAGCTCTTGCTGCGTAACGAACAAGGAACCATTTACTATTTCTCATGAGTCTTTGGGCTGGCTGGGAGGTCCAGTTTGACTGATGGCGCTGAGCTAGCTGGCATGTCTGTGGTCAGCTGGCAGGTCAGTGGGGGCAGTTGGCTCTGTATGGCCACAGTTGGGGTGCCTCGGGCAGGGGCAGGGTCCAAGGGAGACAGAGAGAGAGAGAGAGGGGGGGAACAGGAGGGAGAGGGAGGTGTGGAAAAGCACAAGAGCTTCTTCGAGCCTCTGCTATGTCACATCTGCCACTCTCCCATTGGTGGAAACTGACTCCAGGGTCCAAACCCAGAACAAACTGCCAAGGCTGTGGACACAGTGAGGCCATCGTTTGGGGCCATTAATGGATTCGACCTGTTACTTCTGGGGTCACTTACGCGAACTGCCGAAGCAAGCACACCAAATTAATCAGTGAAACAGGTGTTTACTGAGCCCCGACCACATCTGCACCTTTTTCTCGTATCTCATGTGCCAGGGATTTGGAGGTGAGTGAAAGAGAATGCTATCATCCCAACTTCACCTCCAAGGTGAAGTCCTTACAGAGGTCTCGTCCCAGATCTCTTGCTTTCAGGTTTGCAAAGTGCAGCCCAGAGGGGGGCGGCGGGTCTGAGGGTGGGCACGGGGGAGGGGCCCACTGCTCTCCACCTCTATGGTTCTGTGTCCCCCATCACAATGGGGGAGGGCCCCTTGTGCAGGTGACCCTTGCCACTTGCCTTCCCTCTCCCACCCCCGCCCCTGCACCCCTTAACACGTGACTTGCAACAGAACCCCAGGCCTCACCCACATGGCCAAAAGCGTGAGGAGGCATGAATCTCCAAAGCTGCGGAGGGAAGGGCCCGGAGAGGAAATCTATATTCGAAAAATCGTTAATTTCACTTAAAAATCACGTCTGTGCTATTGACTATGTCTGCTGCTTGGAATTTAGTTTATGGTTCTACTTCATGGTTCGGAGGCTTGGCTGTGAGGAGAGTATCCGGGGAGAGAGTCGCTGATGCATCATTTTTTGTGCAGCCACGTAGACTGTTGTTCAGAACGGGGTGTTTTGGGGGAGGGAACTAATAGTCGCAGAGCCCTACGATGCCCCAGTGGGCATTCCGGTCCCCGGTTTACGGGTTAGGAGCTGCGCCACAAGGTCTTGTCTTGCCCAAGGCCACAGAGCTTCAGAAGGCAGAGCCCCCACCAGGGTGGACCCTCAGCTCCCCACTCTTTCCCCTTGATCCCATTGACCACCCGCCAGTTGGCAGACCTCTTTTTGCCCAGGTGCTCGTAGGGACCCCCGTCCAGTCCCATCCTCTGTTTCTTTTCCTTCCCTGGCAGTGCAAGGACTTTATTTTCTGAAAGCACAAAGTGTTCCCGACATAAAATCATCCCCGAGAAGATATACTTTCCTGGGTGACTTATCGTTCTTTGTGTTTTTAGTGCTTTAAGATTTTTATGTTTCCAATAACCCAAAGAAAGATGATGGATATATAATAACACTGAGCAATAACAGACTGTATTTACAAACACATATATATGCTCCATCAAATGTACATATTTTTATACCTCTCACCCATCTTTCTGGGGCAGCTGCATTTTTTGAATTACACGGTGTAAGCAATGAGCCCATCATCCTGTTCACACATCCATAAATTACCCAGAGGGAGCGGGGCATCCTGGAAGCATCCCTGCTTTAAATCACCTGCAAATATATTTCCCCCTCCTTTCCCCAGGATAGCTCACCTGGGAACAGGGTGGTGGCATTCTAGAGTGGGGGGGAAGAGGGCTGCATTAGGAAACAAGAGTCCCCCTTCTCTTTCGGACTCAGTATTTGCTGTGTGGCCCTGGGAGAGTTGCTTCTCTACTCTGGGCCTCAGGTCTCCCATCTGTGGAATGGGAAACTAAAACCAGAGATGGGAAGCCGTTGGCCCTGGGTTATTCAGCCAGGCAATGATAGCAGGGAGGCCAGATAAGACCGGGTCTCTCCTGTGTCCCCATGGCGTGGGGGCTCCGGAGGTCACTGGTGGATCCTTTCTACGGCTCTTCCAAATCTTTCACTTTCGTCAGTGGTGTTTGCACACCCCTTTACCCACGCACAGCCCGTAGGCGAAATCACGAATCCGTGGTCTGGAAGGGTGATGTTGCATTATTCATCATCCCCTGTACCGTGTGACTTTGTTTTTAGGGTTAATTTTAACTTCCTCATAAGCTGCAGAGGAAGCGGGACACCGAGGGGTACGTGTTTGAAGGTTGCCGAGGGCCAAGGTTAGAAATGGGGCACCACAGAGGCTACGTTGTGGAAGCTGGCCAAGGTGGGGTATGCCTTCAGGGCGGAGCATGGATAACCACCGGCGGGATCCTGTGTAAACGGAACTGCCTGCTGTGGTCACAGCTGAATTCAGCCCCAGCATCCAGGTTTTTCAAGCTCATCTTTAATTTACCCGCCTGGAGTTTTCAGGTCACCATGTATTATTCATGAGACCCTTGTGAATGTAGCGTTCGAGGCTCTGGATGAAGAGATGCCAGAACCAATGAAAACCAAAACCCAATTCCTAAAGAATTCCGAGGCACAGCCAGGTGACTCTCCAACAGGAGAGTTTTGGGGACCTCCACGCCAGCTTTTTCCTGGGCAGCATCTGCAGCTGAATCTTTGCTTTGGGGGTCTTCCCTTAGATCAGAGCTGATGAATAATTGAAACCTCTTCCCCCGCATCCTCAGCGGAGAAATGGAGCCCCGACTCTCCACTCGGTTCTCACCAAAGAGAAAAACGTGCCAATCGGTATGTTTTTGTGAAAGGTGCCCAGAGGGACCGAAGAGGAGGGAAATTACAATGAGATGAAAATGAGCCATTTTAATAGTTTATTGAAGAAGTTGTCAAACATCGCTTTGTCTTTTGTCTCCCTTCAGTCAGTTCCTGCCTGAGTCCTTGTGGGCTGTAGGCACCAGGCTTGATGATTCACACTTAACGCTCACAAGAACCTGGGTGAGGGAGGGACAATTAATGTCCCCATCTTACGGAAGAGGAAACTGAGCCTCAGAGAGGTCAAAGTTATTTTCTCAAGCCAGTTTACTGTGAGGCAGTTTATTTTGGGAAATGATCCCGGGGGTAGGAGAAGGAGGGACCATCCTTTTGGTCCAAGGATGCCTCTGTCACCCAAAGGATGACCCAAGGATGCCTGGTCAAAGGAAGTTAACCCCCCCCCCCACACTTCTGGTTTTATGCATTATGGGGATCAATCGTATGTGTTGACTTGACTGGGTCAGATGCCCAGATATCTGGTTCTATTATTTCTGGGTGTGTCTGTGAGTGATTCCAGAAGAGATTGGCATTTGAATCAGTAGACTGAGTAAGCAGATGACCGTCTGCAGTGTGGATGCTCATCACCCCATCTGTTGATTAGATACAGCAATTACATGGAGGAAAGGAGGATCCTCTCTCTCTCTGCCTGCCTGTTTAGGCTGACCATGGTCTTCTACTCTCAGACTGGGACTTCCGTCATTGACATTCCTGGTTCTCAGACCTTTAAACTGAGACTGGAAGCTACACCACTGGCTTGCCTGGCTCTGGAACTTGCAAAGGCATCCTGTAGAACTTCTCGGCCTCCATAGTTGCATGAGCCAATTCTTTGTTATCTATCTATATCTATCTATCTGTCTGTCTATCTATCTATCTATCTATCTATCTATCTATCTATCATCTATCTCTCTATCAATATATCTACCTATTATCTATCTATCTATCAATCATCTATCTATCTACCTATCATCTATCTCTCTATCTACCTATCATCTATCTCTCTATCTACCTATCATCTATCTGTCATCTATCTATCCATCTATCTACTTATCTATCATCTATCATCTATCTATCCATCTATCTACTTATCATCTATCTATCTATCTATCTATCATTTATCTATCTATTTATCTACCTACCTATCATCTATCTATCTATCTATCTATCATCTATCTATCCATCTACTTATTTATCATCTATCTATATATCATTTATCTATCATCTATCTACCTATCATCTATTATCTATCTATCTATCTATCTATCTATCTATCTATCTATCTATCTATTGTCTGCCTACCTATTATCTATCTATCCATCTATCTACCTATCATCTATTATCTATCTATCTATCTATCTATCTATCTATCTATCTATCTATCATCAATCTCATCTCATCTCATCTCGTCTCATCTCATCTCATGTCATCTCCTGTTGGTTCTGTTTCTCTGGGAACACTCACTAGTGTATGCAGGCACCAGAATGACTGAATGGGCTCCCAAAGGCATCCCATGGGTACAGAGAAAGCTCAGGGGAGAAAGCAAGAGATAGCATAGCTGAGATAAAGTTCTGTCAGGCTATAGCTACCTGTAGCCAGTTGCCACAGCAACAGCTGAGGCAAAAAAAAAAAGTGCACCAAGAGGAGGTAAGACAGGTTGTAAAAAATGTCTGACCCAGTCTATCTCTTACACCTGCTGTGCCAACTTTCGGTCCAGTCTATCCCAGAGTTCACGAGGTGGGAGTTGGCTGAAATCTCTGAGACAACACTCTATGTGGATGAATTGATCAAATTGCAGTTCCTACCACTGCTTCAGGTCCTCAGGGGAAGGGATCTTCGTCGCCTCTTACCTCCAGCCACCATTCTAAATTTCCCTTATTCTTGGCCAATACCCCAGCAGATGTCGGTTGTCTGCCTGGTGAAGAAACCCAAACCTTATTCCCCAAGAGTCCGAGCTCCCAGTTGTTTTTCTCCTGCCGGCCGGGACTGCTGTGATACCATTTTCAGCTACTGTGTGTCATGGGAGCACCGAGAGATGTCTCTCTGTGTTCCAGATGGGCTTCTTCCTGCCACGTCAGTAGAAGTATTGGGGTGAAGTACTCATGCCAAACGTGCGTCTCCTTCTTCTTCTCCTCATGCCTCTCTTCTTCTTCTCATGCTTTGCCTTCCTCTTCTTCTTCTTCTTCTTCTTCTTCTTCTTCTTCTTCTTCTTCAACCTTCCTCGTCTATCCCGTGGGAACCAGGATGCAGGACGGGAAGCACAAAGACCACGAGTGTGTCACAAAGCAAGGGTGAGAAAGACCAACACAACTTTTACCCTTGATTCACCGGACCCGTATTTCCTAGTTCTCAGTGACCCAGATCCGGCGACTGGATCTGCAAGGCATTGTCCCAGAGGTGCCTCCTTCAGTGAGCCTTTAATAGACTATTTAAATGTTCAAGTATCTCCAGCTCATGCACACATTGTTGTCAAGGCTCTTCCCAAGGTGAAGCTGCGTGGGATCCCTCCTTCTTTAAATCTATGATTGGTGATTCTGGCAAGACGATGCAGACAGAGACAATAAATCCATAGCTAGAGTGGATATCAATTCCCATATGGACCATTGCTGTCCTGTCTTCAAGAAAAGGAGGCTGACGTAATTAATCTGCCCCCAAGTGGCTAGCTGGTGTCCTCACGGTGGCATTTTCAGGGCTCATTTTCAGTCTCTGTTGCTGTTAGTTGAGGCATCCATTGGTAGTTGTAGCTAGGAAAGCCCCAATGAGAAGGAGCCCATGTTGCTAGCCCTATGGACCATCTCCGTCCCTCCTATGTGGCCGCTCTGTGCTTAGACCAATTGCACGACACTCAGGTGGCCAAGGGAGGAGGCTTGAGTTGACTCAGTTGGCTGAGTCAACCTGTCTATTTTGTTGTTGGATGCTTCCTCCGCCTAGATCTTTTGATCTTTGTGAGACACAAATATCTGCATGTCGTGTTCCCATACCCCCAGATTCATTCCCACGCTTCTTCCCCTGTCCCCAGACTTCCTTGTTTCTAACCTCTGATCATGCTCCTTCTAGGCCCCTGACGGATGGTTGTCACTGCTCGGGAATCTATATACGATCGCACCTCAGCTCATTTGTGCCTTCATGCTTGGTGAACAACAAGTGTGCTCAAAATCCTGCCTATGGGGAGGAATTCTGTCCCTGCCCAACAACCCCCCCCCCGCCCCCCTTGAATCTTACTCAGTAAGTTGCAACCTGAGTAAGGTTGTAGAGTTATTGCCATTTCTTTTGAGTAGCACTAACATTTATGTGAACCAGGCCTACTTAAGATGGTCATAAGGAAATTCTCAGGGGGCCACGGGGGTAAGTGGAGGGAGAGATGGTACAGGAGATGAGAGGGGTTGTCAAGCTCCAACCACACACGTGGTTGCTGCAGCAAAGACGGGAGTAAGAAGATGTGTCAAGGGAACGCGAGTTGAGACGCTGAAGATATTCAGGGTTGGCATAGGATTTCCATTGTACTCACGGGGAATCAGGACTGGGACAGCTAGTAACTATGGGTGGGGACAAAGACAGGCTGGAACTTTGATCCAGAGCGCCCCCCACCCCTCCGTATGCCTGGGCTTTTTACATATGTGCTAATATTTAATTTTCCCAACACTGCCATCAGGTATGTGGCATTATTTTCGTTTTACAGATTGGGAAACTGAGGCTCAGAGAGGGAAAGTCACCGTGACTCACCAGGGACACACCGTGAGTTAGTGCTGGAGAGGCACATCTTAACCCTGTACCAGCTTCATTCTGAAGACACTGCTCCATTGGTGGAACGAGGATTGCCTTCCAGAGCCCGGAATCCTTCCCTTTCTTCGTTGTATCTTTCTGAGCACAGATGTTCCCTAGGTCGGGGAGGACTTCACTACTGGCATCTTTTATATCCTTGGTTCTTGGGCTCAGCACCCACGATGAGCACACTCATGCAGCAGTCACGCCTTTGTGGCTCCTTTATCCCAAGGCGTCTGCTCTACCGACAGTATCTTCAATCCTCGGGTTGAAGAGTTTTCTCCAAGAGTGTCCCTAAGGTCCCTTAGGCTCTGAATCTTTCAGCAATTAGCAAAGCTCACACCTCCAGGGTCTAGTTCTTAGCGGGATGACTTCCAAGGAATGACACGATCTGGTTTTTGTTATAGAAATCGTAAGAGCTAACATTCATTGGGCACCTACCATGTGCCAGGTGCTGTTCTAAGCACTTTACCTAGATCAGCTCATTTAATCTTTGCAGTAATTCTATGATGAACCTGCAGGGTTTATGTCCAATTTTCACTTGAAAGCAACAAACAAACAAAACCTCTCGAAACCCAAGTACAGAGATGTTTGGTGTCTTGCCTGAAGTCATGTACCTAGAAGGGAGACAGGAAGTATTAACCCAGAGCCTGCACTGTAACTGTGACACATGCCACCTCACTTAGACTGCAGTTTGGAGAAGGACAGTAGGGCAACTGGGCTGGAGGTAGGGAGACATGTCAGTGCTGATTGCGAAAAGCCAGATGGCGGCCCGGACAAGGCTGAAGGAGTCTAGAATGGGGAGAATCTAGAATCCCGGAGAGTTATTTCGGTGACAGTCTCCGTAGGACCTGATGTCACAGCTAATTCTGTTGATGGCCTGCCCACCTCCCCGGAGGCTTACTTCCATCTGTGGTATCTGTAGATCTTTGCCTGAGGGCTTTCTCTGAAGCTGGGGAACTGCCTGTAGGTAAGACAGGATGTTAGTGCCAGGGAATTAACACCACCCCCCCTCCTCCAATATCAAATGACTTGTGACTCTGAGGCTTGTTTCGACACCATTTCCTCAAGTTGCCACATGGAATTGAGTTTCAACTGCCCACAGCACAGATGGCTTGAGAAATGCATCCTTGGTTGATTTCCTTTCCTTCCCTGCCTCCCTCCCCCATTCCTTCACCTCGAGCTTCCTGCACCCCCCAAACAACTACTTGTGTTTACATCCTTGTCTCAGGGTTTGCTTCTGGAGGAACCCAAACTAAGGCAGAGGCAGATGGCTGCGGGGAGTGAAAGAGCAGGAAGAGTCAAAGATACTCCAGAAGGACCGGGTGTCTGGCTTGTGTGATGTTCTGGGAAGCCTGGAACTCTGTGGTAGGAGTGCATTTAGGAGGGCATGCGGGGTGGGGGTGGGGGTTACAATGAGCTACATTTAGGGCCTGGAGGGTCTAAGCTGCCCGTGGGACCCCTCAGGGCAGCTGATTCACAGGCAGTTGGCTCTGGAGAAAGCTGAGCTTGGAGAGAACCTGTCGTTAGACTCATCAGGTCACTTCATGACCACCCCACGGTGTGGGCGTGACTGTCCCTGCACAGTCTCCTGAATCATGTCAGATCTTCTCCCCAACTCCTACCCAAATGGAAGCATAGAACGTTGGGGGTGTTTAGGTGGGTGGGAGCCAAGAAAGCAGTCCTCAGGAGGAAGAGGAGAGGAGCACGTTTACACTGACGAACGTTTATTGAAGTTCTATCAGAGGGTGCAAGCACATCGTTGATACATTTCCAAAAAAAAATAATAATAATAATAATAAAAGAGAAAAAAAAGACATTTGGGAGATGTTCCCTGCCCTGCAGGGGGTGTTTTTTAATAAGTGATGTGGTCAGGATGTTGGTGTAATTTTTCTCAGCTGGTGTTGCAGACGCTCTGTTGGAGAAGTCATTTGGGTTTCATAAAGGCCAACATGGAGATATCACCAAGTCTCATTTGCATCCTACACTCTCAAAGCAGGATGTGACTTTGACGAGGTCTGGTCTAATATCCTACCCCACTGATGCTGGGGTTCCTCTGGTGCATCCCTGCCTCAGGAGCTCATTTCTTCACAAGGTCCACCATTTCAACATTTCCAAGGATTTCACCGTTAGATAGCTCTTTCATCAAGCTGACATATGCCTCTCCATCACTTTAGCTCATGGGCTCGAAACTTGCTCCCTCCTTTCCCGACTGACTTCCTCTCCTTCCCGTGGGTAGGGGGCCTTGTAGGGAGCTGGAGGTAGTGGCTTGCCAGAGCGGGTCTTCTTTTATTTGGACTGAACTTGCTTTTGGCAGTGGTGTTCCCAAAGTCGGAGACTCAGGCCTTCCTAGGTAATGGTCAACCCAGAGTCAAGAACTCAGGCCAGAAAGTCAGACAACCTGGAAGGTGCAGACTGCTGTGTAGGCTGCTCAACCTGTCATTCCCATTGTAGACATCCTGTACAACCGTACCTGGCAGCCTTGAAGGTGGACCTTGACCTCTTCTCTTCTCAGCATGGGAAGCAATATTCTCAATATTCTCAATATTGCCGATGCTGGTCCCTCTGTGAGAAGCACAGTGGCTTGTGAGATAGAGAGGGACTGACAGACAGAGAGAGAGAGAGAGAGAGAGAGAGAGAGACGATGTCTATAAAATCAAAGTGAATAATTCTATGTTCACCTTGGCTCTCAGGCCAGAAGACTGGCAGGCATCTCTAACACCTCTTTTCTCCTCCCCAAGTCCTGTTGTGTTTGCCTCCTTCTAAATACATCCCAAACCCACCTGCTGGTCTCTGTCTCCCCTTTGCCATTTTATCCGGTCCACCATCATCTGGATTAACAGCACCCTCCCGGCTGGTCTCCCCCACGCCTTCCGGTCTGTTCTCCACACAGCAGCGGGAAGTATCTTCTTCAAATTCAAATTCACCAGATCTCCTCCCTGTTTAGAATTCTCCAGGGCCTTCCCAATGTTCTTAGGGCAGAGACCAACATTTTCAACAAGGTGTCATGTGATCCTCTGTCGAGGTTCCCTGTCGAGCTTCTCCCCAGCTGAAGGGCCACCGTGACCGGACTGGCGCCACGATGGGGAGCGCGAGACTTTAGAACAGGGTTTTCGGCTTCAGCACTGCTGGCATTTTAGGCCAGAAAATTCTTTGTCGTGGGGGTTGTCCTGTGCATTGTAAGCTCTTTGGAAAGATCCCTGGGCTCTACAATTAGGTGCCATAAGCACCCCTACCCCCCGTTGTGACAATCAGAAATGTTTCTGGACATTGCCAAATGTCCCCTGGGGGACCAAATACCCTCCCGCCACCAGTGAAGGACCTTTGCTTTGGGAGAGAGCCTCAGACTGAAGTCCAATCCCAACGCTGTCTCTTGTTAGCTGTGATGTCTGGTAGGCCACTCAACCTTTCTGTGCCTCAGTCTCCTCATCTGTGAAGTGGGGTTACTAATGGGGGGCAACCACACGGGGATACGATGATCACATCAGGTCATTTGTACCCAGCATGCACGCGAAGAAGCGTGTCGGTAAAGTGCTCCGTGCCACGCATGCAAATGTTTGATAGATAAATAAATAAAAGGCAGTTAGTTCTGTCGCTATTATTGCGTTTGGTTTTCTCCACTCAGAACTGGCGGGGGGGGGGGGCTGATGTTGAAGAGGAAAGGTCCTCAGATACACACAACTGCCCCCCCCATCCCGCCGCCCCCTTAAAAAACAGCAGCCCCTTCTCAAGCCAGGGAAGAAAATCAACCTGCATTTTTTTTTTTTCCCTAAAAACTCCATTTCTTGAGGGAACGAGCATAAATGATCTCTTCTCCTTCGGGAAACAGTGGCCTTTTCCAGGGGACGGTTTAATCTTTTGGAGACAGATGAATATGAGCCGCCGTAATCCTGCAATGCTACAGGGAGAGCTGGGGAGAGGGAGAGAATTTCAATAGGGCCTTGGAGACTCTCGGGGTGTTTCAACAATAGCGCTTGGTGGCTCAAAGTCCGCCCCCCCCCATCCCCGCCCTCCTGGTGACACATTCCTGGAAATAACAACTCAGGCTGATAAGAGGGAATTTCAAGGGTGGAAAGGGGGAAGGTCAGGTCCTTCACGGGGTTATGCCCAGTTCTCCTTAGCAAGCAGGGGTGAGGATGTGCCTCATTTGCTCCACCGGATCCCCTCTCTGCCCTCCTCCCCGAAGCTCTGTGTGCTGGGAGGCCGGCCCTAGGGACTGCCTCTTCGGCCCCTTGCATGTTGGATTCCTATTGGATTCAGCCCCTGGGAGGCAGCATCAGGGGACCCAAAGATGCAGGCAGAGAGAGCAGATGAATTTTCCTTTCCTTTCCTTTCTCTCCAGACCAGCCCCTGCGAAGCTACAGGCACCTGCTCCGGGTTTGGGTAACTGCTTCCTTCCCTTTCCCGCTCCGACCTGGGAGTGGTGACTCCACACTACTGTGCTAACCCTTGTTGGTTTTCTCTAGCCTTGCCCTTGCCTTTGTAAACAAGAGACTTTATTAAACAGAGGCTCAATGACCATGTTTGCATATGCCGCTGGTTTCCTGCTGGGCCTCTGATACCAGGAGCCCAGAATAAAAAAAGAGTAAATTCCAGTCTTGGATTGATTGTCCCGCAGGCTCTGGGTTTTTATGGACCCCGTTTGGCTCATCTCTGACTCTTCGCTACGGCACCTGGCACAGAGTAGGTGCTCAGCGAGTGTCTGTTGACTGGAATTAGTGGGGTTTCTAGTTAATATAGGAAAGAGCAGTCAGGGCAGACAGCTCCTCCTCCTCGAGTTTGTCAATAACACGCTGATGCTGTGGGCATCACAGGGACATTTTGGTGAGAGGCAGGAGACGTGAGTGGGTCCTGTGATCTAGCCATGCAGTCTTAACTCAGGGTCCTGCTGGGCCTGTGGAAGGTCCCGAGGGAGGGCAGTGACCTACCGTGCCACGTTTGGGAAGAGCAGCATCCTAGTGGAAGCTCTGGTGACGCGCGGGGTAGGAAAGGCTCAGAGAAGAGAAGCTACCCACCTAACCTCACGCAGCCAGAGAGGCAGAGAGAGCCCAAAGCTGGTGACCTAGTCACCAGTGATAGAAAACACCTTGCTATGGCCAAATGCACTTGTAGCTTACCTCGGTTTTCACAACGACCTTGCAAGCAGGATGCCATTAGGTGTAAAACAGAGACTCAGCTAAGGTCACACAGGCAGGAAGACGCAAAGCTGGGATTCGATTCTGACTTTAAAACCGTGTCACTCTGCTTCAGTTTGCTCTCTGTGGCCCCTCAGGAGGGTCTAAATCTCCTCTCCCAGGTTGCGATTTGGGGCGCCTGGGTGGCTCAATTGGTTGAGCGACTGACTTCGGCCCAGGTCACGACCTCGCGGTCCGTGGGTTCGAGCCCCGCGTCGGGCTCTGGGCTGACGGCTCGGAGCCCGGAGCCTGCTTCCGATTCTGTGTCTCCCTCTCTCTGCCCCTCCCCCGCTCATGCTCTGTGTCTCTCTCTTTCTCTCAAGAATAAAGAAACATTAAAAAAATTAATAAAAACAGGTTGCGGTTCAGCTAGAAAGAAAGGAAAAATACATACATAGTAATTTTTTTTTTTTGGTAATTTTAATCTTGGGGAGCATAGGCAAAGACCGACCAGCCCGCACGGGTACTGGGGAAGCAATGGCAAGCAGTAAATGGAGACAAGGAATTTTTAGAAGTATAGGTTATTGGACAGGGACTGGTAGGGAAAGGCTAGTCAACAACGATCCTTTGAAACTAGTTACCTTGTGGTCTTCCATATCTTGGAAGTATCCAGGGTACTGGATGCGGAAGCTAGACCTTCCACAACAATTTCAGACAACAATCCAGATCCTACTACTACTCATTCTGCCTCTGGTCTCTCTTCTCTCAGGGCCCCCATCCTTTACCCAGCATGTGACCCTAATTCCGTCACTCTTCATTCAAAAAATACTTATTGGGCACCTACTATGTGCCAGGTGCCATCCTAGCTGCTGGAATCTACAGCAGTGAACAAGTCAGACAAGATCCTCCCCTCCTGGGTGCTCCCATTTTAATGGGGAAGACAACAGACACATAATAAACAGATGAAGGAAGGTAATTTCAGAGAGAGGTGCTATGCAAGCAGTAAATAAAATAGGGCAATGTGACAGAGGGAGGCTGGCGCAGGAGTGGAGACCCCAGTGGGCAGGTGCATGGATTAGATTTGGGGGATTGTGAGGGGAAGTAAAGAATCCTCCTGGTCATGGGCAAGCTGTCGGGATCACCTGTCTGGACCCCGTTTAGGCTCCCAGGCCACCATCTCAGTGCGGGCAACACAATGATATTCCTTGTCTACCTCGTGCTGGCCGTGAGGTGCTCTGCCTCTCTAGACCTTCCTCTTCTTCTCCACTCCAAGGCTGAATGACGTCTTCTTCCCGACACTGGGCCACCTTGCTCCAAGGTGGACATCTCTTACCTTCGCTTCCAGGAACAATGTAACTCTTATTTTTTTTCCCCAAAGAAGTTGGCAAGAATATCTATAGGATCTCAAGCTTTCCTTGCTGTTCCTTCATGGCCAAGGAGATTAAAGAAACTAGGGAGGATGGGATTATTCTAAATAGTGACCCGGAGAGCCTCCTGGCTGATAGAGCCCCCCCCACCACTCCCAGTCATGTCACACCTTGCTTGGAATTCTACTGTTATCGGTCCCCCCCTTGAGGTTAATCAAGGCTCTCTTCCCATGCAAATGTGTCTCTAGGATGAGCTTTGCACCTTAGTCGCCACCTGCCACCTGCGGGTCAACCTCTTTGTCATCCCTAACAAGGAAATCGGCCAGTCTGAAAGCTAGGTACCTGGGGATGGTGGAAAGGGCACGGGATTTTGGAGCCAGAAAGATCCACCTTCGATTCTTTGGACTACCATTTGCCAACTGTAGGAGCCCGAAAACATTCTTCACGTCCTTGATCTTGTGTTTCTCTTTTGTGACGCTCAAGCACACCAACCTTGCAACGTTATTATCCAAAGATTAAAGGCAGTCTAAGTGGATACCCAGGGTGGCGGTGACCCGCGGTTTGGGCCATAGTGCTCCAAGAGTTCCTTTCCTTTTCTTCTCTTGGTCTTTGGCTCGTGCTCCGTCCTGTCTGCCTGGCCCGAGCTCCTACTTCTCCCTTGGTCTCGCAGGGGTGTTGAGCGAGTCTTGGCTGAGACACGGCCTATGGCAACCTCTCCTTGCAGAGGCTGCCAAATGTCAGCCCCTCCGTAATAAAATTTTCTTTCCCCCATGGGCTTGGAGGAGGGCTGGACAGTCTGATTGTGCCCGTCCCTCCATGATTAAGGTCTGCAATCAGCCCAGCTGCTTGATGGAATTTGAGCCGGCTGATTAGCAGGGCGCACTCTGGCCTCAGGTTAATGGATGATCTCACACTGTGGCTGCAGAGTAATTACCAGTTAAAAGGTCTGAGGCCAGGGCTCTGTGGTCTTGGGGAGGCCTCGGCCCATTGAAATGCAGAATCAGGGAAATAATCTTATATCAGCCAGCAGCGGATAGCCAAGGTGGGGGCCCAGACCCCACGGATGTGGCCCCAGAGCTCTAGGCTCATTCTCCAGGTGGCCAGATGGTCTTTGCTTGTCTTGAGGGAGACAGCTCAGGGACGTGGCAAGAGGGGAGCCTGCAGGGTCAGATAGACTTGGGGGTGAATTCCAGCAGGGACCGTCTACTGCTCAGGGGATCTTTGGCAAGGCACCTAAGCTCTTTGAGATTCTGTGTCCTCATCTATGAAGCGAAGTTAAGAACGCCTGCCTCCTAGGGTCAGCGTGGAGCTTACTCAGGTCTGTACAGCCCATGAGGCATAGACAAGCTCAGCACAGAGGCTCTCTTCACCTTCCTTGTGGTTTGTGTCTCTGGTTGGTCAGTGCTTCTCCCGATTCTCCGTGAAGACTGCTCTTGACAATGGATTGACCTAACACGGATTTACCGAACATCGATCGTGGGCCAAGCCAGGATGCCAGGTGTAGGAATAAGACACTATCCCCAAATTCCATGGAGCTTATGGTCTTGTGAGGTCTTGTCAGGCTAAGAAATAAGCTGCTGGAACAATGCTGTGGGAGACAAAAACCAGGAGCTGGAGTGCTTGTCTGAGACACTGATGAGTGAGGGAGAGTGTGAATGAATGTATGAATGAGGGAGTGAGCAAGCAAAGGGAGAGTGAGACAGTCAGTGAATAGAGGGATCACTGAATGTGGGAATGATTGGGGGGTTGACTTACTGATTAAACGAACGAAATGTGCGGACGGAGGGATGAGGGCGTGAGGGAACATACGAGCGACGGAGAGAATGAGTGCATTCGGGGTTTTGCTCTGATGTCACAGTTTGAGGACGAGCTATCTCGTTCACCTTCTTGACACCTGTAATCTCCCTCTTCCCACCCCAATTCTCAGTCACCCCTCCCTCCTCTGCTTAGTTTTATTTTATTTTATTTTTTCATAGCACTCAATGCTCTCTGGATGTATATAATTTCCCAATTTGGTATACGTATTGTTTATGGTCTGTGTCTTCCCTCTTATCCACGGGGGCAGGGATTTTTTGGGTCTGTTCGTTTCTATGTTCCTAAAACAGTGCCCTGTATGTGGTAGGGACTCAGTAGATGCTAATGGAATGAATGAACTACGTGAGAAGTGGAGGAGGTGGGGGAGAGGGTGTCTAGAGCCTGAGCTTCTGGGTCCCATCCCCAAGGTCCCACAGCCACGTTTTCCAGATCTTTCTTTCCAGAAGTCAGCAGCCCTGGCCCTGGATCCCCAGAGATGCAGTCCCGGGTCTCCTGGGCCCCACCCTGGGGCTGGCCTTGTGGTGGGTGATGTTGGCTCCTGGAAGAAGGGAGGGAGGAGAAGAGAGAAGGCAGCGGGAGGGCACGAGCTGCCGGTGAAAGCAATTCTGTCTCCTCCAGCAAGCTCAGCAGTGGCCACTTGTCAGAAGAACCGGCAGGGGAAAGAAATGACAAAAAAAAAATCAGGTCCAATTTATCACCTTGAAATCGTGTTGAACAAGCTACCAGAGCTACTTGGGTTTGAAGAACTCCCCCTTTTCCCCCCTGTACAGAACAAACACCACTAAATGCCTCTCGGCCCGCACAGCTGAGTGTTGGCGACGTTTCTGCCAATTAAAGGGCTCCCTGCCGTGGGGGTTGATCCACGGGGGCTGTCGAGGGGGGCTGGTGGAGAGAATGGAATCATTAAAATGGGAGAACAAAGAAGGCAGGACAAGTTCAAATGGGATTAAGGCATCGAGAGAAAGTCTGCCTATCTGGGGCATTTATGCCCAGGGTTGGGCTGGGTGCCTCTAGTAGAATTTACCTGTGGCCCTGGCAGAAGGTAATGGTGGGATGTGTGTGTGTGTGTGGGGGGGGGAAATGGGGTGTACACGCAGGAAAGGCTTTCAGGGCACCCCAAGTATCTCCATGTCTACTGAGCTCTTTTCCTCTCAGTTCACTTCCAGGGAATTCCAAAGAATGATGATTGAAATGCTCCCCAGGCCCTATGGATCCAAGCCCTGCCTCAACCCAACCA
Organism: Neofelis nebulosa; assembly: GCF_028018385.1. Taxonomy (NCBI): domain Eukaryota; kingdom Metazoa; phylum Chordata; class Mammalia; order Carnivora; family Felidae; genus Neofelis; species Neofelis nebulosa. The sequence goes on from NC_080793.1 coordinate 15,350,128, forward strand.
TCTAATCTCCTGCAGTCCCCCGAAAGTCCCTGATGACCACTGTTGGCATGCGTCCGGTGACAGAGAGCTTCTTCCCTCCTACGGCACACCTTTCCCATCTTGGTTTGACCCCCGACTCCTACAGAGTCCTTTATGATGGCAGTGATGACACAGAGTCTGAGTTCACTGAGCATTTACTACACGCTGGGTGCTGTTGTAGGTGCTTTCTAGGTATCGGTTCCTTTACGAAATATTCAACTCTTTCTCGCCCTACTCTCCTCTTTGCTGTCCTCTCCCAGCCTCCAACTCCTCCCTCTCAGGGCCTTTTCAAGGGCCGTTCCCTCTGTCAGGAGCACCGCTGTGGGGTTGAAACAGGATCATGAATGTGGAAGGACCTGGTGCCTTGCTTCCCACAGTAAGGGCCCAGCCGATGACAGCTACTGTTATTGTCCACCCCCGGTACCAGCTTCTGCTGGCTGTGAAACAACCTATGTGCCTTCTCAGAGGCCCGCCGCTATTAAATTTCTGTTACTTCCCACCCGTATGTCATCGTCACCTTAATTAACATTAAAGGCAATTATATCGCGAGTCGCCTATTTTGTGCCTGGCGTTGCATCAGTTGCTTTACATCCGTCTGTTTCCCAATCTTCCGAATAACCTTTCCTGTTGAGGAGACTATGGCTTAGAGAAACAGAAGAGCCCGCCTAAGTTTGCACAGCTTTGAAAGGTCCCAGTTCGGGATTGGAACCTGTGTTTGGCTGACTCATAACCCGGGTGCTTTTTTATCGGGCCACACACGGGTCCGTGCATCCTTAGTTTCCAGTGTCTTCTATCAGCCTCCGTGAAATCCTGACTGCACATCTGATAGTGAGGCCTTTGCGATAACTGTAACAAATCTAGGTTTAATTCAGGACTGGCTTCTATGGAGCTTGTGGTCATCTCTTACTATTAAATCTTTTTTTATATAAACTTCTCCTCACCTATGTTTCTTTCATCTTGGGCTTAGGCAGTTGGCTTTGGGATCAAAATGCAAATGTTTTACATCCATCCATTTTTATACACCCAGTGCTGCCCAGATTCCAGACCCTGCTTCACTCCTGGCTGTCCCCCTACCCCTCGAGATGGAGTCCCCTGAGCCCCATCTGTGACTTCATCCTGCCATCTGGGCTAGGCTATCCTTGACATGAGCCCCTCTCCCTCCACTTCCATTCTGGCCCAGCTACGAGGAATGTTTTCTATGCCAAGTCACGTTTCCATCTGGTCACCTCCTGTTTACTAAGCCCTTCAGTCTTGCTACTGCTTGGCTTTGTGACCGTCCCTCGCCACCCCAAGATATGTTGATTGGGACCAGGACTAAGTTGAAAGGTGATCTCATCTATAAAAGCTTTCCTGACTCCAACCCATTGTTCCTACTGGTAGAATTGGCCTCACTCTCCTTTGTGACTCAGGACACTGGGCAGGCTCCATTCTGCATGCACATCTCCAGTGTTTTCATTTCTCTGACCCCAGATATTGAAATGAGGCGATTTCAAGCTAATTCCTTCTGGTCCCACCATAGTCAGATGTTGAGACTTTTCAATCAGGTCATGATCATTCCATGTAATTTCCAAGGCCTCCACCCTTTTCTTTGGGGGTCTTTGCAGGTGTCAAAGACCCTGAGATGGTTTTCACGGAATGGACCAATCATGGGCATCATCTGTGGGGCACAGACCAAACCCACTGCAACCTGGGTGACCATGGGTTGATGGGGCTGACCTCTGGCCAATGGGGACCCCCCCTTAGATGCTACCAAGTCAGTTTGTGTTCCTGTATTCCCTGATTACTTTAGGTTCAAGATCCTTTTCTTCACCTAAGCAATTCTCTACTCCACCCTTTCTCATCCTTATGGTCCCTTCCCAAGTTCTTCTCTCTCCTTCTCCATTCTTCTGTCCCTTACGTGGTCTCTGCAATCAGAAAATCTAGCACTGCTGCTGTACATCTGATTCCTTTTGCGTTTGACCACGTTCACAGTGACCTCTGGTTTATATTCTTCAGAGGATGACTTATACCTGCCTGTGCAGCCTGGGGAGTGTGGGAGAGGAGAGAACCTTCGGGTCCAATGGAGAGAATTCAGTGATCCCCTAAGCATAAGGATTTGGTCTCATTTGTCTTTCGCCCCATAGTACTTATCCTGGTATAAGGGCCACAGCAGGTGTTCAACGAATGCCGTGAGCAATGGAATGAATGGCAGATCCGCTTTTCTGGAGAGTGCTAGGTCACTATTTCTGGATGTTGCTGCTGGACACCTGGGACCATGCTGACGCCTCCAAGGAAGCTGAGGCTCAGAAAGTGTAAGCATTTTCCCCAAATCACCTGAATAGCCACCTGAGTCATAGGCGGTGGAGCCTGGATGCGAACGCTGGTTTTTGGGCTGATGCTCTGCCTCCTCAGTTTCCCAATTTCCCTAAAAAGCTATGAAAAGTACTCTAGGTCTGCTTCCAATAACCTGCTGTTACACTTCTTCTGTATCTTCTGTATCAGTTTACTCATCTATAAAATGGAGATAATAATAATATCTACCTAAGGGTTATTGTGAATTACTACATAATTTAATATGTATGTAAAGCTCTTAGTTACAAGGCTTGAACCTAATAGCATTATATAAGGATTATGTGTTAGCTATTACCATTATTGTTGTTGTTGTTGTTGTTGTTGTTGATTACAGAGCAAAAGTGTATTTTAATATTCTACTCATTCTTCGAGACCCCACTCAAAGGGCACCCCTTCTGTAAAGGGCACCCTCATTTCCCTCCCCTGGTCAGAATCAGTCTCTCTTTCCTCCTTACTCCTACAGTCCTTGGTCTGTTTTGTCCTTTGTGGAGTTTCTATGGGTGTTTTTTACTGGTCTGATCAGCATAGGCAGTGAGTGCCCCATAAATACACAGTGAATTAATGGTCCAGGGCAAAGAGGAATCATCTTCATTCACTAAACCCGGGGGGATCCTTGGGCTTTCTCCAGAAGAGTGAGGGTTAAGTCAGTCATTCCCAGAAGAAGCTGGAAGGTGGGCTTTTGGCTCCATGAAAGCCTACTTCTGTCTCTGCCTCCAAGCATTCATCATCACTCCTGCCTCTTGCCTAATGAGCACCCAAAGTGATTTTCTATTGCTTGTAATTCACCAAAATTGTTCTAACATTTGGAAGGGCCCGGAAATTGACAGCCTAATACCCCAGCGTGCCTGTCTGTCTTGATGATTCGTCGAAGGATGAGCTGATTGCTTCTCCTGCAACAATTATCTTGGAGCTTCACACAACATCAGAGGCAACGAACAACTGAAAAGTTTAGAGACTGGGACCGGAGGAAAGAAGGCAGGGAGGGCATCTGGGAAAATTTGGGAGAGTAGCTGCACTTGAGGTGAGTTGGAGGCTGACCTCAAACTTGGGGAGGGGAACGGGTAGGAACCTGCTTCCTGTGCTAACTACTCCCGGTTCTCAGAAAGTCTCAAGGACTGTTGGAATCTGATGTGACACGAGAGAGAGAGTTTGCCCCCCTCTTAGAACTCCCTGGGGTCTTCTAGAATTTCCTAGCTCCACCTTCTCATTTGGTAGATGAAGAAACTGAGACCCAGATGGGGGAAGGGGTTGACTTCGCAGAACGAATGGCCAAAGCGGGATTGAAGTCAGATCTCCCGTCAGACCTGAAATGGGCTTTACAAACATCTTGCTGTTGCTGAGAACATTATAAACAGTGTAAGTAAACACTTGGCCCGGACAAGGTGCCCTAGGAGGGGCCGGTCCCACTTTACCACGGGGTGGTGACAAGGCCATGCAGTCTGGGGCCAGGTGCCGGGAGAGACACAAGCAGAAGACAAGACACGGACCCTCTGACCTGGAAGCACCAAGGACTCACCTGTAGGCCAGGTCCTGCCCAGGGCAAGGATAGTGTCTCAGATTTCTCCGCTGCTCCTGTAAAGATCAGTCCGCCACAGAAGCCTGAGGTCCTATCTCTTCCCATGCCCTCAAAGAACCCCAACAGATCCTTTCTCTTTCTTTATCCAGTATCACCGATTCCTCTGTACTGGGCTGCTCCCATGGGCGAACAAGGGTGCCTTTGTATCTCTGTCAGCTTTCTGCACTGTTTATCTGCCTCCCTTCGAAACAAACTTCTTTGGAAGTCGTCTTGGCACTCTCTACTTTCTCAGCTCTCGCTGCCTCCTCAGTCCACTCCAATCATCCCACCTCCTCCCACTGGCCTGCTCGTATCACAAAGGACCAGTCTTGCCAAGGCCAAGGCCAGCTCCAGACATCACGGTGCTGGGTTCTCTGCAGAACTGAACATGGTCACTTTTTACCCTTCACTCTTGTACCCACTTCCCCTGGCCTTCTGTCTACCTCCTTGGCCCTCCCTGGCCACCCCGCCGAGGCGTCTTTGCTGGCTCCAAGGACTCTTCGATGCCAGGGGACCCAGGGCCCTGTCCCGTTTCTTTTGTCTAGCTACACTTGCTCCCTGGATGAGCTCATCAAATGCTGTCTTTTGAATGCTGAAAGACGCTTGATTTCATATCTGATTTTATATTTTAAGCCTGAGCTTCTACAATGAGATTTGAACCTTTATATTCAAGTGTCTACTTGAATGCTTGAACGTGTCCACTGACTTTATTCTTGTCTCAAAACCTCTGCATTGCCTGTGACCTCGGCCTGGTTGTCACCTCGTCTTTCAGATTTTAACTCAAATGGCACTGTTTAGTGATCCCTTTGCCAATGACTCTGGCTAAACCAACCTCCCAGGAATTCTCTTAATTGATATTATGCTCTTTATAATATGGATCAATACCTGAAATTTTCTCTCCCTCTCTGCCTTCCTCCCTCACATCCTTCTTTCCTTCCTTCCTTCTTCCCTTCCCATCCTGCCTCCTTTTCTCCCTCCCTCCTTCCCTCCCTCCTTTTTCCTCGTTTGCTATTTCACCCAACTAGAAACTAAGCATAACAAGGACAAAGCATAACAAGGACCTAACAAATTCCTGTCTGCCTTGTTCATAATTGTCTCCCCCAGGTCTAGAACCGTGCCTGGCATATTGAAGGAATGTTATGATATTTGCTATCTGACTGAAACTCTGATATTCCTAAATCCCATTTCTAGAGGGAATTAGATGCCCAAATGTGTGTCAAATACCAACCTAACCACCACCAAGATGACTTGGGGGACCCAAGAGATCAAGCTGGGGAGTCAGGGAGATATGATTCAAATTCTGACTCTGTCATTTCCGACTGGATGAACTCAAGACGGTCCCTTGAGCTCTCTGGACTTTGGTTTCTTAAATATAAAATGAGGTCCTCAGTCCATGGTAGGTATTGATGTCCACTTGAAGCCATGGCATCCAGAGCTGGATGATTTGCCAAATCAAGGCCCAATGGAGTGGAGCTGTCACCTCCAGAAATCTGAATGCTCCCTGTGCCTCCATGAACACATTCTTCTTCTTTTTTTCTTTTGGCCGTCACATCAAACATCTGATAAGTCAATTTGGGGAGGGAACAAGAGGAAGCATTTTTAGCCCTTTAGTGTCCAATTTAGTTTCGGCTCAGGGAGGATGGAACTTCTGCTTTAGAATCTTCTCCCCCTGAGGAAGCACCATCAGCCGTGCTCCCTCCTCCCTTTGGAGGCCTTCCTCATGGTTACCTTACGGAAAGGCTGTGACCTTCCACATGTCAGTTCTCTCTGTGTGGGAGAGGAAGCGTCCAGTCTGAGGGCAGACGGTCAGCCAGCACCCAGCTCACTCTCCAGCCTGTGATGGGGGAGAGATGGATGTATTTCCTCCTTCCTTATAGCTGTTTGGGGCAGACCAGGTGGAGGAAACCCAAGCTGTTCCTAGCTTCCTGGCCTCACCTTCTTGACTTCAACTTTGACACAGAAACCTTGCTTTGGGGGTGGTTGGCTTTTCTGCTAGTATAGCCTGCTTGCTTCTTCACTTGAAAACTTTGCAGACAGTTTCCTTTTTAGGGAATGTCAAAGTGGAAGGGTGCTGACAACAGACTCGGAACACCTGAGTGCCATATTATATAGAACCCATCCTTTATATAGTCCTCAAGAACTTACAGCTAGGGATGTCTGGGTAGCTCAGTCAGTTAAGCATCCGACTCTTGATTTGGGCTCAGGTCATGATCTTACAGTTCATGAGATCAAGTCCTGCGGCAGGCTTTCTGCCGACAGTGCAGAGCCTGCTTGGGACTCTCTCTCTCTCCCTCTCTCTCTGCCTCCACTCATGTGCACGTGTGCACTCTCTCTCTGAAAAAAATAGACAAATACTAAAAAAATGAACTTATAGCTAAAAGGGGCATGTCTGAAGGACCACCCCTGGTAGACATCATGCTGGGCATTTTACACGTATTTTCTGTAGAAACCCTGATAACCTCATTGGGAAGTGGGCATTATTTTCTCCATTGTTGAGATGTAAAAACTGGGGTGCAGAAAACTCGCATTTCTTTTCCAAAGTCATCCAACTACCAAGTGACAAAAACAGGATTTGAACTCGGGATGTCTGGCTCCCAAGGCTGCATCCTTCAACTACACCATGACTTCCCTTCACTAGTTCACTACAGCCTTTATGCATGCTGTTGTACTTCATTAATTTTGTCCTTTTAAAATTTGTGACTATGTAACTACCAATCAGAGTAGCAATCACAGTAAACCTACCAGTGTTTCTGAATTGAGTTAATTTAATTATGACTTCAAAAAAGAGTCATTAGTAGATTCTCAGCTTCTCAAAGGTAGATACAATTCTTTAGCTGTATTTATTTCTGCATTCCAGCATCTAGTCGAGGGCTCACATGTAGTAGGCATACTAATCGGCTATTGCTATAATAATGCTGCGTAACAAACATCCCTAAATCTCAGGAGCTTATAACAGCAAGCATTTGTTCTCAAACTTACCAGCCTGTGGCTCAACTGTGGTTTAGCTGATCAAGGCCAGGTTTTTCTGGGTAACCCTGTTCCAAATGGTGGTTGGCTGGCCTTGGCTCTAGGTCATGGGTTTGTTTTGGGGACTAGGATGAAGGACAGCAGCTACCAGAGATGCTGTCTCATGACAGATCACCAGAGCACAAGGCCCAGGCAACCCACATGTAAAGCTTCTGCTTGTGTCATATCGGTTGGCATTCCAGTGGCCAAAGCAAGTCACATGGCTCAGCCCAGTCCAGTCAAGGTTCTCGGTGAGTGCTCTGCATGTGTTTGCACGATGTCCCAGGCTTATACCTGAGGGCAGCACAGGCTATGAGAAGAACATGAGTTCTAGGGTCAGATGGACTGAATCATCCACACAAAAGAGAATCTAGACTCTACTGAGATATCTAAGGGCCTTATGGCCTGGACTCTGCCCTCTCCGACCTCACTTCTGCTTCCCTTTTCCCTGGCTCCCTCCTCCTGGCCTTGGGGTGGTTCTTGGGACACTGCAAGCACTTTCCTGCCTTGGCATTCTGTTCGCTGTTCTCTTTGTCCAGAAGGGTCCCACCTGAGATATTCACATGGCCATTTTCTTCTTCTCATTCAGATTCCAGCTCAAATGTCACTTGTTCACAGAGGTCTTTCCTACCCAATGGATTTAAAATGGCACCACCATGACTCTCTTTCTTACCACCTGGACTTTTTTTTTTTTTTAAGTTTTTTAATTTTTGAGAAAGAGAGTGTGAGCGGGCGAGGGGCAGAGAGAGAGGGAGACACAGAATCCAAAGCAGACTCCAGGCTCTCAGCTGTCAGCGCAGAGCCTGACGCGGGGCTTGAACTCACAGATCACGAGATCATGACCTGAGCTGAAGTCGGATGCTAAACCAACTGGGCCACCCAGGTGCCTTTGGACTTATTTTCTCTCTTGCCCTTGTCATTATCTAAAATAGTCTTGTTTGTCCTTTTATTTGTTATCTATTTTCCCTCCTAGAAAATATGTTCCACGAGGGGAAGGATTGAATCCGATTCAGAGCTACTTTCGGAGGCTAGAACAGTGCCTCATCCGTTGAGGGTGCCGAGCACGGACTTGTGGAATAAATGAGTGAACGAACACGTGAATTAGCTGGATGACCTTATGCAGGTGACTCTGACCACGCAGTGTCTTTTTCTGCAAAATGGGACCGCTATTGCGAGTGTTGGTCATTGGCAGGGTTTGTGGTTTGGATGCACAATGTTCAGCACGGTGCCAGGTACATAGTAGATGCTAGACCTGGAAGCCTCGGCAACAGTGATTACTATCTGAGCCTAGGGCTTTCTCCACTACCTGCTGCAGCCTTCCTCTGCTCTTCGTTCCTCCTGCGCTCCCCTGCCCGGCCCTGGCAGGCCCCATCTCCCCATCCTCGAGGAGTCGGGGAGGCCAAGAACATGGCTGCAGCAATGAAAGAAAATGAGATTGGAAAGGATGCTTAATTCTAAAGGATTGTCCCTAAACCCAGAAACGACACGTTAAATCAGAGTCCTTCCCATAACTCATAGTCTATCTCCATGGAAATGGGCACCATATGGAGTTAATTAGTAGAACAACAAAACAATCAATTAGTTCCTTAATTAGTTTTACTAAGAAATGATAACAAACAAACACAAACACTTTATTCCAACTAATGCCTGAGCAGCAGTGATAGCTTAATGGCCCTGGGAAGCCAGCTCAGGCTCTGGGCCCCTGCGAATGGAGATTTATTCCCATGATATTGACAGGTCCCCTGGTCTCTGTCCAGCGAGCGTGTTTCATCTTTATGATCAATTATTTACAATATCTGAACACAGCTGAGGGGTCGTCTGGGAGCTTTTCTTTCTGGATAGGGGAGGGAAAAAAAATGCAATAACTCAAATCATATGAAGTCACCAGACTCCGGAATGATCCTTCCGTGAATCATTTATTTGACAAACATTTACTGGGCATTTTCTAGGTGCCAGGCACAGCGCTGGGCTTGGACAGAGAGGGGGGAAAAGAAGTGATCGCCCCAGGGGCTCAGATTGGAAATGTGAGTGAGCACAGCTACCGCCATCTGGTTAAGTGCTGAGTAGGGGGTGCACAGAGCCCAGAGCGGGGATCTGGGAAGGCTTTCAGGAGGAGGTTCGCGGTGGTGGAGGCTCCAGGGGCGAGAAAACGAAGATCCTTCTCAACAGGTAGCCTGAGCAAATGGAAGGTACAGGAAGGCCGGGATTTAGAAGACTCCGACACTCTAGGTTTGGGGCCGCGTCAAAACCCGGCTGCTCCCTCATCCATAACACAGAGAGAATGACCCCCACCAGTTTCTTCTCCCAAAGGGTTGTTAAGAGGTTGTTTACTTGGAAACGCGTAAACCACAAGGGTCTCACACAACCAGATGGTCCATTCTTCTGCTGTTAAACAACCCCCTAAGTCAACGGGCGGATAAAAAGGAGATTCCTGTCCTGCGAAGAAGGAGACCAATCACACCTAGACACAATGTGTAGACACAATGTGTTAATTGCGTCGCGAGTCCCTGAATGCTATCCGTTATGTCTTCATCAAATCCCATTTTCCCCTCCGGGCTTTGGTCACACATTATCTGTCTTGCCCCGTCGGACACCTTTAACCGAAGACACTTTTTCTGGAGTTTGTCCAGCAAGGATCGGGTTTTTAAGCCAATGGAGGCTCGGAACCTTGGAGAGGCACCTTGACGCGCAGAGGTGGGGGTGTGGATCCTGGGCTAGGTGCCTGGATTTACATCTCAGCTATGCCAGGTCTATTTGCGAGACCTTGAGCAGTTTCCTTAATCCTTTTCGGTTTTTCTGTCTGTAAAATGGAAATAAATCATCATCGTCATCGTCACCACCCTCCTCCTCTTCCTCCCTGGGTCAGTGTGGACAGTAATAAGCATGTTTATATTATTACTGGTTTCTCATGTGGCTTCAGGGTTGTTAGGAAAACTTCCCTTTGAACCATCAGTTTCTCAGTGAGCACAACACATTTCCCTTCTCTGTCTGCTTAGTTCGCCCAGTTCCAGCTACCAGGAGGGAGAGACTATTACGGAGACAATAAGTAAGCATCTTTTTTCAGGGCTTAGCATCTGCAATTAAACAAAGAAAACTAGTACAATCACGGTCTCTCCCCTACCTCAGGAAGGGGGAGCCTCCAGCCAGACCCTCAGTTTTTCCCCAGATTGAAGAAAATAATTTTACCCTCTAGCTTCCAATCAATATCTTGGCCGGGTCTATTGTGAGCTGATAATTTAAATACAATTGTCTCCTTAGTAACCATCCTTTCAGGAGCCTGCCTTCTTGCCTTTGAAAGAGCTTGCAGTCACAAAATTCACAGTTTCAGCCGGAAACTTTTTTTTTTCCCCCCTACAGGAAGGAGCATCCTTTCCAAAATAAAATAAACTCTTTAAAAACTGGAACAGCATTTCTAAAGTAAACGTTAAAATTGTCTTTTTTTTTTTGATTACATAGGTAATTGAATAGGGTTTTAAACAGAGGTGGGAGAGGTTTTATGATTGACTCCATTCTTAGATCCAGGATGGTCTGTATGGAGCCAGGAGAGAGAGGGCAGGAAGAACTCAGGTGTAGAGACAATTTTCTCCATTTTTTCCCCATTTTCTCCCGCCCTAATTTCTGCCAGAGATTTAGCAGCCATACCCAAGGGCGCATGAGCTCTAGGACTAGAGGCCAACCTGGGATTCAAGCCCTGTCCTCTGTCTCCAAGCCCAAAGGGTTTTGGCCGCCAAAACGGGGCCCCTGAGATTTCTTGGGGGATGTTCCATGTACAAATGCAAAGAACAAAGGGTTTGGAGATTAGGTAAAGCCACGTTTGAACCACTTGTCCCAGTTTGGGGATGTGGGAGGGGGGGTTCTGGGACGTGGGATTTGCAACGCCCTGAGTCCTGGCTGAACCCAGACAAGTAGGTCACCTTACTGCTGGGCAGATCTCTTAAGTGATTTGTGATATGGGAAACAAAGGCAAAAGGAAATGGCAGATAAAATTAAATTTCCTTACAACCTACATCGCATTGAGAAATACTTGAGGCAGGCAGTGTAAAACGTTTCCCCAGGAAATTCCTACTGTCTTAATGTTAATGCTTTGCTAGGGGGAAAAACAACCTTAGCTTGACAATAGCTAGGCCTTCAGTATCCTAAGAATCTTCTTTAGCATATGAAAATCTCACTGGAAACTTCCCCTGGACTTTTACCTCCCTCAACTCCATAGTATATAACCAGTCTCTCCCCGTGGTCCTGGGGCAGCTCTTCCTGCCCATGCGATTCTGTCCCCCTGCTTCAATAAAATCACCTTTTTGCACCAAAGAGTCTTCAAGAATTCTTTCTTGCCTGTCGGCTCTGGATCCCCACCATCACCCCAAAACCTCATCAATTTGGGGGAGATTTGGGCATCGATTTCCTCATCTGGGGTCAATAATAGTGGGCGGGTGTCACGAGGATAAAACAAAGTGGCCACAGTGAACACTAAGTTTCCTTCCTTCCTCTCCTGACTCATTCAACAGGAAGCTCTTGAATTTCTTGAGCTGGGAAAAGCTATACTCCGCTTCAAAGTGAAAATGATGATTCTTCTCCAGGTTGGCCCTGATGGGGGGAGGCTGAGGAATGAGATAGTTATTCCAGAAGGTCCTATGCTCAGAGATAACAGTCCTTAGAGACTCCCCCCAGATGCCACCCACAATGTGAGAAATCAAAAATTAGCTTCTCGGCTGCTTTTGGCAGCTGTGATTAATCATTTTGTAATGAGACAGTCGAAGCACAACTATTTATTTGCATTGGATCAGGAAGATTACAGAATATAACATTTTCATAAATTTGTTAGGATTCTAGATATACGTTAGTGTGATGAATAGTTTGGGCTGCGATAGATGTTTTCGTTTCAATAAAGTTATTTTGGGGACATATTTACATGATGAAATAACCTATTATTTATCCAACTGCATTTTTATGAACTAATTTTTCTTTTTGTGCCGACTTGCAATGGTGATTCATTACTTTCTGCCCTTCAATTTTTCTTTCCTTATAAATGGTTTCTTGTTTATTATTTTAAAGTGTATGTCTCCCTTCAGATCCATCGACCAGGTTTGCCCGGGGTCTCTGCTCTAAAGCAAACAGCTTTCAAGAGCCCAGGGAATTCAAATTAAGTGAGTTAGTTCATTCTAATTGTGTCTGTGCTCTGCCCTTTGCTGGGTACAGACCTTGGGCCAGTCTCTTTCCCTGAGACTCCGTTTCGTGACTTGGAGGGACTTTGATACACAATATGGGCGCCGTTACTATTTGCTAAAGAAATGCACAGGGTGAGAGTGGAGGCATCTGTGTGGCTGTGGGAAAGTTTCAGGTTGTGAAGGTCATTCTCAAGGCAGGCTTCTCTTGGTGTCATTTTTTTTTTCCTGTGTATATGGGAACACTTCTTTTTGTTTTTGTTTTTTTTTATTTTTTAAAAAAAAATTTTTTTTTCAACGTTTTTAATTTATTTTTGGGACAGAGAAAGACAGAGCATGAACGGGGGAGAGACAGATAGAGAGGGAGACACAGAATCGGAAACAGGCTCCAGGCTCCGAGCCATCAGCCCAGAGCCTGACGCGGGGCTCGAACTCATGGACCGCGAGATCGTGACCTGGCTGAAGTCGGACGCCCAACTAACTGCGCCACCCAGGCGCCCCGGGAACACTTCTTTTTGTACCAGCCTGCCATTTTATTCATCAACAGTAAGAAAAGGCTATCAATTCCTGAAAGGCTTTGGACATCTGCTACTTTAATGAGTTTGGGGAATTAAGTTCCTCAGGAAAATATTTTTTTTTTGGGGGGGGGCGGTGGGGAGAGAAGGAGGATGCATTTTATATCTACTTCTTTCAAATAAACCAAGCCAACCAAACCAAAGCAAAAAATGAAATCGATGCAGGTTGTAATTATATGATTAGGGAGATAGCTATCAAGATAATCAGAAGGGGGAGTAGATTTCGGGGCGCCTGGGTGGCTCAATCGGTTAAGCATCCTACTCTTGATTTAGGCTCAGGTCATGATCTTACAGTCTTGAGATCAAGCCCCACATCTGGCTCTGTACCGAGCGGGGAGCCTACTTGAGATTCTCTCTCTCTCTCCCCCCGCTCTCTCTGCCCCTTCCCACCTCAAAATAAATAAATAACATTTTTTTAAAGGAAAGTGGATTCAAGAACAGCTAAGCAGTTGGGTCTGCTTAGGGGTCTCTGGGTCTCAGTTTCCTCATCGGTGTACAAGAAAGTTGGGTGAGGTGGTCTTAGGTTATTTATAGTTCTAAGAGTTCAGTTCAGGGTTTCTCAAACTGGGGTCATGACACTTGGGGGTCTGCAAACGTATTCTTGGGGATCCTTGAGCTGTGAGAATTTATTATTATTATTTTGCTTTCATTTCTTTATTTTTATAGGTTTTATAGCCAAAGCTTCTCTAGCAGTGCTAATTCATCACTGAAAGACTCCATTTTATCAACTTGATGTTTTTCAAACCCGGGCCAGAGAATTTGGAGGAACTGGGGTGCCCTATGAAAAGCACTTTCCTTTAGAGAGGACTTATACATTATTCAAATTCTAGAAATAGTGGTTAGCTTGTATCTATCAACACAGAGTTGTCAAATCACAAGAAGGAAAGATGAAAACCTTGATTCATGAAATTACCGAGAATGAGAATAAAATACTACCAAGCAGGTGGTGGGAGGGTGTGATCGTGGTTCTGTGTGTCATTTTTAGTGGTAGAAGGAGGCAGGAGATGTTTTAGGTCATTCATTCATTCATTCATTCATTCAACAAATACTCACCGGATGTTTACTATGTGTTCAGCACCCACAAAACACAAGTACTGAGGAGACAGTAAAATTATTCAGTCCCTGCCTTCCAGATGGTCATGGTTTAGTGGGGCAGCTGGACAAGTAAAGCGGGAAGTGTAGTCCAGTGTGATGAGGGCGGTGTTAGAACAACATGGCTGCCACGGAGTCTAGAGGAAGGTAGGTTGGGTATGTGGTGAGAGGGAGGATGGTGAACCGAGCCATGAAGGAAGAGTGAGAACTCTGAGACACACAAAATGTGGGAGATGGAGGGAGAATTGGTTGTACAAAGGATGACGATGCGAGAGGAGGAGTGATGGAGGGGAGCAGCCAGTAGTTCACTCTGTCAAGAGTATGAGGGCTGAGGTGGGAACATTTATGGGCCCAAATCTTGAAGGGCTGTGTGGGCCAGAGAGAGGAATTTGGTCCTTTTCCTAAGGCAATGGGGAGCCACGGAAAGTCTGTAATCAAGAGAGTGACACAACCAGATGTAGGTTACTAAGACCCCATTGACAGCACTCTGCGTGTAGGGGACTGGAAGAAGCCATTCTGGAGGCGGGGGCACGGGTAAGGGGATGGGCTGCCATATCCAGGGGAGGGATACTGGCCAAGCCTGTGGGAGAGGAGGTGGGCAAGGGGCCCGGGCACTGGGCTGAGGGATATTTAGGGAGATTAAGTGCAGATTAGATATAAGAAGTGAAGGAGCAGAAGACTCCAGGAGGACTCCTAGACTCTACACTTGAATGCTGTTTGCTGAAATCAAGAGAGGAGCAGGTGTGGTGAAGACAGTTTTGTGCCATCATCAGAACGTAGATCTGAGCCTGAATCCTATTCAGTTACTTGCTTGCTCGGTGACTTAAGGCAGGTTTCATCCTTCTTGAGGCTCAGTTTCCTAGTTTCTGTCCTGAAGAAAATAATCTGTATGCCACGTTCTGTCTGGGAGCCTGAAATAAGGCAATGGATGTAGTAGGACCATGGGAAAGGGTGACTGTCACCAACTTGTTTTGCGTTTACACTCCAGCGAGATGATCTTCCTCTACCGTCCCCAGTGTAACAGAGCAAACTTCTTAAAAGCTGGGACATGGGGCTCCCGGGTGGCTCAGTTGGTTAAACGTCCAACTCTTGATTTTGCCCCAGGCCATGATCTTGAGGTTTGTAAGATCGAGTCCTGTGTTGGGCTCTGTGCTGATGGCGTGGAGCCTGCTTGGGACCTCTCTCCCCCTCTCTCTCTGCCCCTCCCATGACTGCACTTTCTCTTTCTCGAAGTACATAAAAGTTGGGACGTGAATCTCTTGTAGGGAAGATGTTGTCTTTGTTTATGTAAATACCTTTGTGGGGCAGAGGGGCCTTCGGAGGTAAATCGTTGAGAAGAGATACCCAAAGTGCTGTTTTACTTGGGAAGTTGAGGTGAGAGGGAAGGGAGGGAGGGGCAGAGGAGAAGGAGAGCTGGAGGCGATGAGAGGGATGGGTGGCTGGGGGAAGTGCCGTGGAAATTCTTTCATGTGATGAGACCAGAGGACATCTTAAAAACTGGGATGCCTAATGTTTGCTGTGAAATTGTTTGACCTCAGGTGATGTGAATCCCTTCTCCAACTCCCTACCCCAAATGATCGGTAGAGTTGGCAATGCCCCAGAATGCTATGTGTGCATGGCAAGTTTCTGGTGATGATTGTGGAGAGATTTGGGTTTCTCACTGTGTTTAGGGGGTGTGGGATAGGGGTGAAACATGAGCGTAAGGGAAATGTTCCATTAATAGATAAATTCTGCAGAAGCTAGGGATCAGAGTTAGGATGACCTTGGAGGGCTCTGAGCTTCCACAGGTGTGGAATAGAAAGTCAAACTGATTATCATCTTCATTCATTCATTCATTCATTTCTTCACCAAATATTTATTGGCTGCCCGTGATGTGTCAGTCCCTGTCATGGGCACTGGGAATATAGCTGTAAGTGTAACAAAGTTCTTGCCCTTAGAAAGCTGCATTCCTATTGAGGAGACTTACTAAAAATTAACAGAAAAATCTGTAATGCCATGTCAGGTAGCATAAGAGTTATTAACAAAAATAAATTAGATGAGGGAAAGACAGGGGGTGGTAATGAAGAAAGCGTAGTTCAGGAAGTTATCCTTGAAGAGGTGGTGAAGAGCACTTTGAAGAGCAGAGACTCAAGTTAGGTGGAGGGGAAAGACCCAGGGACATCCCCGGATAGAGCTGCAAGGCAGAAGGAGCAAGGGCTTTCTCCTCGCTTGATTTGTGACAGTGGGCAAGGAACAACCTCTCAGCCTTCCGTGTTGCCATCCGACTTTAGGGTTGACATCAACCTCCTGTGGTGGAGGGAAGGTTCCAAGAGATCACAGAGGTTATTTGGCGATAGAACACACAGCTGAAATACAAGGGAGTGTGGAAGACGTGGTCAAGGACACGGGTTAGTTCCACTTTTTGCTGTGGGATTTGGTTTGGACCCCACTTTTGGTGAATCGTGAGAGCTCTCTGGGAGGTTTTCCAGGTGTGGGAGCTCAGCTGGACCATGCATTAAAATGTGAATGTCCAAACTCTGCTGAAATGACCTGGGAGAAGTGCTTTAATACAGACTATTTCCAGAGGCTCATGAATTCTGTATTACAGCAAGCCGTCCCATGATTTTGCAATTGTCTTGCTGATAATACAGTCCCTGATGTATTTATCATCACAACTCAGGCAGAAAGACCTGATAAATCTTGGCTGCATGAGGACTTGGCTACTTTGATCTCATTCCTTGCTTAACCCTTCACCCACTGGCCAATCCCTTTTGAAGGATTACATGGACGCACTGGAATTATCTTTGCTTCTCCCTGGGCTTGTAGATATTTGTCCTTCCTCTTGGCTGCTGTAGCAGACATTGTTGGTTGCCTAACCAGTACCCTTATTCTTTCTCATTAGTGAGGCCGAAAATACCAGACATTGTTTTCCCAGTGTTCCTTGTGGCATAGATATGTGTATCAATTATCTAATGTCATAAATAGCGCGGTGGAACAAACCTCCCCAAAACTCAGTGGTTTAACACAGTGAGCATTTATTTAGCTCACGAGTCTGGCGTGGTCTATTTAGTCAGAGCCCAGCTGTGTGTTTCTTCTGGTCTTAACTGGGCACACTTACGTGTCTCGTGGTTGGTGGCCCTCACTGGGGGCCACTGGGGTGACTGAGCTCTGTGTGTCTCCTCCTCCCTCAGGGTAGCCCAGGAATGACCTGATGGCAACTCACTCATGCTGGGCCAGCACCTCCCCCCTCGTCTGGAAGCACTTACGCACCTGTGGAGGACCAAGAAGACATCTCCTCGTTTAGTTGAACCTAAGTCAATGCTCATATTGTGCGTAGAAGTGCCTTCTAGGGACTGGCTCACAGAATGCTCCTCCTAGTACCCTTCTGACTCCTCTCTGCTTGCCCCCGTGGGCTGGTTTGACCCTGAAAATCTAGTCTCTGCCTTTGGAATCAGACCATCTTTAGTGTGGACCTCTTGATGTTTCCGAGTAGACTCTCTTACTGACCCTTGCTAACCTGTGAAATCCTGGCTGTGGTTTCTTGCCCATATATTGCAATATCTGCTCTGTGACTATGGCCCATCTTGTCCTGCTACCCATGACCCCACACTGACAATCGAAGCTCTGTTGTGGTTGCACACAGACTCATCTTCACCTTCCTGTAGGCTCGGTGATCTTTCAGGGTGGGAATCAATCTTCTCACATTGTATCCTCGGTGCCTGGAACAGCCTTTGGTACGTGGTGGCTATTCCACTCAAACAAATGTCCAAACTAAGCTATAATGAAGTCAAACTAGAAAAAGAAGCAGTGATTATTCAGAGCCAAGAAAGGTTCATTGAAAATAAATTCTGAAAAAAAATTAAAAAAAAAAAAAAAGGGGGCGCCTGGGTGGCGCAGTCGGTTGGGCGTCCGACTTCAGCCAGGTCACGATCTCGCGGTCCGTGAGTTCGAGCCCCGCGTCAGGCTCTGGGCTGATGGCTCGGAGCCTGGAGCCTGTTTCCGATTCTGTGTCTCCCTCTCTCTCTCTGCCCCTCCCCCGTTCATGCTCTGTCTCTCTCTGTCCCAAAAATAAATAAAAAACGTTGAAAAAAAAATTAAAAAAAAAAGAAAAGAAAAGAAATTCTGCTTCTTTTTATTTTCTTTTCCATGTTTTCTGATAGAGACTAGACTGTTGGGGAAATACGTTCTGACTCTTCATCTGGGTATGAGGAGAGACAAAAAAGATACAGATGCATTCTGTTTGGAGATGTTTTCCTAACCCTCAGCCCCATACCTCCTCTGTCGTGACATCCATCACTCTTGGTTGGTGTCCCCTCCAGTGTCTTTTTCACCTGACTGTGTGTTCTGAAAAGGCAGGGAAGAGGTCTGTCTTGTTACTTCACCCATAGACCTCAGAGGAGGGAATGGTGCACGACAGGCTCTTAATAAAGAATGAAAGCATGAGTCGACACTGTCTTATTTGTGATAGAGTAACGGTCCCCCAGAGATGTTCATGTCTTAATCCCTGGAGCCTGGGGATATGGTAAATATGTGCTGAAGGGAAATTAAGGTAGCAGATGGCCCTGAAGATGCTGATCAGCTGACTTTAAATTGGGACCGTTTCCTGGATTATGCAGGTAGCCTTAGTGTAGTCACAAGGGTCCTTATAAGCATAAGAGGGGGGCAGCAGAGGAGGTCTGAATGATGCCATATCAGAAGTCCCCGCCAGCTGTCTCTGAATATGCAGGGGAAGGGCCGCGAACCAAGGGGTGCAGGTGGCCTCCAGAAGCTTGAGAAGAACATCTACGTTGCACTAAGTGCCTTACTAGACACTCAGGATACAATGATGAGAGCTGGGAGCCTCTAGAAGCAAGGAAGTGGATTCCCTGCTAAGAGCCTCCAAAAAGGAATGCCGTCCTTGCTCACCCCTTGATTTCAGCCCAGTGAGCTCCATTGTTGGGCTCCCAGCCTACAGAACAGTAGGATAAATGGATATGGGTTGTTTAACCTGCTAAATTTGTGGCAAGTTGTTGCATCGGCCATGGAAAAGACACCCTTCGTGCTATGGGCTGAATGTTTGTGTCCTCCCCAAATTCATATGCAGAAATCCTAAGGCCCAAGGTGATGATATTAGGAGATGGGGCCTTGGGAGGTGATGAAGTCATGAGGGTGAGGGCTAGTGAATGGGGTTAGTGACCTTACAAAAGAGGCCCCCAGCCGGCTCCCGGTCCCTTCTGCCACATGAGGGTACTTGCAAAATCTGTGACCTGGAAGAGGCCCTCACCTGACCACGCAGGCACCCTGGTCTCAGATTTCCAGTCTCCAGAACTGTGAGATATAAATTCTGTTGATAAACCACCAAGTCTGTGGTATTTTGTGAAAGCAGCCCAAATGGGCTAAGACAGATCCTCTTACTCTGGATGCCCTGGGGGGATGCCCCACTCACTTCCTAGAGGTTTTCACTGTTACAAAAAATCTGGACCTGGACTGAAACTCTGGGAAATTGGTTAATGACCCTCAAGCTTGCTACTGCTAATCAGCAGCGTGTCCAATTAAGTCCTTTGTGCCTTAGTGTCTCATCGATGAAATAAGAGCCTGTTCCTTCCCTATGAAGTCCTTGGATGGGACTATGAAGCTATGAAGTTCCTAGATCTGTCTGGAATAGGTCCCCCTCGTGTCAGCCTGACAGCAGCCTTCTCTCCTCCCAGCCTAATTCAAAGGTCATTGTTCTCTAGTGGCTTTTTTTAGACATCCACTCCCTAACAGGCAGATCCCGTGGGTCTGTCTGTCTGTCTGTCTAGCTAGCTAGTTAGGTAGCTAGCTACCTCTATCTATCTATCTTACATCTATCTATCTATCATCTATCTATCAATCATCTAGCTAGCTATCTTATCTATCTACCTTATTATCTATCTATCTATCTATCTATGTATCATCTATCTCTCTATCATCTATCTATCTATCTTATCTCTCTACCTTACCCATCTACCTTATCTATCTATGTATCTATCTATCTACCTTATCCATCTATCTATCTAATCTATCATATCTATCTTATTTATCTATCTTATCTATCTATCTAATCTATCATCTATTATTTACTTTCTGCTGTTTTAGAGTCATTTATCTTTGAGCTTATACTTTAAATGCCTGGATTTATGTATCTCTGAAGCCCCAGTGCTTGAAAAATAGTAGGTGTTTAGTAAACCTTTGTTGACCAGAAGAGAATTCAACTTGAAAGGTGTTTTTAGAACCCTTTAGTCTTCACCCTTATAACCAGGCTTCGGCAAGCACCTACTCTCCTTTCCTCGTTTTACCAGCTGGGGAAACTGAGACCCAAAAGGGTGGGAAGGGCCTCTCCCAGAGCCCCACACAGCACGTCTGAGGCATAGACTCGAAATCAAGTGCCCCGACATATGGTCCAACTTTCTTTTTACTCCACCCTGTGGCTCTTCTTTATTAAAGTGACACTCGCTGCTGTCACAAGAAGTCCAGAAAACTTGATGGGTTCACATGACAGTTTATTTTGTGTTCACATAAAGTCTCCTGGCTGGGGGATGGGCAAAGACTCTGCCCATCTGCCCACTCTTCAACACGTGACCTTCAAGATTACCTTGGGTGTCGATGACCAGCTGGCAGTTGGAGAAAGAGAGAGAACAGAAGAACAAAGGGGAGTTTTTCACGGGCCGGGCCTGGAAGGGCCACACCCAGCTCTGCCCGTGTTCTGTCGGCTGAAACACAGCATGGGAGACAGAGTTCAGCGGGGAGCCTAGGAGGAAAGCGGGAGATGCTTTAACAGACAGCTGCCAATCTCTGTCGCGCCATGTTGGTTCCTTCCGTGTGCTTCCATTTCTAGCATTACATTTTAATATTTTTCTGCACCCGCCTACAAGCTTCCCACAGGCCCCGGGTGAGCCGGAAGTCTATCAGGCAGTGTTGATACTATTATTATTGTTGTTATTTACACTAATAATAGAGGGAAGTGGCAGACAGGAACCAGCTTGAACTCGTTCGCAGCGTTTAACCCGAAACACGTTCTGCCAGGCAATTTCCTCTTAATCTTTAAGCCTATGTGTATTTCAAGGGAAATTTAATCCTTGTGTCTCTGATTCGCTTGCACTTAACTCATCAAAATGTTGCTTTGTAAGGCGTGTTTGATGTACAAGAAGGCTCCTAAGCCCTTTCATAAGCCTTTCAAATGCCTTTTCTCTTTGAAGCAGAAGCTTGCGCTCTTCCAGCGCTAAACAGAGCTAAAACCCGGAGAAAGTCTCAGCTGCCATCCCACCCCAGGGGCCACAAATTAGGGTGGTTTGTACAGGTCGGCAATGGAAGCTGCCCTCACTTCCAGGGTGGAGGGAAAACAACACCCGTGGTTAAATGCCCGCGGGGAGTGAAGACGCACTGAGCACTTCTT
This sequence comes from Neofelis nebulosa, assembly GCF_028018385.1. Taxonomy (NCBI): domain Eukaryota; kingdom Metazoa; phylum Chordata; class Mammalia; order Carnivora; family Felidae; genus Neofelis; species Neofelis nebulosa. The sequence goes on from NC_080793.1 coordinate 15,371,236, forward strand.
TTTGTGTGCTTCGTAATATCCAATAATAATAATGGGTAATATTAATCGAGCCCTTACTGTGTGCCAGGTGTTCTTCTAAGTGCCTTACTTGTGTTAACTCATTTCATCCTGTCAACCGTCCCATAAAGTAGGTATTCAGTTTCCTTTTGCAGAGGAGGGAGCCAAAGAACAGAGTGGGTAGGTAATTTGCCCACGGACTCACAGCATAGCACTGACTACATTTAACCACAGCGCCCTCAGGGCTTTCGGGAGGGAGGCGCCTACCCAGTCCCTTCTGTGTCTGCATCGGTATCAGAGAGCCTGGCCCAGAGTAGGCCCTCGAGAACCACCTGAGAGGCTAGAGAGTGTGGTGTCCAAGAGCACGGAGCCAAGTCCCGCCTTCTTACCCTTTGCCTGCTGAGGTCTTGGAGAAGATACAGAAGCACCAAGTGCCTCCTTTTGTTCATCTATCCAATGAGAATGATGCTCACGTGTCTCTATGGGTCCTGAGGATTAATTGAGCTAATACACAGAAAGTTCTTAAAATGTGGCCCGGCCCATGGAGCACGCTTGGTAAATATTTGTTAGATATTATCACTGAACGAAGAGGTGAATGGCACGCACACATCAGTTTTCTAGAAACAGGATGCGGGGAGGGCCCTGAGATGGTCCGGAAGACAGACTCCGACTCAGAAAGGTCTCAGCAGCTTGCGACTCCAGACGGAATCCTGAAAAATGCAACGTCGTGGGGTTAACTATCTGTCCTGTGCTCAGGTCTCAAACATTGGCAACACGGGCTCAGGAAGTGGCGGAGATACATCTAAGGCCCAGCGCCTGTCAAAGGTATATAGGTGTCACCATTGATAGTCGGCCCCGTCCTGTGTTATGTCACTGTCCGGCTTCAAGGCCATCAGTAGGAACATGTTGTCAAGAACAGGAAAGAACCTGTCCTTCTCTCTTAGGCATTCAATTTATACCAGGAGAAATGCAGAAATTCATGGAATCCCACTTTATGATTTTTTTTACCTTGAATACATTTGTTATGATTAGAAAACATATTCACTCCTGGCCATTTCAAAACTTGAAAAAATGAGGAGGAAGAAACGATGACCTGTATTGGACAGCCACCTCTTACCAGTTTGTTGTCTTTCCTTCTCTGTAATCTCTTATTAGATGATGTTGCCGTATCATGGAAGTGAGTTGGAGCGTCTCAGCCTCCTAGGATCTGGATACATGTGGCTCAGATTCTCATTCTATACTTTGTAGAAGCCCAAACATCTCAAGATTTCTGCAGAGACCTCGGGAGCTTATTATCACCGCCGTCTCTGATCTAGATGTCTTGTCTCTCACCTTCTTATTCTTGGATTTGCTTTTGGTTCTCTGTCTTTGGAAGTGGCCTGCCTGCCGTGCACAGAGGATGGTTCTTTCATCTTGCAAATGGACCTTTCTACCGGTGCAAACATGCATGTATGGCTGTGGCACGGTGTGCCAAAGAACTTTTACTGGTGGACTGAGGAGTCAGGGCGGAAGTGAGACAGGCTTGCTATAATCCAGGTAGTACGTGGCTTTGGCCAGGGTAGCAGGGGTGAGGTAGTGCGGTGTGATCAGAATTGCATTCTAGTCCAAAACAGCCAGTAGGAGAGAAGGAGAGGAGTCAAAGTTCTGTGGCCCGAGCAATTTGGTGAATGAGGAAATGAACTGAGATGGGGAAAGGCAGGAGTGGAGAGAGTCAAGTATGATGCCTCTCCTTGAAAGCTGCCCTTGGCTTCCTCTCCCACTCTGGATAAAATCCATAGTTCTAAAGATGGCTGCCAAGACCGTTCATCATCTGGCCTCCTGTTTGCCCCCTGATCTCTTGTCCTGCTGCTCCAGAGCAAAGAAAGGCTGTTCCTTTCCTTCCTCGTGGCCTTTGCACCTGCTATCCCCTCTGCCTAGCTACTTTCCCTGGATGCCGTCCTGGTCCTCACCATGGTCCACGTACACTATGTGTCCCTAGTCCCACCCAAGACCCGGGACCATTGATCCTGAGGCCATCCCATGCCTAGAGGCAGAGGGGCATTAGGGTTAAAGCTGAATTCATACCAGCCAGGAAAATAAAATATTATCCAGTGCACATTCTGATGAACATATTTTAACGGAAAGCTACAAATCCTTGTAGTTACACGTCGAAATCAGATAAGCGGTTGCTGAGCTCTTTCCAAACAGGCATGTGGACATGGTAGCCATGGTTGGCTGGGATGACGAGCACGATTTCCCTCAAATCACGGGACCCCATTTCCTTCATTAAATGCTCAAGGCTTTACTTGATTACTTCCTGCAGGGGAGACTTATTTTTATCCTTTTTTACCTTTCTGGTCATCCATTGTTAGGGAGCTCAATTTATTTAAAAGTTCTTTTTTGAATGAGACGAAAACTGGTCTCCTTGTAGCCTCCTGGTCCCGACCCCGGTCCCAGCTCTGCCTTGTCTCGCCACACAGAACAATCCTGCTTTCTTTGTTCCGTGAGAACCTTAAGGAATTTGTGCTTAGTAAACAAATGTCCCTGAGCCTTCTCTTCTTTTGGTTAAATCATTCCCATTCTTTCATCCGTTTCTCAGAAATGTGGTTTTCAGGGCAGCTCACAGGCTTAGGGTCTGGGTTCGTGCTCCCTTTTCCTCTGTCCTTCGAGGCACCGTGTAATGGGTGCTCAATAAACTTGAGCACCTTTGACTTGCTGTGGTGATACTGGTGATTCCGCTGGCAACTGGTGTGAATCACGCATGTACGAAGTGCAGGAACTATTCCCAGCACCTCAAGGCCACTCAGTTAGGAAGTATTGGAGGCAAGATTCAAACCGGGGCTATTGCTGATATTTATTAAGTAAGTGCCTATTATTTGCTGAGAGCTTTTATAGAACTTACTGAATCCTCAGCTCAGCTCCAGGAGGTATATATGCGTCATTATCTCCATTTTATGGACAACGAGATGGACATTTCCTGAGTGAAGTAATCCGTCCAAGGTCACCTCGTTTGTAAGTGGCGAAGCCTAGCTTTGAACTAGGTCTGCCCTGCCTTCAAATGAAGGCACCGTCGGCACTTCTGGGCTACAAGATATCTAAAGAGATCATGAAGCACATAACCTCTCCCTGCACCCGCATCCAAGCATCGCACACACTGGGAAATAGCTCGGCGTTCATTATGTATGGCGGGCGAAGTTTATACGTACGGAACTGTGACACTAATGCCATTATATTAAAAGGGCGAAAATTCCAATAAGTTTCCGAGCGCACGTGTTACAGTAGAGTCTTTGCTCTCTCCCCGAGCAAGTGTACAGCTTTCTGTTGATTTGCTTCGCCTCGCACAGTTATTACAGCGAGATTCCCCCAGTGTCCCAGCCTCCCTTCAGCTCTCATTTTAGATTTCCCTCCTAGATGCAGCCATTTAAATGCATATCGGCAGCAATTGAACCCACCAGATTTCTTTCCCATTAGCTGGGAAGATGGTCCTATTAGTTATCTATCTGAGCTGAGTGAAAAATCTGGCAGGCTGGGCAAAATTGCTTTGTGACATGACCTGGTTTTGCCTGTGTTAGCAGAGGGATGGCTTGTGGTGAGATCTGGGTGATGTGGGAGGGGAATGTCGCAGAAGGTGGGGAGGGGCTTGTTGAGGGGACACGGGAAGGGAGGCAGGGAAGGGAATGTGGGCAGACAGGTGCCCGGGGATGGGTGTGCACTCGTACCTACAGCATGGGGTTGATACGTGAGGTAGGTTGTCCATTGGAGGTGGTTTTAGACGAGAATGGAAATCTATGCATGTGAGGTGGTGGGTGGGTTTAAAATGCTTGGATGGGGACAATGTTGTCAGGGTCTCTGAGGCAGCTCATGGCCTAGTGTGAGGCCAGTAGGCTCTATTTACCAACCTTTAGGTTTAGGAAGGCTCACCTACCCAGTTGAGGAGTGCTGAATGGGGGGGGACACGTCTCCCAACATGGTGGCCCTCCTAGACAAGATTTAGGGCAGGGAGGGGCAGAGAACTCTACACTGGGAGCTTAAGCTTGTTCCCAAGAAAGAGGGCTAGCTGAACTGAGCTGAGCTGAGCTGAGCTGAACATGCTCAGTTTTTCTTCCCCATGTCACAGGTCAGATAGCATAAGTCTCCCCACGTCCCCTGGGCAGAAAGGGAGGGAAGGAGAGAGAGAGAGAGAGAGAGAGAGAGAGAGAGAGAGAGAAGGAGTCACACTAATTGTGCTCTTACTCCCTGGAGGAAACAGCAGGACCCAAGAAGAAGAGTTCCCTATTATCACAAATATCAACTGTGAACTCTGTCCCCCCAGCACCCAAGCCCTAACAGGTTCCCCTTCGATGAGTGGCCCAAGAGAATGACTTTGGGACGGCGGCTACGTCATAGGGACGCATGTGGACGCATGTGTGTTGGTACAGCATGCAGATTTGGAGATTGGATGGGTGGACCGGTGATTGATGCCTGGGTTTGATTGATGCTGTCTATCTGAGTCAGGGGCGTGTGTGCAGGGCCAAGGGGGACAGTGAACGTTTGCAGAGATCAAGGAGGGTCTATGCAAGCCTGTGCCTGCATACAGTAAGAATGTGTGCATGGGTGTCCCCAGGAGATTGTGTATGTGTGTGTGTGCGTGTGTGTGTGTGTGTGTGTGTGTGTGTGAGAGAGAGAGAGAGAGAGAGAGAGAGAGAGAGAGAGAGACTCAGGAACAGACAGGGAGAGACAGAAAGAGACAGAGACCATGAGTTTATAGATGTTTTTCCTTTCTTTTTTCCATCTGTCTCGCTCTCAATTTTCCCTTCTCCCTTTCTGGTTGCCTTCACACTTACTCTCTTTCCCCCAAGGCATCCCGAGGACAGACAAGACGTTAACTCAACGCACCTCATGGGTATCACGCCCCATGCTCACCCGCAACACCCATACGTGCACACACGCACGCACACACGTGAAGGACAAAAAGTTCACAGGCTCTAATCCTGAGCTACTTGGGGCAGGCATTCTCCCCTGGGCACAGGGTGGGGGGGTTGGGCATGCTGCCACGGATAGCGGCTGACACTGAGCGCCTCCTGTGTGCCAGGCCCTCTGCCTGCCGAGCACCCTGCGCCGTGCCATTTAATCCGGGTGAGACAGGTATGGTGAGTCCTGAGTCCGAGAGGAAAGCAGGAGGTGCAGAGAGGTGAAGGAAAATCGATCTATTGACTCTGGTCGTCTCAGAAGTTTATATCTGCTGGCTCTCCTCTTCCTCCTCCTCTCCCCAGGCAGTAGGGGCCTCGTCCCCTTTTCCACCTCGCCCTTTGGCCTCAGCTCTGCCCTAACCGTCCCTTTCCAGGCCTGACGGCCGGGTAGCTAGGGCATCACGGGCAGATCTGAGCCCTGCCTCGGGATTGGCCCCCAGCTTGGGATCCTGAAGGCAGCTGGTTGACCTGGTGGCCCATCGGGCCATGTGCGCATGGAGAAGGCTCAGGATTTGCAGTCAGGTGGACTTGGGTTTGGACTCTGGTTTTATGGCCTAGGGAGGTGATTCTCAGCAGGACCCTCCTCTTCTCTGACCTTTACTTGCCTCATCTGTGAAATGGAGATAATAGAAACCTGCTTCCTGGGGCTGCTGAGGGGGCTGGCAGGGTGGTATTCACAAAATGCTTGGCTCAGAATAAACATCTAATAGAAGGCGGTTCCTTACCTGTACACAACTCCTTCCGCCTGGACCGCCTCCCCACCTCCTTGCCAACTGTAACCTTCCTTCCACTTGGGGGACGGTTAGAGACCTAAGTCTTGGCCATCAGAAAGGGCAGCTGAGGACATCATTCATCAGTGCACCTTTTTTTTTCCCCCTGTCTCAATTTTCTTCGGAGCTACAGTTTATTTTTTATTCTAATTGCTGACTCCCGCCATGACGCCTCTACCAATCCACGGGACTCCAGATGTCTGAGATCAAACTTAGTTTCAAGTCTTTTCCCTGAGCATGCCCCTCTCTTATATTCCTTGTGTCCTGGAAGGGCCTTATGTTGTAGGGACTGTTATTTATTCCTACAGCACGGAGGAGGAAACCAAAGCTCAGAGAAGGCGAGCAACTTTGCCAAGGTCACACAGCAAGGTGAGCATTGGGGGCCGGGGTTGAAGGCCTGGTTTCTCTGAACCTTTCTCTATACCACGCTTCCTGCCTTAAGTGTCAGCGCCAGTTGTGAAAAGGCACAAGGGGCGTAGTTCATGCCACAACCCCCCCCCCCCCCCACCCCCAACCCAGGAGGGCCCAGCTCTTCTCGGGCCGAAGGTGAAAGCTTCTGGTAGAGGCTTGGAGGTTAAGCCAAGGTGCTTCCCACTCCCGCCTGGTCACACCAGCGGCATAATCAGCCCATTAGCAAGCCACCCAAAGTGCAGAGAAACCTCTCCTGACAAGCTGTCAGAGGCTGGCCCAGAGGTAGGCGAGGAGGCTGGAGAGTGGCCGGGGGAGGGAGTGGGCTGCGAGCCCAGCTCCATCCATATTTTAATACCAATGTGATGTCTTCAATCGGCCTCATCGCTGCTAACCGCTCAGTGCAGGATTTTTCGTTCCTTCTTTTTAAATAACTGAACGTGATGAGCAGAGGCAGCCCCGGAGCCACGGGGAGAGTCCGGGGTTGGGGTCAGCCGTGCACCTCTGCCTCAAGCTGGGCCACACAGCAGCTGAGCTCTGTGGCCCTGAGCCAGCCCTCCCCCTCCCTGAGCCTCAGTGTCCCTGTGTGCATGGCAGGGATCAGGATCTGTCCCATCCCAGGCCCCTTTGTGATGAAAGCCTGGGTTCTCAGCACAGTGCCCAAGAAGCTGTCTGTTCCCAAAGTTTGGCTCACAAGCTAAGTGACCCTCTTGCAGGGCAAGTCACTGGCTCTTTGGGGGCCTTGGGATTTCCGCCATGTAAAATAGGGACAACGGGAAGACACAGGGATTAAATGAGCTCTTACACGTGGGCCTTCAGCGTACTGCCTGGCACAGGATAAATAAGCGACACAGATGCCTCCCCCCGACCCAGACGAAACCCCCCGACCCAGCCTGGGCTGGGCAAGCCTGTGGCCTTCAATCCTCCCTACCAGTCTGGGCTGGGAGGATGGTTCTCTCCATCGTACGGAGAAAGGCACCCGGGAGTTTCATGAACTGACTCAAAGTCAAGCAGAACTATGATTCAGCGGGCGTGGGGTGGGGGGGGTCACATTCCAAACAACTGCCTTCTCTTTCTCCTGAGCCACAGACACAGAACCAGAGGCAAGTGGGATTCACCCAGACAGGAAGCCTCAGACACACAAAGGTTTGTCCTGAGACAAGGGGTCCCTGATTAACCCGGTTTGGACTCAGGGCGGTGGGAAGGGACCGTCCTGAGCCAAGGGGTGGAGGGTGCCTATCCTCAGAAGAATGAGAGCAGAGGGTGGGTCCCTCTCGGTGTTCTCAGGGTCATTTTGGGGGTCAGGCCATCGAATGGCGCAGAAGTCACTATTTCCTGGGTAGTCAGTAAGCACCAGGAGCCTGGAGAAGTAGGAAAATAAGGCGTGGATAGATTAATGGGACTTACGTCTTACCTCATGCAATGGCTGGACTTCAACTTGGTTGGCTCCCATCAGCAGCCCATGGGTGTGACTTGGGCCATCCCATCTGAGCACAGAGGGGGTCTGAGCCCAGCTCGTCCACTCAGGAGTGGAGACTGATGAGGTCTGAGGCAAGAGCCAGGGTGGGGAAGACATCCTCGGGGAGAGACCCTCCCTAGCAATTTCCTCAAACAAATACCCTCTCATGTGCCAAGCACGTGGGGTCCCTCTGAGATGCTCAGGAAACCTGTCGTGCATTTCTGATCCTTCCTGCCGGACTTCTCTGTCCACAACCGTCCCTCTGGGATCAGGGAAGGCAGAAGAGAGACCCCTCCCTAAGCTGCCCGGGGCCAGGAAGAGAATGTCTTCTTTAAAGATAGTGGAGGTGTTCAATTGGCAAGGCTTTTGCCGTAACTATGCCTTCTCTCTGGTCCCCTCCACCGGGGGCCTGGGTTTCTCCTTACTGGTTTCTTGGGGCTTAAATTCCCAGCAAGTCAGACCAAGACAAAGGCTTACAGATTGTCTTGCCCGCGTCCCTCACCTGCGGCGGGGAAACTGAGACAAGAGAAGTAGGAACACCTGTCCAAGTTCGTGGACGTCCGTGGTACAGGTGGGGCCACAGTGGTCTTTTTTTCATCTCACGGAGGGAGCCAAAGGGCCCCTGGGAGTCAGCCCTGGTGCCAGATACTCACCACTGTCCTTCCCCTCTTCCTTCTTCTGCATCATTATTATCCGTCAGCAACAGCAGCCTCAATAATAGAGAGAGCGATCCTTCAGTGAGAACTTCCTGTGTGACAAGCATTGCACCAGATCCTTACCGTTGCTCATTTGAATCCCCGTTATGACCCCGCCGGGGAGATTTCACTTTTCTCATCTCAGAAATGGGTAAAGTGGGACGTGGCAAGGTGAAGAAACCCGTCCCGTGGTCACGGTGGGTAGACGCAGGTCAGTCTGGCCAGACTCTTAACCACTGCATCATGCTGCCAGGGACTCTAATGGGTAGAGTTTGAGAAGTTCTGCCACCTACCTCCTGTGCGACCTTGGGTAAGTCACTTCACCTCTCCAAGAAGCCCCCGTTTCCCCATCCATAGAGTGAAGCTCTTTGATGATCTCGTCCTTGGCTTGCCTCAGAGAATTAAAGGGAGGGTCTAGGGAGATCTAAGAGAAAAGGCTTTGCCAACCGGGCAGGGCAGTGGGCTTGATGGTCTGATGAGAACAGCACCCCCTGAGCTCTTTGGCTCTTTATCTCTGTAGGCCAAGTGCGTGGCCCAGCACCTGGCGTATACACAGCAGGTGAATACTATATAAATGTAAAGAATCAGTGAATGATTATCGATGGGTATCCCCCGATTCTTCTCCTATCCCCTGAAAACATGGGACTGCGATCGATCGAGGTGGACAGGGCTTTGTCAGACTCTGGGAGATATAGGACAATTGTACGCCCGAAACCTCTGCCTGTCTCTGTGCTGCTGTCTGCGGAAGGTCAAGGGTCTGGGAGGAAGTATGGCTCTGTCCTGGCCGCCTGGGACGCAGCAGCCCCTGGAGGTTATCGAGGCCGGCTTAGAAAAAAGGCCCCAACTGCCAGAGATGGGGCCAGGCAGGCAGGCAGGCTGTCCCTTCAAAGCTTTTCCTTCTTCCTTTTTTCTTTTCTAATTTCATTTTTTTTCTTTATCCAAAGGCTGCAGAGCTGAAATAATTTATTTTGGATTTGAATAGGATGCGATAAGCCGAAGAAGGGGCAGCCGGGGTGGCCGTGGTGGAAGCATTAGGTTTTAAATTAGTCATTTGATGCTAGTTTGGGGACCAGAGGGAGGGTTCTGGCTGACAAAGAGGCGCCTGAGTCCCTTCGGCTGACTCGAGTGCCAGCTGGACCGAAGGGGACAGGGGGGTGCCACCAGGACTGTCGCGATGGGTTTGGGGTCAGGCATTCAGGGGCCACCTCCCTGCTTCCACTTACAAGCTGCGTGACCTTGGGGAAGTCGCCTCATCCCTCAGGGCCTCGTTTTTCTCATGCGTCAAATGGGAATACTGGCAGAGATCTCTCACGCAGGGACTGGCACATGTTTTCTGTAAAGCGTCCGATGGTGAATATTTTCGGATTGGCAGGCAGGACAGTCTTCGTGGCAACCACTCAGCCCTGCCGTGACAGTATGAAAGCACCCGTGGATAATACATTTAAACAAATGGACGGTGACTGTATTTTTTTTTTTTTTTTAATGTTATTTACAAAGACCGGCAGCAGGGGGCATGTGGCCCCCTGGCCATAGTTTGCAGCCTCCTGTTCCAGCATCACGGGCCAGGCTCACGGGACACGAGTGTAGCGTCCAGTCTGTTACCTGACCGATCACAGGCCCTCCAAAGTTAATTTTCTCTTAATATCTGCCTCCTCAAATCAATCTCCTTGGACTGAGCTTTCTAAATCCCAACTATGATCGTGTTCCTTTATGTGCTTAAAACGTCTCCGCTGCACACAGGATGAAGCCCAGGTGGCTTCTTTCTGACACTTCTGAGGCCTTTTGAGACCATCCTCCATTTCCACGGCCCCGATCATTTTATCCTCCGGACTAACCCGATTCCACACCTACTGGAGGGGAATAAGCCAAAATCCCTCATGTCTCTGGCGTTTTGCATTTTCTGCTTCGGGGGTCCCCCTGTCCCTCTCTGCGAACTCGCCTCATCCTTCACAGACCACTCAGAAAGTCCGCTGATCACCAAGCCGTCTCTGAGCCCCAGGCGGAATCGGTTACCACCTCTGCGTGGGAGGAGGACCCTGGTGAAGGTTATATTGTATTTATCTCAGACTGAGTACGAGTGGGAAACCATGTCCTGGTACCTGGCTCAGAGTGGCCTCACTGGGGACAAAGGGAGAAAGAACAAAGACTTCGGTCATGTCCGCCCTCCAGAGGCCACTTCCTGGGAGTTGTTTTTTGTCTTTGCCCTGGGGAGGATTTGGTTTGTTGCATTTTTTTATGCTCACCTCATCTGCAGAGAGGGGAGGTGGGTGGTCGTGGACAGGTAAGGAACTTTGCTGGCAGAGAAGGTTTAAGCTTTATTGTCAGTTATTATTAAAATATTTTTAAAGGTTTTTATTTATTTTTGAGATAGAGAGACGGAGTGTGAGTGGAGGAGGGGCAGAGACACGGAATCTGAAGCAGGCTCCAGGCTCTGAGCCGTCAACACAGAGCCCGACGCGGGGCTCGACCTCACAAACCCTGAGATCATGACCTGAGCCGAAGTCGGACAGACGCTCAACCGACTGAGCCACCCAGGCGCCCCATTGTTAGTTATTATTAATGCAGTCAGGTGATCTGGTGCAAGTTACTTTACCCCTACAAATCCACTGTCTTAACTCTAAATAAGGCAAGTGCATGTCTTACAGAATTCTGAGGATAATAGAAATAGTTATAAGGACAGTGGCAGACGTTTCTGGAGTCCTTGTCGTGAGTCAGGAATTGTTCCAAGCGTTTTACAAGTATTAACTCACTTCATTTGCCTGACAACTTGGAGGCGAGGGCTATGTTTAGCCCCCGCTTCAGATGAGAAAACTGAGGTTCAGAGGGGTCCCCAGCAAGTAGCCCAGCCAGGTGAACTGACTCAGGGTCCACATTCTGCAGATTCGCTCCATGAAATGAGGGAGTATGGTGCAGTGTTTAGCACATAGTAGGCAATCAAGAAACGTCTCCTGCCCTTTGCAAAGATGTCTAGGGCTGGACGTGAGGGCTGGATTTGGCTCATTTGGGGCAGAGGCTGGCCTCTCAAGTTTCTTACTTTATTCCCATCTTCTTGCGAAGGGGGGCAGGGAACATCTGGGACGCTGTGGGTCGGGCCAAGGTGGGGGCACAGTGGGGAGGGCGTGTGGTGCCTTTGTTCAATCTCACCTGCGCCCATTAACCAGATGGAACTTGGAAATGAGTCTCAGAGAGCAGTGGGGACAACTTGGAAAGGAAATAAACACCTGGCGAGAAAGATCTCTATTTTCTCTTTAGAGCCCATTAAGTTTATGGAAACTCATGAACTTAGCGCAAACCTAATTAAGCTCAAATAGGGATTCCGGAGTGCAAGGCGGTGAGTGAGGGGAGGGCCCTGGTGGTGGTGAGAAAAGCAAGCTCTGGAACAAAATGAGGCTCGATAGAAAGGGGAGATCTCTCTACAAAAGGTGGGATCAGAGGCAGACTTCTGGTTCCAGGCCGTCTGAATCCAATCTTTAGTTACCTCTCTGTTCTCCCACTGGGTATGAAAGGGAGGTGGTCAAAAATGCACAGGCTTTTGTGTCTGACAGAGCAGGGATAGAGTCCTGGCTCTTCCATTCCTTAAGCCTTAAGTTCCCATCTGTAAGATGGGAGTATCTGCCTTGAAATGAGACCAGTGGGGCTGAATGTGGGTGTTTCCAGGACATGATGGCTGTCGTGGGGAATGATGCGTCTTCGGGTCCAGATGGGCACCATATGCCTATGGCTCATTCAGCCTCCCCTTTGACTCTCCTCCTCCCTCCTCCTGCGCAGACTGATTGCACTAAAAGCCTCTGCTCTTTCCTTCCCGCACGCCATCACATTGCGGGGTCCTCCCTTTTGACGCTGGCCTTGGCCATGTGGCTTCTCATGGCCAATGGATGTTGGCAAATGTGACAGAGTCTGGAAAAACACGTGCACATTGTGGCTTGCTCTCCGTTCTGTTCCTCTGTGTCCCTCCCGGACACCATCTCTGGACAAGCCTGCTGCGGGATGAGAAGCTTGTGAAGGAGGGTAGAATTACCCTGTTGTCCTGGTCTAGACCACTCTAGACCATCTGACTGCCAGCCAACACCAAGCTGTGTGGAAGTGCCAGCCAAGATCAGCCAAGCCGCTCAGCCAAGCACAGACTCACGAGCGAAAGCAAATGTTTATTGTGTTAAGCCACCGAGTTCGGGGGTGGCTCATTACTGAGCATTTCTTGTGGCATAAATAACTGAGATACCACCCAGCAGGCTCTAGCCATCTTTCAGGGCTCGTTCCAAATGGCCACTCCTTCTGGAAGCGTCCCCAAGCGCACCACGAGGCAGGGATCTTGAGGAATCTATCCTGCAGGTACACACTGCCGGCCTGGCTAGGACTGTGGCCTCTGTGCGGATGGGAGCATGCTCAGACTAACACCGGGATTCGTTCCACCTGCCGGGCTACGTCCTCTGTGGCATATATTATATTATGTAATATTTACACCGCTCTAGGCGCCAGTGACATCAGCGCCTATTTAGGAAACTACGACCACACGGCAGGTAAATGCTTCGCGTGGGTTGTCTCAGCGAATTGCCATAAGTCCCCAAGAGGGAGGGACCGCCGCCACCTCCATTGCACAGGGGGAGGATCTGGAGACTCAGACAAGGAGAGCGATTTGCCCATGAGGGGTCAGGAGACTCGGGGTCTGGTTGAACTGAGGTTCGCGGCCTGAGGGAGCCCGTGCTGGTGGGTTCTGGCACCTGCTTCTTGCCCCGGAGAGCAACAGAGCGCGCAACGGGGAAGAGTGGATGAACTCAAGTGGAAAGCGGGTTTTGGCTCAGGAAACAAAGCGATCAAACCGATCGACGGAAGCAGTCACGTCGGCTGGAGCCACGCTCCTCCTCCCGCGTCCCTGCTGGCAACCCCCACCCCGGGAAGTTTCAAGGAGAAAGCTTCCACTGGGTTTGAGGCTGTTGTTCGTGGGAGGAGTGACCCACCCCGTCGGTGAGATGGTGAGAGTCGGCATCTGTTGGTTGCCGTGAATCGGGTGCGGCGAGGGGTCACGTGCTGCGTTCCCGTATCTTCTGCGCCCAAGTGGGATGGGAGGCAGCCAGGGCCCCCAAGGGGCTGGGTGGGTGGGAAGCTTCTCTGCAGATCCGTCTGTCACTCTCAGCTGGTCTTGGGCCTGGGGAAGGCGCAGAAAGCCCATTCCGGCCTCACGTCCAATTTGCTTACTCCGGTCCCCCTTTAGGAACATCGAGGCTGATAGATTTGCCTCAAGTGACTTGTCTTTTTCACAACTGATTCCAAACAGGAGAGAAGAGGGGTGTGATCATCGTTCACCCTCAAGGCCCCAAAGAAAAAAGAAAAGAACTCTGGAGGAAACAGGCAATGAGCTTTCTATCACTTAGAGATATGCAAAGTGGAAACCGAATCACGACATATTGGATATTTTGAGGGTGTATGAAGTGACACCGGGTTCCCCTAAAATGCAGACGTTCTATAATTTTTCTTCGAGACCGCCAATAGAAAAATTTTAGAAGGTACACAGCAGAATTACAGCAGCAGTTTTGGTGAAAGAATGATTTTCATGATTGTATATACCCTGCAGCCCACGTATTATGATAAATAGCACATCAACGTTTTTTTTTTCCTTCTTCTGGCTCTGGCAGGACCATTATCAAGAGAAGAAAGGCTCTAATGACAATTCCCTGCATCTCTCCAAAAAGGCCTTTTATGTCTCGCCTCAAAGCCGACAGGGAGGAGGCAGGTCTGGGGGCGCATCTTCCTGTGGCCAGCCTCCTGGGTGCCGCCTGCTGCCTCTGTGGTGTTTGGCCCAGGCTGGCAAAACGCCTTTGTTGCCATGGGCATTGGCCAGGGGAATGTCGCAGAGGGAGATTTCACGGAGATAAGAGACAAATAAGAGAGATACACGCGAAGTCACAACAGCATGGGTCCCCTGAGGATTCGTGAGAGAGAAGCCCCAAGTCACCGATAAGCACTGCATCCCCCCAAAAAAGCAAAGCAGCATTTGTTGAGCACCTACTGGGTGCTCCGCCCTTGGAGGACACATTCGTATTTAGCCGCACAGCAACGTTGTGAGGTAGGATGATGAGCCTACTTTACAGAGGGACTAATTGAGACTCAGAAAAGACAAAAGGACATGCTACAGGTCACACGACACAGAATGTCTGAGCTGGAGTTTCAACACAGCCCACGAGGGGCTAAAAGCAGCCCTCTTTTCACTGATTTGGGAAGACACATCCAAAGGAAATGAGCTTTTTCTACTATGGGTAGCTGAATAACAGCCAACCCGGAGATGTTGGTGTCCTAATCCCTGGGACCTGGGAATCTTTACTTATATAGTAAAAGGGACTTTACGGATGTGATCACATTAAAGATTTTGAGCTGTGGGGGGGATGCTGGGTGGCTCAGTCGGTTAAGCATCTGACTTCAGCTCAGGTCATGATCTCACGGTCCATGGGTTTGAGCCCCGTATAGGGTTGATAGCTTGGAGCCTGGAGCCTGCTTCGGATTCTGTGTCTGCCCCTCCCCTGCTCGCACTCTACCTCTGTCTCTCTCAAAAATAAATAAACATTAAAAAAATTTTTTTTAACTAAAAAAAAAGATTTTGAGTTGGGGACATTGCCTGGGCATCCATAGCCATAATCAAAAGGGTCCTTATAAGAGGAAGGCAGGTGGGTCAAAGGCTGGAGAAAGTGACATGATGTTAAGGCAGGTCTTGGGGTGGCGTGGCTAGAAGCCAAGGAAGGCCACAACCTTTAGAAGCCGGAAGGAAGCAATGAGCGGGTTCTTCCCTGGAGCTTCCAGAAGAAGCCCCCCCCTGCCGTACCTTGTTTTTAGCCCCTGAGACTTATTCTGGACTTCTGACTTGCAGGCCCATAGGAAAATCACTCTGTACTGTTTTAAGCCACCAAGTTTGTGTTTATTTGTCACAGCAGCTACAGGAAACTAATATACACACTCTCTTAAAAAATTTTTTTTTAAATTTATTTATTTTGAGAAAGAGAGAGAGGCAGGGAGAGATGGAGAGAGAGAACCCCAAGCAGGCCCCCGACCTGTCAGCACAAAGCCCAATGTGGGGCTCTAACTCACAAGCCGTGAGGTCATGACCTGAGCCGAAACCAAGAGTTGGACACTCAACTGATGGAACCACCCAGGCGCCCCTACACATCATCTTGGGTGAGAGATGAAACGTGACTGTCACATTCTTGCTGGACTTCCCCCCCGCCCACCCCACCCCGGGGTCGTAATACCATCTTGGCCTCTATGGGTCTGCGATATTTAGTCAACTCTTAGCAAAATTCCACACCCTTGAGAAGGGCGGACGAGACTAGGTGACTTTCAAATGATCGCGTGGACTCTATGGCCGAGGACAGCGTTGGGTTGGTGCTGGTCTGCGAACTGCCTTGAAGAAGGCATCCCCCCTGCCTCACCCCACCCACTGGCTCCACCTCTTGGGAAGAAGAGCAAAAAGTTCAGAAAATGGGTGGAAGTAAGGGTTTAAAATGTTTTGCGGCAGCTTGGCATGGCTGAGACATCCAAGCGTGTGATCAGAGGGCTTCCCTTGTTGAACGGGGTACGGACCGGTCTAGGTGTGGTTAGAAGTGGGTGGTGAGTGGCGGGTGGAGGGGACACATCGTGTCTTAATCACGCACGACAATCCCTGCGATGGCCTACAATGGGTTGGGAGTCATTACCAAGAACCATTGGTCCTCCGCCCAAGAAAGTTTGAGAAGCTCTGGTCTAGGGCCCTGTAAGTCATATGGGCATAGACTTCATGAGATCCAAATGTCTCATCTTTTGCCAGCCTAGGGCTACCAGCAGGATCATATTAATATTTGTATTCATATTTTAGGGACCTAAAACCTACAGACTGAGTCTCCCTTGGCTTTTAAATGCTCACGAAAATTCTGTTCTTGTTTGCCTGTTCTGGTTCCCCCTGCAAAGGTCCCTGCTTCTCTTTTCCATACTCTTTCTTGAGATTTCATCTCCTTTGGATAGATCCGCTCTTATCTGCTGGCAACTTCACATCAAGAGGATGGCCAGAGCACACAGCAGGCTTCAGTGGAGCTGGGGAAACAAGGGTTCCCTCCTCAATTCTGTGCCGTACGCGGTGACCAGGGTCCCAATGTCACACAGGGACTGGGCCCTAAGCCTCGCAAGCCCATCATCAGCACATCTCCTTTGGCTTCTCTCTAAAGTCCAAACCCATCCCGGGCCCTAGCAGGGAAGGGGGCAGTGGCTATGCCATCTCCTCCCTGTTCCCATCGGCATGGGCTCCTCCCTGAGCACTGACTTGGGTGGTCAAGATTCCACTGGGGGAAAAAAATTTCTAGGAGTCTGAGTTTCATGTTGAGGCAGAATCCACAGGATCTGTGACAGGATTCAATGGCAGGGGGTAAGGGGGAAGGGAGAGGCTGGGATGACATTCAGTTATTTCACCCGGGTCCCATGTGGGTAGCGGTTCCACTTACTGAGGTGGGGAGCCCTGGACAGAGGTCAAGTTTAAGGGGAAGACAGCAAGGTCAGCGTCGAAAAGTCAGCGTAAACTATGGAACTGCTTTTCTTGTGTGGCCACGAGAGCCAGGAGAAGCCTCTGAAACCCGCTCACAGCGAGGCCTCAGTGCTGTCAGCTGCTGGCTCGATGCTCCCCTTGGGCCGTGGCCTTCTCCTGTGGGACACAGGCACACTCACAGGGCACCACAGCCGAACAATGTCCCGGTGTCTGCAGCGAATGAGACACACAAGTAAGACCACCTTACGACGTTGCCTGGGCACAGACAGCAACAGGGCCACGGCGTAACAAACAATCCCTTCTTCCTGCTGGTATGAGTGACGGCTCTTCTAGACCTATGTCGGGTTCAGCCTTGCCCGGTTCTTCCCTCCTTTTCTGTGGGATTTACTAAGATACGCAGTGGTAGAATTACCCCCACTTCCTGACGGCATCCAGCCGAATGAGGCCCCTTCCTCGAACTCCCCCACTTGCCTAACCGAGGCTCAGATCCGCAGGTAAGTCATTCCTGGCACGCCCTCGCTAAGACCTCTTGTGGTTCCCCCGGGATGTGTTCTTCCCCATTGCAATGAGCAGTGGGGTCAACTGTGCCTGCAGGTGTGTTCCCGGTGACCTTAGGATGGGTGACGTTGACAACGGAAGCAGCACAGGCCATCCAGGGGCAGCTGGACAAGGCTCACCTCCCGGGAGCCTACATCTTTTTCCTGGTGAGTCCCTGCTGGCCTGACTTCGGGCCTTACCTACCAAAGCAACTCTGCCCTAGGTCCTCACAGCCCTTTGGTGACGTGAAGCCTGTCTTCCATTACTCTGATCTTCTTTGCTTCAACTCTCCCGGCTCTGCCACCATGAATTCATTACACAGCTTTACCCCCTTTCATTTCCCCTGACCCTGCTAGAACCGGAGATCTCTCAGGGTCCTTTGTGTTTTGTTTTTTTTTCCAAAGGACTCAGGTGTTTCCCTTCTCCCTGACTCTGGGAACAAGCCTTGCTGGACCGGTCAGTGTGATGGAATTGGAAAATCACTCCGAATTCATGGGGAACCAGCAAGTCAAGAGTCCTGTCTCCAACCCTCACCCAGCAGCCCTGGCCACCCCGTGAATGCAGCTCACATCCCTGGGACACGGATTGCCATTGATTCTGTCCTGAGGTCTGGCACTTCTGTTTGGCTATTGAAAAGAGCCTGCCATGGCGATGAATTATTTAAACGGAACAGAATACATTTACGACTATAAATTAATAAATTAGAAAATTGAAGAGGAGTAGAATTGGTAAATCAAGTTAAGTTTTAATTAACAAAAAAGGATAAATGTAAAACCATCTTTTGACAACCGGAAATGCATAGGCATTCAACACTGAATACCTGAAAGGGAATCCAAACTCTGATAAGTTGAGCCAAAATACTATGTCAAATTCGTTGTTAATGACTTTGAAAATCTGGATAAACTGAGTGATTTTCTAGAAGAGCGAAAATGAGTTAAGTAAACATGATACAATATAGTAATAAATGTGAGAGGGCTTGAGGGGGGAAATCTCAAGGGACCACCTCTGAAGCTGGTAAAATCTTAGCTGGTTGGGCAAATTCTTCTCCTTCATAACACAAATGACCCCTCCTCTGTGTAAAGCTTTTCAGAGGATGGAAAAATGTGGGAAGGAAGCTAAATATTAGAAGATGACACGGCAATTTTGAGCGAATTTTGAGAGAAAAGTCTGTGAATCAAGATTTTATACCGAGTCAAATAAAGTCCACAGGATGACCGCAGCTATATTGGGCTCAGGGAACACCACTTACGATACAGATTACATGTCACATTAGTGGAAAATAATGGATCCCCCAATAAATGGTGTCGAGATGATTGACTATTAATTAAACACATGGATTTAGATCACTACCTCATATAGATTACTCAACTCCAGGTAGACTGAAGACAAGAAAATTTTTGAAAAAAGGAAAGTGTATTTGGGTTAAAAAAAATAATAAACAAATGGTTGCCTGATCGCGGAATAGGGGAGACCTTTCTAAGTGTTAAACACATGTTTAAAAAATATATAATAAAGGAAAATATTGGTAGATTTAATTATTAAAAAACCTAGTATACTTCAAAAACTTCATAAACAAGTCAGAAAGTTAAATATAAACCAAAGAAATATTTGCAACATAGATGGCAGACAAATGGTTGAAGTTCATGAGAAATAAGAAAAACAAAGGCACTCTAACAAAATGGGCAAAGAATACGGGCACATAATTCAATAAAAAGTGAAACGTAAGGGTTCAATGCTTGGGAAACAAGAGGAAATAATCTTAGTGGTGATGAAAGAAACAAAAATTAGGGGTGCCTGGGTGGCTCTGTTGGTTATGCCTCTGACTTAGGCTGAGGTCATGATCTCACGGTTCGTGGGTTCAGGCCCCGCATCGGGCTCTGTGCTGATGGCTCGGAGCCTGGAGCCTGCTTCAGATTCTGTGTCCCCCCCCCCCCCCCTGCCCCTCCCCTGATCGCACGTGCTCCTTCTCTCTCTCAAAAGTAAATCAACATTAAAAAATTTTTAAAAAGAAACAAAAATTAAGGCAATACTGATATTCCATTTTCACTCACTGATTTGGCAGAGATGAGGGAAAATTACAGCACCCGATGCTAAGAGAGCACGTGGAGAAAGTGGGCATTTTCATGCACGGGCGGTGGTGCATAAAATACGTACAGTATCTGCAGAAGGCAATTTTGCCAAATGTGACAAAAGCTTGAAATACATACATTCCTTCGAACCAGCATTTCTATTTCTAGAAGTGGATCCTGAAGTCATAACCACGTCTGTACATGCAAAGACTTGTGTATGAAAACACGCACTGGGAGCTTATGTAGGAAAGCAAATTCCAGCCTCAGGGGATTAGTTAAAATCATACATCCTATAGTATGAAATACCATGCAGCCATTAAAACTGAAATAGAAGAAGAATTTTTTTTAAGTGTATTTATTTATTTTGAGAGAGAGAGAGAGAGAGCCAGTGTGAGCGGGGCAGGGAGAGAGAGAGAAAGAGGGAGAGAGGGGGAGAGAATCCCAAGCAGGCTCCACACTGTCAGCACAGAGCCTGATGCAGGGCTCGAACTCATGAACCGTGAGATCGTGACCTGAGCCCAAGTCAGATGCTTAACCGACTGAGCCACCCAGGCGCCCCTAGAAGAAGAAATTTAGTGCCGCCTGAAATCTGAAATGCTCGTGCCATATGTGGTTCAGTAGAAAAAATGCAGAGGGAAAATCTGACGTATGTGACTTGGTACAGGCGAGTATGTGCATGGAAGAGACACTCAAGTGAAGTATACCAAAATATTAACAATGGTTTTTCTCCCTGACGCTTTCTGTATCTTTCGGATTTTTCACAGTGCACGTGCGTGACTTTGTTATCAGTCAAAAAGCATTAAAAAAATCCACCACCACGTTTCCATCATACTGTCCTCTTCCATGTTTTCTTTATGTCTCTGTTCGGGTATTAAAAATGTAACGCCCATGTCAACGCACCCCCAGATTCTCCGACTCAATGGCCTCGAGCGTGTTTGAAGTCTTTCTTGCAGCTTCTGAGAGTTCCTGTGCCCCACCCCGCTCCCTGCCTTGGCTCTGCTCCATGATCCTGTGCCTCTGCACCTTATTTTTCCTTTTCTTCGCATCTGTCCGAGTGCAAAGTCCAGCCACCTCCCTCGATGCCCTAGCAAGCCCCACCGCAACTTGCACATGAACGGATAACTTGACTGGTGTGGAGGCTCATGGGAAGATGTCATGTCTCCTGCAACAGGTGGTCTCCTGCCACAGGTGGTCTCCTGCCTTTTTTCCGGCTCTGTCCCCTTTTCCTCTCCTGCCTAATTTCTCCTCCATGACCATTCTTTTCCGGAGGCACAGGAAAGGTCTCCCCGTTGTGTCACTCAAGTTAGTTTCCACACTGAGCCTCCTCTTTCCCAAATAATTTTCCCCAACACATGCCACTTCCTTACAAAAGAGATTCTGGAGGCAGGGGAGTGGAGGTAAACTTTCTCCGTCTTGTGAGATCGAGGCAGAGTACAAAGCCTCATGCAAATGCGGTGTTAGTCACTGCTTTTTTGCCTCCCGTTTAAAAATTTATTTTATTTCACTGCCTTTTTGCTTACATCACAGCATTGCTTCCATATTGTTACCCAGTTTTGCCAGGTTATTATGTCTTTATTGGAGGAACAGGTGATCTACTTACTGAGACTACTTTTCTCTATAAATATCTATGTTTCTCTAATTCCGCGTGGCTGCTGCCCTCGCTCCACATTGAATTAGACTGAATTGCGGCAGGTTTCCTGCGGAAGGAAGGTTAACGTTGATGGAGGACCTATTACATGCACTGTGCTAAGTGCCGTGTCTATATTATCTCATAGGTGCCGCAAATCCTTTCTGGAACCAGGTGGGTGTATAAATACCTTCTGAAAGAACAGGGGAGCTCATTCAACATCCTGGTCACGGGTAAGGAAGCGGAGGCCAACACGAGTGGCACTGATGGAGCGTGGGCAGCAGGGACATTATAGGTTTGGGGTTCGGTCTCTGGCCAGCCAGCTTGCCCCTCCCGGGCCACACACTCCAGGCATCAGGCAGCCTTCCACGGCTCTCCTAACCCACTTTCCATTCGTGGTCACGGCTCCTGCCCGTCCGCATGCACCTGCCTCGGGGTTATGACAGATGGGAGTGAACTTGACACTTTTATATCCAAGTTTATCTATTTCTGTCCACCCCCTCCTTGCCTTCTCTCCCTCTTTAATCTTTTTGGGATGATATGGGCGCTCACCTGAGAGGAACTGAGTTGAACCCTGGGGCTGCCTTAGTTGCATTGACCTGAGTGCAGTTGAGGCTCATGTGAGTTGGAAAAAAAAAAAAAAAAGCATCTGACATTCTCAGGTCCGGAAACCACTTGACTTCCCTTTTTTCTGCCAGGAAGCAGAAGCGAGGATCAAACTCCATGCGTCTCAACTAGAAAAGGTTTTATAAGTGCCATGTGAGACCACCTTCCTCTTTCCAACTCAACAGCATCGGTGTGATTGACTCACCACTGGGCTCCTTGATAGGAGGTAGAACAGTCTGGACGCTGAACTAAACATGTTTAGTGTCTCCCCACCAGGGCCAGCACTCAGCTCTGTCCCTCCCAACACCACCAGCCCCAGGCCTTGGGCAACCACAGCACTGAGAAAGCAAATCCTGCCTACCTCATTTTCTTTGGGTCATCGGCTCTGTCCCCCCAGGGAACCTGATGTTTAGCCACGTGGAGACATACACACCTGTTTTCCTTGAGGCAGCATGGTGACACGGAAAGTACCCCAATTTGGAGTCAGGAGATCCAGATTCGGGGGGGGGGGGCTGGGATAAGCCCCGCCCACTCGGCTGTTTGCTCAGCCAAAGGAAGCGATTCAGATCCTCTGTCCCACGCCCGGGGCGGTCCTGAGCTCGCACGACTGCAGCAAAGCTGACAGAAAATAATCTATAAGGAGGTCACTTAACGTTGAGGGGGGGAGGGGAGAGAGTCTATTTTAGCATTATTAGGTCCTGGAGAAATTCTAGCAAGAGTGCAAATGGTCTGATTTTCTTTTAGTGTACTTTCCCACAGGATCTTGCCCCCTGTACTGGGTTGAGGGTGTCCTCTCAAATTCACAGGGACGTGGGACCTCTGAGGGTGACCTTATTTGGAAATAACATTTTTGCAGATGTAACTAGTTAATTTCAGATGCGCTCATACTGGCTTAGGGTGGGCCCCCAAATCGAGGGACTGGCGTCCCTTATAAGGGGACAGGCCACGCATACACAGGCACGCGGAGGGATGGAGACACGTGAGGGCAGAGGCAGGTTGGAGAGATCCAGCCATAAGCCAAGGCATGCATGAGAAGGCCAGAAGCCACCAGAAACCAAGCAGAGGCAGGAAGGATGCTTCCCTCCTACCTTCAGAGAGAGCGTGGCCCTCTGACTTCTTGACTTCAGACTTTGAGCCTTTGGAGCTGCAAGAGAATAAATTACTTTTTTTTCCTTTTTTTACGGTAATTTGTGAGGGCAGCCCGAGGAAACGAACACACCCCTTCTCTTCTGCCTTTGGGACCTAAATACTGCATCCCGCGGTGGAACTGGATGTGGTGAAGCTTATTGACAATTCCTGGGCACAAGGTGAGCAGGAATTATTTGGTGGGTGTGTGTCGGGGGGGACGGGGGTGGTGGATGGATGAGGTCATGGAGGAAAGGACTTGAAAAGGACCAAGGAAAAAGAGAAGATCCAAATGTCACATATGTGCCGAGAAACGGAGGTGGCCCCGTGGGGCTCTCGGGGCGTGTAGGGCGTGCTGCATGCCCCAGCACAGAGTTGGGGGCTCAGGGTGATGATGCCACAGGAACATGTCACGGGCCGCTGTTTCACTGCTTAAACCTGAAGGCAGGACCCCATTCAGTAGTTCCCAGATCTCTCTCTCTCTCTCTCTCTCTCTCTCTCTCTCTCTCTCTCTCCAAGAAAGCAACAAGGCAGCAAGCTTGAGGACAGCACTGCCTGTCCCTTCCACCGCGGAGGGTGCCGTCGTGTGATTTCTTGAGACTGGTTCGTGACAAGAGGTTGTTCATACAAGGGCGACGCCGTTCCCTTTCCTCTGGACGGCTTCGCGGTGAGCACGGAGTTGGCACTCGCTTCTCGCGTGCCCCGCTCACGGAAGATTCCAGCACGGTTGTCTGGCAAATCAAGGCCTGTGTTGTATGTAGCGGGGCTCCTCAGCCTTGCCGTGGGTCACGTTTGGGGAGAAATTCACTGTGATGGAATTTACAGCCACCGCAGCCGCGTGCCTCTCTCCCTACCTCATTCCACGGTCTCTCCTATTTCAGGCTGGCTGTCTTGACAGGTCCCCGTCCTGCTGGGATAGACCTTTGCAAAGGCGAGGAAATTGTTCCTGCTCAAGCCGTGGAGACAGGAGGAAAGATAGACGAGGTGCTTTCCCGGCCTCGCCTCCGAAGGGCGCTCGGGCTCCCGGCAGGTATTAGCAGCAGAGGCTGATTCTGTCTCCGTCCTCCTCTCTTTCCAGCCCCCGCAGTTCATTTTCCAGACTGAATCTGGAGTCATCTCTGTAAAGCGTGCGATGACCATGACATGTCTTGCCCCCACACTCCCCGTAATTCTCCAGTTCCTTGGGGGTCGAGGCAAAGCTCCTTGGCCTGCCTTCCCACCACCTCCTCTCTGCGGCCTCGTCTCCTTCACGGCACCTGTGCTCTCCTGCCCTGGCCGCCTTGACCTCTTTGCGGTTCCTCTAAGGGAGTGCTGTCTTTGGGTGCCGCCGCACTGCTCTTGTTCTCTTCCCGCTTCTTGACCAGGAGACTCTTTCTCATCGCAAGACTCAGTTCGCCTTTTTCTGTGACTCTTCAGTTCCCACTGGGTCCCGTGTGCACCTGTCTACCTTACCACACCACGGCGTGGCCATTGCTTTTTGGAGACTGTCGTCCCCATGGGCGCAGAGGCCCCTGGAGGATGGAGAGAAGGCTCTTTCCTTCCTGCAGCCTTGCAGTCTGGCACGGCTCCTGACGCATAAGTACTTCTCAAATGCGTGTGGAATGAATGAATAAATCATGTAATCTCAGAATTAGAGAAGTAGAAAAGACCGGCTGAGTCAATCCTCTCATTATTTACTAATAATGAAGAGTCTTAACTGGTTGGGATGTAAACACGAAACGCTCAAAATTTCCCCCCCCTCAAAGCTGCTATCGGCTGGTGCCCGCCGCACGCCCCGCTCTCAGACCCAGTGGAGGACTCTCATCACGCCGGCTCAGGCTGACTCCAGAACTGTCAGTTACCTTCCGCATGAAAACCGTCTTATTTTGCCGCTTAGGATACAGGTCTGTTTGTTTTTAAAACTCCAACCTCACATCGGATTCAAAGTTCCCTTTGTTCCCCCCCACCCCCCGACGAAATCGAGAGTGGAGACCTCAGTGGTTGGGTGGGGGTTGGGAGGAGAGTCCCTCCGTCTCCTTGCGTGGTCCCCTTGGACACTGACTTGGGGGGAGACGAGGAAGCGCGTGTCTTCTTGTAACCGCCCACGACAGCGTGTTTCCCTCGCTTCGGCCGGTTATTGATGACCCAGCTGGTGGGTTGTGAGCTCACTGTGGACACAGGGGGCCCCAGCAGCCCCCCTGTTGAGGCTCTCCAAGCCAAGACTTCGGAAGTGACTTGTATGGAGCAGCTAAATCCCCCCAGCTGATCCCCTCTGGACAGCCTGGTGCCAGAACCTTCTGATGGGCACTCCTCCCCATGGTGATCCTGCAGGAGGCTGCAGCCCCGGTGTTTCTGCGTTCCGGGGCCCCAACGTTGGCCGCTCAGATAGCAACTTCCGGACTCGGACTGTATCCCCGATCTCCATGTCTTCATCTCCAGTGCTCTTCTTTAAATCCCACGCTGTCTCACGATGATGAGTCCAAATCGAGAAGTGCCCACGATTAACAAACATATGGAAGTACGCTCCGAGGAAAGAAATGAAGGGAACGGCAGAAACGGGGTTGCATTTTCCACGAAAGGCTTAAGTGGTTTCCAGCAGCTAGTCCTGATGAGAAAATGGAACCGGACCCTCACGCCCACCACACGCGGGGGCAACGCTCGTTGGAGGGCAAGGTGGAAACCTCTATCAAAATAAGCAAGACAAATGCTGTTTGCCTCCGTAATCCCATTTTGAGTAGCGTATCTTCCCGACGAGGTTGCCCAGTGCTGGGTCAGCGGGCATGTCCACTGTGTGTTGTTTGTAATCGTGAAACGCTGGAAATGACCCGAATGTCCATCAACAGGGACATGGTTGATTCAGTTACGGTATAATGTGCGAAATAATACGCACCCCGTTCGTTTTTTTTTTTTTGTAAGTCACTCTCAGCCTGTGTATGTACTATAGGTTCCCTCCACTCTACGTCCCAGACTGTGAACTCAGTGAAGAACCATTAAGACCGTGGGTTTGCTTCAGAATCTGAGATGTGGGTGCAAACCCTGAACCCACCAGCTACTAACAGGGCGACTCTGCGTGGGTCACTTCACTACTTACACCCCCGTTTTCTATTCGGAAGGTAGAGGTGTTAACAGTAGCCGCGTCAGAGGTGCTTCTAAGAACGATAGAAGGTCGATTTGCGAAGGGCTTAACAGTTGTCAGCCGCGCGGATGGAGGTGATGGTGATGGTGAGGACCGGTGCCTTCACCGTGGACGCTCAGCACCTCCCATAGTGCCTGGCACAGCCGAGTTCCATAACAGTTGATGAATTAATGAATTAAGTACAGGTGTCAGTGTAGAAGGATGTCTAAGATGTGTTGGTAGAGGAAATAAATCGAGCCGTCGAACAGGTTGTCCAATCTAATCCCACCTGCACAAAATATATTAAAATTCCTGTTGGGGGTCAGACATAAATTACGTATAGCGGTTACCTCTGAGAAATGGGTTTGGAGCCAGGTGAGAAGGGGGTGGGATTCATTTTTAACTTGATTCCCTTCTCTAACCCTCAGTATTGTCACAGTGCATTACCTTTAAAATTAAAATTAAAAAAAAAAAAAAACAACACACCAAACAACAAAAAACGTCTACTAGGCTTAAAGAGCCACAGGGTTGGAGCCACTTTGCTAATAGAAACAGCAACAACAACAACAACGACAACATCTGCATGGCCTTAGAAAAGCAAGTTAGTCATGGCCTCTGAGCTTAATTTTACCTCCAAATAAATATACACTAATACCTACTTAACAGGTAGATATGTCAACACACAAATGTTACACATGAAGGTGCATGCGTGCATTTAGAAAACATCTACACAATTTCCATATATCTAAACAATTATATATACAATTGAATTGCATTTATATACAATTTATATAATATAAACAATTTACATACCGTATATAATACACTGCCACCCTCTCGGCTGGAAAGAAGCCAACGGTCGTGTTGTTATCACCTTTTCAAGAAGGGCAGCGCCTACCTCTCGCTGTTCCAGGCAACCATAAGGGCGTGTGACGGGACCTGAAGGCAGAGGCTGGGAGTTCAAGTCTAAGTTTAGAAATAACTGGCCGAGATGGACTTGAGTGAGGAGAGAAGCTCCAGGGGAACTATAACTGATGTGTTTCTGATCAGCTCCCGTGTCGGTAATCCAATTTCATCCATGAGAGTGGGTGAGAGGCCTCGTGTGTAGGTCAGGTCCCAGGCAGGACAGAGCAGTCATCCTCAATGACTTCCCGATGGTTCGGTTGAAGAGCGTTTCCTGGGGGGGGGACCAGTTACAAATGTGTGAGCAGAGATAAGGGGGCAAACGTGGGACATTCAGGCACCCAGTGGTGCCGATCGTTGAAGGGACAGTGGGGAGGACGGAGGGCTCTCAGGGGGCCCTGGTGGGAGTTGGAACTATAGAGGTGATGCTGAAGTGGGGGCGGCAGGGCGCGCAGGAGAAATACACCTGCCACTCGTGTGGGGGCCTCCTGTTGTCTGATTGCAGGAAGGAGGAAGGCTGGTGAGGAAGTCCTCGGGTATGAGCTTCCTGCGCCCCAGGGGAGGGCTGGTGAGGACCCAACACGGACCTGGACAAGGGCAGGTGTGGCAGCTGGAGAGTCTTCTGAATGTCAGACTTCCTGCGTCCACCTTCCTCCCTTTCCCTCCTCCTCGCTCACGTTCTCGGGTCCGCCTACCTGCCAGTCTTCTCCCCCGCCCCCCTTGCCTTTCTTTCCCACTTGCCTTCTGCTCTCTAATACTCACTGCAGTCCCAGCTTCATCACCAAAACTTTTGTGCCTCAGGGAGCTCATCTGTAAAATGGGGACGTGCACTCTCCTCCCTTGCAGAATTGCGGGGCTCAGGGGAGATGATGATGGAAGTCCTTTGTCAGTCTATTGTGCGGTACAAATGTAACACATCATTATTAATATTTTATCCTAGAAGTGCTAATGTGACCAGGGTGGGACATTGGGATAATTCTGTGCAAACTTCTTGCTTTGAAATTGTCACCTGAGACCCAGCTGGATAAAAGGGACGGCTCTCTGTTCCAGTTTAGAACTGATGATAAAGTTCTTTCTTCACCCAAGTTGTTTTATTTATTTACTTACTCTCTGTGGATGGGCGGAAAGGTATTTCTTTTCTTTTTCTTACTTGGAAGCCACAAAAATATTTCATCACCACTGCTTACCCTAAAAAAAAAATAGATTTCTTTTTTATCCTCAGCTGGTGATTTGGTTTGCATTAATGCTTTTCATAACTCGTGCATTTGGCTATTAAAAATTAATGCTTGGCACTGACATAAACAAATGAAATTTGTATTATTAATGTTTTACATAGGTAAAGCTCTGTAATAACAGATTCATCACGGCAGACTGTTTTAATTAAAAGGTTCACTGGTTCCGTGAACACATCTGAGAGACGGGTCTGGGGAGAACCAGGGATGCGAAACATGACGGGCAGAGAGAGTGCATCTCTGATTCCTGGGAGATCAAGTGGTTTGAGGCCCCAGGTATTGGCAATGACCTCACGGTTGGATACTGTTAGTAGAAAGCTTAGCCCGGGGTCCGGCTTATAGTAAGTGTTCAATTAATGGCAGGATTTACGAAGAAGAAGAAGAAAAGAAAAGAATATTGATTCTTTGAACAATACGGTCCATTCGTTTGTTTATTCAGCACGTCTTTAGTGGGCACCTAGTGGGTGTCAGAAATGGTCCCAGGTATTGGGGATACCGCAGTGAGGCAGATGGCTGACCTCGTGAAGCCAGTGTTATAGCGGGAAGAGACAGACCCTACGTGGCATGTCGGATGGTGATTAGGGTTACAGAGAAAAACGTAGCTGGGTCAGGGCTTAGGGAGGGCTTGGCAGGCTGCCGGTGGGTGGAAAAGAGAGGTTTGCAACTTGAAATAGAGAGATCAGAGGAGGCTCTAAGGGAAGGTGACATTTGAGAAAAGGCTTGGAAGGGATGAGGAAGGGAGCAAATTGCTACCCGGGGGAAGGATGCCCAGGAAGAGAAGAGAGCAGGTGCGAAAACCCTGAGGCAGGAACATGGGGACAGAGCTGAGGGGGTGAGAGCAAGCCCAGGAGCAGGTGAGGTCTAGAGGTGGGAGAGGCTGGGTCATAGGACTTGGTTGGCTGGGGTGAGGATTTTGGCTTTGACCCTTACAGGTGCTCCAGGAGGCTGGATGTATTAACTCCATCTCACAGCTGGGGCAACTGAGGCACAGGGGGTCTCGCCCACCAGGAAGGAGCCAACGCTGGCCTCCTAACCCTGGCCTGTCTGATTCTTATATCTAGTGAGCTGTATTGCACCGTGTTCAAGTGAAGCTCAGGGGAGTTAGGTGAGTCCAACAGACAGATGGGTTGTTCCTGTCCAGCACAGGACCACACCTGTCACATCTTAGTCTAGGATCTTTACATGCAAAGTAGCTTTGGATAACACCTCGTTCGGCTCCCCAGTTTCACAGATGGAGAACCTGAGGCCCCATACGTGATCTGCCCAGGCTAGTGACGGAGCCGGAGCTAACATCACAGGGCACTGGGGACACCCGCCCCCTTGAGGCTAACCTCATCTCACCCCGTGTTGGTCAGGATGCAGGGCAGCCTGGTGGTTAAGATCCTGGGTCTGAATCCTCACATCGGCCACGTACATGCTTGGACATGTTTCTTGGCCTCTCTGAATCTCTCTGAGGCTAATAGTCCGATCTGAAAGGAATTGTTGAGGAGATGTGGGAAGAGGCCAAGCTCTCAGCCTTGTTTGTGACACATAATTAACCCTCATGACTGGTCACTACGATAATGTCACTCACATTAGTCGTATGAGATGGGTACCTCCTGCCGTTCACAGGGGGGCAAACTGAGTCCCACTAGGGAGAGTGCTTTACCCAAGGGGATTCAGCAAACTGGAATCCCAGGACGGTGCTCCTATCTGGTCCCTAGAGCTTTAAAGGACCCTATGGCTTTCTTCTTTTTTTGACAACCGAAAACCCTCCACGGAAGTGAGTTCTTGACATGCCACCTGCTACAGGTGCTGGGGACGCGGGACACGTCCCCAGGGTTTGAGCACGAGTGGCGATCACGTTCGTATCAGCGAATGCAGTGTGCTACGAAAGCAATTTACCAGTTCAGCTACCAATATGCCGGGGATGGCTGTAATGGACTTTTCTCATCTGTATGAAAATGTCAATGACACAGCACACGTCCCATCGATACTTCCCCAAGTCCTCATTTTCCTGAGGCTGGAGGTGGCATGGGGTCTGTGTGTGTGTGTCGGGGTGGGGGGGGGGACACGTGAAGTGTTCATTAAATGATAATAATAGTAGCTTCCATTTATTAAGTGCCTACTGTGTGTCAGGCACTAAGCTAAATGTTTTCTTTACTTTATCTCTAATTTTCCCCGTAGCCCTGCAGAGTAGATGTAAATGGAAGATTGGGAAGGATGTTTCCCGACATCACACAGATAATGGGAGCTCTTTATTTGGTTATTTGTTCATTTGTTCATTCAGTTGTTTGATAAATTCTCATTGAACACCTCTATGGGTCCGGCACTCTGCTAGGTACCGAGGGTATGTTGATGAACGAAAAGAAGGTGCTCACAGTGTAACGTGGAAACCATACAATAAATAATCACAGTGGTGAACCTATACTTATGATGCAGGGGCTGGGAAGGATTCTCTGAGTGAGAACCAGAGGGGTGCCAGTTAAGTGACTCACAGCAGAGGCCCCCAGTTAGGAAGTGTCAGAACTGGAAGATTCGGGGCTGGGGCCTCGGCTCTTCCCATTGCCCTCCACGGAGAGGGCAAGCTTCCCGGGAGACCTGGTTTGAATCCCAGGGCTATAACTTCCTAGGTGGAGTGTTCTTGGGCCAACCACTTTACCTCCTCTGTGCGTGCCTTGAGGAACGGGAAGAATACTTACCTCACTGAGCCCACGTGGGAGTCAGAAGACATAAGGAGTGAGAGAGCTGGACAACTCAAACGTGTTTTGCACCCCACAACAGCAACGACTCGAACCAGAGTCTTGCACTGTGCGGACCAAGTGGCGGTGTTGAGTCACTGAGCGGCGATGTCAGGATTTTCACAGCGATGTGAGGGCACCAGCTCCGGGCGGGGCCAGCTTCTTGCTTTGCTTTGGCTTTCCTAAAATGGGTCCAAGCCTGAGGGGTCTCACCTCCTCAAGGCCAGCAGCCCTGCACAGAGGATGCGGAGAAGGCATCTGTGCAGGTGAGGAGTGTGTGCAGGGGAGAGTATCAGAAGTTCACGTGTATGCGTCTGGAGCTCTGTCCCGAACAAGTCAAGGTAAGTTTCATGGTAGTGGAGCTTAGGCAAGAAAGAAGGGGGTTTTGACCCTCTCTCCTCTCCTCTCCTCTGTCTGCCGTCAGGACGTCTGAAATAGCCAAAGAGGAGACATAAAAGCAGCCCTTGGATCCCCACCCTCAACATTCTTGCAGGAAGGGTAGGCTATTCCTGAGAGCAGTAGAAAGTGATGGGTAAGATGGGTGAGACTATGGATGAGGAAGGGAGAAAGGGCTGTAATTAATAAGGACACCACCTCGTAAATGCTCATTGTTCACTGGCTTCGAGAATTGCAGTGTAATTATATTAGGAAATGTACTGTACTCTACTTGGTAAAGGTAATGACATTTTAATTGCATGTGACTTCTCTGGCCCTGTCTGGGTCCCAGGCTCTGCAGGGAAGTGTGACCAGCCAGTGGCATTTCTAGATAGCAGGGCCAGGAGAGAATGGAAATGACTTGTCGCGAGCCCCACTCGGCACCGGCCACACTGTGATTCGCGTTGTGTAGTCATCAGGCAGTGTCCCAAGAGGCAGCACCATTCTGTAGGCGGAGACCTTGGGGGCAGAAGGGAAAGTGTTTCATCCGAGTCCTCAAGAGCGAGATTGAACCAAGCTGGTGGCCTCCAGGTCGAGAGTTCTTTTTTTTTTTTTTTTTTTTTTTTTTTTTTTAACATTATGAGAATGGGGGACTAAGGGGCAGAAGCTGGGTCCAGTTTCTTTCAGAGGTCCCATTTATATGAAGGAAAAGAAAACGGATCCTGGATCCTCAGAATATTACCCAGTTGAGATCAGCAGAGCTGAGTGTGGGGAAGGGTAAGGGATAGCAATTTCTTCTCGTCGAGGAGGGAGCTGCTGACTCAGATGACGTGGGGACTTTGTCGGAGAGAATTCAGGATGCTGGGGCAAGCTGGGAAGGCTTCCTGAAGGAGGTGATGTGGGGGTGATGCCATCATGAAGGATGAGTGACTATGCCCGTGAGAAGCTGCCACTCTGAGCTGTGTCCTTCTCTGTTTTCCAGTAGACTGCGGGCAGGGCTGTCTTCTATATCTTTGTGGGT
Organism: Neofelis nebulosa; assembly: GCF_028018385.1. Lineage (NCBI taxonomy): Eukaryota > Metazoa > Chordata > Mammalia > Carnivora > Felidae > Neofelis > Neofelis nebulosa. The sequence goes on from NC_080793.1 coordinate 15,403,299, forward strand.
GCCCATCACAGAGGTGGCACACGGTAAGTGCCTAATAAATGTTGTCCAATTCAAATCGCATATGAGCTCTGGTAAATTCTCCCAATTGTGGAAACCTGGACAGGTGAGGATTATATCGAAAGAACACTCAGACTTTGGTGGGGATTTCTGCTGGAAGCACTCTCTTTGACAGGACCAGGATGAATGCTGAATTAATAAGAATTATCAACGCCATTATTCTTACTATTAATGATTAAGATAATACAGATAATGATGACAACAGAGCCAGTGATTCTAACTAATATTTATTGAGTATGTACTACGTGTCAGACGCCAAGCAAGGATCTTCTATAGACTTTTTCATTTAATCTCCACACCAATTTTTGAAGCAGGTACTATTCTTATTCCCACTTGACTGAGACTGAGGCCCAGAGATGTGCAGATAATCACCCTGCACCCCCCAATTAGGAAGAGAGAGAATAAGGGCTTCGATCCAGGCCTGCCTGATGCTAAACCTCATACCATCTCTCTGCTCTGTGCTTTCTGCTCCGCTAGGAGGGCATGAGAAACGGTCAGACCAATTTATGTTGACCTTCAGTGTCCTTGAGGGTAAAGGCAGGACGTTGGAAGACAAAACCAAATGGAGGTTTCTACCAGAAAACACTGCTGGACGGATGGGAATGTGCCAGTTGAGCCGGTGCTATGATTGCGCCCAATTCAGAAGAACAAGAGATTGTTACATTCACTGGAGTGACTTTATCCCAGAACCACCGACCCGGTGTCCGGGGTTGAGGAGTTGGAGGGTTTGAGGCCAAGGCATGAAACGAAGCCTGGCTCCACATGGACCTTTGCTCAGTCTTCACAGGCAGATTCTTGGCATGTCCTTCAAGAGGCCACAGAAGATAGGAGGGGGCTTCCAGACCCGAAACTGGGGCCACTTATCACATGGCAGCCTTTCTGCCTCCATCCCTTCCAAGAGAGCCCCGACCACTGGCCATCAAGAGGGAGGAGGGGGAGAAAGCCAAAGAGGGAGAAGACTGGACAGGGGTGGGCTCAGAGGCTCATCAAGATGTACCAAGATGTACCAAGACCCAGGCTCCAAGTCGACTGCCTTCTTTCATAGCTTCCTAGGTCAGATGACTAATGAACATAAGTGGCACCCAGTTTTTGTTACAAGTCCCCTTTATCACAAAAGTAGAGAAAATTGATTTCAGGGGCAATCAACTGTCTTGGGAACGGCAGAGTCGGTGAGACCAGGAACGCAAGGATTTGTTAGCCCTTCTCCTCCAGGAGCTGCCGAATCACATGGCTAGACCTCACAGAAGGGAGTTGGGGATGGGCTGGATAATCAGGAAGGCTCCCTGTAGGAGGTGGCTCATCAGACACGTTCCACTGAGATGGGACTGGGGAGGTTACCGCCTGCTGCTTCAGTGAGACTGGCCACCCGTGCCTTTAGATCCTGCAGCCAGATTAGCCTCTCTTTCTGTTACCCGGAAACCTGAAGGAACAAGATAACAAGGGAGGGGGTGGAGACACCTCGGAAACAGGAATAGAAAGAGTTGGCCTGGGAGTCAACACGCCTGGGATGTAAGCCTGGCTCTGCCCCATCGTATGTGTCGCTGTGGGCTTGTTGGTTTTCCCCTGGGGCTCTTGGGCCATCTGTGTGTGAAATGAAACCAGATCATCTCACAGCCCCCTTTGGGTTTCTGTGGTGTGTTCCCATAAAAATACACAGATCAAGGCTGAGCTCCCAGTGTTGTGTTCAGGAGGTGGTGCAGTCAGCTGGGAAGGAACGAGTTCTGTGAAGGGAGCAGTGGGTTGCGGTGAGCTGGATGGGGCAGGTGACCTTGAAGAGGGTTTTATCAGATGAAGGATGGTCACGGCAGAGGAAGTGACCCAAGCAAAGGCACAGAGAAAGAGAGTACATGTTTTCTGGAAACAGTGAAGGGTCCGTGGAGTGGGACCCCGAGCCACCGGGTGTTCTTGGTCTCTGCTTCTCGCCGGCATGACCCTGCTTGACCGCTGGACTGTAAGCTCCCCCTGGGGCCAGAAGCCACCGTGTCACCGCTGCATCCCCACAGGCTGGCAGAGGGACCGCATGCACCAGCACATCCAAAACACGTGTTTAAGGGAGGAAGGCATTTCTCTGCACCTCAACACCTAGCTGCCTTTAACCAGATGCCTTTGTTTGCGTGAGTAAATGGGCAAAAGCCGGATTCTGCAAACATTTCAAAACCTCTACCTTGAGAGATTCAAAGAGCCTATCCTTTGGAAGTCGGTGGCTCCCTGGGTATCCCACATGATTTGGGAACAGGTCCCCGGATGTCAGCTCTCAAGCCCTTCTCAGATCCCCAGGGCTTTGGGACCGAGGCTGGAGTGTGCTATATGTGTATGTTTGTAATTTATTTTATTATATATCTCTTCTCCCACTCTAATTGTTGCTGAGCTCATGTTTTATTTTAATCAATGTTTTAATTTAGTACATGCACCATGAGGCACTTTCTCTGAGGGTATAATTAACTTAGAAAAAAAAATCAGCTGCTGTAGCACTTGAGTCTGGGAAACCAAGGCTCAAAAAGGGTGGGTGTGTGGCCCAAAGTCACTTGGAAAATTGGGGATGGATTCAGGAGGTAAAAGGTCTTTACAATGTACCCTAGGACTTCATCAACCCCCGTCCATTTGAGCGAAGTCGGAGGGGAGGCAGATGATATTTATGGAGCACCTACTACATGCCCAGCACAGAGTTCCCTGTTGTGTGCAATGTGACATAGAATCCTTTTATCCTCTCAACAACCCTCCGAAGCAGATTTTCTTGTTCTCGTTTCACAGATGAAGGTGAGGTTGGGAGAAGTAGCAGCCTCTTCAGATTCTAGCAAATGGAAAAGAGCAAAGCCAGAATTTGACCCATGTCAGTCTATTCTCTAATCATGGGTTTACGTTGCCAGGCCACACTTTTTTAAAAAATCTGTGAGTACACAAAAACTCTTGGGCAGCCACCCTGGAGCTATGCACAGGAATCCTCTAACTGAGAGGGAAGGGGCTCTCTGGAGCCTTCAACAGAATTAGTTTCTCTGGCGGTGTTCGAAGTCAACCTCTGTCACTCACATTTTGACAGTAGCTTTAAATTTTTATTTCTTTCTTTTGTCGAGAGAGAGACGGAGACAGAGAGAGGGAGAGAGAATCCCAAGCAGGCTCCATACCCCCCCCCAAGGGCAGAGTCAAATGTGGGGCTCAAACTCATGAACCCCAAGATCACGACCTGAGCCAAAGTTGGACCCTTAACTAACTGAGCCAGCCAGGCACCCCAAGAGTAGCTTTTAAGTCTCAAAATACTTTCATAACCACACCATACCACCATGATCAGCACCATGGCCAGCACCAGATCAGTTACTACTACTAAGGACAACAGCTAATATATAATATTCCAAGCACATTATACAGCAACTGTAGGTGGAGGTTCTATTCTTACCCCTTATTACAGATGAGATTCATGACAGCTCACGTGTTTTCAGACCTCGCCAATCTCTCAGCGCCAGTTCCCATCTTCTGATACCATTGCCTCTGAGGACATCTGAATGGGAAAGCTACGGACTCAGATGTGGTTGGAATCTCAGTCCCCTGTCTTCCTTCATCAGTTGTCTTCATGGCCGTGTGTCCTTCATTAATTGACTTCACAGTTCCCATTATGAATGTTCCAAAGGCTGGGAACACGGAGATGGCTCCAGCTCTCATTCTGCCAGGCAGCTTCTATTCTACCAGGCAGAAACAGGCAATGGACAAATGAAGGAATACAGACAAAAAAAGGAAATCTCAGATAATGGGGAGAGTTTGTGGAAAACAAAAGAAAGATGATATTAGAGAGTGTCTGAGGATGTTCAGGGAAGGCTGTTCTAAGAAGATGATGTCTAAGCTGGGGTCAAGGAGACAAGGAAGAAAGGGAGGGGAAACCACAGGCAAAGGCTCTAGGGTAGGAAGGCTTCTCAGGGCCATTTTCTTACATTTCCTACATTTTCTTGCATTTCTCTTTTAGGGCACTCTCGCCACAGTGCGTGATTTTATATTCATCTGTGGGACCATTTCATTAGTATTCACCTCTTCACTGACTGTGAAGTTCAAGGGGGCAGGGGACAGGTCTGCTTTGTTCATTATTGTAACCACAGGATCCAAAGACAGCATCTGGCTCATAAATGTTTTCTGAATAAATGAATGAATGAAGGAACGAACGAACGAACGGATGAATGAGTTCTCAGTGAATGCTGTCCCCAAGCCCCCCTCCCTTTTATAAACTGTAAAGGGCAATCACTTGACCCTCGGCAAAGGAGGAGACTGAGAAACAGAACACAACGCTTACCTCCTATGTTGTAAGCTCCTTTCGCTTGACCAAAAACGTCCACCACGTCTCATTCCTTCTAGATGTGTGTTGAGTGCCTACTGTGTATCTGGCCTTTGACATGTGAATGCTGTGAGACATCTAATGGATAGATAGACCATGTTGCATTACCTCCATCTCTTGAGGCTGGGGGCGGGGGGAATGACTCAGGCAAGTATGTGGCCGAGGTCATTGATCCTCTAATGCCTCAGTGATACTTTTCCCTCTCACTTGCCCTACTCCAGGCTTCATCCCCTCCCATGGCTCTGTCTGGGGATGTGCTTCCTAGAGCTCACAGAGGGCACGACTGGAAGGAAGCCTGACAGGAGCATGAAAGCCTTGTTTCCTGCAAAATTGCCAGCACTTTGATGGTGTCTGTGACATGGAATGTGCTTGATAAATACATTCCCTGCTCCACCTTCCTTCTCCCCCTAGGGACTCAGGTTACCATGCAGACGCCTGAGCCCCCTTTGCCCTGTGGGCCTGCCCCTCACTCCTAATGGGGCTGTCCTGTGAAATCAGTGAAGACATCAGCAGTCACCACCTGTTTGCTCCTCTGTGCCCCCAGGAGACTCCAAGTCCCTTTAAAGGCAAGAACGTCTCTTTCTCCTCCGTATTTCCAAGGCCCACGCAGGGCCCAGCACACAGTAGGTTTTCAATACGTGTTTGTCAAAGGGACGACTGAAGGAGGCTCATCTGCTTCAGGAGGCTGTACCGGCCAGAGCGTGTTCCTGCTCTCCACTTGCCTTGCCTGCTGCTGGGCTCCCCCGGGGTGGCCACTGGTCTTTGCTGCACCTTCCAGAGCGCGTTGTGTCACAGGTCTGCAGCTGTGTGTCTGGCATGAACTCACATCCATCGCTGCAATTTGTGTGCACTGAAGCCATTTAACTAAATGGGATGGAATTGAATCTGCGAGGCTGTTATCGCTGATACTGTTTTCCGTGCACGCCCGGCTGCGAGGGAATCCACGGGAGGCCTGGGAGCGAGCTCCCTGCTCATTCCCGCCTGGTTCTCCCACCCCCAGCCCAGATGGCGCCGGGAAGCGGCCGAGATCCTGGGCCCAGATCTGAAGTCAGGGGTTCAAAGCCCCTCCACACACGCATCCCTGTCCCCATCGGTGGCTCTGAGCCGCTGACAGGCGTGTGCCTCTCCCCAGGAGGCAGCCAGAGCTGTGGAAGCTAATTTTGCTGAGGGGGAACCTTGCCAAGCCAGAGCGAGCTTTCATTTGCCTAAGTTCGCATCAATAATTAATCCAACCTGGTTTTACACAAGGCTCGACATAAAATTATTAGTTCTGAGAGCTTTTCTTGAGCTAGTCCCAGAAGAGGGCTATGACCAGACCAAGAACTGAGGACCCATGAGAGATGGGCTGGGCCGTTCAGAAAGTCATTTTCTCGTTCCCATTTCAAGCTCCCTCCATAGCTCCCCTGGGGCCTCTGCCATTGCCAGCCACCACTTTCTGAAGGCCGGGTCATTCCCTTCAGTGGCTTCCCACTGTGCTTCTGATTCAGCCCCCATTCCCAGTGACATTTCCCAGGCCCCAGCTTCCTCCCCATTCTCTCTCTGTTAAGGCCAAACTGCCTTAACCCACTGTCTCTTATCGCCATGGAATGTGCTCCTCACCCACGTTTCTGGGGATTGAACTCTTACTCATCCTGCAGGGCTGAAACCCAAAGCCACCTCCTCTGGGAAGCCTTTTCTGATTTCTCCAAGGATCACCTTTCTTCTGCCTCCTGGAGGTCTCCATTTCAAAAGGTACCCTCACTGTCTGGTTCTATTTTCCCCGTGCCCATGTCTTCATTCCCAAGCAAGTGTGTGTTTCTCACAGGCAGGTAACAATAATCCATAATGGAATAACTCTCGGCGTGGGCCACTAGTGACTCTAACCAGGGGAAGTGGGCAGAGCTGGGTCCGCTGTTTCTTCCCCCGAACCAGATTCTTAGTCTCATTTCCAAACGTGGCCAAGAGCTTCTCAGTTTCATGAGTTTGAAGCCTCCTCTTTGCGACTGTATTTTTTTTCTTCTTCTTTTCCGCCCAGTTTTCCCCAGAGCCTTGTTCTCGTGCTCACAACCACCCGATTCCCCCAACCAGGCGCTCATGTTCTCCTGTCCACCCGACCCCAAACGCCACAGAACATCCTGTTGCTGCTTAAATATCTCCTGCTCTTCAAGGCCTCTTGCACTTCCCCCTGTCTCCAAGGCCCTTCCGGCTCCATTACCCGTCCACCCCCCCCCCCCAACTCCCTACCCATTTCTCAAGGCCCAACTCAAGAGTCACGGCGTCTGTGAAGTTGACATGGTTGCTCCCTTTGCAGAGTTAAGGGACCTCCTCTTTGCTCCAAAGCCACATTCTTGCCCCTACCTTGAATTTATCCGTGTATATCTTCCCCTGCCCTTGGCCCCAGCCCCTGATCCCTTTGAGGGAGGGCGGTGACCACATCTTTGTTTTTACTACCCCTCCCCCAAATGTCGAGGCCCATACTTGGCTTCCAGCAGGTGCTCAGCAAATACTTGTTGAATTATTAAATAGATATGCAAGAAGTTGGAAATTAGAGACGGCAGTCTTACGATCCCCTGGGCGAGGAGGCGTGGGCTGTGGTTATCGCTGTTGTTCTGGTTGCTATCGTTTCCCAGGCATCCCATAACGCACACGCCCAGCTCACCTGTCTCGGGTTCTCAGACAAGTTCTTCTTTCAAATGTCCCATCTTATCGTCCCCCCCCCCGCAAAGAACATTCAGACTTCTCAGATCCGCCGTCGTCATATTTTGCTTAAAGTCAAGTCCCTTCCAAGGTGCGTTCCACGTCCGCTGTCTCATCAGCCCTGGGTTAGGTGCTGGGAGGCGAACTCAAACCAATGCGGTCCGTGCACAGGGCAACGAAGTTCACCATCTGCGTTGGGGACAGAGCAAACATAGCCGAGCGTGAAGCAGAGCGCGTCTGATAATGACGTTTCTGACCGTCAAGACAGTCACCAACCGACAGCCTCTATGGTGAATGTGCGTTTCTTTTTAGCAGTGAGCGGTAGCAAGGAGCCTTTAAAGTGGGAGGATTAAATCGTTCTGTTGAGAAAGGCATCACAGAGGGGTAGTTCGTTGAGCAAGATGGATCGGAAGCGTCTGTGCTTGCCCTGCCTGTTGGCCAGCGCACCTTTTCGCCAGAAATGTTGCCGCTTCCACTCCTCATACGGTCCCAACTGCCTTGTCTTTTTCTCGCCAATAAATCTCCTTTGTTTCTCCTGAGACTCTCCTGCCAGGCTGTCAGGAAGTCTGCACAAAATAGTGTATTTCTGTCAAGAGTTCCATGTGAAGTGTTAACGGGCTTTTGAACGCCGGAGACAGTCGAGGCGGTGCGCGGGGACACCGTTGTCCTCGTGCTTGTTTACTTCCTGCTTCTGGCAAGCTCTGAGCCAACTCGAGGCCGCTGACTTGAGGGGGGGGGCACAGTCCTGTGCAGCCTCCAAATGGTCCCCCCAGAAAGAGCCTAGAAGAAGAAGAGAGGAAGCCTGAGGTCCTGCCCTTCTGTGACCCACCCCCTTCCCAGCCAAGCAATATTCCGACCTCAGAGCCCCTGGACAGGACCACGCAAATGGGTCAAGGTCAAGGGCTTAAGCTAACCTGCTGCATGCATTCAGGCCATACCGCACCTCTGTCTTTAGTTTTCCCATCTGCATGGAAACGGGGGTAGATCATCCCCAGGGTGCCTTCTGGGTCTGGCACTCCATCACTTCATGAATCTATAGCAGCTAAAACTTGCTGAAAATGTGATTCTTTCTTGGAGACCCAAAGTCAATGGAAAAAGAAGTGGTCTAGGTAATTCCAAGCCCCAGGAGGGACATTCTTTTAGGGCAGTAAAATAACAACAGTAATAAAAATCTAGGATCAAAGTGCTTTCCCATCTCTTGTTTGATTCTCCTAACCATCCTGTGGGGAGAGAGCCAGATCCACAGAACTTTTCGGCTGGCCACCAGAGCCACTGTGTACAGACGTTTAGGTTGTGCACTGCACCAGGGCAGCACATCCGAGGAGACATCCTATGGGAAACACAGATTAATTTATATGAGAGCGTGTGCGTGGTCACGAAGGATCGCATCTTCCAGCTGGCACACGGGATTGTGCACACAGCCCATGCACGCATGGTGCAAAAAATGTTCACAGCTGCCCTTGTCTTGACTGCACTTTGGATGAGTCCTGCAAGCACCTACCTATTCTCCTGGAGACTTGACTCCCACCTTCCCTCTCCCTGAACCTGGTACCGGTGCCATATCTGAGGGATGAGGTTGGGGTCTGGTGTATTCTGTAAATGGTACGTGCGCCTGTGCTAGGCAGGGGGGCAGCGGATGAGGTGTGTGTCTGCTCCTGGCCTCTGAGACCTCCCCTGGGGCGGAGACAGGCCGAGCCGGGGGCACCCTCATTCAGCAGCAGCCGGCACCTGCTTCTTCGTGGGACGCGCACACTGACCATCGACTTACAAAGAAGCCGGAGAGGGGCGCCTCGGTGACTCAGTCGGTTAAGCAGCGGACTCTTGATTGCGGCTCAGGTCACGATCTCTCGGTCGGGTTTGTGAGTTCGAGCCCCGCATCAGGCTCTGTGCTCACAGCGCGGAGGCTGCTTCAGATCCTCTGTCTCCCTCACTCCCTCAGCCCCTCCCCAACTCACATGCACGCATCTTCTCTCTCTCTCTCTCTCAAAAATAAATAAATGTTTAAAAAGAAAAAAGATGCTGGAGATCCGGACTATTTGTGCTGGTGACTTTTAGCCGGTGGGACAGATTAAAGTCAGGTCCGAAGCTTTGCTCCCCCCGGCCCTGTCCCCTGGCTTCCCTTCCTGCACTTCCCCTTTCTGTACATGAGGGCCATGGCAGGGGCACCAAGTACAGCTGGAAGGGCCATGTCCCTGCTGCGCCAAAGCCAGACTGCTTAAGGCCGTTCGGGTTAATATGCCAACGTTTTAAAATGTCGCAGAAGGCAGGGCGCCTTCCTCTAACTCATACAAAAGCACCGCACAGGCTAGAGGTGGGCGCCCAGACTGCCCTATGCGCATGGGGCTCTCCTCTGACCGTCTTGTGCTACGGATACCTAAGGCACTTTCCCAAGATGCCAGTTGGATCAGGCCACTTCTTCCCTCAGACACCTTCTAGGGCTCCCTATTGTCTATGAGAGGACTTTACAAGGACGGAAGAAGGAGGGTGTGTTCCGGAATTGCGTGGTGAAATTGAGATGCACATTTCCAGGTTCCACCGCAGGTGTGAAATGTTGGAAGGGACGTGGAGGGGGGACAGAAGTGGAGAAGAAAGGCATGCGTATTTTCAAGTTTCTCCCCAGAGATCTGAGACACCACCCTGACTAGGAAACAGCGTCCTTGAGCAGGTGTGCGTGAGTGGGGGAGGGGCAAAGCGAGAGAGAGAGAGAGAGAGAGAGAGAGAAAGAGAGAGAGAGAGAGAGAGAGAGAGAGAGAGAGAGAGAGAATCCCAAGCCACGACCGTGAGATCATGACCTGAACCGAAATCAAGAGTCACTTAACCGACTGAGCCACCCAGGCCCCCCCAAGGATGCTATTTAGATCTTGCCACACCACTCAAGGCTTTCTAAGACTAGTTCAAACCTAATATTCTAGCTGCTTCTCCTGCCACTCGCCTTCACGCAACCCATGCTCCAGATCGCACTGGCTTTTCCTCCTTATCTGGACGCCACAGTCCAAATGCCACCACCTTTGTGAAACCTTCCTTGATTCTCCAGTGCAAACGGCTGCCTTCCTCGTTTGTGCCTCCACGTTCCAACTAGACCAGAGTTGAGACAGGGGTCCTTCTGGGGTGTGCATAGTACTACCACGTTGCCCCACCCGGTATCTCTGTGGCTTCAGCCTTTTGGAGGAAAGAGGCGAGGGATGTGTGTATGTCAGTGTGTGTGTGTGCATGAATTTGTGTCTCTGTGTTGTGTGTGTGTGCGGGTGTCTGCACGGCAGGGAAAAGCAAGGGGAGAGAAGAACGGCGGGGTTCTGTAGCCTCTGCCCTCTGCTGTCAGTAGAGGCAACTGGTTTTGAGTGTTGATGGAGGATGACACCTAGAGCTGGAGAAGCTGGGTCGTGCCTTGTGAGACCACAGGGCAGTGCGACCCAAGGGCAGGAGCAGCTGGGCTTGGGGGTCCAGTGCACAGCGCCATCTAGAGGTGGGTAAAGGATTTCTCCCCCGCCCCAACTCAGCCCCAGACCCTGAGAAGCCAAGCGCTGCCCCATTGTGAAGGGTGGGCAGGTGGTCTCCTGGTGCAAAGGGAAGAACTAAGCAGAGAGACTGAGTCTATGCACTGGTTTTTGGACCCCAAAGGTGCTCTGTGAAGGTGTTTTCCTTCCATAGATGTCACACGGCCTGTGGCAGGTGGAGAGGATGTTAAGAGGTGGCCTTTGGTCTCACAAACAGCTTGAGACAATTCTGGGTCTTGGAAACCTGGCTGTCATTTTAATGTATCCAAGCATTATTTATTCCATACTTGCCCTGGTTACTGCTACTCATAAACATGATAATAGCTGCTAACGTTCACTGAACACCTAGTATGCCCCCATTCTATCTATCTATCTATCTATCTATCTATCCATCTATCTATCCATCTATCTATCTATCTATGTCATCTATCTATCTATCATCTATCTTATCTATCTATCTATCATCAATCAATCAATCAATCAATCATCTGTCTATCATCTATCTATCTATCATCTATCTTATCTATCAATCAATCATCTATCTATCATCTATCTATCTATCATCTATCTATCCATTTATATATCTATCAATCAATCAATCATCTATCATCTATCTATGTCATCTATCTATCATCTATTATCTTATCTATCTATCTATCTATCTATCATCTATCAATCATCTATCATCTATCTATCTATCTATCTATCTATCTATCTCATCTATGTCATCTATCTATCTATGATCTATTATCTTATCTATCTATCTATCTATCTATCTATCATCTACCTATCAATCATCTATCTATCTATCTATCTATCTATCTATCTAGGTCATCTATTTATCTATCATCTATCTATCTATCTATCTATCTATCTTTCTATCTATCTATCTCATCTATCTATCTCTCTATCATCTATCTTATCTATCTATCTATGCCATCTATCTATCAATTATCTATCTATCTATCTATCTATCTATCTATCTATCTATCATCTATCTATCTAGGTTATCTATCTATCTATCTATCTATCTATCATCTATCTATCTATCTATCTAGGTCATCTATCTATCTACCTATCTATCTATCATCTATCATCTATCTATCTAGCTAGCTAGCTAGCTTATCTATCTAGCTTATTTATCTAGCTTATCTATCTATCTGTCATCTATCCATCATCTATCTCTCCTTATTTGATGCCTGTGCTAATCCTGTGATATGTTATCAACCAGCCCATTTTACAGAGGAGGAATATAAGGGTCAGAAATGCAGTAATTCCCGTGGCCCATCATACAGTTAGAAAGTGGAGCAAATGATGTCCAAACTCAAATCTGTGGGACTGTAAGGCGTGTAACCCTTCTCTGAGGCTACACGGGCAGCTGACGTCCTCTGCCTGCAGGTTATTTATTTCTGAGTTCCTACCCTGTACCTGCTTGGCTCAAGGCAAAGCTCGTAGCCAGGCCAGGAGTTATCAGGCTCCAAGCCCTTGTGCCACGGTGGTTCAGAACTCAGACCCTGCGCCCAGACGTGCCTGACATGCGTCACATAGCGGCTGAGTGACCTCGGATGAGCGGCTCGACTTCTCTGAGCCTGTTTGCTCATGGCGTTGCGGCGGGGACTCAGGAAGATGTGTTTAAGAATTTAGCAGACTGCCAGGCAGACAGCAAGTGTTCAGCAGATGAGGGCCATTCAGGTTATCATCTGAGCTTTCGTGGAGGACACACTGTGTACTAGGTGCAGTATCCATTTCTCAGACGGGCACTGCATCGCGATGCATGTATCCTAATGAATTAAACTCTGCCCTCCCTCCCCTCCCGGCCTTCGCTGGCGCCCGTGCTGCATATGGAGTGGAGAACTTTCCCTCTCCCGAGACCCGCGGGGAGCGGCTGTCCCTATTTATCATTTAGGAAACATCTGCTCTTTGGCGAAATATCACCCTCGTGAACAAACACAGTGCGGGCATTTGACCTTTCTCAACGAGCGTTGGCTTCTTTGCTCACCGCCAGGAATGAAGCAGATTTGAGGGGGAGACGTGTGTCAAAGGACCTTTCAAAGGGGTCACCAGATGGGTGCCGGGGTGATGAACCCGGGGCTGAGAACAGCGGTCGAGATGGATTGGAGGCTGCAAACTAACAAACCTGATCCTGTTATTTGGGTGGGCCAAGAAATCTCAACATCTGCGGGCGCAAAGCCTGGAAGTGACGTCAGCCGGGCAGGTGCTAAGAATGCACAGGCTGCTGTGGTCCCCACGGCCTCACTCTGGTCTCCCTCTTGTGCCCTCGGCAGTGGCAGCTGGCACCTGTCAGGCAGAACCCAGGAGGCACAGGTGAGTCTGCATTTGGCATCGGTGAGCCCCCCGGGGTTTGCGTGGCTTCTCTGAGAAGCTTCTGGGTCCTCCCAGGGCCGGTGAGCAGGAGTGGTCTGGGATGGAGGCTGTGATCACCGGAAGGGACACAAGCAATTATATAAAACAGAAACTTGGGGCGCCTGGTTTCCTCAGTCGGTTAAGCATCTGACTTCGGCTCAGGTCATGATCTCGCGGTCCGTGGGTTCGAGCCCCGCATCAGGCTCTGTGCTGACAGCTCGGAGCCTGGAGCCTGTTTCAGATTCTGTGTCTCCCTCTCTCTCTGACCCTCCCCCGTTCATGCTCTGTCTCTCCCTATCTCAAAAATAAACGCTAAAAAAATAAATAAATAAATAAATAAAAATAAATAAATAAATAAATAAATAAATAAATAAAACAGAAACTTCAGGAGCACTTGGGTGGCTCAGGCTGTTGAGCATGTGACTCTCGATTTCAGCTCAGGTCACGATCTCCCGGTTTGTGGGATCGAGGCCCACACCGGGCTCTGTGCTGACAGTGTGGGACCCGCTTGGGATTCTCTCCCTCCTCTCTCTCTCTGCCCCTCCCTTGCTGTTGTGTGTGTGCACTCTCTCTCAAATGAGAGAACTAAACTTTAAAAACAAAACACAATAAAACAAAACAAAATAAAATAAAGTATATTTTTTAAAAAAGTAAAAGCTTTCAGGCACTGCATTTGGGTATGACAGCAAAATTGTAGCCCTAAGATCACCGCCAAGGGGTAATCTTTCCTGCCGGGGTCTGTGTGGGGCTCGACTGAGGAAGAGATCGTTCGTGCTAATGAGTTCTTTTTACTTGGCTTCCCTCATTCACAAGCATTTACTGAGACCTACTGCGTGCCCGGTGCTTTGCTAGGATCAGGGACCCTGAAATGAATTTTAAGAAGTCATCGTCTCTTCGGAGCTCACAGACTTTAGTGGGGTGAGGGTCAGGGTCAGGGGGTAGTGGTGCAGAGAGGAGAGATCCAGAGCAGGTGGGACAAGGACAATGTCACCAGCACAAACATGAGGTTCGTGGTTCTCAGCGTTGTTCACGAGAGACGGCTCTGTGGCGGGCTCGGGACCTGCAGGAAGGTCTGGGCTGGGAACTGGGAACAAGGGACAGGGCACGGGCCGCGGGGAGGCGAGCACAGAACACTTACAGCGAACAGGCTAGGCTCACATTCCCAGGGAGTGGGGCAAATGAGGCAGTGAGAGCTGAGACTTGAAATGCAGCTTGTGGCTGAACCACAGACGCTCTGGGGAATTTCTTGTGATGGCAGTAAGGGGCCACTGAAGATTTGCAGCTTGTGCTTGAGGGCATGTCGTACTGTAGCCTTTTACAGGCTGCACTGGGAGGGGCTTCGAGACCACAGGCAGGAAGGTCAGTTAAGCGACCATCGCACTCAGGAGGAGGGCTGGAAATTAATCTCTCTGAATCTACCAATTTCCGTGCTCACCTTCGTGACCCACCTCTGACCAGGGCTCTGGAAATGGATGAGCTGGAGATGTGGCTGGACCATTACCGTGGGTGGTAAATAAGGAGGCACCAAAGAAGGCAGTGCAGACGGCGGGAAGTAGTTTCAAGACCGGAGCTGCTGAAAGGAGTCTGCCTTCTCATTCCTGACCCCTCTTTGCAGCCGGGGTCTCAGATTCTGCAAATGCGTTAAGAACGAACACACAAAAATCAATGTGTCCAGGAGACCTTTCTAGGCTGGAGAGTGGAGATGGAAGGGTGTCCATTAAGCCCCTTGCATAGGGTGGAAAGCAGGGGGACAGTGAGGGGTCAGCCACCTGGACCCAGTTCAGGTCTCCACCACTCAGCCACTGGGTAACCTTGACCGAGTTCCTTAACACCTCTGAGCCTTAGTTTTCTTGTCTGAAAATGGGTGGTCACCCTCTTCCGATGTTGTAAGGGTTGTGATGTTCTTAGGGAAAATTACATAAATTGTCCAATCAATATTAGCTTCTTTCCCTTGCCACTTAAAGGAGCCTGATGACCAGCCTTTGTTGCTAAACGACTGCTGCAGGACTGTCCTTTCTCTAGTCCAAATATAACTGGAAATGTTCTTCTTTGTTAAGTTGCTGTTCTCATGATGGAGGTTGAGTTTTTCAGCGGTAAGCAGTCATTCACACGTTAGTATGAATGCATCTTAACTTACAAGGTGTTTCCAGCTGAGCCTTTATAGATGATCCTTGTTTTAGTCCAGGGGCCCCTGTAGTCCAGAGAAGGGAGGGAGGTTCTCAAGTTCTTAGAAAGAGATAGAGAAAGAACCAGGATTAGTTCTCAGGCCCCCTGTGGCTCCACGGCTACCCTTTCAGTTACTCATGATGAAAATTGACTTACCTGTTATTCTGATAGCAGGCAGATACTGAGCCTGAAATAGAAGCAAGGAGATGTCCGAGAAGGGAGGCATCTTACTCAAAGAGGTGAAGTGTGCTATTGCAACGTTTGAGGGTTCACCTTGGAGGTGGGCCTGCCCTGTGTGGTTGCAGGATTGCAGCCCGGGTTCCTCACGGGAAGGGAAAACAAGGTCATCTGGAGCCTTGCAGGTGGCCACCTGAGATGCAAAAGAGGGCAGAGGTAGGACCCTGGGCAAACTGCCTCCGCACTCAGCCTATGAGTCTACACCTGCACAGTAGGTAGAGACATGCCCATATCCTGTGCATCCGGGTCCCCGCGGGCTGTGGGTTTGCGCATTGCCACATTCACTCTGAGTCTTGGTAGCGCTGAGCCCTCACCAACGGGGCACCTCAGCCCAACACAGCATCTGCGTGGCCCCGCGCGGACCAGGACGGGACAGGAGTTGTGGGGATCATGTCTGGGGACTTCTCACTCAGCACCCTTGCAGGCAGGCGAGCGATCTAGGGTCAGATTTCTCAGCAGGGCGTGTGCTTGTCTTTACAACGGGCTCTGGCCTGTCTACATCCTGCCCTGTCTCTTCTTCCTCCCCACACAGCCAACGCTTCAGCCACAGAGAACTTTCCGTGCACCTCACCTTCCTTTGCGTCTCCTGTGCCACTGCACGTCCCCTCCTGCCTTCTGCCCCCTCTCCTCATCACTCGAGAGACATCCCCACCCTCCCAGGTCCAGCTCAAGTATCGCTGATTCTTGGGTTCCATCACATTTCCTGCATACCCTTAACATTCCTTCCTTCTGTCACTCCACGGATACTGGTCATAAATCGAGAATGTTCCAGGCTCTGAGCCGCTACGCCCCATCCCATCTGCATGCATACCGGACTCTCTGCTGGGCAAGGCAAGGGCCATGCTTGTCACATCCTAATGTTCTGAACATCTGGTCTAATGCCTCGCACACAGTAGGTACTCATTAAATGCTTGCGGAGATAGGTATGGGATGTGGTGAATGGGAGGTTGGGTCGGATGAACTCCCAGTCTCCTTCCAGCTGGAATCGTGGGTGGCTTTGCAATTCTCAGTGTGCCAGCAGATGTGGAGGTGACATTGCCTTTGACCAACATTTATTTTTGAGGGGGGGGGGGGTGGGGAGGAGCAGAGGGCGAGACACAGAATCCGAAGCAGGCTCCAAGCTCTGAGCTGTCGGCACAGACCCCAACGCGGGGCTCAAACTCACGAACCAGAGATCATGACCCCAGCCGAAGTCGGACACTCAACCGACGCAGCCACCCACAGAGTTTATTTCTGATGGAACTTAGACCCATTCATTTGCAGAGCGCCACCTACAGGCGAGACTGGATGTGCTCAGCGCCTAAAAGAGGGGCAGGGATAGTGCCTGTGGTTTTGGGGAAGGGTGAGGCCGCATCCAGCGGGTGGAGGGGCATCAAGGAAGACTCCTGGGGTGGGGGGGGGCAGTGAGCTGGGACTTGAAGCATGGGCAGGGGATGGAGGAGGAGGCAGGAGGTCCCGGGACCGGTCACGGCAGAGCCAAGTTTTCCAACTGGGAATGTATGTATGATAATGCAAAAGATATTTTTTTTTCCCATCACATAAAATTGAAACTTTGCCTTTAATATCACCCGGCAACATGGCCTAAGTTATGGGCACAGGGACTACGGGGATGAGGACGGGTGAACAGTTTTTCTTCCACAAATGAAAAGTGCTGTGGCCACACAGAACTTTGGGCTAAACAAAGTTCAACAAGACTCCTCACTGCAGGCCTTTCCAGAGCCTTTAATGTGCCCACGGGGAGACCAAGCGGGAACATTCCCCGCGCTGGTTGGCCATCAGAACCATTGTGTTCTGAGCCTAGCATTCTGAAATCCTGTTCCGGGGAGTGAGGTGGCCTCCCTCTCTCTCCCTGTCTGTCAGGATGGTGCTTGGAGGGCAGGAAGAACATTCCTGAAGGTCATTTAAGGGGCTGCTCCAGGTCTGACTCTCCTAGGCTGAGGCCGTCAGGAGAAGGGACCCGACATTGGTTGAGCTCCTACTTTGCACCCGAATGCTGTGTCTCTGGCTGAGGGCGTGTCACTTCACTCCCCATTGCCCCACAAAGCAGATCTTATCTCGGTTTCCTAGAAGGCTCAGAGGAGTCAGAGGACGGACCCAAGGTCACACAGCAGGCAGCTTGGGTCTGAACCACCTCCAGGGTCCGTGCTTTCCCTGCAGTCAGCTGCTGTGCCTTTCCTTTGACAAAAGCTCTCAAGATCTACAAAGCAACCCCATGCTGAGCTCCTGTGGCCTCAGACTTCAGTTTCCCCACTGGGGGGACCCAGCTTCCAGGGTCCCCTTCACTTTACCTTGCAGAGAACCCCTCCCCCTACAAGGGCTGAGAATGACTTTGCAAGATAAAGGGCTTTGTGCTGGAAGGACACCTCTCCTCCAGCCAGCCAGCCGCCCTCGACTTCCTTCTGTCCCTCTGTCACCCCTCACCCAGGCCACCGGCGTGGGGCGGGGGGGGAACGCCTTCAAAATCGAAGGCTTCGTTCCAGCCTCACCTTATGATACGCCCAGGGAAGGAGCGCAGACAGACTCAATTACCAGTCGGGTTAAAGCTCCCTTTGGCTGGAAACGGAGTTGTTTTTGCAAAAGTCCTTCCTTGATTTTTGCACCGTCAGAGGCTGTTTTTAAATTTTATGCTTTCCGGTCTTTTAACATTCTGCCTGGTTTGCTCTCACACTTTCCTGGGCAATTTTCAAACGTTACACCTCAGTCCTACCAGACGTCGGGGGGGGGGGGGGGGGCGGGGGGAGGTCAGCCTTCCGGGGCTGTGATGGATGTGGTGTTGAGGAGGCTGGAGCTGGGGAGGAACCAGGGGCCCCCCCCACCCCGTCCAGGAACAGCCTGACAGCACCACACGGTTGGAGTTAGGTTTTCTGTGCTCCACCCTCTGCCTCCAAGTGACCCTCTTTGGGAGAGGCGGTCTGGCCTGGGGTTAGCTGCTGGACCCCCCTCAGCCTCGCCCCCTCGCCGCTGGCCACCAACGGTGAGCCCTGGAGCAAGGTGTCTTACCTCTCTGTGCTTCCTTTCCTTATCCTGTAAGGAGGGAGAACAGTGGACTCGCCCCATAGAGTCACTGTGAGGAGTGAGTCGTTACCCGCCTGGCACCTAGCACTTGCCTGGTACATACTAAGGGCTCAGGAAATGTCAGCGAACATAATCCTAACGGCATCTGTTTGATGTGTATTTGGTGCACGTATCCACTTGTTTAATTCTTTTTTTTTTTTTTTTTTAATTTCTTTCAATGTTTATTTTTTTTTTAATGTTTTTATTTTTGCGACAGAGAGAGACAGAACATGAGCAGGGGAGGGCCAGAGAGAGAGGGAGACACAGAATCAGAAGCAGGCTCCAGGCTCTGAGCTGTCAGCACAGAGCCCAACGCGGGGCTCGAACCCACAGACTGTGAGATCATGACCTGAGCCGAAGTCGGACGCTCAACCGACGAGCCACCCAGGCGCCCCTTTTTTTATTTTTTTATTTAAAAAAAAAATTTTTTTTTTCAACATTTTTTATTTATTTTTGGGACAGAGAGAGACAGAGCATGAACGGGGGAGGGGCAGAGAGAGAGGGAGAGGGAGACACAGAATCCGAAACAGGCTCCAGGCTCCGAGCCATCAGCCCAGAGCCTGACGCGGGGCTCGAACTCACGGACCGCGAGATCGTGACCTGGCTGAAGTCGGACGCTTAACCGACTGCACCACCCAGGCGCCCCTCCACTTGTTTAATTCTTAAACACAGTACTGAGACCGGGTGCTGACTCCCTTCGGCAGACGGAAGGAAATGAACCTCAGAGAGGTTGAGTAACTCCCCCCACGTCGCACAGCTAAGTCAGAGGGGACCAGACGTTAAAAACAATTTTTTAAAAATGTTTGTTCGTTTATTGAGAGACAGGGAGAGACAGAGCGGGAACGGGAGAGAGGCGGAGAGAGAGGGAAACGCAGAACTCGAAGCGAGCTCCAGGCTCTGAGCTGTCAGCACAGAGCCCAACGCGGGGCTTGAACTCAAGAACCGCGAGATCGTGACCAGAGCCGAAGTCGGCCACTTAACCTGAGCCACCCAGGCGCCCCCTAGAGGGAACCAAACACTAAACCCGGGCCTGTTGGATGCCAAGGTCCAAGCCCCTTGCCCTGTCTACCACGTGTTAACACAATTGGGGGAAATGCTTTCCGTCTCCTATGAGAATGTGTGTCTCCAAAGATCAGACTCTTCTTCCAGCTCAGCTTTGTAGATGCCGGTAGCACAGAGCTTGGAACGTTGCTCTGTAGACCTTTGTGGAATAACTGAATGGTCGGTCTCGGGGAGAAGGCAAACTAACGCTCATTCAGTTTCAGGCACTCTGTCGGCGTGTGTTTAAAGTCACACGGGCGAGTATTATCTTTGTTTTACAGCTGAGAAGGCACCAGAGGACTCTCTCAGCTCCAAAGTTAAGGAAGAAGATTAGATGCTAGGTGACCTTTTAATGGCCTTTGCAAAGATACACTTAGAAGAAAATGGAATTTTAATACTGAAAGGAATTGAAGAAAGGCAAGGAGGACGCACGTAGCCACTACGCCATAGCAGGAGGCAGTGCAGTGCTAAGAATCAGAGCAAATCTTGAGAATCAGACAAAACTTTTCCCAGCCTTGACTCTGCCGCTGTCTAGTTGTGTGACATTGAACTGGCTGCCTGACATCTCTGAGCCTTCCATTTCTGCAACATAAAGAGAGCAAAGCCCTCTCGTTGGTCAGGCTATAAACCTGGATGGAATGTCTGTCACGAGCCAGCCCTGGTTCTAGGCACTGCAGCTGGAACGGCGAACCGGCCGGCACAATCTTACCGTCACCAGGGCTGAGGCTCCTGCAGGAGAGGGCCACCAAACACTGCAAACAATACTCGCGTTGGCCAAGTAGTGTCATGTATTGAACAGTGCTTGCTTGAATCGACTGATGAGACCAGGGATGTCCCGGGTGGCCATGGTCCGGGGTGGTTTCTATAGAGCAATGATAGTTGACTTGATCCCTAGATGATGGGAACGAGCAAGCCGTGCACGGTGCTGGGACAGGAGTGCCGCCAGCAGAAGGCACAGCAAGTGAAATACCTGAAGTGGAAGGACCCAGGGTTGAAGGACCGGTGTGGCTGTGGCTGGGCATACAGGTGACAAGTGGGAAGTGCAACGGAGGAGCTGGCCAGGTGGCCCCGTGCCTTCCGCAGGTCGTGTGGATTCCATGCGGGGTGCTGTGGGAAAGCCATGCAAGAGTCCCAAGACGATCGGGAGGCCGGGGTAATTTTCCAGGTTAGGGTTGGTTGTGGCTTCGAGAAGAGTTAGAAATGATGACAGGTGCTCAGATTCATCCCCTGTCACAACGGCGGGGGTAGAGCCCGGAATACTTACCGTCGGATTGAATGTGGAGTGCAAGGAAGGGAGAGCAATTGAAGACCACACTGGGTTTTGGGCTTGGATGCCTCGGGGGAGGGTAGTGCTGCTCTTTATTAAGACGGTGAAGGGAAGACTGAGTGGAGAGAGGGTATAGGAATCAGTCATTCTGATTTGAGGAGGTGAAATTTTAGATACCTCTTAGACATTCCAGTGGAGATGTTGGAGGGGCAACAGATCAGTAGATGTACTGGGGACGTGTACTTGATGTATACTGACGGCACAGATGTGTATGGAGGCACCCTCCGTTGGGAGAGGGTGAGACCCTCTAGAGAGTGAGGCGAAGGACAGGCTGGGCAGGATCCCAGAGCCGATGGTATTTGGGGGCCTGGGAGAACAGAGAAGCACAAAGGCAACACCCAAATAGGAGACAAGTTAGACTTTTTACAAAGCGAGGGGATTCCCATACCCAGTGCAAAGTGCTCATTCCTCATACAGGAGATTTGAGTGAGGTTCCCCCCAACTCCCCCTGCACCCCCCCTGCCAAATTGCCCTCACTCTCTCTAGATCATGGCAACTGTCTGCCTCTGGAAAACGGATGGCTGGATATCATCACCTCCACCGTGGGAAGGGAGGAGAATGGGCGTGTTTACCTGTGCAGTGTTAATGCACCAAGTCAGCCCCGCTGTCTAGCCCTCGGCTGGGGCAGTGACCCGGCCAGGCTGTCACATGTAGGACAAGACCCCAGGGAGGAGATGAATGGGGACTGAGTGCCCTCCTGAGCCTTGAGCTCTCCTCATGCCATGAAGCAGGAAAGAAGAAATGGGAACATGTCCTGCATATGAACGTAAGTGGAATGTTGGAGAAAAGGGCAAGCCTGTAACACCGGGGACCCGCCCTGCCCACTAGTGACACAGAACCTAGAACTTCAGGTGCCTGCCAGTTAGATGAGCACTTCCTCCCCCCCTGTGGGCGGAACTAGCAGAGGGAGGCGGAGCCACGCAGGCTATGCTAAGCCCTGGCTGGTGTCCTGTCTTCAGCATCATCGGCCAGTTAAGACCACGTAGAGCCTGTGGCCTTCTCCTTTCTGAGCTGGCACAAATGTGCTCGAGACCTTGCCCTTCTTTTCTGCTGCTCTTTTTTTTTTCTCTCTCTCTATTGCCCGTAACTTTCATTCCCAAGTCTAAAAAACTGGCGGGGAGATGGGCCCGGGGAGGGCTGCTTAAATTAACTGTTCCACTTACAAGTTTCGCTCCCACCTCAAGGCCCGGATGAGAGAGGTGTGGAACGAGAGCATCATGTCAAGCCACATGATCCGAAATGTGTTTCTTATTTTTAAATTGGGCTTATTTATATATGCAACAGTTACTTTTTTATAAATGCAAATGGAAGAGCAACGAGAAATCCTCTTTCCTTTTTAGGTCTTACGGAGACTCCTCGAAGTTTTGGATGGCCTTGGGTTCTCCCGTCCCGACCGTGTCACAACTGACCCGATTGGCCCAGGGGTCTGTCTTTACGCAGACCCGTGGCATGGTTACCTGGTAGCACTTGCCGGACTCGGAGAGCACGCCGACTGTGAGAGCTTCCTTCCGTGAAGTATCTGACCAAATGTCTGCTTTTTGAACTTGAGACGGCGGGGCGTGCGGACGTGGGTCAGACCAGCGATCTAGTCGCTCGAGGTTCACGCGATGTCCTGCCCAAAGGCACCCGCAGCTTCATTATCAGACTCTCTCAAGGAACTTCATGTAGTCACTCGTTCGACACATAAGTACTTGGCACCCACAGGTGGTGGTCAGGTGACAGGAATCTAACGTTACCCACGGTGGGCTGGGTCCTGGAGTTCACGGGACTTACAGTTTCATGTCTCAGGGACTCGCCCTGTAATGGGGACTCAACGGCTCAACGTCATTAAAGTCAAGGCCATTCTCCCCTGGTGCTGTGGAAGGTGCTCGAGGAAACACAGAGTATTTGGTGCATGTCACGGGTTTCTCAAGACACCCGAGCTCTGTGCACAAGAGAGTAGGACACAGAGTAGAAGCTTTGGGACCAGACCCGAGTTTGGATGTTGGACTCACCACAGATGAACTGGGTGAATGTTGATGAGCTGTTTCCCCTCCTTGGATGCCACGTTGCTCATCTTTAAGGGCGGATGTGAAACTACCAGCTGTGTAGGGCTGTGGCCACGTTGAAAGGAGAGCCTACGTATGCTCTCTAAGAGAGCCTAAGTATGGGGAGAAGACTCTCTAAGAGAGCCTCTCTCTAAGAGAGCCTAAGTATGGGGAGAAGACGACCGTGACTTAAGGTCATGGCAACGGAGAATGGAGAAGAGAGGAAGGTCCAGGAGAAGTCAAGGTTGCACAGTCTATAGGACTCAGTAGTCACGCAATGTCCAACGCAAGTCCTGGGGCCTAGGACGGGCTTGGGGTTGGAGGGTAAAGCCCTTGATTTCCGTCCCCACCAAGTGCGAAGAGAGGACTCTTGCGTTTCCCAGTGAGGGCTGGGCCCTGGGAGGCTCCTCCTCCGAGCTCTCCCTTACGGGGAAAAGAACCATCGCTGCCCTGTCTTCACTCGCGGGGGCTGTCAATCTGGTAAACAAAGGCGTTGTCAACTTGTCTTATTGAGAAGTAGTTTAAATTAATCTTGACAGGCGGATTAATAAATAATAAGGCCTGAATGGCTTATAAAGAAATCAATTACACTATTTTTTTTTTTTTTTAAAGCACATGCTCAGCTCCAACTCAGGGAAGCCCCAGCTTTCTTGAACAATTCCAAATAGGCCCAGACTCGATTCCAGGCAATCTCATCCTTTGGGGGATTGGACGTGGGATGCATTCAGTGGTGCAGATTACCAGATGTTCTGGGGATGGCTAAGGGACATCTGGTGGGTGAGGACGGTTTGTGGAAAACAAGATAATTTACTGTCATTCTCTACCCATAATTCTCTACCAGGTGATCAGGTGTGCGCCTCTTTCCATGATACCTCTACTTTGCTGCCTCTGGAAGCGACCCGGGACTCGTGTGACCCAGTGGTTCTCAGCCCTCCCAGGCGAACATTTTCTGATGCTCCCTTTATTATCCTGAAATGGAGTTCATAAATTATATTACCCACCTAGACATCTCATTTTAAAAATCTATATAATGCCCGCACAGCAAAGTAAATGAAAAATAAAAAGCAAAGTAATTTATAATAAAATAATATGTATGTTGATACGTGGGGAAGAGGTTGTGACTGGGCTGGAAGACGTAACAGCAGCCAGATGATTGCTTGATGGAAACTGAAACGGGTGTGCGGAATCGGCCACTCAAACGCACGCGTCGCACGGCCTTCAGAGTCGTGATTTTCCGAAACAGTGGAGATCGGAACAAAACCGAGAATGACCCGTCTTTCATTTGCATGGTAGCTGCCTTCCTGGAAAATTCGGTGCATATTAAAATCATACAGAAATTCATCGTGTCCGGGCGCCTGGGTGTCTGAGTCGGTTAAGCATCCGACTTCTGCTCACGTCATGATCTCACGGTTCGTTGGGTTCTAGCCCAACGTCGGGCTCTGTGCTGACATCTGGGAGCCTGGAGCCTGCTTCAGATTCTGTGTCTCCCCCTCTCCAACCCTCCCCTGCTCATGCTCTATCTCTCTCTGTGTCTCAAAAAAACCCACGTTACAAAAAAAAAAAAAATTCCTTGTGTCTGTATGTGAAATGGAACTGAGATCTAGGCCTGGGTCATGAGAGCAGGGATTTTCCCACCTATTTCAGGTGGGACTTTCCAAAATCAAGTCAGGTGTGGTCCAGTTCCTCATCAGATGCGCCCTCCGGTGTGCTGCAGGGGGTCTAGCGTCTGAACGCCAGCGGTGTCCCCTCCATCTGTTATGACCACCAAAGTGGGAGGGTCCAACCATTCTTTGGAGGGACAAGTGCCCATGTTGAGATCTATAGTTCTTATCTAAGCTCCTCCTGGTCTGGGTGGAGATACAGAAGCTGGAGAAGGCAGGGGACTTGCCTAACGCCACATACGGGGTTCCTGGTAGAGAGAGGCTGGAATCCAGTCCTCCTGTCTGGCAGCCCAGGGCCTTCCCGTTGGCCTTACTCTGCAAAGTGGGGTGTAGAGTGGGTCCTCCTCCAGTGCCTTTGCAACCTGGCCTGTGGAGAGATCCTTTGGCCTGGTGGATGTCCGTCTCTTAACCTGTCTGGGATGAGTTCTCGACTTCTGTACTCTGTACCTACTCTTAAAGAGTCTTATCTGGATTTTGAGGTATTACTTCTTTTGCCCCTCCTTTTGTCTTTTTCTAAGCAAAGGTGGGTAAAGTACTGTAGAGAACAATGTGTCTCTTGTGATCTAAGCTGCAAATCCTTGTTTATGTTTAGCTTTCTTCACAAGGACTTCTGGAAGATACAAAGCACACATAGTGATACTCTCTAATGCTAATCTCAGGGCAGACATAACTAATGTATCTTCGCACCTCTACCCCTGAGGCAGACACGACTAATCTATCTCAATATTCATGTACATGGACACCATCATGGTCTCCGATACCTTCCTGAGTTGGAACTTCAGGCAGCCAAGACTAATCTGAACTAGCACAGATGTGGATAGCTTTGTTCATCTTTGCTTTAGCTCATTGCTGGATAGTTTACTATTAATTTAGACAATTTGTTATTCCGTTTTTTAATGTATGTTTTTAATTTACATCCAAGTTAGTTAGCATATAGTGCAACAATGATTTCAGGAGTAGATTCCTTAGTGCCCCTTGCCCATTTAGCCCATCCCCCCTCCCACAACCCTTCCGGTAACCCTCGGTTTGTTCTCCATATTTATGGGTCTCTTATGTTTTGTCCCCTCCCTGTTTTTATATTATTTTTGCTTCTCTTCCCTTATGTTCATCTGTTCTGTCTCTTAAAGTCCTCATATGAGTGAAGTCGTATGATTTTTGTCTTTCTCTGACTGACTCATTTCACTTAGCATAATACCCTCCAGTTCCAACCATGTAGTTGCAAATGGCAAGATTTCACTCTTTTTGATTGCCAAGTAATACTCCATTGTATATATGCCACATCTTCTTTATCCATTCACCCATCGATGGACATTTGGGCTCTTTCCATACTATGGCTACTGTCGATAGTGCTGCTATAAACATGGGGGTGCATGTGTCCCTTCGAAACAGCACACCTGTATCCCTTGGATAAATGCCTAGTAGGGCGATTGCTGGGTCATAGGGTAGTTCTATTTTTAGTTTTTTTGAGGAACCTCCATACTGTTTTCCAGAGTGGCTGCACTAAGATAATTTATTCTATAACTCTATAATTCCTAGATCCTAGAATTCAAAGACTCTAGGATCTACAACTTGGCTAAGATTCTACGATCCCGCATATCATTTTATTGTGCCCAGAACCAGAAACAGGCTTTCTTGCATCCTCCTTGGTCATTTTTGGGAATCACTGTGGCTTTCCTTATCTTCTTGGCATTGTTTCTGGTGCCCTCTAGATGGCACCCAGCCCTCTGACCAATACATGACAGTGGTCCCTTGAGGCTGCACAAAGGATCCCTTGAAAATCCTGGAAGAAATGAGGAAACTGAGGCACAGAGAGGTGAAGTGACTGGGCCCGGGCTCTGGAGCCAGTAAATGGTAGAGCAGCTCTCAAGCCCAGTTCTCTTCTACTTCAGAGACCTCCCCTGCAGAGGCTAACACAAGAGAGGGAGTGGAGAACGCAGGACACTTCCCAGCCACTATTGTTTGATGTGGGGGGCTTCAGGAGTCCTGAGGGTTCAGAGGATGTAGTACTCCCCCCCCACCTCCCCCCACACAGCATCTCTCACCCAGACCGTTGTGACCCTTCCAGTTCATCTGTACAGCTGGAGATACCTTTGCAATGGAAATCTGACCACATCTCTCTTCCTACAGTCTTTCGGTGGCTTCCCATGGTCTACGCGTTTCATAACCTTTACCTTGGAATTTAAGACTCTGTGGCCATGGGCCACCTACCTCGGCAGCCTCCTTTCTAATGACACACTCTGCCCTTCAGCCATAACAAGCTTTCATCTGTACTGGTTTCCCATTGCGGCTGTAACGAGTTTCCTGCAAACGTCGTGGCTGAAAGCATACATTTACTCACTTATAAGACAAATTATTATCGTACGGTGTTGGGGGTCAGAAGTCTGAAATGGGTCTCACTGGATTGAAACCAATACGTCAGAAGGTCTGCCTTCCTTTCTGGACTGTCTAGGGGACGGTCTGTTTCTTTGTCTTTTTTTTTGGCTTCTAGAGGCTACCCAAATTCCTTGGCTCACGGCCCCCTTCTTCCGTCTCCAAAACTAGCAACAGTCAGTGGAGCCTTTCCAGTATTGTTTCGCTCTGACTTTCTCACCTCCCCTCTTCTACTTTTAAGGACCTTTGTGATTATATTGAGCCCACTTGGATAAGTGGAGAAAGCTGATTAGCAGCCTTGATTTCTGCTTGCTTATGGCATAACATATTCAGAGGCTCTGGGGATTGTGGACAGGGACGTATTTGGCGGACCATTACTGTGTCCATCAATCTGTTCTATGTCCTTTCTGGCCTCCGTACTTTTGCGCGAACTCTTTCTTCTGCCTGAAATGCCATCTTCCCTTTTATTTCATTTTAATTTATTAAAAACATTTTTTTAAATTTATTTTTTGAGAGAGAAAGAGCAGGGGAGGGGCATAGAGAGAGGGAGACACAGACTCCGAGGCCAGCTCCAGGCTCTGAGCTGTCAGCACAGAGCATGATGTGGGGCTCGAACCCCTGAATGGCAAGATCATGACCTGAGCGGAAGTCAGACGCTTAACCCGCTAAGCCACCCGGGAGCTCCCATCCCCCCTTTGCTAACTAACAAATTGCTGTGCTTTCTTAGGACCCAGGTTCAATGGTGCCTCCTTCGTAGTCTTTCCTGAGCTCAGAGAGTTGGTTATACCTTCCTCTTATGGGCTCCGCCCCGCCCCTACAACTTTATTATTATTTGTTCTCTGGATCATGAGCTCCTGACAAAAGCCACCATGATTTACTCAACTCTGTTTACTAAGCACCTATTTACTGCCTGACACATTGTTTGTGTTCGGAAAAGGTTGTTGAAGAGGTGAGTGAATATAGTGGAAGCTAGGAGTTGGGAAGCCTGCTATTTTGTAATTGTCTAATTAGCCAGTATGATTTTGGACATCCCCTCATCCCCTCTCTGGGGCTCAGTTCTCCAACTCTGCAGAATTAACACCGGGAGCTAGAGGGACTCCATCTTCTTACCATTAGGTTCAAACTTCAATGCGTTGGAAACATATTTCTCTCATGTTAAAGTCCACGGTTGCTCGAGGGGTGCTGTTCAAATAAAGTTCCCAGGGACCCAGGTCCAAGGAGAAATTCTACCTCTTATATTAGTGTCACAGAAACATGGTAAAAGACAGGGACAAAAGGGACAAGGGTACCCAACGGCTGTACCTTAAGAGAGGTTCTTAGAAGTCTCCATCAACACCTGTGCTTGTATCCACTAGCTTGAATGAAGTCACATGACACGCCTAGCCGCAAAGGAAGCTGGGGAATGGAGGTCATATTCTGGGTGGATAAATTCTATTGTGTGAAAGAAAGGGAGCATGAATATCGGGGGGTCTCTAGCAGCCTCTGCCATAAACTGTAATTTCCCGCCCCGCGGACATTCTGGGATTTCAAGTTGAGTGTTCCAGCTCAACGATTAAGAAGGTCGAGATGGGCAGGCTGGTGTCTATCGTGGATGTATTAGGGTACATCCTAAAGAGGTCTGGTATTAACATAGGACCACAGTGAATCTGGAGGAGGGCAGAAGGCTTGAGTCTTGATGACTTTGATTGGCCACCATTTACGTAATGACCTTCCTTTGTCCCTCTCCAACCTGGCTAATTGATCCGGGGTACTTATGTTAAAGTTGAGCCACTGGGCTTACAGACCTTGGAGCCCCCTACAGCACCCTATAAATAGGGCGGCCACGCACGCTGGCTTGCGTGGGACGGTGCTGGTTTATGCCTGTGGTCCTGGCGTAAGTATCAAGAATTCGTCCTCCTTCCCTCAAAAGCATTCCAGTTTGGATGATCCATTACATAGTCACCCTACCTATAAGCAGTGTAGCATACAGCAAGGAAGGGGAGTAGTAACTCATATTCGAACCTCAGGAATATCACATCTAGAATTCAGGGTTTTTTAAAGGCTTGGTCTAGTGGGAAGGCAGTGGGTATGGAGTCAGGATATAAGCTATTTGGGATATCAGTCCTCTCAGGACAAAAAACCCTCATGGGTAATAACATCCATTTGTCAGTTTTTGTTTTTAAACATAAGATTCTATTCACCTGCCTCAAAGATCATTTTCTCAGTGGCCTTCCATGACCATTGGATCTAAAATTGTCTCCCCACCCACCTCCTTTCTCTCCTTACTTGTTATTTTTTTTTAAGGCTTATTTATTTTTGAGAGAGACAGACAGAATGTGAGCAGGGGAAGGGCAGGGAGAGGGAGACACAGAATCCGAAGCAGGCTCCAGGCTCTGAGCTGTCAGCACAGAGCCCGATGCGGGGCTTGAACCCACGAGCCGTGAGATCATGACATGAGCTGAAGTGACGCTCAACTGACTGAGCCACCCAGGTGCCCGTTACGCAGTTTTGCTTTTTACCTAGCACTTTGCAATATTTGAAATTACCTTGTTTATTCATTAGCTTGTATGTTTGCTTTACGTTTCTCTCCAACCCTTCTGCTGCTATGAATTCAAACTACATATGATCACAGGACTTATTTTGTTCACTTTTGTGTCCCAACTGCTAAGGACATATTATTTACGATTGATGGATGGGTGGGTGAATGTAGATGGTTAAAAATAGTTTGTTGGAAGGTGGAGGAATTGGGAAGTGATCTCGAAGCCACTGAGATTTAAAACTTATACAGTGTTTCTGCAAATGGACTGAGATGTGGCTTTGCCTGAGTTTCATGACATGGGACAGATCACATGGGCGATGAAATCCACAAGGCTTCAGGGGAAGACGGATACTGGTGGATGGAACATCTGTGGCTCATTTTCTGTTCTGCCAATGCGACCGTATCAGTTTCCTAGGAATGCTGTGACAACGAACCACAAACTGGGTGGCTTGAAACAACAGAAATGTATTCTTTCATGGTTCTGGAGGCTGCCAGTCCAAAATCAATGTATCAGCAGCACCAGGCTCCCTCTGGAGACTCTAGGGGAGCATTTTTCCTTGCCTTTTTCTAGCTTTCGGTGGTTGCTGGCCCTTCTCAGGGTTCCTTGGCATGGCGACACATCAGTCTGTCATCACATGGCATTCTTCGTGTGCACGCCTCTGTGTCCAAATTCTCCTCTTTGCATAAGGATGCAGGTCATTGGATTAGAGGCCACCCAAATGCCATGCAAACTCCTGGGTTTTCTAATTTCTACCATTTTTTTCATTGATTATGAGAATACGTGTGTAGCACAGCTTTTAGTCGGCACCAAAGGATAATCATACTGACGCCCATATTTTTTCTCGAGATTTTGGTCCTGGCTGTTTGTCCCTTCAGAGTAAGATAACTGAGCCCTTCTGTCTACCCCAGCTGCCTCCTCTCCCCCTTCTTTGGGTTGCGCTGAGGACAAGCAGGAGGCTTTGCCTTCTAGGCAACAAGGCTGTCATGAGTCCATGGGAAATCTGTTTGTGGCTTCCTTTATCACAGTGACGGGAGAACTGGCCTGCCTAGAATGTGAAGGAGGCTGAGGTTGAGAGCAGGGAACCCGAATCCTGCCTAGCCCGGAGGAAGGCAGCCAGGACCAGGGGCTGCCACCAGCGGTGAGAACCAAGGTGATTTCTCCGGGTCACAGAGCCCAAGGGAAAGGAGGCCTGGAGTCACTGATCCGTGCATTGGTGTGTGTGTGTGTGTGTGTGTGTGTGTGTGTGTTCACTGCTTTGTCTGGTTTCTCCCCGATGATTGGGATGCTTCTCCACATGTGCACGCGTTTTAGTTTTCAAAGCATCTCGCATGCTACGTTGTGTGTGCTTCTTACCACAAACCCTGCAGGAGGTTGGTTTTGTTCTCCCTGTTTTGTAGGTGGGGAAACTGAGGCCCAACGTGAGAAGGACCGGCAGGGCTGGGAGAGCCCAGGGCTTTCTTCACCACGTGGTAGCTGACGCTACGGTCCCCGTGGCTTTCTTGGTGGTGCCCTACAAGCCAGCTAAGATGATGCCTCCCTGCTCCCTCGTGGCCCCCAGCCTTTGAGACAACTCGCTGTGAACAGCTCCTACAAGATCGGGGCCGGAGGCAGGGGTGGGGACAGCATTCAGGAGCAGCTAGAGGCATGACCCAGGCTATCCCATAGAATCCATAGATTTGTGTGATGAACGCGTTGCCACTCCCACCGTAGAGAGGAAGAAACGGGGTCTCAACAGAATCTAAGTAACTTACCCAAGAGCCCGTGGCTTGAGCTGGGAGGCGCCAGGATTTGAACTCAGTTCCGCTGGATTTCAAAGCATTTTCCGGAGGGTTTTCTCGGGTATCAGTTTCAGAACATTATCTTGCACACAGTAGGTACTCGATCAGTGCTTATGAAGTGCCTCTGAATCTCACAATTTCTCCGAGCGACAGGGCAGCGGGTGGGGTCATGTTGGTTTGCATTCTTACTCGAGCCCCTGATACATTCTGAGCTCTCCGTAGACCCAAGTGGCAGGAGAGGGAGCCCAGACTCCAGAGAAGGGTTGCAGAGGGTGTAGCCGGGGGTTCGACGGAATGCTCGTCCTCTCTGCTCTGCCCTGTGATGCTGTGGATTCACAGACGGGGATGGTGTGGAGAGGGTGGTACCTGGGGAAGCCAGGGGAGGGGGAGGGAGGGTTGCATTTCATCTCAGCATTTATATTTCCCCAGAGCGGATCCCCCTGCATTTCAGGACCAGTGCAAAGCACTTAATGGAAATCCATTAATTCCAGCCCTCATTAGCAACCGATCTTGGGAAGCAGAGAGCCTCGCCACCATTAGGAACAAGCAGGATGCAGGCGCGGGGCTTTCGAGGGGTACGGCAAGTCCCCGGTTCATTTCACAGTTGATTAGAGTGAGTTAAACTTTGCCCTGCTTGTAAGTTGTAT
Source organism: Neofelis nebulosa (assembly GCF_028018385.1). NCBI lineage: Eukaryota > Metazoa > Chordata > Mammalia > Carnivora > Felidae > Neofelis > Neofelis nebulosa. The sequence continues at coordinate 15,435,032 of NC_080793.1, forward strand.
ATTTAATATGAGAAATTGGCAATATGTGAAGTGATCGAAGTACCACAGGTGCCTTGGCAGGCCTCCCGTCGGCATCGCTCATCCTAAACAGCACGGTGACCCCACAGAAACGGGTCTGAGACGCCATGGGCGCAAGATGGATAATGCGATTGAACCTCATCAGTCCCAGGGAACCGAGAGACCTCCGTTCAACCGCTGACTGCAGATTCTCTCCAGCATCCTGTACTGCAGATGAGCTGGCGGCAGCGCCCCCTGCTGGCAGAGTTTACCGGGATCCGTAGACGTGACCTGATCAGGGATCCTGGCTTTTCCATTACAGGTGCAGTGTGGCCTTGGGCAAATTTCCTCCTTTTGGTGCCCCCAGTTTTGCCATCTGTACACTGAGACAGCTAGGCTTGATTGCTCTGAGTGTGCGTGTTGCTCCCGGAACCCACTCTGTGGGAGTGTTATTCCTCAAACCTTTGTGGGAGGTGGTTTACAAATGGATAGTTTGCATTCTATCACTGCCTGCCCTCTGGACTCCTTCCTTCTTTAGCATCTCCCTCTCCGACTATCCTTCTCGCAGACCTCTTAGCACTCAGCTGTTTGCTTTTCCCAAATATGTGTGCGCCCTGGGCCTGTTGTTCTTGCTTTTTCGCCTGTATCTTTAGACACCTTTTTCACCCATTGGACATTATCTCTGCCCGGAGGACTCCTATGCATTCTTCAATACCCAGCTCGAATATACTATCTCATCGTATGACCTTGCCTGGGACGATGAAAAGAGTCTGCCGTGCAGACCCAGGTTTGAATCCTGCTTCTAACACTTATGACCTTGAGCCAGCTATCTCGACTTTAGAACCTCAAATTCATTAGCTGGAAAAAAACAGTGCGTTCGTCTATTCAGAGGACTCTACACATATTGGGGCTAAAACCTCTCTCCTTTCTTGGCAGCTAAGACAGAGTTAACTTCTTCCTCTATAACGGGCTGGCACAAGTTTTCTGTAAACGGCTACATTCTAGATATTTTGGGCATTTCAGGCCATATGGTCCCTGCTGCAGGGACACGACTCTACCTTTGCCGCGGGAGCGCAACTGTAAACGGTATGTAAGTGAATGGGTGTGGCTGTGTTCCGATAAAACTTTATTTATAAAGGCAAGTAGACGGCTGGGCTTGGCACCTGGGCTGTCGCTTGTCAACTTCTGCCCTGTAGTATCTCCAGGACAGACTCGGCACACAGACTAGGAGGAGGAAAGAGGGAGGGAGGAAAGAACATAAACACTTAGACTCGCCCTGGTGGGTTTTCCGTCGGTCTCTCATGCTCGGCCGTGCCTGCTTTGAGAGCAGGACTGTTTTGTTTTTCTCTGTATGTCTAGGACAGGGCTGAGACATTGTCTCGTTTGATTCTCTTAGCAGTCCATAAGGCTATTTTATCTCTGTTTTCTAGATGGGAACCCAGCGGCACAGGGAGGTAAATAATTTAGCTTGTAAATGGTGGAAGCAGGCTGGCTCCAGAGCCCCTATCTCAACCACGACTCCACGGTGACTGGGACCTGAAGGCCCAAGGGCCATTAACTGACTGAGCACTGAAGCCAATAATGCCATAATTTCCCTATCCTGCACTTATGTGTCTGGTTTTCAGAATCCAGAAACGGGATTTAACATTCTCTCAAATCAGCATTTATTGGGCATCTGTCCCTGTTAAATTCTATGCTGGTAGATTTGGCTCATGTCTCAGACCTGCTCTCAGATCTTTTTGGATCTCGATTCCTTTGTTTACCATGCTCGCTCCCTCATTCTCTCTCTCTCTCTTGCGTTGGAACTGACCACCTTTTTTTCTGGAGTTGCCCGGGCCAGAGACGACTGTTACATTAATTTTACATCAGTGAATAAAGGCCTGGACGGACTTTGAGTTAGAAGTTGTGCTGGTTTTTCTAGGGCTTTGCCAAGCCCGTTTCCTGTGGATTAAGTCCCCAATCCTTTCATGGTTTAAAAACAAGAATCTGTCAGCTTGGCACCTGGAAGACTCAAGGTTCTTGGAATTCTGGTCCGGTCTCCAAATACTCGTGGTTCGAGTCAACAGGAGCGAGTTGGCTTGATTTTTACAGAGGGCATAAAATGCGGTCGATAGAAACAGAGGTGGGTGCTGTACGTTTCCGTGTTCACGTACTTGGCACTCCGTGTGCGCCAGGGTCTGCTCGAAATGTCGCGTACACACATTCTCTTTTCGAGTTGGCTGGGGTCCGTGGAATCAGCCCCGCTTCACAGATGGGGACACCGAGGCTCGGGAGCTTGCCCCAGGTCACAAAGGTACTAAAAGGTGAGGCCCATGCGTCTGCATTTCTAAAAACTCCCATAGGAGACCCGCGGGCAGCGAGGGCGTGAGCCGTGCGCGCTCTGTCGGAGTTCATGCAGGAAACTCTAGGGCCTCTCCACTTCCCGAGAGTCTATTATCGCAGGGAATTGAAGCAGTGATGATCACGTTTAGGGTCAAGGGTAAGGAGGAAAGAACATAAATACTTAGAGATTTAGAAAGTCTGAAATCCGGGGGGGGCGCGGGGACCGGCAGGGACGTCCGAGCGAGGTGGCTGAGCCTAGCACCTCGTGTGAGCCCGAGCTCTTGCAAATCTCGCGCCCTCGTCAAAGCCTCCAACCCTCTGCTCTCAGGTTCCACCTTTGCAGAGAGAGGAGGGAGACGGCGTCCACCCCGCGGGGCCGAGGGGAGGATGGAGACGGTGCGGCGTCCTTAGAGCCACGGCGCATGCAGCTCAGGAAGCCCGTGGTCCGCGCCAGCGGTTGTTGGACGTGGGCTTTCTGGGACTGGCCGCCGACGCCTCGTAACCCTGGGTCAGGGCTTTCTCCCTCTTTGACGAACCCAGATCCCATTGGCTCACCCGTCTGAGGAAGGACCGGGCCCCAGCCAAGCCGGCACTCACTGCTGCGGCCCTACTGTGTGTCTCGTGCTGGGTGCGGAGGGCCATGATGAGCCTGCGCCCACGCTTCTGTTTGGGTCAGAGAGGAGGGATGGGGGTCCCGAGGCTGGTGGCCAGCGCTGCCTGGGGTCCCCTGACTGCGGGGACAAAGGAGTGGCGGTTGTGTGAGGAAGAGAGGATGGCCAGCAAGAAAGAGCTTCCTGTGCCTTCTCTTACCCAACCCTCTCCCCGCACACCGACCACCTGTGTTTGAGACCATCACCTCTCTCTGAGCTCTGGGCCTTCCGCCTGTGCACGCAGGCTATAAGACTGACTACCTCATTTAGGGGAGCAGGTAGGAAGGCTCTTTCATTTTTATTACCTGTTGTATTTTCCCGAATTAAAAAAAAAAAAATGCCGGAGGAAACTTTATTCGGATGCGAGGTCCCTTCGGGTCCAAGGTAGACGGTGGAACCTGTAATTTTTTGTTGTTGTTGTTACATTTATTGACTTTTGAGAGACAGGGCACGAGTGGGGGAGGGGCAGAGAGAGAGAGAGAGAGAGAGAGAGAGAGACAGAATCCAAAGCAGGCTCCAGGCTCCGAGCCGTCAGCACAGAGCCCGACGCGGGGCTCGAACTCACGAACCGCAAGATCGTGACCCGAGCCGAAGTCGGAGGCTCAAACGACGGGGCCACCCAGGCGCCCCAAAAGCGCAATGTTTATGTTGCGTTCCTCAAAAATCTTGACTGCGCCAGGATTCTGGAAGAGGCAGTGTGGTGAGTGATGGGAAGACAGTGGTGGGCAATGAGAACAGCTACCACGTATTGTACACTTGCCACGGCCAGGCCCAGTTCCCAGCTCTTTGTAGGTACTAATATTCAATCCATGCAAAAGTCCCATGGTGTTACCCCAAGTTTCCAGAAAAGGAAACAGACACAGCAAGGTCAAATGACCTCCTCGCGGTCATATGGCTGGTGGCGGCAGGGTGGGGGTGACAAGGCAGCCGTGGCCCCCGCCTCAGGGGGCTTAGAGTCCAACGAGGGAGATGGATGGGTTAGTGGTCAGGATCGCAGGTCGGTCAGGGCTCTAGAGTGTAAGGAAGCCCGGAGGAGGTGCCTCACCCAGACTTAGGGGCTCTGGGAAGGCTTTCTGGAGACATCGATGAGTAGTAGAGAATAATTATGAGTTATAAGTAGAATTTTGAAGGTCAAGGATGAGGGAAGTAGATTAGATGTGTTTTCCAGCCAGAGGGCATAGAATATGACACATTGAGGGGCGCCTGGGTGGCTCGGTCGGTTAAGCGTCCGACATCGGCTCAGGTCACGATCTCGTGGTCCGTGAGTTCGAGCCCCGTGTCGGGCTCTGTGCTGACAGCTCAGAGCCTGGAGCCTGTTTCAGATTCTGTGTCTCCCTCTCTCTCTGCCCCTTCCCTGTTCATGCTCTGTCTCTCTCTGTCTCAAAAATAAATAAACGTTAAAAAAAAAAAAAAAAGAATATGACACGTTGGCCATGAGAAAAATCATGGAGCGTTAGCAATGTGACAAGAGGGGTGCCAGGGTAGCTCAGTCAGTTGAGGTCATGATCTCACGGGGATCTCACGGGGGATACCCCCCACTCACGATTTTTCTCTCTCTCTCTCTCTCTCAAAAATTAAATCAAAAACAAAAATAAAATAAAAAAGTGACAACAAAAAATTTCAACGTGGCCTGAGATGTCAAAGACCAGAGCAGAGGGCAGGAGCCGATGATATAAACAAGGGTCACAGTGACATTTTCAAGTCCTGGGTTCCAATTTTCTCAGAACCAGAGTTCAAAGGGCAGACTGTGTCTCCCTTCCACCTGAGCCCCCACGGGGGTGGGGGACAGACGTCGGGGGTCCCTAATTCTCCAAGGGCCACGGGATTCTCATTTAGTTTCAGAAGCCCCTCCCATGACATCAATTCACTTCTGTATCGGTCCTGGGCCATTCCTAAAACTTGAGACAAAAAAGGAGAACAAAAAAACCGATCCCAACTCCAATAAGGAATCAAATTTAGATGTGATTCAGAAGAGAGGATCAAAACAACTGGGTTTTATTTCACAAGGATAAAATAAATTGGCTTCTGTCATGGAACGAGCCAGCACCGTTACTGAGGTAAAAGCCCCCTTTGTAGCAACATTGAGCTATTAGGCTATAAACCTTGACACTGGGAAAGGACCAGGGAGGAGGCTGGCCGGGGGCGGGGCCGGGGGGGGGGTGGTGAACCGTCCACAGAACTGAGGTATTAAGCACTTCACATTTAACAAGGCAGTCTGCCCAATGGTCTAGTCTGTCCCATATTATCAATCTGAAAGCACTGACTATCATTCAGCATTAAAAAAAAAAAAATAAGATGCACACCCTTCTTGCACGGGGGCTGCCCTAACCATGTGTCTTAGTTTGGAACAGATCTTGCATTCTTGGCTCCCATGGAAACACTCCATGTCTTCGTCTATTAGACACCGATTCCTGCCTGTCTTGGCTTCTAGTTCTGTATTTCATCCATCTCCTTTTTTTTCTAATTTTTTTTGAACGCCTATTTATTACTGAGAAACAGAGACAGAGCATGAGCCGGGGAGGGGCAAAGGGTAGGGGAGACACAGAATCCAAAGCAGGCTCCGGGCTCCGAGCTGTCAGCGCAGAGCCCGACGCGGGGCTCGAACCCACGGACCGCGAGATCGTGACCTGAGCCGAAGTCGGATGCTCAACCCACTGAGCCACCCAGGCGCCCCTGTCCGTCTCCTTTAGGAGACTGTGTGTTCCTCAGAAACAAGGACCGTGTCTTATTTCATTTTCCTTTGTATCCTCCACAGCCCAAAGCATCCCCAGAGACCACTTGGTCAAACTTTCCCACTCGCTTCTGAGAACCTAAGTGCCGTGAGTTAAGCGGTTGGACCAGAAGGAGAACCCGGACCTCCTCGTTTGCAGTCCCGGGATTCCCGGCCACGGCTGTGGCAACAAGGCAGCTCAGGTGGGACGTCAGTTGTGAAGCTGGACGTAAATACACTCCGAGCAAGGGTAGGTGGTGCTTGCCCTGGAGCACGGCTCCCAAGCTGGCAAGGCTCTTTCTCGGCTGTGCCCCTGTGGATATTGTCCTTGTCTCCCACCTCACATGGTGGTGAAGGACATAACATCTGGGGCAGACAGACTGGCTCTGTCACTCCCTGGCCGTGTGGCCTTAAGCGAGCTCCTCAGGCTCTCTGAGCTGTTTCCTCCTCGTCCAAAAGGGCTGGTGGTGGGGATGCTGTGAAATCGAGAGCGTACGTGCTCAGCTGGACCCGTGTCTTTGGAGGTCGTGGCCCCCCGTTGTCCAGATCAGGTTCTGCAAAGGTGAGGTGGTCAAGTTATCTGATCCCCAAGTCGGTGAGGAGTCACCGTATCAAAAGATAACATTTACGGTCTTGGGATCTTAGTAAGTGACCCTACTGTTCCCATGCCAGGCTCTCTGCTCCGCCTTTCCCCCGCAGGACACCGGGTTCAGCTGCAATAGCGATCTCACGCAAGCAAGGACCCAGGATGACAAGTTTTATTGTCTAAACGTACAACCCCGGGGCTTTGGTGGTGGGCCAGGGCCAGGGGATTTAAGAGCAAGAAAAGATTTTAGAAAATGTAAGTGATTGTTGCTTCCGGCTTTTTACATAGACTCCAAGGCTTTAAACGTTTCGACTCCCTCTGCACCCAGAGACCTGTTACCCACAAGCCCCCAGCTCGCTCTGTTCTGCCCTCCCCCGGACCTACACCCTGTCCGTTTGGAGGCTGAATTGCTTGCTAGTTAAAGACACGGAACCGAGTCCCCAGCTCTGCCGCTTGCTTGCTGTGGGATCTCGGGAATGTTTCTTAACCTCCCTGAGACTCGATTTCTCTATGTATAAATACGGGGCTGTCTACGACATACAGCACGTGGAAAAACCAGGCTAGACCTTCTTCTTCTTCTTCTTTTTTTTCTTTTCTGATAGAATATATTTCAATGTACATTAGCTCCAAAAAGAGACACAAATGCAATCTGAAGAAAGACAAAATTCTCAGTTTCTAGAAAATGATCGATCATTCCGAGGTAAGTGGGCAGAACCCGTCTGCATTATCCAAGTGGCAGTAAGGTGGCAAAACTATTTACAGAGAAAAAAATTTCACTTTCATACCTCAAAGTAAGAACCGAGTAGGGCGAGATGTTTATTTACGTATTTTGGCCCCTTTTCCGAGGAACTTTTGCAATTCACAGACACGCTGAAATACTCCCTCATAATATGTAGGCGGGACCGGACATCACTGTTGCCATTTTAGAATCATTAAGGTCCAGAGAGGTTAAATGACTTGCTTAAGGTCACACAACGAGTCCGGCTTAAATCCCAGGTCCACCGACTTGGTGATGACCCGTTCAAGCACTATACCCTATCCACCCAATGAAGAATCCCGAGTGACACACTGATTGTTAAGGAAGGAAAACAGCTATTGAACTACGGAAGCTGACATTTAGCCAGCCAGAAATCATTAATGTGGCCAGGTTTAAGGAGAGCTCTATTAAACTGTCCATCAAATGCTTTGCTCTTAAATGGATTTATTGAGAAAGGGGAAAAGAGTAGGGTAGAGAGAACATATTAGAGGTAGCTTTTTCTCTTTCTGCTGGAAGTTCACAGTGACTGGCAGGGAGGGAGGATACCCCCGGAAGGCGGCAATTGGTGAGAGGAGAGGTGGAGTTTCTTAGGGCTTCGGGGCCAAGAAAACCAGCTGGGGTGGTGGTGGTGAAATCTGTTAGCTGTGTGTCATCGGACACGTTTCTTTCCGTCTCTGAGCATCAGAAAGACGTTGCAAGGATCTAATGTGAAAATACACGTAAAACACGGTGCCTGGCTTACCATGTGAGCCAAAAAGCACGTAGGTGTTTGGTATTATTGTTGTTAGAGTTGGTGGAGAGTAGAAGAAAGGAAGGGAGTGGACATGGCCCAGCCAGCCAAGCCACGCAGGATAATAGGAGAGGGAAGAGAAAGGGGGAAGAGTGTAGTCTAGGTCCAGAAATAGAAAGAGAACGTGTGTCTCATCAGGTAGGAGCAGCCCAGAGAGTTGGGGAAGGAGGCATCCGTAGGTACAGAGAGGCATCTCGAGTTTTCTTTTCAAGGGGGGTTGCAAATGCTAACCCTCCTTTTTGCAGAGTGGCCAGAGGATTAAGCGAGTCTCCCACTATGCATGCTAGCCCCTCAAAATACGTGCTGGAAACACAAAGCAAAGCTCCAGCCCAAACTGCCATCATGGTCTTTGTTCTGAGTCACGGGCCCTGACCCACTCGTCACTCTGAATCTGACCCTTCAGTCATCAAACGTGGCCTGCACACTGCCATCCGTTGTGCTGGGCTCTGGGCCTTGTGAGGACAAGGCGGGGGTTGTGGCTGAGGAAGGGGGCTGGGGCACACAGCAGGTCCTTAACCTGATCTGGGAGCCGGGAGAAGGTGATGACTGCGCTGGGTCATGGGGAATAAGTAGGAGCCATCTGGGATGAAAGGAAGGAGATGGCTGTTCCAGGAAGAGGGAATGCCATGAGCAAAGGCCCACACACTCCAGGAATCACCTGGCTCCTGTTGAGATTCAAGCCACTGGAGGTTCCTGAGATGTCAGGGGTGGCTTGGAGAGAGGCAGGAGAAGGCTTTGGACAGGACATTTGGGTTTGTATTATGGAGGCTTGGTGGGGGCCCCCTGGGGGCAACGGGGAGCCACGGAAAGGGTTTTTCAGGGGAGAGGGATAGACCAGACGTATGTCTGTGAAAGATAACCTGAGGGCAGTGTGGGGGGGGGATTGGAGGGACAGACAGAGGTGGGGACCGGTGAGAAGGCTGCCGTACCCAGCCATCGTTCCTGGGACCTGGGCTTTGGGGTCTGATGCTTTGGCACTGTATGTCCTCACTAAGACCTTAACTCTGCTGGTCAAAGGTTCTGGATCTCCACTCTGAGCGTGTGCCCTTTGGTGGCCTTCGCTGATTATGTCTCCATGTTTGAATTGGTCCTTGGGTCCTCGTGCCTGGGCAGGATGGCATGCCAGTCGAAGGACCCAGTACCTTGGCAAGCAGGCCGTGGAAACACCTACAAGGGGTCAAATAGTTTCTGAAGAACTGGAAAGTCGACAACCCACCCTTGAGAGCCTCGGGTCTGGGCTTGCATTCATTCATTCATTCATTCATTCCATACTGACTTGATGGACTCTACTTTCAAGGGGAATTTTAAAGGTGAGAGTCCTCTCATGGGGGCGGAGGAGGCAAAAAGAAGAGTGGGGTTACTCATAGCTGGGTCAGGAAGGGTTTTCTAGAAGACGTGACCCCTGTGGTGCTCGCTCTCTGGAGATAAGGAGGTTCCCACCAGCCGGGATGATTGAAGGGCATGCTGGGGAAAAGGAGTTGTCTAAGGAAAGGCCTCAGAGCATGAAATAATACGGCATGTTAGGACAACCCAGCTGGAGGTCAGGGTGGAGTGTTGGAGAAATCAAGACCCCAGGGGCCTCAAAGTATATTAGAAGTAGACTCTTTCTCCATTTCTACCATGTCTCAGCTGTGTGACCTTGTGCAAGTTACTTGACCTCTCTGAGTCCCAGTGTTCTTATTCATGAAACGGGGGAACCTAATGCTTAATTTCCATTCTTGTTAACAGGAATAAATGGGATGATAGTTGAAAAGTAGCACAGTCAATAAACAATAGCTATTATTATGCTTATTTTTATTTTCAGTGCCTAGAGATTCCAAATAGAATCTAAATCTGGTACGACAAAGCTGTTTCACCGTGAGTGCCAATTCCCCCCGATCAGGACCAGCTGCCTGGAGCAGCGAATTGTGAGGTTGTGTATGAGATCGGCAGGAGGAAGAAGGGCTGTGATCAATTAGTAATGTCTGCACGGGGCAGGGAATGGGAGTGATATCTGTGCCAAGTGTTGTCGACCCCAAAATGAGTGTTGCTTAAGAGCTGGAAGTTGGGGTGCTTGGGTGGCTCAGTTGGTTGAGCGCCTGCCTCTTGATTTCAGCTCAGGTCATGGTCTCACAGTTGGTGAGTTCGAGCCCCGAGGGGGGTTCTGCACTGACAGTGTGGAGCCTACTTAGGATTCTCTCTCTCCTGCTCTCCTGTCCCTACCCTGCATGCACACACACACACACACACACACACACACGCACACTCTCCCTCTCTCTCAAAACAAACAAACAAATAAATAGATAAGCAAACAAACTTAAAAACAAAAGCTAGAAGTTGTGAGTATCGGCCGTGTTTTAACAGGAAACATAGGAAGAGGGGAGATTTGAATCAGCCCCTTGAGGATAGGAAGGTAGGGGACAGGTGGAAAAGGAGGGGGGGGGGACAATCTAACCCAGCTGAATTTGGATTTCGTCTCGTTGGCAACGTAACATTCTATTTTGGGGCCCCAGCTTCACAAGCCAAAGTGTTAGAGACTCATCCCTTATCAACTGGCTACCAAACAAACATATGCCCGTTTCTCTGGGGAAGCAGGGGCCACTTGAGCAGAGTCTAAGTAAGGAGGGCAAGGAGGTACGTGCCTCATTTACCAAACCCCCAGTCTCTGGTAACTTTCCGGAATGCTAAGCTGTTTATTTTGGGAGTCTTTAAGCTTAGTCAGTTGGTATTTAGAGACAGCTAGGAGTTTTGGATTTCACTCCCATTCCCATAGAAAAAAGGAAAAACTTAAGTGCCTTCCAAATACTGGTAAGTCAAATGAGGACAGCCTGGCTCCAATCTGCTCTCATCCCCCCCAGCCCCCCGCCCCGTCCCAGAAACACAGAATGAAAAGGAAAAGCAACATGATCGATGCACTGAGCCGCAAGTTCCCCCAGAGAATGCCAGACAACGAGACTCCCTCCGCATTAGTTGAGGAAGAAGAGCATTTGTCAGTGTTTGTGAGACTCAGGGAAGAGGGGGGGCTTTTACTTGGTCCTTGTGGGTCTCCCTGAGGTGTGGCTTGTCCCATGATGGGTCACTGGCCTCCATCCAGACACATCTGGTGTTGGTGGTCTTACTCCGGCCCACGCCTATCAGACCCCTAGATTTCTCTGCTGGACCCTGACCGTGAGATGTCTTCAGGCCCACCAGGACTCCCATGCCCTGCTTGCTGGCTTTCTCAGAATCTCTTGTGGGTGAATGGGGTGGACCAGTCTGTCCCTGGCCACGGTGGCCGCCCTGTGTCAGGGTCTTGTTTGCCGGGCAACTATACCTCCTGCCCCCTAATCCTTCAAGCTGATTTGGGTTCCTATCATTCCACCCTGATTAGATGGACTATCGGCCCCAAGATTTTCTGCCCCTCTTGATATCCATGCTCTTTGCATATGACTTTGGAATTTTCTCCATAAAGGCAGGTCACACCCCACCTTCCCGCCCTCCTTGACTTCGAGCTCATTCGTGGGACTTGGTCTGGCCAAGGGGATGAGGGAAAAGTAATGGTGTGTCATCTTCAGGCCCAGGTCTTCATAGGCTTCTGTTTCCAGTTGCCCTCCTGTGCCTCTGTTAGCAAGAGAACATTCCTTAGCTTTCCCTCTGATCCAAGGACGACGAAAGATACACAGGGCAGAGAGAGCCATGTCAGATAAACCCAGCTTAAATAAGTTAACCTCCGGCGCCTGGGTGGCTCAGTCGGTTAAGCGTCCGACTTCGGCTCAGGTCACGATCTCACGGTCCGTGGGTTCGAGCCCCGCATCGGGCTCTGTGCTGATGGCTCACAGCCTGGAGCCTGCTTGGGATTCTGTGTCTCCCTCTCTCTCTCTGCCCCTCCCCAGCTTGTGCTCGCACTCTGTCTCTGGCAAAAATAAATAAGCCTAATTAAAAAAATTAAAAAAAAAGATTTTGTGTTTGTTACACAGTATTTGTGGGTCAGTGAGTAACAGATACACTCCCACACCCAAAACTTAGCTCAGGAGGCTGGGAACCTAAGATCCAGTATTTCTGCTGTTCTCGTCCCCCCGTCACACTTTATTCTCCTTTCTCGGTGGAGACGAAAACTTCTTTGGAGGCCTTATCCATTCTCCTTCCCCTTTCTGGGATCTTATGCTTTCCACTTGTTCTGGGTCTCTCGGGGCTTAGGTCTCACCGAGAAAAGTCGTCATTGCCTCTCCCTCGAAATTCCTATCCTTCCCAACCTGTGATATCAGCGATGTGGCAAAACCCAAATCTATTCAGAAAGGCAAACGTGAGGGTCTCAGCCGTCTTTCTTCTGAGGCTACCCATATAGAGGAGTATCGGCTTTTCCAAACGGCCTAAAACACAGGAGAGACGCGAGATGACTGTCTCGAAGGACAGGCCTAGAGTACCCCCACTGGTTTCCGGAGAAGGAGAAGCGCTTGGAACGGGGCCAAACTGTGCCAGCCAAACCCAGCTCTGATCAGTCGATCCCGGCCTGTCCCTGCCCCTCCCCCCATGATGAGTGCGACAGCCTAGATCAAAACGGTACAGCCTAGGTCGCCCGAGCCACACAGACGAGTGAGGGGTGAATGTTCATCGTTTCAGTCCCTGAGGTTTTGTGGTATTTTAAAGCAGCAATTCTGTGGCAATAGCTAACTGATAGAAACCTCCATCCCCAAACCAATAAAAGTGGAGATTCTCTTCTTGGAGGAGCGGGAGGGGACCCTGGACCCTCAGCCATGTGACCTCTTCCATCCTCTGTGTCTAAACTTGAGGGCCTGTTCCAGGACCGGGGTTCCATGAACCCGGTTTCACAACCATTGCTCCGATCCACACCGTCTGCCCGGGTCTCTCGTCATTTCCTGCCTTCCCCGATTCACTTTTGGGTTCTCTCTGCAGCATCTCCGCCATGGGTTTTCAGCTTGAACCCCTCCTTGACAGGGAGCTCCCTCCTTCAAAGGCAGCCAGCTCCCCCCCGACCTTGGACCGCTCTGGCTGTCGGACAATGATTCCTCCTGCCCTGGGGGAGCTCAGAGCTATCACAGAAGAAATGGGGCGGGATGATGGTAGAGAAGAGATGGTTTCTGGTCTCGCTCCCACCCAAGAAATAGCAGATTCCTCTCTCTTGGGATGAGTGGGCTGTTGGGGCACGCACCTGTCGTAAGTGGGCCCCACTGTCCACGTTTTCTTTTTTTTTTTAATTTTTTTTTAATGTTTATTTATTTTTGAGACAGAGAGAGACAGAGCATGAATGGGGGAGGGGCAGAGAGAGAGGGAGACACAGAATCGGAAGCAGGCTCCAGGCTCTGAGCCGTCAGCCCAGAGCCTGACGCGGGGCTCGAACTCACGAACCGTGAGATCGTGACCTGAGCTAAAGTCGGACGCTCGACCGACTGAGCCACCCAGGCGCCCCTGTCCACGTTTTCTTAACGATCGTCACTTCTCCTTATGGAGCACAGAGTAGGAGTCAGGCTCAGTGTGAGGCATGTGAGATACGACATCCTTGGTTCCGCGGGGGGTGGGCAGGTTCCTTGCCTGAGGTCTTACAGCCAGTAAATGACGGTGGGGAGGTTTGAGCCCATGTTTGTTGGCCCTGGAACCGGTGCTTTTAGGGACCCCATGACGACAGCGACGACAGTCATCATAACCGCACCGTAAATGGGAACGACTAAGCTTCATCACCTGTTTCTTCGCTATGGGTTGAACATTGTAGTAAGGAACATTTGCGGATGAAACAAACCCTCACTGAAACTCGGTTGGGAAGGTAATCCTCCCCCGTTTTCAGGAATTAATGACTTTAGCGCCCCCCGCCCCCCGCCAGGCCTCAGCCTTTTTATCCCTTAGAGTGTATCTAGTCCTTATGCTACGGCGTTCTCTTCTCCCCGACACCCCTTTTCCTCTCCTCGTTCCCACCCCCGTATCCCTTCCATGTTTGCGGACCAAGAAGGAAGGAATGCTTTCCGACCTGCTGGATTACTACGAGCCAGATGGTGAAGCGGATCTTGGGTCGTCATTGCCTGATTTAAAGCTCACCGCCACCTCCAGAGCACCCCATCCTGGCCCTTCTCGGCACCTACGACCCTTTGTTTGCTCGCCCCTCCCTGCCCCACTAGACCGACCAGCCTGTCAGGGGAGGAGCCAGTCTATTTATTTCTCTCTCTCTTTCTCCAGGCCACGCAGGAACCCCACACGCGGGGAGCCAGGCTCACCAAGGCAGGGCCGTCTTCGGAGGCAGCCGCATCTAGGGGGTAAGAGCAGGGCTCTGAAGCCGGACTACCTGGGTCCACGTCGCAGCTCTGGCCATTTGCGGGCTGCGTGAACTTCGGCAAGTGAGCTTTCCCCCTCCGAGCCTCAAGGTTCCCCATATTTGAAAGGGGAATCACCGAGAAACTCAAGCCGTGTGGTAAAAGTAGGGATCCTGGAGACAGACTGGCCAGGTTCATGTCCCAGCTCCGCCCTCGGCTCCTAGGGCATCCGGGGCAAAGCGTGTGTGTCTCCGTTTCTCTCCTGGAGTGCAAACCAGGGCTGCGAACACCTCCTGGCCCATAGCCACCACAGGGGCTGAGAGAGCCAATCCCCGAAAAGCCCTAAGGGCAGGTTGTGGCCCTAAGTAAAGTGGCAGGGTCCAGGTCACCCAGCTACTTAGCATGAGAGTCCAAATTTGAGTCCAAGTGTACCTCCAAGTTCATTGCTGCTCAGGATACACCCGGGTTTGGGGAAGTGGTCTTCGTTCGAGCTGCTTGTTTCTAGCACCTTCTAGGAGAGCAGACGTCCCTCACGCTACTCCTCCAGTCAAATCTTGATGTACTCGAAACATTGCCTACATCGGTAGAGATAAGCATATTCCCCCCCCCCCCCCGGGGGAGGGAGTGGCGACCGCTTCTAGGAGGGAATGAGAGGAGTCATCGGAAAGCACGAACCAGCCAAGGAAGATGGAAAATAATTAAAATCGGAAATGTGCCATTGTGTCTTCACAGGATTTCAATTTCGCAGTTGCCCGGGGGGGGGGGGGGGTGGCAGACATTCGCTTTCTCACGTCGATACACATTTTGATAAAGGGTGGTCAAGACTTAGAAAAATTGACAGGTCAAACTGGAATACAGGTTTGGAACGTCCGCATCCGGTAAGTGAGGGCAGGCGGCCAGCGGCGTCCCTGAGAAAAGGTGCCACCCCTGCCCACCCTGGTGGGCCGGGTCCCGGGACGGCCACCCTGTCCTTCTCCTGCTCGATCTCAAGCATCCCCGGGGCCTCGGCTTAGACTCTGCTTCCTTGGGGAAGTCTGCCCTGGTCCCCCAGACTGGACAGGGCCCCCGGTCACATGCCCTTGGAGCTCCCTGAACCTCCTTCCCGGCCCCTGGTGCTGTAACCACTACGCGGGCTCACGGCCGGTGGTTGGACTCCTATCCAGAACCTGTATGAGACTCTGGGCATCAAGAGTACGGAGGATGGCTTTCTTTGCATCGTCACGTATCGCCAGGGTCCAGCGCACAGAGCGGGTGCTCAGGAAATACTTACTGAAGGAAGGGGTAGAGGCAGGAAGGCGCGGACGTGGGGTTCGAACCAGCAGGTGAAGCAGGGCTTCGCGTCGGGAGATGCGAATACAGAGGTACTTATTCCATTACGTTGTCTTCTGCACGCTGATTGAATCTGAGCCCCAGAGTCCCGTTCAGAAACACTCAGCCAGTGGAGTTCGGTGAAAAAGGACCACCTCCGCCTTGTCCAGGAGGACCAGTGTAGACGTCCTCACGTCACGGGGGGCGGGGAGGTGGTGTCATCTTGGGTTGGCGTAGGAGCTCTTAGCACGCTTGAGGTTGCTATCTTCGCCTCAGTGCGATGTAGAGGAAAGGGGTTCCCGGGGGCCCCACGGCACCACCACCGCGAGGCAGCTGGGGTGCTTGGGGTCCTGTGACAGGGCTTTTCCAGCCGGTGTCTGGGCCTGGGTTTAGGGATGAAGGCATGGAAATCCGCCTGTTGAATGCAAGAAGCCTAGACCGTTCTATTCTCCAATAACCTGCCTCCAGTTACGCTCCATTTACCTGCTGCGTTCCCCTGCCATTTGCTTGTCTCTGCTTTCAGGTTTTCTGAGACCCGTTCCTCCACACTGAACCCCGCTCCCAGCCCCTCACGGCGGCTGAGCGCCACCCCCCCCCCCCCCCCCCCGCCATCCCCACCCTTCAGCGGCAGCCCCTGACAGCAACGGGCCCGTCTTTTCGTGCTTCTTAGTTCAGACTACCTATGGAAGAAATGTGACCGGTCCCTCTCCTCTTTGCAGGAGAGATCACAGGCTGGATGCTCTGATGGACGACCGACCTACGGACTCGCTGCCTCCAGAGCAGGTGCCCGGTTAACGCCGCACTGCCTGCATGGTCACCCGCCACGTGTTGAGGTGACATGCTTACGTGTTGGTTAAATCACAGATGTTGCTAACATTGCCTTTACTTGCCTTTTTTACTGTGTGAATGCGTCCGCCGGAAAAATCTACGATCACATGCGTGGCTCGCGTTGTATTTCCACCGGACGGTGCTGAATCACTGGCTGGAGCCGGGAACGAGATCACACGGGAGAAGCTGGGCTGCCCAGAAGGCAGACGCGGCGTGTAGGGACCTTTTCTGCAGAAGGAGGCCCTAAATAACGCAGGGCCTTTGAGTAACGCAGTTATTATCAACGTTCATTCAATAGTTATTCATGGTACGTCCCCAGAGTAGCAGCGTTTAAACATTCTATCACGTTGCATGAATTATCTGTTGCTGTCCCCGATGTTGTGACCAACTTGGTGGCTTCAAGCACCACACGTTAATTATTTTGGTGTCCGTGGGTCAGGAGCACAGGTTGTGGCTTGACTGGGTCCTTCACCGTAGGAGCTCCTGCGGCCGAAATCCAGGTGTTGGTCGGCTCCCATCTCGTCTCTAGCCTTGGCGTGGTCACTCTGGGTGGTCAGGGGCTTCCGTGGTCTTGGTAGAATGTAGCTCCTCGAAGTTGAATGTCTCAAGGACACCAACTTCTTACTGGTGGCTGGAGACCGCCATGTCCCCACTGGTTCCTAGTCACATGGGCTTCCTTGGCATGGCCACTCGTTTTTCACAAGGAGAGAATCTTCTAGCAAAACTGATGTTACAATCTCATGTAAGTAATCATAGAAATAGCATCCCATCATCTTTGCCATATTGGCTCAAAACAAGTCACAGCCCCTGCCCGTGTTCCAAGGGGGGGGGGGTGGCGAGGGAAGGTTATACAAGGGTGCGGACGCCCACAGGTGGTCAAGGGGGCCTCTTCAGTCACGGTCCGCCGCAGTTCTACAGGGCTTACTTTAGAGGTGGAGATGTAATGTAGAACATTCGATGTTCCAGATAATTTAAGAGCCATTAGCTCCCATTCCCCCAAGGAGAAATGGAGGCCCAGAGGGGGAAAAGAGGCTTCAAAGATAGCACAGCGCATGCCAGTGGCCAGATCAGACCCCATGCCAGGGGTCAAGGAGTGACCCCACTCCTTGTCCTTCCTCTATGCCGCACCAGCTCCAACAACAAGAGGTAGAACTGACTCGAAGCAATGGGCTTTGTTCTTAACATGGACAAGGCCATAACGCTCTGTAGATCAGGAGAAGTAGCTGATGGCTGATCAATCCTCCTTGGGGCCGCCATGGCTTTGAACAGACTTCTCTCCAAGGTCAAGCATCTTGCGTCTTGCCCACTATAAGAAGAGAAGCAGAAAGCACCCTGCTGTCTGTGACTGTTAGTAGCCATGGGTTTCCCTGGCAGGTTGGAGGCCCTGCTTGCAGAGACCTTACGAGACAACTCAACCCAACAATTTCGTGGTTGTCCAGCTGGAGACATGCTAACCTGCTCCCAGAGCACCATGGGGATGATACTCCACCACATTCTGGATCTTGTCGGCTACGAAGGTACGTGCACAAAACCCTAAGAGGTGCAGAATAGCATCCCGGAATTTAAGGGTGTGAGAAGTCCTTTAGAGCTAACAGGAATATTTATTCATTTGTTTGTTTATTTTACATAGTAATACATTACTGAACGCCAAGCAAAATCCAATTTATGTGTATTGAAAAGGTATGGGACCTCTAATCATTTTCTGTCTAATTATCCTTTTCCCTCTAAAGTACAACATATTCATAATATAAAATTGTCATTGCATAATAAAATTTCCCTTTCGAACAGCTTCACTGAGGTATAATGGATAAACCACAAAGCACACATACTTTATTTTTTCTATTTTTTAACTTATTTTAATGTTTATTTTTGAAAGAGAGAGCAAGAGAGAGCGTGAGGGGGGAAGGGACACAGAGAGAGAGAGAGAGAGAGACAGAATCCGAAGCAGGCTCCAGGCTGTTCAGCCTGTTCAGGCTGTTCGAGTCCGGGCTCGAAATCACATACCTCGAGATCATGACCGGAGTCGAAGTGGGACGCCCAACCGACGAAGCCACCCAGGCGCCCCACAAAGCACACTTACTTAAAGTACGCAACGCGATGTGTGTATCTTTCTACATACGCCTGTGACACTCTCACCAAAGCCAAGATAATAAGCATATCCATCACCTCCAGAAGTTTCCGCATGCCCCCACTCCCTCCCTTTTCGTGCTTCATTCTTTTGTGGTAAGAACACTTAACGGGAGAGTTAACTCACCTCACAATTTTAACAACGTTGCACGACCCACTATCGTTAGCTATGGGCGATACGTCGTTCAGCGGATCGCTAGAATTCATTCATCTTGCATGACTGCTAACCTCAAACCCGCTGAAAATAGCTCCCCAGCCCCACTGACCACAGACGACAGCGGTGTTGACCCCAGGGTCACAGAGCATATGCCTCATCTAACGCCCCCCCGCCCCCCAAGCTTCTGATTTTGGATGAAAAGGCTGAGGCTTAGGGATAAGCTCAATAACCTGAAGGACCAGGTCTTGAATCTGTGTCTTTCGGAGTCCTACTCCTCTAAATCCCGCCACGCTCTGCAAGAAAATTCTGGCTCGCCTCTTGAGAACGATGGTAGCTTCTACGTTGGTGGATTCTGTGGGCCACATGCTATTTTGCGCACTTCAGACGGACTCATGTAATCCTTACTGTACTCCTGACAGGTGGGAATGATCACGGCTGCCATTTCGCAGGAAGGAAACTGAGGCTCAGAGAAGTCAGGGCCCTTGTCAGGGTCACGCAGCTTATAGGCGGGAGAGGAGTGATTTGAACAGGCTCCGAAGGCTTTGCCACTGCGCGTGCTGGCTCAGGGGAGCACTGTGGCATCAGTGTCACCCCGTTCCTGTTTTCTATGTGGGGAAACTGAGGCTTGCAAAAGTAAAGGGGCTGAGCTGTACCCTATTTTCCAGGCCGGAGGGCCCCCTCCCCAACCCATGTCTCACCAGCTTCACCTTTCAGAGCTAATGGCCTTTAAATGTCCCTGGCTGTCCCGCCCCTCCCCAGGAAGGATGCAGGGTAATTAAAATCCCTCTCTCCCACCCTCCTTTCCCTTTCAACACTTGGTAAACTGTTTTTTTCTTTCCCAGTTCTATCTTTTTAGCCTTCCACAGCTGCTCATTTGGATAAGATCTGGTACCCATGGGTTTCTCTGATGAGCAACATCACAGCCCAGTCCCCTTCCCTTGGGAAGCCAGAGGGAGGGGACAGGGAGAACAGGGAACGTTTCCCATTAAATTGGCCTCCCGCAATCTGCGGAGTTTAATCTGAACTTGAAAGTGGTTTTGATCGGCTTTCCGGCCGCTTCCCCCTTCCGGCCCACCCCTGTCTTTGGACCCAGCACCCTTTCTCTCCCCGGCATTTGGAGGCATTCAAAGTTGTGCGTGTTGGGGTGTGTGTTGGGGGGGTGGGGGGGGGGGAATGAGTGGCCGTGCTTTTAGCTCCATTTTCCAGCTGCCTTTCTGGCCAGACAGAAGCGCTAACTCCAGTCCCTTCCTAGGAGCTGAGGACCAGGTGCTATATTGAGATCTGACCTGGTGTCTGCATTTCAAGGGCATCTCTGTGCAGCGTAGGGCAACTGCTTCCTCCTCCTTTCTCCTTCCTCCTTCCCTAGTTCCCCTCTCACCCTTGACCTTGCCTTCTGCTCTTGGCTCTGACACCTTTTTTCTTTCTTTTTTTTTTTTTCCCCCCCTCCCCAGTAACTGCTTCTGTGCTGCCCTTTTATGCTTTGGAATGACTCACTAACACAGCTCCCTTGCCAAGCAAAGCAAGGTCTGATCTCCTTCTAAACGGTCCAGGATTTGCTGGAAAATAATGTCTCAATGTTCCCAAGCCTCATTATATATTCATTTGGCGGAATGCAGGTTTACAGAGAGAGGGAGACTGTTGCTTACTCCATAAATGAATTTCTGGCGAGGCAATATCCATCCAGATTGAAGGCACCCGTAGGTTCTCTTCTCTCCAGAGGAGCTGGAAGGTGTTATTATTCCAAATAAACCCAATGCATATTCATGACCAGGGGTGGGAAAATTCTGGATGGAGAAAAGCTAGCCAGGCCCTTGGTGTTTACCACATTTTGGTCTGAGATCTGGTCCTGCCACCTCCTTGCTGTGTGACTTTGGGCAAGTTCCCAACCTCTCTGAACCTCAGTTTTCTCAGCAGTATAGCCGGGATAAGGACAGTAGCTACTTCCCAGGTGTGTTCTGGGAGGTCATGGGAGGTGGTGATGCTGAAAAGTTTCCCCAGACCGGGGCGCCTGGGAGGCTCAGTTGGTTAAGCATCCATCCGCCTTTGGCTTAGGTCATGACCTCACGGTTCGTGAGTTGGAGCCACGCATCGTCGGGCTTTGTGCTGACAGTGCAGAGCCCGCTTGGGGATTCTCTCTCTCTCCTCGTCTTTCTCTGCCCTTCCTCTACTCACGCCGTCTCTCTCTCTCTCAAAATAAATAAATAAACTTAAAAAAAAAGTTTCCCTAATTATAGACCATTCTTCTGTATTCATTAGAGCAGCCCCCTAGACATTTCTGCTCTCCTGTGCTGTGTGTGAGTGCGATCCGTGCGGACGTTTATTTTCAAAAGGAATTCTTCACCTCTCTCTCCAGTGTCCTACTGGGGCCACCTTTCACTGATTTGAATATGCTGCCACACACACACATACACACACATATTGAGATTTGAGAGTTTTCTTTTGTTAGAAAAAATCGGGGAAACAGTGCTTCTTCATCATATGACTGTGAGCGTGCTCAGTGCGAGAAGGACCCCCGAGGACGTCGATAGTACTGAGAAGTCTTGATGACTCAGGTGTCTCTCCATCCCTAAGTTGATGTGGACATTCTGCCATCATAACTGCACCCTGCATATGATGTCTTGTGTCCCCTATAGGGACGCAGCCACCATCGGCCATCTATGCTGGTAGGAGTCATTCACACCTTACTTACGCGTAGTCCAAAAGAAGGATGAGTTGCCGTGAAGGGTGTCGAGAGTGAGACAGTGTGGGAGCAGAGGGGAAATTGGTACCAAAAAAAGAAAAAAACAACCAACAACAACAGGAAAATGACTTCAGAAGCTTGATGCTTCAGAAGTTTCACTGATGCACTCGCTTGGATCATCCCTCTTATTCTTTCCAGCATCACGGTTTTAGTACAGGACCCTGGAATCCTTTGTCGGGATGGCTGAAGCGGTCTGCGTACTGTACTCTTCGCCTCTGGAATCAACCATGCCGGTACCAGCGCCCGTCTTTCTACCCTGAGCCAAACTGTGAGCGGCGAGAACTAATTCTGTCTCTCTGAAGGCTGCATCGACGCGTGATGGATCTCTCAGGCTCCTTCCGTCTCTGAGCACCTGGGGGTCTAGATGGCCGGTGTCCCCTGGGAGGGGCACCATTCACTCACCAGGGTGTCTCCTCACTGTGTAGGCGGAGGGAACACAGACGCAGGCTG
The DNA here is from genome assembly GCF_028018385.1 of Neofelis nebulosa. Classification (NCBI taxonomy): domain Eukaryota; kingdom Metazoa; phylum Chordata; class Mammalia; order Carnivora; family Felidae; genus Neofelis; species Neofelis nebulosa. Next base: position 15,456,672 of record NC_080793.1, read on the forward strand.
AACTCTCTTGGGGTCCCAGCCATCATCTGCTGCTGTGCCACCTCAATGGCTCGTGTTCCAGAAGACTCCTACCTGCGGTGCTCGGCGGCCACCTGGCGTTATCCATCTGCTCGAGAGCTGCTGACCAGAGAGCAGGCCCTGCAACGTGTGGGTGTGAATTGGCTGTGAAATCTGCCTCCGTCCCCCCTTCCCCCCCCCCCGTGATGGCCGAGCCCACGTGTGTGTGGGAGCGGCGAGGGCCTTTGTCCCTGCCTCTTTGGTGGCACACATCTTAGAGGTAAAAACAGGAACAGGTGGTTGATTAAATAAACATGTCACTGGAAGTCCAAGTAACACGGCAAAAAATTGGAGTTTCCATCAGGACCTGGTAAAGAGCCCTTGATCTGCAGTCAAGATTCTCATCTTGATTTCATCGCTGAACTTGGACACATCACTGCCCCTTGCTGGGTTGGGTATCCCCCCCCTCCCCAAAATAGGGATGGGAGGGATGTGTTGATCTGATCAACTTTAAATCTCAGCGCTGTGCTTTGCGAACTTCGCAGCACGCGTAGGTCATAAGCTGTCGTTTCCTTTCATTGTAACATTTCTGAAATGGATTTGCATCTTACAGTCGGGGGCACGTCCTAGTTTAATTGACAACATTTGTTCTTTGTGGGTGATACCGAAATGATGGTGTGTCGTGCGATGGGTGGCATATGGAATCGGATGAATTATGCGACGTTCGGTATTCCTTCCTTCTTGTGATCCGATGAACCAAATGAAGGAACCGGCTCTCGCCGTGGATAGTGTCTTCTTTCTATATCACTTTTCATGCTAAGCTAGCTGGTTGTAACAGCTAGGATCGTGGTTAGCTGTATGGAAAAGACGCTCCCCAAATAACAGTGGCTTTACAAAAATCATGTATTTCTTTCTCACATACAAGAATTCCAGAGGGAGGCAAGCCGGAGTTGGCCTGCTCAGGCTCCAGGTTTCCCATTATTATTTCAGCTTTTTTCCATCCCAATGTCCTCCGGGGCACCTTACAGCCCAAGATGGCAGATGGAGTGTTAGCTTTTGATGACCAGAAGGAGGAAGGGGCACACAGGATCCATCCTCGTAGGTCCAGTTCCCATGAGAAGGTCTTCTTGGAATTGTCCCACGATTCTGTCTGATCATGTGACCAGCACTTGGTCACATGATCAACCATCGTTAAAAGGGAGGTTTGGAAATACAGTTTTTGGTCGATGCCTTGATGCTCCAAATAATATTGGAGTCTGCTACTAAAGGGAAAAGGGAGTGTTGCTCTGTGGTAGGCCACCAGCTGTCTCTGCCACGTCACTGAGGTATGACGGCTATGAATCTGCAGATCAGGAGGAAATTTGTCTAATTTCATTTTTTCTTGGTTGTCTTAGTTTTCTCATATACATAATGTGGTTAATGATGTTTCTACCTAATGGAAATAATTTTTGCTCAAATTATGTGAGGCACAGAAAGGAAACAGTTCCTTAAATAAAATAGACCCCCTAACATGAAGAGATGGGAGGTTTTTAGTTTATCGAGAAAAGCTTTAAGAGAATAAAGAGCATCATGAGCAGGTCTGTTTTTCTTAATGTTTATTTATTTTTGAGACAGAGGGAGACAGAGCGCGAGTGGGGGAGGGGCAGAGAGAGAGAAGGAGACCCAGAATCGGAAGCAGGCTCCAGGCTCCGAGCCATCAGCACAGAGCCCGACGCGGGGCTGGAACCCACGAACTGTGAGATCATGACCTGAGCCGAAGTCGGACGCCCAACCGACTGAGCCACCCAAGGACCCCTGAACAGGTCTGTTTTTCAACCTCCTGCTGATCTTTGTTCCTGAACTTTATTCTTCCCTTCAGGCATGAAAAGAGGCTTCCAGTTCTCTTCATCATCTATGCCTCAGTGTCCCGCCCAGACTAGATTCGAACATTCTGGGTTTATGGGCATCTATGTCTTGAAAAATGGCGTTGCCCTTGTTTCTAGTCTGGTTCCTGGACACCTTCAAGGTATTCTCTTTTCACTTCAATTGCAGACCCTCATTCTGTCGCTTAATCTCCTTTCCTTCCTTCTGCTGGTGACAGACACAGGACACTCTGGGCTCTAGTGGCTGTCAGGGGTGTTTTCACAGGAGCATGGAGATCATTTTGAGGTCAGGAGGATACTGTAAGAGCACAGCCACCTGGGTTTAATCTCAGTGCTGCCTTTTGTATCACTGTGACTTCAGAAAAATCTCTCCCCCCTGCCCCACCATCACCTACAGTTTCTTTGTTGGGAATGTAAAGACGGCTGGAAAGATTGAAATCTACTCTCTACTGGGAATCATCGGCTCCTTCCTTAGCACACTTGTGTGAACAGAAATGAAGGTCAGAGGTGGGCAGTGACTTGCCTGTGGTCACAAAGCCGATATGGGTATCAGATCTTTAAATCAAATGCATATCGGGGTGCCTGGGTGGCTCAGTCGGTTGGGCGTCTGGCTTTGGCTCAGGTCGTGATCTCACAGTGCGTGGGTTCGAGCCCTGCGTCGGGCTCTGTGCCGACGGCTCAGAGCCCAGAGCCTGCTTCCGATTCTGGGTCTCCCTCTCTCTCTCTCTCTCTCTGCCCTCTCCTGTTCATGCGGTCTCCCTCTGTCTCTCAAAAAGAAACATTAAAAAATTTTTTAAATCAAACGTGTATTTTCTGGTTCTCAAATGGCCGACTTGTACTCGCATTCCAACTCCAGAAACCACCGAGCATATAATTTTGTATCTTTAAAATCTGCATTACAAAATTAAATGCTTATGTTAGGCAAGAGGCTGGGCTCCTGTTCAGCACATGGGATGTATCTGACGTGGGGGGAGTAGGTCCGGGTGGCTGGTTTCATTTGTCTCTCTTCCAGTATTTGAAGAAATCTTCAGTGGTGACAGGAGCCACGGAGCACCCATGACATCAGCCTGACCTTCTGGACTGGTGGGGTCAGAGAGGGGTTGTTCCCTGACAAAATTCAGAACAAGGCAGACGTCCCTTGGACGTGGCTGTCCACAGGGTGCCAACAGCTGCCGCCGTTGAGAAGGGCCGGGCTGGAGGCTGATAACAGGGTGACGCTGTGAGACAGGCATGGCTCTCACTTGGGGCTTGGGCTGGGAAATACCTGTGACAATAATAAAATCCCCTGGGGCACTGCTCCAGGGAGACGGGCAATGTCCTGCTGCACATCTAACCAATGTCCCCAAGCTTACAGATAGCGTTGACTGATGAATGGCGGGCATTGGCTAATGATGACTGCAGCCGCTCAGACTTTCCTTCAAGAAATGACTCGTGGCCCAGCAGCAAGGACTGTAGTTAGATGGCAGCATTCAGCTGATAGATGTTTTGGGGTCTTATTCCTCTCGGGGAGCCCCTGTTTCTCAGATAATAGTTTTCTTTTTCCCATTGCTTGATTAACCCAAGAGACGTTGATGAACTCCCATCAGGGGTGTGCCATAATCAAAGAAATCCAAGGTGGAGATCAAAGATGTTCTTAAAAAAATGGATCAAGGGGCGCCTGGGTGGCTCAGTTGGTTAAGCGGCCGACTTCGGCTCAGGTCATGATCTCGCGGTCCATGAGTTCAAGCCCCGCGTCGGGCTCTGTGCTGACAGCTCAGAGCCTGGAGCCTGTTTTGGGTTCTGTGTCTCCCTCTCTCTGACCCTCCCCTGTTCATGCTCTGTCTCTCTCTGTCTCAAAAATAAATAAACGTTAAAAAAAAAAATTAAAAAAAAAAAAAAGTGGATCAAGGGTGTAGTAAGCTGAGTACTAAGGAGACCCGATTGAGGATGTCACAACCCCCGTCCTCAATGAGCCTAATGGGTCTAATAGGCAGAGGGCTGAGAACACCTGCCTGCTCCGGGCAGTGACGCAGGGAGGAAGGATGAGAGGGGAGTCAGCTCCTCCTAAGAGTTGGGCAGGTTTCACGAGGTGCTGGCATTAGCTTTGGACTTTGAAGGGGAGAGCGTGTAGGCCAGAAGTGGGGGAATTGCCTGGCAATCACGGACCCGCGTCTGTATGAGGAGAAGCAAAGAGGAAGGGAGTTGTGTCCCGTGCTAAGCGAACAGGGAACTAACTGTTCACTTTGTCACTCTGCCTGGAGCTACCTCTCTGGCTCATTCTGCTCTCTCTCATCCTTGCTCTTTACTTCTAGCCTCAAAGTCCTTCAATTTCTTGGCTGATCTGGAGATCACCTTTGGATCTCACCTGTGTTGATCCTTATGCCTGGAAGCTTCTCTTCCCCTCCACCTCTTAGTCTAGCTAACTGCAACTAGGTTCAAATGTCACTCGCTCGGGGATGTCTTCCTGACCCACTAGCAGAAATTACGACCACGCATCGGACATGCCCGTTGCACTCTGTGGCTGACTCTTGTGATGTCACAACTGTTGTGACATCTATCTCTGTTTTCCCACAAGCTCTACAAGGCCCACCACTGTTTTCCCAGTGCCCAGCATGGGCCCCAGAACACAACAGGTACTCAATTGTCATTAGTGGAATGAATGAACGACAAGGATGACATTGGCCAAGCAGGTCACTAGCAACTCTTGAAAGCTCTTGAAAGCTGAGTCAAGGAGTTTGGGTTTTATCATTCAGCCAAATGGTGAGCCTTATACCCCAAGTATGAAAACGCCGTCTAGCAAACCTGCACGGGAAGCACGAACAGATATAGACGGCGTCTCACGGATCTTTTCAGCGATTCCTTGAGAACTTCTAGGTCATGCCTTTTATCCCCACGAAGATAAGCATAAAGCTCAGCGACGTTGAACTAGGCGACCCGGTCACTAACTGGGCTGATGGCAGAGTCAACTCAATGTCAGGCCTAATGACTACATTCCGGCTCCTTCTTTCTTATTGTGCTAATGCTCTTAGAAGAAAGAGCATCTGGAAAACTTGAGATAATTGGGAAGCCGCAGTAGATAGTAGCTGTGGATGAAAAGACTTGTATATTCTCCCGGGGTCCCTGGCACAGGGCAGACCCAAATGACTGAGAACACAGCTGGTGGCTTCGTGGAAGAAGTCATTACGTGGACCAGTCTTTCCTAAGCCAAATAATGAATAATAGTGCATAATTACTGAAAAGAAGGGGGCCATTTACGTCCTTGTAAATCGTTTTCAAGGGATTCCTTTTAGCGTTTCCTGTTGCTGGATTTTTTTCTGCTCATTTCTTCGGCCATTCCATTTTGCTTGAGACGCAAGCGGAAACACACGCCCGGCCCGAGCTGTCTTTTCTAGAGAAAAAGGAAGGCCGCCGTGTGCAAATGCTAGATGGGTTCTGTACGCATCTTTTCCGATGTCCGGATCCCTCCAAAGGCACCAAGTGGTGTTCTCCGGGTCGGCTTTGGATTAAGAGAGATGAGTTGCCTTGACTACAGGTTTTAGGGACACAGCGAGGAAGCGGGAGTCAGGACAGAAGTTCTAAACCTGGCTCATCATTAGAATGACTTGGAGGTGTGTTTAAAACTATAGAAGCCTCACCCTTGGAGACTTGGCTCTTACAGGGCTGGGAATTGATTTTTATTTTTATTTTGAGAGAGACAGAGAGAGTGGGTGAGAGAGCATGCATGAATCGGGGAGGGGCAAAGAGCTGGGGAGAGAGAATTCCAAGCGGGCTCTGCACCGTCAGCACAGAGCCTGGGGTGGGGCTCGAACCCACGAACCACCAGATCATGACCAGAGCCGAAATCAGGAGCCGGACACCCCACCGACTGAGCCACCCGGGCGCCCTTCACATTCCCTCTTTGAGGTAAGTACATTCATTCTGCTTTGTGGGGAAGGCATTCAGAGATGTTAGACGATGTAAGACATCAATGCCAGGATACGAACCCAGGCTCCGACCCGAGAATCCACACTTTTCCCCCTAGACCGCCCTGCCTCGGGATCGGGGATCAAAATTGTGTCCTGAGGAAATAAGTGGAGCTAGCCAAGTACCATTTTGTCAGGAGAACCGTGCGGCAGAGGCTGTAGAATCAGTCGGATCTGGGTTCAAATCCCAGGACCACCACTTAGCGGGTTTAGAAATCACAGTGCCCTTCTGAGTTTCTGTTTCCTGAAACGGAGCAGAAACTAAAGAAAAGTGTGTCGGGACGATAATGGAGTAAACCAATAAATGGTCGAGATAAATTTAGGTAGTGGCTGGGGCTTGAGAAAAGCAGACCGCGACCACGTGTACGATGGGAGGCGATGGGCGTAGGGAGATGGGGTCAGTGCCTACGATGGGGTGGCCAGAGAAGACCTCATGAGGTGGTGTGTTGTCATAGGATTCAATAAATAGGAAACGGACAAACTTGGAAGATCTTGGGATGGAGCCGTCCAAAAAAAGAGAGAAGAGCAGAAATGGAGACCTCTACGTGGGAATATGCCCAGCGGGTTTGAGGAACAGAAAAGAAGGCCAGTGGTGGGGACAATAAGGAGCCAGTGCGGGGTCAGGGGAGATCGGTCAGAGAGGCAGACAAGCAGCACTGTCCCTTTGATGGTTCAGGAAATTCAGGACAGGGCTTCCTCCCCAATAAAATAGGAAAGCGGATGACGATGACCTTAATACGTAGACTCAGGAAGTCTGAGTAAGCAGCCTGTGACCGACACCGCGTCGTTCAGGGTGACGCCGGCTGCTGGGACAAATAAGCCTCTTGTCGCCAATGTAACAGGTGTTGTGGGTGTTCTCGGTCGACCGGTTTCTCTCTGGCTCGCTGGCCCAGGTCCCTTCCATCGTGAGTCTCTGCCATCCCCTGGGTCCTCGGGGTCCCTCTGCACCCGGCGCATGAAGGGGAAAGCAAGTGTATGAAGAAGGCGTGTCCTCTCATCAAACCCCTTCGTCCAGAAGTGACACGCGTGGCTTCCGCTCACAACGGGACAGCAAGAACCAGCCACGTGTTCCCACCCAGCTGCAAGGGAGTCTGGGAAATGTAGTCCATGCTGGAGCATCTCCCGGGAGGAGCCCACACGGAGGAAGGAGAGCACACGCTCTGGTCCACAGAGAGGCATTTCTGCCAGAAACACCAAAGGAAGAGAGTTTTACCTCGTCTGCCAGGGTCAGCGGCGAGGTGTGCGGGAAGGCGGCTCGCGTGAGGGCCCAGGAGACCACTCCCCCCACCGTGTGCCTTGCGGCCCTGGGTGGGAGCTTGCGATGCCCTGTGCTTTCTTTGGGTTGGAAAAAGATCCCTACAGGTCAGCAGGCCTGGGGTCTCAACCGACTCTCCTGGAATGACCTTAAGCCAGTGACCAACACTTTGGAGTATCAAGAGGTTTTCCTTTCCTAATCTGGGGCCCGTTCTCACTCGTGGAAGTGAACCAGAGAGAGATGCTATGAAATTCACATTTGGAAGGCAGTCGTGGTGTCACAGACACACAGGGCTTAGAAGATGGCCTCAGCTTAAAGGGTTTTTTTGATCGCCTATTTATTTTTTTGAGAGTGCGAGAGAGACGAGGGGCAGAGCGAGAGGGGGACAGAGCGTCTGAAGCGGGCTCTGTGCTGACAGCAGAGAGCCCGACGTGAGGCTCGAACCCATGAACCATGACATCATGACCTGAGTCAAAGTCAGATGCTTAACTGACTGAGCCACCCAGGCACCCCTAGCTGAAAGCTTCTGTAAACAGAGGAGGGACCTTAGCCGAGTTACTTACCTTCCCCGAAGAGGTTACAGATACTCCTGTAGTTTTTTGGTTGAGCGTCCACTCATGAAACAAAGAATTGCTGAGTGTCTTTCCTGGGTTCTGGAATAGCAAGTTAAATGGCTAAAGTCCCCACGTCATGGAGGTCGCATTCTAGCACAGGAAGACAAGTCACTAAACACATGACCAAATAAATACGTAACACACTGGAGGGCAGTAAGTCCTGAAGAGGAAAACAAAGCAAGTGCCAGGACCCTGTGGGGTGCGATAGGGAGCGTGCTGGGCGGTCAGGGACCGTGTGAATTCTCATATGCCCTTTGAACAGAGACTCAAAGGAAGGGAGAGTGAGCTGTGTGTATGTATATCTGGAAGGACATCATTCCAGGCAAGGAGAAGAGAAAATGCCCGTCCTCTTTGGACATCTGTTTATGGAGCTGTTAAAGACAGACTGGGTAATCTTTGAGAGAATCTTTGTCCTCTATTTGTTCAAAATAATTACACTGACTTGGTGTGGAGTAAGAAACTAAATTTTGGTTGAAATGGTTGCTTTGCAGTTCCCTGAGTTAATTTCATATGAATAACCTATATGTCATCTCACAGCTCAGGTAAGTGGGGGAAGCGTGTGAAACTCTCTACCGAGGGCCATGGGCTCAGAGGTCAGTTTCTCTTCGTTTTCCATCGCAGGAAAGTGGCGGGGAGGGACAAAGTCAGTGGGTGTGAGATGGTATGAGCTTACAGGTGTCTGTTCTCAAGGGTCTCCATCTATCAAAAAGTCGTAATTGCTGGGTTAACTCCACAGGGTTGCAGATGTGCGAATTAAGTGAAGAAATGGAAGGAAGGGCCCTTGACAAACTTCGTGCTGGTCGGTATCTTTAGTTTCAGGTTAAGGAGACCTTCCCCGCAACTTGGTCTAAAACCCATTTTTGGAGGAAGGTCCATAAGGGTGAAATCCATGGTCCCCTAACATCCAGAAAAAAAGGTACCCACACCCAATTTCAGAGAAGGTCAGACCCCTTCTGAAAACCATCCTATGAGGGTCAGGTTAAAAACCCCTTTTAAACCACTTGGTTGACATGTCTTTTTCAACAGATAACACGTAGTGGGGTTTTTTTTAAAGGAAGAAAGGGGGAAAATGGACACAAAAAGACCATGTTGTAGAATGGTGTATTGACCTAGGTTATTACCAAATGTTTACGAGGATTCATTTGTGTGTAGACATGTGTGGGTTAGTGCAAATCATCAGATTCTGTGCCTTTGGGTTAGTGCAAATCATCAGATTCATGATGGTGACGGGGACAGTGCATTGGTTGTGGGTGAAAACACACGCACGAGCACAGCTGTGAGTCTCGGCAGGCATATCTTTTGGTTCACATGCATCTGTCTATGCGTGTATGGGCAGGTGTGGGTAGGCTTCAATGTCCGTGTGCTTTTGTTAGATTCTGTTGGAAGTGTGGCCTTTTGGATCAATGCACCAAAAGATGAATCTCATGTAGAAGAGGGCCTGGCCCCAGGGCTGGCATCCTTCAAGGTTGTCTGAAAAACCCATTTGCAGGCAGATGCTAGCACAGTCTAGTTCAAAAAACACTGACCATATCCAGAATCGTGTCTGCTTGTCTGCTGATTTTCTGCAAGTTTTAAAGAGAAAAGGCAAACATAATTCTCTTTTTGGTCTTCTGTTGTTTTTCCTGCCTCTGTTCCTTCTAGTGATGGAGAGCCAGAAAGGAGAAAAGAGTTTCTGCCAGGAAATACATTCCTTCTGAATTCCAGCGACTTTCAGGAGGGAGAGTGTAGAACATGGTGGTGAGAATTTGAGCCTGGGAGTTAAAATAAGTGAGTTCTAATCTCGTCTCTACCATTACCGGCTGGCACACAATGGACAAATCACTGAAGCTTCCTGAGCTACCAATCGCTCCTTACTAGGATGGGGATGATGTCTATTTTGCCAGACGTTGGCGTTGTTGAGGCTATGCTATAACATATACGATGGCCTGCACAGAATAAACATATATTTAGTTTATTAAACAAATAACAATTTCATGTGTAGTCAATCAAATGTAAAATGCTTGAAAGAATTAAATAGTGCTTCCTTTCCTGTGGTGGGCTTTCTGGATTAACTTAGAAAAAAAAGCTGGGAAAAAAAAAAGAAAAAAAGAAAAACAGCTGGGAAAATTCTTGTTGTGTATTTATTTAAAGCAGATGTTTGCGGGGGCGCCTGGGTGGCGCAGTCGGTTAAGCATCCGACTTCAGCCAGGTCACGATCTCGCGGTCCGTGAGTTCGAGCCCCGCGTCAGGCTCTGGGCTGACAGCTCAGAGCCTGGAGCCTGTTTCCGATTCTGTGTCTCCCTCTCTCTCTGCCCCTCCCCCGTTCATGCTCTGTCTCTCTCTCTGTCCCAAAAATAAATAAAAAACATTAAAAAAAAATTAAAAAAAAAAAAATAATAAAGCAGATGTTTGCTCAGCTCCTACTTTATGCCAGGCACTGTGTTAGGGGCTAGAGACACAGTGGAAAACAAATATAACAATAATCCCTATGAAAGGAATTTACAGCCTACTGAGGGAGAGAGGCATTAAGCAGGCAAATGAGTAAATATATAAATAGAATTAAAACGGTGGCAAAAGCAATAATAATAATAATACAAATGAATGCCATGAGTGAGTAATAGAAGGTTCTAATTGAGCCTGTGTCATCGTGGAAGGCTTCCCCGAGGAGGTGACTTTTAACCTGAGATCTGAAGGGGATTGCTTGAGTTGGTATGGAGCTAAAGCAGTCCCTAAATTCTGCCAGTTAAGATCTGCTTTCTCTCCTGTGATTCTGTGGAACAAACATGAAATTGAATTCCTATTCTGTGCTGGAAAGTAAGTAAAGGGAAGGGTGAAGGGATCTATGTAAGGAGAATATTAAGAGATAAATCTTATTTTTATATTGTAGTCTCTTTCCTTCAAACTGTTCCTAATCCCCTGACTTTTGATTCATAAAGAGATAGAATTTTCTTTCACGTTAGAGCCTTGCCTATAGACAAAGAGCAGTTTTGCAACAAATGATTTATGTTCTGAGATCTGGAGAGATTTTACTCATAAAAATATTCCAGCCATCTATCTTGATCATCTGAATATCAGAGCCCGGCTTGGATACTTCTGAATTAACTGCAGATTAAATTATTCAAGCCAGTTGGAAAAGTCTAAGAGCGGTAGGGAGTTGGGGGGGGGTCACAGAAGGAGGCTCATCACCACTGTGATTATATCCTATTTAGTCCAGAGGCTTATTGCAGGATGAAAGGCAGGAGAGGTGGAAGTGAAGACTGGGTCTGGGGGGGGGGCATATTTCCCGGGTGGGTGAGTATTTAGTCATTAACACATTTATTGAGCACATACTATGTGTTAAGCAGGGAGGTTGCAGTGGCGAGCATGTTAGGTATGAGTGCTGGTCTTGCGGAATTTACGGTCTGACGGAAGAAGGAGATGATGAAACAAACAAGATATCTACCGATACATCTCCGTCCCAGCATTGCTGCAATTTAGTGGAAAGAGCATGGGTCAGACCATGTACCAGCCTTCCAGACATCATGGCTTCACTCCCTCCATCAAGTAATTCTCCCTCTCCTATACATGCATTTATTCCACCATCCACCTGCTATTCAACAAGCATTTTTCTTTTTTCAATGTTTATTTATTTGCGAGAGAGAGAGAGAGAGAAGGAGTGGGGGGTGGGGAAGGGCAGCGAGAGGTGGACAGAGGATCTGAGGTGAGCTCTGCGCTGACCACGGTGACCCTGATGTGGGGCTTGAACCCAGGAACTGTGAGATCATGACCTGAGCAGAAGTCGTTCACTCGACTGAGCCACCCAGGTGCCTCCCAACAAGTGTGTCTTCTGAGTTTCTATTCTGCTTTCTCTTTGGTGTAACCAGGAAATGGATGAGCCCCAGAAAATGGATGAGACGGGGCCTCCACGTTCAGAAAAGCTCAGAGCCTCATGGTAACAAATGGTCACTCTTGCAAATCATTTCAGTGCAAGGCAGAATTGTAAGTGCCTCAAAAAGAGTTTCATTCCAGAGGTCGTGAGGGCCCAGAGGGAACAGACATCTTATTTAGCTGGGTAATTGACTTTATGGAAGAAGCCAAAAATTCAACCAATATATACTGAGTGCCTTCCTCTGATCCAGTCTCTGGGCTAGATTCTGGAATTAACAAAGATGATTAGACAGTGGTGCTTCCCAATGGCAGCTTCTAGTTTGAAAGATGGGACAGACGTTTCGCCGATATTTTCGGTACAACGGGGTCATTCATCCACTTAACAAATCTCTCCCAAGGATCTACCACGGGCCAGTCTGTGTGCTACTCTATGTGGATACAAGGTGAGCAGGGTTGACCTTCTCCTCCCCTGTGGTACTTATCTTCAGGATTACAATATGGTGGACGGATTTTGTTATTTTACTGGGCATTACTGGTTTTAGTTGCTGCCAGGTGGGGTAGGTGATGAGGGGCCCCCGGGGGACTAACTTGCCTACCGGAGTCAAAGAATTGGCTATCCAATGAACAAGGTTATAGTGGGGGTGATTCAACACAGAGCCTTCCCCCAAAATTCCAAAAGAAAAGGTGAACTGGGGGGGCCAAGCAGAAGATGTGAGACACTGGGAAGTTGGGTAGTCAGCAAACAAATGGAAGGTCTGTTGGGAAGGAGGGAAGAAGACAAACATTTACTGGGCACACACCAGGGCAGGCATTGTACTAGCTATCTTCCATGCAGAATTTCTTTCATTCTTTGCAACGGGCAATGACGAGAGAAAGTCAAGGCCCAGACCCATGTAGGACCTGGGATCCAGACATAGTATCAGAAGTGGTCTGAGCTAACCGTCTAGGAAATCAGGCACACGGGGCTGGAGGAAAAGAGAGGATGGGGCTTTGAGAAGGAGAAGGGGGTAAAGGAATGAGAAAAGTGTTGAGGTTTCAACACTGAAAATGAGTGAGAAGTCAGGCAGAGCGCTGGCTGTCCTTCCTCACGTTGGAATGAACTCTCGAGCCATCTGCTGGTGAGGGTCAGTGGTGACCTGTGCAGACGGACAAGGGGCAAGATGGGCAAGGCCTGGCATAAAGGAGCAGAGCCGGACTGTTTCTGATATATTTCACCCACCAGGACCTCTGACCTCCTCTGAACGTCCCCCATGTCCAGATTAGATAAGGTAACAGAGATAGGGAATCTTACAGTTCCTGGGGGTTTTATTCATAGAAAATGCATTAGAGTGTTCAATCACAAGTAACTAAAACTCAACTCAACTCAACTCAACACCAACTAAGATATTCCAGATAACTTATTTTTAACTATAATTCACATACCCTACGATTCACCCACTTGAATTTTTTTAAAGTTTATTTATTTTGAGAGACAGAGAGAACAGAGGAGGGGCAGAGAGACAGACAGAGAGAGACAGACAAAGAGAGAGAGAGGGAGAGAGAGAATCCCAGGCAGTCTCCATGCTGTCAGCACAGAGCCCGGTGCTGGGCTTGAACTCACGAACCATGAGATCATGACCTGAGCCGAAATCAAGAGTCTGAGACTTAACTGACTGAGCCACCCAGGCGCCCCAACAATTCACCCATTTAAAGTGTATATACAATTCAATGGTTCTCCATAGTCAATGTTGGATCATTTTCATCGCCTCATAAAGAAATCCCATATTTTATAGCTATCATCCCCCCTCAACCTGCATCCCTCCTAGCCCCGTAAGCAACCACTAACTAGTCTTTCTGTCTCTAAAGATTCCGTGCTTTGGACACTTCCTATGAGTGGAATCATAGAATGATAGAATAATATAATGTGTGGTCTTTCATCACTATCTTCTTTGACTTCGCAAATTATTTTTGAGGTTTATTCATGTTGTAGCATACATCATTACTTCATTTCTTTTATGGCTGAATAATATTCCATTTTACGGATATACCACATTTTGTTTCATCAACTGATGGACACTTGGGTTGTTTCCACCTCCCGGATATTATGAAAAATGCTGCTGGAAGCATTTACGCACGAGTGTTTGGCAGACAGATGTTTTCCCTTCTCTGGGGTCTCTACCGAAGAGAGTGGAATTGTAGGTCATTTGGTAATTCTGTGTTTCGGCATCTGACGAAATGCTAGGCTCTTTTCCAAAGTGTCTGCACCACTTTACATTCCTGTTGGCATTGTATGAGGATTCGGATTCCTCTCTGTTTTCACCAACCTTTGTTAGTATGTGGCTTTTTAATTTAGCCATCCTAGCACGTATGAAGTGATTTCCCATTGTTTTGATTTGCATTTCCCTGGTAACTAATGACATTGAGCATCACTTTGTGTGCTTATTAGTTAATTGTACATCTTCCTTGGAGAAATGCCTATTCGGAATCTTTGCCCATTGTTTTAAAAAGTTTGTCTATTTGGGTGGGGGGCAGAGAGTGAGGGGGAGAGAGACGATCCCAAACGTGCTCTGCCCTGACAGTGCTAGATCTCACAAACTGTGAGATCATGACCTGTTTTTCATTGCTTATCATTCTCTCTGTTATTGAAGACTATTTTTGTCTGAATATTCTCAAGGTATTGTGGATTTCAGGTGAGGCTAGATCCAGTGGCTCCACAATATAATCAGAGACCTTTTTTCTTTATGTATCTTATTTCTGCCTTCCATTATATTGGTTTCCTTCTAAGCTTGGCTCCTTTAGTGGTTGAAAAATGGCTGTGGTTGGGTCAAAACTTCCTTTGTCCTACCCAGTGGCAGAGAAAGGGTGTTCCCTTCCCCGACATAAAAATCTTGGACTTATTTTTGATTAGCTTGATTTAGGTCATGTGACCACCTCTGAATTAATCACAGTGGTGATGGAACGGGAATGGTACAGATTAGACTGGACCATTTGAGAGGCATTTGAAGAGGTGGGATTGGGCGTGGCTCCCACCTCTCCCTCAAACGCACAACGAGGAGGGTTAGGATAGATGTCGGAAGGGCAACCAACATAATCCACTGTAGCGCTTTAGTAATTACAAGTTTTGGTAGCTATTTGATTAATGCCTTCCTAGTAGAGGATCAAGGCAGGGGCCATACTTCTCTTGCTTATTTGCATTTAGAACACCACCCTCATCATGTTAATGGACAGATGTGGGGCAGGTACTGTGTTACGTGTTCCTTGTGTATTAAAACACTAAACAGTTGATATTAGTATTATCGTCCCCATTTGACACGTGAAACATCCAGTAAGTGGTGGAGCTGGGATGTGAACCCAGACAGGCTGAAGACTGGGTACTCTTGACCTCCTTCCCCATGGATGACAAATAATTTTCGCCTTTGCAGGTTTTGGGGCAACATGTGGCACAAAAGAGGCATAGGCACTCAAGAAGTATCGGTTTGAATTGGGATTGAATTAAATTCTAATATTTTAAAATAAAAGCATGGATTCCTCTTGTCATGGCAGGAAGACTAGTAGAGGTCAGAGACCAGAGTGAAGAACCAGGTGGCTGGACGAGTTCACCAGAAGCCCCTGCTCCCGCCCCAGCTTAGAGATGCAGGTCTGGGTCAGAATGTCTGAGGTCCCATGTGTCAGTCAGACACATCTTTTGACCTTCAGTGAGCTCTCCTCTCGGGAGGTCAGACCGGCTTCCCAACGTTCATGAGTGAGTGCCGAAGTCCAGAAATCGAGTTTGAAATGAGGCTTTAAATGCCTTCTGCAATAAATAATTGAAAAATCCTGTACGTTTCCCCCCCCTCCATCCATCGAATCAAAAAAAGAAATAATGTGAGATCAAAACCCCCAGAAGAATATGAAGAAAAATATTCAGAAAAGATACGGGTGCTCGGCATAGAAAACATCTTCTTTTCCCAGCATCAAAAGAAGCTCCCAGTTTATCAGACATTTTCATGTGGGCTGCAGCATGTTGGGATGAGAATAAAAACAGAGCAGTGAATTCTAGGTCATTAGACTGGAAAGTCCGCTGAAATAAAGCGAAGTCCTGCCTTTCCCTTGAGACAGACATGTTTGCAAAAGATTTACTCAATGTATGACTATTTCCTAATTTGCTTTCCCCGCATTTGGGATTGAAAGATTCCTTATAGACTGATGTGTGGATTGTCACAGAGCTGGCAGGGCCACGGCTGAAATTCTATTAGATCTTTGGCCCTCTGTGCTTTCAAGAACAGAAGATGGAGGGAAAAGGCACACACGGGCTAAAGTCTTCTATCACGTTTGTAGCTGGGTGGCTTCGGTCAACTTGTTTTACCTTCGTTTTGCTTATTTGTGACATTGGGAAAATACCCACGGTGTAAGACTGTGGTGAGGTTTAAGTAAGACAATATACATCAAGGACCCAGGTGGAGAATTTGAGATGGCCCGGTAGCTAAATAGATTATAAAATAGAATTATACATGCTAGCATATGGAGAAGATGTAGCTTATACCAGTAGAAAATGGCTTTCCTAAGCCTAAACCCTGGAACGAGGTAGACTTTCCACCCAGCCATCTGCAACACTGGCCCACACAACACCTCCTCGCGTGGGGCAGGTCTAGTGTAATGTTTCTGCATGGCCAAGAGCGTTTCTGAGCGAATGGTTTGTGCAAGCAGGCTGGTTCCTCAGAGGGAAGGGAGAAGAAGGGACAGTGGCAAATCAAAACCCCGAGATCAAATCAAAACAATGAGACGCCACTAGGTTGGCCATAATAAGGAAAGACGGTAACAGGCGTTGAAGAGGGACGTCGAGAAATGGAAGCGTCACTTATTGACGACGGGAATGAAAAATGGCGCGGCCACTTTGGAAAGCAATTCGGCAGTTTCTCAAATTTTTAAATCTAGAATTAACATGTGGCATAGCCATTCTACTCCTAGGTATATATCCAAGGGGAATAGAGTTATTTACAATTTATAAGTTAAGCACATTTTTTTTTTTGAGTTGATTTCTTTATTTGGAGAGAGAGAAGGAGAGGGGGAGAGAGAGAATCCCAAGCGGCTCCGTGCTGTCAGTGCAGAGCCTGATGCAGGGCTTGACCCCACGTCATTATAACCTGAGCTGAAATCGAGGGTCGGACACTTAACTGACTGAGCCACACAGGTGTCCCAAGTTAAGCATATTTTGATAAAGAGAACACGAGGTGTGATAAAGTTATGGCTGCATTGATTCAAAACTCTGAGGGGTTGACAATAAATTTCATATATTAAAAAAAAAAAAAGAGATGATAAAAAAAAAACCAAACAACTCTAAGGGGAGCCATCCGCGCTGTGGTCTATGTAAATGGCACTCCTGGAACCGGGGTATCATGACGGTCCTCCATGGGAAAAGAGCCCTACTCTCCTTGCAACCCTGGGAAAGTCATTCACTGTAAAATGGGGGAAGGCTCGGTGGTTTCTAAGGGATCTGGGATTCTCTCTGCGTATCTCTGTCCTGCGTTTGTCTCTCTTGCTTGATATACACGGGGCTCTCTGTTGATGCCTTGATGTTTTAATTTGGGAGCTCCCAGAGCAGCAAGATGGAAATATCAAGGGGGATATAGATGCCATCTGGTTCCTTTGAGTCTCACTTAACATGGGCTTCCCCCTTCTAGACGCTGCTTCCAGCCTCAGATCCATTTGATTCCCATGGGGGGGGATTTCTGTGGAAGCAGAGGCCAGCTGCAGGCCTTACGGATGCTGATTGCTGACGTCCCAGGCAACCGCAGAGACAGAAGACAATTGCTTAGAAACTGGAAACAGTGTCCAAGTGCTTTCACACCCTCTGATACTACTTCTGGTTACTTGTGGCATTGGCAGATGTGCTGATGACCTGGGGTGGGGTTATCAGACCGGATCGCACAACCATTCCACGGCTCTCAAAGGTAATCATCTGAACAAAAGAAGGAGGAAGAGGGAAGCCCTAACAGTCCCGACTGACAGATATCAGTTGTGCGTGGCTGGGGCTATATTATGCACTCTCTACACGTTTTGTCTTCATCATAAGCCCACGAGGTAGGGTAGGTACTGTTATAACCGTTACCTATGCCGGCAGCCTCCTGGTGGTGAAGACACTTGTTGGTTTACTCTTGTTGGTAGTGGAGGATTGGAACCCCCAGTCTAGGTGGTTTTACTCCAGTGTCCATGTACTGAACTACCAAAAAAAAAAAAAAAAAAAAATATATATATATATATATATATATATATATTTATCATAAATCGGGTCACCAATTCAGTTCAACTCTGCAAGTGTTTATTGAGCACATAGTATGCTAAAGGAAAGCATGAAGGAAACCAGCAGTTTGGGGCCCTTCTATAAACCGGCACTGTGGTAGGGATTCTATTATTTTAATTATTTTTTTGAGCTTTATTGAGGTATAATTGACAAATAAAAATAGTATATGTTGAGAGTATACAACTTGATGTTTTAATATTTGTATACATTGTGACCAAGCTTGTCAACATGCATCACCTCCCATAGTTAGTATTTTATTTTATTCTATTTTATTTTATTTATTTTATTTTATTTTATTCTATTCTATTCTATTCTATTCTATTTTATTTTATTTTATTTTATTATTTTCTTGTGGTGAGAACCCGTAGCATCTACCCTCTAGGCAAATTTCATGTATATAATATGGTATTACTAATTACAGTCACTGTGCTGTACATTAGACCTTCCAGGACTTATTCATCCTGCATAAGTGGAAATCGGTACGCCTTGACCAACTTCTCCCTATTTCTTTCTCCCCCTAGCCCCTGGTAACCATGATTCTCTGGGTCTATTTTAGATTTCACATATAAGTAAGATCGTGCGGTATTTGTCCTTCTGTATCTGGCTTATTTCACTTAGCATGATGTCCTCCAGGTTCATCCATGTTGTTGTGAATGGATGGACTGCCTTCTTTTCTAAGGCTGAATAATATATAATATATAATATATAATATATAATATATAATATAATATATAATATATAACATATATATAATATATAATATATAACATATAATATATACATATAACATATAATGTATATATATACACATATATATACATATAACATATAATTATAGTATATAATATATATGTTATAATATATAACATATAATATGTAATATATAACATTATATATAATATATAACATATTATCTATAACATATAATATATGTTTGGATATGACATATATCCAAATTATATTATATAGATTATATTTTATTTATTATATTATAAAAATATATTATTTATATATAAAATATTATATTATTATTCATATATAATATTATATATAAAATATTACATTATTTATTGTATTTTATTATATATTTATTATATATTATATAGATTATATTGATTATATTATATATTATATATATATATCTCACATTTTCTTTATGTATTCATCCACTGACAGACATTTAGGTTGTTTCCATGTCTTGGCTGTCATGAACAATGCTGCAATGAACCTAAGAGCACAGATATCTCCTCAAGATACTGATTTCATTTCCTTTGGAAATACACCCAGAAGTGGGATTTCTGGATCATATGGTGGTTCTATTTTTAATTTTTTGAGTAAGCTTCATACTGTTTTCCACAATGGCTGTGCCAATTTACATTCCCACCCGCAGTGCACAAGGATTCCCTTTTCTCCACACCCTCGCCAACATTTGTCATCTTTTGTCTTTGTAATAATAGCCACCATTCTAACAGGTGTGAGGAACAAGCTCATTTGATTTTGGCTTGAATTTTCCTGATGATGAGGGAGGTCAAGAGCATCTCCTCATGTTGACCATTTGTATGTCTTCTTTTGAGAAATGTGTAAACACTTTGTCCATTTTTAGATCAGGTTAATTTTTTTTTTTTTTTTGCTATTGAATTGTATGAGTTTGTTATATATGTTGGCTATTAACACCTTATCAGCCTTCTGGTTTGCAAATATTTTCTCCCATTTTGTAGGTTGCCTTTTTACTTAGCTGGTTATTCCCTCCACTGTGGGAGAGCTTTGTAGCTTGATCTCATTCCACTTGTCCATGTTGGTTTTTGTCACCTATGCTTTTGGTGTCATATCCAAAAAATCATTGCCTGGACCAATCACAAGGAGCTTTTCCTTTATGTTTTATTCTAGTGGTTTTATGTTTTTAGGTCTTATGCTTAAGCCTCTAATCCATTTGGAGTTTATTTTTGTATATGGTATGAGATGACAATCCAATTTCATTCTTCCAATGTGAATATCCAGTTCTTACAGCCCCGCTTATTGAAGTTATTATCTTTCACCCATTGTTTGTTCTTGGCACCCTTGACAAAGATCAGTTGGCCATGAACGTGTGGCTTTATTTCTGGACTCTCTACTCTCTTCCGTTGGTCTATATGCCTGTTTTCACACCCATACCATGCTGTTTTGATTACTGTTGCTTTGTAACACATCTTGAAATCAGGAAATGTGATACCTCCATGTTTTTTCTTTTTTCTCAAGATTGCTTTGTCTATGGGGATCTTATATGGTTCCACGTACATTTTAGGATGATATTTTCTATTTCTTTAAATAATGCACTTGGGATTTTGATAGGGATTACCTTAACTGTATAGATCACTTTGGGTAGCATGGACATTTTAGCAATGTTAATTCTTCCAGTCCATGAACATGGACGTCTTTCCATTTATCTGTGTATTCTTCAATATTTGAGGTCCACATCTTTTGCCGTTTTGGTTAAGTTTATTCTTAACCGTTTTATTCTTGTTGTTACTGCTGTAAGTGGAATTGTTTTCTTAATTCCCTTTTCAGATAGTTTGTTATTTGCATATAGAAACACCATTGTATGTTGTATGTTGATTTTGTATCCTACACGTTTACCACATTTGTTCACCTCTTTTAACCTTTTTTTTTTTGGTTGAGTCTTTAGGGTTTTTTGCATATACGATCATGTCATCTGCAAACATTTTAGATGCACTATTTCATTGGGTCTTCTCTTCTAAGGTTGGGTGGTGAGAATCACGATGTCTGTCATACAGAGGAGAAAACAGAGATCCTAGAAGGGAAGCCACTTTCTCAAAGTCATATCTGTGATTCATGGCAGAACGAGGGTGACTCAAGACTCCTGAACTTGAACCCCGTGTTCTTCCTACTCCCTCTGACATCATTCATAACTTGCTCACATGTATAAATACATATGTGCAAATATACATATTATCAATATAATGAATATACACCCACATTTACACATCATAGTTCTCCCCGCATCGGGGGGCAATGGGAAGGACCGAACTGTATGCAAACGGATGTAAAAAGGTTTGTAAGCCTGTTATTATTTATTGTTATTGCTTCTGTGGTTATGACTACAGTTACAAAACACAGGTGCTTGTCTGTGAAGGATACTCCCTGACCCACAGCATGAGGGGGCTCTGGAGAAAAGACAGACGTTTGCCTTCCCCACCCCTTTCCTGCTGACATCACAGCTCCGTTTTGGTACAAATAAAAGGAAAAGACTGATTAAGTGGCGTGATGTTGACTTCAACTCCATTAAAGTCTCAGAGGGATGGTGTCATGGGAAGGGGGGGTCGGATTATGGGAAGCAGGCAGGGAAATGAGAGTTGCAGGTGGCTGGCTTGTAGGCCTTTTGAGGCATGGTAATTTCTCTTTACGCCCTTAGAACTCCCAAGTATAGTAAATCCCCAAAACTGCTTGAAGGCAAGGGTGTCTGTACAGATTTTGAAGCTACTGAGGGGCTTGTCGAGTTACCGATGGGGAAGACATTGGAAGGTGGAGGTGGAAGGTGTTTTATTGGCTGGTACAAATGCATCAGAGCCAAGATAGTAGGTTTCACGCGTGGCTTTCTGGGGAGGCTCTCTGCGTTCAAATCCTGGCTTGTCTATTGTGACCTGTGTGAATTTAGGTGAGCTAATTACCATCTTTCACCTCCATTTCCTATTCTTTCTATTTATTTTTAGTTTTTATTTGAGGGAGAGAGAGAGAGAGAGAGAGAGAGAATGTTAAGCAGGTTCCACGCTCAGCACAGAGCCCAACACGGGGCTTGATCCCACCACCCTGGGATCGTGACCTGAGCCAAAATCAGAGACATTTAACCAACTGAACCACCTGGTGCTCCTCTGTTTCTTATTTAAAAAAAAAAATTTTTTTTTGCATTTATTTATTTTTGAGAGACAGAGAGAGACACAGCACAAGTGGGGGAGAGGCAGAGAGCGAGGGAGACACAGAATCCGAAGCAGGCTCCAGGCTCTGAGCTGTCAGCACAGAGCCCGACCCGGGGCTCGAACTCACAAACCACGAGACCATGACCTGAGCTGAAGTTGGACGCCCAACCGACTGAACCACCCAGGCGCCCCTCTCTTTCTTATTTTTTAAAAAAGATTATGCTAGAGCCTAACCCACAGAGGCCTAGAACTTACTGTGTTACTCAGCCCTCCTTCTGTCAAGGCTCCCGACTAGAGGAGGTATAAGTTTGGGGAAATAAGAGACTAGAACTTAAGGTAAGACTTTACCATGAACTAAATGAGAGCCTGCTTTCCCAAGCAAAGGCTTTCTGATCAAAGTTAGATTTGAGCACATGGCGAAGGCTGGAGGCCCACCCAAACCTTCCTATTCTCCCGCTCTACCCGTGTCAGATTTGGCCCTGGGGCCAGCATGCTGAGGAGACAGACAGACAGAGATGCCCGAACTTGAGAGCCACCCTGCCTCATAGAGTTCTCTGGAGGGTGTAGAAGCTGGATCTGCCACTGGTCTGCCCCAAGGGAAAGTCTTGCCTGGGTGGGAGGCAGGATGTGCAAGCGACCAGTGCAACATGAGGCCTGTCTTGGAGATTCAGTAGTAAAAGGTGGCCTAAGCAGTGCCTTGGGCTCTGACTCGTCTTAGAGCTTCTCTTCCTACTCTGCGGTGGCTGGAAAGGGGACAGTCAGAGGGGGCTCTGACCTGGGAAGGGAGGTGATCCCTTGTCCCCACACTCAATATTTTTATTTCCGACGGGGATCCTTTAGGCCGATACTTTGCACCTTCATTTCCCCTTTGAAGTGGTTCTTGTGCCTGGATTTCATCTTCCTTTCTAGAATTTGATCAAATCTAGGAACTGGATGGGCTCCACTTCGAGCCTGTACATCAGGCTTGGTCCAAAGTCACAGTGTCCTAACTCGTCTCCTGCTGTCCAGCCTCTCCATTTCCCCCATTCACGGTTCTTATAGTCACCTGTGGCTTCTCTAGAACATACTCCCCAGCTCGAGAACATTCCTGGCTGCAAACTAAAGGTCAAATTTCTTAGCATGAGGCGCTAGACCACCACACCCTGACTTCATCTATCCTTTCTGTTCATGGCACGGTCAACTCGAGCCATTCCCCTCGTGTCCCAACACCCTTATGGTATCGAGTACAAGTTTGTTTATGTCAGAAAACTGCAAACCCTTTCAGATGGGGACTGTAGATTATTGATCTTTATAGCTCCTACAATACCCAGTGACGTGCTTGGCACATAGTAGGTGCTTAGTCTGTTGGAGTAGACCTCTGGAGCCAGACTTTTGGCTTCTGATATGGTCTCTTTACCACGAACTACGTGGCTTTGGAGAAATCATTCGATATCTCTGCACCTGAGTGCCCTCTTCTTAAAAATGGGGGTGAGAATAATACCTACCCCCTAAGGATAATTTGAATATTGCGTTGGTTAGTAATCATAAATTCCTTTGACACATGCAGGGAATAAATGAGTGTACAATCCCGGTTAGCTATGACTACTGTCACCGTTGCTCCCAAATCTCTCAAAGTGTCCGTTTACAGGAATTAGCACAAATTGTAATCATCATGGTCCATCACTTTTATTTGGGTCTTTATAGCTTTCATCACATTTCCCGTAAACAATTTTACATGATTCTCACAACTGATTCTGTGAAACACTTCGCTTCAGATGAGGAGACTGAGGTAGAGAGGGGGGTCAGTGGCCTCCCCAGTGACACAGAAAAAGACTCAAAATTAAATCTTTGGATATCCGGTTCGTTACTCCTTCCATTGCACCGTGGCCATCCCATGAATTCCAGAAGAAACCGAGCATAGGTCCTGCACCTATGTAAATGGATTTCACTTGAAGAGAAGAATTGTGAATTTTAATTTTCTTTTTCTTCCAAAGGCTTTATTTTTAAACACGAGACTCTGTGCTTTCTTAAGTGTTAAGACCATGTTTCGTGGTGTCTGATCCTCCCAATCTCATACAGTATCTGGGATAAGACACACTTGAAACGTTGTTGGGAGAAAGAAAAAAAGAAGACAATGAGGGAAAAATATTTTAGGGTATGTGAAATATACACACGCCTCCCATTTTCTGATACCCATAATATCACATAAGTTAGCTATTCATTACTAGAAATGAGGGTCCTTTTCATTTTTGCTTTAGTGGACAAATAGACACTCACAACCGTCTTACCCAATTCCCTTCCAGAAAATGCAGAGCAAGTGAAATAAGGATCCCCTGTAAGAGCTCTCCTACAATTTCTCTGACATGACGAAAACATCCGTAGTACGGCTCAATGTGAAAGAAACATTAATTATATTTAGAACCCTTGAGTATGTTTCTTAGGAGTTGCTTGAGATGGAATTAGCAAGCTCTTTCATTTTAATAAAAATCCTAAACTTATAGAAGAGATTCAATCATTCAGCTGCCTTTCTCTGCCTTGCAAAGGCATCTTAGCCAAAGTGTTGGGAAGGAGAATGTCTGAAAGATGCTTCATTAGAATAAATGCTCCCCAAGAGCGGACGTCGCCTGTCTGGGCCTACGTGTTCCTGGTGCCTGGAGGGTGCCTGGCTGGTTGGTAGTCAGAGCGCAATGATTGCGTGTTGGATGAATGAGATCGTCTTTGGCTTATTTAAGCTCGGTTCAAGTTAGAGACACTGGCATTTGTGTGATTACAATTCTCCTTTAAAAAAATAAGCTGATCCCACTACTCCTAATGATTCCGTGAAGTCAGGCAGATCTGGCTGGATGTTTATGATCAATCATACCGATCAGCAAATGGATAGGCTTCCAGATACAGACCATAATACCCGACTTGTATATGCCGCAAATCCAAATGTATTCAAACTGTTCACATCACCACCGTGCGCAGTTTACCAGAAGATCTGACTGCCTCCTTCCACGTGATGCTTCCAGCTGCTTTCACGAATCACACCAGCTCATTCTCTTTGAGGTCCAGAACAAGGACGGGCATCGTCTTTAATTCTAATCGAGGGCTTCAATTCTGGGACATCTCAAATATTGCAGGTGACACGTGCTGTCTCTTCCAAGGCCACATTTCGAAGGGTTTTCTAACAAGGAAGCAGCAAGATTTGAATATGGTGACATTAGACCTTGTCAGACAAAAACATCAATATTGGTGCATAATTAATGCTTAGAGCTTATCTGACATGGACAGAGCAGGCCCAGAGTGCTTTCAAAAATCAATTTGCTACCTGAATTACAAACGTCGTAGATACAACCTGACAGGCTGATGCTATTAGAACATGGGGGCATCTAGAGAAACATTTGAGCTAATCAAAGATCTATTTTCCCTTTCACTCCTGATATACAAAGAGACTGAACAGGATCGAGAAAAGGGAAGTAACATTCATGCAGGATCCGTAACAATCGGATGAAATGACGGTTGTGATACTAACACTAAAGATAGGAAAAGAGGCTCAAAGAGATTAAAGAATGTGACCGAGATCACACTGCTAGTAGGTGACACAGAGCACTTGAACGCACATATGACCCCAAACTGCATGTTCTATGCGTCCTTTCCCAAGACCACACGTGCCCGTGTTTCTACCTTCTCCATCCTCTGGGCGTGGTTCTTTCAAAGCTGTGTTCCCGTGGCGGGGGAGGGGGTGGGTGGTGGCGACGGGCACCGGACGTCACATGCGGAAGAGCAGCTGTGACTACCTAAAGGCCCACGTCACCCTAAAAGCTTCCTTTACAAGCTGTAATTAAATTACTGTGTCGTACACCTGAAACTAATAGAGCTGATAGAACACTGTATGGTGACTAACTGGAATTGAAGTGGAAACTCAGAAGAAAACTGTAATTAAAAATAATCTCACCGATTGACACGCCAAAATCGCTACTAAAGAGTTAGCTTATTTTGTATAGACACATATATAGTCTATGTACGTAGACTTTGAAATACATGGAATGAGCTTACTCCCACAGTTTTTGTGTGTGTGCGTGCAACTATATATATATTATACATGATGCATCATATACGATATATGGTATATCATATATGATATATCACATATCACATATTATATACGATATATCATATATCGTATATTATATGTGATATATTATATGTTATATATGATGTATCATATATTATATGTGATATATTATATGTGATATATGATGTATCATATGTGATATATGATATATATGTGATATATCATATATCATATGTGATATATCGTATATCATATGCGATATATGGCATATCATATGTGATATGTGATATATCATGTGTTATATATCATATGTTATATATTATATATGATATATCATATATTATAATTATATATTATATATTATATATAATTGCATGCACACATATATAACATACATTAAAATAATGTATAATATATATTATGTAATAATTATATAACATATTATGTATTATATATTAATATATAATATTATATATATTATTATATATATTATATATTATATATTATTATATATAATAATATATAATAATATATATTTATATATTATTATTTATATGGATACCTTTATATTTTACCTAAATATATACAGTAAAACCTTGGATTGCAAGTAACTTGTTCTGTGAGTGTTCCACAAGACACGCAAACATTTCTACTAAATTTTAACTTGATAAATGAGCGATGCCTTGTGATACGAGTAATACATGACGCTGAGTGCCACATGATCACAACTGAGCGAATGGTTCTTGAAATTCGCTTTGATATACAAGTGCTTTGATTACAAGCATGTTTCCGTAATGAATTATGCTTGCAAACCAAGATTTTACTGTATATTTTTACATATATGCCTTTATGTATATACCTATGTGTGTGTGTATATATATATATATATAGTTTTTTTCCATATATATATGTATGTATATACATAATATAATATAATATAATATAATATAATATAATATAACATAACATAATATAATATAACATATATTATATATGTATATATACTGGTTTTTTTCCATATATACCTTTGAAATGGGAATGTGTCATTAATTAGAAGCCTGTAAGTCTGTAGCGGGTTTTGTTTCAATCCCAGGGCAGTGATTTTCCACTCCTGTAAAACTCTGTAAGCGAGTACCACCACTTACCCGTGTGAAAGAAGGTTCTTCTTAATACTGCACAACCCGAACAAAATACCAAAACGTATTAGATGCTCGAGCTGTCTTAAGATCGTAACTCTTACCCATAACTCCTGAGGCACTGTTTTATCAGAGTAGCCTCGTCGTTTTCAACAGTGGCTTTTAAAGTGAGTGCTGTGAACAGGAACTTAGGGAAGAAATGCATGTGGTTACCACCTGCTTTCATCTGGTCTCCATTCTAGGGTTCCATGTAAAATTTCATGTTTAAAAACGGGCTCTGCTGTTAAGGAAAGTAGGCAATGGCCAAGATAAAGGAACTGGGCCGTATCCACAAGCTCTGTTTCCTCTGGTCTCAATGTTTCAGTCCTTTCTGTGTCTGAGAATGAGCGCAGTGTTAGCCATAACGCCGCACGGGCCTGGAGCGGACTTGGTGCCTAAAACCGACTCCTCTTTCAAGGCCTAGCTGGAAAAACAACCTTCTGGTGAGTCTCTTCCCTAGACTATAGGCTGCCCGCCATGTGGACATGGCGTCGGGAGAGGGCTTGCAGCAAGGGGCCCGTGGCCAGGATGTGGAAGGTTGTGTGTGGGTCACACGACGCACTGTTACCCGAGGGGGCACCAACGACACCCGCCTTGGGATCTGCAGGCAGCCCCAGACCTCTTGCCCAGCCTGTTCCTCGAGCCTCACCTACTTATGCCTCACGTCGCTTCCTCCACCGGTGGGCTCCCCACAGCACCCTTCCTGGCAGTCTTCCAGTCCAGCGTCCCTCCCATCCAGTGCCACCCTCCCTCCCATCACCCACCGCGAGAACTTCCCTCCAAGTCACAGAGCACCGGCACTTCGACCCCTCTGGTGGAGCCACCGTCATGCGTTGATTATACTGACGGTGCGGCTAGTGGCCTCTTTGACTCCATGTCCTTGCACCCTGCGACCGTCATTTCCGCTCGCTTGACTCTGGGCCGGTTTGGGGAGCTGCTTCCGCCCATAGAAGGCCGCAGAGGTGCCAGTGGGCTGATTCTGAGCTTAGGCCTCAGGAAGCCTTAACCCCTTCCGCGCCGTCTCTCGCACTGCCGGCTCCCTTGCGCCGACCCTCTGGCCTTGACTTAAGAACACGGTGGAAGGACGCGAGAGCGCGCACAGGCTGGAACGGGTGGAGGGCAGAGGCACTCCGACGGACCGCCAAGCCAAGACCAAAGGAACTGGCCAACCGGGTTCAGCATAAACTGATGATTCTCGGGGTTGGGAGCGGAACAACCGGTTGTTTTGAACCACTGACTTCCGGGGTGGCCTGTGATGGGCCAGGGGTAGCTGCTAGAGCAATCCTCTTCCATGCCACGCGGCCCCATTTCTTCCCTCGGCCTCGACTGAGCCCTGACTCGTGCTCGCAGGTGCAGCCCTCCACCTGTGTTTCTTTCACAGGATTTCACCCTTTTTGAGGACCTTACCATAAATCGCCTTTGCTCATATGTATCTTGCCTATTTTTGCTAGATAATGGACACCCTGAGGATCAGATCTGTGCCTAGGTCACCCTCCAGCTTGCTCAGCTCCAACCGCGCGGCTCTGCGGACGGTCCCTGGAGTCGCCCCATTACATCTGGCTTCTGGCTTCGGGCGTTTCCTGCCTATATTCAAGGAAACCCTCGCCCCCAGCATTTCCTGGTTTTCTCCCGGCCAGCAGCTTGGAACTTTGCATGGTCCCCAGTTTCAGTTTATTGTTATTTATGTATTTGTTTTTAAAATACTTCTGTTTCATTTTGGGGAAAGCACAAGCGGGGGAGGGGCAGGGAAAGGGGGGACAGAGGATCCAAAGCGGGCTGTGCGCTGACAGCAGTGAGCCTGATGGGGGCCTCGAACTCACCAACCGTGAGATCGCGACCTGAGCCGAAGTCGGATGCTCAACCGACTGAACCACCCAGGCGTGTCCGAGTTTCAGGTTAAACGCTATTTCCTCGTAGAGGACTCCCCAGCCTCCTTATGCTAAATCATGTCACCTCGGTGTCCTCTGTCGCAATGCTGTTTCCCTTGCAGGGTCTTACCGTGCACAACTACGTTCTGGATTTATTAGTGTTCTTGTTACTTATCAAGTTCCTTTGCTAGAATATAAAGTCAATGAGTAAAGGGACCACGTCTGTCTTGGTTTCTTCACGGGGTCTCAAGCGCTTAGCTCAGTGATTGAAATTGAGGAGACCTATTAGTCATATTGATATTCGTATGAATGAACGAATGGTGACTAACGTCCTTCTATATCCCCTCCAAGGATCTTGCATGCTGTAAATGTTCAGTGTATATGTTCCTCGATGGGTTGATTGAATGACTTCATTCCACCATTTAAAGCCTTAAGAGGTCAATTTAACCTACATTTATGCCTTTTTTCCTGGTTGAGAGAGGGCCTGGGGAGGTTAATTACTTGCCTTGAGTCACGGAGCAAGGTGGGAAGCACTGTGATAAGCATCCAGATTTTTCAGAGTTCCTACCTGGGCCTGTCTGAACCACGGCTCAGAGCTTTGGCAAAGCAAGCTCCGTGGAAGGCTTGTTCATGAGAAAAAAAAAATGTAGACGATGAGAATTACCCAAATCCCGATTATCATGCAGTGGAAAAGATGGTTGTCAATTCTCAAGCACACACGACAAAGGAAGCTAACCCAATTGCACACATATAGCTCCTCGGGGATTCCTTTCCTAGCAACTAGATGAGAATGATTTTGTAGTTAGCTAAGTGATTTTATGTGAGCGAGTATCAGAACCT
Source organism: Neofelis nebulosa (assembly GCF_028018385.1). Lineage (NCBI taxonomy): Eukaryota > Metazoa > Chordata > Mammalia > Carnivora > Felidae > Neofelis > Neofelis nebulosa. The sequence goes on from NC_080793.1 coordinate 15,486,276, forward strand.
GACCTTCAGGCCACACGACTGCTATGGTTATATCGGTCCAGAGAAATTGGCATATTCAAAGCGGTTGACCAGTTGTCCCTCCCGCCCTGCTTACCAAAACTCTTAAAGCCTTGAGTTACCATCAAGTCTAAATCCATGGATCATTAGTGGTGAAGTCTGGTGATTCTTGGAGTGTTAGCGGCTGGCTGAGAACTAAAGCAACCAGTTGTAGGGGCAGGGCAACCCAGCCAAGGATTCTAAGGCAGACGAGCGGGGTGGCGTAGAAGTTCATTGGACGGGGACATCACTCATGGGCTCTGTCAGAAAGAGCACCGGGCAGGGCTTTGACAACAGTTTAATCAGGTTGGCGCTCACCTCACCCTTCAGGTTTAATTTTGTCCCTGGAAGTCGGATGCTGGAGCAAACCAGGCGAAGTGTTTGCTCACTTTGAACGGGGTGATTCAAGGACAGGCAAGAAGACGGAGCGAGTCGCAGAAGGTTCCATTTGGAGGGGTTCTTAGCCGTCACGTAGTCGGGGGGGAAAAAAAGAGTCTGGACCAAAATAAAGGAGATAAATAAAAATAAAGCCATGCTGATGTGAGGGAGCCAGAGACGGGCCCAGACAGTGTCTCCCACTCTGTGGATGGAGTGCCGGGCTCAGAGCCAGGGAACCCGGGCAGCAGCCTGGACGTCTGTTTCCGGCCTCGTCACCGTGGGCAGGGTCCTCCCTGATGTGGGCCCCAGGTTTTGGATTTGTGAACAGGTGGGGCTGTGTATGGCATGTTCATGATGGCTCTCGGTTGCCTTCCAACTCTGCCTTTCCTGGAGCAAGGACAACACAGACCCAGGCAGCGAGAGGCTGCGGGGAAACCCGGACTCTGAAGGCAGAGAGCCCCCAGATCTGGACATTCATGTCTGGCTACACCCGCCTCCCCTCAGAGGTTTCCAGAGAACCGCAGCAGATTTCCTGGGTCCTATTGGGCCCCAGGGCTCCCCATGGCCTGTGTATGAGGACCTCTCATGCAGAGCCCAATAGGCTCCCTCTGCCAGGGCGGGTTGTGGCCTGGGTGCACCGGGGTGCATTCAGTGAGAAAGTGACCAGACCTGGGGATTTTTTCATGGTACACACTCTCCCTGCTCCTTCTGGGGGATGCTGCAACATTTCTGGTCCTCCGTTTTCCCTCTGGTGCAATGCAGGTGTTGAGTGAGATGATCTGGGAAGCTCTAACGGCCCAAGTCCGTGGCTGGCCGCTGGGCTTTCCCATTTTTGAGGACAGGAGGAGGGGTGGGGCAATGGTTGTGAGCCCGGGAGTCGGGCAGTGCCGGGCTCACAGCTCAGCTTCCTCACTGTGTCTCAGGCGAGTGCCTTAACTTCTCCGAGCCTCAGTTTTCCTATTTGTAAAATGGGGATATGAAACTTCCTCAGTTTGTTGTGAGGATTAAATTGGTCTCCCTCAGTACGAGGTCAAGGCCATGTCTACTTTCATCCATCACTGTCTCCTAGTGCTTGTCACAGTGTCTGGTGCATAAGTTCTCATAAACATTTGTTCAATACATGAAAGAATAAATGGATGATGTATTTAAAATACATAGCATAAAGCTTGGGCATGGTGGGCACTTTCTTCTTCCCTCTTCCCTCTCTCCTTCCCTCCCTCCTTCCTTTCTTCCTCCCTCCCATCCTCCCTTCCTGCCTCCTTTCCTTCCTCCTCCCTCCCTCACTTCCTTCCTTCCTTCCCTCCTTCCTTCCTCCCTCCCATCCTCCTTTGCTGCCTCCTTTCCTTCCTTCCTCCCTCCCTTCCTCCTTCTGTTCCTTTCTTCCTTCCTCCCTTCCCTCTTTCCTCCCTTCTTCCCTCCTTTCTCCCTTCCCTCATTCTTCCCTCCCTCCCTTCCTTCCTTCCCTCCTTCCTTCCTCCCTTCTCCCTTCCTTCCTTCCCTCCTTCCTTCCTCCCTTCCCTCCTCCCTTTCCTCCTTCTTTCTTCCTCCCTTCTCCCTTCCCTCATTCATTCATTCATTCCTTCTTTCCTTCCTCCCTCCCTTCCTTCCCTCCCTCCCTCCTCCCTTTCCCCCTTCCTTCCTTTCTCTCTCCTTTCCCTCCCTCCTTCCTTCCCTCCCTCCTCCTTTTCTTCCTCCCTTCCTTCTTCCCTCCCTCCTCCCTTTCCTCCTTCCTTCCTCCCTTCTCCCTTCCCCATTCATTCGTTCATTCCTTCCTTCCTTCCTTCCCTCCCTCCCTCCTCCCTTTCCCCCTTCCTTCCTTTCTCTCTCCCTTCCCTCCTTCCTTCCTTCCTTCCTTCCCTCCCTCCCTCCTCCTTTTCCTCCTCCCTTCCTTCTTCCCTTCCTCCTCCCTTTCCTCCTCCTTCCTCCCTTCTCCCTTCCCCATTCATTCGTTCATTCCTTCCTTCCTTCCTCCCTTCCTTCCTTCCCTCCCTCCTTCCCTCCTCCCTTTCCTCCTCCCTTCTTTCCTCCCTCCCTCCCTCCTTTCCTTCCTTCCTTCCTTCCTTCCTTCCTTCCTTCCTTCCTTCCTTCCACGTTCTTCTCTGTCTTTCTTTTTCCTATTTTTCTCCTTCTTCCCTCATTCCCTCACTTGGCACAAAACTCTCTCTCCCAAACCGCAGGAAACCTCAGTAGAGATGGGGTCTCTGGCTACAGAGCCGGGACACGTTCCGGCTGACCCGAGCAGGGCTGTTGCGGGGACTCTTGGAGGGTGGGCTGCACTCCTCACAGCTGGGGCTGCTGGTGCCTGCCCCCCAGGCAGCGAGCTGCACCGCGGGTAAAAATAGGCTGTAGGAGCGGAGAGCGTCAGAACCGCCACCCCAGACAGTTCTCAGCATAAACAAAGCAGCATATGGTGAGGCCCGAGTTGCTGGGGATGGGCAGGGAGGGAGGGGAGGTGTGCAGAGGGAATCTGGGAGCAGGAGGAAGGAGGCAGGGCAGGAAACGCAATCAATGACCTCTCTGGCCAGGCTGCCTCGGCTGCCAGTCAACATTCTTTTGCACGATTTGAGACCCTTAGGGCCAGGGGAGCCTGCCTTGCCCATTTTACAGGTGCAGACACAGAGGCTCAGCGAGGGCCATTCTGCTGAAGTCAGAAGGAGGGCTAAGCCCAGTGGTTCTTCCGTTCCTGGATGCCGGAGCAAGGTCATGGGGGCGGTGAGCCAGAGGCAGGCGGCCAGGGCTGGCCTGGGCCTCAGGAACCTATCATTTCTGTCCTGAGAAGGCACACATAAAGAGAAAGTAAGCAATTGTGAAAGGACATAACTGAAATACAGGGGCTGTGGCGGGTCCCTGGACACTCCCAGAACTCAATACCTCTCCTCCAGAACTCCTCTGAGACCTTGAGAGAGCTGGTGAGGAAGCCTGGCCTGCCTGACTGTGGCTGCCAACAGCCTGGTAATACATTAACAAGGCCCCTCCTCGGGTCCCGTGTCTGCAGTGCTGTGTTAAGTCCTGCTCTGGCCCGCGTGCCCCACTTTGGAGATGGGAAAGGCAGGGTGGTGGCCGTGGGTGAAGGCAGGACGTTTAAAATTGAACCCAGGAGCCCAGGTACATTGGTTCTCTCTCTCTCTGTCTCTCTCCGTCTCTGACTCACTTTTCAGTAACATGGGAGCCATAAGATTTATGAACAGCCCTGTGAAGACAGAGACTTTTATCTTCTGTTTTACATGGTATCGTCCCAAGGCCTAGAATAGCTCTCTAGTCAGAGAGAGGCAGGTGGCAGGTGCTCAGTAAATAAATTTTTGTGGCACGAATGAATGAATGCGCCTAGGCATTAGGTGAGGCTGAACCCTCACCTCGCTTCCATACCTCACCAGATCCCGCTTCTGAGTCCCCATTGTCTCCTCAGGAAATAGGAGCATGGGATCTACCTTTTGGTGACATCCAGGAGAGTCAATGAAATGGATATGGAAAGGGTTTAGTAGAATGGTCAGTCCACAGTCATATTACCATGGCCAGTGTCCTGGGCTTGTCACCATCATCCCCGTTGAGGAGACTTTTCATAGTTGGAGACGGGCCCCCCAATTAGGTAAGAAAGTGCAGCAGGAGTCAAATCCATTGGTTAGTATTGTGTCTGTTGTGCTTTTTTATAGACATCTCTCCATCTGTGTTGTCTTGTCTATTTAACAGGGTCTCTTGACAATGACCTGGACCTCCTTCTATCTTAAGATCTCCCCCTTTTCTCTTGCTGACATGGAAGGTTTACAGAAATTCATCTGAGTCATTGGTACAGGTCACAGGAGGGGACTTCCAATATCCCTGGAGGGCTCAGATCTATCCAGACTACCCTCCAGAGCTTACGTAAGGTGGTGGGTACCACAAGACGCAGAGAACCACCCAAGAAAAGACCAGTTCCTGGATGGAAACATGGAGGACCAATACTCACAGAATGGACCCAAGGTTGCTCAAGGCAGACCTTTCCTCCTGCCTCCTGCCACCCCATGCCCACTGCTGGCGGGTTTTCATGTAGATGGATTGGGCTGTTGATGGAAGGATTATGTATCATTGAATTAGTAGAACATTTTTATAGTTGATGCTGTTGTGTTCTTGACTTACATAAGAATCGACCAAAATTGTACCCTTTCAAAATTAACCCATGGCATTCATTCTGACAGCAATAAAGTGTCCTAAGTCTCAGCAAGCTAAGTAATTTCCATCATTCCTACCTTAGTCAGAACCTGAGACATCTTTTAGGAGGGTCCTGGTACCAGAAACATCACTTCGTCACCCACTTGGACAGCCAATGACTTTCTGGTCTGCGGGAGAGTCATGGGTTGGACAACTAAATCTACAACCATATAAACATTGAAAAGTTTAATCAGTACCATGAATTACAAGTATCGGGTGCTACAGAAGAAAAATACGTGGGAGAAAATTTCGACGTGGTTCGGTTCTCTCGGAGAGGTCCTTTGCAGAAGGGACACTTTAGTTGAGACCTGAGGAATAAAGAAGTAGCCAAGGAGGGATCGGGGGTGGGGTGTGTGCTGGGCAGGTGGGCGGGCTAGTGTGAGTGTTCCCAGCCTGAAGTGAGAAAGAGCTTGCCGTCTGCACATCCAAAAGAGGGCTGTTGTTCAGAGAAAAGTCCCAGGCAATTGTGTATATTAGCACTGAAGCAACCCCATGCTTACCTACTGGAGGCTTGGGCTGTGACTCACCCGGAAGCTTTGGAAGGGCCCTCCCGCTCCCTGAAAGCATCTCCCCTGCGCAATGTGGTCGTACTGCATGACCACTCACTTGCCTTTCTCTTTCAGCAGTGATATGTGATGAAGGAGCTCTCTTCCTCACACATGGGTCTCCTGACCTTCCGAAGGTTGCTCTCAGGGCCATCTTGGCATTGAGGAGAGGCACCACCCCCCCCTCCCCTTTGCCAACGTTGCTGAAACAGTGGGTTCTCACGTTGAGAGCTGTCACCTGTCAGTGTCTCCCTGGGGTTTGGCACGGTGTTTGGTACACATTAAAAAAAAAAAAGTTTGTCGAGGAAGGAAGGGGATGAATTATTACCTGAATGAAAAGGAAGCGTCTGAGCTCTTGAGAGAAAGAAGAATCTGTCCATAGGGGATAGGACTTCCCTTGAAGTAGATGCCAGATGTATCATAAAGCCCTGGAAGCATCTCTAGTCTGAGCAGAAGCTGACACTTGAGTCCACGGAAAAAGACCTGTGGGAACCCAGGAGTGTCAGGAGGCAGATGGCCCCAGGTCGATTTGCAACAACCATAAAATGGCCCGGAGGAGTGGGGATGGGCTCCATCTACATAGCTAGGGATTTACACACTTGCCTTCTGGGGTCTGCACACATGTGCCAGGCCTCCTATTTATGTCTTAGCTGGACCTTCATACAGACTGGATGCTGCCATTCTGCTTGGCTGGTTTCTCCGGAAGGCAGCGTCTACTGGTGGTCTCAAGTGCCACACGGCCCTTCTGATTTAGCTCTTTGGTCTGTTCTCTTTGCCAAAGGAGTTTGAGTCCCCCCCTCCCCTTATTCCTGAACTGCCTTGTGGACTGAAGGAATTGGAGCACTGTGAAAAGGGCCCTAAGTGGGGCCGATAATTTGGGAAACTGTTCAAATCTTGGCTATGCTAACTTTCTGTGGGACCCTGGCCCTGTCTTGTTCAATGCTTGGTTTGCAGGCTTTCTATCTGTAAAGTGGATTCGATTGCTGATTTTCCATCTTTCATGTTTCCTTCTTTCCCTTTCCTTCCTTCCTTCCTTCCTTCCTTCCTTCCTTCCTTCCTTCCTTCCTTCCTGTCTTTTCTCTCTCCCTCCCTCCTTTTATTCTTCTCTCTTTCACTCTGTTTCTCCTTCAGTGTGGGGAGTAGAAAATTTGTGTTCTAGATCAATACTTGTTGGGTAAGTGAACGACGAATGAAGTTTCATTTGGAATCTCAATATACGAAACAGAAAAAAGAGAAGATTCTCTCACGTACGCAGGGACGGGAGTCTTGGGTGGCTGTCACCCAAACAGCCCCCGGGCCGCTTGTGAAGCACCCTGGAACTCTGGGGACCACCATTTGAAAACAACTGGATGGCCCATATTTGAAGGCACGCTTTGGCTTTACAATGTTGTGATCACTCACTATGGTGCTGCATTTGAAAATACCTTGACCGTCTCTGACCATCTGCAAGGTCAACAAGGAAAGACAAAAATAGGACAAGTCTATCAACAAGCTTTCAGAGTGTCAGAGCAATAGGTCTGGACAAAGCCTCGGGGCCACCTAGGTGAGTCTGATGACCCCTCTGGTTGATCGGGCCAGACTGTGCCTGGGGCATGGCAAGAGGAATTCTGCAGTTCCAGTGCAGTTGGAAAGAGCCAAAGAACGATGTCTGTAGTGAGTGAGGAGGGGTGGCGGTGGCAGGATTTATGCCATCTGCTTGCCACCCATATGTCCACTAATACTCACTCAACAGTACGTATTGGGAACCTAAGGCGCAGAAGAAACAAGAGCCTTGTTGTAGCCCACCGCTCGTGAGTGGTAGATCTAGGACTCTGCCCAAGTTTGTCTGGCTCTGGTTTTCTTATTTTGTAGCTCAGAAATGCCACAGGGCCCCGTTTGGAATCAGAGTGTTTGGAACGGCGGCCATGATGCTTTGAGCTCTCGCTTTTAGCCTGGGTCTTCAGGGTACCTCGGGCTGGACCCGTAAACATGAACAGTCCTCACCTCTGAATTCCTTTGTTAGATTCGATTCTGTCCTTCGCGTTCCTGACCTTCCTGCTAGGAGCCTCCGGGGACTTCTTGGCTGCTGAACTGAGGCTTGCCCCTGGGAGCCATGCTTCCTGTTGCTACCACCTGCCCCTGACCTCCGCATCACCACGCACTCCCCACTCCCCGTCACGAAGAACGCGGGCTGCTGGAGCACCTGGAACCAGTTCCAGTGGCCGCCGCTCACTGGCCGAGCAACCTTGGGGAAATCAGTCGACACCGCTGAGCCTCGGTTTCCTTGTCTGCCAAATGGGGACAGTGATAGAATAAGAGTGACTATGCTTAGGATGATTCTGAAGCTTTTTGAGATAATGTATATGATGTGCTTAGGACAGCGTTGATGAGTGATAGCGGATTGAGAAGCGCTAGTTACTATACCACCACCGATGACAATAACTGATAGAAACCACTTCTCTCGTGAATCGCCATCTTGGACACCGCCGCTTACCCATTCGTATCTTCTTGCGACGGTTATCAAGAATAAGAGCAAAATGGTAGCTCAGGGTAATTCTTCCCCTTTATTGAGTGTTTACTATTTGCCAGCGCTTTACATAAATCTATCCATCGATCGATCGACCGATGGATCGATCTATCTTCCTCTACTCCTGTGTTACGTCTACTGTATTCTCAACACCCCTGGGAGGGAGGTACCATCATTCTTAGTTCGCTAGCAAAAAACAAAACAAAACAAGAGGCTCCAAGAAGAGAAGCGCTCCGTGCATGCATCTGGGACTTCTGCTACGATCAGTCCGACTGTGACGCCTGGGCACTAGCCACCGGGCTACACTTCCTCCCGGGGCTGCCCCTGGTGGCCTGGACTCCCTCCCAGAACCTTGCTCCTGGGCGAGTCCACACGCTGGCTCCGGCCTTTCCCATGTTGCCATGAACTCGGCCTGGCGAACGTCCCCCTTTCCACTAACACAGAGGCTGAGGACACGCAGCGGGATAGAAGACCAGAGAGGTGAAGCAATGTCCCTGGCCTCTTCCAGCCACCAAGTGGCAAATTACGGACCTCAGCTCTTTCTCTGTCTTTCCCTGGGTGGCAGCCACTGAGGCAACTGCCCTTCTTGGCCAATAGCTGACAAACAGGAAGTCGCCGATCGGGTCCTCCCAAATGTCACACAATCCGTCAGCACGGCACTGGGGTTCAAACAGTGGTGGGCTTCTGTGACATTAATTGCATTGTTTCCCCGCCTGAGGAAAAAGCACGGAGTCAGGGAAACGTCTGGGTGTTTTCAAAGGGCAAGGTAATACGTGTGACCAACAATAACGTTTACAGTTATTTAAGCTTAGATAAGGGTAATTAAATCTCACGCTTCGAGGGCTGAGCTGATTGCCTGCAGGGGTCAAGGAGGCCTCCCTCCCAGCTCAGCATCCATGGAGCGATCACCAGGTGCATTGTGGGTCCTCACAGACAACACAGGTTTCCCCCAAGTCTGAGGCACCAGAGAAAGGCAGCTTCTGTCTTAGCATCTCAGGGGAGGGCCTCAATGCTTCCGATTCAACGCCTGCCTCCCTGGATAAAATTCAGGACCTGGGTCAGACAGCTCTGGATTCGAATTCTCGCCCTGAGTGCTCGGTGACCTTGCAAGCCACTTGACTTCTGTTAGGAGTCACGTCTTGCAGTTTTCTTGTAAAACGGAGGAAGCACTACATCATCGGTGTCTAATCACATAAAGAACAACTAACACTTTGGGGTGTTTTCTAGAAGCCAGACACTGTTTCAGGGCTTCTCCTAACTGCATTCTCCGTCAGCTAACCAGACCATCCACTTTCCTTTCATCGTCCTGCTGTTATCTCCCCCCCCCCCGCCCCGCCCCCAACCTTAGACAGAAAAGGAGAGTCAGGCCGGGTGTGGCTTGCCCAGGATCCCACTCCATTTTTTAAAATAATTATTTATTGACCGATTTATTGAGATGTAATCGATATATAACATGGCAGCATATTATCCGTCAATCTGTCAGTTGAAATCCTGTCAAATACGTAAGTTTCAGGTGTGCGATGTGTTGGTTTGATACATTTATATTGTTGCAGTATGACTGGAGTCCCAGTCTATCATCTCACGTAATGATCCTTTCTTGTCTGTTGTGAGAACATTGCAGACCGAGCCTCTTAGCAACTTTGAAGGGTGTAGCGCAATATCGTTGACTCTAATCACTATGCCGTGTCTTATAGCTCCGGGACTTACTCATCTCTTAGCTGCACGTGTGGACCCCATGACCAACATCTCCTCAGTGCCCCCAGCCTAGAAGTCAGGGCGTAGCAGATGACATCTGCGAATGGGAGGGACCAAGGAGAGTTAAGGCGGGGCCTATTAACAAAGGGTTGGGTCGGGAAGGTGGTCAGTGAACCAGCCAGGCTAGGAGGCAAGGGAGGGGACAGTTACCAGAACTTGGACAGATTGGCCGTGACCTAGGAGAGGGATGCCCCAGAAGGAAGGAGCTGGTGTGTGCGAGGGGGCGTTGGGACCGGGTTGGAGTTGAGGGAGGTGGTGATTTCCCTGCCCTCGCTGCCCCCCACCAAACTGCTGGCCGAACCCAGCCCCAGTCGGACCACGGAGATTGGTTCTGTGGGCACAGAGCAGGCTAGAGGAAGGTGAGAAGGACTTGAAGGGATAAACGAAAACCAGTCAGTCCTCTGTCTGGAAGGTAATAGAGACAGCAGGTGCGCTGGGGACGTCTCCATACACATGCACGCTGCTCCCACCAGAGCGCGGGCAGTCAAGTGTTGAATGAATGGAAGCTGTTGAAGGCTTGGATCTTTCCCCACCCCCGGCAGAAGGGAAATATATTACCGTCTCATCTCGAGTGAAGAGATTGGAGCCTCTTCCCCACCTTGAGCTGAGGACCGAGACTTCTCATTCTATGGGGGAAAGGACATAAAGAAGTTGGGTAATTGTCATCTTACCCCTGGACAGACAGCGATTCCACCCCCCCCCCCCGCCCCAATCTACAGAGTGAAGACTGGACGGATTGGAGGGAACGTGCAGGAAGCTAAGTGCTGTTTCAGGGAGTGATGGCCAGAGGCAGGGAGAGGAGGAATCTAGAATGAGCAAATGCAGAGAAGGTGGGACTGTGTTCCACTCCCGGACCAGAAAAGAGCAGCATAGAGAGGCGGACCGCCTTGGAGAAACACCCGGGTGTTGGTGACCCTCTCACTGGCTGCTACCCAGAGAGGTGGAGGCTGTCAGAGAGCGGCTAATTGTTTCGGGAGAATGGCAGAATTAAGGGATCAATTTCTAGAGACGGGTTTTCCAGCTCCGGCAGGTAAAGGCAATTCAGTCCAATTTATGTCCAGGGAAAATGGACACTTAAGAGGAAAATGTTTGCAGATCGGTATAAATTCAATCTTGCCCCTAATGCCAGCCCCAAGCTGAGGAGGAGGGGGGATTTTCTTCATTTCTTTCTTTTTTTAAATCTCAGGGCACAGTCAGGGCTGCTTTGGGCTGGGGGGGGGGCGGGGAGAGGAAATTCAATTTGCTGGTTTTCTTTATTCATCTGCAAAATGGGAGAATTAGCTGTGTCCTCCCAGGGCCAGGGGCTGCCGTGAAGATCCAAACGGGGGGTCGAGGAGGCCCTTTGTGAACGGAGATGTGGCGTAGTCATCTGACGGATATGTGATTTAACATTTGAAGTGATCACCGCGTCTCAAGCTGTAACAGGAGAAAAAAAAGATGATCAGTGACTTGGGTTTCTTAGTTGACGAACCCAGGATGGGGTTCATTAAGGAAAGTTTCCCGAAGCGGTTGCTGTTTGTGTCCTCGGAACCCTGTAACTTACGGGCTGGTGGCAGGGAGACCCCTCAAGAAGCAGAATGGGCTGCTTTCGGGAGGAAATGGTGGTCACGGATGAGTGGCATCTGGGAAAGAGAGGGGACAGTCAGACATTCGAGAGTCAGAGCCCAAAGTGAGAGTGGTCACGAAGATAGGAATGAATGGGGTTCATTCAGGAGACAGGAGCAACGCTGAGTCTAGAACTTCTGGGCTGGGAACGTCATCGGGATGCTTGAGTCCCCAAGGCAGAAGGTCAAACACACACAGGGGCTGGCTGGGTGCCTGGTGTGGGTTAAGGTTGCCAAGGAGACCAGGAATGGGGAGGACTGCAGGTTATACCTCGAAGTATCCGCTTTCAAATGTTACCAAACCCTGTGCAGACACACAAAACGCATGGGCCCTTGGATCACAAGTTTGAGCCCTGATTTATCCAAACCTCGTCTTGCAGAAGGCGATAAGGACACGCCAAGGGACAGTGACTTCCCAAGGTTAGTGACTGAGTGGGGACTTGAGGGTCTGCCGAGAGCGCATGAGCTACTGTCGGGTGGGGACCTCCACCCACCCAGGGGAGCCCTGGACAGATTCAGCAGAAGGGGACACATTTTAGCGGGGGCTGGGTATTTTCCCACATCCCCCCCCCCCCGAAACCACCGGGGATTCTATGCTCTGCTTCAAATTCACTGTTTTCATGGAATCTTCATAGGAATCCTATGGGGGAAAAGGCGTCTCTGTCTCCATGTGTAGGTGAAGAAACAGGCTCAGAGAGGGGAAGGCACGTCCCTGCGGTCCCACAGCCAGATGGGTGCAGAGCTGAGATTCGATCCCAGTTTGCTTGGCTCCCACACTCCAGGGCTTGCTTCTACCCCACGCCTGATCAGCTGGCCTCCTGTTTTGTGCAGTTATCATTTTATCTTTCTTTGTGCAACAGACCTTCGTGCAAGACAGCTGTCTGAGAAGGAAGCACCCAAGAGTTGAGCAGGGTTGGGAGTAAGAGAGAGAGACCTATGCACAGAATTTCCTTGGATGCAGCCACTCTGGGACTCAGTTCTGTCCCTTAGACTTCCCAGTTATAGAAGCGAATAGATCCCCCTGTTTTTTTGTTTTGTTTTCTGTTTATTGTTTTTGCTTTACAGTATTTGTGATTACTTGTTATTTTTTGTAACCCAGAGTCCTCAGGTGATCAACAACACTCAGCTAATTGTTTGAGCTTTACTGTATCCTTCAGTCCTCCTGGCGGTCCTTTGTCATGGTGCTATGCCCATTTCAGTGATTAGCAAATCAAGGCTCATAGAGTTAAAGTTCAGTTGCCCAAGGCCATTCCTTCACCATCTCTCCTAACAGCCTCCATCATTTTTTAACTTTATTTATTTTGAGAGAGAGAGAGAGAGAGAGAGAGAGAGAGAGAACATAAGTGAGGGGGCAGAGAGAAGAAAAGACAGAATCCGAGCAGGATCCACACCGTCTGCTCAGAGCCCGATGTGGGGCTCGAACTCACGAACTGTGAGATCACGAGCCGAGATCAAGAGTCAGAGGCTCAACCAACCGAGGCACCCAGGCATCCCCGGCCTCCATCATTTTAAAGGCTTTTGCCTGAAAGTGGCTCATGTCTTCCACTCATGTTGCATCGGCTGAGGCGAATCAAATCACCCTACAGGCTTCAAGTAGGTGGGGCAGAGCAGGGTTACCATGTGCTTTTTAGTATAAGAACTGGGATATTCGTGGATGGCCTTCGTGACGGCCACATGCCGCTGTGTCACAGTGAGCGCCATGAAGGAAGGACTTTGTCGGATTCGTTCCCGCCAAACCCTGGCCCCTGGCAGGGTTCACACGGATCACAGAACTTATCATGTGGGGCCGATTGTCACGTCTATGCCAAAAGTCTCCGGGGCACAGCTTATCATCATCTCACGTGCCCAGCTGGCACAGTGCCTGGCACTGAGTAGGCGCTCACCGGCTATTTACCGAAGGAACGAATATGGAATTCGTGATATGTGATGTCCGCTCACGGGGGTGGCCGTGCTTTCTCCTCACCTGGCTGGGGGCCGGCTGACTTCCCGATGTCAAGGCCGGAGCAGCCAATCGGGAAATGAGAATGAACTGGGATCAGATCCCCAAGAGAGGACGGACAGCTCACGCCGGCCCCGGAGCAAAAGGAAACACTTGAACGAGCCCCCTAAGACGCAAACCAATTACCAGGAGACTCCAAGATAGTGTTGGGCTGAGCTTGGAGATCAGTTTGCTCTCCCCAGACTAGAGACAGTGGGGAATAAGGAGGACACAATCAAGGGAAGCCAGGATGTATGTGAAAGCCCAAGATATTTGGGGGGGACGGAGGGCTTATTTGTATTTGACCAGCTCCGTGGTACATCCTCCTTTCCGGTGAAACCATAGTATTTCCACACAGACAGACAAAGGTCTGTCTCAAGCCGTGTCCGCCTCAGACGCTCTCTCAGATTGTAAGCTCCTTGAGGGCTGTCCCCATCGCCGGTTCCGCACTGGTATTATCAGCACGGTATTATTTGCCTACGGTAGTAACGGGGTCAACGTTAGTCGATTTGTGAACACAGGAAGGTGCACATCCGCACCTACAGGGAGCAGGGAGACTATTCCCAGTCAAGTCAGAAGATACAGAGTGGCAGGTAAAACCGAGGCCACACTGCAATATTATTATGAAACAGAACAACTGCTTGCTCCCCATTATCCTCAGGGAGCAGACGATTCTCCAGAGAAGGGATAGTTAGATAAATGTGGGCTACACTATTCAAACAGAGGGAATTTTGGAAAGAAAGAAGAAAGAGAGAGAGAGAGAGAGAGAGAGAGAGAGAGAGACAGAATCCGAAGCAGGCTCCAGGCTCTGAGCTGTCAGCGCAGAGCCGATGCGGGTCACGAACCCGTGAACCATGAGATCATGACCTGAGCCAAAGTCCGCTGCTTAACCGACTGAGCCACCCAGGCGCCCCCCATAATTCCTGATTTTTAAAGCAGTCCACGGACTCTACCATTTTGTGAGAACTCAGTATTGCCGCTGTGATCGTCTTATACTGTGTGGTGCCACCACACAGCCACTGGGGACACTCGCGTCCACGCAGGACCGCCAGAGCCCGCGCTGAATGGCACTGGACTTCTGGGCTTTGTGACTTCACCGAGCTGGTGTTTAGTATCCTTTGCTTTCACTCTCCTCTCTTACAGTCAGATGGTCAGCTATTATTTGTTATCTCTCAGGGGTGTCCTTGCTTACTAGTAATCTCCCGGGGCTTCATAAATGAGATGAATATAAATGAGCATGTTCATTTGAGTGAACACATAGGGAGCACCCCGATTTTTGAGACACGGTGCAGCATGCAGTTTAGAAGGTATGAGGTCTTGGGGCGCCTGGGGGGCTCAGTCGGTTAAACGTCCGACTTCGGCTCAGGTCATGATCTCACGGTTCGTGAGCTCAAGCCCCACGTCGGGCTCTGTGCTGATGGCTCGGAGCCTGGAGCCTGCTTCGGATTCTGTGTTTCCCTCTCGCTCTGCCCCTCCCCTGCTCATGCTCTGTCTCTGTCTCGCAAAAATAAATAAATGTTAAAAAAGAAAACAAAAACACTTTATTAGAAGGTATGAGTTCTCCTCTCAGGGCGCACGACGCCCGGGTTAGAAGTATGGCTTGTATCTGATGCGCGGAGCACAGCCCTCGCTCTTTTAGTCGCTGGGTGACCTCTGGCGAGTTAACAGCCCTCTTTATGATTCACATGTCTGTAAATTGGGGATAATAACAGTGCCTACCTCAGAGGTTTGTTGTGGGGGATTAATCGAAGGATGAATGGAACTGTTGGATATTGTTTTCTTTCTAAGTAGCTTAGAGTCGGGAATGGGCGACAAGAGTTGTAGATAAAGTACGTATGGGAAAGTGACTTCTTGGCAAGGGTAGTGCACCCGGGAGGAAGTGTTGAGTTGAAGCCCAAAGAACCAGGACAATGTTTGGGAAGGGAAGGGAAAGATGATCCAGGCAGAAAGGGCAAGCAGGTGGTAGAGAATCAGGAAATGAGGGGGCTTGTGCATGGAAAAGACAGCCCTCCGCATTAAAGCAGCATGAGATAGGGTTCGAGACACAAGCTGAGTTTAGACCAGAGTTTCGCAAACTATGTCCCGGGGGCCGCGTGGGTCCACTGCCTGTTTTTATACAGCTCGAGAGCCAAACGCATTTTCTTTTTCATCTTTAAATGGTTGAGAGAGAGAGAGAGAGAGAGAGAGAGAAAAGAAGACTATTTTGTGATACATGAAAATTATATGAAATACAAGTCTCAGTGCCCACAAATTAAGTTTTATTGGAACACAGTCATTCTGTTTCATTTATGTATTATTTATGGCTGCTTTCTGGTTACAGAGGCAGAGTGGAGTAGTTGAGACAGAGACTCTCGGGCACGCCGAGTTTAAAATATTTACCATCTTGCCCTTTACAGAAAAAGTTTACTGATCCCTGGTCTAGACGCTCAAGTGACTTGAATGTCTAACTGAGGGATTAGACCGTAACCTGTAGGAGCTGGAGAAATGGCAGGGTCAGGAATGAAAATGTCACCCTCCCTGGTTATCACAGGCTCTCCCTGCTCCCAGTAAGGCCCCGTCTTTTCCGCGGCATCCTCCATCTATGAGCCTTCTCCAAACCTCATCTTTTGAAGAGACAAACGCATTCTTCTCCCTTTTCTTGTGGGGAATTTTTATTTTTTATTTTTTGAAGAATATTCAAATGGGCTTTCTACCTTACATGCTAAGTGCAGAGAGCTCCGTGCCCCACGCTAATCAGACCGGGTGCTGTTCTGTAAATCATTTTGTGCAATTTTGTGTTCTCTCTCCCTGCAAGAAGGAGAATTACTTTGATAGATTAAAGCCGTTCCCTTATTGGAATGGGCGGTCTGTCTCTTTTCTCTCGCCCCCGTCCGCTGTCTCGTGATGCCTCCCAGGTAGGGAGGCCCTAATTTCCCCAAGTCACTCTTGGTGAAGCAATTTCCTCTCTCCGCCGGCCCTGCAGGGTCTCATTTGCTGAACGAGGGGGCCTCTGGCAAGGGTGGCGAATGGGAGAGCCTGGAAGGTGACCCTGTTCTTTTCTTCTGTGGTTCTGGGTTGTAAAATATTTCCCACTTGGAGGCAGACGCCCCTGGTGGCTGGTCGAGGGGGTTTCTTTTAACTCTGGCCTTTGCAAGGGCTGTGGAAGGACATATGGAGACTAATTGGGCCCCCACTGTGGAGTAAACCGGACGCTGGGCTCAGTGAATTTTAAACCGAAACAGCCACATTTACAGCCCCACATCATGTGCGGGCGTAATAGGAGTAAACGCCTGGTTTTAATGGCTGATTCCTCCTTAGAAGGATTTGGATGAACCCAGCAGTGCGCTCATGACCTGAGCTGAAGTCGGATGCTTAGTTGACCGAGCCACCCAGGTGCCCCTGGGAATCTGCATTTTTAACAAAATCCCGGGATGATTCTGGTGTTGGTGGCCCCAGGACACCCCTTGAGAAGTGCTGTCTCAAAGTAACGTCTCGTCCTGGTTATTTTTTAAAGCTTGCACGAGATGCCCCCAAGTGCCTGGCACACAGAGGGTAGGTACTGAACTGGGACCACTGTCATTACTGGTGGAAGTTTTGCCATCTTGGTCATTATTGCTATTTTGTGTGTGTGTGTGGCCGTACGTCAGTTTTCGTTTATGCCCTGTGCTGATTTATACTGGATTCATGATGAACTTTTGGGGACTTCTGTTTCCTCTTCCCTGGAACAGAAAGACAAATACCTAACTTCCAGAGAGAGTCCGCTGTTCCCCTAAATGCCAGGGTAGATGGAATTCTTCCCATGGAGTCCTTTGCCTGGTGATGCTCTCGGCTGTGATGGGAGCCGGGTTTTGGGCCACCCGCAATGAAACACATACAGCGTCATTCGTCACCTTCTGCTGTACGAGGTGGCTGGAATGAAGACTCTGCCAGGACTCAGGCAAACTGGGTCTGCCCAGACATTTTATCTGGCGCTGTACCTGGCTCCTCTCGGAAGGCAGGCATAAATAACACCCACTTTTCTTTTTCTTTCCATATTATTTTCTATCCATGCTGTTTATATATTTTTATATTGATGCTGTTTTCTGTTCTACTTAGTGTTGCAAAACTGGGTTCCTGGGCGGGTTGTTATTCCTTTAACTGTTGCAATGACCACTTCGTCCCATGGGGCCTCCCGAACGCAGAACAGTAACTTCCCCTGAAACTCCCCTTGAGAACGTTACTTTGTCTAAGGTGTGTTCCAGGTTAAGATGTTCTTTTTAGAATCACAAGCCTTTGGAACTTCACGTTAAGAGTTCTTTATTCTTGCTGGGGTTCATCTAAGGGCACCCGGGTGGCTGGGTCGGCTAAGGGTCTGACTCTTAGTTTTGGCTCAGGTCATGATCTCACGGTTCTTGAGATCCAGCCCCGCGTTGGGCTCCCTGCTGACATTGGGCTCCCTGCTGACAGCGCAGGACCTGCTTGGGATTCTCTCTCTCCCTCCCTCTCTGCCCCTCCCCTGCTTGCGTTTTCTCTCTCTCTCTCTCTCTCTCTCAACATAAATAAATAAGCATTTTTTCAAAAGGGATTCAGCTAGTGCCTACCACACTGCTCCGTACTGAAAGCTGTTCTGGGATTCCGGGCTTCAAGAATGAATAGGAGGTACCTCTAGTTTTGAGAAACCTATAGAACGGTGAGAAAGACACATTAAAAAAAAGAAAAACAACCCAGGAAGTTCTATAGGCTAAACTAGAGGTCGATGCAAAATATATGGGGACATGAAACATAGCAAGAGGGATGAAGGCCTGGGGAAGGGAGTAGAGGGAACTAGAGGTCGATGCAAAATATATGGGGACATGAAACATAGCAAGAGGGATGAAGGCCTGGGGAAGGGAGTAGAGGGAAAAGCTGTCCGGGGGACAAGCAGGTTTGGGGAGGAGGAGGGGCTCCTGCGTAATCTCTGGGACTCGGGGAGAGTCCAGGCATGGGCATGAGCACATGTGAAGGCCCTGGGGCAAATCATTCACTCATTCATTTGCTCAACCATCCAAAAGGAGGGAAAAAAAGCAAAACAACTTTTGAGGGATCCAACTAGAGCAGGCCTTTAGAGGGTTGCACGAAGACACGTTGCTGGCCTATTTGGGGAAATAAAATGAGTATTCGTTTTATGGCAGGGGTGGTGGTTGCAGCATACAAATCTGGAAAAGTGCTTCGGGGCACAGGGCATAGGACACATAATTTTATAAGCCAGTAGACGGTATTTCGAGGCAAGGTAGAGATCCCACAGCTTGTAAGAAGAGGAGGAACTCACTCCAAATAGTGCAGTGGGTATCCATAGAGGGGATTAGGGGGAGACAAAGCAACAGACAGGTAGGATCGCTGGCTTCCTCAAGCCTCACTCTCTCCCTGCCCTTGTCAACCAAAGACCGGTCTCCCAAGGCAACCAACCTCACCCTGGACCTGCAGGCTTCCCAAGGGGCTGGAGTCTCACTCGCCTTCCCTTGGTGTCTTGGCCGTGATTGAGACTTTGTGCCAAATTCATTTGGGGAGGTTGTTTTTCTTCCCTTGACACACATCACAGGACGTTTTTAAAGTCTGATGAATCTGACACATCTGTGCAATCACACAGTTTCCCGAGATCCAGATGTGCCTCAGAGCACCTCTGGCTCCCGCGCTCTTGCAAACATTTGCTGTAAACACCGAGGGCTGTTTGTTGGTCTTAATGTTCTAGCTCATCTCATTACCCGGCGAAGGTGAAAGATGGGAGCCAGATAGTGTTGCCAGTAAATGTTTTCGTCTCCGATGCGTCTATTCCTGGTGAGTGATTAGCAGGCGGCGGGGCCCACAGACCGATGCTGTCGAAATGGCCAATCGTAGTCTGCCTGCTGTGTGGCACAGAAGGGAAGTCAAGCCGGGCGTGCGGAGCCCTCTCTGTTCTTTGGCCCGAGGTCTCCAGCTGAGCAGAGCGCTCAGCCGGCCGAGAGAAGACAGGGTGAAGCAAAGGGTCTGTGTCGAGCCCTGTACCACTGACGCCTAGATGACTATAAAAAAGAGAATGAGTTTAAATGTTCATAAATGAGTTCCTGGAATGGGGACAAATCTTAACACAAGCAGCTATTATTATTACCAATACAACCATTAGTCCGTAATGGAAGGAAGACGGGTGCACCTGACTTTGGGAAGCTCTGTGGCACCAGAATTTAACCGGAAAGGTGGGGGAAAGAGCACCGGAATGGGCGTCAGGGGCTCAGGCTGGAGTCTCTTATGGTCTCAGGCAAGGCTCACCCTTCTCTAGACACCAGGCTGTTCATTTGTGAAGGGAACAAATTACCTCGGATGATACCTAAGGCCCTCCCGTGTCAACGCAGAAGATCCTCTTATCCTAAGGGGCTATACCATGTGAGGCAAGAAGGAGCATCTCTAACCAGAGAGGCTGTTAACAGATCCCCTGAAATGGAGAGTGTTTCTACCTTTCCTTTGGAGTGCTTTAAACAGTAAGAAGGAGATAGTTTGGGGGGAAGGCCACTCCCCCTCTCTGTTCCTTCTGCTGGGAGTTCCTCTTCCGCCTCCCCCCATCTCTGTTGAGTTCCTATACCTCAGTGAGGTTTTTCTTTGAGCCCTGCCCAAGGGTCCTCACCCAGAGGATAAATTTGGCCCCTTCTGACTTTATGTCGCTCAGCAGCACAGATTGAGACTCTATATTGTGTAATCATTTGGTTCACGTTGATCTCTCCCACTGCAGGGAAATTTCTCCCAGTCTATGAGCCCGGATCCTGTCTACTTTGACCATTACCGTTTCACCTGTGCCTGGTGACGCTTAACCGGTATTTATTGAATGAGTGGATATGGGGCACCTGGGTGGCTTAGTTGGTTGAATGTCCCTCTTTGGCTCAGGTTGTGATCTCACGGTTTGGGGGTTCGAGCCCCACACTGGGCTTTGCACTGACAGTGTGGAGCCTGCTTTAGATTCTTTGTCTCCCTCTCTCTCTCTGCCCCTCTCCCCGCTCATGCTGTCTCTCGTAAAAATAAATAGACATTTAAAAAAAGGTTTTTTGAGTGAGTGGATAAATAAATGAATGAAGTCTTTCCTGGGGGAAAGGAAGCAAGTTAGACAGCCGCTGCCTGAGATGTCAGAGACCCAGGGTCTCTCACAAAGTAAATTGTTGAGCAAATACAAATATTGACAAAAAAAAAATAGAAAGGGACCGCTTATTAGCAAGGACAAAATTCAGCTTTAGAGAGAGAGAAGGGACGGCAAAAGGAAAGGGACAGATGTGCCAATAAGTAGGAAACAAAAAAAGAGCAAAGAAAAAGCAAATGCAGGGTGAAAGTTTGAGTGAGGGAAGGACAGGGGTGATTTTCTGACTGAAGCCTGAAGATCAAGGATAGTACTGGGCACACGAAATATTTCACAATGATTATCACCTTATTAAGACAGAAAGATTGATTTATTCTTATGTTCTGGAGAGAGAATTGTGGGAAGCAATAACCCATCTCGAGCACAATAAGCTCGCCTTAATCGGAACAGATAAGGTTTAGAGGATTGAGGGAGATTAATTGTGAAAGAATGAGTCCCTGGGGTTGTGGGGGTGAAGAGGAGAGAAGGGGGTGATCCTGACAGATGTGGGCTGAAGCCTGGTTCATCTCTTGGCAGTTGGGTGACCTTGGTCAAGTCCTCTTCCCTCTCTCAACCTCAGATTCCTTTTCTCCAGAACAAAGGCTGGTAAATTAGGGCCCGTGGCCAAATCCAGGCCACCATTTTTTTTTTCAAATAAAGTTTTATCGAAACATGTATTGTCAAGGCTGGCGTTTGTGTTACAATGGCGGGGTCACGGCAGCCAAGAGCCCGTGGTCTCCAAGGCCAAAAATCTTTACAATATGACACTACAAAAAAAGTTGGACGGTCTAGAATGATACAAGTGATAACCATTTCACACGCTTGTTCTGACACTCATTCACCTGGAGCCTGGCACGAGAAGGTGCCGAATAAACCTTGGTGAGGTTTCGTTGCATCACGGAATCAATGAATAAATGCCCTAGAGACATGATAAACTAGACTGGTGACGATAGATGTTCGGTCAGATCTCAGCTTAACTCCCTAAAAACTCTGGACCCTTAGGCGGATTACATCCTCTCTTTCAACTTCTTTATCTTCTATAAATTGCAGACGATAAAATCTACCTCGCAACGGAGTGACTAGTCAACCAAACATAGTATGAGTACTTAGAATATGAACACTCAATAATTTCTTGTCCCATTAAAAACCTAGAGAAAGTGAAAAGAATTGCCGTTGGCCAATCAGTGCTTTGGAGAGAAGAGAGTCTCAGGGGAAGTTGGGGGAGCTCTCAGCCCAGGCTCACAAATTACGCCCAGTAGTTTCTGACTCGGAGTCATGGTTCAGAAGCAGGGGGGTCTTTCAAATAAAGCCATTGCCTGAGTCCTAGCTCCATGCCTGAATTTCAGAATGAATGAATGAGGGGCACCTGGGTGGTGCAGTCGGTTAAGCGTCCGACTTCAGCCAGGTCACGATCTCGCGGTCCGTGAGTTCGAGCCCCGCGTCAGGCTCTGGGCCGATGGCTCGGAGCCCGGAGCCTGTTTCCGATTCTGTGTCTCCCTCTCTCTCTGCCCCTCCCCCGTTCATGCTCTGTCTCTCTCTGTCCCAAAAATAAATAAAAAACGTTGAAAAAAAAGAATGAATGAATGAATGAATGAATGCAGGATCAGGCATCAGTTCTGGCTAGGACTCTGTTGGGTGAAGTCGTGCTCTCCAGTCCTTTGGGGACTGTCTTTGGGGTTACTGCTAACACGTCTTAGTTTGTTTCATTACTTGATCCTTTCTACCTTGTTTGGGCTGGAAGAAATGCTGAGGACATATTCCAGAGGATACCCCTACAGGGCTTTCCCAACGGCAGTTCTCACTCTCACCTAACACACCGGAATCAACTGAAGAACTTTAAATAGATGCACGTGTCCCACATCAGAGAAACGGAATCCGTATTTCTGGGGGGTGGGCTCACGCATCAGCATCATTTACAAACTCCACCAGAAGTTTTCTAGAAGCTCTGGTTTAGCTGTCACAGATTGACCCCGGGAGTCTCCTTATGTGGTGTCTGGACAGCCTGGGGCATAGATGCAGTAGGAACTTGGCCCAGACCGCTTCCAATCTTCTTAGCTGAACTAGAAGGATCTTGGCAGGAATAGTCTGAAGTTGGATTGGGGTCTCAGGAAAGCCCAGTGGTTCATAAGTCATCAAGAACACAAAGGTCTGATCCTGGGGGAGGTTGAGGAGATCCTGAGTTAAAGGGATACCTTTTCAGGGCCCCCACCTACTGCTGGGGGTAGCAGCCGCCTTCCTGGGTTCTTCAGAGCTCATGGACAAAGACAATCTCTGAGATCCTGATCTTAGCTTCTGCCCTGTAGGTCCCTAAGGCCGTGAAAAACATCCGGGTCCAGTTGACTAGTTGCAGAAAAGGCAGATAAATCTGTGTCCCTGAGTCTAAGGGACAGGTTGTCACCTGCCTCAGAGTGAGACTGTGTGACTGAAATCAGGGTTTAGGGCCTTACAGTCCAGGGTGAATAGAAGTGGGAGGGAAGCTTCCATGAGAAATAGGTTCTGTGTCTCAGGAGAGGCCCAAAGGCATGTGATCAATTTGGAGACATTGGCTTAGTTGGCTTTCAGGTGTCTGTGAGACTCAGCCAAGACTGAGCTAGCTTGGCCGAGATCCAGCATACCCGAGGCTGGGATGGCAAATGGACTTAACATTTTGGCATGAATCTAACCAGTTGGTTGGGGCTGCCTAGACAGTGTGTTGAGAAGGATTCTGAAGTCATGTCTGGCTTGATGGGGAAAAGCACTGTGATTCATTAGGTTGGCTGTTATGTGTGTGAAAGAAAGGAGTGACTTATCAGAGAAATCAGAAAAAGGGTGCAGGCAGATTAGGAGACATGACAGAAGCTCTGGGGGGAGACGAAGCTGGGGCCAAATTGTAGGCCCTCGAAAGCCAGGATGGAGAATTTAGATTCAAAAAACAATTTTTTGGGGGGGGGGGTTCTGAGAAATTCTGTTATGCTTCTCAACAGAAGTCGAACATAGGCGGATTTGGGGAAATATCTCTTGACTGCAGCAAGGAAGGTAGCCTGGAGGAGGCAGTTGTGGTGCTGGGTGGGGAATCAGACCAGCGCGATCTGAAATTAAAGCCTTGAGATTGAAAACTTGGCCTGTCCTTCTGACAGTATGTGAGTGCCTCCCGTGTGCCAGGCCCTGGGCCGCGTTCTAGTTATTCAGCAACAGAGGAAGACAGGCGTGGCTTTGCATCCTCTGGAGGAGATCAGATTCTGCCTGGGAAGCACATCACACCCCCTGCCTGTGAGCCGGAGGCCCAGGAAAGCCGCTGGCGTCGTCCAAACCCGAAAGCCTGAGAAACCGGGGCGTCAAAGATGGAAGTCCCAGCCTGAGTCCAAAGGGTCAAGAACCAGGCACATCAGTCTTGGAGCCCAGGGGAAGGTGGATGCCCCAGGTCAAGCAGAGAGCAAATTTGGCCTTCTTCCGCCCTTTTGTTCTCTTAGGCCCTCAACGGATTGGATGAGGCCCTTTTGCATTGGCAGAGGTCATTTTCTTTACTTAGTCTCTCCGTTCAAATGCTCATTTCTTCCAGAGACTCCCTCACAGACCTATCCAGAAATAATGTCTTCACAGCTACCTGGGCATCCCGTACGTAGCCCGCTCAAGTCGACATACCAAATTCACCCACCACGTCCTGTTACCGTACATTATTTACTCCGGAAGGGTTGGTCTCCTGATCTCGAACCTTTCTTCCTAGCGGGGGGGTGATAAGTGTTCCCCGACTGCGCTTTGATCGATCATAGGAGCAGCTGTAATCAAACCATAACCATTTACTGAGTGTTTTTTAAGTGCTAGGCTCTCTGCTGTGCATTTCCCGTGAGCTTTTCTATTTAATCCTTACAACAGCCAGATGAGTTAGGATTATATCAGCAGCCTCGTGCTGAGAACTGTGCTAGAACCTGAGCACAGTCCAGAGACGTGAGGGAGTGTGTCTAAGTTCTCGCGGCTAAGAAGAAGCAGGCTTGGGATTCCGATCCCAAATGCCAGGCTCAAACCCACACGGTCTCACCACGACACCACTCTTCTCCTGTCCCCGCAATCAGCCACCCCCGTGGGTCTGCTTTGCAACGTTAAATAGGCCGGCAGTAGATCTGATTCCACAGGGGTAATGCGCTCGGATGGTTCCATGTTAGCAGTTGTCTTCTCTTTCTCCGTGGGCACCTGGTGACATAATGCCTGAAAATAGTAAATTAGTTTTCCTTTGCCGGAAATTATGTTCCATTAGGGCCACGGACATACATGGCTATTTTGAGACCTCCGGGAGAGTTGTGTGCTTTTTGGAAATGTCTGACAAATCCGATTGGTCTCCGGCAAGGGGCTCTCCCAAGGCCTTGTGGAGGGTGGAGTCATTAGGCATGAGGTGGCTTTAATAATAGAAGGAGGAGGCCCAGACAAGAGGGTTCCACCTGTGATCATCAGAGCTGCTTTGGGTCCAACTTCCGGCAGAGAAAAGGGAGGGGCAGAGGCGTGAGGTGATCTGCAACATTATCCTCGGATGTCACCTCCCGTATCTTTGCTCGGCGCTGTGGGGAGACAGCTCCTGGAAGGAAACACAGCCAAGGAGCCTACTCTCCTCCACACCTTTCCTCTAGGGGGTGCTGTGGTCAATTGCCCTGGGACACCATTCTGTTGGTCTTGCCCCCCGCTCCAGCCTTCCCAAATGCAGGGACAAGTCCACCTTGGCTGGACATCAAAATCCTGCAAGATGCAGCTTCCACGTTTGTTTCAGAATACCTCTTTACAGGAAGCTAGTGGCGCTTGGGATTTCCCATTCCTCCTCAGGGATTGCCCCATAATTTGCCAGCCCCTCGGTCTTGCCAGTTAGGTTCCTCCTGTCTCCACATTTCCGAATCCTACCTGGAGTCCAAGCCTCAGCTTCAGGACTACCTCTTCCAGCAAACTTTCTCGAAATTCTCCTGCCGTAGACACCTCTCTCTCCCCTTCGCGTGCCCATAGTACTCCCTAGCACCTTATTTCCTCTCGCCTTGTATTATCATTATTTTATACAAATTTCATCTCCCTTGTTATATGGTACATTCTTCAAACGGAAGGACTATGTTTAACTCCTCTGTCCAGTTTTCCTGGCTTCTCTTACAAAGCCTTGTGTGCAGTAGGTGTTTAATAAGTACATGCTGTACGTATCTGCCACTCTGGTGGTAGGCAACATAGCTAGGGATTGATGTCCCATGGCTGCCTGCTCATTCATTCATTCATTCATTCTCCTTGTATCAATACTTCCAAACCCCTTTGACCTTCCTGCACTCACATGCATGGTATCTCTTGTCTCAACATGGTATTGATGCAGGTCGGGGAATGGCGGGGGGCGGGGGCAGGTTGGAACCTAGGACATGGACATGCCTTGGGCATGAATCTTAAGACACAGATCCATAAGCAGGCACCCATTTTCCTAAAGGGAAGGTGCATCTCAATCTTCAGATGGATTTGGTATTTGGTATGGGAAAAGGGGGCACTGACATTTCATGATGACCTGGGTCTCATCTGTCTCATTTCTTAAGGCACTAATCCACCTTCCCAGCCTTGTCTCTTAAGGCACTAATCCACCTTTCCCTGCGAGGTAGGTGCCCCAAACCGTGTGTCCGTCCTGCAGCACCTAGCGAGGGGGCTAGGAATGCCATTCTGTG
The DNA here is from genome assembly GCF_028018385.1 of Neofelis nebulosa. Taxonomy (NCBI): domain Eukaryota; kingdom Metazoa; phylum Chordata; class Mammalia; order Carnivora; family Felidae; genus Neofelis; species Neofelis nebulosa. The sequence continues at coordinate 15,511,983 of NC_080793.1, forward strand.
GTTCCCAGCCCCCTCCGGGATGGACTCCACTGAAGAAAACACAAAGATTCAGCGGAGAAATAATCCAGGATCAGATTCGCTACTGTAGATCATCCCTTCTCGAATCTTGACTGTGGAACTCATCTATCCTGGGACAGACGGACACGTACCGCAAACAGAGGCTTGTTTGAGTCTGCAGGAGAAAGCCCCTGTGCCCAGCGCTCACTACTCCCGGGCAGAGGCAGGTGAAGGGATCCCCAAGACAGAAATCTTTACTCATACCTGGAAGATACCATTCTCCCCGGCTCTTCTCTTTGATATTCCCATGTGGTATCAGCCCTTTGGATGACAGGGTGAACTTTTCTTTACCTTCACCAATGAAATTCATTATTCCTTCCAAGGGGGCAGAGGAGGGTGGGACTGGACCGAGGAACCCAAGATGTCCTTGGTTCTAGAAACCTCTGTTTCCCTATAAGTCTGCCACAGTAGAGAGTCAAGTGATTTTTTTCCCCTGACATATATAATGTGTCTGCCGCCCAGGCTCATCCCTTTTCCCAGAGTGTCCCTCCCTCCTATCTCCACCTGACAAGGTCTTACTCAAACGCTGCCTCTTTCTGGAAGTCTTCCCAGGTCTCTTTCCATTCTTCCCAGGTGGCGTTCAATAACCTCTTCCAGGCTCCCTATGTCACGACACTTAGCACGTCCTGCTTGTGTCTTGGAGACACAACGATGCATCTCTCTTCCTCCTCTCCGTTCCCTCCCCCACTCCCTGTATAGGGATCACCACACACAGCCACCTTTGAGCCTGGCACGGGGTTGGTGCTCATGAATGTTGACCGAATCCGCTCAGAGAATCAATCCGCTGTCTGGTGGTGCAGGGCCAAGTACTGTGATGTCTAACCTCAAGCCAAACATGTTCCTCTCCTGCTGATGAGAACAGGTTCTCTTGCTGCTCCAGTTCCCACGTCAAGACCCTGGACCGTGTGCTGCTGGAGAAGCTATACGGCTCTGGACCAGCATGTGAAGACCCATCCCACAGTGGCTTGCCCAGCAGCGCCCCTGGCAACTGTTGAGTCACTGTGTTATACACCTGCCATTAAAATAACATTGTATGTCAACTACACTTCAATGAAGAAGGGAGGAATGTTTATCCAGAGGTTGGGGACACAAAGATTATATTAAATGATCTGTGAGATGGGCTCAGCTCATGGTTAGTAGACACTCAATAAGTGATCACAGCCAGAACTACCATTATCCCCAGAGAGGGGGGTGATGTAATCAAGGTCACACAGCTAATCAGCTGTCATTAATCGATGACAGAGCTGGACCTGGAATTTGAATGTGGAATTTTAGGCTTTGGGTCCCCTGCTCTTCTCTTGGCCTCTCCTTCTTCCCCCATGGATCTGTGCGTACGACCTTCCAGATCCCTGTTCAGTCTTGGCCGAATTCATTCTGCCACTCAGCAAAAACCAGAGGAAAAAAAACACCCCCAAATGAAAGAGAAACAACAGAAAAAGCCCAACTCTTCCACCACGATGCAGGGAAAAAATTACCCTTAATTACTGGGGCTTCTCCACAATTATAGGACGTGCATTTGAACTCTGAAGGGTCCTCTCCTGAGGATAACCTTTATTTGCCTGATTGCGTCTGTTCAGTTAATTCTGGCTAATTACTATTTTCTTCCTATTAGATTCTAATTATATACAGTATTTTCATTATAAAGCGTAATGTTTCCCAGAGAACCATGTCAATTATACAGGCAATATTACCGGAGGTCTGGTTTACCTCATTAAGCCCAAGCGATGAAGCCATGCATCTGATTAAACCCGCAGTTTGAGGGGTGGACTTTAACTATATGTGGGTACCAGCGACTCTCACCTAGAACTTGCTGGGTGTGGGAGAGGCCTGGAGACATCTGGAGAAGCCTCTGGAAGGAGGTGGGGCCCACTTGGAAGTCTCAGCTTTTCTTCAGGAAACGCAAGCCCCGATCCACGGGGTCTTGGTGTTTGTGCATTTACAGCCTCGGTTTTGTCTGTTTCGGAGCCTCGGATGATTTTAGCGTGCTGAGGCGTGGTTATGATGCGGTAGAGAAACAAGTCTTATTCTTGGTGCAGAGGCTTCTGGTAGGCCATCCAGCATCGCCACCTCTACCCCTCAAGTCTTTCTGAGCTCCTTGACGCCCTGGCATCTTTCGGAGCTTCTCACGTATCCGTCCCACCACTGTCTGGTATCTCTACTCGGATGTCTAGTCGACATCTTCCCACTAGCATGTCCAATGCAGAATTCTTGACGTCTGCCCTCCCTGGGCCCTGAAACGAGTCTTCCTTATATTACTCTCATCGCGGTAAGTCTCATAACAAGATGCTCGCACCCAATGCCAGGAGATCAGACGGATTTCCTTATCTCCTTCATCTCTAGCTTCCACCCCATGGACATGGCCGATGAACTCTAGGCCCCAACTCTATCCTGGATCCATTCTTGTCTCACCTCCATGGCCAACCCCCCATTCCAGGTCGTCATCATCCCCACTATGTGACGGCCTCCTAAGTGGTGTTATCAGTTCGTTCCCCTCTGAACACCTGTATCCCTTCTTCCAATGGTAAATCAAGGTGACTTACAAAACAAAACAAATCAGACCGTGTTACTCTCTGCTTAAATTCTTACCTTACGTATATTGGGGTTTTTTTCTTTTAGTGAAATCCAAACTTCTTACCATGTGTATAAGACAGTCTATGATTACTTTCTGGCCTACGTATTCAGCAAGTGTTTATTGAGGGGCTATTATGTGCCAGGTGCCATTCAAGAACAACTGGTTCTTGTTTGAGCAGGAAGTGAGCAAAGAACACCCTCATGAGTGTTACTTGTTCCTATCATGTTGATAGCACTTAACGGTTCCCAGAGGACTTAATGTGTTTTGTCCAGCTGCATTGTCAAAGAGGCATGGGTCCGTATCTGTCCCCCACGCTCCTGACCCAACACCCCCTGGACCTGGAAGCATCTCAAGAACTGTGAGCTAATTTGCTATGATTTGACAGTCGGGCAGGAGTCGTAAAACAAACTTGATTAAAAAACCCACTTTTATTGGATTCTGAAGGAATTAATAAAATCCTCCCTTTGGGGATTAATAAAACAGGATTTTTTAATATTAGCCTTATTTTTTTCTGCTTTCTAGAAGTATTTTAATCAACATTCCAGGATTTCGAGAATGGACTCAAGCTATGTTCTCTTCTTGCGGGGGTGAGGGTTTCATCAGCCCATTTGCACATGAGTCACAGTTTTTTCTATAGACTGCCCTGTCTGAAAAATGGTACCACTGTGGTTTCCCTGGTAAAAGATCCATAAACACTGAAGCTCAAGCAAAAAGGGAAGTCACCTTTCTTGGGTATCTTGCCATCTAGGAGTTAATTTTTTGTCTCAACCATGGGCTGTGATAGAGTTGCTTTGTTTTGAGAGGTTCATTCAGTACATTATATAGAGTCCTCTGTGCGTTACTTATGTAATGAGATGTGGGAGCCAGGCTGCCTAGGTTCAAATTCCAGATCGTCCATTTATTCGCTGTGTGTGACCTTGAGAACGTGTACATAACCTTGTGCTTGACTTTCCACGTTTGTTAAATGGGAATAATAGTCCCTACTTCCTAGCATTGTTTTATTAAGTGAGCAAATCCACTTATAATCGTGCCTGGCATATTTGTGCTGCGTAAGTGCAGACGCTTACTCTCTGGTCTAAACCTAGACCCGTCTCACTCCAAACCACCACTCTTGTGATCAATAAATGCCACCAGCAGCACCCGTGCCATTCACTGAGTGCTCTCTCTAACCCGGTTTCTAATCCTAATAAAATTTAAGACATGTGTAATAGGCACATTATTCTCTCACTTTACAGATAACACTGAGGCTCCCTAAGGTCGCTTGTCCGAAGTCAAGGGGCAGGTAAGTGGCAGATCTGAAAGTCACACAGGTTTGCCTGTCCCCAAAGACCGTGCTTTTAATAGACTTTCTACATGGAAGATGTTATAGACTAAATTGTGTCACTCCCCGCCCCTCAAATACATGTGTTGAAACCCTAACCCCCAACGTGGCTGTATTTGGAGCCAGGGAGTCACCTTGAGGAGGTGATTAAGTCATAGTGAGGTCATTAGGTTGGGCCCTAATACAATCCGGGTGTCGTCCTTATAGGAAGAGGCAGACATCCTAAGGATGTTCACACCCAGAGAAGAAGCCCTGTGGGGACACAGTGAGCAGGGGTCCATCCACAAGCCAAGGAGACAGACCTCAGGAGCCACCAGACTTGCCAACACCTTAATCTTGAACTTCTAGCCTTCAGAAATGCGAGAAAGTAAGTTCCTGTTGTGACAGCCAGCCGGTCCCCGGCATTTTGTGATGGCAGCCATAGCCAACTGACACAGAAGGAACGTCATTAGCGAGAAAAATACAGAAAGAGGTAGCAGGTGACTTGCTCTTCGTTATCAGGGGGTCTCTAATGCTCAGCTCCATGCTGGGCTCATAACAGGAGCCTAGAAATGCAAGGGCCAGTGTGTGGAAAAATGCCTGCTTTTTCAGGAGCGAGCAGGGCTCCCCCAGTATGGCGCCCCCACCCTTCCTCTCAACACCTCGTACGGCAGTGGCCGGCCTCTTCCATGGGACTGGATGCTCTATGAAGACTGGAATAATGTGGGTCTTTTGATTTAGCACAGACACTGCACAGGATAGCTTCTGGATGATTATATATGGGCTGCACGTCTATAGGGCAGCGAGCTCCAGGAGGCACCTTCCAGTTCTCTAGACCCCTTCTCTAAGGACCTGCCCTTGGCTGGGCAAGATGCTCAGGTGCGAGGAGTGGGTTTTATGCAGCAGGCTTGCTGGGCCCCTGCCAGAGCACCTGGAGTCGCTGAGTCTGGGACAGGCAGTTTGTTTACATGAGCAGCAGGGAACTTTGCCGAGATTACTGAAGATTCAGGGCAGGCTGTCAGCTTTGCGCTTCCTTCTCCATTATCTCAGTGAGATCTCAAGTCCAAGGCAGGTCTGGGAGCCCCTGCCGAGCAGAGCTGGAGCCCGAGAGAGGGGCGCGCCATCCCACCCTTCCTGTGGAAGCTTGATGTGGGTTCGTACAGCAAAGATGCTGAACCAGGGTGCAGCTCTCCCTCTGTCCTTGCTCCTACCCAGATCCGGGTGCGAGATAGAACTAATTCATTATGGGGGCGGGGGAATTAAAGAGGAAAGGTTCAAAAGTTTTTCCCCTTCGAAGTATTGAGTGGGTTCAAGGTTATCGCTCTAATCTCGCCCTCACTGTTTTCCCGTTGTTTCCTCGGATGAGATGATCTTCCAGGATTGTCGCTGCCTCTGGAACCGTGCCCCATTGCTGGGCGTGCTACAAGGGAAGAGGCAGAGGAAGGATTGAGAACCACTGAGCTAATGGAAAAGCCCATGGAGAATTATTTCGTGGGATCTGTGAGGGTTTCTTTCTCCCAAATTGTTCCTTCCAGAAGGCCTGAAAGTCTCCTCGTTGAGCTGTTTGGCTCTCAGAAATTTATCATGTCTAATAAGCATCCCGACAGGTGAGTTCCAAAGGTGAGCTTGATGACATGGCCATCTTGCAGACGTATGTCCTTGGGCTGGTCTCTAATTCTGCCTGGACTTCAGTTTCCTCACTGGTGAAATGAAGAGGCTGGTCTAGAGCCATCACATTCTCTGCCTCTACAAGTACGGAACAAAGACATCTGGGTGGCCCATCTGGGTGTTACATCCCCTGGTGCCAAGCCTTGAGCGTCTGACAAAACCAAGGCATGCTTCCCAGGATGGCTGAGGTTGGAAGAGTGGCTGGGATAGCTGCATGGCACATACGGTAAAGCAGGTGTCCGGGGCGGGTGAGAGCACGTCACACCATGGTGGCACCACGCTATGCGTGACCAGCACCTGGATCAGTTCTGGATACGTGGGTTCTCGTCTTGGCCTCACGCTCCAGGACCAAGGCTGTTCACGAGATTGGTCCGTAGCCCAATGGAATGTGGGCTATGATGAGGCACATGTCCAGGCCCTTAAAACCTTGTGTGATCCCCCACGCTCCCCACTTTCTTCCCCACTGCATCCCTCTCCTCACCTCCAGCCCTCTCCTTTGCCCTTCCGTCCACCCCTTCCCCACACTTGCTTCATGCTCATCAACCAACCAGGTGAAGAGGACCCACCTGAAGCCTCCGTGGCCCCGGGGAATGGCCAAGCCACTAGACGAAAAGAGTCCAAGCCTGTGAATGATTTTGCGAGCAGAGTTAATCCTGCCAAGACCCTCTCTCCCATCAGATTAATTTTTCTGGGTCCATCACACCAGTTAATGTGTCTTGACTAAGATACAAGAGTATTGTGTTTTTGTAACCCCTGAGAAGAGACCTTGTCTTCCCTCGTGTCACATGACAACATGTGGTCTGACTTCGGCTCAGGCTTTCCAGGGAACACAAACACTTCGAGTTGGTGTTCTGGGAGGTCTTCTCAGAGAGGCCACAGTGCTGTGCTTGAAACCAAAAGGACGAGGCACCCCGTGGCTCGGTCGGTTGAGCATCCGACTCTTGGTTTTGGCTCAGGTCGTGATCTCGTGGTTTGTGGGTTCGAGCCCCCCATCGGGCTCTGTGCCGTCAGCACAGAGGTTCTTGGGGTTCTCTCCCTCCCTCTGTCTCTGTCCCTGCCCTGTGTTCTCTCTTTGTCTCTCTCAAAAATAAATAAATAAACTAAAGAAAAAAAAGAAAGAAAGAAACCAAAAGGACTTAGGGTTGCACAGACTTGGGATAGCTTCCTAATGCCTCCAATGGGGAGTTTTGTCATTTCGAGGAGGTAGCTTACCTCTACACTTCGCCTAGATTAAAGCTGCTTGTCATTCTGGTCTCTGGAAGTGCCCCTCCCACAGAGCCCTTTTCTGTCTCCCAGACTGGGCAAGCTCGTAAAAGTTCTGTGCTTCTCCTTGATAACCCTCATTACATTTGTGACACTGTGTTCTGGTGCAATATTGATGGAGACAGTCTGTCACGCTGGTATCGTATCATAATAAGCTTCGAGAGAACAAGGTCTGAATTGGTTGAATTCAGCCGGATTATTTTTCAGCTCCCAGTAGAGTGCCTGGAACACGGTAGATATGAACTAAATACCTGTTGATTGAACGAATAGATGAATATATAAATGGGCTCCAACTCGTTGAGCCTTAGTATCATCATTTACAGACTGGACGTAACACTAGCGAGGTAACCTGGGATTTGGGTAAAGATTAATTGAGATCATATATGCAAAGCCCAACCAAGCATAGTACCTGGGCTATGACAGCTTTGCAGTGTTTTTTCCCCTCTGCCTCGATGGATAAGGAGTTTATCAGGCTGAGAAGAAGGAGAAGAGCTCTCTTAGTAGAGGCACCAGCATTGCGCAAAGGCAGAGAGGGGCATGTTGTGTGTGAAGGTTGATTAGGGAGACAAGCGCCACACCGTAAGGGTCTTGTGCCTTTGGTGCACGAGAAACAGAAATGAGTGGAAGCTTAGGTTGTGAGTAACTTGTTCTGTCTGTGAGTGTTCCACAAGACAAGCAAACGTTTCTAGTACATTTTAACCTGATACACGAGCGATGTCTTGCAGTATGCGTAGAACTTGATGCCAAAAGTCACATGATCACAACTGAGCCAATGGTCCTTGAAATTCGCTTTGATATAAGAGCGCTTCAGATTATGAGCGTGGTTCCGGAATGAGTTATGCTCGCAAACCAAGGTTTTACCATATGTCATCACTGTGCTTTAAAGCCATCAAGAAGTGATGAGCTCATAAACACTTAGCAAATCAAAGAGAAGACCCCCCTCACATTAATATGAATTTGTGCGATAAAGACCTGTGATGGCAAGAAATGTTGTTCGAAAGCAGGAAGAAACTCACTCCAGGTGGGAGTTAACAGCACGGGCAGGTGGATGGAGGTTGGGAGACAAGAGGAAATAGTTTGGCTGCAGCGGAGTTTGTGTTGGGGTCAGAAGGAGATTAGACAGCACGGAACCAGATCGCTGGGGACCTCAGAGGCCAGGTTCAAATGCTGAGGCTTCATCTAGCTTGCACTGTGTAGAGGAGAAAGCCGCAGAGAGCTCAAGCTTCGGAGCACCAGACGATCATCTTTTTTTTTTTTTTTTTTTTGCCCAAAGGTCTTTAGGAGGCAGGGGGCTGGATCACATGACCTCTGGAAGTTTTTCCAACCACAGGGCTCTGCGGTAGTCTGAAGACAGATAGAGGGAAACAAAAACCAGGGACCTTGGCCTGGATTTCTCTCTGTCATAAATCTCTTCCACTGCCGGGCGTCATGTCTCTGTCCACAGATTAATCTTCTCTGGCTTCCTACGGGAACAGGAGGACCTACTGACCTCATCCTGTTCTCCGGGCTGCAAGTGAGAAATGGGGTTCTCAGACTGGCAAAGGCCTAGGTGTGGGCCGAAGGCAGCTGAGCCAGAGGCACGGGCCCCCGGGCGGGAGAACAAAGTAAGCACGTAGACCACCTTGTTCCAGAAGGACTCTCCAATCAGGACTGTCCCAAGGCCCAACCAGGTTAGGGAGCTGTCCTTGTCCTTCTGCAGCAAAGTCTCTGACCTACGATTGGCAAAAGTCCGAGGAGATGGAGGACGCTTATCAGATAATTTTCCACCGTAATCGCGACCCGGGATAAGTTGACGTTTATGTAATTCTTCGATCAGTGGTGTTCCTTTCTCACGGTCGGTGGCTCAGATGTGGGGCCTTGTGGCTGAGTAGGAAGAACAGGAGCCTTAGACAGGAAATCCTGTGCTCTGGCCTCGGCAAGGTGCTCTCTGTGCCTCAGTTGCCTCATGTGTAAATGTACAGCTTGTAATCACGCTGTGAGGCGCAAGGGCGGGGTGCTGTAGAGACAATAACGAGGGGGCCACCTGGGGTACGATGGCCACAGAAGCTGCTCTGAGGAGGCAACTTCTGAACGTGCATATGAAGGATGAGCAGGCATTGCAGGCACTCCGGGAAACGAACATGTCGAGACCTCAGCGGGGAGACAGGGTGTGGCACGTTGGAGGGTGTGAATGAGGTGGTGGCATTCGCAGGCATCGGATGGGACAGAGGCCGAGTTTCATCCTGAGTATAAACTACAAACGCGGGGCTCGGTCGGCTGAGCGTCCGACATCGGCTCCGGTCACCGTCTCACTGCTCGTGAGTTCGAGCCCCGCGTCGGGCTCTGTGCTGACGGCCCGGAGCCTGGAGCCTGCTTCCAATTCTGGGTCTCCCTCTCTCCCTGCCCCTCACCCACTCGCGTTCTGTCTCGGTCTCTCTCAAAAATAAATACACATTAAACTGCAAACGCAGGGGAGGTAAAGGCTTTTGGAAGGTGAAAACCACAAACACCTGTCACTTCCTGTCTTTTCTGGCATAAAATAGTGGGACGTGAATTAACAGAATGGAGGCCAGTCTCCCCCAGTGACTTTCATCGCCATTTTTTTTTTAATTTTTTTTTAACGTTTTATTTATTTTTGAGACAGAGACAGAGCATGAACGGGGGAGGGGCAGAAAGAGAGGGAGACACAGAATCGGAAGCAGGCTCCAGGCTCTGAGCCATCAGCCCAGAGCCCAAGGCGGGGCTCGAACTCACGGACCGCAAGATCGTGACCTGAGCCGAAGTCGGACGCCCAACTGACTGAGCCACCCAGGCGCCCCTCATCGCCATTTTTAAGAGTGTGTGTGTGTGTGTGTGTGTGTGTGTGTGTGTGATTCTAATTCCCCAAGTGGTGTTTGGAGACCCACCATCGAATCCCTTTTTCTGATGTGCATTAGCAACTTTCAACCCCGGTTTCCTCCTCTGTAATAATGGGCCTGAGTCCTCTTCTTTGCTAATGGGATCATTCTCTCAGAAGGTTGTTTTGAGGAAAGCGCCAGTAAATGTTGGTTCACTTTCCTCCCCTTTCCTCTGTGGCTTAAGCTTCACTGTCTGGTGCATCTGACGACAGTCTGCATTTGAGAGAAGGCATTAAACATTCATAGCTGGTTTTTCATCAATATATGTCCTGCCCACCACACAATCTTGGAGGACCTGTGGGGTCTGACCCCTCTAGAAACTGCCCCTTTTCTTAAAGGGGCTGCTCTGACCTCTCCTATCTGGTCTTAAATTCCATCTAATTCACATACCATCACTGTGGCAGGAAGTCCTTTTAATTCTGACCAAGCGAGCTAAAGGGAAAATGAGGAGGGATCTATCAGAACGACTCATGAAAAATATGTATGTTCTTTAAAGGAAGACGGCATACAAATGGGATATATATTTTTTTCCAAAAGGGAGTGGGGGGGGGGTGGAAATCGCAGGCTTTTAAACAGAAGACTTTAAGCAGGGAGTGAGAGAGGAAAAATATGTCTCTTAAATGCATTCAGCGCCATTGCCACGGGCTGCCGAGCTAGGATTGTTTATTAGAAGATAAGATAGTGAAAAATGTATTTTGCAGAAAGAAAATAGTAAAGTCAGGTCTGAGGCAGATAAGAAGCCACATTTCTATTTTATGCTCAATTGAGTGACTCAGTTACATTATCTGGGAAGCAGGGGTGAAATAACAACCTTCGGAAATGAGGCCTGGGGTGCTCTGGGTCCCCTTCCAGCCTTGGCCAAGCTGAACCCAGCTGGGCTGGGAGGCCACCTCCTCAGAACAGCATGTTTGCAAGCTGGGGACGGGGCTGGAGGTGGGGGAAGAAGGTCCCAATCTTTTCACTTCGGTTCCTTCTTTTCTCCATCTTGTTAGAGAAATGCTTCGGTTCGGCTTGATGTGTCCCCTCCCGCTGCTGAAGGTGGGAGAATAAAAACATGCATGCATGCAAGATGAAGCTTTGCAGAGCCCGGCAGATGTTAGAGGTGGGAGAGGCAGCGTTAGAGACCGGCGGGTTTAGGGGCTCCTGGCCCCGTGGACAGTACTTTACCAGGAGGGCCACAGACGAGTGGTTTGAACGCTTTCTAAGCAGGACATTGTCTTCCAGTCGGCCGAAGATCTCGGCTCCTCTCTTTTTCACTTCCACCTGGCTGCTTTACGCAGTTCTGTTCCGTGCCTTGGTCCCTGGAGAACTAGAAGGCGAGTACCCCGGATTGTCGTCCGGAATCCTCAGTGCAAAGATGGGGAACTTGCATCAGAGAGGTAAAGAGGCTTCCCTAAGGTCACCCAGCTAGCGAGTTGCCTCAGTACACACAGAATTCAGAATTCTGGGCTCTGCCTCCAGTGGTCCCTAACGTTTCCCATGGTTCCGCCTCCGGGGTCTTTTCTCACTGAGGAATTCTTAATTTATTAGCCACTTGGAGGTTAGCGGGTTTTGGAAAATGAAGATTAATTTAATTCAACAAATATTTATCACTCAACGGTGACAATGAATTCATTTATTCAATGAATGTAAGCTTAACGACTTGTTCGCTTGTATAGCGGGTCAGATAATGGCCCCCAAAGATGTCCCAGTCCTGATATCCAGAACCGGTCAATAATTCTGAAGATACTATTAAATTAAGGGCCTTGAGTTGGGAGAGATAGTCTTGGATCATCTGGTAAATTCAACCTAATCACACGTGCCCTCCTTCGGGAGTGAGGAGACTTAAGGTCAGAGAAAGGGGGGGGGGAGGGAAGGAGAGAGAGGGAGAGAGGAAAGAGAGAGAGAGGGATGTGGTGGCGGAAGAAGTGTCAGAAAGCTGGTTTCGAAGAGGAAGGAAAGGAGACGCGAGCCAAGGAACATAGTGTCTAGAAGCTGGGGAAGGCGCCGACTTGGTTTTCAGACCAGAGCCTCCAGCAAGGAATGAAGCTCTGAGGACAACTTGAACCTGCCCAGTGAGAGCCAAGTAGGACTTCTGGTCTATAGCAAGAGATGGGAGACCCTCCGCGTGTGATGCTACGAGGCACCAAGCCCGCGGCGACCTGTGTCAACGGTAATAAGACACGTCACCAAGTCCTGACTCCACACCTCCATTCATTCTCTCCCTCTTTCTTCCCTTCCAAAAGATTTCCCTGAAACCACTTTTGGACTCACTCGGGACTCCACTTGGAGATAAGATCCGCTCCAGTAGGAAGGCTTACCGGAAGCAGTGAGCCATTGTATCCCGGAGCAGGACGAGCGATGCCATTTTAGCCATCAAGAATGGATGTTCAGAGAGGGGCTGTTTTCCTCCAGAGCTGCACAGCGGCAAGTGCGTGTCAGGGTCAACATCAAAATCCTGGTTTCTCAACTTCTAGCCCAGTGTTTTTTAAGATTCTCTGTATTTATTTATTTATTTTTTGGATTGGCTTAAAATACCATCGGTCCAGAAGCGTACTCACATTTGGTCACTTGACGTCCTGCATGTATTTGGTCCCCCGGTTTACCAGAAAGACATCATTGTCTTTCGGGGCGGCGGGGGGGAAGATGGTCTTTACTTGGTCAGTTGGATACCCCTGTGAACACAAATGAGCCTTGACCCTTCCTTCCCAACACATACCTAAGTTACTAATTCAAGGCAGATGAGAGACCTCCGGGAGAAAGGAAAAAAACAATAGAGCGTCGACAAGGAAACACAGGAGAGGATCCTCAGAACTTTGAGGTAGGTAAAGGATTTTCTTTCTTTATTTAAAAAAAAATGTTTATTTTTGAGACAGAGAGAGACAGAGTGTGAGTCAGGGAGGGGCAGAGGGAGAGGGAGACACAAAATCCGAAGCAGGTTCCAGGTTCTGAGCTGTCAGCACAGAGCCCGATGAGGGGCTCGAACCCACGGACTGTGAGACCATGACCTGAGCTGAAGTCAGAAGCCTAACTGACTGAGCCATGCAGGGGCCCTTTTTCTTTCCTATTTTTGAAGCTTATTTATTTATTGTTGAGAAAGAGAGAGAGAGAGAGAAAGAGAACCAGTGGGGGAGGGGCAGAGAGAGAGGGGGACAATGGATCTGAAGCGGGCTCTGTGCTGACAGCAGAAGAGTCCCACGCAGGGCTCTAAGTCGAGACCCATGAATTCAGGACCTGAGTCAAAGTTGGATGTTTGACCCACTGAGCCACCCAGGCGCCCCTAGGTAAAGAATTCTTAAACAGGACGTAAACATCACTACCCATAAGAGAGAAGAATGATAAATTGAATGTCATTAAAATTAAGAACATTTGTTTACCCGAAGACACTGATCAGCGAACGCGAGAAAAGTCCAGACTGGGAGCAGATGTTTGTAATACTCACATCTGACAAAGGGTCTGTAATAGGGATATATAACCAACGATTAATCAACAAGGAAAAACTAAAAAGTCACAAAAGACTTGAAGAGGAAGAGATTTGCACACAAATGAAGAGCTCACAATGGTCCCTAAGCATCTCCAAATCCCTTATCAGCCACCAAGGAAATACCAGTTAAACTACCCCACACCCACCGACAAGACTAAAATTAAAAAGACCGCAAGCACCAAGTGCCCTCAAGGATACAGAACAACTGGGCTCTCACACTTTGTTGTCCTCTGTGTCCCCATTGTTACATCTTTTGATAGCAGAAGCCATGTTGGGTTCCTCTTCGGATCCCTCCCACCCCTCACCTGCCCTGGGCCCATACTCAGTGCTTAAGTCTTGGACCGCAAGACACTTTCCAGATGCAAAATCGCCAGCACCGCAAGGGGTGGTGGGCATGCCGGGAAGAAGAGTCGAGAAGGTCGGAATAACCACCTTTGATGGGAATACGGGGGCGGGGGGGGGGGGTGGATCCGGGCACCCAGCGCCTGCCTTCCCCCAGGTGGGCCTGCAGCCCTCCTGCAACACCGGCTTCTGTGACCTCAATAAAACAGCTCGGCATCCTGGACTCCTCTGGGCTCTGCCTTTGGAAGAATGGAAGAATGCTGGGAGTGTCCCAGTTCTGCCATTTGCTGGCCATGTGACCCAGAAGCTAATGGCTCAGCCCCTCTGGGCTTCTGTTTCCTTATTTACAAAACAGAGATAGTAATGGTATATCTCAGGCTAGGATTGAGTGTTGTTGATGAGTGAGGTGCTAAAGGCAAATCATCTGGCCCCTAGTAGGTTCTATCAGGAGGCCACGCTTTTTGTCTCTTGCTTCCGGGGAAGCTCTTTTCAAGGGACCTGTCCATGTGCGTGCCAATAACCCATTTCAGGAGCATTTGTGAATTTTTCTTTGTACCTTCTGGACAGGATCTCTTCTGTTTACGTTCAAACCCGGCCCTCCATAAAGACAGCGTTGTCCATGACCTCCATGCTTGGTGGGCTGGTGGATTTCGAGGCCTTCCTCTGGGGAAAGGTGTGGCTTCGGGCACCCCTTGGAGGGGCCAGACCGGGCCTGTCACTGCCCCAGCTCCCGCTGCACTCGGGTTTCAGGAGACAGTGGTTAGGAAGGAAGCCGCAGAAAGGCAGCCCATAACCTTCCATCATCACTACTCCCAAGGAAAAGGCGGAAATGCCTGGGGACAGACACGGGGCAGCTCCAAGCTGAGAACCCGGGAGGGAACCGTAGAGAGGTCTTGTAGATAAAAGGGTCTGCAGTGAATATTTACAATCAGGGAGCCCCAGCATGCTGATGCACTGATGGAATGAGAAATTGTGCATGCACGTGTGCATGTGCACCTGTACGTGTGTGTGAGAGAGAGAGAGAGAGAGAGAGAGAGAGAGAGAGAGAGAGAGAATTTTGCCTCATTTCTCTGCCCAGTGAGGGCAGTAGGTAAAGTGATAAAGTGACAAGAGCCATCCAGGGGGGTCATAGTCAGGTACCCTGTGGTCTGGCCCCGGCTCTGGGGAGAAACAGATCCCCCCCCTCCCCCAGGCTAACTCCGAGGAGAGAGGTTTGTTGTCTGGGTGAGACGGTACAGCCAGGGGATGGACATCGCCACGGGGGATGCCACTCTCAATGAAACCAGGACCCAGAAGCCAAAACTGTGTGGTGACTCAGAATCCTAAGAAGTCCTGGGGTCTTCAGGAACAGGGTCTGATGGAGCACGCAGACCCTGGTGTGGGAGTGCTTGGATTAGGAAGTGGGGTCCTGCTTGCGTGAGCTGGGACAAGACGCCCCACTGCTCTGAAACCTCAATTTCGTCTTCTGCAAAGATCAAAAGCATAACACGTCTTCTTTAGGGTCCCGCTGGGTAGTACAGGGCACTCAGCGTAGCACCGGGCACACAGCATTATCATTGTTGTTGTTTTCTTTCTTTCTTTTTTTTTAATACAATTAAGGTGACCTAGTTCTTCTGCATCCCTGATGTGATATCATGATTTATAATATGAAATATATATTTGGTGTTTGTCCTCATTTCTAACACAGAGTTCCAGAAGCCCTTGGAGTTTCCTGAGTGGGGAGAGAGAGAGAGATCAAGGTGTCTTTTGTTATGTTAATGAGGCGGCCTGGGACCACACCTAAGGATGGGGGCTGGTTGCCAGGAAAACCAACCAGAGGATTAGAGAATTGGCAATTTTGGTCCCACCCCCTGACTCCCAAGGGGCTGAAGTGTTGGGGGCAGGGCAGTCTTGTAGGGCTGAGCCCTCACCCTGTAGGATATGATACTGTCTCCCGGTAGGTAGGGTCAGAACTGAGTTGAATCGTAGGACACCCAGCTGGCGTCCAGAGCACTGCTTGTGATTGTGTTGTGTGTTACATCATTGCGTGTTGTTGAATGGAGATGCCCCACCCCACCCTCTCGCAGGATGATGGAGCTGTCGTTGAAGTCCTTTCCCCTCTAATCATTTCACACTTCCTTGGTTTAGCTCAGTAGTTTGCCGAAGGGCGGCACTACCCCGTATCTCCAGGGCCACTTGGAAACTGGACATTCTGCAGACATTCTGATGGGGACACACGAAAGGCATTGGGCACCTAATGGGTGGGGCTGGGCAGGCTGGACGCCCCGCACTGTGCAGAGAATTCTCGTTTACTAACGCAGGTCCCCTGCACACCCCCCCCCCCCCGAATGCCAGCAGCATTCCGTTTGAGGAACAATGGTTGAGCCTAAAAATCTTATTCTGGAGTACAGTAAAACCTTGGAGTGCCAGTAACTTGCTCTGTGAGTGTTCCGCCAGATGGCCAAACATTTCGGATACATTTTAACATGATAAATGAGCGATGTCTTGCCATTCGAATAGTACCTGATGCTGGACGGCACATGTTCACAACTGAGCCAATGGTTCTTCTCTCTCTTTCTCTCTCTCTGTAGTTTTGTGGGTGATCATCTCCCATACTTGGTTGCTTGGTCTCAGGCCACAATGTTTGGCAGAAATCAGTGACTTTTCAGAACGTTGGAAGGTGCCCACGACGGACACTAGTGTATTTTTTTGTCGCTTCAGAGCACCTATGGACGGTCCTTTGCTTTTCCATAGAAGGGTAAGCTTAGGAATGCTTTGCTGCATTCTAGGTCATCGGATAGGTTCCTTGTTAAAGTTGCGCGAAAAGAAAAAGATTCCATTGAGCCAATAAAGAGTAGTGATTCTGTTGGTGATAGTGAAAGTCGTCCTACACAATAACCCTCCTCTCTCTGGGCTCCCTCACACCAGCCACGAAGGTTTTCAAAGGGAAGCGCAGGTTCATTTGTTTCTTTTTCTTTACACTTTGTATTTTCCTAGCTTATATTGTATGACGGCACTGCGATCATTTTTATATGAATATTTTGGGGTTGAGGAACGCGTCATCTGAGTTTCCATTTCTTATGGGGAAATTCGCTTTGATGATACAAGTGCGTTGGATTCCAAGGATGAACTGCGCTCGCAGACCAAGGTTTTACTGTATTTGGAAAGTGGAATTGGGTTGTTTTTTTTTTTTTTTAATTTTTTTAACGTTTATTTATCATTGAGAGACAGAGAGACACAGATCATGAGCAGGGGAGCGCAGAGAGATGGGAAGACACAGAATCTGAAGCTGTTAGTGCAGAGCCTGATGTGGGGCTCAAACTCACAAACCATGAGATCATGACCTGAGCCAAAGTTGGCCGCCTAACCAACTGAGCCACCCAGGTGCCCCAAGGGGGTATTTTGAAGGTCCAGCCCCTCATGTTCCCGCCGCGGTCTGCACGATATTCCCAGCTTCTCCGAAGAAAACCTCACGCTGGCTCAGAAATGGTTAACTCGGCTGGGACAGCAGCTAGTTTGCTGGTGAGCCTTTATTTCCAGTGACTAATAGGTAAGAGGGACACAAGTTCTCCTGGTCTTGTGGAGGCTGCAGCATAAGTGATGTCTCTGAGGCCCATTCCTGTGATTACTGAGCTGAGTATGAGCCATCAGATATTTTGAAGAGATAAAAACGTCTGACCAGCTAATAACCACCAGACGCCAGTACCAAGGGGGGCGGGGGGAGGAGTTGGGATTCGGGGGCGGCGGCGGGGGTGGGGGGAGGGGGTGGGGGGTGGGACTCACTTCGAGACAGAGAGGCCCCGGGGAAGAAGTCATGCCGGGCACGTACGTGAGCATGTGCGCGCGCACACCCATCAGGCACACGCGCAATCCAGACACACGGCCGCAGCCCGGGCACTTGCAGCCGCGCGGATCTAGAACACAGCCTGCAAACCCCGAACACACTCAGACACGCCGTATGTTCACCCGCGGGAGACAGACTCTGCACCGAGGCACACGCAGTGTGTACGCTTGGGCCGCACACGTTCTCCCCGGACAGGTCACATCCACTCACAGCCCACGGCCTTCAACGCGCGCGCAGCAGGGGCTTAGAGCCCCCAGGTAACACGACCGGCTCCTGCAGTTGATGGGCACGTGGACAACATGTGCTCACAAGGCACTCCTGTGGGCAATGCTGAGTCACATTCCAACGCACAAGTAACCACAATACACACAGGCAGAAGCGCGCTTGCGCGCACGCGCACGCGCACACACACACACACACACACACCCACCCACCGCTCAAACCACATAATAGAAGTACACGTACAAACGGGCGCCTGGGCGGCTCCATCGGTTAAGCGTCCGACTTCGGCTCAGGTCACGATCTCACCATTCGTGAGTTCGAGCCCCGCATGGGGCTCTGTGCTGACTGCTCGGAGCCCGGAGCCTGCTTCGGATTCTGGGTCGCCCTCTCTTCTCTGCCCCTCCCCCTGCTTGCGTTCTGTCTCTCTCTCAAAAATAAATAAACATAAAAAATTTTTTTTTTTTTAAAGTACTCATAGAAGGCACGGCACGCATCCACAACGCCTCTTGGAGATATACAACCCCGCAGAAACAAACATCACACAAGACGGACGCCCTAGGTACGTGTGTTCATCCTTTGCTAACACCGTCTTTTTAAATTTAACTCTTGGCCCCCTGCTCCAACCACAGCAACCAATCAACACAATATGCAAACATTATTTTGAAACTGTCACATTAAAGAATAATCAAGTACAGAAAGCATCTCTGACCTTTGTGGATATTAATGTTTATGATAATCATCCCCACAAAAAGCAGAACATCAGCCCTCAGCACGGCTGAGATGGGGCTTGTTTGATCCTGTCTGGCTGCAGAAGGGGACAGAGGAGGGGGCCCAGGACGCCCCACAGGCCAGAGAGACTGTGTTGGCCTTGCAACAGGAGACCTGGGTTTTGGCTCTGCAACTTGGTGCCATCCTACTGTGTGACCTGGGGCTCGTTGTTTCCCATTTCGGAACCTCAGTTTCTTTGTCTATAAAGTGGGTATGGGCTTGCCTCAAAGGGCTAAGTCGGATAAACTATAGGATACAAACCACGTGTGAATTGTGGATTTATCTCTTCATGTTCTCTAAGAGAAGACGGGCGGGCCTCTGACAACCCAACAAGAGCATCGATTTTCAGTCGCCCTCGCTTGCTTTTTCTCCCAAAGGGGCTCCTGCATGGCGTGAGGAGCTAGCCTAGCTGGGCTTGCCCACAAAAAAGGGCTCTGGCTTATTTTATTATCTGGAGTGATTTACCTGTGTCATCTCAGTGGACCCTCGAAACGGCCCTTGAAAGTGGGTTCTGCGATCACCCCCGTTTTGCAGATGAGGAAACGGACGCGTGGTTTTGCCAGCAGACTTGTCCAAGATCTCACCAGCTGGCGTGTTTGGGGGGGCAGGATTCAGACTCCCCCTGGCGCCCGGTAGCGTGCTACCCCTCTCCGCACGCCGCCCCCAGAGCTGGCCGCAAGCTCCCATCCAGCTGGTGAGTGAACCAGCTTGAAGGCAGAGCTCAGGCTGAGGCCAAGAAACCCTCTTAGGCCGCCACAAAGCCCACCATGCCTCGGGAGCCAGAAAGGACACAGCTTTCTAGGCCTCACCCGGGCGTCACTCACCTCTCACTTAACGCCGAGTCTCCGTTCGAGTTCGTGGCCCGCTTTGCACCTTCTGAAGCCCCACCGACTCCAGCTACTTTCCCTTACTTTCCCCTTAGTCACTCTCTAATGGTGCCCTTGTCCCCACTTCCCGCCCTCTGTGTTTGGGAACTGTGGGTTGCCTGATACACCGTGTTTCTGTAAACAACATAGGAGGCCCACGTGGGGCTTTTGGGCCCCCGCTATCCCCTTCTGCACCCGCTACTTTGCGGCACGGCCGGTGGTTAAGAAACAAGCCTTCAGGGTCGGGCTCCTTGGGTTGGAATCCTGGCTGTTATGGTGCAACCTGGGACGTATGACTTAACTTTCTCGGACCCCGGTTGATTACTAGGCAAAGGAGGGTTTCACCCCAGCACGTGGACTTTCCGGGTTGCCGTGTGGCCTAGATGGGTTGAGATTCAGCACGGGATCCGGCACAGAAGTGTCAGCCGTCACCGTTACCAGGCCCCGGCAGCTCTTGGTTTCTGCTGACTGTGCTTTTCCCTCTTTGTTTTCTCGTTCAGCTTGCCCGAGTATGAGCCACTTGTCTGGGGGAGCCCTTCCTCGGCCCTCCCTCTTCGTCTTCCTGAACACCATCACTGACATCTCATTTCCTGAAAATGGCAGGTCTATGGCCTGCCTCGACCCCGCCTCGAGATTCAGTGCGAACCGTCCCGTGCAGAGCCGCCTGGGCTCCTTTCAGTGGAGGCCGACGTGATGGACCCAAATCCAGACACCAGCCGTGCAGGCGGCACCGGAGGTGACGTGGTGAGTTTTAGCGACGAGGTGCACGGGAGCCTTTCAGTGACCTGAGCACCTGCTGCCCTCTCCCGTTTCACCACGCTTCCTGAAGCCCCTTGCCACCTTGCTCCGGTCGCAGAGCTTTGATTCCCGCTCTGGCTTTTTCCCAGTTCCCAGTTTCTCCTTCCTTTCATTTCGAAAAGCCTCCCACCGACTCTGATAGATCTGGCTTTCTATTGTCACAATAAGCCTTGGGTTGAAATTGCTATGTAATCCCAACATTTGGAAACTTTGATTCCTTTCTTTGATGACATTAGGTCTTATCCAAGGACACCTCTGGTGGGAGGCACACCATTCTCTTTATCATCCGTCGTGCCTTCCCAGTGACGGGATTATAGATGGCATCCACCCGTCCTGTGGAGGTGGGCTCTTCTTGTCCTGTGGTCGTCCCATGGGAATCCACTGTTTCTCTCCACCTGTCTGCCTTCTCCCTTCTCCCCTGTAACGCCAGGCTCATGGGAAGGCCTCTGGCCATGACATAGGACTGCAGAGTCAAGGACCCCTCGGAAACCAACCATTCCCGTGCCTCATTTTATAGACGGACAAAGAGGTTTGTGGCTGAAGGCCCTGGAATGAAAGGGCTGTAGGGCTGGGCTTATAAAGCCTTCGAAACTCCTAGGCCTGGATCCACTGCGGTGTCCCTGCTATGAACCCCTTGACTAGACAATCAGAATGCGACCAAGGGCTATACGCCCAACCCTCTTGTTCAAAAATGCTCCATCCTTACGTATGCCAGTTAAGGGCTTTATTCTTGGAGCGAGCCCTCAATCCTGGCATTCAGGTCAGTTGTGAGAATTAACTGAGTTAATGCAGACAAAACGCTTAGAAGGTTCCTGCCAAAAACTAAGCACTGGGTAACTGCTTTTGGTACGTTCTAACCCTACATGGCCCTGTAACAGAGATCGCCGGTATCCATTCACCCCTTTTTCCTTTGAATCATTTCCTTCAACCATCTCCCCTGGCAAGTTCAGGCGAGTGCATGGCCGCCCGGCTAGATACTACATTTCCCAGCTTCCCTTGCAGGTAGGTGTGATCGTGTGACTAGGTTCAGGCCAATGGAGGGTGAGCAGCAGTGAGGTGAGCGCCATTCCCATTTCTAGTAAATTCCAGGCCATTTTCTAAAGGCAAACCTGGCTTCCCTGGGCTTCACGTCTCCATTTCCTTCTGGCTCAGAAACGGCAGTACCTGGGGCAGCTGCCGTGGACTAGGGATGGACAGCTGAGCAGACCCAACGTCCTGGGTCCCTGGGGAACTGTGTGCATCACAGCTGCTGTGTTACTCCTACCCTGTGGGGCCCTGGGACACGCACTGTGGGTCATTCGTGTGAGGGAGAAACCACCTGTTATTTTATTTAAGCCCCTGCGCTTTGGGGATCTCTTTGTAACAGCAGCTTCATGTGGACCCCAATACAGGCCAGCCTACTTTTCCTACCCTCTCTGCCATGACTGCCTTTTGCTTACTCTAATACCCAGCTACACTAGCACACTCCTATTTCTGCCATTTCTCTAACATCGGCTTCCCCTCCCCCACCCCCCCCCACCCCACCCCCCGCCACCAGGCCTTGGCTCAGGCTGCTTCTACAAGATAAGGGAATGTCCCCTCACTACACATGCTAACCTCTAAAGAGGATTGTTTAGTGAAAAGCATGCAGACATTGAAATCAGGCAGGATTGGCTTTGAATCTTGCCACTGGCACTTTCACCTGTGACTCGGAGCAGGTCCTTTCAACATCCTGAATCTCAGTTCTCTCATCTGCAAAATGGGTCTAGTGATACCTACCGATCTCATGTGTATATGTTTACAATGTTTGTAATGTGTATAATGACTGGCGTTTTGTGTGCGCACCGTGCTTGGTTCTCAGAGAAAGTCGGAGGTGACTATTTTGTCACCTGGCTGACAAGTCCCGGCCCGAATGCCATTCACTCCAGAGTTTTCCAAACTTCTTTCATGATACAGATCTTGGGATGCTTGTTAAATGTATCGCTTCCGCAGCTCACGTTCCAGCCCCTTACCTACAGATCAGGCGTGGGCCATCGCTGATGGATTTGTGTTTCGCAAGAACCCCAAATGATTCCTATCATCGGGGAAGTGGGAGGAACACTGACCCTTTTTGCTCAGCCAGAAGCTGCTGCCTCTTTCTCCTTTGATTTAGCTGCAAACTCCTTGTACTCTTCTGTTTAATCCTTTCCCACTTTGCATTATTATTATTTTTGCAATGCACATGTCTTTATCTCCACTAATAATAGCCAACACTTCTGGAGTGCTCATTAGGTGCCAGACGCGATCTAAAGTACTTTACATACATTATCGTCCCTAATCCCCTATCTACCTTCTCATCAGCTGCTGATGAAGAACCTAATAGCTACTTTATATTGTGCCTTTAAAATGTGCCAGGCATACAGCTGGGTACCTCTCATCATTATCTCCTCTGTTTCTCACAGCAGCCCTCTGGGGCAGGAATCAGGATCCCTACTTCACCGGAGAGGTAGGTGGTTCAGAGAGGCAAAGCAACTTGTCCAAGGATGCTCAGCCTGAGGGGGCAGAGGAAGAGAAGAGGAGCTGTTCAAAAGCAGATGGAGAGAGCGGGCTTAATCTTCCCACTCCTGCAGGGAGAACACAGCTTCTACAAGCTGACACCACTCCTGATAACTTCACAGACCATCCCCACCCAGAGGCGCCAACCAAACAGCCAGGATTTACTGCCTGCCTTCTTGATTGCTGCAGGTGCAGACAGCTGCAGCACCCATCTGGGCACCAGGGGGGAGGCGGAGGAGAGGGGAAGGCAGCCCTCACACATTCTTTGTTGATCCTCGCCAGATTTAGGGGAAAAGATCAGAAGGGTCTCTCTCTCAGGGCATGGAGTCAGGATCAACCCCCACTGGAAGTTGGGGATGCCTTTAGGGCCCCGGATATATACGGGGATTATTCTTCTGATCGTAACGATTTCTAGTGAACAGAGCATTTAGGAGGCACGTATGGACTGACCCCATAAAGGGATACATTTGGTGCAGATTATTCCCCCAAGGAACGCAGGAGAAGAGTTACCCATCATTCCCTTTTCAGTTAAGGAGAACGAGTAAAAGAAAAAACAAACAACCCCTCCCCCTGGAAACAAATCCGTGTTTCAAGCCACAAGTCCACCTGAAGGGCGGCCGTGGGCTCCGAACCCCATTTGACAAAATGAGACCTCGACTCTCTACACTCCACCCTCCTGGACATCAGGCCCCCAAATGGAGGTTTGAGCCTTCTACCGGCCCCTGACGCCCAGGGAACCAGCTTTTCCTTTGAGGGAGGCCAAACGCTGCAGGATTATTCCTTACTGTAAAGAAACGCAATCGAAAACCGTCAGTCAGCGTCTGCAGAATGTGGAATTTAGGAACCTTGTCAGTCCTGGACAAGGGAAGAGAATAATTGATCTGCGGCAACCTTTAAAGAAACACTTCACATCCTGGAAGATACTCATCATTTACATATGAACCGGCAGTTTGGAGCTGCTGAGCACTTGATCGCCTATCCTCCTTCTGAGCCACCCGGAAGTCTAGAAGAGCGGATTAGGAGAGAGCCCCAGAGAGGTTAGGCACCTTGGCCAGCGTCTCACAGAGACAAGGTTCATTTCTCCGTTTGCTGGCCAGGCTGTCCCTCTAAACCAATCACCCTCAGAGTTCTGTTTGCTTGACTGAAAACCCCCATTTCTCACAGGAATATTTTCCCCTGCCTTCAATCATCTCTGATGTGGGGTAGAAATGCAGCTCTGTTAAAGAATGATCCTATCAAATGCCAGAGCCGAAATCTAGCGGGAGATGAAGTGTTTCTGGTTGAGAGCCCTTGTTCTTTCGAGCTAGTGTCAAGTGTAAGAGGCTTCTTGTACCATAATCAGGGAAAGGAAGTCTCAAAGAGATGCCTCCGAGGTGACCAAGCTCCAGACTCTTCTGATAACTGGAGTCACCAGGTAGGATCACGGGCTTCTCGACAGGCAGCTCACGTTCGAGTCAGACAGATGGTAGGTATGTTTGGAAATAGATCTTTCCAGGATTTTCCCGGCAACCAGATCCTAAGAGCCAAGCAGACAGCTGAGTCATTATCTCATCTACTTGGCCTGCGTAGACTGCCAATCTGGGTAGCTCAGGATTAGGATCCAAGTCATGTCTGATGGACCAGCGGGCCAAGAAAATGTGGAAGACACAGGGCACCACAGATGATGAGGTTAGCTGTGTCAGGACACTTCCGACCTGGGGACGGCGAGCGTTCAAGGTGGTGAGTCCCTGTCGTGCTACAGGCGTTTCACCTTTTGGCCTGTTTTGTTGGTCTGACGGATGGGGAGAAATGGCAGGGCGAGCCGCGTGATCAGCTCGAGATGGCATTACAGAGATTCGAGGATCTGCCGTCGCGTGGCCTCCTGTTTCCTGTTTTCATTTATCCATCACGATTCTGCTTCACCCAAAACAGAAGCAGCCTAGCTTTCTCCCTGACCCGCTGCATTTTGCTGAAACGGCTCTTCCTTGGGCTACCGGCATTCCAGAGCATCTCCGATACCTGGACAGGAACAGTGCCCCGAAACAGTCTTTTTCATAAAACGACAGAGCAGGAAAGGCCCTTCCAAAACGATCTCAGCATTTCGTAGGTAAGGCATTCAGTCTCAGCGTCCCCAGGATCTGGTGTAATTATTAATTGCGCCCCCTTTTGCTCTCACAAGTGTCCCACTGACAAGGACGTGTGGATGCAGAGACGGTTACGCGTCCCGCTTGGGTCACACAGCAGGCTGGTGATGGAGCTGGGGTGGGAGCCAGGCCTAGGCTCTGACCACCGCTCCCTTCCTTAGGTATTCATTTATTTACATCTTGCCTCGTTCCGGAGAGGGTTTCTGGCAGTCACTCCCCCACAAAGTTTAATACCTTGTCGTTACCATTTACCACCTACGAATCATAGGCGTTTAGAGCTTCCCCTCATAAAACCAACTTGGAAATGTGGTACGCTTGTATATCAGGAACATACATTAATTCTAACCTCTCTGGGGGATTTAAAAGTTCTTCCGGAGAAGTCATTCTTTATTCTGGAGTTTTACAATGACTTTGGTCAGAAGCCATAATGCTCTGAGCAGTATTCCTGTTGTCGGAAGGTGCTTCGGAGGCGTCTGGAACACCAATGAGGAGCAAGGATAGGGAAGCAGAATTTTCCCTGGGTAAATATCAGCTTTATCATTTATTAGGTGTGCTACCTGGAGCAAGTTTCATTGCCTCTGCGAGCCTCAACTTTGTTATCTGCAAAACGGAGCATTTGATAATAGTTGCCATTTATTAGTAGGTGCCTGGTTGTAGAAATGAAACATTTTATAAGCATTACCTCTTAATCCTTAAAATGACCCAACAAGAAAAAAAAAATTTAAAAAAGAGGGGGGGGATGCCTGGGTGGCTCAGTCGGTTGGGCCTCTGACTTCGGCTCAGGTCATGATCTCATGGTTTACGGGTTCAAGCCCCGCATCGGGCTCTGTGCTGACAGCTCGGAGCCTGAAGCCTGCTTCGGATTCTGTGTCCCCCCTCTCTCTGCTCCTCCCCCCTCATGCTCTGTCTCTCTCTCTCTCCTTCAAAAAGAAATAAACATAAAAAAAATTTTTTTTTTAAATGACCCAAGAAGATAAATGCCATTATGATCCCCGGTTTATAAACAAGGAAACTGAGGCCCAGACTGCTTAAGGAACTTGCTCAAAGTCACACAGCAAGAAAGCAGCAGAGCTGGGATTTAGATCCAGGCCGTGTACGTCTAGAATCATCGACATTGACTATCACCCATAAGGTTACTCTGACAATTGGCTGAAATGACACCAGCAATAGTCATGACTAGTGTTTATTGAGCACTTACTACGTACCTGGCACTATGCTAATCACTTAATATTCATTAACCCATTCAATCCTCACATGAAATCTGAGATAACTACCTCCTAGTGTATAATAGGTACTCAATATGTAGAAATTTCTTAGCTCTCGCCCTACATTTTCAGTGCA
Organism: Neofelis nebulosa; assembly: GCF_028018385.1. Taxonomy (NCBI): domain Eukaryota; kingdom Metazoa; phylum Chordata; class Mammalia; order Carnivora; family Felidae; genus Neofelis; species Neofelis nebulosa. The sequence continues at coordinate 15,537,979 of NC_080793.1, forward strand.
TAGAGGGGATAACTGAGCCCCGGAGTGGGCAAGTGATTGAATTTCCTGAAACCACAGAGCAAGCACTCAAAGCTGAGATCAGAAGCCACGTCTTCTCCATCTGGGGTGACACTGCTCTCTCAGGACCAGCTGGGAGCTGGCGTCAGTGGGGAATGGGTGGCAGAGGGGCCCTCGGAGGGAATGTGGCCCTCCTTGCAGCCTTCTTTGGCACCTATCGCCCTTCCCAGGCTGGTCTCACAGCTACTCTCGTACCCCTCTTTTTCTGGTCACTCGTGCCGCTCAGAAGTCCCCGGGACGACTATGCGCTGCCCCATGTCCGGTGTCAGCACTCTGTGCTCTCAGCCCAGAATGCCTTCGTGCTGTTGTTGACATGGGGAATCCTCGTTCTTCCTTCTAGAATCAACATGTCCGCGAAACCTTTTCTGACCCATTCGTTGCTGCTCCGACTTTCCCATCCCAGGCAAAAGGAATACCTCCTTCGTACAGCTCTGTTGTCCACATATCACTTAGAGCAAAGTGACTGAGCTGCGTTTGAGTCCAGCTCTATCCCATCAGGGAGATCGTTTAACTTCTCCTTGCCTCAGTTTTCTCATCCTTATAAAAGGGACACCAGCAGTGCCTTCCTCCCATGGTTGTTATGGAAACACCGTGTCAGGTGCCTGGACGTAGCAAGTGTGCAACAGGCCAGAGAGGTTGCTTCTCTCTGTGCCCATGTCCTCTACCAGACGGTCAACACGTTCATGGTAGAGAATATGCCTTTCCCGGCTTGTCCTCGGTGTTTAGTATCATGCCAACCTCACACATGGAAGCTCTCTGCAAAGGAGGAATATGAATTTAATTTCCACCCAGGAGTGTCTGAACCTCAGCTGCTAATGGAGGGGGGAGAGAAGTCCTGGGGTTGACACAGAAAATCTTTCTCGGGGGAAACCAAATAGATGATAGTCGTGTATTCACTTCTTCATTCCCTTATTCAGTACATCCTCGTTGAGTGTCTACTATTTGCCTGGGGGGTTAGTAGTGGTGAACGAGACAGACAAGGTCTTGGGGCACCTGGGTGGCTCCGTTGGTTACGCTTTGGACTCTTGATTTCAGCTCAGGTCACGATCTCATAGTTTGCAAGATCAAGTCCACAGTATGGAGCCTGCTTGGGATTCTTTGCTCTCTCTGCCCCTGTCTCCCACTCTGTCTCTCTGTCTCTCTCTCTGTCTCAAAATAAATAAACTTTAGAAAAAGATAAGGTCTTACTCCTCCTTTACCTTATGCTTTATCCAGAGAAAGCAGACATAAACATCCATATGTCACTTAGCCAAACCACCTCCAAAATGTAATGACTTAAAATGACGTCCGTTTGTTTAGCTCATAATTCTCTGAGTTGGCCGGGCACCTCTGGTCTAGGCGCGACCAGCTGACCTCTGCTGGGCCCGCTCATGCCTCTGCGCCCACTTGGCCTGTTGGCTGGCAGCTGGGTGATCTCGGATGGCACACGCACACGTCTGGTGATCTGCACGATGCTGCCCTGGGGAGTCGGGGCGACTCCACACGTGTCACCTTTGCGCAGGTTAGCCCGGGTTTCTTCACGCCACGATCACGTGATCCCCGAAGCAGCAAGAAAGACTAAGCCCCGGGGCACAGGTACCGTTCAAATCTCTGTGTCATGTTCGCCCTTGTCCTATTGGCCAGAGAAGGTCTTGTGGCTAAACCATGCATCCATGGGGCCGGGGACTCTCTGGATACAAGAAAGGGAAGAATTTGTGCTTGTGTTTGCAGCCGTACTGATAACACCATCAGGAATATTCCCTAGAACCTGTCACCTCTCTCCATCGTCACCACCGCCAACACTGGGGCCTAAGTTGCCACTCTTCTTGCCCGGCTCCCGCGTGCTTCTGCTTTGATCCCGTCTGTCTCCTACTCAGTGGCCAGAGCAAATTCACATTACAGGTTACTCTTCCTTTTAAAACCCTCAACGGTTCCCTCTTGTTCAGAGGGAACAGGGCTCTTGGGGCCTCACCGGGGCTGCAAGAAGATCCAGCATGACCTCACCGTTGCCTGCGTCACTTGGCTCACGGCCCCTCCTCTGTCACTCGCAGAGGATCTCAGAATGCTGGTGTCCTTCCAGGTCCCCCCAAAACACTGGGGCTCCCTCTGGCCCCAGGGCTTCGCTCATGCTGTTCGTACCTCCTGAAAGACGTCCCGTTCCTCCCCACCTGGATGACCCCGTCATCATGCTTTAGGTCCTAGACCTAATGTCACCCTCCCCAGGGAATGTCCCCCGATCCCTGATTCGATGAAGTCCTGGTTACGTGCTTTCCTAGGAATGCACGCTTTTCACCCACGGCACCTGCCCCAGTTTATGATTATGAACGTGGGTGGCTGTTTGGTCCTGTCGGTCTCCTTCACCAGGCGTTAAGCCCCCGGGGAGACACAGCGTCTGTTGAGCTGGCCGCGGTATCCCCGGCACCCAGTGCAGGATCAGGCACACAGAAGGTGCTCACTTAATGACCATTTAATGAGGAGCGCTTAGGCACCTCCCACCTCGCCGTTCTCATTTCCCTCTCCCCTCTGCTCTGTGCTCGTGTGGAATTTGTCAGCAAGAGAGCCGGGAATTTGTCCTGAATTTTAAATAACATTTGATTCCAAAATGGGGAGATTTAGCAGACAAAGCTCTTTCCTTCATCTTTTTTTTTTTTTTCTTTTCCTTTTTTTAAACTCAGGCTGAGATACCGCTCACCCTCTGGGGACGTTTCTGCCCCCCCCTCCCCCCCCCCCCCCAAATGGGCACTGTGAACTACTCTCTTAGAAATCTCGTGAAAAGGGCAGGGTATTGGAATTTGAGACAAAGGGAAGAAAAATGAGCTGGCTTGTAAAGTCGGCCGGCATCGTAATGAGCGAGATTATTCTGGGAAATGCAGGAGTCGGCTGTAAAGACCCTGGTAAGAGGCAGTTTATAACCAGCCTTGGGTCAGGCACACGCAGACACAGCCACACGGTCAGCCTCCCCATGCCAGCCGTGTTCACGAGCCTCACTCCCCGCGGCTGGGGGGCTTGTCTGATGGCAGAAGGGCAGGAGGACCAGGTCTTGAGCTGAGGTTCTTTGGAATCCCCTGGTGTCACCAAATTCAAGAATTGGGCTCTCGTTTTCCTGTCGCTTAGATCCTTCCAATCTCTGGGCCAACCTTGCGAATGACACGGAGAGTAGCTCGGGGTGCCCGTGCCTGCCGGACTGAGCCCGGGGACCTGGGTTCAAGTTTGAGCACAGCTGTGGACACGCGGTGCCCACGTGGGCGTGCCTACCTCCTGACCTTGGCTTCTTCGCTTTGAATACCACTTACTACCTTTACGTGCCTATTTATCGACTCTTTGCGCAGTGACCAGAGTTGACGCTTGAACAAAGCAGGAGTTGGGGACACCAACCCTCCACGCGGTCAAAGATTCACATATAATGTTTGACACCCCCCCCTCCCAAAACTTAACTGCTAATAGCCTACTGTTGACAGAAAGCCTTACCAGTAACGTAAACAGCCGATTGATACGTATTTTGTATGTTGTATGTATTATGTGCTGTATTCTTCTAATGAATTAAGCTAGGGAAAAGGAGATGTTGTTAAGAAACTCGTAAGGAAGAGAAGATACATGTAAATACTGGAAGGTGTTTATGGAAAAAACTCTGCGTGTCAGTGGACCCGCACAGTTCGAACCTATGCTTGCACAAGGGTCAGCTGCATATGTCAGTGTTGTGGACTGAATGTCTGTGTCCCACCAAAATTCACATGTTGAAAGCCTGACCCCGTGTGCTTGTGTTTGGAGATGGGGCCTCTGAGGAAGTAATTAAGGTTAAACGAGGTCATAAGAGCAGGGCCCCGATCCAATAGGATTAGTGTCCTTATACGAAGAAACACCAGAGGGCTCATTCCCTCCCTTCCTAGAGAAGATACAGGGACTGGGCGGCCGTCTGCAAGCCAGGCAGAGAGCCCTCACCAGAGCCTGACTGTGCCGCCCCCCTGATCTCAGACTTCCAGCTTCCAGAACTGCGAGAAATTTTAATGGGAGGCATTATTATTTTCATTTCTAAACACGAACATCAAAGCTTAGAGAGGTCAACTACTCGTCCAAGGTGGTGTAGCACTCGTCCAAGGTCAACTACTTGTCCAAGGTTGTGGATGGGCGTGCCAGGACTCAGACTCGTGACTGCCTCCAAAGCCACAGCACACGGACCAATGGGGAGCCCTTGGGGCTGCTGGCAATAAAACATCCTGACTCGTCCTCATACTTCACCTTCTCGTCCAAATTCAAAGAGAACAATGGGGAGTTCAAGAACACATCTGGTTCCTGTTTAGACTCTGGCTTGCTGCACAGATTATTTCTATGGTCTGGAAACCATGCTATCTCATTGGCACAACCGTGGATACCCGCTTCATCTCCGTCTCTCAGATAAGCTCAGAGAAGATAAGTGACTTCCCTCAAGGTTTCATAGGAGAGCCAGGATTCAGACTCGTAGGAGCCTTCCCCTATGCTCTTGAATCCACACACTGTGCCTTGACATTAGGAGGGTCGGGGGCGCCTGGGTGGCTCAGTCGCTTGAGCCTCCAACTTCGGCTTAGGTGGTGATCTCGCGGTTTGTGAGTTCGAGCCCCACTCGGTGGGGGAGAGGGGAGCCTGCTTTGGATCCTCTGCCCCACTCTCTCTGCCCCTCCCCTGCTTGCACCTTCTCAAAAATAAATAAACATTTAAAAAAAGTTTTTGATAAAGTTATGAGGTTGAGCTAGGCATTCTGTAGGGTCCTCCAAACCTACACACATGAACTGGTGAACGTAGTTGGCATAACTGTCTGGACCGTGGCGGGGCTCCCCAGAAGGCAGCATTGTTCTCCAGACTCTAGACCGGGGTGAGGCGAGTGAGGCACTCGGGCCCACGAACAAAATTTAAGGAGGCACGAAAAAACTCGGCAGTTTGGTGAGTAATATTAAGTCCAATATTTGTTAAACCAAAAAGAATACCAAACCTATCCAGATCGTTGAAGACAAAATCAGACCCTGTACACACGGAACTCATCTCTCCTGGCTCCCCCGGCCTTGCCCCTTGCCAGAGGGGGCCTCGTGCTCTGAGGCCTGGCCACTGACCATGGACCCCTGGTGATGTGCTCTGAGAGGCTGTGGGAGGAGCGGGAACAGCCCGGCTGCGGCGGCTGGGCTGCAAGGTGGACATCACACAGGCTGTCCTGTGTGATGACAGGGACATCCTGTAATGACAGGGACAACGGCAGGGAACAGGAAGATATGGAGACCAAACCTCACTCAACTCACACTTTTCTTTCTTGGGAAAATGGGTGAATGGGCAAAGAGGTCCAACTCACAGACCTCTTTGGCTCACCAGGTAAGCAGCTCACGCCCTCAGGGGGTGGTCCAGAACCCCTAGTGTTTTGTTTTTCTTCTTTTAAGGTTGATTTAATTTTGAGAGAGAAAGAGAGAGCTGGAAAGGGGCAGAGAGAGAGGGGGACTGAGATCCAAGGGAGGCTCCCCTCGGAGGGCAAAGAGCCCAACTCAGGGCTTGAACTCGCAAACCGTGAGATCACGACCTGAGCCGAAGGCGGATGCTTAACCAACTGAGCCATCCGGGTGCCCCACCCCTGGTGCCTTTTTAAACCTCTTGGGGATTTCAGTCCACCTGAGAGGGTTGTAAAAAAAGTTGTTGCCTGCTTGCACCGCCCGCCCCCCACCCAAAGCCCCCAAACCCCCAGCCCCCGAATCCGCGTACAAGTTCAAAACGTGCAAGAACACCCTGAACCCCGTTCACGGAGTTTTAATAACCCGCATTTCAAGAGCCCTGGTAAAGTGGAGAGCACATTGTATTTGGACAGAGAAAAGCAGCGTTTGCCAATTCCCATCTGAGCAATCCACTTTGCCCCTGAGCCTGCTTCCTCGGCTGGTAAATAGAGGCGTGAGCAAAACACCCACCTGGTAAAAAATTGTGAGGCTCCCACAAGTTAATGGAAGCAAGGGTGTCTCGTAAACTGGAACGCTCTATTCCCCGTGTTCCATCATCGTTATCTCTGCTGGTCTTCAAAAGTTGGCTGGCCAGAGCATCCGCGGCCCTGGGAGGTGGGAAGTGGTTTCCCCAAGGGGTAGGGTGAGTTGGGGCCAGCCCCGCTTTGCCTGTCGCTGTCCCCGTCCCCTTCACCAGGCATCCGGAGCCCCTGGGAGAGTCTTTCGTGCACACATGCGCCTCTCTCCCTGCAGATTAGTCACAGCAGCGGATAAAGAGGGTTGAGTGACTGAGTGAGGCCGCAAATGAGCTCCCATTAGTGAAGTCTGTGGGTCTCTGGTGGAAGGGACTGGTAAACAGTTCTTACTTATCTCGCTCCTCAGCATTTAGCTGATTTCCATAATGAGCTCCACTGAACTTGGAGGCTCCAGAAGTGTCCCCGGGCTCCTGAAATGCGCCGTGTTCTGTAAATCTGATTTATGGAGAGTTGAAGACCATGGTGCTAACACAGGCGAGGGCACATCAGTGCCAGGCCGCAGCACCTGGGGAGTCTGGGGCACCCAGGGCCCTGGCCGACTCCGGTGGGGGAGACGTGGCCGCTGGGGGTCTGTCACAGCCCCTCCTAGGCACAAGGTGGAAAGATCTGAGCGGAGGAACTTGCAGGCATTGGCTGGCCAGGCACAGGTCACAGGGTCTGACCACAGCCTGGACTTTCTCAACTTCTCTGCATTTTTTTTTCAAGGGCAAATGACAGGAAGAGGACGGGGTCCTGATTCCCTTTTTTTTTTTTTTTTCTTTTTAATCAGCAAATCATGTTACAGGCAACAACGGGACTGGGGCAGTGCCAGCTTAGAAGCCAGGAGCAAAGAGCCTTTGTCTCAGGCATTTACCCTTCCTCCTTCTCCCTTTCTTTCCTTCCCGTCCTCCTCCCTCCCCTCCTTTCTTCCTCCCCACTTCCCTTCTTCCTTCTTTCCTTCCTACCATCATTCGACAAATATTTATTTAGGGCCTACGAGTGCCAGACCCTGTGATACGCACTAAGGGTACGATGAAGGGCTGTAACAGATCTGGACCCTGCTCCTGTGGAATTTACCGTCTGGTGGTGGAAGAGATGGAAATTAATAAAATCATCAAATAAATAAAGGGAAAATTGCCCCTTGGAGAAGAGCGATAAAGAAGAGATACTTGATGAAATGAGAGCCTCTGGCAGGGGAGCATGACAGATTTAGAGAACGCTTCCTTGAAGAAGAAACGCTCGAGTTCTGAGATCTGCAGGAGGTATTTCAATGGAGAGGGAAGGGACTCCTGGGCCGAGGGGCCAGCTTGAGCAAAGGCCCTGTGGCTGGAGGAAGGAAGGGGAGGGTATCAGTCAGACGAGGCTAGCGTTTGCTGCAGTAACAAGAGGGCCCAAATGCTAAACGCCGAAGGTAACGGAGATTTACCCGTCACTTGTACTAAGTGTGTGTCATCGGTTAGCATGATGGTTCTGTTTCAAAGCATCCCCTTTCGGGAACGTAGGCTGACAGAGGTTACGCCCTGGGGAACTTTGCAAGGTGCCGTGACGCGGAGGACCGGAAATGCTTGGTGAGCCGAACCAAGGACTTGACCCCAGCACAATGGAAAGAAAGCACGTCGATGTGCTCTTGTAAGGTTTTGAGTTACTGTGCCAACGGCCATGGGCAGCTGCTGAAATTTTGTGAGCACGGACATCCCAATAAGAGGAAGTTGCCAGTCGTCTTATTTTACAGACCATGACATTGATGTTGACGGGACCAATTATTGAGTACCTACCCGGGAGCAAGCATTCAAGTCTTTCCCCCCAGGAACTGAGACATTTACTATTTGTAGCCCCGTTTAACGAGGAGGGGACCGGGACGGAGGCAAGGAAAACAGTTTACTCAGAGCCACAGCTGCTGGGTGATCGACATTCTTGCTCATCTATCATGCTAGTCAGGGCCAAAGTCAGCCATCATTAGGGCTGCAGGGTTGGAGGTCATCGGAGGGGCAGCATAATTAGGAGCAGGCAAGCGGGAGTGGAGGGTGGGGGGGTTTCACCGCGGGTGGCCATGCGCCCTGCCTGTGTGGGCAACTGTTGCTTCATGGTCCCAGCATCTGGATGGCACTTGGAGGACACTTTGGTGGGGATGCACCGGAAGGATCTTAGGATGGAAGGAGAGAAGGAAAGGACGTGTGTTCGGATGAACACTCACAGGTGGGCAGCATCAGGGAAGTTCAGGGGCATCTCCGTTCTGCAGGTGGGAGGTGGGAGCTCAGAAGGAGGTAGAAGGACCGGGTCTACCTGTGAGAGGCCGGGGAAACCAGTCTGACAGGCAATTTGGAGTGTTTCCTGTGTGCTACGTGTTTTCAAACCTTATCTCATTTCATCCGTGAGTTAGGGGCCCGTCAGTTAGGCCAGACCTACATTCACTAGGAAAACCAGTGGAAGATTCCGTGTCCGGGATAGTTGCCGAATAAGCACATTTTTGTGCCATTTAAAAGCCGAGCGCGGGAGACAGAAAGCTGCAGCTCTGCTCTCTGAGGTCATGTTCAGTGTGCTTCTTAATGCAAATGAGTCAACAAACAAAGCGTTCATCAAAGGGCGCTGCTTGCATTGTTAGGAGGCTTGTATCTCTCACATCTTATTTTAGTCTCTCTTGATGGGGTTATTGTTCCATAACACCCTTCTGGAAAACACACCTAGATAATCCTGTGTGATTTCTACCTCTGGCAGGAAAGTAACAACAACGCGTGTCATTGGGCGCGCGGGCTCTTTGTTAATCAACGCGTTGCTTGGTAAGAGACGTCCTTCATGCCTCCTGCCCTGGTTTTCACTGGCTGCTAGGGAGCCTGAAGCTCGTTCAGATTCCCTGGGCTGCAGGAACGAGCAAGGAGGACGAAGAGAAAGGAAGAAGGTCTTGGCATTGTCTTTCCTCGTTACCCACCTCATGCAGTGCACCTGTCAGTCTTGCCAAATCTTTCCCAGGGACACCCAGGCCAGGTATCCCAGCTCGGGGTGGCCAGCGGTACCCTCAGTTCCATCACCCCTTTCATCCACTTGTGTAGTTGCCTCTTTATTCATCAATGGCTCAGTTCTACACTTAAGTGCCTAGTATGTATCAAGCCAAGGGCAAGTGCTGGGGTTCCCCTTTCCAAAGCCCTTCTGTGTTCTGTATACAGAATCATCTCTTGAAATGTGCTTTCCTCATGCAGCTCAGGGATCTATGGTGCTGCGATTCTGTCCACTGGCATTCAGGGCCCCCTGCAGTCCTATCCCCACGCTTACAATCTCATCTTCTGGTCACACTGCCCCTTCCCTCCCCCCCCCCCCCCCCCCCCGCAACGTCTGTGCCTGCCACGTCCCCCCTGCCTCGGCATCTTTCCTCGGGCCACCCGCCTCCGTCCAGTTTGCCACTGAAATCCCACCAGGCCTTCAGCACCTGAGTCCATTCTCTATTCAGCTCCTAAAACTTTTCCTACTCACCAGGCTTGCATTCCTCCCTGCGATCCCCCTGTAAGCAGTGATTTTTGCCTATCGCTGTAGACTCAATTACTCTCTCCTGGAGTGTTAGTCTGATTTATTAACAAGAGGGAAGCACTTTGAGGTTGCAAACCAGACTCAACACTTTTTTTTTTTTTTTAATTTCATTCACTCGTGGTCTGGTGGAAGGAACTCTGCTTTTAGAGCCTGAAAATGTGGGTAGTATTTGGCTTTTTTACTTACTAGCTGGGGAAACCTGGGTAAGTTATTAAATGTCTCAGAGCCTGGTTTCCTTTTCTGGAAAAGCACAATTGTAATACTCATCTTGAGGCCTGTGGGGCTGCCAGTGAGTGGGTTAGTGGAACATAGTAGGTGTTTACATAGTAACATAGTAAACACAGTAGGTGTTTACTGAATCTCAGCCACTCTGGAATACATCCTTACTATGAGGGCTTACTATGCGCCAGGTTCTGTGTGGGACCAGCCTTGGATCTCGCCATCGGGAAATCTACAGTCGTCTAGGGATGGTGACACAGGCAAAAAGAAGATTAAATGACATATTGAACCCAAAGTGCTAAGCACCGGGCAGGCGTCTATTACGTGCTCAGTACATGGTGTTTCATCTACTGATGCGCATTTATTCCTGTGTATCATTTAACATAATGTGTGAGAAAGCGTGGCTTGGTTGTGAGTAATAAACAGCCGCTTTCGAATCGTGTGACGGTATTTGGTTGGGGCTGATTTCAGAATGGAGAGCCTGCTAGTGTGTATTTGCCGCTTTGTGCTGTTAAAGGGCAGAGATGGCGTGGGTGAGAGAGCCAGAGTGCTGAATAAAAACAAGACGCCTCCAAGGAACGGGGCTCAGGTGACCAAGGAGTCGAAGGTGACAGACAGCTGGGAAGACACCTGGCGAGCTCGCCCCTTATACCCCAGGACCAAGTCTGTGAAGAATTTTCTCTCTACAGCTTCCTCCAATCAGAATGGGCTTCCAGAGGCAAGGCATCGGGGTGTTCCCTAGAACGGGCACCAGAGTCCTGGGCGAGGCCAGAGTTTCCAGTGACCCCAGAAGCACCCACTGCTCTCCAGGAGAAAACTGATACAGTTGACCTAGGAGTAGGTGAGTTTCCAGGTCTCTGCCCCGCTGGGGAACCATGATAGAGTCACGTTGCCCTTGTGAATCTCCAGGTCTTTTCTTTTATTCAAGTGTAACAAACACATGGTGTTATGTGAGTTTCAGGTGAATGGCAGTTTCTTATCTGTAGAATTGGGGGGGTCAAACTGACCCACCCAGATGGTTACACAGCTCGAATGAAGCAGAGTTAGCCAAGAGGTTTTGTAGACTATAGAGAAGATTTTAGATAAGCCAGTTGTCTTTTTTTTTTTTTTAAGGGATGGGAGAAAATATTTGCAAATCATATATTGGGTAAATGTATAATGTCCAGAATATATAAAGAACTCCTAAAACTCAACAAAAAGACCGACCCCACAAAAAATAGTTTTCAATGACCAAAGGAATTCAATACACATTTCTCTGAAGAAGATATACTAACGGCCAACAGACAGAGGAAAAGACGCTCAGCATCATTAGTCATCAGGGAAATGCAAATCAGGCCCGCAATGAAACTGGGCGCCTGGGTGGCTCGGTTGGTTGAGCATCAGACTCGATTTTAGCTCAGGTCATGATCTCACAGTTTGTGGCATTGAGTCCTGCATCTGGCTCCCCATGGACAGTGCAGAGCCTCTCTCTCTCTCTCTCTCTCTCCCCCTCTGCTTGTGTGTGCTCTTTCTCCCTCTCAAAATAAATAAATAAACTTAAAAAAAGAGAGAGAAATCACCTCACATCTGTTAGGATCGCTACAACAGACAGACAGATAAGTAAACAAACCCTACAATACAACAAATGTTAGTGAGCACGTGAAGAACCTTGCACGCTGCTGGGGTGAACGTAAAAAGGCGTAGCTACTGTGGAAGCCAGTTTGGCATTTCCTCAGAAACTGAACATAGAATTATCATATGAACCAGCGATTATACTCCTGGCCGTATAAAAACACATGTCCACACAAAACCTGCACGCTAATGTCCATAGCCGAAGGGGGGACCACCCAAATGGCCATCGAGGATGAACCAATAAGCAAAACGGGGTACGCATGTGTGATTATTCAGCCACCAATCGAAACCAAGGTCTGATACCTGGTACAACATGTGAGAACCTTGAAACCATTGTGTTCAGTGAATCAAACCAGATGCAAAAGGGCCAATGCTGTATGATTTCACTTATACCGACCGTAAACATTTACTAAGTGACAGTGATCATTATTGTGGCCCCGACTATTATTATATAATTTTTAATAATCATCCCAGAGTTATAACCATCAGAGTAGGCAGAACAGATATGAATGAATGATTAAGTGGGCAATTATTGGATTTTCAACATTAATCAGGACCTACCGAATGTGAGACAGGGGTAGGTACTGTAATAGGTGAAAAACAGCGGACCCGCCAGGGGCTGGCAGGAAGCGGAACAGAGAGTGACTGCTTAATGGGCATGGGTTTGTTTTGGGGACGCTGAAAAAGTTCTGGAACAAGGTAGCAGTGATGGATGCACAACACTATGACTGTACTTCGCGCGTTACGAGATGACTAAAATGTCATGTTGTGCGTTACTGCCCTTTGCCACCATGAAAAACCAACGCCGACCATGGACCAGATAGGTTCCGTGTTCTCAGGGAGCTTGCAGAGGGAGGGAAGGTGGTTTGTGTCGCATAAACCATCCCCCTCAGAGGTGGTGAGATTTCGGAAGAGGGCTGGCACATGCGGTCTGCGGTGTGGCCAAAGGGAAGTGGCTTAGGAACCTGCCAGGGCCACACTAGGGGAGGGAAAGGAAGGGGCTGAGCTGGGCTGAGACCAGCGTCTTAGACTCGGCCACTCCTCTTCCTGATGCAAAAGCCCGTGGTGTTCTAAGGGATGAGCAACTCCACAGGGGAAAACACTGAGGGTGTGCCCTGCCCCCCTCCTCCACTGCAGCCTCCCCTCCGGCCCCCCATTTTCGGGGTAATGGAACTGATGGGGTGTGTGTGCCTGCAAGAAAGGGAGGCGGTGACGGGCGGCTTGGGTGTAATTGTGTATTTTGGAGTTTGTGGAAAGTATAGCATGAGTTTTTCTTCCCACCCTCATTTAATATTCCACAAACACTCACCACATAAACAACATGCCTTTTCTCAACCCTTATTATCATTCCCAGAACCACTTGCAGGCTTTCAGAAACCCATTATTATAATTATAATCAAGAATCTTAGGACAGATCCATTTGTGCCAAAAATACATTTACGCTTGGAATTGTTTGCAGAGGAACGGGAGCGAGAGACGCCGTTTTACAGCTCGGAATCTATTGGTAGAAACTCTTACGCCATTTAATTTCTGTTCCTCCATTTAATTTCTTAATTTAAATTTTTGTTGTCAAATTCCTAACTAATATTTGCATTTGTCTCTCTCTGTCTCTCTTTCTCTCTTTTACCCCTCCTTGGGTCTTAATTTTCAAAAGCTTAAAGAAGGCACTTGCTGTTTTCACCCTCCTGACTTCACTCTTGGGAACAGCCACAGGCAAAGGCAAAATGGGGCTGATTTCAAAAGTATCAGCGGGGTCTCCCCCCACCAAAATAACTGCCTGCACTCTTGATTCTTTTATACTAGAACAAAGACTTCCATTCCATAATTAGAGATAAATCAATGTAGAATTACTTTAATTCAGTTCACATTTATTTAGGGTTTCCCCCCCCCCCTCCTGTAAGCATATATAGATGAATCAAACATAGCTCTTGTCCTCAAAGAGAACATGGTTCATTACGGGACACAGACTGTGAATAAATATTCGTGATGAGAGGCAGGATGTAATGAGAGCCATAGAAAAGGAAGGGGGAAAAAAAAAAGCAAAACAAAACAAAACAAAAAAATCACATGCTGTGGGAAGGAGAGGAGGGGAGGGCTCGGCTAGCTTCCGGAAAAGAGTTCAGAGGAGGGGCTCTGTGTAACTAGGTGTTAATGGGGTGCTTACTACTTGGGCAGATCCAACATCAAGCCGTGGCCTCGTATGCAAGCACATGGGCCCTGGGGTTCCCCGTGTGCACACTGGAAATAACAGTATCTACCGCATGGTTGGAAACGCGGAGAAGCGTACTTGTAATTGGGCTCAGATCTCACCAACGGCACAGCCAGGGGACGCCTAAGGGCGGCAGGTCGGGCTCTCCAGGAAGCAGACTCTGAGACCGAGTTCAGCACCCAGAGGCCGACAACGCCCACCGAGGCCGGGAAGGACGCAGGACTGGATGGAGCCAGAGGCTGAGCTGCAGAGCAGCCCCAGCGACGGCCTCGACGGACCCCACCGAGAGTCGAGTCTACAGGTAAAAGAGCTCTCGGCGATGTCTCCCTTGGGGCGCTGCCGGCTGGGTCTTCCGACTCCCACCCTAGCTGTCAGGGACGTGGGCCGCCAGGGAGGGTGTGGCCTTGGACAAGGGGCTCTGCAGCTGGGCATCCCCGAGGGGGTGGATTGCTGCAGGCAGTCCCAGCGGCTGGGGCGAACGCCCTTCCCTGAAGGCAGACCCTTCCCCCGCCGACCCCCTGGGTGGTGCCTCTTCAAGCCCACCACACCGGTAGACTGGTGTACCTACTTTCCTAAAGCGACACTTGCTTTTGCGTTTCCTTCCCAAAGTAGACTTCCTCTCCTCCCGCCTCCCTGATTGCCTGGCGCTGGGTTCCATGTTGAGTTCGCCTCTTCACAGTATTGCGTGAGAAAGACACGTGCATTAAGCGTGCTGTGAGGCCCGTAGACATCCCTGATGGCTTGGAAATCCAGGGGAGGGGTCACGCCACAAGGGCCTCGGCCACCTACTGGTCCCTCATCCGTCCCCTGCCTCCTCTCCTCCCGTCTGTCTCGGTCGGATGCATAGCGGTGGGGCTGGTGACTCTGGTTGCTGTGCCGGACCTTCCTGCATCTGAAGCTTTAACCCTCATGCAGTGTCTGCTCTTCTCTAACATCTGGGAGAGTAATATTTTCACTTCTGTTATCCAGGTAAAGCTTTAGGCACACCATAAACAGCAGTTGTTATCACGATCTCTTATGAATCGGTCTGATGGGGTCAGACTCAGCCACACGTGGAAAGCTTGACCCCAGTTTCTGTACCTCTGCGTCCCCTTGCCTGTTTCCTTCTTCGGGCTTCCTGTTGTCGACTGTGAATCCACGGTCGCTAGAATCTGTAAGTTCAAGTCAGCGTGTTTGGATTTAGTGAGATGTGCACTAAATGGAGTTAGAGCCAGAACAGCTGGGGGTGGCTCTCCCTCTGCTCCCTGTGGTGCTCTTTTTAGATCTCAAAGGGTCTGTTCGTGGATTTCGAAAGGGGGATGATAATGCCTACCTCACAGTGTTGTCCCAAAGACTAAGTCATCAGAGCAATTCAATCAGTTATTGACTCATTTATTCCTTCCTCCTTTCAACAATTAATTTAACATCTACTGGTGCCAGCTCTGAGGATTCAGAAGTGACTAGGACAGATACATTCCTGTCCTGTGGATCTTTCAGGCTATTGCAGAAGAAAAGCAATCAGAAAATAAATTGATTAGTGACTAGAAGTTGCAGTCTGAAGAAGGAAGGAAGGAAAGAAAGAAAGAAAGAGGAAGGAAGGAAGGAAGGAAGGAAGGAAGGAAGGAAGGAAGGGAAAGAAAGAAAGAAAGGGAAGAAGGGAAGAAGGAAGGAAGGAAGGAAGGAAGGAAGGAAGGAAGAGAGGAAGGGAGGAAGTAAAGAAGGAAGAAAGAAAGAAAGAAAGGGAAGAAGGAAGGAAGGAAGGAAGGGAGGGAGGAAGGAAGGAAGGAAGAAAAAGAAAGAAAGAAAGAAAGAAAGGGAAGAAGGAAGGAAGAAAGAAAGGAAGGAAGGGAGGAAGGGAGGAAGGAGGGAGGGAAGAAAGGAAGGACGAAGGAAGGAAGGAAGGAAGAAAAAGAAAGAAAAGAAAGAAAGAAAGAAAGAAAGAAAGAAAGAAAGAAAGAAAGAAAAAGAAAAGAAAGGGGTGGGAAGAAAGGAGGAAGGAAGGAAGGAAGGAAGGAAGGAAGGAAGGAAGGAAGGAAGGAAAGGAGAAAAAAGTGAAAAGGGCACAAGAACAGAGAAAAATACAGAAGCAACATAGATGGTGGGGTCAGGAAAGGGCTCTTGGAGCAGGTATCTGTGCTCCTCGGGAACAGTATGTGCAAAGACCCTACAGCAAATGTCTGCCATTTTTTTCTCCTCTGAGCGGCCACAGCACTTTGCTGTTGCTTTTGTTATGGTGCTTGTCACCCTGTATTGTAATTATCACATGGTAAGCTTAATCACTGACCGTGGACTTTCGGCCTCTCTTCTCCAAGATGAGGATTCCTATTAGAGGCAGCCTGGGATAGTGTGGGGAAAATGTCTGTTTCTAATCAGATAGGATGTGTTCAAATACATATGTATCATGCCTGAGCCACGCTCCTGACCGTAGGGAAGGTGCATATATGTAAAATGGAGATTCGTAACACCTACTGCGTAAAGGGGGCTTGTTGAGAGAAGTCACTCGAGTCAATGGGAAAGCACATAGTAGGCACCTAAGATACACTGATTGAATCTGTTCCTTTTAACCCTTAGCCTGTATGCCAGGTTTTCCGAGTGTAAACCTGCCTCCTAGTTTTAGGTGAGAAGTAAGCCAGATGACGTTGGCAGTGACTACGGGTGGGTGGCTTCCAGTAAATGCTCAGCAAATGCCATTGGAAAGATCAGATTGGACAGGGGGGCAGGGCGAGAGGGCCCTGGGGGCGATTGCAATGGTTGTTGTGGAGCCTGCGGTGGAAGAGACTTTGTGGGAAAACACAAATGCAAGCTGCTCCTGGGTTTTATTAGTCTGTCACCCACGTCTCCCCTCTTGAAACACTTTGCAATCAAAAGATTTTGGAGTGGACTATTTTCAGCCCTCTGCCTTCACCCTGAGCTGCACTAAGAGGAAAAGCTGATTAGGGAAGCTCTGTGGTGTGCACATAAGTCAGAATCACCAATATCCGTCCTCCGCAGGATTAGACCGTTAATTTCCCCCCAGAAACATTACAATCATGTTTTCAATACCCTAGTGTCACTCTTTTTAGGATTCATTATGGCAAAGACCCTGAAATCTATGACTCCTTTTAGCCAACTTAAAACTTCTTTCAAGCACGGTTCAAAAGTTCTTCTTGGCTGAAATGCCCTTCTCTGAGTCACCCCTCTGTCCCTGGCAATTCCTGTCACCCAGAACTTCAGCTGGTGCTTGAAGCCTCTGCGGTGATAACTTGCATTTGGCTGAATATTTCCTCTTAGATCTTTCTCTATAAATAAAAGAACCCTGGACCACCTGTCATTATTTAATCTCCTTAAACCTCTGTTTCTTCTTTTTTTTTTTAAGTTTATTTATTTTGAGAGAGAGAGAGAAAGTGAGGGAGGGGAAGAGAGAGAATCTCAGTCAGGTTCAGCTCAGGGCAGAGCCCAACATGGGGCTCCGTCTCATGACCACGAGATCACAACTTGAGCCAATATCAATAGTTGGACGTTTAACCTATCGAACCACCCAGGCCCCTCGAACCTGTGTTTCTTTATCTGAAAAAATAATGTGTAAAATCAGAAGACCTGTCTTTCAGGTCTGTTATGATGATTTCATATGTAACATTGGGGTCAGCATGCTCAGGGGGTTGTTGAGAACTCTGTAAGTTTGCAGATATATATTTTTTAAATGGATATGGATATGGCTGTTTTTCCAAATATATATATATATATACATATATATATATATATGTATATATATGTTTATACTTATATATTTATGTTTATTTATTTTTGAGAGAGAGAGAGGAGTGGGGACAGAGGATCCAAACTGGGTTGTGCACTGAGAGCAGAAACTCGGCACGGGGCTCGAACTCACGAACCGTGAGATCCTGGTCTGAGCCGAAGTCGGACACTCAACCAACTGAGCCACCCAGGTGCCCCTTCCTAAATTATATTCCTGGATTCATGAGGTCATGGGCCAAATATCCTGTTACGGACGTTCTGTGCGACCTTGGGAAAATTCCTTTTTTTCTGTGGGCCTCAGTGTCCCCCTCATCCAATTCTAATTTTAAATTCGATGGGCGGTTTTCAAATGTTAGCACACAATGAGAGTGCACTGGGGTGGGGGACAGGATAGACACCATCCCCAGCCACTTGCAGTAGGACTAAGGTGCAGTCTGGAATATGCATTTCTTTGCAAGCATCTTGGGAGTATCTGACCTAGGTCGTCTCCAGACACACCCTGAGTAACATCAGCGTGGATCATCCCCTGGCACTAGCCTTCCCTTTGAGAGGTAAATGTGAACTTGTCCTAGACTGATCCCCTGGAGGCTGCCTGCTCAGAAAGGGAGTTGGCAAAGTTCTCTGGAAGCCAGGCATAGCTCAGTGCCCAGCCGGTCAATTCAGGTCAACTACAAGGGACTCCCAATCACAACATGAGCGGGACTCCGGCCACAAATGCAGACCCGGCTGGGGTGCCCCAGCCCCTGATTATACCAACAGGACAGGGTCTGCTTCTTTAATCATAGAACTTTAGGAGCCCTCGGGGAAATGCAAACCAAACCCACAATGAACTAGAACCCCACACCGGATAGGGTAACCATTATAAAGACAAAACAGAAGGCCATAAGTGTTGACCAAGTTGTAGAGAAACTGGAACCTTTGTATATTGCCGGTGGGAATGCAAACTGGTGCAGTTTCCACTCTAGAAAACTGGATGAAGTTTCCTCAAAAAACAAAAAAAATACACTTACCTTATCATCCTGTAATCCCTCTTCTCCGTATACATCCAAGAGAACCAATGCTGGGATCTTGAAGAGGTGTTAACATTTCATGGTGTTTGTGGCACTAATCGTAATAGCCGAGATGTAGCAACCATGGCAATGTCCACTGATGGATGAACAGATAAAAAAAAAAAAAATGCAGGGAGGCCTGGGTGGCTCAGTCAGTTAAGCGTCCCGACTCTCGATTCAGGTCGTGATCTCACAGTCTAAATAAATAAATAAAGTAGCATATACACGCAATGGAATACTACTCACCCTTAAAAAAGGAGCTCCTGCGTGACCCTTACAAGGACATCAGGCTACGTGAAATAAGCCCACAGCCAAAGGACAGAAACAGCGTGACTCCCCTTATCCAAAGTGTCTAAACTAGTCAAAGTCACAGAAGCAGAGTGGGAAATGGTGGTTGCCAAGGAGTGCGGCGAGGGGGGAAGGGGAGTTGCTACTCAAGGTCCTTCGTGGCCTCACGCCTGCTTCCCCCTCCAGCTTCAGAAGCTTCATTCCCCACCACACACGCTTTCAAAGCTAGCACTGGCGGAATGCACGGATGGCTTACCGCATCTCTTACCGGTGCTCTTTCCGGCCTAAATACCTCTGTCCATGCTCTTTTCTGCTCTGGGAACTGCACCCTCTCCACCCATTCTGGCTCCTATGCATCTTTCAAAACCGAAATCAGACATCGCCGCCTTCAAGAGCTCTTCCCCGAGCCTCCCAGAGACGGTCGCTGGAATACTCACCTGCCCTGAATGAGCTTTGTTTTACTCCCGCCACAGGATCGGCACTTTTTGTGCTTATAGGTATCACTCTCCTATTCGACTGTGAGCTTCTTGAGGGAAGGAGGCTGCATCCTATGCCTTTCTGCATCTGCAGCACTGTCCCTTGTAGCGTTACCGTGTCTGGGGGCTCGGTCCCCAGGTGGCGGACCAGCATTCCCTAGACTATGATGTGAATGATGCCCCTGGAATTGAGTAGGTTCTCGGTACCTATCTGTTGAATGAATGAATGAATGAACGAACGAATGCATGAACAAATGAAAGGCTAGAAGTATAGTTGGTACACATCACACGCAGCCCCCAAATGAACCAGTCTGTGTGAAAATGGTAGTGACATAAGCCCTCAGCACCAACGTCACCTCCACGGTCCACAAAAAGTCTACACCTCGTCGGTGTGCTTCCAAATGCGGCGTGCCTTGCCGGTGCTGTTCTGCGCCGGTTCTCGGGCAAACGCTCTTCGGAGAGGCGTGCCTGTCTCCACTGACACCGTTACTCAGATAAGCACATAAAAGAGTCATGTTGCCTTCTGCTTCATTAGGAACTCAAGGGGAAGGGGAAAAAGACTGTCAGCGTTTGCCACTCAGGGATCACATCAAGAGAGGGAGGAATTTTAATTTTTTGAGTTAGTGAGAGGTTATTAAAGTGGCGCAAGGGAAACACGAGGTCGGGTGTCTCTTCCGACTCTGAGTGACATCCGTGGAACCTTTCACTCGCGTCCTCCTGAACTGGGACAGGCCACCAGCAGCAGGGAGCACTAGAAAGTGATTCTCCCTTGGGGCTTAGAAGGCTACAAACAGATTTATTTATTCATTTACTCAGCCATCAGATATTCATGAGCACCTATGTAACCAACGTGGCATTAGGGGGCAGGGAATTCAAAGATGACTAAAACCAAACCCCAGAGCTGGAGAAACTTGCGACTCAGTGTAGCAGCCAGGCGGATACATTGTCATCAAGTCTCAAAGTTTCAACATGATAACAAACACTCCCTGAGCCCTCAGTCTGGACCGCGCGTAATACATTCCAGGGATTAAGCCCGGGAACTCTTTCTGTCTGTGAGATACATGCTGTGATTATCTCAGCTTTGCAGGTGAGGAAATGGAAGCACAGAGAGGTTGAGTGGCTTGCCCAACATCGCACAGCTGCTGAGTAGCAGAGGAGGGATTCGCACCCTGGCTGTCTATCTCCAGAATTTCTGCCCTTCAGCGTCCTGCTGTGCTGATCTAGGCATTTTGCTTTGGGATCCATTCAGTCTAGAGCTGCGGAGAGTTTCTCGAAGGTGGTGACTCTCGAAGCCAGGTTTTGAAGATTAAATCGGGTCACCAGATATGCATGGTGCATAGATTGCCATGATTATAACCAAAGCAGGTGTTCACCAAGTAGCCAGTTAATACTGTGACGATAGCAGGAATCATAATCAAATCAGCCTTGTCCCCATGCCGCACACTTTCACGTCTAGGGTGGACGTTGCCAGTCACACACAACACCCTTCTGAAGTAATGTCTGGGCAAAGAAGGAAAGACGCCCATTACCAGCTATCTATTAGTAACATGTAGGGATGGGCTGGGAGTCAGAGCCTCAGTGCCATTGGCCGTTTTCAGGGTAGGCTACTTGTTGGGTCCTCGGAAGGGACTGGGAAAGGATGGGGCTGGACAGCAGGCTGAGCAGATCGTAGCAGGTGCAAAGGATCACGTTAAGACTCGGGGATGGGGGGCGCCTGGGTGGCGCAGTCGGTTAAGCGTCCGACTTCAGCCAGGTCACGATCTCGCGGTCCGTGAGTTCGAGCCCCGCGTCAGGCTCTGGGCTGATGGCTCGGAGCCTGGAGCCTGTTTCCGATTCTGTGTCTCTCTCTCTCTCTGCCCCTCCCCCGTTCATGCTCTGTCTCTCTGTCCCAAAAATAAATAAATAAAAAAAAAAAAGTTGAAAAAAAAATTAAAAAAAAAAAAAAAGACTCGGGGATGGGAGGGTGGTTTGTCATGTAGGTGATGGGGATTCGGGGAAGCTTTGGAGAGGCTGAGAGGAACATGGATGTGTGCACGAAGGACCCAGTGATTTCAGCTGTTGCCTCTCTGTTCTGTCTCACTCACTCCACCTTGAACGCTGGCAAGGGGCCAAGCCAGCGATCAAAGCTTCCTGATGGATGCTAGTCAGAAGAAAGGGCATGGGATCCTCACTGGGAAAGACTCAGAGTCACCAGGAGACCCCAGAGTTCACTAATTATAGACAATCTTATTTGGGGAAGGTTAAGGATCAGTAGCACAATATTGCAGCCTGGTGTAGGAGAAGCTACAAAAGTTGGGAAGGACGAGTGAAGGAATAGTAACCTCCTGAAAATGACCAGGTATTAGGACCAAGGGTCTTTGGGAGTTTGGGGCAGTTGGCTTCATCATCATGGGGGTGGGAGTTGCCTCCTGCCTTCTTCAAACCATCACTTCCTTGATTCTCTCAACGTGCCTTACCCTCTTTCCTCAGAGTTCCGCCATCATGGAAAGAACTCTGTTGCATGGGCATTGTGTGACTTTACCACAGTCTCTGTGAACCTCAGTTTCTACATCTGTAAAACAAAGGGGTTGGATTAAAACACGGAGGCATAGGTGAGTCATGTACGTCCCCACTCCATCAACCGTGCCCTGGCAGACATTGTTAATCAAACATGGCGTCCTTTACCCAGAGAGCCTGGAACTAACCCCAGAATCCTTCTCAACGCAGTGCTCCAAGATGCCCATCCAAGTTGGCAGATGATTCCAGTTCTACTTGTGAGGCCTCAAAACTCTCTTCCACCTTGGATCTCATTGGATTCTATGAAAAATCATTCGTGGGAGAAGAGGAAGAAAGCTCCAGAAAGATACATTGGTGCCATACATTTTAGGAAGGCCTTGAATGCCAGCCTGAGTATAAACGACTTTGACGTTTCAAGTAGAGCCACCATTCAATATGTTCAAAGCAACACAACAAATGACAGCTGAGTGGCTTCATTTTAATCGGCCAGGGCATAAGAGGCCATGTTTCTATTACAAGGAGATCTATAAGGAATCACACCCATTAATGGTTCCCATTAAATTCAGGGCATGTGGGGAAAATTGTAGTTTGATTTAGTTTAGCAACATGAAGATATTGGCAAGATAATCACATAAAAGCGACACCTTTTATGGCTGGGCTATTTGATTTTATGTTAGCAGGTTTCAATTTCTCACATTTTTATGATGGCATATAGGTTCCCCCATCTAATGTATGCATTAGCCAGAGTAAAGGTTAAATGGATTGTTTCAACATTCAGGATTCAAACCTGATAATAATGGTAAAATCATAATATCCCTTGTGTCGAACCCCCACCCGCCCCCGAACTGAATCCATCACCCCTCCCCGGTCATCCTCATGCCAAGGGACAATGGGGGTGGGGACAAGCCAGTGGGGGCAGAGAGGGAAAGGGTGTGGGCCCTGTAGTCAGAGGCCCAAGTGCAAATCAAGCGGGGTGACCGTGGTTAAGGTTTTTCCTCTCGGGGAGACTTCGCTCATGCGGCTCCTACAAAGGTGAAGTGGGACCGTGTCTGTGGCGTGCTTGGTCCAGTGTGGTGCAAATGGACCCTGACAAATTCACACTCATTCATACCTGTAAGATGGACAGGGGAGCCAGAATGAGAAACCGTCTTCTCAAATTAAATTTCTTATTTAGAGAAAAATGTGAAAGGGCCATTATTTCTTCCTTGGAACATAGTTCTAAAGGCCCTGGCGGCTTCCTGCCATGTACCGGGAGATAACAGCTGGGCCGGATGATCTGACCTCTGGGGGACTAGAAATTAGCTCCTCAGTGACAGAGACGGGGGCAGTGGCGTTATTTCATGGGCATTGTTTTGGGGCCGAAAAGGAGGGAGACCAGAGGGGAGGCCCATAGAGCTCTTCCCTTTTAATGTCCCGCCAAGCCCTTGGGTCCATTTAAGCCCTTAATTCATCTTCTTTATGCCTCTTCTTTTCCCTGATAAGTTTTTGAGGAGTCTTTGAAAGAAAGACTAATATTACCCAGGCTGAATGTAATTGGCATCCCCCTCCCTCGCCTTTGTTGAAAATCTCTGCCTTCAGAAACCTTGCTCTCCATCAGGGGCTGAATCTCCTTGAAGAGAATTCGAGCTGTCCCTTTAAATCCATTCCTCTGCCTTTCAGTTTGGCCCTATTTAAATATTCCAGACAATTTCAAGACTTAATAATGATGAATACGATTAAGATTAGGGTTTAATAAGAGTGTTAAGAAAAGATTTTTCATTCCGATGGAGGTGGGCTGCTGTGAAAATTGAATTGGCATCAGGCCTCCCAGGCCACTTGGACCAGGATGGTCCCTCACCTCTCCCAGCATGTTAACTCTCTCGGTCCAGAATCCTAGGAGGGATCCGATGCATGCTTTCACATCCCTTGTGGAGAAGACCCCCGTCCTCATGCTGGGCAACAGGGTGGTCATCCTCATATATCAACCTGAGCTGCCCACTCCATTGTTTCAAGACCTTTGTTAGGGTTTGTGGGGAAGGCTTGGACAGAGAGGCATGGGAACCTGGACACTACGAATGAATATCTGTCCCAAACTCGACCCATCCCCCGCTACAAGGGAATCAAGGCGAGACGTAGCAATGGTGAACTCCAAAGGGAAGTCATTCCAATCCTGGTACTGTGAGCCCCCTCTTAGTCCACACCAGAATCTTGGCTTTTTCCCATACCTGAGCTTCACCTTATGGGAGAAGTGAAAACAAATAAAGAGATAAGGCCTGAACTCAAGAGATAAAGGCCCAGGCCCAGGTGAAACTTTTTCTCTAAAGGGCCACGGGACGTATTTTAGGCTTGGTGGACCACAGTCTCGAAGGCAGCCCCTCAACTCTGCCCTTGACTGCAAAGCTACCATGGACAGCACCCAATCCGATGGCCCCAATAGGACTCATGAAATGTACATTTCATTTCAAAAGAAATATTATTCTCTTGATTTTGTTTGTCCCAACCTTTACAAATGTAAAAACTATTCTCAGTGGGAAAGATTTGGCCCGTGGGCTGTGGTTTGTAGACCCTTTGTCTAGACTTTTTAAATTACAGTTGCTTCCACCCCACTGGGAAACGTGACCCGTTCACTGTCCTGGAAACCAAACAATCCAACTAGAAAGCATTCCTGGGGCGCCTAGGTGGCTCAGTGAGTTTAGCATCCAATTTCGGCTCCGGTCATGATCTCAAAGTTTGTGGGTTCCAGCCCCACATCAGGCTCTCTGCTGTCAGCACAGAGCCTGCTTCTGATCCTCTGTCTCCCTCTCTCTCTGCCCCTCCCCCACTCTCTTGCGCTCACTCTCTCTCTCAAAAAGAAACATTAAAAAAATTAAAAAGGAAAAGGAAAAAAACAAAACAAAACAAAACTTCCCCCCTACAGGTCTTTGGCTGCAGTGGGGGAAAATCACATACCAGGACTCTTGACCTGGTCTTTAGTTGCTTTTCAGGAGTCTCCTGCCCCTCCCCTGAACGTAACGTAAGCCCCGCCCATTCTGACTTGGATGGCCTTCCAGCTGGATGACAGCAACCACCTTTCGGTCTTGCTTCCTGTCTTTCTCTCTGCAGTCCCAGTATCCAGCCCACTCCCTTCTGAACATAGGGTTCCTTGGGCTTCTTCCTATCTCCAAAGCCTACAAAGACTTCCCCATGTATTGTGGATCAACTACGAACCCTCTTTCTGTCTTTCAGCGATCCCTGGACCGATGACCCGCCTTATCTCCTCAACTATCCCTCCCCCAGTTCTTAAGGACAAATCCTCTGTTTCTGTCTGGTCAGTCTGCCTGACGCAGGCCTGTCCACGACCTTTCTCTCCCCTGCACCATTGCACATACAGTTCCCACTGCCTGCAATGGTCTCCCCTTCCCCCTGCCCACCCTCAGGAAGACTTCTTGACCTTCCTACACCTCCATCTCCCCACCCTTCCGCCTTTCTTGGCCTGTGCTGCTGCCTTGGTCATATGACCACACCTTTTGCTTATATTTATCCATCTCTTAGCAGGCACTACTCTGTGCGAGGCATTATACCAGACGCCAGATCTCCGGACAAATTGAGCTGTGTCCCCTGATTTGCAGGGTCCTGAAACTGTCCCATATTCTGAAGCCCTGCTTAAAGAATAACCTGGTCCTGCCCACGGAGAAATCAATGGTCATGTTTTATGCTGCCTTTGTTTTCTCCCTCCTCCCTCACCCACGGTGCCCAGGGGAGGCTTGTATACACGGAAAGCATTCTATGAAACCTGAAATTGGATGGTTGTTCTGTGCGTACAGATACGTGGCTTCCCACCGAGCTTAGAAAAAAGCCCCCACTCTTCAAGACGATCAATTACAAGAGCTTTTGTGATCCAGTCCTTGCTTTCATTCTCTGACCTCATCTTTCGCACACCCTCTGTCTCTCCCCATCCGAGGTTTGAAGTCGTCTCGCTTTGGGATTCAGGAGAACTGGATCATACCTACCAACTGGGTCAGAAAGCCTGGTGAGATCGGAAAACCTTTCTAGGCTTGGGATCTGGACTTGATCCCCAAGGCCCCTTCTCGTTTGGCCCTTGATCCTCCATGATGGTGGAAGAGAAGCATTGACACCAAATCCCTTCCTGATTCTTACCCACCTTGTTTTAGCCACTGCTAAAACATGAGTTCTTGCACCGGTGGCCTTGAATGCCATGTTTAGAGGCTGTAGAAAAAGCACCGGGCTCTTACCTATAGCTTATATGCCGGGCTGGGTTTCTTAAGCCCAGTACCGCGGACGTTTGGAGCCGGATAACTTTGTGGATGGGCTGCCCTGTGCATTGTGAGATCTTTAGCAGTGTCCCCGACCCACTGGATGCCAGTAGCATGCCCTCTTTCCATCAGTTGTGACAACTAAAAATGTCTCTAGACATTGCCAAGTATCTCTTAGGGAGAGAAGATCACTCCACTTTGAGAACCACTGCCAAAGGGAGTCAATAGGCGTTCTTTTCGAATCCAAAGATTCTCCGGTTCTCCAGATCACTTCTTCACACCCCGGCCCTCACTTTGGCAACGAGGCCGCTGTGAAGCCCAGGGAGGAGATAGGGCCTCCTCAAGGTCTCAGCCATCTTATCGCCTCATTGCCCACCGCTCCCCCATGCGTCCTCAGGTTGAGCCCCACTCAGGTGCTCAGGCCATCCCCGTCCCTTCAGGCATCCATGGCCTTGCACATGTTGTTTCCTCCATCCTCTCCTCTTCCCCGGCAACTAGCGTTGTGTCTGCAAGGCACAACCAGTGCCATGTTCTCATTCTATTGGTGCTGTCATCGTGGTGCATCTGAATGCTGCCCTCTTCCTTTCTGCCATCTCCACTGCGAGCTCCCGGGAAAGAGGGGCTATGTCTGAGTCGGCTTTGATTTGGCACAGAGGCTGGCGTGGAGCAGACACTCAGTAACTATTTATTGATTAAATAAATTAAAGGTCATCTAGTTCAGCTGCTTTCAAGCTTTTTAAACTAGAGCCTCCTTGGCTCAAATGAATCTTGCACAGAAGCGTAAATGAACAAAAGAGATAAAAGCGTGCTCTGATTAAAACCGGGAGGTGGGGTCTAGCCGCTCCACTTTCCTCCCCATCACCGGCCCTTCCCTCACCCCGGCCCCTTGCCCTCACCACCACCATGCGGCAGCCCCAAGGGAGCTCCAGGGAGGAGCTGGGTTTAAAAATCACTGATCTGGTCCAACCTCCTCTTGATGCTTGAATTCTTGCCAATGAACCTCATGATTCTGAAACTTGGCCGTCCATCAAAATCACCCTGGGACAGTGAAAGATACAGATTCACACAGTTACGGTTAGAGATTCCGGTTCAACAGGTCTGTAGTTGGGCCTGGGAATATGCATTTTAAAGAATCTCACCGGGTAGTCAGACAGCACGGCTAGGTCTGGGCAACTCCTACGTACATATTCCGTGGTGAGTACTTCCTACAACCCATTTTTTTGAAACTGCGCTGACGGTTAGAAAGTTCTTGTGACTCTTAAGGCTCTTAATTCCTTGTTACTCCACGGCCCCTTGGCGTTCACACATTCTAGAACATCCTACCCAGTTGGTTGAACTTCGACTGTCAGCAAGTTTCAAAAGGGAAAGCTAGAAGGAAGGGCCGGCCAGATTTCATTGGATGTTATTTTGGTTATCCTTCCATATTGTCCCTGCCCCACCCCGGAAATGAAACGGCTCGCAGGCTTGGGACAGATATGTGAGCTCTGGCGTGTGTCCATGACAGGCAGAAGAGGCCATCTGGAAGGTGGCAGCTTGTCAGCAGCTCCAACAGCCCCCAAGTCTCCACGTGTCTCCCGAAGGCTCTGACTTCCTTTGACAGCTCAATTCGCTCTGAGGCCTGGTGAAATCGCTTCGGAGAGAAAAGGACCCGGAACGAAGGGGATTCTCGCCAACGCAACTCTGTACCCAGGTGAAGCTGAAGAACGAATGTTCGTGAAAGCAGACAGAGCCCAGTGGTTCTGGCTCAGGTTCCATCACCAGCTGGCGGTGGGATCCTGGACTCACCGCTTGACCTCTCTGAGTCTGTTTCCTCATCTGTGAACAAGCGGTAACACACTTCCGTTCTAAACTCACTTCAGGAAGTGTCAGATGCAGTTGTGGACCAGAGTATTCGCGTCCACTGTATTGTAAAGCACCGAGGTGTGCTAGCTCTTCCTCCAGGGTTCCGAGGAGAGGCTAATAATCATGATAATCACAATAGCTGCCATTTATCGAGCACTTATGTTCCAGACGTAGATTACAATGGGATTACAACAGTCCCATGGGGGTCTTTTCTCCCGGTTAACAGATAAGAAACAGAGATTTTGAGGCACGCTCGGGCGGCTCAGTCGGTTAAGTGTCCAACTTAGGCTCAGGGCATCATCTCGCAGTTCGTGGGTTCCAGCCTCACGTCGGGTTCTGTGCTGACAGCTCAGAGCCTGGAGCCTGCTTCAGATTCCGTCTCCCGCTCTCTCTGCCCCTTCCCTTATCACGCTCTGTTGCTCTCTTTCCCTCTCTCTCAAAAATAAATGAACATCATGGGGAGCCTGGGTGGCTCAGTCGGTTAAGCATCCGACTTCACCTCAAGTCACGATCTTGCAGTCTGTGAGTTCAAGCCCCGCGTCGGGCTCTGGGCTGATGGCTCAGAGCCTGGAGCCTGCTTCCGATTCTGTGTCTCCCTCTCTCTCTGCCCCTCCTCCGTTCATGCTCTGTCTCTCTGTCTCAAAAATAAATAAAAAACGTTAAAAAAATTAAAAAAAAAATAAATGAACGTTAAAAAAAATGGAGACTTGGAGGGATTAAGTAACTCCTCCAAGCTGGTAAGTGACAATCTTTGGTGGGAGTCTGAGCCTGCCTGAGTCTAAAGCTTGGGTTCTTAAGCACTACATGGTACAAAGAGGGAGGATCTTGAACGAGGAGCATTCTCGCTGGAAGGAGGGTCATGGAGAGGGGGACTGAGGTAGGAAGGTGACAGGTTTAGATGGGGAATAAAGGTCATTGGAGAAACTGGAACATAGGGGAAGAAATGGCAGATGAGGGCTAAACATTAGGACAGAGGGAGAACATGGAGAGTCTTGGATGTGCCATTGAGAAGTATGGATCTGACCAAACGTGCAGTAGGGAGCTACAGAAGGCTCTGATTGTTGCGTGAACCGTGGTGAGCCCTCAAAGATTTAATGGATGGATGGATGGATGGATGGATGGATCTGAATTTTATCTACCAGTGTGGAATGAATCACTTCCTGGCATTCCTGCCTTTGTGCAATTTCTTCCCCCTTGAGCATGGGCTGCCGGACTCATTTGCTTGGAACAAATAGAACACAACCGAAGTGATGAGATATTCCTCCTGAGATTAGGCTACAAAAGACTGCAGTCTCTCTCTTGCTCCACTCCTTCCATCTTGTTCTGTCACATGCAGATGTGACATGGAGGTGTTAAGGTGTCCTATGGAGAGGCCAGCATGGCAAAAAAAAATTGCAGCCCGTCTCTGGCCAATATAACCTGTAAGGAACAGAATCCTGCCAACCTCGTGAGGGAGTTTGCAGAATATCTTCCCTCAGTTAAATGTGGAGACGAAATGACAGGTCTGATTGAGTCAGAGGACCTACCAAAAGATGGATGGAAGGAAGGAAGGAAGGAAGGAAGGAAGGAAGGAAGGAAGAGAAAGAAATCATAGTTTTCCACTTTCCAGAGAGGGAAGGGAGAAAATAGTTCCGCACATGAAGATTACAGAAAACAGGACAAAGCAACCTATAATTTAAGATAACATTCTTTGCTAAGAACAACATGTGCTATAGGAATCCAGAGAAAGGCATTAGGTATCCAGGGTGTTGGTTAAAAATACATCTAAGTCAGATGATGTGGGTTTGATTACATTTCAGTGCATGTGAAACAGAGATGGTTAGTTGTCTCCTGTCATCTGTTCTCTCCTTCCTCCTCTGTAATGCCACTCCCAAGTGTTAGCTGGGGAATTTGATCTATCACTGTGTAATGAATCACAAAACTGAGGGGCTTAAAACGTCCACAGTTACTCATTAGTCTTTACAGTTTGTGTGCATCGAGAATTTGGGAGAAGCTTGGCTAGTGTTTCTGGCTCAGGGTCTACCTCATACCTTGGAGCTGGAGTCATCCGAAGGTTAACTCTCTCTGCAGGCCTCGTGTTTCCATGCCGGCTCACCCGGGGGGCTCTTCTCCGTGTGCACGTCTCTGCAAGGCTGTTGGAGTGTCTTCATGGCATGGTGGTGGGCTTTCCCTAAAGTAAATCACCTAAGGGACCAAAGCAGACCTCCCTTTTCTGTGGTCTTGGAAGCCGCATAGTGTTACGTTACGTTACGTTACATTACATTATGTTATATCATATCACACAAACCCTACTGAGTGTAGGAGAGGACTATACAAGGCCATCAATAGCAGGAGGGGAAGATCATTGGAGGCCATCTTGGAGGCTAGCTCCCATGGCCGGACACATCCTTCCTCACAATAAAGGAACATCCTTTGAAGTTAGGTACAGCCGTGTGACCAAGTTCTGGCCAACAGGAACTGAGCCCAAGCACTACTGCCCACCTTCTGAGACTTGTCCTCAAAGGGAGGAGGCATCCATTCTCCTTCCCTTTTCTTCTCCCTGGAGCTTAGCCGCGAGCTCCACGGAGGCAGCTGAAGTAGCCGTCTTGGACCGCGAGGTGGAAGCCGTGTGTTGAAGATGTTAGGGGAAGAAATCAAAAGAGCTAGACCCAGTGAACACGAAGCCACCGAGAATCCTCTGGATTGTCTAAATATATGAAGGAGGGGCGCCTGGGTGGCGCCGTCGGTTAAGCGTCCGACTTCAGCCAGGTCACGATCTCGCGGTCCGTGAGTTCGAGCCCCGCGTCAGGCTCTGGGCTGATGGCTCGGAGCCTGGAGCCTGTTTCCGATTCTGTGTCTCCCTCTCTCTCTGCCCCTCCCCGTTCATGCTCTGTCTCTCTCTGTCCCAAAAATTAAAAAAAAAAAAAAAAAAAAAATGTTGGAAAAAAAAAAAAAAAAAAAAACCTGTTCTCCTAACTATTACAAGGCAATGAGTCACTCTTTTGGTAAAGGTGGTTTTGGAATAGGGAATGTGGGTTTGTGGGCCAACGGGGGGGATCTTCAAATGCTCTTGGAAGAAGAGAGGCAGGGTAAGAGCCAAAGAAATGAAGGCCCCACGTCTTCCCTTATGGAGGTCCCTTCCAAGCCTAGCCTCACAATCCTGGGATGCTCAGAGGACATAGTTTTTGTGTCACTGCCCCCCACCCCTACCCCAAATGTCCTCCGAGGGCAAGATTTGGGAGAGGGACGGCAGCAGTAACTTGAACGTGACTTCTTTTTGACTGGACTCTGAGCCAGCGCTCCTAACCAACCCTGAAATCAGTGTTTTCACCCTCGTTTGGACGATCAGGTGTAAATATACATTTTAATTATTTACATAATTAAGTCAGTGATTTGCTGCTGATCCGATATGTTTGACAATATTTTGGTGCCATCTGTTTCCTAATTGGACTTAATCTCCAAAAGATGTTACCAAAATAGCCACCAAATAATTACAAAAAAAAAAAGAAACCAAACCAGGATGCAAAAATCCTCCAATCCCCTCACTGCATCCGTAGATATACATAAACACACAACACAATTTATTTCAACATTTGTAGCTCTTTTAGGCATTGTGTGCATGTGACTTGATGGCTGCAGCATGTATGGAAGGCATTGAGGAGATACAGGGGAAAGCACGTTAACCCCAGGAGGTGAGTTCCAGAGCTGACTGTGTGACCTTGGGCAGGTCAGTTTGCTTCTCTGGGACTCAGCTCTGGTGGGCACACAACCCGTGTCCCCAACTGGTGCTCCAATATCTTCTTCGCTGCACACTAAACCCATCGACAAAAGGAGCACATGATAGAACCTTCCTCCTACGCATATTGGAGTTTTAGGTAAGAGAATGTCTGGAAAGTCCCTGGCTTGCGGCGAGCTCTCAATGAAGATTAATTGTCATGCTAAGGTTGCTGTAAGGGTGTTGTGTGAAAACCTGCTTTGAAAGACTGAAACACAAGGGCTTTAAAAGATTTCTCAAAGTGGGTGCTACTTGTCCATCACTCAGAAACATTGTTCTGTGGACTTTGAAAAACTTTATCCACCCTTTAGAGACGAAAAACAAGGTAAAGAAGGTTACAATGAATTATACGGTGAGTGACTTTAGAAACTGCATTTTCCACAGACCAAACAATAGCTCTGGTAGTCCAAGAAGACTTCGTTTCCATTTGCCAGAAAATCTTTGCCACAGACGGCTTTTTTCCCCCCAGCTTTTATTGAGGGCCTTCCCCCCCCCCCCCCCCCCGAGAATGCTAAAATTATACTATTTTTCCTCTGTGCCTCCCTCTCTGGAGAGAATTAATTAATTAATTAATTAATTCGACAAATATTTTTGAGCACCTACCAAGTACTGGGCCCCCTCTTGGCACCGCGAAGAACATGCACGTTCTAATGAGGGGACCACATCCACACGTCCCACGCGATGTCCGATGGTAAATCAGGGCACGGGAGTCGATCACGACGGCGGGGGGTGACATTTTCGGCAGGGCAGCAAGAGAGGGACTTGATGAAAAGGTGCTTTTCAAGAACCTTGATTGAAGCAAGGGAATAGAGTGCTCCGGGCTGAGGCCACGGTAAATGAAGTCCCTGAGGTGCAAGGTTGCTCATTAGAGAGCCTCCAGGAGGCCAGTGTAGCTGGAACTGCACGAGGGAACAGTGCGGGAGTAAAGGAGGTCAGAGCGACAGACTGGCCTTGGGTCACGGCAGGGACTTTGGACTTCATTCTACAAGGATGAGAAGCCTTTGCAGGAACCTTAACGTGGGAAGGACAAGGTAATGATTCTGGCTCCCGTGTCCGGAATGGCCAGTATGAGCTGAGGACAGAAGCAGAGAGAGCAGGATGGACCCCGCTCCAGCACCCGCTCAAGCAAACAAGACCATAGCCACCAGCCACTGCGAGGAGGGGGCTGGAGGTGGGGCCAGGGACGCAATTCTGGATGTGCTTTAAAGGTGCGTCCACCAGGGGGCGCCGGGGTGACTCAGTGGGTTAAGTGTCCACTTCTGGTCATAATCTCGAAACTCATGAGTTTGAGCCCCACGTTGGGCTCTGTGCTGACAGCTCAGAGCCTGGAGCCTGCTTTGGATTCTGTCTGTCTCTCTCAAAAACAAATAAACATTAAAAAAAATAAATAATAAATAATAATAAATAATAAATAAATAAAGGTGTATCCGCCAGGATTTGCTGGTGGAGGAAGTGTTGAGAAAAGAGAGGACTCCAGGCTGACTCCAGGATTTCGACCTCAGCCACGGAGGGTGCTGGGTGGGGAGCAGAGCATGTTTTCAAAAGAAAAGATCTATGTTTGCAAGGGGATCATAGGTTCCGTTTTGGACATACTGAATCCATCTTAAAAATGCAATGTTGGATTCACCAGCACGCAGAAGGTTTTGAAAGCAGGGTCCTGTAGCATCTGTGCTCCAAGAGAGCTAGGAAAAGGTGACAGCCGTCACCCCAACATAACTGGCCAGGAAGGGACACGGAGAAGGAGCAAGCAGGGACGCAGGGGAACAATCTGGAACGCAGGGGAACGGTCTGGTAGGCAACTCTATTCGGTTCCCTGGGGCCACCATAACAAAGTACCACCAACTGGGTGGCTTGAAACAGCAGAAGTTAATTCTCTCACCGTTCTGGAGACCAGAAGTCCACAAGCAAGTTGTTCTGTCTGCAGCCTCTAGGGGGAGAGTCTTCCGGGCTCTGCCAGCCTGGGTGCTCCTTGGCTTGTGGTGACGTCCGTCTAACCTCTGCTCTGTTTTCTCGTAGCTCTCCTTCTTGCGTCTGCTCTGGGTGTCCCCAGGCTTCTCTCTCCTCATCAGGACACCAGTCATTGGGCTTAGGGTCCACCCTGTTTCAGTATGACCTCATCTTAACTTGACCTTGCTTCCAAGTGAGGTCACATTCACAGATCCTGGCGGTTAGGCCTTCCAGCTGTCTTTTCGGGAACACAATTCACCCCACGAAAGAAGGTAATACGGTCTCTGGTTGACTGCATTTTGTGTCTTCTGTCAGCCCTGCCTGACAATCGTAGTGAATATTCGGATTATAATTCTCCCTTCATTGGTTATTTTGGGGAATTCAGCATAATAGCATTTTTCAAATAGCAATTATGTGGCATGTTAAGAAGGCGTCAACCTCAAAAAAAGTTTGCGGTGGGTGATGAGATACAATGAAGCAATGCTGTGATAAACGTATACATTTTTAAACATTGCAGGACTTTTCAGTGCCTTTATTAGGGCACTGAATGGGCATTAGAAATCTCTAAGAATGAGTACAGAGGTATAGCATTCCCAATAGTTCCAAGAACCTTTAGGTCACAGAGCATATTATGGCCAGAAGGAGGGGAAAGCATGGGTGACTGGAGTGTGGGATTTTGTGGGAGAGCTCAGATACTGAGGAATCAGGGAAGACAGCCTTACAAATGACATATAAATAACCTTCAGTTCTTTATCCTCTGGAAAATGCTCTGTGCATATTGCACCATCTGAAAATCAGCAAATTCCATTATGCAGATGAAATCCTGTGGAAACAAAGCTGACATGAGGAGAGAGAGGGAGAAAAAAAAAAGTTTAATCTACCTCAGACATTTGATTTCATTTTAACCTTCTCGGGAAAATGTTTCTTCTGTAATGTTTCCAATGGATTTGAGTTGATCCTATTATGCTCAATATTCATTCATTCTTTTCCAACGGATATTTGAATGGAGCCCACCGAGGGCCAAGTACATTACGAATATTATCCCATTTAATCCTTCCCATGTCCTAAAAGGTTTTCCTCCTTTTATCGGCGAGGAAACTGAGGCTGAGAGGGTTGGGGCGACTTGCTCAATGCCGCACAAATAACAACGGCAGTGAGGGTATTCAATCCAAGGGCTCTAAACCCCATCGTTCTTCTACGTGATTTGGAATAATTTTTGCTTACTTGTTCATTTGTCTGAAAGGAGGAAGGAAGAGAGAGACCATCAGATAAGAGGAAGCAAGTTAGGGGCTCCTGGGTGGCTCAGTCGGTTAAGCGTCTGACTCATGATTTTATCTCTCGGTTTGTGAGATCAAGCCCTGCGTCGGGCTCCTGGCTGATAGTGCAGAGACTGCATGGGATTTCTCTCTCTCTCTCTCTCTCTCTCTCTCTCTCTCTCTCTGCCTCTCCCCTGCTCGCACCCTCTTTCTCTCAAAATAAATAAATAAACATTAAAAGAATTTTAAAAAGAGGAAGCGAGTTATTAATAATAGTAGCTAATGATGACTGGATTTTTACTATTTGGCAGAGGTGATCAGATTGAACATCACAGCGCTCTGATGAAGTGGGCGTTTTGTATTAACTGCCGTTTTACACATAAGGAAATGGAAGCTGAGGGTGCTTCTCCAGCTACTAGGTGCTATGGTTGGGATTAGAACCTCGACTCCAGAGTCTTGACTCCAGAGCTCAGAACTTCACTCTATTTTTGCTTTTGGGGTCTTTGCGTGGCGTTTTCCATCTGATGGCAGCGGGAGGTTGTGGACCGTAGACGTCAGTGGTTAGTCAGGGCGCTGTGTAGAGAAGGATCGTCTGGGCTCAGTGAGAGAGGGTGACGCCTGCCCTGGGGCCAGAGGTCACAGGCACGTGTGTGTCGTTGTTACTCTGGCTTAGCCCCTCCACCGTTCCGAGGCACCTGCCTTGTTTTTTGTTTCCTTTTCCCTTTTCTCCAAAGTGCAAAGTACGGATGGGTAGTTCCCTGATGGAGGGCTCGTTGGGAATCATTATGACAATGGTTTCATTTAAGGGTCTATCGCCCTGGGAGATGGGGTCAAAGGGGGCTTTGGAGGCAATCGCGATGCCACCAAATGGCACCTTGGCAGGGCGCTGTCCTCTGAGGACACTTCCGTACGCCTCTGAGTGAGCCAATCCCCTACCATGGGCGGGCACGGTAGATGGGTTGGTGGAAATTATACCACCTCAGGGATGGGGTTCCAGGAACACAGCGACTGCCTGGCACCCTCGCAGTTTCCAAGCAGCAGTGACAGGTTCGGACACCCATGTGCAGCCTTCGAATCCAACAGTCTTTGCTGCTATACTCTACTTGTCCTACTGGTTGGGTGCCGTCACCATCGCCGCTAAGGTCGGAGTTGGGACAAGACAGGCGACGTGAGGCTTGGGGGTATAGTCAGGATGGAAGGAATGATGGGCACGGTCAGGAAGGAGTCACGTTTGGAGATAAAAACCATCTAGTAGCTTTCCTTCTCTTCGCAACCATCAATTCTTTCCTATATTGAATAATAATAATAATAATAATATGATATGAATAACCAACAGTTATAAGGTGCTTACTTATAAACCAGGCGGTGCATTAAATGCCTTGACTGACGGGTATTATTTAATCCTGCAAATGAAGCCCAATTTGACAGGTGACACAACTGAGTCACAGTGAGGTTTACCAGTTGTCTCGGCTGGGAAGTTTCTGAACTGGGATCAAACGTGGGGGGATCTTAGCGCCTGCTCCTCTGTCCCTGTTAGTTCCGCCGTCAGACTAGCTGGGAACCATGGACACCCTTTGGTTATCTATTTTAAGATTCCAAAGCTGTTGTTTGCTTCCAAACAGCAGCTCTGCAGATGATGTAACGCACAAGCACAGACGTGCAGCCCGGCACAGAGTTGCGTGCACCGGGTCGGGCCGGGCCCCAGCCAGGCAGTCACACGCCTGCTATAAATACAGCCATTTCAGCTGATGCGGTCGGAGACTGTGTCTCCCTGTCCAGAATTCTGACTTCAAATACATTTTTTCCCCCCAGGCCTCTGTCTTTTCTCAAATACCCATATAAATCTTCAAATTTGTTGTTACTCTTCCTTGGATCTTTTTTTTTTTTTTTTTTTTTTTTTTTTTGCTTCCTGCGTCTCGTTTTAAATAGGAAGAAAACTGCTTTTTTAACCCAAGGTAATACCTCATTGAGAGTTGTCTTGCCAATCAGGAAATGAAATACAATCACATCAGGCCAGGTTTTAAATTCAGCCCTGTCTTCATATTTTGCCATTTGAGCCCTGAAATTTACACAGCCTCGTTCCCACTCTAATTGATTCTTCTAACCTGGCCATGACTTTTACCATCCTGTGGTTAGAACACTCGGCCGGCCTTATTTCTCTGCTGTCAGGCCATATATCACCTTTAAAGGGACCCACACTGTCAGGAAGTTTATGTCTCAAATTTAAGATTTCTTAAATGAAACACGAACTGCCGGGCAGTTTAAAGAGTTTAATACGAATAATAAAACGTTCAAACATGACGTGGGTTTTTTTTTTTTTTTTTTGTCCTGAAAACTTTATTAAAAAAGACATTAATATTTCGCTCTATCACGGACACACCAAATTTCCTTCAGCTCATGAAATGGCCAAAATAGGACGTTTCCCTTACGAGGAGAATTTGTGACTGTGAAATCCACCCTAAGTTGAACAACGGTATTATTTGACTTGCATTCGCAAAGGGTGAGACTTGCCTTGCCTGTTAAAATAAGAAAGAAATTAGCTCTGATGATTGAGGCTCTAAGAGAATACAGATAATACGTTTAGTCTGCTTCAGAAATCACAGTGTTTTAGAGTTAGGGAACCAACACTGTGCACATTACATTATGTCGTTATGTCTACAGGGATAACCACAGATTGCAAGGGGCTTGGTCTTGTTGGGACACACACCAGGTTGAGAGACAAGTCTTGGACTCCGACTCAGTAGTGTCCCTTAGAGCTGCCCTTTACTACACGAGTTGAACCTTCACAAAAATCTACGGGCAGTATTATTATCTCCATCTGACAGATGAACAAACCGTGCCCTTTAACAGAGTGGTTTCAGAAAAGCTCACAAGAACATGCCGCAAGAACCCGGGAAAGTCGAGATTTGAGCACAAATCTGTCTGGTGCCCCGTGTCTCTCCTTGTAGCCACTGCGTGAACTTGGACTAGTCCCTTCCCGTCTGGGCCTCAATTTCCTTACGATGGTTCAAGGAAGCTGATCCTGGTAATCTTACTGTTGCTTACGAAACTGAAATAGTCTTGCATTCCGTGGACCTGCTCTTGAGATCCAGAATCCTTCTACAGGTTGTGCAGGCCCGGGCGAGCTGGTCAGCCCCCTGAGCCTCAGTTTCTGCATCTGTGAAATGGGGGTAAACTCCTTCGCTAGAGATCAGATTAAACAATGGAGATAACAGTATTCTTATTTGTTATTAATCAACTCTTAAAAAGAGTGTCATTTTTAAGCCCAGGCTAATTTTTGGTCATTAAAAATGATTGCAATCGAACCAAACCTGAAAAAGAGATATCACATTCATCACGTTGAGGCAGCTTGAAAATATCTATTACGTTGCGTTCAAATCTAAGACACGGCTGCCTGGAAAAGGAGTATTGCAGAGTGACTAAAAGCAAGGGTTTCACAATCACACGGACTTATCTGCTCTATTATGTACTAGCGATATTATCTTGGGCAAATGGCTAACGGTCTCTGA
The DNA here is from genome assembly GCF_028018385.1 of Neofelis nebulosa. Lineage (NCBI taxonomy): Eukaryota > Metazoa > Chordata > Mammalia > Carnivora > Felidae > Neofelis > Neofelis nebulosa. Next base: position 15,576,095 of record NC_080793.1, read on the forward strand.
GGCTTGGTGGCCTCTGTGAATGGGAGACACAGCGGGGCAACCCCATGTGGTTGATGTGAGAATGACACAGGACAGTAATACCCGCGAGGCACTTGGCACAGCGTGTGGCCCCGAGCAGGTGTCCAGTTAGCATCGGTGAAGGAGAGAACCTCTAGCTTGGTGACGGCAGGTAGGACACGCTGGGTGGCTTTCTTTATTAAATTAAAATAATCCACTTAACCTCCCAGGCCTCTTTGATTTCACCACCCTCCCTGTCGCCTTCCCGGCCGGCAGCAATATTAAGCCTGCAGGAATTGAATCTCCCTGCAGGGAGGAGCCAGGACAGGGCGGCTTGGATGCAGCAGAAAACAGGGATGATTTAAATTTCGAATGAAGAGTGAATTCTTCACTAATGAAGTCTTAGTTTCATCTGAGTCCTTTGCTCTAGGTGAGGTTGTGTGTGCAAAACCCCGTTTATCTGTAGAGAACCCCATGAACAGAGGGACCCCATTTGAGCAGCTGGAAGGCTGAGGCTTGAGGGCGGGTGGGTGATTTGACCGGGAGCATTCACGTAATCAGTGTTGGAGCCGGAACGCAAATCCAAGCCTCCCGCCACACATACATACATGGAAATACAACTATGTGTGTGTTTACCTAAATAGACATGCATGCATGCAGTTACGGAGGTGCATACATATATGTGCGTTTATAATAATTCAAGAATTCAACTGCACACATATACGTATGTATGTAACATATGTACATATAGTATGTTCATACATATACATGCATATATACCTCTGTGCATGTGTCTATATATATCATATATGATAGAATATCTATATCTGTATCTGTATTTATATATCTATATCTATCTATGTCATCTATATAATATATCTATAATATCTATCTATCTATCTATCTATCTATCTTCTTTGATCTGGAACTGTTGCCCCCAAGAGAAAGGAAGTGAAGAGCTTTCCCAGAGAAATGTCAGGGCGAGTGCCACAACGTCTGAGGTTTTTGGAAGCAAGGCTGGAAGAAGTCAGAAAACATTTTCTGGAAACTTCTCTTTCCTGCTCTCAGAATTTCCCGTCCTCAAGAAGGGCACAAGGTGCTGCAAAATCAGTGACTAGGAGAAATTCTCCAGGAAACACAAGGACCATTTTAACAAACTCTTTGCTCTCTTAATGCATGAATCGGAAATAATTAGAATAAAATATACGCTTATTTATATCGGGTTATAAACTCCGGGACCAGACTGGAAACATATGGGCAGGGATTCGGGCCAAGTGTTGCTAGATCTTCTGATTTTTCAAGAGAAAATAGAAATCGGGAGTTTTACGTGAAAACTCCCAGTTTTTAAGTATCGGCAATGGATTTTAACAATTATTTTAATGATGTGGGGACCAAACAGCATTTCTGTGAGCGGGCGATGGTCCACGGCCACCTGCCAGAGATGCTGGCCTTCCATACTCAGAGCCGCATCACCTCGACCGTGCTGGCGTCTCACGGTCAGGGATGGCCTCATTCCACTTAAAGGTCTTTCTGCCCTTCGAACTTTGGTTGGAAAATGGGGGTTCTTGCAGAACAGGCTAGAGCTGAGCGCCAAGGATCTTAGAGCACAGCACCGAAGGTCCACATTCCTGAGTCAGCTTATGTCTGAAGAGTGCATCGCCCCCACGCTGGGTGCCGAGAGGACAGCGATGGTAAGGGCCATGCTCTTTCCTCGATTTAGCCCAATTTCTGAAATAGCCGATAGGCTCACTATTGTTTTACAATGTATATATTCACTGAGCTAAAAAAAAAAAAAAAAAAAAGACAGGATCTCTGCAATGCAATGAATTCACAGGGGGCCTATGGGTGGTTGTGAGGTAAACAGGACACCTTGAGAATTTGGTCCGTGTTGGAGGTGGATTTATAAAACTTCAATAAATCTAAGAGTACATAGTTCTGCTTTGGAGGGCTGGTAATCTCAGTCGACTTCCTAGACTAGGTGACCTGAGATGAGTTTCCAGAAGCACTTTCTTTTTTTGTTTTTGTAATTGAGGTGCAATTGACGTCTAACATTATACTGGTTTCAGATGTAAAGCATAAGGATACGATATTTGTCTATGTTGCTAAGTGATCACCACATTAAGTCTAGTTAACATTCATGGGTCTTCGAAGGCGATGAAATGGTTGCTTTGCAAGGTAAAACCGGGCAACTGTGAGCCTGGAAAGCGGGAACTTGTTGAGCAAAAGTCTTTGCTCAAGTATTATAGATAAAGTCTAGTTAGGGCAAAGAAATGGACATTTGAGGAAATGAGATGATAAGGTAATCAGATAAGTTGGAATAGACCAGATAAGATAAGATACCAGGCTGTGCGTGGCAGAGAAAATACACAAAAGAGAGATAAGTTGATGTGCCCGAATGAGGGTCACGGGCCCCCATGCTGGTGTTCTTGGCTTTGACTGATCTTGCTGAAAATCTTCGTCTTCTCCTTAGGACAAGACCTGTGCTCATCACCAGTGAGGCTCCAACAATGCCAGGGAAAGGGACATCTTTGATCTCTTTGCCCCCTATCAAGTACCCACTGATCCTGTCCCAGAGCCCAGAATGTTGCCCTGTGGCTGGACTGGGGACGAGGTTCGGGATGGCATCTATATTCAGACCAGCAGGAGTAAGAAATGTGGGTCACATCTGCCAAGCCCGCCAAGAAGGGGACAGTGACAGGCACCCTCTTCCTTATGATCCATCTGGCCAAAATACTCAGAGCTCCAAGGTTGGCTGTCTTGAAATTCTCGACGATTTTGGTTCTTGGCGGAGGACAATGCTTTGGTCTCACTTCACGCATTTCCACTGTGTTTTCTGTCTCCTGATGCTCACAGGTCACGTTCGCTGGTTTACCAGTGTCCGCAAAGACGCCCTACTCTTTTTGAAGCTATATTTCAAGTTTTACTGTTAATTCTTTTTTCAAACGTCACCTCCGTGAGGTCCATTTTGACAACGCTATTTAAAATTGTAACTACAGCTGCATCATTTCTTATCTTCCTAATACTTTATTTCCCCTAGAATATACACTCTAAGAGGGCAATTATTTTTATTGCTTTATTTCCTGCTGCATCCCAGTACCTATAACAGTGCCTGGCATGTAGTAGTCTGTCAATAATTATTTGCTGCAAGAATTAAATGTGATATTTGTTGAGCCCCTATTACGTGCCTGAGGGCTGGTACCCTCATGGAACTTAACAATCTACATGCTATTTGTTGTTTTGTTTGCGCTTTTTTGTTTGTTTGTTTTTTGTTTTTGTTTTTTTTAATTTTTTTTTTTAACGTTTATTTATTTTTGAGACAGAGAGAGACAGAGCATGAACAGGTGAGGAACAGAGAGAGAGGGAGACATAGAATCTGAAACAGGCTCCAGGCTCTGAGCTGTCAGCACAGAGCCCGACGCGGGGCTCAAACTCACGGACCGTGAGATCATGACCTGAGCTGAAGTCGGACGCTTAACCGACCAAGCCACCCAGGCGCCCCCTGTTTGTTTGTTTTTTAGAGAGAAAGAGAGAAAGGGAGAGAGTGGCAGAGAGGGACAGAGGGGGAGAGAGAGAGAGAGAGAGAGAGAGAGAGAGAGAGAGAGAGAATCTCAAGCAGGCTCCATGCTTAGTGCAGAGCTTAGTGCAGAGCCTGATGTAGGGCTTGATCCCATGACCCTTGGGTCATGACCTGAGCCAAAATCAAGAATTGGATGCTCTGGATGCTCAACCGACTGAGCCACCCATGTGCCCCTCTCCCTGCTATTTGAAGGTCAGACATACTCCAGGGCAATCATCGCATCTTATCAGTCTCTATGTCCCCAGATATGGAGTCATGTTCATGGAAGAGGCTCGATAACTCCTGTCAAGTGAATGGGTCTGCTCGACACGATCCCCTACACTCCATCGACCTGGGCTTCTTAACTTGCTTAACTTCTCTGAACCTTGGTTTCCTCACCTGCGAGAGGAATTCAACAGTAGGGTCTCTGTCATCGCATTGCTGTGAGGATCAAGGCTAATGCGTTCTAACACAGTCGGCACAGTCTTTGAAAATACTTTCTGAAAAACCCTCTGCTTGAAATTTTACCTGATTACAGGGCCTCTCTTGCAGTACATCTGCAGCATAAAATGCTTGCATACCCATCTATCTGAGTGATAGTTCCTGTGCGGGATGAGTTTATGACAGAGGGGTGAGGGGTACGAGAGAAAGGTGGGGGCCAGGCAGGCAAGTGGTCCGATCTGAACTCTGCTACGGGTTAGCTGTGCAAACAGAAGTGGGTTCCTTCATTTCCCTGATCTCTGCTCCCTCTGATCAACGGGCATGGAAATACCAACAGCACAGATGGGGAGGGCACACGACAGGATGCCATTTGGACAGAGTCTGAAACACATTTGGTGCCTCATACCTATTAATGCACATCTCATGGCTTTTAAAATTTCTTTGCTGAAGGATGAGATGTCCATTGAAACCGGCGGCCCTCCCCCTGCTTCCTTTGGGAATCTGAACCTTTCACTCTGTGCCCTGTTTTTTTTTTTTTTTTTTTTTTTTTTTGTTTTTTTTGCATTTCATGCAGTCCTGTTGCAAAGGGAAAGCTGGATGGAAATATCTCGTTGCCTCTTGTGGGTGATTGGTTTACACCCAAATCACAAAATCTGATTATAAGTTTGTAAATGTCTTTGCTTGCAGAGAGAGACCCGTATTATTAATGGCCATAAAATTAAATTACCCAGTGCATTTCGATTCCAAAAGAAAAACTGACCCATGTTCACTAGTCAGCCTGCATAACGTAGATGTATAAACAAAAATGGGGGGGGGGGAGAACACCCACCACGTTATTTACTCAGCTCCCAAACAGTTTCCACACACCATATGGCAGGATTTTTTTTTTCTTTCCCAAGCCTTTTTCACAGATGTAATTATAATTCTTTTCACCTTCCCCAGAGAGATCATCTTGAGCATTGTAAAGATTGTGTGAAACTTGAGACCTTACAGGGAACTTTATTATTGGGGCACTCAGTCTCTCTGCTCCGTCGCCAAGTCTGGCCGTTGGCCTGTGGATGGTCGCTGCACAGAGCATCGGGCCTGAGGTTCTCCCCGGGGACTATTAATGGCTGGTGAAGGTCAAATGTTATCACGATCGTTGTCTCCCGTACATCAGCATCTCTCTAGCAGGGGTGCAGCTCCCCTGGACCAGTGGGCTATGCCATCAGCCGAAATCTGCCCCAGCCCTCTCTTTCTCTGGCTTCTCGGTCATCATCAGGGTGACCTCTGATCCCATCACAATGCAGATGGTTCTGCCCCGCATTCTGAGCGAGAGGGATCTTCGCATTTACCTCGTGTTTATGTGTGGAACCAAGCAAACGGACTGGACGTGGGAGAGGCGTCTTCTAAATGCCTGTTAGTTTTCATTTTCCAGGCGCATAGGGCTGTTGATAAGGGCTGATTCAGGTCAACTCAGAAAATGCGTGCGGGTATAGCCAGGCATCCCCGAGGCTGCCCATTTATTAAACGCTCACTGTGTGCCAGGCTTGGTACTAAGCGGTTTGTGCGTGCCATCTCATTTATGTGTGCGGTTGTCGTGTGAGCTGAGCATTCTCGTACATTTTACAGAGGTGGAAACCGAGGCTCCCAGGACTTGTGTGCCAGAGGCAAGGTCACGTGCCGTTTTCTCTAACCACAGTGTTCGAACAATAGCAGCCACAGGGACCCCCCCCCCCCACCCGCCGCCACATCTCTGGCAAAAAAAAAAGGTCATCTTTCGTGACCCCCTTTTGGAACGAAGAACGAGGACGCTGAACGCACAAGGAACTTACACGTCCTTTCCCACAACTAGCAAATGTGTTCTCACCCAGTCCTTACTCAGTTCACTGTGCAAAACACAGTGTGTCATACACCCTCTGAGTTTTGAAACATGAAACCCTAACCTCCATTTATATCCTTGTTTCTAGGGGGTGATGTGTTCCAAACGCCAAACATCTGAGTTACAAAGGAACTTTTGGCAACGTAACCTGTTTGTGTGTTGGAGACTGTCTGTGTCTTCCATATTGATAGGGTGCGTCTGGCAAGAACAAAAATCGTCTTGTGATTTACCAGATGGCGATTCTGTTCTCCAGCTGGATTGGGAATCCCAGAGGACCCATATCTTCCTGTGGGATTTCAGCAGGACCACCTCTGTGCGGGCGGATTCACCACCAGGCACAGGTCTTCTTAGACCCCCCCACCACACCGGAGCCACGTGGTTCCAGCAGAAGGAGGAGGAATCAGCCCAGGTCTAGAAGGGCCCACACTTGGCGCGCTCCTCAGGAATTGCCCAAAGGGACATTCTCCGCCTTAGAACACTCCCAGCCGTGTGCACCTGCAAAGTTTCAGATTTACAAACACTGGTGCTAAAAAAGGTAGAGAAAACTAGTTCTGTAGAAATCACCCAGAGAAGAGCTAAGCTATGCTCAGTGGTTTTACAGCAGGGTTTTTCAATTGTTTGTTTGTTTTTTTTTAATTTTGTTTGAATGTTTATTTTGGAGATAGAGAGAGACAGAGCCCGAGTGGGGGGAGGGGCAGAGAGCGAGGGAGACACGGAATCTGAAACAGGCTCCAGGCTCTGAGCTGTCAGCACAGAGCCCGATGCGGGGCTCAAACCTACGAACCGCAGGATCATGACCTGAGCCGAAGTCGGACGCTTAACCGACTGAGCCACCCAGGCGCCCCTCAATTGCTTTTGACCACAGCTTCCGGAAAGATCTACTATGTGACTCAGTGCACATATGTAAGTGGGAGATGCATCTATGCGTGTAATTGAAATATATATTACACTAAAATGTGTGTGTGTGTGTGGTGTATAACTGAAATAAAAGTTTCACAAAACTACACTCACCCGTATTATGTGAGGTTCACGCTTATTTTTCTAATCCAGTCCGTTCCATTTCTGTCCTTTCCACTAAAAAAGTGGAGTCACGCTCCTCTAGATCATTTCTCCAGCCTGCAGTTTGGGAATACTGTTTTAGTGCGGGTCCCATTTACAGCTCTGGGATACTAGATCTTGCCTCTCTGGCCTCAGCTTCTTCATCTGTAAAATGGATAGAAGACCACTCCTTTTCTTACATGGCTATGAGAAGTAAACCAGGTAATGCTTGCCTGCAAATGCTCAGAAAGGGATACCTTTGCAAATAATAAAAAACCCAATGAATTACTGTGCAATCCAGATGGTCCACTGTGAAGATGGGGAAATGAGAGGAGAGAAAAGGAAGCCCACCGGAGGTCAGCACGACGCAAACTTTTCGACACAGGCTATCGCCCTAGGCCAACAGAAGGGTCTTACTTGTAGAAATGGCACCAGCTCCTCGGAACCACCAGCCTGACTTCAGACGCCTTCCCCGGCCTTGCTGGCACCCGGTACCCAGCCTGGGAGGCTCCCTGCTGAGGGTCTCCAAAATGCCGGTGCCCCAGGGAGACCACATGGTTTTCCACCTGCGGAGCGTGTGGAGTGCGGCCACTAGTAAAAGGCTCCGTCGGCCGGGGAATGGGGCCACGGGGATGTTCAAATGGGAGAGAAAGGCCTCCCAGGGGACCTCACTAACTACTTCTAAGCCCTCCCAGACACACTGGCCCTGGGAAGACGAGACAACAGAGTGCGATTCGGTTCTGAGCCTGGTCTGTAAGAACCCCAGAGGCGCAAGCTCAGGGTTTTGGGGGGAAGCTGGTAGCAGTGAGTCAGGAAGGGTTTCAGCATCTTTGCCTGGGTGTAGGCTGGCCAACGAGGCCAGTTTTCCGGCCCCATCCTTCCTGTGATTTTTCCAGGGCTTTCCCCTCCGTGCCTCTGCTCAGGCAGCTCCTCCCACCCGGAACCCCATTGCTTCTTTTGCTACATATTTATTTATGTATTTATGTATTTAAACATTTATTTATTTTGAGAGAAGAGAGAGAGAGCGCGCGTGTGCAAGCACGTGAGCGGGGGAGGGGCAGAGAGAGAGGAAGAGAGAGAGAACCCCAAGCAGGCTCAGCACTGTCAGCACAGAGCCTGACGCCAGGCTCGAACCCACAAATCGTGAGATCATGACCTGAGCTGAAACCAAGAGTCAGACGCTCCACGGATTGAGCCACCCAGGTGCCCACGTTTTGCTACATATTTAGATACTTCCCATCCTGATGTTACCCTGGGGTGCCTACCCCGCTCCCAGCTACAAGATGCTTCCTGCTAGCTGGCAATCTTTGGGGGGTCATTTGCCACTCCCTAGCTGTGCCATAGATAAGTATATGAGGTTGCTGCCTCGTGCTCATATGTAAGCTCCTTAAGAGGGAGAATCTCCATCTGAGTTACTTTGTGTCTTTTTTGGCACCTAACAAAGTATTTTGTTTGTACCTTTAAGGCACTGAAACGGGTGTTGTTGGGTGAATGAATGAGGGAAAAAAACAGATGAGCATGTGGTGGCCTGTGGTAAGACTGCTTGGTATCCCCTCAATACACAACTGGGTTTGCATTTAGAAGCGTGTGTGTGTGTGCGTGTGTGCGCGTTTCCCAAACTAAATCGTAAGCCGGAGGTTCTCACCCTTGGGTACTCATGAGCCTCCCCTAGGGAGTTTATATAAAACGCCAAGCCCCCACGGCCAGAAGTTCTGTTCACACTGGTCTGGGCTGGGACCAAGGAATGCATAGATTTACCACTCTCTCTCGGTGATTCTAATGTGCCGCGATGGTTCAGAGGCACTGCTGTTGGCGTTTTGATTAATGGGAAGATGGTCTATGAAAGAGCTGGGTAGAGTAGCTGGTCCGCGGTAGTGCCCTGTAAATACATACAAACACTTCCTCTCCTCCTTCCTCTTGAGAGTTGGGACTTTATGTTACGCCTCTTGCCATCGTGCGGGGGAACCAAGCTCAAGGGGTAAGTTAAAGACAGGGCAGCAGGTGCTTCGGCGGGGAGTGAGATCAGGGTCCAGGGAGCCAGCCCAGAAGATGAGGGCCACGTGCTCACAGAACTTGGGTGACACCACCGTGGACTGTAGCATTCAGGGGGAAGTTTGTACATAAGGTGAGATTTGAGTTGGGCCTCAGTGAATGGGCGGAGGTTGGCAAACTTATGAAAAGCAAGCGGAAGGGCATTCTAGAAAAGGAACACAGTGGGGCGCCTGGGTGGCTTGGTCGGTTAAGCGTCCGACTTCAGCTCAGGTCATGATCTCACAGTCCGTGAGTTCGAGCCCCGCGTCAGGCTCTGTGCTGACAGCTCAGAGCCTGGAGCCTGCCTCGGATTCTGTGTCTCCCTCTCTCTCTGCCCCTCCCCTGTTCATGCTCTGTCTCTCTCTGTCTCAAAAATAAATAAATGTTAAAAAGAAAAGAAAAGAAAAGAAAAGAAAAGAAAAGAAAAGAAAAGAAACACGGAATTCTTAAAGACAGGAAGAGAGGGGAAGAGTATGGTGTGCCAGGCATGGTGCTGAGAACTTGACATGAATGACCTTATTTCAGACTCATAGGATCGATTACTATCCCCACTTTACATAGGACGAGGTAAGGTTCGGGGGGAGCAAGAAATTGGCTCAAGGACGAAGAGCTAGTAAGTGATGGCATTGAGATTTAAATGGCGGTTTATTGGAGCTATTACATGTTGAAAAATGGGAGAGGGCGTCATGGTGTGTGGACAAGTCTGTCTGAGTGGGTGAGTTTGGAGAGGGAAGAAGAGGTAGCTAGATTAAACAGGCATGTTTGGGTATGGAGGTTCCTCAAAAAATTAAAAATAGAACTACCTTGTGACCCAGTGATTGCACTGCTAGGTATTCATCCAAAGGATACATAAGTGCTGATTCAGAGGGGTACATGGACCCCAATGTTCATAGCAGCAATATCGACAATAGCCAAAGTATGGAAATAGCCCAAACGTCCATTGACTGACGAATGGATAAAGAAGATGTGGTCTATATATACAATGGAATATTACTCGTCAATGACATCTTGCCATTTGCAGCAATGTGGAAGCAACTAGCATGTATTATGCTAAGCGAAATAAGTCCGTTAGAGAAAGACAAATATCGTATGACTTCACTCATATGTGGAGTTTAAGAAACAAAACAGATGAACCCAGGAGAAGGGAAGGAAAAAGAAGATAAAAAGAGAGACAGACAAACCATAAGAGACTCTTAAATACAGAGAACAAACTGAGGGTTGCTGGTGGGGTGTTGGGTGGGGGGAAGGGCTAAATGGGCGAGGGGCATTAAGGAGGACACTTGTTCGGATGAGCACTGGGCGTCATATGTAATTGAGGAAGCACCAAATTCTACTCCTGAAAGCATTATTGCACTACATGTTAACTAACTTGGATTTTTTTAAGAAGTCATGTTTGGGCTGGACTGTGGATGCCCGTGTACCTCCAGATGTTGAACTTCACCTTGGGGGCCACCACAGCGAGTTATAGGTTTTTGAGTGACATGGTGAATGTGTCTTAAACTATAGACTATAGTGACATTTGAGTGACATTTAAGAATGTGTCTTAAACTATAGACTTGGCTATAACTATAGCCAAGAGTTATCAGAGTTGACGGGAGCCCTGGGTAAGTTATTTAATCCACAACTGGCCAAATGAGGACATTGATTTCACCTTTCCTAAATTATTCTTGCCGGGGCTCAAACCCAACACCTCAAACCTTTTTTGGGAAAGAAATTTGTAAGCATCAGCACCAACAAGATTAGCAATCTCGTTGCAGTGTTTTACTGTGGGGGTATTCAACGAGAGTGTTTTTACTGAACACCTACTATGCGCCAGACCCGGGGCTGTGAGGAAGATTGAAAGAAAATTCTCTCCCTTCTCCTTTTCCTCCTGTTGGCGAGCCCTCGGAGACCAAGATGGAATGGACTCATCAAATGCCTCCCATTATCTCCCAGCCATCTTTTCGCTGAGCTGACAATGCACAGAATTACCTTAACATCCCCAGCTGGGTCTTATTTTCCAAGCTGCTTTCATCCCTTGTCTTGCTTTCCTTTGAACTACATCCAATTTATCACTTTTTTCTTTTCTTTCTGGAAACATGATGCTCAAAATTGAACACAGCCATCCAATTAAGTCTTAACCACAGCCAACTAGGTGGCTGGTTTGTTTAACATGGTGAAATCTTATTAATAGGTAGATGGGGAGGGGGGTGTGAATGTACCTGGGCCATTTGGATTTTTCTTTTTTCTTTCTTTTCTTTTTGGAAACAGCGCATGCAGAAGTGGGCAGCAGAAACTAACACGCCATCAGCCGCCTTAGGAATATTCTTACTTAATTTCCTCGGCCTGTTTTATTTGGGAGGGTTTTGCATTCGCTTATTTTATTACCTTGACATTTTTATACCCCCGGTAACAATTTTTTTTTTTTCTTATAAGTTAAGCTTTTACTTAGGTACAGCGTAAAGCTGTTCTCGAGATGAAAGCTGTTATCTGATTCAGGGCTTAATGTTGAAAAGTTCTCAAGCTGGTGGATCTAAAGACATTTCCTGCATAATTGTGTACTTAGAATTCAGTGGCAGCGTAAAAGAGAGAGAGCTTCGTGTTCTGTCTGGAATTACGAAAAAAGACAATTTATTTTTAAGTGAACTGGGAGGGAAGGGGGAAAAAGGCTGTGACGGAAGATGTTTAGCTGAGTTACTGAAATACCATCTGGAGGCTTGGCTGGAAAGGAAGAGAAACCCTAGAAGGAACAAGATGTGGAACAGTTCTGCCAAGGAAGGGCCAGCATCCCTGGGGAGATGAAGCCTCAAGCTGTGATGCGATTTGTACAGAGTCGAGGCAGGGGAGCTCATTTGCCCTTGGATAGGGAAGACAAAACTGATTTCAGGTTTTTAGAATGGTGGCCTAGTACACAGAGCGTAACGTTTACCGTTTGTAAGTACACACAGCTCAGTGGCATCCAGGATATCCGGAGCGTTCCGCAACCACCGTATCCGCCACCCTTTTCTCCGAGGAAGCGCTGCATCCATGAGATAACTCCTCCTCCTCCTTCTCCCTCGTCCCTGGTAACCACCATTCTCCAGTTATTTTTAAAGAGTTGGCTTTTAAAAAGTAGAAGGACGGGGCGCCCGGGGGGCTCAGTTGGCTGGGCGTCAGACTCTTGGGTTTCGGCTCAGGTCATGATCTCGCAGTTCGTGAGTTCGAGCCCTGCGTTGGGCTCTCTGTGACTGTGAAGAGCCTCCTTGGGATTCTCTCTCTCTCTCTGCCCCTCCTGTCTCTCTCTGTCTCTCTCTCAACACGAATACACTTTAAAAAAAAACTAGAAGGCGGAGAAGGGTCTCTCTGTCAGGCCTCAACTCTCGACACCAATTTTACGAAACATTGTCAAACTGTAGCATTTCCTCCAGCCCTGTCTTCTATGGCGGCTGCTGTGCTCTAGCCCTGTCCGTCTGTCAGTCTGTCAGCCAGACTGTGATCTCGGTGAGAGCAGGAAGCCTCAAGGGCACCCCTCTGGGGCTCAGGACCGGACGATGGCAGCTGACTCCTCTTCCCGACTACTCTCTGCGGGGCACCATGATCAATACGTTACGTCTCTCATCTCCGGGATCCTCCGAGCAATCTTGCAGAGGGGGTGATGCTAAACCCGTCTTAGAGATGAAGAAGAGGAGCGTCTGACAATTCAAGTCATTTCCTCGAGGGCAAGTGGTGGAACCAGGTTTCAATAAAGTCCATCTCTTTACCACTTTCCAGAACTTTTTCTTACCAAAGGGGGTGCTCATCAGCGTCTTCGATGGGATGCCACTGGGTAGCAGAAATCCACTTCCTCACCGAGGCGGTGTTTTCCGGACCACTAGTTTTACAGCACGGTGCCGGGCATTTCTTAAAACAAAAAACAAAAAACAAAAGAAAACAAAAAACCACAAAAAAACCCACAAAAAAACAAAAAAACAACCAAAAAAGGTGCAGGACGGAGCCACACTGCTCCCGTTTTGTCTAATAAGTTTGGAAATACCGCGTTCAACACAGTTGAGACAGAAACGTCCTTGCAAAACGTCTCAGAGGCTGGATGCTTCCTTGAGTCTGCAAACTTACCTTTCCTCTCTTTATTAACAATGTGTCTATCCAGGCCTCCATAGGAAAACCCTAGCAAATGCCGGGGGCCATACCCAAAATGTTTAATGACTGTTCCAGCCTGGACATTGGCCGATCAGGCTGCAGAGCAGCCCCATCAGAAAAAATAGGAGCCCAAGCAGGCCGACTGTCCCCGGGGAAAGGAGGAAGCCCGGCTCCTGAAAGCGTTTCTTGGGGAAGTCCAGGATGCTCGGACTGGGGTGAACTTTTGTCCGTCTGATGTAACCCCTGGCCTAACCTGTAAGTAAATAGCGGTTGGCACACCTCAAGACCGTTGGTGGCGGCAGTCTGGGCTCTGTTACATTTTGAGCAGAGGTGACATCTCATTATAAGGAACACTGGCCAGGCGCCAGAGGGTCTGGGCTCTGCCTGGGATGCTTGGTGAGCAGCATGCAGCCCTCGATGTTTCTAGAGGAGGGGTGGGCTAGGTTATCAAAATTCTCCTCTCCCGGTAACATCTCACAACCCCATCTTCTGGGCAGCCCTTGGGTTCGCTGATTCCCAGTTTTGCTAAGTAGCTGCGTTTGGTCCTCACTGCCCCCGCTCGAGTAAAGACAATATATGTTTCTTCCCTACCTGTCGGGTGATGTTGCTACAAAGATAAAGGCCCTTGCCTTTTGAATTCCACGTCTGTCGGAGTCTCTTCCACGCTTGATGCACAGCCAGGAGTGGAGTGGGGGAATGTATCTTTAATATTTATCAAAGCTCTGTAATCTTCCAGCTTTGATCCTGTTAAATATTCTAAACTCCTTTTTTATTTAAGCATGTTTGACTGGTCTAATCATGGGCTGATGTGCTTCCCCGGCTCCCTGTGTATCTGTGGCGGGGAGCGTGGAGAGGCTTATGGGAGATGCTGAACGCCCGCGTCAGTTCCATTTCTACTTGGCCCAACTGGAAGCAATTTAACCCGGAAAACCCACCACTGTGATGGATGCTCAGGAAATGATCACAAAGGAGTCAGAGACATTTATTGGAAGGTATTCGTCATCATGTTATTTATAAGGGGCCAAGATTAGAGGCATACTTCCTGTATCACACAAAGCGCGTGTTTCAGTACGTTATATTGGGGTGATAATTTTAGGGGCGCCTGGGTGGCTCAGTCGGTTGAGCGTCCGACTTCAGCTCAGGTCATGATCTCACTGTCTGTGACTTTGAGCCCCGCGTCTGGCTCTGTGCTGATGGCTTGGAGCCTGGAGTCTGCTTCGGATTCTGTGCGTCTTTCTCTCTCTGCTTATGCCCTGCTCGCACTCTGTCTCTGTCTCTGTCTTTGTCTCTCTGTCTCTCAAAAATTAATAAACGTGAAAAAAAAAGAATGACGATTTTATGCAGTTATTGAAATTTTCGTCCCGAATATGGGATCGAATTTTCAGGAAACTCTGTGGTTAGATGGCCACAAGGACATCAATTCCACAATGCCTACACAAAAGTTTGAAGGGGAAATGTGGACAAATAAGCATGTTATGATGGGTAATGGGATTATGAGATTATGGATGACATTTTTTTTCCTGTCATTTTCTGTTATTTTAGTTGCAACATTGTTTATTCAGTATATAAGGCATGGGAAATCATATGCTATACATAGTAGAACCAGTATTGACTTTAGAATTGGCCAAATCTATATTCAAATCCAGATTTTTGTTACTTCCTTATGTAGGATTTCGGGGGAATCTCTTACCCTTACGGACCTTGGTGTGTGGAAAGCGAGTTCTTTTTTTTCTCCCTAAAATGTAAATTAAGTCAGATCAACACAGCTGATGTTTATTGTAAAAATATCTAGTATTATAATAAGCCACAGAGTTTGCCCTTTGCCCATTCCTGATGGTCCAGATTTATAAAGCTATCCTGTTCTAGAAATAGTAGGGACCACTAAGGCATCATAGATCAGCTCCACCCCATCCTCGCTCTGTGACCTTGGCCAAGGGGCCCCTCTGACCTTTAGTTTTCTCATCTGTTGGGGTTTGACCTGGTGAATAAGCAAGAATCCTGTTTTTCTTGCCTGGGTTCAGAACCAACTGAGAGAGAGGCACCCCAGCCAGAAAGACTGTGATCAGAATGTTACTTGTATTCCTTTAAAGCTGTTTGGAGGAGGTGATGGGGATGCGTTAGCAGCCGCAGGTGTTCTAATCCAGATCCCCACCCCCCAGCCACAGGACACCTGCCTCCGTGGGGGTGGGGGGAGGGGGGCGGCTCCCCGCGGCTCCTAGGAAAGGCAGCAGAATGCAGCCTCCCTGTAGGCAGCAGAAACCAAGAGACTTGCAGATCTATTTCCATCTTCCAAATATGTGCTTGAAAATTCAATGGGGTTGTGCATGGGGTTTTTGGCTCAGTAACTGGCACATAGTTAGTGCCCCTCCACGAGCTCCCCCAGGTAAAAGACCCTCTTGGATGTCTGTGGGAGGCAGAAGACAGCTAATGCAGCACGGGGTCAAGAATGTGGCTTCTGAAACCAGATGGGTGGAGATACGCGAGCCCTGGCTTTTCCATCTCCCGGTTGCATGATGAGCCTGGGCTGTTTACTTAAGCTCTCTGTGCGTCTCAGTCTCTCCCTCTGTAAAATGGGCACGAGGCAGCAACTTCTCTCCTGGCCCTTATGAGGATTAAACGAACTACGGGTTGCACAGCACTTAGAGCAGTCCCTGACACATGGTAAAAATGTTTGCTAAATCTAAGTAAGTAATGAGGACCTACACATACACTATAGGGCCTCCCTGTTCCACGGGATCCGTGGATTTAAGGGCATAACGATGACCTCCCTTGCCATCAGCATTAATAGTGTAGTAGAGGGATTTCTCCCTCTGAAATCTTTTCTGCATTTCTCATCCCAACCCCCATCCTTTTACTTTTTGGTTAGGGAGAAAAAAAAAATACCCTACACTTGGCAATGGGAACGATTCTGCATTAAACTGCCTTCCATGGTGTGTGCAGAGATGTAGACGCTGGGACCACAGCCTTCTTCCTCCCTCCTACCACCACCCTAAATTTCTTGGTTACATTCCCAGTAAGATGAGGATTATTTATAATTTGGCCCTAACTGCAGCCCAGCAGGAGAACATGTTAATGAGTTCATTAATTAATTAGCTTCCATTTGCATAGCGCTCTAGCATTTGCAAAGCTCTTTCAGATTCATTATTTCATTTTATGATTACAATACCCCAGTGAGGAACAAGGCAGGGGTTATCTAGATTTTCAGACAAGGAGACTGGCGCTCAGTGAGGTTACCTGGTCGGCCCCAGTCAACTAGTTCAATGGCGAAGCTTGGGATCATTTATTTCAGGCAGGGATTATGCAGCCTTACAGACCCTCATTTAAATCTGAGTTCCAATCCATGCTACCTGTGTGATCCTAATCAAGTTACTCCGCCTCCGTGGTCGTTCGTTTCCTCGGCTGCAAAACGAAGTTAGAAAATAGTATCAACTTCATTAGGACTCATATGAATATTAACCAAGGTAATACACAGAAAGCACGCACTGTAACTGCTTGGTCAGTGGGTAAGGCTATTATGATAAAAAAAGTGACAATAAGCTTCCACTGCGTATAACAAGGTATGGGTTATCGGAAGCATCGCGTGAAAAGTGTTATCGGGAGAAAGGAGCAGGAGTAAATCGGATACACTTCATGCAGTGGAGAATGAAGAAAGCCTCCTCTGAAGCACGGGGGTTGAATCTTGACCGGGCACTAGAAGTTTTTCCAAGCAGAGACACCTGAAGGAAGATTCCAGGGAGCAAAACTGAGTGATCCAAATCGCAGTGGGGTGAATGCGTTTGCTGTCTTTAGGGAAAAGGTAGCAACCTGGCTCGGTGTTGCTACCTCGCGGTGTGGTTGATGATGAGTGTGTAGATATGCGTGTATCACACAATATCTAAGGGCTGTGGTGATTGCTGGGGTGTAAACCTAGGGAAAGCATAACAGAACTGTTCTGTTCGTGCTGAACAGAACAATTGGGAGCTGGGCACAGACGTGGCATAAAGTCCCTAGGGGTCGAAGTGTTCCTGGAAGTGTGGGTGCAGTGACGGCACAGGGTATCCCTAGTGGTCGGGCGTGTGGGCGTGTGGGCGCAGGGACAGGTAGACTCTAGTGACCAGAAGAGCCGGAATGGCAAGGATTAAATTACGAAGGTCTTGGAATCCATGCAGTGGGTTTGTGTTTTTGCAGAACATCATACGAATGATGCTTATCTATTTTTCTTCAAGAAGATGAAATGATTTTATCCGATCCATGTTTCAGAAAGATTACACTGATTGTAAGAGCCTGGGATGGATTGAAGACGGATCTTTCTATCACAGGAGCAATAGCCAGGCTTACCCGGGAACGTCTTTTAAAGAAAAACATGTGCGGGGCGCCTGGGTGGCTCAGTTGGTTAAGCGGCCGACTTCGGCTCAGGTCACGATCTCACGGTCTGTGAGTTCGAGCCCCGCGTCGGGCTCTGGGCTGACAGCTCAGAGCCTGGAGCCTGTTTCAGATTCTGTGTCTCCTTCTCTCTGTGACCCTCCCCCGTTCATGCTCTGTCTCTCTCTGTCTCAAAAATAAATAAACGTTAAAAAAAAAAAATAAAGAAAGAAAAACGTGCTTTTTTTTTTTTTTCCACTTCTAAATTTTACTCTGTATTTTCCAAAGATCTGTTTGATTTCTGAGCCTGCAGGGTAAGGTTTGCGAGCACAGACTTGAAAACACACAGTGTCTTTCTATCACTGAGAGGCTTAAATTCATAAATTCATGGAAATTAAGCTAGCACGGGGCCTCTGAGACCTCTAATTCCAAATTTTCGTGGAACGACTTGGGTGACAATAGCCTTCACACCTTCCCACCCGGCTGACTCTGCACACACGTGAATTGGAGGTTCCGGCATATCTGATGGAGGAATCCGGCCACTCGGGGGCAAATCACACTTACGGATCACCCGCCGTTAGATGCGTAAAGGGCATCAGAGCCTGACCATGCCAACATCTCCTATATCGTAGAGTAGTACCTGGCCAAGTAGGGTTGGAACGCTACATACTAAACCCCCGACCCTGTCCCACTCCCAGTGCGCGCACACGCGCGCACACACACACACACGCACACCCTTTTACATTTTGGCCCGTCACGATTCACAATGGAACATTAAAGTCTCTGTAGAAGAAACCACAAAACCGGAACTCAGCGTTTCCCAAACGTAACTGACCATAGAAACATCTTTTTTTCTTTTTTTTTTTTTTTTTAGCAGAATGCCTTTTACATCCCACTTTGGGACATTCTGATCAATCCAGTCTTCTGGTAATCAGGGTAGGCTCAGTGAGTTTGCAGGAGCTCCAAAACTAGTTACTGCTAGAGCTCTGGATATTCTTTTCGTAACACTATGCCAAGTTCTGAGTCTTCTGGCCCAGGTCTCCATTGTAAAAATATATTTGGGGGCCTATTGGGACACACAAGAGCGCAGCTACCTATCAGTTACGACTGTACGTATCACCGGAGAGTTTTTCTCTCTCTAAGTAACTGATCTGCACCGGGACTGTCTTGTTGTAAAACGACTTGAAGAGCGATGGTTTTATTTCTGTCGCATCTGTTTCTTGCCATTTGTAGTTTCTGCTTTGTCCAAACAAATTATTCTTTCAGAGGCTGAACTACTCATCTGAATTTTGGGAGCGGGGGTGGGGGAGGGGGAAGGAGTAATATGTTGTTTAATTGTATTTTGATAAAACCCACAGGAGGAGCTCAAAAAATATTTTATCTTTTATGAAAACAAAAGCATAACGGGAAAGTCAGCATCTTCTCTAATTCCTAGCACGCTGCAGTGGGCACAACCTGGGCACCAATGGGTTGGGAGAGATAGGCTTGAAGCTGTCTAGTCCCTTTGCTTCTTGGACATACAGGAAGACATTCCCCAACCTGTGAAGTCAATTCAGGATCGTGTGATTTGGTTCTTGCCAACCGGATGTGGGATTGAAGTGACTGTATTCAAATTCCATTCTTGGTTCTAAAATCTCCTGTGCAATTTTCCTTTCTCTCTCTTCCTTTTCTTGCTGACCACGACATTGCTTGTTTTGAAGATGGGGGCACTCTCGAATGGAGATTTCTGAGTCCCTGCTGGAGGGGAACCACCAAGGGAGCTCCCCACCCTGTATGTCCTATGGTTGAACAAAGCAACGGTGTTTCCTCGCGGTCTGAAACCACAGATATTCCAGGCTCTGTCACTCACTACAGCCTAGCTTAGCCTCTTCTGGCTAACACAAACGGCATCCCGTTGACTTTAATATTCCATAATGTATTTGAGTATTGCCTATTAGAAGCAAGTATTTATTCCTTGAACTAGAAGCACTTGCATAGCATCTGAGAAAAAGTCTTAAATCTCTTTTCTCCTTTGAGCCTCCCAGCGCACCTTGGGGAAACACGGCCAGGCGTTCATCGTGCCCCATTTACAGGTGCAGCAGGTGTGGTTTCAAGATTGTCCAGAATAACTCAGGAGCTCAGTGTCTCGTCTGAAATCCAAACTCAGGCTTTGTGTCTCTAACTCCAGTGCTCCCTCACCATGCTGCTGCAAACTGATAGGAAGTCAGTAGGATGGCAAAACCAGCCCCAGACATCCCAAATGGTTCCTTTCAAATCATCTGTATTCTTGAGGCCAGGAAGAATTTAATTAGCGAAACTCTAGAGCCAGTGGCCTTTCCAAGCTAAGGGAGACACAATTTTTCTAGCTATTTTCTTCTATTATTTCACCTTCCCTGCTAGTTACATATTATTCTCCTCTATAGTTAGGGGTTACTCTAGGGATTATGATAAGTGTTTTTTGCCTTATTTAAAGACTAATGCAAATTTGTACTTCTACACTTCCTCAAAATGCAAGGACCTTAGAATACTTCATTCCCTTTACTCGTTTCGTTCTTTCATGCCATTTAGTTGTGCATTCTCATTTTACGAATATTAAGCGTAAACAAGAATCATTATTATCATTATTGTTAGTTATTTTTTTATTTTTTAAATATTTTTTTTATTTTTGAGGGGGAGAGAGAGAGAGAGAGAATGTGAGTGGGGGAGGAACAGAGAGAGAGGGAGACACAGAATCCAAAGCAGGCTCCAGGCTCCGAGCTGTCAGCACAGAACCTGATGTGGGGCTTGAACTCACGAACCGTGAGGTCGTGCCCTGAGCCAAAGCCGGACACTCAACCAACCGAGCCACTCAGACGCCCCTATTGTTACTGTTTTATACAATCAATATTTATGTAGACTTGACTCATCTCTCCTTGCATCTGATTTAGTTGATATACTTCTTTTTTTTTTTTTTAGCTGAAACATATTCTTCAGTATTTCCTGTAGTGAAGGTCTACTGTTGATGAATTGCTTATATTTTGTTTGTCTGCAGTCCTCCATTTGCCTTCATCTTTCTCATTGGATACAGACTTTCAGGTGGATAGTTATTCTCTTTCAGTCTTTGAAGCCATTCCATTTTCTACTGGTCTCAATCACTTCTGTTCAGAGGGCAGGTATAATTCTTATCGCCGCTCCTTTGAAGATACTATGCATTCCCCCTTTCTGGTTGCTTTTGTGTTTTTCCACTTTCCTTGGGATTTCTGGTCTCTATGTGGTTTTCTTTGTGTTCATACCGATGGAGTTTGTAGTGCTTCTAGAATCTCGGGCCTCATTCATCCATCGGTTTGGGAAAGTGTTTGGTCATTATTCAAACATTATTTCTGTCTATTCTGTCTTCCACTTCCAGCACTCCAACCATATATAGTTGGTGAGACTTTCTCGGGATATCTCACTGCATCTTACTCTCTTTCCTATACCTTCTTTTGTTTTGTCTTTTTGTGCCTTACACGAGATATTTTCTTTTGCCGTATCTTCCAGTGTATTAATCCTCTCTTGTGTTCTTTCTAATCTTCTGTTTTCCCACGTACTGCGTACTAATTTCAGCGATTGCATTTTTCCATTCTAGAATTTCCATTCGATTCCTTTTTATGGCTTCTTGCCCTCTGCGGAAATTATTCATCTTGGCATCATATGTCTTCAACATATTGATCCTCCGGAGAGGATCTACATTTGCTTCTGACAGACTAAGAACAGATTTTTAAAATCAAAGCAGAGATTGAGCACCTAAAGCTGGGTTTAGCCTTTTAAAGAGCGTCTTGTCTGTTTTGTTTTTTTTTATAGACATTATTTTTAGAGCAGTTTTAGGTTCGTGGCAAAATTGAGGGGAAGGCGCAGACGTTTGCCATGCCCCTCCCACTTCTGGCTCATGTGCATAGCTTTCCCCCCTTATCAGGACTCCCACCAGAGTGCTATGTTTGCTGCAACTGATGACCCTATAGTGACACATAATCACTCCCCAGAGATCACAGTCTGCATTAGGGTTCACTCTTGTTGTACATTTTGTAGGTTTGCACAAAGATATTATGGTATGTATCCACCATTATAATTTTATAGAGAGTAATTTCATTGCCTTGAAGGTCTTTAGTTCTTGCTTATTCTTACTCTTGGGATAGTGTCTTTTCAAAAGTCCCAGGAGAAAGCTCCTTCTTGGCAGGCCCTGACCTCCAATGTTAGTTATTCCAACCTAATAAGATTACTCTGTTCAGCTTCTTGGCCTCCAGACAAGCACTTCATGATCAGCCTCTGAGCCGCTCAGATACCCACTTAAAATCGTCAAATGTCGGGACATCTGGGCGGCTCAGTCAGTTGAGCACCCGACTCTTGATTTTGGCTCAGGTCATGATCGCAGGGTTGTGGGATCAAGCCCCGCTTTAGGCTTCATGCTGAACATAGAGTCTGCTTAAGATTCTCTCTTTCTCTCCCTGTGCCCTCCCCCACTTGCACTCTCTCAAAATAAAATAAAATAAAACAATATAAAATATAGAATCATCAAACGTCTCTAGAGGAAAGCAGCACCAAACATTAGGCTCGACCTTCTGGACTTTCTTCTCTGAAGTTCGCCTTTCAGGTATTGGTGGTTCTCAGATGTCCTCCAAATGACTGTTGTTTTTGTAATTGATCAAACTGGTCAAATCCTATAAAGTTGTTCTTTATAGGATTGTTGGTCTGAAACAAAAGCAAAATTCCCTTCTGCTAATTCTGCTAAGTTACTTTCTGGTAAATCTTTAGGTTTCTTTCTTTCATTCTTTTTTTTTTTTTTTTTCAGAGACTCAAGTTGCATTTAAATGTAAATATGTATCTTCACACAGGATCACAGGATCCGGCAGTTATGGCCCCAGGATAGAATCTCTGAGGATCAGTGTCATTCAGGAAATGTATCTGGCCCTTAAGACTGTAAGAATATAACATGAACCTAAAAATTGGTTTAGATAAAAAAAAATTAAAAATGCTTCAGATCTGGAAACGTAGAATGAACTTGGGGACAGGAGAGATTCAGAAGCTCAGTTTTGTTTTTATTTTTTTTTAATGTTTTTATTTATTTTTGAGAGAGAGAGAGAGAGCATGAGCATGATGGGAGGGCGGGCAGAGAGAGACACACAGAATCTGAAGCAGGCTCCTGGCTCTGAGGTGTCAGCACAGAGCCCGA
The DNA here is from genome assembly GCF_028018385.1 of Neofelis nebulosa. Taxonomy (NCBI): domain Eukaryota; kingdom Metazoa; phylum Chordata; class Mammalia; order Carnivora; family Felidae; genus Neofelis; species Neofelis nebulosa. The sequence goes on from NC_080793.1 coordinate 15,598,619, forward strand.
CGCGGGGCTCGAACTCACCAACTGTGAGATCAGGACCTGAGCCAAAGTCCGACGCTTAATCAACTGAGCCACCCGGGTGCCCCTAGAAGCTCAGTTTTGGACTCAGTATTTTTCTCGCCCCATCCGGCAGGCGTCTTTTCATCCTCCACTTAGAGACCGCCCCCTCTTCCATCGAGGGAAGTCAGAGCTGCTTTTTCACCTGGTAATGGAGATGGGAAACATTCATTAAGATGTATGTCATGTTGGAATTTGAAGGGTTGGGAATGGACTAAAGGGAAGGTTAGGCTTGCTTTGATTGGTGCTTCTCAGATAGAAATTAAGGAGTATCAAATGAGCCATTTTAGTGCATATAAATGGTACCACTTTCATAACAGTAGCAAATGCTAAGGAAATAAAGCCTGGTCTACAGGATCTCTGAGAAAATCAACTTTAGCTGCCTTTTTCACAACTTCTCTCCAAGGCTAGCACAGTTCCTGACACATCGTAGGTGCTCATCAAGTAGTTTTTTGCAAGAAGCAATACTTGAAACTTAGAACCCTGTATTTTTTTCCTTTATTAAAGCCGTAACTAGGAACTCTATACATTGTCAGTTCAACCCGCTTATTTTACAAATGAGGACACTATAGTTCATATTCTCCGGGGCATTGCTGAAAGCAGATGGTAAGTTAGCAAGCAACAGAACCTCAAAAAAATTCCTTGCGGTGTAGGCTTTGTTACACAGTTACAAATGGAAGCAGAACATTCCCCATTTTTTTTTTTCTTTCTGCAGTGGGTTTGAGTATGTTGGCTAAAGTGATACAGTACAGGCAAACCCTGCATTTTCCTATTGGATGGTTGCCTCCTCCTGTTTTGATAAAATTGTCTCTCTCTACCTTTTAAGGAAGAATCATCTGCGATCAGTGTTTGGCTACTGTCATTTAAGTGCATGGAAATTTGGGCTTAAAAGAGAACACTGTATCTGAGTCAAACGTCAGGTCTAATTTTTGAAATGGAAACCCCCTACTTCTGGCTGAGGTAATTATCAAAATGTGGATCTGAACAAAGTAATTTGGTTTCAGCCAGAGCCCTTTATGTTTGGAACAGGAAGTGGCTTGGGACTGAATGTTTCTTTTCCTTTATGACATTCTCTAAGGAGAAAAAAAACTAAAACCCCTCATTTTTAATTTGTATCAAATGATACTTTGCTGACATGTTATCTGCTGGAATCAATGCAGCACCCCGGCTAATTTGGAGTGGAGTTGTTTTGCAACAATTTAGGACAGAGCTTGAGAATTAGCTATTCAGCAAGCCTACATTAAAATTAATTTGATAAAGTATACATTAACATCCTTGACACTTCTCTGAGCATAGATTTTAATAGATCAGTGCATGGGGGGGCTCAGCCAATAAAATAAAAACCTCCTCTCTGAGATGGCTAGAGAAATTCACCATCTCACCCTCCCACACTGCGGGACTAAACCCTTCAGCTATCAGCACAGTACATCAAATTTAAGAGTCTTTAAATATTAAATATCAGTGTGCACCATGGAATGTAATAAACCCACTTTTCAAATAATGTTTCATTCCCCGACATCAAAATGTGTGAGGAGTTTTCTTTTAAATATACTGTGGAAGTTAATTAAGTTCATTCAAGTTTATTGCACGGATTCACTAAACCTACATTGGGATATTTACGACCCACCCGGAATGCAACTCAGTGAAACTTTTGATATGTTGATAAGTGATAAGGATGTCATTTGAGGTTTATTTTTTAATAATAATTTAATTGTCATTGTAAAATGCCTCATAGTTAGGACAGATTAAATTGCCACCAAAACCATTACTAAAATTCATAACCTCTATAAATGTAAAGTGTTTGCCGCTGTGTCATAAATAACAGCACTTGTTCCAGGAAAATGAGGTGCCTGAAATAAATTAAGAAAACCCAAACATATAAATGCATTAGATTGCAGCAGTTTCTGGCTGCTGGAAATGTAGCTGAGCGAGAAGGTGGATTCTTTTACTGAGCAAAAGTTACTTATGATCTCGATACGCCTTGGGTACTGGAGGGTTTCTAAAGTGGTTTTGTTTCTGTTTGTTTTTGTTTTTGTTTTTGTTTTGTTTTGTTTTGTGTTTTTTAACCTCATTGGCACCTTTGGGACAGTGCTGCCTCTCCTCACTGAAGAGAAGCAGGAGAATCTGGGAACGTGTGAAGAAATTGTATCACGGGCAAGGTGACCTTGTCCAATTTGCCTGGTCTTGAGTTTCACGTTTGTCGTCCGCAAAATGGGATCATGTTTTCCAATGGTCCTGAGGGCGGAGAGCCAAACTGGGTTTCCTCATGGGGTTCTTTCCTGTTCTATCGTCCACTATACTTAGGTGAACGGTCAGCTCCCTTGGGAAGCATTTTCTGATTTCTCAGGTAGGAGTGGACCTTCTCTGCCTGCCATTCGTCTAATGCCATTTATCATGTGGCTGTTACTATATGCTCGGACACTGGTTTTGTTCATCAGGGAAGGAGCCATTCAAGGTCAGTGTCTGGGCTGTTCATCTTTGTATCTCCTGTGCCCAGAATACGATGAGACATATCGCAGATGCCTACTAGATCTTAATGGGATAAATGCATCAATCTATCATTTGGTATTTTTGACACAGGGTGTTTTCATTGGCTTACGGGGAGCACACAGGTTATATGAAAGAAACTTTCGAGTGTTTCAACTTCGCCTTTTTGGTATTTGGCAATTTGGTGTCTGGGGCGACTTTGGCTTGGTGTGGAATGGCTTGCTTTTAGGAAGAGCTGGGGTAGAAGATGGAAGAAAAAGACTGGCTGTTTTTATCCATCGAACTAGCATCTGTCTTAAACATATTGAACTGATAAACAAGGCAGCTGCCATGGAACTCACACAGAGAAGTAAACATGGAGGCCATATGTAATTCATTGTCTGTGTTAATGAGAAACGTTTTAAAAAAATTATGAAAGACGCAGGATGGGTCACTGTAGGCATGGGTCAATAGATACATTTGGTACTCACCTTGGCTAAGAGGCCTAGCCTGGGCTGATTTCTGTTCTTGGAAGAACTTTAGGGTTTTACACAGTGGGAAGGAGAGCCAACAGTGGGTTGAGAGCTAAAAGATTTGGATTCCGGTCCCGACTCAGCCACTTCCTGTCTCCCTGGCTCCAAGTAAATCCCACTTTCGGTCTTGGCGTCAGTTTCCTCACATCTGATGAGCCATACGTTTCCCTCCGTCCCACGTAGACCGTGCCTAACATCTGGATGGCCGGATGGCTCTGGGGTTGGAGGTGTTCTCGGGTCAGAGGCGCGAGGGGCTGCAATCCCAGTTCTGGGAACATGGACTGTGAGGCCATCACCGTTGGAAGGTGGGGATGACCCAGCATTTCTACTTCCTCATAGCTCAGTTCTCACTGTCCTTTTGAAGTCAGAGCCAAACAAGTGGATGGTTATAATCTTTCAAGACACTCAGGATAAAAGGGGACTGAGAGAGAATGAGGAGCTTTAACTTCCTGGCCCTTCCAGCCAATTAGAGCACACACCTTCCAAGTCGGTGTCCCCACTGCGTTTAACAACCCAGCAGGAGACAGCCTTGAGGAGAGTTCACGATTCTTCCCTCCGACATGAACTGAAACCAAAGATTCCTTATTAGTGGGTTGAAAACCTGGGGACAGTAACCGAGAAAAAATAACAAAGCGGTAAAAGTTCTTTCCTGTTTAATAGATTTTTGTGTTAGTATTGTGAATTAATGTAAGTGTCACTTTATTTTTTTTTAAATTTTTTTTTTTTCAACGTTTTTTATTTATTTTTGGGACAGAGAGAGACAGAGCATGAACGGGGGAGGGGCAGAGAGAGAGGGAGACACAGAATCGGAAACAGGCTCCAGGCTCCGAGCCGTCGGCCCAGAGCCCGACGCGGGGCTCGAACTCACGGACCGCGAGATCGTGACCTGGCTGAAGTCGGACGCTTAACCGACTGCGCCACCCAGGCGCCCCATGTAAGTGTCACTTTAAAAGAGAATACAGAATAAAACCCTAATAAAGTTGGATAGCACCGCAGGGGTGGTGAGTAAATTGAGAGAATATCTGATTAGATTTCAAAATGCCGCTTTTTGATTCGTGGGACTGCTCTCTTCTCCCCGTTTGTCAGCTGTTTTGGTTCAGAGTGAGTTTCTTGGGCTGAAAGGGGCTTTATCTCACTTCTAAGTCCACGTTCACTGGCAGATCGCAGGATATGGTTTAGCATTTGTGCACGTTCTGTTTTGGCAAGGGTTTTGAATTCCTCGTCATTTCCATTGAGAAAGTCAAGTGGAAGGTTTGGCCAAAAATGACCCACAAAGAACCGGAAACCTAGGGGGTTTTCTTTTGGCTTTTATCCCACCAAAAACTGAAAGCTGATCCATTTCCTGGCATGTGTCTATGAGTGCTTGGCGGAGACTGGCCCTCACCCACCCACCTGATAAGGCATATCTCCACGAGGCCGTGTCACAAATGCTGATTGAATTAGTTTCTTGTGAGGCGCCTGGGTGGCTCCGTTGGTTGCGGTCCCACTTGGGATTTCAGTTCGGTGCCCTGTCGTCTCTCTCTTTGTCTCTCTCTCTCTCTCTCTTTCACACACACACACACACACACACACACTAATAAATAAACAAACATTTAAACAAACAAGCATTAGTTTCTGTTTCTGTCAGCATTAGGTTTAGAAACATCCTTTACTGGGAACTTTCCAATAGCAGAGAGATTCGCAGACACCTCCCGTTGGGGACGTTGCTAATCCCACCCTTACTTACATCTCATTGGCGTCTCCCAACAACCGGAAGCTTTGATAAGGAAACTTCTTCATAATTACTGGAAACTATGCCTGGTAGGGGAGCCAGAATACTGGAAGTCTAGTTCTGACTTATCCAATCACTTGGGGAAGTCCCTTCTTTGCTCTGATCCCCATTTCTCTTATCTGAAAGAGTGGATTCAACCAGATACAACATGTCCCACCCAACATCGGCCCCACGAGCTACTTCATGATAAGAGGGCCCTGTGGCCAAGTATGTTTGGAAGACAACGTGACTCATTCATTCCTACCTCGAAGAGATGCACGGCATACCTCAGTATGTTAAAGGCTATGAAAAGGTCTGAAATAAGGAAATCTGTTGGACTTCAAGATATTGCCACCAAAATGATCATGATGTAAGGACTCCGTTTCTGAGAAAAGCCCACTGACATCCTTTAGGTGGGCAGATATCAGACAAGATGATCTCAAAGAATTCTTCCAATTACTGTTTGTTGTTTGTGACTATTTCCCTTTGACAGATGAGAAACTTGGAGACTTAGAACAGATAGCCAAATTAAGATGACATACAAGTGGTTGGTTAAGCCCCCGTTTTATTTTATTTTATTTTATTTTTTATTTTTTTTCCAATATATGAAATTTACTGTCAAATTGGTTTCCATACAACACCCAGTGCTCATCCCAAAAGGTGCCCTCCTCAATACCCATCACCCACCCTGCCCTCCCTCCCACCCCCCATCAACCCTCAGTTTGTTCTCAGTTTTTAACAGTCTCTTATGCTTTGGCTCTCTCCCACTCTAACCTCTTTTTTTTTTTTTCCTTCCCCTCCCCCATGGGTTTCTGTTACGTTTCTCAGGATCCACATAAGAGTGAAACCATATGGTATCTGTCTTTCTCTGTATGGCTTATTTCACTTAGCATCACACTCTCCAGTTCCATCCACGTTGCTACAAAAGGCCATATTTCATTTTTTCTCATTGCCACGTAGTATTCCATTGTGTATATAAACCACAATTTCTTTATCCATTCATCAGTTGATGGACATTTAGGCTCTTTCCATAATTTGGCTATTGTTGAGAGTGCTGCTATAAACATTGGGGTACAAGTGCCCCTATGCATCAGTACTCCTGTATCCCTTGGGTAAATTCCTAGCAGTGCTATTGCTGGGTCATAGGGTAGGTCTATTTTTAATTTTCTGAGGAACCTCCACACTGCTTTCCAGAGCGGCTGCACCAATTTGCATTCCCACCAACAGTGCAAGAGGGTTCCCGTTTCTCCACATCCTCTCCAGCATCTATAGTCTCCTGATTTGTTCATTTTGGCCACTCTGACTGGCGTGAGGTGGTATCTGCGTGTGGTTTTGATTTGTATTTCCCTGATAAGGAGCGACGTTGAACATCTTTTCATGTGCCTGTTGGCCATCCGGATGTCTTCTTTAGAGAAGTGTCTATTCATGTTTTCTGCCCATTTCTTCACTGGGTTATTTGTTTTTCGGGTGTGGAGTTTGATGAGCTCTTTATAGATTTTGGATACTAGCCCTTTGTCCGATGTGTCATTTGCAAATATCTTTTCCCATTCCGTTGGTTGCCTTTTAGTTTTGTTGGTTGTTTCCTTTGCTGTGCAGAAGCTTTTTATCTTCATAAGGTCCCAGTAATTCACTTTTGCTTTTAATTCCCTTGCCTTTGGGGATGTGCCGAGTAAGAGATTGCTATGGCTGAGGTCAGAGAGGTCTTTTCCTGCTTTCTCCTCTAAGGTTTTGATGGTTTCCTGTCTCACATTCAGGTCCTTTATCCATTTTGAGTTTATTTTTGTGAATGGTGTGAGAAAGTGGTCTAGTTTCAACCTTCTGCATGTTGCTGTCCAGTTCTCCCAGCACCATTTGTTAAAGAGACTGTCTTTTTTCCATTGGATGTTCTTTCCTGCTTTGTCAAAGATGAGTTGGCCATACGTTTGTGGGTCTAGTTCTGGGGTTTCTATTCGATTCCATTGGTCTATGTGTCTGTTTTTATGCCAATACCATGCTGTCTTGATGATGACAGCTTTGTAGTAGAGGCTAAAGTCTGGGATTGTGATGCCTTCTGCTTTGGTCTTCTTCTTCAAAATTACTTTGGCTATTCGGTAAGCCCCCGTTTTAGAATCGTAATATGAGTTCCTTTCTTTGACAGCTTTCATCCTAGAAACAATAGGGATTCACATAGCCTGTCTTGGTCCACGTGGCCACATTTATCATTAAGTCTGTATTCCATTGTCTAAGGGATTCCTCCTGGAACCTTCTTCAGGACGGCCATCCTGGAAATAGGGTAAGATTAAGGCAAAAACTGGCAGCTAGGATTAGGACAGGAGGCAGCCCTTGTGTGTCCAGAGCAGGCATCTCTGACTCCCCCACGTTGAGTTAGGTAGACTTTTGTCCACATATCTCTGTCATGACTCTTCTGCATTTTCTTTATAAATTATATGTTTGAAATGTATACGTTCTTTAGAAATCCCTTTAGAATTCAATGCTCCTAGCACAGTTGGTCTCAGCATCACTCTGAGACTGGATGAGTGAGGGAGTGATGCACGCATGAATGAATGAATGAAATACTGATTGAAGCCCTGTCCCTGGTTCGTGGGACAGGACTGAAGGAACTTTGCCAGTGAATCTGAGCCTAAACTGGCTTCTTTTACCTCAATTGTCCACCTCTGGATTTTTTCAGTTATGTTTTGAACTTCACCCGGAGCCATATTTTACCTTGGAGATCTTTTCCATTAAACACAGCACATGGATCCTAAGGGCAGACAAGGTCTTTCTTGGCTGCATCTCCTCTTTTCTAAAGAAGGCTTTGTGTGTGTTTTTCGGTCATTGAAGCCATCCCCCAGATATTTCTGGCCGGGGCGACACCGTGTCAGAAAACACCGCTAGGTACCAGAGATCGGTGGAGTAAATAGAGGAAGCAGAAGGTGCTAGAATTCAAACTCAGTCTTGGAGGTCAGGGGAGGATTTATGGAAGGCAGCTAAACCGGGATCCGAAGGAGACACAGGAGTTAGCAAGAAAGAGCAGAGGTAAGTGGAAGTGTTGCAGACAGAAGGGAGGGCAAGTGAAGAAGTCCGCAGGTGACAACAGACAAGCTATTTTTGGGGGGATGGGAACGTGTTCTGTTCGGCTGGAGCAGAGCTCGTAAGCGAGGTGGGGACGAGGTGGCTGGAGCTATAAGCCCGAGCAGAGAGCAGATAAACGCATGCTGTGCCTGAGCATATTTGGAGGTAACAGGGACCCTGGAGAGTTCCAAGAAGGTATACGAGGAGAACAGACCAACGCTTTAGAAGGTTGGCCCGATCTGCAGTCTGGCTGGGGAGGGGAGAATAGGTGGTGGCAAGACAAAACTCAAGGAGCCTAATTAGGAGCTTGCTACAGCCAGTGAAGAAGGGATTGTGTCATGGGCTGGGCTGGATGGGGAGGCAGGGCGGGGGGGTGGGGAACTGGGGGAATAAGAGACGGTTCGGCTTTGCAGTGTTTTCGGAAGCCGAATCAATCTGATGATTAATTAAATGTGAGGGATGAGCGAGAGAGATGAATTAAGCATGAGTCCCAGTTTTGTGGCCTGACAACCGGGTGGGAATTGATAGATACCACTCATTGATAATGGAAAAACAAGACAAGGCGGAGGTTTTTACTGTTAGGGATTTCATGAGCCGGGATCCAAGTCATCTATTTTCTTCCCCTTCAAAAACCATTGTCAGGGACTGTTACCGCTTACTTGTTTAATGCACTTACCAGTCAGTATACCATAGCCCCGTATATGAAAAAGAATTTAGATTTCATAGGTACAAAAGAACCCATTTATACAACTGTGTATCCACCTACACATGGGTTGGTGGAACCCGCCCAATTCAAGCAAAGAGTTAGCAGTATTTTGAAACAACTAATGGTTCATCAAGTTTTATAAGTGAGGCCACTCGCACCTTTGGGCAGTAATGTAAGCAAAAGAATAAAAATACTTTAGAAAGTCCTGGTGAGCTATTTGGGTTTTATGCATTTTTGATGAGTTGGAAAAGCAGCGAAATAGCTTCTGCTTCAATATGTTACCTCATAACTAAAGAAGTGGTTTCAGGGAGGGACTTCTTTACCCGAGTGGGACGGGGTTATCTGAAATGTATCTCTTTTATTTTTATTTATTTTTTTTTTTAAAATTTTTTTTTCAACGTTTTTTATTTATTTTTGGGACAGAGAGAGACAGAGCATGAACGGGGGAGGGGCAGAGAGAGAGGGAGACACAGAATTGGAAACAGGCTCCAGGCTCCGAGCCATCAGCCCAGAGCCTGACGCGGGGCTCGAACTCACGGACCGCGAGATCGTGACCTGGCTGAAGTCGGACGCTTAACCGACTGCGCCACCCAGGCGCCCCTGAAATGTATCTCTTTTAGAGTGTGACCAGAAGATTGAAGATGCTTAGGGTGGGTGAAACAAGGCACTATTGCAGGAATCTGGAATGTTTTCTCCTGGAAAAGGGAGGGTAGCAGAAAGTGCTCGTGAACATACATATGGCTCGCTGTAGATGACAAAGTGGAGACACATGAGTCGTAGAGTTGGACGTGGATGGACTTTTGCCTCAGACATCCGATAATTGTATGACCTTGGCAGGTCCTTCAGCTACCCTGAGGCCAGTTTCTTCATCTATAAAATGGAGATAATAATTACCTCTGCAAAACTGAATTGGATAATAAAGAGAAGGTGACCACTTGTCAACTCCTACAATTTTATACTTTTACTTCCCTAATCTAATTCCTACCACCCATCTTCTCTTTCTGACCTCATTGCAAGCATCCTTATGACATCTTATATCTATGATCCAATCCTACCCTGACTGAACCCTTGGCCTCTTGTCTTGTTCTCTCCAATCACCAACTATGATGCTCATGGAATGACTTTTCTAAATTCCAAATATAATCCTGTTTTCCATTAGTTAAAAATCCTCTAAAAGCTTTCCTTTAGCTATATAATAAAGTCCAAACTCCTTAGTATATATTCCAGGTCCCTAAATTATCTGGCTCCTCAACTCGGCACTCAAACCACCAACTTGGGCTTCCGCCATATTAAATTATTTGGGATTCCCCAAATTTGACGAGTATTTTTCAGACCACTATGCTTCTGCTCAAGGTTCACCCTTTCCCTGGCATCTCCTTAATCCTCCCCGTTCCATACCCACACTAACATCAAAATCTACTGTGATAGAGAAAATAGGATAATTCACCACCTCCTATCCTTCATTTGGAGATCCAGAGGAAGATTCCATGGTGACAGAAGATGCTGGAGTCATTCAATGGAAGAAGCTTGGGTACCTGAATGGTTCCATGGAGCCCAGACCCTGGCTAGCTGTCAATTAACCAGAAGAGGAATAAGCAGTAAACCTTGATTATATTAAGCCAATGATATCTGAACGTTATTTGTATAACTTTGAGCTTGCCTTAAATAATGATACCTACTCAGATTTCAAGACCTCTTTCGAGGTCACTGTTTGGGCATAAATCCCTGATCTAACACTTTCCCCTTCTAAGGCCAGTCACTGACCCCTGTACATGTTGCTTTGATATTTGTCAATCAGGGAATACGATCGCCCTTTAGCTTATGGTGCTGACTGGGGATTAAATACGATAGCCATGCAAAATATCTGGACCAGAGTGAATACAGAAAAAGTGCCAGCTTTCATTATTATCTCCAATATCATCCCAACCCTGAGACTCTGTAAGTGATGATTTTCAAAACTCAGAGCCCACGATACTGAGACGTGGCCTTATGTCTTTTCCCCCACAGTTCTGACGAAACGGTTTTTTAGGGCACGGACCGTACAAAATCCATGGAACGTTAGTGGAAACAAAAGATCACCTGGAATGCCTTTCGTAAGATTGGTCTGATGAAAGGCCATTCCATCGAATGGCCATCCTGGAGGAGAGAAACTGAAGCAGCAGCTACGAGGGGGAGTGAGACACTGAAGATGAGGCATCATGAGACCAAGTTTTATTGTTCTTCTTAGCCGGCTCCAAACTTGGTCGCTGAAATAACACAGACCACTAACCATCTGCTCCCTAAAAGCCATGACTCATGCATTTCACGCTCTTCAAATCTGGCGCTTAAAAAATCATCAAGTGTGCACGGTTGTTCCTACCGATTTTGTCTGTAGCACTTCCGGTTGTTGTATAGTCTTTCAACACCTGTTGGGATGTTTTGCTACCTGGCCAACTGAGGTTAGAATTAACTCAGTTTCTGTGGTGCCATGGAAAGAGCACAGCCCTTGGTAAAACACGCTTGCTTCAAATCTTGGATCCGTCCTTTATTATCTATTCGAAACTGGACCATTTACCCTACCTCACTGAGCCTCCGTTTCACCACTTACAAGATGGGGGTAATGATACCTATCTCGCTGTATTTTTGTAATAATTGGAGACAATACAAGATAACTCTCATGATAGGCACTCAATAAGCAATAGTGTGATATATATCCATAGATGTTGATGGATATATTATTCTCTTCTCCCATTTAGATTCTATAGATAGCTAAATATCATAAGGCTTATGCGCTAAACAACCAGGCAAAGTTTTATTCGCAACATCTTCAAAATATTTCAGAACAACATTCTGTGTATTGAGTGCTTCACTGTGAATCCTGGCATATACTCCCCTTTACATAGTTCTATTTATTTACTCACCAAAGAAAGCAGGTTGAGTTGGGCTATGAATGAGCTAGGACTTGGGGTTATCTATGAGAAGTAGAGACCCCCAAAGTAGTGGGGATTAGATTAGATTATTAGAGCAGTCCAGTAGATTATTAGATTAGATTAGTAGATTAGATTAGATTATTCTCTTTCATATGAAAGAAGTTTGAGGATAGATGGTTTTCATGACTGTGATAACGGCTCAAAGGTGTTATCAAGAATATAGTTTTCCATTTTTCTTCCTCACCATCCTAGGGTATTAATTCCATTTTCAGTCAACTCCATGGTTATATATGGCATCTAGGCCTTCAACCATTACATTCATAATGTGAGTTGTAAAAACTCAAAAGGCAGAAAGGCTGAAAGGGCACGCTCCAAGATGAGTCAGCTCACTTTAAGCAGCCTTTCTGGAACTTCCGCATAATGCTCACTTATACTCATTGGCCAGAGCTTGCTCGAATGGCTACCACTAGCTGCAAAAGGGTCTAAAAATTATAGGTTTTCATTTCTGGGTGTTAGTGTTCCACACTAAAAAGTTAGGTTTCTATTACTAAAAAGAAATGTGAGAAGGCATGTGGGGGGAAGGTAGCGAGTATCTACTGGATACTTCCAGTATCTACTGGAAGGATAATCCACCAGTCCTGAGAGGGTTTAACCCAGGCACCGACTTTAGCTGATGTATACAGGCTCCTCAGAGCAGAGGGTTGAGTGGGATGCTAACGCCATAAAGCAAGACCCTGGGAAAAGAGGACCATCATTGGTTGGGTGCCCCTCTGGGGGCAGACTGGGGACGGGTGACAGCAGTCACACTATGGCTTTGCTATCCCGAGCTTACCCCAGAGGAGCAGAGGGATATCAGGCTGAATGCCTTGGGGAGAGCAGATGTTTGCACACGATAATGATGGCAGACACTTGTGATACGCTTCCCAAATCATTTTCTTATTGGACCCCCCTCCCCTCTGCCAGAGAAGATGGAATGGGCAGAGATTATTCTCGTCTGCATTTGGCAGTGGAGAAAATAAGCTCAGCTGGATGGAGCCAATGCGTAAGGTCACATAGCCCCCAAGAGGCAGACCTACGTTCAGCCTCCTGACTGCACGTTCTTATATTGGACTTGACAAGCACTCAGAAGCAGTGTGACTTTGGGGTCAGACAAAGGTGGGCTCGAATCCATGTTCCACCCCACAGGATCTTTTGGGTTTTACGTGCAGTGATAACAACATTTGGGGGGAGGAGGGTCCACGGTTCCAGGAGTGTTCTGTGCAGAGACCCTTGTGAACACTACCGCAAATGGGATATAATACGTTTCAAACCACTCACATAACCCCCTCGTGGGAGGCCTTGGGAGGCTCCACTGGGAGGCTAGTGGGCTGCTTGCTCCCATGCCGCTACCGATAGGGTTCAATGTCAGTGAGGAGCAAACTCATTAGCGGTATGTGATAGGCATACCGGTTAGAAGGATTGGGGCTGCAAGTGACAGAGAGTGCAAATCAAGATGGCTTGGGGCCAAAGGATACATCTTCTCTCACATAATGAGAAGCCCAAAGGTAGAGAGGCTTGCACGTGCTCCTGGACCACTTCTCTATGATGGTCTTGGCTGCATGTATTGGCTGCATTCCCTGAAGGTTAAGATGCTCTAGAGGTTCCAGGCATCACTTTCAGACATACCATATTCAGAGGCATAAAGGTACCATCTTCTGCTTTTTCTTTCTTTGGAATAGGATATTCTTGTCTAGAAGCCCCAGGGCAAAGCAGCCTACTCACATGCCTATTGGTTAGCTGATCATGGGCAAGGAGATTTGGTTTCCCTGATTGGCTCATGCTAGTTGGGATACAGCAACGAGAGTGGGATGTGGCCAGCTTGCCATGAAGCATGTGGCTGTAGGGTGGGTTCTGGGTTTTTTTATTGTTTATTTTATTTATTAGAGAGAGAGAGAGAGCATGCGAGCTGGGAAGGGACACAGAATAGGGAGACAGAGAATCCCAAGCAGGTTCTGCACAGCCAGCCCCTAAGCAGGTCCCACACTGCCAGCGCAGAGCCCGACTGGAGGCTCCAATGCTCGAACCGTGAGATCGTGGTCTGAGCCGAAATCGAGAGTGTGGTACTTAACCAACTGAGCCACCCAGGTGCTCCTGGTGGGTTCCATGAAGATGTGGGGACTGGTGTTATGGGTAAACAATAGGCAATGAACAGGAAATCTACAGGTGGATTTCTGCTGACAGCTAACTTCCCCATGCCCTACACTGCTGCATCTGTCTGAATCAGCACGGAGTCAATTTCCAGCCTATTGGAGCCTTTCGGTCTTGTTACACTGTGTGTGTGTGTGTGTGTGTGTGTGTGTGTGTGTGAGAGAGAGAGAGAGAGAGAGAGAGAGAGAGAGAGAGAGGTAAAAAAAAAAAAACAACTCCTGGGGATAATACACGGAACCTACTAACATCAGCTCTATGTGACCACCGTATCTTGTTTTCTTATTATAAATAAAATTAAAATTCCACCTGAAAGTCATTAGTCACAAATCTCTGTATCTCTCTGTTCTGTAAGACAACTATTCCAGTAAGACAATTATTCCAAATCCAAGCAAGGTCAAAAAGAAGGCATTAGCTGATTTGGGATAAAATAATATAATGTATTCAAGTATTTTTTTTTCACTATGTAAGTTGCAGAATAAAGTCGCTGTATAATTAGTACATCAGTGACTCATCGAAGAGGTTGAATGTTGTTTTTCTTTCATTTTTTTATTAGGACTTTCCAATAGCTGGTGGGTAGGAAGCAAGCATTTCCAACAGGTTTTAAAGCAATATTTTACGGGTTTTCATTTAGTGCGGACAAACGATGGACACATGCATCCTTTGCAGTATGCATGCATCATAAGCAGTATGATGTCTTAACAGAGCAACTAGACTGAGGATCAGTTCTAGGACTGGGGGAGTTATCTTGAGTCACAACCCATTTAATCTAGTCTATTCTCTTGGTCACTTTTTTTTTTTAATTTTAGAGAGAGATCGAGAGAGGACGAGAGGGGGAGGTGGGCCAAGGGAGACAGAGGGAGAGTCTCAGGCAGGCTCTACACTCCACGCAGAGCTCAATGAGGCACCAAATCCCATGACCTTAGGATCATGACCCGAGCTGAAGTCAAGAGTTGGACGTTGAACCGACTGAGCCGCCCAGGCGCCCCTCTCTTGGTCACTTTCAGAGTGTTCATCAACATGTGGGCTCCTTGAGAGCAGATGCTATGTCCTAGTGAGCTCGGCATCCCCAAGCATTGCCTGCCATAGGATCTGGTCCATGCCAAGTGCTGAACTGAACTTAGAAATGTCACTCACGTCTCCTTGATAGTTCTGTTTCCATGTCTCTCTTATCCTTAGCTTATTGTGCATATATCAACATACATTTATTTTCCACACCTGCCCTTTTCCCTGAGTCTGCGTCAGGTGATATAGAGAGTCAAAGCAATGGAGAATCTTGTTATTTGACCTCAGAGGATAGGGGGCTATTTATCTTTATGTGGCTGGGTAACAAATAAGTTTTGCAAAGACCGACAATTACCCCCACTTCTGCTGAGCGGGTAAAAGGGAAGAAGGAATTGAACGATCTTGCCCAAAGCCACCAGGGACACAGTGACGCTAGACCAGAATTTCACTGAATAAAGGACATTCTGTTACTGATGGTATGTGTTGTGGTCTGAGAGTCCCAGGAAAGTTCTCAGTTAAAGGATGCATCGTGCCTAGTGATGCCTGAAATTTTGCCGTCAGTGTTAGGTCCCTTGGCACTAGGTTTCGGATTTGGCATTATGGTTGCATGGTACTTTTTAGTTTACAAACTACTTTATACATCATCTCATGTGACGCTCCCAGCAGCAGGGAGGAATGGGTAGGGTGGGCTTCATTAACCCTCTCTTGGAGATTAGGACACTAAAATCACAGAGCTTCAGTAAATTGGAAAGCCAAGGGGCCTTGAGAGCTATGGATATGTTGACTTCAAATTAAACAATGCTCTGTTCACTGCCTCCCACACCCTGTGAACTTTTCCCTTCCCTATTTCCACTAGATGGAATTAATTCTTCCATGATCTGTGTTCTATCTACTACAACTGACAGATCTTGGCATTATAGCATTTGACTGGCTCTGCTTTATTTTCATAGAATCTTAATACTTTTAGGGATCTTTTTAAAAATTATTTCTTAACCTTTCTTCATTGTTGAGAGAAAAAGAAAGAGAGCACAAGTGGGGGAGGGGCAGAGAGAGAGAGAGAGAGAGAGAGAGAGAGAGACAGAATCCGAAGCAGGCTCTAGGCTCTGAGCTGTCAGCACAGAGCCTGATGCAGGGCTTGAACCCACAAACCATGAGATCACGACCCGAGCTGAAGTCGGAGGACGCTTAACCAACTGAGCCACCCAGGCGCCCCAATACTTTTAAGGATCTTCAAGTCAGGCCCAAATCGACACCCGCTGCTTGGATTCCAAGAGTACCATCCTTTACAAGGAGTCATCTGACTTCTAGGATACTTCCATTGATCAGGATCTCACTACCTCTTGAGGCAGCCTGCTTCCTTAAGAAGCGCTCTTATAAAGCTCTCCATTTTAGACAAGGGCTTTGCTTTCTCTGGGAGGATGTGAACTCTTTGCAGACCAGGCTGGGTGTCCTTATCATTCCTGCATCTTACCCACCTCCTCCTGTCATAGCAGAAGCTCCAGAAAAGTGTGTGGAATGAATAAATCGGGATGAATGGTTGGACGAGTTTCTAGTAAAAGCTCCAAACAGTTGTGTCTAGTATCTTTCAGAAGCTATTGACCTGCCACCCAAGGCGTTTTTAGCTGCTAATTTATTTTCCTCCGGTTGGGGTTTGGGAATCCCTAATGCAAATATTTTTGAAATACACAGCACAAGCCACCGGTCGGGCCTCTCGTAAACCGGATGCATATCTGAGTGCGAGGGGATGGGAGGTATGAAAGTCTAAAACAGACGCAGCAGCCAGCAGCAGGGAGATATAAACTGATAACCGGCTGCGGGGAGATCACAGTTAAGCCAGGAGGAAAACAAGGCTGTTGTTCCATACTGGCAAGGAGCAGGCAACGGCGGTTTGTTGGAGGGGGCAGCACGTAGTGGGAAGGCAGAGGTGGGGCCCCCTCGTGGGTTAAACTCGTGCCGGCTGTCACCGACTGCACGTGCTTGAGTCCTGGCTCTTCGCTTACCAGCTGCACGTCCCGGGGAAAACCACCCATCCCTCTGTCATCCAGTTTCCTACGCAGCAAATAGAGATTAAATGAGTTAGTGTCTGCAAAGCACCTCGGTCAGCACGTGGCATCTAAGTTACCTTTGGGACGGGATTGGTGGTCAGGCGGCCAGGGTTCTAGCCCCGGGTGTGCGTCTAACTAGCTGTGCGAGCGGGTCCCCTGAGTGCTTTTCTCGCGTCGTCAATAATATGGGGATGATAATGTACTGCACGGCATAGCGATGGCCATTAAATGAGATGAATCCATTATCCTGTTCTAATTGTCAGCTGCTCTGAGATGCGGAGAAAGCGGGTGGTGGCATATTCCTCCTGCGTCTTGGAGATAGCCACAGCTCTTGCCAGGATATCTGGGAATTCCTGGAGTGTTTGCATCCGTGGTACCACCTGGGGCGCAGGGTTCCTGCATCCTTGAGAACTGGCTCCGGGCCGTCATGTCGACCCCGATGGTTTTCTTCTGTTTTTCCAAAAGTCACAAATAGTTCTCTTTCCAGGTACTCGGGAGTTAAGGAGACACTGATACTGATTTGAAACGTGTGTGCGTGTATGTGTGTGTGTGTGTAAGGGGAAATCCACACCCACGGCTCCTAGCCTCCCCCCATGCACATAGCCTTCCTCTGCTGTCTTCTCTTCGCCTTACAACCCCCAGATTGGCAAGGAGCCCCCAAATTATTCCCTCTTCTAGAAAGAGTCATTGATCTCTTCTCAGATATGTTGGCACCAGCTGACGTTCGAGACTGGGACCCCGTCCCCATCCTAAGCATTTATTAAGGGATCTTTTTTTTTTTTCAGCGAAAGACACAGCCTCCCTTTCACAGTTCGTCAAGTTAACTGGTAAGTCTATAAAATCTGACTGGGTCTTCAACACATGTTACTTCACCCAGATTCGTTTTCAATTTACTAACTGTCCCTCACTCCCGATCTCTTTCTTCTCGTGCGCTGATAGGCCGCCATGTCTCTGAATTCTCCTCCGTGAAGAATGGAGACACATCACCCGCGACACTGGTGACGCTGCACAGTTCAGCCATCTCCCACAGGAAGCCAGGATAAAAGTCCCCCCAACTTGAGCCGAACCCTGACTCAGGCCCAGCTGACACAGATAACAAGGGGTCTTGCTCCGAACTGAGGATCTAAAGAGGTCTGAGGAACAAAGGAGCCAATCAGGCAATAAATACATGAAGAGGAGTTCTCCAAGTGCAGAGGGAAAGAGGAAGCAAAAAACTAGTCTGAACATTTCTTTCCAGACTTCAACACCCCTCTTATCATGCTCTGGCAACCCCCCAAAGGCCAAGCTTCCCATCCATGCAGGGAAGAAAACTGACAACCTTTTCTTTCCTTTTCTTTTCTTTTCCTTTCCTTTCCTTTCTTTTCTTTTCTTTTCTTTTCTTTTCTTTTCTTTTCTTTTCTTTTCTCTTTTCTTTTCTTTTCGTCTCTTTTTTCTCTTCTCTTCTCTTCTCTTCTCTTCTCTTCTCTTCTCTTCTCTTCTCTCCTCTCCTCTCCTCTCTTCTTCCCTTCCCTTCCCTTCCCTTCCCTTTTCTCCTCTCCTCTCCTCTCCTCTCCTCTCCTCTCCTCTCCTTTCTCTTCTCTTCTCTTCTCTTCTCTTCTCTTCTCTTCTCTTCCCTTCTCTTCTCTTCTCGGGCACAATATAGTGATTCAGTAATTCCATACTCAGTGCTTCTCATGGTCAGTGGGCTCTTAATCCCCATCACTCCCCTTCACATCTCCCCTCTGGGAACCCCCCCCCCCCCAACTCTCTATAGCTAAGAGTCCATTTTTTGGGCTATCTCTCTGTCCCCTCTCCCCACTTAGTTTGTTTTGTCTCTTAAATTCCACATATAGGGGCGCCTGGGTGGCTCAGTCAGTTGAGCGCCCGACTTCGGCTCAGGTCATGATCTCACAGTTTGTGAGTTCGAGCCCTGCCTCGGGCTCTGTGCTGACAGCTCGGAACCTGGAGCCTGACTCGGATTCTGTGTCTTCCCCTTTCCCTGCTCTTCCCTCACTCATGCTCTGTCTCTCTCTCCTTCAAAAATAAATAAACATTAAAAAAGTTTTTAAAAAATTCCACATTTAAATGAAATCACACGGTATTTGTCTTTCTCTGAGTGGCTTGTTTCACTTAGCATCATACTCTCTAGGTCCATCCACGTTGTCGCAAATGGCAGGGTTTTGTTCTTTTTTTATGGCTGAATTATATACCTCTCTCTCTATGTATCACATCTTCTTTATCCATTCCCCAGCTGATGGACACTCAGACTGCTTCCATATCTTGGCTATTGTGAATAATAGAGCAAGAAACCTAGGGTGCGTATATCCCTCCTAATTAGTGTTTTCAGATTCTTTGGGTAAATACCCAGTAGTGTGATTGCTGGCTTATAAGGTAATTCCATTTTTACTTTTTTTGAGGAGCTTCCCCATACGGTTTTCCCCAGTGGCTGCCCCAGTTTGCGTTCCCACCAACAGTGCACGAGGGTTCCTTTTTCTGCGTAGCCTCGCCAGCAGTTATCGGTTTTTTGTGGTTTTGATTTTAGCCATTCTGACAGGTGTGAGATGACATCTTATTGTGGTTTTGATTTGCATTTCCCTGATGAGTGATGCGGAGCATCTTTTCACGTGTCCATTGGCCATCTGGATGTCTTCTTTGGAGAAAATGTCTGTTCATGTCGTCTGCCCATTTTTAATTGGATTCTGTTTTTTGGTGTTGAGTTGTAGGAGTTCTTTATTCAAAGGGCTTTTTAAGACCCATAAAGCCTCATGAATGGAGATCATTATTATACCATTTTCCTCTTCATCTCTGCAGAAGCCTCTGGGATGTCTTCCCAAATGAACTTAAGACTTGTCTCATTTTTATTGAGTGTTTATTTTCTGAATGGCAGGCTCTGCAAGATTCCATTTAACTCTGGCACCAATCTTAGGAGGAACACATTTTTTCTTCGTTGTGGGGCTGGGGCCTCTCAGGAAATCAGTGGCAGCGAGAGGCCAGTGGTGTGCCTGAGGGCACACGGTGGTGATCTGACCCCAGCTCTGCTCCGAGGGAAAGTGCCGGCCGCTAAAGCCATCCTGTCTCTGATGCCCCACCGGCCTTTCTACCACTCACACTGGCTGGGCTGGGCTGGGCCCACCAGTGCTCAGGTTCCCTTGCCTGGACTTTCCACGTTGAGGGAAGAAATGGTTTCATCAGCTTTTTAACTGATTTGCATGAATCACTCCTGAACACAGGCTCTCCAGGTTCTGAATGTGGTTTATGAACTTGAGCTGCCTTCCTTCTCAGCAAACTCTGCAGCTCTCGCAGTTGGGGGGAGCACGGGGGAGCCTCCGGTCTGAGTCCCTCCTTCCACCCTCCTGCTCCGCCCGGCTCCCTTCTTCCACTTGTGTTTCCGCTTCTCTGGATCTGTATTTTCCTCTTCCCGCTCGCATCCCCGTGTGCCTGTCCTTGATCTTGCAGCCGAAGCTCCTGGAGCCACTGGCTCTGAAGCCGAGGGAGGTTCTGCCCATTGGGGAACTGAGCTCTGCCTCACACACTGGCACACGGCTTGCACTCCCCTCGGGGAGCACGGGCGTGTGCCGCTCCGGTGCACCAGGGGCTGTGGACCCCAGGAGAGACCCAGGCACGCGCGTTCTAATAGCAGGGGTGTTTTCGTGGAAAGAGCATCTTGCAGCTCATTCCACTTTTGTTTTAACCCAGGATTGGTTGACTGCCTAGTGTGTGCTTAGGTTACCCAGATTATTATTATTCTTATTTTGGGGGCATAAATACTGTGCGGCTCCCTCCATAGCAGAACTAATAAGGATACTGGGGGAAGGGCGAAGAGAGCAGGGATGAGGGGAACAGAGGTAAAGGAGATGGGTTTGGGAACACATTTTGGACGCCCGGGTCATGTGTGCAAGTTGCAGAGAGTGTGGGATGGGGGAGTGGCCCTGGGAAGGTGCAGGGGTGTGAAGGGGGCTTCTGGAGAAGCGAGGTCCATCGGGGGTTATAAAATCCCACCTACTGGAAAGGGAGGTTGAGAGAATGGGAACGGAACACTTTGACGTGATTATTTTGATGATAGGGGTTTGCAAATCTTTGGAGGCGGCCTGAAACAGAAACCCCTTCAAACCTTCAGCTTTTATTTCTACCGTAAAGACACGTGTCTTTTTTGTTTTTTAAGTCTATTTATTTATTTTGAGAAAGAGAGAGAGAGTGGGAGGGGCAGAGAGAGAATCCCAAGCAGGCACCGTGCTGACAGTGTGGAGCCCGACTGACCCGGGGTTTGAGCTCACAGACCCGGGAGATCGTGACCTGAGCCGAAACCAGGAGTCGGTCGCTTAGCTGACGGAGCCACCCTAGCGCCCCAGGCACGGTGTCTTCAGACGTCTCCACATCCTTGTGTCGTGCTTCATCCCTTGCTGGCAGCCGGAGCCTGCCAACCCCCCAGTTGATTATGCCAAAAACGTCCTGCTCCGGGAATAACACTTCCATGAGCAGAGAGTGCTTTTATAGCACGCCGAGATGAGTTCAGGTAAATAAAAATTTCCCACCGCTTTGCTCTACCTGAAGCAGCTGAATTCTTCTGTGTGTCTCAGCATCCTGGGAGGCTTGTGGGGAAGCATCGACAAGGCAGCCGTGACAGCTCCTTGACTTGAAGTCTATTTTGTCTGATAGAAGCACAGCCGCCTCTGTTCCCTTTTGTTCCCAGTTGCATGGAACGTCTTCTTCCACCCTTTCGCTTCCAGCGTATGTACGTCCTGAAATCGAAACCAAGTCTCTTGCAAATAGCATTTAGTTGAATTTGTATTTTTCGTCCGTCCAGGTGCTCTGTATCTTTTGATTGGGGAGTTTCATCCATTTACATTTAAAGTAATTATTGATAGGGAAGGGCTTCTTGTTTCCATTTTGTTAATTGTTTTCTGTCTGCCTTGGGGCTCCTCTGTCCCTTCCTCCCGTCTTGCTGTTTTCCTTTGTGTTCCATTGATTTTTTTTTTTTTTATTGATGCGCTTTGATTCTTGTCTCGTTTGAAGCTTTTGTGTATGTTCCACAGGTACATTCTTTGTGGTTACCATGGGGCTTACATAAAACATCTTACAGTTATAAAAGCCTATTTTAAGTTGATAGCAACTTAACTTTACAAGAGACAAAAAAGAGACATTGTATAATGATAAAAGGGTCAATTCGCTGAGAAGATATAACAATTGTAACTATGCATGCACCTACCATCAGAACACTTAACATACAAAGCACACATTGGCAGAACTGAAAGAAAAGATATATAGCAATACAATAAGGATAGGGGACCTCGACACTCCACTTTCAATAATGGACGGGACATCCAGACAGAAAATTAATAAGCAAACAGAAGACTTGAACAACGCTATAGACCAAGTAGACCTTAACAGACATATACAGAGTGTTCCACAACCGATTATACATTCTCACGTGCATCTGGAAAAAAGGAAGCCTAAAGTTAGCAGGAGGAAGGAAATAATAAAAACTAGAGCAGAAAGAAATGAATTAGAACACAGAAACACGGTAGAAAAAAAAAACCAACAAAACAAAGAGCTGGTTAAACATTAAAAAAGAAATTCTACCATATGCACCAGCGTGGATGAACCTCGAGGATGTTACGCGAAGTGAAATAAACCAGTCGCAGAACGACAAATACTGCATGGCTTCACTCACCTTGCGGTATCTGAAATAGTCAAAGTCCTAGAAGCAGAAGGTGGAATGAAGGTAGCCAAGGGCTGGAGGGCTGGGGGAGGAGGTGGCCAGAAGGGTAGCAAGTTCCAGTTACGTGAGATGAGTAAGTTCCGGATAGCTACTGTCCAACACTTCCTATATTAACTATACCATACTGAACATTTAAAATTTTGTGGAGAGGGGCGCCTGGGTGGCTCAGTCGGTTAAGCGGCCGACTTCGGCTCAGGTCATGATCTCGCGGTCCGTGAGTTCGAGCCCCGCGTCGGGCTCTGTGCTGACAGCTCGGAGCCTGGAGCCTGTTTCAGATTCTGTGCCTCCCTCTCTCTCTGACCTTCCCCCATTCATTCTCTGTCTCTCTCTCTCAAAAATGAATAAACGTTAAAAAAAAATTTTTTTTTAAAAAATAAAATTTTGTGGAGAGTAGATCTCATATTATTGGATGTTCTTATCAGAATAAAAACAAAATGAAACAAGTAACCCCGAGAAACGGGAAAGTGACGTTGTAGCTAAATGTGTTTCCTTTGCAGGAGAAAGGCGGGGCGTTCCGACCCAAAGATCTTTAAAAGGGTGTGTGGTTACAAGTCTCAGTTCCTCCTCCTGCTAGTTCTGAATCATTAGAAAAGTAATTTTATCTTTCTGACCTTCGATTTCTTCAGTCTATCAGGTGGGAACAAGCTGATCCTCCTGGTTTGTGTCACAAGATTGTTATTAATGTAGTGTACTTGGTAAATCCCAAAGTCTTTGGAAAGATCCACCATCTAATTTGGTCCGGAAATTCTCTTCTCTTCTCCCTCATGAAAATTCCAAGGTTCAGAGTGGTTCGGTGCAAAGCTCAAGGTGACGCAGCTAGCAAATAAGGGAGCTGAAATTGAGATCCCAGGTTTTCTGGTCTCTTGGAGAGTGCTTTTCTCAGTAAAGGGCTTCTGTGTTGTATGATGCAAGGAAGAACAGGGCCCTCTCCCAAGACATTTTCTTAATCGCCCTGTCATTATTTCTGAAATTTCTGATAGTAGGGTTCAATCTTGATCAGTTTTCTGGAGACGTGTGCTTCCTTACAAGGTTAAGACATTTGAAGGGTGGAAGTTGGGTTCTGGCTTAGCAAGGCACCCTAGAAATCTCTGTGTGTGTGTGTGTGTGTGTGTGTGTGTGTACATGCCTGTTTTTAAAGATGTTATTCCTCTTTAAGGGGAGGGTACAAGAGAAGTAGGTGGATTTGGGGTTTCCCTCTCCCCTCATTTTTTTCATGGTAATTACTCACCAAGGAATGAAGAAAATGATTGAGAAATATTCCACGTGTAATTGGGCACTTTTGTTTGGAGATAGACTGCTGAGCAGATCTTACATCAGATACACGAGCCACAAACTAGCTTATATACAGAGAACCCACGTACAATAAGAGTACAGATCACATCTTCCATGGGAACAAAGAAACTTTCCTTCCAGAGACGCTTGAAACTATCGTCTTGGCCAGAGAACCCATGGTTTCATCTTTTGGAATCGTTTATTCTCATGAGCTCTCAGAAGTAGGATCTTATGGGTAAGATTCAACCCTTGCCAGGATTTTAAAAAGATCACAACCCTATATAAAGCCAATATTCTTATCAGGGGAACAGTCCATTTATTACACATCCCCTCATCCCAGAAAATCACACAGAATTCACTTTTCCTTTATGTTTTTTTTTAATGTTTTTTCATTTTTGAGAGACCGAGAGAGACAAAGCAGGAGCAGGAGAGGGGCAGAGAAGAAGGGAGACATAGAATCCCAAGGAGGCTCCAGGCTCTGAGCTGTCAGCACAGAGCCCGATGCGGGGCTTGAACTCAGAAACAGTGAGATGGTGACCTGAGCCGAAGTCAGATGTTCGATTGACTGAACCACCCAGGCGCCCCCACAACTTTTCACTTATGAAGATCTCAACGATACTGTTGAAAAATTCTTAATTTTTCCCTGTGCCGGTCCTGCCGTGAAGGTCTATTTTATAGATGCCTGTGGGCATCTAGTTCCAAGGGTCACCCACAGTGTCTGAAGCTAGAGGATGGATGGAAATGGATGAAGAAATTCAGAGATTTTCCCAGAGAGCTTGGGGTGGCTGGAGGAACATCAAAACGCTGCTAGAGAGAAGCGGACAGGTGACTTCAGATTGAATGAATCCCTTAAAATGTTCAGGGTGTAAAACATTAATGGAACCAGTGCTTGGCCCCACAAGCATTTCTGATTTTTTTTTATGGACGCCACAACATTTGAAAAATAGTTAAGCAGTGTTTAACGACCTGGAAAAGCTGTGCTGTTCACCCAATCCCGTGTCATTGGTGAAGTGCTCAGAAGAGCCCCTGACAGAATAGCACAACTGCAGGGACTCCATTAAGGGAGGCCTCTTAGAGGATCTTGCAGAGGGGGTGGGAATGAAAAGCTGAGTAAAGAGTCTCATCAGGGAAATGAAAACACTGCGGAAGTGTTTCCATATTGAATTGAGTCGCATTAGTCACTCCCCTGGAAAGGGTTCCAGTGTTACCAGCCGAACAAAGGAAGAAGGTGTCGAAAATACGAAGATTACAGTCTGTATTATAACGACCGCCACGCGGAGAGAATTGCCCATCTGCTTTGATAGTGACCTAGTCTGGGGTTTCATAAACAAGGATGAAAGTTGGGATATACTGAATCTACCTAGTAGGATCAAAGGGAAGATGTGGAAAGGATGGGGCAAGGAAGGAGCGAGATGAGCCTTGCGAGCCTGCTGCGTCCTGGGCCCTGGGCCGAACGCGCTCATACATTTTTTCATCGTAATATTAATTTCTGTTAAACACCGCATCTATTTTACAGATCAGCAAATTAGAGATGACAGCGTTGAAGAATTTGCATAAGGCCACACTGCTGATAAATGGCAGTACCTCGACTCGAATCCTGGTCTATTTTATTCCAAAGCACACGCTTAAGAAAAAAAAAAAAATGAATAATTGCGCGATGGATTCTCCTTTTGTGAAAATCTACCTAATCTTGTAAGTTCAGGTCTCCCTATGTGGAGCCTCACATACATCTGCTTCCAGAAGGCTTGTAGACCAGTCCCATACCTTCTGTAGATACCGGGATATATGATATAGTCACATATACGTATATGAAGTAAGACTGAGAAATCTGTTAAACTGTTTTCTAGACTTACAGATCTCTTAGCTTCTTTATCAATTATTCTCTCTCTCTCTCTCTCTCTCTCTCTCTCTCTCTCTCTCTCTTTTCCAAGATAAAGGAGGAAGAAACTCTGAGCTGGGATCCATGCCTTGGCTGAGCCATGTCTAGCTTCATGGGTAGTTTTATGAGTAGTTCACATAACATTTCTTTTTGTTGTTGTTGTTTTTTCTTAATTTACCTTCAAGTTAGCTAACATATAGTGTAGTATTGATTTGGGAGTAGAATTTAGTGATTCCTCACTTACATACAACGCCCAGCGCCCATCCCAACAGGTGCCCTCCTTCATGCCCATCACCCATTTAGCCCATCCCTCCACTCCCCTCCCCTCCAGCAACCCTCTGTTTGTTCTCTGTATTTAAGAATCACTTATAGGGGGAACCTGGTGATTCAGTGGGTTAAGTGTCCGATTCTTCCTTTTGGCTCAGGTCTCCCAGTTGTGGGACCAAACCCCACATGCTGAGTATGGAACCTGCTTAAGATTCTCTCTCCTTCTCTCTTTCTGCCCCTCTCCACCACTAGCGCGCACGCTCTCTCTCTCTCTCTCTCTCAGAATAAATAAATATTAAAAAAAGAGAGCCTCTTATGGTTTGCCACCCTCTCTGTTTTTTTATCTTATTTTTTCCTTCCCTTCCTCTATATTTTTCTGTTTTGTTCTTAAATTCCATATATGACTGAAATCACACGATACTTGTCTTTGACTGACTTCTTTCCCTTAGCATGATACATTCTAGTTCCAACTATGTTGTTGCAAGTGGCAAGGTTTCATTCTTTTCGATCACGGGGTAGTTTCCCATCGTGCATATATATACCGCACGTTCTTTCTCCATAACATTTCTTAGGGAGCATTTTATAAACTGCAAGATAACATAACATTTGTCACAAAGATCAAGTAAGATAGCCCAAAGTGATCAACTGAATCAACAAATTCCTATTGTGACTCATTTGTTAAGGTCCTCATAAGTGCTTTGTAAAGTTTATTTATTTTGAGAGAGAGAGCGCACGTGCCTGGGAGAGAGTAGGGTAGGGATAGAGAGCAAGGGAGACAGAGAAAACCCCAAGCAGCCTCCTTGCTATCAGCACCGAGCCTGACATGGGGCTCTAGTCCACGTGAGCTCATGACCTGAGCCGAAATCAAGAGTCAGGGGCTTAACTGATGAAGCCACCCAGTCGCCTCGGTCATATTGCTTTTTACACAGGGAAATTTTGGTATATGCCTAAAAACCTGTTACACTGAAAATTGAGGATGATTGAAAATTTGTATGGCCTTCTGGAAATCTTCATCTCTCTATATGTTGGGTGTAGTCTGAAAATTAATGGGGGGGGCGCTTGAGGGGATTCGTGGACCCCTTGATATTGGTATTCAGAATTGTGTGCCTATGTGGTTTCTGGGGAGAGGGTGCACAGCATTCGATAGATTTCCAACAGAAGCCTGTGACTACAAGAATGGTTACAAAGGGCCGAGGGTCGAGTTACACAGTCCCAGAGGCTGTTGGGCCTCCGGTTTGAGGGCACCGAAAACTGCATGGACTTTATCTGGCAAGATCAGCCAGGGAAGCAGAAACCACCCGGTGTATTTCAACAAAGGGAATTTAACATAGGAAAGTCGTCAGACTGGTTTTAGAGAGTCGTACAGAGAAAAGAAATATTTGAATATTTCAGAGGCAATAAATGCTGAGGGTAGCCATTACCACTAGAGACGGGCAGGGGAACGAGAGAGGTTAGGGTAACAGAATCTCGGAGCCCAGAGGAGGGGCCCAAGAAAGCCCAAGAGGCCCACGGAGACTGCCCTAAGAAGTGAAGAGAGGAGGTCCATGCCGGACCGACTACCACCTTGGTGACTGACCACAGCACAAACAGGAGAAGGATCCCTTCCTCCTCATTTCTTCTAACCTCCCTCTGGTGCCCCCTATCGGCAGATTCCAGCAGGAAGCCAGGAAGTTGACAAAGACGTTTAGGGAATGTCACATCCTTCTGATGTTCTCTTAGAGTTCGGTGTCAGGGCCAGTGTTACAGCTTAGTGATTTACTGGGACTTAGGAATGGGGGTGCTTGGGTATTCTCAGCACTCCGGGTGGCTTCACCAGACATGAGTGCTGAGACTGGAGTATAGGAAGTAGTTCAAGAAGCCATGTGGTCAAGGTGAACGTAGAAGAGTAAACTTTTCTGAGTAAGAAAGGTGGAAGGAGTAAAGCTGGGCATTCGAGACAAGGCCAAAGAATAAGCAATTTTTCTTGCAATCCTTCTTGCCAAAGACTCTAAAAAATCAGATATGCTGGTGGTGTATGTCTGGTCTAGGAAAGCAAATCACCAGACTCAACTTGATCCTTAAACTTCTAAGCTTTGTGCTCTTTTTTTTTTTAAAGTTTTAAAAAATATTTATGTATTTTTGAGAGAGAGAAAGAGAGAGAGAGAGAGAGAGGCAGAGAGAGAGAGAGGGAGACACAGAATCTGAAGCAGGTTCCAGGCTCTGAGCCGTCAGCACAGAGCCTGACGCGGGGCTCGAGCCCATGAATCGTGAGATCATGACCTGAGCCAAAGCCAGATGCTTAAGTGACTGAGCCACCCAGGCGGCCCTAAACTTTGTGCCCTTTTAAGTAGACTTGACCTTCCAAGTGAGCCATGGGGGTTCCTTATGGATGAATCTCAGCTCCTGCTAAGGCCATAGGAGTTTGCCACATAGGGAGGCCTGGGCTACCTTAGGACAGAAGTCAGCAGGTGGATTCAACTGTCCAGGAAGCAACAGCACCAGATGGAACTTTCCATGCTCCTGACAGGTGGGCACACATGAGTCCATGACGTGCTTCTGCCTTGTTGGTTTCCTAGGTTCTACCTTCAATCTCCTGACTCTAGTAAGCTTGCTGTCACCCTCTTCTAGATGCTTAGTCTTTACACTGAAGTTTATTAATAATAAAAACAAAAATTACATGGTGCTTACACATCTTAAAAGCCCTTTAACGCCTATTAACATATTTAATCATCTCATTAAGCCAGAGAAATCGGAACTGATGATTTCACTTTCCTTTACAGGTAAAGACATTGAGGTTTCAGAGTTAAGTGACACGCCTGAGGACACATTTTTGAATGACTCATCAGGGACTTGAACCCAGGCCTTCTAATCTAAAGCCTGGGAGGTTTCCATTTTATGTGGTTACTTTAGGGACAAAAATATTCAGACCTTGTAACTGCTTCAGCCATTATCACAAGTCACTGTGATGCCTGTATACTGGAAAAATAATCTATGGTTCAAATATATTTGGGAACCATTGGAGACCATGTTTTCATCTCTGCAATTCATAATATTAGAATAGGAGAGACTCTTAAAAGACTTGAAGAGGGGTGCCTGGGTGGCTCAGTCAGATAGGCATTCGACTTCAGTTCAGGTCATGATCTCCCAGTTTGTGGGTTCGAGCCCCAAGTCCGGCTCTGTGCTGACAGTCCAGACCCTGGAGCCGGCTTCAGATTCTGTGTCTCTGTCTCTCTCTGCCCCTGTCTTGCTTGTCTTCTGTCTCGATCTCTCAAGAATAAACATTTAAAAAAATTATAAAAAAAAAGACTTGAAGAAAAAAAACACTGTAGGGTTTTTTGTTTGTTTGTTTGAATCCAAATGTTTTGGACCACAGGTTGTTTGTTCGTATGACGCATCCGTTTATATCAAATGTGAGAACAGTGTTCCAAAAAACACTGGAGAAACATTGCCTCATCCCGTATTCTGACCCTCGACCTTTCAGAATCAAAATTTACTCTCTCCTTAGACTGTCACACAACCGTTGGGAGTATTCAGGAAATAGTTGGGCGTCTGGTGGCCAGCTGGAGAGATTTCCCAATCTTGGCTCCCCCGTGCCACACCATAGCAACCTTGTCACCAGACTCAGGGTCTGGGGAAAATGAATTCACTACTCACAAGAAGCACTTTGTAGAACGATATCGAGGGCTGATCACGGAGGTGATTCTATCCATCTTATGTCCCATATTTTGTTTTTAAGTTACAAGCTTCTGGATGCCCTGCAGTAATTCATTATTTATCAAACTTGAGTGTGCTCAATGGCTCCCTCCTGTAAACTGGCCAGCTTCCGGTCAAGTTATCCGTGGTATGGTTTTATTAGTAGCTGCGCAGAAACGTTAATAAGAATTAATTAGGCAACACAGCTGGGAAGAAAACAGAAAAAAAAAATAGTGATGGCACATGATAAAGAAGCACGGGACACATTTCGTCCCCTAAAAATCTCCTCTCTGCGTTCTAAGTCACTTAGATTTTGATGCTTTATCTCAGAAAGAAATGCAACAGACATCCATTGACTAGTCATTTTGTCCTGGGCACTTGTAAGAGGGAGTGTAGGAGCAGAGATGAATAAGATAAATTCCTTGCCTTAGGTTCCTTGTGCTTCAGTAACAGGGAGATTGACATGCAACACAATGGCCTACATATACCATAAAACAAATAAAATGGAGACATGAACCACAGAAGAGGGACAATAAATTCTTATGGGGTGGGGGTGGGGGAGGAGCCTGGGAAAGCTTCCCAGAGGAAGTGACATTCAAATTGTGTTTTGAAGGTGAATAAGACATCTCTCCCTCTCCAGGGTCCAGCCACTGTCCCCTCTGCCCACCGTTTTCTAGCCTCAGCGGCTCTTTCTCTGGCTCCGTCCCCAGGGCCTTTGCACATGCTGTTTCTTCTGCTTGCAACCCCTGCCTCCTTCCTTCAACTATCTGACTTGCCTTTCAAGTCTCAGCTCAAGTATTCCTCCCCACACGGTTCTCCTGATGACGTTCGGGTAGTTTCATTAACTGCAGCTGTCCTACCTTTTCCTTTTGTATTTTTCATCTTTGTTTCTCTCTTCTGCATTGTTGGTTTTGTTGTTGTTGTTGTTGTTTTTTGTAACCTCCATGACATTAACAACTGGGTCTATTCTGTTCAGTGTTGTACCTCCGAATCTCAGTTAGGGCCTCTCACCCAATACAGACTTCATCATTGGTTAAGCAAATGGATGAAAGAAAGCTGGACGTGTTCAGGTTGAGAGAATCTCCAGCAAAGATATGTTGATGTCAACCTGCATTGTGTGTATGTCACTGGCGGGTTCTAAACTGTGTGGTTTGTGGAGGAACGTGGCTGGGGGATCCAGACTTCTCTGGGCGGAGGGAGAGAAGGAGCCGAAATGTGGGTGAGCATTAGTGGTGTTATCAGATCACATACTCGAAAGTGAAGCAGCCCGCAGGTCAGACCGTGGTAGTAAGCTCCTGGCTCTTGCGTGCATATTTGCTTTTCAGGTTCATCCTCTTTTGGTTCATGTAGCAGCCGTGGAAAGCCAGGCTTGGACTTTCCTCTTGCAGAGAGGCATCTATGTTCTGGAGCGGTGGCCCTACCTCTTAGGAACAGCCCCCTTCCCTTTACCTACTAGATGAGATTTGTCTTGGGTTTAACTTTCTGTGCCTCCCCCAGTGCCATCAGAATGGTGGGATGTTAAGGGACACCCCTTGATTAGGGAGGTGGGCCTGGAAATGGGCTCAAGGATGGGCTCGAGTCTGCTTTGAGTTAATATCCCAGGCCCGAAGTCAACTAGAAACCTTCAGGCTTTACGAGAAGTCTGGCATGGCTCACCAGAGCTGGGAGTCCACACAGGATCTGGAAGCAGATTCTTATAAGAGAAGCATAACCATAGCTGACATATACAGAGCTCCACTCATATGCCAGGCACTGGGCTAAGCATTTCATATGCATTTTCTAATTTAAGTCGCACCATAGCATCCTGTGATTTAGGTCCTCTTATCGTTCCCATGTGATCGAGGAAAAAATCTAGGTATTGAGTGTGAGGCAATCTGAAACTTACCTGGCCAGCGGGTAGTGAAACCTTTGGATTCTGCAGCCTGAGCCCCTAGCCTACTGTTCCTCTGATTCTGGAATCTGCAAACATAGGAGGCAGCTGCTGGAAGATTCTAAGCTTGGGATCCCGGCCATCTCTTCTTCTCTCTCTAGACCTGAGGAACAGGACCGCCAGCCAGTCCACAGCGGGTGGGTGACCTCAGGGTGGTGTGCCTGGTGGGATTGGTTGTGAAGGATTATGAACGGCTGAAGTAAGAAACCCGGATGCCATTCTTGGAAACCAAAGGGTTTGTTTGCACAAGGGGACAACATACAAGAGATCCAAGTGGCAGAGAGTGGTGCTTGGGCATCAGACGTGGGGAGACCAGGTTCAGGAAGCTGCAGTGATAGCCCGGTGAGTCTGAACCAAAGCTGTGGGGGTAAAGATGGACCGAGAGCCCTCCCAGGGTACAAGGGATGAGATTTGGCAGGAAACCGGTATGAAAGAGCTGCTTGTTTCCACTCGGTGATGAAATACACATTCCGATGCCCCAGCCACACAAGGCATCTCAGCAAATACGCCTCTGATGATTGGTCAGTATTTACTTAACATCATCACTTAACTGAAAAATACGAATCGTCTCCCAATCTGAAGAAACAGGAGTCCCCGAGCTTCTCTGGCCTATCAGACTGCTCTTAAGAAATGGTGTTTGATGCTAAAAAAAAAAAAAAAAAATGTAATCACATGCAGACAATGCTACACGCGTGTTTCTGTCCCACTAGGACTTCATGAGGTCAGACTACTTTTATTCCTGTGTCATTACAATGTGATAGTATGACTTTGTTCATTTCGGGTTGATGTTCTGCCAATTTCTCCTAAGTAGTTTAAGGGACGGATTTAAGAAAGAGAACAGGCCAAATAAATGTGAAGACACATTTAGGCAAATTAAAATGAGCAGAGGATGAACGTTTGTCAGGCTTCTGGTGGATCTATTTGCCACCACGGTGCTTAACAAATAGTTTATGCTATATGTCTGTCTCTGTATCTCTGTGTGTAGGCACCTGAGTATCGTTTTTGCTTTTGTTTTGGCTGTTACTGAATGGGTGAATGAATGGATACGCTTTCCAGGATCAGATATTGAGCTTCATCCCGAGGTCCCTGGTAGCTAAGGGGAAAAGGGAAATACGTCCATAATATAATCTGTATTACGTGACTAAAGGAAAAGATGTGTTTATCTTGGTGAACAAGGTTTCGGCATGGCAAGAAATTCCCTGAAAAAATTGTCTTATTAGACCCTTGCGTAAGACATCTTGAAATACATGATGTGAATTCCTCCTCCTGCTGCTTCTTTCTAAAACATACTTGTTGGATTGATACATATTTTTTTCTTTGTTTTTCTGTGCTTAAAACTTGGGATGTAGTCAGAACAGGGATACAGAGTTGGAGCAGGAGAACTCAGTAGGCAGAAGAGGCAATGAAGAGACTGCTGTAGCGAATGTAACGGGTTTTAGAAGTGAGGGACTGTCCTCTTGACTGCACTATACAGCTAATGATGAAGAGGAGGAGGAGGAGGAAGCCTACGTCACAGAGATATTTTGAGGATTTAATGAGATACTGAATATAAATGTACTTAGCATAGAATCTGCCACAGAGCATATAGCCCCCCCTTGCTAACCTGCAGTCCCTAATTGCATGCTTGTGACATGGTCAATGCTGTTCTCAAGAGCCCTTTTCCATTTGCACCGTCCCCCTTCCCTCCACTGTTTTTATCCTGTTAAATAACAAGATGTGAGTAGCACCCCCGGTAATAAATATATACGTTTTTTCTCTTGGGCCCTTTTTTCCAAATGCAAGAAGACCGTGTGACCCCCCAAGTTCCACCTGCCGGTGAAGCTCGGACAGTTGGGTTGGCTCATTTCCCATCACACGGTATAGTGCCTCATTTAATCTGAGTGAATCTTAGAACCTCATCTAGATGGTAACTTTCTCCAGGGAAAGCGTAACTCCTTGTCTTCTGTCCCCTCGACTGCCTAACTCTGACCCTTCGACACCTGGATTGGGGTCAATCCCGTATATCCCAGGCCCTGGGTAGAGCCGTGACAAAGCACGCAAAGTTCCTGCCCTCACGCAGTGTACCTTTCAGTGGCCGAGGCAGATAAAACAAATAATCAAATGAGTAAATATGACAGGTTCAGATTAAGTGTCATGCTGAACGTTAAAGAGGGTGGGGTGACAGAAATGCCTGGGGACATTCTTGACTTGGGCATCGGGGAAGGAGGTTCAGAGAGGTGACCACCGGTCACATAAGCTCTAAATGGTACCAAGGAGCCAGCTGTGAACCGGGGGAAGGTGTTCCAGATAGAGAAAGAGAGCAGGGGCCAGGAGCTGGAGGCGGGAACAGGCTGGAAGAGTTCAAAGAGCAGGAAGACGGCCCATGGGACCGGCGGATGGTGAGGGAGAGGCCAGAATCCAGAGCTGATTAGGAAGAGAACTCGACAGACACCGGGAAAGAGACTGAGTGGCTACATGTTCCCCGGGGCAGAGGGAAGTTTTCATCTTCTCGGTGTTTCCACGCCTCTTATCACCAGGGCCCCTCACCTGTCTGCTACCATTGAAGTCTTGAAAGATAGAACTCTCGACGCGGAACTTCCAAAACCGTCATCGAGCGTGGTCCTCAAATGAACCCCAGGAGGTTAGTTATTGGGATTCCAGCTCCTTGGATGATGGATCGACCATGTGGAGAACTTGATAGAAGCCTAGTAACTTTTGAGTGTTTCTGCTACGATTTAATCTTCTCACTCTGGGCCCTGGGTTTCTACCATCACCAAGAAGTTGCCTCTCAGTTATTCTGTGGGCTCCTCTCCTCCTGTCATTTTAAACCAATATGCAGAAATGGCTCTACGGGGGGCTCCTGGGGGGCTCAGTCAGTTAAGCGTCTGACTCTGGGTTTCGGCTCAGGTCACAATCTCACGGTTCTGGAGTTCAAGCCCCACATCGGGCTCTGTGCTGACCCCATGGAGGCTGCTTGGAATTCTCTCTTTCCCTCTCTCTCTGCCCCTCCCTGGCTTGTTCTCCTCTCAAAATAAATCAATAAACTC
Source organism: Neofelis nebulosa (assembly GCF_028018385.1). Taxonomy (NCBI): domain Eukaryota; kingdom Metazoa; phylum Chordata; class Mammalia; order Carnivora; family Felidae; genus Neofelis; species Neofelis nebulosa. The sequence goes on from NC_080793.1 coordinate 15,633,066, forward strand.
ACAATTTTTTTTTTTTTAAAAATGGTTCTACAGAGACATGGGGTATAGGTATCAATGCTTTGAATCGATCAATTACCAGTGAGTCTGCACTATCATTAGCCACAGCATCACCAGCATCATCGGAATAGGGCTAAAGATAGTCATAATTTATTAAGCACTTACTATATCCCAGAAACATGCTACACCTTTAGCATTAAATGTCCTTCTCCCAATAATCCTAAGGGGAAGGGTCAATTATTATCTCGACTCCGCAGATGAAAGTAACATAACTACTCAGACAGTTTAGGGAACCTGCCCCATGTCCCAGAGCCATGGAGCGAGAATTGGACCCAGACTCCAGGCTAAATAGACTCTGAATGACTCTGATGTTCACCTCCGGTGACAGGAACCAGAGACTGGGTCAGCCGCTGGGGGCCACCTGACTGGATGAGATTTAGTTCCTGACCTTGAGAAGGTCAAGGTATCGATGGGGAATGTCTCTTAAGGGAGCACAGCCTTTTTCCTCCTGCCCAGCCTTCCTGAGCAAAGCAAGCACACAGCCTGGCTCTGTTTGACAACACAGAGGACTAGCATCTGGTCGCGAAGACAGGAGGGCAGGAGGATCCGGGCGGGAGGAAGCCATCCAGCGCTAAGGATTAGCACGGGCATCTAGGGAGGGAGAGGGTGAGAACCCGGTGAGCAGTTAAGAGGCTCCACCTTGGCATGGGAGATAAGCGGAAGTTCTGATTCCCCCAGACCAGACGACTGAACCACAACCCAGGCTGCGGTTATTTACATTCCCCTAACAGCCTTGTTTACACAACCTGCCCGGATGCAAATCAGCGGATGGAAGCAGTGGAGGCGGCGAGGTGTGCAGCTGGAAGGGGCTGGGGGATTGGTTTTACTCGTGTAGCGTTAACACAGCTACACATGACTGCCCGCACTTCTGCGGCAGAGGGAGAGAACGAGAACGCGCGGTCCCCAGGACACTTGCCCAGTCCTTCTGCCTGAGCAAGAGATAACAAAAGGAGTGGAGTGGACTGTGATTATTCCAATCTCTTCCTTCACAATCTGCCCTGACCTTTCTTTTGCAGCCTCATCACCAAGCACATCTCCTGCCCTCCCCTCCCGCCGGCACCCTGCGCGCCTGTCACTCTTGGCTCTGAATACATCCTGCTCCCTCACGCTTTTGTGCGCCAGCTCAGGCCATTTTGCTCAGAACGCCCTCCCACAACCCCCCCCCCCCTGCTTTTTTACAAAGTATGTTATGTGTATGACTGATGGGGCACCAGATGGCTTCAGGTAGAACACAGGGAGAATTCTTATTTTATGCAAATATTTGTCATCCCAGACCTGAGTCAATTTGAACAAAGACACTGAATGTATAATAGCAGAGGTAGGATATAGAATTGTGTTTGTTTTCACTTTTTTGGGGAATCATTCACCTGTTGAAGGACATTTGGGTTGTTGCCAGGTTTGGATTATTATGAATATATACTAGTATTCCAAATCAAGCTTTGTGAACATTCATATACAGTTGTGTGTGTGTGTGTAAACTTGTTTTCATTTCTCTGAGATCCGTGAGTTCAATGGCTGGGTTGGTTGGTAAACACGTTGTTAAAATTATAGGAAAATGCCATGCTCCTTTCCCGAATGGCTGTACACTTTTCATTCTCGCCAGCAAGGTGTAAATCATCTAGTTTCTCTATATCCTTGCCAGCATTTGGTGTTAGCGCTTTTTTTGGTTTTTGGGTTTTTGGTTTTGTCTTTTAATTTGAGCCACTCTGAGTGTGTAGAGCTGTCTCATTTTGCTTTTAATTTGCATCCCCTAAGTCGTTAATGATGCCGAACATCTTTTTTGTGCGTTCGCTGATATATCTGTTTATGTCTTTTGCCCATTTTCTAATTGGGTTGTTTTGTTTTGTTTTAATTGTTACAGTTCGAGAGTTCCTTATGTGTTCTAGATACAAGTCCTTTTTGGCTATGTGGATTGTGGATGATTTTTGAGCGTTGACCTTGTGTCTTGCAACTACTGAATTCTTTGTTTAGTTCCAGTGTTCTGTAAATTCTTGGGGATTGTCTGGGTAGACCATCATGCCGTTAGCAAAGAGAGGCGGTTTTGTTTATTCCTTTCCAGTGTGTAGACCTTTGAATTTCTCTTCTGGCCTCATTGCATTGTCTAGAACTTTCTGTACTACTTTGAATAAGAGTGGTGAAAGTTGTCTTGTTCCAGCCTTTGGGGGAAAATCATTCACTGTTTCACTGTCAAGGATTGTTATTAGCTGTAAGTTTTTGTAGGATTTATTTATCAAGTTGGAGGCATTCCCCTCTTCCTAGTTTTCAACAGCTTTTGTTATGAATACATGTTGGATTTTGCAAGATTTTTCGGCATTTGGTCGTGTGATATTTCTTCTCTAGCATGATGGATTACAGTGACTGATTTTTTTTAACAAGCTTATTAGAATATATCCCACTTGGTTGTGCTCTATAATTTCTTGGACACTGCTGAATTCAATTTGCGAATATTTTGTTGTGGATTTTGTGCCCTGAGTTTATGAGAAATGTTGGTCCTCTAATTTTTCTTTCTTTCTTTTTTTTTTTTCCTTGGACTATCTTTGTTTGCTTTTGTTGTTGCTGCAAAAGATTGAGTGAAATTAGTATTTGTTTTAAAAAAATCGGCAGAAAAACATTTAAAAACCTTTGTAAAATTTAAAAATTGGCAGAATTCTACAGACGAACCGTGTAGGCATGGCTATTTTGATTTGGATGCTTTTAAACTATAAATTAAATTTCTTGAATAGTTATAGGACTATTCAAATGGTCTATTTCATCTTGGAGGAGTTTTGGTGGTTTGTGGTTTCTGAGGAATTGGTCTACTTATTCTAAGTTGTCAAATTTCTATTTTGTTTTTAGGGGGAAATTTCTGGCTCCCCTTGATGGAGGTCTGTATCCTAAAATCTAACACAACACATTGCTTTCCATGTGGGTTTTCTAATTCCACTTGGCTGTGGCTGCCCTGGTCTCTACCTGATTCTCGTGTTTGTCATTGAAGGGCCCCTAGCCTTCAGTTCTCTGGAACTGTGGTTCTTAGCCAATCTCATTTTCAGTCTCAGCCCCAGGGGACATGTGGCACTGTCTGGAGACATTTTTGGCTGTCACAGCTGGGGAAGGGTCGTAACTGGCATCTTATAGATAGAGGCTACACATGCTGTGAAATGTCTCACGCTATGCAGCCTAGCTTCTATGCCACAGAGTTATCTAGGCTAAAATGTCAACAGCACTGGGGTCAGGGAACCCTGCTCTGGCGTTGTTCTAGCACAGGCTGTGACCAGCCACACCCGCCTCACCTGGAAGTTTGTTAAAAACGTGGAATCTCAAGGGACGCCTGGGTGGCTCAGTCGGTTGAGTGTCTGACTTTGGCTCAGATCACGATCTCGCGGTTCGCGAGTTCAAGTTGGAGCCCCGCGTCGGGCTCTGTGCTGACAGCTCGGAGCCTGGAGCCCGCTTCAGATTCAGTGTCTCCCTCTCTCTCTCTCTCTGCCCCTCCCCTGCTTGTCTGTCTGTCTCTCTCTCTCTCTCAAAAATAAATAAAACATTAAAAAAAAATGTGGAATCTCAAGCCTTACCCCAGACCTACTATCAAGTGGATCCTGTAGCTTAACAAGATTCCCAGAGGATCCACACGTACATTAAGGTTTGAGACGTACTTCCCTCAAAGTAGAATTATTTCTCCCTGTATTAGTTTCTTATTTCTGCCGTAACAAATTACCAGAAATTTAGTGGATTGAAGTGACTTGAATTTATAATCTTACAGTTCTGGGGGCTAGAAATATGGAGTGGGTCTCACTGAGCTAAAATCAAAGGCTCAACAGGACTGTGTTCTAGGCTCTAAGGGAGAATCCATTTCCTTGCCTTTTCTAGTTTCCAGAGGTTGCCTTCATTTCTTGGCTCATGGGCCCATTATTCCATTTTCAAATCCAAAAACATAGGACCATGGCTTTCTTATCCTACCATCTCTCTGGTTGTGACAATTATACCTCCTTCTTCTATATTTAAGGACCCTTGGGATAACATTGGGCCCACCTGGATATTCAAGGATGCTCTCCTTTATGCCTTATCTTATAGCCAGTTCATTAGGAAGCCTAATTCCATATGCTAACTCACTTCCACTTTGTCACACGAGCTAACCTATTCAGAACTTCCATGCATTAGGGTGTGGATAGCTTTGGAAGGTCTTTATTCTGCCTCATAGATTCCCCAGTTGTGTTGGTCATCAGAATCACATGGAGAGCCATTTAAGCATTCAGCCCTAGCCAGAGCCTATGGAAAGACTCTCCAAGGTAGGGGCTGAGACTGTGCATTTTTCTCCTTCCTAAGTGGCTCTGATGATCTCGCAAGCTTGGGAACCACTCTCTGTGTAGTCAGTTTCTCTTGGAGCACCAGCTTCTTGGTTTCCTTTTCTGATAAAGGCCAGTCACAGACTCTCTTGGTGATGGAACTTGGCTTCCCAAGAAACAGAATTTGGGACAAGGATTCAAATGCAAGGAGTTTATTTGCAAGGTGGCTCTGGGAAACAGTAGGGGGATGAGACAGGGAAGGGAAAGCAGTTCTGAAAGGGTGATTATCATTTTTTTAAAATTTTTCAATGTTTATTTATTTTTGAGACAGAGAGAGAGCACGAGCAGAGGAGGGGTAGAGAGAGCAAGAGACACAGAATCCGAAACAGGCTCCAGGCTCTGAGCCGTCAGCACAGAGCCTGACGCGGGGCTTGAATCCACAAACGGCAAGATCGTGACACGAGCCAAAGTCGGATGCTTAACCGACGGAGCCACCCAGGTGCCCCTCTTTTTTTTTTTTTTAAGTTTTATTTGTTTATTTTGAGAGAGAGACAGAGAGCAGGAAGAGACGGGCAGAGAGAGGGAGAGAGAGAATCCCAAGCAGGCTCTGCACTGCCAGCATAGAGCCTGAGGCAGGGCTCGAACTCGTGAACCATGAGATTATGACCTGTGCCGAAATCAAGAGCTGGACGCTTAACTGAGGCGCCCCTATGATGGTTTCTTTAAACGCTCGTTCCTTGCTTCTATTCTCAAGAAGAGACAGAAATGAATGTAGATATAGATATAGATGTAGATACATCCAGGAATACCTTTCTGAGCCTTTAAAAAAATTTTTTTTTTAACATTTATTTATTTTTGAGACAGAGAGAGACAGAGCACGAACGGGGGAGGGGCAGAGAGAGGGAGACACAGAATCGGAAGCAGGCTCCAGGCTCTGAGCCACCAGCCAAGAGCCTGACGCGGGGCTCGAACTCATGGACCGCGAGATCGTGACCTGAGCTGAAGTTGGATGCTCAACCGACTGAGCCACCCGGGCACCCCTCTGAGCCTTTTAGAATAAGGTCGCTTCCCATTGGAATGGGGGCCAGATGATGAATTGGAGGCCGCCTACATCGGGATGGGTTTGTTTTTTTTTTTAATATTTGAAATTTATTGTCAAATTGGTTTCCATACAACACCTAGTGCAGGATGGGGTTTTGAACCCAAAACCAGGATGGATGATGTTGGCTTGTGTTACGATGCGCACTCCCCCTTCCCCTCTCCCCATCACCTTGGGCAGTCAAGTCTGTGGCCAAGGTCTTTCTACGGTTGCTGAGTCCCGTCACTGCCCATGAGCCCCATGACCCGCTGTGAGTGTCGCCCGCTGATCCTAAATTCTCTGACCCAGGCTCAGCCCCTCGGCTGTAATCAGCGCAGGGGCTTTGCGTTGCCTCTCAGTGTGGACTTGGCCTTCGATCCATTGTTAGGACCTACCATTGTCCCTGCATCCCAAATTCAATGCACTCCCTCCCCCTTCCCGCCCGGCCTAAGTTTCCCAAAGAAAAATAATGCAAAGTGGTACAAATTTACAAGTGTGGCACTACATAATGAATTGGCAATATAGTGACATACAAGCAATGAGGTTTGCTCTACAGTCTTCATTTTAGCTGGCGATTTTTCTATAGCGTTATTCACAGATACGCCGTTACTCTTGACTTTCCTCACTATTTACACTGGGCCCCTCTTTAGCATAAAGCATCCCACAGCCTACCCGCGATTCAAAAAATAAGCATGCAAAGGGTCTATCTTATTCAGCAAACCTATTCTCCGAGGTGTTTCTCCCCCACAGAAAATAAAACGTGCGTTGTCGCAGAGGAGTAAATTGAACCAGAATGTTGCTGGGGTTTTTTTTGTGTGTGTGTGTGTGTCTTAGGAACATTCATGTGCTTATCTCTAAGCTAGGTTAATACACATTGTGCTGCGTTAGCTAAATGTTAAAGTCACCCCCGCGTCACCCCACCAAGAGTGGTGTTTTGAGGCAACTTGAACTTAGCATAAGCTTTAAATATGAAATCAATTCTAAGGACGCAGAGGCAGACCCACGCTTCCTGCCAAAGTGGGGAGAGTGGGTTTATCGGAGCCACTCAACTTGCAAGAAGCCCTTGCTTGTTACCAAATTCTGCTCTTTCCCCGGTACTGATCAACCAAGCGGGAGCAGCTACAAAGAAGAGGAGTAGGAAAGCTCTGGAAACCCATTCATTTGTAGACATTAAAAAAAACAAAAAAACAAAAACTGGGGCCCAGAGAGTGAAACAGCTTCCCGAAGGCCACACAGCATGCCTCAAACTTACCCTCCAAGGGAAGGGCTCAGCACACAGGCTCCGTCTTCCTCTGCGTTTATGTGAAAGTCTGACTCTATATCCCCACTTGCAACGGGGCCCGGGACAAGCCAGTTTCCTAAACGAGCAGCGCTGATCGCTGATGAACACCAAGCCAATGCTGCCTGTGAGCTTGGGAAAACACCCCTCCTGAAAAGGATGATAATCAAGCCATCGGACTGGATCAAAAAAAAAAAAAAAAAAAGAAAAGAAAGAAAGAAAAAGAGGGGCACCTGGGTGGCTCAGTCGGTTGAGCGTCCGACTTTGGCTCAGGTCACGATCTCGAGAGTTCGAGCCCCGCGTCGGGCTCTGGTTCTCCGCCTCTTTCTGCCCCTCCCCCGCGCATGCTCTGTCTCTCCGTCTGTCAAAAATAAATAAAAACATTTTTAAAAATTTCAAAAAAAGAAAAGAAAAAGAAAACAGCCCTAATGGATCAGAGCCATGCCTTTCGTGTCAAGCGGCAGCCTTGGAGAAAGAAGACGAGTGTGAGAGGTCCAGAGTTAAACCCACCAGTTAAATACACTGTTTTCCACCAGTTTGGAGAATGCATGGGGCTAAGGAGACTGTGAGGAGGAAATCACGTCCCACTCCTCTGTGCCATTCTGGTGCAGGAGAAAGGACATCGCTGCTGCGTTAATAAAAGGACCATGTGAAGGCAGAGGCTTTGTTGGTGAAGCAGGCTGGTTGGAAGATAGCACGTAAACACAGTTGGTGGAGAACCTCTTCATGGCACGTGTGTTTGTTCCGAAAACGCTACAGTAATAAGTCATGGAATTTATGAATAAAACCCCTTCCGTGTTTCGGCTCAAAAGGAATAAAGATTTATCACCGTCCTAACCAGGGAGCCAGTATTGACCCACTGGCCATTTGAGATTTTTAGCATTGTGGGCAAGAATATTTATTGCTTTTAATTACCATAAAGTAGCAAGGATCTTGTTTCCCATAGATTTTCATCCATTCCCCGATGTCGGTGTGTAATTCTGGGTGCAGGGAGAGGGAAAGCGATGCCCTAGCCGTGTTAAAGTAAAAATCCTCAGACGAGGATGCTAAATTAAAAGTGACCAAGGCTTCTTTTGAATCTCTACTTGCTTTTCAATCCCAGGAAATCAACACGGCCCGAGGGGTGGGGACACCGGGGTGAACTGGGCCCCCTGGCCGCGTGACCTCTGGCAACTCAGCGAACCTCCGTGACTCTCCCGACCCTCAACCGAAAGAAGAGCAGGAACCCAAAGAGTTACAGGTGTGGTTTCCCCACCTACTGGAGGCCTTAAAGGCAAGGAAACAGCAGCAGCCCTGGCTCTCCCTGGACCCGGCCATTGCCTATTTGGCCTCTGGAGAACTTCTTCATGTCCGCAAGCCTCGGTTTTACCGTTCATAAAATGGGGAGAACAATGCTTCCTTTGCAAGATCATCATAATGATAAGAGGTGATAAAGGCCTGTAAAAAATCCCCAGCAGGGTTCATAGTACCCATCATTCAGTAAATGAGAATCATTTTTACAATCGGGGGTCTAAATGCCGCAGGCTATGTGTGCTCACCATCTCATTCTCCCCCACCTCTTTCTCTCTCTCTCTCTCTCTCTCCACACACACACACATGCACGCACGCATGCACACACACACACATACGCACACATGCAAAGGGGAGAAGAGAAAGATTCAGGCTCCGGGCCGATGGTGTTGGGCTGTCCTTTCTCCAAGAGTTCCTCGGCTGTGGGCTGTCAGCTACGATCTGTATGTCTGAATCCACCTACGGGTCTTCTGTGGCCGAAGGAAAGAACTTCGAGCAATTGCCGGTCATGTGCCAACAGCCGGGCACTCCACGCTACTGTGGGTAAGACAGGCTCTCTTCGCTCCGCGTTGCCAATGAGAAAACTGCTGACCACACCAAATGGCTCCACGAAACAGAAGAATGCACTCTCAGGCTTAGGACGCACAGGGAGGGGTCGTTAGACTCCGCTTGAACACTTCCAGGAGCACTTGGTGGCACCTGCAACAGTGACCTTCTTTATGTTCCACCCCTCCCCCCATTGTTTGACCTCGGGCACGTTCCTAACTTCTTCAAGTCTTACCTTTCTTATCTGCAAAATGGGAATCAACGTATCGATTTATGGAATAATTGTGAGGGCTCGCCAAAATAATCTGTATGAGGCTTAGTTACCAATGTCTAGCCCAGAGCGCATCGATGAATAGAGACTGTCATATGAGACCTCTGGATCGTTATTTTCCTTTCCTGCTGGCCAATTCTGGAGAGGAGATGCCCCCAAACGGGTTTGCCAGGAAGGAGAGAGCAAGGTGACTGATGCGTTTTACCTGCCGTTGGCCCACCGGTAAAGTAGTCATTGTAGACCGGGTTAATATTTCCTCACTTGAGAACATCTGGACTTCTCTCCTGCCTTAGGAGACTCATCAGGGTCATATTTTACTGAGTGTCTGCCTCCATCAAGTGTGATATACGCACTTTGTAAGTAGAGGAGAGAGGCTTTAGCTCTGTGAAAACGTAAGCGATGGAAATATCTCAGGGAATAGAAAGAACGCTGCCTGAAGTAGCGATGATCAAGGAAATACTTTCTAACAAATCCCCATATGGACTCACTGATGACCATCAGTGGTAAGTGTCTTAGGTTAAGCATCACTTAAGGAAATGCAGGGATGTACTAGACGGCAGCAGTCATATCTAAGGGACGCAGAGATGGAGAGAAGAAGAACGGAGGGGACGAGGGTATGGGAAGTAAAAAAAGGAGAAGATGGAGAGGGCGAGGGGAGCAGGAAGAGGGAGGAAAATACAGAACACGGCAAGAAGGAAACAGCAAGAGGCAGGGTAATAAAGGAGGGCAGTAGGATCGAAGGGGGATGCGTCGAAAGTCGAGAAAGGCAAGGGGGGCACCAGGATTTGCTGCCAGACGGACCCCTGCCATAACCGGGCCTGCCGTTTGTCGGGGCCACCTTGGGTGATGAGTTCTACAGCGGTTTCTCCGAGCAAGGGGCCCCCTCCCCTCTGTGCTTGGCTCACCTGCCTGCTCCCGCTGTCCCCGCTGGGAAAACAGCGATGCTCTCTGCAGGCTGGAACAGACTAGCATGCTTCTTCCTTCCTCACCTAAGCACTCGCCCCTGGAAACGCTGCTCCTGGCTCTCGTCTTTCAGTTCTTTGCTAAGGAAGCAAATGATAAAGAAGACGAGTTGAGATTCTTTTTATATTTTTACTGAAAATGGCCACAGACGGGCCACTTTTCCAAGTCAATGGCTCTCTTGCGGGGCCTCACAAGCCCTCCGCCTCAGCGATCAGTGCCACTGGACGCTGCCTTCTTTATCTCAGAGACTCCTTCAGAGCTCGGTGTGGTGCCTTTTGTGCAATGGTGACAAACAGGAATGCGGCCACTTGCCTGGCACCCTTTCGGCCTACATAGAGACAGAGAACGCGCTGGTACGTTTTATAGAGCTTTGGCTGGGGTAGACCTGAGCAAGCATTTCACACAAAGAAAGATGAGACACAGAGCTTCCGAGAGGCAAAGTCACAGGGTTGGTTGGGGGCAGAGCCTACGTGTCCCCCTCCCCCCCCCCCGCCCCCCTTACCCCAGCCTGGGGCTCTTTTTCTCTGGCACGCCCCTGCCGGTCAGGCTGTATCACCAAGGAAAGCAAAACTTCCTTCCCTTAGTGCAGTTATATCTCACCTATAAGTTGGGTATTTTTCCTGGGAGTTAAATAGCTTTTACGTTTTTATGTTTTATTTATTTTTTTCAGTGTTTTTTAAAATGAATTTAATAATGCCTACATGCAGCGTCTCTTCCTCCAGACGCTATTACTCAGAAAGCTTCCCCAAGAACTGGCTGATGAATCCTGGAGAGTCCTTAGCACAAGGCAGGGGCCCAACAATGTGCCATTATGACCCTGCGCAACCTGCTCCCTCCTGCCTCATTCCGCACAGAGGCTCTGTATTTCCACCGCACCCTAGATGCCCAGGCAAGTTGGTTTCTTGCGGAGGACGTGCATTCTCCCCCTCGATAACTGCCCATCTGCCATGTCCCCCTGCAGAGCACAAACCCACCCGCTTCTCGGTCCCAAAACGATCAGCGCTGATTCATGCCTTTGCCTCATTGCTCCTTTAATCCCATTTCCCCTTCAGGGGGCTAAGTCTCCTGCCAGATAGCCGCCTTTGTAAAAGCTGTGATATTTGTGATTTTTTTCACTTTTATGTTTCGGCAAGTTGGGCCGTCTCCTTTAAAGAAACATAAAGCGTCAGCATCTCTGCTTCTGATCGCGAGGCCGGGCCGGGCACCAAAAATAGGCACGGAATCCGCTGAAGTTCTGCCTTTCCAGGGAGGAACGCAGAGAGACGCTTCTCGGGGGTTCTCGGGACCTCCGAGCATCAGCAGGGCTGTTGGGTCCGGAGGACGTCAAGAGACTGGGCGTTTAGATCGGGTCAGGTCTCCCATTCGGCGTTTGACCTTGGAGAGAAGGAGGGACCTTCCTGAAGATCCTCAGTTTGCTCACCTACAAAATAAGGAAGTCGGGCACTTTTTGCTCCTGAAAGTTATTACCTCTATCACTGAAATCCTGTCAGAGCCCAAAGGAATTCATTTTAATGATTAAATTCCAGGCACCGTGTAGCCCTGGGGGAGATAATTGGGGAACGTGGCTGTGCCTTTTAAATCAATCCATATGGTGACCCCCAACTCTGCCTAATTGTCAAGAAAGGCCCTTCAACCAGTCTTCAAATAGGCTGAATTATAAATTAGACATGCCCGTATCCAGAGGTACATTATTAGGTAGAGATGTTTTATAGACCGTAATTGCACATGGACAATGCAGTGACAGCCAGCTGACCTGCCAATTCCATAACCCAAACCCTTTATTACCTGGCAAGAATGCATTTGCCCTGTCTACATTCTGCTTTTATAAAAAAATGAAAAGAAAAAAGAAAAAAAAAAAAAGGTTACAAGTCAACAAGCTGATAACCTGGCTTTATCTTGAGAAAATAGATTCCGTGATATGCCCTGGGGTCAGTGTGGATTTAAGTCAATTCCGCACACCTTCTGTAGCCACTTCTGTGGACCAGCCGTGCTATAGACTTAAAAAAAAAAAACAAAAAAAAAAAACCCCACAAAATTCTAGAGTGCTTGTCTGAACAATGCTAACAAGGATGAGCCTTCACAATTGCATTAAAAATGATACAACATCTCACATGCATTCACCTTTGGGACGCTTGCAACAGCTCCCCGAAGTAGGGAATGTGTCATTGTCTCCAGCATACAGATCAGAAGACAAAATTCACAGAAAAATAATCACTAGAGTTAAGTTGTTCGGCATTTCGCACCTGCAATTTTGTCTCATCACCGTGACGCTCACGTGAAGTGAGCGTTTTTATCTCCATTTCACAGATGAGATTACCGAGCCTCAAAGCAGTTAAGGACTCAGGCACGTTTAGCCCAGGATCACGTGACTCTACAAATCCATGTTCCTAACTTCTCTCTCACCTGTCTGGTGACTTGTCCAAGGTGTCATATCCGGAGACACGACCGAGCCACAGACGGAGCCCCGTCCCTCGGCTTCACCCTACCCTTAAATACTTTGCCCTCTCACTCTCTTACATCTTCTATGCCACGTCCTGGAAGATGGGCAAGAATCCTATGGCACGCTTTGTGCTTCTCTATTAACCAGAACTTTGTATTTCCTGGCTGTTCCTGATAACAGAGAATTTACTTTTAATTTTGCCCCAGCCAATCAAAGCAAAAGAAAAGTGGAAGCCAATTATTTTCAGTACATTGCACGTCTGCCTCCCTGTCTGTTGTGGTTGCAGATGTGCAGAATGACTTGGGAAAAGGCTGGGGCAAAAGTCATTAACATGTTCGGTTTTCAAAGGGAAACCTACTTAGACTTCTGGGAGACTGGAACAGGTCGGGGCTCTTACAGCCTTTCACTAGAACCATGTCCCTCCCGCTCTTCTACTGGTCTCCATCCCTGTCGCCATGTTCCTTTTCCACACCCCCCTCCCTCTCGTGAACCATGAAAGAGCCCTTCGAACCCGCTTTCTCCTACCAGCTGTTTGTCTGTCCAATTCATTACTTGCACTGCAACCAGAGGGTTCTTTTCAAAACACAGATATGATTATGTCTCTTGCCTGCGTAGGGGAGGAAAACTTCTTTTCTCCCCTTCTAGGTTCTTTGGCTGGTCCGATAATTAAATTGACATAAGACAGATTCATGGGAGAAAAATGTTCTTTCATATTTATTGGGAGCCCATAAAACTACGACGCTCAAAGAAGTGAAGGAGGCAGGCAGCTTTCTTATCTTTTAGACAGGAAGCAATGAATTTGTGAGGAATTGACAAGACAAGGTGCTTTGGGTGTGGGGATGTTAATTAGCGAAGAAATAACAAAGTGTTTTGGGTTTTTTTTTTTTGCTTTTTGTTTGTCTTTTTTTTTAGGTAGCCTTCTCTGACCTGAACCCTTTCTGTCTGGTGCTTTCTCCCCTCCTAGGACAGGACAGTACCTTTCACATGCAAGAGATATTTCCTGCTTTCAGGGGGACAGAGTAGAGCCGAGTGTCTTTCTGGCACCGGCTGTTTCCTTCCTAACTTTATTTTATTTATTTTATTTTTTAAATGTTTATTTATTCTTTTTTTTTTTTTTAAATTTTTTTTTCAACGTTTTTTATTTATTTTTGGGACAGAGAGAGACAGAGCATGAACGGGGGAGGGGCAGAGAGAGAGGGAGACACAGAATTGGAAACAGGCTCCAGGCTCCGAGCCATCAGCCCAGAGCCTGACGCGGGGCTCGAACTCACGGACCGCGAGATCGTGACCTGGCTGAAGTCGGACGCTTAACCGACTGCGCCACCCAGGCGCCCCAAATGTTTATTTATTCTTGAGAAAGAAAGGGGGGGAGGGGCAGAGCGAGAGAGAACAGAGGATCTGAAGCAGGCTCCTAGCTGACAACAGCGAGTCTGAGGAGGGGCTTGAACTCACGAACCGTGAGATCATGACCTGAGCCAAAGTAGGAAGCTCAATCGACTGAGCCCTCAGGCGCCCCTCATTACTAAATTTAATTCAAAATAATCAATATGCCAAAGTGGCATATTCTGAGGTGGCCTATTTTGTTCCCCATCACCTGCTTTGATTCCTCCAGCCTCCCTCTTGCTGGCCCAAGTCCTCTACTGGACTGACCTATGGGGCCATGTGTCCTTGGTCCCACCTCCTTTTCTCTTACTGCCTTTCCTTCACTTTCTTTCTTCCACCTCCTGGATTTTCCATGTATAAAGTTCCTTTCTGGAGGTACCTGGGTGGCTCAGTCGGTTAAGCGTCCGACTTCGGCTCAGGTCATGATCTCACGGTCCGTGAGTTCGAGCCCCGCATCGGGCTCTGTGCTGACAGCTCAGAGCCTGGAGCCTGCCTTGGATTCTGTGTCTCCCTCTCTCTCTCTCTGCCCCTCCCCTACTCGTGCCCTGTCTCTCTCTCTCTCAAAACTAAATAAACATTAAAAAAATAAATAGCGTTCCTTTCTGTCCCGGTGCCTTTGCGTGACCCTCCCTCCCCGTGGAGTCTTTAGATCATTCTGTTTCCACCAACCCTTCCCACACCCCCACACATGCATCCAAACACTCAGCCACACTTAGGAACCTCTCCACCCCAAATTACACATGCCCTTCTGAGGGAAGCATTCCCCAATCTCCATGCGAGGTCAGGCCACGGTGGTCCATGTTCTTCACTAGACCACAGGTTGTAGGGGGACGAGAGGTCACATCTGTCTTCCTGAGCCGTGTCTCCTTCCTGCCTGGCTTGGGGTCTCATACACACTGGGTGTTTGATGATGCTGGTGCTGTGTTGACTTGTTGGTGGAATAAACAAATATTCAGGCTTATCCAGCTCTACTCTGGCCTTGGTTGGTTCCATCGCAGAACACAGAGACCATCGGAGCTTTCTCCTTCTCCCCTAAACATAGCTTCTCCTCTTCCGATATTACACATTCAGTTCCAAGATCCTGGCAGTTTGGCGCGGCCTCCAATGCAAAGATATGATCAATTTTACGATTTTAGCCATTTAGTTTTCTTCTGTCTTCTCGCTCCCCCGATTCTCTCCTTTACGCAGTCCTGATTAATATAACGCATCTGGCCTATAAAGGAGAAAAAGTGCATAATTTTAAAAGCAGCCCTCTTAAGAAGCACCTATCAGTTTAACTTATACTTAGGGAGTAAACCAGGATAGGTCACGCTTACAGAAAAACGCGACAGTTTAAAGTGCTGCGAACATTTACAGAAACCTCTAAAAGACCAAATATTCCCTGACCGAATAATTGTTTTTCCTTTTCTGTTTTTTTTTTTCCTTCTTCTTTCCTTTGCAAAGAAAAATGTTTTCAAAACATTTTTTACCTTCCTAACAGCCAAAAGGTTGTTAAGCGGCTTCACACATTTTTTCCCTCTGGGGTGTTCATCTCCACCAAAGTTAATGGACGGAAAATTAATGTTTCTCTCCAAATGTTTCCACAATCACAAAGCAAATAGTTGATTCTGCCAAGATGAGAGTGTAAATCTGCCCTCAGGAAAAGGCTTCCGTCACTATTACCCACATCATTTAGCCCAAATCCAGAGACTGGCCTAATTATTATGATAATTAAGGAAATGTGGATTTAGGGACCTAAAGGACCGTCCAGATATAACTGACCACACCAGACCATCAACTGCCCACTCTACTGTTGTTTTCATGCTAGGTAGACTGAGTTTTCCTTGCATATGACACAATTTGGTTTTTTAAGTGATGCTTTCCAAATATTGTGACTCAAAGTCAACACAAGTTGAAATCTTTTCTAGGCGAGTAAAATGATTTAATTATGAATCACTTTCCAAGAAATAGATTGAGGCTAAAACCCACATGTCCACAGAGTGGATGGACGGTTACCAACTTATGCATCAGGGTCCCATTTAAGCTTCTGTTTTCAAGGATCATCATTTAATTGGTTTTGATCACAAACGGGAGAATATCAACATGTCTCTTAAGGAAAATGCAAGGCAGGGGGAGCCTCACCTTTGCAAATAGATCCCGGTTTAATAAACCTGTAGCAAAGCCACGCTCACAAAATGCGGTAACGATAAATCAAGTGTAATAAGAATTTCTGCTGGAGGATTGTTTTTGGTCTTGCTGACCTTCCACCAAATACCACCAAAGAACAATAAGGAAGAAAATAACTAATAAAAACAAACATTTAATGGAGCGTACTGAGGGCCAGACGCTGTTCCAAATTGGTTTCCTTGAATTAACCTCATCCTCACAAGAACCCGCAGAAGTAGGTTGCCGTTATCACTTCCAGGTCACAGCTGATGAAACGGAAGCACAGAGGTTAAATGACTCGACTAAGGCCACGTGGCTAATTAGTGGCAGATTTGGAATCAAAGCTTCGAAGGCTACCCTTTGAACCTATCTTTTAACCATGAGGCTATACCGTTAAGCGAGCTCCAGGGGAGCAAAATGTTTACTAGCTCTTGTTGGAGGACTTGCCTTGAAGTCTGGCTTCCTTCCCTGGGACAGTTCTAGGCCCTAGAAAGAGCCAGAAGCCACGGTGCTCTTTATCTGCAGTCTACCAGGATCTCAGCACGCAATTTCCTGCCCCCTCTAAGCAAGTCTGAATTGCCTCAGCCCAGCCCTGAGTTAATGCATCCCCTAAACAGGACGTACTTCCCAAACCAAAATAAGGCACCCTGGAGAGACAGAAAAGGCCTATCCAGAGACCTTTGGACTGTGGGATATCCAGCTGAAACTCTCTCTTGAGGAATGAACTCCACTGCTGCTCTCCTCAGGTCTGGATAGACCTGGCTCTCACTGCTCATGTGTATGCAAAGATCCTTCCTTTCCCAGCTCATTGTGTTAGGCTTCTTCTGTTGAATAGGCTTGGTCCACCACCCCAGAGTGAGACGCAACCCCCAGCGAGTAAGACACAACCCCCAGTGAGCAATAAAATGTGGTAGGGGGGAAATATGTCTGCTTTCCCTTCTGGGGAATGAAAGCTAGGTAAGTAATGAATTATTTTTGTTAGCAAGGGCAGTCTTATTAAGGAGTCACATGAAAAGGACTTGACATTTTGTTTGGATGTGAGAGAAGGAGGTAAAGAAGAATTTTCAGGCACTAAAGTGAGCGCATTCAAAGGGGGAACGCACCAATAAAGAAGTGAGAAACGGGGGCTCCTGGGTAGCTCAGTCGGTGGTCCAGCTCTTGATTTTAGCTCTGGTCACAATCTCACGGGTTCACGGGATCAAGCCCCGAGTTGGGCTCCACGCTGACAGTGCGGAGCCTGCTTGGAATTCTCTCTCTCTCTCCCTCTCTCTCTGTCCCTCCCCACTCTATCATGTGCTCTCCCTAAACAAACAAACAAACAAACAAACAAACAAACAAACAAATATTTTAAAAAGTGGGAAACAGACACAAGATGTGCAGATTTCTAAGGAATTATGATAAATTTCAGTTTTGCATTCTCAGCCACACCCAACCGGAAGGGATCCAGCAGGCGGCTGGAAATGGGACAATGGCATTTAGGAGGAAGGTCAGAGGTAGAAAAGATTTCAGGGTCACCAGTATAGTGATGCTGATCGAAGCCATGAAAATGAAAACGATTTCCGAAGAAAAGAATGCCTAGAATAAGAAAAATAATGAGGGACACCTGGGTGGCTCAGTCGGTGAGGCGTCTGACTTCAGCTCAGGTTACGATCTCACGGCTGACGGGTTCGAGCTCCGCGTCTGGCTCTTTGCTGTCAGTGCAGAGCCTACTTTGCTCCTGTCTCCCTCTCTCTCTGCCCCTCCCAGCTCGTGACTTCCCTCTGTCTCAAAAATAAATAAAAACGTCAAAAATTTTTTTAAAAAAATAAAGACGAGCAATGACAATGGCTTGCTTTGGAAAAGGCAAATACATTTAAGAGGCAAAAATAAGTAAAAAGGAATTGGAGGAGAGAAAGAGGTAATGGGAAAGGCTGTGGACTAACTGGTCCATTATGGAGAGAAAAGTCCAAGGGAAAACCATTCTGCGCTGAGGGATATACTCAGTAGTGTCCTACTCTCAGAGAGGTCACAAAATGTGAAGACAGGGAATGGTTTTTGAGGTTGCAGTTGGGTGACCCTTGAAGGGGCTTTTCCAGCGTTCAATGGTGCCACGTAGCAATCCAGATTTCTGGAGAATCACACGATAAAATACGTTTAAAACATCGTATAAAAAACCGCTAATTGGTGAGCACAGGTATGAGGAGACGGCCATGCAGTAGACTTCAAATACCAGCCAAACTTCTATTGGAAAAGGATAGCTTTGCATTCAGTTTCAGACATTCCTGATGGAAGGCCAGCTGCTGTCCATGGTGCTAAAAGAGTCATCTGGCATTAGAATATTGCAGCGATATGACCAGTATAGTTGGAGTGAATTAGGTGTTTCATTACACGCCTCTATTTGGGGGATTTATTTTTCACCAAGATGAGATTTTTCATATATATTTCCCATCTGGAAGGTTTTTTTTTTTTAAACTCCCCAATGGTTAACACTAGAATGCAATTGCTTTTTTTTCTTTCTTTTTCTTTCTCTCTTCCTTTTTTTAAAAGAAATCCCTTGAAACATGAGTATAAGAAATAGAGGCGAGGGAAAAACAGAAAGTGCAAGGCATGTTGAAAAGGTTATAAATTCTTCCTTTTTTCAAAATACCTGAAACCACAAAGTCTCCACTCGGTTCTACCCCTCCCATGGCACTCTCAAATTAAAGAAAATTTTTTAATAATAAATAAATACCACAGCAACAACAAGACTTAAACTGTACGGAATTCAAGCATCGCAATGATGCTCACAATGAAAAATTAAAGTGGAAGAAATAGAATATGATTGTTGTGAATAATCATAAAGCATTAAAATGGTTGCCCATGGAGTCACGGTCTTATTTCTTGCGTGTTCCTTTGCAAAACACATTTTTGAGTCACTAGAAAAATAAGGAATAGATAGCAATAAGTAATCCCTGTAACATTCCTGATGAAGTCGACATAACTACTCCGCAAGGTCACATTGGTAGGATCTACTGGGGAGAGTTGCCAATGAACTTGTGGGTTTGTGGTTGGGTAAATCACCAAAGCACTTTTTTTCTCATTCAAAAATGATTGGAAGACCAAATTAAATAAGAAATAAAAGATCCAACTGTCATCATGAAATCATTAACAAAAATGTGATCAGTATGCCCACGACGTGTCTATAATGGAAGACAGAGGATAAAGGCTCTACGCATATCAAAGGGTGTATCATGAACGCTTGATCAGAGAAGCAGAATATGTAGTGTAGAGACTGGACCTTCAATCTTGGGAGCTGGTGAAACAGCCGATGTGAGGCTTCTGCTTCTGTGTCTGCTGATGTGGCCTGAAGTCAGCAGGGCGGTCAGTGGGGAAGTGAAGACAATCTCAGAGCCAGCACACAGGCACAGCGTGCAAGAGCTGTGTACTGGTCAGTGTTCCCTGACCCATGCGAGTATGGAGGCCGGCCTTCCCAAGGTCTATCTTCCACCAGCTGGAGACCCGGGAGATACGATGATAACAGTTGCCGTCTGAATGCCAACAGACTTGAGACCCAGGAAAAGCTGATGCTTCAGCTTGAGCCTGAAAGAGGACAAACCCATTGTCCCAGCTTGAAGGCCGTTGGGCAGGAGGAGTTTCCGCTTACTCAGAGGAGGGCCAATCTTTTTGTTCTATGTATGCCTTCAACTGATTAGATGAGGCCCACCCATGTTAGGGAGGGCCTTCTGATTTCCCCAGTGTACTGATCCAAATGTTGATCTCATCCAGGAACACCTTCACAAACACACCTGGAATCACGTGTGACCAAAGGTCAGGGTATTCTCTGGCCCAATCAAGTTGGCACACTGTAAGATCGGGGTGTCTGGGTGGCTTCGTTGGTTGAACATCTGACTCTTGATTTCGGCTCAGGCTATGATCTCAGGGTCATGGGATCGAGTCCCGCATTGGGCTTTACACTGAGCATGGAGCCTGCTTAAGATTCTCTCTCTCCCTGCCCCACCCCCACGCCTCCCCCTCCTAAAAAAATGGCAAGATCACCTTGGACCTTGTAATGATCTTCCAAATGTAAAAAGACTCTGGATACTTCTTCAACTCTGCCTCCCAAATCGTGCGGTACGTGTCTTCTGGCTATTCATTCCGAAGTAGCCGGTGAAGGGAATTCCGGGAAACGTAGTTGTCGGTAAACTTGGCATAATGCAAACCCATCCTCAAAGCCTTTATCAAAACTGGTAGTGCTGACAAAGGATCAGAGGGGATCAGAAGGGGACATCTTCATCTTCCAACGGGAGAAGGGATGACAATGGCATTATGTGGTAGTATTCTCGAATAACACAATATGGCAGAAACAGAACCGCGAGTGGAGTGGTTGAGTCAGAGATATCAGAGGTAGGAAGTGCCCCATCACTGAGAAGTATCCAAGCAGAGAAAGCTTAATTTCCGTTCACAACAGTTTCGAGGTCATTTTTAACTTGCGTGGATGTATTCGAGCTAAACGACGGCTGGGATGATTTCTCAAAGAGCTGGTGGCTCCCGTTCTTAAGGAAATTCGACATCTCATAAAAAGCTACAACTATTCCACTGAAAACGAACACGACGTATGATAGACTCGTTCAAGGGATTGGGGTGTGGGGGAAATAAAGGAAAAAAGAAGTACCACGGAAGGCAATAAAGTTTGAGAGACGTGTGTGAGAAGGAGTAGTTTCGGGGACCCCACCTCGACCATCAGAATGGAACCTTGGTGGGAAGATACTCTGAAATGCAAATTCATCCTCCAGCTTAGGTGCCGTTAACTCTGTAAGGATGCAACCCGTAGGCATTAACGTGGTCTCCGTGGCCCTGATGGATATGATCTCCTCACCACTAACCTCAGCTTGTGCCGTTCTCTACCCAGTGCCCGCCGTGATTGCCTTTCCCTTCTTTCTTGAAGCTGTCAGACTCCCTCCCGCCGTAGAGCGTTTCTATGTGCTACGGTGATGGCCCGCCATGCTCTTGATCCGTTCTTGACCTGCGTGAATCTATTCGTGCCTCAACCTCAGGTTCAATATTATTTCCCAGGGAGGCTGTGCCTGTAATGCTCTCTCCCCGCCTCTGAACGAGCCTGGTCCCTCAGTTACACACACTCTTATCGCCCCCTCTACCTCTCTGTCGTCACACTGAGCAGAACTGTAATCCCATGGTTATCACTGAGATCGATAGTTTGTTTCAGACCCTACCACTAAACGATAAGCTAAGTGAGTCTGTGTGGTGTGTCCGCCCCTTTGCGTGGCCATTGTTGGGTTGTTAGGTATTGTCTGAATGGAGCAAACGAAGGAAACAGATGGGCTTTGCAAATTGCTGGATCTTGGGTTCTGTATCTTTGTAGATGAATCATTTAACTCACCGGGCAAGGTGACAATCAGTTTCTGCTGCTGAAAAGCATCATTATCCAGCCCTGTTGTCAGCCCTGTCCCTATTGAAGGCAAAGCAGTTTTTATTTTGGATTTGCTCAACATGGCCCGAGCGTCTGCAGCATCAGAAGGAGCTGAGCACATCCCTCGGCATTTTATCTCTTCCTTGGGTGGCTCGGGAACAGTCCAACGTTTTCCTGATCCTGGATGAACATTACTTTTTGCAAACATCTGCTCCGAGTCCAAATTCCTAGGGAAACAGTATTTAGGACGGCTTTGTGTCTCTATTTCTGTGTTTACCTCATTTCCTCTCTGAAGACCCTTTCCCTTGAGTTCCCGTGTAGCTAAGAACATTCTGCACATCCTCACCTGGGAGTTGGTCGCAAAAGGAGTCCGGGGACGAGGCCTCCTGTCTGGAGTATTGAGAGTTTGGCCTCATCCCAAATATGTACGCCTTCTCTGGGAGGGAAAGGAGGTGCATTCTGGATCTCTCTGGTGTAATCTGAAGAGAGAGTCAGGAAGTAAATCGAGCAATTAGTTGGTGAATAGAAATGTCTGTTCAGGTTTTTCAGTCTCTAATTCCTCTTTCAGCCAAAGACAGATACAATATGGACAAAGAGCCAGGCAGGGTGTTTTGGACTCTGCGTGGAGAAGCCGGGCAAGGGTTTGCAAACGAGATGTCACGAAGATAGCTCTTGAAAGATAAGGAGGGTTTTGTCAGGTGGCGAAGGGGCAAAGGTATTCCCTTCAGAGGAAACAAAACAGGGTAAGAAGGGGACACTGGGTGTGGGCAGGATGGACAGGGTGAGGTAAGGGGGATAGACAAAGCAGTGAGAGGTAAGATATGCGTTTCTTACTGTGATTCCCACACCGGGGGCCGTGAGGACCATCTCCAGTCACTGACGTAGTCACAGACCTTGTGAATTTTGTTCACCTGTAAACAGCCTCAGAAGGGAGATGCGGTCTGAGATCCTCAGGGCCTCCCTTTTCTGTCTCTGCTGCGTAAACGCGGAGTGTCCGGCTTTGGAACATCACTCTTGCCCGGCCCTCACCTCTGAGTTTAACTCAGTCTCTGATTACTCAGAATCCAATGTTTCCAGCATCTTTCCAGCACAGACAGTCCGATGTTCTTCTTTTGTCCTCTCCGTGAAGTATTTGCACTCATTATTGCAAACAGAAAGAAACACGATCGATCCTTTTATGGTGATGTCGTGTCAAGAGACCTTTCCTGGCTCCCGTGTGATTAGTGCTAGTGACCAGGCTATTGAATCTCTTGGATTTTGCATGGGAACCCGGAAGATAATCATCCTGATGGCGTTGATGGCAAACCCTTCTGCAGAGCTTGCATTTTTTGAGGGTGATGGAAATATTCGTCTTTCTTAGGACTTCTATGTTTTAAGCATTCGGTAGATACTAGCTCATGGAATTTACACGCTTAATCCTGTGGGTGGGTCACATTACCATCATCATCAAAATCGTAATTTTTTTTTAAATTTTTTTTTTTTTTTTTCAACGCTTTTTTATTTATTTTTTTGGGACAGAGAGAGACAGAGCATGAACGGGGGAGGGGCAGAGAGAGAGGGAGACACAGAATCGGAAACAGGCTCCAGGCTCCGAGCCATCAGCCCAGAGCCTGACGCGGGGCTCGAACTCACGGACCGCGAGATCGTGACCTGGCTGAAGTCGGACGCTTAACCGACTGCGCCACCCAGGCGCCCCTCAAAATCGTAATTTTATAGGTGGAACAGGTATGGTGTAGGGGTTAAGAAACGTGTCCAGGGATTCTCGGACAGGAAGAGGGAGGTCCAAGATGGAAACCCAAGTGCGGCTTCATCAATCCATTCTTTTGATCGCTAGGCCACCTTGCCTCTCTGTTTTTATTTGGTCTCCTTCTTTCCGACGTTGGACTCGTGCGTATCTTTCTCAGATTATTTTCTTTTTTTTTTTTTTAAATTTTTTTTTTCAACGTTTTTTATTTATTTTTGGGACAGAGAGAGAGCATGAACGGGGGAGGGGCAGAGAGAGAGGGAGACACAGAATCGGAAACAGGCTCCAGGCTCCGAGCCATCGGCCCAGAGCCCGACGCGGGGCTCAAACTCACGGACCGCGAGATCGTGACCTGGCTGAAGTCGGATGCTTAACCGACTGCGCCACCCAGGCGCCCCTCAGATTATTTTCTTAATATGAAATTTATCGTCACATTGGTTTCCATCCAACACCCAGTACTCATCCCAACAGGTGCCCTCCTCCGTGCCCATCACCCACCCTCCCACCCCCCATCAGCTCTCAGTTTATTCTCAGTCTTTAAGAGTCTCTTATGGTTTGGCTCCCTCCCTCTCTAACTTTTTTTTTCCTTCCCCTCCCCCATGGTCTTCTGTTCAGTTTCTCAGGATCCACGTAAGAGTGAAAACATACGGTATCTGTCTTTCTCTGTATTGCCTAATATCCTTCAGGTGGATGTCAGGAGTGCGCCGAACGTTGAGGATAATTCTTGTAAAGCCTTACCGTTAGGCATGGCATTTGCTGCCCTCCAGTAGGATAGCACTTCCGTTGAAAAATTAAAACAAGATAGTGTTCTCAGCCTGGTCGCGGGGAGATCAGCCTCACCCGGGAGCTGGCGAGGCCAAATCCACTTCCGATATGCCTCGTATATGGTCCTCTATGGCTCTTTTACATCTTCCTGTCGTGCCAAGCGAAGATAACCTAATGTGAACATTTTACTTTTTAAAGTATTTTTCCACTCTGTAGTTTTTTTCCCTATGGTCTTAGTATTTGCTCCAGGGCTTACCATGTACCTCCTACAGATGGCATATTTTTAAAGCCTCTTCTTGGTTTAACTGTCTCTTGCTTTAAGACTAGCTCAGGTCGGAAGCAGCAGGTCTGCTGGGTTGGAAATCATACGAGCTCAAGGCTCACTGAAGCTCGCTCTATGTGTGAAGTTCACGTTCATTTTTGACCAAGAAAGGCGTCCCCTGGATTTATGTGGTATCGAATGCCGCCTTTTGGGTTGGACCTCTTGGCCTCACCCGCAGTCCTCAACTAGGACAAGGGACCCAGCGTCAGTGTGGCAGGAAGCCTGCAGTGAGTAAGGGAAAACCTCATTTTCACTTGGGTTAACTCAGAGTTTGCAATTTCTTTACGCTTTCCAGGAGTAAACGGATTTGCTAAGCAAATGTGTAAAGAAAGCAGCAAGGGAGAGAGTTCACCTACTTACATAAACCAATAGCTTTTAAGAAACTGAGAACATGATTAGAAAATAAAGGGATGCTTTTCATTGCAAATGAGCCTTTATCTATCCATTATAGCAGCCTGGGGTGGGCGGGCTATCTTCTCGGGCAATCTTCCAAGGGCCTTCTCCAGGGCGCCTTCCTCTGCAAAAGCTACCACAACGATTAGGGTGGAGAACACAACATAGACTCTGGTGTCAGAAACACGTGGATGCAAATCTTGTCTCTGCCCCTTGGTAGTTGGGCAAGTTTGGGTGAGCCACTTACGCCACCGTTACTCACCGTGCGGTCCTCAGACCAACGTCATCTGCATCACCTGGAGGTTTGTTAGAGATTTGGAACCTCAGGTTCTGGCCAGACCTCTTGTATTTTAAGAAGGTTCCCCAGGGATCCATTTGCACGTTGAAGTTTGAGAGGCGCTGACCTAGGCTCTCTAATCTTCGGGTTCCCCGAACGTGGCTGGGAAAATTAAATGGTGCATCGAGATCTAGCACCTATAACAGATGCTGGCACCGAGAGGTCTCTCCAAAGATGGCAGTTTTCTTGAGCATTGTTCTTGATGGTTCTGCTGTGGTCATGGCTCTCAGCTGAGTCCCCCCGTCACCACCCTGAGGTGTACCAGGCCTTTACTGTGCAGATGGGAACCTTGCCCAAGCCACGGCCAGGGCACGTAGCACCTTCTCTGAGCCTGGTTTCAGTCTGTAGAGCGGGAGGACAGTCCTCCCTCAAAAGGCTGCAGTGAGAGGAAAGGAAGTAATGCCCAGTTGCTGTGCTCGCCCCTGGCAATCCGTTTTCTCCCCGAATCTTCACTCCCACACAGGGGAAAGACAATCAGAGAGGTGACGGAGTGTGCCCAAAGACGCACAGCTAGTAAGCAGCAGAGCTTGTACCCGAATCGGAGCAAGTCTGAATCCAAAGCCTTTCGCTGCTTGATTCCGGGCATCTCCTGCAGCAGAAAATTTTCACTGCCGGGTCCAGATGTCGCATCTGTCATCAGGTGTCCCCGGCCCTGAAGAATTATTAGCGACTGAGTGTGGGCTTTGGCTTTCTACCCTGTTGTGCTGACCCCAGCTAGAGGCCGGTATTTTGCTTCCCTGCCCACTTGGACACGCTCCAATCAACCCAATTCACTCCACCGTTTCCCACTTTTTTTTTTTTCCCCCTCCAAGGGCTCGGACGGCCAGATTCAGAGTCGGTTGCCTCGGAAAGTCAGGTTAGGGAGCCAGAGGCTGAGCTAATTATAGTAATTAAAGCTTCCTATTTACCGAACACCTCGTGGGCAGAAGGAATGCAGACCATGTTCCCTGGCCGGTGCAAGAAAAGCTGTCCCACTCCCACACTGCTGTGCTGCCGATTCCCCGGAGGCCTGGAGGGGAGGCCGGGAGGAAGCACACATCCCCATCGCGCTGGACCCCATCAGATGCGGGGCAGAAGTACTTCTGGTCAGATGCTGGTCAAGGTGAGCATCAGCCAGGCCTCCAAAGAACCCAGAAGGCCGGCTCCTTCCAGGTCCCAACAAATCCACAGCCTGACAAGACGCTACCGTGCTATTTAGCTGCCCTTGTAAGTTTATTGATTTTCGAGAGACAGAGAGAGACAGAGCGCAAGCAGGGGAGGGGCAAAGAGAGAGAGAGAGGGGGACACAGAATCCGAAGCAGGTTCCAAGCTCCGAGCCGTCTGCCCGCACCGAGCCCCCTGGGCGGGGCTCAGACCCATGAAGGGCGAGATCATGACCTGAGCCGAAGTTGGGCACTTAACCGTCTGAGCCACCCGGGTGCTCCTAGGTGCCCTTGTATAATACGTGTCTTACAAGTGTCCTATCGTTACCACGTGTCTTACATCCATCCTCTCTAACTCTTACGAGAGTGGGGTGAGGCAGCGTCTCTTATCCCCATTTTACGGATAAGAAAAATGAGGCTCAGCGAAGTTAAATAACCGGTGTCACACAGCTAGTGAGGGGTGCAGCTGACCTGACTGCCTCAGGTTCGTGGAACTGTAAAACCCATGAGCGAGCCATCACGTCATACGGCCTCCCTCCAGAACCTCACCAATTACCTGGTGCTTTCACTGCTACTTCCTTTGTACAGCCCTCTGTGGACGGATGTTATCTCCGGTTAGTAGATGAAACACTCAGGCAGGTGCATGTTCAAACACACACACACACACACACACACACACCCAGATTCAGAGAGGTCTCACACCTTTCCCTGGTCGTATCTCTAGACGGCGGCAGACGACGCTTGGCCATCTGGATTTCTTGCCACCGTGGCTTGCTGCTTCTTTTGGTCTAGCCTTTTATTCAATCAGTAGGGTCTTTTCAAAAACCAATATGTGGTTAACGATGCCTTTAATAGATATCGAGTGAATATAAATCTGGTGTTGTTTATCACATAAGCAATACTTTATTTATTCCCCTCAGAGTAACACTGGCTATATCCAACATGTTTGATTTTTCTTCCTTTTTTTTTTAATGTTTATTTATTGTTTTTGGGAGACAGAGAGAGAGAGAGAGAGAGAGCAAAAGCAGGGAAGGGGCAGACAAGGAGGGAGACATGGGATCCGAAGCAGGCTCCACGCTCTGAGCCGTCAGCACAGAGCCCGACGCGGGGCTCGCACCCACGAACCATGAGATCATGACCTGAACCGAAGTCGGACATTTAACCGACTGAGCCGCCCAGGCGCCCCCATGCTTGATTTTTCTAAGTAGCACCCCGTTACCTGATTCCAGGGGGAGCGGCCAGTCTACCAAACTTCTAACACGTCAGACAAGCCATCTTCACTCTGTCACCAGTGGATCATTAACGATTGAAATAAACCTACTTGCTCAGAGTCAAAGAGCCAGAAAATGGCAAAGCTGAAGCTCGGAATCCATTATCTTTCTACGTACCTATATCTGAAATAAATATGAAACTGGATGCTGACCTGCACTCAGTCAGTAAATCAAGAGTTATCGAGGGCCTGTCGTTGTGTCTCCTGGGAAAGATAGACAGTAAGCCAGGAGCCGAACACAAATACCAATCCAGCTGGAGTAGGAGTAAGAGGGAAGGAAGGCAGGAATAAAAATGGAATTGAGGGAGGGCCTACTGAGTGGGGTTAGAGAAGACGTCTCTAGGGAAGGAACATTCAGGCTGATCCTAAAAAAGATAAGAGGAACCCTAAAAAAGGAACCCTAAAAAAGATAAGAGGAACCAGGCAGACCGGCGGTAAAACCACCCCAGACTTGGGAACCGTGTATCAGTACCTAAGAAGAAGGGTCTGGAAAGTTCGAGAAGCAAAATGAGGCCAGATGTGCTGGAGCATAGCAAGAGAAGATCTGAGTGGGCCAGGACGAGGGAAGAATCCAGGATGAGGATTCTACTTCAAAGGAAAAGTAAATTACATTTTGCAAACGATTACCGTGGCTCCTAGTCTCTCAAAGAATACAAATTTCTTTACGTTTTAAACTTCACAGTGGAGGTGAAACCGGACTTGGGAGTCACAAGGATCTGGCTCTAATCCTACAGGGACCACTTCATCCACTGTCTATCCTTGGTGAGGTGCTCATTCCCTGCTAAGTCTGTTTCCCCATCGGGGAGGTCGGGCCAAGTTGTATGCAGTTACAACAGAAAACACCGGGAACTTCAAGGGTTTAATACAACAAAAATTGACTTGCTTCTTGTTCGAAGTTCACTGCAAACTCTGCACACTCCAGCACAGAGCCCTTTCTCGCTGGCTCGGCGCGCCAGACCGTTTCCGTCCGGAGATGTGCCTTCATATCCGCCGGCCGTGCAGAGTTGGTCATTGCGATGTATGACCGGGAATGACCTCCATCACGTATGCTTCCACCTTCTTAGATGGAGCGGGCCATGTGGCCACTGTTCACGTAGAGGCAGGGTGGAGGCTTCTCGTTTATTGGGAGCTTAGGGCAGGCAGACTTCAGTGGATAATGGCAATTCTACATTTCTTCCCTCCCCTCCCCTCCCCTCCCCTCATCTCCTCTCTTTCCTTCCCCTCCTCATCTCCTCTCTTTCCTTCCCCTCTCCTCCCCCTCTTCCCTCCTTCTCCCCTTCTCCCCTTCCCATCTCTTTTTAAAGTAGGCTTCATGCCCAGCACAGAGCCCAACACGGGACTTGAACTCGCGGCCCTGAGATCAAAACCCGAACTGAGATCAAGAGTTAGATGCTCAACTGACTGAGCCACCCAGGTGCCCCGGTGGCTATACGTTTCTCGCTCATTCAGCTGCAAATGTTGGAAACACTATGCGCAAAGGGCCTATGCCGTATCTTGCACATAATAAATGCTCAGCGAATGGTTTTGCTTATTAGCTGCCTTAAATGCCTGCTGCCGTTCCTCTGGAGAATCGCTTCCAGAAAGCTCTAAAGTAGATAGTGTGACGGTCTAAGGATGATAGAATAGCCTATTATGGTAGGAGGGAAATATGGAATCATCACACTCTTTAGATAAAGGGTCTGCAAACTATAACCCATGAGCCAGATCTGGATGCCACCTGTGGGTTTTTTTTTTTTAATTTGTTTCTTTTTGTTTTGATTTGAACTAAAGTTTTACTGCAACACACATGCCTGCTCATTTACGCACGGCCGATAGCTTCTTTCACACGACAATGGCACAGTCAAGTAGATGCAGCAGAGACCATTTGGCCTGGAAAGTCCAAGATATCTTGGATATCTTGGATGCTCGCTCCTCTCTCATGGTGGTCCTCCTTGGTCATTCAAACTCCTTTCTCTGGAATGTTCTCAATCCTCTCCTTACCTAAGGACAATTAAGACTTTTTACCTGCGATCTACACCCTCGTCCCCTGACTCTCTTCCCACGCTGATCCTCTACCTAATTAAGAAAGAAAGACACCAACGAGGAGCTGGAATTTATCTTGGACACCTAATTCCTCTGCCCACTGGTGCCGGCTCTAATTCCAAGAGCACACGTGAGTCACCAAAGCCAACCACCTCCGGAGTCTGCTCCATCTGAGAGGCCGCTGGTGATAGCTGTCCCTCCCTACTTTTGTGTCTTCGTGGCACCATTTTCTTGTCATCTCTTGCCATGTGTGCTGTCTGATGGGGGGATGGATGCTGCAAAGATCCAGGGAGTCTGTCAGTCTGTCAGCAACCGTAGTATATTTTTTAAAAACATATTACCGGGGCTGGGGGGGGGGGGTGGGCGGGGGGAGAAACCTGTCGTAAATCCCATCCAAACAATACTTTATAGAGTCCACATGTCCACAAAGGATAAATCAAGTGCTCTAAATTAAATTCTCTAAACCTGAAGGCCTGGGTCTGGTACTGGATTTATTCAGACTCTAGGAAGACAGTAATTTTCCAAGTCAACATCCTGACCCCACTTGAGCCAGCGACCGATCGTGGTAAAGCCTTTCCCCACGACTTGCTGTTCCCTTTGAAGGAATGAGACGTACGTCCCGGGGAGAAGAGTACCCAAGTCCAGGGGACAAAAATAATCAAGATGTGTCCACCAAGACAGTAGACACCCACCTCCCGGTTCGGAGGCTGCTGGACCCTGCCCTACATGAGGATGTCACGGGCAGAAGGCTCCTCTCCTCCTCCAGTGCTGATGGGTCATTAATGAAGCCTCCTTCCTTCATTCCTTCCCCTCAAGTTTGCATGCCCTTCTGGAGCCATGCACTTCCGGTGGGAAGAGACGCTCCCCGTGGGGCCCCAGGACTTGCACGCAGATCCCCAGGACGAGCTCCTTCTGCCTGGGCTCCTGGGAGGTTTTGTGCTTCTAAGGCCCTCACCCTCGAAGCCATTCTGATCTCCCATCTTCAGTTTCGGAGAGTTCTGGGGCTTGGTGGGTTTCCTTCTGGAGCCAGTCTTGTGACGTGCTGTCCCCTCCGCCGTGACACAACAGCCAAAATTTGAGGCTTCCGGCTGGTTTCTCTTCCTGTACCTTCATCGTCCTGGGCCGCCATTTCCGGAAGCATTCGTTTTACTTGGCGCTTCGGAAGGAAAAACTTTTAAGTAATTTAACGTGTAGGCCATTCGGCACATGTGTGTTCAGACAAAGGTACAGTCTAGGGCAGGTGGCAAGGTTCTCGAGAATTTTTCACGGTGGATAAAACACGAGGCCGGAAAGAGGCATTTGCTTGCGGACCCTCCCCAGGCCCCTCCAGTAGCTTCTCTTACAGTTCTTGGCACTAAAGGGGGAAAGTGAAAAACTTTGAACTGACGTAATTACTTCTTTGGCAAATGAAGAAAACAAAACACAAAAAACAAAACAAACAAACAAACAAAAACCCACAAAGCCTTGGCGTTTAGGTGGCTCTGCCACATAGTGGGGAGAGGGCAGGTCTCTGGGGATCCCGAGGACTCGCTCTTGAGGTGCGTCTTTTTCCCGTGCTTCGTCCAGATCATTTCTCCAACTGTAAAGGGACTTAAGAGAAGATTGTGTGGCTATGAAGATACTGCCTACAGATTCTGTCTCTCTCTCTCTCTCTCTCTCTCTCTGTCCCTCCCCTTTTCTCTCTCTTTCTCTCTCTCTCTCTCTCTCTCTCTCTCTCTCTCACACACACACACACACACACACACACTAAATAAACATGAAAAAAAGGGGGTGCCTGCATGGCTCTGTCGGTTAAGTGTCCAACTCTTGATTCCGGCTCAGGTCATGAACTCATGGTTTGTGAGTTGGAGCCTGATGTCGGGCTCTGTGCTGACAGTGTGGAGCCTGCTTGGGATTCTCTCTCTCCCTCTCTCTCTCTCTGCCCCTCGTCTGCTTGTGTGCATGCATGCACTCTCTCTCAAAATAAATAAACATTAAAAAAAAAAGATATTGCCTGTAAAAAAATATCCAACTCCTAGAAGTTACTCAGCAGATGCTATTTACCTTTCCCATGTGGGCAGGAGTACAACTTATAACTTCCTTTTCATTAAGTCATTTCTATGAACATGTTTCTATATTTTTATACCCCACAGTCTATCCTCACATTTAGTTCTTGTTGGTTATTAGACGTGGTAGAGTTTCCATTTTTATTTGCCGTGTGAACGAATCCCCTCCTCCCTTCCTCCTAAGAAATCTGCCATTGGTAAATTTCTACTGATTCATCCTTTAAATTGCTGCTGGAATTCTAAATCCTTCATGAAACGTATCCCCTCTTCCTCCCCGGGGCCCCAATTCCCTGATTTTCACAACCTTCTCAGAACATTCCGTAAGGTGATCTGCTCTAATACTTGGCATATGCATAAAGATCTGTTTATGGGTCTGTCTCCCCACTTAACTATGAGCCAAAGTGGAACCTATTTCCTTTCCGAGTCTCCAGCCCCAGACATGGTGACAGCCAGGGGGAGGGGCTCAGTCAATAAATGAAGGCGCGAATGGGTGAATTGATGGAATGAATCACTTCATCCTCGCCCCCGACAGAGGAGAAATTAAAGCCCTCAGTGTCCAAGAGGAAGTGGACCCTTGACACAGGAGGAAAGCCCGGAGCCAAAAAAAAAAAAAAAAAAAAATCTGATGTGCCAAGACTAGCTTCTCTGCCAACTTAGTAGAGAACAACTCTGTCACCACGCTTCCTGTGACGCTTCCAGCTCAAGTTTATTTCTATCCCCACCGCACGCTGACCTTCCAGACTGCGGTTCTCCATCTGTCTCCCGTCCGGGTAACCCGCCACCCGCCGGTTCGCCTCCCCTGGAATTAGCACCGTCAACTCTGCCTCCGAATGCCAGGCCAGGACCTGGAGTAATTGCCGCTCGAGATTCCTCCTGACACAAATGTTGACATTCTGTTGGCATAACTTGCAATAATGTATGCAGATTGCATCCTTCCAGGGCCGTAATTATTACTTCTCGGCGAGAAATAGGTTATTCCCTGGCTTGATTTCCAGGAGCCAATTTCACTTGGAGAGCCGGCTTGCTTAGAGAAGTGGGAAGGAATAGAAAAGGAGGCACGTTGAATGCACCCAGGGAGCAGAGTTGCGTGGCCGGGTCTGGGCGGCACACTGTGCTGGAGGAGCTGTCCCCTGGCCATCGAGGGTCCCGGATGAGGCGGCTACCACTTTGCCCTTCTGACTTCTGAAGCTGGGCCCTGGGCATATGCAGTTTCTAAGATCCTCAGATTATTCTTTTTTTTTTTTTTCCTTTTAAAGTTTTTATTTATTTCTTTAGTTTGAGAGCAAGAGAGCAGGAAGGGGCAGAGAGAGAAGGAGAGAGACAGAATCCCAAGCAGGCTCCGCACCATCAGGGAAGAGAGCCTGATGCAGGGCTCGAATTCATGAATCGGGAGATCATGACCTGAGCCGAAATCAAGAGTTGGACGTTTAAACCAACGGAGCCACCCAGGTGCCCTGTAAGATCCTCAGATTATTCTTAAACAAAGTAAAGGATCCCCATTAGAGGAATTTCGAAGAGCCCCCCCCCCCCCTCCATCCCCACCCCCGTCTCACTTAACTTCCATGAATAAAGAATTCTGATCTGGATCACAGGCACAAGGGATTCCATGGGGACCCAGGGTTGACCCACAGTACTAGGTTAGAGAGTCATAGGGGAGACATTAAAAAGTTAGAAGCAATTGTCTTTCACTGCTTCCTCTGTATCCTGTAGCTAGAAAAATGTCTCTTCACATGTTGGAAAATATCATCGCCTTTTGGCCTTCCCTTGTCCCAGTTAAATCACCAGCTTTTGGCATCCACACAATAAAAAGGTCTAGATTTTTATATTCTGTCATTAGACATAGGCCCGTGTTCTGTATTAAAATAAAAGACCCCGATACTCTCTTGAGGTCTGTTATTAGCACGTCAAGTTGTTTTGAGCCTATTTTATGACTTTTTTTTTTTCTATCAATACAGCCTAGAATTGAATTTTCTTTGAACACGTTGGACAATTTGTTTATTCTATTCGAGCCCGGCTTGGGATTCATTGAGATCTTGAGATCTCTTTCTAATTTCTCTGTGCGCGACTAAGCCTTCGTTATATCTGCTTAATCTATCCATGTGAGAAAAGGTGTGTGATGACATCTAACTTGGTCCCTGGAATATCACAGGCACTCCAAAGGAGAGCCAACCTCAACTCATGTTGAACTGGAGTGGGACGTTAGCAGGGTTGATGCTCAAACCCTTAAAAGAGGGACTACTTTGCTTTGCTGAATTTTTATCCCATCTTGAGGCCCCAGAGAAACCATCTGTGTATAGACAATGGTGGCCAAACTCTCAGTCATTCCTGGAGACAGGGGCTCTTTGTCACGTACTGTGTGTGTTCCCCCTTGGGTCTTTGGGAGAGGAAGTGAGTCAGAGAAGTGAGAATGGTAAACGGCACCTGGCCTGGGACCCATTCTGGAGAAAAGTGTTCCTGGCTGGATCTTTGGGCCACCCTCGTCCAATAAGGACTTCATGGTTCCACCCATAATGTGTGTGGCTTCTCCCAGATGGGGACTGAGCAGTAGAAATGCATCACGGGTTCTCTGCTCCTTCCCTTCCTTTTCATGTTACGGGAAACTCACCACATCATAAATTCTGAAGGATGCTTCCCTCGGGGACTTTTTTTCTCTTGCCACCTCTGTCCTCACTCTGGCTTCCCAGGTTGGTGGCCGCCCCTGCTGCAGATCTGTTGTCCAGCGGGGTGAGGCAGCAGGGCGAGAAGCTCTTGCTAAAGCTGCTCATTAATTTGCTTGATGGGCCGCCTCCAGATGCAGCCAGACCCATTAGGAGACAATGGTTCATTTGGTGCTTCGGCCCCTCTGTAATGAAGCGAGAATCCATGGGGTCCCATGGCTGCGGGGATGAAGAACAGGGAGAGAAATGCAGTCCCTGCCCCCACCCAGCCTTGGCCCTCTCCTTGCAAAACAACTGGAACCAAAGGGTCCAGACACATCCTTTCTCAAAATCACGCGTGCCATGCTTCCAGAGAGGAAGACAGGGCTGTTTTCACCTTTGCCCTCCAGCCGCGTCAGCCTTGCATCCCAGCCCATCTGGTGGCTCCCCCACCATCCAGAGAATAAAACCTGAACCCCCAAGCATGAGCTGCGAGAACCTTCATGCCCGGCTACGCACTGTCTTTCCAGCCTCCTGGGCCTCTCTGCCTTCCCCTGTCATCCCCACGTTACAGTCAAATCACACTCCCCTCCTGCACCCACACGTGCCCTTCGTGGTCTCAACCACACACCTTTGCAAATCTGATTTCCTCAACCTAGAACGCCCTGCCTTGACCTCACCGTTTCAGTCTATCAATGTCCCACATGAAAGACCTGGGAAAATGTCATGTCCTCACTCTAAAACCTTCTTACTTCCTCTAATGGAAAGTAATTTCCTGTTACTAGTTTTCTTCTTACTCTATACAACCGGGACTTGGGGTTGTACAATGGTGTTTCTTAAAAGTCGCTCCTTATGGGATTGCAAGCTCATTATATAGGGTCACCCCTATCTCATTTATCTCTCTCCTCCCTGGTGCCTGCTATGGAACCTTGACTATTTGAGGGGCTCTGGAAATGTTTTCATTGAAAGTCAACCCCTGATATTCTAGAGATCTGTTTTGTTATCGTACAGAACAGTCCTCCCCACCACCGCCCGCCCCCCCCAACCCCAGGACTGCTCCACGGGCTGATTCTCAAAGAACATATGCTTTCTTTGGGGCCACCATCTTCAAGGTTTGGGATCAGCTAAAGACCTGTCTAACTTTCATTGAATGATTCAATACAGAGCACCGAACTGTCTTGAGCTTTTTCGTAGACCCAAACGAAACTATCCTGCAGGGACTTACCACCTCATTTTTCGCCTTCTTTGTGTGTTCTATACTTAGTCGACTGCTGCCTGATGATTGAATGATAAGGTGGTACGTGAGGCCTTTTAACTTACCCTCTGGCCTCTATCCTGAGCAGCGGCTAAGCTAGCCCTGAAGGATGGCCCGGTCACGTTCACCTTCGAGAGGCTAAAGCTGTACCATCAACCCTCCCTTTTCCTTCCTGTCCCAGCAAGTAAATAATGACATCAAACGTGTTTTATTAGGAAAAAAAGCATTCCTGGATTCTCATGGAGCACCGCTACCTGTAAATGATAGACGCTTATGATATTTATTTGCCTGGTGAATGGATGGCTTTGGCGCTGTCCCGTCAAAACAAATATGGGAGGTCCCTGCTTGAGGGAGTTCACATCCAGTGAGAAGGAAGAGAACAACGGCGTCATTATAATACATTGGGGTCATTGCTACTGTGGAGCCTGAATGAATGAAGGGCTAGGATGCACCCAGCAACTTCTCAGGGATGGCAGGGAGAATGGCAAGTGGGTTCCGTTCTAGCCCCGAGCGAGGAGTCAGCACCGTAAAAGCCAATGTCATGTTCTTGAATGGAAGTCTAGGCCACAGCCCTGGTTCCTGGAGCAGTTGATGCACTAATCTGCCTCTATGGTTTTTATTCCTGGAATCGGGTTCTTCTTAAAAGGCAAGGCATAGGTTTTATTTTTTTTTATTTTTTATTTTTTCCAATATATGAAATTTATTGTCAAATTGGTTTCCATACAACACCCAGTGCTCATCCCAAAAGGTGCCCTCCTCAATACCCATCCCCCACCCTCCCCTCCCTCCCACCCCCCATCAACCTTCAGTTTGTTCTCAATTTTTAACAGTCTCTTAAGCTCTGGCTGTCTCCCACTCTAACCTCTTTTTTTTTTCCTTCCCCTCCCCCATGGGTGTCTGTCAAGTTTCTCAGGATCCACCTAAGAGTGAAAACATATGGTATCTGTCTTTCTCTGTATGGCTTATTTCACTTAGCATCACACTCTCCAGTTCCATCCACGTTGCTACAAAAGGCCATATTTCATTCTTTCTCATTGCCACGTAGTATTCCATTGTGTATATAAACCACAATTTCTTTATCCATTCATCAGTTGATGGACATTTAGGCTCTTTCCATAATTTGGCTATTGTTGAGAGTGCTGCTATAAACATTGGGGTACAAGTGCCCCTATGCATCAGTACTCCTGTATCCCTTGGGTAAATTCCTAGCAGTGCTATTGCTGGGTCATAGGGTAGGTCTATTTTTAATTTTTTGAGGAACCTCCACACTGCTTTCCAGAGCAGCTGCACCAATTTGCATTCCCACCAACAGTGCAAGAGGGTTCCCGTTTCTCCACATCCTCTCCAGCATCTATAGTCTCCTGATTTGTTCTTTTTGGCCACTCTGACTGGCGTGAGGTGGTATCTGAGTGTGGTTTTGATTTTTATTTCCCTGATAAGGAGCGACGTTGAACATCTTTTCATGTGCCTGTTGGCCATCCGGATGTCTTCTTTAGAGAAGTGTCTATTCATGTTTTCTGCCCATTTCTTCACTGGGTTATTTGTTTTTCAGGTGTGGAGTTTGGTGAGCTCTTTATAGATTTTGGATACCTGCCCTTTGTCCGATGTGTCATTTGCAAATATTTTTTCCCATTCCGTTGGTTGCCTTTTAGTTTTGTTGGTTGTTTCCTTTGCTGTGCAGAAGCTTTTTATCTTCATAAGGTCCCAGTAATTCATTTTTGCTTTTAATTCCCTAAGGCATAGGTTTTAGATAATTTTTCTACACCCTGATTTAATTTCCCCTGAATTCTAGTGGCAGTGCTATGACCTTGCCCTCTCACGCACAGACCTTCCACTTTCTGTTGTCTGTTTGTACTCTAGAGAATCCCCCTCTCGCAATGTCCGGACGCACGGAACGAGGGCCTCTACTTTGCGCTCACATCAGATGCCAGACCTCGGGGCATTCAGGCTTTGTGTGCTGCCCACCTGGCTGGAGCTTCACCTCGGGCATCAGGTCTTCCAGAACACGCACGGCCACATGAGAAGGTTTGGGAAAAGAGACCAGTCCTTGACGTAACAGGCAAAGTTTCTGAAGCATGGCTTGATCTAATGGCCCTGAGGCTGCCCGTGACCCTGAGGCCTGGTGGAATGAACAGTTAGCTTCTGGTCAGGGAATGGGGCTCTCAAAGGCACCCCAAATCTCACTGACCGTGAAAAAGCTCATTCTACCTGATAGCAATCAAAAGCATTTTAAGCGTTACTGAAATCACAAATCGGTATTGGGGTGCCGATCCACAGCTGGCATCCCCAGACCGGTTTCTGTTCTGGGACCCTTACGGGAAGTTCAAGAGCTGAAGATACCCAGTTTCTGCCCTATATGCCAGAGAAGGAGAGCTATTTGAAAGACAGATCATGAAAACCTCGTGCAAAATTTATGACAAGTATGGGTTGTGCACGAGACCTTGTGGAACACGTGTACTTTTTGTGTGTGGGAGTGTGTGTTTACAGGGAAGTCTTGCTGAGAAGTAAAGGCAGAGCTGAGTCTTTAAGGATAAGAAGCAATTATTCGGGTTCAGGGGAGGTGACTGTTTCTCTAAGAAGCCGAAAAAGAAAACAGTGAGGGGTGTGCGTGTAAGATCCAAGGAGATCTGCGATATCGGGCTGTAGGGGGCGAATCAAGACGTTGCACAACATGAGGCTGAAAAGTCCGCTCATGGAGAGGCTTTAATGTCAAGCTAATTAGTTTGGAATTTATACCAAGGGTAGTGAGGAGTCCCTGAAGGGTTGTAAGCACTGGGAGACCATGGCCAAATTTGTTTTGTAAAAGGTAACTGAGGGGCTCGGGGGGTGCGAAGGGGCTTCTGCCCTGGCCACGTCCCTCTCCTCCTTCTCTGCCTCCTGTAATCCGTAAGTCCCCAGGATCATCATCATCTCTCCTACAGCTTGTCCCTAAATCCCATGGTGGTTCCCCCTTCCTGAGCAGAGAAGGAGAACAGCTGGTCACCATCCCACTTGAAAACTATTCTTGAGATGTTTCCCAAAATGTGCTATATGTCTCATTCAAATTGGATTTATTCTGGTTCCCACAATCAGTGCCCTAGTTGGAGGCTCTTTGATAGTTACAACACAGTCCTGGCCGCGTGGGACGCATTGGATGGTGACAGGCAAGGGTCAATGCAAGGGTCACTCACTTGCCCTGAGAAGCTGAATGCACTCCCCCTCTAGCTAATTACTACAACTCTCCCATCATCACCTGTAAATTCTCACCCAACCTCTTGTGTTCATGTACTTTATAAGGAACTTTCTCATTATCCATGTTAATACAGCTTCTCCGGGAAGGCCAGGTAGAGATATTACACCCATTTAACAGATGAAGGAAAGAGATGTACGAGCTCACTCGGGGCAACGAAAGAAGACTGAATTGGGAAGCAGGGAACCTATTTTCTTGCCCTGGCTTGGTCATCCATTAGCCGTGAAATATTGCAAAAAATGAGGGTATACATTTATTCTAATGCTACGTTGTAAAGGAATTTGGTTTTATTCATTAATTCGACACCTTTGTTGAGTACCCACTTCGTGCCGACAGAAGCAAACCAAACAGAACTGTCCCCATGGAGCAGATCTTTCAGCGAGGGAGTTAGACTGTAAACAGGTAAACACATGACCATATAGTATCAGACCTACAAGAAATGGAAACTACAAGGCATGATGGAACTTTATGCTAGATGGTGCTATCTTATATAGAATGAAAAGAGATTGCCTCTCTGAAGGGGTAACTTTTAAACGGAGAACTGATTGAAAACAAAGAATAAGGCACAAATATACCTGGTGGGAAGCTTTCCAGTCTGCGCAAACAGTAAGTTCAAAGGTCCTGAGGTGCGTGTGTGCTTGACGTGTTCTAAGAATAGCAAGGTCAGTGTGGCAGAGGCCAAACTGTGCAGGGTCTTGTGGGCCAGGAAGGGATGTTGGATTTTGCTCGAGGGCCATGGAGTGCCCTTGGAGGGATTTGAAAACAATCAGATTCAGCTTAAAAAACAAAAAAAGTAAAGCAAAACAAAACAAAACAAAAAAAGCAAAAAAAAAAAAACCCCAAACAAAAAAACACAAATGAAAAGAACCCCCCCCCCCCAAAAAAAAAACCCAAAACCCAAAAAAACGTGCTCTGGCTGCTGTTGGTTAATGGGGCATTTCTTGGAACAGGGGCGAGAATGGCCTCGCGAGCCGCCGTCAGAGGCGGTTGGCTTAGTCTGTGTGAACAGTATTGTGGTCGTTCCAGCCCTATATTTCCCTATCTTGCTACAGGCTATGTCTGGCCAAGTTAGGAGTGGAATCCAGCTGTTTTGAATTGTGTTCTAAAGCACGCTCCCTTCCAAACTACCAGATATAGTTCAAATGAGCCAGTTTCACACTTCGACCTATCCTAAGCCATTAAAGGTTGTTGTCACCAAGCTGCAACTCAGTATTTTAGAAGAATATCCATGTACATATTCTGGAGCCCTCATGTATGCTCTCTGAAAGTTCTCACCTCCACACCTTTGCTCATGCTGTGTCTTCTGCTCCGAATGCTTATTTTAACCCTGCCAGCCCCTCAAAGCCCAGATCAAATAAATTCCACCTCTTTAGGCAGAGTGTTTCTAATCATCAGAAGCCCACTGCCGTCTCTTTCTATATAAGTACCCCTGCTCTGTACCAGGCTCTGGGTGCTGAACATTCAGCAGGGAAGGAGTCAGGCGGTGTGGAATTTTCCTTCTTCTAATCATACTGACAACTGATATGCAAACAAATAACCCAGGTAACATCGGACAGTGGTAGGTTGGGAATGAGGAGTGTGCCATGAAAGAAAGCACCTGTAGGGATATCTTAGGTCGAGTAGTCAGGAAGGTCTGTTTCTGCCCAGATCCCCATCTATTTAATAGAAAGGAGATTCACGAGCGTGCGTTGATGGGCAAACCATGCTGAAGTCCCTAACCAAATTCCTTATACAGAGTGTGCAGTTGACAGATGTCATCAGGATCTGAGCGAAGGGAACAGGAGAACAGGTTGTAGCAGAAAGAAGAAGCAATGAAAGAGAGAAAGAAAACAAGTACCTATCTTGGTCACAAAGGTATTTGTGAGAAGACATACTGTCAAGCAAATTGGTCCTAGTTCTGCCTCTATGGAGGTGACAATGGTTCCTGCAGCAGAGTGACAATGGTTTGTGGAGCGAGTGCCTGCGAGTAGGGGTGTGGAACACGTTTTCAGCGGGTCCCCACGATGGGGTCCCCTTAGGTACCATGGGGGGGCACAGATCGCTCTTGGATGGGATGCCTGAGGGTCCCTCCAAAAGGGATGGGGAGGGGTCGAGGTTGTCTCTTTTGCCCCCCTAAGTTATCTGGGGCTCCGTATTCCATGGGCAAAGTGATGGAGGTGGGAAGTCTAATTTCCTCCAACAACGACTCCAGTTGCCAATTAATATGCTAGGAAGTGAGAACAGACATGGGCCTCTGGGGAAACTGTCGCTGCTCGGTGGCGTTTGTTAAAATCAGCTGATGGGCAGCCTTCTTTTTCCCAGTAGATATCATGAAAAGCTCACCTTCACATCCATCCTCCCTGACTGCACCCCCCTTCATGCTCCCTGGCTCAAGAAAATGCGACTTTTCTCTTAAGTAATTGACGTCCTTTCTGTCTCATTCCTGGAAGCAGTACAGGTTTAGCAAAGGAAACAGCGTCTCATCTTCCTTGTTACTGGTTCTAATGAAATATCCCCAGGTTGGCAATTTACAAAACAGGAGGGTGATGAGGATGGGGGCCCTAGTGTACGTTTCGCTTGCCCAGTCCTGACCCATGGTGCCGGTAACTCCTACTTCAAGAGGGATATGAAGAAAATTGAGGATGCATGGGGAAAGAAGCCAGGCGGTGACCATATTCCCTCACTAACTCATTCACCCACCCACCTGCCCATCTATTCTATTATCTGTCTATCATCTTCCTTCCTTCCTCCCTCCCTTCCTCCCTCCCTTCCTTCCTTCCTTCCTTCCTTCCTTCCTTCCTTTTTCTTTCTTTCTTTCTTTCTTTCTTTCTTTCTTTCTTTCTTTGTTTCCTAACTCACCTGTTCATTCACTCACTCACTTTATCTATCAAGGTTCTTTGGTTAGAAACAATCCAGTCCTGAATATTTTAAGAAAACAAAAGAGGGAGTATTGGAATAATACCAAAACAACTAGTCTCCGAAAGCTAGAAAGACTGTTATGGGTTGAATTGTAACCCTTGCTCAAAAAAAAAAAAAAAAATATGTGGGGTGGCTGGGTGGCTCAGTCCGTTGAGCGTCCGACTTCAGCTCAGGTCATGATCTCACGGTTTGTGGGTTCAAGCCCCGCGTCGGGCTCTGTGCTGACAGCTCAGAGCCTGGCGCCTGCTTCGGATTCTGTGTCTCCCTCTCTCTCCGCCTCTCCCCTGTTCATCCTCTGTCTCTCTGTGTCTCAAAAATAAAGAAATGTTAAAAAAAATTTTTTTTAATGCACACATTGAATCCTTTACACAGTATGTCAGTACATCAGAATGTGGCCTTATTTGGAAATAGCATCACTGCAGATGTTACTAGTTAAGATGAGGTCATTCTGGGGTCCAGTGGGTCCCTAATCCAATTATGACTGGTGTCCTTATCAAAAGGGGACATTTGGACACAGTGACAGGCACTCATAGAGAGAACATGGGGAGAAGATGGCCATTCATAAGCCAGGGAGAGAAGCCTGGAACAGATTCTCCCTTTACAGCCCTCAGACAGAGCCAGCCGTATGGACACCTTGATCTTAGGCTTCTAGCCTCTTGGACTGAGACACGACACACTTCTGTCATTTCAGCCACCCAGTGTGTGGCACTTTGTTACGCTTTGTCCTAGCAAACCAATGCAATGGTAGCAATAAGAATTAGCAAAAGCAAACCAAATAACCCAGGGAGAAGACAGAGCAGTGCCAAGGACTTCCGCAAGTAGATCCCTGGGATCCTTTTGGATCTTGCCGTGAGAAGTCTTGGCCCCAGAGGTCGCCTATCACGCTGTCGTCATCTCACTCCCACAGTGGGACTCCATCCGGCCCCACTTCCAGGCGTCTCCCCCTTTGTGTCAGTTAGCCCCGCTCCGCAGAGAATGGAGTGGCTCAGGCAGAGCCCCCGAGGGATCTCAGAGAATCTGCCAGAAATGTGGGAGATCGTCCACATTCACACTGTGATACCTGTTCTGGCCCTAGTTCTTGGCCGAGTTCCAGGAAAGCGTCTTCGGGGCACTTTTGCTTTGAGAGAGACCAAGCTCGTGCCCAGCCACCTGCACGGAAAGAGAAGCACGAGCTGTGAGGCGGGCATAGGCCCGGAGTCCACAGACGACTTCCGTAGCGGTTCAGGGCCAAGTTCCAGGAAGAGGTGGCACTAAACTGCAACCTTGAGCTGTGGATGAAATTTAGACCTGAAGCTTCTAAGAGGGGGATTTTTGTGCGTGAGTAGAGCATGAGCTGAGTCACGGAAGCAACAGAGAATCATCCACCGTGGAAGGCAGGGCCTGCAGTGGAACAGAGCAGTGCTGAGTTCACTCGGAAGCGCCGTGGCCAGGTCACGGCGGGGCGCTGGGGGGCTGACCTGGAGGCTTGAACGTTGCTGAGCGGATCGTGGGGAGTCAGCGCGTGCTTCCGCCAAGGTCAGTGCCGTGATTCTAACGGTGCTTCCGGTCTAAGAGCAGCAATGGTGGATAGGGTGCAGGGAGTTTTTCTTCCTCTGACCTCCTCTGCACTGGTCTTCATGGGCCCAGAAAACTTTTGTTCAAGGATTTATTCACGCAATGATGAGTGAATGCCGACTGTGTGCCAGATACTCTATGAGGCAGGGCAGCTCTAGAACTAAGCAGCCCCCCTTGGCCGGTATGTAGGAGCTCTTTTTGCAAAATTCCAAACTTTCCTACTAGGTTGGAAGGCCTTCCAAGAGAGAGAGACCACACCCATCTCTACCCTCTGTGCCTCACAATGTTGGCTCCCTCTACATTGGCCAAATCCATGACTGATAGCAATGGCTTTTTGTTCCGACCAAGCGCTTTATTTCATGTTAAACGTATAAATCCATGAATATATGCTCTATGACCTTGAACGCAGACGCTTGTCACTTGTTTGGGCTGAGCTCATAAGAAAGAAAGAGTAGGTTGATTGATTCTTTATCTTAATTACAAATCTTTTTATGCTTTTCTCTGCCTGTAATATTATATTATAACCTGAAATGTCTGCGAACAAGTACCTCTCGATGGTGATTGAACATTCAACGCTGAGCTCGGAAGAGCGACAAATGGCCTCATTATTCCTTATGGCGTCTTGGAGAGGCAGCTTAGAGGCAGGCCTCGTTTTCTATGCTT
Source organism: Neofelis nebulosa (assembly GCF_028018385.1). Lineage (NCBI taxonomy): Eukaryota > Metazoa > Chordata > Mammalia > Carnivora > Felidae > Neofelis > Neofelis nebulosa. The sequence goes on from NC_080793.1 coordinate 15,676,438, forward strand.
TCCGAGCCAAGACCCAGGGTCCCAGGTAGCTCTGGTGGGGGCACCGGGGGCACAGAACTACTTCCACGTTAGAACCGGAACCCTTTCCTGGTAGATAGAGAAAGGTTTTGAAAGACTACCAAGCATAGCCCTCCATGGACAGATGGGGAAACTAAGGCTGAGGATGAGAACCCAAGGTCCAGAGTGAGTGAGTAAAAAAACCTGGAGGCTGAAGCTGCTTCTCTCTCCCCTCACCAACGATTACCATCTCACTCCGGACTCTTACCCGTCAACAAAATATACTAGCTTCCTTTCCGCCCACTAAAAACCACCTGTCCAAAATTGCACTGGATTTAGCTATCTACACCACTATAATCCGTACATATTTTCATCTTACAATGTTTCCCCCCTTCTCCACGTTCCCAGGGCTCTCTTACTGCCCCCGGCTCCTAGTGCCAGGGAAAAACACAGAACCAGATCATTGATATTGAAGTATTAATGACTTCAAATTCATAGAACTTCAGACGTTTAAAATTCTTTCACTCAGCCATCCATCTGGTGAAAGGATTCCTCTCCACAGTATTTTCAAGGTGATCGTCGAGGTCCTGCCTCACCTACCTCTGAGAAGGTGAACCCACCACCTTTCGAGTCAACCATTTCCATTGGTGAGCAACTCCCCCCTTTTTAAAACACTTTAGGGCTGAAGCTTGCCTCTTCGTAGTTTTTATCCATTAGACCTGCCTTCTGGGGACCCATCAAATAAATTTGTTTCCAATCTACATGGAAGCTTTTAAGGTATCTGAAGACAACTCTCGAGCTATCTAGCCAGCCTACGCCTTTCCAGGCTAAACATTCTCAATTCTTTCAAGAGATCTTCCCGTGAAATAGGTTCTTCCCTTTCATTATCCAATTTACTTGTCAAGAGCTCACTCTGGCCTTTCAATGCTCCTTTCAAAGTGGGGTCTCCAGAGCTGCGTCTGTATCTCCAGTCAAGGTATGCCGGTGGCTTCACCTCCTTTGTTCCAGTCCTTAGACTTTTGTTACTATGGCCTGACGCTCCTTTAGTCTGTCTGTGGACTCATGTTGAACGAATCACTTCCAGTTATTTTTTTTCAGCAGGGCTACTGCAAAGCCACATTTTCCATTTAATTATAAAGAACTTCTCCCAGGGATATTTACTTTCTGAGGGACATCTGCATAGTTTGGATAACATTATACTCCGAAGAATGGCTTTCTAATGGCAGACATTTAGATGCTGTGACCCTGAGGAGAGATAGGAATTGTCCTTCAGGACACTAATCTTTCTTCTTCTTCTTCTTCTTCTTCTTCTTCTTCTTCTTCTTCTCCCCGTGCCCCCCCACCCCCACCCCACTTTGTTCCTCCCCTGTGCTCCTGAAGAATGACGGGACAGCCTGCAGAGGCATCGTGATCTTTCATTCAAGTCTTCTTTTCCCAAATGTGGGAATCCTGATTCCAAAAATATAAAAACCAGCTATAAATCCATGTAACTGTCCCCCAAGGGGCGTCAAGTCCTGCGTTGCTGGAGGTCATGGATTTTTACGGATATTCCATGAACACTGGAAAATGGCACCTCCTCGCTAACCATCGCCTCACATCTAACAAACACAGCCCAAGAGTTTTACAACCTGTGAACTTGCAAGTGGCAGTAATTAACCAAAAATGATAAATAATTAAGGCCTAATTACACGGTATCAGTCACTTCCGTTTCCCAGCCTGCGCAGTAAGGGGGTTTGAACTGCCGACCAGGGCTCCGTCCCCATCCCTCTGCCGTCGTTGGAGCGGGGCTCCGGGAGCGCTGGGGCCACATGTGCCTTTATGGGGGAGATGAGACGAAAACTGGCTCATTAGATCAGTAATTGGACTGTTCCCCTCGCCAAGGCACATTTCCACGGAGTAGTTTGCGTGCTTTGGGTTTGGAAGAAGAACAAATGGCCGTGCAAGTGATCCCTGGCTTCTCTGGGACCGAGGAAGGTAAGGGCTGCTTGGAGAACACAGCCTGTGAGGCGTAGAGGAAGAACACGGGCAGGGGAGGCAGGGGATTAGAGCTGTCCTCTTATCTGCCCGGGGGCCTTTTTTGGACCTCTTACCAAGGCATGTGTGAGTGTTGGAGGTGGGGGGGGGGCATTCTGAGGGTAGAGGAGGCATTAAAGCAAAGAAAAGTATCAGGGTGCTCACTACCTGAAAAGTCCAGAAGCTGGACACTGCTTCTTGCGGCCGGTTACAGGTGCCCAAAGCACATCCGAGAGTCTCTGTCTTCGTCCGTCAACTAGGTTTATTTTGTGTCGACCTCCTTCACAGATTGGATGTCCCACTGTAGTCCCAGACAGCATCTACCACTTTCTGAGGCCACGCCACTCCAGGCTCACGTCCTAGGGGAGAGACAAGGGGAGCTAGGGCAGTTTTATCAAAAAGAAAAAAACAATTTACGCGAAGATAACGATAGCGGTGCTGATGATGGAGAAGATGACGCTGGAAATAAGCATTTGGGGAGCCCTTCGTACATTTCAAGCAGTTAGGTGAAATGTATCACAGCCATTATTTCGCTTCAGCCCCACAGCAAGACTGTGAGACAGGTGTCATTGTTGTTCCCATTTTACAGATGAAGAAACTGATCCAGAGAGATTCATTCCCATAGCTACAAAACGGGGGGCCTGGGGTTTGCACACCACCGTGCTCCTTCCCAGATAAGCATTGCAGTTTGCAGGTGTCTTGATATTCAGGACCTTGTCAGGCCCTCCGCAAGAATGCTGTGGAAGGGGTATAAGTATATTCACCCCCATTTCTCCGATGGATCTATAACCGATGTGCAGGAGGCATGTCCACGCACAAGGAAGAGCTGCTTCTGCAAAATAAGGTGTGAGGTCAAACCAGCACTTTTTTAAATGTTTATTTATTTTTGAGAAGGGGGGAGGGGCAGAGAGGGTAGGGGACAGAGGATCTGAAGCAGGCTCTGTGCCGACAGCTGGGAGCCCGACACGGGGCTTGACTCACGAACCGTGAGATCATGACGCGAGCCGGGGTTGGACACTTAACAAACTGAGCCACTCAGGAGCCCCAGACCAGCAGTTTTTAAACTGTGACCCCCCAGGTCCTGAAGATCTTTGAAGAGGGTTGCTCGCGGGGAAAAGGGCTTGGGTCCATAGGACCCCCAAATAAAGTCCGGGCAGCTCAGCTTTGGTCAAATCGACACGCTGGGTGTTTATTTGCGATTTCCTTTGGAAGCTGTTGAAAGAAGAAAAAAGTGTGGACCCTCCACCGGATTAAAGTCACTTCAAGTTCCCAAGTGCCGGGAGTCCCCAGACATTTCTCGGGCTTCTGCATCAGGGCAGACTTCCTGGGTCCTTTTCCCACCCTGAAATGGATCTAGCACCTGTGGTTGAATCGCGATAGGCAAGCAGGAGGGTGGATCCCGAACTTTTCCGTGGTGTACCCGTGCAGGCAGAGGAGGACGGGGGGCCAGGTGGATCCTTTGGGTGGGTGGTAGGGGCTTCCTCTGGGTGGTAGCCTAAGTTATCACCGCTGTGTTCTCTCTGAGGCATGTGGGGTGGTTACAGACACCAGGTCTGAGTCCTGGCCCCATTACACATCTCTAGGACGCCAAGGACAACACGTTATCTCCTCCTCCCCCTCCTCAACTGTGTCCCACCAGGGAGGGGGACCCTGGCTGTCTCAGCATTCCGTGCAGAGCTCACGCCTCAGTCATCAGCAGGCTCTCGTTAGGTACTCGTGTAGAAGGAGTGGGTTGGTTGGGGAGAAGCCAAACAACACGGAGGGGCCAACTTGCAACTCTGCTCCATTGTCGTCGGGTGAAGGAAAGGGTAGGAACCCGGATGCAGCTCCTGATGGCGATGCTGTTGTTCCTCTGGGGGAATCAGAGAGGATCAGGGTTCTGGTCCAGAGAGGAGCACGTTGCAGCTGCCCCCTGTGGATCCCCACCCCTCTCACTGGGTTCGTCCCTCGGGCCTCGGGAGAACGAGGCAGGCATCCATCTGTCCACCGCCTCCCTGGGGTCCTGTGGCCCGAAAGCTGAAAGGCTCGGTTGCCCTGCTGTGCATCAGGGGGTGAGAAGACCGTGCTGCTTGAAGTAAACAGCATCTGTTGCCAAGTTCACGTGAGGACTGGGCTCGTTCCTGCGAAGGAGGTTGGGAAACACGTGGCTTACCGAGAAGCTGGGAAAACCCACCGCGAAGATCACCCCAGCTCACGTCTCCCAAGGACACCATCCCATGCCCTTGAGAGAGGGGGCTTAAGTAATTTAGGGTGGTCTGCTTGCGGAAGTGGGGCAGCGCCTCTCAGATGGCCCCAGGACTCTGGCTCTGCCTCTATTAAGAAGGTGTTGGGTGACCTTGGATGGCCCGCTAGACCTCTCTGGTGCAATATTTGTCAAGTGAGAAGGCGAAAGCTGGTTGTTCCTCTACCTTCCGGGAAGCTAATTAATAACTCAGCCTGGCAGAAAAAAAAAAAAAAGAAAAAGAAAACTTCCCCACCCACACCCCTGTTCTCTCGCTCTGCTGCTGTCAGCCTTAGCTTCTCCCCAAGGGAGTGGGGCTGACAGATGGTGGAAAGAAACAGGGAGCAAGGGGGGCTTAAGTCTATTTTTGGTTCCTGTTTTAAAGTTCTTCAAGGAACTTCAGGAAGAGGCATCCTCTGCTCCGGTTTCTATCTGCTCTACACTTCACACAACTACAAGGGCGTACTTTTCCAAGGGCTGCGAATGTACGTGCACACACGTGTGCCCCTGTTTCCCGTCCGGGAGGGTCTACTGGCTTCAACTATCATTTATGTCTTGCAAATTTATGTATTTACCTATTAATGCAAATTGAAGTTCTTTATGTTGGCATTCAAGACCCTTTTGGGCGCCTGGGTGGCTCAGTCGGTTGGGCGTCCGACTTTGGCTCAGGTCATGATCTCGCGGTCCGTGAGTTCGAGCCCCGCCTCGGGCTCTGTGCTGACAGCTCAGGGCCGGGAGCCTGATTCGGATTCTGTGTCTCCCTCGCTCTCTCTGACCCTCCCCTGTTCATGCTCTATCTCTCTCTGTCTCAAAAATAAACGGTAAAAAAAAAATAAAAATAAAGACCCTTTTAACTGTCACATTCTAGGTTCCCCTTTTACGCCTCTGGGTCTCTCTCTTCCTGGGGTTTTCCACCGAATGGGAAGAGTCAGACAAGTAAGCCAGCGATTATAATATCAGCCATCAGCCATTAGGATGTGACCCGGAAGCTGCTCCCTCCAGGAAGTCTGCTGTGATTCAGCCCTGGTTTACCCTGTCACCCCCATGGCTGTTTCCTTGTCCTGGTACTGATTACCCTACGTGGCAATTTCTGAGTTACACCCTCCCCTGGCCGATGGTGAGCTCCGAAGCCACAAGGCCACCACGTCTATCTTGATTCACTCTGCGGGCCCAGGACTCACGTGATCTTGGCCACGTGATGGGTTCAAGATAAACAGAACCTGTTCTTAGAGCTTTCCCCAATCTGTGCCATCCGCCTCTTCTTCTGAGTAGGCTTCTCGTCTGCAAATCCACATACCTGTAAAAACAGTGATCTCCTCCCAAGGGAATGCTTCTCTCCTCCCACCTAGAGTTTTCTGTGGCTTGTACTAACTCCCTCGGTGGTTACCACATTCCAGGTAAATAGTTGAATGCTACCTTCCAAATCAATATTGAAAGCACTAATAAAAATACTACTTGCCATTATTTCCGCACTGGTTTACATTCTGCAAAGCAGATCATCTGTTCTCTTATTTAGGCAGCCAAGCCCGGTTTTAAAGGAGACCCTGCTTCCCCTCGGAGACGCTGAAACCCCCCGGACTTATTTCTGTTCCGGTTCCAGCTCCGTTGTCTTACTGTCTAGAGCCTCTTCCCTCAGCACACTCCCCACCCTTGTATACCTTGATGTTGCTGCATTAAATATTTATGCCGAGATTCATTATTTGTCCATTAAATATTTATAAGCTTGGGAGCCCGTATCAGACAGTATGTGTTTCCTTCTCCAAGAAGAGTCTGATAATTAAGTCTACAATCCATGAGTGTCTTCTAGGCAGCCTATATTTTTTTCTTCCCTGTCCTGTCCCCAGAAGACTGGCCTGTCCTTCACAAAGCCATTTTGCTACCTGCCCTAGCTATTCCTTTCTGCCAGGTCATTCCAGCCGCCTGTGGATTCTTCAACTAAGGCAGAATGTTTTCTTCTCCAAAGTTGGGGAATGGGCAGACAGCCTGAGGTGCCGTGTTTGGTGTTTTTCTGGAAAAGGCTGGGGCGAGCTTCCTGTCTAAGCGAGCTTTGTGGTCTAAGCACACACGGGTTTCTGTGGCCTTTAAGGACAGAATCTAAAGGCAGGAGGGGGATTTTATGTGGGATGGTGGTGTGGACCGTGATGGTAGAAAATTGACCAGTGATGGACTTCACGGGGCAAAGGGGATTTCTCTGGTGGAAGTCCTTTGGGTCCCTGCAAAGACTGGCATGGGTCTGAAAGCATCATTCCAACTGGGGGTTGTGGGACTGTGGCGTTATATCACCTCCTTCCCCGAATGTTGCTTTCTTTATCCACCCTCCCCAGGTTACACAAGAAGAAGAGTGCCAGACTCAGTCCTCTGTTGAGGAGTGTGCTAGAAGAATAGCACAGAGGGGTGAGCACTGGGTGTGGGGGGCAGGACCCTGGAGACATTCAGGGCAGGGACACTGGGTTTGAAGCCTAGTTGTCTCCTACAGTGACTGGGTGACCAGTGTTATGCCATTGACATTCCCAGACCTCCAGGGTCGGGGGCTCACTACGTGCCACACGCTCTGGTAATCTCTTCACCTACATGATCTCATGGAATCTTCATGACAAGATGACCTTTATCCCCGTTTTGCAGAAAACACAGGCTTAGCCTTTATGTGACTCACCCGCATTCAAGCAGCTTGTCTGAGGCGGAACTGGGACTTGAACCCAAGCAGTCTGACTCCAAAGCACCTAGGTCAAGCAAGCAGGCTCTGAACCTGTTTGCCAGTCTGTAGATGGAGACAATCGTACTGACCTCATGGTTGAGGGGATTAAATGAGATAGTGTATTTATCATACGCTACATACCTGTGGCTGAGGGAGAATTCCCCCAAGGAATGGTAGCCTTTTCTACTAGCATTAATAATCAATAACATAATAATAATGTTCTACTGGAATAGGTTGTCCCTCGGAATGGATTCCTGGTCTTGGGATTCATTTGGGGAAGGTCTAGGCAAGAAGATCACAGTAATTCGTGGGGGTTTGGTAAGAGATATTTAAGTATTAATTGGAGGAACTTTAAGGTCCCTCAAGTCCATAGTTCTGTGATCCTAGGAAGGAAGCACTCAGAAAGTAAAATACCATAAGTAATTTTACCTTGGCTCCCCTCCAGCAGAGACGGTCTTTCAGGGACCGAGTTTGGCTCCAGAACCCTCTTTTCTCCTCTTCTTGTACGTAAGCTGCTCTGAGCACTCGAGTTGCCCTTTCCTGACCCAGGACTCATGCCTTCCCTCTAACCCACAAGGAAGTTCTTCTCTCCCCCTGGGGTTTCTCCGTCTGCTTCCATTATTCAGAAAGAAGAGGCTCCCTGGACAGAGGTCGCATCTGGACCTCGAAACCTACCTGATTTTGGAGTCACTGATGTAAAGGTATTAATGAAGTAACTCCCTTCCAAGTTCTATGCTGGGTTTTTAACAGGCACCTTCAAACATAAAGGACACCATGTGGGAGGGGGACCTTTATTCTACTTTAATCGTATGTGGACATTTGCTCTATTTTGTGTATGTGATGGGTCCATTTATTCGGCAAAATTAATCGAGCACCTACCACATGCAAAGCACGGCGTTAAGTGCTAGCGATACAATAGTGAGAAGTGAAGATTGATCACGTCCTTCATGCAGCTTAGAGTCCAAAGGGAAAGAAGACACGCAAACAATCATGGAATCTTAGGTGACAATAATCATGATATTCACTTAAGTAGGACTCTATAGAGACTTCAAATGTATTGACTCTCGTTCTTTTTTATTTTTTTTTTGAAATTTTTAATGTTGATTTTTGAGACAGGGAGAGAGAGACAGACAGAGAGCGAGTAGAGCAGAGACAGAGGGAGACACAGAATCCGAAGCAGGCTCCAGGCTCCGAGCTGTCAGCACAGAGCCCTACGCGGGGCTCAAACCCACAAACCGTGAGATCATGACCTGAGCCGAAGTCGGTCGTTTAACCGACAGAGCCATCCAGGCGCCCCATATTAACTCTCATTCTTACTTAGCAAATTTCTAAGTAGTGACTCTTATTATTTAATCTTATAAGAGAGGAGACTCAGACTCCTCCGACTAGAGTGGAATCTCAAGAATCATTGAATACAAACCTGTGTTTCACACAACACTATCGTGCAAATGGATCGAGAGCATATGATGTTGACTCTTTTTTGGTTCCTGGTTAATGAGTGTATTTTCATTTTGACACCTGCTAATCTGCCAGGTGCATGGTGGGGGTTAAACGAGACACTGATGCTATCGTTAAGATCCCAAGCTGCTGGTGGGCTCCAAGCTCTGTTAGTAAGTTCTCAAAAATATCAGTTTCATTCAATCTAGCCAACCCCTCCACCCTTCCGCTCCGAAACCAGTGTCCTAAATATTTTCACTGACTAGTTGCCCTTCGGTTGGAACATCTTAAGTGACTGAGCACTTTTGCATCAGTGGAAAAGGGTGGTCCGAGGACCAGCAGCCTCAGCAGTGTCTGGGATCTAATTTAAAATGCAAATTGCAGGTCCCATCCCGGACCTAGTGAATCGGGAGCTCTTCCCAGTTTTAACAAAGCCTCCGGGTGATTCCGATGCGAGTTCACGGCAGATGACATCTGACCTACATTGCAAAGAAGCTCGTTCCTTCTTAAAACAGATCTTCTTCTCCTCTCCCTTCGCCCATCTTAACCGCTTCAATCCCTTAACAAGTCAAGGGACGACAGCATTGTGGAGCCTTACGGAAGCTGATAGAAGTTCCCTGCATCACAAATGTCGTTTCTCCAGGATCGTGTTTAAGAATGCAATTTATGAGATTCAGAACCAGTGGTCCACACTTTATTTTTCTCTGTCCTGTGAGTTATCAGGAAGACATTTATCATGCAGACCCTTGTTTCCATCAGCACCTCTGGTTCCAAAAAAAATAGGTAATTTCAGTGCCATATGCTATCCTTGGGGGCAGGGGGTGGGGAGGGAGGGAGAGAGAACAATGGGAGTGTCTTTCTATTCAGCCAAATTTGTGTAAGTCCTCAAGCTTCTGCCCACTCTCCAGCCATGTGTAAGCAAAAATATCATCTCCTCATGCAAAGACACCTAAGCAATGCCGTGGTCACTACTGTACTCCAAGCTTCTAGCATGATGCAGACCCGTAGCAGACAGGATTCATTAGTAGTAGCTGACCCCTTCAGACAAGTCAACCACTTTTAATAAATTCAGCAAATGTCTATAACCCCAATAAAATACCAACTCCGGAACAGAAATGTCAGCAGAGAATATCATTTGCCAAGTGTTGATTTATATAACTTATAGTACCTTCACTCCAGTAAGGTGAAATTTTATCAAAGCGGAGAATTTGGCAAAGAATTATAGATTCTATTATTATAAAAACATGTTTCCTAGGTTCTCTAAGAGCACAATAATTTAGCGAGTGTAATGTATCATACTCTAGAAAGAGGAAACACATGGGAGGAATAAATAGGAACTTTTCTAGCTTGAGAAGTAAAAGAAAGTAGCCACCACCCCACATACATACACCCACACACAAATGTACCAAACATACATATGAAACCTTGTGTGTTAGAGGAAAGATGGTTGCCAGGATTGATCTTATCGAACAATCTAGTGGCCGATTATAGTGGCCATGATGCCACCAAGCCTTCTTAGGTAGTGAAATGCCAAGGCTTGGGGACCCACTGCAGAAGGGCCCATGTTACAGGAGGGGTTGGTGCACGAAGGCAGATGGGCTCCAGGGCGAGTAAATGTAAGCAGAGGCAACAACACAAGGGATGCTCTTAAGATGACGGTCTCACCTCTTATCCATGACAGGGCTGATCGGCACTGTCCCAAGGAACCTTCTTGGGAGCACCTCATCCTTCTTGAGATGATATACAGCAAAAGTCTTCTGGCTGGTTGGATTTGGAAGACACCTTCCCCTTTTGGATAGCCACAAAGTACATGTGCTTGATAAAGGCAGACGAGAAGTCCTGAAGTCAAGAGTTTTATTTACCCGGTGATTTTCAAATGTAATTGATCAATGAAAGCTTTGGCTTCTGTTATCAACCTACCGACGTTCTACAGGACTAGGAGTCCATCAGACATACTTTGGGAAATGCACTACATCCTTGAGACATTGGTCTAAGTCGATATCCTTGGGAAGCGACCACTTGTACCTGGAAAAGAGGGAGAATTCCGGTCCACCTTGTTGTATTCATGTGCAGAGAGGTGAGAACATCAGAGCAGGGCCTGTGTCCTCCCTGTGTTTGAATACACAGTATGTACTTAATACACAGTAGGTACTCGATACAGCTTGATATGAGTCCGGTAAGTGTTGGTCATGAAACAGAGACCATAGTGTTTCCCTTTGCTCAGGAGACATGTATGTCTCTGGGGGCTCTGGCTGCTGCTTCTCGAAGTGGTAGTAAGATGGATTTATTTTAGAGAATGGTGATTAGAACAGCCAAAGGGAAGGAGGGCATTAATTACATCTTCTGGAGGGAGAATAACACTTTGTTCCAGAAAGATGAAGATTGAGAGGGAATAGTGATTAATAAATTTGGTGGACCCAGAGCACCTCCTCCGTTGAGGCACTAGGAGGGATATCTGGATGAACAATGGACTTCCTCAGCTCTCTGTCATGTGCACTGTCCAGGGTCCAGAAGATTGTCAAGATGAACAGAGACCCGTGCCCCAAATCTTGTATTATGAGCCCTGCGTACATTTGCCTCAAACCAGAGCTTTGATTTAATAGAAGAAATCATAAGTGCTGTAAAATTTAATACATACACAGACTTTGTTTCTCTAATGAGTAGAGTAGGAAGAAAGGAGTTTCACTGCAGAAAATTCATAGCAGATAATGAGAAGGATTTGGAGAAAGGGTTCTGATTTTTTGCAGTCATATCTGAGAGAACTAACTAACAACCATCTTCGTGTGGGCCCCTGGAGGGGAGGGAACTACTTATGCTTTGGCCCTTTATCTGTCTAACAACAAAAGCAATGGCTTAAGTTCATTTCATTTCCATTACACGGGATTCTCTTTTTTGCCTTGACTCATGGTGCATGCTTTGCCCAGAAAGCCCATCTGGTGAACTTCTTCTCAGTTTTCAAGACGTGTCTCAAGGGTCCCCTCCTCTGTGAAGCCATAATATTTTTTAAGACTCACACCTTCCAACCAGAGGGTATTTTCTCTTCTCTGGCCTACAGCAGCTCTTTGCATATCTCTCCGTTCTGGGATCATCTCCAGCACTGACCAATCCAAATGGTCACTAACTGTTGATCTGGAATGGGGTCCTGGAGGTCCCCTGTTGGTCCATAAAGTCTGAGGCGCATGGAGGGCCCAAGGTCCTTAGGGGCAATGAAGATGAGGCTAGTGATCTCTCAGAGGCTCAGAGGAGCAGGTATTTTTACAAAAGCGTTCAGAGCGTTTCAGTATTTTAACAACCTGTGTGGTCATCTCAATGCCCACCAGCTCAATATCCGTCTCTAGGACTTCTCAGCACATAGATTTGGAATTATTTACCCGTCTGCCTTACCCATTAGATTGAGATTTCTTCCAGGACAGAGACCTTGAGTTTTGCTTACCTTAATGTCTCCAGAGCTTAGCATGGCGCCTGGCATGGAGCAAGCATATTGATTTCTAAGAAGAACTCAAGGGCTCTTCCTCATGAATCAGGATGAGAGCATTTTCCTCTCCCCTCCAGGAGGAGGAGGCTTGTACTTCCTCGGTCACGTGTAAATTCACCCATTGAGCTGTTTCAGATTTTTATTTGTTTTGTTTTAAGTGGACCTTTTTTTTTTTTTTTTCTGTGATTTTTAGAAACGAGTAATTATGGCTGTAGTTCACTGTTTCATTTCTCCTTTCCAAGAATACGGCAGGCCATACCCCTAATCGTGGCCCACCAGCTCTTAGTGGTAAAATATGGGGATTGAGTTCCGCCACGGCAGGTAATGAGATCGACAGAGCAGACCCGATCGTCTGCTTTGCTCTAAAACTATTTAGGACTAACGAGATTAGGGAAAAGAAATAAGGGGGCCCAGCTTACTAGAGTTTCTACATAGGGGTTTTGGGCTAAAGCCAGCAAGCTTCATGTTTTGCCGGGCGCTTTGTGATGAGGGATTTAGGGCAGTCTTTGAAGATTCCCGAGTTCCCTGGACATAATACCAGGTTAGCACTACCTTAATAGCACCCAGATCTCACCCCGGTTTCGAATACAGAATAGTATATCTTGAAGGAAGAAAGAAAGGAAGGAAAGAAGGAAGACAGGACAGGAGAGAAGGAAGGAAGGCAGATAGAAAGGTAGAAGCAAAGAGCTGCCAGGCATCAGCCAGCTGATTAACAGACTGAAATGGGGGTGGGGTGTGTTGAGAGTGCTCTAACAGCTACTAAGCCAGGTCTGATTTTGGAAAACAATGACATCTTCAAGAGAAAAATTTTTTTTTTTTTTCCTGAGAGAGCATTGGTATTCCTCTCAGAACCTAGAAGCCTTAGTTCTGTTACGGGGTAGTGTTTCTTCCACAAGTAATAGTTTCAACATCATAGCCCTTGGGTAACATCGAATAATCCAGATATCTCATTTTCAGGTTGGCGACGCTTCCCCTTCCACACCGAGCTAAAGGTGGGGCTATCGAAGGGACATTGCAAAGCGAACACAGCCCTGTGGTGTGGGGCTACCCTGGTGGCTTTGCGGGGTTGGCTAAGGGGTGTGGGCAAGCCACAGTTCCCTGGGGCTTCAAACGGACAAGAATCATTTGTCGAGCCATTAGTAATGGAACCAAGAGGGAAAGAATCCAGAGATTTGAGGGTGCACACGCGGGAAAGTTAGAGGTTGGACTTGTGCTTAAAGAGAGTACAATTTAGTGAGCAACGTGGCCAGGCACACCCATAATTCAAGAGCCCTAGTATAAATCCAGATGACGCACGAGGGTGATTCAGAGGAGAGGGGGCACGTCAGAGTTTTGGAGGTGGGGAAATGAGGTTGAAAAAGGACTTCGAAGAGGTGGAAGCAGTTTTGACTTTAAGGATGTAAAGACTCAGCATGAACTCGGAAGAATAAAAGGACCCTGGTGAGTGACAGCCAGTGAAAAGGGCAGGCTTTACAGGTGGAGGGGACCGCAGGAGCTAACGCGTGAAGTTTGGAGAGTGGAAAAGGCATTTCAAAACTCCTCGCGATGACTTTGATTTGTGCAGCGAATACACGTTAAAGAGGGCAGGAGCAATTCTGAATGTGTTTGTTTGGCTGTTTGTTTGTTTGTTTTCCAGAAGAGCGATAAGATAAGAAGTGGGTGTTAGAAGGTCTGGAAGCCTACTCACCTCCTGGGTCTGGAGACCAAAGTGAGACGAAGGTGATTCGTTACAATGAGGGGATGAGACGCTTATCAATCGATACGTCTATGTATCTCCGTATCTATCTATCTGTGGAGAGTAGCTATTACAACATAGGGAGGCGGAATATTGAGAAAAATGGCCGGTTGCTGTGAGTAGCAAAAAGGCAAGTGATTTTAGAAGATTCGTGTTGAAATAGCAGCTCGCTTTACCTTCTTAAGGTTTCGTGTCCTTGTTAATAAAATAAAGGGTAAAAAAGCATTTCTCAGGGTTATTTTGAGAATGTTAGCATATGTTAAAGGATGACATCTGGAATATAATAGATAATTAATTAGTTTTTTGCTTCATGCTAAACATTAGCTGCTTAAAGCTTATACATCAAGGATATTGGCATCAGTAAGAATTCCACAGAAGGTAGTCACCATCCGACTCATTCCATCCATTTTTTGCAAACTAATTGGAGACAAAGCGGTATTAAGTTCAGTTCTTCAAGACTCAGGATACTCCATGAGAAGGCCACCACAACGTTCTTGGAAGCAAAAAAACTCACAGTAAGAAGAGGCCTAGAAAATTCCCCTAGCGCCTGGGTGGCTCAGTCGGTGAAGCGTCCGACTTCGGCTCAGGTCATGATCTCGAGGTCCGTGAGTTCGAGCCCCGCGTCGGGCTCTGCGCTGATGGCTCAGAGCCTGGAGCCTGCTTCGGATTCTGTGACTCCTTTTCTCTCTGCCCCTCTGGCTCTCACGCTCTGTCTCTCTCTGTCTCTCTCTCAAAAATAAATAAACATTAAAAAAAATCCCCTGGTTTGCTCTATTCCACCAAGACTGAGTCAACACGCTTTTTAAAAATATAACCCAACTTGGGGCGCCTGGGTGGCTCGGTCGGTTGAGCGTCCAACTTCAGCTCAGGTCATGATCTCGCGGTCCGTGGGTTCGAGCCCCGCGTCGGGCTCTGTGCTGACAGCTCGGAGCCTGGAGCCTGTTTCGGATTCTGTGTCTCCCTCTTTCTCTGACCCTCCCCTGTTCATGCTCTCTCTCTCTCTGTCTCAAAAATAAATAAAAAAATGTTAAAAAAAATTAAAAAAAAATATAACCCAACTTAAGGAGTTACCCAAGAGCCCATGACCTCACAAATAACATGTCTGGGGTCCTTTTGGTATCACTCAAAATATCTTTGGATGGCTCCATTTGATTCCCCTTTCAGGTCCAGACAGGAGACCTTTTAACTCTTAACCAACAAAGACCCAAATGCGTCTTTCCTTAATTAGTGTAATGAGGCTTTTGGCTCCTTTATGACAAGTAAATGAATCTGCCCTTTTGGTGACAGGTCCTTCAGGGAATGATCTGAAGACTTGTGTAACAGTGCCTCCAATGTACTAGGTCATTAAAAACAGTTGTCCAACTATGAAATTAGTTATTGATTAATATGGCAACAGGAAGATCATTACGTTATGAAAGAAAGGGAAGTAGCCTTATGCTCTTGGCCACATCTTACTGAGAGCTTTAGACATGGAAGGTGTGGAATTATTGCTAGTTGGCAAGGAAAAAGGATTGTTCAAATACCCCCATGGATTTTAGAGGCCTAAATGGTCTTCTCTAAGAATGATCACTTAGAATCTCAGAAAAGCATGTGTGTGTGTGTATGTGTGTGCACTCGGGAGTGTACATATGTGCATGGGAAATACCGAGTCCCGTTCTGCCCTACTTAGAACTAGGTCTGGGCATTTATTTTTGTACCAAAGTATTTTAGAATCTGAATTTTTCCATCATTCTCTGCATCACCACAAAATAGTATATATCTTTCTGTGGTACATTGTGAAATGTTCTCTAGAGCAATGTTCTAATTTTCAGTAATAAGGTTTGCTGTGACAAACAGGGCTCTGCACGAATTTCTGTGGGAGAAGGGAAGAAGGAGGAAGGAATGGCCAGTGAAATCAGGAAGGCTCTTCCCAAGGCAGTAACCCTTGAGCTGGGCTTGGACAGCAAGTAAAAAATTGCCCGGCAAAGGGGACCAGAGGGCATTTAAGTAAAAGGGAATAGCATTAATCCGTTCAACAGATAGTTGCAACGTTGTGGACGTGTTATAACAGAAGACACCCAGGAGCCATGAGGGCACCCAACTGGAGGACTTAAGCTAGCCTTGGTGATGAGGGAAGTCCTTCTTATGTAGAAACAAATCAGGTAAGGGGTGTTGAGAGAGGGAGATTGTAGGAGAGGCATCAGCACGTGGAGGTCCGGGGGTAAGAGAGAATCAATCGCGTCTGGGAAAGTGAGATTGGGTCAGCAAGGCTAGCGTGTGCCACAGGGGGAAGGAAACGGTGCCCTGGAGCTGGGGTCAGTAACTGAATGCCAGAGCATTAAAGGTCTTGCAAGCCGTGTCAATGAATTTGGATTTTGTCTTAAAGGCAATGAAATACCAATTGAAGAATTCTAAGCGAGAGAGATATGATTGGTTACATGATTAAGAAGAACACACTGGCCACTGTAAGGATAATGGATTAGAGCAAACCAAGACGAGGGGTAGATTGTCCCTTCAAGAAGTCGTCTGAGTTATCCTGTGAGGTGAGCGACCATGATCCGCCACAGATGATCCCAGTGGGATAGACACACGTGAAATATGGAGGTGGGAGCAACAGAATTTGTGTGCGTATGAAACAAAAGAGCCTGCTGGGTATGGAGAATGTCAAATGGCTCATTACGGACCGAACGCAGGGTGCGTGAGGGTGTGTGAGGAGAGATGAGCTTGAAAAGGCAAGTTGGAATCAGACTGTAAAAGGCCTGGAATGTTCTGGGGAGCTTGGCCTTATCATCGGGATTTACGAGCTGTGCTCTCTAACTCCCCATGTCTTGGTAACCTAAACTGTTCCAAACATCTATTATAGGATTCCAATTTCATTAGCATTTTAACACATTACCACATTTTCACCCTTGAGCGGCCAAGCATGGTTATGTCTTCATATTGGAGAGTAAGTCATAATCAGACAATCCAATACTTTCCACCCCATAAGGTTATTTTCTCGACATTTCCCATTGTGTAATTGCCAGCTATCTGCTCGGTTCGTGTCGACGTTTCACTTACCTGCCCTGGCAATTTCCATACTCTATCACTGCACCAGAGAGCGCTCCGCGTGGGATTACGGCGTGCTGGGGCTGGAGGTGATTCTTGAGAACACTATGGTTCAATCTCTTTGTTTTACGGTTGGGGCTCAGAGCATTGCAATGATCGGTCCAGGCAGAAGCGACTGTTTCCAACCCGGCTGAGACTCACTCGGGTCTTTCTTCCAGCCACAGTTCTTGAGAAGGACACTACAGGCCGGGTCTCGCTCGGGACAGCTCTCCACTCCTTGTCCAATTATCTGGGCTCATGGCCTAACTCTGGTTGAGGTTTCTCTGGAGAGTTTTCTACCACTATATTGCTGTCTACCTTTCTGCTGCTTAAAGTATTCCTAGACCATCATCTTGTGATGGGAGAATGTTAAATGAGTGGTTGAGCCCTCTTGGGGAGAATGGGCTGAGCTGTTGAAGCTTCACAAGTGTCATTAAGAAATGTTCCAGCCACTGAATTAGGTGCTCTCAGCTGTATTAACGCAGAATTTTCATCATACCTCTATGACGTAGGTACTATTACTCAACCACGACTGTAAGTGTGCAAATTGAGGCATTATCAACGGACCCCGTGTCCAAATTGAGACCAAGAGGTTGGTGTTAGGATTTGAACCTAGACCGTTGGATAACAAAACCTTAAAGTACTCTTAACCACTACGCTATCGTGCTCTGTAAGGTTACGCCGTAAGCACTGAAACCGAACAAAGCGTTAAAAACCAAAATGCTGATTTCAAATTTTTTTTTGAATGTTTATTTATTTTTGAAAGAGAGAGAGAGAGAAAGAGACAGAGCATGAGTGGGGGAGGGGCACAGAGAGAGGGAGACACAGAATCCGAAGCAGGCTCCGGGCTCCGAGCTGTCAGCACAGAGCCCGACGCGGGGTTCGAACTCACAGACCGTGAGATCATGACCTGAGCCGAAGTCGGACGCTCAACCGACTGAGCCACCCAGGCGCCCCCAAAATGCCGATTTCATGTCATCACGCCTTTGTGTTCACATTTGCCAATTAGATGATTTTTGAAGCTTATTAGGATAGTATCTGTCATCCACAAGATTTCCGTCTTTGGAATTGTTTTCCTCTGGGAGCCCATAGTAACCAAGGGACGATCCTGTTAAGTTGGGGCTGGAGTAGCAGCACCTGCCTGGGTTATTTCTAAGCCCCGGAGGTAAAAGGCAGTTTGCAGGGACAGAGGAAAATGAAGCGAGCCTGGGCTGTGACCTCAGGGACAGCAGCTGCCCTGATTTCTGGTGGCTTTCGGTCTGTGGGCGCACTCCTTCGCGAGGCCCAGAGAGTTTTATCTTTGTGGCTTCTGTGGGTTATCCCAGCATATTGCGTCTTTGTTCCAGAAAGGTTTGCCAACTCATCTGAGACATGCCCATTTCTGAATGCTGGAGTCACATGGGATAGAATTGGCATCAGAAGCTCTCCTCGGTGGCTTAGGGAAGGGACCAATTCTCAGACAAGGGATTTGGGGCTGGGGCGTCCGTCGTGTCTGTCCCACCTCACACGAGCGTGGAAATGGAAAAGAGCTGACATTTAGCTTACTGCCAACTGCTGCTGGAGACGCCGATATGGATAATTTATCTACAAATAACACTAAAAAGATAGGCCTCCCTCTTCAGGCAATACTCTGAATATGGGGGAGATTGATAACAAAATTCATCAATTATCCTTCATTTTTGATGTTTTCTCAGGCATTTTTCCTATCTCTCACAATAATCTTGTGAAACAGATAGGTAGTAGGTTTATGTTATACACGAAGAAACCAAGGCTCCTAGAGGAAAAGTAACTACTCGAAAGACGGGGAAATGTTGAAAGTAAGAACCACGCTCCTAAGAAGCCTCAAACAGCGAGACTTTGGTAGACAATGCCAACGTCAACACACATGTGTAAGGACATTGGTATTTCGGTGTTAAATGCCTTGTTCTCAGGAACTGGTAGCACAGCAAATTGTGGCCATGCTTTATTTGTGAAGATCATTATTCCTTCATATTATAATCTCAACTTCTGATCTGTTTTCACCTAGGGAAATGCAGTTAATAGATTGAGAGTGGATGCTTTATGTAGTCACATTATTCATGGTCTGGCTGCGACTGCCAGAATTCCAAGCCTACTTGGTAATCCATTACCTCCAAATCTCATGCCCATTAAATAGGAACTGTAAGAGCTGACATACACACGATATTTATTAGATGTCAGGCACCCTTCCTGAGTTCTGTGACTTATACTGAGCTAACCCCTCACCCCCAAAACCGCCCTCCCAAATTCCTCCCCTGGGCCATATAAGTACCCCTTATCTCACAATCTCCTTTATGGCCACCATTTTTTTTTTCTAGAACATTCCTTTTACCCTCTTGCCTGGCCTGAAGTATGTCTGTCCCCCGAGGGTGTCGTATCCTCCACGGCCTTATCGAGAAGGCAGTTTTTCCTCTCACGTGTCCCATACCTCCAGCCTAGTAGTTGGAGTAACTGGATTCCTTCCATCCACTACTGCTGCCCGCCTTTTGCAAAAGTTTACATTCTTGGAAAGACACGAACCGTTTCCTGCTTCCTCGCGGAGGCTGTCTACCGACACTCCTACCCCTCTGCCATCCAGCTCCTGTATCAGTCACTCTTCTGTCTCGATAGCCATTGTCTAGCCTCCTACTTGGAAATGTCAAAATATGGCTGGCTGGCTCATCCAGCATTCAGACCTCGGTTTCTCGAACTTTCATACCATTCTCTCCCAGGCACTTGTTCCCATTCTTTAGGAGAGACTCAACCTCTCTCTCCTAAGCTAGCTAAGCTTCACCAACACTTCATAAGTAAAGTAGAAAACATCCCCCAAATCTATCAACCCATCTTGTATGCTGTGTCCCTCCTGCTGCATGTGAAGAGGGTTTCTCTTTCCTTCACATTAGAAGCTAATCCCCCCTCAGTTCTCTGATCCTATCTCTTCTCACTTCCTTGCCTCCTTCTGCCCCTTTGTCCACCAGCATCCGGTGTTACCAGCCTCTCTTCATGGAGTTCATTCACTCCTCATGCAAATGCATCCCCCCCCCATCCCCTCTGTCTGTTCACCTTCTCCTGGATTCCGCATCTCTCGCTTACGCCTCACTTCTTGTCTTGATCTCATATCCAAGGTCACCAAAAAACCATCCACTCATGCCACATCTGCTTCCTCAACTCCCCAGCACTCCACAATCCACTCCAAACTGGCTTTCCCCTAGCAATCCGCTGAAACTGCTCTTGTCAAGGTCGATGATAACCACCTCAGTTTTGCCAAATGCAATGACCACTTTCTGTCCACATTTTATTCCATCTCCTGGCAGCTTTAATCGATGTTATTCACCCCTTTCTTCTCAAACCTCTTTTGATACCTGATATGTAAATACTGGAGTGTCCCAGGACCCATTTTCCTTCTTTCTCCATATACTTTCCTTAGAAAAGCCTAGCCATTTTCGTCGTTGTAAATGTCACATATATGCTGATAACTCCTAGATGTAAATTTCCAACACAAACCACTCCTTGAACTCCGGGCTTGTATATCTGCCTAACTGACATATCTTTTCCACACATCCACAACCTTGAAGAATCTTCTTTTTTCTTCGTCCATCCATCTCATTAAATGGTACCACTATCACCCCCGTGGCCGAAACCGAAAACGTAGATGTTACGCTTGCTTCTTTGCTTTCTCTGTAACATCCAAATGCTTATCAAATTTTCTGTCATTTCTGTTTACGAAAAGCATTTCAGATCCATAGACTTCTGCCTGTCTTTCCTCCACATTATCCCAAGGCTCCATCCTGTCTCTCCTGGACCACTACAATGGCCACCTCTTCTCTTTCTTTCACCAAATCTCTTTCCTCATTGAATAGCCAGGGACATGCTTTAATTACATAAAAAATAGGAAGTTAGTCTTCTGCTTTAAATGATCCGGTGGCTTGCCTTCACACTTAAAGCAAAGCTCAGCACCTTCCACACCTACAGACTACACAGTCTGGCCCTCACTGACTTGCCCAATGCTACCTTTTGCCCTGACATCTGCTCTGAGGTCTCCTGCTCTGAGACCACAAAGAAAGTATTGGACCCCAGAATAAATACAGGGAATCCACCTGGCAACGGTGAACTCTTCTGTTATTCCCCTTCATAAACCTTGCTCATTTTCATCGTAGGACTTACAAGTTACGATTTTAAACGGAACATTTGTTTACATCCTTGTTGTGATCCCCCCTCGCTAATTTGTAAGGTCCATGACTTTGGGATTTATGTTTGTTTCAGTCGCTAATATGTACCAGTGAACAGACAGTTGATACTTCATAGATAACCTTTGAATGCATGAATGTGCTGGGCAATAGTGATCAGATATGGATGCAGACAAATGACATATTTGATGTGCAAAGAATCGACAGAGTGTGCTTCGGGTAAACCTCAAAAGACACTTCAAGCGAATTTGAAGTCCTATGTGACACACACCATTGCAAACCGTCTAATATATTAAAAGTATGAACACTTGTTACTGATGGCTTAGTATACTCATCACCACTGTCGTGTTGTGAATGCCAACACAGTCATTGGTAGTTTATTGAGCATATTAACCAAATTCTAAGAAGCGCGCTAGATACAAAGTTGAAAAAAAAAAGAGGGATAACACATTCTTTGTCCCAGGTATGTTTCTGGGAGAGAAAGCCAAGGCGCGTTGAACGACAAACAAGTAAAATGCAGATAAAGCTCTGGGATTTGGACTTTTATTTTTTTAAAAAAAATTTTTTTTTCAACGTTTTTTATTTATTTTTGGGACAGAGAGAGACAGAGCATGAACGGGGGAGGTGCAGAGAGAGGGAGACACAGAATCGGAAACAGGCTCCAGGCTCCGAGCCATCAGCCCAGAGCCCGACGCGGGGCTCGAACTCACGGACCGCGAGATCGTGACCTGGCTGAAGTCGGACGCTTAACCGACTGCGCCACCCAGGCGCCCCTGGGATTTGGACTTTTAATCAGGTCCCCTTTGATGAAATAAAAATTAGGACAAGTGGTCCTAGGTACTTTTACATGCAAATATTATCATCCTGTACTAAAAGCAGCACTTTAAAACCAGAAAACAGAAATACAAGTCAGACTCTCTTGTCTCAAGGAATTCATATCCTGGAGAAATTAACTCCAGCATTCTTATTATATTAATCTACACTCCAAATAGAGGATGTATTTCTGTTTTTATCCATAACATTGCCGCCAGATTAATAAGAATATTCAAGATGTTAATGGATTGATTTCAGCATAATTGTAACTGTATTAATTCAGTGCAATTACTTCTCAGTAAAATTTAAATGAAGCTAAATGGAAGAAATTAGAAATATTTGAAATCTCTCGTCAGAAGCCTGGAGGCATTGTAACCTTGTCTGTTCTCATCTCAGAGAATCTGTAGTCAAGCTCTGGGAAGGTGGTAAGGACCTTGTTTGTAAATTGAAGAGTTTCAAACCCTAACAGCACTTTAGAATTTGGATTTAGCAAAATAATCCAGAAGGAATAATAGCAATAATAATAATAATAATAATAGTAATAATAATAATGTACTTGAGCTGCCCACAGGGACAAATGTGCCCAATCACTCAACACGTCGTTTAGTGCTGTATTACAAACAGATGCCCACAAGAAAATACTCAGATGTAGGGAAGCTAATATGGGAGTAGTTGAAGTTATAGGGAAATTATGAAAAAGCTTTCAAAATGTAACATCTTGAGAGAAACTCTTACTTTTGAGGGATCCATGTTCTGTGGTAAAAACGTCCCGGGCCCAGACGTAAAGGATCAGCTGTGCCATTCATTAGTGGGTCACCTTGGGACAGGTGCCTTTGTGTCTTGCTTCATTTTGTAATGATTCTCGCTCTTCTAACTTTGCGGTGCAATCGGGAAGCTCAGACGGTTTGGGAATCGCTATGTCAACAATGAAAAACTTTACAAATGCAACTCAGGGGAATGACTGGAAAAGCACTTCCGAACTGTAATCAGATCAGTAGGAGGAGTCTGGCAGCAGAACTTCCCCAGGACCACGTCCAGTTTAGAAAGACTGGCTCAAAAATACCCCAGTAGTCTCAAGTCTTGTAAAATATACTTGTTCCATTTCTTTCGGCTACTTAATGAAGAAGTTGACTCAACTCTTTTGTTGTGCATCCACCAAGCAAGGCACTGTGAAAGGCTCCCTGAGGGCTGGTAAAATACAGGCTATTGACATTTCGTGTTCTAAGGGAGCTCCGAATGAAACTGGAGAGGAAGGGAGTTAGAGTAAAATGTAAATGTTTGCATCGTGGTACATGCTTTTCACACTCTATATCCCACATAAGCCTTAAAATAAATTAGGGAAAATTTTCCTTCCATTTAATAGATGCAAATGAAGTCCGCAGAGGCTAAGGAAATGCCCAAGATTAGGGTTCTTGAAATTTAGATTAAAAAAAAAATCAGTAGGGGCGCCTGGGTGGCTCAGTCAGTTAAGCATCCAACTTCGGGTCAGGTCATGATCTCGTGGTCTGTGAGTTCGAGCCCCCACATCGGGCTCTGTGCTGACAGCTCAGAGCCTGGAGCCTGCTTCAGATTCTGTGTCTCCCTGTCTCTCTCCCCCTCCTCTGCTCACGCTCTGTCTGTCTGTCTCTCTCTCTCTCTCTCAAAAACAAATAAACATTTTTTAAAAATCAGTGATTTTTTTTTAAGTCACATACTTTCTACTATACTCTGTACTTCTGAGTTAAAAAAGAAGAGTTATATAAACAAAAATACTTGGAAAATAGATATTAACTGTCAAATTAGTGGCATGATCTGAATCTCTCACACCCCCTCCAGGCTTTTGCGTGGCCGCTTTCCAGGATTCTGCCCAAGCATCCCATTTTCAGACAGACTTTTCTGCCCACCCTATCTAATGACAGATCCACTCACATTCACTGATTGACGTGTTCCGTTACATAATGCTCATCTTTCTCCTCAATTGTCATTTTTATTTCTTAAGGAGGTAATACAACACGACAGAAGCGCAGAGTACAGATCGGTGCTGGCCGACAGAAACCTAATCCACATCGCATGCAATTTTAAATCTCCCAGTGCCCACATATAAATAAATACGGAATTAATTTTAACAATCTATTTTATTTAACCAATTACATACAAAATATTCTCAACACATAACCAATACTCTCCCATAAACAAGAAGACATTTTACATTTTTTTAGCACCGTTTTGGAAACTTGGGGTACCTTTACACTTACAGCACGTATGGTTTGGACTACCCACATGTCAAGTGCTGCAGGGCCACATGTGGCCCGTGGTTTCCACATTGGACACTGTGGCTTAGAGTTGGGCTTTCTGGGTTTTGTGCCGGCTTTGACACTCTTTAGCTGTTTCACCTAGAAATTCAACTCCACTAGGAACGTTCTTATCTGCTCTCTGCATCCTCTTTGACCCCAACACCTCGGACAGATATTGACATGCAATAGAAATGACCAGTTTCAGCAAACGCTCATGCTTAACGCGCTGGAACAGGTAAGCGTAAGCGTTGAGCCTGATCCTGGAATCATAAGGTGGATTCAGACGTGCATAGAGGAGTGTGAACACACATCTAGGAGGCCCAAGAGGCATGGGCAAGATTAACGACAAACAGTCGGATTCCTATTTAGAGAACAATACACAGAGTTCTCTCTCTTTTTTTTAAAATTTTTTTTCCATGTCTATTTATTTTTTGAGAGAGAGACGGAGTGTGAGTCGGGGAGGAGCAGAGAGTGAGGGAGACACAGAATCCGAAGCAGGCTCCAGGCTCCGAGCTGTCGGCGCAGAGCCCGACGTGGGGCTCGAACCCACGGACCGTGAGATCGTGACCTGAGCTGAAGTCGGACACTTAACCGACTGAGCCACCCAGGAGCCCCTACAGAGAGTTCTCTTTTGCATGAGGAGATGCGGAAGCAGAATGCAGAGCAGAATGTTTATAATTGACACAGACAATTCTGCCGAGGGATTGTGATTCTGAATCAGATGGAACTGAGTCTGAATCCCACTTCTATCTGGGTGATCTTGGTGGGCAACCTGTTCACTCTATCTGTGCCTGAGTTTCCTCACAGGCAAAGTGGAGAATGCCAATCCTTAATTCTTTTTGAAGGATTAAATTAAATACAAAAATCATGAGACCTAGAGTTATGTCAGAAATGTTCATCAGTGCTGCTGATCTAATTGCCACTGTTGTTATGTTATTAATGTTTCTATATAGATGGGGAGGTGATTCGAAGCCTTGAATGCCAAGCTACAAAATCTTGGCTATAGCCTCAATAGTCCCATTGCTATCAGTGCTCATCAGCCCCTATTGCCCCACCATGCCAATTAAACCTTTCAATAATTGTTCATCGCCTATAGGCTGAAGTCCAAACCCCTTACCAATGCCCCTAAGACTCTCCACATCTTGGGCCTCGCCAGCATCATTTTCCATAACTCTACACGTTACAGTCTAGCCATTCTGAATCATTTAGAATCTTCTGAATAGCCCATTCTATTTCATGCGACCCTGTCTCTTTTTTTAATGTTTATTTATTTTTGAGAGAAAGAGAGACAGAGCACGAGTGGCTGAGAAGCAGAGAGAGAGGGAGACACAGAATCCGAAGCAGGCTCCAGGCTCTGAGCCGTCAGCACAGAGCCTGATGCGGGGCTGGAACCCACAAACCATGAGATCGAAGTCGGACGCTTACCCGACCGACTGAGCACCCGGCCGCCCCACCTGCCACTCCGTCTTTGAACATACCATTCCTCTGCTCTTGTCCTTCGCCTGTCTGCCTGGAAAACTCCTCCATGCACTCCAAAACCCATCCCACATTTCCTATCCCGAGGAAGGTGGAGATACTGGGCCGCATCAACATTTTTGTAACGCAATTTCTTATTTACATGTCAATTTCCTTCATGAGATTGCCATATATTGGAAGGAAAGAGCCGCGTTTTATTTGTGTGTCTGTCCCCCGTGTTCAGCACCAACTAGATGCTCAGTAGGTACTTGTTAAATGAATGGATGTTTACGCTATGGGCGATGGGAAACTCTCAAAGACTTGAGCTACTGAGGATAGCTCAGTATGTGAATGTCTGGACTACTACATTTCAGTTCCTCTTTTGCGTAAGTCTTAAACTGATTGTCTGGGAACCCCACCCTCTCTGAAACGACTGCTGTCAGTGCCTCACATGGGAGAAAAAGACGAAAACCCCAAACCAGCTTTCCCCGTATTCGTCTTCCTCAGCAATGCTGTAACTGCTCCTGGCTTATAAGGTGGGATTCCCTAATTGTGTTTAAATCTCCTATCTACTGCTGGCCATAGATGTGCTAACAAATGAAGGTTTTGGGGGTGGGGGGGGGGGGAGGAGAAAGTTTTGCCTCTTATAGCGGGGAAATAGTTCGAGGCTATGTTTTAATTAAAATGAATATCTGCGCTATCTTAATGTTATTGCCAGTTAAGTGTAGCAGAGTGATTTAGGAGTTCTATAACACAATTATACTCTGGTAATGAAGCTCTGCAGAATTATCCTCAGAATTTAGAATGCAGAAGGGAGCAGTAGGTCTCATTTGTAACCATGTTACGGCCTTTATTGTTACAGTATTTTCTGTTTTCTTCAAAGATTAACTCAATCGTATTTAAGTCTCTGGCTACATTACAGAAAGGGAGAAAATGGCAATGGGAACTGCTTTACTGTCTCTGAAACCCGTCTTAATGTTCCACTGCGAGGACAAAAAAGCAGGGAAATTTCACCACAGTGTCAACCTTCTTATTGTTCTCTCTCTAGCCCTCCCGCCGGAGCTCCCCTAGGGCTGGTCTGTGCATTTCCTGGCTGATTCTCACTTGGGCTGCTGTAGGATGGGGACAGAGTCTGGAAAGCGAGCCAGGGATGACTGCATTCTAGGAAGCGGGAAAGCGGGCACACGAGTCTGTGCGGTCCTTGGTTGTGAATCCCCCCAGGACGTTGGAAGCTGGACACGGGCTGCGCTGGCTCCCACGGAGTATTAACAGTGGTCAAAAGTATAAATTCTGGGGACAAATCCAGAATCCATCATGCGTTATCCGTGGCGCCCGGGGTAAGCCATTCAAGCTTGCCGGGTCTCAGTTGACCAATCTGTAACATGGGGCAAGAGTCAAAACTACCTTGCCGAATTTTTGTGAGGATCAACGTCTAAAGAGAGGTTATGCCTGTGACTTAGAACAGTGACTGGCACATGGGATGTGCTCCACAAGTAATAGGTGGCTTAATCACTACAAAAATACTCCCTCCTGAGCGACTAATTTGGAGCTCTGTGTCTCCCACGTGGCATCATCCGAAGATTGGCAGAAACCAAATCATACATGTGTATCTTCCCTAAAACTTACCCTGGTTGGAAGGCTCAAAAGCAAACTCTGATTCAATTTAAGCAAAATTTAACACCTCTTGTGCAGAAGACCTGACGCTAAGCGTTTCAAGTCATAAAGGCGTGCAGCACATATCTATCTCCAAGGAGGATGTGTCTTCAAGGGTCTATCTTCAAGGATCTCACAGCACAGTGGGGGAAGACAGGCACGCAGACAAAGGCGTTCTAAAGGAAGGGACACATTGAGGGGGTGCCTGTGTGGCTCAGTCAGTAGGGCGTCCAACTTCGGGGCTCAGGTCATGATCTCGTGGTTTGTGAGTTCGAGCCCCACGTCGGGCTCTGTGCTGACAGCTCAGAGCCCGGAACCTGCGTCGGATTCTGTGTCTCCCTCTCTCTCCGCCCCTCCCCAACTCATGCTGTCTCTCTCAAAAATAAATAAACATTAAAAAAATGTTAGAAAAAAAAAGAGAAAGGAACATGGGGAATAGTAACGCAAGGTAAGGAATCTTGTACGTCCATTAGGGAAGATTTTAATGATGGAGTGACATTTGAATGGGATGTTGGGGGACAAATGAGATTTTCATAGGCAGCAAATATTGGGAAGGGACTCCAGCTTGAGCGATAAGCTGGACCGAGTTCAGATCTAGCAAAGTACAGGGAATGATTAGAGAATGGGAGAAATCTATTGCTATGGCAGTATAACCTGGTGTGTGTCTTCGGGAAGGGGCTGTAACAGGGGTGATTTTACAGAGGTCAAAGTCAAATCATTTTCATTCATGAAAGGCAGGCGCAGGAGTTTTAACCTAACACTGTAGGAAGCTGAGTGTTTCTGAGGAAGGCCAGCCCATTATCTAACGTTTTTTTAAGCTTATTTATTTTGAGAGAGAGGGAGCGAGGGAGAGAGTACAAGCAGGGGAGGAGCAGAAAGAGAAAGAGACAGAGAGAGAGAGAGAGAGAAAGAGAGACAATCCCAAGCAGGCTCCACGTTGTCAGCTTGGAGCCCGACACAGGGCTTGATGATAACAACTGTGAGATCATTAAGCTGAAATCAAGAGTCAGTCAGATGCTTAACCAACAGAGCCACCAAGGTGCCCCAAGCTGACGTCTTTTTTTTTTTTTAATTTTTAATGTTTATTTATTTTTGAGAGAGAGAGATAGACAGAGTGTGAGCAGGGGAGGGGCAGAGAGAGAGAGGGAGACACAATCCGAAGCAGGCTCTAGGCTCTGAGCTGTCAGCACAGAGCCCAATGCGGGGCTCGAACTCACAAATCTCAAGATCATGACCTAGGCCGAAGTCGGACGCTCAACCGACTGAGCCACCCAGGTGCCCCAGTCTGACATCTTATATACTTATATATACTTCTATACTATGACTTATGTTCAAGGATAAAGATGTTATAATCTTTTAATGCTGTCTTTACATTAACACATTCAACTTGGAGAAATGTGGCAACCTTACCTTCCTGTTGATCCCCAGAAAAAAAAAAATTTAACCTAAACTTTAAAGTGATTTGGGGCACCTGGGCCTGGGAAGCTCAGTTGGTTAATCCGACTTTGGCTCAAGTCATGATCTCACAGTTCATGGGTTCCAGCCCCACTATGGGCTCTGTGCTGACAGCTCAGAGCCTGGACCCTGCTTCAGACTCTGTGTCTCCCTCTGTCTCTGCTCCATTTACTCTCTGTCTCTCTGTCTCTCTGTCTCAAAAATAAGTAAACCTTAAAAAAATTAAAAAGAAATAAAGTGATGATACAATAGTTCCTTTTTCTTCTCCTCCAAAGCCCTGCTTCCTTCTTTACCTCCTCCATAACAGTAATTAATATTTATTTAATGTCTCCTGTATTCTAAGTGCCATACTTTTTATGTTTTAGCTCACAGTAACTCTCTGAGCTTTCTATTACTATGACACCCATTTTTCAGATGAGGAAATTGATGTTTATAAAGATTAAATGCCTGGCCTCCCATTAACTCAGGTAGTAATACTTGAGATCAAGTCTGCTTCTAAACTCCTGAAGCACAATTCTACCTTACGATGAACAGGGTCACGTCACGGATAGGTCATTAGCGTCTTGAAGATAGCATGCTGTGGCTTTGACACGAGAGCCAAGGGATAGAAGTTACATAGTCAGTGATACCAACTCATTATGTACCATTTTCCAAGTCACGTGACCTCCCCAGGTCCTCACTTTCTCCAGCAAAGCATGAAGCTCGCTCTAAAACTTTTCGTATTGATATTGATCTTGTCTGTTCTTCCATACCTGTTAACTTATTAGCTTTGATGCTCACGGCTATGCATGACAAGGGCATTGCCTCCTTGCACACATGATAGACCTCCGGTTTAGAAAAGAGACTCTCTCGGGTCCCTATAGCTAGTAAGTATCAGAGCCAAGACCTGGATGCACATTTTCTGCCAACTAGCTCAGTGCTTTCCCCGCTGCTCCAAATAGAAGCCCTTCCCAGACTGGAATTTTGCGCCGCACTTAACCGACCATCCCATGCTTGCAACCATTTAAGAAAACAAAAACAACAACTCTGAATCTTAAATTATCTCTTAAATGATTTTCTAAACCTTCGTTGACCCTTTTAAAATCAGCATATAGCAACATCCCTTCAAGTTATCTTTGCATAAGCAAAATAAAGGCTTTCTAATGAGTTCGTGTGGAAAGCTTTGCGTCGATGTGTATGCTCTGGGAGGAAGGATCGGAGCACGCTTCTCTCCGCACCGCCGAATGGACCACATTAATAGTAATGCCCCTAGATATTTGTATCACAAATCTCCCTGGTGTCCACCCTCCAGTCAGATGCTATTAAGCCAGGATTCCCTACTGATTTACAGTGATGTCAGAGGGTATATAGTCAAGACATAGTCAAATCCTTAGCTCTAAAAAGTCACCTAAAACACCCAGGGCGGTGGCGGGGTAGAGCAGCTTGGCCACAGAGCTATCAGCCCCAGCACATGTTAATTCTGTTCCTTGGATGGAGAAATGTAACGATTTGTCTGGAAATGTTTCCCTAGGCTCTGAAATGGACATGTAAATAATCGGTGCGTCGATGAAGGACAGTGAGCATCTACCCAGCTTACCAAGATCCCACCCCTTGTTTTCAGCCTGAAAATCACTTTGTTTACGGCAGTTTGAAGAATCTCATTTGTGTGTCTAAGTTGGCCAGGATGGGGTGTACTCTGTGTGGGTTACCTGAAACTTTCTCCTTTCCCTTGGAAGTGGTCCCCTCTGCCCGGCTAATATTATAGGAAATGACTGCGTATGGCCGAAGCTGACTGGACAAGTTAGGAATACCGCTGGGGAGACCCAACCCAGAGGGTGGGCTGTGCCACTCTGATTCTTTCTTCTGGAAATTTAGAATTGGGATACAGTCTGGGTCAACGAACTAAAAAACGGCAGGGTCCTGGCCACTTGGACTGCCATGTGCATCAAGGTCGTGATGAGTGTGGCTCATGAGGAAGAACTGACCGTGGAAGATGGGTGCCGGGAGAAGAGAATGAAGCAAACAGGCAGGAAGAAAAAGACCCAGGAAACCGTGTGGGCTTGATGCAAAAGAAGGGAAAATGTGTGTCGTTTAAGGTCAGAAAAACTAGGCACTACTAACATGCATGATATTTCATGATTTACAGAGAAATGGATGCCTAACTGGATGTCAAGACTCAATCCTTTATTTCCTTTATTTTTTAGTTTTTATTGTTTTAATTTTTAAAAATGTTATTTATTTATTTTATTTGAGGTGGGGGGGGGAAGAAGGGGAAAGGGCAGAAGGAAAGAGAGAGAGAGAGAATCTCAAGCAGGCTGCATGCCCAACGCAGAGCCTGACATGGGACTCGATCCCATGACCCTGGGATCACGATCTGAGTCAAAATCGCGTTGGCTGCTCAACTGACTGAGCCACCCAGGAGCCCCAATGCTTTATTTCTACACGATAAGCATTTGGGGCAACCGACTGCAACCAACCTGGTTTAGCTTTCCTGGTTATGCCCGCATGGTGTTTTCTGTTAATGGTAACAGAGAAGTCCGTGTTAACAACCGTGTCTAGGGTTTATTGAATATTTACTATTTTGAGTGGCCAAGCTTTTATGTGAAACAGTCCATTTATTTCCCCAGATCGCCCAGCGGGGTAGGTATTATGCCTGCTCCACTTTACAGAGAAGCAAACTGAGATTTGGAGTGGGTAAGTAAAGACTCACATGTGACACAGGCTTGGGGCGTGGGGCAACGAGGCGAAGTTGCCAGAGGCTGTGTTATTGATGCCTCTACCAAAGTCCTTGTGTCTGTAGAATGGCTTGGTGCCCTATGTCTGGGGGGAAGAAACATCGGACACAAGTGAGGTCTCCCCTCTGAAGTGACTGGCCCAAACTATGTCCCATAGGGATGCTTTTTGTTTAATACCGGAAACGGATTTAATAAAATTCTAAGGGGAAACATACATAGAGGGTTTACCGTAGAGAGAGAGGGAGGGAGAGGGAGAGAGGGAATTTGCAAGCTAGTTACCGTTCCAAGTGATCTTCAGCCACTTTCCAATAAGCCTGTGTTGCATGGTGGGTACGGGACTGCATTTTTCTGTCTGGAGGGCTGTGTTTGAAGGGCAGAACACGCATCCGTTCGTTGTAGGACTTGGGGGGAGTTACCCTGAACTCCCATAGCTTCGTTCATGGAGTGGAGGCAAAAGGTAACAGCAAAGATAGAAGAACAGCACAAACAAACCACTTGGTACATAATAAGTGCTTAATAGTGAACATCCTTACTGGTAGATACTTCGTAAGTGATGTTTATTGGGATGACTGAGGTCCACAGAACTGTACTCACATTTTTACTTTTTATTGAATATTTACATATGCCCTTATACTCCTTCTAATAAACCCTCAT
Source organism: Neofelis nebulosa (assembly GCF_028018385.1). Lineage (NCBI taxonomy): Eukaryota > Metazoa > Chordata > Mammalia > Carnivora > Felidae > Neofelis > Neofelis nebulosa. The sequence continues at coordinate 15,708,278 of NC_080793.1, forward strand.
TTGAAAAAAAAAAGTTTACTTTTGAGAGAGAGATAGTGGGAAGGAGGGAGAGACAGAGAGAGAGGGAGGCCGAGGATCCAAGCGGGCTCTGCAATGACAGCACAGAGGCCAACGCGGGGCTCGAGCTCCTGAACTGTGAGATCGTGACCTGAGCCGAAGTCAGACGCTCAACTGACTGAGCCTCCCTAAACCCTCGTTTTAATAAACCACCCAAGTGCACCTCCAGCATATGCCCCTGACGGACCAGATCGGGAAAACACGCCCCAACATCCATACCCCCATTTCCATCTTGAAAACAAGAGCCCCATGCATCAGAAACCAAAAATTGCCACTTTATAGATGCAGACGCTGAGCTCAGAGAGGTCAAGTCACTCCTCAAAGGTGACAGAGCAGGAAACAGCCAAGAGGAGGACTTGAATCCAGCTGTGTCAGACCCATGACAGCCTAGCCAGCTTTGCTGAGGGAAAGACCGTGAAGTGGTGAGATGTTTCCATGCATGGAATGTGTGTCCAGAGGGGAGGGGAGTAGAGCCAGTGAGGCACAGAGAGCGAGTGTGCAGGAATGATGGGGCCACACTTCACTCCTGCCCTGAGACATTCTGAGATGTCATCATCAAGGCAACAGTTATCAGCACTCAGGAAATTTGTGAAAGACTAGGCAATGGGCCCCCAAAATTATTGGGGGACCTGTCTGGCCCATCCTTCTGGGTTAGATCTCCCTTGCCTTGTCTTTGAGCTCTTACCACTCTGTAACTTAAAGAAAACCCCATAATCATGCAAATGATTATTATCCCTAGAGATGCAAACTGTGTCCAGTGGAGATGAATTAATGATCGCCCTATGGGTATTAACCAGTTTTGCATCTATTTCGGCCTGCCTGGTTGCCTCTGTGTGTTCCTTAAATTCTCCTTTGAATGGGTTGTAACATCCTACCGGTTCCCTCATTAATGCAGGAGTTAAATAAAATATCTGGCATATGTTCCTTTCATATTTATACGAGAGTCATATTTTATCTCTTGCTAAAATTGCTCATAAATAGGACAGAGTTGCCCACTGCATTATATAGTAGACCTAATCAGGTACACGCAACTGTTTCAGAGGGAAGTCAAAGCTTTCCCTTGCTTAGCAGGTGCAACTGGACCGGAAACACCCCGTTCATTAGATGCAAGGGAATGGCAGATGGGAGCTAGGAGGCACAAGAAAGAAAGGCTTCCCTATCCATTTCCAGGGGCTGGTTACTGAGAAGCAAGTGCTACAGCTGCTTTGGTGGTGGCTGAACACCCCGAGGAGGTGCAGCGGGGAGGGGACAGGCAACGGGACCGGGAGTCTGGTGAACTGGGGCATTGGTCCAGCTCTGCCATTAACCAGCTGTGTGACCTTGGGCAAGTCACTTAACCCTGTGTTTCCCCATCTGCAAAATGAGATGCCAGAACTAAATTATCCCCAAAGCCCCTTCCAGCACTAACCGGCTCTGGCCCTGTGATTCTGAAGACACTAGGAGGTCACGGCTCAATGGCCCGGAGCAATTCTTAGCCTGGAAATTAGCAGGCTCGTGGTAGAAGCCAAGGACTCGATGGTCTGTGGAATCTGGAATGAACTTCTCTCCCTGGTAATCTTTTCTTCCATCAAGCCTATAATGGTCTCTGGCTGGGGAAAGAGTATTAGGTGGGAGACACTGAGCCATCTTGTAAAAGGATTTTAACTTCAAAACCAGGATTTTTCTGGGAGGTATCTTTGAATCATCTCAGCCTACTGTTGTAGGGGATACATTTTAATTGTTTCTAAAAGTGGCATTGAAAGCCACAGTTGAGAGAAAACTAATAGTTTTGAGAGGCTTTGCTACCCATGGTTTACTTTTAGGTCAAGTTACTTGAAATCCCCCTTTCTGAGTGTTTACCTAAAGTTTGGGTAACTGGTGAAGAGATGCTGAAGGATGAACCACCAGTTGGGGAGCTGGGTTAAATGACCTCTGATTTCCCACATGCCACGCCTACAGCCAATTATTATGACGGGAAGTCATTGTTCTTTGTAACCTCTCTTATTTTGCCTTTATTTCAAGGGGTTGCACCTCATACGCAGTGGGCATTGCGCGAGGGCTTAGGAGATCTTACTTGGGCAGTCGCTTCATCTGTCTAAGCCTCGTGTCTGCACCTTTAGAATGAGGGTACCGGCTTGGTACCGTTCAGGCCTTTTCCTTCCAAAGTGAGCGTCCCACTTTGCACCTACAGTGTGCCTGTGGTCTGACAGGAGAGCAGAAAACGGAATTTGAAAACAAGACTCGTGACCTCAAGGGGTTTACAATTTAATTTTCCAGGAAATTTTGGTCCATAGATTTCTGCCTATGAATTTTACTTTCTTTATTTTTTTTTCTTTTTTTTATTATGAAATTGATTGTCAACTTGGTTTCCATCCAACACCCAGTGCTCATCCCAACAGGTGCCCTCAATACCCATCACCCACCCACCCCTCCCTCCCACCCCCCATAAACCCTCAGTTTGTTCTCAGTTTTTAGGAGTCTCCTATGTTTTGGCTCCCTCCCTCTCTAACCATTTTTTTTCCTTCCCTTCCCCCCATGGTCTTCTGTTCTGCCTATGAAGTTTAAAGGTACAGTTTTGTATCATCTCGGAGCCTACTTCCAAATTCCTAGATGGCCCTGAAATTCTCCCCTCTCAATCCCAGGCAGGTATTTTTGAGCTATGCAATTGATACATCTCTCCAAATGTTTGTTTCCTCCACGTGACATTTGATTCTTCAAGGCTCAGAATTGCATTCTATTCCATTCTAGGAAGTTCACTGGGGTGAAACCTCGGACTTCTCAGAGTAGAGGCAGTGATGGAAGAATTTATAAAGGAACAAGAAATCCCTGGTCTCCTCTCAATCAGAAGCGATGCCATGATATCAGCGAGAGCATGACCTTATCGTCCGCTGTTGCAGAACCCAGAAGGTCTGGAGTCAGCCCGAACTGGGTCACCGTCCCTGCTGCCCACTCCCTAGCCAGGTGAACTCCGCCTTTTCTTAACTCTCTGGGCCTCAGTTTTCTCATTGTAGAATCTTCTGTGAATTAAATGAGAAAATGCGTGATATCATGAGATGCATTAAATATGCATGGATTAAATGAGAAAAAGCATTTAATACACTGTCTGACCTATAATGAGCATCATTAGCCAAAAGCATCATGATTCACGGGTCACTGGAATGACTATTGCTCACTAACCGTACTTTCGAAATATGTTCATCCAAGACGAATCACTTCACTCTTGACCTCCATCCCGTCATCTGTACAAATAGGGAGATAGATGGGTGAGGTGTCCCCCAAAAGTACCTTTTAATAATGACGTTCTCTAATCGAGAAGGCCAATAGGTATAGTCACTTTCACCGCATCTGCCAACTCCAGCAGCCAAAAAGGGTTTTTCTGGAATGTCCTCTGAGACTAGCATTGTGATTAAGAGCTCAGATTCTGGGGGCACCTGGGTGGCTTAGTAGGTTAAGCGTCCAACTCTTGGTTTTGGCTCAGGTCATGGTCCCAGGGTTTGTGAGATCGAGCCACACGTTGGGCTAGGTGCTGACAGTGTGGAGCCCGCTGGGGATCCTCTCCCTCTCCCTCTCTCTCTTCCCCTTCCCTGCTCTCCCTGTGTCAAAATAAACTTAAAAAAAAAAAAAAAAAGAGCATGGATTCTGTAGGGAAATTGCCTAAATCTTTATCCAGGTTTTCTAGGTTATTTACCACGTGGGACCTTAGCAGCTTATTCAGTCTTGCTGTGTTTAAGGCTTCTCATCTGCAACATAAGGATCATAAGGGCACTCACCTCCTAAAACTGTAGTGAGGACTAACCGGGTTAATCTGTGAACAGCCTGGAGCGTCTCACTCAGAGCGGGTGCTGTGTGTTTGTTGTTACCGTGTGGTTGTCCTTGTCGCCACGAGGGCTCGAGGCCAGCTCTGGGTTCAGGAGAAAGCAGCGTGTAGTGGCCAGCCCTATGCACTTGGTAGTGGGGTGGCGACATTCCTTTCTGTGTTGACATACGGTCATATGTGATTCAAGCAAGGTCGTGCTCCCAGTAGGTCATCAGGTAAGTCATTAGCTCCTAATGACACATTAGCTCCTGAAGAGAGACACATGACCCGCTGTACCAACGTCTTCTTCATTGGAGGAGAGGAGATAGGGGTTTGGCGAAGGTCGGTCAAGCTCTGGAGGGGAAGGCGGAGGAGAGCGAGAAGAATTTCCTGCTCTTTTTTGGGTGTGTGGGCTCGAGTCACCCGGGGCCGGGGGTGGCGTGCAAAGCAGGACTGCACAGAGAGGTGCTTTTTGTGGCGGAGCACGTGGGAGAAGTGGGTGCATTCGCTCTGGAAATCTCCAGACAGAGGTGTACGGGAGCCCCACTGCCATTTCCAGCAAAGGCTTCTCCTTTGCAGAGGATTAAAAGGATTCAACCTCTCAAGTCGCCGATGATCAAAGTGGGGTCGAGGGTAGGGGTCTGAAGCTTTAATCCTAGGTCTGTGGTGACAGCAATGGTGTGGGTCATTTTGTCCCATTTTCTGTCAGGGGAGTGGAGATCAGCTGCGTGCTGATGAGGTTAGGGTTTATTTAAGTACAAGAATTAGCAAGCTATTTGGTGGAACCTTAAATGTGCAGCAAAGCTTCATTACTTTGGAGCTGTGTGTGAGGGAGGGTGGAGTATCTGGAGAAGGGCGCTCAGGTGGTAGGACACCCTCGAACCATAGGATGCTTTTAAAGAAACACAACTTTAATAAAAATCTTTCTAAGTTGGATTATTTTTAAAATTTTCTTTTTCACGTTGGGGGCCCCTGGGTGGCTCAGTCGGTTTGGGCGTCTGACTCTGGCTCAGGTCACGATCTCGCGGTCCGTGAGTTCGAGCCCCGCATCGGGCTCTGGGCTGACGGCTCGGAGCCCGGAGCCTGTTTCCGATTCTGTGTCTCCCTCTCTCTCTGCCCCTCCCCCGTTCATGCTCTGTCTCTCTGTGTCTCGAAAGTAAATAAAAACGTTAAAAAAAAAAACCTGAAAAAATTTTAAAAAATAAGTTTTTTCATGTTATTTATTTTTGAGAGACAGAGATGGGTACAGAGAGAGTGCACGTGAGCGGGGGAGGGGCAGAGAGAGAGAGGGAGAGAGAGAATCCCAAGCAGGCTCCATGCTGTCAGCACAGGGCCCAACATGGGGCTCGATCCCCCGAACCATGAGGTCATGATCCAAGCTGAAATCAAGAGTCAGATGCTTAACCAACTGAGCCACGCAGGCTCCCCCTAGGCTGAATTATTTTGGTAAGAACAACCGTACAGAAGACTCACTACGGTTCCATGTGGTACTGGTACCATTCCCATTTTGCCCACGAAGGACAAAGAGTGAAGGCCCAGAAAGATGTTTGCCTGGGTCGAGTCCACATTGGTTAAATGCTGCTGCGTGACGCCCACCCCCTCCCCCAGAGCTCAGTGACTTCGACAAGCACCGGTTATGTCTCGTGAGTCCTTGGGGAAGGTAGGTGGCTCTGCTGACCTGGACAAGGAGTGGCCAGTCTTGGCCGAGCTCGGTCATGCGTCTGGTGGGGCAGCTTGGGGCGGAAGGGTCAAGGATGGTCCCACTGAGATGTCTGGAATTGCCTGGCTGTCCACTGGGGGAACAAGGTGACTGGGCCATGGGTCTCTCATATGCTAGCAGGGTATGCCATGACTGCCCTTAAGGCAGTGGCGGGATTTTGCATGTGAGAGAGAGAGAGAGAGAGAGAGGGAGGGAGGAGAAGGAGGAGAATCCACTTCTGGGTCTCTGGAGGGTCACATCTGGAAATGGCAGTGTCACTCCCTCCACATTCCGTTGGTTGGTGCAGTCACAAGGACGACCCAAATTCAAGGAGCATGGAAGCAGGCTCTTCCTGTTTACGGGAGAGGCAACAAGGTTGTATCTCAGAGGACATGGAAAAGGGGAGGCATGAAGAATTGCGTCCATCTTTTTTGCCATCAATCTACTGCAAGGTCCAATAAAGAAAACCAGAATTGGGGCGCCTGGGTGGCTCAGTCGGTTGAGTGACCGACTTCGGTTCGGGTCATGATCTCACGGTGCCTGTGTTTGAGCCCCACATCGGGCTCTGGGCTGACAGCTCGGAGCCTGGAGCCTGCTTCGGATTCGGTGTCTCCCTCTCTCTGGCCCTCCCGGCTCGCACTCTGTCTCTCTCTCAAAAATAAATAAACATTAAAAAAATAAAAAAAAAAAGAGAGGACCAGAATTACTCTCAGACTAAGAGTCACGCCAAAGGCCATGCTCTAAGCTGTCTGCTGTATAGACTTTATATGTTTGTATTTAGTACTCGAGCCGCTGGCAGGCTTCCTCCCTTCTGGAAAGGCTGAATCCCAGTCTTTCTTTTAAACCGTGGCACAGAGGGTTAACGGTCGGCCCCGGCTACTCCAGAGCAATCAACTGGCTCGCACTGATACATTCTCCTCCATGTTTTCATTCTTCCAAAGTAAGAAAAAATAAAACAGAGCCAGCTGACAAGGGTCCGCTGTGCGGGGGTACATGTGACAGTAAACTAGGGTGCCGTCATCAGGGAGGCAAGGAGAGGGCCTGTGCCCAATCCTTTGGTCCCCGGGGTTCAGAAACCAATGATGTATCAATCTTTAACTTCGACTGGTGAACCAGCCTGTCTTGAAACAAAGTATTTATGGGAAACGGAAATGGAAGGAACCTCGCCAGCAAACGACCTCTTTTTTACCCTTTTGGTGGTGCGAGAGGGTTAGGAGGTACAGGTGTCTCTGCCGTGTGAGGCCACGTTTCCCCACCTTGGTCGGCAAACGTTCTTTTTCTTTCCAAGGCAATTTCACCTCCGTTGATCTCACTGAAGTCTTACACACACTCTTTGAGGTACGCGGAAGAGAAATTAAGACTCCCATGTGACAGCTGAGGAAACTGAGGCAGGGGGCAAAGAAAGGATCTGCCTAATTCTGTACTGTTAGACATGAGCCAAATAAAAGAACCTTGTGACCTTAAACCCTAACTGGTGCTTTTCCCGTCTGCCCCACGGGACCTGGGTACAGAGCGAAGTGCCCCGTTCTCATTTGCTTTTGTGGCCTGTCGAGGCAGCCAGGTGAATGATGGGCAGGCTTAAAAAACGGCCAAGGAAGGTTTTTTAAAAAGAGGTTGCAAAATCGTGATCTCTGAGCCAAATCTTCCCCGCAGATATTGTAATTGTGCCTTGCAATATTTAAGTGTGAGCACTTCAAACGTATTTTAAAATCATGAGGTTGTCTGTGAAAACTTGGAATTTCTATTCTCTTGAAAAATAGGGTCTGGAAACACCGGACTCACATTCCTATGCATACGGTAACAATATTCCGGAACGGCAGACCCTTGGGGTTGGTGCCATTCCAAATTCCCACAGCCCCTGCCTCACCAGGTTCGCCCCTATAGTGCCTACCTGCCTCTCCTTAGGCATTTATATTTACAGCCTCTTAAGCAAGTGACACTTTAACACACACACACACACACACACACCACAAACAGACAATCCCATCCTCCCATCCTAAAATTAGTCTGCATCCTCTTGGGAATATAGTACCTCATTCTGTAGCTGAAAACAACATCTCCTTCTTTCTTTTTAATTTATTTATTTAAATTCAAGTTAGTTACCCTAACTTGAATTTAATCTTGGTTTCAGGAGTAGAATCCTGTGATTGATTATTAATCACTTAACACTCGATACCCAGTGCTCATCCCAACAAGTGCCCACAATTCTGGACTTCAAGCTGTGTCGCAAAGCTGTCATCAGCAAGATGGTCTGGTACTCACACAAAAACACACACGTAGAGCAATGGAACTGAGCAGACAACCCAGAAATGGACCCGCAAATGTGTGGCCAACTCATCTTCGACAAAGTGGGATAGAGTATCCAATGGTAAAGACACAGTGTCTTCAGCAAATGGGGCTGGGAAATGAACGTGCAGAAAAATGAACCTGGACCACTTTCTTACACCACACACAGAAATAAACTCAAAAATGAATGAAAGACCTAAACGTGAGACGCGAAGCCATAAAAACCCTAGAGGAGAAAACAGGCAGCACACCTCCTTGACCTCAGCTGCAGCAACTTCTTACTCAACAGGTCTCTGGAGACAAGGGAAACAAAAGCAAAAATAACTACTGGGATCTCATCAAGATAAAAAGCTTCTGCACAGCGAAGGAAACAGTCAACAAAACGAAAAGGCAACCGACAGAATGGGAGAAGATATTTGCAAATGACATATTGGATACAAGGTTAGATTCCAAAATCTATGAAGAACTTATAAAATTCAACCCCCCCCCCAAGAAAAAGACAAATAACCCAGGGAAGAAATAGAAGACATGAACGGACACTTTTCCAAAGAAGACCTCCAGATGGCTAACAGACACATGAAAAGATGTTCAACAATGTCTCCTTCTATCTTAATATAAAGGTATCAGGGAAAATTCACTCATCTGTGAATTACAGATGAATTACAGAATTATGCGCTTTTTCGTTTTGATCCTTAACCTGAGGTATTGGGAAGGGCTTCTTCTAAGAACTAACCCCTGACGTTGGCCTTGAGAGGTAGGTATGAGTTAGCACGGTAGAGAAAAAATGGTAACTGAATTCCAGGTATGTAATATATGTAAAGCAAAACTTGCAACAGGCTGTCGTGTACAAGGAAACCTGTTGTGTACAGGGTAGGGCTTTCAGTGGAGGGAAGGAGTAGGAAGAATTGAGGTCTGTGAGATACAGTGGTGTCAAGGTCCTGGAGGCTGGGCACGGTATGCAAGAGAGAGTGAAAACTGGTTTTTTTAATTTTTTTATACATTTTTTAATGTTTATTTATTTTTGACAGAGAGAGAGAGAGAGAGACAGAGCATGAGCGGGGGAGGGGCAGAGAGAGAGGGAGACACAGTTCCAAAGCAGGCTCCAGGCTCCAAGCTGTCAGCACAGAGCCCGACGTAGGGCTCGAACCCACAAACTGCGAGATTATGACCTGAGCCAAGGTCGGACGCTCGACCGACTGAGCCACCCAGACGCCCCAGAGAGTGAAAACTGTTTTGTAGACAATGGGAAAAGACTTAAGTGTATTAAGCAGAAGATGAATTTAACCACAGGGTGACGCGTAATGTCTGCATGTTAAGTAGATTATCTGGTGGTCATATACCGGATGGATTTCATGGCAGGAGACACTGGAAGCAAGGAGACCATGTGAGAAGCCTACTGCGGGAATCCAAGTAAGAGGTCGTGAGGGACTCATTTGAGAAATCCCATGGGAAGAAAGACCAGGAAATCGAGAGATATATTATTTTGACATTTATTGAATGGTAATTGTGTGTAGCTGCTGTGGGAGAAATGAACTCTCAAGTCCAATTTGCTATGCAAGGCTTGTGTCTGCCCTCCAGTCTCCCCAGTAAGCGGCTCCCCAATCTCTGAGTGGACGCAACCACAGGACAGGGAGCTGACGCCCTCATGCCGTAGTGGATTCTCCCTAGAATTATTAGAAAACGCTTCCTCACACTGAGTCAGAATTGTCTCTCCTCTTAGGACTTCTGGTTCTGTCCTTCGGAGCTGCAGTGACAAAGCGTAATCCCTGTTCTGCACGACAGCATTGCAGGGAATGGATGACAGGAATCGTGTTTCCCCCAAATCCTCTCCTTCTCAGCTAAAAAGAATTCCTCAGTTCTTTACAGGAGGCAACACCCCCCACCTGCCCCCGCAATACACAGCATGTTCGAGATCTACCCAACGGTCACAATACCACCAGGCTGTGGATCTGTGGACAGGATTGAGCTTCCAATGGGCTTCTGGAAACATAATACTCAGAACCGCGCGTGCTGCTGATGCTGTTAACTGATGCACCTACCTCTGAGGATGAGTCAGAAGGTTCAGTTGCGACAGGACTGTAGAGCAGGAGGGCTCAAAGCCTTGTCCCAGGACCAGCAGCAGGAGCGTTCTCTGGGAGTTTCTCAAAATGCACATTCTCAGGCCCAACCCTGATCTGATTCAGAATCTCCGGGGCATGGGCCCCGGAATCGGTGTTTTCAGGGTGATTCTTACCCCGGCCGCTTGGAGATGCCCTTTATTAGAGGGTCTTTGACTAGCATCCAAGGAGCTTTAAAAAGCCCGCCCTTACCTTTAAACACAATTCCTCTCCTTCTCGCCGAAGCAACCTTTCTAAAGACCGTGAACATGTCAGCATAATAGGCACGTCTTTAAATACTAGGGGAGGAACCTCAACGAGGCTAATTAAGTCTTGCAATCCACTGGTGGGGAGAAATATTACTTTCTTTAAGAAAGTAGAAAGAAAAAAAAAAAGAAAAGAAAGAAAAAGAAAAGAAAACAAAACAATATGCCTTCGGTCAATCCATTACGAAAAGGACTGAGCCGCTGACCTTTTCATTCTGCCTGTGCTGTGTGTGCAGCAACACTATAACCTTTTCCAGCTGGACTAGAAAGTTCAATTAAGTTTGTTGGCTCAGAAATCTGCCCGTGTCCCGGAGAGCAGATTAGGCACTTAGGGGCTGCAATTATACATCTGCTGCTTCTGCAGAACTGAAAAGAAGGCCCACGTGCCATACCTATCCCTGGGCATATGCAGAGAGGCGGGTATACGCGTATCTGTATGCATGTGCACACGCGGGGGTTACAGGCAATGGCTGCAGCTGAGAAATTCAATCGTTTCCAAATATGGGTTCTTCATGCTTTGCTGGTGACGGTTTTAAGTTAGACATGAGCCTGAGAGTTGAGACCTGCCCAGTTCTTGGCCACCCTCTCCGACCTGCCTTCCAGGCTTTCGAGCTGGGTCTTCTGATTCGCGTGTCCCGGCCTGGAGGGCAGAGTGTGGACTTGGCCATGGGGAGGGGCATTAAAGGAAGCTTTCAATATTCGGCTGACGACCCAACAACTCTGCCTTGCTCGGGAAGCAATACGTGTAGCCGCTGAGGATCCTAGCTATGTAGGTTGTGTCTGAATCTCAGTGCAGGGATTATAAAATGAGTAAACTTGAACATGTCCCTTGAATTCTGCGAGCTTCCGTTTCCTCACCTGTAAGACGGGGAGAATGGTTGTAACCTCATGAAGTGGTTGTAAAGATTGAACAGGATAGCATCCTTGATTATCTGGCACATAGCTTCTATTTAATAAATGGTAGCTGTGTTTTAATGATATCGAGAGTCATAGCGGCGTTAGGCTGTGGGTCTTTAAATTGGTGCCTGGGTCTTTACTTTCCCCTCCGACACCTGTGTCCCATGTCTGGATACTGAGCCACCATCTCCCTTTGCCTTGGTAACATCCCTAGCTCACTCCAGGACTACACTCTGTCTCGTTCTTCTGTCAGAATCTAGAGTCTTCTCTGCATTTCACATCCACTCTACTGGGTTCTAAATAAAGACTGTTCTTTGAAGACCAGGGAAGTGAGCTCTTCAAAGTGCAAGCTAGATCAAACCAGTCTCCCCACTCCTACCCCATCTCCCCAGCATAAAGCTCTCCAGTGTCTTTACATAGGATTTAAATAAAATCCAGGCTCCTCACAGAGGCCTCTAAGGTCCAGTTGGATCTGGCTGTAGCCTGGCCTCATTTACAGTTCCTTGATCTCTAGCCCATAATTCTCAGGATCCAACAGACCTCTCCTCAGCCCCTTGGATAGACCCAGATGTGTCCTGCCTCAGGACCTTTGCATGGCTCTTTTGTCAGCTTGGTGTGCTTTCTCCCTGGGTGGTAGCTTTGTTGACTCTTTCTCACCGTTCGGCACCCTCTCCTCGGTAGGTCTCCTGAACTGCGCTTTCTAAATTAATCACACACTCCATTCACTCTCTGTCCACCCAGCCCCAAGCTTTACGTTCCCATAGTTTGTTACTTACTTCTCACGTATTTATGATCTACTTCCTCGCCACTAGATGTGGGCTTCGTGAAAGGAGGGGCTTGGCTTGTTTTGTTCCACACTGTATCTCCAGCCCTCGAATAGCCCCTGATGTATAGAAGCTGACCAATGAACTTCTACTGAATTAATTAATTGGATGGGTCCAAGCCTGCAGCCTGAAGCCCTTTTATGATGACAGTCGCTTGGGTCTTAGATTGTTCTTTGCTTCTGGATCCTTGGTTGCCTGGCTCTAAAACACATTGGTAAAGGCACACCAACCCTTCTTACTCAACCTCTCCGATCCCTACTGTCTTACTCATTGATTTCTAGTTACCTGCCATCATCGTTTCCGGGGGCTATGTCTTATGGGCTGGCTTTAATTTCGCCCCTCTCCACGTAAGTGTCCGCATGCCAAGCACAAGGTCAACTCCCATGGCATGTCCAGAGAAGCATTCTCAACGGACTATAAGGTGGTGAGATTTACTTCTTGCCTACACCTGCGGCCTCACCTTGTACCACGCTGCCTGAGATGCTGAATGTGTATAGGGATGATACCATGTCATACAGACTACGTATGACGGTAGAAGCCTCGGAGGACAAGCCACCTCTGCAGCAACCAGCCCCAAACGGTCGGGACTCGATCAATCACTGCCAGCTTCCTTCATTTCTGCCCCTGCTTCCGAGCCACGACCGCCCAGAGAAAGCCAGACGTGGTCCGCGAACCAATCACATTGGATGCCCACCTCCAGCTTCGCATGCTAACCACATCCGATCAGAGGATACCTCGAGCCTTCCCTTTATTCCCCTCTGCATCCTTCCGACTCTCCTATTGGCCTGTGGGTCTCTGATGAGCACGAGGGAGGTCCACCGCGTCCTTTGCGGTATCAACTTCTGAAGAAACGGCCTCTGTGTCTTCTTGTCCGGGTTGTCTCTGTTCATGTCCACACGCATGTTGTGCTTATCCGTTGTGTCACAACCAGTCATCCCCAAACTAAATGGCTGCAGACCCAGGCGTTTTTGCTCATAGTACTGGAGGTCGTAAGGGACTTAGGAAGGGCACAGCTGGGTAGGGTCCCTCTGGTCCACATGGTGTCTGCCAGGCAGGTGGATCCGGACGGAACGCTTCCAAATGCGGTTTCCTCTTGGTTATGAATGGGGCGGATCTGGTGCCTCGGTGTGCTTTGGTTTCTGTCCCATTCCATGGTGTCTTAGCCTTCAGAGCCCCCACACGTGATGTTCTTAGGGCAGCCAGGCTTCTTGCACGGAAGCTGGCTTCCGAGAGACAAAAGCGTAAGTCGCACCCCAAATGGCCCTCTGTCAAAGCCACCATGTTTAACTGGACAGACCAATTACAGGCCCACTCGGATTCAGTGTGTGCGGGCAGGGGGGGTGAGGGGCACCCTATTAGAGAATGGGAGAGCAGTGACATTATATCGTAGAGGAGCATGTGGGATGGCCACGTCCTGGCCACGTCAGGAAGCACAATCGATGTTCTCCCTCCTTTCCCTTCTCCCGCCATGCTGGACTTGTTTGCTTATCACAGATACAGGATGTTTCCTCTGGGCCCAAGGTTTGGAATCTTCGCAAACGCAGTTACCTCTGTCTACACGCCTTCCCTCCTGATCCTTGTCTAGTCGCATTTGATATCTGCTACGAATTTTAGCTACAGTATTACTTCCTGTCATGTCCTCGGGGAAACATTTCTTGACACCTCCCTCAAAACCCACACACAGAAACTAAATCAGATCTCCCCTGTTTTCTGTCATTACAGCGTTTATCAAAGTGTGGAATTACATGGTTACATCAGTCTTGAATTAATCTCCGTTCTCCCCGCCCCCCTTCCCCCCTGCCATGGAGGGTAGCAGGGGGCAGCGTGTGTGGGTATTGTTGGTCACCATTTTAGCCACAGTGCCAAGTATAGTTCCTGACATACAGTAGGGGCTTAATACATGTTTGTCAAATCAATCAATGCATTTATTTAAACTCTTCCGCCCTCGTGCGTACCTCTAACGTGAGCCTGGTGTTTGAACTTGCTGTTGGGGCCCTGAGCCCATTGAAAAATCAATTCATGTGGAATTTATCCTGGCTTTATGACATTAAAATGTAAAGATCCTTTAGCAGTTGTTGTTATTTTCGTTTAGTCTCTAGTGAACGCTGATAACGCATGACGAAGTCCAGCTTTGTAAGGTGAAGGCAGCTTCGACGGGCCCCAGGCAGACCTGGGTTTGAATTTCTACTCCTGCAACTCATGGTGACAAGTTAGGTGATTGATTTAACATTTCCAACTCTCCCAATTTCACCATCTGTAAAGTAGGGATAATAATATATGCCGTATCGAATCTTCTTTAAGATTATATTAGAGAATAATCCCCAAACAGCCGAGTTTTTAACCCAAGAATCACTCTTATTGTTCAAAGTTTATCCAAACAACTTTAAACAAGAATGTTAGGGTCACACTTTGTTCTTTCTTGATACAGTCTATTGCCATTGGATGATGTGACTTTTGCTTAACCTCTGATATTCCAGCATTAGTCTGATCTAAATACACTTTAAAAAATTTTTTTAGATGTTTATACTTATTTTTGAGAGAGAGAGAGAGAGAGAGAGAGCAGGGGAAGGATAGAGAGAGAGAGGGAGACACGGAACCTGAAGCAGCTTCAGGCTCCGAGCTGTCAGCAGAGAGCCTGATGCAGGGCTCGAACCCACGAACCGTGAGATTGTGACCTGAGCTGAAGTCGGACGCTTAACTGACTGAGCCACCCAGGCGCCTCTCTAAATACGCTTTTTAAGGTAACTAGAAAATAGTTTACTACTATGAGACTGATAAAAAAAAATTCAAGATGACTTCTGTTAAAACCAGCATAATTGATTTATTGGCTTTTCAAGAAGAAAACCAGGAAATTTGTCCTCTATGGCCATTCTAGCTGTTAATGGATTCATCGACTCTGTTTCTGATCATCGGATAGAACAACAAAGATCAAAATAAATTGCAGGAGCTCCTTTCTTTGAGAGGAATAGAATATATTTGGGGAAATAGCCTCTATTTAGGAAAACTAAACTGCTTATGCCAAGACCTCATTCTTCGAAGAAGCTTCTAGCACCAGTGATGGAGGCGGTATCACGCCATGGACAGAAGCTTTACTTCCACGCCAGGAAATTGACTCGTATGACCTGTGAGCCTGCCCCCATTGTCAAGGTGAGGAAACTGAGGCTCGGAGAAAAAACACCGCACGGCCAGTACACGATCCAGTTTTGCGTCAGCGTTAACAGGTACTCTTTTCTCCTCTGAATCCTTTCCCAGCTTGTGCAGGCCATGAGGAGAAAGGCAAGGCAATAGAGAGCCAGCACCGCAGGGAAATTAATTTCGAGTTGCCTTAGTCATTGCTGTCAGACTCCAAAGCCCCGACATGGATTAGCGACCTGTCTACTTCCTCCTTCCGAGAGGAACTACCAGTTATGCTCGCGCGTGACCAGGGTGGCACCCCCAGAGCCTCTGCCAGTCCCGCCATCAGACAGGACGTGTCTGGGAAGAAGAATTTGCGGCCGACTGCTCCGCCATTCAGGTCCCTATCTGTGTCAATTGAGTAATTTATGGATGCACTTTTTCCTGCACTGCAAAGGAGATGCACAGGACCTTTGGAAATAATTCAATCTCTTTCAAGGGAACACATTTGGGGAAATTATTGTTAATGCATCTGAGTAAGAGGTGCTCAACCCCGACAAATATTTCATGCAATTATAGCAAAGATGAGACAGTGACAACCAGTGACCATCAATCATTCTCCAGATCAATAATAACCATGGAACATGCAATCAAACCTAATCAACACCCGGTGATTAAAGAACAGGGCCTCTCTTCTTTGCTCTCCGGGTCACAGTCCCTTGAAAGGATTGGCTCGGCATCCCCAAGACAGCACATAACGTCTCAACAAACATACAGATATGGGCTTTACAATTTAGCAGATCTGGGTCAGATCCCAGAAATGCTTGCTTCTCAGTCTTGGGCAAAATTATATGATAGTAATTAACACTCACCGCATTCTCTCTCTGTCTCTCTCTGTGTCTCTGTCTGTCTGTCTGTCTCTCTGTTTTGGTCCCATACAGTGTGCTAAGCACTTTGTATTATCTCATTTAACCTTCTGATACGCGTGGGGTTTGTGGCCGAGTACCTCTGTACGGTGAGGAAGCAGTCTCAGAGAGATGGTTAGCTTGCTCAAAGTCACTTCACAGCGAGTGACTCAAATCCGGTTCTGTAATACCAAAAACCTCAGTAATTTCCACACTGGGGAAACTTTTAAAAATAACCAATGCCGGGGCGCCTGGGTGGCTCAGTCGGTTAAGCGTCCGACTTCAGCTCAGGTCACCATCTCGCGGTCCGTGAGTTCGAGCCCCGCGTCAGACTCTGGGCTGATGGCTGGGAGCCTGGAGCCTGCTTCCAGTTCTGTGTCTCCCTCTCTCTCTGCCCCTCCCCCGTTCATGCTCTGTCTCTCTCTGTTTCAAAAATAAATCAACGTTAAAAAATAAATAAATAAATAAATAAATAAATAAATAAAAATAACCAATGCCTAGGCCCCACTCACTCCATATACCTGAGTCATAATCTTTGAGGGTAAGGTCTAGGCATGTATTGCTCTGAGCAAAAATTTTCGTAAATCATAGCAGATGCACAGAAACAGAAACTCATGGAGTAAAGCACAGTGCGTTTTCACAAAGGAAACACATCGCGTATCCAGAACAAACCAGCCCCCGCAGAAGACCCCTCGTATACTTTTCTAGTCACTACCACCCTTTCTGCCCAAGAATAACCATCATCCTATTTGTTTATTTGTTTGTTTATTTTGAGAAGTGGGGGAGGGGCAGAGAGAGAGAGAGAAAGGAAGAGACAGAATCCCAAGCAGGCTGTACGGACCACCGTGCAGAGCTTGAATGTGGGATCGATCCGACGAACCATGAGATCATGACCTGAGCTGAAATCAAGAGTCAGGGGCGCCTGGGTGGCTCAGTCGGTTAAGCGTGCATCTTCAGCTGAGGCCATGATCTCACGGTTTGTGAGTTCGAGCCCCGCGTGGCTCTGTGCTGACAGCCTGGAGCCTACTTCCGATTCTGTGTCTCCGTCTCTCTCTCTCTCTCTCTCTCTGCCCCTCCCTTGCTTGTGCTCTGTTTCTCTCTCTCTCTCTCTCTTTCAAAAATAAACATTTTTTTTTAAAAAGAGTCCAAACATTAAAAAAAAAAAAAAGAGTTGGACCCTTAACCAGATTGAGCCACCCAGGCGCCCCGCATCCTGACTTTAAATAGCAGACATTCCTCTTCCCCTCTTTTGAACTTTGTGTAAACAGAGTCATAGAGCTGACCTACTTCTGCATCAAGATTCACTGATACCGTGGAGGACGGCAGTTGTTCGTCCCATGCTGTTGCTGTAGAGGGTCTGTTGGGTGAACGTGCCACAGCTCATTTGGCCAGCCCACTGGTGATGGACATCTTTCTCATCCTTGGGTATTGCAAAGGCTGCTGCTAGCTACTAACCTTCTTGTAGAAATCTTTTGGTTAGCGAAAAATGTATGCCTTTCTGTGGAGTGTCTACCTAAGAGTGCAGCTTCTGGCTCACTCCATGTGTGGGTGCAGGAACAGCAGATTCAGGCATGCATGTCTGAAAATTCCCAGGCTCCTGGGTGGCTCAGTAGATTAAGCGTCTGACTCTTGGTGTTCGCCCAGGTCATGATCCCACGGCTCCCGAGCTCGGGCTCCCGCATCGGGATCTGCGCTGACAGTGTGGAGCCTGCTTGGGATTCTCTCTCTGTCTCTCCCTCTCTCTCTGTCCCTCCCCTGCTTGCGCACTCTCTCTGTCTCTCTCTCAAAAGAGACTTAAAAAAAGTAAAAATTCCCAGGCGATTCTGATGCGTATTGAGGGTCGAGAAACGCAGCATACCCCTATATTACCTCCCTTATTTAGAATGTAGGTGTTATTGCTTGCTGGAATACTATCAAGTCATAATAAAGTTCTAGATAGAATGTTTTTCCCAAAGAAAGCCTCTCTTCCTCCCTCCAGGTCTCCATCCTGTTCTCCTGAACCGAGGCATTCTAACTTTTTGATGCCTAAGCCTCAAAGGCTGGCTAGTCCTGGAAGAAGAAAGAGCCTGAATGCTTCTGTCTCTTACTCTTGCAAATGGAAAGATTTTGCCATCGCAAAGAAGAGAAAAGAGCAGTGGTACAATTTTTCGTGCCAGTTGCTGAGGACCCATGAAAGGAACTGATGGGGTTACGGCAGATAACAAGCACATGAGACACATAGTACGTTGCGCGCCTCTCAATAGATGGCCTTCTTATTATGATTATGATTATTGCTATCCTCTGTAGGTGCAACAGCAAAGAAGTGAAAATATGCTAGGGCCGTGGGTTCTTCGTGAGAGAGATCTGGGCAGCCATTTCTGAACACTCCCAATGGGCGCCACGGGACAGACTGTGTGGGGTACGAGGAATTCAAGGGAGAAGCAAGCCAGGCTTCTTGAAGACACTCCCTGTCGAGGGGCCGAGGCTGGATGCATCTCCAAGCTCATTTTGTCCATGCATGTGCTATGCAGCAGAGGAAGAACACTTAAAGAAGTGCGTATTTCAGGGGCACCTGGCCGGCTCAGCTGGTTGAGCATCCGGCTTCAGCTCAGGCCGTGATCTTGTGGTTCATGAGTTCGAGCCCCCCATCTGGGTCACTGCTGTCAGCCCGTCAGCTCAGAGCCCACTTTGGATCCTCAGTCCCCCTCTATCTCTGCCCCTCCCCTGCTTGTGCTCTCCCCCAAATAAGTAAATATTTTAAAAAAGTGGATATTTCAGAGGAAGCCAATCCCCACCAGTCTAGAAATAAAGGAAAGCAGATTCCTTCTGAGGATAGGTCACAGCTTTATTTCATGCTCAAGGGATCTGTACACAGAGACCTTCTCAGAAACTATATGCCTTACAGTGATTTTAGACTCGAATAAGAGAGAATAACTCAATTAAACTCGGAAGGAAGAGGGTGGGAGATATTTTAGTTGAATGGTTCCCGATGCACAGGTGCTCGGGGCAAAATGGAACCACTGGGCTTCAGGCAGGAATAAGTGGGCAGCTCCAGGGATGGACAGGTCTCAGGGTCCTGTTTTCTTTGCTCTGTCTGCTTTTAGCTCTGTCTCATTTTTTTCCCTCTGCCCCTCTCACGCGGTCTCTTCTTTCTCTCCATCTAATAGGTTCTTCCTGTCTCTGCACCTCTGCTCCTCTCTCCCCTCTTCCTTCCAGACCCTCTGCTTACTCAGCTTCTGCTCCCCAGGACTTCAGCTTGCACGGGACTTTGGCTTATCATGGGCCTCAACTCTGTCTCAGCTCAGCCTCAGGGCCTCTGTCCCTTCGTGCTCCCTGTTCTAGTTGTAACGTGCTGTGTGTCTCTTTACTCAAGCTCCCACGGGCATCCGCTCGGCTCAGCTGACCTCTCAGAACTTGCTGCCTGAATCACAGTTGGCTTCCCACCGTATACAGTGGTGTCCCCCAAGTTAGGAGCCCGACTCTGACCCCATCAGCTCTGGCTAGGGGGAGGGGGCTCCCTGATCTCACCTTCCAACCGTTTAGCTACCAGATGGCCACTCGCCTTAAGACACTGTATCGGGTGGCACAGGCAATGAAACGCAGGAAGAAACCTTTTACGCTGAAGAGTCTTAACCTCTGAAATGTGCCTGGTGGGTGACCAGAGGCTCCTGGGGGCCAGGAGTTTTTGTCCAGGGTCCCCTTTGAACACTAAGCAACTGGTTCGCTGCTATTTGGGGCATGAATGAATTCACCTTTCTGCTCTCTGTGATAAGTGTGGCTTCCCCGCATGCCCCAAGACTCGGGGTTTCGCCCCTTCCCTTCCTCGTTCGTTCGACAAATATTTACTGAGCATCTACTTTGTGCCAGACACTGTGTTAGACACTTGAGATTTAACAATGGCTAAACCTGGCAAAGCCCCCGCCTTTGTGGAGCATGGTAATAAGTGCCAGGAGGAAGAATAAAATGGTAAGGTAGCGCTAGGCAGGATATTTACGCAAGGTGGTCAGGTCTGAAGAAGGAGTGCTGAGTTAATTGAATAAAATAAGGGATGAAACTTACACAAATCTAGGGGACGTTTTCCCCAGAGGAAAGATTTCTTCTCACTCGGATAGAATAAGCAACAATTACGAAAGCCCTAAGGTGGGGATAAGCTCTGCAGTTTAGAGGACAGCAAGATGGTCTGCCTCCAGCCTCAGAGGAAGCTCCTAATCTCTGCCTCAGTGGTTTTTTTTTTTCCTCTCTGTAGTCTCCTCCCCTATTAATACAGAGCTGGTCTATGTGGCCAGTGCAATATGACAGAGATGATGGGGCGATGTCGAGTGATAGGTCGTAAAAGACATTAGCATTTCTGTCTTGGCCTTTTGGCTCACCCACTCCAGGAATAGTCAGCTGCTGTCACGGAGACGCCCAAGAACCCTGTACAGAGACCCAGGTGGAAAGGAACAAAGTCCTTCCACCAACAGCCGGCACAAAGATGGGAGCCACATGGGGCAGCCACCTTGCCACTGAATATTCTAGCCCCAGTCAAACCTTCAGACATCTTGACTTCAAACTCAAGAGACTCTACAACCAGAAAATTCCAGCCAAGCCACTTCCAAAACTCTGGCCCACAAGTACTGTCAGATAGTAAACATTCACTGTTGCTTTAAGCCTCTAAGTTTGGGGATGATTTGTAATGTAGCAACAGATGATTACTACGTGTGGCCATTGAGTCTAGCGCAGAGTGAGCTCTGGGGGGATGTTGTGGATCAGGGAGGGACCACATGGTAATATTATATAAGACTTGGCAGTTTATAATAAGAACTTGTATTTATCCTGAACCTCATGGAAAACCGGTGGAGGGTTTTGACCACAGGAGTGGCACTGGGTTTTAAAAGGATCTTCCAGGCAGCTATGTGGAGAACTGAACACAAGGGGGCAAGCGTGAAGGCAGACGGGAACCTCTTAGGAGGCTACAGTATTTGCCCAAGTAGAACCATGATGCCAAGATGCCATGGACTATTCGGGCTCTATTTTGAAAGGTATAGTCAATGGGCTTTTCAGATGGATCGGAGGTAAGGTATGGGGAAGTGAAGAGTCAAGGTGTATTCAAGCTCTTTGACATTAGCCACTGGGCAAGGTGAGTGCCATTTATACAGATGAGTATCACAGTGCTGGTGGCATAGGGCCCGATCTGAAGGTGGGAGAACGGGACTTTCGGAGGTCAGTAAGAAAGAGGAAGGAGATCCAATTGTAAAGACTGGGAAGGAATGGCCAGGAAGGTAGGAGGAAAACCAAGAGAGTGGGCAGTCCTAGAAGGCACGGGAAGAAAGTGCTTAAGGGAGCAGAGGGTCGATAACTGACCCAAATTCTGCTCAGAGTTTCAGTAAAGGGAGCTGTGAGCACTGGCCACTGAATTTGGCATGACGGACCACAGCGTTGCCAACTTTTGGGATGAAAGGCACAGCCTGGCAGATGTGCTTATGAATTCATCAGCCCCAAAGTATATTTTGCTAGTCTTCCTCTTTCTTGTGCTGTGATAAAATTAATGCAGTCAGTACCATTCGTCACCCATCCGTCAAGTTTACACGGCGATCGTCATTTTGTGATTCTTCTCCGCATGCTGACCTACCAATGGCGCCCGACTTTTCACGCCTTGGAGACGGACACCTAGTTAGAATTCACCCTGCGTTGCAAGTTGAGAGCCTTAAGTATGCATTGGAAGGAAGAAAACATGGAGGTGAGGGGGCAGGTGGGACTGGGCAAAGCAGTGAACTCTCGATTCGATTCTGTGGGCCACGGGAAGCCACTGAAAGGCGTCCTGCAGGCATGTGACACATCCACCTCGTACTGTGTCAACCCACCAGCCAGCAGAACAGAGAGCAGAAGGGGTGAGAAGAAAGGGACATTAACTGAATTGAAGCGGCTAGACAGGATGTGAGTCACACAGTTACTGCTAAGGGTGAAGAAAAGTTTTTGCCGAATCTTAGGGATTCTGAAAATCCAGGGAAGGAAATTGGGATGCGGTTGTCAGACGATTTACGTGATGAAGTGAAGAATCACGGATTCAGGAAACCCACTTCCTCCGGGACTGGAAAATTAGAGAGATCAGGCCTGCTACTAATTCTTTGCCTCGGTTTCCCCACCTGGAAACAAGTATTGCCCCAACACCTGGTATTTGATCACGGGCTTCTCTCCAAGAGGCCAAGAGAACCCCTGCCTCCTGCCTCGGCAAATAGCCATTCGCTCCCGGAGAGAGTGGTTATTTATGCAGGTGAACAAAGCAAGCCCGGAGGGAGGTGAAGAATGATTCTGCCCTCCTCTGTACATCTATAGCATCCGTGTCTCTCCGTCTGCACTTTGAAATCGGATCACATGCCTAGGGTGCTGGCACACAGAGGGCGCCCAACCAATGGCACTTACCACGGTCGGTATTGTCTTATAGCCTACGTATCAGTGTATAACAGCTGGGTTGGCATACCCGGGTTGGCAGCCGGGTATCCCCCTTTGGCTGCCAGTGCCTGATACAGGCACATACCAAGTGCACAGAATAATGCCGAATTTTACCCTCGGCTCAATGATTCTCTCCGCGCCTTTATGATTTTGACATCACTCCGCAAAGCCCGATGCCCTGAATTAATTTCTGGCTTCCTGGGAAACGCTGAGGCATGGTGGTCATGCGTTCATCCACGCAGTCATCTAATGGACGTGCATTCACTGGTGAACCAGACAGAGACAGAGGTGCCTGCCCTTGAAGAGCTTAGTTTCACGTCACGGTTGATCCGCCAGAGCCACTTTGGGAACTTTAACAAAAATGTAACTCCCGGGACCACATTTCCATCCTACTGCTTAATAAGTTTTCAGAACAGGGTCTGGGGATTACCATTGCCAACAGATCCCGTGTGATTCCACGGATGGGCCATGGGGAGTTACACTAGGAGGCACGGCGTGTATACGACTTCTGACTCCACAACTTAGTTTGGGACCTCGGAAGAGTCTACTATATTTAACACTCAGTTTCTCCATCTGCAAAGAGGAAAGAAATCTCTCTCTCCTGCTTGCCTCTGAGGGCCGATGTCGGGACAATATGAAATACTCAGTAGCAGGGCAGGCTCGGTATACGCCACATTTCTATATACAAACCACAGATTGCTGTTATTAAGGATCAGCCAATGTTTGAGCCTTCCGTGTGGCTGTCCCTTAACCTCTAATTTTAAAAAATGCACCATTGGGGCTCCTGCCATGTGCAAGTTAGTGTCTTTTTTCTTCCTTGGACTCTTGATGGGGGTTCACTAAATCGGCTGTGGAATTAGTGGCTGATGACATTTTAATGTACTGCCTCTCCAAGTACATTGCCTTTAACATCTTGCAGAAAATCATAAAATAACATAATTGATAATAATAATTGCATTCATTTTGTTGAAATCTTACAACGTACCCAGTGCTGGGCTAAGCACTTTCCTTAGAGCTGCAAAGGACTTTTGGAACGTCTACTGGCAGCTGCAAATCAACATATCGTGGATCTTTTTTTTTTTTTTTTTCACCTGACAGTGTTTTCAAAGTCAGTGTCACTAAGCATGAGACACATTTAATAGACCTGTAAAAATCCTAATCCCCATTGTTTCATAGAAGATTCGGGGCACACACTGCCGTCACCTGCCTGAGCCTCAGACTTCAGCTCAATCCTCCCATTTTACAGATTTAAAAAAAAATTTTTTTAAACGTTTATTTATTTTTGAGACAGAGAGAGACAGAGCATGAACGGGGGAGGGTCAGAGAGAGAGAGGAAGACACAGAATCCGAAGCAGGCTCCAGGCTCCGAGCCGTCAGCCCAGAGCCCGACGCGGGGCTCGAACTCACAGACCACGAGATCATGACCTGAGCCGAAGTCGGCTGCTTAACTGACTGAGCCACCCAGGCACCCCCCCCATTTTACAGATTGGTGTGCAGAAAGGTGATAGGGCTTACATGGAATCATTTAGGTCTATCTGAGAGCTCTGGGTCTCTTACGAAATTGATTCTTCCGTTTGGCAGCCATCGAAGTCTCCAGTTCAGTCAATTAACCTGGCCCCTTGACCTTCAACTCAGTTACGCACCACAGGCTGAGCAAAGTCTCTTCCTTCGTGGCAATGACCTATCATGATCTCTAGCCCTTGCTGTCCCCCTGGAGGCTCCCCTGAGCCCCATACTTTTACACATTCTCTCCCCTGCTCCCGTGCACATCACAGGCGCAGAAATGTCCCATCAGGCACACACTCCTGGTGCTTCTTCCCATGATCTCTTCCTCACCTCATTAGCCACGAGGTACCCTTTGTCTGGAAGATGGGTTTCCGGCACGATGATCTTAGTGGTCGATTTAATGGGCAGGTTAGGAAAGACCTAGTGTCTAGGCCATCATTTGAGAATACGCCGAGCAAAAATCCATTGGAAAGCATATTCCCCACTCTCAATTGGGGTATATTTTGCACAGTTCCTAAACTCTAAACATCCCATGCTGTTTCTGCACCTCTGGTTTCCTCCTGTGTTGACCGCTCTGCCCAAAGATCACCTCTGCAGAGAGGCCATCCTGGCTGTCCCATCCATTGTGGCCCCCCGTAGCATCCTGCCACTGTACGTCCACATCACCTACATCTACGTCACCCGTAAAACGGTGGTGGGTGGACAGCGGCCTCAAATCTCACTCCCAAGGGCTCGGGGCACAGACTGGAAGGTGCCCCCAAGATCCCACCTTCTAAGCTTCACCCCTGTATGTAAGTCCCTCCTGTTAAGTATGGGCAGGACCTGCGGCATGTTTTTAACCAATACAATATGGCAGAGGTGATGAGATGTGATTACCACTTAAACGCGATTTTGTGGTTATATCACATTACATACACTCCATCCTCTCCCCATTGCTGGCACTGAAGAAGCAAGCTGCTACAAAGGAGGTAAATGCCCTGTTGGAGAAGTTCACTTGGCAAGGGACTATGAGCAGTGTCTAGGAACTGAACAAGAAACTGAAGTGCTTGGACTTCCAGCCGTGGGTGAAATGGATTTGACAAACGACCCTAGCGAGCTTGGAAGTAGACCCTTTGGCAGGTGAGCCTCCAGGTGAGAAGCGAGTCTTGGCCAACAGCTTAGTTACAGCCTTGCAGAGAATGCAGCTAAGTCTTGCCCAGACACTTGAATCACAGAAACTGTACGGCAATAAATACGTGTTCTTTTAAGTTGTGGTTTGTGGCAATTTGTTAGATATTGTTAGAAAGCATAGAAAACGGGGATGGATATTTCCCCACTCCTTTACCTTGGCTTTGGCCGTGTAACTTGCGTTGGCCCCTAGAGTATGGCAACGTCAGGGTGCTGGTTCTTCGCACAAGCAACAAGAGGTCCCATGAGTATGTGCCTGCTCTCTTAAATTTCTGTCGTCATCTTCATACCATGTGCCTAGGCTAGCCCACTGTTTCCAGAAAGAAAATGAGAGCCTCAAGGAATATTCCCCAGTGAAGTCGAAGCCTAGATTGGCTCTTTCCCAACTGACCTGCAAATGCACCGGTTTCCACGTGCCACGTGTAAGCCACTGAGTTTGGGTCAATACGATTCCCCGGGTAACTGGGCAGAACTGAGACTCGAGCTCAGCTCTTCTGAGTCTTAGGGCCGTGGATTTTCAGTAGAAAGCAGCTCAAACTAAATACTAATACTTATATTTTCTTAATACTTCAACATCGGGGGGTTATGGATAGAGGTCGTGGAGGGAGCTTTTGAAAACACTTGAAATTATATACCTACTTTTATGTCTTGTGCATTTTGTGGGAGAGATAGTCCATACAGCCTCTCACATTCAGAAGGCGATCCATAACACTGCACCTGTTTAAGAACCACTGTTACGAATAGAAATCACTTTCTCCCTTGTGAAGTCCAAGGGATGGAGTTGTTCACGTAAGAAATACAAGTCTCACCCCCGCCCCTAGTTCATTTCTCTCAGCTATTTATCTTAAAATTTTATGGATTGATTGTGGCTTTTGGACAAGGCACCATTTCTTTATACCCATGCATTTTCTTTACCAGTTAAAAAATACCAATATTTCTCTAAGGAAAGTGGTTCTAATAAGGATGTTTTTAGAATCCCAACACCGGGACCTATTAAGAATGCAAATTACCTTGCGTCCTTTCAGTTTTAGGTCTCTGAAAGAAATGACTTTCATCGATGTGACTGTAGTGGTATAGTGATGGGAAGCATTGTTTCCAATTGCCAGGAAGAAACTCCCAGAGAACCCAAAGGAGCATGGGGTTCAAAACCCACTTTGCTCCCCTTTCCCGATTGTGCTGCCGTGCAAATCTCCCTCCACCTCTGCATTTCAGTTTTCTTAACCTCTAGGCTGGGTCAATCATATCTCTTTTCACAGGGTTGCTGTGAGAATCACATGAACTAACATGTGAAAACATGCCTGGCGCACAGTAAGTTCTCAATAAGAGTTGAGAATTCAAATTTATTATACCTCCTGCCATTTCCGCTCAACTTGCCACTCTTCAAAGTGGGGAGAGCCACTTCTTTGTCTCAGAGTGATCACTGGGGGTGGGGGTGTAGAAATGGGTTGTTTGCTGACTATTCAGCCAGGCTCCTCCCTGTGGGAGACAGGCACTGTGTAAATACTGGTATTACTATATTATCCATCTGGCACTGTGGCTTTGGAGTATAATTAGCTATTGCAGAAAATGCATTGAAGAAAGAAGGATCCAGGATGATTTAACAATAACGGTAGCAATCAGCATGTTTCTTGTTTTGTTTAAAGATACAGAGTTTATGGGACACTCCAAGAATTACCAAATATTAAAAAGAGACTGAACAATAAGCATTACCCTTTCTCCACTCCCATTACCATGGCCCTCATCTCAGCCATCATCCCATCTCTTGTCAAGATTATTTCGACTCCTCCTCACTGGCCCCCTTCCCTCTAGTCTTGTTTCCTTTTAATTCATTCCATGCTCTGAAGCCAGAATGATCTTTCTGAGATATAGCTCAGACTATGTTCTCTTTGAGGCCCCTTGGTGGCCCTTCGGTGACTACAGGAGGAAGGCCAGACGTTGTAATAACGTGTCCAAAGCTTTTCTGGGATGACCCTTGTCTCATACTTGTCCCTTGTCTCTACTCCATGCCTGAGTCTGGAGACAGATGACATTGGCACAGGCTGTTGGGACATCACCATTTTAACTGATAACGCCGTAAGAGAGTATGGCTTGAGGGCCACTAGCCGTGGTGGCTTCCACCCCTTCAGCTCTGAATTACACAGACTCACCTGCTCCCATCCCTGGCAGAGTAAACGGCTGCAGGCCTTGAACAAGGGGAATTGATTGCCTCTGTGGAATATTAGGGTATGGGGGAGCATAGCAGAAATCTTGGCAATCTCAAGATTTCTTTGCTGGGACAGAAAAAGCACAAGCCTGGGGGGCTTAGTCAGTTGACCATCTGACTCTTGATTTCTGCTCAGGTCATGATCCCAGGGTTGTGGGATCAAGCCCTGCATCAGGCTACGTGCTGAGCATGCAGCCTGCTTCACATCCCCTCTCTCCCTCTGCCCCTCTCCCATTCCCTCTCTCTCTCTCTCTAATAATTTTTTAAAAAGAAGCACAAGCCATAAAAGAAAGTAAATCGCAAGTTGGATTTTATGGAACGCTTCAAAACACACCCTTGAAAAAACAAAAGAGTAAGCCACAGACAGAGGACAATAATTGCAAAGATCTGTCTGGTAGAGAACTTGGATCTGGAGTATATAAAGATATCTCAAACTTCACTAATAAGAAGAAAAACAAACCATCTAAAAATGGGCAAAAAATGTGAACAGGCATTTTAGCAAAGAAGAGATATGGTAACAAAAAAGCACATTAAAGAAGCTCAACATCATGAGTCATTAAAAAAATAAAACAAACTAAATCCACAATGAGGTATCACTGGGGAGAAAAAACTCATACCAGTGGGAGAGGGGGTCTGGAAACCAGGCCTCTGACGTTGTTTATGGGAACAGCCACTTCGGAAGACATTACATTTTTTTTTAATGTTTATTTATTTTTGAGAGAGAGAAAGACAGAGTGTGAGCTGGGGAGGGGCAGAGGGAGGGAGACACAGAATCTGAAGCAGGCTCCAGGCTCTGAGCTGTCAGCACAGAGCCCGACGTGGGGCTCGAACTCACAAACCGTGAGATCATGACCTGAGCCGGAGTCGGACGCTTAACTGACTGAGCCACCCAGGCGTCCCTGGAAAATATTTTAGCAGTTTCTTATAAAGTTAAACGCACACTTATGGTATGTATTAGTATCCTAGGGCCACCATAACAAAATACCCCAGAGTGGGTGACTTCAACAATAGACCTTTATTTTCTCACAATTCTGGAACCTGAAAGTCCAAGATCAAGGTGTTGGAAAGTTTGGTTTCTCGTGAAGCCTCTCTCCTCCTCACCTTACCTTAATCACCCCTTTAAAGGCCCTATCTCCAATGACAGTTACTTTGCGAGGTATGGTACGGGTGGTTAGGGGAGACAGTTCAGCCCGTGACACCCTACCACTCTACAATCCCACTGCTAGGTACTTCTCCAAGAGAACTGAAAACATATGTCCGCACAAAGGCATTTATGGGGATGGGTAGAGTAGCTTCCTTCATAATCACCCCAAATGGGAAACAACCCAAATGTCCATTGACCAGTAAACGGATAAACAAATAAACAAACTGGATCCATCAGGCAATGAAAAACTACTCAGTGATGCACAGAGCAAACTACTAACACTAGCAAGAGCACAGACGAATCTCAAGAGTGTGATGCTAAGCAAAAAGAAGTCAGACACAAGCAGCTACATACGGTACCGTCCCATTTCCATGACGTTCTGGAAAAGACAGCCCTATGGAAACAGAAGTCTGATGGGTGGCTGCCTGGCCCTGGGGTCTAGGGGGGAAGGCGTGAAATGCAGAGTCACACATGACCTTCTGGGAGTGGAGGAAATACCTGCATCTCGATGGCAGTGGTGTTTATGTGACCCTGTGTTTGTCAAAACTCATCGAACGGTGCACCTAACAAAGGTGCATGTTATTGAAAGTAAATTTTTTACTTAAAACAGCACGCTTAAGAAGACAGAGAAACTGATTAAAACCCAAACAGGCTTACAAGCTCGCTCAAAATCTCTCAGGACGTTATTTATGCAGGTTCAACTTGCACTCAGCATCTTGCCCTAAATATAGTCATTGTTTATTGAGATGCTAAAGAGAAAAGTAATTGTCCCACCATAAACAAAGCAAACTCGTTAGCCATTCTCTCTGAGAAGGAATGACAATGATGGAACCCACTGGCGAAACCATTGCCCATCAGGGGCCCCATCTGCATTGGCAGCAATCTGGCACAGCTGTGTGATCTGAGGCAGGACTGGGCCTTTGTGAGGAGGACAGCATGTCCATCTAAGGACATCTGTGACCTTGGATGCCATTCTTGGGAGAGTCACGCACATTCCACTGCTACGTTGTCTCCTTCCCCCGAAGGCATCACTGGATAATTCTGGGCTCCGGTTTCCCGACTCTTTGGAGGTATAACTGCCTTGAGCTTCTCAGGGACAGACCCAGTGTTTGTTAAATGAGAAATATTTAGGGTGTTCGGTTCTTGCCCTGTGCTACCCACTGCATGGACAACTTACATGGGTGATGAGTGCTCGTTTCATTTCTTCAACAAGCCCCGTCTTGTAGGTCAAATAGCTAACCCTTTGAGATAGGCTAGAACAAGCACACAGTAGACACCATTGGTGTCCTGCCCGTTCCCCCTCGCCCTGACCACTTCGGACATCCTGACTGCCTTCCAACTGCCTGTGATTCTTCTCCATTGAAACCACTTTCCCCATGTACGGAGCAGGATGGGGATGCTTACCAGAAGTCAGCTCCTTTGCCCCTTGGATGGGATAATTCTGAAATCAATGCTGTAAAGCAGCTTCCTGCATTTCCACAGGGAGTTTACTCCTTGGGTGCTCACCTTTTATTAGTTGCCTTCCTTTCTCCTGTCTTACTTCCCCATTCTCCTACTGGTGTTGATCGAATACATAAATTACTTGCATTCCAATCCTTACCTCCTGGTCTGTATCTGGAATAATCCAGCCTAAGAGCCACAATCGTGCCTTGAAAAATTATTGCAACAATACCCATCCATGAGAAGTTATTCTCAGAGGAGGCTTAGAGACCACATGTAGGATTTGAATGAATGAATGAATGAATAAAGCCCCAGAACATCAGAGGGAAGAGAGTTTGTAGAGCCTTGTTGTGCTCAGGAAAGGCTTTCCAAAAGCGGTGAGAATTTAGTTCAGCACTTACCCAAGGGTGAGCGTTTAGGTGTCTCCTTACCTGAATGGTGCAACATGTGGTTGGATTGTTGTGGTTGAGGGAAGAACACGGCAATGACTCCAATCAGAGAGGGTCCAAGGTGAACAGCTTGAACCTGGCCAGGTATTTAAGTTCCTCCCACAATACCACCTCTCTAAAAGCCAACCCTCTTCCTTCCAGGAAGTGGAAAGAAAGCAAATGAGTTGTATGGTCAGCTCACATGATGGGATCTGACAGGTGCCTTCAGTTCCTGCAGTGTCTCTGAGCTCCTGGACCTCACGTCAGGGCTGGGATAAGCAGCAATATTTGGAAAAGGTAGTAGCCTGGCTCTAGGGACAACTTCTTCATGCTGATTCCAAGGAGATAAGCTGGTGGCACGGCGTATCATACACGACTGCATTGGTGAGTTTTCACACGTGGGTAGCAATGCATGTGTAACGGGACTATGTTGGTTAATAGGTGACACAATGTCTATAAAGCCCATCGCGGTGTCTGACACGTAAGGAATTCAAACTAATGGGACCCCAGTGAGAAAAATGTCTTAGTAGCAGGACAGTGATCTTGTCCTCAGTTCTAAGTAATGCTCAGCTTTGTTCTTAGAGGAGAGAGTTGCCTCCAGTAGCAAAACCATAAAGTGGGGACCATGATCTCTCGCTTCCCCGGTGAAGATTTTTATGACTCGATGCATGTAGAGAACCAAACTGATGCTCAGTCAGTACCATAAAATCGCAGTCTAAAGACATAGGAGGAGGTGCGGGCCTTGAAGATACATGGATCACAGCCCCCCCTCCCACCCCATGGCTTCTTCTTCTCAAGGTCGTAACTCCAGGTGGAGGAAGATTTACCCTGAGGCTGATGAGCTTATACTTCAGGGTTCCTCACTTGCATAACCCTCCAAGGTCAAACTCCTATATTCATACTTTGGCATGTTTTTGTTAAATAGAACTCCCTCCCTTGACTGAACACACGTCAGTCCCCATGACCAGGATTTGCTCCCTGCTGGGGGTAAGGCTTGTGACAGAAACACTCTCTGGGCTCACAGTTGGAATCGAGGCAAAGCTGAAGGAGTGAATCCGAACCAGAACCATCCGCATAAGCTGGCTGTGCCTCCGCTCAGGTTTCTCTTCCTTCGTCCTTTCCCACCTCCCTGCCTTCCTCCCCTAACAGAGTCACAGAATGGCCAAATGTAGAAAGCATCAAGCTTTACCACCTGCTCTCTGAAGAAAGGAAGGTATTTATTTGCTCAGCGGTGAGTCAAGCTAGAACTTTGGTTTCCTGTCTTCGAGTTTAGAGTGACTTTCTTATACTATACTCTTCCTCTCTCTGTCCCTTCCTCCTTCCTTCTTCTCTTCCCTTCCTTCCTTCCTTCCCTCCCTCCCTCCTTCCCTCCCTCCCTCCTTCCCTCCCTCCTTCCTTCCCTCCCTCCTTTTTTCCTTCCCTTCTTCTTCCTTTCCTTCCTTCCTTCCTTCCTTCCTTCCTTCCTTCCTTCCTTTCCTCCCTCCTTCCTTCCCTCCCTCCTTCTTCCTTTCCTTCCTTCCTTCCTTCCTTCCCTCCCTCCCTCCTTCCCTCCCTCCTTCCTTCCCTCCCTCCTTTTTTCCTTCCCTTCTTCTTCCCTTCCTTCCTTCCTTCCTTCCTTCCTTCCTTTCCTCCCTCCTTCCTTCCCTCCCTCCTTCTTCCTTTCCTTCCTTCCTTCCTTCCCTCCCTCCCTCCTTCCCTCCCTCCCTCCTTCCCTCCCTCCTTCCTTCCCTCCCTCCTTTTTTCCTTCCCTTCTTCTTTCCTTCCTTCCTTCCTTCCTTCCTTCCTTCCTTCCTTCCTTCCTTCCTTTCCTCCCTCCTTCCTTCCCTCCCTCCTTCTTCCTTTCCTTCCTTCCTTCTTTCCTTCCTTCCTTCCTTCCTTCCTTCCCTCCCTCCCTCCCTCCCTCCCTCCTTCCCTCCCTCCCTCCTTCCCTCCCTCCTTCCTTCACTCCCTCCTTCTTTCCTTCCCTTCTTCTTCCCTTCCTTCCTTCCTTCCTTCCTTCCCTCCCTCCTTCCCTCCCTCCTTCCCTCCCTCCTTCTTTCCTTCCCTTCTTCTTTCCTTCCTTCCTTCCTTCCTTCCCTCCCTCCCTCCTTCCTTCCCTCCCTCCTTTTTTCCTTCCCTTCTTCTTCCTTTTCCTTCCTTCCTTCCTTCCTTCCTTCCTTCCTTCCTTCCTTCCCTCCCTCCCTCCCTCCTTCTCTCCCTCTTGCCTTCCTTCCTTCCTTCCTTCCTTCCTTCCTTCCTTCCTTCCCTCCCTCCCTCCCTCCTTCCCTCCCTCCCTCCTTCCCTCCTTCCTTCCCTCCCTCCTTCTTTCCTTCCCTTCTTCTTTCCTTCCTTCCTTCCTTCCTTCCTTCCTTCCCTCCCTCCCTCCTTCCCTCCCTCTTTCCTTCCCTCCCTCCTTTTTTCCTTCCCTTCTTCTTCCCTTCCTTCCTTCCTTCCTTCCCTCCCTCCCTCCTTCCCTCCCTCCCTCCTTCCCTCCCTCCTTCCTTCCCTCCCTCCTTCTTTCCTTCCCTTCTTCTTCCCTTCCTTCCTTCCTTCCTCCCTCCCTCCTCCCCTCCCTCCCTCCTTCCCTCCCTCCTTCCTTCCCTCCCTCCTTCTTTCCTTCCCTTCTTCTTCCTTTCCTTCCTTCCTTCCTTCCTTCCTTCCTTCCTTCCTTCCTTCCCTCCCTCCCTCCTTCCCTCCCTCTTTCCTTCCCTCCCTCCTTTTTTCCTTCCCTCTTCTTCCTTTTCCTTCCTTCCTTCCTTCCTTCCTTCCTTCCTTCCTTCCTTCCCTCCCTCCTTCTCTCCCTCCTGCTTTCCTTCCTTCCTTCCTTCCTTCCTTCCTTCCTTCCCTCCTTCCTTGCTTCTTTCCTTCTCTGCTTCCCTCTTTCCTTCCCTCCTTCCTTGCTTCTTTCATTCTTTGCTGGCTTCCTTCCTTCCCTTTCCCTTTCATTTACTTCCTAAACATAAAGGAGTTTTATCTTTTCTTTAAAAGGAAGTTACTTCCTGAAAGCGGCCGACCAGGGACAAAGAGCTGTCTAATTTTTTTGGCATCCTGCTCTGGGACTCGATTGTTTTCACTGGCCTTTTGTGCTCTTAGTTTATGAAAAATCAATAGTTTAATATAGAAAAAAAGTCCCCTGGCTATCTATTTAGAGCTGTATTACCTTCATTTCAGGGCTCTGGCTCTGCCTGCCTGCCTGCCAAGAATTCCTAAGTCAGATTGTTTTGTGCAGCGTTGGCCCAGCTCTCTGGAGCCCACCCACCAGACGCAGGAGGATGATAATAGTAATGCCAGTAACAGAACTCAGACACGTGTCCAGTGCTGATCCCTTCTGAGAGACGTTTCGCGTATGGGGGTCGTCACGTACGTGGTTGCCACCCAATAAATGCTTAACTGAATTGCTTCAAGTGAATAATGCCAGTACCCAAATAGATAGGACAAATAGCATCATCCTTGTAACAGGAAAAGAAACAGCCCCATGGTGGGTGTCTCCTGTATTTCCTCCTGTCAATATTAATTTAATTTTCTCTCTAGCATACTTATTTAAGAAAATAATCATTATCCCCATTTTGTAGGTGAAAAAATTAAAGTGTAAGGAGTTTATGTGACTTTCCAAGGTCACTGAGGGAAAGAATGACTGGAAAATAGCACCCCCTTCCTCTTACTAGAGCCCACATTTTCTCTGCTTGACCTTGGGTTTCTGGGCGCATGGGGAAAAGCACCCCAGAGAGACTTAGTGATGAGCTCTTAAACACCCACGTCTTGGACTTGACCTTGTCCCTTGTTCCTTCTCCCAACCCAAAGAACTGAGGCCCAGAATAAGCAATGTGGACCCCTGAAGGGGGAATGATAGACCTTTAGGCTCTACATTGACCTATGATCCATGCTTGGGCCCAAGGTCAAATGGGCCAATTCAGTTCTTTCCTTAGAATTTTGGGCTTGAATGGGGGGCCTGGGTGGCTCAGCTGGTTGAGCGCCCGACTTCGGCTCGGGTCATGATCTCATGGTGCGTAAGTTCAAGCCCCACGTTGGGTTCTGTGCTGACAGAGCCTGCTTCCAATTCTGTGTCTCTGGCTCTCTCCACCCCTCCCCTGCTCACACTCTGTCTGTCTGTCTCTCTCTCAAAAATAAATAAATATTTAAACATTAAAAAAAAAAAAAGAATTTTGGACTTGAGGAAACTCAGGGAGTGAACTAAATGGCAGTGACTTCCAGTGTCCGAAAGTTTTACAGACTCTGTGGCTGGAGCAGCCCTCAATGCTTATTCTCAAGATAAGGCAACGGAGGAAGCTTGGGGAATGGGAGAAGAGGGTGGGAGAACAAAAAGGAGGGATTAAGATTGTTGTACCCATGTGGGGGAGCAAGAGAGAGAGAGGTAGCCTCTTCCTGCTCCCTCCGAAGCCCGCTGGTTTGAAGTTAGTGTCCTACCACTAAGCCGGGGGTCAGCAAACGTAGCCTGCAGGGCCAAATCGGGCCAGTAGCTTATTTTTGCAAGTAATTTTATTGGAACACAGCCACACCCTTTTGTGGACGTATTATCTGTAGCTGCTTTCGGGCTACGATGGCAGAGTTGTACGGTTGCAGCACAAACCAGATGGCCCACAGAGGCTGGAATATGGACAGCCTGGGCACGTGCAGAACACATTTGCTGACCTCTGCACTAAGCCCACGGAATTCCCGGTGTTCCAGGGCGCGTGTTCCTAACGAGGGTCATTCGAAGGATTTTCAGGTTTCGGACTCTGGATACTCTTACTTTGGGAAACGCTGTGAAATACCTTCACGCCCCTCGTTAACTATAGTTCCTTAAAACTTACGTTAAGATGAGACTACAGTTGATGTAACTGATAGAATGTTGCCTTTCAGAGGGATTTCGTGAAGCAGTTGATGCTGATTGTGCACGCCGCGTTTGTGTGGATTTTGAAGGAAATGTCCTCTCCCCACCCCCATCGCGGGGGACCTCGGACCCTGGCCAACCCCACAGGCCTCAGGCTCTGCCTATAGGCCCTGTGGATACGATAGCCAAGCTCATAGCAACTCCAACCCCCCTTCTTCCTTCATCCTATTGTTTTTTTCTTTTTTTAAATTGTTTTTCATGTTTATTTATTTTTGAGAGGGAGGGAGACAGAGAGTGAGCGGGGGAAGGGCAGAGAGAGAGGGAGACACAGAACCCGAAGCAGGCTCCAGGCCCTGAGCTGTCAGCACAGAGCCCGACGCGGAGCTTGAACTCATGGGCTGCGAGCTCGTGACCTGAGCTGGAGTCGGACGCTTAACCGACTGAGCCACCCAGGCATCCTTATCCTATTGTTTTTAACAGCTCTGCGGAGATATAATTTACATGCCATAAAACTGATCTGTGTTAAGTGTACAATGTGATGATTCTTAGTAAATTTACAGAGGTGTGCAACCACCACTAGAAACATGTCTCCGTCTGCTTTTCAGATGGCTCTCGGTGGTATCTTGAAGTGTGCTTTCCCTTCCAGATAGCTTATCCCTTCCGAGCTATGTTCCCTGAGGTTGGGCCTGCGCTAAAGAGCGTCAGCAGCTAACACTTGCCATTTGCGGAGCGCCCGAGTGCCTTAGGTGTGGCAGGCCCAGCCATTCCAGTTCACAGATGACCAGAGTTAGACACATTTCTAGGCAATGGGAGAGGGTCACCAAGATGGCCACCTCTCTCGAAGTTTGAGGAAAGATCAGAGATGGACACAAAGAACGAGCAACAGAAAGAAGTCTATACTCTTGAGAAGTCTATACCCTTTAGTCTATACAAAGTATGGCCCTGTGATTAACTCGTACTCCCATTTGCTGGGGCACCTGGGTGGCTCAGTCGGTTAAGCATCCGACTCTTGGTTTCAACTCAGGTCATGATCTCACAGTTCCTGAATTTGAGCCCCATGTCAGGCTCCATGCCAACAGTGTGGAGCTTACTTGGGATTCTCTCTCTCTCCCTCTCTCTCTGTCCCTCTCTTGCTCACTCTTTCTCTTTCCAAAGTAATTAATTAATTAATTACATTAAAAATTAAATCTGACTCCCATTTGCTGTGCAAGGTGGGCAAGCTATTTAGTTTCCTCAACCATAGGGAAGGATCATCATAGTGCATGGTTGTGGGAAAGACTGAACTCATTAATCCAAGTAAAACACTAGGAATGGTGCTCAATCTATTGCGATCAATTTGGAAATAACTCTTAGGGACTGATAGACTTCCTCTTAGCATCTAACTATAAAGTTATTTGAGGAAATGTTTGATGAGTCTTCTGGAAGTGGGGGTTGGGGGCTCAGAGGCAGCAGGAAGCCTTTGAGGAGAGGAGGTACAAAGACTGAGGAAGATAGCAGCATGGCACCCCTCATGGGTTGGAAGAGAGAGGATCTGGAACAAAGTTTTGAGAAAGCCAATGAAAGATCTAAGTCAACAGGGAGAAAGAGACAGAGACAGCATTCATGGATGGTTGTAGGGACTGTGTTAAAGAAATTCCCCCAAGGGTCTGAGATTACAGGATTTACCTCGGCTAGGAAATTGAGTGGTTTGAGGAAATTTTACTTAAAAAATAAAGACAAATCCCCAATGTCATCCAAACTGAGCAAGAGACACAAGACAGAAGTGCAGGTGCCATTTAAGGGATATATTTGTAAATGGCCCTCTTTGTTGGAGGTGGGAGAAGCTGTTCCAGCTGAGGGGTTTAGGGAGGCACCATGGGAAAGTAGGATTTTAAACTTGGCCTTGGATCATATGTCGGGTTGTCTTATACAGAAATGATGAGCAAAGGCATCTCAGAAGATCAAAGAGTGTGTGTGAAAGAGAAAACTGGGGCGTCCCAAAGGCAATAAAAGTATAGAAGTAAGAGCAAATTCGTTTTAGGTTGAATGATAATCTAAATAACCATAACTGCTATATATTGCGTTATATGCCATAAACTTTGTGTCGTCTCATTGATCCTAACCGTGACACTGGAAGGTAGATTCCATTTTCACCATTCTGTAGATGAGGAAGTGGAGGTCGAGAGAGTTTCAGCAACTTGCTCAAGGTCACGTTGCTGGGATTCCAAAACCTTTTGTGCCCCCAACCTGTGCTCTCTGTTACCACCTGAGGAGCTGAGGTGGGAGTTCTCTTTGGATAGATGGGCTAGGGCTGGGCAGAGGATCGCTCCGAATGCCAGGTGGAAGACTTTGCTGAAAGCAAACACTGTGCTGACTGCTTGGTGAAGAAAACCCAGTCATCTGTGAGCCTGGGACACGCGGACTCCCTTCTCTGGGTGTGTTGTTTCTTCCTCCACAAAAGGGGGTCAGGAGAACCATCTTTCAGATTTAATATGGGGACTAAAGGAGACAATCCACGTGAAATTCTCATACAGTGTTATTTGTGGAAAGCATTCCAGAAAAGACAACTAAAATCATTACATACGTTTCCAAGAGCTGCCATAACAAATGCCCGCCAATCAGGTAGCTCAAAACAACAGAAGTGGATTCTCTCAGAGTTCCAGAGACTGAAAGTCCAAACTCAAGGTGACAGCATGGTCATGTGCCCTTCATATGTTGGGGGGCACATAAGCTTCTTCCTAGCTTCTCGTGGTAACTGACAATCAATAGTGTTTTCTGCTTACAGATACATCACTTTGATCTCTGCCTCTGTCTCCACACGATGCCCTCTCTGTGTGTCTCTGGTTTCAGAGGGCCTTCTCTTCTCTGCGGAGTTGTCCAAATTTTCCTCTTCATACAGGGATACCAGTGATTGGTTTGGGTCTCACCCTAATCCACTATGACCTCCTTTTAACTTGATTACACCCACAAAGACCCTATTTCCAAAGTGATGATAATGAACAAGATAATGTGTATTTTCAGGATTGTGGCTAACGGATAATAGGACTGCTCATTCTTTTCCTTCCCCAAAGCACCTGGCACTTAGGGGTACTCACAGCGAGGCGCTCAATAAATATTGGTGGAAACAGCGCATCTCAGTTTCTTAGCAAAAGCCCTACCATTTGTCTCCAAGAAATTGACATCAGACGTAGCATGGGGCAGCCGGTGGGGCCTGTCACCTGTGAGCAGAAGGTGTGAGTGGATGACGGGCTAGCTCCCCGCTACAGGCACTTGGTAGCCGCTCCTAATGAGACAGGGTGAGAAATGAGCTCAGTCTGTGCAGCTGCAATTTAATCCTTTCCGAGCCCACAGGGTCCCAGCATGATGGCACCAGCTGTTTTCAGATTCCTTTCTGGAAACAGCACAAACTGGTTTCGGTCTAACGGGGCACGAGGTACCCTCCAGACCTGCCCTGGCCCCCAGCACGGTTTGCAACACCACCAGGCGTAGGGGTGGGGGGGGGGGGGAACGAGGAGACTGGACTGCAAACCAGACATAGCAGCGGGATCCCAGGGGCCGTGGACTAGTTCTGTTTGATGGATGACCCCTCGGTCTTCCCATCTGGGAAGTGGGAGTGAGATACCCAGCACCCTGGGCTGTCTTGAGGATTCATGAGATAATGGGTCTGAGGAGAACTTTGCAACCTGCAGAGAAACGTAAACATGCTATCTGTCTAGTGGTTCCACCCTGGCAGAAACTTCCCACATTGGTGTAGATTTCCTACTCTCTCTTCATCCGATTGCATGCTTAGCATAGCATTTGAAACTGATTTGAACTCTGACATTCCTGAGTGATGACAGGTTCAAGGGCTACTTTCCTAGGCGTTTCTTCCCAATAGGGACCAAAAGGTTAAGCAGGATGAATTTGTTTTTCCAGTTCGCTCGTTCATTCATTCATTCATTCATTCATC
This sequence comes from Neofelis nebulosa, assembly GCF_028018385.1. Taxonomy (NCBI): domain Eukaryota; kingdom Metazoa; phylum Chordata; class Mammalia; order Carnivora; family Felidae; genus Neofelis; species Neofelis nebulosa. The sequence goes on from NC_080793.1 coordinate 15,747,234, forward strand.
TATATGTTTATTCATCTCTTCTTAGAGCCATCCTCCATTTAACTAGTATTTATTGAGCACTTGCTCTGTGCCAGTCATTTCCTAGGTATGGAGATGAATCCAGGGAGGACTTAATTTTCGTGGCATTCGCAAGCTCAGGGACACAAATAATCAAGGACACAAATAATCAAGGCAGGGACACAATAATCAGGGACACAAATAATCAAGGCAAGGTGATATTTTGTGACTCGGGGCCAGGCTTTTCCTCTCCAGACCCCAGTTTCCTATCTATAAAACGAGACAGTTGGACCAACTGTGCTCAGTTCCCTCCGCGAGCAATCTAAGAAATGACTGCACTGTTGGAAAGAAAACCAGACTGGGGGTCAGGAAATTCCTATTGTGGTCCTACCTCTGCCAACAATTTAGAAAGATTCTAAGCATTTTCCACTCTGTGGGCCTCAGTTTCCCAACGTGTATCCAGGCTAGGGCAGGGTGAAATGATCCCCAAGATCCTTGCGGCTGAGTTCCCTTTACTTCACAAAATCACTCAGCTCTGTGTCTGGGAGCCAGTGACACAGCAGCAGCAGCCGAGCAAAGATTCAGAGGAAGTCACCAAAGGGAAGGTACAGAAGCTCTCAGAAGCTTCTATCAGTCGTCAGCAGGTGTTGTCCTGGGATGCTCAGCGTCCTGCTGGGGCTGGTGCTCTCTGTCTTCTGCCCTCACAGGCTGAGCACGGAAATATCAGAGGCAAAGAACAGACGGCTCCTTTCCCTCACTGAGGCCATCCTGCCACCACATCCTTGTATCCTATCCGGGAAGAGTGCCAGCCATACTGGTACTGGGTGTTTACAGGAGGAGGTGGAAGAGGGGCAATCCAAGGAGCCTGGACCGCCTCGACACGGGAGCCTCTTCCCATCTGGTGGATTCAGGAGCGATTCTTGGAGGATGTCACCTCCAACTTGAGATCCAAAGGATGAGGGACAGCTAGACCAAGGGTGATGGGGGTAGGAGGGGAGAGAGAGAGAGAGAGAGAGAGAGAGAGAGAGAGAGGTGTGCTCTAGGAACCAAGAGAAGTCCAGTGTGGCCGGAACACTGAGCGCTGAGACACCTGCATCTAGACCTTGAAAAGGTCTCAGGAAACAGATGACCAGAGCTCCAAGCTCAGCAAAGCACTGGGCTCAGAGTAGCTCGAGTCTCTCCCTTTTGAATCTCCCCAAGCCCCAGTTTCCTCCCCTACGAAATGGAGAATGCTCTAAATGCTAAGTCCTGATTGTACTTCTCGGGTTTGATGGCAGTCTGTTTGTGACATTTTCAAGATCTCCGCATCTATTTGACTTTCGTCCACTCTGCAGCCTTTAGGCACTGAAGACTGAATCCGGACTTGATCTCAGACTCCCCTCTTGGTGAACAAAAGAAAAAGCTGATTGGACGTGTGTGTCGGGGAGGGTGGTTCTTTTTTCTTCGCTTTTCTTTCTTGGTGATGTCCCTCGTTTTCCCCCCAAGTACATTTCAAAGAGATGTGATGAGGGGAACCACCAAGAGGAAGAGGCTGAAGAGATGGCCAGGGAGATTAGATTAGAAGAAGGACAATCTGTGATACTTTTAAGGTTAATGTGGAAACGGAAGGAGCTGTGTCTTTCACCCACTCCTAGATCAGCCTATAGTGTCGCTCATGTGGGTTTCTAGCCACTAAGTTACCTCCTCCCTGTGCTGGGTTTCCAGGCATCCATCTGTATGACGCAACCAAGGTCTACCTCATCTCCCTGTCTTTATCCCACGACCCCTGCCTCTGGTCACATAACTATTTGCTGAGATTTTGCCTCCTTCGAGGCTTCTGAAGTTCCACCAGCCGTATCTCTCTCGACTTGGTTGATGTCATGGGTTGAATGTATCCCTGTGAAAGATATGTTGAAGTCTTCACTCCCAGGGCTTGGGAATGTGAACTTATTTAGAAATGGGGTCTTTGCAGATGTAATCAATGTAAGATGAGGCCATCCTGGGTGAGAGTGGGTCCTTAACCCAGTTGGCCAGTGTCCTCCCAAGGAGAGAGGAGACACGTTCACCAGGAAGAAGGCCGTGCGACCACGGAGGCAGAGATTTCTTGGTATGATGTAGTTACAAGGGAAGGGACACCAACCATTGCTGCCAACCCCTGGGAACTAAGAAGAGTGGAGGAACGATTTTTTTCCTAGAGCCTTTGGAGGGAGCATGGCCCTGCCGACACTTTGATTTCAGACTTCTAGCCTCCAGAATTATGACAGGATAACCTTCTGTTGTTTGAAGCCACCTGGTTTGTCATAGTTTATGTCAGCAGCCTAAGGAAACTAATATAGTTGCTTTTCTGTTTTTGTTCTGTTCTGTCTCGGTCTTTTTAGTGAACAGCTGTCACGTTTGCCTGTCTCTAATCATCCCGGGGACGAGGGCATCTGATCTCCTTTTTTGAAAGTGGCCCTGCCCCATCCTGCGGGCCTCCTCCAGCCAGAGGGTGGCCCCCTGACCTGCTAAGCCATTCAGACACACTCCCTGGAAATCTGAAGCTTATGCAGACTGGCAGGAGCTGGAGAAACAAATGGTCGGGGCTGAGTTCTGTCTATGGCATCGCTGGGAATTGAACTGTCCCTTTGTTTCTTTTTCCGAGACCCCCGGAGCCGTCCCTGCTCCTTTTTAAGACCAAGGCCTGACTCCATAGCCTTCCAGTAATTTTGATTTCATTTTATTATTTTTTCATTTTCTTCTTGAGCGAGGATTGATTTCCGATGTCAGCAATCCAAGAACTTAATGCGGTGTAGGCTCTTCTCCTCCCCACGCTCAGGCATACACGCCCCTACTCCAGTGTGCAATCCTGCAGAGGACTTCCTCACCTCTCTCCGCAGGACGAAGGACCAGGCTTCTGGCCGTGTCAGCGGTGCTGGGGAGAGTAGAGATGCACCATTAATGAGTGCTGAGTGGCCAAAGGAAAGGCGCCTTCCTCGGGTCCCCTGTCGTGTTGTGTGTGTGCTTTGGTGTTAATAAATGATAAATTGAGATATTTAACGCTATCTCTCATCACAGCCCCACAGGACATCTTTCACAACTGTCCGGAGACCAATCCTAATGTGCTCCAAAGCCAGGACTAGGGTGAAGGGAGTAAGCCTCCGGGGAGGGGGAAAGGAGGGCAAAATTTAAGGAAGCGCTTGCTGTCGTGATCCGGGTCAGACAAGCGCTATCCCTGAAGGTGAGGGTTTCAATAAATTTTGCCCAAATACGCACTTTTCTTAATTAAACTGCCCACCGTGCCGGTGCTTCAGTATCAAACCCACCATCCCTCAGCCCAAGAAGAACCCACCCCCATTATTCCATTTCTTTAAGGAAAGGACAGATATGTAATGAGACGTGGTCGGTGCGGTGGAAAACATTCTAGGTTAAGAGGCAGGAGAAGTGGGTTTTATTTCGGAGCTTCGCTTTAATAGTTGTGTGATTTTAGTGATGCCTATATTATGTGTCAATCCCGTCAAATAAGACATTATTATTATTATTATATTACCTTGTGTAAACTAATTAATATATTTCAAGTAGTGAAACATTGCCTAGGTCCAAGTAGGCATGATTGTTTTTTTAAGTTTACTTACTTATTTTGGGGGTGGGGTGGGGAAAGAATCCTAAGCAGGCTCTATACTGTCGGCACAGAGCCTGACTCGGGGGTGGAACTCACGAACCGTGAGATCATGACCCGAGCTGAAATCAAGAGTCGGTCGCTTAACCGACTGACACCCAGTCGCCCCTTATTTTTATAAGTTATTGTTATACAATAGCACTACTATAATACTTCTATATTATAGTAGGCATGATGACTGTTATTGTCACCATTTGATGGGTTGAATGGTTATATGTTCATCTCTTTTCAGTCTTTATAAAGTGGAGGCAATACTGTTCGTGGACATTATTGTTAGGATCATTGTGCATCTCCAAACAAAAAAAAAAAGAGGGGGGGAGAGTGAAAAGTATGGACCATTATCGTGTGCCCACGAGGATGGCCAAAATCTGTGATGTAAGAATTTGAGGTTCAGATGTTAGAGAAATTCTAGACTCTGGCACATTTTTGCCGCCTTACCTCTGGCAAGTCAGGCTAACATTGCTAAGACTCCGTGCATCTTTAAGTTAGAAGTGCTAATAGTCCCCTACCTTCTAGGGTTTTGTGGGGCTTAAGTGAGATTACAGACGCAAGCACTTTGCGTAGATTCTGCCAGACGGGCGGTGGTCAATGACACGTGGCTCGTGTCACTGTTGGCAAAGTTTCTGTTGAAGCAGGGGTTAACATGGCGGTTGCCTGTGACTCGGGAAGGTGATTTATGGAAGCCAGTGGTTCCCCTCAGCAGACAAGAGAAGGATATCAATTGGTATAAGTAAGCTGTAAGTGAGAATTGAAGCTATCAGATGGTGTGGACTCCCTGTTCGGTCTCTGACAGTTTCTCTCCCTCTCTCTCTTCTTTTAATTAAAAGTTTTTGTCTTCTGATGAAATATTTCTAGTACAATGCCTGGATAAGTGTTGATTTTCTTCCCCTTCTCCCTTCCGTAGTCTGGGCACTGATGCCTTCCTCTCTGGAAGCATTTGATTTTCCGGGTCTATCAACCAACATTCTCTACTTAGGGAAACAGGATGGCCTGGTGGTGAACACTCACTTAAACGTGAGTCTCCGTTCTAACATCCACTATATGACTTTGACCCAGTGGGTTAATTTGTTCAGGTTATCTCTTATGGCATAAAGATCGATCTTAAAACTTCATGGTTTGTAATAACTATTCTATTTTGATCATAATTTAGTGGATCAAGAATTTAGGACTCAGGTGGACAGTTTATCTTGGACCCAGCCTCACGAGTCCCAGACACCATTTCTGCTGCCTTTTTGTGGTTCAGCAAGTTATTAAGACAGCCTAGATCCAAGGAGAGCAATGGCTCAACCCATTGCTCATAGCCTCATGCTCATAGCTCCAGTTGGAGGAACCACAAAAAATGTAGAGCCATCTTTAACTTATTGTGCACCCTCCCCCCCCCCACAAGCCTCCACTTTCTTCCTCATGGGACTTGGGGAGAACTGGATGAGGTAACGGGCTGATGGCATTTGGCACAATAGCTGGCACATAATAATCACTCAGTGAAAAGTGTTCTGATTAGTTGCTTCTTCTCCAGCCAACTCTCCTTCCTCATGGTCGCTACCTTCCTCCCCACCGCTTTCCCTCTGTGCACGCAAGTCATTTTTTCCCACGTTGAGGTGAATGGATGGATTTAGGGGGAGAGATGAGATGATCCTGGGCATCAGATTATGCTCAGGCTCTGATTCAGATCTGGACAGTGGTGGCAGGGTAGGGAAAAAGTGGATGAGTTCAAGGGCTATTGGGGAATTACGTTAAGAGCTTAGTGATTGATTGACTGGTTATTTGATGGAATGGGTGTATAAGGAGAAGAAAAGAGGTGAGTCAACATGAGTCAAGGATAATGCCCAGGGAGTTGACTGTGGTTACTCGTCAGGTGGGGGTGTTTTTTCCCAACATAGGACGCGCAACATTTAGGCTCTGTTGGCTACTGTTTCTTTTTCTTTTTCCTTTTTATGTTTAGTTATTTATTTTGAGAGAGACGGAGACAGCACAAGTAGGGGAGGGGTAGAGAGAGAGGGAGACAGAGAATCCCACGCAGGCTCCACTCTGTCAGCACGGAGCCCGACATGGGGCTTGAACTCACTAAATCCATGAGATCATGACCTGAGCTGAGGCCGAGTCAGATGCTTAACCAGCTGAGCCACCCAGGCGCCCCTGTTTCTTTTTCTTACACTCTCGTCTTCCCCCTGTCTGGACAGCATGCAGACATCCAAGGACTTTAGACCTTTCGCTTTCAGTAACAGGGAACCCTTGATGCTGATTGATCAGAGGAATGGCAGGAAACAAGCTGTTGTTTAGGCAGATTATGAGGTTTATAACAATGCAAGACAGAGGACTCTACCTTGTATCTGCTTTGGTCTGTTCATATTTAAGACTCTTCACGGGATTAATATGGCCACATCTTTTGCACAGATAGATTGCAGTCCTCTGGAAAGTTTCAACCATAGAAGAGAGAAAAACAATGCTTTCCAACTTAATGAGAACATAGACTGCCCAGATTCCCGGGGGAGGGTATCTGTCAATCTGATTATTATTATTCAGAGGTCCCATCCCTTTATATCTCCGTCAGCCTAAGGTGACATCCCAAATGAAGTCTGTCTGTCACATTGTCTTGTATACTCCCTCTAGTGTGGCCCTTCTTTATGATCTTTGGCTAAACTCATTGCTCATAGCTTCATGCACACAGCTCTGGGCTTCTCCAAAAGCCCTCTGGCCAGGGAGGGCTCTTCTGTGATATTTGATCTGCCAACTGGTGTCAGACAGGCTTAGTTTTTCCACAGAGCAAATGCACTGCAGAGAAACTGTATAAAAAACTCATCATGATGGCATGGATTCAGATATAACATGATAGGCAATTTTCCCCTTCTGCATCGTAGCCTTATTCTAATTTTTTCCCTAAAATTTTGCAATAACGTGATCCCACGCTTTATGCAATTGAAGATTTGGACCCTATTTGGAGCGTTACAATGGAGGATTACTTCTATAATAATAACAGCAACTATAAGAACAGCGATGAAACCGTTAACAATTATAGTAAAAACAACAGGCAACTTGAAAATGTATTTATGACCTGCCAGCCATGTGCTAAATACTTCATATATGCTGATCTCATTTAATCATCATTAGAATCCTTTGTGACAGAAGGTTTTTATGTCCATACTACACATAAGATTTAGAGAGGTCAAGTAATTTGCGTAAGCGGCTAATATGTCGCAAAGCTGAAATTCAGATCCAGGTCTTTCTGACCCGCTTCCCGTGGTGTGTGGGGATATTCACACTCTTGTCTGTTGCCGGAAGGCTTGTGGATGCATTGGGTACGACCTGAGCTTTGTCTTGACGAAGGCCTTGCAGTCTAGACTGGTTTACTTTACTGAGTGCTATACAGAGCCCTGACGTCCTGCTGGATGGAAAATGATAGAAACACATTAGGCAATCAAAATGTAAACGTTTTCACTTAAAGAGCAAATTGTAGAACACGTAGGGGACTTGAGATCCATCACATTGGAATTCAGCGGCAAGGGTAGAAGATCCAGGTATGGTAATAAGTTCAGACCAAGGGAATGTCTGCAGAGTGGTGATTTAATTAAAGATAGAGGGATAGGTTTCATCCCCCCACTGCTACTGACACAGCCAAGTGGCCAGGGCTCTGGAGGACAGGTGACAATCAGTGCCATTCGCTGGGGCTCCGGGGGAGATTTGCAGAGACTTCTTGTCTGAACTCTTTTCTGGCTAATATCTTAGAGCCCATTCATGCATTTATTATGCCATCGACACCAGGCAGGAAGTGTAATGAGAGACGAGGAGCACGGATGTCAGCGCTAGGCAACAGGGCTATCTGAGAACCCAGGCTTCTTAGGAAGAGGCGATTTCTACCGAACGCTAGCCCCTCTGGCACGTGGCTATTTCACCTTTCGAGGTGTTCTGGAAGAAACGAGAAGCCCCGAAATGAAGTTACGTGCCCCCCCACCCCCACCCCACGACAGCAAACCGAGACTAATTATAATGTGAAACCTATCCCAGGAATGTGACCTTTCAACAGCCAATCTGAAATGTCCAGATAGGACTTAGTGGGGTCATCTGGGTGATGAAAATTCTGCCTTTCCCTATCTCTCCAAACAAAGATGCCCTGGCCAGAAATACTCACACCCCCACCGTTTTTGTTTTTTTTTATTCTTTTGCTAATAACTTCCTTGACCCACCCGCCTGTCTCCTGTCTCCAAACACCTTCCGTTTTGTTCCACTTCTCAGAGCATCTCTGCTTTCTGGAAGGGACGTTGCCAGATTTGTGAATTGCTTAATAATGCCAATTAGATCTTCACATTTGCTTGGTTGAATTTTGTTTTTTTAACAAAGGTAAGCTGGACATCAGAATGCCTATGTGAAATACGCAGACTTGTAAATACGAGACAAAATAAAGGAAAATTCCTTCTGGCCCACATCTGTTGGGCAAATAAATTCCACGTTTCTGGGTGGAAATACAGAATTTATTCAAATGTCACTTGTTCCAAGAAGGCTCTGTGTTAGTTTTCTAAGGCTGCCATAACAAAGTACCACCATCTGGGTGGTTAGAAACAACAGACATGTTTTCTTTTTTTCTCTCATCATTTTGGAGGCTAGAATCTGAAATCAAGGTATCAGTAGGACCACACTCCCTCTGAAACCTGTACCCGAATCCTTTCTCCCCTCTGCCTCCCTTCTTGTGGTTTTTCTGGAGGGTGGGGGGGCTGGGGAGTGGGATGGAAAATTCTAACCCTGGATCACTGGGTAGGCTCCAGGGCTAACCAGCCCCCAATCCTTAGGTGCCTTCCAGGGGTCACCCATTAACATAACAAAAGACACCTTTATGGCTCTCATCCCTTAGGAAATTCCAAGGGGCTCTTTGGAAATATATATATATATATATATATATATATATATATATATATATATATAATATTTGGTCTGAGCCAAAGAGCTCACAAGAACCTTGGGAGAAGAGGTTCTGGAAGGCATCACAGAAGAGTTAATTATGCTGGAGGTCGTGGTCAGAAAGGATAAATAGGATTTAGTAGGTCGGAAGGGGACTTGGGGAATAGAGCACATTCTGAGCCAAAGCAAAGAAGAGCTTTCAGGATTGCTAAGAAGCTGGGGAGACCTTCCAGGCAGAGCACAAGGCCCAGGTCAAGCCACAGTGGGGTCAGAGGGCAGAGTGCTTGAGAAGCAGTGATTGGCAGTGATGGGGGCATGTTGGCGGAGAGGGTGAGAAATACGACTCGAACATCAGGTGGGGCCATCAGAGGAAGGACCATGATTCCCAGGGTAAGGACTTTGAATCAGTGAAGTGCCCTGGGATGGGGAGAAAGTTACACTTGGGAGACTTTCTCGGGTGGAATAAAAAAGGGCAGCATTTAGCCCACTCATGTGCAAGATACAGGACTTCTACATCCTGGGGGGCGGGGGGATGGGCACAGGGTATAGACATGCTGGGTGTGGACTCCGTCAAGATCCGTCCTCACTCCTCTTCTGGCCGCAGCATGAACTTACCAGGAGATTGCTGAATTCTTTCCATCGTTGTCACCACAGACCTCCCCGCAATGACCACGTCTTCAGATGGGCTCTGTGCACCCACCCGGCAGGAACCGCCTTGACATTTGGGTCACACTTTGGAAGATTCTCTGCATCCTGTCTGCCCAGACCCTGGGGTCTTGTAAACTTCAGATTCCCTAGACCTATGTTGGATTTCTCTTAATTTCTTGGTTGCCCTGGGGGAGACAGAGCCAAGGGCATCTTCCTCACATATGTCAATAATGTCTAACGTGCTTAGTTTTCTTCTTTTTATCTTTCCTCTTCCGTTTGAGTTATCATTTTTGATCTCAACAGTAGGAATGAGGGGGAATTCTTTTTTTTTTCAAATCTAACTCAGAGATTCTTATTATGAAACCCTAACAGAATTATAAAGGTCCGTGAAGTTGGGGGGGGGGGTGGGGGGGGGAAGCATCTTTATTTTTACTAACTTCTGACTGAAATGTGTCCTTCCCTTCCCTTATAAATATAAGCAACATATCACATTCATTTTAGTATCTGCGGCTTTGTAAAATGCAGAAATAATTGATATTTTCATATCACATTACAGTCATGGGAGATATCCTGAAATGTTATTGATATATATGACTCCTTTCAAATTATAGTAGTCATTACATTATCTTGTTAATTAATGTGTCAACAAAGAAACACATATATTACTATATCACAAAATTTTAAACCGTTTTAATCAGCGTGCTTCTTTTTTTTAAATTTTTTATTGTGTTTATTTATTTTGAGAGAGACAGGGAGACAGAGTGTGAGTGGGAGAGGGGCAGAGAGAGGAAGACAGAATCCGAAGCAGGCTCCAAGCTGTCAGCACAGAGCCTGATGTGGGGCTCGAACCCACAAGCCGCGAGATCACGACCTGAGCCAAAGTTGGACGCTCAACCGACTGAGCCATCCAGGTGTCCCTGAGTGTATTTCTATCTAATTGGCTTCTTCTGTGTTTGTTTCCATTTAATTTTCAGGAAAAAAATAAATTATATATAAAAAAAAAAACGCAACAACTCTGAAATGGTGAAAAATGTGTATTAGTCTCCTGTAGGATACAAGACAATTTCCAATGCCCCCTGTGGTTACAGGAGTCTATAAGTAGTGTTCAGCTTTCCTTGCCTGTGAACTATCTTACAACTCTGAAAATTGAGCGAAACAGACTGATGGAAATAACTCTCGCCCATAGCGGTGAAAGTTGTCCTGAAGATGTACAAAAGATCCCTCTCGGACCTTTCCCAACCACCCCAGGTACAAGCAAGCTTTGCATGTATTAACACATTCATTTCAGCGCCCTTAATTGCCCATATACGTTTCTGCTCTTTGGATTTGCACTTTGAACTGGTTTGTAACACCTTCCTGATGTCTTCATTCATCAGCGAGTTAAATAAAAACTTAAAACCCCATTCGTTTTCGTCTTTGTATAAGAGTTGATTTTATGCGGTAAAATGATGTGCAATATGGTTTATGCAGGTGAAATCCTATTCTCTGGTGTCCATTGGCATCACATGTCCCCCCAAAAGCCTAAGAAACCCAGCGTGCAAGCCCCCATCCTTGGTTACCTTCTGGTCCTAGACTTTTGACACCCAAAAGCCTTCTCTCTTTTTCTGTAGCACTAACCCCTTGTCCAAGCAATGCAAGCCAGGGAGGCCTGGCTGCCATCTGGCAGAGGGGATGGTCAGATTAGCAAAAAAAAAAAAAAGAGCTGGGTGCCGGTGGAGGGAAACAGAAGCATCTCCTAAGCCTTGAAACTCATCTGGCAACCCGGAAAGAAGGAATGATCCTTCTCATCTGACAGAAAGGTCTAGAACGACGCGAAGGGCTTGGTCTGAAGTCATGCTAGAATCCCAGGCCCCATTTGCTATAGTTACTATATTCCATGGGGTGCTGGGGGAGCTGGTGGGGGTCACTGTCCGCTTTGCACCGAAGGAGGAGCCCGGGAGCGGCTGCTGACAGACAGAGCCTCTTGGAGGGCACAGCTGTTCAGGCTGAGCAGGCGTGTGGCTCTGGGAGCCGTCCTTTTTCTCAGTGGGGCCGCGGCAGGAAGTGTCAGGCTGGTTCCCCATTGTACGCATCTATGTAGCTGTGTTGTTGCCGGTGTATTTATTTATTTATTTTTTTTATCACAAGTCTGAGCCTTCTGGTAATAGACAAAACATGAGCTTCTGTTTGCCTGCTTTCCTGCGTGTGTGTCATCGGTGTAATCAGGGGACAGGTGGGCGCAGGCGATTAATGGGGTGGGAGGGGACAGGAGGAGAGGGGATCTACTCAAGGTGGTTGGGGGGGGGGAGTCGGCGTTCATCTGACCCTGAAGCTCAGAGGCACCGTCTCCTCCAGCAAGGCAGCTGCCGCGGTTATCGGTCGGAACAGACCTTCCCCAGCCTCTCGGTCTCATTTCCAGTCTGGGCATGCTTGAGAAGCCATTACCATATTTATAGAGCTACCTGGCCCCACGGCACACGCATGAGAGGGTTAGAAAGACCTATCTATTTTTCCAGCTGTGCTGCTATCCTCGGCGGCAAGGCTGGCGGCGGGGGGAGTCGGGAGGGCCGGGCCCCAGCATTGGGACAGAAGAGAATTACCCTGCAGAGGCCCGGGCCAGCCTCTGGCCCCCTGCTTGCCTCTTCCAACCGGTCGGGCTGAGCCCGGGTGGCCAGCGTTGGCGCTAGCAAGGCTGAGAAAAGGAGCACGGTGGACCGCAGGCTGGGTGGGGAGAGGATTGCAGGGCCCGAGTGTCAATGTTTGCGGTGCCTTCACCCTGGACAGGGTCCCTCATTGAAATGCAAAGCTGCCTCCTGTGGAGGGTAGGGGAAGACAGCGGAAGCAGTGCCGAAAAGTGGACAGAGCACGAATTTACGAGACAAAGAGATCTTATTAGTTGCATAACCTTGGGCGGATTGTCTCATTTCTCTGACCCTCATTTTAGTCATTGGCACTAAGGGGATGATAATGAATTGTTGGGAGGGCTTAATCACCGACATAGTTGGATGTGTCTTAATAAGTGCTCCTTCCTCCTCCTTGACCCGGGCCATTCTGCCTCATGCTTCGGTCTTGGCTCCCATCACTGCATAAGATGCTTTGTTACGGTGGCCAGAAACGCCTGTGTAGACTTATCCACCCCTCACCGCCCCGTCCCCCAGCACGGGTATGCTCTTGTGTTCTGTCTCTGTCTGTCTGTCTGTCTGTCTCTCTCTCTCTCACACACACACACACACACACACACACACACACACACTTTTCTTCTGATCTTCAACAGTGACACATCTATCTGTTCTCTGTACAAGTCAGTGGGTCTGGCAACCAGGAAAGTGGCTCCGAATCCCAGGAAAAGAAACCGTGCCCTCACCGCATTGGCACCATCTGAGGAGAGTGCTGTTCACAACCTCCTTGTCCTCTTTTTCTTTTGTCCAGAGACCTGATTCCTGAGGAGAGCCTTTCGCCTGCTGATTAGAGACGTTAGGCGGGGTGGGGAAGGGGAGAAGCCAGGCTGAGGGGGGCGCTAAATGTGTCCCTGAAAGGAAAGGAATGGTGATGCCTGGAGAGAGTGGTGCAGGGGAGGGTGGGAGGGAGGCAATCGAAAAGGGTAGTGGAGAGGAGGGGCTGGGTGGGACACTGGTGGTACAAGAGGACAACCAGTGCTGGGGAGGGAGGTGGTGAAAGGGACCTGTTAGGGGGTTTTGCTGTGCGGTACGAGGTGCACCTGCCCCATCTGTCGCCCCGTAACCAGTAATCTGTATTTCCCATCAGTCCTTTGGGAGCTGGGAGTGCAGTGAGTATAAGGGCGAGTGTGTGTGAACCACAGAGACTTGACCTGTAGAGGTTGGGGTTGAAGATGGGTTATAGGGACGTATGACGAGATCAGTAGAGCCCTAGCCTTTGAGAGCTGATCTGGATGGACTTTGGCGGTATGACGTTGTGCCCAGCACCCACGAGCAGAGGAACTAAAGAAATACCCATTTCTTCTGCCTACAGCTCACAAAAATGGTGTCTCTGATGCACTATGATATTATTTTTCCTAAATGCTTACTTATTCTTGAGAGAGAGAGAGAGAGAGAGTGAGAGAGGGGTGCAGGAGAGAGGGGGACAGAGGATGCCAAAGCAGGCTCCGTGCTGAGAGCAGAGAGCCCGATGCAGGGACTCGAACTCACAAACCATGAGACCACGACCTGAGCCAGAGTCGGAACCTAACAGACTGAGCCACCCAGGCACCCCTATAGTTTTTTTTTAACAGAATATATATTTCAGGTGGTAAACCGAGAAGAGGTTGGAAACGCTCCTTTTGCTTCAGGAGCTCCAAATCAGAAATAACTCCACCTCTTGGCAGGAGGCGCTGTGGGAGACCTGGGCTTGGAGGATCCCTCTAATTGCGGGGAACCCACTTCCATCCACCCCCATAATACGCATATGAGGCAGTGATGCCTCGTTTAGGCAAATATATTTGCTTTCTCTGACTCTATCAAATTCTCCCTCCGCCGTGAAGGATGCCAAGCCCTCACCAAGCTTTGCTTCTCTGAGCAGCAACAGAACGGACGGCTGTTTGTACAACTCACTTGATTCCCTGGGGTCTGACACCCTTTTGTGTCCCTCCGGGCCCTGGCTTCAGTTTGATTTCCCAGCCTCATGCCCAATGACTACACTGTGCGGAGGTGAGAATTCTCCCTCTAATTAACACTCCCCCAAGAAGAAGTCTTCCTTATAACTTTGTCTTTACACAGATCCTCATCCTAGTTTATTTGGAATAATGAATTGGTGTTTGAGGAAGACACATTTGTCTAAAATAACCTCAAACAGGGGCACCTGGATGGCTCAGTCGGTTAAACCTCCGGCTCTTGATTTCGGCTCCGGTCGTGATCTCGCGGTTGGTGAACTCAAGCCCCGCATCGGGCCCTGCGCTGACAGCACGGAGCCTGCTTGGGGTTCTGTCTCCCTCTCTGTCCCCTCCACCACTCGCTCTCTCTCTCTCTTTGAAAATACATAAAAATAAGCTTCGAAAAATAAAAATAAAACAACCTCAAATAACATTAGCGGGGCTTGTTGCTAGAAGTTTATGGAGGTCATGTGACAGAATAACAAATGAGGCAAAGACCTTTCACGTAGATTCGGGGATTGTGCATGGGGATGTGGCAGTTGCACACGCTGGATGTCACTGTAAGCGGGTTATTTTGGGGATCACTCCAGAAGGCAATATGGCAAACTCTGGGAAGATGGCATTGATGATACGGGTTTTGCAGCTCCCTCAACCCTCCATTAACAACAGTGCCAGGATATCAAAACCAAATCCACAGACATCTATTTCTTTTAATGAGCTATCAAGGTAGCCTCCAAACCTCAAATTAGGAGCAGAAGTGAACCACACATCATCACTTTGGGATCTGCGTGGTATCAGAACCTGCAAAGGAAGAGACAAGGAGATGTGACAGATTCGCCGATGGCCCTACAAGCAGGAAAGGGGCCGCATCTCCACCGGAGAGTCGGTAGAAGGAAGGCAGAAGGACTTTAACTGCTGGTTGTGTGTTCGTTACCGTGTGCTTCAAACTGCAGGAGTCCCCCGGAGGGTCTGAAAGGGCTGGAATAGTCTGAGCTCTACGAGCCCCAAATCCCGCATGGACTAGAAATTGCTAGAAACAGGATCCAAGCTGAGCTAGATAGAGATGCCAGGGCAAAAGCCAAAGAAGACCAGATAGAAGTGGGGGAGATGTGAGGAGCTCTCAGAAAGTACAGGTCATACTGGGACACACACACACACAAAGAGTGCTAGGGGCGACTCTTGGTTTCGGCTCAGGTCATGACCTCACCGTTCATGAGTGCAAGCCCCCTGTTAGGCTCTGCGTTGACAGTGTGGAGCCTGCTTGGGATTCTCTCTCTCCCTCTCTCTCTTCCCCTCCCCCGCTCATACTCTCTTGCTTTTGAAATAAATAAATAAACTTAAAAAAAAGAAAAAAGAGTGCGATAGAACCACAAAGCTAGCAGATCTCTCCTGACCCACTTACTTCTCCTGGAAGTTAAGGAAAACTAATTTCACATAAGAATAGGCAACAGGAAAGGATCAAATTTGAGTCCCATACAAATTTATCAGTGAAGAAAAAGGAGAGTCGAGAGGACAATTGTATCTCCATTGGCAATCTATTGGCAATGGGAGTGCACCATTGAAACACTCCAGGCAGATGAAAACGGTGGGCTAAAATTTCAAAATGTGCTAAAAGAAATGAAGGTAATAATGGGGAAATGAAAGAAAAACATAAGTCTATAACAGAAACACTTAGTGGTAAAGTTATAGGACTCTGGAAGAATTAGAAAGAAAAATTTGTTTTAAAAACCTCATTTCAGAAATCAATATTAAACTGGAAAGAGCACAGGAGTGGGTAAATACAACCGGAAATATCCTTAAAAAATAAAGGTTAAAAAGAGTAAAATTTTAAACATCAAAACAAATGAGGGAAGAGATTAAAAAAAAGATTTGAGAAAACGTGATAGAAATTGAAAATAGGTAAGGAGCCAAAATACATGCGTATAATACAGAAGAGTTCACAAAGGAAGAAAGCAAAGAAATGGAAGAGAAATCATTAAACAAACAAACAAACAAAGAAACAAAACACAGCTCTTCCGACCAGAACTTTGGAGGATGCAGAGAACACAAAAAAGAAGGTTGCTTCTGTGCCAGAAAATCCTTAAGAAAAAGCAAAGCAGAGGCACCTGGGTGGCTCAGTCGGTTAAGCGTCCGACTTTGGCTCAGGTCATGATCTCGTGGTTCGTGGGTTTGAGCCCCGCGTTGGGCTCTGTGCTGATGGTTTGGAGCCTGGACCCTGCTTTGGATTCTGTGTCTCCCTCTCCCGAGGCCCCTCTTCCGCTTGTGCTCTGTCTCTCCCTCTCTCTCAAAAATGAATAAACATTAAAAAAAATCTTTAAAGAGAAAGCAAAGGAATTTTTGCCGCGTTGAAGATGAAGCATCTGAGAAAGAAGTTTGCCTGGAAGATGCCTCCAAAGGCAAGGAGGAAGCTTATCTACAAAAATGCTCAGCATCCCCACAGGAATATAGGCAGCTGTGCAGAACTGAGCAGGGTGGGACGGGTAGGATGGCAAGAAAGGCCAGCAACTTCTCTGCACCTGCAGAACCCAAATTGGCATTCGTCATCAGGATCAGAGGTATCAACGGTGCAAGCCCAAGTTTGGAAAGGTGTTGCAGTTCCTTTGTCTTTGCCAGAACTTCAGCGGCACCCTTGTTAAACCCAACAAGGCTTTGGTTAACATGTTAAGGACTGTGGAACCCCATATAGCCTAGGGGTACCCAAACCTGAAGTTGGTAGATGACTTGATCTACGAGTGTGGTTATGGCAAAACCAACAGGAAGCGAATTGCCATGGCAGATAGCACATAGATTGCTAGATCTCTCGGCGAAGACGGCATCATCTGTGTGGAGGATCTGATTCACGAGATCCGTGGCAAAACGCTTCACAGAGGCAAACAACTTCTTATGGCCCCTCAGATTATCTTCTCCATGAGGGAGAAGGAAGAAAAATACCACCCTCATTTGGAGATGCTGGCAACAGGGAAGAGACCAGATCAATAGGCTTATTAGAAGGATGAACTAAGGTATCTGCCATGATTATTATTTTTGTAATCTGGTCAGTTAATAAACACATACTTTCAAACTGAAAAAAAAAATCCAGTACAAAGCACCTTTCCTAAAAAACAGGATCTGAAAGCACATGCTAGAGAAGAACACCAGATACTCAAGAAAAATTACCCAGAATGACTCCTACCAACACATGCTGAAAAGTACGTTGAGCTCCCAGGCAAAAGGACTAAGTCACTTAAAAAGGAAAGAAAATTGGATGGCTATCAGATTTCTTGACAGCAACATCTTATATCAGGAGACAATGGAATGACATATTTAAGATACTCAAGGAAAGAAAATATGAACCATATATTATTAATCCAGCTGAACTTACTTTCAAGTATAAAGACGGCAGACAAACTGCTATCAATAAGCAAGAACTCAGGAAATATTGTTCCCAGGAGCCTTTCCTGAGTAAACTACCAAAGAGTGAAATTGACTGGAGAGACATTGACATAAGGCCTGGTGGTGAGCATTAAATATATAGCTACCTGTAGAACAAAGTATAAATGATGCTTATAAGAGAGAAGGTATAAGCCATGACAACCTTATGCTTGAAATTGTAGAAACACGGCATCAACTTTTAAAAAGGGGGAAAGCAAATAAAAAGTAAATTAAGCTTATGATTGCTTTATAGTTCTTACCTAGGAATAAAAGGATATTGTTTCAAATCAATTCCTGGGATAGAGGTGGTGAAGAAGAGATTACTAGCAAATTTCAATATTATCCATAGTAGCAAACCAGTTGTCAATTGCCATATATATGAAAGTATTGACATAAAGGAAGCGATTTGAGCAAACTTTCTTAAGTATTTCATCCTTTAAAAAAAATTATTCAAGTACACCTTCAGCTCCTTTCTCTCTCTCTTCTTCTTCTGGAATTCTTATGATACAGGTATTCTTTCATTTGATTGCATCACTTAGTTCTCTAATTCTCCCCTCATACTCCTGGATTTTTCTCTCTCTCTTTTTCTCAGCTTCTGCTTTTTCCATATTTTTGTCTTCTAATTCACCTATTCTCTCCTCTGTCTCTTCAATCTTTTTAGCTCCTCATGACAATTTCTTAGTCACTTTATCTCTGTAGCAATAGATTCTCTGCTGTCCTCTATGCTGTTTTCAAGCCCAGCGACTAATTTTATGACTATTATTCTAAATTCTTGTTCTGTTATATTGTTTAAATCATTTTTGATCAATTCATTAGCTGTCATCAACTGATGAATGGATAAAGAAATTGTGGATTATATACTCAATGGAATACTAGTTGGCAATGAGAAAGAATGAAATCTGGCCTTTTGTAGCAACATGGATGGAACTGGAGAGTTATGCTAAGTGAAATAAGTCATACAGAGAAAGATACCATATGTTTTCACTCTTATGTGGATCCTGAGAAGCTGAACAGAAGACGATGGGGGAGGGGCAGGAAAAAAAAAAGTTAGAGAGGGAGGGAGCCAAACCATAAGAGACTCTTAAAAACTGAGAATAAACCGAGGGTTGATGGGGGGTGGGAGGAAGGGGCGGATGGGCGATGGGCATTGAGGAGGGCACCTGTTGGGATGAGCACTGGGTGTTGTAGGGAAACCAATTTGACAATAAATTTCATATTAAAAAAAATAAATCAAATCTACCAAAATAAATAAATAAATAAATAAATAAATAAATTTTAAAATGTAGAAATAAATAACATAGACCAAATTATGAAAGACTATTTGTATAAAAGATAGTACACTTATAAACACAACATAAAACATGACAGAGTAAAAAGAAAATATAACAATCATATCTAGAGGTGTCATGGATGGGGCATCTGGGTGGCTCAGTTGGCTGAGCGTCGGACTCCAGGTCATGATCTCGTGGTTCCTGAGTTCAAACTCCACATCAGTCTCATTGCTGTCAGTGCAGAACCTGCTTCAGACCCACCCCCCACCCCCTCTCTGCCCCTTTCCTGCTTGTGCTTTCTCAAAAATAAATTTAAAAAAGTCATTTAAAAAAGATACAAGAGTAGGGGAATAATGAAATGGAAAACTTAAACCAATTAAGTCCAAAAGTTGGTACTTAAAAAACATGTATCAGCAAAGTAAGCTATTTGCATGCCTAACCAAGAAATTGGTGGAAGAAAGCATACATACGTAAAATTAGAAATAACAAGGGGGGGGCACTTGGGTGCTCTGTCGGTTCAGGTCATGATCTCATGGTTGGTGAGTTTGAGGCCCGCATGAGGCTGTCTGCTGTCAGTGCAGAGCCTGCTTTGGTTTCTCTGTCTCCCCCTCTCTCTTCTCTGGCCCTCCCCCCTCTCTCTCTCTTTCTCTCTCTCTCTCAAAAATTAACATTTAAAAAAAGAAATAAGGGGGGGGATAACTATTAAAAGAAAAAATCTCAAGGGACTACTTTGTAATTTATACAGAATATACCTGAAATTCAGATGAAATTGATACTTTTTAAGGAAAACTACAACTTACCAAAATTCAGAAAGTTGCAAACAAACCAATTGTCTTAGGAAAACTTAGTGAAAGTCGTTACAAAGCTCCTCATACAAAATCACTAAGATGGGTACTTTCATGTTTGAATTCTGCCAAATCCTGCAAATGAGATAATGTCAATGCTCCTTAAATTATTGCAAAGTATGAAAACATAAGGTACTCTTCCAAATTCATTTTATAAGATGAGCATCATGTTTGTTCCAGAATCTAGCAAAGTTTGCCCCCTAAAATAAAAGTACAAATCAATGTTACTTGTGATATCAATGTAAAAAATTAACACCGGAATATTAAAAAGACATATATTACCACCAAGTGGGTTTTATTTTGAGAACACAAGTGTGGCTCAATATTAAGAAATCTATTAGTATTATCCATCATATTAATAGAACTAAAGAGAAAAATCATATGACGTGTTTATAGATGGATGAGCCATTTAACAAAATCCAACACCTTACACATGTTGAATCCACTCAATGAAATAGGAAATATCAGAGGGTATTTTCTTAGTCTCTGCCAACATTTGCATTCATTATCCAAATGAATCCTAATGACAATCTTACAAGGTAGGTAATATTTCCATTTGCTTATAAGAAAATTACTGCTTTGAGAGAGAAAATAAATGATCTAAGGACACATGTCATTAGTATGTGGAAAAGCAGGTATTTGAATTTACCATCACCTGACTCCAAATCTTATGAGCGTCTCTTACCTACATTATTCTTCCTTTTACTGGCTCTTCAGAGTTGTCCTTGATCACCACAGATCTTAGATTCTACTTCGAATTGCTTCTCCCTTTTAGAAACTGTGAATTTTGCTTCCATCACGCAGTCCTTTATGCCTAATGTAAAATTTAACCCCTTCAGAATTACCAAGCACCAGAGTTAGCATGATGAAAATGATTATCCCTAACATTTGAGAATGTGCTATATTTTACAAGGGAATTGTGGGAGGCCAAGGCTGGGAGGAGTCACATCAGCTGGTACCCTGTTCTCAGCGTTCTACTCATTTTCTAGGCTCTTCTTTCCTCCCTCCTTCTTTCTCCCTTCCCTTCTCCACTCCTTTTGGTCATCCTGAGAGCCCCAAATTCATCTTCCTAGATGACCAAGGATAGCACGCTGCTCTCCTCCTTATGTCTCCATGCCCTCTTTATAAAGCTGACACACAAAAATTCATACTTGTTGGGGCACCTGGGTGGCTCAGTCGGTTGAGCGTCCGACTTCGGCTCAGGTCATGATCTCACGGTCCGTGTGTTCGAGCCCCACGTCGGGCTCTGTGCTGACAGCTCAGAGCCTGGAGTCTGCTTCGGATTCTGTGTCTCCCTCTCTCTTTGCCCCTCCCCTGCTCAGGCTCTGTCTCTCTCAAAAATAAATAAACATTAAAAAAAATTTTTTTTTTAAATCATACTTGTTTTCTCCGAAAAGATCATCCTCTCTTTAGTGCCTTCTATTAAGGTTATAGATATTATCTCCTCATTGTTATACTCATAAGATGCAAGGCCCTGAATGGGCCACAGAGGCAAATAGGACACTAGGTCTGGGAAACATACCATCAGAGATAAAACTTGTTGATAGGGATGTGCTATAGAAAACAGTTCGGCGGTTTCCCCAAAGGCTAAATGCATAATTGCCAAATGACCTAGCAATTCTAGGCCACACAGAAACTTCCTTGTAAATGAATGTTTATAGAAACCGTATCATAATAACCCAAAGCTGGAAATGACTCAAATTCTCATCAACAGGTGAATGGTTAAAAAAAAAAAAAAAAAAGTATATCCATATGGTGGAATATTACTTAGCTATAAAAAAAGAACAAAACACGGATACGTGTTACAATGTAGAGGAGTCTTGAAAAAATTGCCTGCAAGAAGCCAGACACAAAAGGTCACCTATTACATGGTTTCTTTGTTATGATGTATCCACAATGGGGCAAATCCAAAGACGGAAAGCAGTTGAGATGTTGGCAGGTAATGGGCAAAAGAAGAAAGAATGATCACTTAATGGGTGATGGGGTATTTTTGGGGAATGATGAAAAAACAACTTTAATGTTTATTTATTTTTGAGACAGAGAGAGACAGAGAGTGAGCAGGGAAGGGGCAGAGAGAGAGGAGACAGAATTCGAAGCTGGCTCCAGGCTCTGAGCTGTCAGCACAGAGCCTGATGTAGGGCTTGAACTCGTGCACTGCGAGAGCCAAAGTCAGACACTTAACTGACTGAGCCACGCAGCACCCTGGGATAATGAAAACTTTCTAAAACTACAGGGAGCTGCTTCTTGCACAACACTGTGAATTTTCTCAATACCACCGTGTCGCACACTTTAAAATGGTCGATGGCATGGTATGAGAATTTTATCTCAATAAAAATCAATACACAAAACAAACAAACAAACAAATAGCCAGTGGTCAATAGTGTAAGTGCCATTACTTGGGGATCAGTGGGAGAAAAAAATCAAACCTTAGGGATCTCAGGCTGGATGTCCTTGAAAGGTGAGCCCGGGGGGATAGCTTGAGGCTCCCAGATCTCATTACACTTCCATTCAGCTGGTGGAATCTGGATTAGGACTCATCTCCCTGGCTGATACTGAGGAAGGCAGGTGGCTAAAGGGTTTGAAGCCCCAGTGACATTCAATCAGGCGTCCAACCAGCTATGCTGGGTCAAGAAGAAACAAATGGTGCTGTCACCTCCCCTATTCCACTGTGCAGAGTATCTTGACTATAATCAGCTGCACAGGAATATCCAAGTATAGTCTCCTTAGAAGGTCCTTCACTCTTAAAATCACAGGGACCCCTAAATGCCACCATCGAGATCTCTGGTTTTAATAGACCTGCTTGACCTGAAAGTTAGACGGAGGTTATCAATTATTATTATTATTAAAGTTTATGCGTTTATTTTGAGAGAGAGAGAGAGGCAGAGAGAGAAAGAGAGAGATAATCTCAAGTAGATGTGGGGCTCCATCCCATGAACTGTGAGATCATGACCTGAGCCAAAATCAAGAGTCTGACGCTCAACCCACCGAGCCACCCAGACGCCTCTATTATTATTATTTTGGTCAAGATTCAGAGGTAATCTTTCTTACCGTAAAATTTTCACTGAAACCATTCATTACATTTAAATGTGTGTTTGCAGGGGCGCCTGGGTGGCTCAGTCGGTTAAGCGGCCGACTTCGGCTCAGGTCATGATCTCACAGTCCGTGAGTTCGAGCCCCACATCGGGCTCTGTGCTGACAGCTCAGAGACTGGAGCCTGCTTCAGATTCTGTGTCTCCCTCTCTCTCTGACCCTCCCTCGTTCATGCTCTCTCTCTGTCTCAAAAATAAATAAACATTAAAAAAAATTTATAAATGTGTGTTTGCAGAGGAATATCAAGGTCCTCAATATTTGTATTTTTGTACTTCTATCAGTGTTAAACTTACTCCCTTTTATCAGTTTTTTTTAAGTTTATTTATTTTGATAGAGAGCTTGCGTGCAAGTGGGTGAGAGAGAGAGAGAGAGAGAGAGAGAGAATCCCAGGCAGGCTCCACACTGTCAGCACAGAGCCCAACCCCAACACAGGGCTCGAATTCACCAACTGTGAGATCATGACCAGAGCTGAAATCAAAAGACATTTAACCAACTGAACCACCCAGGGGCCCCTCTATTGTCAGTTTTTAAAGCATATTCATGTCACTTGTCGGGTATTAGACACCAAGAAAGGCACCGGCCAAGGCAGGAGACAAGATGTACGTGTTTCTTCCTTTCACAGCCATTACAGTCCCGAAGGGAATTTGGAATTACGCACACAGTTCCAGGCACTAGGAATTCTATGAAAAGGGAAACCTGACAAACCACGGGGGCAACTGAGTGGGAACCTACTCTAGCCTGGGGGGATCGGGAAATCTGGGGCGACTCTTCCAAGGAGGTGATGTCTTAGATACGTTATGCAGCGTAAAGTAGAGGTTGATCACATGGAGAAGACCTGGAAGAATGTACAGGAAGCAGGGACACCCTTGCCGGTAAGCAGGACAAGTGTTATCATTGCCACCGAGGAAACCGAGGCTCGGAGAGGTGGTGGTCTATTCACGATCACATTGGTACAGTGATACAGTTCAACAGAAACCTCAACAAGCTTTATGACAGTCTTCCAAGCAAACAGATGATGAAATAAGACTTAATTACATTTGCGCTAGATTCGCAAACATGTCCTGGCCGACTCAGCTGTTATGGTTATGATGTCAACAGCGGGACAGTCGGGTCCAGCACACCATCCGGGGCTAAATCCAGTCAACGGATCTACCAAGATTTTGATCGAAATCCCTCTGACCTTCATTAGCTTCGGCTCTCTCTATCCGTCGGTCATTCAGTCCATTAGTAAAAGCCAATTTAATCTTCCAAAAATGAAATATTTCTGCATTGACCCCTAGGAGGCCACAGATGCCCAGGAAATATCTTGCCCATGATCTTATATGTCAGCACATTTCCTTCCCTTTAATGGCCATCAATCCAAGGAGGGCCTCCACATTGGAAAGTTAGTTGATAGGGGAGAGAAATTAATGGTGCAGGCGCTCACCAAGAATGAGAAAGGCCCATGGTTCAAATGTCATCCAGAATCCGTGCTCAGTGTCTTTAAAAAAAAAAAAAAAGAAAGAAACAGCAACTTGGAAGAAAGGGTGGACTCAGTGGCTGTATTTCTAGAAATTTCTTCTGACTCTAGGCATTTCTTTCCTATGTGTTAAGATACGTGTATTATCCTGTGTCCCGTCATCTTAAAATCTTTAAAAATACCAATATATGATGAAGAATGACCTGACAGGTTAAATGACAAATGGTAGCATTTGTCTTCCAAGGTTCTGTGTGTGAACAAAGATCTTCAATGCCTTCTTCCCCAAAGAGAGAAACACAGAGTTTTAGAAATCAAACAGCTCAAAGTTTCAGTGAATATTTTGGGGAGGAATACTAAGTGAATAAATCATAGGGAGTAGATGTTAGAAACAGGGATACCTGGATTTCAACTCGAGATCTGCCCCTCAGAAACTGTGTGCTCCTGTGAAAAGCTCAGCTCTGCCAGAGAAAGAGAAGAGAACAGGAAGATTGGCAAGAAAGCTGCCCTTTGGGAATTAGAACTTCTTTCAGTGTAGACAGAGATACGGGAGTAACATGGAGACTGGCTGGGGATTAGTCTTGAGAGGGAGGCTGGGGTCAGACTGAGAAATATTGAATGTCTTAGGAAGGAATTTGCCCTTGGTCTGGTATAAAATGTGTTTTCATTTAAGATTTTCTAGTGAAGGAGTAGCATGATCAAAGCAGCATTTGACAAAAGGAATGGAAAAGGACACTTACGAAGTCAAGGACAGACTTTTTTTTGACCTGAGAGATCGTTTAGAGGCTCCCGCCCTGGAGAGGGCTCAACCGAGGACAGACAGTGTAAGAGACACTGTCCATATACTTGGGAGTAAGTGTCCATGGAATGTGGAGGGATTGCCTGGGCAAGAGCCCAGATGCTAGTTAGATGCCACTTTGGACGGGCCGTCTAGATTTTCAGGAGTTTTTAGGGATGAAGTAGAATCCTAAGACCACAGTCTTGGCATCAGACTCATCTTTCTTTGAGTCCTGGATCCGCCATTTAATAAATTTGTGAAGTTAGCTGTGTCTCCCCCTGAGAGTCTCAGTTTTTTCATCTGTAAAACAGGAATGACAAGACTAGTAACTTCATAGGATTACAGTCAAGATTCAGTGAGAAAACGCATAAAATGACATCTTGAAGTCATCAGCATGTAGGAAAATGACCAACAAACATTATATATAATCATTAATCACATATTATGGAAGACACGGAGGATAGAAAGTAAAATGGATTTGAAGGTGACATTTTCCAGAAGCCAGATTTGTTTAGGCAAAACCAAGGATTTTATCTATCTATCTATCTATCTGCAACAAAAGCAGTGTTTCAGTGGCTCCCGTGGGATGACAAAACCAAGGGTCTGAACATCACAAGGTGTTTCCATCTTTGTTTCTGCTTTGTCTTGGTGCAGGTTTTGTCCTCTTGAAAGGCTTTGTCTTCATCACGAGAAGCAGAATCAGAAGCGTTTATAACCAAGCATCTCAGCTTTGTCAACAGAGATGGACTGGCTCCCTGAAGCACCATTTAAGATCCTCCAGGGGAAAAAAAAAATTCTGAGTGACCTAATTTGGCCAGGTCACTACTAGGACAATCAGCTGTAGCCAGGGTTGGGGGAAGGGGGATCAAACCCTCATTCTTAGTACATGGTTGGGGTGGGCAAGGAGCATTACAAAAAATAGTCTAATTGGAGACGTATTGATTTTGCCGAGCTGGCTTTACAAATTCGTATAAGGTCTTTTGAGCACACTTTCTTTGTCTACCCTTTCTTTGCTGGCGTAGGAACTGGGAAAAGTGCGTACCCCTCCCCCCACCCCTCCCTCTTCCCTTCTCTCCATGCTCCCCTAGCAGGCTCTGTTGACCAGATACCATCCCAGACACTTGGCTATTGGGGGGCTATGTGGCTGGGTTAGGGTTCAGGCTGTCTTTGCCTGGGCCAGTCACCCTCTACCACTTGAGATTCTGGGCAGAGCTGTGGATGAACACATTTCAAATGCTATCAATATTTTATGAATTTCCATCCACTTACTTTAATGGGGAACTGTAAAAGCATTTAACCATATTACACCCCATCTCTCAGGCACTGCATTATTCCAACAGAGCTGTTTTATTAGAGTCAACCATCAGGGCAGTGGGGATGGCTTTGCCCCCCCCCCCCCCATCGGCATGTGTGTAAGTCTGTTTGTCTGTCTACCAACGTATCTCCAGTCTATGTATATTTATCAAATAAAGTCAACCCATAGCAAAGGGAACATCACCTTGGTAATAACGCATGTGCACATATACACACACGTGTGCACACATTTATATGCACACAGTGCAGTGCGCCAAGAAGGGTTTCATCTTCTGGCCCTGCTTGACTGGACTTGGGCTTTCAAAGGACATTTGGTTTTATGGACTCCCCTGGGTTCTTTCCTGGAGCATTTACTCCTTTGTCTTCTGGGAAAAAAATATCTCAGGGAAGCATCTTACCTGAAGTTTAAATGTCTGAAATTAGTGGTTAAGCATCCAGGCGTGAGAGTCAGATGGACATTGGTTCACAGCTCAACCCCACCACTTGCCTTCATGATCTTGGGCAAACCACGTGACCTCACGGCGCCCTCTCTGTAAAAGGGGGATCTCGGCAGCTCCCTTTCAAGGTGCTGAGGGCTAGGTGAGGAAGTGTGGGAAATCGCTCAGGGCAGAGGCTGCGTGGTAAGAGGTAGATTTAGAACTTCTAGGCTGCAACATGCATTTGTTTCTGGACACAGCTTGTGTCTGTCCCATCTGCCTGAGCACTGCTTCCTTTCCATCACTGTTTATCTACCCCCTCCCCCGCCCGCTTCACACCCCAGCTGGGTCAGGACTTCACCCCATCTCATCTGTCCTGAGAAGCCTTCCTCGGTCCTCCCAGACTGGGTTAGGAACCTTTCTCCCAGCTTCCCATCACCGCCCGCTCTCTTTCCATAACGCGGTAGTTAGCTCCCTCAGTTATAATTGC
Organism: Neofelis nebulosa; assembly: GCF_028018385.1. Taxonomy (NCBI): domain Eukaryota; kingdom Metazoa; phylum Chordata; class Mammalia; order Carnivora; family Felidae; genus Neofelis; species Neofelis nebulosa. The sequence goes on from NC_080793.1 coordinate 15,774,059, forward strand.
TTGTTCCCTCTGGGGGAAGGAAGAAGCCTGTCTGGCTTCTTGTGGTCAGAGTTCAAGCATTATTTCTTAGCACAACTAACGAAGCCCTTGGGATCTGAGCTGTGCCAACCTCACCTCTTGAAAAGCTTCTAACTGGCCCCTCTTCTCTGTCCGTCGAGTCTAGCCGCCATTTTGTTCAGCACTCACTCTGTGCCCGACCGGGTTTTAACCACGGTAGGTGCAGCCACTAACTTAATCCTACATCAGCCTTATGAGCTAGAAGCCACTGTGATCCTTATTGTGCCAACGAGAACACTGAGGCTAGGATAGGATAGGAAAACCGTACAAGGTCACCAGCTAGTAAGGAATAGAGCCAAGGTTCGAGCGCTGGTGGTCTCATTCGGGAGACTGCACCCACCACCATGCTTATTTATACCCTTCGCTCATTTAGTTATACCCTGTTCTATCCATCACGCCAACAAAACTGACCTCCACACAGTTCCTCTTACCCATGCCATGTTCAATCTCAACTCATTGCCTTGTCACAGGCTACCCTTTCTCCCCGAGATGCCCTCCTGCCTCCTGGGTTATCTTCCACTTGTCCCTCAGGAGCCAGAACACCTCCCTCAATGCCCTGTCTGTGTTTGCACCCAATATGATACTTACAGTGTATCATTCTGTTTACTTGACTCTTTGGCCATTGGTCATTGGCTTCCTGGAGTAGGGGCTAGGCCTTTTTTCACGTTCCTGGTGCCTAACACAGTTCCTAGCACCCAGTGGAATATTAGCATCTATCTGTTGAAGGCATTCTTCTGACATTCTTGGAAGGACTTTCTCAATGTTGTCATCTCTCTTAATCCTGGCATCCACATAAATTGTATATGTAAATCTCTACCTTTGATAACATGGCGATCTCAACGCATAGTCAACTAATATGGCAGATCAAATGAAATACCTTCTAGATAAATGTACAAGTAATGTGCGTCTGTCTGAATTGATTAGGGACCAGACAAATGAGTCCTTAGGGCTCTAAAACTAGCTAGCGTCTACAGTGTTTGGGGTAAGGATTTGGTGTCTCACCACTAATTTCTCTGTTATTCTTTGAGGAGGAAACTGTTCACAAGGAAAATGGAAAATGAGAAAACAAAGTACAAGCTTTATGCCTAAACATCTGGGCCCATGTATCTCTATCCAAATGCTGAGCATTTTTGAGAAGAGACGCTCGCATGCAAGGTTTATGGCAAGAAGTTTAAATATTTCCTACATCATCACTAGGGTCTGCAGAACAGGCTTTGAGTCCACTCATTCAAAGAGGCTCTTGGACAAGGAGGGTTGCCTGCTAATTCATCCAGAAGAATAAGGATCCATAGTGAAGAGGGGGCATGACCTCAAACTTACTGCATTTTTTTTTTTCATTTTCTGAAGGGTCTGTTGTATCCCTTCTAGCTAAAGTATCGGACACTCTTACTTCTAATATCTGACCTAAAATGCCTAGGAGTGGAGAGCGTGCGCGGGAGCGATGGGGGTGAGATAAAGTTCACATAAAGACGGACAATGTCAAGCATCGAGTGTCACTGCTAGAAAAATCAAACTAAGACTTTAAGTAGCAGGTCAGAAGACACGTAGACTTCGAATAAGATGGTAGTCGATGAGTAATGAAAAGAGGAAGATTGTAGATGTTTGCTACAATGAGGGGTAGGACTTGCTTTGTCAACTTCCTGAGAAGTATAGAGCTCACAAGGGAACACCAGGAGAGGCATGATCTTCTGAGTTAATGGTCAAGGAGGATCTTGGCTGGAGCTAATCTGCTTCTCATTGGCTCCTGTTCTCATCTGTCTCGGCGAGTCTGGGGGCAGTGACTGGTGGGATCGCCCTGCTGCCTTCCCTTCCCCCCACTGCCTGAGCTCCTCCCTCCTTAGCACAAGAGCAAAGATCATTTCTGACAAAGAAATGAAATCAGCTGCCAAGCCCCATCACATGTCAGTGTTCCTCCCCTCCCCTCTTCCAGCAAAACCTTCCTCCTGAGCAGACAGAAAACATTTCAGCCTCGTGACAGCCCCCTGTCACTCTGATGCCGCATGTCTCACTTCTGACACGATAACCGAGTGCATGAGACAGACAGCGTTTGTGTGATGCAGGCAGCTTTGTAGTGGAATCACAAGGCTGGGATGAGGGAGGCAGGTCAGGGCTCGGGCATTTGTGAAGCTGGGTCTTTTCCTTTTCTGTACATCTCCTGCCCGACAGGTTGATGCAGCAGCAAGACTTTTATTTCATGCAGAATCCCAGTCCATGGTTCAAGGAACCCCAAACTACAAAACTCTACCTCGATCTGATGGTTTCAGTAAAAACTAGTTCAACTCAACTGAACACACACTTTTACTGAGATCCTGTTTTGTGCCACACAAAGAGGTTAGATGCCAAGGACCACAATGAAGAAGAAGAAGAAGGAGGAGGAGGAGGAGGTGGAGGAGAAGGAGAAAGAGGAGGAGGAGGAGGAGGAGAATAAGAAGAGGAAGGTAGAGGAGGAGACGAAGAAGAAGGGAGGGGGAGGGTAAGGGAGAGGAGGAGGAGAGAAGAGGAAGCAGAAAATTATAATGGTGGCTCCTATTGAGGACATGCTATGGGCCACGTTCTGTGGTTATTGTTACAGATAAATTTACATTTAGGGGCGCCTGGGTGGCTTGGTCGGTTAAGCGTCCGACTTCGGCTCAGGTCATGATCTCACAGTCCGTGAGTTCGAGCCCCGCGTCGGGCTCTCTGCTGACAGCTCAGAGCCTGGAGCCTGTTTCGGATTCTGTGTCTCCCTCTCTCTCTGCTCCTTCCCTGTTCATGCTCTGTCTCTCTCTGTCCCCAAAAAATAGATAAATTTACATTTAGTCAACCCAGTAACATTATGAGTAAGGTATTAATATCCCTGTTTTGCAAATGAAGAAAGTCAAGCTCAGAGAGGGGAAGTAACTTACTAAGCTCACACCAGCAGTACTCACTGGAGCTCTGATGTAGGTGTCTTTGGTTCCAAAGCTTCTAATGTTCACCTTTATGTTATATTGTCACCAATAAGTCCTATGTAGTCAGCTACAAAGGATATATAGGCAAAGTGTTGTTGTAACTGAAAGGAGGAAGCATGCCATATGGCATTTATAGGCTTTAGAGTAAGACAGATCTGCATTTGAACTCTTTCCCCATTTCTTTTTTTTAAATCTTTTTAAATGTTTATTTATTTTTGAGAGACACAAAGAGACAGAGCGTGAGCAGGGGAGGGGCAGAGAGAGAGAGGGAGACACAGAATCCGAAACAGGCTCCAGGCTCTGAGCCGTCAGCACAGAGCCCGACGTGGGGCTCGAACCCACGAACTGCGAGATCATGACCTGAGCCGAAGTCAAACGCTTAACCAACTGAGCCACCCAGGCGCCCCTCTTTCTCCATTCCTTAATAGCTTGTGACACTATTAACCTGTCTAGACCTCAGTGTCCTCATCTGTAACATGTAATAATAGCATCTATGTTATAGAATTATGGTGAGGGTTGAATAAGGGAACATATGTAAAGTCTACATAGTTAACAAGTACTGAATCATCCTTTGTACAAAGCCTTTGGATGCAACCCCATTTGATCCAGAAAACAACCTTGGGCAAGATGCTACTAATGTTACTCTTATTATGCTCTCTTTACAAGTGTTAAAAATGAGGCATAAGTAGTTTGTCTAATCAACGAATAGTGACGTGGGACTGGAATTCAGTAAGTCTGACCTCAAAAACTACTTGCAGGTGGACAAGTGGGCTCCATCGGCAGACGGGGCTGCTTCAGATCCACCTGAACATTCTAGAGAACTGCAGAATATATACTTTCACCACGCCAGGCTGCCTTCTTTGGCAGGAGGGCCTATTAGGGGACCTACTTCATCTTGTTGATCCTGCAAGAACATGTTGTTATACATAGGACAATCCTTGGAAATTGTCCGACATTCTCTTTTGGATGATGTATGCACATCAATTGCATATACTGTATGTTGGAAGAAAACAGAGTTGCTTGTTTGTTTGTTTGTTTGTTTTTGTATCCATGGGTCTTTCCATAGCTCATGCCTTAGAATAGAGCAGGTTCAATTACCAAAGATGTTTTTCTAACAAAGGTAGATTAATACCAATTAACAGGTCAGGATAGGAGTTGGGACCTTAGCCTGCTCCCAGAATCCACTGTGATTTCATGTCACCTGACACATGCATAATTACACACACCAGGAAGCATCCTCCAGCGTGTGCATCACAATAAATGTGTGCTTAATCACAGCCACTCTGCATATATGCTGAATTACACGTTCTGCTACCTGCAGGATTAATTACATGTCGTGTTACATGCACACGATCAGAAGAGGTGACATCTGATGACATGAAAAGACCTAAGGGAACATAAAGGAACAATTTTTAAACAGGTGCATAACGTGTGTGCTTTCTCTTCTCCACAGAAGGCATCAGACGTTAATTTCTATGCAATCAATCAAGAAGTACTTATTGAGCACGTTCTGTCAATTTTACTTTTCTAGTGTCTCCCGCATGTAGACTTCCCTCTTCCATTTTCATGATCCCTAGTGCCATCACCTCTCACCTGACAGTCCAAGGTGATGGGAAGGACACTGCAGCAGAACATCTCTCCCTAACCCTCAGCTAACTCCTGGTCCCCGGTTCAAGTTACCAGCCTTTCTTACCTGCATTGCTGCAGAGATCCCTGATGGGTCCCCTGCTTTCTCCTGAGTCTTAAACCCTCCATCATCAACTAGGGACTCAAAACTCTATTCTGGTCATCTGGGTCCCAACCTTAAGACCCCTCAATGACTTGGAGCTTACCTAAAACAAAGCTGGACATTCTGAACTTGAACTGCAAAACCCTGTTTGTCTTTGCCCTTGCCCACTCCTCCAACCTCTTGTTGCCTTGACCTCTCTCCCTAACTCAGGAGACCCTAAAGCAGTCACACTGCTTTCCCTCCTTCCTCCCAGCCGACCATCATTCCACTTACCTCAGCATCATTCACGGGATGCCTGGGTGGCTCGATAAGCATCTGACTCTTGATTTCAGCTCCGGTCACGATCTCGTGGTCCGTGAGATCGAGCCCTGCCATCAGGCTCTGCGCTCACAGCACAAAGCCTGGTTGGGACCCTCTCTCTTCCTCTCTTTCTGCCCCTCCCCTGCTCACCATCTCCTCTCTGCTCTCTCAAAATAAATAAATAAAGTAAAATAAAAAGATATCATTCACACACACTGACTCTTCTGCTCCAAAGTTCTCCTCCCTCTCCGTGTATCTAATTAAATCCTACCTAACCCTCAGATTCCAGGTCAAGTGTACCTTTCCCAGAATACTTTCATGAGTGCCCAGACCAGGTTAGTTCCCACTACTAAACTGTGTACTTTTCCTTCGTAAGAAATGACTTATGGACCCCTGGGTGGCCCAGTTGGTTGAGCGTCCAGCTCTTGGTTTCAGCTCAGGTCATGATGTTGCGGTTTGTGGGATCGAGCCCTGCATCAGGTTCTGTGTTGACGGCGTGGAGCCTGCTTGGGATTCTCTCTCTTCCTCTCTCTCCGCCCCTCCCCCACTTGTGCATGCTCTCTGTCTCTCTTTCTCTCAAAATAAATGAACAAACTTAAAAAAAAGAAATGATCACAATAATTCCGATTCACCTGTGCAGTATTCTCATTAATGCCTGCCTCAGTCATTGTAAGTTCCCCAATGACATCGATTGGGTGCATTTTATCATTCATTATGTTCTCCTAGTATTGTACCTTGGTACACCGTAAACTTCTAGTAAAGTTATCTCGTAAAGTTTGAAGTATGGGCCATGCAATATGTGGAACAGATTTCTGCTAAAACTTATTTGTGCTTCACTGCAATTCAAATTGAACTGGATGTTGTGTATATGACCTGGCAACCCTACTTCTTAATATGTGATGATCGAGTGAAGGAATCAATTAGTAATTGAGTGAAGATTCGGAAGACCAGGCCCAGCTCTGGATTCTGGTTTATCCTCACAGGTCACTTCAATTTTCCTCACATACACAATGAGAGTTCATCATCTATAACTCACACTCCTACAATATGGGCGTGAAATGATGAGAAACTATGGGCAAAGCCAAATAATGATGCTTCCCTGCTACAGTCCCTTTCAGGACGATTCTTTGTTTCTAGAATTAACTGACTGGCGGAGGCATTCTAGTCTCCTCCAAATTCTAGCTCTCCCTCAGGCCCCTACCCCCAGATTTAAGCTACTCCGTTTTTGCAAACTATGCTAGGTCTTTTGTCGTCTGAGACAGTCACATTTTAGATCTCCCAGGCAGGGCTGGGACTGATATTTAATATTAATGCTTAAGAAAATAGAGATCAATGCAAGGAATCCATGATGAGCAAAATCTCAAAAGTTGAAATAAAAACGGCATCAGTAGGGCTGTTTTTTTTTTCTTTTGCCTCAGGCTCCAATACGGCTTGGCACAGCGCTTTTTGGTTAAACTTTTGATATTTTGCTCAGCATGGATTTCTTTGCATCAATTCTGTTTCTTAAAAAAATATCCTGAATCGAATACTTCAAAAATTATATTGAAAAAGCGTATTGAATGCATTGCTTATCTCGATTACTAAGTATTTTGCCCCTTTTCTCCACCTAGCACCCCAGTTGAGTGCCTCACGTGCCTCACTCGGGTCCCGGCTCTTGTAAGTGGAGCCAGCTTTGGAAGGAAACTTGCAGTGGAAAGGGTGTCAGGTGTAGGGGTAGGCGGGGCCGAAGTGCCATGCTGCATTTATCCCGGGGGGCCGAGAAGAGTAGAAAAGTTCCGAGCAACAGAGAGACAGATTCTAATTTGAGTTTTTGGAGGAGTGTTCTGGCTGCTGGTCTGGTCTAGAGAACGGGTTGGAGGGATCGTGAGCGAGGCGCGGAGACCAGTGAGGAAGGCAGTGCTGGGAGGAGCGTGCGAGATCCGGAGGAGGGAAGAAGCAGAAAGACTAGATGCAGTCAGCACCCCGCACGATGACAATGGACTCACTACATTTGCTTGCAAGGAGCACCCTCTCCGTTACCTTTACTTCTGGACGATTCTCTGCTGTCTATTCTCTGTTCAGCCTAGCACGTCTTCTTGGAAAGGAGCAGGCAGGGAGGGAGCGCAGAGGGTGGGCTTGTTAGCTCCAGCGAGTAGGATTCTGACTACGTGGATGCTCCCCGATTTATTTGCAGACCTTCTGGGCATTTCCCCAGCCCTTACATAAATTAGTTCCCCAGAGATCCATACATTGAATACCATACTTCTTGTTCCCCGCATATATGTTCCCAGAGCTGGGCCAACAAATTCACTTTCCAAAATGGCCTGGAAAGGGACTGTGTTATTGACACTCTCTCCCATGGTATTTGTATTTCAAAAAGCAACATGCTCAGGAATCCATCATTTCAATTAAAGCTCATCTAGGTGTCCAATGCAAAAAAGATATCAATATAGCAGAGTCCCCAACCCAGGAGGATTCAAATTTCATTTTCAGCCTGAGACCACCAGGAACGTGCTGTGTGGCCTTGAATCCACCGTATGGCTTTCTGTGTTTCAGCCTCGCCTTTGGGAGGAAGCTTGCAGGAGACAGATGAGCCTGAACTGTAGGATTTAAATCTTGATGCTGCTACTCACTCGTCATGTGCCCTTGGTCAAGTTATTTAGCCTTTTTTGAAACACACCTGCCTTCCCTTCCTGTCAAAGAGGGAGAACGATGCCCTTGCTCGAAAGGTTGTGATAAAGACGGAAGATGTCAACATCCGACAAGCGCTTAAAACTTCACGGCGTTCAATAAATGCAAGCCATCCCCTCCCCGCAATGGTTAATTGAGGCTGGTAATAGAAAAGAATGTGCCAAAAAAGAGTGGAATGCCATTTTTTCAGTTGGCGAAAACTCAATCCATTTACATGCCAAGATCTGCTGATACAATGAATAATTTTGGAGTAATTTTACAGTTGTGTATACAGAATGCCAAAATTCAATATGAGGGTGGGTTTTGATGAGACGGAGTCATTCAAGCTAATTGTAGTGCCATATAGGGAAATGCTGCTTGTGTTTGTGTCTTAGCAATATTTTTCAATTGTGCACTTAAAAAATAATAATTTCCCATCAATGTTCTCTTGACGATTTCCGAGACGGGAAAAATGAGCCACAAGTAGACTAGCTCCATACCATTGTGTACTATGGTCCGAAATTCCAATCACGAAAACAGGCAGAGATTTTAAGGCTTTGTTATTTTTTGGATATTCAACCTAGTTATTCCTTTAATGTGTTTTTAAGTTGGGTCTCAAGTCACGCTAAGTGTAGTCTCACACCATAGTGCCGAACAACATTTAAAGTTTGAGACATTTTTTTTTTCTCCATCTGTAAAATGGAAGCCACATCTGCTTCCTGTGTGTGGAATAAAATGAAATCAGAAAATGTATGAAAAGAGCTCACTCAGCTTAGTGTCTGATACGGAGCAAGGATTCCTTGATTGGGGTTGTGAGTATCATCATTATTGTTTTTTATAAATCGGTCCTGAACTTTATTTATTTAAAAAAAAATGTCCCCAATGTTTATTTATTTATTTTGAGAGAGAGAGACAGAGCGCGAGCAAGGGAGGAGCAGAGAGAGAGAGAGAGAGAGGGAGACATTGAATCTGAAGGAGGTTCCGGGCTCCGAGCTGTCAGCACGGAGCCTGATGCAGGGCTCAAACTCTCAAACCGAGATATCATGACCTGAGCCCAAGTCGGACGCTTAACCGACCTAGCCACCCAGGCGCCCCTGAACTTTATTTTTTTAAAAATGTTCATCCATTTATGGGGCGCCTGGGTGGCTCAGTCAGTTAAGCGTCCGACTTCGGCTCAGGTCACGATCTCGTGGTCCGTGAGTTCAAGCCCCGCGTCAGGGTCTGGGCTGATGGCTCAGAGCCTGGAGCCTGCTTCTGTTTCTGTGTCTCCCTCTCTCTCTGCCCCTCCCCTGTTCATGCTCTGTCTCTCTCTATCCCAAAAATAAATAAAAAACGTTAAAAAAATTTTTTTTTAAAAAATGTTCATCCATTTATATTTGAGAGAGAGAGAGAGCACAAGCAGGGTAGGGGCAGAGAGAGAGAGAGAGAGAGGGAGAGAGAATCTGAAACAGACTCCAGGCTTTGAGCTGTCAGTGCAGAGGCCGACTCAAGGCTCTAATTCATGAACTGTTGAGATCACAACGTGAGCCAAAGTTGGATGCTTAACCAATGGAGCCATCCAGGCGCCCCTTGAATACCCTCATTATAATGGTGATGAATAGGTAAAATGTGTTCTTTATTTTTTCAATTTTTTTCCAATTTTATTGAAACATTTCTCCCAACCATGTAAGTGAGCCTCAGTTTTAACACTGTGGCCCTGTAATGTGACTACTGCTTGATTATTATCTTGTATTATGCCATGGAATAATTACTTTAACTTTTATTTATAGATAAGACAAAGGAATAAAATATTTTTTATCTTATTAGAAATGAACTTTTCCATAACAAAATGAGGTTCATAAGATTCCCACAACCTGGATTCTCATAAAAGGTTCATCAATTTATCCAAAGTCACCAAGCAAGATCTTTGATTCGGAACACTTTCCACTATCCTAATTTTTTTGAACTTAACGTTCTCTCTGTGGATTTTCTTCCAGAATATTTAAATTTGAGTTTGACTTTATATCCTCTGGAACATGGCTTAGACACTCCCTTTCTTTCCCAGCCCCTTTGTTCTGCCATTAGTTGTCATGTTCTCAGTGAATGCAAATTCATTTTTACATCAGCAAAAGCAAAATTGAAGAAGGAAGGCCATCTGATATGTAGTAAATCAAACAAAACCACAATGAATTTCAAAGCCAAGTATAAATTTAAGACACAGCGGGATGTGTAGGAAAGAGCAATGAGCTCAAATCAGGTGAGCTGGAGTCCATGTTAGACTGTGCCACTGACTCATGCCACAGCATGACCTTGGGAGAGTCATTTTTCTTCTGCAAGTTTCTGTTTGTATTTTGACAAAATTAAGCGTAGTGCTAGATAATCACGAATTATCCATTGATTTCTCTTAAACGTTCTATAACCCCCCATTAATGAATCTAAAAAATTAAGCCTGGACCCCATCAAGTGTTAGAAAATAATGTGAGTTTTCCCGAGATTAAGAAGTATCCTGATTTTCTCCTATTATGGGTGTATTAGATTGAAGAGTAATCAGTGTAACACATCTTGATTTGACATGTTGACATCGAGGAACTTGATCATATGTTTCTGGACAAATTAGAAAAACGTGGACCAGATGGGTGGCAAATAAACCTGAGAGAGGGCTGGAATCTCCAGAGGAGTCATATCAGCATACATGTTTCTGAATGTCATCCTCAGACATTGAGATTGAGATGGTCCTGGGTCAGATTTGGTGATCACAATGATCTCCAGTTGATTCTGAAGATCATCTTGGCTTGGAAACCACTGGACTCGGTTACAACCAGGTAGATTAGTTAGTTGAATTACCTGGGTAATTTACCAAGGTGAGTCACAGGTTTCGATCTTTGACCTGATGCTTGTCAACTCGTGTAGGCATGATTTGGAGAAGATACAGGGGAGATATTGATCAGGTGTATAAATGTTGCAATATGTCGGAATCTCAAAATTATGCCGATGGATGGACTAATGAGTAGAAATAAGCAGAATAAAATGTAAGGGATGCACAAACTCCTGTACTTTATTTACAAGCTTTAAATTAAATTTTTACTTGTGAATTAAATATTTACAAGCTTAAAATTAAATGTGTAGTATCAGACGGCGTGTACCTGACCTGTGAGCATCTCACGTGAAACAGACATTCAGGTATGAGAAGACTAGAGAGGCATCTTTCTCCGAATAAAATTCTTTTTGTGGGCAAACATTTTGTACATGGTAACCCTATTTTTAATTATTTGAGGAACCTGCACCATTTTCCTTGGTGGCTGCCCCGTTTTGCATTTCCACCAATAGTGTGTGCGCTCCCTCTCCTCTACATCCTTACAAGCACTTGTTGTCTGTTACTTCTTTGATAAGAGCATCCCGACAGGTGTGAAGTGATATCTCATTTTATTTTTATTTTTATTTTTTTTTTAATTTTTTTCAACGTTTTTTATTTATTTTTGGGACAGAGAGAGACAGAGCATGAACGGGGGAGGGGCAGAGAGAGAGGGAGACACAGAATCGGAAACAGGCTCCAGGCTCTGAGCCGTCAGCCCAGAGCCTGACGCGGGGCTCGAACTCACGGACCGCGAGATCGTGACCTGGCTGAAGTCGGACGCTTAACCGACTGCGCCACCCAGGCGCCCCAGTGATATCTCACTTTAATGTCGATTTGCATTTCCTTGATTATTACCTACCATATGATCCAACAGTCCCAGTTCGGGGGTCTTTATCCAACGTAACTGAAATCAGGATCTTGAAGCAGTATTCGCAACGTGTTCATTGCGGCATTATTCACAGCAGCCTAGGCATAGAGACGATCTAAATGTCCACTGGCAGATGAAAGGGTGCAGAATGTGTGGTATATGCAATACAATGGAATAATATTCTGCGATATTAAAAAGAAGAAACTTCTGCCACATACAACAAGATGAATGAACCGTGAGGACGTTATGCTGAGTGAAATAAGCCAGTCATGGGAAAGCAAATTTTACGTGCTTCCACTTATCTGAGGGATCTCAAACAGTCAAAATCATAGCATCAAAGAGTGGAATGGTGGCCATCAGGGACTGGCGGGAAGGGAAAAGGAGGAGTTGCTAATTAACATGCATAAGGTTTTAGTTAAGGAAGATGAATAGGTTCTCGAGGACTACTGTGCAACATTGTACTTGTAATCAAAGTACTATACCATACACTTAAAAATTTATTAAGAGGGTCGCTCGTGTTAAGTGTCGTAACAACAATAAAATAAAGAAAAACGCTTGTGTAACGTATAAAGCAGTCTAAATATTGTAAAATGACAACAACGGATCTCGGAGGCAGAAGAGAATGGTTGTTAAAAGTCAGAAAGTCCCGGATATAAATCCCGACTTTAACTATAGACAGTCATGTGGCCTTGGGAAAATTATTGAACTATAGCATGGCTCGGCTCTTCCATCTATAATACGGCAATAATACCTTCCTAACCAGGACTGTATTAAGGATTAACACACGTAGCATATTGCCTGGCATATCACGGCACTCAGTAAATGGTATATCTATTATTTCAGGTATCATTATATGGTGCCCGGGATGAAGGAGGAATGAGGTTGGCTGTGCTCTGTTAATTGTCGAGGGACACCTGAAGAATCACATCCAGTTTGGGGTACCCTAATTTAGGAGATTTATAGGAATGTGTTCGAAGGCACGAGGTGGCACATAGTTACCGGGACTGTGAGTGCCTGGTAAGTACAATCGAATGCATTTTGCAGGTGTTGAGAGAGTTTTTTTTCGTGAGAAGTGAAACCAGAAGACAATATCAAGCTAACCCAAAGTGCAAATATAAGAAAGCTATTTTGGTTTTTAGCTCCACAAGGCAAGCTTCACTTCGATTGAACATAAGACTTGGACACTTTCTATGATTAGAAGATTATGCATTTCCTGGAGCGGGAGGCAGTCCCTTTACCCTTCGTTGCGTTCAAGCCCCATGGTCAGGGTCTTTGTGGAGGGGACTCCTTCCTAAGGTCAGAGGTTACGTACGGGAACTAAGACCTCTAAACCCCTCTGGAATGTTAGCATTGCTAGGTGAGAGTGATGGCAGCGTTCCCAGTGTCCTCCTGAGCATCCCGATATGCCAGGTGAGTGTACCTAGAGATGGGTGGGGTTGCCAATGACTTCCAGCTCCAGCCCTGGGAAATGATTTGTGTTCCCATCTAGTTCAGTGCATCTGTCTTTTCTCCCAGGGCATCAGCAAAGTGCCTGCATATTGGGCTCATCAGTCTTTCTTGAACTACAGAATTAGGGGGTTGCATTTGGCTAATGAACCTCTTCAGAAAAACATACTTCTTCAAATTAGGTTCTAATTGTGTTGGGAAGCGGCAATTGCCTGTAAACTGTTAATATTTCTGGAAGTTGCACCCACCTGAGTGATTTGAGAGCCAACAGCCTTGGGAAGGGCTGGACCGATAGGCTTCTGGACTGTCCCCCACGTGTTCGACTTCCCCTGCTCTCCACCTTCAACCTCCCCGAAAGGATCTGCTGAGTCTGAGCCTTGGGAAGCTCTATGTGTCTCATCAAAAGGGGACGCGGATGGAGTTTTCATATCAGAAGATCTTGCAATCAAATGGGATTTGGGTTAGGAATCCAGGGTACTTGGATTCTCAAGACGGGTGTAGACCGAGGAAACGTGTATAGTCCCACCCTCATTTAATCAATTAATCCGTTTGGTAATACCCCGGTGACGTGGCCTTAAACTCCTCCTGAAACATTTCCCAAACTGGGCAACTCAACGCTGTCAGATATCTCATTCTGTTTTTGTACAGCTCTGGGAGCTAGAAAGGTCTTAGTGAGGCCACCTCAGTATGAACTGCTTAGCTCCTTTGGGGAATAATACTGACCAGGATGATTATAACAGTCTGCATTTACTGAACACTTACTACCAACTAAACATTCTAGTAAGGACATTTTCTGGTTTAATCCTGATTATCATGCTATCGGATAAATGTCATGCATCCTATTTTATGGAGTAAGAAACTGAGGCCAAGGGGGTTTTTGTGATTTGCCCAAGACTCAGAGGTGAGTTTCAAGCCCAGATACATAGCATTGAAAAAGCCTGTCCTCCGAACCTCTTCCTTATACTCTAAATGCGGGTCTGTGTGTCCTCTCCTGAATGGGCCCTCTTTAAAGTCTCCCATCCCTGAAAGAGACTAGATCTTAGATGTGCATTTCATCTCAAACTTCTCTCCAATCAGTGTGGTTATCACTGGCCCAGAGCAGAGGTTTTCAAGCTCTGCTCTGGAAAACTGCATTTGGATGAGGTGCCCCTGTGGGGGCTGAGAGGGGCTGGGCTCACACAACTCTACGATCCCGTGTTTGCACCTATTTCTTTTTTACTTTTAAAGTTTATTTATTTATTTTTGAAAGAGAGAGAGAGGAGGAGTGCATGCACTCGAGCACACAAGCAGGGGAGGAGCAGACAAAGGGGGGAGGGGGAGGGAGAGAGAGGGAGGGGCAGAGGGAGAGAGAGAGAATCTCAAGCAGGATCCACACTGTCAGTGCAGAGCCTGATGTGGGGCTCACACACTCAGGAACCCTGAGATCATGACCTGAGCTGAAATCAAGGGTTGGATGCTTAACCGGCCGAGCCACCAGGGTGCCCATGCACCTTTTTTTTTTATCCACTGGACTTCTGCGTACGATCTCAGTTGGAGAAAAGTTCCATGGCTCATCAAAGTTCAAAAACTACTTCAGCAGACCGGAATATGGATACAGAATCTAAATATTAATGGGATATTTTAGGCCAATCCCTATATTATAGTACCTGCCCACCCTCGGATCCAGCTCTGAAAAGAGCCATGAACAAATGCCCGTTTCATAAAGGAGGGACTTACGTGTTCATCAGGCAGCAAAGCTTCCTAAGCATCTTCTTCAGCTACTCTGACTCTGGAGAGAGTATTTCCTTCAAATACAAATACACACCCCCAACGCTCACAGACACGGCTGTCTTCCTCACCCTGCGTCTTCCTATGCTGGCATGCACTCCTTTGTTTCTCCCCCACCCCTGACCCCACCTTGACTCCCACCCTCAGGAGCTTGACATCTGCATTAATCATAGCTTTTCTTTTGCTGTATTCTTGACGGTTTGACATTTGGGGGCTTGCTGACTCTGAAAGGACTGCCTTCCATTCTCGCAGAGAGTGAAGGACGCATGTCTGTCGTACGTAGGCCACCCAATGCAGGGCCTACACGCTGACCGCCATCTCTGTCGGGCTTTGACACTCTGCGTCACTATTCTCCTGCCCTAATCATCCCAGCCCCAGGTGCCAGATAGTCAGGGACAGCCCCTCTGTCTCAGACGTCACTGAAATTATTTAAGTTGGACAACCCTAAGCTTGGGTGCCCTGCCTCACTTGTTCCTTCCCATGGAAACCTCAGCTGAGGCTCCTGTCCATGTTTCCCCACCCCCATTTGCGTTCGAACTGACCCTGACGCTTCCCCAGGGAGCCCCCTTGAAGTAGGGGGTTTGTGTGCACAACAAACTTCTCAACGGCAACCTCCTCCCGATCCGTTAACCTCGCTGAACGTGAATAATAATACAACCTGTGTTTTATAGGAACTCTCCTTTCTCAGAGTGTAGCCGCCTGTTCTCTGCTTCTGCAATCTGCTTTTGAATAGTTATTAACCCAACACAACCAGATCTGCTTCTCAAGTTTCTTCCTTCTAGGAGAAGGGCAGGTACAGGTGGATTCTGAATAAACACCTTTTTCCCCCAACTAAAGACATAAACACATGCATACACACACAAGGACATGTCCTACCCCTGTCCCTTCCTGACTTGTCCCGGCTCTTAGCCTCCGCCCCAACCCTGGGACCTTCACGTCCCTCCCGTATCTACTGGCCGGCATGGCTTCCTGAACTTCACCCTCTTGTTTTCTCCTTAAATATGGCTTTACACATGTCCCTCTTGGCCTGAGCTGCTTCAACTGTTCTGAGAAATGGTCCCAAGGCCACTGCTTCTCCCTACGTATCCCTTACCTTTCCTCCTCACGTGACCTTTACCCCAGGCCTGATCGCAACGGCTGATGACTTCCTGATAGCTTTCTGCCTCCATACCAGGTTGGGCATTCCGTGAGGCTGGGGCCCACCCAGCACCGGCTTATGGGGAGCTCACAACAAATATTTCTTGGTTGAATGAATGAAGGAATGAATGGATGGTTGAATCTGACCTGTGCTTTCTGTTCTTTGCCCCTCCCTTTCTTCCCAGGAGCCATCAGACGTGTGTGCATGTGCACACACACACACACACACACACGCACACTCCTTTACCTTAAAATGATGCCTCTGTTTACCTCTTGGCAAATACACACTGAACAGCCCCAAGGAAACCATTCAATTTCTTATATATGATTTATAGGCACTATATCTTGAACTGAGTAGTAAAGAGCTTAATTTTTTTAATACATGAGAAAGATCTGAAATTGTGAATTTGGATTCAGGGAGAGGGAAAGAGAAAGGGGCAGGAAAAAAAAGAAGAGAGAGAATGAATGAGTGAAAAAAACTTTGAAGGAAGGGAGAGTGGAGAGAGAGAAAGAAGGGAGGAGGGAGGGAGAGAAAAATCAGTTGGCAGATGTCTCCTGCCAGGACGGCTCTCTTGTCTGGTTCACTCCAGGAGGGTGGGATATGGGACCCCATTGCCCCAACCTTAACTTATTTCCTTATGAACACGATGGTCAAGTTATTCCTGGATCACTGTCAACCCGTAGGGATACTCGCCCACGACTGTTATTTGGATACAAATTGCTAGAAACACCCAGAGTTGGAAGGTGTCGCTCGAGCCCCTTTGGGAGCCATTCAGATGGGAATCATTCTGTGGGCTGTGTCCCCAGCCCGTGGCTTGTTCTCCGAACTCTAGGACAGGTGCAGGCCTGGCGCCCGTATCGCCTTCCACTTCTTTGTCTCCGTCTAAAGAAACATGACAGACAGGAACAAGCTCTAGATGAAAATGATCAGTGGGACCTATGTAAGCTCCAGGAAGCAGATAGCACCGGAACAATAGGTTTGGGTGTGCCACGTTGGGGGGTGGGAGGGCTCTTCCCTTCAGGAGAATTAGGAGACATTCCGGGCCCTTCTCCCTACCTCTGCTGCTCATGCATCCAGAGACTTCACCGGAACACCACCGGTAATTGCCGCCTCCATCGAGATGTCGTTGGCTCCAGTTTAGAGGGGATAAGGACATGTGGCCTGTCTGCCGACTTGAACGGCGATGTCCCTCCCTGTCTCTTTCTGACCCCTGTTTACCTCTTCCTTCCCTCGGTCCCTGCTCCACTTTGTCGTAATTTCAGCCACAGGGGGAGGGAACAAAAAAAGTCAGATACGGAGATATCACTGGAGCAAATGGCGTTTACCGTTAATGTGGCGGCAAATGGCCTCCTCCCTGACTCATCGTGTTTTAACTCTGCCCTCTGTTCCCGTCCACGTCCACTGCTCACCAGCTGTGTGTCCCTGAGTTCACAATCCCCAGCCTCAGTCTTCTCGTCTGCAAAATGGTGCTGGTGAGGCTATTGCGAGATAGCGTGAAGCACCATTTAATGTTCACTATGATTATGGTTACCTTGTGTTGGGATGCCTGCAGTTGCCCACTCTGTATGTTTTTTGCTCTTCCTTTCCAATACCGGCCTCCCGATATCCTCTCACGTCGGGTTCCCCCGGGATCAAATCCTCTCAAAAAAAGTTTCCAGGGGCGCCTGGGTGGCTCAGGTGGTTGAGCGTCAGACTCTTGACTTCGGCTCAGGTCATGATTCCGGGGTCGTGGGATCAAACTTCACATCGGGCTTCCTGCTGAGCCTGGAGATTGCTTGCAATTCTCTCTGTCTCTCCCTCTGCCCCTCTCCCCCATTCCTACTCTCTCTCAAATAAAAATTTAAAAAAAAAATGTTTCTGAAAGCAGTCATTTCCATGTGAACATCGTTCCGTCTGTCTGCCCCTGGCTTCCCCAGTTCTAGACCACTTTCCACCACGCCAGCCAGATTATCTGTCTGAAACACACGCCTGATCCCTCCACCCCCCCCCCGCCCCCGCCCCGCCACGGTAGTCTCCACTGGCCAGATCTCCATACTTAACACAGTCAGATGAACGTGCTCCAGGCACTGTCGTAGGTGATGAAACTGTAGCATTAAGTGAGACGAGAGAGGTCCCTCCTTCAAGAAGAAGAGACAAAAAAGAAAAGAAGGGTGAACAGAGAAGATGACCTTAGTTAGTGACAAGTCAGAGGAGGGCAGTAAAACCAGGGAGAAGGCCAGAGTAATGAGGGTCAGCAGCACAGGATAGTTGAGCTTCACCCAAGCAGGGGAAGGAAGCAGCTGCATGCAGCCTGGGGATGGGAGGCTTAACAGGACGAGAAAGTAGCAATTACAGAGGCCGGACAGACAACGCGCTGGGCTCAGCAGAGCTGCAGAAAGGGGGCTGGGGTGGTGGGAAAGGGGAGGATGGCCGGAGGTGCAGGGACTAAGGAAGGCAGGACCCTGTAGACCATCTAGCAAGGTCCTCAGCTGTATCCTGAGTGCAAAGGGAAGCTTTTGCAGGGTGTAAAGCCGGGGAATGACATGATCAGTTTCCCCTTTTAAAAAGATCCCTCTGGCCGCACTGTGGAGAACGGAATTTTTGTGGCTGAAACTCCATTATTGACATTCAGCGCCCTTCGCTTGTTGGGCCCAACTTAAACTTTCGGCCACATTGTCCATCACTGCCACACGTCCCGGGATCTTGGCATGCTCCGCTGTTTATCGTTCCTAAATTCCACGTCCTTGCACACTTTTAATTCAGCCATTGGTGTTCTTTCTTCTGGCAACGCCCTCCCTGCTGGTACAGGTGGCTTCGTACCTCTGGACGTCCACGCTGCACGCTGGGACGTGGAACCAGCAGTTAATCAAGCAACAGATATTTAGCGATCGTCCACTGTGTGCCTGGCGCTGTGCCGGGCTCGTAGGATTCAGGGAGAATGAGACAGACACAGTCCTATCTTCACGGAGCTCATGTTCTGAAGAGTGCGTGAAAGTATTCAGGAAACATGGAATGTGCTAGAAAGCCTGTACCTGGAAAGATAACCAACCCAGTGCTGGCAGCACTCATCTTGGAAGCAAAGAATCACAGATTTACGGTCTCATGGAATCTGTAGCTTATAGAATCAAATCCTACCAGGAGAAAAGAAAACTTCAGGAATCGGAAATGAATATTTATCAAGTCTCTGGAGGAGGGGGTGGCTGTATAAGCTTAGAAGTGATAGAAGATACCACAAAGGAAAAGACATAAAGCAAACTGGAAAAATACCCACAGCAAATACGACAAAGGATTACTATCTTTATTATGTAAAGAGCGCATGCAAATCAATTAAAGTCACTAAGACCCCAGCAGATAAGTGAGCAGAGGGCAGAAAGAGACAATTCTCAAAAGAGGGAAATACATACAACTGGTTAACAAACACAAGAAAAACATGTTCATTCCCTCTAATAATCACAGAAACGCTTATTAAAACCATGAGATAACATTTTTCGCCTATTGAATTAACAAAGTTTAAACAGAAACAAAAAGAGGACAGCCAGTGCTTTCGAGAATGGGCTGACAGAGGCTCTCCACCATTGCTGGGAGACGCATAAACCAGGGCAAGCGTTTTTGGAAAAACAATTTGGCAGTGTGCGTGAAGACTCTTAAAATATGGTTTAATTTTAGTAATTTAATTTCTCAGATTTTTTTTTTCCTAAAGAAAGTTTCCGAAAATAGAGAAAGGATCTATGCATGAAGATTCTTTTTTTCCTGGAGCATTATTTATAGTAGCCAAAGGGTGGGGGGTGGATAAGAACGAAATAGAAAATCAGAGAGGTACAGATAGCCATATAAGGAAACATTCTGTGGCCATTTAAAAAGATGTTTATGAAATGCTAAAGTTAAGTGAAGAAGGAGGACAGAAAAAGAAATTCTGCGTTCAGTATGATTGTGCTTATAGGGAGAATGTCATAGGCACATAGACTTAAAGATTCCCACATTGTTAGAGAGAGCAGAGCAGGCCTGGGGGTGTTGGTCTGGGTCCAGGGACGTGAACTTCGCCACCCAGCTCATACCTCCTCGACGGTTAGAGAATTGGCAGAAGAAACACAGAGCCGTCCCCGGCGTCCCTGGGGGGACTGGATTGGGCTCCCCAACTTCTGAGTGAGCACCGGCATGATTCTGAGAAATCAGGCTAGTGTTCATTTTGCAAAGGAGAAAACTGAGATCGGGAACCGTTTGGTACCTTCCTCCAGGTTGCACCCATCTGTGGGAGAGCTGGTACTAGAATTCAAAGCAGTACAGCCTTCTACCTCAATATGCCTCTGGATGGTGGATCAGTATTTGCGTGTATTTGCAGGAGTGTGTGTGTGTGTGCGTGTGTGCGTGTGTGTGTTTATCCATGCACTTGCTGTGGATCTGCCCGCCTTTGTGTATGTTCAGAGGGCTAAGCAGCCAACCATTGGGGTTCGCCTCGACTGTCCCGGTTTTCTTACTCCAATCAGGCAGCGACGGCTGGTCCCCCGTGAACGCTTGTGGGTTCCACCCTGTTTGGTGAGCACAGGCTTTGTGGGCATGCTATGCATCTCTCGGTTTGTCTTGGTTTTTCTGCTGCAAACTGGCTGCCGTTTCGGCTCCCGCCACTGGGCTTCCCAGCATCTCTAGCCCTAGGCCATTCGCTTCCAGTTTGGTGGGCTTGGCTGAGGGAGGAGGGGGCGCGGTGCAGGCAGCCACCACGGCACCGGTCAGCTGGCTTCTTGGACGCCGATGGACGCCCCTCTCCTGTGATCCCCCTGCCTCACTCAGCCCACGAGTAGATCTGTTTGCTTTCATCGCGCCGACAGGCACACGCCTCCTGCCTCTTGCGGCTTAATTAGCTCTAATGGGGGTGGAGACTGTCCTTGGACGGCTTCCCGCAGCTGCCCTCTGCTGGCCAGTAGCCGCATAGGCGGCCGACACCGGCGACCCAGAAGCTGTGGTTTCTGCCTCAGAGACTCTGCCGACCGGTGGTGGCAGGTATTTCCCAGAGCGACCCTGACATGGAGAAGGCAGTTATGACAAAAGACCTTTGTGCCGGTCCTGGCCACTCAGCAGCCCCAATCTCCCCCTCCAAGAAGTAACGTGTGCAAAAGTGACTTCCCTGTGTCCACTGGGAAGATGGCTTGTTTGTTGAAAGCACGATTCTAACCTTTGTGACCCTGAGCAAGCAGCTGCGCTTCTCTGGGTCTTGACTTACTCACCTGTAAAATGGGCACACGATGGCGTCTGTCATGAGGTTCCTGAGTGCCACCCGGGGATCTTGATAAATGATGACGGTTGTCATTGATAAAGATACTATTGTCTTTGCAAAGGGAGCTAGCACTGGTTAAGTCTTCCCTGGAGTGAAAGGAAACATTGTGTGGATCAAATGCTTTCTGAGCTGGGTCTGGACGCATTGCTAGGATTTGACAAACACCGTTTTATTGTTGTTATTGTTATTGCTATTATTACAATGTGCCGAGTGTTGTCCAAGAGATGAGAAGGGTACAGAAATGAATAATTCACCGGGCCCAAGTCAGAGTAAGTGCACTACATTTGAAATCAAATAGAGAATTCTTATATTCAATTGCAGCATGTTTTAAAAATAATAATGACCATAATAACACAATCTCACGTTTGTCTAGCATTTTTCAAGTTTCGGAGTCCTTTTCCAGGCCCCTCAGAGAGATAATGGATGTGAGCACTTTAGGAAATAGACAGCTTTCTGCAAAATTAAGGTGATTTGTATTGAGGGGCGAAGTTTGTCTATATCCTTCATTGACTAAACAAATCGTTTGTTTGCTCCTGTTAGATTGATAAAGACGAGCCCAGAACTGTAGGATCGTGGACCCTCGGAGCCAGGCAAGACTTTTATCTGTCCCTCTCTTCATCCACTGCTGTCTGCAGAACGCTTGTCAGGAAGGAATCCATATTGCCTGTTTGATTGCTTCTGGGGATGGAGCGCTCACTTCCACTCTGCGTGGAAGTTCATCCGTCATCGGATAAGCAGATAACGGTGAGTGTTCTGCCTCTCTTTCCCGCTTGCCGCTTAAATCTCGACAACCAGTTATGTTCGTTTCTCCCCCTAAATCTCTCTCAGCGTCTTCATTATTCCTGCCTCTGCACACACATCACTTCCATTGCAATTACAGTGATGCTCTATTTGGACTGTCGGCTTAACCTACCCCCCGCCCTTCCCTCCCAATCCATTCTGCACATTGCTTTGTCACATGCAAATCTGATGTTGCATTCCCTGCCTGGAGAAATGCAGCTTCCTGAGCAAGGCCTGTGATCTCCTTTACGCCCAGCCTCTGGCCTTCTCCTGGAGCAGGGGTTGGCAAACTACAGCCTACAGGCCAAATGTAGCCCGCAGCCTGGGTGTGCTGTGAGCAAAGGATTTTTTTTTTTTTTTTTTGCATTTTTTGCATTTTTAAATGTAAAATGTGAAACAGACTGTTAGCTTTTTGGCTGCTCGAGGAGTTGAGGGCTTCATCTCTTGGACTTCAAAGCCTAAAATACTTAGCATCTGACCCTTTACTGAAAAAGTTTGGGGACCCCTCCTCTGGAGGGTCAGCTCCCAGCTTGCCAGCCACCTGGGGTAACTCACCAGGCTCGAAGCGTCATATGGTTGACACAGCTCTGTATCTGGCTATCCTGTGCTTCCCTGCCTGTCCCTCTGGGATGCTCCTGCTCACCTTTTTAATGTCGATGTGGATGCCGCTAGCCGAGTGCCGGAGACTGATGATGGGCCACGCGGTTTAAAGCACTTTACGTGGATTAACTCACTTGAGCCACACAAAGTCTATGACGGACTCACTATCATTATTCCCATTTTACAGAGGAGGAAACTGACGTGCCAGAGATCAGTTCGCTTGCCCCAAGTTATGGTGGCCAGTTGATTAAAGTCACCGCTCTGGCGTCCACAGGCAAGACCTCTCAGGACTCCTGGAGGTAACCTGCTCTTCTCTCTGCTCAGATAATTTAGTGCCCACCTGGATGATAACACATCCCCCAGAAGGTCGCCACTCTTTGTGCCAGTGGCCACCTGCCTACCTGAATAGTGACCTGCTGGAAGCCTGGGGTCATATATTTTGCAGTTTTTATTTCTTCCCCAGTACACATTCCTGGACCCGGCTCACTATTGTTGCTGAAAACAATACCCCAGAGAACCGGATGGCGGGGTTCACTGTATCAGAGGCACATCGACATTGGGGGGCCCCGCCAAGCTCCAGCTCTAAGGGGACGTGCCATGGACTCAAGAGGCAAGGAGTGAGTGAAGACCCTGGAATTTGAAACTCTTGCTTTAAGGCTTTATTGATGAAGCGATGGGGATGGGACAGGTTCTTCTGGGGTCAGACTCCCTGAAGAAGTCTAGAGGTGTAAGCCAGGAAGGGCAAGGATATGAGCTTCTCTAAAGATGGCAAAAAGAAACACACCTCCAGATAGGGGTCTTTTAAGCTTCCTATATAATAAATAGCTCTAAAAAGTGTGAAATGCTGTTTAATGGTAGGGAAAAGGCATTCTTGACGCTCTTAGGTTTAAGAGTGAGGGCTAAGTGAGAGGGAGGTGGATATGAAGGCTCTGGTAGAAAGTCTTTATCTCTGGTTTATTACACTGGGTTCTCAAAAGTCTCCCTTGCTCTCAGTCTTGGGGTTTCAGGATGAGAGTGAGGTAGACATTTCAGCCCACCCTGGAGAGCCACAGCTGCTTAAGGCATGGGGAAGCCTCAAGCATCACCCAGTGTGACCCGATGGAGGGAAATCTTAGGCCAGAAGCTACCTGACCCAAGAAGAGAGTAATTCACTAGAAAGACACGGGGACGTCTTGTAAGCTCTGAATGACGGGTATAGCTAGGTCACAGGTGCTCCACACAGCCAGATGTGCAGCTCTCTTGTGTCTCTCATTTCTGAGCATCACTTCCATCCTCTTCTACTGGCTTCCTCCATGAGGCACAGAACACGGAGCCTCATGGTTGTTATCACTCGTGTTCCATGACTACCACTGTGGAAAGACTCAGTCTCTTCCTTTAGTTCTAGTGTGAACACCCAGGGGGATTTCTGACTGGCCTGGCTTACATGCAGGAGTTACCCCTGGGACAATTTTCTGTGGCTGGGGGCCAGGGCAACCCAACACGGGCATTGCCGCCAGGGTCCCACCACAGTGTACTAAGGAAACCCCCCAACTTGGGGGGTGGTTTTGTGAGCTGGGTGGCTGCTTCTGTTGGTATCCACCTCAGAAGATGAGAAGTAGGGACCTGCGAGGCTCTTACATAGCCTCCACCGGAAATCTCATCTTTCCAAAGAAGCTGGCATTAAAGAACACTGTTTTGAGTCTTGGGTCTTCCTTCTAGGAAGCGAAGTAGGCAAGGCCTCCTACATGCTAGCTGTTTTATATTTAATCTTCAAGGCAAACGTATGAAGAGGTAATATTTACTTCTATCTTACACACGAGGAAACAGAGGCTCGGGGAGTTTCAATAATCTACCCGAGGATGCTCGGCTGGTAAAGAGCTAGCCTGGGAGGGACATCTGGGTCTCTTGATACGCCAAGCCCCTGTCCCTCTCTTTAAACAACTTTACGTCTTCCACTAACCAGAAAGTTGTTTTCTCCTTTGGGGGATTGGTTTTTCCTCGTTGATGGGAAGTGATCCTTTCTAATTTAAAAATCCAGCTTTTCTATTTAATTTTCACACGTTTGCCTGTTTTTTTCCCAGCCTCGACAGACAGACGCGTCTCCAACCCTGTGACAACTGACACCCCCCGTGGTTACGGAGGAAAGTGACTCTTTACCTGTGAGTTTCCGGGCAGTAAGGTAGCAGGTTAGTCTCTTACTCCAACAAGATAAAACCCAGGGTCTGAAGACCAGGCTGGTGGCCAAGCTTTCGGGTTAACTTCCTGTGTGGACTTCGGCGAGATGCTCCTCTTCTGATCCTTGCTTTGCGCATCTGTAAAAGAGAGCTACCACTTGTGCGCCAGAGACCCAGCGGGTACGTGGTGGGGCTACGGGAGGAATCGCTCTAAAGCCATTTCTTGTAGGTAGATTTTCAGTTTTCTGAGCTTCCCTTACCCATGCCACTCCAGGCGCTCAGTTTTCTCATCTGTAGAATGTTGCGTGTTGGACAAAACGCGTTGCCTCCCTCTGGCTCTCAAATTCTGAGCCTCTGGTTTCCATGCTTATGAAAACGGGTGCGGGACCCTCGCCTCGCCCAGCCCCACCCCTCCGCTTACCCCCGCAGAGATTCCTGTCCTTGTGCAGCCACCTCCCCTGCCCCCCTCTGTCCCCATCAGGCCAGTGACTCGCTCACCCCCCAGGGCTCCCAAAGATGACTCCCAGCAGTAGGCTTTCTCCTCCCGGCTCTTAAGGTGGCCACACACTGGGCTAAAAAAGCTGCTTACCAGCACGGGAAAGGATGACATTTAGAGTATCACATCTTTTTTTTTTTTTTTTTTAAGACTTGCTTTAAAGGGAAGCTGATATGGGAATGTGTTCAGAAGATGTCCCTCCAATTTGGTGCTTGGGGGCTCCGTGAAGGTGGGGGCGCAGGAAGAGAAGTTCTTCTGTGTTCCCTCGGGTGCTTCCTAAGGGGCTGAAAGATCAGTGCTGTTGTTCTCGCTTCCCGAGCCCCTTGGAAGTTATTTGGTTCCACCGGGAGTTGGCCACATTCACGGTGGCAAGGCTCTACAGCACCGGGCGTGAAGTTAAGTTTGATTGGCTGTGTGACCTTGGGGGAATCATCTCACTTCTCAGAGCTTTGGTTTCCTCCTCTGTAGGGTATTAGCATAATACCTGTGCTCACTCAGCCACTCGGTAACAACGGCCAGAGCCAGTGTCTCTGAATGCGTCCTATATACTAGGCACTAAGAAGATTGCCATGCACCCTTCTCACTTAATCCTCATAATAGTCCATGCATTGAAATGCTGTCCTTCTTGCTATTTTGCAGACGAGACAAATACAGTTCAGAGGAGTGAAATAACTTGCCGGGTCTGGAGGATGACACCCCCTGGAATTCCAACCCAGTCCTGTGTGACTCCAGAGTCTGTGCCCTTAGCCTTCTGCTACGCAGCTGGGCTAGACTATGTAGATGGTGCTCTGGTTACCTACCTGTCGATAGGTACCACGCCACCCCAAAACTTAGTAACGTAGAACAACTGCCATAGTATTATGCTTGTGGGTTCTGTGGGGAAGGGAGGTTGGGCAGGACACAGTACGGATGCTTTGTCTCTGCTTTACAATGTCTGGAGCCTCAGCTGGGAAGTTTCAAGAAGTCTGAAGGCCTGTCTGGCCCCTGGGTTGGGGTGACTCAAAGACTGGGCTCATATCGAAACTGCTAACCAGAATGCCCACATTCAACTCTCCATGCAGACTGGGCACCCTTACAGCGGGGTGACCTCCAGGCATTTGGATTGCTTACGTTTTGGCACAGGGGCTCCAAGAACGAATGTTCTTGTAAAACATTGGAAGCCCAGTGGCCCTTCATGATCTAGTCTTAAGAATCACGTGGCAACACTTCTTCCTATGATGGGGTCAAAGCAGTCATAAGCTACTCAGATTCAGCAGGTGGGCACATAGGTCCACCTCTCAGTGGACTGAGCTGTGAAGATTTCTGCAGCCATGCTCTAAAACCACCATTATGGGATCAGCCGTGATCTCTGCTGGGGCATCTGGTTAGACTGATAAAGACTGAAGAACCTGATGGGATCAGGGCCAAAGGGCACTCATTAGCTCTACCGTTGGCCTCAACATGAGCTTCCCAAGAGCCCAAAGTACAGTGGCCAAAGTGGCCGAGAAAGCTCCCCTTGATCTGAGTCAGCACTGTCTTTTGAGACGCCCTAATCCAGCGTATCCTGTAATGGCACAGAGGCTTCCGGGCCGCGGTGATGGGCGAAGTTGATCAGGGAGCAGATTATGGTCATTTAATCTTGTTTCCTGATGATGGAGAGCATGGGCTTTGGGATCAGACACGGGTCCAAACACAAGCTTGACCGTTTCCCAACCCTGGGAACCTGAGCAAATAACCTGACCCTTCTGAGTGTTGGTTCACTCTCATGTGAAACAGGGTCCTACAAATCGTACCTCCCTCCCCAGGACTTTTGTGAGAAGTCAGTGAGAAAGTGCTAACATGGCCCTTGGATCCTAGGAAGACTTCTAAGTGTTAGTGATAATTATTCGTCATTCAACCCCTCATTACACATGTTTTTATTGAGCACTTGCTATGTGACAACCACTGTTCTAAGTGTTTATTGTTTGTATTGTTGTTGCTCTGGTCATCATCAGCAGGTGTGGTCTACCTGCTTGAAAGGGCTCTTCAGATGGAAACTGAGAGTCCCGGGGAAGGATTGAGCCGCCAGGGAAACAGACGAAGAAGGCTGGGGTTCCGGAACCCCAGAGCAAAAACCAGTTGTGTCAACTGGGTAATCCGCAGCGATAGGGAAATCCCTAAAT
This sequence comes from Neofelis nebulosa, assembly GCF_028018385.1. Lineage (NCBI taxonomy): Eukaryota > Metazoa > Chordata > Mammalia > Carnivora > Felidae > Neofelis > Neofelis nebulosa. The sequence continues at coordinate 15,801,194 of NC_080793.1, forward strand.
TCCATTTGGGCCCATGGGTCCCAAGAGTCTCCTTGAAAATGCCAGCAAGAGCATTCCCCATTTCTGGGGTGAATGTGCCTAATCAGGCCAGGCTTGGGTGAGAGGTTAGCGGGTCCCTGCAGTGATCATTGTCAGAGCCTAAGGTGCAGGAGCAGGGGAGGGGGGAAGCAGGGGCCGCACTCTCCTCCCCAGAGCTGTGAGCCTCAGACGAGACAAAGGGTGAGAGGGTGCTTTGCACACGGGGAAGGTGTGACAACATAAGGGGTGATGTAGATGATGCACCCACACACAGCCGTGCTGTCTGCAGTTTTCCCCATTCCTCACTGTCATGTGTAAGGAAAAGAGCGCGCCCTGAAGTTAGACTCTGCTTCTTACTGGCTGGGATAAGTTTAACAAATTCTCCTCTCGGCATCTCAGTCTTCCCATCTGCTGAACGGAAATAATGACCACAGTAACCGTCTTGACTGGTGTGAGTATTACATGAAATATCCGTGTGAAGATTTTGACACGAAGCAAGCCTGTGTTTTTCAAGGGGTCCAGGGTCTCCTGCATTGGAATCCCCCGTTTCAAATGCAACCCTTCCAGGGGCGCCTGGGTGGTGGAGCGTCTGACTCCTGATTTCGGCTCAGGTCATGATCCCAAGGTCGCAGGATTGAGCCCTGCTTTGGGCTCTGAGCTGAGCATGGAGACTGCTTGGGATTCTCTCTCTCTCTCTCTCTCTCTCTCTCTCTCTCTCTCTCTCTCTCTCCCCTTTCCTCCCACCCTCTGCCCTCTTCCCTCACTCATTCTCTTTCTCTTTCTCTAACATAAAATATAGACCCTACCTCTACTCCCATTAGAGTTTTGTCATCCCTTATTTTGCTCCATATTTCCCTACAGCTCTTATCACCTGATATACAGTATACTTCGTCCTTTCTTTCTTGTGTGTTTTCTCCACTTATTTTCCTATAAACACCATAAGAGTAGAGACTTTTTGCTGCTATGCCTCCAGCCCCTAGAACCGTGTTTGGTAAGTAGGAATAAAAGAACCCACGAATGAATGAATGAGGATCTCTGGAAGTGATGCCTCAAACTGCCTTTTCTTAAGTCATCCCAGAGGATTCTTATACACACTCAGGTTGGAGGACCACCACAGAAAGTACCTACTCAACACTGGTTGTCTTTCTCCCTCCTTTCTCCTTAAGCACCTTAAATTTGTTTAACTTGCTCAAAGAACCAGATTACCAAAATGAGATAACAGAGTGAGTAGCTCTAGGATGGATTGGATTATCTGATTAACCCACTAGCCGCCCCCCCCACCCCCACCCCTCTGTTGCAGACCTATACAGGACTTGGAGGGAGATAGCTCTGGTTTGGTGTATTTTCATGGCAGAAGGATAGGCATCTTTTAGGCATCGACCCCTCAAAATTGGGTGCCTATGGCTCAGGATCCTTGGAGACCCAGAGAAAGTAGCCTACCTAATGACCCCACCTTCTGCTCAGTTTGACCCAAGTCCTTGCTTGCTTGACCCCCATTGCATCAGACTTGGGAGGTGGCTTACCTTTGGACCAAATGGGGCATGGCCTCCACTCTAGCGGGATGGACTGGGGTTCAGCACTGGCCCTGCTTCCTGGGCTGATCGGGCTCTGGTTTGGGAGAGAACCCAGGATGGCTGACTGACCAACATCCAAAGGCCACGGAAAAAATAGGTGGAGGGTCGCGTCATCTATAATAACAGCATTGCATGGGGGTCCTCACGAGGATTTAAAGAAGATCAGAGAACTCCCATGGGCATACAGTAAGCCCTCGATGTTTTTTTAACTCCTTAAACCCCAAGTCATGTAAGGGAAAACAGGGCAATGTCAGATGGAGAAGGGTGGCTGTTGCTGGGAACATAACATACGGCTCCGGAGACAAGAGCCAAGGGGAGGGACGCACGCACTGGGGGAATTTTGGAGCCACTTGACTTAAGAAGCTCCAGCTAATCAATCCCTCTCGGCTCATCATGGGCCTTGCAATCAGGGCTCCCCCTGCTCACCTGCTGCTCTTCCCTTGGGGAAGCTGCCAGAGCCAATCATGGGGTATTGTTCTCCCAGCTCAGCTCCTTGGAGGAACACTCTGGACTTGGCCAGGAGACAGCAGGGGGACTCATGGAGTCTCAGGCCTGGGGTTTAGATCTGGACGGCCTAGTGCAATACCTTCAGTTCTCTCCTGAGAATAAGGAGGCGATGTGACTTGGCCAAGGTCACAGAGAAAGCCAGATCTAGAGAAAGGAGGAGATTCTTATATTCATTAATATTTACATTCAATCATTCAAGAGTATGTATTCATTGCATGTCATGAGTGCAGGGCCCTACGGGTAGCACAAGGCCACACTGCATTCCTAATTCAACTTCCTTTCCAATGCTTCATGCTTACTTCTCTGCAGACCAAAGACATTCCGGTGGTACCTTTATTCACACCTGGATGAGGGTCATGAAGGCGTTCCTGCCTGCCCCTATGTTCTCCCCAGCTCAGTCCTAGATTCTCAAGCCCTAGAAATTGCTTAGGACACCAGGAAATAGTGGATCCAATGGGAGTCCGTGGAATTTAGTTTATTTGAATTGACTTGAACTGAGTGAAATAGAATTACAAAACTAAATGGAAGTAATTGAATTGAAATATAGCAAATTGGATTGAATGGAGATTAATTGAAATGAAATCAATTGAGGATGTATGGAATCATGGTACTAGAAAAGGTTTGGACCTCACCTCCCTGAACTTGCTCATTGTACGGTGAGAGAGGTACCTCACTATACCATGTTTCCAGAACTAATGGAGAGTCTGAGGCGGGATGTCTGAAAAACGGGCCAGGAGCCAGTAGAAATCAGCTAGTGAAAAGGACTTTGGGGGGGAAAAATGATGTTGCCCAAGTCTGATAACCTCTCCACCTTCTAATGAATAACCAAGCTAGTCTTCTGAGCCTGGCTTTCCAAGGTATTTCCTGTCTAGGTTTGGGTGGGTGCATGAAGAAAGAGAAGCTGAAAGTCTCTGAGCCTAGTGGCAGAAAGAATGGCAGGGAAGTTCTTTGGGCTTGATTCCCTATGAAACTGAATTTATTTCGAGGAATAAAGATGTGATACTTGAAGCTGACCACCTTCCTTGACTTCCGAGTCACAAGATCCCTGTGCCCAAAAGTCCACCAGAAGTGCCCCTCCTCGGATAATGTTTTTAAAAAATTCTATTAAAATACACATGTGCTAGCTGGAGGAGATAGCGTATTTAATACCCACATATTAGTGTAATAACCTTGTTGTATCAACTGTCCAAAGCCAAAACGAAGGCTTGCATGGAGGGTGGAAAGAAGTGTGGTTTGCAGTAGGGAAGTTGGTTTGTATCATTGGCCAATGCTATTTTTAAAGATGGATGTAAATTGCTCTACCCAGGAATTGAAATAGGAAAGGCTCTATAATGAGGAGGCGTGATTCTTGGGATGAAAGAATTATATAATAATATCAGTCTGGTTTCCTAAAGAAAAGGCAAATGGTAGCCCACTGACCCCTTGTGCCGTTCTCTTCCCACAAATGGTCATAAATGATAATCAGCACTCAGTATAATAATTAAAGTAACTCACAAGCAATCTTTACAACAATGAAGGGAGTTAGTCAGGCCCTCTTTTTACAGGGGAGAAACTGAGCCCTGAGATCTTCAGCCATGCGCCTTGGGTCTTACGGTAAATCAGAGGCAGAAGGAGGATGAGAACCTCAATCTTGGCTCTCCAAATCCAGAGGTCTCTTAGGCATGTTATATGCTCATGACTCTAAGACTGATATCGATTTCCCTTAGTTGTCGTTGGTTGTGTGGGATAAGGGTGGCAGAAACCATGGGGTGGGCACCTCTGAAAGCCAAGGGTGGCTACAGTCCATTTCACAGACCTGAGCCTCGGTGGAGCAGCCTCTGGGGTGTGTAATCACCCTAATGAGCTGTGGCACTTGTCAAGGTATGTGGTCTGGATGCGTGTTGCTGTAATATGGAGATAATTGGCCCTGCCACAGGAACAGTGAGCCGGCCGACAGGCTCTTAGCAGACCCCAGGCTGGGCAAAATGACACACACACTGAGGGATGTCGCCAGCTACCCCAGCTCCGAGTTTCTTTAATGTTTGCGATCACAGTCATCTCTTACCACTAAGCACCAAGACCAGAAGCAAGGGCTCTGTAGGAGTAGATGGGTGGGGTGTTGATGGCACATTTCGGCACCAGCGTGGGTCCTTACTCCACTCGCGAGGGTTTCAGATGAAACTGAACTGAACTCAGGAAGACTCACAAAGGAGAATTGCAGTGACTTAACTCAGACACACACATCTCCAATCTTCACCCATAGTAAGGACCATCTCAGGACTTGGCCGGACCCTGAGCTCCATGTACAATCCATGGGAGGAGCCTTGGGCAAGTAACTAAGTGGCTTCCATTACTATGGCATAATTCCAGTTTCCATTTTTACTCCAGTTCCAGTAACTTGGGTGTTTTTATGTTCCCTTAGGATCAAGTTTGCATACGTGTTTCTGCCGTAATCATCACTCAGTTCACAAATATGGAATGGGCACGGTTTGCGTGATAGGCACTGTTCTAAATCCTCGGAATATAGGCATACAGATGGCAGACAATGTCTGCATGGTGATCATGTTCCATGGGGAGACAAATAAACGAAAAACCAAATGTACGCTGTAACATCAGGAATTGTATGTCTTATGAAGACAAATAAATGAAGCAAAAGCATCAAAGATATTCATCTAATTGAGTGGGGCGGGGTGAGGCGGTCAGGGAATGCCTCTCTGAAGATGTAGCATTTGAGCAGTCTTGTCTGGTGGACAAATGAGTGTCTGGGAGCAAGTGTTCCAGGTACAGGGGGCCAAGGGCAAAGGCACGGATGTGGGGACAAACCCGGACTGTTGAGGCATCATTAGCAGGCCAGCAAAGCTTCAGTGAAATGAGGGTAGAGGAGAGCTCTAGGAAATGAAGTCAGGTAGGGAGTCTGACCCACTTCCTTACTATTAGTTTGACCAGAGCACCTTGAAGATCACGGCAAGCTGGTTGGAGTTCTCTGTCCTGCCTGTGTTCTGCCAGAATGGTCTGATGTTAGTGACATCTGCTTGGAGTCCAAGATGGCTCCCTCCATGCTCCTGCCTGGTGATCCCAGAGGCGGCTGATTCCAGCTATCAACTTCCTTCTCTAGGCTTCGCCATACAAGCCAAGAGCAGCAGTTACTAAAGCTGAAAGACGCAGAGTGGGCTCACAAGGCCCCATGTTTTACTCCTGGATTTTTTCTCTTTCCCCCTGGGATTGGGCCAAAGTCCATCCGCCCTAACGCCAGTCTCTGCTGCTTGCTTGTCTTTGCCCCAGTGGGTCTCCGTCACCGTTGCTCGCGCTGATGACCTCCAGAAGTCCTCGGGAAGCTGGCTTTGCTGGAGTAAAACAGGAGTACTTTGTCACGGAGATTGCAATTGGAAAGAAGTTTGAATAACTGATGCGTTTTCTTCGTGATTATTGGTGGGCAAAACCGGCCCCGGCCAACCTTGCAGGCTCTTTCCTGGCCACACCCTGTCAGCATCCCTCTCTCTGCAGCCCTGTTCCAAGCTTGTGAGCGTTTGCACCCACTGTTCTCCCTGCCAGCAATGTGTACCCCCCACTCCCTCTTCTGTTAAACATCTACTCACAAGAACTCACAACTCCTCTGAGTTGTCCGAGAGTCTTGCGTTGTTCTGCCGCCTTCTGGTGGGCCCGTTCAGCATCTTCTTTCCCTGGCCACTTGTACGTGCTGCCCTAATAGCTAGTCCTAAACTTGTCCCCTCCTAGAGAAGGTCTACCTCAGGGCTAGGATGAGGCGTCTAACTTGACGGGGTCTAAGCTTCACAAGAGTCACAACGCCCGAGTTCGAGTTCAGATGCTGCCACTTACTAGCTCTGTTGACTTGTGCCTCAGTTTACTCCTCTCTGAAACCAGGATGGTAATAATGCTTCCCTCTTGAGGCTACCCAGATATGATAATCACCTCCAGGTGACCTCCTTGGTTGTCCTTTTACCCCTCTACCCAGCGACCACAGCGAGACTTAAGACAGCGTTCCCAGAGAATTTTCACGTGGTTGTAACCTGTTTCTCATTAGTCAAGTCTCAGCTCCAGTAAACTGTTCAGAAAGGCTTTCCATGGCCATGGTATTTGAGGTAGACCCTCCCCCTATCCAAGCCACTCTGTCGCATTACCCTCCAGAGTCGTGAGCAGTGCTGTTTACCAGATGTTTTCAGTTCTACCTCCGTCTGTGGACTGGACAACAGGATGACACCCGTCGTCCCTTGCTGTTAGGTGGGACCATGTGCCTAGTTCTAGACAATGACTTGTCAGCAAAAATGACGTTAATTATTCTGAGCCTTTTCTTGCCGATGCAAGACGTTCCAGAGATCTATTTTCTCTTTGATACGGTAACTGGCACCACTCAAGACAAGTCCCTCTAAGACGATGATGAGAAAAGATTCTTTTGTCTCCCAGACCCAGGCTGAGGCATAAACAACAACGACGCGTACAACACGACGACTTGGGGTTTATTATTGCAACATAACCTAGGCTAACCTGGCTGATAGACCCCTTGAATTATTTACCTTTATCCATGAATGTGTTAGTTATTTCTCAGCGTCTATTCTCCCTTAATTTTTGGCAAAGTGATGGCTTCGCAGAATCAGGACAACAGTTTCCATGCCCCCTGACAGGTGTTTTGGCTCAGGTCATGATCTCACGGTTCGTGAGTTCGAGCCCCGCGTCGGGCTCTGTGCTGACAACTCAGAGCCTGGAGCCTGCGTCGGATTCCGTGTCTCCCTCCCTCTCTGCCCCTCCCCCATCCACACTCTGTCTAGCTCTCTCTCTCAAAACTAAACATTAAAAAAATTGTTTAAAGTGTAACAAAAATATAAATAGATAACAATGTTATTTGGGGTTGCTATCGTAGCGATCAAGTCTCTTCGTTCACCAATAGCCTCTTTCAAGTCATCATGCTCGCTTATTTGCTTGATTAGCGTCTATTCCCACACATGCACGCAAATGTCGCTTGTATGAGAACAGAAATTATTTCTTTCTTATCCATTGCTATATCCACAGAACTAGCACACAGTGCCTGTCACAGAGTAAGTGCCTAAGGATACTTGTTGAACAATCGAGTGTCAATGGCATACGGTAATCACTGAATGAATCATTATCGTCTGTTATTCGACACCCTTCTTCTTTATATTTTAGAACAGGCTTTTTCTACTATCCATCGTGAAGGTTTGATCATGTGACAGTTCCTGAGGCCTCTGACCTTTCTCCTGCCTGCAAGAGCGTTTCTCTTCTTTCTTATTTACCAAACACCTGCACGAACAGGCTCTGGACTCATGTCAGAGACGTACAGAGTGTGATGGCTATAAGGGACCTTAGCGGTCACATGGCATTGACTCTCTCATTTTACAAGTGCGCGAACAAGCTCGGAGAGGGGGGACTAACTTGTATTTTACTCAGGTTGGGCTGTTGTAACAGAATACCATGGACCGGGTGGCTTAGGGACAATAGATATCTATTTCTCCCTGTTCTCAGGCAGGAAGTCCAAGATCAAGGTGCCGGCCGATCCGGTGCCTGGTAAGAGTCCACCTCCTGCTGGCAGACCGCTGACTTCTCGTATCCTCCATGATGAAAGAGGGCAAAGAACTCTCCAAGGTCTGTTTTCTAAGGGCACTAATCTCATTGATGTGGGCTCCCCCTTCGGGACCGAATGGTCGCCCAAAGACTCCACCTCCTAATATTATCACACTGAGGGTTAGGATTGCGACATTTGAATTTTGAGGGGGACACAAACATCCGGTCTACAAGCCACACAGTTGCTTGGTGAGAGGACCCGGAATCTGGGATTCTTGCCCGTCTTTTTTTTTTTTTTTTTTTTTAAGTTTATTTATTTTTGGGACAGAGAGAGACAGAGCATGAATGGGGGAGGGTCAGAGAGAGAGGGAGACACAGAATCTGAAACAGGCTCCAGGCTCCGAGCTGTCAGCACAGAGCCCGACGCGGGGCTCGAACTCACGGACCGCGAGATCGTGACCTGAGCCGAAGTCGGCTGCTCAACCGACTGAGCCACCCAGGCACCCCTCTTGCCCCTCTTTTAGCGTGGTTATTGTCACAAGAATTCTCAACTCCTCTTGGGGGAAGATCTTTGATCACACTTATAGGTAGACTGTATTTCTTAGTATTTCCTACGTCGGGACTTTAGAGTTACAGTGCAATAGTGTCCTCAGCTATGCGCTTCAGGACTTGTCCGCGGTTGGAGCCCAAGAGAGCTAAACCAGGTCACTTAAAGTTGAGTTAGGTCACTTCCTTATTCTCCATGTGAGGACGCTGAGGCCCAGAAAGGCAGAGAAACTTCTCTGACCGCACTTGGTCCATTTAGAGACACCGGGCGAAACTTCTGGCGTTTTCTCTGGGGCGCTAACTCTTGGAAGAGTTTCTGGCCCAGGAAGTATTGCATGCAGCAGAGATGTGGGTGAGAGGCTCTGCGATCACATGAGTCTCAGTAAGACCAAACTATGCGAGTTTCAGTAAAATCTGCCGCCAGCACTGAGAACAAATACAATTCAACACAATAAAAACAGCATGCCATAAATCTAATATAATAAAATCAATGTGGTGGTCCGCACCTCCTTTACCAGTGTTACATTTTTCAAGTCCAGGAGAAGCAAAAGAGAAACTAAGAAAATCATATCTGTCATAGAGCAGATGCCTGGTAAATGTCCTTGAAATCAGTTCATCTGACCCATTCAGCTTTTTTCACCTTCTCCTCTTCCTCTGATCCCCAGTGGGCACCTTATAGTTGCAGGCAGTTGAATGTTTGGAGGAATCTCCAGCATCATCTGACCCAGCGGTTCCCAGAAGATTTGATCAGTAAGATCCTCTGTTTAAAAAAAAAAAAAAATTTGCTTGATTGATCAAATACTCGTGATGTAAGTTAACATAGTAGTGTTCTGGGATGTCCCATAATTCCCCCCTCAAAAAATACCCCCAAAAGAAAAAAACTTGTGCAGCTTTTCAACTCCATATTTCTCCATAATATTGGATCACAGAGTCCTTTTAAAATTGAGTTTGCAAACCATGAATATGTCAGAGAACGCTATGGAAAAACCAATGTAGCTCAAATCCCACATCTTGTGTAAAAAAAAAAAAAATAGAGGCTCTGAGAATGGAAATTGGCAGTCTGGGACTCGAACCCGAGTCTTCTAACCAGAGTCCACTGTGTGTGGTGTTTCCCCACGAGCGAGGCGGCATGTTCTTCAAGCAGTTCTGAATGGCCAACGTTTCATTTAAGAGCTCATCTGCCAACAGATCGTGTCACAGAAATACGTACCCAAAACGATGTGTTGTGAAATGAATGGGTTTACAAACCAGGGACCAGCCCTGTGCCCTGCTCATTAAGAACAATCTGCATGCGGAACATCAGTGTGACAGGCCCAGCAAGGGATCTGTTTAGCTCATTTCGAGTAATGGAGACAAGGGATTAATCACCTCAACACCAAGCTGCCTTGCTTCGGTGGCCCCACGTGCCTGTTCTGATGCTGTCTTGTGTCTCCAATGCTGACGCTCGACGGTGCTCTCACCTGTAGTTCACGTCTCTGGGGTCTGGCCTGGGGCTTCCCCCACAGAGCATGGACCAACCACGTGGTCTGGAGGAGCAACTCAGAAATTAGGCGTCTGCTTTCTGTCCTCTCGTGGCCCCCTTCTCAAGTTTTCATGCATAGTATCACAAGTTTGCACAGACTCACGTGGGAACCGTACCTATATCTCCAATGCGGTAGGAACAGACCCTCTTCCTGCCAATGACCACCCCTCCCCCCGCCTGTGCTCTGTATGCCCGTGCCCACCCTCCTCCATCTCCATTCGTCTCCCAACCTCTCTTCTCCATCAGCAACATCTCCCTCTCTATGGGTCTTCTCAGCAGTTTATGAATACATTCTATTATTTTCCTTTTGCAGGTGTTCGTTCATAAACAAAGAGGTTAACGAAGTGGCCTGAGGTCACCCAGCAAATGTAACAATAACAATCAACATGCCTCCCTTCTCCATATTCAAAATTCTCAAAAGCATTGGCTAGCACACAGTCTCTATTCCTCGCCACATCATTCCGGTAATCTTCAACTCCCTCCAGATTTCCACTGTATCACTTCAGCCTAAACTCGGTCACCTTCATGTCGCCAAGTCTAAGGTGTATTCTGAAGTCGTCTCTCGACCTCTCAACCATTGGAGAAATCTACCATTGGATGACCATTGGATCATCTACCTACTTGGCCGTCCTCGTTCCCAGCTTCTCCTGCCAGCCCCTCCTTTTCTACCTAAGATGATGTTGAGCTCCCTAGGGCTTAATCCTGAGCCTCTCTCCTCCTAGGATCCCTGCGTTGCTTTAATATGCTCTGTTTCTCTCACTGGTCACTTCCTCCACGGACAACCCAGACCCTTCCATGATTGGGTTTCATCTCTATGCGATGGCTCCCACATCCGTCCCTCTGGTCCAGACTCTCTCTTGAGATGTAAGCTCATGACCGCTTGTTGCCCTGAAACTGCCTCGTGTCCCAATCTTCACCTCTCACCAGCCTCAGGCACATGCCCTCCTGCTTCTTTTCCTTTCAGGTTTCTCATCTCCCTTAATCACCTAATTTCTTATGTCAGCAACTTGGGATTCATTTTTGACACCTTGCCTTCCCTCTTGCCTCTGCTTTCACAGATCGTCCATCACAAAATCTTATTGAATCTATGTCCAAAATGCCACGCAAATCTACCAACTCTTGGGCACTCTCTCTGCTTCTCCCACCCTGGTCAAAAACAGCTACTTAATCACTCGATGCCCTTTGGATTTGTTCTCAGCATTATAGGCAGCATGCTTGGTTTAATTTTTAAATCAGAGTCTGATCATTTTGCTCAACCACTTAAAATCTCCAGTGGCTTCTCTTTAGTGCTAGAATGCAGGTCGTAATCCTTTCCCTTGGCTACAAAGACCTGGCATGATCTGACCCCCCTACCCCACATCCTGCCTCTCCCCACTCTTCTTATCTGTGGGGTCCACTCACTTTGGCATTTCATCTGCCACTTTCATGTAACGTGCTCCTTCTTATCTCAGGGCATCTATACCTTCTGCGCTCTTTCCTTTAAAAAACACTCATTTCTTACCAACACCCCTGAGAGAAGTGTTTCCTGACCCATTAGATCCTCCTCTGCACCAACAACATTAAAACTCTTATGACTTCCTATATTTTTCTTCTGTTCCATTTATTGGTTTTTGAATTATACAATTATTTGTATAGTTTACAGACTTCATGGCTGCTTCCTTGATTAGAATGTAACGTCTGTGACAGCAGGCACCAAGTCTTCTGTGCCCTATGATTCTAGAAGTAGCACTGTGCTTGTCACACAATCCTTGTGCAATAAAAGCCTGTAGAATAAATACAAATTAATGTCATTAAACTTTTTTTGAAAACGAAGGGCAGTGGATATAGAGTATTTTGTTTTAATTTTTTTTTAAAGTTTATTTATTTTTGAGAGAAAGAGACAGAGCATGAGGGGGAGAGGGACTGAGAGAGAGGGAGACCCAGAATCGGAAGCAGGCTCCAGGCTCTGAGCTGTCAGCACACATGTGGGGCTCAAACTCATGAACTGTGAGATCATGACCTGAGCGGAAGTCGGACACTCAACCGACGGAGCCACCCAGGCGCCCCGGGTGTAGAGTGTTTTAAACCAAGGTAATCTATCTCTTTGGCTGTCTGTGGCCTTGTCTGGGGAATGGAGGGAAAAAGCTCACCTCGTCTATTTCATGAGCATCGTAATAAGAGCGTGAGCCACAGAGGGCTTTGTGGATCTCTGTAAATACACAACAAACTGCTGTTAATGCTCTTTCCTTCAGACTGGCCCTAGAAGTAGGAGAGTTGGCTGCTTTTGTGATAGGAAAAGACAAGCTTAGGTCTCTAGTACGGCCTTGAGAAAGTCTATCTCTCCAGATCTCTGTTCTTCTAGGTATAAAAGGAAACAATTTCGTCCATTTCTTCCACATGCCTTTAAGGTCCATTCCTTCCAAGCTATTCCATGACCAGTTCATGCACACCGAGGTACAGAGACGGCTTAATCAAATGCTTTGGCAGACAATTGGTATTGTCACGGATGGCCACTAGGAAGCGGTGAAGCTCATCTCCAAAGCGAGGCCACATTCGGAGGGCAGCTTGGGGCTCTGCTCCTGTGTGGCCAGTTCTCATAAACGAGCTCCGGACTTGGTTTCAGGGGTCAGGATTTCAAGTCCAGATCTGCCGTTTCCTGTCAGTTGTAGGACCCGGAGCTTCTCTCTTATACTCTTGGAGCCTCAGTTTCCTCACTGGGAACGCTAGGGTTAATAATACTGACCTCACTGAGCCGAGGTGGGAGGAAGCAAGATCACGGTCAGGAGAGTCAGGCTGTGCTCCCTCCTAACCTTTTTCAGCAGGCGGGCACGTGACATCTCCTGGAAAGTTGGGAGGGAGTGGGTGCTGTTACCCTTTTAGGCAGAAGCCCGCTGTAGAGCTTTGGAAACAAAGGGCGTTGCTAGAAGCATTAGCACTTTAAAGTAGCAAATCATTCCCCGTTCTTAGCCTGCAGTGCAGAGCCCAATTTTTTAATCCAGAGATGGCAAAATTGGGCCTGGAGTAACTTGAAACCACAGGCTATCGTCTCACCAATGATTTACCAGCTGAGGCTACTCTGAGCTCAGAGGTTTGCACACTGCCCAGGGCCCCCGCTCCAGGGAATCTTGTCTCGCCCAGAGAACGATTCTCTGGAGATGAATACGAAAACACTGTTTGTCCTGTGACACTCTCCTGGAAGCCGCGCTTCTGGCTATGTCCTCAGAACATTCTAGTGTCCACCCATTTGGAGTGGTTAGCGAGGGACAGGACTTCCCAGTAAGAGGCATGTCTTAAATCATGTCTGCTAATAAATAGCTGTGTGTGTGTGTGTGTGTGTGTGTGTGAAAAGGCCATCAGATATAAATAGTTTAAAATCTAAACTCTGCCATTGACTATCTTTATAAACTTGGGAAGATTGTTTACTTGTCTGAGCCTCTAGTTCTCCTCTTCTGAAAGGTTATATTAATGCGTCTGTGATGGGAGCAAAAGACGAAATGCAGGTCAGGTATTTAGCTCTACGTGTGACACGTTCTAGGGGCTTACGGCCTGTCAGTGATTTTCCTTCCTTTGGGAGAGGGCAAGAGGTCACCCTGGGCCACGCGATTTGAAAGCTGGTGCCTACAGGAGCTATTCCTCGCTTTGGTGGCTGTATCCGTCATCTGCCGCTGCGTAACAAGCAACCACAAATCTCAAGGCCACGGAATGAGCATTTATTTATCCTACAGCTGGACCTAAGCAGGCAGCTCGAAGCCACCCATTGGCAAGGTCTCTTCAATGTGCTCCTTGCCCTCCCTGGACCAACAGGCAAGCCCGGTACGTTCTCGTAGAGATAGCAGAGGTGCAAGACAGCCAACAGGAGCACGAGATGGCTCCGGAAGCCTAGGTTCAGAATGGACGCCGTGTCATTGCCACCCCTCACCCCCATTGTCCAGCGCCCGTCACGCAGTTCTGCTCAAATTTAAGAGGGGTTAAAATGCACTTGGTGATTTGGGACGGAAGGAAGTGAAATCACTTGGCAAAGGCTGTGAATACAGGATGGGGTAAATAACTGGGGCCATTAATAAAATTTACCAGAGCTGCTATGCGTCCGACACTCTTCGTTTGTCGTGTGTGTGGAAGGGGAACACGCCATAAAAGGTAGAAGGAGTAGGAAGTGGTAGGAAGAAAAATATTTTCTCCCCTCGCTTCTAGTAGCTAAAGCATGGAAAATAAATGAAGCCGGCAAATCATGTAGTTCAGCCCAGGATATTGGTTGTTTTTTTTTTTTTTTTTTTTTTTAATTCTATTCATTTTTATTTTCTAAAATCACTTCGGATTCATCTTTTTATCAAGTAACTTCGGCACATAGTACAAAATTCAAAGGATCTGAACAGCCATATTCTAGAAAAAGGACATCTCCTCAGGGTGCCTGGGTTAACCATCCACCTTCGGCTCAGGTCATGATCTCACGGTTCGTGAGTTCTGGCCCCGTCTCGGGCTCTGTGCTGACAGGTCCGAGCGTGGAGCCTGCTTCGGAGTCTGTGTCTCTCTCTCTCTCTCTCTCTTTCTCTGCCCCTCCCCTGCTCATGCTCTGTCTCTGTCTCTCTCAAAAACTAAATAAACGTCAAAAAATGAAAAAAAAAAAGGACATCTTCTCTCTCCATTTCCCCGTCATACAATTCCCTTACTTACGAGACTCTTATAGCCAAGATGGGTTTGTAGCCTTCCAGGGAAATCTATTTAGATACATGCATCAGCATCCACATCCTTTTTCTTAACACGAAGCATGCACACACCATCGCGTACCTTGACTTTTCACTAGACAATTTATCTTGTAGATCTTGCCACAATAGGAGCAACCATTTTCCATGAAACAGCTGCCGATGTTCCTTCAAAAAGGGGGACTGTGAGTCTTGAGGGAGTAATCCAAAGCTTCCGGGTTAGTTCGAAATCACCTGCAAGGCTTCAGCGCAGTGGGGAGTTCGGCAATAAGGACGCGAGTAGAAGGTTGGGGTTCGGGGAACAGGATGCCTGAAGCAGATGATTCCAGGGCCAAGAACTTGTCTGTGCTCTGTCTCTTTCCATTCCTACCTGTACCACCTATATCCCCCAGTACCTTTCTTCTCTGCTATTTACATGAAGTTGGTTTCTTTCTTTTTTTTTTTTAATTTTTTTATGTTTTTATTCATTTTTGAGAGAGAGAGCGAGAGAGAGAGCAGGGGAGGGGCAGAGAAAGAGGAGATACAAAATCTGAAGCAGGCTCCAGGCTCCGAGCCGTCAACCCAGAGTCCGACGCGGGTCTCAAACCCACATACCGTGGGATCGTGACCTGAGCCGACGTCGGACGCTTAACCGACTGAGCCACCCAGGTGCCCCCGAAGTTGGTTTCTTTCACGTGTAGTCAAGAACTGTAACGAATACGGAGTGGTACCAGGAGGAGGAGTAGGCCGCAGGCTGTCCGTGGGAGACGTGGGATCGATGGATTGATCGATCGTGTAGGATTGAAGATGGTGACGATCCCCTGGTATTGAGTGTCGGGAATCTCAGAGGAAGAGGCAACGAGCGGAAAGGCACCAGCCCGGTGTCTGTGCCTTCATACACCGAATGCTTCCTGAGCTCTTAACTTTATTAAGTTATTATTCTAGGTGTCGAGAATCTAGTGAAAGGAAAACAGACAAGGTCACTGGCCTCACGGAACTCATATTCGAGTGAGGCAGAGACAATAAAGAAGCAAACAAACGTATAGCATCGTGTCAGGTAGCGATGTCTTATGAAAAGGCAAAGAAGACAAAAGGGGTGCCATCTTAATGAGAAAGAAGAAAAGAGGCCACCAGCCTTCACCGGCACAAGATTCTGCTCCATTCGTGCCTTTCTGCCTCCAGGCTGACTGCACAGACGGGCCGTCCTCCGGCCCATGGACGTTGAGAGGCATCTCCCTTATTATTTATTCCCCCCAAAATCTGCTGTCATGTTTGACCTCTCCGCTAGAGCTGAGTATCTCCTGTAAAGAGGCTGCAGGTTGCAATGCCCTCTGCCCAGGTGGAACCTTCGCTAACAAAGACCGCTCACTAGCACTGGTGAGCAAACGAGCGCCAGGGAGGTCAGACGAAATGAGTGAGATTCGAGCTTCACTCCGCAAGCCTCCGTGACTCCGTGTTGCTGACGGAACCGCGTTCGCCCTGTTCGGCATTCGGGGCGCTCCCTCGTGAGACCCAAAGTTGTCTTCTCGAGGCTCGTGCTCATTTCTCCCGATCGGAATATTTCCCAGCAAATGGTCATTCCCTTCCCTGGGCCCCGGAGGTGGGGCGTACTTTCCTGTTCCACTTCGGGACCGGCCGTGTGCCTGGCGGTGGCCAGGACCAGGTGACGAGAGAGGCGACGCGGTCAAAGGCGTTCAATACACGTGTGCCATTTGGTTTGTTCTCTTGAGCTTCTGTGAACCTCCAGGGGAAGAAGAGTCCCTCTCGGCCACTATTCCAAGGAGGTGGTAGGTAGGCACCTGTGGATGAGACGTGTACCAAACAACGTCTGGACTGTGAGTGGGGAAAACACATAAAAACTTGTCGCTCTACTCCACTCCTTTTGGGTGGCTCATTATGTAGCATGTTTGCGACAATAGGACTCCGGTAATCGACTAAATAACTCACTGCTTACCTCCATAAGGCTTCTATGTGGGATTTTTGCCTGCAGGGTCCCATCCATCTAAGCTAGACTTTCTCTCTCTAAACATCTTATCTGCGTGTCTAAAGCATAATTGCTAAGAAGCTGTCTGGGAGACAAGCACACACGGACTTGAGTTCCTGTTTGGCCGCCTATTAGCTTTGGGGAATCATTAGTTTCCTGTGCCTCAATTTTCTCAAGTGTAAAATGAGATTAATAATGTTTCCCTTGATAGGCTCTTGCAAGGATTTGGTATATCACACATGTAAAGTTTGTGCTCAGTAAATGTTTTGATGTTTATTACATTTTCTTAGATAACGTTGCAATAACCCTTCAAGGCAGGGAGTTTTACCACCATTTTACATGCGAGGAAACTGACGCTCGGACAAGTTAATTTGCTTGGCTAACAGTTATTAGGTGGCGAGATGAGGATACATGCCGGGCTGCTGGGATCCAGGACCCGTACCTTCACAGCCGTATTATGTTGCTTGGATCATCTCTGAGGTTTCTTTCAGTTTCTCTACTACGTGGTTCCTTGGTCAGAAATCTAAGTGCCAGAGGCCCAAATAACAGAGGTGTCTCCTGTGAGCCCAGCCTTTTCCAAAATGTGAGATGCACGCTGTTGATGGTCCAAGAGGCAATTTTGATGGGGAAGGACACTGATGCCATCAGATATCAAATCATGTTGGAAGAAAGTCATTTCCTTTTCAATGTCAAAGAAAAACAAAATCTTCGTTGGGTGCTAACATCTTTAATGCTTCTAACACTTGCTAGCCTCCCCGTTTCCATCCTTTCTTATAACAAAGTAAGAGCACACTCCGGGCGCAGAACTTGGGATAAGAAACGGTATCCTGTTAGAATTTCACTAACTGTGTGGTTTCTGTAACAGTTATTATGGCTGTTGTTGTTGTTTTCCCACTGTCTTTTATACAAACACATACTTTTGGCTTTCCATTTAGTAGAATTTAAATCCCTCTGGAACATGCATTTCTTTAACTAAAAAGGGTTAATTTAAGAAACACAAGTTAAGGGGTGCCTTGGTGGCTCAGTTGGTTAATCTGACTCTTGATTTCAGCTCAGGTTCACGAGATCAAATCCTGTGTCGGGCTCTGCACTGACAGCACGGGGCCTGCTTGTGATTCCCTCTCTCTCTCTCTCTCTCTCTCTCGGCCCTTCCCCAGCTTGCACTCGCTGTCTCTGTCTCTCTCTTAAAAAATAAATAAATAAGCCTAAAAAAGCCTTTTAAAAAGGGAAAAACAAGTTAGTTAAATAAAGAACATAAGTGGTCTATGAATAGTAAAAATCACAAAGATGGTGCTTGAACCACAGTCGTGTGGGAAGTACCGTGTTATGAAGGCGTTCGGCATTTTACTTTCGTCCATACGTCTATGGCAGCCTGCCTCGTGCCCTGTCTCCACTCCCGAGCCAGCATCTCCGTCCCCATGTAAACCGAAATAACTCCTAAGGGGTCTCTGACGGTGAAACTGTGTTCAGTTGCAAACATTTGAAACACCAACACGAAGTCTGTTTGTTTGCAATCATGTAGCCCACTAAAAAATAGACAAAACTGGACAGCCGCAACCCTGGGGTCCCCCGCTGGTTAGCTATGTGACTGCAGACAACTCGCTCCAGCAGTCTGAGCCCCAGTAGCCTCCTTTATAAAAATAGGTGATTTACCTAGATGATCTCAAAGGCCTTTTCCACCGAAAGTGCGTGAAGATTTTCAATATTATTTTTGTTAAAAGAATCACTTTACCATTGAGAATTTCAAATGTTCTTATAATAAACCCCCAGAATCAAGGGCAACAATGTATTTGCAATAGAAAGTTCATTAGCATTTTTTGATAGTTTTTGATCATTTTTGCATGTATTAAAATGAAACATTTGGTAAAAATTAAACATTATATGCAAATGAGTGCAACCAGCCTACTTTTGGAATAATAATTCATTATCTCCCTTATAATATATGTGAGTGGCTTCGTTTTATTTTCCAGTACACCATAGCTATTAAGTCAGCATGTTGGAAGTTGACCAAGAAAGTATAACAGAGGATCCAGTCTTTCATTTACATAAGTCCCAGAATTCCACCTGTCGAAATTTTATGCTACTAATAGGTGACAAGACTGTCACTCGATGTTCATTTATAATATTGTCACTGGAACCTAATAAACATTTAGGACATATTTCAGGAATTGTATTTTTGTTTTGTTTTGTTTTGTTGCCAGAAAGAAGCAAGCGTATCCGTGCTACGGCAAAAAGGTTCTACACTGGAAAGGTACTGTTAGCAGTGTTGCTGACTTTTTCTCTTGTGTGTTTTCCCTTCTTTTGCTTTTTCAAACAAGAATCACATAATTATGATATTAAGCTGGAAGGAAATATGAGATTCTTTGGCTTCAGTGCCTTCACGTGATAGGTAGAGAAATTTTGACCCAGAGAGGTCTAGCAGCTTGCTCCTGGTTACCCAGATCGTATCCGTGCTGGAACAAGAACCCAAGGCTCTTGACTTCTTACTCAGTGTGTTTATGCAGCTCCGCATGCATTGTTATATAAGATATAAATACAGAGACTATAAATATATATGCAAACATGACAACCATTATGTCGATTTTTCTCCAAAGTCAGTTCTAGAGAATCCTGAAGCTAGTCAGGTTTCTCGTCGATATCGTATCACTTGTATTTCCTTCCAACCTCTTTCTGGACCAACTACCACAACCAAATGACAGCCTTTCCCCCCACACTGCCACCACTGACAGCCCAAGCCACTTTTTTGGAGACATGAACTCATGCTGCCTTGTAGCACTGTGTGCGTGAAATTTTAATTCAGGTAGGTTTTGTTTATTGGAGCAAATTGTACCTTCCTTAAGGGGTAAGACTGCTCTCTCCCCAGGTTTCTGTGTTTTGTGGCACAGAATGTTCAGGACCAGAATGTGGGACGACTAAAGTGCACAGAACCTTAAAAATAAAATGGCCTGGGACGCTTGGGTGGCTCAGTTGGTTAAGTGTCCGACTCCTGATTTCAGCTCAGGTCATGATCTCATGGTTCGAGAGATCAAGCCTCACATCAGGCTCCATGCTGATAGTGTAGATCCCGCGTGGGATTCTCTCTCTCTCTCTCTCTCTCTCTTTCTCTCTCTCTCTCTCTCTCTGCCCCTTCTCTGCTCACACTGTCTCCCTCCCCCTCTCAAAATAAATAAACAACAAAAACATTAAAAATGGTCCAACCTACTTCCTTTACTGAAATTAGTGTTTTGTCAAAGATTGCATGAGAAAAGTCAAAGGCAGGGTCCTAATAAAATAAACACGGCCTTCTGATGCTAATAATATAAAAAGATGAATTGGCCCTGGAGACAGATGTGTTGCACAGTTGTGACTTTAAGGTTACCAAAAGGTATGTCAACTTCATTTCATTAAAAATAAACCTTAAGGTGAAGTTGATACATTATGGATACATCTTACTGTGACCATGTAAATGTTGAGTTATTAACAACTAGGCTGGGAACCCCAGGGCCACAGTTCCCCAAACAGCATGAATGGAGCTTTGGGCTCCAACTACCATTCCCAAGAAATCCTAAAATTTGAATAGTATCAATTGACAGGGATATTTTTTGGATATTTTTAAGACAAACAAGCACAGTACTCCTTTGCTTACCAAATAATTGCGACCATGTTCCTCCTATTGAGTGTGATATTCTAGGCTTCTCCGTGAGCCCATTCTACCCTCTCTGTCTCTTCTCAATCCACTCCTCCACATGAAGAATATATTTCAGACTCTCCGGTCTTCTCAGCATTTCCTGAAAATGCCTTATGGATTTGTTCTTCTCCTAGTCACCCTCTCTTCTGCTTGGAGAAATGCAACTTAACATTCAAGAACGAGCTATGAAGCATTCTCCAACCACATCAGGAAGAAGGGGATGATGACAATGGCCACCATTTACTGAGCCCTTAGCCCTGCCAGGCACCTTGTTCTTAGAAGTCATCCCATGTTCTGTGACCCCGTGATGGCAGCGCTCTCCCAACTCAACATGAGGGCACGTCCCTGACCTGCGAAGTCCCAGCACAGATCCTGATGTAGGTTCTCAAACACTATCTGTTGAATCAGTGATAGGTAAGATTAGGGTTATAATTAGCAAGTGTTTGTTGAATGAAAATACTGTAGAGAAGATTCAAATTATCAGACTGGAGATTGGGTGAATGACTCTAAATTGCCTTCCAACTGTAAGACTGATGATTTAGCTACCCTCATGTTCAAATAAATCCCCTCACGTTGGGAATTAAGAATAGAAATAAAAAGCAGAGACACTGTGATCTCATGCATATTCGAGCTCCCAGACCTCCCTATCCGAAGAGGCCCGGACGTGGATTCACATGCAGTCGCACATCTGGAACTATTCCTTCCCCACCGCCTTGGCAGAATCCCTGTGGCTTTGCAGCAGACCGTGCATGAGGGTATCTATAAATAATCACCCAAATGTAATGCCACCCAGCCTGCCGGGTTAAATATAGACATTGGATTAGCTCCAGGGAGGAGGGGACAAGTGATTCCCAACTCAAAGAAATTGTTATGAATTCCATTTGCTGCGTGAATATGTACATTGGATGTTTCCTTCCATAAGGATACCAAAATAGCAATTAACTCAAGGCTAATGTTATAGCTGCTACTGTCTCCCCTGCTTAATCTCTCCCCATCTGGATCCCAACACAGATGCTGACGTGTCTAAATGTGTATGTCAAGTGACAGCTCTCTCCACACCTGTTCTCAGTATACCTGCCCTGCCCCCTGCTCACCGCCTCTGATTCCCTTTGATGGGAGAAGGTGCCGCGTGGGTTATAGCATGCCATCTTTCACTTTTATATCATGGATCTCAATAGGATAGTGGAAAGGACTGACCTTTGACTTCATTCAGAGCTAGGCAGAGTCTGCTTCCCAATTTATCAGCTGTGTGGTCTCGGGGAAGTCACTTAACCTCTCTGAGTCTCATCGGTTTCTCTGTTTATAAAACGGAGATAATCTTGTTTCCCTGATAGTGCGCTGGGAAGATTTCACAAGATCCTCTGAGTAAATTGTCTGACCCACCGGCAGACTCTGAGTGAAACAACCTCTCTCCTTCTCACCTTATAATCTCATTTTATAGACCTCTGGAGATGAAATGGTCATTAGTGATTATCTGGTCCACTGCTTGCATTTGCAAGGAAATTGCGGGCTAGAGAGGTAAATAATGTGTTTCAGAGATTGTCAGATAGAGTTAAAGATGGGCCGCGGCCCAGGATTCATGTGTTCTGCCTTCAGGGCCAGCGTTTTTCCCAAAATCATTCATTCCTTCACTTATTCATCTATCCTTCATGTTATGCGTGCATGTTTTAATATTTGTTGAGCACCTATCAAACAGCAAGTGTGAGAATCGGGAAATGGGCAAGCAGGTGCAACTCTCACCACCACCCAAGGTGCTCGCAAGTTGGCACAGGAAAAAGTTAATAATATTAGCTAATATTTTTGAGCTCTCTTGTTACTCCACTAAGTGCTGGGAATTGTTCTAAGTACTTTACATACTTACCTCCCTTAATCCTCCCAAACTATATGAGTTATGAATTCCTATGAGAAAAACTGAGGCACAGAGCGGTTAAATGATTTTCATAAGATTACGTGGCTCCTAAGGGGTTGTTACAGCATTCCACTCCAGGCATCGTTATTCCCAAGTTCATGCCGTTAACCAGTAAATTATTATCATCTCCTGATGCAGAAATAAGACCAGTGATTTTCACACAGCCATCCAGGGAAACATAGGGACCGTCGGAGTTCAACACTCGGCCACTCCCACCATCCATCCAGTGGGCATCAGGGAAGGAGCCGATTCGGGGAATGATGTTGTCCATCTGATATTGTTAATGAACTATGATGTCATTAATTCCAGAGGTGGCAATTTGATAGAACCACATGGGCCCAGGCGTAAGACTCCAAGTGAATCACAGGAACACAAGATAGAGGAGACCAACCTTAGGTTTGGTAGCACTTCACGATTTGTAAAGCACTTTCACACATAGTTGCTTGAGCTGCACAGTACCGCCTTCGTGAAGAGGGCAAGGCACGGAGGGTAACTCCAATTTTACAAATAAAAATACCTAGACTCAGAGGTGGTAGCTTTGGTCAAAGATGCTAAGCAAGATTATAGAAGTGATGATAAGATAAACATAAGATACGGTCCTTTAGGGCATTTTCTGTCCTTTACCTTGCTCTCTCACCCTTTTGTGTTATCTAGTTTAAAAATAAAGAAACCCTAAGTAAATAAGAGAAAGGGATAATTTCTCTTTCCCGACATCAGATGTTTTGTCATCAGGGTTTAGTATGGTTCTCGATCTCAGACAGAGCTCGGTGAAGTCCTCCAACAAGAACACACAGTATAGATATTCTCCATTTTTGGCTAAAATGAGAGGCATTTGTTGCCGGAAGAGCAAGGCTATAGGGAATGATAGCTTGCATTTTTGCCCTGAGAGAAAGATTTACCAACCTTACAGTGAACAAAAGCAGGACACAGATAAGCCCATCATGTTTTATAAAAGAAACTGTGCTTGGGGATCATACAAAGGTTCTGCTCTATATGACAAAAAAGTGATAACATTATCTGTTGGAAGCTTTTTTAAAGACAGTCGTAACACTCTGATGGTCCAAAACATAACCTCTGTGGCCTCGGGCAGCATAGCATTTTGAGGACGCCTTTCTGATTGGATGAGTCAGCAGTGAAATGCATTCCCAAATAGACTGGAGTGAGTGCTGGCGAAGTGAGCGGGTTTCCGCTGCATTACCGTCAAACGGTTCTCAACATCCCTTTGAAAACCAAGGGCCTTCTCTTAGGAAACGTATAGAAGCACATACGTGCAAAGTTTTAACACGCTTTCAAGGAGTCCACAGACCACCCTGGGGCCTCATCATATACACTCTGGTGATACATATACAAAAGTGTAAAAATCTCAGCGTTTGAAAATTTCTTAGTTACACTTAAGAGGTGTTAGATCTGTATATTTCCAGAAACAAGGACTGTGCCTTATTCATTATTATGTCTTCAGTGACCAAGAACATAACAGATATTCCAAAACATTTGGGTGAATTGAACTGACCTAAAATATGGTTAAATGCTCTATCAGTCAGCTGTTACTGCATAACAAACTACCCCACAAGGTAATGGCTTAAAACAATGGCCATTTATTTGACCCATGATTCTGCAGGTGAGCAATTTGGATGGGGTTCATCTGGGGAGTTCCTTTGGTCTCAGCAAGGTCCCCATATGTGGTTTTGGTCAGTTGTGAGTGAGATACAGATTGTTTTTGCTGATGTTGACTGAGCTCTGTAAGATATATAGGGCTTGACTGAGACAACTGGGTTGACTCATCTGCAGTCCACATGGTCTATCATCTTTAGAAAAAATTTTTTTAATGTTTATTTATTTCAAAGAGAGAGAGAGACAGAACGTGAGCAGGGGAGGGGCAGAGAGAGAGAGGGAGACCCAGAATCCAAAGCGGGCTCCAGGCTCCCAGCTGTCAGCACAGAGCCGACGCGGGGCTCGGAGAGGCTCGGAGATCATGACCTGAGCCGAAGCCAGATGCTTAACCGCCTGAGCCACCCAGGCGCCCCCACGTGGTCTATCACCTTTAATCAGTGCGACATGAGCTGGTTCACATTATAGAGAGTGGGAAAACATACCTTCAGGTTCAAGATCTCTTGGCTAGTGGTCAGGAGCCAAGGGCACACTCTGTCCCCCCCAGCTCCATTTTGCACTACCCCCATAGGAGACTCAACTTTAGTTGGTCCCTACTTAGTCTCTCATGTATCCTAGTGTCTTCCTTTTGATCTCAGCCAGAAAAGAGCAGACTCATTAATTCCCAGAAATATATTAATGACTCATCTGTTAGCGATGTACCTGGTTATCAGTGGCAGCATCAGCCATGGGTGGCTTGGGGCCAAGCAGTCCGAGGAGGCTGGTGAAGCCATGAAGAGCAGACGGGCAGGGAGAAAGGGTGGATGACTGGTGCCCATCAGGCTGACCAACTGCAGACCCTTAGGCCGCAGCTCCACTTAAAGGTGAGGGTGACGCTTCACCTTTCCACGACTACAACCAGATTTCCTAGAGGAAATCCCCGGGGGGAAGAAAGCAGCCTGGATTGCCCGAAAGGCAGGAGGGTGGAGTCAGGAAACACTGAGATTGGAGGTAATGTTGTTAATGTGATGCACACGTGTCTGGAGGATGGAGACCCCCACGGGAAGCCTTCTCGCCACCCTGTCTTCTGACCAGGATAGGAGCTCCCTCCCTGAGCTCCCATGGCCTTTCTCCCTGCACCTCATCCGTAGCGTCGATCGCACGTTTAACCCACCGTGTTCCCCACACAGCGCAAGTTCTATGAGAACAGAGACCTCCTCCGTACCGCTATTATTCTCCCAAGCCTGGCATATGCAAAGGGTCCGGTACTTGTCGATGCAAGTTATTTACAATCCTCTTTTATGGATAACGTGAGAATCTGGGGAGAGGACACAGGGTCAGGTCTAGGATATAAGCCACCGAGATACAGTTTTGAGACTGGTCTCTCCGTGAGTCCACCATTTTTAAAGTTTCTCCCCATCTCTAAAAGTCTGACGTTCCCAATTCAACTTCAGAGCCAGAAGTTTTCGGGAGGGGTCAGGTTGCTTATGACGGGGTCTATCAGATTGGAAGCAATGCTGATGTAGGTGGAAAACAATGATAATAATCATAATAATCGTTATCAAAGAGGCTTGTTGTTCTTTTCAACTCTTATTAACCTGGATTTTGTTTAAGAGGTTTCCAATTAGCTTCTTGTAACTGCACAGTTAACCTTTTCTGAGCTTTTCTCTTCAGGCCCTCTCTCCCCAAGCCCTTGGCCCTCATTTCTGCCCATGGGGCCTCACAGGAATAGCTGGAATCCAGCCTCCTGAACTGCTCCTGAGCACGGGATAATTGCAATATAATTAATGAATTAAAAAGAATGAAATGTTTTAAGTGCTTTCAATATTCCCTTTCCTATAATTATCTACAGGAAACATGTTCATTAACAATCCTGTGCTGACAGCCCCCCGGCTCTGGATAAGCTAGCTCAGCTTCCAATAAGAAAATGAATTGATGACCTCTCTAGCTCAGGCCTTCACCTTCCATGGGGAGAGGAGAGGCCAAAGCAGGGCCATCATTTGGAAAACTGGCGACCAGATCAGGCTCCCTCCCACACCTTCCGTCAGGTCACCTTGACTCGTCTCAGATGCCAGGGATATTCTCTCTGCCCGTCTCCTCCGATGTGTTTTACACTGTCCCTCAGGGAAACACAATGCTAGCCGGTCCCTAGTAATGCTCTCATGTCTCATATTGTCTTCCTTTCGCCCTCGGTGAGAAAAGAGCTGAATCATTAATTCACGGAAATATGTGAATGATTCAGATCCTTTCACGCTGTGCCTTGCAGCCAGGGGTATCATCATCCATGATGGGGAACCAGAAGGTACTCAGGGTCATACAGTACACTGGGCATAGATGCCTGGAGCTAAAGTTTTTTTGACCATTGGGAGGAAATGTTTATATCAAATGGAATATTGGTATTGCATAATAGAGAATTAAAATGTGCATGGATGTCAAAAACTAAGGCAGTATACCAAAAATAACATGTTTATGAGGAACTGTTTCAAATGGGGTCCCCAAGTGCTCCAGGGACACCCGGTGACTGACCAGATGTATGGAGACATTTCCTGTGAAGTCTGGTCTCATGAGAGACTCCTGTTATCAGTACTTAGTGCCAACCCAGAACAACTAATCTTCTATACTGGAATCATGGAATGTCCACGATTATGGTAGACTATGAAAGGGGCATTTTGGAGGAGGGTCCCCTCCCAGAACCCCATACACTTACTTATTTTTAGATATGTGAGTTTCTAATATGTACAAGGTAATAAGGCAGGTCCAGTGTGGAATACATTGACAAACGACACAGGATCATGCATTCAAAAATCGTCTAGGCTGTGGGGTGCCTGGGTGGCACCTGGGTCCTGCCGTTGATTTCAGCTCAGGTCGTGGTCTCATGGTTCGTGAGACTGAGACCCACATCTGCTTGGGATTCTCTCTCTCTCTCTCTCTCTCTGCCTCTCTCTCTCTCTCAAAATAAATAAATCAACTTTAAAAAAAACAAAAACAAAAACAAAAACAAACCCACAAAGATTTTATAAACTAGTGGGGAAGAGATGGCTTCTATCTATAAATAACTGTAATGGAGACAGGACTAGGTAGTGGGAGAGAAGGACTTTAAATGTGCTTTGGGAGTCCAGAGGAGGTGCTATCATCTTTAGCCCAAGGGACTTGGGGACATGTCATGGAGAAGGAAGATTTCCAGCTACGACTTGAAGGACAGGTAACGGCTGGATGGGAAAAGATGCAGGAGTATGGCTGTCACCACGTCAGGAAGCAATCCTTAGCAGAGATACAGAGACTGAGTCCAGGGAACAGGGGTCTGGCCGGGATGGGACAGCTGAGGCTAAATGCACAGTTGGCGTGAGGTTGCAAGGAAGCAAGGCTGCATGGCAGTTGGGGAAGAGTCTCTGAAGGAGTTCACCTGGCAGACCAGGAGGTTAAATCAATAGCAGATTTTAGGCTTATGAGCAACAGGAGACTTTGTGCTTCGGAAAGACAGCAGTGTGGTCAGGAGGGACATGCTTCAGGTGTGCGGGATAAACACGGAGGCAGGAACTCATGTTATGAACCTAGCAGAAGTGTTCGTGTGGGCGGCAGAGGATGATGGCTCAGACAAAACCAGATCAAATCCCACCGCCGTCACTGCTTGGGCAAGGGACACCGGGCTGCCACTGTGCCGTGGCACAAACACAAATAAGTGGAAATCAGAGAAGCAAGCAGGTGAGGTATGTGCAAAGGAGCCAGAGGACACAGTGAAAAGTGCTGAAAGCCACAGGCACTTAAAAAAAAGGCAATCTGTTTATATAATCAAACCATCTGGGTGTATATTTTTGAGACAGGTGAAGTTGGTAACCAATGAAGTATTTATTGGGATAATCTTTGAAATATTTACCAAATTCTGATTTGGGTGGTGGCTCTAAGAGGCAGGCTTGTGGGCGGGGTGGGGGGGGGGGATACTGCAGATGAGTTGGACAGGGAAAAGGTCTGAGCAGTTGTCAAGGTAACAGAATGAGCTGGGACAAGTGGGCACGTCTCGTTTCCTTTCCTTTCCTTTCCTTTCCTTTCCTTTCCTTTCCTTCCCTTCCCTTTCCTTCCCTTCCCTTCCCTTCCCTTCCCTTTCCTCTTTCCTTTCCTTTCCTTTCCTTTCCTTTCCTTTCCTTTCCTTTCCTTTCCCTTCCCTTCCCTTCCCTTCCCTTCCCTTCCCTTCCCTTCCCTTTCCTTTCCTTTCCTTTCCTTTCCTTTCCTTTCCTTTCCTTTCTTTTCCTCTTTCCTTTCCTTTCCTTTCCCCTTTCCTTTCCTTTCCTTTCCTTTCTTTTCCTTTCCTTTCCTTTTTTGCCTTTTACTGGGTGAGCAATGTTGGGCAAGTTTCTTAAAATCTCTGAGGTTTAGTATCCTTATCCAGAAGCTGATCTTATGATCATATTTGGCTCCGAGGGTCATCGTGTGGATTAAGTCAGGTAATACATGCACATCATCAAGCAGAGAACGTGGTATTGACTAAACACTCAGCAAAGGTTCCTTACTGTCCTTTTCACTGTCATGGTTGTCTTTGGTGTGCCATTCTCCGTTTGTCTCCTAGGCTAGTCCTTAAGGAACTGTAATATCATTTCACCATTTTCCTATCTGGTCACTGTCTCACAGCTAACAACTTCTCAGGAGTTTTTGTTTGTTTGTTCTTTGTTTGTTCTGTTTTGTTTTTTAAAGGACTGAGCCCACTCTCTGTTCTGGAGAATTATGTATTACTTAGAATTATTCAGTTGCAAGGAACAGAAACGCAGGTGACTCAAGCTAAAGGAGAACATGTAGTTTCACGTGGCATGTTTTGAGGATGACTGAAGAAGCTCAGGTAGAGGTTCAGGGATCTCTGGTTTGCAGGTCTCAAATCTGAGTTCTTCAGTCAATATAATCATCAGAAGATTCAAGATGGCCCCCAGTGGATTCAGGCTCACATTCTACCCGGTGAGCAGCCCTCGAAGAAGAGTATTCATTGGTTTGATATGGTTCTTCTCCCCATCCTAAACCATCCTCAATGAGTAGATGGTTAGAATAAACTAATTGAGTCAGGGTTGGTTTGTGTTCCCAC
The DNA here is from genome assembly GCF_028018385.1 of Neofelis nebulosa. NCBI lineage: Eukaryota > Metazoa > Chordata > Mammalia > Carnivora > Felidae > Neofelis > Neofelis nebulosa. Next base: position 15,829,745 of record NC_080793.1, read on the forward strand.
CTGTGGAGCCAAAGGCTAAAATGAGTCTCTGAACCCCATGGAATTAGAATAAGGGAGGGTGGCTTTGTAGCACAGTGATTCTCAAAGTATGGTCCCTGGGTCAGTAACATCAGCATCCCCTGAAAAATAGCTAGAAATACAAATTCCAGAATACAACTATATTGTACAATATATTATTATATCAATCCTACTATTATAAATATAATAATTCACTTCTTTATATAGACCTATAAAATCAGAAAGTCTGAAGAAAGGGTTCAGGAATTCTGTGTGTTTTGTTTTGTTTTGTTTTGAGAGAGAATGAGAGAGTGTGAGGAGGGAGAGAAAGAGAGAGAGAGAGAGAGAGAGAGAGAGAGAGAGAGAGAGAGAATCCCAAGCATGCTATGTGCTCAGCACAGAGCCCGGCGTGGGGCTCGATCCCACGATGCTGGGATCATGACCTGAGCCGAAATCAAGTCAGACACTCAACCAACTGAACCACTCAGGTGCCCCAGGAATCTGTGTTTTAAAGTCCCCCTGTGCGATTCTGATGTATGCTCAAATTTGAGAACCACCATTCTGAAAGAAAATACACAAACAGATTTCTAGAAAAGGACAGAAGTATGGTGAACGAGCAGAAAAAAACCAGATGCCTATTATAGGCTGCCCCCTAATAAATCAGCACACCCATTTTACAGAAGGGGAGCCCGAGGGTCCAGGAAATAATGAAACTACGCCAAGACTTCATGTCTGCTAAGCCCAGAGCCACATCTGGGACTCAGATATCCCGCTTCCTAATCCAGCACTCCTTCTACTGAAACACTGTAAAAAAAAAAAACAAAAAAAAACAAAAAAAAACCAAAGGACAAAATTCCTTGCAGCAAGGTATTGCACCTGCTTGTGTGGACTGTTCATTTTTTAAGGAGCTTTTTTTTTCACCTAAGTAACCATTACTTAATAGTGGATTGCCCAAATGCGTTTTCAAGACCTGAGCTTCTCTACTGCCCTGGAGGGAATAAGCCCCTGAGAAGTGATGGGTACATCACGCACCACATTTCCATTGCGTATCTGCTCACGTCCCAGGAAGCTTCCCATGCCCACAGGTTCTGCATGGCCAGATGACATGATTATCTGCAGATGTTACTGACTCCGGGGCCAAGTTATTCATATTTTACATTTGAAAATCATCTCCCAGCGAAGGCCAAATGAAATGACCTTTGCAGAATGAACTAGACTGAAGTCAACAAGAATTTATTGAGCAGGGAGTATGTGGCCAGGACCGTCAGTCAGGGCTGAACTTGTGAGGGAGGCAGAAAGCGTGGGCACTTCCCCAAAGGAGATCTCAATCCAGTTCGGCAGCTGACAGGAACACAACTAAAACAATTACGGAATTTTACAGGTGCTCTCGTCCTCCCGTTGTGCTAGCGTGTGCCCGGCACGTGAGCTTTCTTTCTATATTTGAGGACTTCTTCACATTATACATCTTGATTGGAAATAGTCCGCGCCCCACGATAGAAGCTGAAAAAGCCAGCTAGAAGCTTTTCCAGCTAGCCAGGGATTGAGAGCATGGATGGCCTATCAGAGGTGCCTGGCTGGGGGTCGTGGTATAGCGGGTGGGGGAGAAAAGACTGGGAAAAAGTTCATCGTAGTGGCGGCAGTGACACCTGCCTATTTTCAGAGCACTGGTGACAAAGGTGCCGGAGGGTGCCGGAAGCCCCGTGCGGGAGGAGTGCTCAAGCTGGCTGTGGATCCCGATGTTAAAACAGTGAGCTCCCAGGATCCCTACCAGATTGCTTGCGAGCTTATGTTTGTGATGGGCTTTGGTGGTATAAACTCCTTTGGTCTTCTGGTGGAACTTTGAACTTCTCAATATCCTTCGCTAATCTTCTATCTGGCTTAAATCTCACCAGAGTCGATCTCTGTTGCTTGCCCCTTTGTATCCTGGCTGAGGAACACTGCCTCCTGTCCATTCCTCAATACATCACGTTCTCTCCCACCGTCGGCTTAGGCTGGGGGTTCCTTCAGCCCAGGACCACGTTTCTCCCCTTGTCTCCCCTTCTTTTCACCTAGTTAACCCCCGCTCACCCTCTAGCCATTCGACCTCAGCTTGAACCCCATTTCATCATAGCAGCCCTCGAGCCCTGGAGCCCCTCTCTCCTTTTGCCCCTCCCCTGACCTTGCCATCTTCCTTTGAAGCACTATCCGGCCACCTCCCCAGACTAGATGTAAACTACATGAGGATAAAGACTGTGTGTTTTGCTCACTGCCCAGCATGGTTTTGGGTGCTTGGAGGCTGCACCGTCTGGGATGGCCCAGTGGGTTGAGCAAATGAAGACTGGTGAGATATGTGGTTCACACCTTACGCACTATAGTCCTTCTGCAAAGGGCCTGTGGACCCTGGAATCGCCAGGGAAAGTTTCTCGCAGTAGAGGGAGGTTGAGTTGAACTTTGAAGTATTTGTGGACCTTGAATGTGGGGGATTTGGACCAAGCAGCATATCCCAGATTGAGAGAACAACATGGGGGCCAGAGTAGGGAAGGGGGGAGTGTCACTGTGTGCTCAGAGGACAAGCAAGTGACTTAGCTGCTGGAACAAGGTGTCCGTGCAGGAGAGGAAGAATAGGTTAGATCACATCAGTAAGAGAAGGTAGATTTGATAGACTTTTAGGAAAGGAGTCTAATCCTGGTTCTGCAATTTTTTAAATCTTTTTTTAATGTTTATTTGTATTTGAGAGAGAGAGAGTGAGAGACAGAGCATGAGCTGGGGAAGGGCAGAAAGAGAGAGAGAGGGAGACACAGAATCTGCAGCAGGCTCCAGGCTCCGAGTTGTCAGCACAGAGCCTGACATGGGACTCGAACCCACTAACTGTGAGATCATGACCTGAGCTGAGGTCAGACACGTAAACGACTGAGTCACCCAGATGCCCCTCTGCTATCTTCAAGCTATTTGATTCTAGGCAGATGCCTTATCCTGTCTGAGTCTCAACTTCTGCCTTTGTAAAACAGGAATAACATCCAGTCCACCAATTCCTTGGAGTAAAGTCTAAAGTAATTTCTAATGTTTCTTCTGAAAATCAGACATGACCGTCTCCTGCTATCAACCTTTCAGTGATGCAGTTGCCTGGAAGACAAAGCCTGAGATCTATAGCTACGGTTCCAGGTCCTGAACCATGTGACCCAAACTTACTTCTCCAGCCTGGCTTCCTGGTGACCCACCCGCACACTCTATTCATGTTTCCTCCAGCTCTTTCCCACCTCTGTGTCTTTGCACATGCTTTTCCCTCCGACTGCAATGTCTTTCTCTTTCTGGTCCATCTGGTGAGCTCCTGGTCATTACCCATTAAACTCAGCTTATGTCCCCTCCTCCAAGGAGGCTCTGTTGCATCAGTGTTAATCATCTGGCTCCCTTCACAGCTCACATGGGTGTCAATGACGACCTTTTCCACAAATTGCTATAACCCAGCACCATCTTTGTGCCTGGAACAGAATAGGCGCTCGCCAACTGTGTATGAAGTCTAATCTAGTGTGGAAACCACCGAAGAGTAGCCACCGTCATCTACCAAACATTTGGTGAGCATCTATTATGTTCCAGGTGAAACATTAGGCCACGATGCACTGGTGGTTGTAGTAAAGCCATGCACTAACAGCAGGGGCTTGGGAGGACCTATTTCCAATCACCTCCATTGCCAGATAAGACAAAAATGCCCAGAGAAGTGAAGCGTTTGTGTAAGGGCACAAAGTAACTTACAGCAGCACCAAAGAGGAACCCACTTCTTGTGACCCTGAGCTTGAGAATACGTCCATATCGCCACCTGCTTTCATGCTTATCATGGCTCTAATTATCCCGCCGCTTAGCCACACTCGTTAACGCCTATTTTTATAGCCCCAGCTAACATTGTGGAGGATTGATATTCTTTTTTTCCTACCTTTATTAGCACATTATGCGACTGGAAGTCATAGCCTATGTTTCCCCCCGTTTTTAAGACGAGTTTACAAAGAGTGACTTCCTAATATTTGAAGAGTTTCTAAATTACAAATCCAGAAAATTTCCATTTCCACCCACCTCCTTGCCTGCTGTAGCAATTCTGGAGCCATGTGGTGGTGATTTGTAAATCTTTGAACCTGTAACAGGAGAACGGATAATTCTAAGAGTGCGTCTAAAAGAAATAGTTGACGTCGTTTGGAACAATGAACCATCCTGTCATTGGAGAGGAGACCTGAGACAGCATGAATGAGATCACGTCTGTAAAACGGTCTGAACCCCTCGGAGGCAGCCCCTCCATAAATACATGGCATTGTGGTTCCAGCCTTTGTAATACCACGTAACATGAGCGCTACTCATTGTGAGAGGAAAATGGTCTATACGGGGTTTCATAAAAAAAAGCGCGTGCTTGCTCACTCCTGCCTCCTGGCTCCCACCTCTGTTGTGGCCTCTGGGCCAGTATTTGGCCCTGTTTTCCATCTTGCCCCTTAAAATAGGCATGGATGTGTTGGAAAGAAGTCAGCTAAATGTGCCATGCCTTCAGTAATTCGTCCAATGTTTACGGAGAGCCTCCTGTGTGTCAGTCATATGCTAGGTCCCTGGTAGCTTGAGGCAAGTCTGTCCTCGAAGTCTTATCCCCAGCCCTCCCTGAGGCCCCCAAAAGTTCTTGCCTCGAGGGGTTTTTCTACCACACCAAAACTCTTCCATGTTGCGCCACAAGGGCTCAGAGCTCACATTTGCGCAAACATTTTATGGGTCATTTTGTAGGATCCTCAAGGATAGGAACCATTTTCATTTTGTCGCCCTACAAAACGTATTGCCAGTGAGAAGTGGCAGTGATATAAGGATAAAGGAAGACCATTCATTCAGTCGCTCACTCTGCCAATATCCACCAAGTGCCTGTAATGTGATGGGAGGGCACTATGGATATAGGTAAGAATGAGAGGCATAAGTTCCCTCCCCTCAAGAAGACAGGTAACAAAAACGTAAACAAGTAAGCATGTAACATAAGGACAGGGGGTATAAGTTTTGTGAATAAAAATAAACCAGGGTGAAGGGACTGAAAAACAACTGGAGGCCATTTTAGATAGACTGGTGACATCTGGATAAGACCTGAGAGAAGGAAGGAACCAAGCCATGTGGATAACTGGGGATTGATGATTGCAGGCAGAGAGCAAAGCAAGTGCAAAGGCCCTGAGGTTTAGACATGTCTGTGGGGTTCCAGGGCCAGGAGTACAGCGGAGTAGAAAGAAGTGTAGCAGGAAAGGAGGTGAGAAGGGCAGGCAGGGGTAGCTTGTTGAGGGCATTTGGCCAATATGGGAGCTTGGGCTATTGCCTCCTGCCTAAACTCCCACCTTTCTCCCTGATGTCGGTGTCTCATCTTTCCCATCTTCCCCGTGCATCTGATTTTAAAATCTCTATCCAATCCTGGGCAGATCATGTCACATCCATCCTCAAGGCTTGTCAGTGGCTCCCTGACATTGAAAAAACTAACTTCGGGGTGCCTGGGTGGCTCAGTCGGTTAATCGCCTGACTTTGGCTCAGGTCATGATCTCATGGTTCATGGGTTTGAGTCCCATGCCAGGCTCTGTGCTCATAACTCAGAGCCCGGAGCCTGCTGAGGATTCTGTATCTCCGTCTCTCTCTGCCCCTCCCTGACTCTCTCCCCGCCCCCTCAAGAATAAATAAACATTAAAAATATTAAAAAAAAATAAAAACTAAGTTCAAATTACTCTTCATGGTAATTTAGTGGATGTTTCAGCATTTTCCAGTCCTACCCTGGTTTGTATCCATCTACCTTCCCTCCCCTCTGACTGCTTCAGAACACGTGGAAAATGCCCAGCTCTTTCTTAGCATTGATCACGCCATTCCCTCAACCTTCTCCTTCTTTGTTGCTCATCCTTCAGGACTTGGCTCAAATGCCACCCCGTCTTCCATCCCACGGTCACAATGAATCTCTTTCCTGTGCGGTTCACCATGGGCGATCCATTTGGGCCGTGCCCGATTCTGCCTCAGTGGACATAACTTGTGTGTGTGTCGGAACCCAATGAGAGTGTCAGGAGCTTGAGGACAGGGATTTTGTTTTTAGTTACTCCTGAGTTCTCAGAACTTTGCATAAAGCCTGGCATCATGACCAGCTCTTGGGAAAGGTTTGCTGAGTGACTAGTGATCTTCACTGGAAGCAAACAACCCCAGGAGCTAATATTTGTTAAGGACTCACCGTGGACTTAGTCTTAGGGTAGGAACCTTATGTAGATTCTCTCATTTCGTCTTCATAGCAGTCAGGTAGTCGGAGGCTATCACCAATGCCGAAGACAGAAATTCAGAAAGTGAAGGGTCTTAACCACGTTCACTTTGACACTAGAGCCTGTGCTTTTAAGCATCACCTTGGACAAAAGCTCGACAACAATTCAACTCAACTTCCATGACGGTCAGAACCAATTCACAGAAGGGATGGAGAGATTCTAGTGGACTGACCATGAAGAGGAACTTCTTGTAAACGGAAGGTTTCTCAGTTCTGGAGTGTGTTGCCAAGGACCGTGATGGGTGAAGGTCAGGTTGCCATGGCCCTAGAAAGAGCTGGCTAGGATTAGGCACTCCCCCGGTGGTCCTTGGAGAGCTGCTGTTCCCAAAGTTGCCCCCACAGCCTTTATTTTACCCATAGAGAATAAAGAGCTGAGACCCATATTCAAAAGTCCTTGATCTTAATCCTGGATCTGAGTATGACCTGGCTAGGAAACTCATAGTTTCTTAGTCTTTGAACTGGTGGCAAATGTCTCTAACCATACAGTTGTGCAGCTGTCATTACTAGCCGTCCTTCTTCCCTCCTTCTAATAACATGCCCTGATGGTTATTTTACTACCAGAAAACATCATGTCCACCACATGGACAAATGACATATAGTCCCTATCATCACCAAGGAGTTTATATTATCCTTAAGAAGATAAAACACATGTTCCCAAAACATGATATGCATCCATTTGTGATAGACACCAATATAGGACCTTGTACACAGAAAATGCTAAACAAGTGTTTATGGATGATTGACTGACTGGGTTAATTAAATACCTCAAGAAACACTCGTCCAGCATTACTGAGTTCCTGGCCTCGCGTGCCGTAAAAACGATGGAGAGACGGACCATGTTTGTGCAGTATAACCTGAGAAGGCTTCACTGACAAGGTTGACATTTGAGAAGAGTCTGTAAATTTCAGGCTCCATGAGAGCAAGGGACTCTGTTTAATTTGCTCCTGTACCTCTGGACTCAGGACAGTGCTTGGCATGTGCAGGCACTCTCTACGTATTTGTGCAATGAATGAGTGACTAGAATGGCGGTGGCCAACACGGCAAGGGCATGTGATGGGGAGTCGCGGGGCCAGCCTCCTCCTAACACAACCACACGTGTGCAAGTCCAAGAAGCTCCACTCAGTTCCGGGACCACAAGCGCAGCCGTTTACGTTGCCCAACTGAAGCATACCTTTTGTCAATATTGCATCCACACCGAAGGCTCTCCTGCAGGGCCTTCCAGGTTTAAGGCCCCGTATTCGGTCTTCTTGGAAGCATGGGGAAGGACTGGGGCACTCGGGACTTAAGCAAATCTCTCAGCCCAGAATCTGCCAGTATTGGCCCAGGACACTAACGGAACCAGTCTCTGAAACATGCCTATATCTCTCCTGTGGCTTTTGACCACCTCCACCCTTGAGAGTTCCCCGGGCCCTGATCAGAGTGAACAAATGCTATGACTTGTCTCTCTCGTGACCCACCGGGTGGCCTTGAGTGAGTTACTGCTTCCCACTGGACCTCAGCTTCCTTAGTAAGAAGCCATTGAGGCTGGCCTGGATGATCCCCTCGGCCTCCTCCCCCGACTATTGTGCTACATCCTGCCCTGCTTTGAGTCAGCAGTAGTCATCAGCATGACTAATGTGTTCTCGAGCTGGAACATCTCTGCTTAGCAAGGGCCCGCGGGATGGAGTGAGTTTCTCTGTGTGCTCCTACCAGACAGGAACACATCCTTCTGCAAGGGCTGCGGCCGGGGCGCCTGCCCGCACCAGGCATGACGGTCCGGCCCCAGGGGACGAGGGCTTACGAATTTCATGGCAGTGTCTGGCACCTGAAACCTGGGCCTGATCCAGGTTCTAGGTGGGAGGAGGTTGTCACTCAGAAGTCAATTCACTCAGTAAGTGGAAAATTCCACCCCACCAGACAGCTGAAGCCACGAGGATCCAGAAGCAGGCTCTGTTTCTGAAAATCTTGAACCAGAGCTCCCTAAGGGAGATTCTCCAAAATCCTACAGGGGCAGGACTGCAAAATATTCTATGGTGTGGCATTAGGAAAATCACTTACCTCCCCTGCTCCTTTCCTCAATCTCTCTCCGGAAAGGAGCCAGGGGGTCACAAAGCTTTCGAGACCCTCCCATACTCACTGGAGGGAGCTTTACCCATTTTAGACTTAGAGCTGTGTCCTCAAAACGGCTCCGGGACAGCGAAGAGTCATTGTCTCTCCACGGCTCCATCTCTCCCCCTAACATAGACGCAATGACCTCTGCCTTCCAAGGCTGTTTTCAGAATAGATGGATTAATGTTTGAGACATAAACTATGAAGAAGGCAACAGAGGGGCAGAGGGGAAAGAGTAAAACCATCAAGTCTTCCCAGGCCTGGTTCCAATACTTTCTCTCCCCCTTTGAAAACGCGTAGCCTCGGACAAGTTACTTTTGACCTCGTGAGCTTCAATGTTCCCATCTGACAAACGGGAATATGGCACAAGGTCACGGCCGGGATTAAAGGAGGTGTTTTGTGGAAAGTGTCAGGGGCACACGGTAGGCTTGCAGCAAATACCGTGCCCTTGTCTCCATGTTTCTCTGGACGAGCACCTGAAATCACAGACATATCAGCAAGCTGCACTGTGCAATGTGTAACGCTCCTGTTTCTGAGAGGCTGGGCGTGCTCTGGGCTCACTGGAGGTCTTAGGTAACTGAGAAAAGGGGTGATTATTCTAGCCCCTGGACGCTCGTGAGGCCTGACAGGATTGTAGGGGCAGAGGAAGTAGCGTCTCAAGCCTAGCTCTAAGAAGAAAACGTACTTTCCGTGATTTGGCTTTACATTTTTTTTTAATGTTTATTTATTATTTTTGAGAGACAGAGTGTGAGTGGGGGAGGGGCAGGGAGAGAGAGAGAGAGAGAGAGAGAGAGGCACAGAATCCGGAGCAGGCCCCAGGCTCCGAGCCGTCAGCACAGAGTCCGACGCGGGGCTCGAACTCATGAACCGTGAGATCATGACCTGAGCCGACGGCGGATGCTCAACCGACTGAGCCACCCAGGCGCCCCTCCATGATTTTTTTTTTTTTTTAATATTTGGTTTGCAGTCCTGTTGAGATCAGCCACAGTAATTGTCCCAATGCCACCCCTCTTCCAACTCTGTTGGTGGCTTCTCAAGATCAGGCAGGAAGGTAAAGGTTTTGGTGTTCCCTTTTGGGGGGCCAGCAGGCACTCCCGGCTTCTTCTTGTGGATCTCAACGTTTTGTGCCTTCAGCCCCTGCCACGGAGCACCCCCAGGGGGAGAAAGGTGCCCTTGGAATGCTGGCATCAAGGACATCCCCGACACCACCTGCGTTTTTCCCGACACCCCAACAAGAGAAGTCGATTCTCTCCTCTAACTGCCAAAGCAGCACTCTTCAGCAGGTCGTTTCATTATCCCCAACTTAGTGGTGAGGGCTGAAGCTTAAGAAGCTCAGGTGAGTTACCCAAGCTCAAACACTAGCAAATGACACAGCACGGGTTTGGATCCAGGCTGGCTGGCTGCCTTTGACCTCCACCCAGTCTTGGCCCTCAAAGACGCGAGCCTCTGTCCCGGGAGTAGCCGTAAGCACAACACCAAAGCCCTTTGATCCAGCGCTCGGTTTAGCTTGACTTGATTCCAGGCGGTCGCCCTCATGCGGAGCTCCCCCAGGCGTGGAGTTTGAACTTGACCAAATCTGTCTCTTCTTTGATGGGGGCTTTGGATAAAAATTCCATGGAGGAAGGCCACTGGGACCTGCAGCGTGCAAGCAGTGGGAGCCACCCCCCAGGCAAAAACGGGCATTTTATCATGGATATTATCTAGAGCTGTCTAATAAAAAGCCAGTCAAATTTTAGGTTTAGATCATGTTGTTTTATGCTTGTTGTTTATTGATTGTATTACTGTTTTAAACTCTCTATAGACCCTCTTATAGCTTACATCCAGGGTGGACCACTCCCTCTATCCCACCCTAGGGACACCACTGGAGGAGAGAAAGATTCTAGAAATTGCTTCTGCAGGGCCCCCAGCACCAAGCACCCCCCCCCCCCCAACACACACACGTTAGCCAGAGACCTTTGCTTTTGTGTGGTTTATGTATTGGGGTTTGGACACAGCTTTGGCCAGGAAACAAGTTCCACCACTAAAAAGGAATTTGAAGCTATCCGCTGATATGTTCTTTCTAGAGTTCTGTCCAGTCGCCACATTTTATGGCTCTAAAACTGCTCTCCTCCGGGAGGAGTGATTCAAAGCCCTTATTTACATAAATGCACAAATTCCCCTGAAGGCATTTTGGAACGAACTGTGGACATTTCACATTTTGTGACAGTTGTTCCTGATGTGAGTCCCAATGATCATACGTTCCTTTTTATTAAAGCAAAGAAAAATATATTTTACTGTGTGTTCATCATTTGCCAGGCACTGTGTTAGGGACCGGCATTTCAAGAAGGAAAAAGGAAAACTATGATTTTTGGTCTCATGGGGCTTGGGGATGGTGGGGGAGAGAGACAGAGAGCAACGAATAAACACAAACAAATATGTAATTATAAGTAGGTAAATGGGGCACCTGGGTGGCTCAATCGGTTAAGTGTCTAACTCCTGATTTCAGCTCTGGTCACCATCTCACGGTTTGTGAGTTCGAGCCTGCATTGGGCTCTGTGCTGACAGTGTGGAGCCTGCCTGGGATTCTCTGTCTCTCTGTCTCTCTCTCTGTCTCTCTCTCTGCCCCTTCCCCATTTGCACGCACCCTCTCTTTCTCTCTCTCAAAATAAATAAATAAATATTTTTAAAAAGAAGTTGAGGTAAGATCTAAGAGGAAAAGGACCCTAATTTATGTAGGAGAGGGGTAAGAAAGCCTTGCTGCTAACGTCCTATTTCATCAGAGACCTGGAGGAAGATTAGTGATAGATGGTAGAGAAGTGGAGAGAACAGCATTCCTGGTGGTGGGAACAGCACGTGCAAAAAACAGCACTGAGAAGGGAACCAGCCAGGGTCCCTCAGGAGAGAAGGGCCGTGGGAATGCAGTCAGGCAAGGGTGCAGGGCAGGGGGCTGGGAGGCGGTCAGCAAGGCAGGCAAAGGTCTCATCCAGCCAGACTCTAGAGGCAGTGACGAGGATTGCAAAAGTCCCTCAAAGATTTTAAGCAAGAAAATGCCATGACCCACTTTTTATTTTAGAAAGACCCCCTCCGGCTGTGCCATGAAGAACTGAGTCACTAAAACTTGCTGAATAATCCTAAAATATCTTCACTACAGAAATAGTGGCCTCCTTGAATCTCGGTGAGAAAGTTGTGACTTTGAGCTCTGGGCTTTGTCTGAGTCAACTCCAGGCCTTCTGCGCACACAGGTCTGGTGGGGGAGGGGGGTGGGCTTCCAGAGCTTGGAAGATTGTAGACCCATCCCTTGTGAAGTCCCATGCTGCCGGCTGATGCGCTTCCCTCCCTCCCTTCCTCCACTGGGTGAATCATAGCTGGTGTCCAAAGTGGGTGGATCCTCCTGCCGGCTCCCACCAACCCCCCCCCCCCCCCATCCCCATCAGAGGAGGCAGCTTTGCCAAGTCCCCCTCCAGAGTCAGGGACACCACCTGTCATGTTGCGTCCTCCTCCTACTCGGACATCTGACAGCCTCCGTGACTCGTGAGCCGAGGAATCACAGATCGTCAAAGCCAAAGGGACCTCAGAAGCCATCCGATCAGCCACCCGGTTGACACAACTCCGGGAGGGGACGGGTGCCCCTAAGGGCCACGATTAGCCAGGGGCGGTGTCAGGACCCAGGGAAGCTGCAAGGGGGCTGCGTGATCAATGCCTCTGGCACAGCCTAGTGCTGCCATTTGAACAGAGACAATGTAGGCGTGGAATGGTGCCCTGGAACGGGAGTCCAGGGACCCCAGCTCCAGTCTCAACTCCAGAGCCGGCCTGCTGAGTGGCCTGGGGCAGGCTTCCTTCACCTCTCAGCTGCACCGCTGTCCCCTGCACCCTGAACGTGCTACAGACGCCCGACGTTTGCCCGAGCTCTCACCTGCGGGACCGCAGACCGCGGAGGATGCTTGCTGGGCCTCTGCACCAGCTCTCCTCCCATCCTGCTGGAAGAAGCTACTGGAACAGCTGCCGTCACCGCCCCCCCCCCCTGCCCCCTGCATCTGCACACGGGCCATGTCACCATCTGCCCACGACCCTACTCAACCTTGCCTTTCCTGACAAAATCCCCTCACCCCTGGCCATTCTCCACTCCCTCTCTGTCATCAGAACGCACCTCTGAGAACACTCGTCTTCCTCCGCGAGCACTCACAAAGCTGGTCAGTCTGTGACGACGGCCAGAGCAGTGGCCGAGCCATCCGTTCCGGTGCGTCTCCCCATTTAATGCCCCCTCCCCCCCCCGCACCCCACCGTACTACAGTGAAATGCCAAGAGAAGAAAGTATTTTAAGTTTATTTATTTATTTTGAAAGAGAGAGAGCACGAGCAGGGAAGGCGGCAGAGGGAGAGAGAGTGAGAATTCCAGGCAGGCTCCACGCTGTCAGCACAGACCCCGGTGGGGCCTCGAACCCTCGAACTGCGAGATCATGACCTGAGTGGCAGTGCGAGGCTTAACCGACTGAACCTCCCAGGGGGCCCCCGAAAGAAAACAGTTTATACAGGAAGATGGAAGCAAAGAGAGGTCCGTGATGTTGCCAAAGCCCCTCAGATGGTCAGTGGGGACAGTGGCCTTCAACCTCGTCTCCGGTCAAGGCTGCCAGTAATTCACGCCACTGATAGTTCACGAATAAATGCTCCCCCACGCCCATAACCGGACATGGGGACTTCGCCATACACCCAACGAGGGACATGTGGGAGACGATCCAGAGAGCTGCAGGATTACGGAGGGGAGGTTGTAGTGGAAGAGAGGCTTCAAGCATGCCAGCAGGCAGTGGCCCACTCGGTCTGTGCCCTGCGCCTGGCCTTGATGGTGCCTGTGGTGAAAGACATCCCGGCCCCTCATCAAAGAGGCATCACTTGCTGGCTGTCTCCCCCTCCCCCGCTCCTTGTTTTCTGTGCCACTCACTAATGTAAAGTGGTTTTTGTTTTTGTGTTTGTTTTTTAGAGGAGTCCATGGCTTTCACGTGCGGCGCTAAGAGAATCATGCAGATGGCCCCCAGGGCCCCTGCGTAGATGCACACAGGCCCGCGCACCCACCTGCGAGTGCACGGAGGCCCCGAAGCACCGGTTAATGCAAAAAAGAGCCAATGATAGAAGCACTGTGTATAACGCTGAGCTTACGTGACTGCGTGTATAAGGGGAGGGACTGATCTTTGTGGGTTAAGGAGCAGCGCGTATGGGCGTGGTCGTGGAATACGCAACTTCCTTCTTTCCAAGATGGCGTCTGTATGTTGTGAGAGTGGAGGACGTTTCGGGACTCCCGGGAGGGAAGAGGTGCTCTGTTGCAGTGGCTGCAGTATCCCCTTCAGCAGGGACCACGGGTGTTGACCCTGGCCTCCTTTTTCCAAGGCACAGCTACTCTACAGGCCTCTGAGGTGCCCACTGAGCACAGACATGGCCACCTGCCCTCCGGTCCCGGCTCAGGTTCTGTGGTCGGCCGTCCGACGGCATCCCCTCCCCAGGCCCAAGAGGCTCTGTCTCTTTCACTCCTGTGAACTCCTTCCTCAAAAAAAAAAAAAAAAAAAAAAAAAAAAAAAAACCACTTCCCTCCTTCCTAGGGTCTTCTGGGGCGGTGCAGATGATACCCCCTCAAAGGCCAAAGTCGTCATCCATGTCAGCTCCCTACCTGGGGTCATGGCAGGGGAATAGAGGCCCACGCAAAATAGTACCTTTTTATGTCACTTGTCTTTTTTCACGAATCTGTTTTAAAAAGTCAGAGAAGAGTCAGGAAGAATCACGTGGAAGGTGAAGGTAGGGTGCTTTATTTTTTTTTTTTTGGTCTATCGATAGGTAACATAGAATGATTAAGAGATCCAAATAAGGGGCCACTGTAGGAACAAAATGAAGTAAGGTGATTCAGATAAGCACTAAGCACCATGCTTGACACATGATCAGTGCTAGGTAACATGTGTATGTGTGTGTGTGAGCGTGTACGTGTGTGTTCACGCCCCCTCCAAGGCCCCTGAGGGCCTGCGAGATGGAACAGAAGGGTGACAGCCCTCTCCTTTTCTCCAAGACAAGTGATTTTCGGAAGAAGCACTTCTCACCGCTCTTCGGCCCGAGCTGAGATTATAATTAATTGCTTTTCCTCACTCAACCCAGATTTCTTTCTCTCATGCTCCAAACGCTGGCAGCCTGTGCACTTCATTTTTTGTTTAGCCTGAGGGGCCATTTCCATCGGCCCAGGTGCCAAGTGCCCCTCTGCCGTGGCCGAGCTCATTAGATGCAGGGCCTGTCCTGGGCAGGTGCTTGCCGAGGCCCGAGTGCTCAGTGCTTCCTGAGCAGCCCCGAGCCGGCCAAGTCCAGGCAGTGTGGGGGAGGGTAGCTGAGGTCTGTCAACCTCAACTGCTCTTATTCACGCAATGCTTCGCAGCTCAGCCTCCACTGGGATTTTGACAAGACGTGACATGTGTTTTCTGACAGTTGGCCCCGAATCTAAAGTAATTGCTTGTGTATGTAGTCGGATGAAAAGCACGTGGATTTCAGATTAAGAGCCACCTACATAGGTTTGGCTCTGACACATACTGGTTGTGAGACCTTAGGTAACGAGGTCCATCTACCATAACATGGATGGGTGTTTGCCTTTGCTCTTTCAAGCACCATGAGTTTACCCATAGCAGAGAACCTTCTCCACTAACCATACTCACCCATTTACTCATCTCCACTAGACTATGAGTTCTTTGAGGGTAGGGACTGTGTCTTGTTCACCAAAGGAATCCTGGTGCTTAGCTAGGTACCATCACTGTAGACGCTCCATACAATAGTTGGTGAGTGAACGAATGAGCTAATGATGGATGGATGGATGCATGGATGGATGGATGGATGGATGGTTTGTTCTAACGTTGGTATTCCCTTATCTGTCAAGTGGCAGAAATACCATCTACTTCATGGAGATTTTATGGAGATTAAATGAAACGAGATCCAGTAAACACTGGTCACAATCCCTGGAGTCTAAAAGACTCCAAGTCTACCAAGCAAAAACTGCCTCCTTCCCCGGATCCATGAACGAGTGCCCTCAGGGTAACGTGTTAACTTCAGCAGATTTCACTAGATACTTACACTTATTTACTTATTGGTGAGCTTTCAACATTCGAGTAGTTTACATAGGGCTGGGGTAAACTTTAAATCACAAACTTGGCCATTTCACTTTTCCACGTAAACCCACTCGACGGTGCTCCCAAATCAGTGGGCAAAACAAGCACTCTATCAGTCAATTACCAAAATTCTCAGGGTAGCCCACAGAGTTCTGCCCAGGTTCACTGTCACCTATCTCTCGAGCCCTGGACGGTGCTGATCTGTCCCCCAGTCACACTGGCCTTATTTTTACACATTAGGCTTAGAATACACTGGATTACTTTGTCCTCGGGACCTCCCTATGTCTCACTCTCCTGCCTCCAAAGGCTCCCACCTCACGGGTTACATCAGGATCCCTTTTTTATAAATGCTCATAACTCACATTTTTTTCTTCATTAAACACAGTTCAAAATATATAAGTATAAAATGTATTTGTGTGATCACATGATGAATGTCAGCCTCCAACATGGATTCCGTCTTGCCAACTAGCACATTATCTGACACATTAAAAGGAGTCGACGAATATTTACCGAAGGATGAATCTTTCCCCAAACCCGGCTCTCACACTCCTCCCCGGACATATACACTTACCAGCAAGTGTTTTCCTTTCCATCCTACGTTTTGGGATTCTCTATCGTATTTTTGCTCCTCGGGCTGGCATGTTTAGTGGCAAGCTGGAACAGGTGTATGTTCTGACAGAAGCTCCTCATTCAGAAGTCTTGGGAAATTTTCGTATTTAGATCCAGTCTCCTGCCATTTGCTCCCACCTACCTCTCTGCGATCCTTTTCTCTGCTTTCTCCCTTTGGGTCATGGCGATTACACTCCCAGGAATCTTTGGAAGTGGAAGTGGGCAGCCCACGTGGGAATTAGGGAGACGCTTTATCTTAGATCAAGCCTAAACTTGACCGAAAAACTTCTGGTCATAAGATGTTTTTTCACTTTTTTTTTTTTTACTTGTAAAACTATTTGGGACTTGGGCTCTTGGAAAGAGACAGTTATTTACAGCATGTCACTTTAAATCAAAGAATAAAACTTCCCCTGGGTTGGGACAGGCAGACTGGAGCCCCAGTGCATCAGCAACCTGTCTGGGTAGCTGGTCTAAGGTTCGCCTGCCTTCAGTGACTGTTCCTTTGTCATTAAGTGGGAGGAGTTGTGTATATCATATGGACAGCGCTGATATGAGATTTAAACGTGACAACGCGTGCGAAATACGAAGGGATGCCCTCAGGAAAACACAGACCTTTTCTCGCGTGATTCGGATCTGGTGAATTCCTTGAGAAATTTCGAGATGAGGGAGCCGGACAAATTGCGTGAGAACCAGCCCAAACAACTTCCTCATGGGTTTCGTTGGAGCTCCTGCCATTCCAGGGAGCCAAAGCTTGCATTAGAAAGTCAGTCTTAGGGCACCTGGGTGGCTCAGTTGGTTAAGCGACCTACTGCGGCTCAGGTCATGATCTTGAAGTTTCTGAGCTCGAGCCCCGTGTCGGGCTCTGTGCTGACAGCTCAGAGCCTGGAGCCTGCTTCGGATTCTGTGCCTCCCCCTCTCTCTGCCCCTCCCCTGCTCATGCTCTGTGTCTCTCCATCTCTCAATAATAAATAAACGTTAAAAATGTTTTTTCAAAAAGTCAGCCTTATAATCGTTGGCACTTGAATTAGGCAGGAAGTGAAGCTCAATTATAGATTATTTTCCCTGAGAAAATTATATAGGAAGTTATTTAAGGTATACATGCACATCTAGAGAGATTTTTCTTCAAATTATTCACCTGTGTCTCCAATTTGCATTGAGATTTGACATCTATTCACTTGAATTGTCTCTCTGAGTTGACACTTTATCTAGATCCCTGCAGCCATTCCCCCAATCCAGGCTTCAACCATTCAGTTTACCATTATGTTTGAGCATCTAACCAGATGCTATAGGTCTTCAAGCCTCTGGCTCGGAGCACAGCCAGTCCCACCCCCTCCCACCATGCCAATTATTCCCCTATAAGCTATAAGCTATAAGCTATAAGAAATATCTCCTGAAAATCCTATTCTCATATTTCCACTGCCCTGTACCGTATTGCCTATCAATACTTAATGTCGACTCTGACTTTAGTCCAAACCCCATGGATTTGAAGGCCCTTCCAAATCTGACTCTATCTGTCCCTGCAGCCCATCCAAACATCTCCCGATATTATTTCCTACCCACCCGCCAAGTCTAAGTTATCGTTCTCATCCCCAGACAAGTCATGTTGAGGCTTGCTCTGCACCTTCGCTTATGTTCTGATTTTTCTGAAATATATTCCACTGCTATTTGCCTGTTGTTGAAACGCGTTTATGGATTCACATCTGACCCCCCTACTTTCCTAAATCTTAACACTACCTTATCTACTATCCCCTTCCCATTCTTCCAGATCAATTCCAATCCTGCCTCATCCAGGAGAGCTTTGCTAATCTCTCCAGCTCATACTGACCTCTCTTCTCTGAACTCCAAGTACATTTATAATTAGTCGAAGTTATTTTTCTCAAGTGATTCATATACTGCTTTGTTTTGGTTGTTGTTATTGTTGTCGTTGTTGTTGTGTGCTTTCAAACGAAGCTGATTGTTGAGTTTAGCCCGGATATGCCAACTTCCTAGGCAGTAACTGGCTGGATCTCATGAGTTTGGGGAGAAGTTTCCAAACCAACTGGTGAGGAGAGAGCTACCTCCTTTTCCTATGCCTCAGTCCATCTGCCCCCTCCTTTCCTAGTCCTGCCCAAAACATTAACAGTAGTATTTTTTTTTTTTTTTTTTTTTTTGCTAGTGGGCAGGGTTACTGTATAGCACTCTTTTTTGTCTTTCCTTGTGCTATGGTTAGTCGCACCCTTACCATTGCAGATGGCTAATTCAGGGGTTAGCTTCTGAGTACATCCCGGTCTCCCTTTCTGTTCCGTCCTCCTGCCACCAACTGGGTGAATAGTCAGAATTTCTGACTCGCACAAGAAGGTGACTTGGGGCAGCTTTCCAGGGTCTCATTCTAACCTTTACCTTTTCCCCTCACTATCTGATAGACTCATCCTTCTTATAGATCTCAGAAATTGAGGTCAGAGTAGCACAGAGAGGTCATCTTTTCCAACCCTCTCACTGGACACACGACAACATGATGACTCAGGGGAAATGTGTTGCTTCTGGAGGTCCCGGTGCAAAGCGGAGACAGAATCTGAACTCGGATCTCTTCTCCTCTTTTTGTCCAGCTATCTTTCAAGGATACCATGTTCTGGGGCTCACAATGAAGAAATCTATCTTTGTTTGACTTTCATACCTGGATCTCACCAGACAGACACTCTCTGGTGCAAAAAAAACAAACAACAAAAACAAACAAACAAACAAACAAACATGTATTAAATTTATAAATGCCACCTTATTTCCACATCATCTGTGTCATTTGTGAAAAAAAAAGTATCATGTTTCAGGGATGGCAATAAACACTGGATAGTATGGAAACCTCTTCTCTCCTTGGAGCCTGGACAGGGATCCCAGCTCCTTGAAGTGCTTAAGGATGGGTTGGGAATGGGATCATGCATAGCATGAGCTGGAGGGCCACAAAATGTTGCCTTAGAGGAATTAGGGAAGGAACCTGGAGACAGCACTTGACATTAGCTTCCCTAACTCCAACAGCACTAGGTACAAAACCCACTGGGTCCAAAATGAAATGCTGGATTTAAAAAAGAAAAAAAGGTGACGCAAAATTAAATGGCCAAAAGCCACTTGATGTTGTAACTTGGATGTCAACTCACAAATGATTTAATTCTATCGAAAGCTCAGTTCAGAGGCACCTGGGTGGCTCAGTCGGTTAAGTGTCCGAATTTGGCTCAGGTCATGATCTCTCAGTTTGTGAGTTCAAGCCCTGCGTCAGACTCTGTGCTGACAGCTCAGACCCTGGAGCCTGCTTAGGATTCTGTGTCTCCCTCTGTCTCTGCCCTTCCGTTGCTTGTACTCTCTCTCTCTCTCTCTCTCTCTCTTTCTCTCTCTCTCCCCCCCTCAAAAATAAATAAAACATTAAAAATATTTTAAAATTAAAAATAATAAATCTCAGCTCAAATTTTACCACTTCTGTAACACCTTTCTTAACCCTCATTATTAAGACAAATTGTCCCCCCATGTTGTCATAGAATATATTAATATTTCACATTGGCTTGTTTGTTGTGCGAGTTAGCTATGTGTATATTTATTTGTCTTTCCCAATCAGTTGAGAGACTCTTTGGGACAGAAGCGCCCTTAATACATATTTCTCTCTCTTACAGCCAGGATAGTAAGTATGCAACATACTGCCTTCACCTCAAGCCTTGCTCTAGGTAGACATTAATAATCAATCACAGCATCCCTTACCACAGTGCTTGTAAAAGGCCTCAGAACCCTTCATAACAAAGCCCCTTAAGCTCCTTCTGTTGCAGAATCAGAGTTTTGATGCAAAAGAAACTTATTTGTTGCATCTACTTATTACAAGTGGCATAGCGGCTTGAATAGTGTTGGTGTTCAGTTAATATTTGTTGAGTTGAAATAGCTCCTGACAGGCATATACAAAAAAAGTGGGGGGTGGGGGTTTAGGAGACGGGTGGCTGCTGTATGGGTGAAATGAGCTAGGGCAGGGAAGGGCCACAATAATTAGGACCTGGGGCATGGGTTAGAGGGAGGAGAGTGGTCCAGGGCACATTTTCCTGTTGGTATAGCAGCCTCGGGATATAGAATCATTGCATTGAGCTGTGCATGGCAGAATTGGGTCCCAGGCAGAATGACCATCGGGTCATTCAGGGACAGACAATCGGGCCGTTCTGGCAGGACCACAGCTTTGCTCATGGTGGCAAAGACAAGAGACACTCTAGAAGCATTTGTTAAAGGCCTGCAAATGAAATTTGAATGCTCTGCATCTGGCACAGATTAAGTGAGTGAATAATCCAAAGCGGCTTCCCAGGGTCCTTCTCTCCAAACCTCATATGGTCTCTTTATCATGGGGTCTTTTCATCTCCAAACCCAATGTTTTGTTATTTCCTTATTCTGCGTTAACCAATCCCTCCCATTTTCTTTCCTGGTGGTTTACTTAGCTAATTAAGAGTGTTCCCACCAGGCAGAAACTTGAGTTCACAATAAATCAGGCATCATTGGCCATCTATGGAGGGGCTGCCTCTGGGTAGGCTGTTCACTATGCATGTGGAAATTTGATATAAACAACAGTCAGTCACCACTTCCCCTGGTGGCTTGATGTGGGCAGATCAGTCTGAGCTAGACAGACGCATTGGTAGCTCCCTTGCTGGACTTCTTCAGTGTAGGGAAGGTACTACAAGAGAGTCTGAGAGCCACTAGCACAGGGAATAAAGTTAGGAGGTCGGTGCATGGGGCTGAGCAGAGAGAAAAACAGATCATGGTGCAAAGGGAAATCAGGGTCCCAGATTGCTCATACCTGGCATCTTGAGATTGGTTAGGATTATCATTAACCCCATTGAGTTTCAAAGATATTCCTGATTTGACCTCCTCGAACAATTTTGGAAAACCTTTGGCCATTATCTCTTCTTATATCTCTTCTTTTCTAACTCTCTCCTCTGGGGCTCCAGTTGTATCATTTGTTAGTGTCTTACACGTATTTTTTTTTTCATGGTTTTTTCTCTCTGTGCTTGAGGTTGTATGATTTCTATTTATTTATTTCTGAATTCACTCTTCCTTCATCCAGCTATGTCAGGTCTGCTGTAGGCCTATCCAATCAATCCTCTCTTTTAGATATTGTACTCTTCAGTTTGGGTGTTTCCTGGGAACTGTTTTAGAGATTCTCTTCCTCCATTAAATTTCTCTTTTTTTAAATCTCCCTTTTAATCCTAGATGTTATTACTGCATGGTTATAATTTTTAAGTCATTACCTATTAGGTCCAATATCTGGGTCACCTGTGGATCTGCTTTTATTGACCATTTTTTCCTCTTGTTAATGGATAACAATTTCCTGTTCCTTTGCAGACCTTGACATTTTATTGTGTGCCAGATATTGTGCTTTAAACAACCATAGAGCATGGAGTAAATATTATTTTGCTCCAAAGAGACAAACCTTTTACTCAACAAGGAAGGTGGAATAGGAACTGATGGCTTCAGTTAAATTCCATCATGAGTTGCGATTGGTCACATCTGAGGTTAAACTTTATTTAGTTTCAGTTCACCTCTGATTTCAAATGTCTAAGGTCAACATGTATCCTGTGTGTATCACTTGCACCTTTCCCTGCAAGACTTTGAGCTCTGAGGACCACTAGATGAAGAGAGATTGTTATTATTCCTACCACAGCCTTCAACCTTCTGCAATACCACCATGTATTTAGTGAAAGTCCTAGGGGGAGGAATCAGTAGGAAAAGAGAATTAGTGGTGTATTTTGGGAGGTGGGGTCCAACAGATTTCCATTCATCATACCAGGTCATGTGACAAAAGGCTTTGTTGGCTTATTATTGGCCAACCGCCTATGGAAGGAATGTCTGCCTATGGAAGGCATAACCTTCCACCTTCTCTGGCTTAAGGATGGCTGATGCTGGCAGGAAGGAAAGCAGCCACTCTTTTCTGCTCATCAAGAAAGGACTCAGCTCTTGCTGAAATGTAATTCCTTTAGATGTCTTTGTGTCCACTGT
Organism: Neofelis nebulosa; assembly: GCF_028018385.1. Taxonomy (NCBI): domain Eukaryota; kingdom Metazoa; phylum Chordata; class Mammalia; order Carnivora; family Felidae; genus Neofelis; species Neofelis nebulosa. Next base: position 15,851,797 of record NC_080793.1, read on the forward strand.
CCTCCCCTATCTTAAAAGACAGATGATATTTTCTGTAAGTCTTGGTTATGGGATCAATAGTCTATCTTGAACTACCACATCCCAAACAGAAACATAACTCTCTCTCTGGTTACCATTATGGTCATATTCTAGGACCTCTTCACGGAAGTGACACTATCAAATTCTTAGTGTCATGCAATAAGCATTTATTTCCTTCATCACAAACCTTTGGGTTGGCTGTGGTTCCTCTGGAATCTGGGTTTGGCCCTGGGCTAAGAGTTGGGTTCAGCTACGATCCACGTGCTCCGTTATTCTTTTGGCTACCTGAAGAATGCTCTTCTTACGACGGATCTAAGAAGATCAATAGGACCATGATATACAAGCAAGTTTAAAGACTCTGCTCATGTCACATTTGTTTATATTCCGTTAGCCAAACCAAGTCACTGTGCCAAAGTTAACATCAGTGTGACAGGGAAGTGGATTCCACAAACAGAGGAGAGCACTGCAAAGACAAAGCATTGGGGCTGCAATCTTTTTGCAGGGGAATAAAGAATTTGAAAACATAATCCAGTCTATCCTGAATTGTGTCAGGGTAGGAAAATCAAGGCACAGCTGCATTAGCAAGAGCCTGAAGAAATCTTTAAGCCTCTCATGTCCATAAAAGGAATCCTTGACATTTTTTGCATTAACCTTTTTATACTGAGAACCCATATGACAACTCTTACCCAAGAGAGAGGAGAAGAATAGATTTGAGGCAGACAAAGACAAGATGGTGACCTTGCTCCAATTGGAAAAGTTCCTCTCACCTGTTCTTCCTGATTCAGATGCTAATGAACAAGTGAGTCTATTAAGCAAAAAGAAAACCAAGTGCCTCATGAAACAAACAACACAACCAGAGGAGCCCAAAAAACTCACAGAATTGCTGCAGTTGGTAACATATGTCTCTACCTGTGCCTTAGAATCTACCCTGCAACAGTAGTTCTCAGACTAATTATGCAAGTAGCATAATTACCTGGAAGGCTCATTAATCGGAGTCCTGGGCCCCACCCCAGAGTTGATAATTTAGCTGGTCTTGGGTGGAACCCAATAATTTTCATCTCATACAGGATTTCAGGTAATGCTGGTCTGGGACTACAGTTTGAGGATTACTACAGTAGGTCATAAATCCTCCAAAGCAGAGACATTTCATGCATTCTTCTATGGATTGTGGGAAGGCTCCCCTTTATCCCTGAGTTGCCATAACATTTCTGCCAGTGTTCCTGAAGGCTGGGGATTTTGGTTAAGGCAAAATGCATAAAGCTTCAGCTTGTGGAGCTAGCCCCATATTAGGAGTGTTGGGTCCTAATCCATTTGCGCCATTGCCTATTTCGTAAAAAGTCGTCTTTACCTCTCTTGGCCTCAGGCTCCTCACGTGCTAAAGAAAATCCAAGCATTGGGTGACTTGGTTGAGTTAGTTGGCTTTTCAGAAATCCTTTACTTAAAAATTATAAGGTTGAGGCGCCTGGGTGGCTCAGTCGGTTAAGCGTCCGACCTCAGCTCAGGTCATGATCTCGCGGTCCATGAGTTCGAGCCCCGCGTCGGGCTCTGTGCTGACAGCTCAGAGCCTGGAGCCTGTTTCGGATTCTGTAGCTCCCTCTCTCTCTCTGACCCTCCCCTGTTCGTGCTCTGTCTCTCTCTGTCTCAAAAATAAATAAACGTTAAAACAATTTTTTTAAAATTACATAGTTTTATGGTATTATCATCAGTAGCTCTGTGACCTTGGGTGATTTACTTAAACTCTACAAGCCTCAGTTTTTCATTTGTAAAATGGATAAAACAATTGTACCTACCCCAGAGCACCATTGTGTGTGAGGAACCAGTGAGATAACGCAGGCATAAAACTTGTGACAGTTCCTGGCACTAGTAGATGTTAATGGCATTATTATTTACTATTATTGTTTACTATTGTCATTGTTGTTTACCATTACCATTAAGAATCATAAAGAATTTCACACAATGCTATGGAATTTGACGAGAAGGAGTGAGACCACTTCCAGAAGAAAGATAAGGGGAAATTTCAAGGAGAAAGGGGCATTTGAGCTGGGTCATAAACATCAAGTAAGATTGGGGTTGGGGTTGGATATTTTGGGGGGGGGCAGTTTAGGCAGGGAAGTGACATGAATTTGGGCATAAAGTAGGGAAAATACAGGTTGTGACTAGTGATCTGGAAGAAGCCAAGTGTGATGTTGCATGTGTGAAATAATATAGCACAAAGTAATATGAGCCTGGAATGAGAGTAAGATACAGGAGACTGGTTTATACGGCACAGGGATTTGGACTTAATTTAGGGGACAAGGAGGAAAAGTAACGTTTAGAGAAGAAAGTGATCATTGGATGTGCTTTGGTTTTTGTTTTAAGTTTATGTATTTATTTGGGGGGGGGGGGTGGGGAGAATCAGAGAGAGCAGGAGAGAGAATCCCAAGCAGGCTCCGCACTGTCAGCGCAGAGCTCAACACGGGCTTTGATCCCATGAGCCGTGAGATCATGACCTGAGCTGAAATCCAAAGTCGGTCGCTTAACTGACCAAGTCGCCCAGGTGCCCCCATTGGGTTTGATCTTAATCTGAGCCCCATCGCTTTAGATATTTTTTTTATCTTAGGTGGCCACTTTGACATCTGAGGTTCAGTTTTATTGTAAAATAGAGAATATATGTACACGCACACACACACACACACACACACACACACACACATCATAGCTCTGTTGTGAGGGTTAAAGAAGAACATATACATGAATTTACCTTTTGTGGTGATTTGAACATAGTAGACCCCGAGTTAATGTTTTATTCAAAGTAATAAGGTTATTTGGAAGCAATTTAAATTTCCAGAAAAGTTGCAACGTTAGTACATCGAGTTTCCACATACTTGTCATCCTGCTTCCTCCCTTAACGTTAACATCTGATAATCCTTTAGTATATATATCAAAACTGAAAAATTAACATGACTGAGTAATTGGAATACTATTAACTAAACCACAGACTATTTGGATTCCACCAGTTTTTCCACGCATGTCCTTTTTTCTGTTCCTGAATCAGATATAGAACCGCATGTTGTTTTAAGTCATCATGTCTCCTTAATCTCCTCCAGTCTGATAATTTCTTGGTCTTTCCTTGCCTTTCATGACCTGGACATATTTGAAGAGCACTGTTTGGGTATTTTGAGAATGTCACTGCATTTGTCTGACTCTTATGATTAGACTACAGTTAAGTATCTGGAGGAAGAATATCAGAGGTGATTCTAGAACATCAATATATATGCAGGATCGATCACGTAATTTTCTGGGCACAGTGTACAATGAAAAAGTGAAGCCGCATGTTTTTTTTTAAAAGGGAGGAAAAAACATTAAAGGCACTAAATATAAAGCTTTTCCTTTTCCGCCACAATGTCTCTGAACTTGTTACACCAATTTTTATTTGCTACTGAAGATCATTCTAAATAAAAATATTGTAAATTATGGGCATGAATTTTATTATCTTTGCATCGCGGAATGCCAGTTTTAAGTACAAATATTAGAGCATTTAATTTGTATGCAGAATCATCGAAGTTACACAACTTGTGTTCTGAAGCTTGCACGTGCGTGTGTTCTACGCCTACGCCATTCATTGCCTTCTTCTCTCTTCCAAGGAAGTTCTGGTTGGAGCAGGAAGTGGCGCTTCCAGGGGCAATCAGCATCCCTGCCTCCTCAGTCACAGGGTGATGCGCTTATCCTGTCCTTGCTTGAGTCTCGTTGGACTCCCATGCATCATGGGTCCACCGGAACCCTGTGCTCACGGGGTATCGGATGCTGTATGCAAACAGAGTAGCAAGGAATGGAAGCTATGCGTGCCGCACGTATCTCTTCTGCTCACACATCTGCCCCATTTCCCATAACACTTCAATTCTAAAACACAAGTTCATAAATAAAATTATTAAGAGTTTCAGTAAGTCCAGGCCATATTCGAGGGGGAGGGGGATGAAGCTCTGTTTCCCAGAGATACGAGTCTCAAAACCTTTGTGGACGTATGTCAACACGACCACAGTCATTAATAAACATTTTGGAGTAGCTAATGTTGTTTGAATCCCATAACCCGGTGGCCGATTTTGGAATCTCATGACCCACGTCTTGCCTCCAGTTCTGGGATATGATGAGTCTGGCAGAAATACCGTAAAAGAGCCTGGCACTGTGAATGCTGGTCTCCCGCCAGTAAGAGACCCTGGGCCTTGGGGACTGACCCAGATGATAGGTGAAGTGACCCTCCATCCGGGAACTGCACTGACCTACTTTCCTTGGAAAATCGTTCCCTTCATGGGCTGTGGGCAGCATGCAGCGAGTGGAGTGCTATTCATAGCGTGCTCTCCACGTAGATGACCGGGAACGAGCAGTTCTCAGCCCGTGGTGCAGGGAGCTCCAAGCCCCCTCATCACCCTTTGGCATGCACAACATCTCTTCCGGCCCGCAGTTCCCCACTTCTGGCAGATGCTGTCTGCACAAGACGCTGAGCGCAGGCGAATTATTTCCACTACTTCCTGCTAATTGCCGTACTGTATTCATCCAAGGCTCTCAAAACTCTCGATCAACAGGACTATGCTAACCTGAGACTGGGTCACAGAGGGACAGCCTAGGGACCTGGGGGCGGGGGGATTGGTGACAGCTGTTGCCCTCTCTCTGAAGAGGATTGATGTAGATATCGTCTTGCTTGGTGACAGGAGGAGGGAGGAGCCGGACTTTTAAGGTCTCTTCCAATCTGGGAAGGCTATGAATACCGCTACCAGCTGAGAGTGATTCTCCATGCTTTATTCATCCCGAAAGTGACGCAAATCCAGAAAAGCAGCTCTCTCAAAGGTAGGTGGCCGCTAAACCAGGCATCCAGACACTCAGCACTCCGAGAACACTTGCTGAGGAAAGTCCTTGAGGTGTTGTTTTTTTTTTTTTTTTAAGGTCATTTTAAAAACAGATGGGGGAAAAAAAAAACCATAGTGTATTTGGTAATACACAGGAATAGACGAAGTGGTTTTAAGTTCAAAAGCAATGAGATGTGGTGGTCTGGAAAAGCCACTGCAATCCTAAGGTTGTATTAATAGAAGTAAAATGTTTTAGATGAGAGAAAATAATTCCTCTCTCCTCTGGGTTAATAAGACCTTACCCGAGCCACACTGTTCCGTTCTTGTTCTACCTAGGAGGTGAGGAGAAGCTGACAATTTTCAGAGAAAGGGACCCCAGAGAGCCAAGGGTCTCAGGAGCATGCAAATAGAAAACACCATTGGAAGGACAAGGCATGTGAAACCTGAAAAACGGGGGACTGGTAGACTTAATGACTGTTATTGTCTCAAGGGATGGAATTAAATGTGAAAGAAGTTTCAAGAAGTTAAGAACAAGTTCCAGTGAACTAGTGACAGGGATTTCTGTCTTGGCACATAAGGAAGACCTTTCTGACATCCAGAGTTGAGCCGTGATGGAATGTGGACCTGGTCACATACTCGTCAGAGGTGGCCTGAGATGATATAGTGTATTAAGGACGCTGACAAAGGATTTAAACAGCAGGTGGCCTATCCCTAACTGGAAAAAGTCAACATTTTCCAGGTATCAGTTTTGTCCCTGTTCATCTCTAGATATAAGACAATTCCAATCCAGATCTTACTTAGGCTATTTTAGTTCAAAAGTTTTCAAATATAGAGGCTCCTGGGTGGCTCAGGTGGGTAAGCTTCAGACTTCGGTGCAGGTCACGATCTCACAGTTCATGAGTTCAAGCCCCGCATCAGGCTCTGTGCTGATAGCTCAGAGCCTGGAACATGCTTCGGATTCTGTGTCTCCCTCTCTCTCTGTCCCTCCCCTGCTCGTGCTCTTTCGCTCTCTCTCTCTTTCAAAAATAAATAAATGTTAAAAATAAATAAATAAATAAACAAATAAATAAATAAGTTTTCAAATATATAGCAAAGTTGAAATATCTTTATAGTAAACACCTGTATACTCACCACCTAGATTTTACCATTAACAAATTTTATGATAGCCTTATTGCGACAGGATTCATATACCTTATAGCTCATATATCAAAAGTGTACCGTTAAATGCTTTCTTACTGTGTAACCAGCACCACAAATGATTTTCAAATATGTTTGTCATTCCTTCTCAGAAAACACCATACCCGTCACCAGCTGCTCTCTTTCCCCCTCCTACCACCCATGTCCTTTCCATCATCCCCCAGCTCTAAGAAGCCAATAATCTAATTTCTGTCTCTAGAGAGTTGCTTATTCTGCACATTTCATATAAATAGAATCATACAACAGGTGACGTTCCATGACTAGCTTCTTTAGCTCACGTAATGTATTCAAGGTTCATCCATGTTGCAACATACCTCAGTACTACATTGTTTTTATTACCAAAAAATATTCCATTGTATGGATATGCCACGTTTTATTTACCCGTTCATCAGTTGATGGCCATATGGGTTGTTTCCACTTTTTGGCTATTGTGAATAATGCTGCTATGAACATTTGTCTACAAGTATTTGTGTGGACATATGTTTTCATTTCTCTTGGGTATATCTCTACGAGTGGAATTGCTGGGTCATATGGTAACTCAATGTTTAACCTTTTGAACAACGGCCAAGCTATTTTCAATGTACCATTAACATTTTACTATACTTATTTTATTACATATCTATCCTTCCTTTAATCGATTCCTTTTTTTGCATTTTAAAGGAAACTACAAGCCTTAGTCACTCTGAAAACTTCAGCATTCATATCATTAGCAGGATTCAATATTTACTTACACTTTTTCCTTCTGTTGTAAAATTGATGTACAACGCAGTGCACAAATCTCGAGGTATGCGCTGAGACTTGACAAATGCACTTACCTATAATCCAAACCCTTCTCAAGATAGAGAACACTCCCATTTTTCCAGAAGGTTTCCTCATGCCCCTAACCAGCCAATCATGAAAGTCACCCTCTCTGCAGACGCAACCACAGTTCTGATTTTTTTATGCTAGAGATTACATTTGCCTGTTCTAAAATTTCATATGAAATAACTTATACAGGAGCACCTGGGTGACTCAGTCAGTTGAGCATCCGACTTCAGCTCACGTCATGATCTCTCAGTTTGGGGGTTCGAGCCCCGCATCGGGCTCTGTGCTGACAGCTCAGAGCCTGGAGCCAGCTTCAGATTCTGTGTCTCCCACTCTCTCTGCCCCTCTTCTGCTCGTGCTCTGCCTCTCTGTCTCTCAAGAAAAGAATAAATTTAAAAAATTTTTAAATAACTTATACAAAAAGTACTTTGTAAATTAAGGCTTCTTTCACTGAGCCTAATGTTTTAAGCTATCAATAATTTATTCCTTTTAATGACTATGTAGTATTCCACCACGTAGATATACATTGTTTTGTTGATCCATTAACCACTTGATGGACATTTGGTTCACTTCCTGTTATGGCTATTAAGAATAATGCCACTATATGGGGGCTTGGGTGGCTCAGTCGGTTAAGCATCCAACTCTTGATTTCAGCTCAGGTCATGATCTCACGGTTTGTGAGTTCAACCCCTGCATTGAGCTCCAAGCTGACAGCATGGACCCATCCACTGCTTGTTCTCTCTCTCTCTCTCTCACACACACACACACACACACACACACAATAAATAAACTTTGCAAAAAAACAAGAATAAGGCCACCACGAGCATTTATCTGCAAGTCTTTGTGTGGACATATTCTTTTGTTTCTCTTATTATTGGACTTGCTGGATCATAAGGTACATATGCACTTATGTTTATCAGAATCGGTCAGAACTTTTTCCCACAGCAATCGTACAATTTGATACTCTCACCAAGAGAGCCTGGTTGCTCCACATCACTGTCAACATCTCATGTTCCCAGTGTATATAATTTTATCCATTTTGGTAGCTGTGTAGCTATATCTCATTGTGGTTTTAATTTGCATTTCCATGCTAATGATGTTGAGCACTTTATAATTTGCTCATCGGCCATTTGTATATTTCTTTTGCAAAGGGTATGCAAATATTTTGGCTACTTTTTATTGAATTGTTTGTCTTTCAATTCAATTATAGGGGTTACTTATATACCCTGAATAACAGTCTTTTCTTGAGTATTTACGGACATTTTCTCTTAGTCTATGGTTGGTCTATTCATTTTCCTAATGGTGTCTTTTGCAGAGAAGAATTTTTAACTTTTGACATCTTATTTATCACAATTTTCCTTTTATGTTTATGCTTTCTATGACCTGTTTAAGAAACCTTTGTTTATCGGTGATCACAAAAATAATCTCTTAGATTTAACTTCCAAAAAGTTTTGTGGGTTTAGCTTTTATGTTTTGATCTATGATCCATATCAAGTAAATTTTGAGTAAAGGTTGAAGTGGATTAAGAATTTCTCTCTCTCTCTCTCTCTTTTTTTTAGTGTTTATTTATTATTGGCAGAGAGAGAGAGAGAGAGAGAGAGACAGAGCATGAGCGGGGGAGGGGCAGAGAGAGAGAGGGAGACACAGAATCTGAAACCGGCTCCAGGATCTGAGCTGTCAGCACAGAGCCTGACACGGGGCTCGACCTCACGGACAGCAAGATCATGACCTGAGCCGAAGTCGGACGCTCAACCCACTGAGCCACCCAGGCACCCCTGGATTAAGAATTTCTCATAGAAATATCCAATTACTTCCGCACCATTCGTGGAAGGCCCCTTTAACATTGTGTTGCTTCGATGCCTTTGTTAAGAAACAGGCAGACCATAAGAGACTCTTAACTATAGAAACAAATTGAGGGTTGCTGGAGGGGAGGGAAGTGGGGCAATGGGCTAAATGGGTGTTGGGCATTAAGGAGGGCACTGTTGGGATGAACCCTTGGTGTTATAAGTAAGTGATGAATCACTAAATTCTACTCCTGAAATTAATACTACACTATATGTTAACTAACTTGAATTTAAATAAAATCTTGGGGAAAAAAAAAACAGATGACCATATAAGTGTGGTCTATTTCTATACTTTCCATTATATTAATCTATTTGTTAATTCCAATGCCAGCACAACAGGGTTTGATAATTTAGGTCTTCTATGTTTTTTCTGAACATTTTTTTTTTTTTTTTTTTTTTTTTTTTTTAGTTTTCAGGATAGAGGTGTTACACACATATTGGTAATTTTTTCCTATGTATTTTATATTTTGATGCTCTTATAAGAGGAATTGTTTTTGAATTGTATTCTTTTCTTTTTTTTTTTAAATTTTTTTTCAATGTTTTTTTTTTTTATTTATTTTTGGGACAGAGAGAGACAGAGCATGAACGGGGAAGGGGCAGAGAGAGAGGGAGACACACAGAATTGGAAACAGGCTCCAGGCTCCGAGCCATCAGCCCAGAGCCTGACGCGGGGCTCGAACTCACAGACCGCGAGATCGTGACCTGGCTGAAGTCGGACGCTTAACCGACTGCGCCACCCAGGCGCCCCAAATTGTATTCTTTTCTAAAAATTTTTAGGGGCGCCTGGGTGGCTCAGTCGGTTGAACGACTGACTTCAGCTCAGGTCACGATCTCACGGTTTGTGAGTTCGAGCCCCACATCGGGCTCTGTGCTGACAGCTCAGAACCTGGAGCCTGCTTCAGATTCTGTGTCTCCCTCTCTCTCTGCCTCTCCCCCACTCACGCTCTGTCTCTCTCTGTCTCAAATAAATAAACATTAAAAAAAAATTTTTAATTTAATGTTTATTTATTTTTGAGAGAGAGAGAGAGAAAGAGAGAAAGAGAGAGAAAGAGCAAGAGCACAGGAGGGGCAGAGAGAGAAGGAGACGCAGAATCGGAAGCAGGCTGCAGCCTCTGAGCTGTCAGCACAGAGCCCGACATAGGGCTTGAACCCACGAGCTGTGAGATCATTACCTGAGCCGAAGCTGGATGTTTAACCGACGGAGCCACCCAGGCGCCCCTGAATTTTATTTTCTAATTACATAGTTTTGTGTATGACAATGCAATTGATATTCTTAAATGAAACCTTTTATCCTATAACCTTGTAAATTCATTTAATCCCTTTTATAGTAGCTTTTTAAATTTCTTACGATTTTCTTTATAAACAAACACGTCATTTCAAATAGACAGTTTTATTTCTTCCTTTCTGATTTTTATGCTTTTTACATCTTCTCTTATTATTGCAAATGGTTAGGATTTCCAGCACTAAATTGAATAGAAGTAGTGGGAGTGGGAATCCTCACATTTTTTCTGATCTCAGTATTCAATATGACACCATTAAGGATGATGTTATATATACGTTTTATAAATTCCCTTTATAGATGGAAGCTGTCTCTTTGTGTTCTTCAATAGCTGAGAAGCTTTATCGTAAACTGGTGCTAGATTTTGTAAAAATGCTTTTGCTGCATGTATTGCGGTGACTATAGGACTTTTCCCTTTGTTCTATTAATACTGTGAATTGTGTGCATTGATGTTTTTAATTGGGGTGAAACTCACTTATCATAAGATTAATCATTTTAGAGTGAACAATTCAGTGACTATAAAACCAACCTTGCATTCCTGGCATAAACCCTTCATGCTCTTGATGACTTATCTTTTTTAGACATTGCATATGATTTACTACTATTTGGTTAGGGATTTTTGTGTCTATGTTCATGAAGGAAATTGGTCTATAGTTGTCTTATAAGGTCTTTATCAGTTTTGGTATAAAGGTTACCCTCATCTCATAAAATGCATTGGGATGTATGCTCCTCTCTTCTGTGATTTGAAAGATGCTGTGTCATATTGGTATTATTTCTTTCTTAAGTATCTGATAGAATTCACCAAAGAAACACTTCTGAAGCAAAGGTTTATTTGTGATAAGGTCCTACAGAAAGGATTTAATCTTGAAAAGAGGCTATTCACATTTCTATTTACAATTTATATGCTGTTCACAATTAAGGAAATTAAATTTGAAACACATTTGAGTTACATTCAGTTGGGCAGGATTGCATATTGCGTCTGTATCTGCCAGGCGGATGATACGTGCAAAAAGTGCATAAACTGATCGTGTCTTAATCTTTACGGCAAATATCGATATACATTCTCTAGTTGTTGTCAGTTCCTTTTACATGGTAGGTCAGCAAGAGGGAAGTCCATGGGTCATTAAGAAGAAACCCAAAAGAGATAATCATGGCTCCCTGCCCCAACACACAATGAGAAGGGCTGTATTAGTTTTCTATTGCTGCTGTAACAAATTACCCCAAACTTAGTGGCTTAAATGACACAGATTTGTCATCGTATAGTTCTGTAGGTTAGAAATCTGATGCGGATCTCACTGGGCTAAAACCAAGACATTGGCAGGACGGTACTTGTTCCCGGAAGCCCTAGGGGAGAATCCATGTCCTTGCATGTCCCTTGTCTCGTGGCCACCTTTCCCCCGTCTTCAAAGCCGGCAACACTGAATCACACTCACCATCCTTCTGTGTACATAACTGTCTCTCTGATCACAACTAGGATAGCTTCTCTGCTTTTAAGGATTGATTTTTATTACACTGAATCCACCTGGATGATGCAAGATAAACTCCCCATCTCAAGTCCTTAACCATAATCACATCCACAGTCTCTCTTTGGTCACATGGGCAACATATTTACAGGTTCTGAGGATTAAGGCATGGACACCTTTGGGGAACCATCATTCTACCTGCCACAAGGAAGCTTCTAGCTGGCTCAGGAGGACTTTACTCTATTTGGATGGTGCCACGTGCAAAAGTGCTTCTTTGTGTAGGCTTTAAGGCTGACAAAACTTGCCGGTCCAGTGAGGAGAACCATGCACATCTCCTTGCTGCTTTGTCTAGACATCCTCATGCAATGCAGTTTGTATTCTTTACTAACATTAAAGGAACTCATATCCTTTGCCTGTGCCTGTGGACATCTGCTTATCATAATAATCCTTGCAACAACCATGCAAACATTCAACTAGAGAAGAAACAACTTAGAAGTTGGTGGTTTTCTGTGTTGGTAAAAATTTGGAGATCCTACTTGTATATAATGTGGGTGAGTTTATAAATTGAATCTGTTTTTATTTGGAAGACATTATGGAAGTGATTCAGAAATGTGACAATTCTTCAACCCACCTATTTCTTAGGTATGTACCTTACAGAAAACATTCTCACATTGCACAAAGGCAGGCTCAAAGTTGTTCTCTTCGACATTTGATTTAGTTAAGGCATATACAGAAGAGTTTCTGTAATCATTAAATGAGCAGATGTTAAATACACTCTGGTAGATTCACGCTTGGAAATAGGACACGCTTTAAAAAGATGAAATAGATCGACGTAGACCAAAATGAAAAGACCAAGATATAGCAAAGTAAAAGAGCAAACTACAAAATGAAAGAATATGACTGTGTGTGTGTGTGTGTGTGTGTGTGTGTGTGTGTTTAAAGTCATGAAAAGATTTGGAAGGAGACAGGCAGCATTTCAACAATGATTTGTTTTGTAGGCAGAATTGAATATAGAATTTGGTGTAAGGGTTTTGAAGGCAAGCTTTCATTTTTACTTATAATTTATAAGTATTTTTAAGTACGATGGCAAAATATGTTGTTAAATGAAGGATTTTTTAATGACTGAATAAAAGATTACAAAAAAACCCCAAAACAAATCTGTCTTTATTTCCAAGATCTGATGGTTCCGCGGATTCCCCATTTTCTCCCTAACTCATAGAATCCTTAAAAGCTCTGATCAAACTGACCTTCCTCCAGGGATGAGTATTATTACCCTTGTTTTCCAGACAAAACTTCATGGATTACCTTTCCCAATATGCCACAGCTCCTTGATGGCAGAGTTGGAACTAGAAGAGAGATCCCTTTGTTTATTCATAACCATTTCTAGTTATGTCATAGCTTGTAAGCAGCAGAAGCAGGTTTCTGGACACTTTTCCAAACCACGGTATTTTATTTATTTTTTAAATTTATTTATTTATATTCAAGTTAGTTAACATATGGCGTAGTATTGGTTTCAGGAGTAGAACTCAGTGATTCATCACTTATATGTAACAAACACCCAGTGCTTGCTGTATTTTTTACTTTTTATTTTTTATTGTTTTATGTTACTCTCTGCCCTCTATTACCTTTTGCTTGCTGTATTTTAAATGTGGCCTCAACTCTTTAGTCTGAAGCTACGCTCTTTCCTACATACCTCCCGCAGCTCCTCCCAGGAGAGGTGAGTGTGCCTCTCCCTCTTCTGAGTTTAGAGTTAGCCATGTGATTTGCTTTGGCCAATGAGATGTTAGCAGACATGATGCAATCCAGAGTCTGAAATGGGCTTGCTTGGGGTGCTTGGGTGGCTGAATCTATTCAGCTTCTGACTCTTGATTTTGGCTCAGGTTGTGATCTCACGGTTCAGGAGTTCAAGCCCTATATTGGGCTCTACTCTGACAGAGTGGAGCTTGCTTGATTCGCTCTCTCCTTCCCTCCCTACCCCTCCCTCACCCTCTCACTCAAAGGAAATAAATAAACTTAAAAAAAAAATTTCGACAGGTGCTGGCTTAACTTGAGCTTCTGCCGTCTCCAAGAACACAGCCTCTCCCAGGTAGCTGCTGTCCTTTCACACTGGGTTCCAGAATAAACACAAGTGGAGCCAACTCGTGGCAGGTGACCATTAGACATACCATGTAAAGAATACCCTCAGCGGTCCTACAGATCCATGAGCCAAATGAATGCTCAGCTCCAAGAATAAACTAGAACTCTGTGTGGATGGATTAAAACCCATGTGAGTTCTCATTGCCTTTCTCCTTAGTGATGTATGCAGAAGCCCTAGGCATCCTTTGTCATAGAGTTAAGCATACACACCTGACCCACCCCTGGTAGATGCTGAAGGAGGAAGGACCCTGGCGGGGGGGCGGGGGGGGGGGAGTGGGGGAGGGTAGAGGAGTTAGAGACCAGCTGCTTCTTCAAGCCAGTGAGGTGAGTTAGCAGATCAGCAATAGTGTCAGTGAGCTATGGAAGAGCTGCTGCTCCCTTTCCACCCTCCAGAACTTGCCAAGGGTCTTCTTCGTGGGACGTCCTAACAGGAAACACACAAGAAAGGGAATTCTGGGAAATGTAAGGCAGCCTGACAATGTGGGCACGGTGTAAAGCCATCAGAGCCTCTGAGGTTTCCATTTAAAAGATAAGGGGAAAGTGACCCCAGAGGGGTATTAGTGCGACACGACTAATATCTCATAGCTGGTCATTGGTAGAATTGGAACTTGAATCGAGTCTCTCGATTTCTGGCCCCATGGGATCCCCATTCTGCATATCACGGATGAGCCCTTCATGTTACTTTTATCTGGGATGGCTGCTCACGAACCTGGAGAGCGCGATTACGGGAGCAGGGAAGGGTCATTAAAGAGCACGGGGCATTTAGAGGGAGGCCAACTTAGGCAGAATGTGGGAAAGAGAGTGGCTAGGAGCAGCCGGAGGCCCATCAGTCCTTGAGGAATGAAAGATAAACGAAGAGCTCGCCTTTCGGCTTCACCCCTGTGTTTCACTGCTTCATGTGATTGCTTTGATCTGGTAAGTGCTGTGAGGCAGGTGGGCGTGAGAAGGTGAAGTGCAGCAGGAGAGGGCCAGCAGAAAGAGGCCGGGGCAGGAACTGGCGATCTCCCCAAGAATATGGAAGCACAAGAGGCCATGATCCAGAGCAGCGGGAAAGATGCGCTGTGTTGTGGTCCCAGCAACGAGAGAGCCGCTGTCAGGCCCATGCAATGGGCCTTGACAAGGGCTTCCTGTGAGCACGGCTAAGGGGAATCTCTGGCAATTTCCTGAGGGCCAGAAAAGCGGACAGGGCCAGGGTGAGAAGGTGGCAGTGGTCCAGGGACAAAATTCCCAACACCAAACTGAGAGGGAGGCAGAAGGGGCTTGTACCGGTGCTTCTAATGGAGGGCGTGAAATACCGCTGCAGGGTAGACCGCATGCTCTTGACAGTGTGGGATCGTCACTTCTCTGGCTGCCACTCTAACGTTAGCATGGCGCACAGGACACGTTGTGGTCACAAATACCACCTATGAACGAATGTGTATCACAGTCTATTGTATAAAACCGCTTCAAGTTCAAAATTCCAGCTCTGTCCCTACTAGTATAACTAGTATAACCCTGGATGGGTGATCCCTCTTGACCTCAGCCTCTTGATCCGGAATATCATTTAACTCATGGGGGAACGATAACAATGTAAGCGGCAGAGGACGCGCACAGCATCTGGCTCATAATGTGGCCATAATAATGGCCCAGAAGTGTGATATTTCCCTGCCTTACTGGTTAGAATCCCAAGTTAGGGAACCGTATATAGTCAGAGGACACTTTGACTATATACAGGTGTCAAAGCTGAGGTCCTGAACCAGGGCTTGGGTACACAAAACGCAGCAAGGTAGATGTGAATGAAGACCGGAGTTGCCTTTGGGGCTCCCGAGGGTAAGTGTTCCTGTGAATTCCCCATCCCCTCACCCCCAGGCCAGGCTTGCCCCAGAGACTGGAGTAGGTTAGGGAGCGGGCAGGTCTGCAGGATTCTGTGCTCCGGTGCCAGCCAGGCCCAAGGGGAAGTGGCAGCCACCTAAGTGCACGATGATGCAGTGGGGCTCGGAGCAGGGAGCGGCTGAGAGACTGCTGGGTGATTTACAGCCTTTAAATGGCTCTCCCCTTCTGCAAAACTCTTAATTTAATAGACAAACATCTTGGGATAAGGGCTCACTAGAGACAGAACTGATGGGATAAATGCTCGAAGATTAAAGACCTGCCGAGGGGAATACAGAACTCTGTTATGAAAATGGGAAAGAAGTTTCCAGCAGGTAGCCTCCCCATTCGCTCCCCCAAACAGCAAGCATGAGATAAACCACCTAGAAGGGAGGTGGGACATTCATTCAGTGGTGAGAAACAGACTCGTGGTCATGATGCTTGGAAGGGATCTTAGTTGTGGCGTCACCGGGGCATCTCTTCAACCGAGCATTCTGCAGGTGAGGAACCGAGTCCCAAAGGGGTGAGCAGGGTCAGCAAGATGAGTGGTCCACAAGGCTAGTCCTAAGGTGTTTGCGTTTAGGCTTTCATTCTATCATTTGTCCCATAGTAAACGATCAACTCCTAGTTCTGTCCTGCACACTACTGTACCCTTGGGAACGAGCAGAAGGCCAGACGCAGAGCAGGCCCTCCACAAACACTTGATGAAGAAATGGAGTATTGGTGGGGCTTTCAGGAACATCCACCTGAAAATGTATCACTTTACCCTCAGCAAGGTGCCTACAGTAAGCATCTGGGAGTTAGTTGACTCTTAGGGTCCCCATCTCTTCAGTCTTTGCTTTCCAGTCTGAATACCCCCACCTGCAACGAGCCCATTGCTGGTGTTGGGGAGAACTCTGCCAGTCCTTGTATCCTATCTGTAACACACACATCAGACCCTGGCCTGAATTTTGATGTAAGAGAGCCAAGCTGGCTCAGGTAAAGCAGTGAGATGGAACGTCCTAAGTGGGTCACTTGGGTTGAATATGAGCACAATGGATGTAGAATTGGAGGGTGATCCAAGGCCATGAGTTTGATGTAGACTACAGATAAAAATGATATCAGAATTGGCAGGAATGATAGAATGAAAAAGATTAGGGGAATTGGAATAATTAATGTATAGAAAATCTAGACCAGGCTTTTGAGAGGCATCTGAAGGCTCTAGACCTAGCTCCCACAGGTTTTTGGTTTTTGGGTTGTGGTTTTGGTTTTGATTTGGGGTTATTTTGGTCTTTAAGCAATGGTACTTTGAGTATTCATTCGACAACTTCCCCCTTGCATTTAACTATGAATCAACTATAGCCAGTGTTTCAAAATGTGTAAGAGTGTAGGAAGAAACCTCTTCAAGTTTGCACGCAGATACTGTGAACCCTGGTAGTGGTGATATACGAAAGTTCAAATCCTGTGTCTACTTTTGACTGTGTGCGTGTGACCTGGAGCAATTTATGTCACCTACCTAAGATTTGGTTTTGTGTTTTGTATAGTGAGGACGACCATCGTATCAACCTTAGTGGGTCGTTGGGAGACTTTATTGAGACTTAGCATGGTGCTAAGTCACTCACAGGGAGTGTTCGGTGAGAGTTAGTTAGTATTATTGCACATGTGTGTTGAGGGGATGCTTTATTTTTGTCTGTTACGTCCTCGTGCTCATCAACACATCCTCAGAAGACCATCAGTATTAGCCGCCAGCTAG
This sequence comes from Neofelis nebulosa, assembly GCF_028018385.1. Taxonomy (NCBI): domain Eukaryota; kingdom Metazoa; phylum Chordata; class Mammalia; order Carnivora; family Felidae; genus Neofelis; species Neofelis nebulosa. Next base: position 15,868,938 of record NC_080793.1, read on the forward strand.
GACCTCATTCAGGGAAAATGCTTTCTGTGCCTTCTCAGTTGTAGAGGGGTTAGGTTCAGTTTGAATATAGTGCCACTCTTTCTAGCTTTTGACCTCCGTTGAGAAGTTCATTTATCTTTACAACTTTGTGTTCCTTTTCGTCAACCTTTGTGTGGACGGCCCTCTTATTTTTTCTGTGTATTTTCTTTGATTTTTTTCCCCCAAAATTAGGTGTGGTAGACCTGTTGCTTGGCTTTCTTTACCCAACAGGTGGTAGGTATTACGTGCTAGATGTATCCCTTCGGCACTTTATAGTACCTTACCTTTCTATGCCAAAGTGAAAAAGAAAAGGAAATAGAAATAACCCAGGCTATAATTATTTCATCTATAAACTTCCTTCTTAATCTCAATTTGCAATACGTCAACTAACAGCAGGAGTACATGGAAGGTTTATTGATTAAAACTCCATGTCATGAAGTTCAGAGAAACAGCCAATAATATACTGAATAATAATCACGATTCAACAACTTCTTGGCAAGTGAAAATATTGGGTCGGCTCTAAAGAGAGAAAATTAAATATGGGCAAAAACGAGTCCAAAACCCCACTCTATAAATACAGAATGAAGAAGACAGGGTTTAGCAAAAAAAAAAAAAAAAAAAAAAAAAAAAAATAGGTTCAAAGTGTGAGGTTGTACTTCTATTTAAGCACTGCATGAGTCAACAGTGAACTTTGATTGGAACAAAATATGCTAATGTTATTGTAGGCTGAGCTAAGAGTAGTTTCATGCTCAGTGGGGGAAAGTGACAATAACTCCACCTTACTTAACCTTGGTCCAACCACACCTGCGATCCTGAGTTCAACTTCAGTTTAGGGTCAACGATGACAAACCAGAGTGTGGCCAGAAGAAGGAGGGGAAGAAAAAAAATCAGATACACAGAATAATTGGAGGAACTTCAGATTCTTAGTCTAGGGAAGGGACATTTTGGGAGAAGTAACTTGGTAGCTATTGACAAACATTTGAACATGTGTGCAGGAAGATATTGAATATTAGACCAGTACAATAGATGTAAATTGCAAGAAGACACAGACTCGCTCAACCTGAGGAAAACTTCCTAACAATTCAATCTTCTTCCTCAAGCAATTAGCTTCCTTACCTGTTCATCAGCCTTGATCAGTCACACACACAGAGTAACCATCAAAACCATCTGTTACGGAGAATGTTAGGTGTCACAGAGGATGTTGAAGAGGGTGTTGGGTGCGATACAAGATGTTGGAACAGCATTGTATAAAGTCAAAGTCCATATCCAAGATATTTTATATGCATGATAAATATTTGTTGAATGAGGAGTGAACAGCTAGCTAAACTTCTTTGCATAACATGCAAGATTAATTTTTAAAAAGCAAATTTTCACTAGCATAAAGAGATGGATTTTGAGAGGATTGACTGAAGTTTCAATTGGAAGGGAGGTGGGGAAAGGAAGAGAGTTGCTCACCAAAGTTGAGGACATGAGACGTACCATCAAGCTGGAAAGTAATAATATTGATTATACACTCAAATAGAGCATGAAGAATTTACAAAACTCTCAGCCTCATGATTTGTGATCTAAACCTCACCCACAAGAGTGATATGGGAAGGTGCTATTACCATTACTGTCCCCACTCAACAGATGAGGTAACTAAGGTTCAGACAAGTCAATGGATTGACTGTGGGGGAGAAATAGGCTTAAAATGCCGGAATTTTTAAAGTCCAAATCCTAAAATGTGTTAACCATATCACCTAAATGTGGGACTAATCAGCAGAATGGATATAGAAAAGTAGAGCAGGTATGACTTTACAAGGAGTGTAGGCTGCAAATATAAGGAATTTCAGAACTTGTCTTTAATAAAAAATGATAATAATGAAAACGAAGTAGCATTCCAAGCAGGAGAAGCTGAGAAACCATAAGGGGGAAAAAATGAAGGAACTCTGTAAAGAAAGACATTCAAACAATAGCTGTGCGCGTTGGGGAGCGGAGCCGGGAGGTGGGCTGATTTCTGGAGTGTTTGTTCCTTCCTGGACTTGATGTAGCTAAGCACACAATGAGATTGGAAGGAAGGGGAGGAGAGAATGATGCATCCTTTGGGAGCCAGGCATTATTGCTTTGCTGTGGTGAACAGGTAGTTTTGAAAATTACACAGTACAGTGGCAGGTAATTTATTTTTTATAAATTGTGAGTCCTGAGCTGAAATTGAGAGGGGTGGGGGGAAACAGTACCTGAAATGATTAGAAAGGAGTCATATGGGCTCGTCTGCATGTGGCCAGGGTGATTAGTATCCAGTGTTACCTGGAGAGGGCAATGTACATCCTGCTCTGAGGAGACAAACGTGTCCTTGGCCAAGAGCTTACGTCTAGATGGTTTATGCCTGAATCCCCAGATGTGGCCAGCCCCTCGCTCTGCTCCCTTAGCACTTCTAAGCCCATTACTGTAACACACATCACAATTTATTATAATTACACCTCTCTTTGCTTGCCTACTCTGCCTCACTGAAAGAACCAGCACTCAGGCTCAGTAGGCTCTGGAGATATAAGGTTGGCGAAGACCAACGCTATGCAGGATTGTTAGTGCTCGAAAAAATGAATCGTGAAAAATGAATCCTTAACGTCATATATGGATACATTGAAGCCCCAAAAAGGGAAATGATGGTCTGGGGAATCAGGCACAAATATTAGGGGCACTGTTTCATAGTACAGTAGGGAGCAACAGAGACCTTTACCCTCTTGGAGCTTACCATCGAGTGGGGAAGACAGATATTAAGTCAATAATACAAATCATCACCCCAGATGTACAAAGTGCTGCAGGGAGAGTTTAGGGTGGTGTGGGAAGGTTTCATATGGGCCTAGAGAGTCAAGTAATTCTTCCTGATGGCATACCATCTGTTAGTGGCAAAGCCAAGGTTAGTTCCTAAATCTACTTATTGTCATGCAGTCATTTCTTCCTTATACTTTTGCAACGATTTAAAAAAAAATTTGGCTCAGACTAGGGGTTCCTTAGAATTCTGTGACCCCCTAGATCTCTCTGAGGATCTGATGAAAGCTATGAATCATCTGTTAAAAATGTACATAGGGGCGAGAGGCTGGCTCAGTGAGTAGAGCATATGACTCTTGATCTCAGGGTCGTGAGTTCAAGCCCCATGTTGGGCATGGAGCCTACTCAAAATAAATTAAACAAACGAACTAAAAAGAATGAAGATTTAAAATAAAAATGTACATATATACCAAAATGATACAATTTGGATAGAATTTGGTGGGCTGTCTAGGAATGCTTCTGTTCTGAATTCCTATTCTGGACTCTTTCCTAGGTAAGTTGATATACTCCTAGCTCTCCTTTCTTTGGGGTCATTCCCAACCTGGATCTTCAGTTCAGCTTATCTTCCTTGCAACCCAGATCCCCAGGGCAGCTCTCTGCGGGATATCTCCTTGATCGTTCCACTAGGCTGCTCTACAGTTAGGATGTAGCAAAAACTGTACTTGGTGAACAAATATGCGTGCTGGGATTGAGGTTGACAGTGGCATCGGGGGCCTCAGAGAGCAGATTTATGTTGATCAAAAAATCTCAGTTCACGGGCAGAAATGGCTAATAGTCATAAAAATGTGCCTGGTGCTCAGAAAAAAGGCTAAGAAAGAGATGTCAAGTTAAGAAAGATTAGAAGATGAGCAGTAGGTTAAGCTCTGAGTCTGATTGATATTGCCCCATGAGAGTACGGAATGGGAAGAGAAGGGAAAGGAAGAAGGGGAGCGAAAGGGGGAAAGAGAGAGAAGAGAAGGCAAGGTAAATTGAAGAAAAGAGAGATGGTCAAAGAAGATCCTGGGGAAACACCGGTATTTCACAAAGTGCATAAGGGACAGAAAATCCTTTACTGGGGACCTGAGACTCCTAGGAAGACCTTGTTTCAAGGGGGAGGTAATCAGCACCAAATGGCATAGACTTTGACTAAGAAAAGAAGCTCAAAGTATCCACTGGGATTTGCAAATAAGAGATGGTTGATGCCCTTGGCCAGAAAATAACAGTGAACTCTTGGGAGAGGAGGTCTGATTTTATCGGACTGCAGAATTAATAGGAGATAAGAAGTTAGCAACAGTCAAGGGAGAGGACCTCTTCGCGGGACTCGTATTTGAAGGACTGCAGAAAGACGAGACGAGAGAAGAAAGCACAGCATCCAGGTGGGGCAGCTGAGATGTAGTTGTTGGAAAGGAGGACAGGAGTGAAGCAGAGCTGGGCATCTCAGAAGCAGAGAGCACAACGGATGGAATAAAGTCTTCTAGGAGGTATAAAGAGATTCAAAGATGTGGAGCACAAGGGAAAATCGTAGATAATACAGGATCCTGGAGCAGGAGCGAAGGCAGGGAGCAAGCCTAGATGCAGTTAGGTTTGCAGGTAGGATGGGGACGCAGCGAATTAAAAGGGCTGCAGCGAAGATCCTAGTGTTGTCTGAATGGTCGGAAGCCATTGCCCTGTTTCCCCCCTTTCTGTTTATGGCAGCCGGTTTTCTCTGAGGTAGGTCTACCACTGCCTTTTGTGGTGAAGGAATTAGAAGTCACAGGTCTAGTCTTAAATAGCCCTGCAGTCTGTCTGAGACACTGACTCACCACGAACTCACCCTTTTTAGAATACAACCTTTAAGGACATTTTAAACTTTGGACATCAAAAACAAGGGGAAAAAATGTTTCCCTAACGTTATTTGCAAATGTCATTTTAGGGCTGAGGAGCCTGGCTGGGAAACTGTGAACCCTTTTTCACTTGGCTGTGGCCTACTCGGAAGTGTGAAGAATAGGCAACCTTCTGGAATCTTCCTGCAGCCCTTGATGGGGCTTGAAGGAGCCTGCATTCGAGGACACTTCCAGTCTCTCATTGGAGCAAAGTGACACTGGGTGTGGCAATCTCCAAAGTCTCTTTCAATCCAAAGAAAAATTCTAACGCTTGAAATCATAAAACGTTACTTGGAACCCAAAGTGTCCATTAAGTGGCACATTTAGCTATGAATCATATTTCACAGGATGAAGAAGGAAAAAAAAAAAAAAAGAATGAAGGGACAGAACCCTGGGCAAGGAAAAAAAAAAAGTGCATGCAGATGTCCTACCCTGAGTTCATCTTTTCCAGGAAAGTACGGCCTTTTTTCAAAAGCCCTCAACACAGAGATATCCTGCCACGTGTCACTGACTCACAGGGGCAGATCAAAGGGATTCTCACATCTGTTCCTTCAACTTGACCTGAGAAATGAAGAGAGCTGAAGGCAAAAGGAATAAATACACAAAGGATCCGGCAGGGGTATTAGAGAACAAAATGCAGCCGAGAAGACCCACAGAAACCTGTAGATGGGTTTCACATCTGCCATCATTCCAGGGCTGTCTTCCATGGCACTTCCTTTCCCTGTAGGAAGATCTGCCAGAGGTTCTGGGGGCTGAGTATTAGCTGTCTGAAGATTTAGTTTGAAACCTGCTTGTGCAACATAACAAACTGAATGGTCTTGGGCCATGTGAACCCGAAATTTCCGTCTTGCTCGTTATTCAAATTGGAATAGGGTGTATTTGCCCTCGCCGCGTAATGTTAAAAGGATGCGGTGTATGAGAGATAAGCTGATATGGGAGCCTAATGCACCTGGATTCAAATTCCACCACATCTCCCTAATCCATTCGTGGTGATTATTTCATTTTTCATCTGTTCTCCTTGCCTCTCCGGTATCTCCTCCCCACGTCTCACTCTTTGCTCAGGTTTTGATGTCTACTCCACCAGAAATTCAGTGAGGATGTCCTCCACCACTACCAACCTACTGGGACTTGTGCCTATACACTTGACTTTCCCTTTTATTATTAGAGATTAATTGTTCATATTTTGATCTAAGATCTGTCCACTTCTGCCTCTAGATGCCACCCGAACTTCTCTCCCACCCCCGGTCCAACCTCTGCTTGAGGTGACTACTCTTACAATCTGGAAGCCATCATGATTTCTCAGAATCACGCTGCCCGCCCCCCACTCTGGAAAATCTTATCGGTTAACGTAAAACCGTGAAACAACGTCTCCCATGGTTCAAAAAGTGCTCTAGACACCAGGCCTACCTGGACATGCTCATTTGCGGTCAAGGGCCACCCCAGGCTTCCAGTTCTTCAGACCAGAACTCTGGGCTCGTCCTTACTCTCCATCCAGTTCGTCAGCGTATATTCCTGGCTCTCCTTCAAAATATATCCAAGATTCAAACACTTCTCACAACTTCTGACATTCTTGGCTTTGAAGATGGTGGAAAAGGCCACCAACCAGGGAATGAGGGTGGTCTAGTGCAGTATTGTAATTTACGAGAAATACATATTCGGTCATTCAGTTAAACAAATCTATTTCTCCTATATATTTGGTCTTCCTCCACAATTCCTGACTCACAGGTCCCCAGACTCTTGGGATTCCCTGAGAGCCGAGAGCAATGGGCTCACCTTTTGTTATAATATTTGGTCTCTTTTCCTCAGTTCCTAGAATCATTTCAGAGCCATAAAGGTGAAGTGGGTGTCTTGTTATTTATAAGGAGCCCCTTTCCACCACAACTGGGTTTATGTTAATGAGGCGACCTTTGGAAAGCACTTAAGGATGGAGCCTGGCTGCCAGGGGATCAGGCCATGAATATGCAGAGGGTTGGAACTTTCAGTCCCACCCGCTGATTTCCAGGGAGGCCAGAGAGGCTGGAGTTTGAATCAATCACCAATGCCCAATGATGTAATCGATCATGCCTATGTAATGAAGCCTCCATAAAATCCCAGAAGGACAGGCTTCTGGGAGCTTCCCTGTTGGCGAATGCGTGAAGACTTGGAGACGGTGATGCCCCTGTCCTGCATTCCTTGCCCTACACGTGTCTTCCCTCTGGCTGTTCCCGAGTTATATCCTTTTCTAATAAGCCAGTGATCTGGTGAGTAAACAGGTTTCCCGAGTTCTGTGAGCCACTCTGGCTAAGTAATCAAACCCAGGGAAGGGGTAGTGGGAACCTCTGATCTACAGCAAGTAGGTCAAAGGCACAGGGAGTAACGTAGGCCTGCAGCTGGTGTCCTAACTTGGAGAGGGTGGCTGGAATCTCCAATCTGTAGCTGATTGGTCAGAAGCACAGGTAACGACCTGGACTTGTGCCTGGTGTCGGAAGTTTTGGGGCAGGCGATCTTGCGGGACTGAGTCCTTAACCTGTGGAATTTGATGCTGTCTTAGGGGAGACTGTCAGAATTGGGTTGGATCGTAGGAGAACTGGCTGGTATCTGGAGAACTGCTTGGTACTGTGTAAACCCCTTCCCCCACCACACATGTTGGAACTGGGTGCAGAACCCAAAAGACTTAATCCCTATAGAAGCTAGAAAGAACAAGGAAACGGATTCTTCACTGGAATCTCTAGAAAGAAATGTAGCCCGACCAACGCCTTGATTTTCGCACAGGGAGACCCATTTCAAACTTTTGACCTCCAGAAGTGTAAGATAATAAATTTGCATTGTTTAAGGCACTGAGTCGGGGGTAATTTGCTAAAACAATGCACACTAACACAAGTACGATTCAACCACAAAGTAGAAGTGATAAGAAGATCTGCCTCTAATATTTGGGGAGGAGGTCAAGGCAAGATTAGAGATCTAGGTTCTTGGCCTGCAGTACATCTCCTTTCTCTTTTTACCCCAGCTCTTTCTTACATCAAGAGGGTCCCCATGTGCTTGTGCGCAAAAACCCCAGCCCACAGGTCTATTCCTTCCACGTAAAGGTTCCCTCAGGCAGTTGTTGAACACAGGTAGGTGACCAGCAGTGGAGTCCATTCTCAAGGAGACAGATCCATGGACGAGGCTCTGCTGATAGACTTGGAGCTGTCCATGCCGATCATTCCAGGCTACCAGGTTCCTGGCACAAGGTATTGTCAAAGGAAAAAATCCAAAAGGGCTTCTTAAAGGAAATTAGTCTTTCATTTGGGATCCATTAGGAATTCTGTTCTCTGTCTTCCCTTTAGATCTTTGGGCATATTCTGCCCTCCTCTCTGGATTATGTCCTCCTGACCCAGGGGACGCAGCTCTAACTTACTATCTCAGTTGGCTTTTGCCATGGAAAAATCACCCCTAAGTTTAGTGACTTAAAACAATTCCTTTGCTCATTATTAAGCCAGTTGTCAGTTTGGGACGGGCTTAGCTGGATGGTTCTTCTGGTCTTGGCCAGGGTTGATCATGTGACTGGTCTGCTTCTGGGCCAGATTGAAACGCCCTTTGCTGGGATGACTCACCTTTGTCCCAGTGCTCTCCCATTCTCCAGCAGGCTGACCCATTCACTTAGTGGTCACAGGCTTCCAGGAGAAAAAAATGGAAGCTCCCACGGCCTCTTGAAGCCTGGGCTCAAACTAATACACAAAGGAACTTCAAAGTCATGCTGTAAAGATGGGATATGGTGGCTTTAAGAATTGTGGCCATTTTTTTTTTTTTTTTTTTTTTGTAATCTATCTTATTCACCTCTTGTCGAGAGTTTTCCAGTCCTTCCCACCATCCCAGGTTCAGTTGATACCAAACACTTGGACCTTTAATATCTATTCTCTTATTTAATTTATATCAAACTTCATGAGTTAGGCACCTTCGTGATTATTACCCCAGTCGAGAGAGGTGTAGAAGGCAAGGACCAGAAACTTCCTGAGTTCATACAGCCACACCTGGCAGAACTGAGAGTCAGACCTCATGCCATGTGACTGCAAATCAGTTTCTCAATCTTGGTATCACTGACATTTTGGATGAGATGATTCCTTGCTGTGGAGAGCGGTCCTGTGTCCTTCAGGGTATTGAACAGCATCCCTGGCCTCTACCCAAGAGATCTTAGTAACACAACCTCCAGTTGGGACGACCGGAAATAACTCCAGACATCGCCAAATGTCCCGGTGGGGGCAAGAACCACCCCCCGTTGAACACCACCCCCCCAGATCATGCCTCTTCCCTCCTCACACCAGCAATACTGTCTTTCCCTGAGGGAGGGGGTTGACTCTACTTTAAAGCCAACACTTCGTCTATGCTTTTAGCCTGGGGCGGGGCTAGGAGAGAGGTGGAAGCTGGAACCACTTTTCCATTAGGGTCCTCTCAGAGCTCACTCTTCAGCGTTTAGCCTTCCCTCCTTCCAGTTGCTATCAACTTCTCATTATGAAGTCAGCATCCTTTACGAGGTTACGGTCTGTGAGAACCAGCCAGCTCTCCCAGAACATGAAAAGATGGCCCCAGAGCAGGCTAAAGAGGAAGCTCCAAGTTGGAAAGGCTTTGCCATCGGTGGCAGGGAGCTAAATATTTCATCTTCATAAAATAAACATAGATCGTCTCGTCATGAAATATACATAAAAATGTTTAAACATGTTAATTATTAAACCAATATTGATTCATATTGGATGAGGCATTAAGGGAAAATTAGCTAATGTATTTAATATCTCCTCCACAGTTGACTAGTATCAGAATTCATCATATGTAACCACCAATAATCATAAAAGTGGCAGGCGATATTTATGACCAGAGGGGTGAGTGAGGGCTGGGCAGGAAGGGACTGGGATGGAGGAAATATGAAGATCTAAGAGACGGAGGTTTCGGCTGTCACAGCTCACCCTTGGAATCTCAGACATAAATCACTGGGTGAAGTCACAGCATCAAAATTTGATAAACCTTTCATATTGGGACAGTTATTGAATATCATTTGGACCCGGCTTTCCTCTCAAAAATGAAATGGGATGGCAGGTGCAATGGAGAGGTAGAAAGAAGAATGGGAACAGGGCTTAAAAACCCAGAGAACAAACTGAGGGTTGATTGGGGGGGGAGGGGAGGGGGAAATGGGTGATGGGCATTGAGGAGGGCACTTGTTGGGATGAGCACTGGGTGTTGTGTGTAAGCGATGAATCACGGGAATCTACCTGCAAAACCAAGAGCACACTGTATACACGGTATGTTAGCCAACTTGACAATAAATTATATTTTTAAAAAATCAGGGTTTGAATTGTCTCACTGGTGTTTTGTTGTTGTTGTTGTTGTTGTTTACAGCTTTAGGTTCTATTTACTCATCTGTAAAATGGGGGAATAATATCCACTGGGTGGCGTTTTCCTCGTGTTATTTTGTGTATTCTAATCTTATCTCACTAGTTTTCAAATTCCTCAAGGGAAGAGAACATTTCCCCCCATATGTTTTTGTTTTTTTTTTCCTGTGTGCTGGAAGTAGACTAATTTAGTCATTTTAAACCCTGCTCTGGACTCAGAAAAATCTGTATTTGAATTCTAGATCTTGAGCGAGTTACTTTATTTCTCTGTGCCTCAATTTGCTCATCTGTAATTCACTCACCTCCCGGACCTGCTACAAATATAAACTGTTATTATATAAAGTGATCAGAACACAGCACGGAGGAACCATTCAATGCTTAGTGGTTATTGTGCCTTATTTCCTTAGACAAAGAATGAAACAGCTGACAAATATTCATTGAGATTTCAGTGGATTTTTTAAAAATCAGTAATTCATGGAGGTGCCTGGGTGGCTCAGTTAGTTAAGCGTCCAGCTCTTGATTTCAGCTCAGGTCACGATCTCAGGGTTTGTGAGTTGGAGCCCCGCGTCAAGCTCTGTACAGAGCTCAGTGCAGAGCCTGCTTGGGATTCTCTCTCCCCATCTCTGCCCCTCCCCTGCTTGTGTATCTTGGGTGCACATGCTCTCTCGCAAAATAGACAAACATTTAAAAAAAATCTGTAAGCCATGACCTTTAAATTGGAAATAACTTTAAATATCAGCCACTGTAGGTAACTCAGAGTCTTGCAAGCCAGGTTCTAGCCCAAACTGTGTCCCTGATAGGGACAGATCTTGGGAAGAATCTCGACTTGTTTTGCCTGTCCGTTCAAAGCCCTTCTGCTTCCTACAGGCTTCAGTGCTAGGAAGGGAGCATTTCTCCCTCCTGTAAGACAGGAGGGAGAAATGCTCCCTTTTTTTTGCACGGAGCTGCTAAGAATCCCACCTCTGCCATCAACACACTTGACCTCTGAGGCCTGGTTTCCTCATCTGTGAAAAAGAGATAAAAACATCTAATGCGTAGCCCCTTTTTGCGATCAGAAGAAAATGGAAAAATTAAGACAACCGCATTTTGCCAATGTTGATATATCAGATCTCATCTTTTCTGAATTTTGAGATATATTCTTTTTTTTTTCACCTTTTAAACATATCTGAAATTAGGATGTCTTACAACTGACGTATACATTAGTGTAGCGATTCTCTCCTTTTCCCAAGGAGCTCTTATTAAATCAGCAGTGTGTCTTCTAATTAGAAATGTCTTCGGGGCGCCTGGGCAGCCGGCTCCATCAGTTAAGCAACTGACTTGGGCTCAGGTCATGATCTCACGGTCCGTGAGCTCGAGCCCCGCGTCAGGCTCTGTCTGGGCTGACAGCTCAGAGCCTGGAGCCTGCTTCGGATTCTGCGTCACCCTCTCCCTCTGCCCCTCTGCCTCCTCGTGCTCTGTCGCTGTCATCTCTCAAAAGTAAATAAACGTTTAAAAAAAAAAAAAAGAAATGTCTTCAGAAAGAGAGGGAAAGCAGTGTTATTTTCCATCTCATCGTAATTGAATAGCCCCTCCTAAGAAATAGTGCTGCTTCACCCCTGAATCTGCTCTTCTGGGGTCAGGTAGTTGTTAATAAGTGAAAAAAAAAAAAAAAAAGAGTAGGAGGCACCTTGATGTCGTCTTTTTTCTGCAACAAGGTATATTGACTTGTTGTGGAATATTCCTCAGCTCGGGGGGGGGGGGGGATGGCAGACACGTGGGTATTTCCCAAACACGATTTCCTTAGATGCATTTTGTCATCGGGGAAAAGTTGATGAGAAATGGCTTCCCGTTATGTATCAGGACCCATCAGACTCTGAGACTGAAAACCTCCCGAGTAGCATTTCTTGGTTACCAGATGTTACACAGCTGCATTGCAAATTGTCATCAGAGCTCAAAAGACAAGGAAAGAGAGGATTGTTGAAGCCATGAAGGCAGATGACACAGTAAACGGTGCATTTAATTTCAACTTAATGTGAGAGATAGCGTGCATTAGATAAATATCATCTGATCATTAAAAACATATTTATGGAAGTATAGCAACTTTGTCAGGGATGTGTGACTAATAACACAGAGCCGTGAGTCCTCAAAAACATATTTGTCTTAATCGACTGGTGTTTAGTTTGGATTATTGACTGTTAAATCAAAATAGAAGTTTTCACTGGAGATTTTGCATTTCATTTGTGACAGATTTGTCTTCATCAGACACCCGCATCGGATACCCAGTTTGCCCATAAAAAGCCCACTCTAACAGAGTCCTAAAATTTCCATGCTGGGAAAGTTCTTAGACGTCCATCCTCCTCCAGCTCTTTTTGGGGCGAATGGTGTCATCGGCTTTGAATTGCAACTATATTTTCTGAACAAATGTGGTTATCACCACACTGGGGGAAATTTGGAAAAGAAAACAGGAAAAAAAAATGTCAGCTATTTTCTCTTCACCCGAACAATCCCTTCTTTTTCATTTTCGGTGTGTCGGCATGGGCTTTGAGTTTGGTGTCCCGGATCCAGAATGCCTGAGTTTGAATCCTACCTGTGCCCATTTACCAACAGTGTGAGTGACCCAGGGGAAATTACTTAGACTTCTTCATTTCTGCTTCCTTGCTTGTAAAATGCAGATAATATTAGAGTTAGCTCATAGACCAGTGAGGGTCAAATGGATTAATCCATGTTAAGGATTTAAAACTGGCTCGCGATGAGCACTCCATAGGTGTTAGCTATGCTGATAACTAAGTCAACTCTGAATGTTCTGACGCGTATTCTTTTCCAAAATCTTGAAATATATCTTTAAGGGGGATTCCCAAGCCATTTTCATAAAATCTCATACAGATGGGGAACTGGATCCTTTCTGAGTGGTTCCGAAGTCAAATAATCCATTACCTCCTTAGACAGATTATTTCACTTTGGGATGGCTTTAATAAATGTCTGATGTCGATGGGCCTTCTAGTGACTCCCTCGCAATGATTTGATTCTGTCCCTGTCTTATTGTAAATTCAAATTATTTCAATACATTAAATCTCAAAGCATGTTTCTTGGCATACTAGTCACCTCCATACCCATGCCCTCCGCCTCCGTCGTGCCTCTCGAAACCATCTTCTTGGTTCTGTTTTTATCACCATCACCCTAGACCGAACCATCATCACCTCCAGTCTGGTTATAGCAATAGCCCCTCAGTTGGTTTTTATGTCTGTTCCTGATATGTGGCCACCAGCCTCGCCTCACGCCAAATGTGAAACTGAACGCAAAATTTGTCTATGCAAAGCCCTTCTGTAGCATCCCATTTCTCAAATTAAAATCAGAACTCTTCATGATCTAAGAAACTTCCCTGTCTTCCTCCCCCGCTACATGTCTCTCCTCTCTGTCCCTTCTTCACTGCAATCCAGCTACACTGTTCCTCCTCAAGTATCCCAGGCTCTTTTTTGGCTCAGGGCCTTTATAACATTGTCTCCGCTCCCTGGAAATCTGCCCCCTGCTCTCACCCTTAGTCCAGCCAACCTCTCCTATGATCCACCAGGCCTCCCCTGCAATGTTTCTTCCATAAGGAGGTCTTTTTTGAAACTTCTGTATAAAATATGCCTGTTTCACTCTCTCAGAGTACCTTGCTAATTTTCCCTCAAAGTACTAATTAACAGTTCGCAATCGTGTTTATTTGGACAATCCCTTATTTCTAGACCCCTCTAGAAATGCAATGATTATCAGGTCAAATGCATTTCTGGGATGTCTGGGTGGCTCACTCAGTTAAGCGCCTGACTCTTAGATTCAGTTCAGGTCATGATCTCACGGTTTCCTGAGTTCGAGTCCCCCCATCCAGCTCTGCGTTGACAGAGGGTTGGGATTCTCTCTCTCCCTCTCTCTGCCCTTCCCCTACTCACACTGTCTCTGTCTCTCTCAAAGTAAATAAATAAACTTTAAAAAATGCATTTCTAAACTGACCCTGTTAGTCATACCTGGAAGCAACTTCAAACAAACAATGGTCAGAAATAATTTACTATCATCTCTTCTATGTTTCTAGGGCTGGAATAAAATAATCGCGGTAAATGTTTATTGAGCACTTATTATTTCCAGGCCCTATTCTGAGCATTTCACATGCACTTTTATTACCTAAGAAGCAAGTGTTACCACTGTCCCATTTTACATCTAGAAGGGACTGTAACGTACCCAAGGTCATGTAGCAGACAAGTGGCAGAGTCAGGATTTGAACCCAGGCTAACACTGGTGACCATGTTCCTACCACCACGCCTCTGGAAATATACAACCTTAGCTTTTATTTAGGAAGGAAGAACTCACAAAATGCTCTACATTTGGCACAAACTGTGAAGATAAATCATTGAGTGGCACGATTAGACTAGAGTGTTGGAAGCATGTTAAGTGAACCTTTTCAAGGTAAAGTATTACATGATTTAAAACGGTATTGTTATCCCCAAACAGGAAAGCACATGATCACCATGTCAGAAAAGGATGCACGAGGCTGAATGTTTATGAAAGATTCTATGGAAGAATTAGATGCGATAATTATATACAAATAATTATACTCAGTGTGCGTGCCTTTATGCGTGTGTGTCTGTATGTGTGTGCGTATATATATGCAGACACACACGTACACATATATGAAGAGGAAAAGAGGAAAATATATATATTCAGTCCTTTCCCTTTTTTTGATAGCATTTCTTCTATTTACAAAAATACTACATACCGGGGCGCCTGGGTGGCTCAGTCGGTTAAGCGTCCGACTTCAGCTCAGGTCACGATCTCACGGTCCGTAAGGTCCGTGAGTTCGAGCCCCGCGTCGGGCTCTGGGCTGATGGCTCAGAGCCTGGAGCCTACTTCCTGCTTCCGATTCTGTGTCTCCCTCTCTCTCTGCCCCTCCCCCGTTCATGCTCTGTCTCTCTCTGTCTCAAAAATAAATGAACGTTAAAAAAAAAACCAAAAAACAAAAAACAAAAAAACCAAAAAGACTACATACGTATTGTCCAAGTGATCGAAATGTTTTCAAATCTCTGATCTTCACGTCCCGCCCATCTCTAGAGAAGGGAAGAACTATGACTGTTCTTGGACAACAAATCTGAGGCTCAGCAGGGTCGGAGAACTTGGGTGCAGTCAGTTAAGTGGGAGAATCAGGACTGTCCTCTGAAGACACGGACGCCGAAAGGAATAGGGAAAATAGGGCAGGTGTTGGAATCCAAAAGATCTGAGTCTGAATCACAGATGCCAAACTGCAGAACCTCTTTACCCCTCCAGACTAATTTTTTCATCTGTGCAATTGGTTTTTCATCTGCTTTGAGGAACTCAGGTAAGACGGACTCAGATCATGTCTGTGAGATACCTGGGTGGAAATCTAGAATACTTTAGCTGCTCAACACATGAGGTTTGTTGTTGTTTTTTTTTTTTTTTTTTTTTCTTTTTTTCTCTCTCTCTCCACCATCCTGGACCCTTTCACCCTTTTCTTCTGGCTCCTCTTTCCAAAACAGCTCAGCTGAGATGATGTAATGCTTCAATTGCCTGACCCAGCCCTGCTGTGGGATCATGGCCATGGCTCTGCTTGATAAAAACACTACATAAATACGCCTCCTGGAAACGCTGACATGACCCCAGTTCCCATCAGGTGACTCCTTGGAAGGAAGAAAGATGGATGTCTTGGTCTCAGCTTATAACTCCAGAGAGAATTGGACAGAGGCACAGCTTATTATCCTGAGCATCTCTGAACTGGCTGGTGTTAGTTAAGCCCAAGGCCCGTTGCATCACAGCCGCAGATAAAGGGCCTCTGTAGATTGATCTGCCCTAATTTCACCCACAGGTCCTTCCTTCTGACCCCTCTACGTTTGCTGGGCATGTGCAGGGAAGTTAGACAGAGCGGGGTTTGGAGTGAAGCCACTCAAGTCCGCGTCCCTACTTTGCAGCTTGCTGGCTCCACGGCCAAACGCAAATCACCTTCTTTCTCTAGCTCTCGGTTTGCTCAGAGGGAAGATGATGGCCCGCGTCGTGGGCGCAACTCAGCATCAGACTCAAAGCTTCTTTAGGAAGAGACGGTAGGTGAAGTGTTCTCTTCCTCCTGTGGTTTTCTCAGGAGGGGGTCCACTCCGGGGCTGACCCTGTGCATGTCAAGATCCCCGGGCCTCTCGGGGCGGGGACAGAGGGCCACTGTACCCCAGACCTCTGACGCTCATGACATCCTTAGACTCTTCTGATTCTGGATTCTCCCCGCCTGGGTAGGCCTGGACACAGGGATACAGACAAGGCCTCTCTAAACCACAGCGTGTGGCTGCAGCTTTCTCAGCCTGGGGAGAGGACCGGGCTGCATGTGCAGACAAGTTTGGAAAGCCTTGACCAAGACCCCTGAGTCCACGGTGCCGCCTGGCAAAATGTATCACGTCGTGAGCACACCGCCGGCAGTAAAGGGCCAGGAGCCAAGAGCCGAGGACCTGCTGAAACCCTGTGGATGGAGACCTGGCCGCCATGGAGCTGAGGGGCAAGAAGGCTCAATAGCTGGAAGAACTCACCCCGGGGGTCAGCCTGAGGGGGTTTGACCCTTGACCTTCTCATTCTTTAGCCGTGTGACCTCACTCAAATTGTTTCACCTCTTTGCCCTTCAATTCCCCTTCTGTAAAATAGGACCGGAAACGAACCCACTTCTTAAATGTATTGAGGTCTTCTGTTAATACATATCAGCCTTTATCTGGAATTCAAGAAACAAAACAGATGAACATAGGGGAAGGGAAGGAAAAATAAGAAAGAAAGAGAGAGGGAGACAAGCCAAAAGGGACTCTTGAATACAGAGAACAAACTGAGGGCTGCTGGAGGGGAGGTGGGTGGGGGGATGGGCTAAATGGGTGATGGGTATTACGGAAGGCACTTGTGGGGATGAGCACTGGGTATTATATGGAAATGATGAAGCATTAAATTCTGCTCCTGAAGCCACTATTACACTATATGTTAACTAACTTGGATTTAAATAAAATTTAAAAAGGGGCGCCTGGGTGGTTCAGTCCATTGAGCACCTGACTTCGGCTCAGGTCATCATCTCACCACTTGTGAGTTCGAGCCCCGCATCGGGCTCTGTGCTGACAGCCCAGACCCTGGAGCCTACTTCGGGTTCTGTGTCTCCCACTCTCTCTCTGCCCCTCTCCCGCTCACGCTCTGTCTCTCTCTCCTTCAAAAATAAATAAAACGTTAAAATAAATAAATAAATAAAATTTTAAAAAATATTCATTTATTTAATCTGGTGAGGTAGGTGGCTGGGCATTATCATCCCCATTTTACATATGAGGAAACTGAAGCGAGTAGGAAAAAGTAATCTCGAAGCTTTCTTTTTGATCTATAATTTATTTAATTAAAATCAATGTTTCCCAAGTGTCTTCGGTGGAGTACTAATTGCAGACGTTTCTCCGTAAAATAAAGGATTCTAGGGTGAACCAGGTCTGCAGATTCTGCACAGGGAAAGCCCCCTCTTGGGGGAATCGGGACAACATTTGCATATCAAACGGATGGGGGAGCCCTGTAGGAGGAAACCTGTTAAACTTTGTTCAGTCCAGTGTTTCCAAATGGATTTGGCCTGAGACACCTGCCAGCCCCTTCCCTCCGGCCTCCCACACTTGCACAACGTCGGTCAACATTCCACAAAGCCCTTTGGCAAAGTTCATTCTGATTCAACTCAACCTACATTCATTGAAGGTCAAGCCTGTGTCCATCCCTATCTTTACTGGGCTTTAAAGGCATGCCGGACTTCTCCTTCTCTGCTAGTCCATCACCTCGGTAGGAGAGAAATAATGCACGATAGATATTTAGAGAACAACCCAAATGTTAATTTAGATGTTTGAACCAAAGATACCAAAGGTGCCAGAGAGACAGGAATGCCCTGGAGGAGAATGGGGCAGCTTGGATGAGGGGGGTGGGGTGGGGAGGATTGAGGCTGAACCATTCAGAATGAGAGCCTTGGCCTGATCTGCAAAAGCAGGGCAATGGGGCTCTTGAGAAACCTCCCATTGCCAAAGAAACGCTAATTTATCAGTGG
Organism: Neofelis nebulosa; assembly: GCF_028018385.1. NCBI lineage: Eukaryota > Metazoa > Chordata > Mammalia > Carnivora > Felidae > Neofelis > Neofelis nebulosa. The sequence goes on from NC_080793.1 coordinate 15,886,985, forward strand.
TGGGGAGACCCTACTCCTAGGACTAGATCGTTTCATGCTCACAATAACAGAATTATGTTTCTCGCAGGAATTTCCATAGTACGCGTTGCTGGTTGTTATTACTGGGATTACAATTATTATTAAATCAGGTGATTAGACGGTCATAAGACCTAAGCATCTCTGAACAAACATAACAGAGTGTGTTAATTACACTTGTATTAAAAGAAAAAACAAATCCCGTGTTTGTTGACGTTCATCTTTTTCTAGCATGACCTCAGGCTCCATGACTTCACTGGCATCTTACTCTTTCTCTTCACTCTTATCACCCACTATTTTGATTAAACAAAACACAACTCTCCACCCAAGGAGCTACTTGAATCACACAATCACCGACGACTTCTCCCCGTTTTCTTCTCAGTGCTCTTATTCCTTATTTCTATTGGTTTTGAACTGCTTCAGGTCAGAACCAACGGCCATTTAATGGAATTCATGTTTCCTAATTAATCTCTAACACGTTCAGTTTTCTTCTTGAAAACTCTTCGGGATAAATGACTATATTTGGTTAGGTGCCTGGGAGAAAGAAGGGTGCACCAAGTAGGGGGACCAGCAAAAGCAAACTCTGGGAGATGGGAAACGGGCTTTCTGTCCAAGAGACGTGAGAAGAAAGGTCTGCCTGAACCAAAAAATAGTTCTGGGTGTGCGCTGCCCCAGGCTGGATCTCCACTTAGCTCTGATGAGCTGCTGAGTTGTAGAAACATCTCCATCCCTGCCTCTGTTTCTCTGTCATCGGCCGCCTCTCTATCAAATGGTCCCAATGCGGCTGCTTTCTCAGGACATACTCTTATCTCCCTGACTGTTCTGTGGACACCGGTGTCAGAATCAGGCACCTTGATCGAGCCCCTCTCACCTCTTTCGTCAACTTTTCCTTCTTGAGTCTACTGATTCAAGTATTCTTTGGAACTTTGGGACAAAACTTCCTCAACTTTGGACCACGTTACATGGCTCGGAAGCCCTAAGTCTATTTATATGCAACATTTTTTGAGTGTCTAAAATACAGCACGTGTAATAGATGTCAGCTACTGAGTGGCTAGGATGCACCCTTGCTGGAGATGGGAGACAGGCGTATGGATTTCTGCCTTAAAGATTCCACAATTAAGTAAGAAGTCAGCCTGTGTTTCTAACATGAGTTGATACATATTATAACTGAAATGCATATAATATGAAGAGGATAGCAAAGAAGGCTTCTGTCAGGGTAAATATTGAAATTTATGTAGGTCACATTCGATTGGGCCTCAAAAGGTGAAGAGGAAGAGTGAGCGTCAAGAAATCACACACAGAAAGTCCCAAACCTTCCTCGTGTGGGGATGGAGGGTGCGATGTGATCATGAAAACACAGGCCCCGCAGCTAACTGCCTGGCTTCAAAACTCTCCTCTGCTATTTATCAACCACATCATCTGGGACCGAGGATAATCAAACCCGCGGTTCTTGGGGGCTCTGGGGTTCTCACCTGTAAAATCGAGAGAGCCATAGCACCAACCTCAGAGCACGGCTGGAGAAAATATAAGAATGAATAAATCCACCTAGAACACTTGGAACAGTGCCTGGCACTGTTCATACTAAGTTTTGAACCAGTGTTAGTCTAGTCATTAAATTTAAGAATTCAGCCACAGCTCTGATGACGTTGCCATCCCAGGTCTAGAGGCTGGGCCACCGATCTTACGGAGGACATATTCTACCGGGGCGGGGGCGGGGGGAAGACAGAAAACAAAGGAAACGGTGAAAGGTAATTTCAGATGATACTGAGTACTATGGAGAGAAACAGGATGAGTGATGGTGACGGGGTGATTGTCTGGGTTCCTCAGGGAAAGTCTCTCTGAAGAGGTGACATTGGAGCTAAAACCCCAATGTTGAGCAGGACCAGCCATCGCAAGATACGGGTATGGAGGTTTCTAGGAAGAGAGACAGCATGAGCAAAGGCCTCCAGTGAGAACAGTTTCTCCAGGTAGAAGGATGGAAAGGAGGCCAGAGCGTATGAGGCAGAAGGCAGGGAGGTTCAGGGGGGCTGGGGTGAGACGCGAGGTCAGAGAAGCGCACAGAAGTCCATGATGTAGGGCCTGCACTATACAGGAAGGAAGTTGGCAACGCAAAGCAATCTAGTTGCACAGCTGAATAAGAAATGGGACTAGAATGAGCTTAGTAAGCAGTGCTTACTAGAATCAGTTTGTTCTTGATTTTATACCCTAGACAGAAAAGAAAAGAAAGGAAATAATGGTGGAAACGGAACCAAGCCTTTGACCGTCTCGTAGCCACGGTTGGGTATCGGGGAAACTGCTGGTCTTGGAAGATGCTTCCTTTACCCATCAGCCAGGATCCTGGCAAGCAAAGGATGCCACACTTAAAGAAACGGTTGGAGATCGTTTAAAGGAAAACATGATTGACAAAGGTATGGCAAGGGCTAAGAGTACCACCCAGGGTGGTAAAACAGGGTGGGAATCACACTTGAGGGCAGTGACCACCCAAGCCTGGGGGACAAGAGTAGAGAGTGGTTATGGGACCTGGATAAAGTCGTAGCTGTAGGAAAGGGCTACATAACAGTTGTGCCTTTAACAGAGTGATGTAGCCTCTGCGGAGATTCGCCCCAGTAGGGAGACAACAGGGGGAATAAATGCCTGCACCTCCCTCCTCTCCCTTTCGTGATCTCCTGCTAAGGGTTCTGGCTGAACGCGTAGAAGCTACAAGCAAGAGAACTGTGGTAGGCTAAATATTCATCAAAAATGTCTACCTCGTAATCATCCGATCTGTGGGTATGTTAGGCTAGGTGGCAAAAGGGGTTTAAGGTTGTACGTGGAATTAAGGTTACTAATCAACTGACCTTAAGATAGAGAGACTATTTCTATCTTCTTATCTGGGTGGACCTAATGTAATCAGAAGGGCCTGTAAAAATGGCGGAGGGAAGAAGAAGAAAACTGGAGAGACGGTAACAGGAAAAGAACTCCATCTGACCTAAAGGCTTTAAAGGGAGCCAAGAAATGCAGACAACCTCCAGAAGCTGAAAGAAGCAAGGAAATGGATTCTCCCCTAGAGCCTCCAGAGAGAACGGGGCCCTGCCGACACCTTCATTTTAGCCCAGGGAGACCCGTTTCAGATTTCTGACCTGCAGAACAGGAAGAGAATATATTTTTGCTGTCTTTGCCGCCACGTTTGTGGCAATTTGTTACAGCAGCCGTAGAAAACGAACACAAAAGCTCAGCTAATGCATTGCATAAAGAATGCACAGGGAAGGAGTGTAGAAAGAGTATCTGAGGGCATGGTGGAGAATATTCCACACACCTGGGCTCAGGCCTTGGCTCTACACTTCCTCTATGGCTTTGGTCAAGTCACTTCGCTTGCCTGGGCCTCAGTTGCCTCCCCTGTGAAACGAGGGCCATCCTAGCTATTTTGATGGGTCATTAAGAACCAAATGGCATCATGGACGTGAAAGTGTTGGCTCCCCGAGACAGCACGAGCAAAGGCCTCCGGTGAGAACAATTTCTCCAGGTAGAAGAATGGAAAGGAGGCCAGAGTGCCTGAGGTGGCAACAGGGCAGCAAGCATCCGCCGTCGTGAGGACCACAAGAAAACCGGTTCGACGCAAAACGTCCACTTCCAACATTTCTGAGGTTAAAGCTTTGTAGCTCTCGCCTGTATGACTTTCCCATTATGACTCTCTTCAGTGTGAAAAATTAGGGCATGTCTCCAAAGCATACTTCCCCACGGGGCCTGGAGCCATCCTACCTCGACGATAAATCTTCTCCTTCAACGTGAAGATTTATGATTCTTGTTGGGAAAGAGAAGTTGCAACATGCGTAGACATCATCACGCATCCAGACACACGCTGCATGTTCTAGTAAGTGAGATTGCCCCGAGAGATTCAAATAAGGGGGTCATGACTTTTTAATCACACATTCCACGAGCGTGTCTAATACCCTCATGTGCGTACAGACACGACACATATTCACATTAACTCATACGTTTCCCGTGAAGGGAACCCCAAGAAGCAAACCTGCCAGCGCCCCCTGAAGCACAGAGATGACGAGACCATAAACCCACATACACCCTGCACCTCCCCGGCCACCACTGGACCCGCAACGAGTTTTGAGGCCAAATATGTATTTAACACCAGCAGAAATGTGTCTCCTGTAGGACAGTCGCGTAGAAAAGTCAAATTACCGTTCATGACTTTCAAAATGGCTTGAAGAAGACCAGTTGGTTTATGTATTAAATTTATCTGGAATTTACATTTTGATTGGCCAACAGTCTGGGCAAATTCCACAGTAACCTATTGATCTGACAGAGACATTTGACAGCTTTGAACAATTGCTGAAATGGCTTTTAACACCCAGCCGATGAGAGCGGTGGGGGGAGAAGTTTCCCAATGAGCCATCTCTGTTCATCTTCCTTCAGCTCCCCCGCCTCCTCCTCCAGCCTTGGGGCGCCTTTCAATAAAGCCAACGGAGACATATTTTCCAGAGACGCCAGATGAAAATCCTCCTGGAGTCTCCCTGCCATCGCTTCTCCTTCCCTGGTTAACTGTTGTGTGCTTTCACCCCCGAACGCACTCGCGGGCTCTCTTCCTCCTTGTGAAATCCGCAGTCCTTTCGGGGCCTGTTTGTTCCAGACTGATGGGGACAATAAGTAAATGTGTCTCTGGGTTACTAGTCAGGCATCTTTCTCAGATGCTTCTCATCTCTGTGACCTCGGCTCCAGATGCTGAGACGAGAAGTATCCCTATTTCTCTCCTCCTGTCCGAGACATAATCTGTCGCCTAAGATTTTTGTTATCATTCCAGATGAGTCTGACTTCTTACAGTGTATGTCTCTACCAATCATTTCTCAGTTATCGTATCTGTCTTGCATTACTGTGGTTTAATTCAATGAAAATTAAGCAACTATTCTGTTAAGGATTTTGCTAGAAGGGAATGCACAGATCAAGATGAAGTTGAGGCAGGCCTCCTAGGAAATTATAACGTAATCATAATATGACAAAGCAGTCGTTCTCCTGTGTGTGGCCACTCAAGCCAGCAGCGAGCAGCCCCACTTGGAAACTTGTCAAATATACAAAATCCCGAGCCATACCCAGGACCCACTGAATCAGAAATTCTGGATGTGTTTTAACAGAACCCTCAGGTGATTCTAATGCAAGTTTAAGTTTGAAAATCACAGTCATATAGTATTTGAGACATGTACACAAAAGCTGATATTGATTTCTGTAGTAAAGTGACAAGAGAGTGCTAATGGGGACTCAGAATAAGGCTTGATAAACTCTAGGAGGCAAAGCAGGAAGAATTTGGAGGACAACGGGAGAGCTTCAGAGAGGAGAGGGCCCTGGGTTGTGCTTTCGAGGATAGTCTGGAGGACATTCCAGACCAAGCACGCAAGAGGAGAAAAGGAATAATGTCAACATGGTCGATGTCTGGTGCTGGAACCGCCCTTTTCCATTTTCTGCCCATGACAGATACTACTAGTAGATCGGGGTACTTTTTCCTCTTGAATGCTGTGATCACCCCCAGATCTTTCTAAACACACTTCTCTAAGTAGCCAGTAGCATCAGTTAGAATTGGCAGAAGTCTGTCTATTTCCTGTTTCTGGAACAGAGTCCGCAGACTAAAGGAATGCTCGGGCCTTCTACTGGGAGAGCTTCAGAAGAAAAAGGTTCAGTAGGCACTAGATTGCATAGGGCCTTGAATGCCAACCAAGAGTTTGAGCTGGTTTCCACATGCAATAGAGAAGCCAGCCATTAAGGATTTGATTGAGGAAAGTGATGTGATCAGAACCGTTCAATGGTCAGGCATTTTGTCTTCCGCTCCCTTTAAATGGTAGTTTCCAAACATGGCTGCCCGTTAGAATCACCCAGGGAACTTTTAAAATTCCCGACGCCCAGACCCCACCCCGGACCAAGTAAAGCGGAATCTCTGGGGACGTGATCTGAGTGGCAGGGTTTGTCAAGCTTCCCTGGTGATTGCAATGCACAGCCACATTTAAGACTCAGTAGTTTAGATGATAAATTTATTGAGGTGGATTCTTTGTCACCCATCTGATCCCATGCTCTGCATCAACCTAGTACAATGTCTTGCAGAGGGAAGAGTCTCTGTACCTGACTGCTGGTGAATTAAGTCAGCGTCTACTTGGATGATGAGGTACTCAGTTACCTTCCATGTAGAACCACCTTCCCTTCTCAGATGTGAAAGTTTCAGAAAAGGCAAGAGCGCAACATTAGGAGATCACCCTAAGCTTACTGTTTGGATGTCCTGCTGAGAAACACAATGGCCCCAGAGTTTGTACAGAGTTGTGTATGCAGGCCGTGCTTCTCTTTCTCTCCCTATTTTAAAATGGTTGGTGGAGAGTGAGAAATACAGCAGAATTAGAGAAAGGGCCAGACAAGGCGACCGTTTGTATATTAATACGTGGGTAGGGTTCCATGGATGAAAGGATTCAAAGGCTGCAAGAGGACTTAATGTCATTTTCTCTGAGTTCTGTTTTGCCATTTTCTCCCACGCCCCAAATCTATCTCCAGACCTCACGCTTACTGTTTAATGTTTATTTTTGAGAGAGAGACAGGGACAGAATGTGAGCGGGGGAGGGGCAGAGAGAGAGGGAGACACAGAATGCGAAGCAGGCTCCAGGCTCCGAGCTGACAGCACTGAGACCGATGCGGGGCCCGAACTCAAACTGTGAGATCATGAACGGAGCTGAAGACCAACACTCAACCGACTGAGCCACCCAGGCGCCCCAACACGCTTACTGTTTAACTACTCATTTCTTCTAGGGGCGCCTGGGTGGCTCAGTCAATTAATGTCTGACTTCGGCTCCGGTCATGATCTCACAGGCTGTGAGTTCAAGCCCCGCGTCGGGCTCTGTACTGACGGCTCGGAACCTGGAGCCTGCTTTGGATTCCATGTCTCCCCCTTCTCTGCCCCTACCCCACTTGTGCTCTGTCTCTCTCTGTCTCTCAATAATAAATAAATATTTTAAAAAATTTTAGGAAAATACTCATTTCCTCTTTAGCAGAAAGTACCTGGGTTTGTTCATTTTTTTATGCTTTTCTTCCCCACATGAGAATTTCCATCTTTTTCTCTCTCACTCTGAATTTGTATTCCTCTTAGGGAGTTGGCCCTGCCCAGAACACTTTTCCCTGCTCTTCTCCCATGTCAGCTTCTGGAAGCTCTAACTGAAGTGTTTTTTCCTTGACTCCTCAAGATAGGCTTAGTGTTCTCAAAGCAATGACCTTTATCAAAGTGCTTATTTCATTAGAGCGAGGTGATTTTTTTTTTCCTGTTTTCCCTTGCTTTCTTATGCCTGATTATGAGAGCAATGTATATTCTTTTACACAAATATTTTAAAAATATAGGAAAGGAATTTTAAAATGTTGAAGATCCTTCGTACTTCTGTCAGATGAAATCACTGACCACAGTTCAGTGTTTGAAGTGTTTTTGGTGTGTGTGTGTGTGTGTGTGTGTGTGTGTTAACTTAGTTGAGATCTTAATTTACAAGAAGGGGGTGTTTCTCTTCTGAAAATATGGCCTTGATAAAGACAACTTTCCATATTTACAATGACATCAATTTCCTTTATATGGAGGTGTCACAATTTTAATATTTTTTTCTTTTAGAGTATATTGCTTCTAATTCTGTTATTAATTAGTTTTTAAATTTTTTAAGGTTTAATTATTTTTATTTTTGAGACAGAGACAGAGAGAGAAAGTAGGGGAGGGACAGAGAAAGAGGGAGAGGGAGAATCCCAAGCAGAATCTGCAAGGCACCTGATGTGGGGCTTGAACTCACGAACCGTGAGATCATGACCTGAGCTGAAATCAAGAGTCGGATGCTTAACCGACTGAATCACCCAGGCGCCCCTAATTATACTGTTATTAAACTGTGTATACACACGCACACACAAATTTCTCCAACGTATATCTTTGTGTATTTTTTTGTCTGCATTGCAAATGAGTTTCTTTGGATCTTATAAATGGGAATACAGATTTTAAAATTTTGAATATATTTGGCTCTAGATACAGTAGTTAAATTGCTTTCTCAAAAGATATACAAATTTATATTCCCAGCCGCAGAGAAGAGTGCTTATATCAAAGGTCCCTGTTTGGAGGAGAATTTTGTTTCTCAGTTTTGCTAATTTGAGAGGTAAGGATAAGACCTCATTGTTTTAATTTACATTTATTTAATCGCTAGTGAGGTTGCCTCCATGAAACATAGGTTTATTTATCATTTGCATCTTCTCTTGTATGAACTCCTTCTTCATGACATTTTATGGCCACTTATCGGTTGGAATCTGAATGTTTTATATCAATTTCCTTTGTTTATTTTTTTGTTGTTATTATTTTAGAGCGAGAGAGAGTACGAGAGGGGCAGAGAGAGAGACAGAAAGAGAGAGAATCTTAAGCAGGCTCTACATTCAGCACAGAGCCCCACATAGGGCTCGGTCCCATGACCCTGGGCTCATGACCTGAGCTGAAATCAAGAGTTGAACACTCAACCGACTCACCAAGGTGCCCCAATTTCCTTTGTTTCTTAAAGATGATTCTTACTCTGTTACATTTGTTTACATTTTTTTCAGTTTTCCCCTTTAGTATTTCAATTTTGTCTTTTATATATTAATCACAGATTATTTTATATTTTTATACAGTAGTATCGAGTTTTTCTTTTTGTGGGTCGTTTTTCTTCCTTTTTAAATTAAGGTAACCTCTTTCACTTCTTCCTCCATTGTCATCGTTTCCTGATATTACTTTTTGCTTTTAAAAATGTAAAAGCATTTAATTGAATTCTTTTGTAAATTTGCAATTCATTAAATTTGATAGTGTGGGTGACTCCTTCCCTGGACTCCCCTTTGTAAAAGGGGCTCATGACCAAGTACTAAAGATAGTATTTCCCCCAGAAATTTGTGATGCCATTTTAAAGATCTATTAATTTTTTATGTGTGGATGTGTGTAAATCCAGTCTTATTTCAAATACCTATTTGGCCCATCAACATGTCTATGATTATGCCTGAAACATAATGTTTTTATGATTTTTGCTGGCTCATATTTCCAGTTAAGTCTTCTTTTTCAAAAATGACTTAGCTATTTTTATCTATTATTATTGTGGATAAAATTTTAGAATCATCTTGTTAAGTTTCCAAAAATGCTGTCAAGATTTTGATTGGAAAATATGCTAAACCTAGAAGTTACTTAAGGAAAAATGGATCTGTTTACATCACTGAAACTTCTGCCCCAGAATGCTGTTTATCGTCCTATTCAGTCAAGTATTTTTGACATCTTGTAGTAAAGTTTTGTGGTTTTCTTCACACCCATCTTACATAGTTCTTGTTAAAAAAATGTTTTTAATGTTTTTATTTATTTTTGAGACAGAGAGAGACAGAGCATGAGCAGGGGAGGGGCAGAGAGAGAGGGAGACCCAGAATCTGAAGCAGGCTCCAGGCTCTGAACTGTCAGCACAGAGCCTGACATGAGGTTCAAACTCACGGACTGTGAGATCATGACCTGAGCCAAACTTGGACGTTTAACCGACTGAGCCACCCAGGCACCCCTTACATAGTTCTTGTTAAAGCTATTCATAGGCATTTTATGTTTTCTGTGGTCACTGTGAATATGATATTTTAAAATCACATTGCCTAACTAGTCATTGCTAGTAAAGAAGAACACTATTATTTTAATGTATTTACCCTGTAACCAGTCTCTTTGTTGAGATTTCTCATTAATTTTAATAGTTTTTCAGTTGATTCTCTGGAGTGTTCTAGGTATCAAAATATATGTTTTGCAAATAATGATAATTTTGTCTCTTCATGTTAAGCCATTTTTATTCGAGCAAAACTATCTTTCTTGCAGAAAATAGAAACCTATGCGATGCAACACAGGGAGATGTGAATGCGTCTGGTGGGGGTTGGGCAGTGAAGGAGCTGTTATGGAAAGGACACATCCAGATGCCATGGAAACTGGAGCCTGATACAGCCTGGTCTCATGGGAACTGGAGCTAAGGAGCTTACTAGCAACCAAAGCCTCTTTTTCTGTCCCTTAGGAGCTATATGATATTTTGTTTCTTCTTCACTTCCTGAGTTTCTAATCTCTCCTTGTGTCTGTCTTCTCTTAGAAAACTTTCTCTTCTGGCACTGGCTGCTGAATGTATTCCTGTCCTCTTAGTGCTAACATCCAGCATGAACCCATGATCCTCCCTCTGACTGTGTCCAGCAGCTCAAGAAAGAGATTCAGATTGCTGGCCAGTCAACAGGTTAGCCCATGTTGTTCAGGGGTCCACACCTGGTTCATGCAGCAGGGCCTAGGCTGGGATTTCGTCATATGGCAGAAACACGATTCTGAAGTCTGTCTCTCCTTCGGTCTGTGAATTCTGTTTTTTGGCAAGTTTTGCCGGTTTCAGACCATGAATGAAATAGCTGTTCAACTTCTTCTCTGCTCTTGAAGCAGTTTATAAAGTATGAGAATTATCTGTTGCTTGAAAGTTTGAAAGAAGTTACCTGGGGGGTTAAAAAAGCACACACACACACACACACAGACACACACACACACACACACACACACACACACACACACTGGGATCTGCAGCTTTCAGGGAAGTAATTCTTTGATAACTCTTTCAATTCCTCCCATAGCTATTGCCCCAGTGAGGTCATGAGTATTTCTCTGTTTGTTTCTTCACTAGACCATGACCTCCTGGACAGACAGAGCCATGTTTCATTTATCTGTTTGAGCCCAGTTCCAGCCCAGGGCCTGGCCCTGAGCAGACCCTTGATTTGTATTGACTTGAGGTGATTCGAATCAGAAGTAACATAGATAATGAAAAGAGGACTAGATATGGGGTCAGAGGACTAGAGTTCTTGTATTAACTCTGTTTTTCACTAATTGGGAGGATTCAGGTCAGTTGCTTTACTCTGAGTCTCACTTCTCAAATGCGTACAATAGTGAAGCTTGGGATGAGAGTGTGTGTGGATGGAGTCCTCCAAAATCCCCACCCTACTTTAACATCTGACTTAAGCTTAAATGTAAAAACCAAATTTCTACTGGTGAAATTAGGAAATATATATATGTTGTTTAGAATCCTATGTTAATCCTTGTGGAGCTGGGGGTGGGGGGAGGGGGTATTGATGCACAAGTAAATAAAGTAAATACATGAAGTAGGTTTTATTTACCCTCTTACAGTGAAAGATCATCATTTGTTAGTTCAAGCCCCGAGGCCTTGCCTTCTCGATAGCGCATGAGGTACATGTGTGAAATCCAAACATTTTTATGAAAAATCCCAACCTAGCATCATTGTACGTGCCTGCCATTTTTAATGGGACTGAAAGCCTTTTTCTGATAATGTATTGTGTTTGAAAGTATCAACTGGACCCCTAATTCATGCATTTTCGGAAGATGCTGCCTTGGTGTTGACACTCCTCAGTGCTTTTGCTCACATCGATAAGAGTGTATGCGGATGCACATTCATAATGTCTTCAGATTTGGATCAGCTGGTGACAAGAAGGCCTTACACACAGTTAGGGTTCTTTCATGTGCCATTTGTTTTCCCAATCACATAGGGTATTTGAGTGTTCGCTCTTGGACGGTGGGAAAGAAGAAGGAAACCACCCTTCCCACACTAGGGTGATTGGGTGTCTTTCTTGCCCACTTGTAATGATCAAGGACAGTTTCCATCGAGAACACCTAAATTCACACAAGTCAGCAATCTGCTGAATGGCGTCTCGAGATCAGGTCACACCGAACTCCAGTTTCTAGCATGCATTTCAAATACGAAACACAAGCACTGATTGCAAATCTGAAGACATTTTCATTTTGCCCCAGGCCAGGATTTTTAATTTAAAAAAAAATAAACCTGTCAAGGTCTGCAAGAAAGGCTTTTAGACATTCTGGCCAATGGTTTATTTAAAAATCCAATACTGCAATTTCCTCAGCAGCAGGAGGCAAGAGACCTCCTCTACATTGAACACCCCACAAATGGATGGTAGCCAGATTCCCAGCCCTTGAAACAGAAGGGACTTTACAGAAAGGATTCTCCTTTGCGGGCCCAGGACAGGGTATCTTGAATGCCACGTCTATGCAAAATATCTATGTATTTAGAAGCAAGAAGACCTGGTTTTCCATCTCGTTTACCATCCACGTGAAATGGGTATTCACATAGAAAATTTAAACACTAGACTAAAATTTTAAACATAAAATTTTAAATTTTTCATGGACCTGCCAATCATCTCCTCAACTCCAGCCATGTATAGCCCAAGAGCAGAGAAGAGGCCTCCGTAGGCACCGTGTACCCCAAACCTGTTGGTCACAGCTGTTTGGCCCGGAGAGCACCACTGACCCACTGGGCCAATCAGACTCCATGTCTCTGGGATTTGAAATCACTGGCTGCAAAGAGGGAGGCAGTTAACTGCGGGCAAGGGGGTTGTAAGAGTCAATTATCTCCAGGGCTAAAACCACCATTTTGTAGTAGCAAAGGATTATGGTTAATCTGAAGAAACAGGTCCTTAGACAGGAGACTAGAAGAGCACATGGGTAGACAGAAGCAGAGGTGGAAGACCAAGTAGCCCGAGAGAGAGAAAGAGAGAGAGAGAGAGAGAGAGAGAGAGAGAAAGCAACCACCTGATTATGTTCTAGTTCCTGTGAGGCCTGGAAGTTGATTTCCATGAAAGTTTCTCACTTTTTCTCCCCTTGAGTTTCTTTGAATGAATTTTGACTACTGGGCAACAACTGCCGAGAGAATTCCGGAACTCTGTATGGGAGCAGACTTTAGGTGCCTCTCCTCTTGCTGATTCATTCAGTTAACAAATATTTATTGAACATGTTTTAGGAACCAGGATCTATAATGGAAGCCAAGAAAAAACAGTAAACGAGACAAGCACATCTTGTGACCTCATAGAACTTGCATTTTAAGAAAGAAAGAAAGAAAGAAAGAAAGAAAGAAAGAAAGAAAGAAAGAAAGCAAAGGTAGGAGAACAAAACACATACATAAACACAGAAATGACAGCACGCTAACGAACGTACTAAATTAAAAAAAAAAAAACGAGAAGCAAATAGAATTCTGAGACTTAGGAAAATGAGATGGGCCTCTTTTAAGACGAGTGAGTAGTTGGGGCACCTGGGTGGCTCAGTCGGTTGAGGTTCTGACTTTGGCTCAGGTCATGACCTCACAGTCTGTGGGTTTGGGCCCTGCATCGGGCTCTGTGCTGACAGCTCAGAGCCTGGAGCCTGCTTCAGATTCTGGGTCTCCCTCTCTCCTACCTCTCCCCCTCTCACGCTCTCTCTCTGTCTCTGAAAAATGAATAAACGTTAAAAAAAATTTAAAAAAAAGAGTGGTCAGAGAAACCCTCAGAAGAAGTGATGCAAAAACTAAAACCCAAAGATGAGAAGGCAGTGACTCTGCAAAGAATTGGGGAAACACTGTCAGACAGGATTCCTATTGGTGCATTTAGGGTAAACGAATCTGGGTGTAATAACTCCCAAGTTCATGCTGTCTCTGTTCCTTCTCTGTGTGACACAGAAGGAGCACCAACGCTGAGCCATACAGAACTGGATATAACTACTGTCTCTGCTATATAGTCTTGAGCAACCCAATCTGCTCCCTCTGAATGCCAATTTCCTCACTTGTAACATGGCGTTCAGGATGCCTGAGCTGCAGATTTGTTAAGAGGTCTAGCAATGATGTTTATAAGGGTCTAACCCAGAAGGCTCCCAATAAATAGGGGCAACTTTTATTATGACTATTTTTTTTTACCCTGAGCCTCCGTTCCACCAAACTGTAGGGACAGGAAATAACCTTACACCTTAGGACGCTGGAAAGCTTATGTGAGCCATGTGGGCACAAGGAAGGAAATAAAGATTAGAGAAGGAAAAAAATGATGTAAATAATAGAAAACAGAGCAAATAAACCAAACCAAAACTTTATTCTTTGAAAAGATCAACAAAGTTGACAAATCTTTGGTTAGACAGGCCAAGGAAAGAGAAGATTCAAATTACTAACATCACGAATGAAAGAACTCTCATTATCACTGGCTTTAAAGATATAAAACAAAATTATAAAATGGTACTCTGGGTAGCTAACCCACAAATTAGATAACCCAGAATAAATGAACAAATATTTAGAAAGACATAAGCTACCAAAACTGACTCGGGAAGAAATAGAAACTCTGAAAATAAGTAAAGAGTTCAAATTAATAATAGTAATTTTAAAATCCCACAAAGAAAAGCCTAAGACCTGATTCACTGTTGAACTTCATCAAACTTTTAAAAAAGAGTTGACATTATCCTCTACAAAATCTCCCGCAAAAATATAAGGAAAGGAAATACTTCTCAAATCATTCTATAATGCAATATTATTCTGACACCAAATTCACACAAAAACATCACAAGAACAAAAAAAAAAGAACTAAACACCAATATCTCTTATGAATTTAGATGCAAAATCCTTTAAAAAGTACTACTAAACTGGGGTGCCTAGGTGGCTCAGTCAGTTAAACGTTCAACTTTCAGCTCAGGTTATGATCTCAGGGTTCATGAGTTCGAACCCTGCATCAGACTCTCTGCTGTCAGCACACAGCCCACTTTGGATCCTTTGTCTCCCTCTCTCTCTGCCTCTTTCTCTCTCTCTCTCAAAAATAAATAAGCATTTAAAAAATACTAGCAATGTGAGTTCAACAAAATATAAAAATAATTTTGCACCATGAGCAAGTGGGATTTGTCCCAGGAACACAGGATTGGTTCAACATGTGAAAATCAACCAATGAAATGTACCACATTAATGGAATAAAAGACCGAAAGTACATGATAATATCAATAGATATAGAAAAGGCATTTGACAAAAATTCCACGTTCTTTTATAATAAAAGCACTCAGCAAAATAAAAATTATTCCTCAGCCTGATAAAGGATACCTACAAAAAACCCACAGCTAACAACACACTTAATGTGGAAAGACTGAAAGCTTTTTCTCTAAGATCAAAAACGTCTGCTCTCAGCATTTCTATTCAGTGTTGTCCTGGAAGTTCTATCTGGGGCATTTAACAATATAAAAGCTATTCTAATTGGAGATAAAGAAGTAAACTATCTCTGTTTGCAGATGACATGATTTCATAAATAGAAAATCCTAAGGAATGCACAAAAAACTTTTGGAGTTAATGGATTTCACCAAGTTTTTAGGACATGAGATTAATAGGCAACAATTAATCATATTTTTATACAGTGACAATAAACAATCTGAAAATGAACTTAAGGAAACCATGCTATTTACGAATGCATTGAAAATAAAACATGAATAAATTTTTTTTTTTTTTTAAATTTTTTTTTTCCAACGTTTTTTATTTATTTTTGGGACAGAGAGAGACAGACAGAGCATGAACGGGGGAGGGGCAGAGAGAGGGAGACACAGAATCGGAAACAGGCTCCAGGCTCCGAGCCATCGGCCCAGAGCCCGACGCGGGGCTCGAACTCACGGACCGCGAGATCGTGACCTGGCTGAAGTCGGACGCTTAACCGACTGCGCCACCCAGGCGCCCCAAAACATGAATAAATTTAACAAAATTTAAGTAAAAGACAAAGAGGAAAAGACATATCATGTTCATGGATCAGGAAACTTAATATTGTTATGATTTACGTATGCATTTAAAGCAATCTTTATCAAAATCCATCTGGCTTTTTTGAAAAATTGACAAATGGATCCTAAAATTCATATGAAAACGCAAGGGATCTGCATAGCGAGAGCAATTTTGGGGGTGGGGCAGAGGTCTGGAGAATTCACAATTTCTGGTTTCAAAACTTAACAGGAAAAAAACAAAAACAGTAATCAAGATAGTATGGCACTGGTATAAGGATAAAAATATAGGTAAATAGAAATGAAAGCCCAGACCCCTCACATTTATGGTCAATATATTTTCAACAAAGATGCCAAGACAATTCATTCACTGGGCGAAATAGTTTGTTTGGTTTTTTTTTTTTTTTTTTCAACAATAAGTGCTGGGATAACCAAAAATTCACATGAAAAGGAAGAAAGTTGGGTCCTTCCTTACACCATATATAAAACTCGTCCAAAGTGTATTATAGACCCATGTATAAGATAAAACTATAGAACTTTTGGAAGAAAATATAGGAGGAAGCCTTTGCGACCTTGGGCTAGGCAATGGTTTCTCAGATATGATGCCAAAAGCACAAGTGACAGAAGAACAAATAGATACATTGAACTTCATCAAAATTAAAAAACCCCAAACAAACAAAAAAGCAAAAAACCCTTTTATGCTCCTAAGGACCCTTGGAGAATGTGAAGTGAAGTGCATAGAATGGGGAAAATGCTTGCTAGTAATATATTTGCTGAGAGATTTGTATCCAAAACATATAAAGAACTCTTAGAACTCAATAATGAAAAGACAACCCAATTAAAAAGGGGTAAAGAATCTGAATAGACATTTCTCCAAAGAAGATATAACAATGGCCAATAAACACAAAGAAAGATGTTTAACATCATTAGCCCTTAAATAAACGCCAACCAAACCATACTCATACCTCTTCACACACCTTAGAATGGTTCTAATAAAAAAGATAGACAATAACAAATGTTGGCAAGGATGTGGATTATTGGAACCCTTACACCCTACTGTTGGAAATATAAAATGGTACAACCACTTTGGAGAACAGTCTGACAGTTCCACAAAAGTTCGGGGGGCAGCAGGTGGAGAGTGACGGCTAATAGATATGGGGTTTCCTTTGGAGGGATGATGAAAATGCTCTAAAATTGATCGTGAGGGTTGCACGACTTTTGAATACCCTAAAGACCACTGGATTTTGTACCTAAATTGGGTGAATTGTGCACTGTGCTAATATTTCAGTAAAGTTGTTAAAATCTAGGGGCAACAATAACAATGAAAATAAAATATAAGGCAAGGATATTTGCCCTATAGGCCCATTAACAAAAGTTTGTCACCCGCTATTTGAATTTGCGTTGTTGTTATAAATCATCGTAAATAGTGCTAATCAACCTTGCACTCAAAATGCTATAGTGATGTATAATTGGGAAAGAGAATATTCTCTCAATAAAATGGGACACCCCTACACATGAAATCCAAAATGAGGGAGCAGTCTTGTGTATCCTGAAATGACAATGAACATAGCAACCATTTGCCAACTATTCATTGTGTGCTAAATCTATACTATGCACTGCACAGGCATTGGTTTCTTTAATCCTGGTAACAACTCTCGATGATTTGTTTCACTTTCCCTATTTTTTGATGGGGTGATTGAAGCTCAGATAGGTTAAACAACTTGCCCAAAGTCACCCAGTTTTGAGGGACAGATCTGAAATTCAAAAGCCAGGTATGGTTGATTCCAAAATCACCACTGTTAACATCTAATTATGCTGCTCCTTAACCAGCATATTTGCATTTTTGGTTTGTTTTACTGTTTTTCACACTTTTAAGTAAATAATGATTGCATGCTCATTGTCGAAAACCTGAAAGACAAAAGTGTGCCAGAGGCGGCATTTGGGGGTTTACAATTGCAAAATAAAATTACTGATAAAATCATTACGTGGATGTATATTTATTGCTCCTAATGGATACTTATGACCTACTAAGTGGAATATGGGTTATAAATCAATTGACTTACATGATCTGTTTACAGATGTTATATTATTTACACATACGATAAAATACATTTACATATACACGTAAATTACATCTGGAAAATATTTGAGGAGAGGAAGTTCTTGAAGTACTTACATCAAAATGCTGACCGTCTCTGAGTGGATTTAGGGAATTCTCTTTCTTTTGGCTTTTCTTTATTTTCCGATTGTTGTAATATGAGCATCCTTGACTTCTGAACTAATCGATTCTCTGGATTAACCAATGCTTTCCATCTTCTTTGCAGATAGGACTACTGCCCACTGCAAGTTAGACCCTCCCAGCCGGTAAGACTGCTCTTTATTACTCCAGTACAGTCTGCTTTCACTGACTTTCCATTAACCTACAATTATAGATCCTGATCCCAACAGATAAGAGGGCCTTTATGTAATGGGAGCAGGGGGGGAGCACCCAATGGCAGACAATTAGTAAATGGACTCTAGTCGCACAGCTGAGTTGCTCTTTGGACTAAAAGAGCTTCACGCCTAAACTTCAAAATGGCCATTCTACACATTTCCAGGAAGTTACTGGATTTTTATTTTATTATTTATTTATTTTGCATGTTGTTAGTCTTTGAGATTTTCCTTTGGCCTTGCCATTCCCTTCATATTTTTAACTCTCTGTCGGGGCAGGATGGCAACAGCAACCAACAAATCAACCTCCGGCCAGTCAAATCAGTTCACTGTAACAATGTAGGGGGAGAGGTAGCTATTTTTAGTACAAATCCTACTAAGCGTTTATCTTGACAGAGAACACATTGGCAGTGTTCAGATATTTTCATTGCATTTTAATTATTTGGAATAACTTGGGGATCCAGGAAAAGCCAAGGCGACTGATGGCAGATTCATCAGTTTTTATTAGTGATTACAAGTTACGTCTCTTAGAACGATGGGCAGCTTGCAACAGCTCGCACAGATACCCCTCTTCTGGGATTGCAGAGAAAGCCACTGCTTTTCCAAAGGTTCTTAGAGTGAGTTTTTCAGCTTCTGATGATAGATCTCAGAATGCTAGTGCAGAGAAGGCCCTTAGCTATTCAGTCCGACACCTTTATTTTACAGATCAGACACTGAGGCGGAGACAGGAGAAACTGGTGACCGAAAGGGCAAAGCAAATCACTGGCACGTCCAGGAGCAGAACTGAGTCTCCTGACTTTTGGTCCAGGGCTCCTTCTACACAGGGCCAAGTAGCTAAAGTAGGTGGGTGTCATTCACTAGGGTAACACCATAGGGAATGGTGGGGAGTGTGGTGAACTAGAAAGAAAATGATCGGGAAAACATACACACATCTACGGAATGGATTTGGCTCCTGTCCCTTAGTATGCATACGTTACTACATCACACATCTTATTTAGAAACTCCAACACCTATGTAAATGGCTCACTTTAATTTACGTTGAACGGGTGACTTTATGGTTTTAATAAAAGTGCTCTGAAGATCATTTAACTCAGTCTCCAGTTAACATATTTTCGCAGCCATCAATCTCAAATCCTGTCAGTGATGGGGGACTGGCTACCACAGAATTCAGCACATTCTATTGGCAGACAGCCCCAGCCATTAAAATTCTCCTTATCAGAATAAAACAACCTTCTCTGTGACTTCCCCTTCCTGGCCAAACTTTTACCTTTGAAGTCAAACAAGAATCAGTCTTATCCATTTTAAAACTGACAGCTTCTGAAATACACGAAGATGGTTTGCATGCCCTTCCAGATTTTCTCATCTCCCTTAACCATTCTTCATATGATATATGATATTCAGCTGGGTGATGTGTTCAGAAAGGTGAGGGAAAGTCCCTCCAAACCAAAATAGCTCTTCTGATAGTACCTCATCATGCCTAAAATTAATCCAAGGTACTAAAGTATTCAAAGATATGTCCAAAGAAGTGGAGGAAAGTTTCAGAAAGGAAACATGGGGAGGGTATTTGAAGTTAATATTAATTATAATGACATCTAACATTTATCAAAATCCTACAATATGCTAAGAACTCTGCAGAAATCCTTATAGACATTATCGCATTCAGCTCTCACTGTGACTGCAATAGACAGGAAATTTGCCCCCATTCAATAGATGAAGAAATTGAGTCTCAGGGAGGTGAACTGACCCACTCCAGGTGACTTAGCCTGAAAGTGTCAAGCCAGGATTTAAACCACATTTATCTAGTTCCAACATCAGGGCTCCTCCCTGCCATCCCTGCCTGAAGTATTAGAAAACATACCAGCATTTGAGTCAAAACACTTGGATGTAAGATGAACGGTTGCTCCCTGACCCGAGCGATTGACTTCACCTGTTTTCCTTCTTATCTGTTCTTTTATTTCTGTGCCTTCTTTTTTATTCATAATGATCCAACGTCCAGGTGAGAACCAAACACTCTCTTAGGAATATTTTGTTGGTTGGGGTGCCTGGGTGGCTTAGTAGGTTGAGCATCTGACTCTTGATTTCGGCTCAGATCATGATTTCACTGTTCGTCAGTTCGAACCTCACATCAGGCTCTGTGCTGACAGTGCAGAGCTTGCTTAAGGTTCTCCTCTCTCTCTCTGCCTCTCTGGCCCTCCCCCACTCACCCCCCATCTCAAAACAAATAAATAAACATTTAAAACAAAAAGAATATGTCGTGGTTCCCATTGGCTATAGGACAGAAAAGGAAGTGTGTGAATTACCTCGCATGAAACAAGGACCCTTCTTCTCCAAGTCCCAACCCTCCTTTCCATACTTTTTTGTAACTCTTCCTTCAAGAACAGTATTTTAGGCCACACTGGACTGCTTGCTTCCACCAAACTTGCGGTACTCTCTCTCTCTCTCAGCTCTGCGCTGTTCTCTCTGCCTCCAGTGGCTGTTTCTTCCCAAAGAAATTGTAACTAATTTTCAAATCAGAGCTCAAATTACTCCCATCCCTTTCACTCCCTCACCCCATCAGAACTAATTCATCCTTCTTCTGATCCTTCAACCACTTGGTTCATACCTCTAGTGCTATAATCCACCGTGCTATGGTCAGAATATGTGTGGCTCCCCCAAATTCACCTGTTGGAATCCTAACACGCACTGTGATTGTGTCAGGAGGTGGGACATTTGGGAGGTGATTAGGTAATGAGGGTAGAGGTTTCATGAATGGAACTAGTCCTCTTATAAAAGAGCGTGTGCTCTCTTGCTCTCTCTCTCTTTTTTCTTTCTTTCCTTTCTCTTTTCTTTTCTTTTCTTTTTTTTTTTTTCTTTTTTGAGAACTCACAACTGAAATCATGGCTTGAGCCAAAATCAAGAGTTGGATGCTTAACCGACTGAGCCATCCAGGTGCCCCAAAAGAGCTCTCTTATAAAATAGATCCTAAAAATGCATTAATGATTGTATAAAAGGGCTCCCTAGCCCCTTCCACCATGTGAGGATACAAAGAAGTCCGTGACCTGGAAGAGGCCCTGACTCGACCTTGTTGGTACTCCGATCTCAGAACGCAAGCTTCCAGAACTTTGAGAAATACATACATTTCTGTTGCAGATAAGACACCCAGTCTCTGGTGTTTCGTTGTTGCAGCCCAAATGGACTAAGGCACTCTGTTTCCATGCTATCTCAGAATGTGAATTCCTTGAAAGCAAAAGGCATATTTCATCATTAGGTTTTCATTCCTGACATGGGACACAGTGCCTTGCACTTAAAAAAATGAAGTTAGCACCTACCAACGTGCCTACCAACGGTATGGCACAACATACCATTGTAGCACTTGACCATTTATTTGATGCAGGAACAAATGCACAAAACCAGAAAGACAGGCTTCCTTCCTCCACCTCAATTAACACTTTATTAAATGTGATGAATTCCATTTGCTACAAAACAGCGGCCCTCAAATGACTTTCATTTGGATATAGAGATGTACTTTCACGTTCAGAGAGCAGAAGATAAAATGAGGTGCCCTGTCATTATTACCACCACCGTCATTATGGTGATGATGATGAATATGAGATTGTTATTATTTTTATTATCTTAGGCAAATGAGTTTTCTTTCTCCCCACTCCACCCCCCAGAGATTCCAGGAACGTTTCTTGTGTGTTTCCAGCTGCCCCATCTTGTTTTGACACTTTGCCAAGGAGCTGTGTGGAGAGGGGAGAGGAGAAAGGATCCAGAGGCTGACCTTGGGCTTGGGCTCGCCTCCTGGCTGCAGACTGCCCTGTGGCGGCTGCCGCCACCGCTATGTCTCTCCCTCTGCTGCACTCAAGGCCACCATTGATCAGTGTGCTGAGCGCTTTACGGCTGCAGCCTTGGACAAGCTTTCAGAGAAATTGATTGCAGTCAATTCCCAGCAGATTGAGCCACATCGACTTGTGTCCTGGTCCCACCAATGAGCCCCTTGACTTCCCTGTTTTAATTACTCCAGTAGGCCTTCTGGGTATTGGCCAGGTTGGTGGGGGGGAGGGGGAGGTGAGGGCAGACGAAGGAGGGCTGAAATAAAACCGCTTTCTCCAGAGTGGGGTACTTTCTTGTACCAGGAAACTGGGTCCCATTTGTTCACTGTGAATTTTGTATGTGGATCATCAGAGAACTTGATTAGAGAATCAAGAGTCAAGTTGAGTTCAAGACCTCAGCCAACTAATTTGGTAAACTTGGCAAGCTATTTCACATAGCTGGGACTCAATTTCACATCTATAAATGAGGAAATTAGCAAGACAACTTTAATAACTTTAAAACCACATAAGTATAAATAAAGCCATGGTCACTGCTACAGATATCGGGACAAAGATGGTGACGAATGGCATGTCTGTTGAGCATTTGCAGATGCTAAGTACCATGATCAATGCTTTATACGGATAATTTTTTTCTTAATAATTTTGTTAAATCGCCCTATCATACAATATAGGGAAAATATTTTCCTTTATCTCGTGTAAGTGGACATGGAAGCTAAAGTGTTTAAGATATTGTCCATACATGTAACATTAGGGATCTATCTATAGATATAGATATAGATATAGATATAGATATAGATATAGATATAGATACAGATACAGATATAGATATAGATATAATGTCTATATCTATCTATATATATATACATACATAGGGATCAAACCCAAATTTCTGTGGACCCGGAGCCCTTGTTTTATATAAAATATCAGGGAGTTTACAAATCACGTTCACGTAAATTCCCCTGATTTCATATTGAGCCTTGCAGTCCTATATACACTTAGCGAGAGGCACATTTGACACAGGCACTTTGGCCTGGTAATCATGTCATTAAAAAGTCACAAATTCGAGTTTTATCTCAGAACGAGGACGCTCGATGCCCTCAGTATTTGCACATCTGCATCTTTGCTTTTAAGACAAACTAGAAGTGTGGAATGACGGTAGTTTCTACCTTGCACCTCACTCCCATCAAGCTTTCAAAATTATGTAGCGATGGCTGCTCACGGTGTAAGCAGAAGACTACTGCATCAAAATCTCCCGGGGCGCTCGTTCAAAACCATACTCCTGGTCCCTTTCCGGCAGCATTTCATCAGAATTCCTAGGACAGAGACTCAGGACACTGCATTTCAACAAGGGCCCCTGGAGATTCTTGGCAGCCCTAATGTTTGAGAACTGCTGTGACCGAAAACCGAGGTTCAGCCAGAGCTTGAATTCACGGTAGGACAACACCCTCACATTATCCCAACAGGCCTTGCAGGCCGTCATCTTCACACAGGGTGTTTGTATCTTTCTCACATTTTTTATGAGCCAAATTCTTGCTTATCTACCCGTCGGTCATTCCTGTTCTCTCCATCACCTGCGTCCTTGCACGCAATACTCAACTTATTGAGGGGAATGTACCCAGTCCTTGAGGATGAATCCTAATTTGTCTAAGCCATTGGGCCGTCTCCATTCTTCTCTGCTGGGGATTGGCTATGGATGAGAATGTGACCTAATTCTGGCGTAGGTGAGCCAAAGTCTTTGCCGGGGCTTGGTTGGTGGAGGTAATTCCTGGGAAGCGTTTCGATTTCTCATAAAAGAAAACTACACAAGGAGAAGGTTCTTTGCTCAATCGCCTCCCTTCCTAACTTGGACACAGGCCCACTAGGATGTGATGTTTGGAGGGACTACACCTATCTTACAGTTATAAGATGACCAAGACAAGGATGAGAAGCCAGAATGGTGAGGGCGGTCGCGTAGAAAAATGCAAAGGGTCTTATCCTTCAAGACAATCTTAGAGCCACTCAGTTAATCCTGAGATTAACTGACTCTGGTCTAACTGCATGAATAATACATATGCTTTGGGTTATTAAGCCTTGTTAGTCAATGGTTAAGTCATTGTTAGATCCTTTAATGGAGCCTAAAACATCTTAACTGTCTCCTTACACAGTCTTGACCTTTCGCATTTCTCCCCTTCAAAATCTACGCGGAAAAATCATTTTAAGTCTTTATCAACCCAGTGTGCTACTTATTCTGGGAGAGAGTGTTAGATGAAGAGAAATTAACATGGCCATTGGACTCTGCTGTGAAATATCTGATGTCAAAACTAATCTTTGGCAGATTCTAGATTGCAGTAAATTAACGGTAGGCTCTTCTAACCAGAATTGGTCCTGTAGATCAGAGGTCAGCAAACTGTGCTCCACAGATCAAATCAGGACCACTGACTATTTTTGTAGATCATTTTTGGAACACAGCTACCCTCATTTATGTACACATTGCATATCGTTGCTTTTATCCTACAAGGGCAGAGATCGTGAGACACCAAAGGCCCCAAAGCCTGAAATATTCACTATCTGCCCCTTTGCATAAAATGTTTGCTGATCCCTGATACAGATACCTCAGCTGTTGGCCCAAGAGAAAATCTTGTGTTTCGGATACCAGATGGAAAAGAGACTACACGGTCATCCGTCGGAAAACTTTGGGCATCAGAGTTTTGCTCTCATCCAAACAGAAGGGCAGCCCGCTTCACCACAGGCGTAGACAAGAAGGGCATCGGTAAGCAGAGCTAACATTTCTTCACACAAAAGAACCCCAAATCGTCTCCGGGCTTTGGACGGGAAGAAGAGTAGAGAACAGCAAGACTCAACCCTGGATGCATACCGGAGAAGTAGCAAAGCCCACAGGAGACGTGACCACAACCAAGGGGGAAACTGGATCAATTACTGAGGTTCAAACCTAGAGACCAGAAGGAATGGGTGTGGGGAATCAGGAATGGATGGTCAGGCAGTCGGCCCAACTCTGATGCACTTCAATTTGTAGGTTGAGAGTTGCCCTTCAACTTGCTGTTAAAGGGATTTCTAGGGCCATTCTGGCATACAAATAGCTGTTGGGAGTTACTCGAGTAGCTGATGGCGGACCCATATTTCTGTGTAGCTTGACAAAGACTACTTGAGCCCATATTTTTTTTCTTTAAGGTATATATAAATCACCATATAACCTCCTTATCTACAGGATTCTGTAAGCACCCAAATAAATATCTTGTTTTAAGTAAAAAAAAAAAGTCAGGATGTCTTTTTACAAGGACATTTGGGGTCAACAGAGACACGCGTGAGGTCCAATTCAGCTGTGTAAGCTGATACCTCTGAGCCTGTTTTGTTGTCTGTAAAACACAACAGAGAGGGTATTGACAAAAATACACATGGGTGTGCACATGACATTCAGAAATACGTGTGAAAAGTACTTCCTAAATTGTATAATGCTGTGCGAATGTGAGGTGTCACCATTATTATTGCATAGGACTACCTCCCGAAAGGCCTGCAAAGTGAGCTGACCATGAACGATCGCCCAAAAGAGCTGTCTAAATTAACCTGTTGAACGGGGAGAATCCATGACTCTCTTTAAGATGTTGGAGGGCACCTGCCAAAATGGGCTCCTTTCTACCTGGTGTAATTGGCACTGAGGGGAGCCCTGTGACAGTAACGAGCCACCAGATTCGAGCTCTTCCAAAGACCACTCCTTGTCAGAGGCAATAAAACAATAATATCGGCAAGGATGTGTATGCCTATGTCTCTGCTTGTTAGGAAGAAAACGCACACGCATCTCAGTCACCAAAGAGCTCCGACACACCACTCTGATTTAATACAGAGGTCTGGAACTGTGGGAGTCCAGAAATACGTCCATGGGTACCTGGATGTTCACAGCAGCCCTTCCTGGAAAAACCTGAAATTGATGCTAATACCCAAAATAGTTGAAGGGATAAGTTAGTGGTAGGGTGGCTGAGCAGGATGTCCCTGGCAGAGTCTACAGGTTTAGGCAGGCCACCGTCTCATGTCCAGGGACACCAGCTCAGAGACAGGAAAACAAGCAGCTTCCAGATCAAGGAGGTCAGAGAGTCAGTGAGACAAGAAGGATGAATAGGGTTGGGTATTTTTGACTCTCGGACAGCAACAACTCACTCTATGTTCACATCTTTCTAAAGAAGTTCTCTGAAATGTTTCCAAATTCTTAATTACATGTGCAAGTTTATGTGCTCCTCATGAGACACAGCTTTTAAAATAATACATGATCGGGGCGCCTGGGTGGCGCAGTCGGTTAAGCGTCCGACTTCAGCCAGGTCACGATCTCGCGGTCCGTGAGTTCGAGCCCCGCGTCGGGCTCTGGGCTGATGGCTCAGAGCCTGGAGCCTGTTTCCGATTCTGTGTCTCCCTCTCTCTCTGCCCCTCCCCCGTTCATGCTATGTCTCTCTCTGTCCCAAAAATAAATAAAAAACGTTGAAAAAAAAATTTAAAAATAAAAAAAAAAAATAAAATAATACATGATCAGGTATTGAACTTGAAGGCTGTAAGCTAATCCTGCACCACTTTCCTTTTTAACACATGGATAGCCTGCTCACATTCTTGGTACCAATCCTATCTTCCCAGTCGTTAAGTGCGGCGAGGTTTATTCAGATTAACAGACTTGCCTCTGTGGAAGCTTTGCACGTGGCCAGGGCCATCCAATCCTGCATTTGTAGATAATTCTATATGAAATACAGCAATCCGAATGAATGATCTACAATTGTAGGCAACAGTATGGATGATTCACACATATATCTTGAGCTAAAGAATATAGTCACAGATGAGTCCCTTTTTATAAAGAGCAAACATAGCAAACTCACCCCTCTCGTTGAACACATGACTCATGCATCATTGAACACACGAGTGCTTACCCGCGCAGGGAAGTAGTGACCAGAAGAGAGCATCAGAGGTTTTTTGGGGTGCTGTTGATGCTCTCTTTCTTGCGTTTAGTCCATGGATGTATTCAGTTTATAAAAACTTACCAAGTTATGTATTTATAATATTTCTACTTTTCTGTGCCTGTTATACTTCTATAAAAAAATCTCAGGGGCGCCTGGATGGCTCGGTCGGTTAGGCATCCGACTTCGGCTCAGGTCATGATCTCGCGGCCCGTGAGTTCGAGCCCCGCATCGGGCTCTGTGCTGACCGCTCAGAGCCCGGAGCCTGTTCAGATTCTGTGTCTCCCTCTCTCTGCCTCTCCCCTGTTCATGCTCTGTCCCTCTCTGTCTCAAAAATAAATAAACGTTAAAAAATTAAAAAAAAAATCTCAAAATGAATAAGGAGCCTTGAATGTGAGACAGCAAAGCTCAGGAGAGACCCAGCCAGGAACTCACAGTAGTGCTTTGGGAAAGTCATTTTAGCTCAGATGCCTCATTTCTAAAACGGGATTGATGATTCCCGGTACACAGCAGACATCCAGTGTCTGCTTGCCATCCTTACACTGTTCGGGCTGATATATTTCGAACCAGGTGGTCCAACGTTAATCACTGTTTCAGTGTTAATCATAATCAAGAAGCACAGACTCACTGGGTGCTGAAGGGCACCCAGTCTGCGCGATGAAAGCAGGGAAGAGATAAGGAATACTATGAGACAAGGACCTACAGCCAGAAAAGCTCATCGAAGTTGAGCTTATTAAAGTGGCTAAAGAGGCCCAGGTGGTGGATTTTATTCTGCAAGTGAAAACTCCCGAACATATTACTTCAACAGGAAAGCCTCATGGAGCTGAGATTCAGCCAGATTAATCTTCCAGAAAATTAAAAGGGATTAAAACAGAGAGGGTCAGTAGACAAATCCGACCGTACACAAAGTGTATTATTAGGTCTCCAGAAGTCAGAATATGATGACGTTATTCTTGGTGTTATTATTATTAATACTATAAGCAATAACAACCACTAAGATCACCATTATTTTATGGTGCACCGGCTAGGTTTACCAGATTGTTTCAAAGCGTTATGTCATTTAATCCCGACTCAGAGCACGAGAATTGTGGCCGTGGATCAGGTTCTTACTAAGTGCTAGGCACGGCTCCAAGCCTTTTCTACGTATTAATGCATTTAATCCCCATAAGAGCCCTGGGAGATACGTAGTCTTGTCGTCTCCAGTTTATAAATGAGCAAACTGCCGCAAACAGAGATTAGGGAACTTGTCTAAGGCCCTGCTGCTAAGGACTGGGATTCAGACCCCACAGCTTGATTGTAGTGCCCATTCTGATACCCATTATGTTATGTCACCATCCTGGGTATCATTATGCCCAATTTCACCCCAGCTGACTGAGACGAGAGTCAGATCACCTGCTCAAAGTCACAGAGAAGAAGAGGGAGAGACCCTGTTTGGCACAATGGTAAGGCCGGCACATTTCATCACCATCCAGTGTGCTAAGGGCAATGGTTTCCAAACGTGGCTGAGAACAAGTGACGCGGCAGTCAAATGTTTTAAGAAAGAGAAGCAGAGCAATGACATTAGCAGATTTTTACCGAGTGCTTCCACGCCCCAGGGGACCTGTGCATGTTTTATGTGTCACCCGTGCTAATTAACCCTTGCAGAAACCCCGTAAGGAAGTACGGTTTGGGTCCCTGATTAACAAATGAGGACGCTGGGTCTCAGAGAAGTCACAAACTGGTAAGTGAGAAATCCGAAATGGGGTGTGACGCAGCCCGACCCCGAAGCGTGCTCTTACCGTTCCACTCCACCGTCTCTCGGGCGGGGGGAAGTTGACTCCAAGAGCAGAACCTACCTTTCTCCACCCCCAACCCCAGTTAACTCTGCACTCAGTGTCCCGGGGCAGTTTGAAAAGCATTCCAAGTCTTAACCACGGCAAAGAATTCTCAGCCAACCTTTCCAGAGCACGCTGTAGCAGCAAATTCCTTCTCGGGTTAGTAGAGAGCCTCGGGCCTCAGAAGAGCAGGTGCCGGCCTCACCCAAGTGTCACCTGCATCTGATAGATCTCATTAGCCTCAGGGAGACACACAGTCTGGTCTGCCTTCTCCCAGATGCAGCCTGGTACAGCAGCAGAAAGAGCCAAAAGCCTGCTTCTGAAGGAGCCACAGTCAGCCCCTCTTCCGGGAGCCCAGGAAGGGCCTGGCTCCCTCTGCCCACACACCCTCAGGGCCACATGGGGCTCTCTTAGGATCTAAGGAGGAATTCAGCCCAGCAATGTGGCCGTGGCCAGCCCTCAATTTCCATGGCCAGCGAGCGGGGTTCGGAAGCTCCCTTTAACAGATGGTTCCACTTCTGGTCTTGTCTCGGGGTCTGAAATGCTCCCCCAAATAATGAAGTCTTAGGGTAAAGCTCCTTATATGAATCCGAGTTCAAACAAAGAAGTAAAAAGCAGAAGCATATGAGATGCAGAGCCAATAGGACACACACACACACACACACACACACACACACACACACGTGTATCTGTAGAGCAGGCCAGAAGGCTGGAAATTCTAGGGCAGGAGCTACAATCCATCGGTGGGATTTCTTCTTCCCCAGGAAAACCTTCAGTCTTGCTCTCAAAGCTTTCCAACTGATTAGATGAGGTGCATCCAGATTACGGAAGATAATGTCCCTCGAAGTGAATTGCATATACCTTCCTAGAAGCACCTACATTGGTGTTTAATTGCAGAACCGCATACTAGCTTAGCACCCAGTTATGCACTTAATTTAGCCAAGTTGGTGCATGAAACCAACCATCGCACCCCTCATGGTGCAATGGGAAAATGACCAGGAAAGTGGCTATAGTTCTGACTTTCGATTGTCTTGGCCAAGTCCTTTTTTCTCTCTGATGCTCAGCGTTAGCTTCTGCAGAATAGTTGGAGTAAAGAAAGTAAAAAAAAAAAAAAAAAAAAGTGAGGGAGGCAGAGAGGAGTTGTCTCTAGCTAACGGGGAGGTGGGAGTCATGGAAGGAACACCCAGGTTCTTTCTAGGGCGTTCCAGAGGCCAGGGCCAGGGCCATTGCGTGGAAGGAGAAATGCAAACTTAAGCATGAAAAAAGAATTCCTCTCACCATGAGATTTCGCCGTAAGAGAGGGTGTCTTATGAGATCATGACCTCCCTGCTCTAGGAGGGGCTCAAACGACAATTGAAGGGGGAGGACAATGTGGAAGGCATTACATTTGGGCTGGATATACTCACAAATGCCTGTCATTAGGCATCTGGGTGATTATTCTTTGCTGCTGGTGAGGCTTGCCTTCTCTCCTTTTCTCGCCTGGACCTTTCCCACCCGCCCCTGCCCCCCACCCCCCGCGTTTGTCAACTGACTGCCATGCAACACAAAATGTAAGCGGATCCTGGAGGAAACTTTACTCACCAGCACCTCTCAGATGCATGCTTTAGGTTTATTCATGAGCTTAACTGTCTATCACAAGGGTAATCTCTTAAACCAATTTAGATACTCTCACCCAGCAAGGCACTGGAAGAGGGGAGAGCAGCAATGCTTTTTGATTTGGTGGATGAAGCCGGATTTGTAAGGCACACGCTGATGACTGCAGTACGTAAAAACACTGCTTTGCATGAAGATCCAGCGTGAACCAGGCGTGACCCCTGGCCTCAGGCAGCACGGTTTCGGAGTGAAATACACGGCAGCTTATAAGATGTACTACGTAGAACTGTGAGGTGGGGACAAATCAATCACCGTGAGGAACAGGAGCCACATTTTTGTGGATGGGGAATGTTAGCTGAGGGCGAAAATGGACGAGATTTGCACAGCGAGGTGTGCTGGAAAAAGCGCTATGGATGGAGGGTTCACGGCGGCAGAGCGAGGGTGAGTAAGAACGTGCTGAGCAGGATCTGGAGATGGCGAGGGAGGAGGGATGCTGCGAGGGCCGAGGGAAGAACAAGCAGGCGGTGGGGTCTAAAACAAAGGGAGAGGTTGGAAAAGAAAACAGAAAGTGACAATTTCCACTTTCAAGAAATGACCCAAAAGGCATCTGGGTGGCTTAGTTGATTCAGCATCCAGTTTTGGGTCAGGCCATAACCTCACCGTTGGTGGGTCTGAGCCCCACGTCAGGCTCTGGGATGACAGTTCAGAGCCTGGAGCCTGCTTCCGACTCTGTGTCTCCCTCTTCTTTCTGCCCGTCCCCTGCTTATGTGTTCTCTCTCTCTTCCTCTCTCAAACATAAGTAAATAAACTTTAAAAAAAATTTTAAAAAGGGGCGTTTGGGTGGCTCAGTCGGTTGAGCCAACTTCAAGTCGTCCGACTTCAGCCAGGGTCGTGATCTCAGAGGTTGTGAGTTCGAGCCCCACATCGGGCTCCGTGCTGACAGCTCGGAGCCTGGATCCTGCTTTATATTCTGTGTCTCCCTCTCTCTCTGCGCCTCCGCTGCTCGTGCTCTGTCTCTCTCTGCCTCTCGAAAATAAACAGTGAAAAGAAAAAAAAATGAAAAATTAAAAAAAGAAATTACCCAAACACTGTCTTGTATTAGGTGTTTCCTTGCTACCCCAAAAAGCCTCTCATCTGAAGGTATCACGGGGAGTCGTGCCGTGGCCAAGAGCCTGCTGTCCTGGTGGAGGGTGGGGTGAGCTCACGATGTGGCCTCAGATACCTCTCAGCGCCTTGGCTTCCCAGCCTGCAAGTCCGTGGCTAATAGTCCCTGCTCTGCGGGCTTGCATGGACGCTGCTCTGCACGCTGTAAACCTGGGCTGCACCTTCATGCCCTGAGGGGTGGCTCTTGTTTGGTCCCGGGGAAATTTACAGAAGCTTGAGACTGAGTCCAAAATCGGCTGAATGTTGCCATCAAAACGGAGGTGGCAGAGCTGATAGGGAGCTGGTGACAGAGACGTCCACCTTGTGGCCATCAAAGCCGGGTGCTGGGTTTCTGTGGAGCATGTCGGCTGCTCGGATTGTTCGGTGTGAAATTTAATTTGGGCTCCTGGGTGAGCAGGAAGGAGGGTGTGAAAGATATGACACTGGTTAATTTCATGTTGTACAGGCCCAACAACCCCAAAAGTACATTTCTCGGCGAAAACTGAGAACCTGCAGGCCACTGCATGCAATGATACGCAGTCCAGGGGGAAAACGAAGAGAGCGAGGGGGAAAAAAACCATAAAGAATATATCATTTCCTGAAATCAAATAAACTTACAGCCTTCCGTCTCAATGGGTTAGATTGACAGGCAGAGACAGGAAGGCAAAAGAGGGTTTCTTTTAACTCTTGCCAATACATTCCCACATGTCTACAAACACTCCTTAAGCTTCCCTCGAAGCCCCTGGCCTCTGCCCTCATCCATCTTTCCACGGGCAGATCTGGTCTGATTTCAGTCTTGCTCAAAATTTTTTTTTGCCTCCTTAAAGACTCCAGCATAAATTACAAACTTCTTTTTTTTTTTTTTAACGTCTGTTTGTCTGTGTGTGTGTGTGTGTGTGTGTGTGTGTGTGTTTGTTTATAGACAGAGACACAGAGAGACAGAGAGCGAGGGAGGGGCAGACAGAGAGAATCCCAAGCAGGCTCAGCACCATCAGCCCGGAGCCCGACAGGGACTCGATCTTGATCTCAGGAACTACGAGATCATGACCTGAGGCGAAATCAAGAGTCGGACACTTAACCAACTGAGCCACCCAGGCGCCCCCAAACACACTTCTAACTGGAGCACAAAAAGCCCTTCGGGTTGTTCCTCCTGTACCATGTGCTTCCCCACAATCCCGATGCTGGCCCCAGCAGCCACACCGATTGATGGGTTCCCAAATCTGCTGTCTCCCTGCCTTTGCAGGTGCAAGCTCCTTCTCCCTACCGTCTCTTCTACTTTGGAGCGTTCCTAGGTTTCAGGGGTTTTCAGGGATTTTCGGGGATATTCAGGGAATGGCTATGAGCCAGGATGTGATGTGGGCTACTTGACATACTGAATGCCGGCCTCCACCACATCCTACCTGCACGACCGTGACAGGTCAGTCAACTTCTCTGTCACTTTCCGGTTACCTGCCCTTGCCGGAAGCGAGAATGCTCCCCTTGTTTCCTGGTTGTTATTGGGATCCAGTGGGTGAATGCATGCGAGGTATGGAACATAACACCGGCACGTGGAAAGTCCTTGGTAAATGGCTTCTTTTCATTACAGATTTAGCTCAGCTGCTACTTCCTGCATGAACCCTCTCTGATCCTCACATGCAGGTTTAGGTGCTGTTTTCATTACTCCGTGAATGATCCAAATGCACCTTCAACACACATCAAATTACTGCCATGACTGTACTGAACGGTGCACTTCGTAGTCACTGCATCTCTCCCCCTGCCCACTGCACTCTGTGTGTGAGGGTGCAAGGATCAAGTTTGGCCGTCTCTACACACCCAGTGCTTAACCAAATGCCCAGCACAGAGGAGGTACTTGAACACGTTGGCCAAATGAATGAATGAGAGGATGAATGGATGACCACATATGCACATCACCTACAAGGCATGGACCAAGTGCCACATCTCCCGTGACATCTTCTCTGACCCCATCAGGAGGACAGAAGGTCCCCTGTGCGACATACAGTTTTCTCAAAACCCTCATCATGCCTCAATCATGTGGTGAGCGCTACCTAAGAAGCTCCATGACTTATACCTGTGAGGCCATTGGCATGGGACCTGGAACATGGTAAGAATGAAGGATATGTTTTCTTATTCTCCATTGTCACACTTCTTTTTCATTATCACTATTCCCAGGGCAGCCGACATTTAGGCTTTCATCAGGGTCATGGTGGGGGAAGGGCACGCCAGATGCAGGGGCAGCCATGGGGCTGGGTTTAGTGCCCAAACAACACATATGGATGCAGGCTGTGGCAGGAGCCTCTGGAAGACTGTCCACAGCAACCACAGAAAATCAATATCTAGGAGAAGCTGCGAAAAAAAATAAGACAAAAAATCTTTTTACCTAGATGGGTACTTAGAAGCAAGATGGTGGGTGTCAGCTTGTGAGAACAATTATCAGGAGCCATTTTGGTTGCTGGAAGTTCTACAAAGATGCAGATTCACAGGGGCTGACCTCAAAGAGGAAGAACAGGCTTTTAAAGAATAAAACAAAGTTGCCAGAGGCTGGGGTAATTTACAGCGAGCTCAATACAGAGGGCTTTGGGCTCATATTGTGAGTCAGTCAGCATTGAATGAGCATGTGACATTTCGCATGATTGTTGTGAAATTTACAGTGGGCCATTTGGGCCACTTTTGTTTAGGAAACTCTCGACTGATTGAGATTATTTCTGAGCAAAGAAAAACTTTGAAACTATTCCAGGTAAACAAATCAGGAGGTAAAAATAATTATTGGGTTGATGCACGTGTATTTGAAACTATTCACTGAGTATGTTCATAGGTGAAGGGGAAAATCGTGTCATTTAGTGTGTATTACCTGTCAGCCACTACTCCGAACATTTCACATGTATTAACTCATTTAAAACACACAGCAAGCATGTAAGGTAGGGGTTATGATTCCCATTTATAAAGGAGACTCAGGTACAGCGAGTAACTTGCTCAAAGTCAAATGGCTGCCAACTGGTGAGCCTAGATTTGGTCCTCGCTCCAGAACTTATATTCTCGGTGTCTATAGAAAGTGTCTGTGTGTATTAGGAATAACTAAGAAGCATGTGCACGTGGTGTGATTTTTTAAAACCCATTCAACACATGTGTATGGAACTTTTACTCTTTGTCAGGCCTGGTGCCAGACTCACAAAGTCATGGCGGATGAATAGAATGACACAGGCCTACTTTCAAGGAACTTAAAGCGGGCGAGAGGGTGGCCAACCTAAGCAGATGTTAAGGCCTTCGCTTCATTTTATTTTTTTATTTTTATTTAAAAAAATTTTTTTTTCAACGTTTTTTATTTATTTTTGGGACAGAGAGAGACAGAGCATGAACGGGGGAGGGGCAGAGAGAGAGGGAGACACAGAATCGGAAGCAGGCTCCAGGCTCCGAGCCATCAGCCCAGAGCCCGACGCGGGGCTCGAACTCACGGACCGCGAGATCATGACCTGGCTGAAGTCGGACGCTTAACCGACTGCGCCACCCAGGCGCCCCACCTTCGCTTCATTTTAATAAACTCCTGTCACCATTGGTTCTGTGTTAGATACTGAGCCCGGCCTTGGGAGGGCACTGGCAGAACATGATCTGGACTTTCCAGAGGCTCAGAGAGCATCGGATCCCTGTAAGTTTCACAATAACCACTCGAAATGTCACATGCTCATTCAAAGTTGACTTACAATATGAACCCAAAGCCCTCTGTTTTGAGCTCGTTGTAAATTACCCCAGCCTCTGGCAACTTTGTTCTATTCTTTAAAAGGCCTGGCCTTCCTCTTTGAGGTCAGCCTCTGTGAATCTGCATCTTTGTAGAATTTCTAGCAAACTCAAAGAGGCTGAGAGTGAAAACACCAGATTTAATGGTAGATGATGTGCAAGGGTCCTGAATACGTGGCTTGTTTGTTAAGACCAGTGTCTTGCAGTGTGTAAAATGCTACAAACATATGGAGGCCATTGTGAGAGAGAAAGAAAGAAAGAAAGAAAGAAAGAAAGAAAGAAAGAAAGAGAAAGAAAGAAAGAGGAAGGAGAGAGAGAAAGAGGGAGGAAGGGAGAAAGGAAGGAAAAAAGAAGGAAAAAAGAAAGAAAGAAAAAGGGAGGAAGAAAGGAAGGAAGGAAGGAAGGGAAGAAGGGAGAAAGCAAGAGGAAATGCCCTTCCTGATATGACTTTAGTCTTCAAGGTCACTTCTACTCCAGTGGTTGGGACTATTCTAGGCTCCAGTCCAATGAACCTGCCTTCTTTATGGTTAACCAGGTTTTCAGGGACTGTGTGGGATATGGTGCCTGCTATGCACGGCCTTCCCTTCTAGACAGAACTGCCCCACTTTAAGCACCCTGCTACTTGGGGTAGATACTAGTTGGACCAGGAATAGTCACCTGACATAAGAAGAGTTAATTCTTTGGCTGGTAGTGGAGCATGAAATAGTTTGTCCTGGAGAGTGAGCTGAACTCGTCAGATTTCTTCTTCGAGAATTCAGACTGGAAGGACGAAAAGAATTTGTTAGTTGGAAGCAGACAGAGAGACAGACTGATTAGGTTAGTCGTGGAACACTTGAGTAAGAATTCAGAAGGTCGAGGTGGCAGCATTACTGCGTTTTCTGCCATCTTGAAGCTGGGATAGCCGACAGTCCCTGAACTTCCCATTGTGGGTCCCTGAAGAAAGCCCTAGGATTGGAATTTGCTCAGGTGCCTTGCTCTCCTGGGAAGCCAGAATTATTGGACTGGATCTGGTGGGCAGGGCCACATCAAAGGAGGCAATGTGGATGGGCCCCTCCCTGGGGAAACTCAGTTGACCGTTTGATGAACACTTTCCCCTACACGCACACGCGCACACACGCACACACACACACCCCTTATTCCTCCTTCCTCTGCCCCAACCCTATTATTTATTGCTTAATTATAGGTAGGTGAAGTTGCGTGGGTGTGCACCTGGAACAGTGTCGTTTTTGTGGGTGAGCCTGGGAAATAGCTGGGACCCTCGGTACCCCTCGAAGGCGAGTAGAAACACTACTAACAAGCTGGATTCTCAGTCTGCATAAAGCTGAAACCACCTGTTCTCACGAGAGCATCTCACAGACAAGTGTGGCTGACTCCACACTGCCTCGAGTTCTCTTCATTAAGCAGAAACATCAGGGGGGAGCAGGGTGTGCAGGCTTTATCCACACTTGCATCCCTGTAATCACAAGATCCTCTCAGAGACACGGAACCTCTCAGAACAGGAATGGCCTTTGGGTGCCACTGTCCGATGCCCACATCTTCTGACCCACTTTCAGGTGCATATTCTGGGGACTGGGGGCCTGAGTCCCATGCCAAGAGCTGGTCTTAGGCCTCACTCCTCCCTGTCCTACTCACTGCACATCCACAAGGCTCTCCTAGGTCTCTTGCTTGGTTTTCTTTTGAAAGATGTATTCCTTTCTTCTTCTATCACCATCATTCTCCACTCACTGTCCCCTCTCTGGAACATTTGTTCATATCACCCAGCAGAATCTTATTCCTCTTTTCTGCCCCATTTATCCACCCCCTCCTCCAAGATGCTTTTTCTAAATTTTTTAACACTTTTATTTATTTTTGAGAGACAGAGAGAGAGAGAGAGAGAGAGAGCAAGAGAGACAGACAGAGCACGAGCAGCATAGGGGCAGAGAGAGAGGGAGACACAGAATCCAAAGCAGGCTCCAAGCTCTGAGCTGTCAGCACAGAGCCTGTGATGCGGGGCTCGAACTCATGAACCCCAAGGTCATGACCTGAGCCGAAGTTGGATGCTTAACCAACTGAGCTGCCCAGGACCCCTTCAGAGGCTTTTCTAATGCTTCACCTTGACAGTTGTAAGATCTCACAGCTCCCCACCTCTCTCTCACAACCTGTGGTGGCTTATGTCACCAATTCTCTATTTCTTTCCTTTGTTTACTATCTTGCCCCCATAAGCTGGGGCCTGTCAGCACGTGACGATGTTTGCTCCCAATGGGCAGTTGGCAATATCTGGAGACATCATGGGTTGTGACAATCAGTAGATGCTATCCTCGGTGGAGCCCAGAGTGCCGCCACATGCCTTATAATGTGCAGGACAGCCTCCTTCCCAGAAAAGAATGATCCGGGGTGCCACAGGTGAGAACCTGTCATAGACTGGGAGTTCGATATGGGTAGAGAACTTGGCTGTCATATTCATAACTTTATATCCTGCATTGGGCCACAAGCACATTGATTGATCTATAGTGATGTTCAAAACTATCTGTGGACGCACACACACGCACACACATGCACACCCTTGGATCAATCTTATGAACAAACCTATGCTTATACCTGCCTCCTTCCCAATGGCCAATCCTATTCTTCCATATACAGCCTCCCACGCCCTTACATTGGGATTCTAATGTAAAGACACATCGCATATATACACAGCTCCTTCCACCTAATTAATATATAATTTGCCTCTCATCAAATAAGCCCTCTTAGCAGCTTCCCCTTCTACGCACACTGATCCGACACCCACACCCCCGCGTATATGCGTGTATATGTGCACCTGGGCAGAGACCTGGCCTGTTCACCCTCACCCGCGCCTTCTCTCGTGAGACATGTCAGCTCTGCAGCAGAGGCTTTCTCTTCTAAATCACATAAAATGGGCTTCAACCAATGGACTTGCACAGACACACACGTGAATCCACACATTTGTACCAAAGACCAGAAGATGGGGCTGGAAAGTGGGAGAGTGAGGGGGGCCCAGTGCACTTAACAAAACCTCCCTGTGGCCCCATCCAAACCATGGGACTGTGAAATGTGTGTCATTAAAACTAGATCTGAAACCAGGCTTCAAGCAGAGGTATCAAATCCAACTGCGATTAAAACCCCTCTCTCTCTCTCTCTCTGTCTCTCTCTCACACACACACCTCTTTACAAATTTCCTTTAAAAAAAAAGAAGAAGTCAAACTGGAGAAAATAATTTTAATCAACGTCATGCCCGTGTGGGCAGAGGTGAAATAGGGTATTAGTGCTTTTATCTCTGCTGGGGACATGGCTGATCTCACCATTGATTCCATTGGAAGCCGCACCCCAGGTGTGTTCCCATAGCATTTCTGCATTAAGCAGCTGCAAGACAAAGTCTAACATCTTTGATTATCTCGGCAAAGCTGCACACACTGAGTAGTGGGGCCATAATAAAAAGATCCAATACCCCATTAGCACAGCTAAATATTGGACTTCTAAACTCAAGTGGAAAATGAAACTCAAGGCCTGGAGAGGAGCAGGTAAGGGGTTGCAATGTCGGAGAGCCAAACCACAATGCCTTCTTGTTCCAAGCACTGTGCTGTGTCTGAAGCCTTACAAATGCATCGTTTCGCTGAATTTTCACACCTGACGCAGGCATTATCGTGCCTACTTCACAGTGAGGGAACTGAGGCTCGGTGAGGTGAAGTGGCTTGTCCAGACCCTACATAGCCCGACTGAAGTTGCCTGTGGCCTGTAAAGCCACAGTGGTCTTGGATCCACGTCTGTTCTCGTTTCTGCCCCAAACTTTCAGTGTTATATCCAGGATCTTCTAAATAGAACATGCGATTTTGGTTTCACATTAGAGGGAGCCTCCCTCCCTCCCTCCCTCCCTTCTTGCCTTCCTGCCTTCTTTCTTCACTCCCTCCCTCCCAGCTAAAATGTATTGAACCCCCCACTATGTGCTATGTGCCAATCCCATGCTAGACCCTTGGGATGGAATGGTGAGTGAGACCAATGCTGTCCCTATCATCCTGAAGCTTTCCCTCTAGAAGGAAGGACAAAATGGCATCCCTAAATCATAACCTAAGATGCAAAAACAGAGAAATACAAGGAGCTAGAAGAATTCAAGAGATGTGGGTTATGGATATCTTCCTAAGAAGATGGCATCAAAGCTGAATTTCAAGTGGGAATCAGCTATGAGAAGGGGAACAGGGCAGATGGAGAGTTTCCTAGAAGAAAACATGTACAAATGCTCAGAGTGTAAGAGGTCACGTTGGCTTGTGCCGCCGAGAGCAGCTCATTGCACCGGAGAGGGGGAAACTCATGGTAAAGTTGGCCAGCAAAGCCTCAGTCTGAGCAATGAAAAGGTCTCCAGGAGTTAAGGGACTGTCAATACGAGTGGCTATGGGAAAGGAGAGGACTTTCTCAAGCCTAAACGTATAAATGAGTCACCCGAGGAACGCAGATTTTGATTTGGTAGGTCTGGAATGGAGTCTCATCAGCTGCTTCTCTAACAAGGTCTCAGGTGATGCCCAAGGTGCCGGTCCACAGACCACACTTGAGTAAGGCCCAGACCTATGTCATCTAACTTGGTGCCCACTAACCACATGTGACCACAGAGCAACTGAAAAGTGACTGGTTCAAATTGAGATATAGCCTAAATGTAAATTACACATCGATACCAAAGACTTTGATAGAATAAAGAATGTAAAAATGACTTCTTGGTAATTTTTTATTGTTTGCATGTTGAAATGATAATATTTTTGGTGTATTAGGTTAAATAAAATATGACATTAAGATAAAGTCCACTCATTTTGCTCCTTGAATGTGCCTACAAACATATTTAAATTGCATATATTGATTACATGTTCACCTATTTTGGATATATTGGTTTAAATAAAATGATCATTAAAATTACTTCTATCTCTTTCTTTGTACTTTTCTAAATGTGGGTGCTAAGAAACGTTAATTACATATGTTGGCTTATGTCGTATTTCTAGTGGACTGCGCAGCCTGGACTGTCCCTCTGCTGTAGTTAATTTTCTCATGGCTCCTTTAATACGTTGGGCACTTTCCTACTCTGTGAACTATGTCCTCTGTTCTCCCCTCTTCGAAGGACCTCTTAGCTATTACTATTAGCCTACTAGTTCATCAGAAAGTGTTGTTTCACTTCTAGAAATTCCTAATATTGGAACCACCAAAGGAACTAATGACCTAACCTTCATTGGTTCTGATTTAAATACTTCATTTGAGCTGATTCTAATGTGTATTCAAGGTTGAATACCCTGAGAATATTGACACTAAAAGGAAATTTAGACTTAATCCAATGCTTATTTTGCAAACGACTAAACCAAGGCTCAGAGATACATATTTAGTTAAGGTCACACAGCAACCCCAGGTTATTGATCCTCATTACTAGTCAGTCCCTCCTTTTTAGTCTAGTGTGGATGCCATTCACATTGGCACATCATCGTGTCCCTCCTCCAATGGTATTTACATTTGAATCTCTTTATCACTCTTGGAAGGAAACTACAGTGTCTGGGAGGCATGGAGAAATGGAAAAAGACCCCCTTCTCGGACCACCACCTCTGAGAACCAGTGAGGGGGCTGAGCTATGCACTGAGTGAGTAAATGCCCGTTGCTAAAACAAAATGGTGGCCTATTTTAGTACATGTAAACACTGGCAAAGTTAAAGCTTTGCACACACACACACACACACACACACACACACACACACAAACACAGATGACTACACATAACTTAATTTGTTGACTATGTCAAAAACCTGGGGCCCTTCATGAACAGGAGGCTGCCAGTTGAATGGCCCATCCAGCCCCAGGGAGAGGCCCCTCCACGGGACACCACACCAACACAGGCTGCCACCTGGTTTGCCAAAACCCAGTTTGGTTGCAGTGCATGCCTAAAGCTGGCCTCTCATGGCCTGAGCAAGAATTCCCCTCTGGTTCCTTCTGTGGTCCCTGAGGGATTATCCCAATTATAATCTCCTAAGGAATTTCAGCACATCTCCAGGCAGCTTTGGTTGCAGCCTGGCAACTCATGCCTTCACTTGAAGGACCTACCCTTCCCCCTTCTCTGTGGGTTCATATTTTAAAGTTTGACATGCCGTATGTAGAGGATTCTTCATTAATTCCAATTTTCCCTAAACACCCTTCTGGGCAAGAGAGGGGTTTGTAGAAATGTTGCTTAATAACTCCTAATAAATCAGAAGGCAGTTACGGCTGACATTTGATGGGACAGTTCACACCTGGGCTCCATCTTCCTAGCTTCATGGAAGTTCAGACCTGGGAAGGGCTTTAGAAGTCATTGTGTTTGTTCCCTTATTGTACATATGGGGGGATCATGGCCCAGAGATGGGCTGACTTAGTCAAGACTACAAAGGCAGTTTCTGGCAGAACAAGAAAGAGAACCCAATTGATAGACCCCCAGCTGTCTTCATGACCCCCAGATGCAATGATATTGACATATGGTCCAACCAAAGATGACCTCAGTGCTTCTCACCTGAACAGAGAAACCAAAAGGAGCAAAGCACTATTCTTCCTCTCAACCAGCTTAAATTCAGTGTGGATTTATCAGCACCATTAGGGATGTGATTCCCAGTCCTTTTGTTCTTCTCAAATGGCTATAGGAGCTTTCATCATTAAAGGATTTTTGTCTCTTGTGTTTACTGCTACATCTCTATAGCAGTAATGTCCAATAAAAAGCTAATGCGAATCACGAATGCTGGCCACATTTGTAGCTGAAAACTTTCTAGTAGCCACATTTAAAAGGTAAAAACAACAAAAAAAAAAGAAAACAAAACAAAAAAACAGGGGTGCCTGGGTGGCTCAGTTGGTTAAGCATCTGACTTCGGCTCAGGTCATGATCTCGTGGTTCATGAGTTCAAGCCCCATGTCAGACTCTGTGCTGGCAGCTCAGAGCCTGGAGCCTGCTTCAGATTCTGTGTCTTGCTCTCTCTCTGCCCCTATCCTGCTCTCACTCTGTCTTTCTCTCTCACAAAAATAAATAAAAATTTTTAGGGGTGCCTGGGTGGCTCAGTCAGTTGAGCGTCCGACTTCGGCTCAGGTCATGATCTCGCAGTTCGTGAGTTTGAGCCCCGCGTCGGGCTCTGTGCTGACAGCTTGGAGCTTGGAGCCTGCTTCGGATTCTGTGTCTCCCTCTCTTTCTGCCCCTTCCCCGCTCCCGCCCTGTGCCTCTCTGTCCCTCAAACATGAATACACGTTAAAAAAAATGAAATAAAAAATTTTTTAAAAGGAAAACGAAAACAAAAAGAAACTGGTAAATACGATTTTAATGATCTATTTCATTTGAACCCATATATCCAAAGTGTTATCATTTTAACATGCAACCAACAGAAAACAGTATTAAAAAAATAAAAAATAAAAAACCACAATAAAACCTTAAAGGGCATTTTTTCCATTTTTTTCTCATACCACGTTTTTGAAACCCAGTGAGTGTTTTATACCATCAGCACAATTCAGTTCAGATCCATTTCAGTGCATCAAAACCACAGGTGCCACCATGTTGGACGGTTCAGCCCTAGAGCTTAGAGAAGTGCCCAGCACATAGTAGGAACTCGAAAATGTATTTATAAATGAAGGAATGGATTGGAAGAGCCCACTTCAGAAGTCCCCTAAGGCAGCCCCCTAGTATCCAACAGGGCGAAACAAGGCCAGAGAAAGGCAGTCACTTGCTAGGTAGCAATTCACCGAACTGTCTTCTTCCGGGACTAGAAGGTAAATACGGCACCCATCTGGGGAGCAGGCCCGGCCTACCCCTGACTACGGTTACCCCAGTGCTCAGCACAACCCCTGACGCGTGCCTGGTAAACGTGTGTGGAGGGAAAGGTCACCTCACTAATTGGTAAGAGAGCAGAGTAGAGAACCCGAGCCTCCAGCCTCCTGCCCGGGGCTCTTTTCCCTCTACCCTGCTGTCATGAAAATTGATTTATGTTCAGGACCTGGAAGAATGCCTAACATTCGTGTCAAGGACAGGCTAGGGAGGTGTGGATGCTGAGGCACTGATTACTGTTCAAATGTCTTTGT
Source organism: Neofelis nebulosa (assembly GCF_028018385.1). Classification (NCBI taxonomy): domain Eukaryota; kingdom Metazoa; phylum Chordata; class Mammalia; order Carnivora; family Felidae; genus Neofelis; species Neofelis nebulosa. The sequence goes on from NC_080793.1 coordinate 15,930,029, forward strand.
GAGTAGGTGTCCAGCGGGCACGGTTGGAACTCATCGCGCTGGGATCTGAATTCGCCTGCAGTAGGATGCTGGATGCCCTTTACGTAGCAGAAGACAGAAGCCCACCTCCCTGGTTCCTTTCAATCAAACGTGCTCGGGGCTCACTGGACTCCAAACATCCTCTCTTAAGCGACAGGGTGTCAGAGCTGGGAACACATCCCCCTGAAATTCCCCGCCCCTTCATCATTTTATAACTCCATTCTCCCCATCCTTCAGGGCCCAGCCAAGGGCTAAGTCCGTGAACCCTTCCCAGACCCGGCCTGTGCAGCCAGAAGCACCCCCTTCCGTTGAGACAGGGCGATACTTCTGTCTCTCCACCTTGTGGATTTCCACCGCGTCTCACAGCAAGTCTATGTTCGAAGGGAGAAGCTGTCTCTCAGAATCAAATAACTCATAACTGTGATAGCTCTGAGTTCAAAGGGACCTTGCCCATCTTCAAACGCAGTTTCCCAAACTTCAGGTGTTTGCGTATCGCCTCGGATCTTTGTTGTAGCGCTCATCTGCATTCGGTGATTCATTTTCTCTGAATCTCTTTGCTCTCTAAAGTTAAATAAATTTATCTTTGAAGGAAAACAATACGTTTGAAAACATGAGCCTGATGTGGATATTACATATATTCTGCATACACAAATACATAGCTATTTTACTATAATCTATCTATCTATCTATCTATCTGTCTGTCTATTAGGTTTATTTACTTATTTTGAGAGAGAAACACAGACAGCGAGTGGGGGAGAGGCAGCGAGACAGGGAGACAGACTTCCAAGCAGGCTCTGAGCTGTCACCACAGAGCCTGCTGCAGGGCTCAACCTCACAAACCACGAGATCATGAGCTGAGCCGAAATTAAGAGTTGGGCGCTTAACCGACTGAACCCCCAGGGGCACCAGTAATCAAAATACACTTAATATTTACATACAGGTGTATAGTCCCTGCTTATCTCCTAAAACTATACCTCTACCAGTGACACGTGTCTCCCTTTTAAAACACTTTTCGTAGGGCATCACCTTCATTATAGACAAAGAGAAAACTCAGTCTAGGGAGAAGCAGGTTCCGTCCCCTGGTAGGTCATACAGAAATTTGATGGCAAAGAAGTTTGGTGACTTCAGACTCGATGGTTCTAAGACCAAAACTCTATCAACATAGTCTTTAGCTGGACTTGGCCCCAGGCTGAAGTTATAAGGAAACCGGGGCTTTCAAGTCACAGGTTCAAATACCAGCTGCCCATTTGTGGCTGTGTGAGTTTATGCTAAGTGCTCACTCTTCCCAGTCTGTTTCTTGTCAGGATATGGGTTGTGGAAACATTCGCCTTTGGAACCTGCTCACTAAAGATCCCACTTCTCACACTAGCCTGGACCTATCCGATAGAAATAAAAGTAAGCCACGTAGGTCCTTTTAAATTTTATAGTTGCCACATTAAAAAGGAGTAAAAAGAAACAGGCAGAATGTATTTTACTCAACTCATTATATTCAAAATATTCTCATTTCAACACGTAATCAATACAGAATTATTAATGGAGTAGTTTACTTTCATAACATTAAAATTTCAGAATCTAGTGTGTATTTTATACTTAAAGCATATCTCAATATAAACTATACATTTTCTCAAGAAAACTGGACCTGAATTATGATTTCAAAAGCTTTACACATTGAAAAAGTAGACTCATATACCCGAGCTTTCCAAACATACTTAAAATTGTCCTACTAACTGAATTGAGCATCAGCTTTAGGTTTAAATTATATAAAAGAAAAAAGAAAAGGAAAGGAAAGGAAAGGAAAGGAAAGGAAAGGAAAGGAAAGGAAAGGAAAGGAAAGGAAAGGAATCTGGTACCTTATCATACTGGCTATATTTCAAGCTTTCAGTCAATAATCACATGTGGCTATCATATTAGATGGCAGGATCTGGTATTTTACCTTGTTTTTATATTTATTTCTCTGTAAAATAGAATGTGTGTGTGTGTGTGTGTGTGTGTGTGTGTGTGCATGTGTGCTTTGGACTTAAACATCTTCAAAATACTGGCACCTGTGATGGTTTATTTGCTTCTTGTGACCGCTGCAGACACAAGCTGGATAGATAATAATATACCCATTGCAGAGAACTAATGGTCAGAGGGGTTAAACGGCCAGTCTAGTGCCACACAGGCAGTAAATCGCAGAGCCAGTTCCAGAATTCAGGGTTGCCAGTTTCCTGAACAGGGCTCTGCTCAGAATCCTTAATGAAAATTCCACCTACTGTTCACGTACTATTTGAAAAGCAGGGAGGTTTGAAGACCAGCTTACCATGTTAATTCCTTTGAAATACCTGTTTTATCACAGAGCTGGTATTATGTGTTAATGGTGTGAGCCCACCCTTTTTTTTTTTTAAGCTAAAGGGAAGGGGGATGAAGTTATTGCCAAAATGCTGAACTAATTAGCTCGGCTGTAGGTTTACTTAGAAGGGCTCATCTTAGCAGGTGCATTATTTAACCATCAGATAACTGATTTGTTAATAACTCTTTTTCTTCCTCCAGTGAGTGTAATTTTCTTCTCTGGGGTTCAAAAAGGTAGAACTTTCCCCACACAGAGGCCTGATTGTAGTGTTCAGTCTTTGATAAGGTTTATTCTTATACCTGGTTTTCTGGTTTTCTTTCTCTTTTCTTTTTTCCCCAGGTTGCAGGGTGTGTGGGAGTGCTAATCTATATAGGATCTTTTTTTTTCTCCTCTGTTTGTCTTCCTTTGACTATTTTCTCTTGTGAAGGCAAATACAATAATAACATCTTACTTTCTAAAGCTCTTTTCATCCTGATCGAGTTCTGAGCGCCACAGAACACATTGCATTTCAAAACTTATGGAAATGCAGTCTTACAGGTTACAAATTTAGACAACATGAAAAGTCAGACACACAGGGTCCTTGAAGCACATTAATTCACTCACAACATGCCCCGTCCTCCGAGCAGCTACAATTAATTGTCTCTGCGCTAAGCCAAGCCTTTTGCTAAAGGTAGCACAGACCTTGTTAAGAGAAAGGGAATGATGTTTATTTATGTGTCTGCGTTTCCATGTGATTCTTGAGAGCCCACACAGATCTGTTGGGTTCAGACCAGCAATGTTGGAAGAGGGGCTTGTACTCTCGCTGCAGTTTTGCAGACAAATCAACTGTTGGCGTTTTTAAAGCTCTCTTCTCCTTTTCTTCTCTCCAGGGCTGAGGAGCCCGTGTTCCTTTTACAAACTGCAAAGGCTGCCATTGACAATTTAGAAGAACACAACCCAGAAGCCTACCACCTTGTGTGAAGTCCTACTTAAAGAATAGCCTGCCTTATCCCAAACTGTGGGTCTCTCTCGCCCACCCCACTCAAGCTACCGCCAAGCTGTCTGTGCTATAGAGCCTCAGCCACGTTGAGATTTTTGTCCAGCTCCTTCCTGCCTCCTTATAATGCTCTTCCCCTTGTAATATGCTGTAATGTGCTTCTGTCTGTGCGTCTGCTGGCACCTTCAAATTTTGCAAGATGTGGCTCAAATAGAATCTTCTCAACTGGGCCTGCTCCATCCTCTTGCCAAATTAAAAAAAAAAAGTTTATTTATTTATTTTGAAAGAGAGAGAGAGAGAGAAAGGCAGAGAAAGAGGGAGAGACAGATTTCCAAGCAGGCTTGCGCCGTCAGCGTAGATCCTGAGTGCTGGCTCAATCCCACAAACCGCGAGCTCATGACCCGGGTGGAAACCAAGAGTCAGACGCTTAACCGACTGAGCCACCCAGGCACTCCCAACTTGTCAATTTTTATCATGTTTTCTTGTATTATAATTTCTCTCACCGTGCTTCTCTATGTGGTTTTTTTTTTTTAATTATTATTTGCTTCTTTAGTGGTTAGTTCCCCCCATGCAATTTTAGCCATGAAATTGAACGTATGGTGGAAGCCCCACAAGGCTGTTCTCAGCTGCCTCACCCCTGCAAAAGAGAGAGTTTGGGGTTACCCACAGTGGTCTTTACTTACTGCGAATGTTAGCGGTTAGGGTCAGAAATTGATTTTTAAATCTATCATCCATGCTGGAAAGCACTTTAAAGAGTAGCAAATGTGTACATGTCTCCCCCAGTTCATGGCTGGAGAAAATCATTGCTCAGCTGGTCAGATTGCTGAGGGAATATGGCAGGAGGATTCAGAATCACTCACTCCGACCTCCAAATATGCAGCATTATTTGTTTTTTTCCATTGGTATTCTCCCGGAGAACTTCTTATTCAGCTCCCATTTTTATAATTAATTTCTTTTCACTGTATATAATGGAAAGGGAATGCTAAAATAAGAAGGAATCACTGTACCTTGTTCCTAAATCGGGACGCAGGCTGATGTTCAGCAGAGGAAATGAGGCTGCCCTACACTATAGCCACATAAACTTGGGCAAAAAAAGAAGGAGATGGAAGTCAGGAAACAGAAAATTTGGTCCTGTTTAATGTCAGAACTCCCGAAGTCCTTCCACATAGATTATCTCATCTAATCTTCCAAACAATAAAATGGAGGTTATCATCTGTATTTTCCAGGTGAAAACTGTGGGACCCAGGCAGGAACATAAAGACTTGTTTGTGAAGACCAATAAGCTTCTATATGTACCATTAAAGATGCGTGCTTGTGTGTGTGTGTGTGTGTGTGTGTGTGTGTGTGTATTTCACAAGCGTTTCAACTTAAATGGTTCTTCAATGTTACTTGAAAGTAGTCACTGTGGAGAAAACTCTTAGGGAGAAGCGTAAGGCTGTGTCAGAATTTAGCCAGAAAGTACGGTGATTGATTAGTAATGTCTGTCAGGGCCATGGCAGTGGAGGTACTGGAAAGGCAGAACACACACCGTATAATGTAAAACCTTTGTAAATTCCAAATTCCAAGCTTCTAGCCATCTGTGTCATCTGGACTTTGAGTCATCAAGACACCTGGATTCTATTTCTGACACTTTTCATAATGAGCAGTGTGGTCTTCCAAAGGTCATTTCCTTCTCAAAGGTCACTATGAGTCTGTAAAATCTGAGTATTATAGTAGATGATCGGTAAGGTTTCACGCAGCTGAAATGGTCTGTGATTTTACAGGAAGTTTATAATGACTGTATTAGTAGAGCATGCCCCCTCTTATATAATAACAGCACATTCAATCCTATTGTACCTGTACATTTCCCCCCTCTTTTTAATCATCCAGATTACCTGAATAGGGTATTTACTTATATAAACAATGGAACTATTTAAAATGCCAATATTGACTCATTTTGTGTAAAAGTTGAAGCATGCTACGTGTTTTCTCTAACGCATACTGGGAAGCCGTTAGATTCTCATTTCTTCTTATTTTTCATGGTGACAGTGGTTGACACACACGATACATTCTGCCCACTGAACGTATGCTGATGATCATGATGGTAGCAACATAGAGAGCCGGAGAAGCAAACTTATAGGAAGAGAGGATTGAAAGACACTATAATTCCTGACGTTACGAGGAATTTTTCTCCTCGCTAGGACAAAAATAAAAATGTTCATCATAGAAAGATTAGGAAATGCAGAGAAGAAACAGTTGGCTTGCGTGTATAGTCCCTGATCACAGAAACTATGTCTGTCTTGCCAACCATTGTATCTCCAATGATTTGTAGAATGTCTGGGACTCATTAATAGATAGATTCTGAATATATGAATAAGTAAATGGATGCCAGCAAGCTGGAAAAAAAAAAAGCACACCTAATCCTGAACTACAGAGATAACCACTGTGAACGTGAAGTGTACCTCCATTCAGGTTTCACAGAAACAAAACATATACATATTCATTTTTAAAAATCAGCTCTATTGAGGTATAATTTACATACAATAATAGTCATCAATTTTAAGTATACAGTCAACAAGTTTTGACAAATGTATACAGTCATGCAATCAACATCAAGTACCATAATCAGGATGAGAACATTTTCTTCATCCTCAATAAATCCTCTGTGACACTTCACTGCCAATCTCCTCTCCCACACCGGGGCCCCTCACAACCACTGATCTGATTTCAGGCTTCTTTGGAATCAGTACGTCTGGCTTCTTTCACGTAGCACAAAGCTTTTGAGATTCATCCATGTTGTCGTATATCGTTAGTTTGTTCCTGACTCTTTTTTATAGTTACACAACAATTTGTTTCTCCATTCACCAGTTGATGGGACACTTAGCTTTCCAGTTTTGACTATTGTTACAAAGCTTTTAACATTCCCGTATACACATCTTCGTGTGGACATATGTTTTCCTTTCTGTTGGGTGAATATCCAGGAATGGAAATGCAGAGTTCAGTTTTAACTTTATAAGAAATCGCTGACTGTTTATCATTTTGCATTTCCAGCAGCAATGTGTGAGAGCAAAACTTGCTGTTGTCATTCTTAACTTTAGTCATTCCAAATGGGTGAGTAGAACTACCTCATTGGGGTTTTAATTTGTATTTACCTAAAGACTGATGATGTTGAGGACTTTTTCCTGTGTTTCTTTTCCATCTGTATATATTAAATTTTTGGTGAAGTATCTGTTCAGATCCTTTTTAAAAAATGTAGTTGTTTATATCTTTTTGTTACAGAGTGGAATGAGTTATTTATATACGCTGATTACAAGTGCTCTATCAGATATATACTTATCACATATTTCTCCCTGTGCATAATTTGCCCTTTCGTTTTCACTACAGTGTCTTTTGAGGAGAAAATAATTTTAATTTTGATGAAGGCCTACTAGAAAATTCTTTATGGTTTCTCCTGTGGATGAAATCTTTCCTTAACCCAAGGTCACAAGGATTTCTTTCTCTGTTATCTTTTAGAATTATTTTTTAGCTCCAACATTTAATTTTATAATACATTTTGAGTTAATTTTTGTGCCTGGTATGAGGTAAGGGTTGAGGTTCATTTTTTAAGTATGCATATTCAATTTTGCCACCATCATTTCTTCAAAAGGATGATACCTTTCTCCATTGAATTATCTTGGCTTCTTTGTCAAAAATCAATTAACCATTTATGTTTGCATCCATTTCTGATATTCTGTTCTGTTCCATTGATTTATCCTTCTGCCAAAACAATACCAACTTAATTCTGTAGCTTTCTAATGTCTTCAATTAGATAGTTGAAATCTTCAAACTTTGTTCTTTTTCAAAATTGTTTTGGTTATGTGAGATTGTTTGCATTCTTATATACATTATATTATCAGCTTATTGATTTTTACAAAAAGTGTTGATTGGGATATTGATTGAGATTTATAATGGGGAGAACTGACAAGTTAAAACTATTGTCTTCTGATTCATGAACATGATATATACATCTCTATTTATTCATATCTTTAAAAAATTCTTTCAGCAATATTTTCTAACATTCAATGTACAGATATTACCATGTTTTATTACATGCTCATGCTTTTCGATGCCATTATAAATGGTGTATTTTAAAATCTCACTATCTAATTGCTCATTGCTGGTATATAGGAAAGCTGTATTTTTGTTCATTTACTGGTATCATGCAATCTTACTGAACTCATTTAGTAGTTCTACTAAATTTGTTAACAGATTTTTTGGGATTTTGTATATATATCATCATGTATCTGGGAATAAATAAAACTTTACTTATTATATTCTAATCTATATGTATTTTTTTTGTCTTGTCGTATTGCACACTCTAAGACCTCTGGTATAATAATGATGAGAAGTAATATGAATAAACATTCTAGCTTTGTGCCTGGACTTATGGGGAGTACATTCAGTCTTTCAGAATTAAATAAGCTGATAGTCATAAGATTTTTGTAAATGCTCTTTACCAGATTGAGAAAAAAAAATTTCTTAGTTTGCTGCAAGTTTTTGTGTCATTAATAATATTTAATTTTTTCAAATGTTTATTCTGCATTGATTGGTATAATTGTATGGACTTTCTTGTTAGTCTATTAATATGCTAGATAATAATACTGATAAATTTCTGAATGTTGTTATATAATAATTTGTCAGCTCTTTGTCCCTGGTTCCTGGTATGGAACTTCTAAATCTTTGTCATTTCCCAGTTGGTAAGAGTATCTTGTTATTCATGATGGGCTCCTGGGAACATGCCTGAGGTTTTGTTAACGAATTGACTGACAATGAGTCTTTAAATAGTTTAAGATGGGGGTTGACCTTGCAGGAAAGACCAATCATGTAACTAGAAGCTTGGGGTTTTGAGCCAGATGATATCATTTTGACTTCTGGGGAGGAGACAGGGGGTGGATGTTGAGCTCAATCACATGCCTAATGATTCAGTCAACCAGGCCTACATCATGAAACCCAATAAATATTCTGGACACCAAAGTACAGTTGAGCTTCCTGGTTAATTAACACATTGGTGTGCCAGGAGGGTGGCACACCCTGATTCAGCAGAGACAGAACAAAGAATCTCCACGTTCAGCACCCTTCCAGGCCTCATCCTATGGGAATCTTCTTTTGGTTGGCCCCCATTCCTATTCTTTATAATAAAACTTTAATTACAAGAATAACATGTTTCTCAGTTCTCTGAGTCATTGCAGTGAATTGCTGAACCCAAGAGGATAGTGAAAACCCTGAATTTGCAGCCAGTTGGTCAGAAGTGTGGGGGACGTGGGAACCCTGTAATTAGTGACAAGTCTACGAAATCATGACAGTCTTGTTGAGGACCATGCTCTCAACTTGTGAATTTTGTGTTAACTCAGGATAATTAGCGCCAGAATTGCCCTGCAATATTACAAATGTTACACAAACTTTATATCTCTGAAAAGAAAATCCACCTACTCATACAATTTATCTTTTTAAAATATCACTGATTTCCAGTTTTAAATATTGTATTAAGGAGTTTTTAATCTACATGTATGAGACATATTGTTCTATATTTTTCTTTTCCTTTAATATCTTGTAACGGTTTTGATGTCAAGGTAGTGCTGTATTTATTAAACAGATTGGAAAGTGTTATTTCTCTTTATATTTATCTGAAGCGTTTGTAGAATTGGTATTATTTTTTCCTTAAATATTTGGTTGAAGTCACCTGGGCCTAAAATTTGTGAGGTTTCTAAGTGTGAATTTAATAACTTTAATAGATATAGTGTTCCAATTATTCATTTCTTCTTCAAGAGAAACTGACAGTGCCTTTCAAGTACTTAATACATTTCATCTTAGTTGTTAAAATTTTTGTCACAAAGTTGTGATGTGATATTCTCTTATTATTCATTTAATAATGAATAATGTCTATAGGGTCTACAACAATGTCCCCCTTTTTATTCTCGATATTGGTAATTTGTGTCTTCTCTCCCTATTAAATCTGGCTAGAGCTCTGGCAAATGTTGATCTTTTACAAAAATCAGATTTTTGTTTACTGATTTTCTCAATTATTTGTTTGCTTTCTCTTTGTTTGCTCTCCATTCTCACCATCACTGTTTCTTTTTTCTTTTCCCAACTTACATTACATTTCATTGACTTTTATTTTTTTTTTGTTCTTATGTAGGAGTTACAGCATGGACTTGAGACCTTTATTTTTTTCTAAAACACATCTGTAATGCTATAAATTTCCTTCTTTTTTTAATATATCAATATATCTGCATCTCACAATTTCACCATGTTGTGATTTTTATCTTCACCCAATTCAGAATGTTCTCCAAATTCTCTCGTGATTTCTTCTAGGACTCATGGATTAGTCAGATGTGTGTTGTGTAATTTCAAACATCTGAGGATTTTTTCCAAAACATTTCTGTTTTCTCACATCTAATTTCATTTCATTTTGGTCAGAGAATGTACTCCATAAATATTTTATCATTTCAAACTGATTTAGATTTGGGGGGGTGCTTATAATGTTATGTAACACTACCTTTTTACTTGAAAGAATATAAATTCTGCTGCTGTCCTGTGCTAAGATACCTTTTTTTTTTTTAATTTTTTAACGTTTATTTATTTTTGAGGAGAGAGAGACAGAGCATGAATGGGGGAGAAGAGAGAAAGAGGGAGACACAGAATCTGAAACAGTCTCCAGGCTCTGAGCTGTCAGAACAGAGCCTGACATGGGGCTCGAACTCACGGAGTGCAAGATCATGACCTGAGCTGAAGTCGGACGCTTAACCGACTGAGCCACCCAGGCGCCCTTAAGATACCTTTTCCTAAGTCAACTTTATTTAGTTATTAATATAGACACCCTATATTTCTTTTGTTCAGTGTTAGTGCGGTATACTTCTTTTCCATTCTTTAACTTTACCTTATCGTTGGCTTTATATTTAAGTAGTTGTAGGCATCATACATTTAAGTCTTGCTATTTTTTTTAAATTTTATTGTGGGCGGGGGGAGAATCTTAAGCAGGCTCCATGCGTGGAGTGTGACACACGGCTTGATTCCACAACCCTGTGATCGTGACCTGATCCGAAATTAACTGTTCAACTGACTGCACCACCCAGGTGCCCCAAGTCTTGCTATTTCTTATACAGTCTGACCATTATGTCTTTTAAAAAGATGTTTATTTATTTAGTCTGAGAGAGAGAGAGGGGGAATCCCAAGCAGGCCCCATACTTTCAGCACAGAGCCCAAAGCGGGACTGGATCCTATGACTGTGAGATCATGAGCAAAGCCGAAATCAAGAGTTGGGCACTTAACCAACTGAGCCACCCAAGCTGCCCCTGACCATTATGCCTTTTATTTGGAGTTTGATTCTTTATATTCAATTTAATTATTGATGTAGATGGGTTTCTAGCTACTGTTATGCTATTTGCTTTCTATTTATACAATCTGTTCTTCGTTCCCTTTTTTTGGTAAATTTTCCCAACTTTTTTTTCATTAATTGAGCATCTTCTATGATTCTGTCTCATGTCTACTATTTGTTTACAGTTAATCTTTTTCTTCATTGTAGTGATTGGTTGTTCTAGGGTTTATGGCATATACCCTTCTCTCACTTATTACAATCCATCTTCAAGTAATATTATGTCAAATCACATATTGTATAAAAACCTTGCAAAAAATTTTTTTAAAAATTAAAAAAAAAGGGGAGGGCACCTGGGTGGCTCAGTCAGTGAAGCATCTGACGTCGGCTCAGATCATGATCTCATGGTTGGTGGGTTCTAGCCCTGTGTCAGGCTCTGGGCCGACAGCTCGGAGCCTGGAGCTTGCTTGGGATTCTGTGTCTCCCTCTCTCTCTGACCCTCCCCTGCTCGTGCTCTGTCTCTCTCTTTCCGTCAGAAGTAAAATAAACATTAAAAAAAATTAAAAAAATTGAAAACACCTTGCAAAAGCAGACTTCCGTTTCTATTACCCTGGCTTTCATGCTGTTGCTTTCGTACATTTTTCCTTGTACGTATGTTCTAAACTCCACACCACACTACTAACGTGTTTTATTCTAAAACAGACAATTATCCTTTAACACAGTTTGAAATTATAAGAAAAAGGGGGAGATACACAAAAATAATGTGATTTATTAATGTTAAAATTTATCTTCTAAGACATGACCTTACATTATAATTAATATAGCTCAGTTTCCTTCAATTCTTCAACTTCCATGACTTCAAAAAATTTTAAAGGGCTCTTTTTTTTTTTAATGTTTATTTGTTTTTGAGAGAGAGAGAGAGAGAGAGAGAGAGAGAGAGAGACAGAGTGCGAGTGGAAGAGGAACACAGAGAGAGAGAGAGAGGGAGACACAGAATCCAAAGCAGGCTCCAGGCTCTGAGCTAGATTTGGGGCTCGAACTCACAAACCGTTGGACGGCTGAGTTGAAGTTGGACACTTAACTGACTGAGACACTCAGGCGCCCCTAAAAGGCTCTTTTAAAACAGCGGTCTTGATAGCACTTTTGATTGTGTATCCCTGACAGTTAAAATACCGTAAATATACACTCCTATATATGTATTTATTGACATTGCTACATGTGACCTACAGTATATTTGTTGTCACCTACATACATAAGAAAATAAACTCTGGAAGATGAGAAAAATAGAAATACAATTCTAATATTTTCTTCTAAAATCTCAAAATGAATTATCTTTGTGTCTGTGAGATGTATATTTACTCACCGTAGAGATCACTACTCTCAAATACAAAATGCTAGAAAATATAGCACGGACCGGCAAGGCAACCTGTTTATTGAGTAGTCATCTGACAACTCAAAAACTCACAGAGCTATTCTTCACATTTTATACGTAAGGAAACTGATGTTTAGATAGGTAGGATCAAATATAAGGTAAACAGAAGAATCCAATATAAATGCAAGCCCACTCATTCTGAATCTATTTAATTTTCCTTTGCACCATTGTGTGCCGTCCTTTGGAACTGATACTCTATGCCAGATATATGTGGACAACATTATCAAGCAGCCTAATAACTACCATTAACTCAAAAATCCTTTATAACATGATTAAAACCTTGGTTTCCAGAACAAATCACATAAAATATTTTATTAAATTAATATGACTTAATGATGATAATTATAACCATATTAGAATATCAGAGGCGGCTCTTAATCCTGTGTTTCTATACCATTTGCCCTTAATTCTTCCTTTCATTTCAGGTATGAGAAAAAGCGAAGTCAGTGGGAATTAACTTTGGACTCCCAATTAACGAGGAGAGGTTTAGGGGGAAAAGTAGGCCTAAGAAAAATGACATGGAAATGCGCTAGGAGGAGGGAGGGGGAGCATTTGGAGAATAGAAGAATCTTTGGGGGACGTCCCAAATCCCAGCTTCTATCCAGCAAGTAATCATATAGAGCAGACAGTGAAAGACTGGACCAGATTCAGTCACTGACCTGGAGATGAAATTCTCCATTTTCCATTATCAACTCAGCCAGAAATCCACTCCCCCTGGAGCCATACTTAGCCAACTTGCTATCTCCCTGTACCCCGCCTGGTTCATAAACACAGATACAGGCATGGAGGGGTGCACAGACCCAGTACTCTCTTCCCAAAGGGCAAACTATTTTTGTACAGCATCAAACAGAGTGCAGGGGCCAGAAATGGTTGTAGTAAATAAAATAACAATATTAAATCCTGTTCGCAGCCCTGTGAGTGATGGGTAGAAGGAGATAAGAGGAGAAGACGAAGAATCAGAACCGAAAATCTTTAGCCCACTGGCTATAGTAAAGTAAATACATTTCGGAAAGGTGCAGTCTGAGGTAGGATAAAGAGCCTGGGTTTCTACAGTGGAAAGACTCGAGTTTATGCTCCGAGTTCTACCATTTCCTGTGGCTAGATTTTTAGTGTATCACCTCAACTTTCCTGGCCTCAGTGCCTTGACATTCCAATTGGGAATTCAGTGAGTGATGCCGCCATAAAATTGTTCTGGATATGTGAGAATAAACACGAGCACTGGTTTTATCATTTATTATTTACTCTCTACTCATTCCCCAGGGTCACGACCAAGGCGGTCTTCTCAGGATCCAATCATTGTATTACCTTCATCTAAAGTGACCATCCCCTCAAATAAAACATTAAACAAAATTTAAAAAGGGGTGCCTGGGTGGCTCAGTCGGTTAAGCATCCGACTTCGGCTCAGGTCATGATGTCGCGGTTCGTGAGTTCGAGCCCCGCGTCAGGCTCTGTGCTGACAGCTCGGAGCCTGGAGCCTGCTTCGGATTCTGTGTCTCCCTCTCTCTCTGTCCCTCCCCTGCTCATGCTCTGTCTCTCTCTGTCTCAAAAAGAAATAAAACATTAAAAAAAAAGTTTAAAGTGACCATCCCCTCTCCCCAAATCCTTTAAAACAGCTAGCAGCCACATTACAAAGAGTAAAATAATATGAACGAAATTAATTATAATAACATTTTATGTCACTGTATATGTTAAAACGACATCATTTCACCATGTGACTACTATAAACATCAGTATGGACATTTTCCATTTCCTTTTCATACTCTATCTTTGCTGTATGGTGTATATTTTAGACTCACAGTGCATATAGCGGCCGTATTTCTGTACTTCTATTTCTCAACAGCCACATGTGATTAGCTACCACTACTTCCAAGAACTAGTCCAAGAGAAGACATCTTCCCTCCTTCCTGTGGCCTGGATGCTTTTCCTAGCAGTATTCCTGAGTGGCAATAACCATTCAGCGGCCTGGAAAACATTGTAATACCAGTTCAGTTTGGGAGTCGTGATCATTTTAACTATGTTCCTTGATAGCTGGGGTTCAAACATCAGTTTGAAAATGGGAAGGAGGTGAGGGCAGGACTTGACCTGTAAAAGTTCTTGTGGCTCTAATTCAGTGCCCTGTGGAAACTTTTAAAGGCATCCTCCGTCCCTCAGGTAAATAAGGCCGGGAAGAGAGCGAACTAGACCAGTGTGGAAACCCATTGCCCTTCTTTTATGGCATAGCAATGTTCAAGAGTTGGAATGCTGTTGGAGTCCAGAGGATTCTGTTTGTGCAGCATGAATGCAGATGTACCCAAGTGTATAAGACCCTTGCTCAGTCTACCATGTCCTAAATTTGGCAGGCTCACTAAGGCATGAGGATTATGCAGTTTAAATTGTTGGAGAGTGGTGATGGTTGTTGAAAAGAGTATCATCGGCAGACAACAAAAATAAAACAGAGACTCTCCCTTCCACCAATGGAATAACATGTTATCTCAGGTCTTCAGACTAGACTGAAAATCTAGAACCACACCGTCTCAACGCAATCTGTTAATCCTGACATTTCATAGCTATTGGGTGGAAAAGGTGCCCGTGGATTTCTCAAAGCACAGAAACCCTGGGAGGGGTCTGGATTCCCCTGTGTTTGTGCAGAGGCCTGTGGGCGGGGTCCAGACTTATGATAATTCAGTAGGCAGTCAAGGCCCGCTAATCCTATCTAAGGTAGATGGCGATTTCCCAGGAGACAGATGTTCACACAACGAGTTCTGGGCACAGTCACATAGGATTACAACTTAGGGTAGTATTTGTTTACAGAGGAGAAATGCAGCTCGAATTCCATGAGAGACTGGGAGAGCAGTGGAGTATCAACATAGCTCTCCAGGAGGATGCACAACCCAATTTGAGCTTGTAAAGAACAGACGTAGTTGTTCCAACTTGAAAATAATGCATGCCGCAAGCCCTAAAAATGGGTTGGAAAAGCAACTCCCTGCCTCTTCCAAGCTTCCAAGCTACAGTTGTGAAAACAGCAAGAGGAACAAGGAACTGAGTCTGATTCTGAGTCATTGATCCAGGGAACTTGCAGCTAATCTTGTCTCTAAAATGTCAATGGGGAATGAAGGGTCCCTTGCTCAGGGAACCCCTGGACTGCCTTCCAAGAAGATCAGCAAAGCAAGCAGGACATATCTTGACCCCTCTGGGTGGCCTGTCAGGGATTTTGGAAACAGCCATTGCTGGAGCACTTACTGGGCCTTTTACAGTATCGAGGTTCATTTCAGTTTACAGATAATTTTTTTAACAGGTTGAATTTTAAAACAAACAATCAATCAAACAAACAAACAAACAAACAAATGCTTTTCCTCTCACTCATTGGCTCTACCTTCCCCATTGTATATGGTAAAAAATGGTAACATGGTGCCTACTAGGGAAATATTTTCCATTGTTCAACTAGGTCATAACCCACGTTAATGCACCAAGCAGACAACATATTCTGGTTGCTCATTATGTGTTAGATTTTCTAATTTTTGTATGCAGAAAGAAAGAGGAAAAAGAAGATAATATGAGGTGTTGATGAACCTAGGTGTGTTGGTTTTGTTCGTTCATTCATTCACTCAACAGACTCTTGCTAAATGCATCCTTTGGGCCAGATGATACTCTAGGTTCTGGGTTTTAATCCTTAATCTACCATTTAAAAACCATAAGGTCTAGGTTACTTTCTGAACCTTGATTCCCTTGACAGTGATATAACACACAATCTGATTTCATCATATACTGGTTTGAGAATTAAGCACATCAGGCATAATGCCAAGAAGCAATATTTTTAATCTTCACTAAGTTCTTTAAACTAAATATTACTGGGCCAATTATACACATGAGAAAGTGAGATTCAGAGAGGCAGAGCAATCTGGCTCAATCGAACTAATGGCAGAGGTGGGATTTGAACCCAAGTCTGTTTGGCTCCAAAAAGTATGTTCTTTATCACAACGTGAAATTCTTTATAACTACACGGAACCATTTTCCTGTAATGTTTTATGATATAGCTGATTTCATACACTAACCCTAAACACCTCTCTGGGATCTAAGAAGCTTTGTGACTTCTTTTACTAAAACCATTTAGAAGGTTGGAGATGATGGGGTAGGGTAGAAAGTGGGTCATTATCATCCTTGGGCCCAGGTCATCAGAAAGACGTATCAGCTGTTGCCATGGAGCCAAGACCTTGGCATCAGAGCTTGTGCGGCACCTGGTTCTGGGTCTGTAGCTCCTGGATGTAACATAGCAGGCTGCCACGTGGCAATCGTGGGTCCCAGATGCGTACCACAGCTCGTGGAGTCATGTGCCAGCAGACGTGAAAGGTACTTTGAGATGTTTTTGCTTAATATTCTCAAAACTAAGACCCACAGGGATTAAGTAATTTCCTTAGGGTTTGTGCGAGTCTAGGTTCTCCAGAGTAACGGAGTTTTTTATACATATGGATTGGCTCATGTGATTATGGAAGCTGACCAGTCCCAAGATTCTGCAGGTGACCATATATCCGGGCACCCTGTGGCCCAGTCAAGAAGACACATAAAATTAACCATCGTTGGGTCACATCACTGAAGGAGTAGAAAAGCTACAAGGAGAACTTAGGCCTCTGAATTTAATTTGGGTTCTTTCCTTTTACATGCTGATTTCATAGATCTTTCAACATATTGATTAGACATGGCCATCCATGTACTTCAAAGAAACCAATATATCAAAGAAACAGATAGAGATCAAAGTGTGGGAAAATGACATGCAAGTTATTGTTAACTGGTTTATTGGTGTTACATAGACACTTGAATTATGCCCTGTAGTCTCCTTGAGACAGGAAAAAAGAGACAATTAAATTCTAGCTTCCACTTACTAAGCACATGCACATTCTCCTATTCTTTGTGATGGTTGTGAGTTTGGGCATGTCAGGTTAAGGAGAAATAAAATCAATTTTTACTATCTTTGGTGATGTTTAATAACATCATTAAAATATTTCAAAATTAACTGTGATCATTGAATTGTAAAATGTGTGAGGTTCAGCAGTATTGAACAATCTCTCTGATAGAGTATTCTGGGATTCTGAAGCAACCCTTGAAAAAAACATAAGAAAATATTATCTCCATGTTGAAGGTGAGAAACAGGTTGTAAGAAGTTGCTGGGGGAAAGACAACCAACAGGGAAGGTGATATCCTGAGCGTGCCCGGTGCTTTCCAGGGGAAAGTTTTAAAAATTGAAATTCAGAATTATGTGTGTGTGTGTTTTCCAAGGAGAGGCTAATACCCAGATATGACTAGGGTCAATCTGGCTGCCTGTGTGGACATTGGTTGTCTTCTCTATGTTTCCAGTAATAGCACCCCAGTTTTCTTGGAAAGAGCCACCTTTTCCCCCTTGGTCCATCTGGTTGAGGTGATATGGGGTCATTTCCTGGATTTGGAGTATCAGAGGACCATGATGGAGATTCAACAGTGGGAACACAACCTTATCCCAGCCAGGTGGACCCAATCTTAGAACTTTAATGGGGACTTTGGGGAAGAGTTACCATGCATCTGCCAGCTATGTGTAGAGAAAGTCTGCCCGAGCTTCTAGCCAACCTAGAGGGTCAAAGAAATGAGAGAAACGGCACGAACCCTGAAGACATGGGGCCAAACCCCAAGCAAGTTCTATGTCTGTTTTATTTTCAGTTCCAAGAAGCGACAAATATCTCTCTTCGCTTCAACCAGTTTCATATGAGTTTCTTGTCGTTTATAAGCAAGAGAGCGCTAATGGATACAGCGAGTTTGATTAACTACTCCCGTTCAAAGCCCATCTGAAGTTGTTGCAGCCCCCTGGAGTGTGTAGTGATTCGGCGAGATGATTAGCGTGGAAAAGTATAGAGCTTGGTTGTATCATGGTCTGATTATTTAACAGTGTTATTATCAGCGAGATCTAACACAGGCAAATGTCCTAGCAGAGAAAAACAATGACTACATTCATTAGCCATGGCTTTGTTTGCCCTCGTATTGTTTAATCAAACAGACATTAATGTGTTTCTTGGGATACCTGTCCCTAGGAAAGCCTTCGGTTCGCACATATCAAGGAAAGAGGGTTTGACATCTATAAATTTCCAGATTCCATAAATATTGTATTTCTCACAAGCAGCAGCAGCAGGGACCTAGGCTCCGTAAACAATTTTGTGTGCTGACATCTGCAATAACACACAAAGAATGATAAAAGGCAAGTAGTGCTTGACCTTCAGGGTAGAAAGGTAAAGGTATCCTTAATTCACAATTTAGATAATTCTTTCTATTTGATCTTGCCATCAGGCAGGCATGCTTTTATCTCTCACATCTATAGAGGGCCTTCACCTGTCTCAGGAAGAGAACACCCTGAGCTGACATGTAGGTTTCACATAGGTTTCATCTCCCGTGACAAATCTAACTGATTGGTAGTTGCTGCCTAGAGGGCTGTGCTAAAAACTGTTTTGGGGTATGGTGGGAGAGGGTTTCACGATCAATTAGCAATTGCTGCCCCAGGCAAGAGATGAACAAGAGGTAACAGGGAGGAGACACCAAGACATATTGACGATCTGAAAATATCTTGTGGTTTGAAACAAAATACAGATTAATCAGCTAACCTCAAGCTAACTGCAATAGAAAAAAGTATAAACAGTAATAGAAAGATACATCCACATCATAAAATAACCAACTATACCTTCTCAAAAACAGTGACCCTGAAACTGGAAAAAAATGCTTTTATATGCCACTTTGATATCACTTTGGACTCAAGTAGCTGGGGGATGCAGTCTCCGTGTTACAGTGTTGCAAAACTGTAGCCCAGCATGACTGAGCACAGAAGAGGGCGGCAATTAAGAACACAGACTTACAGGGTCGAGTTTCAAGGCAAACTTCAGCTCTTGGTACATTGTATTTGTAAGCAAATCATTTTACCTCTCAGATCCTCAGTTTCTTCATCTACAAAAGATCAAAGCAACGTTATCAGCCAGGATTCTGTTGCCATAGATAACCTGCGAGACAACCTTGAGTCACAGCTTTTTGTGACGCTAATTTTAAGTTCTTTATTTTATTAAAGTTGACAATATTTGTGAAGTACTTAGCTACCTTTCTGGTGCATGATAAATATAAAATAAGCGGCGAGTAAACACAACAACGAGAAACAGCAGTACAAGGCATATCATTTTGTCTAAGCCAATCACATTCTGACCAAGTGATGTAATTCTGGCCAAGTGATTGGTCAGAATGTGTCACGTATGGGGTATTCATGGTGTGGAGGTGGCATGTGTGATTGGGGTCTGGGCTCTAGAGAGAGAGGGAGACACAGAATCCTAAGGGGCTCCAGGCTCTGAGCTGTCAGCACAGAGCCCAACGCGGGACTCAAACTCATGAACCACAAGATCCTGACCTGAGCCGAAGTCTGACGCTTACCGACTCAGCCACCCAGGCACCCCTCTTTAAAAATTTTTTTTTCTTTAATTAAAAATAAAAAATTTTAATTAAAAATTAAAAAAAAATAGTATTTATTTTTGAAGGAGAGAGAGAGGCAGAGTGTGAGTGGGGGAGGGGTAGAGAGAGAGAGAGAGCCACCATGTAAAAAACAAATACATAAAGAAATTCTCTGCCCTTTGCCTTAAAGGCATCTAATTAGAAGTGGTAGGAAATCATGGTTAAGTACATTGAACTGTGAGTTCAACTGTATGAATTGAAATATTAGTTTGATACTTATAGTTCTTTTCTCATTGAGGATGGTGATCATAGCATCTACTTATTGGGATTTTTGTGAAGATTATATGGGTTAATGCATGGGAAGTAGTTACAGAAATGCCTGGCCCAAAGTAAGCATTTAATAAATGCTGTTATTAATAATTATGTAATTCCTCTTTGGAGGTGTAACACATCTAAGCCTGGCACTCATTGATAGAGGCTTACTGCATGCCAGTTTTCATGGCAACTGCTTATCTCATTTAATCATTACAACAACCTTATTGGGAGAAATGTTACTTCCTAATGAGATAATATGTTCCCAAGGGGAATTGTCTGTTCACTGCTATAGACCAGATGTTTGGCTCAGAGAAGGTGCTTAATTAAAAGGTTCTGGGTAAGTTATTGGATCCTCATTTGCCAAATAAGGACATTGAGGCTTGAAGGGGTTAATGTTATGTGTGTAAGTTTCCTGGAGTGACTGGATTCTTCATTCAGGGTCTCACGAGTTTGAAATCAGGGGGTCATTTAGGGCTGCGATCGTTACCGAGGACTTGGTATCCTCTTCTGAGCGAACGGTTGAGACAGGCAGAATCTGTCTCCTTGTAGTTATAGGACTAAGGTTCCTGTTTTCTTGCTACCTGTCAGGTGGGGACTACTTACAGTTCCTAGACACTATCCATTGTTCTCTGCTGCATAATATCACATAATCACAAAAGGGACATATCATCTTATTCACGGGTTCTACACACACTGAAAGGAGGGGATTCTACAAAGACAAGGGTCACTGAGGGTCAATCTAGAATTCTGCCCTACCACTTTCACTGAGAACGCATGACTCTGAAAGACGCGTAGACTTAATTTGTCTGGGGCACAGGGCTTACTAGAGACAGAGCTGGATTGATGGCTATTCATCTGGCTCCAAGTTCATCTCTCTACTTTGGTCTCTGTAAATCAAATATTTCAAAGTTCCACATTTGAAACTCAATCATCTTGATTTATAATGCTATATTAGTCAGGATACATTTGGAAGCAAGTGACAAAAACCCCAATCAAACTGGCTTAAAGAGCAAGGAAAGTCATTGGCTCATAGAGTCAACTGTCTGTCTATGACTTCAGGCATCTCTGGATCTACTTTGTAAACAAGCGTTCTTTCTTGTTGCCTTCTTCCCAGTGTGTTCTCCTCATGGTGATGGCAAAGGTAATTTTCAGAACTCCAGGATTGGATTCTACAAGATAAGTATGTGCATTATTATTAATTTTTTCTTTTAGGAGTGCTTTCTAATCGTGGTTCCAGTAAATGTTCTGGGGCTGACTCATTGTACCAATCTGTGTCAACCCTCATCTCTAAACCAATCACAGTGACCCTTGGGATAGAACACCCTGCCTGGCCAGCTTTGACCATGTGTCCTAGAGCTAGGGGGTAGAATCAGCACTTCTGGAATCAAACGAGCTGAGAATCTTAGAAGGCTAGTTTCCCAAAGAAAAATAAAGGTGCTGTTAGCAGAAGAGTAAATGGATGTGAGGCTGGCAAAAGCTACCAATAGCCTATGTAGGGCTCCCCCTAGTGGAATGTGGAAGAGAGTGAGAGCAGGGGCAGGGCAAGCCAATTGCAAAGAGGGAGGTGCCAAGAGAGAATAGAGTGGAATGGGTTGATTATTAAACCACCAACTCCGTGTTTAACAGGAAAATAAAGAGAACCAGTAACCAGCCTCTATGAGTTTGAATACCTGGGTTAAAGTCGTGGGTTCCTCATTGCTACGTGTTACCCTTCTGTACGTTATACTAAGTGCTTGAGCCTGTTATCTTCCTCTGCAAAGCGGGGCTACCTGCCATGCCTACCTCATCTTTCAGTCATTGCAAAAATAGAGGCTCCTAAAAACAAAGTAAAACAAGGGAGAGACCATCTGAGATTTCAAAAGGGCTTACACATGCTGCGTTATTAATTCAAGTAGAATATTGAAATTTGCGAAAGGGATATCCCTTGAGCCTCAGCCAATAAGATAGTATTTTTCTGGACACCTTTTCTAAATTCCTTTTTAGAAATCATATGTCACCAGGGTGATGGCCTAGGCAAGCTCAGACCTAAGGAAGCTGGAACTTGGGCAACATGAAAGGTAGAGGGAAGACAGAAAGAAAGGGAGAGAGGGAGAGGGAGAGGGAGAGGGAGAGGGAGAGAGAGAGGGAGGGGGGGAAGTGAGGCGGAGAGAGAGAGAGACAGAGAGAGAGAGAGAGAGAGAGAGAGAGAGAGAGAGAGATTGTCTAGGAAAACCGGAATGCATGTGTTCATGTCTGGAAGCATGCATTCTAGTGGCTGGGGGAGCCTGTTGGGAGGCCAGGAAGGGTGCAACTCGTGGTGTTAGTAGGTAATGACAAGTCTCCAGACTTGTTTGCTGAAAGAACACAGTCAATAACTGGGAACTCTAAGATCAAGGTTCACATATGCAAATAAGCATCAAAGGCAGAAAGTAAAGAGTATCAATATAGCTAAAGATTGACGGGCTTAGGAAGAACTCCCGAACTCCTATTTACTCGATAAATGCATAAAGGTCCCCTCCCATATAAAAGGCCAGGTAGCACAAGGACTATGGGCCTGGTGTCTGTAGCAGGGTAGCTTGGGTTTGACTCCTGGCTCTGTTATGTGATATTGGGCAATGTGTTTAACCTTCTCACTTTACCTCATCTTAAAATGGGGGTTATGATCATACCAATAATACTGATATTAAAGACAGTTTGAAGGATTAAAAGAAAGGATATTTGTGAAGCACACAGAGTGGCTCCTAGGACATAGGGCATGGTTAATGCATGTTCACCATATTTTTATGTGCCAAGATCTCATCATGAAGATATCCTTTGTGCTTGTAATTTTTAGTTCTAGCTCAGGAAACATGCATTTAAAAATATCACCCATAACTTTAAACACAGTGATGATACACGTTATGAAGGACACATTACGAGTTGTGAGAGACCTGGTAGCAGGGGACGTGCCTTAGTCTAGGGTCTGGGAAGTGATATTTACCCCGATACTTAGAAAGCAAGCAGAGCTTGGCCAGTAATGGGAAGTGGCTTCTGACAGAGGAATCGGCTAGCACAAAGTCCAAGGGGCATTAAAAAAAAAAGTTGTAAACTCCAGTAATTGGAAGGGGGTCAGTGTGGTTGGAATGAAGGGGGAGACATGATATTAAGGAGAAAGATCATGCACAGCCTTGTACAGTTCATGGTAAAATTTGTTTTACCCTAATTGAATCGATAGAGGATATGGCACGTAAACTAACTATTTAAGAACGGGTCAGATTTGGTCACGCAAAGTGAAGCGTTGCTGGAGAGAGAGAGAGAGAGTTGAGAGACAGAGAGAGAGAGGGAGATAGAGAGGGAAAGAAAGAGACGGGGGAGGGAGGGAGAGAGAGGGAGAACAAAAGGGGGAGGGGAGGGAGGGAGCGCACTAAATGGCACGTGGCATTTTTATTCAATGAGAACATGCTCATAAAAACCTAGATGGGAGACGTGGAAGGCTTCAATGTTGCTCATACGTAGTAATCACTCAATAAATATTAGTTCTTATTAATACAACTGCTTTTAAAACAAAGTAAAAATAGCTCTCGATGGGTGCAAAATATTATGCCTGATGCAGAGGCAAACTTTCTCTCCTCTTCTCGCTTGCAACATTTCCCATAGACCCTGCATACGCCAGCAACATTCTATGGTGCATTGTGATTATTTAGGGATAAGTATGGCTTGGCAATGGACTTCAGACTTTTAGAAAACAGAGACCAGAAAAGATATTTATTTCTGAATCCTTTACACAACCTCACCTTCGGTCGGCACTTAACAAACGTGGGCTTCTTTCTGGAGTTGTTCAGTCAGTTCTGAACCCAAAGCACCCCAGATTAAGGGATTTTAACTCCTTTGAGATTTGACAGAAGTAGTAAACTTAAGCTTTTGAGGCAGCGGCAGGTGGCTCCGAGTCCTGCACAAATAGGTTTAAATCTTATCTTTATTTAAGGAGGGGGAAGTGGAACCTCCATTTCATCATGGAACATTTATCTATATTTCTCGTCTATTCCTGGAAAAGGTTGTTTACCTACTTTTTGGTTTCCCCTTTGCAATTTCTTCAGCTCAAACCTAAATGAAGCAACAACCTATGAGATCTAAGGTCAGGCTGGAGACCAGGACATTTATCTACTTGAGAGGTTCTAAAGCTGGGGTCCAGGTGTAGACATCTTTAAAAGAGAATGGTGAGAAGAGATTCTAGGAAATTCAATGACAAATTTTGTGGGCATTTTTGTAAGTATACTTTTCATAAGAGAGAGAGGGCCCATGGCGATATGAGGTTCTAAAAAGTGTCTGCAACTCTAAAAATATGATCCATTGCTTATCAAATCACCATGCTGGGAAGACTAAAAAGGAACCATCACATTGTCACATTAAATGTCCTTGGAAAATGGTTTCATTCTAGTAGCAACCAAGATCTACAGACAGGAAGTTCTTTCTTAAGTCTACCCTAATCCTTTGGCATCTCTTCCCCATGCAAGCCCTTGGTAAATTTAGTGGAAATAGCAAACAGCTGCTCACCAACACCCACCCCAAAGAAAGAACAAGACATTTCTCACATATCTCAAGCTGCCTTAAATGTTCTTTCTTTGGCAAAGAAGAAAAAAAAGAAATATATTTTTGGCCTCTAAACCTTTTCCCACCCGTGTGTATTTCTGTAGAAATGTTATCCATATGGTTCCGATTGCTTTCTCCATAAGTCATTAGGAATGCCTTGCACTGAGAACTTTTCTGATGGCCAAGGAGTCTTTGGAGACTTTTTTTTAATGGCCCTTTTAGCCTTTCTTCACAGAAACAGGGAAGCTAAACATAGCCAAATGCAAATGAACTAAGACCTGGAAAGGTTGGAGTTTTAGTCAAAACTCAGAAATCATAAGGCTCGGGCGAGTTTTAAATCTGCCCCTGAAAAGGCTTCGCCTCCTCCTCCAGGGACAAGAATTGATAAATACTCCATTGGTAGAGAAAATGCAATGGTCTCAGCCATTTAAGTTGATGCTTTGTTGTGGTGAAGTTAAGGCTTTGTTGTGGTGACCCCATTAAATTCTGAGCTCTTCCAATCACCCCAAGGCTTCCCGCATTATTTCCAGAGGACAAGGTGAAGAGTTTGGACTTAGATCTGGGTGTGGAATTCCTGACTCCATCACTGACTTGCTAGCTATACCTTGGCATGCTACTCACATTTTCCAAGCTCCAATTTCCTATGACGTAAAAATGGGGTCATATTACCTAGCTCATACCTCATAGCATTTTGTGAGTTATACAAGATAATTTATGGAAGACCCAAATGAAATGCCTTGTGCATGGAAAAGTTAAAAAAAAAAAAGAAGAAGAAGAAAAATCTTCTCTTTCTCCCTGTCTGACAGTGGTTGGATCTGGGGAGAGATCTGTGCTCCCTGAGGGAAATATTAACTATGTGAAGTGGAGGAGAGGAAGATGGGAAAATGTTCCAGAGTGTTACATCCCCTCTTTCTAAGGCATCTGGACCACAACCCATCTTGGGAGATTGATTAGAAGAGAATAGCTACGAGGAATCAGTCTGTTCTTCGGTTGTCCTCTGAAGCTGCCTAACGAGGTTGTTTCAGACTGATTTCAGAACTGCATTCCCAGAAGGGCTGTTGTTGCCTACTCTCACTCAAGGAGGCATATCTGAGCTGAAGAATGATGGAAAAACAGAGGGAAAGGGGAGAAAGAATAAAAGAAGGGATGGGGGGAGAGAGGGAGAGAGAGAGAGAGGGAGAAGAAACAAAAGAATGAAGCAGGAAGGGATAGGAGATAGAGAGCCACCTGAAGCTTCACACTGAAATGGACGGGAAATGCAGTGTGTGTTGCAAGTGTTTTTCTTTGTGGTTCGAATCAAAGACAGAACTGTCTTGGGAAACACTGCCCAGGATCTGAACCTGGGCCACAAGCCTAGGGAAGGAAAAAATTGTTCAAGCAGAACAAGTTTCCTTCCACCAGGTACAGAGACAGCGCTCCCTTGGTCAGTGGCTGGAGAGCTGTCCGTGGTGCTGAATGCGTGTCCTTTGAATTAGCGTGGAGGAGGAGACACCGCAGAGAGGAGATTTGGACAGGCTACCGCTCCCCTCTTCTGTGCCCCCTCTTTTCAGTCCTGCACTGTTGAGGCTGGAGCTCATTCTTATTAGGGCACTCTCTCCTCCTCTCTTTTTCTTTCCCCCTTTGCCAATTAAATATTTCTTCTCAAGTTCTCAATTCCTCACTCCAGAATTTCTCTTCCATTTTGTTTCGAGACTTCTAATTCTCGAGCTCCTAGACCCTTCTGGACCTCCCTAGTTATCATGTCTCTTTCCTAACACTCTTTGAATAATCCTAACATGATAACAATAACAATAATAATCACAGAGAGCATGCTTTAGGCACTCACAAGGTGTCAGGGAGTATTCTAAGTGTTTTTCACATAAATTAACTCATTTAAATCTTACACCAACCATGCTGGATAGGCAGTTATATTATTCGAATACACAGATGGGAAATTAAGGTTTAAGAGGTAACTGATTTGGCCAGGATCATAGACAGGATTCTAACCTGCGGGAGCTGACACTTTTACCCAATATAGTTTCCTTTAAATTTTTCATCACCTTTTCCTTATTACTCTTTGCCCCTTCATCTGGTAGCGTCACTGACGCTACCTATCCTTGCCTAAGCTTCCAGGGACTAGCAATCTCCATTGCTGATATTTTTTAATTTAAAAAAAAAATAAAAAGAAGCAAAGTAAACAAACATAGAGAATATGCGCTGCGTGAGAATTTAGATCGTGTACCGGCCTTCTTTGCTGCTTCAGGGAGAGGCCCCACGTCAGCAACCCCAGCCTGCACCTCAGGCTAAATTCGGAGTCTTTGGGTCTCTGTATTAATGCCTTCGCCTCCATACCTTCTCTGGTTGTATCTAGAGAACTTTGCGTCCTATCAGCTTCTTGCTCCGAGAAGCACTTGCTTAATTCTGGGAGGTTCTGTGGGGCTCATGCCTACACATACAGAGAAACAAACAGTCTTAAACACGCATACAGAGGCACACGGATACACACGGACCCACACACTCACCTCCCCAGACAAAACCACACTCGAATAGATACACACAGACGCACTAGCACCCGCATATCCGGAAAAACTCGTATAACTCGCGACGCACACAGCTACAGACACGCTTAGAAACACCACGACGCAGGGTTTGCGCACACACACACACACACACACACATCACAAAGTCCCTTTGGGCGCTCATACACGGAGACACGCCACCCTATCCCCAGACCCACTAGACTCCCCAGTGGCTCAGCCTCAGCCCACCCAGGCCGCCCCTCCCTCGGAGAAGGCCTTTTTTCTCTCCTCCTCTCCCTTCTCCTCCTCCGCCTAAAGATGTACAAAACACTCCTCAGAATAAACCCTGGCTCTAGGCTCCTCCCTCCCCGCCCCCGGCAGCCGCTCCCCCATTCATTTTCGCCCGTCGCCGGGTAAGTCCCTCCTCCCGCGTAGCCCGGCCTCCACTGCTCCCCGCCCGGAGACCGCGGCGCACTTGGACTTCCCTCTCCATTCGCTGGCCGCCTCGCTCCCGGTCCCCACGGCTGTGAACTGATCTGGCGCGGGGAGGGGGGAGGAGGAAAGCGCAGGCGAACGAGCGAGCGAGCGAGGGAGCGAGGGAGCGAGCCAGAGAGCAAACCGAGAGCGAGAGAGCCGGGAGGCTGAGGGAGTAGTGACCGCCTTCCGGAGCCGGGATTCATGCCTGTCCTCGGGACCAGCGGAGGGGACTTTACGGCTGAGTATGAGCCAGGCTGCTAGGAGCCAGGTACCCCCACGCCTGCAGTCCCCGCGCCGTTCCCGGTATGCGAGCTGGACGCAGGGCTCTCCCAACTTCCCACCGAGCCGAATAAAAAGCGTCCTCCCGCAGCTCTCCGCCAAAGACGGACATTGACTCCAGGTAAGGCGGCGCCGGGCGCAGCGCCCGCCAGCCCCGCTGCCCTTGGAGACGGCCCCGGACCGCATTCGGGGCGCCCCCGCCCGCCCCTCCCCTCCCCCTCTCGTCACCCTTCGTCTCTTCCGTCGGCCGCCTAGCCGCCTCCAAGTCCTCGCAGGTTCCTTGGAGGGGGAGGGCTCTGCTTTCTGGGGCGCAAGGGGTTAAATGCGGGTTTTAGTAAGTGGTGTGTGTGCTCCCCGCGCGCTCCCGACGTGTGTGCCGTGGTGGGAACTTGATGTGGTGCTAGTGTTTTTTGCGTGTGCAGCGTCGTTTGCGTTTGATGCGTGTTTGTGCTGTGCTGTGCTCTGTGTGTGTGTGTGTGTGTGTGTGTGTGTCGGGGAGGAGGTAAAGAGAGGTCCTATAACCTACTTAAGGCGCGATGTGTGTGTGCATGTTTGTACGTATGTGTTTGTATGTGTGCACTTGTGTGTCTTTTTAATTAGGTCTTTCCAGCTTACATGGAATGGAATCCTTACTATAGGATCACGTAGCCATCGGGAGACCCGCTGTGGACTTCTTCTTGGCGCTCTGGGCTTGGGTTTTGGGGAGCATTCCAGGGATAAGGACAGCACCTTATTTACCCCAATATTGATACCCTGGAAGGAAAATTCCTCCAAATGTTGGAGACCTGGTGGACTCGGACTCAGCGTTTAATATGAAAGAGAAATGGCCAAACCCTGAGGCAATGACATGCTGTCACTTTAAATTCCACACTGGGCAGGCTCCAGGATTCTGATGGGAATTTGGAGTCACTGGGTAGTGGGTGACAGAGAGAGAGAAGTCAGCGGTGGGCTCCTTATCTGGGGCTTGGCAAGTCTGGGATAGAGTCTACCATGCCTCTCCATGTGTAATCATAACAGCAGGACAGCGCCTCCTGGTACTGGTGCTTTTGGGGATGATCTGAGCAAGTTTGCATGTATCCCCCTAAAGGGAAAGGAGGAGAGTCCTCAGAGACCTGCTCATCCCTCATAGTTACACAGGATCACAGGGAAAATTTCATATGGGGGCAGCTGTGGGTAACGTGGAAGGAGATGGATGGGGCACTTCCCTAAGAGATCTCTCCTTCCCTTCCCCATTTCAGAAAGGCTTGGGAAGCCCCAAGAGAATCTCTTCATAAACTATGCCTCCTTATGGCTCCACTGGAGTTAGGAGGAAGATGGGAGAGCAGAGAGATTGTGTGTGCGTGTGTGTGCGTGTGTGTGAGTGTGTGTGTGTGTGTGTGTTTCAGTGCTGAGGGAGATCCACAATGTGGGAATGGTTGTGGGTGGGGAATTCATGGCAGAATGTGGCCGTAATTGACTTAAACTGCTATCGATTTGCACCTCACATCTCTTGCTAGGCTCCAAAATACTGCCAAGGGCACGGGGGGGGGGGGGGGGGGGCGGTGGCGGTGGTGGGGAGAATGTCGGTAAGGAAGACAGTTTGGGTCAGGTCTCTCTTTCCTCTTTCCTCCACCTCCCAGGAGGCTCTCTTGGTAAGTCCCCTGGCCACCCTGGCTAGGTCCTGCTGGGTTTGGACTCTGGGGCCAGCCATTGATTTGATTCCCGGCTGCCTCTTAAAGGCTTGCCCTACTCAGCAAAAATGCTGAGTTTTACTGCTGTTAGCATGGCTTCCAGACTCGGCAGCTGTTACTTTCCCAAGGTAAGAGGCAGCCGTTCTGCCGCCAGGCATGGAGGCTAGTGGAGGACAAGGGCTGAGATGCTGGGACGGCCCCTCGTCTACCCCAGCTGGCAAGGAGCCACTGAAAAGACCTTTTGGGGAAAAGATAAGTAGAAATATAATTGTGTTTTAAACATGAGATGGGGTGTGTGTGTGTGTGTGTGTGTGTGTGTGTGTGTATGCATATGTGCACGCGCATGTAGCTTCTGAGGCAAGATAAAAGCAAACATGTGTTTGCAAGGACCTGCCCTGGCGGGTGGGTGACCGTGCTGCCTGCAGGCACTTATACCTCAGGCTGCAGCCCTCACGGGGCCACAAGGAATCCGCTTCGGGAAACTCATGTCAGAGCAGGGCCCCCTGGTTCATTTTGTGTGGGGATGTAAAGTCAGAGGAGGACACCCTGTGCTAGGATCCACTCTCGTTTTATTTCTTTTTCAATTCAGCGACAATTAAAGCTGGAAGGAATATTAAAGAGCAGACAGGCAGGACTTGTGGCCCGGAGAGGGGATGAGAATTCCACAGCATTCTCTAGCAAGTTCGTGGTATGCCCAGGGCTAGAACCTATGACGGGTGTCTGCCTGACACCCAGATCGATGTCCTTTCCACTTCACCATACTGCCCGGGGACTATGTATTGTTCCTCAGTCCCAACCGGCCACTGTGCTCCCACCCAAGACAATCACTGTCTCTCGCCTTCAAACTTCTTATTTCAGAGGTGCTCCATCTATAAACATGACCCCGGAGAGAAAGGATCCAATGCCTCAGTCACTCTCCCCACTAGACAGAGAGACAGATAGTCAGATACACACACACACACACACACACACACACACACACATACACACACACCATCCATTCCTTCTCCGGTGGCTTCAGAGAATTACACACAGGCAGGGACCCAATACTGACTATGACTGGTGGACAGAATCCAACAGAGCATCGGACTGTACCTGAGTTCTTTATTAAGGAATTCTTGGCCTTCCAGAGTTAAGTGTATACCCATCTACCAATGCAAATACTTCAGGCAAATTAATTTCTTTATATTAATGAGAATCTTGCCCTAAACAGTTATGCATACTGCAGTCACAGGAACATGTCCAAGCACATGTGTGTACGTGCACACATACACACATGTGCACATGCAGATTTAGAAACCTTTCCTCCTTGCTATAGTCCCCAAAAGGGAATTTCAACCTCCGCACCGAATTGTGTTCCCCTGTATAAAGGCATCACCCACACAAAGACTTGGGACTCATCATCCCAGAGAAGGGGAAATGTAAATCCCTGTGAAGGATAGGCTCTTGAGAAGTCAGAGCCAAGCCCACGCAAAAGTGCTTCCAGAGTCCTAGATGCTCCTTTTGGGGTGCAGGCGAGCACTGAGAAAAACATGGGGGTTTCAGGCCCATCTGCAATAGAGCCTTTCCACACAGGCTTTTCCGAGGCTGGATGGCACTTTAGCTCCCAGAAGGGGGAGCTGTGACTCCATTTCAACCGAGGAGAACTGGCTCAGAGATTCCAAATCAGCTGTTGGGCCCCCGTTGAGTTTCCATGGCCCAGCTCAGGCTGCAATGCATACATTCGAAATGGTACAGGTGGGGACTTTAAAAAACCTTCTCCCCTGGTCAGTCCAAATAAAATGTCTTCGTGCTTGCAAGAGTTTATGCTGTTGACCACAAAGTCTTCCGTTTTTCTGGAAGGGCCTTTGGTTGTGTGAAGAGACATTTTCTGTTTGACACCCTCTAGCTTGTCCCCTCCCAATTCCTTATGAGTACTTATCACCCGAATAGACCACTAAGGTTAGACATAACTCGCCCTTTTCTCCCTGCGTTCCCCTTGCTAAAATCCAAAGATTAATAAATTGGCCACTGGACTTCTGGTAATCATATTAAAGACAAGATGGGGGTCATGTGAAGAGGACAGATTTTCAAATATCATTCTCCAGATAATCCCCCCTCATGTTTTCCATGCTAACCCCATCTGCAAGGAGCACCTTTATGTTTCTCTCCTCCATCCCTCAGCTTCAGCCTCCACTTTTTAACATCCAGCTCAAATGACCCTGCCAAGAAGTCTTCCCAAAATCTTATTTTGGAATAAATCTTTCTCCCCTGTTCATTCATATAATTTTGCCTGAAACTCTATTTTAACTTCTATCCCTGTTTGCCCTGTTTTGTAACTCTGCGGATATATGTCTCTTCAACAGGGTCTTAGTAGGAATATTTTCTTTTATCTCCAGGGACTGACACATAGTAGTGGCTCTGTAAATGTTTGCTATGGCATTTGAGGCTAGGCTCAGTTATAGCTGTCATCCTTCTCTCTCTCTCTCTCTCTCTCTCTCTCTCTCTCTTATTCTTTCTCTTTCTGATAATCGTTTCATGTTCTCACAAAGCAATACAATCATGGTTTCAAATCATGCTACCTATACTATCAATATAGGGATATCGATGATACAGATGGATGAAATTATGCCCTACTTGGAATAAACATTGCCCTACTGTGTTCCAGGGTCTTTAGTTTTCTTCTCATTCAATCTTCCTTTCCACCCAGTGAGGCAGATACAGTCCTTTTACAGAAGAAGAAGGTGAAACTCATGCTGGCTAGGTCCCCTGCCCAAGGTCACACGACCAGCACAGCCAGAAGTGGAACCTGACTCCTTCTTGCTTCAGCACCTCTACTCTTTCTTGGGGACCACTGAGTTAATGGTAACCGTTGTGGATGACCAACAGGACTGGGTTGTTCAGCAGATTCCAGTATAGCTGAGAGCATAGTATTGACCCTTTGAAATTGATGTTATGAAGGAGTCATGGAATCATTTGATCAACGAATCTTAGTGTTCTAAGGTTTCTGAATAACCAGATCTTTCTCCTTACTCAAGAATCAAGAATCCCTTTTGGAATACTCATAACACATGTCCACTCAGTCTCATTTTTAGCACTTTTGGCAACAGTGAAGTCACTATCTCACAAACCAACCTGTGTTGTATTGGGAGACCTTTGCTGGGATGTGTTCTCACTGTGACCCTAAATCTGCCTTTTATCGTAAGTCTCTCAAATCATATGACACAAGTATAAGTCTCTTCTAATCTCAGTTCTTCCCATATCGTGGAAGCATCATCATGTCACCACAGATATTCTTCTTCAGACCAGAAGGGCCTGTTTCCACAGCCCTGGATCCTGCAACACCAAGCTCAATGTTGTTCTCTGGGCATTCTCTAGTGGATCACACTTACAGGGTTTAGAAGCCCAAAAAGGGGGAGGGTGACCTAAAATTGAGTGAGGATTAGAAGGGACATTGAATCCTTCATTTTTTCAACAAATATTTATTAGGTGACAGCTATTTCTCAAGCATTGCTCTAGACCAGTGCTATCAAGTAGAACTTTCTTAGGTAATGGATATATTCTCTGTGCTATGCATTATGGTAGCCGCTAAGCACATGTGACTGCTGAGCACTTGAAATGTGGCTAGTGTTACTGATGGGCTGAGTTTTTGATTTAATCTAATTTTAATTTTAATGTCAGTAGCTGTTTGTGATGAGTAGCTAATGGACTGAGTGGCACAGCTACGGACATGAGTAATGTAGCACAAGCGTGGTCCTTTTTTTCGTGGAGCTCGTAGTGCAGTGGGAAGAGACGGGTAATAAATGGTAAACAAAGAGATGAGCAAAATCATTTCACGGAGTAGTAAATGTCATGCAAATAATTTGGGGCAAGAGGCTAGAAAGGAATGTGGATGGTGTAGCTTTAGATAGGGTGGTCGGGAGAGACTTCTCCGAAGGCGTGACATTAGACTGGTTTAAGCGAGGGGAAGCCAGCCATGTGGCAGACACAGCAAAGATCAAGTCACTAACCACATGGAAGCTTAGCAGATCCAAGTGATCGTGTGGCCGGAGCTTTCCAACGAGAAGGAGAATGTCATGAGATGGAAATAAGAGAGGTAGTTAGGGACTAGATCAAAAGGTCTTCTAAAAGATGCGGGAATAAAGAGTCTAGAGATACCCTCCCCCTCAAAATGTCCCTGCTTGGGGAGTGGGCGGCCTGAGAACTGCGATGCGAAGAGTGTGGAGACTGATAGAAACTCAGCGTCAAGTACCCTCGACAGGTTTCCATCCTGTCCATTTTTTGTCTTTGAGAGAGAAAGCAGAAACATACACATGTGTGCACAGGAGACAGGTAGAGGGAGGGAGGGAGGGAGGGAGGGAGAGAGAGAGAGAGAGAGAGAGAATCCTAAGCAGGCCCCATGCTCAGTGCAGAGCCCAATGTGGGGCTCGATCTCATCACCCTGAGATCATGACCTGAGCCAAAATCAACAGTATGATGCTTAACCGACTGAGCCACCCAGGCGCCCCTCATGTTGTCCATTTTTAGTCCATCATTTCAGTAAGTTCTGCTCTTCATTTGTAGTCCTGCCCTGGGTGCTGCACCCTCTGGACATACCCAGCTCTAAAGGGATGGGGAGAATTGGAGAGGGGGAAATAGACAGAAAAAGAGGAAGAGAATGAACACCTAGAGAGAGGGTAATTGAAATGAAGTCTGGTAAAACCAAATGAAAGCCAGAGTCATTTTGGATCACCAAATCTTTATTGCCTATCTTGGCTGGGAAAGGCCCTGGACAAAATGGCCTGGTAGATATGGTGATGAATCCTGCCAGGGGCTGGCAATCGAACAGAGGAGATCTGCAGATCCATAATGATCGTTCATGGTAGACCGACACCTCTCATTTCAGAAGTTTTATGAGAGTTTGGGGAAGGTGAAGATTAGATCCTGTGATGGTGGTTGTGGTGGGGGGGAGGAGGAGAAAGATGGCAGTGACTAAAAGGTCTGGATGGAGATGAGACCATATCTCTTCATTTTATATCTCCATTCATTTTCAATTTCATACAGTCAGAGCACACGGGCTCAGGGCACCCAATTCTGGTCCCAGCTCCTATCGCTGTGTTTCTGGAGCACCCTAAGGACATATCTTCCCCTCTCTGGGCTTGCCTGCTGCCAGTTGGAAAGGACCAAACAGTGGCCTGTCTCACTGAGGGATTTCCCCCAGCTCAATGAAATAACGCATGACAAAGTTCTTGCACAAGCACGGAGAGATGCACACGATGGCCGTACTTCATCATAATGTTTAGAGATCTTCTCAAAAATGAGCAAATCAAAAAGAAGTCATACCTCAGAGTACTGACTGTGACTCAGTCCAAGGTGGCTGAATGGGATAGATACACCACCATGGTGACTCTTAATATCAGAGTGATTCAGTGGTAGCATGAAACCCACTGTCCTCCTGGAACACAGTGGCCTAAAAAGGCTGCCTAGAAATCCATAGACAGTCCTTGCTACTGAGGGGGGCCAAGAAGACAATTAAGAAGATAATGAGGCTGAGGAAATGTGAAATTAATTTCTTTTTTTTTTTTTTCATATGAGGGTGAAGGGGATCTTTGTGTCTCAAAGGAACTATGTTTCAGAGATTGCAGGTGGCCTTGCGGAGAATAGATTGGACAGGACTGGGTCTGAGAAAGTTAAGAGGGTTAAATTACTGGGCCTGTCTGCTACCCAGTGGAGGACACGCGTGGGAACAGAAACCCGGTGCAGACACAAAATACATCATTCTGAACAAATCTTGTTCTCAGTGTGTGGAGATTTTCTCACCGGGTGCGGAGATGTATCCAACGATGCCAGGGCCTCTTTGAGAGAAGGTAGGAGACTGTATCCCCCCTCCGGTGAGGAGGTAGATTCATAAGGCAATTAACAAAGGCAAGATGAAATCGTTTTTGTGTAAAATGCAAAGGTCGAAGCGACGGGGCTCCAAGTAAATGGCTCATCCGAACAGCTAGAACCCTTTGTAAGGGTTAACCCAATACTGGCCCGGAGATATAATTCATCGAGCCTTTCACAGGTCCTGCAAATGAGCCCGTGGGAACCTCGATGAGAAATAATGGATCCTGGGGGTAATGCGGAGCAGCCGAGTTACAGATTGCAAGCTGATTCGGGTAGAGGAAGGGCAGACATCTAGGATACATGATCACTTCCAAGCGCGGTCGGTTCACATGTCTCCATTCTGGGACTTAGCAATCCCCAAAAGTTGAGGAGATTCTGGTGGGCCGTGGACAGAAACCCAAAGGTTAACCTGGAAGAGCATTCCGAGAGCTGAGACAGAGACCTCTGCCTTAAGCAAGTATGTTTCATTCAGTTTGCGCGGTAGTGGATAAGCTAAATTTCTTATGGGATTTGATAGGCTCTGAGTCTATGGGCACATGAGAGGCGGAGGACCTGTGAGGAGTCTTGGCCCGTACTCTAAAAAAACATATGCACAAAGCAGAAAGGCCATTAAAAAAAGAAAATCACGGGCGCCTGGGTGGCTCGGTGGGTTAGCCATCTGACCCTTGATTTGGGCTCAAGTCATGATCTCACGGGTAATGAGATCAAGCCCCATGTCTGGCGCTGGGCATGGAGCCTGCTGGGGATTCTCTCTCTCTCTCTCTCTCTCCCTCCGCCCCTCCACTGCTCACACACTTTCTCTCTCTCAAAAAAAATAAAGAAATAAAAAAGAAATAAATTTTAAAAAAAAGAAATGTAGGAATGTAGGAGAAAGATAAAAAAATAGATTACCTGGCAGGGGGTGGTAATATGGTTTTTCTGCTGAGACAAATGTGGGAGGCAAGACTCTTTGAGATGAAGCTGTCCTCATCAAATGCCATTGCCAGAGACGGTCGAGGCAAGGAGGGCTGAGAGGGGTCCTAAAGAACTTTATTTCAAATGCATATTGGGGCGCCTGGGTGGCTCAGTCGGTTAAGCGTCCGATTTTGACTCAGGTCACGATCTCGCGGTCCATGAGTTTGAGCCCCGCATCGGGCTCCGGGCTGATGGCTCGGAGCCTGGAGCCTGCTTCCGATTCTGTGTCTCCCTCTCTCTCTGACCCTCCCGCATTCATGCTCTGTCTCTCTCTGTCTCAAAAATAAATAAACGTTAAAAAAATTAAAAAAAAAAAAACCAAATGCATATTAACAGGACAGCATCATTCAGTGTCCAATGAAGCCTTACAAAGGATTCCTGAAAACATTACTAGTTCAGCCACGGATTCACCTGCGTTCACCCCCTATTTCTGATGGTGGGATTATACATGTAGGCAGAACACAGGATGGGACTTGAGGGGATTCTGGAAGGATCTTCACCCACAATATTTAGAGGTGGCCGAAACGTCACCATGACCAAGCTGTTCTTGGAGGGGAAAGTGTGTGTGCCAAGGATGTTGTATATTCTTTGTGCTATAATGAGGACGTGATATAGATACCTTGTTGAATAACCTCAACAAACTCGTGCCTAGGTGCTATTGTCCTTGTTCTAGAGAGGAGGAAACTGGGGCACAGCACGGTGACGCTGCTTGTCCAAGGCCACACGTGGAATCAGTGATGTGTGGAGGCCTTGGGCTGCTTCTGTCTGATGTAAAAGTGTGGTGGGTGAAAGGGTGGATGCTGGAGTTTGAACGCCAGCTTTGCCACTGGCTAGCACTGTGACCTTGGCCGGATGACCTAACGTTCCGGTGCCAGTTTCCTCCTCTACCCGATGAAGAGGACCATGCTGACGCCTCATAGAGATATTGTGGGTTTTAATGAGTCCATATGATAAGCGCTTTGAGCAACGGCTGACAGATCATCCACATTATACAAACGCTAGCTATTATTACTTGTTATTATTGCTATCCCCTGCTGCATTAGATTAAATGTTGCCCATGCCTATAGGTGTGTTCTCTAACTGGGGGTGCTCTGGAGCACAGAGATTATTACCAGGTTCAAAGCACTACCTTGCAAATGAGCTTGCTCAATCATTTTTACCAGTCCCCCTCCCCCAATGTGGCAATGCGATGCCAACAGTAGGGGAGAGATGGAGAGTGTAGGGAAAGGCATGGAAGGATATAGAAATAAAATGACTGGGGCGCCTGGGTGACTCAGTTGGTTAAGTGTCCCGATGCTTGATCTTGGCTCAGGTCATGATCTCACGGTCATGAGATGAAGCCCTGTGGTGAGCTCCTCACTGGGTGTGGAACCTGCTTAAGATTCTTTCTCTCTCCACGCCCCTCTATCCCTCTCCTCTGCTCACAAGCTCTCTCTCTCTCTTTCTCAAAAAAAAAAAAAAATCATAACCCAATAATAATAAAATTAAAATGGCTGAGGCAGATTTTTTTTGAATCTCTATATTACTGTGGATCAGACATCAGATGTAGATATAGGATCATTGGCCATCAGAGCTGAAAATCAACTTAGAGTCCAGATCAATTTTCTGTCACTTTTTTACATACAAACTTTTTCCTCTTTAACACCAAACTCTGTCTGAGTTGGTTCTAGTACCCTACCCCTGCAGTCTGTGTCCTTACGCGTCTTGATTTGGTTTTCTAAGCTATGTGACCAAGCGTTCAGCACATGCCTATGGGAGAGCGTGACTGACAGCATGCTTCATGCTCTTGTGTGAACCACATTAATCCTACCCGTCCTCTTGGTTTCCCTTCTTCCTCATTTTTATCATGAGTTTCACCAAGTGCTTGTATGTCTTAACGTGTTTTATTTCCTTCAGCCTTTACCGTCTCACTCTAAAGTTGTGTTTATTCTCCCCATTTTCCAGATGAGGACCTTGTGACTCAGAGGCAAAAGGACTGGCTCTGAGACATATAATAAATGATAGCACCGGGTCTCACACCTGTATCATCAGCAGATGCTGAGCGTTAACATCCTTTCATTGAACTGCCCTCTCTCCACCTACCCGTTGAAGGCATTGTCCAGCCCTTAGCGGCTTGGTGGACTCCCAAAATCAAGGCTGATTATTGCTGCTTTGTCTCTATTGTCTTAGGCCAGGTCTGTTGTCGCAAATCTTCAACCATTCTGTCACGCGGGCCCTGCCCTCAATCCCGGTCTTGCAGACTCCTAAATGAGAAAGGCATCTATCTTGCAAGTTCCAGGAGATGTTATAAATGGCGTCACTGGAGGGAGGCTTCTTAAATCTCCTTAATAACCTGCATTTTGCTTTCTCTCCTGCTTTATCTGTCAGCATCGTGAATATCTTCCACTCTTCCAGTGCTTTCTGGCTGCCAACTTCATAGCCTCTTAAAATAGTAATTTAACTTCACAATGCCTCAGCAGGAAACCTTAGCTTAGTGTGTTTATTTGTACCGTTAAGTTGTGAGAGTTCAGATGCTGCTCAGACCAGGAACAGGAGTCGTAGGAGAGCTACTTTCTAGCTCTGAGCCAGAGCCAAGAACCAAAATGTTACTTTTCTTGGGAATAAAATCACCAAAGCCACCTCTGGAAACAGTAGCACTTTTAAAAGCATCTCAGGAAATAGCGTAGAAGTGGTATGGATTTTTATAGCCAGATGCTGCAAGAGAAAGGGCATATATATGTAGATGTGTATATATATGTGTGTGTGTATGTGTGTGTATGTATATATATGCATATATATGTATATGTATATACATACATACATACATACATATGGAGAGCTCTCTCTTTACACACACACACACACACACACACACACACGTATAAGAAAGGAATATTGGGAAAAAAAAAGAAAGGAATATTGGTATTGAGGAGAAAAACAACAGATACAGTGGGAAATGTCCAAAGCAGATTTTTCCTTCCTTATTAATAGAACATGAACCCAGATACTATCATAAGGCCATCTACTGTCAGAATGTGATCTGGGGGTGGAACTTACAGCTAAAAATGGAATGGGGAACACACATGACCAATGAACCCATTTAAAAAACCAAAATACTCAGGTTCTCCAGCAATCAAATAATGGAAATAGTAATGTGGTACCACAAAGCATCATCAAAATGGCTGTTTTTTAAATTATTTGTTTATTTATCTTGAGAGAGTGGGGGGTGGTGCAGAGAGAGGAGGAGACAGAATCCCAAGCGGGCTCCATGCTGTCAGTGCAGAACCCAGCGTGGGGCTCAGTCTGCCAAACCGTGAGATCATGACCTGAGCCGAGATCAAGAGTCATACATTTAGCCAACTGAACCACCCAGGTGCTCCCAAATGGCCATTTTTTTTTTAAATGACAGCATCTAGTCTTGGCAAGAAGGCAGGGAACAAGACACTGTTCTGTAGCATTGGTGGAAATCTATATGAATATATCCTTGATAAAATGTGGCTTTTAATCTTTCTTTTAAACAAGCAAACAGACGTCATTCACTGAGCACTTACTCTGTGCCAAGCACTGTCCTAGGAGCTCGTAATACAGCAGTGGACACAGCTGATTTGCCCCTGCCTTCTCGGAGCTGACGTTCTCTTGAGGGAGAAGCGTATAAATAGATAAGCAAGTGAACGTGTAGTGTGTCAGATGGAGGTTGGTGTATTCTAGATGGAGGGTGGCTGGGCAGAAGAGGGCACACTGTTTCAGGTAGGGAAGAAGGGAAGCCCTCATTGAAATATGGACGTTAGAGCAGAGATCTGTAGGAAGCGAGAGAGATAGCCAGATGGATGTCGAGGGGAAGAACATTCCAGCAAGAGAGAGCAGAAGAGTACAGTTGCTGAGGTGGGACTGGGCCTGGTGAGCTGAAGGCACAGTAAGGAAACCAGCTGCGGTGAGGTGATCAAGGAGGAGAAGAGGGGGAAGAGGAGACGGGCCAGGGAGCAAGCAGATCTGTATTTCCATCTCTGTTGCTACCATTGTGTCCATCTCGGTCCCTCTTTTTATTTTGTTTAATTTTTATTTATTTTTTAAAAATATTTTTAATGTATGCTAACATGTTTATTTTTGAGAGAGAGAGAGAGAGAGAGAGAGCGGGCACACATGGAGGAGGGGCAGAGAGAGGGAGACAGAGGATCCACAGCAGGCTCCACGCTGACAGCAGAGAGCCCAAAAGCGGGGCTTGACCTCACGGACTCGAACGGTGAGATCTTGACCTGAGCCGAAGTTGTCCCTCTTTTTCTTTGTTATTTTACTTATTTGTTTACTTTTATGATTTGTCTTTATT
Organism: Neofelis nebulosa; assembly: GCF_028018385.1. NCBI lineage: Eukaryota > Metazoa > Chordata > Mammalia > Carnivora > Felidae > Neofelis > Neofelis nebulosa. Next base: position 15,970,427 of record NC_080793.1, read on the forward strand.
TTTGAGAGGCAGAGAGAGAGAGAAAGAGCACAAGTGGGGGAGGGGCAGAGAGAGAGACACAGAATCTGAAGGAGGCTCCAGGCTCTGAGCTCTCAGCACAGAGCCCCACACGGGGCACGAACCCACAAACTCTGAGATCATGACCTGAGCCGAAGTCGGATGCTCAACCAACTGAGCCATCTGGGCGCCCCAGTCGTCCGTCTTTTTAAAAACAAGGTGCAAATCCTTCCATTTTAAGAAATTCCCCATTCTAAGAAGTGAGCTAATTATATGTGCACAGATATGTGAAGAAGGAACTTTATGGAATGTTGGGGATAAAAGGAAAAGAACAACAGAACAGACTGTGTAATGGAATATCTACAGTCACTAAGGATGACGGTAGAGGAGCACCTTTTTAAGTTAGAAAGTGGAACGCAGACAGGGAACGCGATCTCTAAAACGGAGCTAACTGTGGTACCTCCCTGGTAGTTTTGCTGTGAGGCTCAAACATCACGCATGTAAAGTATTCAGCAATATGCCTCCAGCACTCAGTATATGGCACTCATGGTCACATTTATTGACGTGGATAGATTTGTGGTGAGCCATTATGTTAAAAATATATATAAGGTAAAACATATTACGTATAGCATGCTATTGTGTCAGGTGCACCTTGATGTTTGAGTGGTTATCTTTGGGTCATAGATTGTGAGTGAATTTCAGTCCCTCGTTCATGCTTACCTGTGTTGCCTAATACTTCTTTAATGAATGTGCATTCCTTGGGTAATTAAAATTTTAAGTAGTAGGATGTGGGGGGATCGGTGAGGAGTTTTTGGTAGGAAGAAGGGCAGAGGCACATGCTTTAATGCAGAGTTTGCTAAATTTCTCAGTCACTTGTCCAAAATCACATTTAAATACGCTCAGGTTTTTTTCCCCCCTCTTTTTATGTGGCCTTAGCCTGAGCAGTGCTACTTGTAAAAACCAAAGATTGGATAAATGACTTATACACTCTAATGCACGTTAAAGTAGCTATTACAGCCTTAGAAGAAAAGCTGTACCACCTGTGTTTCACCTAGAATCATTGGATGTGCTGGTTGTACTTTGGGTACCACGATTTGGAAAGCATGGGTTTAGTGGCTGCCACCTTGGAATCAGAAGACTTGAGTTCTGACTCCATCGTCATTTTTAATTTTAGGTAAGGAGGCCCACCGTGGGAGTAGGAGTCATAGAACAGGTGAGGTTGGCGGTCACCTTGCCATGCACAAAGCAGCGGCTTTATCTGCGTTGCTTTATTACCTTTTTTTTGTATAAGAGTTAAATGAGAAGTTCCAAGGCTCTAAAAAAAATGATTTGACATCATTGGCTGAAACTTCAAACGGTCTCTAAAGTGGACTTAACACATGACAGATTTTGTTCTAGATGAAGTCATTGTCCTGAGCTCTTTGGGGGGCCGTAGAGGACTATGGCATATCCCCAAGGGCTTAGTGGGAACAGAAGGTACATGTAAGACGGTGCCTTGGCCACCTTTGGAATAACATCATATGAAACATATAATTGCCATCAACGGATTAAGTGAATTAAAGAAAATAGGAGCTATATTTAAGGCAGCCTCTTATAGAAATGAAATGTTTCCATAAGAAACCTTGGGAGTGAAAGCATGCTAATTCAAGTTGCCCGGAAAGTCTTGGGACATGTGGTAGCATTGGAGAGAGGGTCTGTCCTTGTGGAAGTGGCAAAGGGGACATTCCAGGTAGAGCAAATGGTGGGCACAGAGACATGACACCAAGTGTATGTGTCTCTCTCCCTCTCTCTCTTTTCTTTCAAATCACAGGAACATTGAATGTCAGAACTGAGCCAGAAGAAACCGTTGTGTCCAAGCTACCTCTGTATTTGAGGGAAGAAAACTAAAGCTTTGGCTGGAGGAGCGTCATGGCAAAGCCCATAATCTTTATGAATAGGGATGTTATGCCTAGAACCCCAGATTCCTGACTCCCAGACAGCAGTCATTCCACTGGAGCATTTTCAAGTCCTTTCCCATGGTGTGCTAATTCTTCAAGAACACCAAGGAAAATGTGTTGTGTGGTCAAATAAATTTGGGAGATGCTTCATGATCTACCCTCTTCTTGGAAATTAGGTGAGATACAAGCAAATTTGAGGTTCTGACAAAGTTTTTTGATCGAGGGAGATTTTAGTGCCAGCCAATTCAAGCCTTCTCAATATTATTTGGCCACAAAATTGTAACGTTCTATATTTTTCATTTAATTCTTATTCATAATTCGATATAACTTGTTTTAGGAAACTCTACACTAGAGAAATATATCTTCCATTGAAAAATCAGATTATGCCTATGGAAAAAATGTTTTATAAGCAATTCTGATGGTCTATATTATTTCAGGGATGATGATCATATTAAAAAAATTATTATAAAGAACAGTAAGAAGGGAAGTTTCCCAGATTTAATGTTTCACCTTCCAACTCCATTCCCTCCTTTTGTCTCTCCCTCCCTCCCTCCCTCCCTTCCTTTTTTCCTTCTTTCCCTCAGCCTTTATCATCTTACTTTCTTGCTTTATTTTCCTTTCCTTCCTTACTCTCTTCTTTCTCTCTCTTTTAGTTTATTCCTGCTTCCTTACTCTCCATTTTTCCCCCAAAACACATTTCTTTTTGAGGAGTTACTATGTTCCAGATTCTGGACCATCTGTGATGAATAGGACATTTTCCTGATCTAAAGCTCTGCCAGTCTGATAAGGAAACAGATGTGCAAACTGAGATAATACAGAGTAGCTGCTGCTGAAATTAGCACATACAGGGCATGTTAGGTAATGGAGGGGAGGTCTGTCTGCATGAGCCACAAAGGAATAGCCAGTTGGATAGACCGAGAAAAGGCATTCCTGGGGGACAGTGGGTCAGGAAGTAGCTCAGTGTGTCTGGAGTATATGCTTGGGGGTGAAGCTAGAGAAATAATCTAGGGCTGGAACATATAAAGCTTTAGAACTCATATTAAGTAATATGTGCCTAGAAAATTGTTGACAACTCTTAAGGATTGACATGATCGGATCTGGGATTAAGACAAGAAGGAGGGTGAGAGGTGGAGAGAGGGGGTTTGCTGGCCCTTTGGCTGGTTGTGGTTCAGATGACACAGGGATGACCTTCTAGAATAAGGCAGTGCTAAGGGAGTGGACAGATTGGAGAAATACTGTGGTGTGTGACAAAGGGGAGAAGGGGTGAGGATGGCTTTCTCCAAGGTTGGGCCGGAGCTAGGCCCGCTCCCTCTAAATAGCGTTTCCAGAAACAGCGGGGTCTCAATTATCTCACCGTGGGCTGTGAGATTCTCTAAAAAAATAAGTCTCAAAGCGAAATTAAGTTTAATTTGCTTGCATTGAAAAATAAACACATGTCATGTACAGCACTCTCAAGAGGAGGAAAGAAGGCTTGAAAATGAAATGAACAGTTGGGTGTGGTAGGCCCCCCCATGATGAGGAATCTTGAAATGAGAATTGGTGTTGATGGAGAAGATGAATTCAGGGTTAAAGTCGGGGACAGGGAGTAGAGGCTTTCTGTCCAGGTAGTGGTTTTCTGGATGTCTTGTAAGGTGGTTATTTTTATTATGACTAAGAACATTCATTATAAGGCAGTCATGGAGTAAAGGAGGGAGCGCTGAGCTTGGAGCCAGACAGTGTGGGTTGGATCACTTTTAATTGTGTGGCCTTTGGGAAGTTGTTCTTGGCCTCGGGCTTGTCATCTGTAAAAGGGAGGTAATAATCTGCAGGTCACTGGATTCCTATGAGGAGTATGTGATTATTGTACACGGAAGTTCCGACATTCCGTGAAGGATGGTAGAGAAAAATGAGCAGGATAAAGCAGGAGGTCCAATATCAGGCTCAATATTTTCCTTTCAACTAAGGGCCTAATCTTATGCTTCATTTGCTATTACCTGATGCACCCTTATTAAACTTGGTAGATTTTAAGGGAAACTTCTGGAACATCTGTTGACCTGAAATAAAATAAAGGCAGAGGCAGTAGACAAGAAGGAAGAGGAAGCATATTACAGTGAATCCAACGGACGCATTCAGGCACATGATATTTATTGAGAGCCTCTTCGTTCAGGCCTTGTGCTAGATGCTGGGGGATAAAAAGGCAAGCGATGGCCGAGTCTTGCCTCTACGGCATCTATATTCCAGCAGTAAATATTCTCATCTCTAAGTAGGCCATAGAATGGAGTCAAGAGGGGAGACTGAGCTAAGGGAGGTGTTTGGAAAGCCTTGAGATGTGTCTGAGAAACTCTTGTCTCAGATGGGCATTTTTCTTTCTATTCACAACCCCTTTGCCTTCCCCGTTCAAGTACAGGGATTTGGACCCTGGCTTAGGTTCTGCTTGGCTCATGGGGAAGAGTCTGGTAATCACATTCGTAGGTGATGGTGGCTTGGGATTGTAAGCTCAAAGTGTCAGATTCTTAGAATATTGGCATCTTAGAATCATGGTTGTAGAATTTTGGGGTCTATCAAACCTTGGAATCAGAGAATCTTAGAATAATAAAAACCAGTGCCAGAATCTCTTAGACTCATAGAATGTAATATTCATGGAATGTGAAAATCAACTGTTAGTACCACTGCATCTTCAAAATCGTAGAATCATGAAATTAGAGGCTTTTAGAAGAGAATGGCATTTTACGGTTATCTGGTCGACCCCCCTTCCCAGTTCATGGAAAATACTAATATAGAATGAAAAATACAAACATTCTTGAGAATCTTTGCATAGGGAGAAGGTGGCCATAAAGGAAATACAATACATAATAACACTAATGATGATTATATTTTCCAAGAGGCACTGATGGTGGAGACAGATGGAGTTTCTGAACATTATAGAAGCTTTTGGTGGGGGTGTTCATTGACATTACCGTAACCTAAGACAAACGCTTATCTTCTTAGAAAGCTCAAAGCAAAATAGGAATTCATGTCTTTGCTTACTGACCATCCTTGCTATAATTATTCATGTGGACCAAACTTAACAGTGGTGTCCTTTTAGAAAATCATCCCCTAGGGACACCTGGGTGGCTCAGTTGGTTAAGGATCTGACTTTGGCTCAGGTCATGATCTCTTGGTTTGTGGATTCGAGCCCTGCATCAGGCTCTGTGCTGACAGCTCGGAGCCTGAAGCCTGGAGCCTGGAGCCTAGTTCGGATTCTGTGACTCCCTCTCTCTCTGACCATCCCCTGCTTATACTCTCTCTCAAAAAATAAGTAAACATTTTAAAAATTTTTAATAAAAAAGAAAATCATCCCCTAAATGTTGGTCTTCTTGTTTTGGATGGTAAACTTCAGGAGGGTCCAAGCGATAGGTGATTCATAGGACTTCTCTAAGGTTTCTAGAAAAGTCTTTGGCATGCTATGCCTTTCAGGCATCCGGTCTTATTGTCTTTTCTCAGAGATGCCTCTTGTATACACATGGCAAATTATCGTTGATGTGTGTCCTTGCTTATGTTTTCTCTGAAGTATTGGCTTCTATTGCCAAGACTTTTTTTGTTTAAACCCTGGCATCCATTTTGTATGTAGTAATTATTTCCTCCACACTTTCTCACAGGACCTCAGATCCAGCAGTATATTTTGACAGGTACAGCAAAAACCTGGCTTAAAGAAGGGTAGAGAATGTAGATTCTCTTGCTTTATACCACGGAAGCTGTGTGTGTGTGTGCGTGTGTGTGTGTGTGTGTGTGTGTGTGTCTCCCACACACGTGCCCGTGTGTGTATGTGCACATACATATGCGGGCTGCTTGCATAACATGAGTCTGGATATTTTTCACATGCGTATGAATTGCATTTGAGTGTATTCTTGGGTTCCTATGTGCCTTCATATGTGGATAAATGTTACGTGGACATGAATGTTTCTTGAATAGGTAAGATCTGTAAATGATTATGTGGCTCTTGACATACGTTCATTGAGCATCTACAATGTTTCTGACAATGAAATAAGTGTTTTCATGGACAGTAATGTATTTGATTTTACAATGATTGAATAGTTATTGTAGGTATTAAGGTTTCTATTTTGAACATGTGTCAACTGAGGCTCTTAGAATTGAAGTGATCAGGGCTGGTATTTGAAATGGAGTCTTTATGTTAAAGATTTTGTTTACATGTTTTTGGTCTGAGTGTACTGGTGTGTGAGTATGGATGTGTGTGCATATACGTACCCGTATGCTCATGGACATGTGGAGGTACATGCGTTCCTTTTATTCATACGCATTTCTTAAAATGCATGGATGTGTAAATATACAAATATGTATGTCGCGAATATGTATGCACCCATCAAAACCGTAATCATCCGGCAAAGGACATCTGTGTGGTTGGTCTGGGGGGCCATGGGAATGTGGATTGTGTGAGCTGTTGGGGTACAGGATGGACAGCCCAGTATGAATTCATCCACAGTGTTGACATGGCTACGTGCTTTGTAGGGATTCTTCAGCACAAGTTTCTAACCACTGAGAGCTTTTTTTTTTCAAAATCTTTTGAAAAGCATCCAGGTGTGTTCGTGTCAGGTGTCCCAAGACCAGAATGTGTGAAATGCTCATCTAGATGGTAAAGCAGGCTTAAAAGGAAGAGGGAGGAAAAGGAAGTGCATGCCAAAGATGTTCATGATACGGACGCTTAAGGTAATGGGAAGCTCCTGTGTGGTCACTTGGGCAGGTGCAGGGTGAGTAAAACCTTCAGAGATGATTTTTCCCGTGCCCTGCTCCCATTATTTCACCCAGAGCCTGCAGGAAGTCTCAGGGACAGGCCCTGTTTTCCTCTTTTGCAGATGACATGACTGGCGCTCAGGGCTACGTGATTTTCTTGAAGTCACACAGGAACAGAGCCGGGATTTGAACCCACATTTTCCCGTGCATGTGATTTCCCTCGCCTGCACTTGCCCTCACAGTTCCCTGTGCTGAGGGTTTTTTCAGGCTGTGACCTGAACCCACATAAATCTCAAGCAGTCTGACACCCAGCCAAGCCACATAAACATTCCAGATTCACTGTGTTGACGCTCCGAGGGGCTGAAATAGAACTTTGAAATTCTTCTTCACTTTTAATTAAAAAAAGATTTAGGCTAACCCTGGGTTTCCACTTCCATTTAACTGGGACCGCTTTTAACCGTTGCTGTATTTTTATTGTTGCAAATGTGACGCACCGATCCATCTTCCTTGTAACGCTTCTCGGTTTCTGCTCCATCTGTTGAAGAGAAAACATTTGCAGAAATCCCTCGGCTTCTCTCCAAGGGCTGAAACTTCCGTTGTAGCAAGGAATGCAGTGCAGGAAATGGGGTTGGCCATCAGTGAAATGAGGAAATTGGCAAAATCTGTTTCCAGTATATTTCTGATGATCATTTCCCCAAACTGAGAGCCTAGCCAGCACCACCGTGTTCCCCTGTGTTCATCTAGGGGTTGCTGGACACTCCACATTTAGGTTTTCCCACTCTCCTTGTCAACAGAGCCATCAATTCTGTTCTTTTTTTTGTCTGTGCCCCATTCTCAGCTAGATCCCACATTGGGGGTTTTCTAATAAACTACCATTAGTTCTTTTTTTTTTTTTTTTAATCATCAATTTTTAATAATGACAGTGTTTGGTGTAGAAGGGGCATTGGACGTGACATCAGAAGATGTGAGTTCAAGTCCTCACTTTGCCTGGCATGTCACTCGAACTCTCTGAGCCTGGATTTGCTGGGAAAGCCCCAGGATCAAATGGTTTAATTAAAACCCACATGCTCTGAAATTGGAAATGCTGCACTCGTGCTATGCGTATTCACTCATGCTTTCCGTTTGTTACTTCATTTTGTTTGTTTATCCCTTCACTTATTTATTTACGGGACATTTGCTGGATGAATGCTATGCACCGGGGCCTGATTTGGTGTGGGTGATACCACCATGAATAAGACAAACTCCATACATACCCTTCAAAAGCCCACACACGTGGCGGCATAATAAATGTTGGCCTAAAATCATGAACAGGCTGTGGTTTCCTCTTCCTGAGGGAGATCGGGGGATTTTTCAAAAAGGGGATGACCTTGAACTGAACATTAGAATGGGGGGGGGGGTTATTAGGTTTGGAGTGGGGATAGGGTAGAGAAAACATTCTTGGCGGAGGGATTGGCCTCGGAAAAAGTAACACAGGGGTAGAACAGATCGGGGCATGCTGGAAGTGTCTGCAGGGAATCTAGAAGGCAGAAGCAGGGTGCTGGCAAGAGAGTTGGAGAGTGAGATGTGATGAACAATGGGGTAGAGTGACGATAGCTAATGGTTGACATGTAGAGGTAGGAGGGAGCCATTGATAGATGTAATCAAGGAAGTAGTCCAATGTAATGTTGTGATTTATAATTAAGAAATATAATTCTGGTCTTCGTCCTTGAAATTTCCTTAAGTGGTAAGAGGCAATGAAGGTGTCTTTTGTTATGTTAATTAATGAGGTGGCTTTTGGGCTTCACAGTAAGGACGGGGGCTCCTTGTCAGGGGAGCCAACCGTGTGATTGGTGGGTTGGAACTTTCAGTTCCATCCTTCAACCTCTAGGGAGGGAAAGGGGCCGGAGCTTGAATCAGTCACCAATGGCTAATGATATAATCAGTGATGCCTATCTAATGAAGTCTCCGTGAAAACCCAAAGGGGGAGAGTCAGAGACTTCTGGGTTGGTGAACACGTGGAGGTGCTGGGAGAGTGGCACACCCAGAGAGGATATGGCAGCTCCCTGCCCTTTCCCCAGTCTTGCCTGTGCCTCTCATCCATCTGGCTGGTTCTGAGTTGTACCTTTTTATAATAAACCCGTGATCTAGTGAGTAAATGGATTTCCTGAGTTCTGGAAGCCATTCTAGCAAATTAATTGAATCCTAGAAGAGGGTCGCGGGGGTGTCTGATCTATAGCTAGTCAGTCAGATGTACAGAAAGCCACCTGAGCGTGGGATTAGCATCCTGAATTAGAGCGGGTCGTTGGCATATCCAGTCTGTAGCTGGTCACTTAGAAGCATAGGTAACAACCCAGACTTGTGACTGGCATCTGAAATGTCTGAGGAGGGGCCATCTTTAGGACTGAACCCAAACCTGTTGGGGGATGGTATCAGAATTGAGTTCAAGTGTAGGATACCCAGCTAGTGTCTAGAGAATTGTCTGTTGTTGGTGTGGGAACTCCCACACTGAAATTGGTCCCAGAAAACCTAAAGACTCACTAGTAACGATAGCCGCCTTTTACCAAACATTTGCTGTATTTGTGCCAGACTCTGTGTTAATGGTTAATGTACCGAAGGTGCAATTTGACTGACGTCGGAACTGAGGTTAAGAGTTGACATGACTTGTCCGCATGGATGGTGAGCCCCGTGGCTGGAACCAAAGCCAGGCCCGGGCGGCTTTGCCTATAGTCTCTGCTCGTCATCTCCTCACTATCCAGAATGGCATTTTAGGAATACCTGGTCAGTTCTGGGAAGGAGCTGGGAAAGTGGGAGAGGCTGAGCAAGTAACAAATTAGGGTTATTCCTGAGGGCAAGAAAATTCCTTGGAATTTCTAAAAAACCAGGTCACCGGTGATGGAATGCTAGGTATAATTTTCAGCCTTTTCAGGGAGGAATTTGGGGGCAAGAAAGCGAGTCTATGTGGGTAACTTCCTTGGTGCCCTGAGGGGAGGAGATGAGACTTTGGGGGGAAAATTGGGCGTCTCTGGCTTCCGTTAATTAACATCCTTCACGTGGACTCCAGTGGGTTCTTAGGAGTTCCCTAACATTTCTGGATAATGTCATGGAGGCGTCCTTCCTTGACAATCCACCAGAGATGGAACCCCGAACTGAAAAGGCCATAAAACAATGCACAAACTGTTTTGTGGGTGCTTCTGTAATTTCATTTTTTATAGCATTTTTTACAAATCCTTGAAGGACAGCCATAGAGTCAAGAACTCTGTGGTCTGAAATGTGTCTGGGATTTTCGGCCTCATTCTCAGTTTGTGAATGCCAATTCCAGCTGCATTCCACCTCTCTCTACTGTGGCAATATCTGCCCATTGGGTTTTTCTTTCATATACAAGCCTTTCTATGTCATTCTCCCTTACCCGGGTCTTGTAGATCGATGGTTCTCAAATGCTGATCTGAGATTTGATGTCTAAGTGTGAAGGGTGATCTTTTATTTTAAGGTTATGTCCTCTCCATTTTCAGTTGCTGGCTAAAATGTACTTTCTCTTGCAAAATGCGGGTAATGGTAATTGCAGTTTCTGTATTGTTAAATGCCCTTTCCTAGAATAAGAACGCCTCATGTTGGTGGAAAAAGTTGGTTTTAAAAATTTGATTTGGCGGTGGAGTCTGAAAGGCTGATGTTGACACAATATGCCACATAGAATAAATCTCTTTCTCACTCCGCATTTGCCTTCAAAACACAATTATCCTATCTTTGTGTGCTTCATCATCTCCTGTAATACCTTGGTAATCTCTTGCCCATAGTAGGTCATCATTACATGTGTAATGAGTAAGTGAATCTACAGGTAATCAGAGATGAATTGAGTACCTTTTCTGTGTTCAGGGTTGCTTGATGGAATGAAGTATGCACAATGCTATAAATAAATTCAATTTGATGACAAAGCTTACAGTCAAGCCTCCAGCGTTGAGTAAGCTTGGAGGTTAAGTGCTAAAGTTCGGGGACCAGAACTTTTTAGCTTCTCCTCCAACTAGCTGTGTAACCTCAGGCATTTTCCCTAACAATGTCTTTCCTCACTTATTCTCTCTATAAGTGGGTATATTATAAGCCTCATAGGTTTGTAAAGATTACATGAGTGTTTATCGAGGTCAAGTTTTTAGAGCAGCGCCTGATATGTAGGAAGGGGCCAGTAGCTGTTAACTCTCATCATTAAGGCTTACACATCAGAAATGAGGGTGTAGGGAGCCCGGGTTGACTTGGGTCAGAAGACCAGGGAGCAGGTTCCTGCTCTGCCGCTTATTGGTTGGGTAAACGTAAAAGAATCACGTAACCTCCCTGTATAAGACCAAATTCAGAACTGAGTGACAGTCCCTAAGTCTTGAGAGAAAACGAATAAAAGCTAATGTACCTAAAATGCAGAAGCTGAAGAAGCCCCCATGAGGCTGAGTGGGGTATTGCTACAAGGAAGACTGCGGTAGGTGGCGGAAAAGGTAGCCCAGGGAAAAGATTTGAAGCTGCCTAGTTTCGTCTTTCTGGAAATTCTTTGAATAATTAGTAAGACTGTTCTTTTCTCTTAGGGTGGGAGGTATTGAAACTCTTGCAACTGATGGAACATTGTTATTCCTAGAGACACCCGGAGACAGAATTTCCATTCTCCCCAGGAACTCACTACCATGATGAATCTCCTTATCATAAGGGCGTTGATGAAAGAGTAGAGCTGAAGTCGAAGACGGAATGAAGGGAAATCAAGTTAGAAGGATGTTGTTCAGGGTCTGGGATTGCTATCAAGTGTACTTAAGGTGGACTCAATCTGGAAGGGGGTTCTGCATCACATGAGCTGAATCAGATGTTGTGTGCCTGCACGCACTGTGTGAATACTCGATGAAACAGAGGTCGTGGGTTCTTCCGGCTCTCCGGGTTTTGCTTGTGGTCAGAGATTAGGCTGCCATCTGGATAATACTTGCATCCAGAATGTTGCGTGGGTTCCTGATGATTTTCAGAAGTTGGTCAACAATGCCTTTTGTTTATTTTCACGCAGAGAAGAAATACATGCTGGAACGTTAAGGTTATGGGACAAGGCTGGGCACGTGGGGTGGAGACCAAAGCCTGAGGCTCTGCCACTTGTGCTTGGGGGAGTTGGTAAGCCACAGCAGGGGTGAGTTAAAAAAAATCAGGTGTGGGGACCCCCCGGGTGGCTCAGTCAGTTGAATAGCCAACTCTCGATTTTGGCTCAGGTCATGATCTCACGTGGGATCGAGCCCCACATCAGGCTCTGCAGTGACAGTGCCTAGCCTGCTTGGCATTCTCTCTCTCCCTGTCTCTCTGCCCTTCCCCTGCACATGCACATGTGCGCATTCTCTCTCTCTTTCTCTCTCTCTTTCAAAATAAACAGTTTTCAAAAATCAGGTGTGAACAGAGGACGCTGACTGAGTGTCCCTCTTAGCGAAACAAAGGTATCTGCACAATTGGATGGTGGTTGTGGCCAGAAACTGGGAGGGGGTGTGGTCTCAAAAACTCAGCACTGGGTCTCAGGCAAGCCTTGTAACTAGAGAATTTGGAGGGAAATCCACTCATCCATTGGTATCTTCATCTGTTCCCTCAGTGAGCAGGCGTGGGAAGGCACTTCCTTGTGCTAGAGGCTGTGGTTACAGTGACAAAGTAGATGTGTCCATTCTCTGGAGGAGTTTGATTGGTTGAGAAGCATCGTATGCACCTACTGCGTGCTGAGTGCTGGTGATATAAGAGTGAACAGACAATAGGATTTACTTTTAATTCAGGATGAAAATTATTATTAAGCAAATAGAGTATGAGAATGCTAGAATATATATATATATATATGTGTGTGTGTGTGTGTGTGTGTGTGTGTGTGTATACGTATATATTCCAAATAATAATGATATTGTGTATTTATTAAGCATTTACTATGTGCAAGGCACAGTAAACTTTATATATACCGTCTCAAGTAATTCTCCCTGCCACGCTCTGACATAGAGAATATGGTTATTTTCCAAATTGTACTAATAAGAAAGTGGATTCGGTGATGTTTAATAAGTGATGCAAGGAAACAAGAGAATAGCAGGTAGTTAGTGGGAAACAGACTGAGGTCTTCTGATTCCGGTACCCTCCCTTTTGGCTTCTCTCCATCGATGTCATCTTCCCAGCATGCTATGGGTGCACTGAAGGAAAGAACCACGAATACCGTTGGAACGTGAGACGGGGTGGGGACAGGACAGTTTTAGCTGGGGATCGCAGGTCTTGTAAGAGTTCATCAGGAGGTCACCTCCTGGAAGATCATTTCTAGCTGTGGGAACAGCATGTGCAAACACGTGGAGGTCTGACCCATCACAGACTGTTGAGGATGAATGATCAGCTCTGTGTAGACGGGCTGAAGGCAGTCAGGGAGTTCAGGCACGAGAGAGGGATGTTCCAGGCCCTCTGCACGACTCAGCCTTGGGCAGGTTAACAGCATCTCAGATTTCAGTACCTTCCAGGATCACTTACTTCTCAGGGACTGAGTAAAAGAGCAAGAATTCACTGACCTGATTAGGAACCTCCCTGCCGAGACAGAGGGAAAGAGCCACGAGGAAACACGTATTAGATGCAAAAAGATGGGCTTTCAGGTTTAAGGGGCAGGGGTAGCTTTCAAACAGGGTGCTGTGCAGGGGGAGGAAATGTTTTGAAAAAGCCAGGTCCGTAAAGTTCAATGTAAATGCAGCCGGTGTGGTAAATGCGAGCAGAGAGAAATCCTGCATGGTGCCGGGCGAGGAATGGAGCGGTTGTTAAGTTCAGGGTTTATGACTTGAAGAACGTGACCCATATAGCCAGCTTTCTCTTACTGATGTGTTTTTAATCGGATGTGCTTCTAAAATTCACCCTTCACTGACTCCATATCTCATTCCCCAGGGGCAGCATAGAGCAATCTGTTTGCATCTGCACTTTCTACAGCTGTGGGTCCTTCTCCTGTCACACCTGGTGGATCACATCTTGGACCCAGCACAACAGCCAAAGTAACCATTGTGACGAATGACCTGGGGGAAGCCCGGCTTGACGCTGTGCCCTGATAATAAGAGGGACCGTTCAGTGCACACTTCCTGTGTTCCGGGCACTCTGCTAACTGCCTGATGTGCTCGGATGGGTTTAATCCAGGCAACAGCCTGACGTGTTCTATGAACGTTTACTTTATAGATACGTAAACTGAGGCAAAGAGAAATGAAACAACTTGCCGCGGTCCCATAGTTAATGGAAAACCTAGGATTTGAACTGAGGAAGTCTCAGTTCCAGAAACTTGTGCTTGATCTTTCCAGGATGCTGCTTGCTTGATGCTGTGCATAGATTTTCCAGCACAAGCCTGAGGGCGGTTTGGAGCTGTGGCATAGTTGTAGCTACGTCTTAGGGATAGGAAGGAAAGCAATATCTGGCCATGACAAATACACTTGAGTGAATTTTGCTCGCAAATCACGTGTACCATGGGTCACGGGGGAGTTTTATTGGTTTCAAGTCTAAAGGTCTCTTGGGTGTTGAACATACTAACTCCGGGTCTAGCTCCAGGCCATGATGCAAATTGTAGTAGGGCTCCCCTTTTGTGGGGTTCTCTCCCAAATTTAGGCAAGTGTGATAACATTCGCCAGGTAATTGTGGTAGTCGGCAGATTTGGGGTTCAGAGTGAGACTGATCTAGGGCGCCTGGGGGGCTCAGTTGGTTAAGTGTCCGACTCTTGATTGCAGCTCAGGTCATGATCTCACGGTTCATGGGATCGAGCCCCGCATCTGACTCCACTCTGTGCGGCACCTGCTTGGGATTCTCTTTCTCCCTCCCTCTCTGCCCCTCCTCCATTCATGAGCGTGTGCTCTCCCACTGTCTTTCAAAATAAATAAACTTAAAAACAAAAACAAAAACAAACACAAAAAAGGGAGACTGATCTGGCTCCAGAGTCCTCGTTCTTACGTGAGACATTGCGCAGGCTATTTCCCTTCTCTTTGTCTGTGTTTCTTTGTCCCTAAAACAAAGGAATTGGATTCGATCAATATTTTTGAAATGTCAGTCTTTCAGGTACCTTCTTAACAATTTTTGTTCTCTTTGCCTTCCATCTTCACCATTTCATATTTTTCCTTGAACGTATGGGCTTCTTACATAAATGCGTACATTTATAAAGGAAATTCCACATCGCTGCCACAAAATTCCTTTTCGTACAGTGTTATTTGCACTAAATAGATGGTTAATTGTACCGATAATACAATGAAAACAAAACCAGTGCGATGACGTTCTGATTTACAGTCTGGCTTCTATATTCAAGCCATATTCTTTCCTGCCGCGTCTCCCATCTTTAGGCCCACGTTGTGTCAAAAGGAATATTGTAAAATCTTAGAGAGAAGATAAAACATAGGAGAAGCAAAATGAGTATTTCACCTTAACTTAATCATGATGGGGAGAGAGCTCAAGAGGGAATTTTCTCTTTTTCACTCTATGAATTAAAGTGACTTTATGGAAGACCAGGTCTCCACTTACATCCAAGTCTCTTCCGGCCAGTGTAGACAGCCCTGGTTTTGTGAAGTGCTTGAACCGGGCATCTGTAGCATCTTCCTAGGTCTTGCATTCTCTGTTTCTAAGAATCTTTTAGGGGTTCGCACATACTTAAAGGCAGTTTGAGAGAAGCAGACTTGATTGGGTGACAGAGTGGAAGGTAGGCATCCAGGCTGAGGGAGGTGAGAAGGAAGCAGAAAAGGAGGCCCTGCTATGCAATACCTACCTGAAGCATTTAGAAGGGAGGTAGGGACTGGAGTCTATAAAACCCCTCGTGCTGGAAATCTGCTTCCCACCCTTTTATCATTTCGCCTCGATGCCTGTTGTCTTCCTACCCTCTGATGGTCTCTCCAGTTGTCCTCACTCCCTTGTCTCTCCCTTTTTGGCGAGAACTGAAAGGAAAAGGCAGATTGCAACATAGAAGCTCTAAGGAGGCTTTGCCTGTTGACAATTCTGTTGGAGGAATTAACAACAGTCATAGGAGTTTACCCTGTTCCCATCCATCGTTGATGGGGCATTTGGTACATGTAAGTTCACTTCCCCCAACAACTCAATGAAGGAAGCAAGGGTTAGTGTATCATTTGACAGGTCCGAAACTGCCACACGGAGAGTACTGATAACTCCAGGAAGTCTCGCCCTTTGGGGGCCTATGGAGTCCGACCGTCTCAATCCTTTGTGGTGTGCTGAATGAAGCACTGCCTGGCTTGGGGAAAAGGGGTTCTTGGATTGGGGGCAGTTCTCGGCTGTCCTGACACCCCGGGGGCAGGGGACACTGTCACACCTCTCAGCTCAGCCTTTCTTTGTTCACCGGTAAATGGTCGATGCTAATGAGACCCTACTCAGGGACTTGAGCCCCTTGGGGGCCAATTAACTTCACTTTTCTTCAGCTGCCAGGAACCTCAGAACTAAATCCAGATCAATTAGCTCTTCCCAGGTGCCTGGTAGCATCTCTTCCTGCACTCATTTTTAACTATTCTTTGTTCCATTTTTATTTTTAATTGTCCTGATTTATATCTTATTTAACTTTGTAATATCACGTTAGCTGTGTCTGGGAGTAGGTGGGGGTATGAATTCTAAATAAGTAAATGGAATCACTTCAGTGTCATTTCTGGAGAGGTAGGACAGCTCATGGGTCTTCTTCTGGATGGAAAAAGTGAAGTTGTTCCTGAAAGGGTGGCTTGGGGAAGGGAAGCGGTTCTGGAGGACAAGGACGCTTGAGGAGGGGCCAAATCTGGCCCACCACTTCTTTTGCCAGTAAAGTTTTATTGGAACACAGCCACGCCCATTTCTTACTGTCTATGATTGCTTTCATGCTACAGTAACGGCTGAGTTGAGTAATTGAAACATGGACAGTATGGCCCATAAAACCTAGTATTTACTCTCTGGCCCTTTGAAGAAAAGTCTTCTATTCCTGGTCTAGAGGAAACAAGATTAGTTCACGCTGCCATCCAGGTAGAAAGAGAAGCTGAAGTTTTCTTTTATCTTTTCTTTTCTTTTCTTTTCTTTTCTTTTCTTTTCTCTTCTCTTCTCTTCTCTTCTCTTCTCTTCTCTTCTTTTCTTTTCCCTTTCCTTTCCTTTCCTTTTCAATATTTATCTATTTTTGGGAGAGTGCAAGTGGGGGAGGGGCATAGAGGGGGGACAGAGGATCCGAAGCAGCCTCTGTGCTGACAGACTGACAGCAGTGAGCCTGATGCAGGACTTGAACTCACGAACCGCGGAATTATGACCTGAGCCGAAGTAGGATACTCAAGCGACTGAGTAACTCAGGTGCCACAACGCTGAAGTTTTCTTTGTGTTCCTCCTGCTTAATTTAGTGTCTCACTTTTCCTTTCCTCCCTGATTTCTTCTTCCTTTCCTTTCCTTCTGGCCTCACTCCCCTCCCTTCCTTCCTCTCTCTCCTCCTGTTTTGAACTTAAAGATTCCTTCTAGTCCAGTCTTTCCCATTTATGAAGTGGGCACCAAACTCCAAAAACTGGAAATGACAGCAAGATAAGAGACTCATGGCCAGAGAGTGGCCATGAAGGGACAGCCACTTCCCAGTTGGTGCTTTTCTCCCTGCATCTTTCCCCTTGTGCACAGATCGTGGTTAGGAGCTGAGAGGGGACGAGGTATAAAAATATAGGAAAAAATATAGCACAGAGCCTGGCACATAAGAAATGACCAGTGAAGCTTAGCTGAATTCAAAATCATTGAGTCTAATTGCAGAGGCAAAAACATATACCCACCATCTGAATGCCGGGAACTAATCAGAGCCCTACGGATTGGGATTGGTGTTTCCAAGGCAGGGGCAGCCTTGGCCCAGACAGCCACACTAGCACTTTGATACCCTTCTCTACGTCAAGGTCACTTCTGAGCCCACTTTAAACCTGCCACCTCAAGCCAATATCCTTATTTCAAAAGGGGTGGAAATTGAGTCTCAGAAAAGTCACCTTGCCCAAGGCCACACAGTAAAGTGGGGGGACAGTTAGGATTAGAATCCAGGTGTCTTAGGTCCCCAAACACATACCACCGCAGGATTCTATTAAGTAACTATGGAATGATGGCCTTTGTTTTAAAGGACAAAGAATTGTTATATCCCCTCCACGCTACAGGATTTGAGAAGGGGGTGGTGACGCCTTTAGGAAAGGCTTTCGGAGGAGGCAAGTCTGAGGTGGAGGGAAAAAGCAGAGAAAACATTCTGCACCTGTAAAGACAGCAGTATATTTCCCCAAGTGTTAGGAAATTGGACTTATGGTAGTTACAGGATCTATACTAGTGTACAGAATGAAAAAGCAAGGTTAGGGAACCTACTAGTTAAGGGAGAGGCTTGGATGCTTAATTAAGATGTTTGGACTTGATCCCTGTAAGTCCAGGGTCATGAACAGATGCACCTGTTGCCACATGGCTACGTTGCATTTAACCCTCACAGGTCAGGGGTGGGGGAGAGATCATTTGTCGATGCTTAGAAATGAAGAGATGTCATATAGAAATTTGGATTTCCTTCTGGCTTTTCCTGAGAAGCCAGGTGGGTTGGCAGCCTGGAGATGCCATTCCTATGTGGAAATGGTCTGCTGACCTAGACTGGGTCACCTGCCTACCCTTGGTCATCGTAACCTTTTCTGAAACTCTGTGCCTGGCCGCTCCATTTCCGTGTGTTTATGGCCCAGATTTTTGAATTTACGTTCTCTGAAGAAGTGGTGATTCACTAAAAATTCGTTAAAACTGACATGATGAAGGGGGCGCCTGGGTGGTTCAGCCAGTTAAGTGTCCGACTTCATCTCAGGTCATGATCTCACGGTTCGTGAGTTCGGGTCCCGTGTCAGGCTCTGTGCTGACAGCTCAGAGCCTGGAGCCTGCTTCGGATTCCGTGTCTCCCTCTCTCTCTGCCCATCCCCTGCTTGTCCTCTGTCTCTCTCAAAAATAAATAAATGTTAAAAAAATTATTTTTTAACTGACATCATGAGATCAACGTTAGAGGCTGTTTATTTGCTCCTCAAACGTTTACTGAGGATCTATTTCCTGCAAGATTTTAGAAGGGAAGGAATTAGGAGGCTGGTCCAGTGGTTGAGATGAAAGGGTGAAAATTTGCTTAGAAACAGAACCATTGTGATGGGGAAGAGATTGGACCCTTTCCCCTCTGTCCCCACAGCCCTTCTTTTCATAGAAAAAGCTGCCCCAACTTATTTCCTAGGAATCAGGCACTTGTCCCTTTAGACTCTTTCGCCTGGTTCTTTTATTATATCCATCTGAGAAGAGGGATCCGTCTTCTTCCATTCCCACATTCTCTCTCCCTTCCCTCTCTGCCTTTCTCCCTCATCTGGTCAGGTGAACACATCCCATCTGGTCCCGATCCTGTGCAATGCACCCTCTGCATACAGAGTAGATGGGTCTGAACCTCTGAGGGTGGCTGAGAGGAGAGCGGGCCAGCAAGAGCCAGGCCAGCAGCGTCAACCTCAGCGAGCTGCCTTTTTGAATCAATACAACAGCTTTGTTTCCACCCCTGCATTTGACTGCGGCCTTCCTGCTCCCTCTGCTCCCCCGCACTGCGCACGCTCCTGCACTGGCTCCCACCCTCTTCATCACCTCCAGCGTGTTCCCCAAAGGCCCCTCCACCCCCCACACGCATCACAGTAAGATCGCTGTCACAGTAATGAGAAGCTGAGTTGGGGAACTTGGCTTCCCTGGAAATGGTCCTTACGGCAAAACAAAACAAAACAAAACAAAACAAAACAAAGTAACAACCCACCCCCCCCCAAAAAAAATCAATGCTTCTAGGAACAGGAGAAGATGCTCAGAGTTGTAAAAATAGTATGCAGAAGGAGATGTGAAGATGTGCTCTTGGTTTGGTTTCTGCCATTAACTAGCTGTGGGACCTTTGTCATGAAAGGAAGCCTCTGGACTTGATTCTCTTTAAGGCTTATTCAACCTAAAATAGTTCAGAGTATTAGCAGGACGTTTCCTATGGGTTTTCTTTTCAACTCCCACAAGGCTTGTGATGCCTCTAAGACGTACTGATGTGTAAATCAGAAGACTTTTACCCATGTGTTTTCCCCTTAATGAGAACTACCCCCTCGGAGGGCTGGCGTGGCTCAGGTGAGACCAACGGAACTTCCTGACCCTGCGAAATCGTATGGTTCTTAAGGAAAGCCTTTTCCCTGCCTTATACATCAAGTTTAAGGTGAACGTCAAACCGCGTAACGTTCAGATTCCGTACTTCCTGGAGATAGAAGGTTAGATCACATGGCACCTTTGGGTCACTCCCCGCGTAAGGAGAGTTGATAATCTCATAGAAAGCCCCTTGTAGGTTTAGGGATGTCAGTTACTTAATGCCCTGTGGTACCAGGTGTCCAATAAGTACCCGTTGAATGGGCGACGGTCACTGGTACTTGATCACAATATATCACAGAATGGCTGACTCAGAAAGGCCCTGGAGATCATTTAAAACCTCCAACTGTTTTCTACACGGACAAACTGAGGTGCGTGGACAGGATGAGCCTTGACCCAGATCACAAGGTGACTTAGAGACTGAGCTGGGCCTGGAGCCTGGGCCTCCTGACTCCCACACCCGTGCTTTGTTGTCCGCCCAACTCCCATCGCATTCAATGTTGTGACTTGGCTCGAACAGGGTAACTGCTTCCGGAAGCTCTTCTGGGTTTTGTGTAAATTATCTGAGCCTTTTGGGACCCCAGCTGGGCCTCCTCTCCTCCTCTTGGGCTGGCTCTTTCTGTTGGTCTCTGTCAGAAGAACATGATAATTTCTCCCCTCTCTCCAGCAGTGCATGGCACCACATCACTCACTCTAACAGACCCTGCTGAGTACCCACAGTTTATCTGGAAGCCATTTTCTGTTTGGAAGTCAGTGGCGGTCAGCCAACATTTCAGTAATATTTGCTTTCCTAAGGCTTAGACAAATCAAATCCATTCACTTTCTTAGACTCGATCCCTCTTGTCTGGCATAATTTCCCCTCCTCTAAAGCAAGCCAAAATGGAACTTGGTGTGCTCTCTCCTTCTCTTTCTCTCTTCCTCCTTCCCTCCCTCTCTTTGTCTCTCTCTCTCTTTTTCTCTCACTCCCTCCCTCCATGCCTTCCTCCCCTCTCCTTTCCCTCCCTCCCTGGTTCTTAGTCTTCTGTCTGTCTCGGTTTCTTCCTCTTCTTCTCCTTCTTCTCCTCTTCCTCCTGCCTCCCCTTCCTTTCTCTCTCTCTCTCTCTCTCTCTGTTCTTCTTCTTTCTTCCACAAGTATAGAATCCCAGCCCAAGACCACATTAAATTGGAAAGAAATCAAGGAAGACACCTAAGCTAAACTTCCTGCTTGTATAGGTGCAGACACCTGGCGTATCAGTTACCTTGTCTTGCCTCTGCAGTGGTTTTAGGGATGGGGCTAGAATGCGGTCAAACCTCAGGGCATCTTCCGATGTATCCTTCATAAATAACCCTGCTCCAGGCTGTAGCTTTGCTGCTTGCCCTGGGGCCGGGGTCAGATGTAGGATGGAACATGAGGCTGTGTTGGCATAATCTTAGGCTCCCTACCTCCACTCTCTGGGAGTCCATTTCCTTGCCCATGAAGAGAGGCCTCAGTTTCCCCACCCTGCAGATGGTGTAGTGTTGTGGGGATCTGACGAGGCAGCGTGGCCCCTCAGTTCTAGAGCACTTGGTATTATTAGCCCTCTTCCTTGAATAGGAACTTTCAGTATTTCAAAGCTGTGTTTATTCTATAGTGGATATTTGGGGCATCCTGGCAAGAAAGCAGGTAAGATATTTTGGGGCAAAATTTCTCCTTTCGGAACTCTGCCCTTCATCTGCTGCCTCCCTGTGCGGGCCCAGTCCCAGCAGGGAAGCTGCCACCTTCTCTGACTGCATTTAAAGCCGCCTCTGTCCGGGAGTGCATCAGCTAGAAATAGACCAGGCGTTTCCTTTAGAGTTTCACAAAAATGGATCCTTTGGGTCAAAGACTCCTTAATCTGCAAAACACAAGCTGTTTGCCTGACTTGAGGCCTCAGCAGACTTCCTAGGTTTTGAAGGAGCTTTGGTATGGAAAAATGGTTTGTGTTTTGAAGATTAAGGGTCCTTTCATCCAAAAGATGCAATTTTTTATTTCTTTCCTCAAGCTCCCAGTGAAACACCTTGTTCCTTTCTGGCTTAAAACCTGCGCGCCTCCTTTCTTATGCATAGATGGATTAGGTTACACTGCACATCCACAGCCCATGAGAAGGAGGGAAGCTGGGTGAGTGCCTCCTGGCCCTCTTTTAGGACTAGCCTTCCCTCCTACTCCCCACGTGGCCTGATCATCCATACAAATGCAGTAAAGTCCCTTAGGAGTGTTTTAAGACCACAGATTCTGGGCTTTCACTCTCAGAATTTTTATATATATATATTTTTAATGTTTATTTATTTTTGAGAGAGAGACAGGGCAAGAGCATGGGAGGGGCAGAGAGAGGGGGAGACACAGAATCAGAAGCAGGCTGCAGGCTTCATGCTGTCAGCACAGGGCCCAACACAAGGCTCGAACCCACAAACTGCGAGATTTGACCTGAGCTGAAGTCGGGCACTCAACCGACTGAGCCACTCAGGCGCCCCAAGCAGAGACTGCTCAGGACTTAGAAGTCCCCCGCCAGCTTAAAGGCTCCTGGTGTGGGGGCCACGTTCCTCAGCCCGGTGGCTGACAGGGCAGTTGTGGAGGTGAAGAGCCTGGACATGCCCAGAATTACATTAATCAAGCGTGACTCTTACTATCCATGATGCCACTTGGAGCCAGTGACTAAACTTCACTGACCTCAGTATCTTTATGTACTCATTGGGAATGGTAACATTATGACCTAGCATATCTGTTAGCTTACCACCCCTCCCCACCCCCTGCAGCACACACACCCTGCCAACCCAGTGGCTTTCAACAAATGACACTATTACAGCTCAATCGTCTGTAGGCCAGCTGATCTCAGCCCCTCTCACTAATCTAGACTGGGCTTGTCTTGCTCTTGCGGTTTAGCTGAGACTCTACTCGCAGCCTGCCCCACGGAGGCGTGCTGGCTGGTCAGTCTGTTCCACACATTCTTTGTCAGTTTTCTGAAACACCGTCACATCCTTCTTGTGATGATAGGAGCACAAGGGGTTAAACAGAAATCCACACAGTCCCTCGAGGCGCAGGCTCAGAACTGGCACGGCCATCACTTCTGTCTCATGCTAACGACCAAAGGGAACTACAAGGATGAGCTGAATTTAAGGGAATGGGGAACAGACCCCGCAGCTTTAGGAGAACAGCTAGAAAAGTCTATGAGAAAGAACCTGGTTATGGAGAGGGGTGACGATTTGGGGCCAGCCATCGAGCACATCTATCCCATTGGTGGTCGTGGTAGACGTCAACTGAAACAACGTTTGTATAGTTCTTGACACAGCTCCTCTTGTACACTAAATGTTCATAAGTTATTTTCATCACGATCATTAGGGTAGCCAGGACTCAAGAATGGTGGCTGGAAGGATTAAATTGAGAGTTTCCAAACCCAGCAACATAGCTAGGATCCGCTCAGAGAGGTGGTGAAGCTTTCTTGAAATCACACGGAAGGAGCTAGTTGAGCCCTTCCACATCAATGTGATGATTTTAATTCGAGATTTGATGGACAGTAGGAAGAACTCTGGTTATGGCTCAGGGTGCTACTTGACTTTTCGACAATAGTGAGGCATTTCCTGGAGTTAATCAATGGTCTCAAATAACCCTGCCCATCTCCTTGTCCTGCCAGGACAGTGGACCTTACATGTATGTCGTATTAACCTCAAACACCTATTAAACATGTACACGTGTGCTGAGAAATGGCTGTTCTCTGGTAGGGCCTTTTGTATTGCTAGCAATAAAAAAAACCAAACTTATACTGGATTCAGGTTTAAAAAAAGAAAGCAAAACAAAATACCCCACTAGCTGTGAGACCATGGGTAAATTACTGAACCTTTCTGGCCTCTGTTTCCTTTCCCGTTACACGGGACTGATAATCAGACCTTCTTCAGAGGCATATTTTGAGGACTAAGTGAATTACGTAGGGCTTGTTAAGATATTTCACTGGTGTTTTCTTGCTGAAGGTTAATTTTCTCATCTCTGGAATGAGAGGTTAAATCTCTGCCCTCTATCTGTGAAAAGTGGCTCTGAGATCAAGCGAGAGCCCGATCCCTTTACAGCACAAAGTTATGCAGGAATTCAAGGATGGATGATTAGTGCCTTAAGAGGAATCAGGGAGAACGTGTACAGTCTCCAAACTGACCACGTTTTTTATATCAGTGATTGCCCACCCAGCACTTACTTAAACTCTCAGATGTGTGTCCCCCTGATGTCTTCCTTGGGTATCATGATTGTCATGGGCAAGCAGCAGGTGTAACTGTAACAGTCCTTTTGGTCCATCATTTAAAAAGCACCACAGGATGCAGTATTACTGGGCAATCAAAAAGAATGAAATCTTGCCATTCGCAACTGTGTGGATGGAACCGGAGGGTATTAGGCTAAGCGAAATTAGTCAGAGAAAGACAAATATCCTATGACTTCAGTCATATGAGGACTTTAAGAGACAAAACAGGTGAACATAAGGGAAGGGAAGCAAAAATCATATAAAAAACAGGGAGGAGGAGAAAACATAAGAGACTCTTAAATATAGAGAGCAAACAGAGGGTTACCGGAGGGCTTGTGGGAGGGGGGATGGGTTAAAGGGGGAAGGGGCCTTAAAGAATCTACTCCTGAAATCGTTGTTGCCCTATATGCTAACTCACTTGGATGTAAATTTTAAAAATAAATTAAATTAAAAATAATAAATAAATAAATAAAATGTTAAGGCTGCATCTACAAAAAAGAAAGAAAGATGGAAAGAAAGAAAGAAGAAAGAAAGAAAGAAAGAAGAAAGAAAGAAAGAAAGAAAGAAAGAAAGAAAGAAAGAAAGAAAGGAAGGAAACACTGTAGGAAGGAATGACGCCATTGCATGAGAAATAACAGAGCCAAAAGAGCTTCTATCCAAATGGATCCAGCAGGAAACTTTCAGCTGTTTTCATTAGTGACCTGATGGAAACATCAAGCCAAGGGTCAGAGCTTTTGATGAGTAAATGTTGAAATTTAGGTGCAGATGGAAACTTAAGTGTTTTATTTATTTGCTCCACTGAATATTAAGAATGGATGAGCCACAGGGAAGAATTCAGAGCCATTAACTCAGCAGAACACTGTTTATTTATTGAACAATTATATTTTGAGCATCTGTGTAGTACCAGTTCCCATCTTTGGCATTACTTTCTAGCGCCAGAATCTTCCATGTGCCTCCGTAGGGCCAGCAGCCTTTTCTCACTCATCTCGGTGTCCCACGCAGTATCTGGATGAGTGATTTGCACCCAGTAGGTGGGTTTGCATGATTCCACACCTTTTGCTCACACTGGTCCTACTACCTGAAATGCCTTCTATCCAGTCCCTTTGTCCCCCTTCAGCTGGACAATCACTACTTGAACTATGAGAGCCCCAGTAAAATCTCAGCTCCCCTGAGAAGTCATCTTCAACGGGCTGTGCGTGAGTTACTTTTTATTTGTTCCAGCAACACATCGTTCGGGACTCTGATCAAACTCAATCCGTTGTTTTGCGATTTGGAGTGTACCTATTTACCTCTCTCACCAGCTTCATGGCTCCCTAAAGCCACGGAAACTTTCTTACTTCTTTTTTGATGCCCTAGTGGCTGGAACCAAGTCTGCTACTCTATCCCCATAGCAGAACCCCATGCCGTTCTTTCAATCAGTACTAATTTCTTTTCTTTCTCCTATTTTTCTTTTTTCCCTTAATTCTATATCTGGCGTCTGAGTTTATAAATATCCTCATCCTATGAAAAAAAAAAAAACAGAATCCTACATTGACTGTTCACATCCCTCTCTGGTGGAGAGAAAAGGAGCCTTGACTCCTGATTTTTTGATCTTTCCTTCTTTGCCAAGTACTCTCCACTCTCTGCCTCTATGTGTTCATGTCGCATTCACGCCTTAATCTCTTTGAATGAATATTCAGCTCCCATTGAAGCATTGAAAACCATCACCACCTCTATATTCTTAATTCCAATAGGGGTCTTGAGCCCTTATCTTGTTCAACTGCTCATCCTGTAGCTTTTTGAAACTTGAGACCCTTCTCTTAAATATTTCTGCTCCTTTGGTTTTGTGGACATTATTCTCTGATAATTCTTGTTCTTCCCCTCCTCCTATAATCTACTTTATGGGATTCTTTTCTTCTTCCTCGTTCCTAAATAGGAGCATTGCTCTGTGTGTGTTTCCCACCACTCTTGTCTCACACGTATTCACTGAGAATTCTCATCCACTTCCAGAGCTCTAACCATCACTATTCATACTGACCTACAAATTTCTACTCTTAGCCCTGGCCTCTCTGATGATTTGGAGTCGAGGATTCTATAGCCTACTGGAAATTCTGACTCGAATGTTCAAAAGACACCTCAAACTCAACAGATTCAACAGGGAATTTGCCCCCATCCATCGACATTTCTTTTTCATTATTCTTTATCATCATGCATGATATCATCATCAGTCTAATCATCCAACCAGACTTAGGAGACATCGTAGACATCTTTCTTTCTCCGCCCCACCTGCCCAGTCATCAAATCTTGCTAATTTTGTCCTCCCATTTTTTAAAAACTGTCAAATAGAAGGAATCTTTTTCAGACCATCGCTAGCCTAGGCTACTGTGTTGGCCTCCTCAATTTTGTCCGTGTCTCTTCCTAAATCTATTCACTGCCCCTACATTTGGAGTAATCCATCTAAAATGAAACTCTAACACAAAAAGCTTCTGTTTAAAAGCCTTCAGAGGTTCCCTGTGGTCCCACAGGTCTAATCCTAGACCTTGATTTGTGAAGTTGATTCATTGAATAAATGCTGAGTTAGTGCCTTAGCATATGATTGGTTCCAGATCCTGGGTATACATGGGGGTGACGGGGAAGAACTTATGCCTTTAAGAAACTGCCAGTCGTGTGAAAAGCTATGATTATGAAGTATGTGACCCCATTTAGCTCCTTTGCTTCATTTCCTGCCATTCTCTGCTTCAAAATTACCACTGCAGTAGCTTTGAAATGTTTTAGATCTTATATCCACACCACACGCCTTCATTCCTTTGCATGTTTCTCTCCTGGCTTGAAGTGTAGACCCCAGATGTGTCACCTCACAAATGTCTCTTGATCTTCTACGGCTTGCTTAGATGTCCTCTCCAGGGAACATTCCTTGGACACCCCTTCTTGGGGGTCCAGACTCCACAGAATGTGGGGTATACCCTGACTTTGCCCTATGCCATCATATCCAAAATATTACCTGTTTCTTTGTCTATCTCCTACTGTGGACTGTGAGACCTAATTAAAATTGTAGGGATACTCAACAAATACTTATTGAATGTTACCAAACTGGCCCAGAAAAGACCTTCCAAAAATGTTAATTTCACATTCCTTTTTGAAAGATCTCCTGCAGAGACTGCTGATAATTTTGAGGGAACACTTAAAAGGCAGTTGCCTTGAATTTAGATCTTCATATCCTAAATGTGGCTCCAGATGAAATCTTTATGGAGGAAGGATACTACACGTACTTATATTGTTAATTACAAACAAAAAAATAGTATTTCAAAAATGACACAAATAATGAACCCACATATTTCAGTTTCTTCTCAGATTGCCATGGTCGTCCCTAGATTTCACATTTCTAGAAGTTTCACACCTCAACTTATCAGCTATTCTCTTTGTTAACGTCTTCACAGTTAATTTGTAGTTGTTGATGGTTGTCAAAACAAGAAAACTCCAACTTAAGGATGATGTAGTTTCTTAGTTTGGTGTGTTAAAGCACTGAGTCATAAAATTTAGTTAGATTTGGCTTGGATTGAAGTTTAATTCTGTCATTTTAAAATAATGTGACATTGGAAAAAGAATGACTTTTTTTAGAAGAGTCTCCGTTTTATTAGATACAAAATAGAAATACAGGAAAACCTTGGTTTGTGAGCTTAATTCGTTCTAGCAACATGCTTGTAATCCAAAGCATTTGTCAAAGCAAATTTCCCCATAAGAAATCATGGAAGCTCAGAGGATTCATTCCACAACCCAAAGATATTCATATAAAAATGACTGCAGGGACGCCTGGGTGGCTCAGTTGGTTAAGCGTCCAACTTCAGCTCAGGTCATGATCTCGCAGTTTGTGAGTTGGAGCCCCGCATCGTTTCTGCGCTGCTGGCCCAGAGCCTGGAGCCTGCTTTGGATTCTGTGTCTCCCCCTGCTCACGCTCTGTGTCTCTCTGTCTCTCAATAATAATAAACGTTAAAAAAAATTTTTTTAAATGATTGCAATGCTATAATAGAATACAAAATAATAAAGAAAACACAAAATATAAAGAAAACTAAACAAGTTAACCTGCACTTACCTTTTTGCAAACCTTCGTGGCATGTTTTTTTTTCAAGTTATGTCCCACGTTGTTTCTGCTCACTCTTCTTCACACACAGTTTTAGTTCGGTATTGAACGTGTCCAGGTCAGTATATTACAACAAATAAATTACATTTTATGTAAGGGGGAGACGTCGCTCTTTCCCCAGACTGTCCTGTCTTTCCCTGGCTTATGACTGCGCTGTATCTCCTCCATCTTGCTGACCTTGATCACAACTTCTTCTGGATACAAGGTTGGGTCAAGAACGGACAGATAAAAAGAAAGCAAGTCTTCCTCGACGAGTACCTTTGCAAAGACTTAGCGTCAGTGCTTCTGGCAGGGTGACTGCTAACGTTTTTTCCGTGCGGCGTTTTGGGGGCACATCTGGAGCATCCCTTCTTCTCTGGGATCTCTTACTTGTGATTCTTGATGAAGAAAAATGCATCTCTTTTCAGCTCCTTACTGACCAGTAGGGGGCCCTTGGTAAATGGCTGGGAGAGTCCAGTTTCCTTTTACCCGAGATGCCCTTTCCCTCCAGGTGGGATCTGGGGCAACCCCTCTTCCTGAGGCTTTCTTTTGCACGTGGCTCCCCTCTGCGCCATGGGGAGCACGTGTTGCACGTGAGCTAGGCAGTCGCTCTCCAAACTGCAACCCCTACCCCTTCACCGGGTTTCAGCCTATCTTTCTTTAAGATTCTTTTTTTAGATGTCTCCGGTGTGAGTCAGACACCAATCAGCCGTACCCCCCCAGGCTCCCGGGAACATCGATCCTGTTCTTTGAGCGATCGTGTTGAAGCGTGAGGTGAGGGGCTACTACCCGTCTCTTCCCCTGTTTGGGGGTGGGCAGGAGCACTCCCAACACTGCCAGGTCTCACTCAAGCACCAACCACTCCTGATCCCAGCATGCCGCCATGTGGGTGAGCGGTCAAGAATCTCAGAAGGTGTAGTTTGGCTACCTTTTTTTAGGACCTGTATAGTGGGTGTATCCCTCTCTTTAGAATATAGTCTCTATTGTCTGGGGCTCCAGCTGAAGCTGAGGCCCAAAAAGCTGCATTTGAAATCCTATTTCATCCTTATTTGATCCCTAAGAGATGCTGGTCCTCCCGAGGTTGCCCACGTTTTACAGATGGGGACACTGAGGCACAGGGCAGGAGGTTATTGTGTGTTCACGGTCCCACGGCTCTGCAGGCGGCGATCTGGTGAGAAGTCTCATCCAGAGATCCAGGTTTAGAAGTTGAAGCCTGGGGGCTCCTGGGTGGCTCCGTCGGTTAAGCATCCAACTCGGCTCAGGTCAGGATCCCACGGTCTGTGGGTTCGAGCCCCGCGTCGGGCTCTGTGCGGACAGCTCGGAGCCTGGAGCCTGCTTCGGATTCTGTGTCTCCCTCTCTCTCTCTCCCGCTCCCTTGCTCACACTGTCTCTGTGGCTCTCTCAAAAATACATAAACATTAAAAAAAAAATTAAAAAGTTGAAATCTGAATGAGGTTATCAGGTTGACCTAGGGTTAGCAGGCAAACACTGCGGGTGACCTCAGGTCCTCAGGGGCCTCGAGGATGGAGGCTTAGGGGGTTGGGGTTGCCCCCTTCTCCTCTCTGGCCCAGAATGCGGGCGTGGCCCAGCAGTCCAAGCGGAGGGCTCTGGAGGAGGAGCTTGGTGACCCTCCAAGGTCTCCTGGGAGACCCTTGTCTGTCTCTTTGTCCTGCCTGTGCTCTTCGGATGTAAATAATTCACGCTGGCAACGATTAGAGAGTGTGCTCTGTGTGGGATGAACCCGGTTCCCTTAATAACACTGCAGGCTTATATATAGCACAGTTCAGCCAAGGGCCCACGTGCTCTCCAGGCCACAGCCCGCATCAGCTGCCCTACATCCACCGGGCCACCCGGCGGGAGCGGGCCTGTGACTCACGCAAGGTCACAGGAGGTCAAGGGCAGTGCTCGGAATAGAACCAGCCTCTCTTTCACAGGCTCTAAACCCCAGTGGCCGGAAGCTCCCTTCATGAATATTGGAAAACACAGCAGTCCTCCAAAGCATGGTAGTAGATATCCAGGGCTATCTCTGGTAAATGAGGATTGGACTTGTACTGTATTTATTGTCTGTTTCTTTAGTGATTTTGGCAGGGGAGGCAGGTGCACAGTGGCTCAGCCGGTGGTAGGACAGAGAGTCAAGTGGATTCTCCAGATGTTGACAAAAACAGGGGGATTGACGAATGACCCTCCTGGGCAGCGTCGTAGAGCTGAAAAGGCTCATTTTAGCCCCGCACCATCCAATAAAAGTCCAACACCATCCGTGTGTGTAGTTTTAAAGTTTTAGCAGCCAGGGGCCCCTGGGTGGCTCAGTCAGTTAGGCGTCCGACTTCGGCTCAGGTCCGGAGTTCGTGGTTCAGGAGTCTGAGCCCCGCGTCGGTCTCTGTGCTGACAGCCCGGAGGCTGGAACCTGCTTCGGATTCTGTGTCTCCCTCTCTCTCTGCCCCTCTCCTGCTCATGCTCTGTCTCACTTTGTCTCTCAAAAAGGAATAAACGTTAAAAGAAATTAAAGTTTTGGCAGCCACACTCAAACGATGAAGAAGAAACAGGTGAAAGAAATTTAAAGAATACATTTCAATAACCCAGTCTGGCCAAAATAGTAATATTTCAACATGTAACCAATATAAATATTAGTGAGATATCGTACCACATTTTTTTATTCCTGCTGGGTCTTGAAATCCGGCGGATGTGTATTTCATACTAACAGCACATCTCGATTTGGGCTAGTGATCTGGATTTCAAATGCTTCCCAGCCACGTGCGGTCAGTGGCTCCCAAATCGGACGGCGAGGCCTACAGTTCCAGCTGTGCCCTTTGCCAGCTTTGTGGTGCTGAGCCACCTCCCTAACTTTCCCAAACCTCAGGTTCCCCGCCCTCCGTGTGTAACGTGGAGACCATAAGTTGTTACTGTATTGCCACGAGGTCACGTGTGGAAAGCGGCTCTGTGGTTTCTAGGACATAGTAAATGCTCAATTAATACGCGTTTCCTCCTGCAGCTAAACTGCAGGAGACTGAACGACGGGTTGGCCTCTGACTACTCCCTCGCTCCTCCCTTCCATGGACATTTCTTTTTCTCTGAGGCATCTGCACCACCCACCCCTTCCCTTCCGTCAGGTGTCCGCTCAAAAACTGCTTTCCCGGAGGAGCTTTTCCTGAACACCACGTGTTTCGGGGAACAGCCTCGCTCCCAGTCCCCTTTATCTGCTTTGATTTTCTTTAGAGGCCTGCTCACCATCGCACATAGAGGTTCTGCCTCTGTGTTCACTCGTCCCAGCCCAGCGGAGAATACGTCCCCTGAGGGCCCTCGCTGCTGCTCTGCTCCTTTCATTTGATTTCCAGCTAAATATGTTAATGGATGAGTGAACGAATTCTTGAACATCTATAGTTCTTTGCTCTTAGTATACGTATAGCACGGAATTGGGATACGCAGTTCTTTCTTGGTGAGGGCAGGGGGGAGAGGGAGAGAGAGACAGACAGACAGACACACCCACACCCACATCCACGCACACACACGTGCACTCACACACTCACACACACAATGTCTCTGCTTAATAAAACCTTACGTGTGGGGCCCCCGAGTGGCCCAGTCGATGAAGCTTCCGACTTCAGCTCAGGTCATGATCTCCTGGTTCATGAGTTCAAGCCTCACATTGGGCTCTCTGCTGTTGGCACAGAGCCTGCTTCAGGTCCTCTGTCCCCCCACCCCTCTCTCTCTCTCAATAAATAAATAAACTTAAAACAAAACAAAACCCCGAAACCTTACATGCTATTTAAGGACCTGCTCAAATACCGCCTGTTCTGTAGGATCCTTCCAAATCGCTATGTTGGAAACAATGTCTGTACATCTATTTCTCCACCGAATATTTTTTGGTTGTTGTAGTTTTCATGACAGCCTATTTTATATTAAAATTCCTCTTGCATGGGTATGATACCACCTCCCTTCATATGTTGAATCCCTAGAGGGTAGGACCTAATTTCAGCTGATGTGTGGTAAGGCTGGGGGATTTCATGGAAACTATACAGACTTTATACAAGGATATACATGGCTTGGGATCTTGAATCTAACACTCAGACGTTGTGAACTTACGAGTCATCCAATGTCTCCAAGTCGCAAGGTTATCATCTGTTAAATGGGCAGTTGTACAGATCTCATGAAGAAACCTTTATTAACCTCTAGCCTGTACTGGGTACATTCGCTGCCACCAAGGGTACAGACTGCTTTAGACCCAAGTATACAGTAGACGCTCAATAAATATCAGTCACAGACCCTACTATTCTCTTGGGCAGTTGTTGGGCAGTATTCTCTAGTACAGTTGGTACTATCTGGGGTCTGTTCCCATGAGTCCTAGCATCTTCATGATATGACATGTCTGTTTCACACCTACTAGTCCTTACTCTTGCCCAGCAAAACATCCACTTCTCTTAACACGCACCTTTAGAAACTTTCATTTCCAGTTTTAGTGTTCTGTGGATTATTGTGATTTTCTGAGTCAACAGAGATGTGTCCAGACTTCTTCCACGAAGCACTCATCTCCACTTGCTGGGATGTAAATTGTCTCAGTGACATTTACTGTCCCAATGACAGAGAAGGCTCAAACACAGCCACATGCACGTGCTGCCCTGCCCAGACAGTACGACAGAATGACCCCCAGGAGCTGGAAGACAGGAGCTGGGTCGTGGTCCTGTGGAAAGTTGAGTCAGCCAGGGTTTAACTTTTGCCCAGTTGACATTTGGGTCCAGTGTTCTTTGCTGTGGGGATGTTCTGTACATTACAGGATGTTTAGCGGCATCCCTGACCCTGCCCATTAGATGCCGGTGGCACCCCCTTCTTTCGTGACACTCAAGATGTCCCTTGGAGGGGCACCTGGGTGGCTCAGTCGGTTGAGCATTCAACTTCGACTCGGGTCATGATCCCATGGTTTGTGAGTTCGAGCCCTGCATGGGGCTCTGCAGTGACAGTGTGGAGCCTGCTCGGGGTTCTCTCTCTCGCCCTCTTTCTCTGCCCCTCCCTCCTCATGCTTTCTCTCCTTCTCAAAATAAACAAATTAAAAAAAAATAATATTTGTTAAAAAAAAAAAAAGATGTCCTTTGGGGATAACATGGCTGCCATTTGGGAAACACTGGATTAGATGGGTCAGCTGTCAGCTAATTCTAGGGCTATGGGCTAAGAGCTCACCCTCTTACACACACACACACACACACACACACACACACACACACGAGCTCTGCGGTTCCACGGATAGGCTCTTCCTCTTTTGAAAGCTGCAGCCCCCTGCATCCTGTTTCCTTGCAAACGGCTGGCAGCCAAACACTCTGTCATGGGCCCTCACCCCGCACCCACTCCCAGCGGAAGCCCTGGAGAAGGGCTGAATGCGATTTCGGTGTATTGCAGCGCCCCCTGCCGGCCGTGCCGAACAACCGCCTCCGCCCCCTGCTTGCGCTCGGGTGGACGGTTTTGGCCGCTGGAGCTGCCCCGGTTCTGCCCTCGACACGCACTGCGTTGTTCGAGGCTCTGAACTGCACTTGAGGCCACGGGTTCTGGCGGTCCCCGGCTCTGCTCCCGTGCCTCTGTCCTTTGCCCCCGACAGCTGGGGCTTGCAGCGCCGAGCAGATTTTTGCAGCTTCTCGTAATAACAGGGTGCAGTTGGGCGCCAGAGGGCCGTGGCCGCCTGGGTAGGAAATTCACATCTCTTGTCTGTTTTTTTTTTTACTTTCTCTTTCTTAGCTTTACTTTCTTCCCATTTTCAGCCGGAAGCGTAGACGACGAAGATATCCCATCTCTTCATGTTTACGCATGGCGTTACACCTGACAACATGTTTATGTCTTCACCGTTTTTAATTTTTTCGGGGTGGGGGGAGGGGCGGAGGGAGAGGGAGAGGGAGAATTCCAGGCAGGCTCCGTTCTCAGCACAGAGCCCAACGCGGGGCTCACTCACGACTGTGAGATCGTGACCTGAGCCGAAAGCAAGAGTCGGACACTCAACCGACCGAGCCACCCAGGAGCCCCCCGTGTCTTGGCCATTTTTAAATGGTAGGCCTAAAAATCTGAGCTCCGGAGAAGGGAGGTGATTGTCCTGCGTCACACAGCTCGCCCTGTGTAGAGACCGTCTTTTAAAGGTTCTGGCCAGTTACGAAGAGCAAAGCTGACCCAGGAACGAATAAATATAAGAAAAGATAACTAAGGACTGATATATACAGTTTCACAGAGTGAGCAGCGAGAACCGTGAGGAAGGAACAAACACTTTTAGAGAGAACGAAAGACGGGAAATGATCCCTGAGGACCCGACCTCAGCTGGCTACTGAAAAATAAATAGGACTTGGCCGGGCAGTGGAGACAGTATGCACAAGACACCCCCCCCCCCCACCACCAGGGAAGATGTGGACACGATCAGTGTCAACATTCATCATTGTCACTATCCTTCTCATCATTGATGCCATTTATTGAGCACTTACTAAATGGCAAGCCCTGGCTGGGACACTTTACAGAAGTTATGTCACTCGGTTCTCTCGCTAGGGGCTACTGTTAACCACATTTTGCCGACAGGGGAAGGAAGACACAGAGATATGAAATGACTTGCCTGAAATGATGCTGATTGTAACTGATGGAACCTGGGTTCAAATCTGCCTTTCAAATAATGAGCGAGATAAGCTCTTCTAGAATAAGTGGGGTTGGGGGCACAAGCACTGTGCTACGCTGATAATTAGAAAATGATGGTAAAGACGAGCGTCAAAAAGCTAAGCATGGCCTGTGGTCTCTCTTCTCTTCTCCCCATGAAGGGCCTCTGCTTCAGCTCTCCCTTAGTCTTAAATTTTTCTCCAACATGGCACCACTATGCTGTTATCAACACTCCCCCCCCCAAAAAAAAAAGGGAGGTGGGCAAAACCCCACCTAATCTCTTCGCCTTTATTTTCCCATCTGAACCTCAGGGAGTTTAGGCTCAGAATCATCAACAGTGAAACCGCTGGCCACGTGTCCTTGGGGTCAAGGAGACATTCCACTGAGCGGTGTGGAACTGGACCTTCAGGAGCTCCGTGAACCTTCACCTGCAAGGTGTCCAGCCCCCAGAGTCATGGTCACAGGCCATCCTCAGACTTTGGGCATTCCTCCGATGACGCAGAAGCCAAGCGTGTACTCGCGTACGCGTCTGCGTGAGATGAGGGGAGAAAAGAGCTCCCGTTTGTGGAGTCTCGATCACAAGAGGCAGGTTGTCTGTGGAGCTACTGGGTGGGACAGACGCCTGAGTTGTACTGCCACATCCCTCACTGGCTGTATGAGACTCTGGTTCTGCCTTCGTCCGTTTCACTCGTCCTTTGAACACGTACGCCTTGCATTCCTATGACGTGCCGAGTGCCACGGTGTAGGCATCGAAGCCCATCCTCTGTTTTGCCCTTGAGGCGGCTGCATCCCTAAGAGGCTAAGCATTTGTCCGTGTTCACACGATATGTGAACAGCGAAGCAGGAACGCGAGCCCAGGTCTCCCCAGGTGCCGTGCTCTTAACCAGAAACATACTGGGTTTTGTAAACCTTGATACACTTTACTGTTACGATGTTATGAAGATGTTTTAACCACATTTTTTTTCTTTTCCTGTGTCTTTCTCTTCCTTTTATTTTCTTTCTCTTTCTCTCTCTCTCTCTCTCTTTTTTTTTTTTTACTCTTTCTCCTCAGGACTCCGCAGAATGGAGCAAGAATGAGAGGAAAAAGGCCGGCAGAAAAGCATGAACTGGAGGTTTGTTGAGCTCCTCTACTTCCTGTTTTTATGGGGCCGTATCTCAGTGCAGCCCTCCCACCAGGAACCAGCTGGGACAGACCAACATGTCTCCAAGGAATTTGATTGGCTTATTTCAGACAGGGGGCCTTTCCACCACTCCAGGAGCTACCTATCCTTTGTGGAAAGACACCGTCAAGGATTTACAACCAGATATAAAATATACAGGTAAGATCCGGGTGCAGCTGGTCCCTGCCTCCCGCGCCTTTCATTCACCGAGTGCTTTTTGGCGTCCGGTGTTGGTAGGGCCTTGCCGCGTGGAGGACCATCTGGGCCAAGGGATCGTGAGCCTTCAGCGGGTTGTTACTTGTCTTTTCACCTTGTTTTTGTACTTTGCACGAGAGATTGACAATGACAAGGAGAAGAGCAAATAGCTAACATTTATTGAGTGCTTACTGTGTGCCAAGCGTGGTGCTTTACTTTGTACAAGCCATCTCATCTAAGGTTTCGTAATCGCCGTCGGAGGTAGATTCCATTTGTTCTCTCCACTGTATGCATGAAGTAACTGATCCTCAGCTAGGTGAAAGTATTTGCCTAAAGTCACACAGTCAGTAAGTGCTGGGATTGGGGTTCAAACCCCGTTTTATCGGTATCCGTGGTCACAGAATTTTTAATCAAATTCAGCTATAAGTAGTGTTGTTTGCAAATGCCACTGATGTGCCCGTATCCTTCCCAAACATACTCACACATCTGGAAACAAGTAGGGACTGTCCACGGACAATGTTTACTTGAGCAGGTCTGAAGTGGCTCTTGACTTTTTAGAATGCCATTCATCCAAAAAGGACTTAGCCCCAAGTTTTTTTTCTCTTTGAAACCATCTGAGATTGTCCCCATTCCGGGCTTTCACCCTCTCTTTGATTCTTCCACAGCTCTCTACACTTACATCTCTTTCGTTTTAAACCGTCTGAAATTAGAGAGTGCCTTTTTGTGTTTCTTTCTTCCCTTACTAGAAACTCTTGGAAGGCAGGACTTCCATGCAATTCATTTTTGGATCCAATCCCTTGAGTGATTTTTTTTTTTTTTTTTTTTTTTTTTGCTACGGTGTGTCAAAAGTGCACAATACGTGTTGTGTACTTAAATGAGTTGGAAAATGCCAAAAGCTCTCTAGAGGTATAATCTTTGTCTCAAGGTCAAGGAAGAAAGGGCACACCCTGACCCTCCTGGGCCAGTGAGAACAGGAGAGCTGGGGAACATGGTGGAGGAAAAGGATGCTGACTCTATCAGGGAAGGCTTGCATTCAGGGCGTAAGTCTTTTTTTTGTATTTGGTATGAAAATAGACATGTCTCCCTTGCACATTTGGGGGCATTATGGATTAGGGATGTGAGATTCATCCAGCCTCTACCAGCTGTACCTGCCTGTGGCTTATGCTGAATATTCAAACCCTACTTTGGAAGTTGGCCCACTAGTGGCTGAGGTTCTGCAGCGGTTCCATCTATGAAAGAGTTCACAGATGAGCCTTGAAGGGTGCTAAGCAATCAGAGAGTTACTGGGGAGAGGTGCTCTGAGCCTGATGGAAAGCAAGACACAAAGGAGCGTGGACATGGGGTGGGCAAGAAAAGGGGGAAGGAACACAAGGATGAAAAATTAGGGGTATTTCCTCTTTAAAAAGAGAAGAATACCAGAATTTTAAAAACGTAATTATTGGGGTGCCCGGGTGGCTTAGTTGGTCGAGCTGCCGACTTGGGCTCAGGTCGTGATCTCACAGTTTGCGAGTTCGAGCCCTGCGTCGGGCTTTCTGCTGTCAGCGCGGAGCCTGCTTTGGATTGCCCGTATCCTTCTCTCTCAGTCTCTCTCTCTCTTAAATAAAAAATAAATAAATAGATAGAAATGTAATTATTGATTCAGAAGCCCACTCCTGGGGACACCTATTCCTAAACTACCCAAGAACAATAGTTGTCTGCCTAATTTCAGAGTTGGATCCTTAACATAATTTCTGGCAGAATGCAGCCATTGCTATCTGTGAACACGCATAAACCAAACATGGGTGCTTCCCTGATTACTCAGCAGAATGCACCGGCATCTGAAATTCCTGGTGCTCGGAAAGATGGAGGCTGGAGATAAAGGATTGAGGGGAACCGAGCAAGTAGCGGAGAGATAGGAATGTTATGCTCTTTGTGTTTTGTCAGACGATAACTCCTTGGTTTCACATGTGGCTTTTGCTCCCACTTGAGCCTCCCGAAGCCACCTTCAAGTTGGATGACTGGGGTTCAAATTTCCTTTTTAAAGATCAGAAGGTGACTGACTTGAATAGAGTGAAGTAGCTGAGAAATGACGGAGTCTGGGGTGGAAACAAAGTCTGATTATAAATCCATAACCACGCCAATGAATACGGCAGAACTAAAGGCATCCGTTCATTATTTAGGAATGTTTCTTAGCGACTGCTGTGTGCCTGGCCCGGTGCTAGACACTGGGGCTGTGTTGGCTTGAAGATGAGTAGTAATGATACAGTAGGAGGGCTATGCTTGAGTTTTAGACGGGAGCTATCCTGCATGTTAGATGATTAACATATGGTTGCGATTGCTGTTGAAATAACCTAGACTTCCGCGGATACCCTGAGTAGAACCATAGACACAAACGTTCGACAGTGGCAGCCTTTAACTGAGCACTTAGGATGTGCCATGAAAAGAGGCCATTCAATTCTCACAGCATCCTCTGTCAGGTGAGCAGTGCCTTGGCCTTTTATAGGTAGGAAGGCCAGGACTTGGGGAGGCGGAGTGCATTGACCCACTCGGTGGGACCCATGGACACATTCCTTGTGGTAAGGAACAGGAGCTGGGGTCCAAACACAGACCTGCCTGACCCCAAAGCCCTCCTTCCAGCCACTGTGCTGCACGGCTGCCCCTCCCCCAAGCCCGGTGCCCCAATGTCGAGTGTGTCAGAGTTCTGAAGGGAGTCTTGCAAACATTTTTCCTCCCAACCGCTCTGTGAACCTTTGGGGTTGGTTTTTGAGATGCTAAGAAGTGAAAGGTTGCTAGTGAGGTTGGGGGTCAAGACATCTGGATACTAACTCTAGCTTTCTGGGCATTGGTCTTGTGACATTAGTCAGGCTCCCTCCTCTCCTGGATCCTGCTTTCTTCATCTGTCAAATGGTAGCCTTGAAATACATCAGTAGTTTTCAACCTGTGCTCTTGGAAATCTTGAGGATCGATTAAAGAAGTCAAAAAAGCCACTTTAGTGTGGGAAGATAGGCAAATGTGTGTGTGTGTGTGGGGGGGGGGGGGTGCTCAGGCAGGATCCCCCCCCCCCAGCTGTGCACAGTGCTTACACAAGAGAAGGTCTGACTCTGCTGTTTTCACGGTCTGATTTTACGTATCTTTTCCGTTGGATCCCACTGCTAAAGCAAAGTGTGTGGTCATCCAACAGGCTGATTTCTACCATGCTTTCTAGTTCTAAAATTAAGTATAAGATTTAACCAAGGTCACATGGTTAATTAAATGATGGAGTTCAACCCAGAAGTCAGGCCCCTGGTCATCTAGTTATTCCTTCCTTCCTCTATTTAATCTTCAAATAATTATTAAGTACCAGCAACAGGCCCAGCACTGTGTTTGGTGCAGATGATCTAATGATGAGTACAATGAACATGGTCCCTGCTCTCATAGGAGAGACTGACATTGATTAAACACACACACACACACACACACACACACACACACACACAATAAGTGCTACAAAGGAAAAAAGAGCAGAGTAGGTGTAACTGGGAGATCATTAATACTGTAAACCTTGATCTGGAACCAGTTTCTTACATGCAAAGATTAGGTGGGGCTCCTATCATAATCTGCACGTGTACCCACATGCAAATAAGTACCCAGAGACATGGTGCCCATCCAGGCCAGGTTCAGACCAGAGCCAAAGCCAGCTAGGACATGCTCATCAGGATAATAGTCAATTGACACTTTGTCCTCATTGAGTGCTGCTTTGTGGAAACACGAAACCGGTGATTTCCAATGTGCCTTCTTATGTGCTAATGTGAACATAGCGTATTAGACAATGGACATTTGCATCATGAAAGAAAGGCTTTCTCCAGGAATGCGCCATATTGTCTTATGCTGGAGAGCCAGCTTTATTGAGGTGTCTAGTCTTCAAGCTTTGGCCAGTTCACCCCACCCTGAACCCATGGCGGGCCCCAGGATGATCTGGGAGCTTCAGAAAGAAAAAAAAGTCTGAGAGGAGGTCTGCTCTCTGCACTTAAGTGGGGTAAGGCCATTTCTTCCCTTTCTTTCCTCATGCATATGCACACAGAGGCTGGTTTCAGCCCATAGAATCATGGTGGGGAGTCTGTGCCAATGGCAAGGATGGGAACCTTTCCCATTAAATCCCAGCAGAAGTCTTCTCTCACGTTGTGTCACAAGCCAAGCAATAATATGTGTACAGGCAGTGGTTTGGGTGCATGAGGCACACGCTCTGTCATGTGTAAGTCTCAGCTGACACATGGAGGGAAGGCTGGGCCATTTCCTGCCTGAACCTGCCAGTGTCGTTGAACTTGAAGTCAGGGAACCTGGGTGCTGGCCCACCTCTCCTGCCTCCTTCGTGCGTGCTTTTGGCCAAATAATGGACCTTTTGGAGCTTGTTTCTTCATCTGTAAAACGAGACTGTTAGCGAAGGTGATCTTCAAGGTCCTTGCCTTTTCTGAAATTCCATGATTCCATGAAATAATGTCCCCTGAGGATTTAGCCTGGGGTAGTGGAGAAGAGTGGACTTGGAGTCTGGAGACTTTGTTTATTTTTGAGCCACTTTCTAGCTTTCTCGTCCTGGGCCGAGGCATTCATGCGTATTCACTCATTCATACATCGGTTGCTGTAAAATTTAGCTCTGGTCATAATGCCATGAGCTGTGCTACGATTTAGTGATCCCGAAATGACCAAGAGAAAACAGTGAGGCATACACCCTCACAAACACACACGCCTGTGCACAACCTGTAGTGCCCGACCCCTCCTCCACCAGACTTGGAGTTGAGGGTGGAAGGTAGAAGAAACATACAAGTCAATAAACAAACAGTTATCGTTCCATGGACAGGAATGGGTAAGGAACGGCTCAGATCCTCAATTTTCTCCTCTGTAGAAAGGGATAATGATGTCTGGCCTACCTAGTAGGTCAAATGAGGTAAAGTTTGTATAGGAGTGCTTTATGAAATTTAAATGTTCTTCTAGCTACAAATGTTTTTTTTTTTTTTCATTAAGGCTCTAAGTCATCATTCTAAAAAGAAATCATTGATTTTCACTTTCTGCTAAGCCCATACATATATTAGTCATTAAATACTCACAGCCCTTCTGGGAGGGAAATACTATTATTGTCCATATTATGAATGAGAATACTAAGGCACCAAGAGGGTAAGCAAATTGTCCAGGGTCACACATCTGGAAAGTGGCACAGCTGGGAATCAGAAGCGGGCCTCTGAGACCCCACAAGAGCCCTTACCTTATGCTGTCATGACTCTCTCTGGTTTTTAGTTACCTGGTTCACCATCAAATACTGAGAAACTCCTTTTGCCAGTGGGCAAATTGCAACCTCTTTGAGGCTCAGTTTTCTCATTTGTAAGATGGAGCTAATATTAAATGCCTTGTGTGCTTGTGGTAAGAAATAACTTTGATATCAAACATGTAGAGCTTGGGGCGCCTGGGTGGCTCGGTCGGTTAAGCGTCCCACTTCGGCTCACGTCATGATCTCATAGTCCGTGAGTTCGAGCCCCACGTCGGGCTCTGTGCTGACAGCTCAGAGCCTGGAACCT
The DNA here is from genome assembly GCF_028018385.1 of Neofelis nebulosa. Classification (NCBI taxonomy): domain Eukaryota; kingdom Metazoa; phylum Chordata; class Mammalia; order Carnivora; family Felidae; genus Neofelis; species Neofelis nebulosa. Next base: position 16,011,941 of record NC_080793.1, read on the forward strand.
GTTTCAGATTCTGTGTCTCCCTCTCTCTCTGCCCCTCCCCTGTTCATGCTCTGTCTCTCTCTGTCTCAAAAATAAATAAACGGGGGCACCTGGGTGGCGCAGTCGGTTAAGCGTCCGACTTCAGCCAGGTCACGATCTCGCGGTCCGTGAGTTCGAGCCCCGCGTCAGGCTCTGGGCCGATGGCTCGGAGCCTGGAGCCTGTTTCCGATTCTGTGTCTCCCTCTCTCTCTCTGCCCCTCCCCCGTTCATGCTCTGTCTCTCTCTGTCCCAAAAATAAATAAAAAACGTTGAAAAAAAAATTAAAAAAAAATAAATAAACGTTAAAAAAAAAAACATGTAGGGCTTGAAATTTTGCAGGACCTGTATAAATTCGACTTGACCCCTTTACCTCAGAGGGCCGACTGCATTGCTAAAATTATTTATTTTGTTCTCGAGACGATTTAGAAGTCAGTCTGGTCTGAACAAGCTCCGTTTGGTCCAAAGATGTTTCCTGCCTTTTTGGATTTTATTTTCTGTTTATTTTTTTCCCTGACTTTGCAATCATCAGTAATGGGAAAATGTAGCAATTATTTCGGGGGCGTACTTAATAGAAAAATTATAGAACCCTTTGTACACTTGGTTCTGGAGAGTCAGGGCGGAGGGGAGATACTGACAATGGCAGGCACTATGCCGCAAGAGGTGTTTTCAGATTGAGTGGTTTTCCCTGCAGGTTGCTGAGCAAGTGATTTGTGGCTTATGGTGCACCTTCCTTTGAGCCCAAAATAAGTACCTAAAAGTTGAATGTAAATCGAATCCTGGGAAACCAAGTCTGATTGCCTGTCTTGCATAGTTATTTCAGACTTGCATGAATCTCAGTTCTAATCTGATATCCTAATGGTTCCCTGACGTATTTCACAAAAATATCTATAGTAGGTTTTGCGGTAAAGCTACTTGGCTGAATGAATGGGGCTGGGGCTAGGTGGACGGTCTCCCTCAGATGAATGAGATGCGGTCCTTATCCAGAAATCATTCAAGAGTATCTGTTGGGTACCTAGGTATGCCAGATGCTGTGCACTGGGGAACCAATAAAGTACAAGGTAGAGTGGTCCCTGCCTTCTAGGAGCTTACAGACAAGCAGTAGCGAGGGAGAGGTCTGCCACTGCACCACTCAGGATGCTTGTGGCTGAACTTGAAAGGAAACCAGCAGCCTCTGGATTCCAGACAGGATCTTAGTATCCCATGGTGCCAGTGTTAGATTTCTATTAGCATAGGGAAATTGAGTCTAAATCAGCATTTCTTAAAGTAGATTATATAGAACTCCAGCTCAATGCGATGTTAAAAGGTGTTTTTTGGAACGGCAACAAAAAAGATCCCACAGTCAAATAAATGATAACAATGATGGCAAGTTCATTGTTAGCATTGAAAGCTTACCAAGGGTCCAGTATGAACACACTGAGTATAAATTATTCCGACTGATTGATCCTTCCGGTCATTCTGTGCACTAGGTATTGTCATCATCTCTGTTTACATAACTTCTCCAAGGAAAGAGAGCTAATTTCTGGGAGAGTAGACTATGTCACAGGTAAGCAGATTCCAGAGCCTGTGTGTTTAACCGTTGTTAACCATTGCTTCCCAAATTTGATCAAATCTCTTTGACCTTGCAAGCTCTTATTCTCAGAGGTATTAGAATTCTAACAGCAGGTTTAAGGAGTTGCTGGTTCTACCTGGCTTTGAGTCTTCCCCTTTTGGACACCAGCCTGTGTCAAAGCTCTTTTTTTTTTTTTAATGTTTATTTATTTTTTTGAGACAGAAAGAGAGCATGAGCTGGGGTGGGGCAAGAGAGAGAGACAGAGACTGAGGACCTGAAGTGGGCTCTGTGCTGACAGCAGAGAGCCCAGGGTGGGGCTCAAACTCGCAAACCAAACTGCGAGATCGTGACCTGAGTCTAAGTCTGATGCTTAGCCACCCAGGCTAAGACACCCACCTGTGTCATAGCTCTTAAAGGGACACCTCTTTAACTTGGAGAGCTAGCACTTGGCCAAGGAAGTGGGACAGTGATTGCCAGTCGGGGGTGGTTTTGCTCTCTAAAGGGACATTTGGAAATGTCTGGGGACATTTTTGGTTGCCACAGTTGGTTATGCAAATGGGTGCTGCCAGCATTTAGAGGTCAGGGATCAGGGACACTGCTAAACATCTGATAATGTACAAATAGCTCTCTGCAGCAAAGAATGATCTGACACGTAATGTCAGTAGTGTTGAGGTAGAGACATTCTGCTCTGGAGCAAGTATTTTTGGAACAAAAGGAAAAGGGCTGGTGAGAAGGATATTGGAATAAATAGTCTTAGAATTTGGTCTTCATGAGTTTGAGTTGGAATGCTTGCAATATAGACATCAGTGTAATGGCCACGTTCCCAAAGAGTCTGGCTGCAGGACCAAAGGGGAAGTGATTTTGCATGTTTCAAGACATGGCCTCAGACCAGAGTGCAAGTTAATGCATTTAGGAAGGTGAATCAATTTTTGCTTCCTGCTGCAGAGAGGCAGTATTTAAGGGAAACCAGTTTTCTCCTCCAGAAACAAACAAACAAACAAAAAACAATCTCCATTCTTCCAGAAGGCCTGGGAGATCTCGTGGGTTTCTCCTCTGACTACAGAATTCCTTAGGAAGTAAGATGTTTACGCTCTGTTGCTAGGTTCAGATATACATGGCCTGAGTTATTAAAAACCAGTTTGGACCAAGTGGGTTAACAGACACTTTTTATCCCTTTAAGAGCATGCCCAGTAGGTATGGAAGAAGATGAGAGTGGGACAGTGTCCCCTGTTGATAGTTATCAACTATAGCCACTTAAAGAGTGGTGTCACTGGTGAGAACCATTACCCTATACCCTCCCCCTACATTGTCCCTCATTTAATCCAAATTTCTGATCAACTTCTCCCTGAATAGAGAGGGTTGGGGAAGGATACACAGCAAACACCCCCCTGGCCACTTGGAGTCGATTCAAAGATAATCTTTTGTGTTGATTATTTAAAATTGATCTTCCACTTCCAAGAATGATAGCTTTATTGCTACCAAATTGCTACCTTTGCTATCCTTTACCTTTTTGCTGCCTTGTCATTACTGAGCTGACTTCGTGAGCTGCAAACTTGAGTTTGCTTCGATCTTGGCCAAGCAATGACCCAGCTTTAGTGAGAAGCAATGACCGAAAATGGACAGGCTTGTACACCTGCCTCACATGGAGCTGCCGACACCAAACATGTCCACTGTTAGGACTTGGGGAATTTGGAAGGGAGGAGAGACAAGGCCTTGCAACTTCAGACTCCATGCTCCAAACCTTGGCCAAGGAAGCAGGAACTGGATCCATGATCTGGAGCACCCAGCAGCTTTGTCCTTCCTTTGAAACATGTTTACTGATCTCCAAACTCCTACCAGCGGGGGGCGCTGCACTGTTCCCTTGGGGTTAAGAAGGGGAAACTTTGATCCCTGCCCTCAAGGAATTCATTATATCTTGGGGAAAATTGACTGAAAGACAAATGAGCACAGTGCATGTGTTAAGTTCCCTGGGTGAGCAATGCCCTTGGTGCTGTGTTTGGGGGTGGGGGGGGCTTCCCCTAGCATTGGGGTTGTGACGGTGGGGAAGTGTGGGCTGAAAAGACAAGTCTAAGAAGGCATCCTAGAGGAACGGGCATTGAACTCAGTGTTCAAGGACGATTAGGAATTTGTGAGAAGGCTGTCAAAAGAAAAGCAGCCCAGGCAGATGGAGGAGAGTCTGCAAAGATAAGAGGTAGGAGAAAGCCTAGATCTATAGGTGTGTGTGTGTGTGTGTGTGTGTGTGTGTGTTGCAGTGACTTAGGGCATAAGGCTGAACAGCAGCTTGGAGGCAACAGTGAAAGAGATTTGGAATGGCAAATTGATTTCAACCAAACTCTAGCTAATTGTCAGAATATTACTAGACACCTATTTAGAGCAATGCTTTTTCTTTCTGTTGGTTTTACATTTCTTAACCCTGACTCATCTTCATTTTCTTTTCATATTGACACTCAATAAACAGATATAGACGCAGTACAGACAGAGCTAAAGATGTATGATTGAAATGAAAATTCATGAAAAAAATACTTAACCTTAGTACATGTGATATATTTTGATATTTACTGTTCTTTTCCATTCTGCCTATTCCTTTCTGATTCATTTATTTTTTTCAATTCTTTTTAACGTCTATTTATTTTTGAGGGACAGAGAGAGACAGAGCATGAGCAGGGGAGGGGCAGAGAGAGGGGAGACACAGACTCTGAAGCAGGCTCCGGGCTCTGAGCTGTCAGCACAGAGCCTGATGCAGGGCTTGAACTCATGAGCCGTGAGATCATGACCTGAGCTGAAGTCGGACGCTCAACTCACTGAGCCACCCAGGCGGCCCTATTTTTTTTTTTTAATGTTGCTACCTACCAACTAAAGTGATTTCAACCTCCACCGGTGGAGTGGGCCTTACAGTCTGAAAGACACTGACTTTGAGTCTATACTGTGGTCAGTTGGGGCTCAGAGGACAGTTGTGCCGGGTTTGATTCTCAGAGTTTGCCATGGGCTCAGGTTAGAACCTGTGCCTTTCCTGATGTGGGCAACAGAATGATGAAGTGTTTGGAACATGGGATGGACGTGGTCTGATAATGCATTTAGAAATACCGCGCTGGCTGCAGCGTGCCGACTGAGTGGAAGAGAGTAAGAGAGAAGGGTTCGGAAGCTGTGGCAATAATTCAAGGGAGAGGAAGGGAGCGCCCGAGCCAAGACGGAGGCAGTAAAGATGGAGTTCATTAACTCCCAAGTACGACTCAGTGCCACCAGGAGAGTTCCTCCGGACCTACCCGTCAGGCAGTCCTCTTCCCGGGCTACAACCAGACTTACCTGCCCCAATTCCATTCTTGGCACCCTTTGGCAGGATGCATTTTTTTATGTACAATTCAACAGCTGCTGGATACTTTTGTATCCCTTATGAAAGGAATCAGAATACCCAGGCTTCTGCCTCCAGGCCGTTTCTTTATCTCTCAAGGCCTTCCTTCTGGGCATAAGAATTACTGAGTCTCATTAGCGGTGGATTCCCAGACTGGCTTGGAGGAAGGCTTTGCAGCCCAGCCTTTATCTGTACCTGGCTTGTCTCTGCAAACCTCGGTGGAAACTTCCAGCCCCAAGTCAGTCTCTAAGCCTATGTGAACTTAAACCAGTCGCTATACTTGAGCGACGGGAAGGAAATCTTTAGATTCAAGCCGATTTTGGTTTGAATCCTGGCTCTGTCATTTCCCACCTATGAGATCCGGGGTGTGTTGCCGAAACTTTCTGACCTCAACTTGTCTATCTGTAACATGGGGAGACATTCCATAATTGTAAAGATTTGAGAAGATAACAAAGGATCACATTTAGCACAGAACAAGTGCTTGAGGACAGGTAGTTAAAATAAATATCCGAAGCACCATTCCCTGGAAATTCAGCAACAGGGACTCCGAGAAGGTTTGCAGGAGACCTCCGACAGCAGGAGGGGTCTGAGGTCTGCGTGGAAGAGGTGTCCTAGGATGACAACACTGGCTCCATTCTTAGACCAAGAGGACACTTGTTAGGAAGCAGATAAAAAGGAACAGAAAGAGGAAGATTTCTGATGCCCTGAAGCACGTGCGGCAGGGATCCAGAAGCTACATACTGACAAGGTACCCTTAAGCTAGCAGCAGGCGTTGATTCATGTAAACAGCACACATCCCATGATTTGCAAACGTCTAATTTATTAATCAGCCCAGGTGATGGGGCGCAGTCTGCGATATCTCATCTTCCAGTGCCCGCTGCACGGTGTCCACCGGGTTTCTTTGATGTGTCATGCTCAGGAGACGTTGATCCCCGAGGGATGGCTTTTCGCCCAGGCACCTTCCGGCCACCAGCCGCATTTCAGAACGGGGTGTGGTTGTGTGGTGGGGGTAACTCTACTTCTTTTCAAATTGCCTGCGTGTTATCCAGAGAAGGTCAGCAAGGTGCAGCCTCCATCCCTGAGCACTTGTGACATCCTGTCTGTGACTCTAGCGTGACATCCAGTCTTACATCCCATTTGTGAGGGGAGGTGTGGCTTGTGTGGGCAGGAAGGAATGGAATACAAATGATATGGGTCTCTGCACCACCGAATGGTTTGGGATTGTACTATTTGGGAAGGAATTGCTCACCTGTGCATTAATTCAACCTATATTGGCTGAGTCTCTGTGTTGTGCAAGAACTGTAGGAGCGTCTGATGCCAACGAAGCAGTACTAATCCACACCCCGAGGAGCACCGTAGGGGAGCTGGTGAGAGATAGACAGTAAGGAGTCACATTGCTCCCTCCTCTAGGGGTGCTGGGGAAGAAGAAGAATATTGAGTGGTGTTGCGAAGAAGGGGCACTTCCGGTGGTCTTGCAAGATTAAGGAAGGATTTCAAAAAGAGGATTTTTATTCTTGTTTTAACTTGAGATCTGGACAGTAGAGTTAGACATAAGAAGGTAGTGTGTGTGTGTGTGTGTGTGTGTGTGTGTGTTGAGGTCGTGTCCAGAAAGGGACAGACTTATCCTGGGGTCTGCAGTAAGGCACTGTGAGTGACAGGCAGAGAAAATGTTAGCATGCACACCAGAGAAGTGAGCTGGGGACTAGGTCATGGAGCCCTATGTATGTTACATAAAAGACATTGAACTTTATCCTAACATGGTGCCTTCCACACTTTCTCATTTCAGGATGTTCTGAGTGATTTTGTTATGGTTCCTGTAGGAACCAGGGAAATACTAATTCTGTTTATTGAGTAGTTACATTCAAACAACTTAATAAAATATTTATGTCCCCAAAAGTTTAGTGGCCATTTGAAAAATGATGTGTGCAAATCTAAAGAAAAAGCCGTATTTTAATTTTATTCTTTTTTAAAAAAAAATTTTTTGACGTTTATTTTTGAGAGAAAGAGACAGAGCATGAGTGGGAGAGGGGCAGAGAGAAAGGGAGACAAAGAACTGGAAGCAGGCTCCAGGCTCTGAGCTGTCAGCACAGAGCCCGATGCGGGGCTCGAACTCACAGACTGCGAGATCATGACCTGAGCCGAAGTCAGACGCTCAACCGATGGAGCCACCCAGGCACTCCTAATTTTATTCTTAAATAACCACAGCTTCGGGGCGCCTGGGTGGCTCCGTTGGTTGAGCGTCCGACTTCGGCTCAGGTCATGATCTCGCGGTCCGTGAGTTCGAGCCCCGCATCGGGCTCTGTGCTGACAGCTCAGAGCCTGGAGCCTGTTTCAGATTCTGTGTCTCCCTCTCTCTCTGACCCTCCCCCGCTCATGCTCTGTCTCAAAAATAAACAAACATTAAAAAGAAAATAATAACCACAGCTTTTCCTACATATGCTTTGCAAACGGATACTGCCCTCCTCATTTCCTATTCCTCATTAATTTTTCTGCGGTACTTTGTAGTTGTATCAACTGCTAAAAATCCACCTTAATGAAGATAGACCATATGAAAGAAAGGTTTGTATATGTTTATACAACATATGTTTTAATGTTGAAACTGTATACTATTTCAGGTTAGTAATTTTGCAGATGCCCAATAAAGGGCAAATACCCCTCCCTTCTCTCGAACATTTATAACATCCCCTGTGTCCCCATGAGTTTTCTCTGTAGCATCTCAGCACACAATTCAGGAATCATGTCCTAAGGACAATGGGGAGCTCTTTAGAGGATTTTGCCCAGATGGAGAGCATGTCACATTGTCACCACTGGAAGGTGACTGCTGCTAAAATGGGGAGAGTAGACTGATGGGGGAAAGTTGGGAAAGGGTGCAAAATGTATAACAGGGAACAGGAAGGCTATGGCAGTGACCCAGGTAAGAGAGGAAGGTGTCTTGGACTAAAGTAGCATCAATGGGGATTTGAGATACATGTATTTTTTAATTTTTATTTTGAAACGGGCAAGAAGTTGCAAAAACAGTAAAAGGGGGTCTCATGTACTTTTTCCCCAGTTTCCCCCAATGGTTACATCTAATATAACTATAATATAATATAATATAATATAATATAATATAATATAATATAATATATCAAAACCAAGAGATTGATAGTGGTACAATGGATGGATATCATTCTGCGTCATTTTATCACACGTGTAGATTCATGTAACCATCGCCACCATCAAAACGCCATCACCACGAAGATCTCGTGCGCTATCCCTTTATTATCACACCTCTCCCTCCTCCCCTGCCATCGTTAACCCCTGACACTCACTGATTTGTTCTCCACCTCTATGAGTCCCTTATTTCAAGAAATGTCATTCAAATGAAATCATAACTTGAGGTATGTTAAGGTGATGGAAGTATCAGTATTGGAATTCGAAGGTTGCAAAGGACTTGGCAAGATCACACCTGAAGTGGCGAATCACTGGATCTGGGTCAAACAGGAAAAAGAGACGGGGAGCATTTTTCATAGGGTCAGTTGTGTGGGTGGTGGTGCTTTCCATCAAGATAAGCAACCCTGTAAGGCAAAGAGACTCTGGGGTTGTGTGTGATTGAAGATGACGAGTCAGCTTTGCAACTGGTAAATTGAAACTAGCCATGACATCCAAATGGAGACTTAGCAAGCAGTTGTATAAATGGCTCTGGCCCTTCGATAAAAAAATATATGGTATTCGGAATCATCAGGTTACCGATAGCGATTGTTAGATGTCCCCTAAGGATGTGTTCACTCAGAGGAGCCTGCTTAGCATGTGCAGAGATAAACACTGAGTGGCTGAGGACTGGCCGATGGTGGAGGAGGGAAGTCAGGGACATCTGGTACCACGGAAGCTACAATAAATGAATGTTTTAAGAAGGAAGATGTGGGTAATCAGGGGCCATGGTTTCTGATAGAGAACATCAAGTGAGAACTGAAAATAGCCTTTTGTGCTTAAAATCTTGACCTTGGCAAGAGATGTTTAAATATAATGTTGGGGACAGGAGCCAGATTGCAGTGGTTGAGAAGTAAGTGAGAAACAAGGAAGTAGACTTTTTTTTTTTTTTTTTTTTTTTTAAGAATCATAACTAAGAAAGAGAGCAGAGAGCTTTTTGTTGTTCTTTGGTTTCTAAGGGAGGAGACCATTAAGAAAGGGAGGTTCTGAGTGGAGTTATTTGTGATGAAGTGTTTCCTGAAGAGGCAGGGAGGGAGGTAAAGCATCCATGGAGGTAAAAGGAGGGACAGCTTTCAGCTGAAGTAGGAAGAAAGAAAGGAAAGAGAGCGTGTGGGTGCAAATCTATTGATTTTATTCAGGATTTGAAAGGACTTCCCACGGCCTCTGTTCTCTTTGTGAAGTAGAAATCCAATGTGAAACCAATTGCTGAGGAAGGGGGACTTGGGGAGTGCCAAAAAGAGTTTGGAGTGTTTTGAAGTCATTGGTCTGTAGAAAGGTAGAAGGATCTGATTAAGGAAATATACAAAGATCACCAGGAAGCATTGAGGGCTCTGATAATGTTGATAACCATCAACTGATAAGGGCTCTAGTCTGTGCAGCTGGGCTATCGTTCTCCAAAAGAACTGAACTTTTGAGGTAAGAGCATGCATGGTGGACGGAGGTTCAAATGGGGTGGGGGTTTGCCAAGTAGACAAGATGGAAGAGTAATTGTGTAGCAGTTGACAGTATTGGCGAAAAGTAAACAGATGGATCATTGGAATTAAGTCGATCTAGAAAGAAGTGAAGACATTAGATCGTGGGTAGAGGGAAAGGAGATCGTCACGGGCCCGGAGGTCTTAAAGAGGTAGGGAGCGGGTGTTGTGACGGACAAGTCCGAGAATGGAATCTTTTGATATGACATGTCAGAGTTAAGGGACTTTGGGAGATGACACATTCTAGGAGTAACCATGGCAGGAAGTAGGGGCTGGAAGAGGGAGGAAATGGAGATCATTGGAGTGGAATAGGTCAAGGGGCCGAGAGGCTGAGGGTATTGGATTCTAGTCACGTGGGGTGAAGGGAGAACTTGGGGGTGAAGACACAGTGTGAAAATCACGTGCTCAGGTGTTTATTTAACATGAGAGCGCTCTTTGGAGGGTGGTTATTGAACACAAAAAGGAAGAAATGAAGGAAGAGAATGGGGTAGATAACTCCATCTACGACAGAAGATTTGCATTTGAGTCTTTTTTCTTTCTCCATTAGATCTTTGAATAACGATCTATTCTCTCTGAGCCTCAATTTTCTTTTCCTTAAAGAGGAACTTAAAATCTGTACCTCCCCCCACAGAGCTGTAGAATGTGATGCTCAAGAGAGAAAGTGGAAGTGGGGGGCCCGGGTGGCTCAGTTGGTTAAGTGTCCGACTTCGGCTCAGGTCACGATCTTGCAGTTTGTGAGTTTGAGCCCTGCATCGGGCTCTGTGCTGACAGCTCAGAGCCGGGAGCCTTCTTTGGATTCTCTCTCTCTCTCTCTCTGCCTCTTGCCTGCTCACACTCTGTCTCTCTCTCTCACATGCAAAAATAAATAAACATTAAAAAGAGAGAGAGAGAACGAGAGAACTTGGAAGTAAATGTGCTTGGCAACCCCTGCACCCTCGTGTAGATATGGACCCTATTGTTCCAGTCTACTGGCCCCCGAGGACTGGCTTTGGATTTCTTCCACAGCACTGATGGAAGATAGTGCGTTGGTACCTAATAATTGCATTTGAATGGCCTGATTTCAGAATATCATTTTAGGATAACAAAATGAATGACAGCCGTAATATCAGAGACGAACCATTGGATGTCCTATCTTTTAGATGTCCAGAATAAATGTGCGAGAACAGTTGACCCAGACAAATTGACCGATGAAGGGTAACTTGTACTTCAACATAATGAGTTCAATATTCTTTTGATTTACAAAAAGGCGCTGGGGCACCCAAGCCTGGGATGCTTGTCAGCAAAAGGGAAATTTAGATAGTATTGCACTTACTATAGACAACGCAGAGTTTTAATTCTGTAACAGCTTCAGCTCAAGCTGCATTTACGCCATCATCATCTTTATTATTAAGAAGGAGAGGGAAGTGGCTGTTAGAGATGAAGGGCTTCCGAAGGGAGAACGTTCAGGAAGCAGAATCCCCTCACCCTTGGTGTTGAGCAGAAATGAATAGGATGTTGGGGGAAATTCCATAACAGAATCCAGTTGAAATTCGTTCCGGAGCCAAGAACAACATTGAAAAATAAAAGCACTTACAGAATGGAACGAAGAAACCAGTTTGACGTGATCCTGAATATATTAATAACTACATTACCTAGTAATGCTAAATGGTCAAGTTAAATCATTTGATCCTCATAACAATCCTGGGCGATGGCTTCTACCTCTAGCCCCACTTTACAGATGAGGAAATAGAGCTTCACAGAAGTATTCTGCCCAAGGTCACACAGCTGGGAGGTAGCATGACTGTGATTCAGACCCAGGCAGTCTGGGTCCACAGTCTGTGCTTGTGACCATGGGCTGTGCAGAGTGCTGGGGAGGGAGAGCAGCCATGGGAACCAAGGAGCTTGTGCCCCGCCCCATCCTCGATACTGAATCATCTTATGACCTAGGGAACTTTCCTTTTCCCAAATTTTTTATTTTATTTTATTTTTGAGACAGGTGGAGACAGAGCATGAACAGGGGAGGGTCAGAGAGAGGGAGACACAGGATCTGAAACAGGCTCCAGGCTCTGAGCTGTCAGCACAGAGCCTGATGCGGGGCTTGAACTCACGGACCGTGAGATCATGACCTGAGCCGAAGTCGGCTGCTTAACCGACTGAGCCACCCAGGCACCCCGGAACTTTCCTTTTCTAACGCTGTGCAGTTCTCACTTCCCCTCCTCCTTTTTTCTTTCCACTATTCTCCCTGTTCCTTTTCTTCCTGTTCAAATACACCTTCGGTATGTAATGTTTTAAGTTCACAAGACACGTTCCCGTCTGAGATAGGTACCGCTATCCCCCGTTTTGAAGATGAGGTAGCCAAAGGTTTGGGCGGCTGAATGGTTGATCTGGGATGACATGTCTGGAAGGGGTAAAACATTGACTTGTATCCAAGCCTTCCGGCACCTCTTTCAGTGCTGGTTTTAACTGCCCCTCAGCTACCTTTTCGTTTGATGAGCGCTTCTTTTCACTGGTACTCAGTGTAGACGCATCCTTGGTGCTGGTTGCAGTACTTTTGGAGAGAGAATGGCAGAGTGTTGCAAACAGGGAGTACTTTACTTTGTACCTGCATAAGGATTCCAGAGGTGCTATTTGAAAGAAGGAAAACTGAGACAAATGCAATTCTTACATGGTGTGGTTCCACGGGTCCCTTGACTTTATCTCACTTGCTCTTTATCTCAGAAAATCGACTCTCATCGGGGCGCCTGGGTGGCTCCGTCGGTTGAGCGTCTGACTTCGGCTCAGGTCATGATCTCGCGGTCCGTGAGTTCGGGCCCCACGTCGGGCTCTGTGCCGACAGCTCAGAGCCTGGAGCCTGTTTCGGATTCTGTGTCTCCCTCTCTCTCTGCCCCCCCCCCCCCCATGCTCTTTCCCTCTCTCTCTCTCTCTCTCTGTCTCTCTCTCTCTCTCTGTCTCTGTCAAAAATAAACATTTTAAAAAATTAAAAAAAGAAAGGAAATCAACTCTCATCAAGTGTCACTTCCAGATTCTGGGAACAAAGTATGTTTTTCTAAGATTGTTTTCTGAAAACCAGCAGATTGATATGGTATCACTAAAAACAACTAACTCACCACACCTAAGGGTAGAGATCATTTTGTCTCTTGTGGAAGGAGGATGATAGAGAGAAGATACATAGCTGTATGTATGATGCTGTTCTATTTCAGTCTACTGTATAATTCTCTTCCTTTTTTTGGATCTTATTCTGTTGCTGAGTTCCACCCACCTACTTCTGGGAGACAAGGCCAGGTGAAAGACATCTTCAGATTTCTCAACATCCTCATGCACTTGTCCGTGGGTGCTGGATTTTCAGTAGTAACTTGGAGGCCTGTCTGTCTGAGAGAACCAGAGAAGGTAGCCCCGGCACTGGACCAATAGCTATTGTATGCAGGAAGCTTGGGAACTTATATATACAGAGCCTGTACTGGGGATCAGAGAGCTCCTCAAGGTCTAGTTCCAGAGAGGGGACTGGTAGTGGCTTACTGGTCAACAGTCTTCCAGGTGAGATGTTTTTAATGGTCAGAGTTGCTAGAAGATGGGAGGGGGGCACCTTGATAGAACGGAGGAGGAAGTCACTCTTCTCTCACAAAAGTGATTATAATTAGCATAACATTCTCTGACCAAAAGAGAATGTAAGCATAGGTAGGAGATTGCCTTCAGTGACCTTGGATACCCTTGACCACCCAACATTGCATAATCATGCCTAAAAGCTGTCATTTATAGGATTGGAGAGAGCACCTTCTTCTAATTTTTTAGGAGTATGTTGTATGAGGGGAGGCCCTGCGTGTCTGATTAACATCCCGCCGTGTTTCTGGTGTTTTACCTGAGTCTTCTCTATGGGCCTCTCGTCTGCCAGTTCATCAGTCAGATGGCAGTTCTTCTTTTGCTCTCCCTGGGTAATCACACCCATTCCTGTGGCTTCCGTTATCACGAACACTCCAGCAACTCCCAAACTTCCATCTCTCCTCCAAACTCCAAGATCCTTTCACCCAACCCCCAAGTGGATATTTCCACTGGACTTTGTCATGAAATCTCAGGATGCTCATATTCTGCCTTCTCTACCCATCTACTTCTTTTCTTGTGTTCTCTGTCTCAAATAATGGTACCGTCATCCGTCAAAGGTCCAAGCCAGAAGGTTGGACGATATTCTCAGGTAATTCCTCTTCCTTACCCAATGAAACATAGTAATAATAATAGTCATTTTATTGTGATTGCTAATACTTGAATGTTTACCATGTTTCCCGTTCTGTGTTAACATTATGTGGATTATATTGCTTAATCCTTTGACGAGCTTCTGACTATTGCATTGTGTCATGAATGGAGAAAATAAATAGCTTGCCCAAGATCACATAGTTAATAGGTGAGGGGGTTAGGATTCAAGAGTACAGAATCTGGGTTCTTACTCTCCTCGATACGCTGCTCACATATCCAGTTCATTACCATTCTCTCTCTCTTAATTTGAATATGTCTTCCAATTCATGTACTTTTCCCTATTCCAACTTCCTCTTTTCTATCGTATTTCCCCAATACCTATTTTCTAAGCCGGTGGTCGTTAATGATTATGCATCCTTATCATTAACCAAAAAATCATACCACCATAGTCATTGCATATTATAAACATTTACTAATATTTAATGTTTACTATTATGTAAGCATAGACATAGACATTTTAAAAGATAGGAAGGAATAAGTAAGAATTGTTAACATTTTTTAAAACATAATTTTAGTTTATTGATTAACCATGTATTTATTAGCCGTTGTGGATAGATATAAACCTCTTACTTAAATCAGAAGTCTTTTTGATTATTTATTTGTTTATTTATTTTAGAGAGAGAGAGCAAGTGGGAGAAAGGAAGAGGAAGGGAGAAAGAGAGAGAGATCTGAGAGAGAGAGAGAGAGAGAATCTTTTTTTTTTTTTTTTTTTTTTTGAGAGAGAGAGAATCTTAAGCAGGCTCCACCCTCAGCACAGAGCCAGATGTGGGCTTGATCTCATGACCATGAAGTCATGATGTGAGCTGAAATGAAGTCAGATCCTTGATCGACTGAACCACCCAGAGACCATGAGATCATGACCTGAGCTGAAGTCAGACACTCAACCGACGGAGCCCCCCAGGCGCCCCTGGATTATTTTAAATCAATTGGCGGATAGGATCGTTTCGTCATGACTTTATACTGTGACTGCTGAAGTGCTTAACCCAGGGAAAGGAGAAATACCAGCTCTGCCATTTTTTTTTTTACCTGTATTATTGGTCTTATTTTCAACTGGTGGTTTCTTCGCAGGCAACTCTCGAAGCTATTTGTCCATTTTAGGAGAGCTGGCTTAAATTCAAAACTCCCATGTGACCAAGCACCTGTAAGCTGCTTGGTTGTAGGTTGTAATGAGCTGAAGCCAGAAAGGTGAGCCAAGGCAGTGCTGCCCAGCCCTCACGTATCTAAGAACTCTCTCTGCCCGCGTTACATGTGGACCTGCGGTAACTGAGATGATTCATTTCAAGTCAGATTTTGTGCAAGGTGTCAAGTAAGGGTCGGTGTTTATTTTGTTTCCCCAATGTGAATATCCATTTTTTTTCCAATTTTATTTGCTGCCAAGACGTTCCTATTCCCATTAAATTACATCGATATTTTTCTTGAATATCAATTGACCACTTAACCTGTGAATGTTGTGCTACATTCCTTACACCAGCACTGCACTTTCTTGATCCTGGTTAGAAAGCTGATCGGAATTCTGTATGTAAATTTGCAGAGAACTGGCATCTTACCAACACCAAGTCTTCCGATACACAGACATGGTTTATTGCTTCATTTATTTAGACATTTGATTGTATTCAGTAATATTTTGCAGTTCCCAGCATATAAGGGCTGTAATGTACTTTTTAAGGATGCACAATTTTGAATAGTAAATAAAATTCTAATTTTAATTTTATGTTTAAATATTTTCACGGCTAGTATAGAGAAATATAATTGAATTTTATATAGTGTATCTTCCACCCTTGATGTATCTGCACTAATGACTTTTGGTAGTTTTTTGTAGCCTCCTTAGGATTTTCTACATATCTGATCACACTATCTGTGAGGAGTTTCACATCTTCTTTTCCAGTCCGTGTGCCTTTTCTTTCTTTCTCTTGCCTGATTTCATTGGCAAGAACCTCTGGAAAATGTTGAATAGAAGTGTTGCAAGTATAAATCTTTAGTGATTTAGAAAAGAAAGCATTCATTCTTTCACTAAATGTGACGTTAGCTGTAGGGTTTTTTGTTGTTGTTGATGCCTTTGTTTTTATCCTGTTTGGGCTTCATCTGCCTTGTGTGAGTTAATGCTTTTAACCAAAGTTGGGAAATTTGCAGCTATTATTTTATTAGGTGTTTTTCTTCCCTAGACTCTCTCTTCTCTTCTTTTGGAACTGATGATGGTGTCTTTGACTACTTGTTGTCTCCGAGGTGCAGTTCATTCTCTTCAGTCTTGTTTTCCTCTCTGTTCATGCGGTTGTACAATTTCTTATGATCTGTCTTCAAATTTACTTTTCTTTCCCCTGTCATCTCAATTATGCTGTTGAGCCAATGTTAGGAACTTTTAAATATCAATTGCTATACTTCTCATCTTTAGAATTTCCCATTTTTTATGTATAGTTTATACTTATCTGTTGCATTTGCCTATTTATTTAATTTTTCCCTTATTTCTTTTAATCTTTTAAATGTACTTTTTAAAAGTTTCTTTATTTATTTTGAGAGAGAGAGATGGTACAGGCGTGTGCATTCATGAGCAGGGGAGGGGCAGGGAGAGAGGGAGGGAGAATCCCAAGCAGGCTAAGCACTGTCAACACAGAGCCTGATGCGGGGCTTGATCTCACGCCGACGCGGGGCTTGATCTCACGAATCTCACGAGATCGTGACCTGAGCCGAAATCAAGGGTTAGATGCTTAACTGACTGAGCCACGCAGGTGCCCCTAAAAGTAGTTTTTTCAACATTTTTTTAAATGTTTACTTATTTTTGAGACAGAGACAGAGCATGAACGGGGGAGGGTCAGAGAGAGAGGGAGACACAGAATCCGAAGCAGGCTCCAGGCTCCAAGCTGTCAGCACAGAGCCTGATGCGGGGCTCGAACTCAGGGACCGAGAGATGGTGACCTGAGCCGAAGTCGGACACTCAACCGACGGAGCCACCCAGGCGCCGCCCCCCCCATTGTAGTTTTTAAAAGTCTTTTGAACATATTTATAATAGCTGCTTTGAAGTCTTTGTCTGATAAATCCAACATCAGGGTTTATTTGGAGTTAGTTTCTACTGTCTGCCTTATTTCCCCCTTTTTAAGGACTATATTTTCCCTTTTCTTTGCAAGTATAGTTAATTGTGGTTGAAAATTAAACATGATAGATACTATGACACAGTATCTTTGGGTTATGTTTTATTTTTTCTGAATATTTGCTGTTGTCGTTGTTGTTGTTGTTGTTGTTGTTGTTGTATGCAGTTAACTTGCCTGGACCCAGTGCTGCAAAATTGGTCTCAGCTATAGGATGCAGGCACCGATACTCCTGCTTTGTTTCCATGACTTGCCGCTGCTTCGTTTTCAACTTGGTCCTCTGCAGATCTTCCCTGTGCCTCCGCAATTTTGCGGTCACCTGAACATTTGGAGAGATTCTCCTCCAATTTGGAGAATCTCTCTCTCTCTCTCTCTCTCTCTCTTTGGTTTTGTTTCTAAGAATTCCCGATACCCCTTTGATGTTCATCTCTCCTTCGTACCTTTGGTACCTTCTGAAACTTCCAAGCCCATCAACATTCACCTTTTGCCACCCAAAGTGCGCAGTTAGGATATGCACTCAGTTTTTCAAAAGCAGCAAACAGAAATCTTTCTCTGTGCTTCTCTAGAACTGATGGGCAGATTCCTTTCTTTCCCTGGGCCCTCTGGGGTCTCGCCTACCATGTGTAGCTGAGCTAGCCAGCAGCATGTCATCGGGGCAGTTTTTAATGCGGATTTTGGTTCTCACTCCTTTACAGTTCCCTTGCTAGGAGATTCTCCCTTATAATTTTCTCCTGCTCTTCTGGGCCTGACCTCTGCTGTCCACTGCTCAGGAGCCTGTGAGATTGCAGATTTCCACCACTGTTTGTTGCCTTGGGGCCAGGGAGCGCCTCAGGCCAGGAAGCCAGAGGCTTGTAGTTCTTGCCTTTTCAGGTTGCAGTTTTTCAAGAGTAAGTTCTGCTGTAGCTCTGTCTGCTTTGGGGTGTTTTCCATTATCTTTAAGTAGTTATTGTCATTGTTTTTTTTTTTTTAACTTATCTGGTTTTTATAATTGTTACCTGCTTGACAATTTCCCTCTGATGCCTTTACACATTGCTGATTTACTTGTTGAAGGATTACTGTGGGTCCATCAACCGGGAGGGGAGACTAGAGTGTAAAGCTCAGACCAATAAAGAGGCTATCAGAATGCTCCAGGCCAGAGACAGTAACATCGGGCACTAGGCGATTGTAATGGAATTGGTGAAAAGTCATCAAATGCAGGGGTTTTGAGAGGAAAGGATTATGAGAAGCCTTATAGTTAGTTAAGGACGGGAAACACCAGTCTTCTGACTTATGCCAACAGGTTATTGGCCAATGCATGGGTTCTTCTGCGTTTCTGAGCTGATAAGAACTTGGAATGAGAAGCTCTTGGGACACGTGGTGCTCTTCAGACCTTATCTGTGGTGGTTGAGCCTCTGTATAGGTTAGTTCTTTAAGGAGGGTTCTCAGCCAGGTTCATAGAGGCACTATTTTCTTCTCACTTTCCACATACCAAATGAGCCATCAAACGCTAGTTTCTGATTTCTCCTTTCTACCCTCTTACTTCCATTCCTTAGCCCTAATACACCCCATCAGCTTCTCTCTGCCCCATAATTGTGAGCCTCCTAATTAGATCTCGTTTTTGCGCAGAACAGCCAGACTTCACTGATTTCCTAAAATAAAGATCAGACCGTACTTTACCTCTTCTCTGTCATCTTCAAAGGCTCCCAGTCCTTACAGATATAAATAGTTTCATCTTCCAGATTATTTCCTTACTGTTCTATTTCTTTACAAAAGCAAGGCTACACCCACTTGCTTACCATTTCCTGACCTTGATTCGCACTGCCCTGCTTTTGTGCCTTTTCTTATCCTGTTCTTTCTCCTTCCCCTACGTCCTCTGCCTTTTGAACCCATATTCAGATTTCAAAAGTTTGTTTAAATGATACCTTTTCTTTGGCGCATTCACCTCTTTTCATTTGACTGCAGTATTTTTATTGAGCACCTACTCTGTGCCAGGCACTGCGCTGTATCTTAAGGCTATGCGGTTGAGTAAAAGCCTTTTCCCATCGCTTACTATAGACATCACCCACAAATGGTGGGATCCTGTTTAAGATTTACCGCCATTCTCCCCCAAAATGTTACTCCCAGCCTTTGTTTTACCTCTGAGGTAGAACACACAGTAGGCACACATATTGATGGTTTCTTAGTGAAATGGGTGCTGAAAGACACGTTGCTCTCCGTGTTGTGTTTTTGCTACTCTTTTCGATGCCTTCCCATCACAAGGAGTCTGTTGGTTGATGAGGTCAAGGCTCACACACTAGTCATTCATTCTTTCTCCAAGGCATTTCCCATTATATCTTGCGTGCATCGGGACACCATTTTATGTCTGAGGTATGGAAAAATTATCTACAGCAACAAGGCAGAAATAAAAAAAAAGTGCTGAGTGGTAACCATCGCCATCTATATTTGGCCTCTAAGAGTCACGGCATCATTCACAGTGAATTATTTACAGAAAGCTACTGGGAGGCTGAAGTGATTTGTCCTCCTTTAATGAACCCCTTCAGGTGAGGTGAGAAGAAAGAAGGATGCTGGGAAGAAGCCCTTGTATGCAAATAGACCAGACATTTAACAACTACCCACCCATCTGTCCTGGCTCTGCAATGCAATATATAAGCCTTGGCCCAAAGACAAGACATGTTTTTGCTTGGCCCAGAGTGAGTTTTTAAAGGAAATGATGTGCCTCTGATTTAAAGAAAAAAAAAAAAAAAAGGAAGATTTCAGAAAAAAATTAGATACATGTTTTTTTCTTGACAAATTGATACATCTGGTAAACCTTTGCCGTCATCTCTGCAGATCAGCCGTGGGCTGACTCTGATAGGGCTGCTCCTTCCGACGTGGAGAGTTCTCCGACACTGAGACAACTCTAGTAGGTGCGTAGGTACTTGAACACTCCTTCCACGGTCCTGGAAGCCTTTGAGATTTGGATTCCATAGATCGTTTATGTTGCCTTATTTTACTTCCATTTCTTTGACCCGATACATGCCGCCAGTTGAATTCTCATAACTACCCCGCCATAGCGACATGACTAGATCATCTCTACTGTTGAAGCGTGTGGTGTTCGGAAAAGTTAACAAGCTCGTTCCAGGTAAGCCGGACAATGATGAGAAGAGCTAGGATTCACATCTAGAGTTGTCTACTCCCAGAAGACTACATGAATAAACGTAACAAATGTGTACCGGCTCCGAGCAGGGGTAGTGAGGAAATTTCATCTTGCAATGATATACTAAGGGTGTTATTCAAGAACTGTTCCTTGGAACCAAGTCTCTCTCATGATGGAACACTCTCAAAAGAGAGAACTTAAAGCACCATGTGAATTATTTAAAACTAAAGTGCTCCATACCCTGTAAACTGAGCATTTGGAATAATCCAGGAGTAGATCCCTAGAGAGGAGAGATCGATCAATTGAGTTCCACAAGGTGGGTTTTTTTTCCCCTTCTGTCTCAAATTTCTCTTTACCTTTGATTTCCTCAAGGTGAAATCAACCAGTCTATGTGACTATTTGGGGGGAAAAAAATGCAGCCAACCACATGTTAGTGCAATTCAAATGTTCAAAGGATGTTTAGGCCTGGAAAAGTGTTTAAAAAGTCTGTTTAGCACTTTTTTGGGAGTGGTTAGAAGACATCACAATTACGCATGCAGTAATGACAGACACAGGGCTAGAACTCCTGCCCAGTGATTTCCCTGGTCCTCTCGTGTGTGCCCTCTTACAGGTCAGTCTCTGACCTTTCAGAATACCAAAGAGCATTCTGTTGGCATGTAAAATCAGAGCCTTGGATTGTCGATTATCTTGTCTACCCAGCCATATCAAAATTCCATATATGCAAAGATACCTTTAATTCTTCATGTTTCCAGTACACAGTAGGTGTGCGTTACATTTGTTACTCTTTGCTGAAAATGATTGTGGTAATTGCATTCTAGATGCCCTCAGCTATGCAGAGGATATATGATTACAGTGGGAAAAGTTGCCGGTGATAGTGATGTTAACAATCACAAAGATCAGTGATGGCGACTTTGCCTGTGATAGCAAATAATCGTGTCTCACTGGGTTCCTATGCTGATGTCCGTATTACTTAAGATGAAGGTGATAGAAGCTATGATTTTTAAAACTTATTTTAATTCCAGCATAACTCACATACAGTATCGCATTAGCTTCAGGTGTACAATATAGGGATTCAACGATTCTATCCATTACTCTGTGCTCATTACGATAAGTGTACTCTTTAATTCCCCTCACCCACCCCTCTGGGAACCATCAGTTTGTCCTCTGTAGTTAAGAATCTGGTTTTTTGTTCGTCTCTTCTCTTTGTGAGTTTGTTTTGTTTCTTAAATTCTACATATGAGTGAAATCACATAGTATTTATCTTTCTCGCACTGATTGATTTCACCTAGCGTTATATCTTTGGGATCCATCCCTGATGTTGCAAATGGCAAGATTTTATTCTTTTTGATGGCTGAGTAATATTCCACGTGTGCATGCACGTATGTACGTACGTATGTGTGATATACACAGACACACACGTATGTATATATTTATCCATATATTTATCCATTCATCTGTGGATGGATACTTGGGTTGCTTCCATATTTTGGCTACTGTAAATAATGCTGCAGTCAACATAGGGGTGCCTTTATCCCTTCAAATTAGTGTTTTCACACTTTTTGGGTACATGTCCAGAAGTGGAATTGCCAGACCATGTGGTAATTCTATTTTTAATCTTTTGAGGAACCTCCATCTTGTTTTCCACAGTAGTGGCACCAGTTTGCATTCCCGCCAAGCAGTGCCTTTCCTCCACATCCTGGCCAACACCCGTTGTTGCTTGTGTCATTGAGTTTAGCCCTTGTGACAGGTGTGACATGACATCTCGTCATAGTTTTGATTTGCATTTCCCCGATGATGACTGGATGCTGGTTATCTTTTGCTGTGTCTTTGGCCATCTACATGTCGTCTTTAAAGGAATGTCTGTTCATGTCTTCTGGGTGACAGCTGCGATTTCTGAAGGTGCAGCTAATTGAGGGTTAGTAGTTGTTATTCGGCTTCTAGGTTGTTCTGCTTTTTGTTTAAGCAAAAATGATTCTGTCTGAAACCATTTAGTTCTCCTTCCTGGTATAAGCCGGATCCCAGTTCTCCTAAAAACAGAATGAGTTAGCAGTACACTGCAACTGGAAATCAGGAGAAGGATTCTGCTGAGGCCCCTGGTGAACTGTGTTTCTTCCTTGGTGATGCCACATATCACTACTGAAGCATCGGAAATCCACCGGGGACTTAAGAAAGGCTGATGAATGGTCAGGAGATGAGGAAGAAAAAGAGAGAGAAAGAGAGAAAGAGAGAGAGGGAGAAAGAAAGGGTACATAGGGGGAACAAATGAAAGAATGGGAGGCATAAAGAGTCTTGGGGCCAAGAGTCCTGAACTTGAAGTTCTGTCAGTGGTATTAATCGCTAAATGCAAAATTTTAGCAATCAGATAAGTCATTAGATTAAGCTTTGGGAGCATGCCTCTGGAGTTGGAAATATCTGTAAAATGGGCACATTCTTATTTTTCCGCTGGTGAGGGTGGAATATACGTAAGTGCTCAGGATCTGATGCCTCCATGCCTGACACATGCATGCCCTTCCCTTGTTTCTTTGATGCCCGCTGTCATCCCTGCTCTGTTATGAATGTGCAGATACACCCAGCCCCAGCCCCACGAGAACCAAGGAGGTCTTTCCCACTGGTTTGTTCCATGTCCTGATTTCAGTGATTCTCTAGAACTTTCTTTTTTTTTTTTTCATGCCTACAAGAACTTGATTAGTATGCGAAGGAGTGGCCCGTGCACTCCACACTGCAGCAGGAGCCCAGAGCGGCGCAGAAAGCCTTGGGAACCCTGTGATGCATTTCTCAATGGCAGGCAAAATGAACCCGGGACAAGCTAAGCTTTGCCTGTTTCAAAAACTCTGTCATAAATTAACGTAAAGATGCTCTTTTTTCCCTCACCATCCAGAGGACGGGCGCGTTTCAGTAGGCAATTAATCTTGGCTGATCTATATTAAATATTTATCTGCTGAAATGAGCCCCGTATTGTAGTGGTATTTTTCATTATAGGACTTTATCATTTCCAAAGAGATTTCCATGTGCAGGCTTCCTTGTACATATTAAACCCAAATTTCCAGTAGAATGACACATATTTCTTGGTGGCGACCTTTTCTCTCTGTAACAAGCTACTGATATGTTGGAATTTACAGGGGGATAAACACGTTTATCGAGAAGGAGGGAGTGGGGCAATCCAGTATTTGCTTTCCTAATAAAAACCCAGGGAACAGGTTCAGGAGTGTGGACATTGGTGCCCACTTTCAGCAGCATGTGGTGAGGGGGCAAGGGTTTGAGATCTGCTTCTGGAAGAGCCCTGAGGAAGGGGCGAGGAAAAGAGTTGCTCTGGTAATAGTCACTGTAATTCCTAGCACTTGAATTGGGTCTTTTACATTCATTTCCATGCTCTCGCTTGATCCCCACGACCATCCCAAGAAAAAGGTCTGACTGTCTCCATTTTAGAAACGAGGCTCCAGAGGTTAAACATTTCTGTCAAACACAGAGATGGGGCCCTAGCTGGGTCTGGAAGGAACTCTGGAATGCAAAGAGGACCAAGTTCAGGACTCTCGTGTGGGCCATACTGCCTCCCACAGGGCGAAGAGAGAAGTGCAGCATCCATGGCTGCTGGCCCTGAACTTAAAAATTTGATATTCAAGTCACTGGGTAGCATGAATTCGTTAAACCCGAGGGTCAGCCTAGGTCTGGGCTGGGCCTCTCTTAATGCTGGGCATTTCCAGGGGTAAAACTAAAGGCAAAAGAAGAGTGGTACAAAATGATCGAGAAGAGGCAGCAAGAAAGGGGAAGGCAGGAGACAAAAGGAAGAGATTTGGTGGCAGATTTCTCCATCATTACCGTGTATTCACATCAGCTCTGGATCTTATTGAAAATGCAGATTTGGATTCAGGAGGTCCCTAGCGGGACCTGGGACTCTGGATTTCTACCTCTTTCCAGGCAACTCTGTTGCTGCTGGTCCAAAGCCTACAATGGAAGTAGTAAGGTGGGAAGGAACAGGCCTAAGGGAGAAGCAGGAGGTGTGATGGGACCAGGTATCCATACAGCCTGGGCTTGCGGATCTGAGCTGAGGGAAGGGTTGTATAATCTCACCTCTACAGCCCCCCCCCTTTTTTTAACTGTTAGGGCTCAGCTTGTGTCCTATGAAAGCAGCAGGTCCTTTCGTGATCTTTTGGTTCGGTGATTCTGGAACTTTGGCAGACATTATAATCACCGGGAGGATTGCTAAACAGACCGCCAGGCCCCACTCACAGACCTGGAGTCGGCAGGTCAGGGGCAGGGCCAGAGCTTGTGCATTTCTATCACGTTCCGGGCGGTGCTGACGTTGCTCATGCTGCAGGTGCATCCAAGAACTTTAATGACCACTGTTTTGTTTCCACCCCATTCATTATAGACATCAGAGGAGACCCAAAGAGGGAAAATGGGCTCAGGTAGAGTGGCAGGACCAGCGAGGCCCAGATTTAGGTCTCAAACTCTGTGACCAGCCTCTCTCTCTGTGGCCAGTTAGCGCCTTGGTCTCTGTACGTCTCCGGGGCTCTGCATCGTGGGTCAGAGGCCAGCAGCAACGCGCTTCTGAAAAAGGGTTCAGAGGAATCTAAGAAGTGTTGGTCAGTGAGGACGGTGATTTGTACGGTTGTGACGAATACAGCATTGAAGAGAAAAGGACCCACCTTGCCCTTGCGGGCAGGGTGCTTTTGTGTCTGCAGAAGCATGTACCTGTGAGAGGGGATCTAGCTCCTCTCTCGCCCCCTGTAACCAGATATCACTCTCTCCTTGGTCTCACTCACCATGAAAAATATTATTTCTGGACAAAATTAAACTTGGGTTTTTTTTTTTTTTTTTTTTAATTTTTTTTTTAACGTTTTTTTTTATTTTTGAGACAGAGAGAGACAGAGCATGAACGGGGGAGGGGCAGAGAGAGAGGGAGACACAGAATCGGAAGCAGGCTCCAGGCTCCGAGCCATCAGCCCAGAGCCCGATGCGGGGCTCGAACCCACAGACCGTGAGATCGTGACCTGAGCCGAAGTCGGACGCTTAACCGACTGAGCCACCCAGGCGCCCCTAAACTTGGGGTTTTTGAGAAAAAAAGAGAACAACGTTTGTGTTCCTAGTTCCCCTTCCAAAATCCCTTTCTCTTTCTTCTAAAGGCCGTAGCTCCTGGTGTAGCTGCGTATTGAAAAAGTTTAAGGCTTTTCTGTAACCATGAGTGGAGATGGGCTTCTTCTTTATTGTTTCCTTTCTTTGGTGTCTGTGTTTTTAATGTCTATTCAATTTATTTTGAGAGAGCGAGTGAGCACACGTGCACGTGCCAGGCTGGGGCAGAGAGAGAGAGAGAGAGAGAATCCCAAGCAGGCTTTGCGTTGTCAGCGCAGAGCCTGACGCTGGACTCAGTCTCACGAACCGTGAGATCATGACCCGAGCTGAAATCGAGAGTCGGACGCTTAACCGACTGAGCCACCCAGGTGCCTCGGTTTCTGTCTTTTTCGTTACCCGTGTTTCCTCTTCCTCCCCATTGCTCTTTTATGTTCGTCCTTCCTTCCCTCCATTCTTTCTCTCCTCCATTTCTCTTTTCCTGGCATCACTGGATGTCGGAGCCAAAAAAGACCCTCAGTCACCAAGTCCGCCTGCCGAGACTCCCAGGTAGGAAACCAGGGAGGGTCTAGAAAGCCTCACATCTGAATCGCTAGGCTTTGTAGAAGAGATGTGGTCAGAACATCAGTGCTGTGCACCTGCAAGCCCAGGGCTGGACCCGGGTATCCTGGCTCTTCCCACCTTGGCTGTCCACCGCTTTCCACCCAGCACCGTTCTGAAGCTTAGCGCTGCCCTCAACGGTGACACCTCTTTCACTCAGAGCAATTCCGAGGTGAAGGATGGGGTGCGGATGTGGAGACGGAGTGGCAGAATGCCTCATCGAAACTGTCCCAACCCTTAGAGAAGGTGGACAAGGCAACATGTTCAGATCTTAACTGATAGAAGCATAAATCTGTAGTTTTGAAAATTCAAGATGTCTGTACCCTAGGATTCTGTAGTTTCACTGTAGGAAATATTCACGACGTGTCCAGGGGTGCACTTACAATGATCTTTAGTGCAGCCTTGTTTATACTGGTCAAAAAAAAAATACATTAAAAATGGAAGCAGCCTGAATATCTAGCAGTAAGGATTACATCCTTATAATACTGCAAAACCACTGAAAAAAGAATGGAGACGATCTATGTGTACCTATAGCAGGAAAAAAGAAAAACCAAAAACAGAACATGGTACTATCCAGTGAAAAATAAGGTTCCACATACACACACGACCCGATTCTGCTACAAAAAAAAAAGAGAGAGAGAGAGGGAGCACCTGGAAGATTCAGTCAGTTAAGTATCCGACTCTTGGTTTGGTCTCAGGTCATGATCTCACAGTTTCGTGAGTTCAAGCCCCGCATCAGGCTCTGCCCTGGCAGTGAGGATCCTGCTTGGAATTCTGTGTCTCCCCCTCTCTCTCTACCTCTCCCCTGCTCTCTCTGTCTCTTGTCTCTCTCAAAATAAATAAATAGATAAATAAATAAATAAATAAATGTTTTTTTAAAGTTTGTGTCTCTAGGTATAGATACTAGATTTATATAAACGTAAGCGAAAGAAATAAGAGCGCAAAGATATAATATAAACTAGTGGATTTTCAGTATTTCTCAAAAAAGATCTCCGCTTTTCCAGTCTTCGTATTCTCTGGCAAAATGCTGATTTATTCCTATTTGCCCATGAAAAATTCTATCCTGCCTTCACGTCTCTATTTTAGTCTCTTGCTCTCTCTGTCACGCTCACCCTCTCTGTCTCTCTGTCCCCTCTTTCTTGCCTCCTTCCCTCCCTTTCTCCTCATACACACTGTGTAAGTGATTTTTGAATGCTTACATCGATGCTAAAAGACCCACAGAGGAAGAACCATAGTTCCTGGTAGGTCTTCCGCAAAGGCAGGCTGATTGATTGCAGATTGCAACCAGCTCCAACTTTCTGTCCCAAATGACAAATGAAGAGCTCTTAAAAACAGAATAAAATATCCCATATGAGGAGGAGTATCTCTGCCAGGCCAGGCATGAAAGGCAGTGAGCAATGAGAATTGTGCGTAATTCCTGACCTAGCTGTAGCCCGTCTCATTTCTACACTCTGGGAACCAGGGCAGCGCTGCGCTGGCTGGATTCCTCGGCTTGGCACCCAGGGTCGCTCCACCATCCATCCCGAAGCCACAGTTGTCTCCGTCATCTTCCTTTCCTGCCCCTTTGTGCAGGTGGCTCAGAGTATGGCCTCTGTGTCCTTGTGTGGCTCTGAGTATGGCCTCTGGCCTCTGTGTCCTTGACTGGACACACTGTGTCGCTTTACTCGTGCATCTCCTCCGTTTGCAAGAATCCTAGGCAGCCTTTGGGGCCTGGACCCATGGTTCTTCCTTTCACATGCTCCGGTTCTTACAGAATCAGGTGACCCTCACCTGCTCTATTATTAGAGCAGTTGCTGGATATTGCATTGTGCTACCCTTGGTTGGGGCCGATTCTTCACACTAGATTGCCCTTGAGGACAGGAATCACATCTTGTGTGTGTGTATTGAGTGCCTCGTACGTAGCAGGTGTTCAGTGAGTGAAATAAAGGATGAAAGATGAAGGAGGGGGAAAACGATTAGACCATACATTGAGTTGGGAGATTCCTGGTTCACTTAGGCCCACTAA
Source organism: Neofelis nebulosa (assembly GCF_028018385.1). Taxonomy (NCBI): domain Eukaryota; kingdom Metazoa; phylum Chordata; class Mammalia; order Carnivora; family Felidae; genus Neofelis; species Neofelis nebulosa. The sequence continues at coordinate 16,039,609 of NC_080793.1, forward strand.
GTAATTACTGTTAAATCCCAAGTGGGCTTAACTCAACATCGTTAAAGACACTAGATTCCCACTTTCACTACCTAAAGCTACGACCTCCTCACTCTTCCTTTGTATGTCATCCTATATCCATAGCTCTAACATTAATTTTCCAAATACTTTCCTGGGTCCCAAAAAGTCTCTCCCGAGATCATCTACCATTTTCCTTGTGTTGGACATTTTGTTTTATTGCCGTCCTTTCAAAATTTTAACCAAGGCTGTTATGATCCTCTCTGTACCCATAGCATTTTTCTTCTTTTGAATTATCTCCTTCGGATGGATTCCCAGGAGGAGGATGATTAGGGCAAAGCATATGAACACTCTTGTAAGCCTCATTAATTCTGACCCCACTAATTCAGAATTTGTGCTGATTTGGGCAGGTAGTGAGCTTTCTTTTACTCTCTCCTTGAAAGGAAAATTGCTAAATAATAAATTGATGTAAACACAATTTCCAAGGTGCTGTTGACACTATTTCATGCAAATATTTTAAACATTTTTGCAAGCATCTTTTTCTTGCATGTGGAATTGATGGGTCCATTACAATTTATTCTCATCAGTTCGGTAGTGCGGGCTTTCCGTGACCAACACTGGTTTAACTGATTTCCACCTTTCTCTACACAATCGATGGGCATAGGACATTCGCTCCCTCTGAAGAGTCCCCCATTGGTTTCGTTTGATACATATGTATGAAGCATGTGTTGTATGCTGGCTACTATTTTAGGTGCTGAAAGACACTGATGAGTAAGACACGATCTCCCTTCTTTCTAGGAGCTCACGACTGGTAAGGGAGACCCGCGACGCAGTGGGTCAGGGGAGCGGTGGAGGTGTGGATGTATGGTGGATTTCTGGCAGCTTCTCAGAGGAGGTCTTCCCACAGCCAGGGGCCTGGGCAGAAAACTCATGGTCAACCATAGAGCTGAGCTGAGTTGCAAAGGAGTGGCAATTTGCCAACCCAAGACTTTAAATGGGGACCCCTGTTTCCATTACTATATATGCTAGAGATGTTTGTTTGTGTTCAGATATGAAGTGATTCAGACTTCTCAGGAATTTGCACTGAATTTTCCCCCAAACAGCCCATGTTTGCGTTGTTTTGTGTCTCTCCTTAGCCAAGAACACAGGGAGCACTTAAGAAAATCAGCGTTCTAGGCTTGGCTGTGTTGTTGATTTGCTCTGGGCCCTAGCAAATCCATGTATGTGTCTGAACCTCAGTTTTCTCATCAATAAAATGGAAATAAAGTATTAGATCTGTTTCCTAGGTTGGGGTATTGTGAGAATAAAAAAATTCAATTGACAGGAAAGTGCTTTAAATTAAAAAAAAAAAAGATGCAAGGTAAATGAGTTTGTGTTACTTACTCGGTTCATACAGGGCCTCACTTAGCTCTTCAGGAGTGCCCCATCCATCTCCTCATTTGAAGTTCCCTCTTGGAGCAGAGTCGCAGATATAATCTATGGAATGTGAAAATGGTTCCCTAATAAGCTCTGTATGAGGCCAGGAAAAAAATGCCAAACAAAATCAGCAAACCATCAGTCAGGGAGGCAGTGCTGCCTCTAACTGGGTGGGGAATGGTTCACCGCTCAGGAAGATTAGGCTCTAAATACAGCCAGTTGCCCTCTGTGCCGTGGGGCTGTGGGAGGGATGTTGGGAGGCGGAGGGGCATCCGTGGAGGACCAGCGTGGGGATTCAGGGGAGTCAGGAGTCCTGCAAGGGACCTGAGATGGCATCCAGTACAAACCCTGAACTGCAAATACAGAAGAAGTTCCCAGAGAAGGAGAGGAACCAAGAACAAGATCTGTCCACCTTGTCCAAGCCCTGGGATGAGGAACAGTGGGCAGAGGACCCAGGGGTGCAAGCTTGATTCATTATAGATGAGCGCCGGTCCTGAGGAGATTAGGAGTTGCCAGCCACTGGAATGTTCTTTCCCCTATCTTCATCGAGATAAAATTGACAACTCAAAATCGTGTACATGCAAAGTGTACAACCTGATGTTCCAATATACATGCATATTAGGAGATGATTTCACAATCAAGCTAGTTAGCACATCTATCACCTCATTAATGACCATTTTGGGGGGGAAGAACAATTAATGTTTACTCTTTTAGCAAATTTCAAGCATACAACACATCATTGGCAATTAAAGTCGCTGGGCTGCACATTAGTTCTACAGAACTGATTCATCCTACGTAAGTGAAACTTTATACCCTTTGGCCAATGTTTTCCTGTTTCCCCCACGGCAAGTCCCTGACAACCATCATTCTACCCTCTGTTTCTATGACAGTTCCTTAAGCAGGAGTTGGTGACCTCCTTTTCAAATATGTCAAACAAGGGAACTGGGGGGTAAGTGAGAAGCGGGAGGTGGCATGAGCTGTCCTCACAATGATCTCCAAGATCTTTGTCACACATGGCATCCTTACTGCCTTGAAAGATTCCAGGTACGCTGAAATTTCTGGAATCTTCCTTTATCTCTAGAAAGTTATAGTCTTTTTTTTCCTGGTTCAAGATGCAAGGCACCCGATTCTGACCATCAGACCCTCATCGTTCCCCTGTATACCACGTGTCACAAAGTTAGGACCTTTTGAATGACGTTGGGCTTTCCCTCTAGTTCTGTCATGGTGGACTTTCCTCTTGGAACCCGTGTGCTAGTGTATGCTTAACAACGTTCCCAATGTTTAACAGCCGTTAACAACGAAAATCCCTATCCCCCTATGAAAGCCCTCTGATTATTAGTCTTTTCCGATTTCCGTGGTGGAAATATTCCCACTACCAGGCTAGGAAGACAGCGGTGCAATCAGCTTTCACCTGCCGGTAGCACCTGACTTCTGCCAACCAGTGCCCGGAACTGCATGTTACGCTTCCTTGCTGGAGGTGTCATTGCACCTCTTCTGCAAAAGGCAGTGTATTGGGAGGAGGAACAAAAGGAAAGAGGATATGAAAAGAAGGAAAAAGTAAAGAGGGGAAACAATTCACCTGTCCTTCACCAGGTGAACGGATAAACAAACTTTGGTGCATCCAGGTAATCATAAAGGAAATTAAGAAGGGGAAAATATATATTTGGAGTGCAATTGGGCAGTATCTATATCATTACAATGGGCCTGTCCTCTGATTCAGCAATGCCCTCTCTGAGTATCTCCCGTAGAGAAAGCTTGCACCTGTGCACTGGGAGGTATGGACCAGGGTGTTCATTGCCAAATGCTTGTAAAAGAATAGTGAAAATATTAGAAGGGGTCTAGCTATCCACCGACAGGTTAATGCGTAAATGCACTGTGGTTTATTGATAGCATAGAACACTCTGAAGTAATTAAAAAAGAATAAAGCGTAGCTACTTTTGTTGATGTAAACAATTCTGTAGGGGGTTTTGTTGGGACGAGAAACAAGTTACAGGACATTCCACATAGCGGTGTTCCCCAGGTGTGTTAAACTCACATGCATGCTCACACACAAAGCGGTATATTCTATAAGAGTATATTTATACACCCATAAATGTAAAAAAGAAAAATTGGGGAGATTTGAGCATGATAATGGCGATTATCTATAATTAAAACCTTTTTTAAAACAAAGAAACTGCATTCAGATATTGCTTGGCTAATTAAATAGAAACGGACTGTCATTAGGAAATATTATGATGGAAACTTATGGACCTTGTTTTGGAGGTGTTTAGGTAAGTACCCAATTAAGATCACTGTTATAGATATTACAGGCAAATGAGTCCTCAAGTAAGGTTGGTTTGTCTGGCTGCCATGAGGGGAAACCATAAAAGAGAGGGTAAAGAAGTAGTCTGGGAGGAAGACAAGATAACTAATAAGGAAATAAAGGCGAGAAAGGATAAAGAGAAAGTGACAGGAAACAGAAACTGAAGGAGAGGGGCAGGGGTGAGCTGAAGTCAGTGAACTATCGGTCCCCATCTGGTAGAATGTGCTCCATCGATAACAGGTGCCCAGACACTCGCAACTCTTGTGTTAGGATTAATGGTTCCAGCCAAAACTAGGGAAATAGCACCGCAGGTGTGACGGGGGACTTGGTGCTTGTAGAAGACCTTATGGTGTGGGGTGGCCTGGTCACAGGCATCTAGTGTGCTTCATTGCACCTACCCAACAGCGTGTCCATTTCGGGATTAGTCTTGGAAGGTCCATCATATTAAGACTGTGTATGCTGGGGCACCTGGGTGGCTCAGTCGGTTGAGTGTCCGACTTCGGTTCAGGTCATGATCTCTCACGATTCATGAGTTTGACCCCGCGTCAGGCTCTGTGCTGACAGCTCGGAGCCTGGAGCCCGCTTCGGATTCTGTGTCTCCCTCTCTCTCTGCTCCTCCCCCACTCACACTCCGTCTCTCAAAGATAAATAAATGTTAAAAATTTTTAAACAAACAAACAAAAGACTGTGCACGAGACTTCCCCACCTCTCTTCGTAGCCCCTGGGAATCATTTTGATTTGTCAGAATAGAGTGCCTACATGGCCCTACTGGGCTCAACATGTATTTCATGAGCACCTACTGTGTTTGGGACACTATACTAAATCGGGACAGAGGGACAGAGATCAATGGAACAAGGCTCAAACCCTAAAGGTGCAAGCTCACAGTCTGCTGGGAGGCAGGAATGTATACACAAGCCAAGGAGGGACAGAGTAGCACAGGCCATAGGGGTGGCTTCATGCAGACAGACTGCAGTGTGTCCTTACTGGCTAGAAGAGGTCCTGTTCATTTGACATTGGACTTCTATAAGCCTAAAATATTTATTAAAAGAGAAAAAGTATTTTCTTTTTAGATGTGCATTATGAACTCCAGCCATCTATCAAGCAATGAAATCGTTCAAGGGCTGGAGTCAGACAGACCTGAGTTCAAATCTCGCCTCTGGTTTTATTAACGAGTGACCTTGGGCAAGTCCCTTTCCTGTATTAGCCTCCATTTTCTTCTATATAAATGGAGATAGGATTTAACCCACGGGGTTATCATAAACAGTGAATAGTATAATTATGTAACTCCATACAGTATATGTTTGTATGTACATATACTACATATGTGTGTTTGTATATATGTATATGCTACATGTGTATTTTATATATACACATACTATATGTGTACATGTATACATATGCTTATATATTACCATATATGATACACACACACGTGTGTTTGGGGGGGTATGTGCATATTTAATTTAGGAGATCTTCCAAGGTAACTTCCAGATTTACTCTCTGGGACTTGGAACCACCTCTTGATGCTTTAGAACTCTGCCAAAATCACATACCTCTCTGAACCCCAGTTTCCTAGCTTGTAGATTAGGTGTGCAATAGATTTCTGTGCCCGTTTTCTCACTTGGGCCCTGAGACTAACCTGGGAGGTAGGCAGGGTTGGAACCACCCCTCCCATTCTACCGAGAAGGACACATTGCTGCACAGGAAATCGGAGGGACTTTCTCTCAGGGCTGCCCAGGGACAGAATGGAAGTTCCTTCGGCTCTGCACATGGGTTCTCCCAGATCAGGGCCAGGTAGGGTCCATTCCAGTGAGTTGAATCCAGACCCCTCCAGCTATGTCCTTTGGCAGAGGCACCTGGGCTCACAAAGGTTCTCTGTGATCTCAACCAAATCTGTCTCTTAGTCACTGTGGTGGAACCACTCGACTCTGTTTGCTCTTCGTTTTGTTTTTCCTCCTGGAGTTTGCTTCTCCCTCCTGTGCCCTCATATCCCAGTGCCCTGCTTTCCAGGGCTGGGTCACTCAAGGTCAGGAGAGGGAAGCTGGCTTCTCCCTCCGCCCTCATCCCCTGTGATGTGCTCTCTGTTTCCCTGAGCTGGGAAACACCTGCCGTTTCGAGAACACAGCCGGCAGGCGGGAGGGGAAGGGAGGGCAGAGGTTTCCTTGGCTGGGCAATCTGGGAAACGACTCAGAATAAACAGAATGTGATTGACTAAGTAGGGTAAGGTTCTCTCCCCACTTTCAGCCTGGTAGCCTGCTACAATCTGTCCTAGGCACCTAATATCAGCCCACTTGACTTTGCATTTTGATAGTTAGTTTCGACTCTGTGTCAGGCCCTGAGAGCCTGGAGGTGGAGGTCACCGCCCTTGGGAAGCTCTACGTCCAATAAGAATGTTAAGCAGTGGATAGAAAGGGTGAAATAGTTACAAAGAGATTTGATCTGGCTGGGTGACCTTGGATAAGTAACATAACCTCTCTGAGCCTGATATCTTTGCATTTTCATCTTGGCCTTTTGGCTGGAACAGTTGAATGAGATGATCCTGAAAGCACATGGTTCAGAGTAGGTGGTCAATAATTGATATATAGTAATGGTTGCTTAGGAGATCATCAGAGAGACCGATTCGGGTTGGAGAGACAGCATGGGTATTGGAGATCTGAAAGTGCATGTCTTTTTACCCCATGCCATCCCTCTTTCTATGCTTTTTAGTCTGGCCTCAGTGCCTTGCTCACACGGCTCCCCATGGCTGGAATTCCTTTATCCCCTTCTTTGCTCAGTCACATCCTCACCATCCCCAAACCCAGCAAGATCCCGCCCTTCCGATTTGTCCATGTGAACTTCTGTGGCCTCATTTTGCATCCAGATTTGGAATCACCCAAGGTTCATACTTACTTGCTGTCTACCTGTTTCACGGAATCGTAGTACGTATTGACAAGGAACGTTGTTATGGAGTGACAGGGAAATCTCATCCAGACCTTTGATTTTATAGATGGGGAAACTGAGTCCCAGAGAGAAGAAACAGCATGCCCAAGTTGACAAAATCCTTTTTTTTTTTTAACGTTTATTTATTTTTGAGACAGAGAGAGACAGAGCATGAACGGGGGAGGGGCAGAGAGAGAGGGAGACACAGAATCCAAAGCAGGCTCCAGGCTGTCAGCCCAGAGCCCGATGCGGGGCTCGAACTCACGGACCGCGAGATCGTGACCTGAGCTGAAGTCGGACGCTTAACCGACTGAGCCACCCAGGCGCCCCGGAGTTGAAAAAACCCTTTGATGATACAGCCAGACCTGGGATCCTGGATTCCTTCTGTTTTCCAGCATTTTGACTTTTTTTTTTTTCTTCCCTTATGTGGATTATGAATTTCTGGAGTGCCTCCCTGTTAAATTTTCTACTCCCAGGCAGTGGGTGCTAACAGCTGCTAGAATATCTGCTCAGGAAACCGCAGGGCCCTGAAGCCCCTGCTGCTTGTGTGATTTCAGCCCCTGCTTTTGGAAGGAACCGGGAATTCTGTCCACACTTTCCTCCCTGGCCTACATTCTCAGACCTGACAGCTATTCTAAGGACAGAGCACCTACACGACAGGATGTAGTTCCGATCACTTGTATTTTTACCATAAGCACAATGTAACATAAATACAGACTACCCTGAGTTGTTAGCAAAGAGAGGGAGCAGGGACACTTTCGCGGAGAGGTGGCTGCTTCCACAATGTGGGCTCTGGGGCCAGCTCGGCCACTAGGGAAGCTGGTTTTTCACGTTTGTTGCTATTGTAGGAAATGGTGTGGGGGAAAAAAAAACTTGCCAAGGAGCAAGTTCAACACACACAGAGCCTGCCTATCCTTTGGGCTGCCCCGTGGCCCTCATTGTGCTTAGGCAGCCGGCTTTCCTTCTTCTTGGAGCTGGCCTGTGGGGACTTGCCAGTGGAGTCCTGAGGAGGCTTCGGCCACACCCGGAGGTGACAGTTTTATCTGCTCTCGTGCATTCAGCATCGGTCATTCACACGCTCATTTCAGCGTGGGTTCCCCACATCAGCTGCCTCAACAAGATGTCACTTTGAAGTGCAGTATATACAGTGATCTGTTAAAAATAACTTCCCCCAACTTTTTACTTCGAAAAAAATATATATGTTTGAAACATCTTCTAAAAACTAAAAATTTCGGAAGCTTTCGCGAATGAAAGAAAAGGAAAATCCACAACTACCGTGCACTCTTTACTTAGATCTGGAAATCATTAATGTTTTGCTACATCCGTTTCCTCCCTCTCTCCTGGTAAATGGAGTCTTCTATAGCTTTAGCAGACTTTGTGCCACCAACTGGGACAAGCAAAATCCTTTTGTTAGCTTCTCTTTGCTGGGGAGTCTGCAGCCAGAGAAAGCTTTTTCTTTTTTTCTTTTTAAACATTTTTTTAATGTTTATTCATTTTTTGAGGGAGAGAGACAGACAGAGCACGAGCAGGGGAGGGGCAGAGAGAGAGAGACACACACACAGAATCCGAAGCAGGCCCCAGGCTCCGAGCTGTCGACACAGAGCCGGACGCGGGGCTCGAACTCACAAACCGCGAGATCATGACCTGAGCCGAAGTCGGATGCTTAACCGACTGAGCCACCCAGGTACCTAAGGGAAAGCTTTTCCTAATGGATTAGCTCATTATGTGATTCTCCTGTTTGTAACTTTTATTTCCTCTTTATCATCCCCAAGGTGAAACCTACACATATACGATGTCACCTCCCTTAGTGATCTGCCCAGTGCCCATCCTTCTAGCAACCATCTTGTACCAGGTCCATGCAGCCCTCCACCCTCCACCCCCCTGATTGCCTCTAAACTTTGATTATTCCTTCAGACACAGCATGCTCGCTCTCACTTCTGGGCCATTCCCTCTTCCTGAAATACTCCTCTTCTTCCTGTGCCTACAGCCAAATATTTCCTCAGGTATCAGCTTACATCTCACTTCCTCTAGGAAACCTTCAGGAAAATCCCTAGATTAGGTCAGATGCCACGGCTGTGTAAATCCCATTACCTACTGTACTCCCCCTACCAAAGATCGTATCGTATTGTAATATAGTTTATTATCATAATTGTTTCCTATGCCTCCTCCGTCTTCTGGATAGACCGTAAACACTGCGGGGCAGGAACCCTGCCCATTTTCTCCCAGCCGTATCAACACCAGTTTCTGGCTCAGTTCCTCATGAACAGTACACATATATTGGTTGGTTGAATAAATCTTGGTGCAGATCACTTTTGAAAGTGAGTAGAAGGTTATCAATAATATTTCCTGCCGAAATGTCTGTCCCCGAATCCGGGTTTGTGTATCCCAGGGCACCCTGGACATGTCCCACTTCCATACGTTACATCCAGACCTGTACTTCTGTCTGTGCCTTCTGGTCACCAGCCACATCCCTCTGCCCATTGCTTCCCCGTCTCATTTAATGGAAACCCTTTGTCTTCCTCAGTTTCCCTTGTTCTCTCTCACCCCTCATCTCATCCACTAGGAAATCCTACTTTTGCAGCTTTGAAAATGCAAGTCCGGGGCGCCCGAGTGGCTCGGTCGGTTAAGCGTCCCACTGCGGTTCAGGTCATGATCTCGTTTGTGAGTTTGAGCCCCGCGTCGGGCTCTGCATGGTGGTGCGGAGCCTGCTTGGGATTCCCTCTGTCCCTCTCTCTCTCTGCCCGTCCCCTGCTTGTGTTCTCTCTCCTTCTCTCTCCCTCTCTCTCCCTTCCCCACTGGCGCTCTCTCTTTCTCTCAGAATGAATGAATAAATAAATAAATACAAGAAAGAAGGAAGGGAGGGAGGGAGGAAAGTACAGATCCAGAATCTGACCATGTCCTACCTCCTCTCCTGTTACTCCCTCCTCCCTCTCCTGGATTGTGTAGACGCTTCCTGCCGGGTCCTGCCGCTTCGACTCCTCCACGTCTATGTTCCACGCAGAGTGAGCTTTGTAAAACATAAGTTAGGTATGTCACGCATTGACCCCCGTGCCTTGCGATGGCTCCCATTCATTTCATAACGAAAACCAACATCCTGCCAGTGGTCAAGAGGGTCTTACGGGGTCAGAGCCCTGTTTTCTCTCTGACATTACCTCCAGCTACTCTCTGCCCCTCCCCCACTGCTCTGGCATCACCAGCCCTTCCGGTGTGTCCCTTCTGCTTGGATGGCTCTTCTCCCAGGTGTCGACAGACCGAGCTCACTCTCCATAGGCTTCAGGTCTTTTCCCAGTGACACCTGCCCTGACTTCCCTATTCGAAATGGCACCCCCTTTCTGCCGGCTCTCCAATCCCCTTTACCCCACTGCACCTTTCCTTGTTTCCATAGTATTTATAATTTCACGTTTTCCTTGCTGAAAGCATTTTTTTTTAACATCCCTGCTCGAAAAGAAGATTCTTAAGGCATGGATCTGTGGATGATCGATTCATAGATGTATCTCAAGTGCTTCAGCTAGTGTCTGCTGCTTAGTAAGTATTTGCTGAATGTGTACATGGATGAATTAATGACATGTTGAATGAATGAATGCGTGAATGAATGGTATGACAAAATGCAGAGAGCAGAGGTCAAGCTCATAGGTACCTGGAGTCTCCTGGCTCTCCCGGCCTGGCTCCTGTTGGCTTTTGTGGGTCTTGTACAAGTCCTATCACCCATGCAGCTTGATTTCTACATTTAAAAATGGGGTAAATAAAACTCTCTACACATAGGGCAGCTTTGAGGATTAAACTCCAGTATTTGAAATGTGCTTTGCAAACTGGAAGGCACTGTATAAATGTTAGCTTAAAAGGAGGAGGGAGGGAGAAGGGGAGGAAAAAAAAAAAAGAATAGAAACCATGAGGTAAGAGGGACCAGCAGGGAGTGACATATGCAAACTCCCAGGATCCCAAGGCAAAGCCCTAGAGGGGATAAGTCACCGGTTAAAATGAAGTAGAAGACACTCAGGCTAAAAACACTGCATGCCCTGAGGAAGGCGAGGGTGAATCCTCCCCCAAGGGTGTGCAAAGAATCGAGAAATTGTAAGTCACTGCATTCAGAGTTGAGCCGGTGTCGATAATTGCAGTGTTTGATGAGGACAAAGCCCACCGGTGAAAGAAATTGTAATCTAGAGTTGTGACAGGTTCAAGTGTCAGCTTTGGGAATGCAGCGGAGGGAAGGGAATGATTAGAAGGTAATACCCTCTATGGGCACCTTGACAGCCCCTTACGTACATTTTCTCAAAAGGCAAACTCATGGAGGAGTTTAGTGTGTAGGAAACAAGCCCAGAGGCTTTATGTGACCGGGGCAAAGCCATACAGCTGACAAAAAGCAGAGTCAGTACTTGGACCCCATTGTGACTTGATTTCCAGGCCTGTCCTCTTCCTACTAAATTTTAGTGACTCTCGGGGCGCCTGGGTGGCTCAGTCAGTTAAGCGTCTGACCTGGGCTCAGGTCACAATCTCGCCGTCTGTGGGTTCGAGCCCCGTGTCGGGCTCTGCACTGACAGCTCGGAGCCTGGAGCCTGCTTCCTATACTGTGCCCCCCCCTCTGCCTCTCCCCAACTCATGCTTTGCCTCTCTGTCTCTCAAAAATAAATAAATATGAAAAAAAAATTATCAATTTTAGTGACTCATATTTTGCTGTAAGGTGGGGGGAGTTAGGGAAGTTTCCATAAATGGAATAGGATTTTATTTTGGTCTTGATGGATGGGACCGGGACAGGTGAATTCTTTCCTGTCTTCAGCAGATATTTCCTGAGCACCTACCACGTGCCCAGGCCCATGCTGTGAAGCACCCAGTGAGTACAGCAGTGTCCTTGTTCCGGAGTTTAGGTTGTGGTGGAGGGTACTGTGTGGAGAAAGGTCGTGAAGCGTAAACACGTGGATGAGATACTCGCAGACAGTGGCAAAGTTGCCTGCAGGCTCCAAGGGCACGGAAGGCCGATGCACCCAGCCCCCTGGGAGCTCTGAACAAGGCCACCGTGCGGGAGGCACAGTTAATGGGAGAAGAATGGTGGAGAGGGAAGCAGTCAGCGCAAAGAAGCCACGGCAGAGAGTTTTGATTTGACGTTAATTAAAGCACTTTCTTTACTCAACTCGTCTCTCGTTGACCATCGTTGTTCAGCGGGATCTCCTTCTCAGGGCCTTTGCTGGATCCTTCTCTATTCTGAGGTCTCTGTCCTTACGCCTCTTCTCTATCCCTCCCACGTTGCAATGATTTCTTCTGTTCTCATTTTCTCCAGTGGCTTTACAGACTCTCTCCTGGTGATTCGCTTTTATATCCCGAGCCTAGACCCCTCCCCTGAGATCCAGATGTATACACCCAGCTACTTAATAGCTTCCTTTAAAGTGTCAGATCAAAGTCTGAATTCTTGGTTTCTCCTTTCAAATATGTTCTTCCACCGACATTCCCATTTTCGTCTAAGGGCATTGCTACTGTCCCAGTTATTTGTACCCCAAGCCAGGAGCACCTGAGATCCTATCTTCCTTGCACACCCTGCACCAGCAGATTCGTAGATTTTCCTTGCAGAAGGCGTCTCCAGCGTTATCGCCAACCTGACCAGTGCCAGCTTCATCAGCATTCACCGGGCCACTGCAGTGGCCACCTGGTGGCCTCTCTGCTTCCAACCATGTCACCCTCATACCTCCAGCTCTTGTTCACAGAACAGCCAGAGCGATCCTTCTGAAATTTGACTCCTATTCTGTCGCGCTTCTCAGATCCCTTCGGTGGCTTTTCATTATGCTTAATCCAACATCCAGAGTCCCACGATGGTCCACCAGGACCTCCTTCATGTGTCCCCTGCTACCTGTCCCTACGGTCTCTCTCCAGGCCGGCTTTCTGTCATTTTTCAAGATCTCTCAACTCTCACGGCCTCGGGCATTTTGTAGTTGCTTTTCCCCCTGCCTGGGAGAGGTCTAGGCTTCCTTTCCCTCTGCTAGGTCTCTAGGTTCTCTTCATTACAAAAGCTCCCACTGCCCCCATGTATAAAGACGCTCTCTCTCCCCCTAGCACCTTCTGTCCCTTCATACGAGACTTAACCATTGCCTGGCATTTCATGGTATAAACATCAGTTTGTTTATTGACTGGTTCTCCCACTAGAATGTGAACTTGATAAGAGCAACATTTGGCCTGCCCTTGTCACTGCTGTATCTTGAATTTGGTGGACTGCCTTGAACAGAGGAAGTGCTTTAAGAAAATATTCGTTGAATGAATGAATAGACCGGAAGTCATGGAGTCAACGGATCATGATGAGAGACACATGGTCATTCTTTTCTCAATCATTTCAGAACTTACTATATTGCCAGGCTTGCAGCTAGGTGCCAAGACTATTCTGAACAAGCATCCTTTCCAACCCCCGCCCCCCATTCTCATGCAGAATGAATCCTGTAACAGAGACAGAAAGAAGTAAACAGGCAGTTTCCGTACACGTTTTGCTTGGGGAAGGGCAGTGTGCTCTTGATGAGTAAGAACGCCTGGAGGTCACAGAGGGTTGGTATATTTGATGGTGCTTAATAAAGAATAAGGAATTGGGAGGAGATTAGGAGTCAAGAAGAAGCTGGCAAATTACGTAGGCAGGACAGGTCACGGAGGTCATTCTACTCAGAATTAAGAGGTCTGGGCTACATTTTAGGGAGTGATTCATCTCGCAATGTTCATAAAAATGTAAGGGAAAGGTGAAGGTGGGTGATATTAATTATGAACGGGTCCACAGTTGACATTTGACTAGAGTAAGGACAGTGTAACAGGGGAAGGAGCAGGGCCTCTGAAGTTTACCTGTGGTCATGAGACATCTTGAGTAGGAATCCAGAGAGTGTCTGCTGTATTTTGTAGACGGTGGAGACTCATTGACAGCTTCCCAGCAAGCTGAGCCATGAGCCAATCCGCAGTTGGAAAAAAGGAGCTCTCGCCGTAATATGTGGGAGAATTGTAGGATTGTCGAGTGGAGGCAGGGGACCCAGGTGGGTGGCATTTGCACCTCTGTGTGTCTTGACTACAAATCTTGTGTTTTCTTTGTTTTCTTTTTTTGTTTTTAATCTCAAGAGTTCTTTCCCTGAACTTATTAATTATGCTACTGGTTGGACAATGGAAAAATGAAAGTACAAAGGTGTTAAGGATTAATTCCAAAACTCTTCACCTTTGAGGCCTCAGTTGCCACCTCTGCCTACATGTGGAACAGGGTGCAGGTGTAAATAGAAACAGGAAGTCATAAATGGAAACAGGAAGTCGCTACGACTTGGAAAGTTTGGAAACAGGGTCCTCAGGCAACTTGCCAGACTCCAGGAGGGAAGTATTGGCAGTGAAACGTTCTGATCGTGGGGGGTGCCTAAAAACATGAGTTTCTCGGTGCTGGAAAGGAGAGATCCATTCACAAACTCATTGATTCTGCCTTGATTTATTTAAGAATTATTTATTGGGCACTTTGTAAGTTCCAGGAATGTACAAGAGCGGGACAAAAAGAGATACACTTTCTGCCCCATGGAGGTTACTGTCTAGTAGAAGGGATGATGGTAAAATCACCATGCAAGCACATCACTGCCAGCTGTGTTCAGTGATCCGGGGGACCAAAGCTGGCTGGGGGAATCAGAGAAAGATTGCTGTAGAAGTGACCTTATGGCTGAGGCCCAGTACATTGAAAAGCAGTTTACCAGAAGACAATGGAAGGGACGGCAGTCCAAAGGAGGAAAGGTAGTAGTAAGGTAGAGAAGGTAGGAAAGGAGACTGAAGCGGTCCTTCAGCCCTGGGGTCCTCTATTTTACTCTGCAAGGGTCACCCAGGAGTTTGTTACAAAGGCAACGGCAGAGGGCCACTGAGGTGCCTCAGTCAGTTAAGCGTCTGACTTCGGCTCAGGTCATGATCTCACGGTTCAAGAGTTCGAGGCCCGCGTCGGACTCCGTGCTGACAGCTCAGAGCCTGGAGCCTGCTTTGGATTCTGTGTCTCCCTCTCTCTCTGCCCCTCCCCAGCTCTGTCTCTCTCTCTCAAAAATAGATTAAAAGAAAAAAAAATTACAAAATATATTAAAAGATAAAATGAAGATGGTCATAACTATCTCATAGGGTGGTTTGTGAGTATTAATACAAAGCACCTGGCTCGTATTAGGTGGCCAGTATTATTTTGGCTCAGGCATATGGATCTGAAGAATCAAGCATGTCCGGTGTTAGAACATCGGTATATTCATGGCTGCATGTAGGGATGTACGCAGATAAGAGTCTGCATATGAGAGAGAGGGGGTGAGGCTTCTTTTGGAAGGCTCCACGTGAGCTTACAAATAGAATGGTCTCTGGGCCGTGGCTTTCGTAGGAGGTGGCCATTGAAACATCTTCATACCCAAGAAAAGTAACATTTGCTAGTCGCTCATGGGGACACCAAAAAAGAACCAAAATGTCATGTGATGAAGAGGAGCCATTTTTTATGTGCTTCAGGGGAGAAAGTAGAATTCAAATCTTGAATGGAGGGGTACCTGTGAGATAGACCAGGGGCTTTGCATCTCTCAATGTGTTTTGGAGTACCATCCAGCTAACTCAAAGCAAAAAAAACCCAAACAACTAAGTAGGTAACCTCTTCCGTATCTGTCACCTGTCACCCTGGTGCTTATGTGACACTAACACACCTGTCAGTGATTACAACATTACTGGCTCCTGACTGAAACATTTCCAGTTTAGCTGGGCATCCAGAAGACAGTTCCTAATGTTCCAAACACACTTTTGTCTTCTTGAAACTCCTGGGGTCGCCTAGTCAGTAAATACAGCAACAACAACATTTTCCAACCACCTCGTGAGTTCTGAATCCCTCCTAGAAAGCATCTCTGTTCAATCAGTTATTCAGATTCTGCTTTGAAAGCTTTGGACAGGGACCTCCTTAATTCTCAGGGCGTCCTGTTCTCTTCTGATTAGTTCTGTCAGTCAGAAGGAGCTTGCTGTATTGAGCGGGGCTTTATCATGCTGTCGGTCCTTCCTCGTCAAGCGGGTTATAGCCCTCAGAGCTGTGTTTTCATGGCCTTACAACTCATCGGGTTCCAACAACTAGGGAAATTGGTGGAGTCTTTCTTCTTCTTGGGCTGTTTGGGCAATCAGGTACCTCTGGAAATGCCTTAGACCCTCCCAGATGATGTGTTGTTTTTTTCCCCCATCATTGCGTATATTAATTTAATTACCTTGTTTAGTCATCAAATAGTAAATTCGACTTGAAAAAATATGTTTATTTTCTTAACTCAGGTGTGATGTGGGCATTTAAAAAAAATCAGCTCCTTTCAATCTGTATTTAAGTAATGACTTTGTTATTTAGGTTTAAAGGTGCTGCAAACAGGCTGTGTGAGAAAACATCCTTGTTTTCTAATTTTCTTTGGCCCAGTAGTTTAAAAACATTTTTAGGGTAAGGGAATCTTGTTGTCAAACACACACACATGCACATGCATTCACACACACACACACACACACACACACACAATTTACTGACCTATCTGTTGGAGTAGCTCAATCTATAAATCTTTGATCTGGCCTCCCTGATTATTTCCTTAAACATGCATTATTTGACTGGCCAAGTCAATGGGTTAAATCAGGGTCAGCAAAATTTTCCTGTGAAGGCCAGATAGTAAATATTTTAGACTTCGTGGGCCCTGTGGTCTGCTGTTGCAACTAGTAAACTCTGTCACGTTGGCCAAAAGCAGCCATAGACAATTCATAAACAAATGAATGCCATGGTGTTGCAATAAAAATTTATTTACAAAACAGGCAGTCAGACACATTTGGTCTGTGGGCCATAGTTTACTGACCTCTGAGTTAAATCTGGTTTTGAGGACTTTGGCTCATCTACGTTGAATAAAGGATGGTTTTAAATCCCTAATTCTTGACATAAAACCCGCAATTCAGTGAATGTGCGTTGAATGAATTGAAGGAAAAGCGATTTCTTAACTAGTTTAAAATAAGGACAGAGAAGTTTTCTATTATATAGGGAAACAGGAGAAGGCCTTTGGGGAAGGCTCTGAGATGACATCTTGCTCGCCAATACCCAAATATTTTAACAAGGAAGCAATTGGCAATTAAATGCAATATTACTTGCTGGGGAAGTTGTTCATTTTTTTTTCTCATAAAAATATGCACCAAAGGCGGAAGGAAATGAGCAGAGGTCTGGCTGTGCAAAACCTGGGTTTAAATCCAGGTCTGGTACTGACGGCTGTGTGTCCCTGGGAAACTTATCTTCCCTCTCAGACTCTCCGTGTTTCCGTCTAAAGATTGAGGGCCATACGAAGACGTTATCGTGGTCCCTTGGAGCTCTCAAATTTTGTGGACTGAAAGAGAAAATTCATATAATTGCAATGTTTAATGGGATTTATGATAATTGGAAAATAATTGCTGCTCCAAACTTTTATTAATCTATATTTAGTTATGAGTCATGCTTTCACAATAGATGCTTTGGAAATAAGCAGAGAGACAAATTGAGTAAACAGAATTTTAAATATTTTATTTATATGCAGTTTGTATAATCCCTGGAGCCCATGAGCATATTAAGATCATTTAAAATATCCATTAAAAGTTATGTGTTATGCGACAAACTCCCCTTTTAGAAAGCCTCGCCAAAGGATAAATAGCTAACATTTATTGAGTAGCTACTACTGCCAGATTAATTGCATTCATTAGGCTTAATCCTTCCAGCAACCCTACAAGGTAAGTACTAGTATTTCTGCTGCGCCGAGAGAAGCTCAAAGAGGCCGAGGAATCTGCAAAGAATCACCCAGCTGATGAATGGCTTTATGCTCGTTCACGGCCAGGGCTTTCTGACTTTCTGACACTGTGTCCTTACGGGGTGCCGTGACATCTTCACAAAGGACCTGTTTCGTGGCCCATTTTCTGGTGCTCAGGGGAACGAGCCATTTGCTTTTCCCTGAGACCTTCTGCAGAGCATCGGCACGGTGGTTTGGAAGCACGTGCACCTGTCCTTCGCCGGTGTGGTCATGCTGGAGTGTGCAGAGGAGGGGAAGGCAGGGAGAGGCCAAGAGGACCCAGGCAGAGAATCATGCCATTGGACTTTCTGTCTCCACTCTGGCACGGGTTTGCCACATGGCCATCACTGGCCTGGGCCTCAGTTTCCCCTCCTTGTGATGGTGATGGCAATACTCTCCCTCCTTCATGTTGTTGGAAGGATAATGTGTGTGATGACAGAGCTTTGTAAAGGACCGAGTGCCCTATAGACCCCACACATTGGAGATGATGGGCTGGGGCAGTGGATCAGGACAGAGGACGCTGAATCTGAGATCAGGGACCCAGATTCGAGTGCCGCCTGCCACCAATGGCTTTGGCCAAGTCCTTTCTCTCTTGTCCTGAGTTGCCTCAGTTGTGAAATGACAGGAACGTCCTTGGCTGGCGGCTCCCAAAGCCTTTCTGCTCTGAGTTTGGGATGTTTTGGCACAGAGATTGCCAGGAGATTGAGGCTCAGGAGATTGAGGGCATCTCAGGAAATAAATAAGCCACTTGGAGTACATAAAGAAGTGCATTCTGAGCGGCTTCTGCCCCCAGTGGATTCCCATAATCCCTACTGCGCCCCCTGCCCTCAGTCACAGGGCTTCATGAAAAACCCCACTTGCTTTTCAGGAAATGGTCTGTTTATACAAAAGTTGGGCCATTCCAGTATGCCTGTTGTGTTTCTGTCTTTCCTTCTCAAATTTCTATTCAATGAGAAGCCTGTAGCTCCATTCTGAGATGCTTCTCCTGGTTTCTCTGAACTTTATTCCCATCTGAGCCTTTACAACTGCTGCTGGGTTGGTATACAAATATAAATGCCATTACTTAAGTGAACACATGTTGGAAAACAGAAAGGATTATATACACATCGTAAGCAAGGATTATTTTATTCTCCACAGTTAAGTCAGTGTCTTTACTTGTAATTAAAATGAAACTGTTCACAGTCGTGTTTTCAGAGAGCTTTTATATTTTTTCCCTGTTCTACCTCTCTCACCCTTTGGCACCAAATTGCCCCAGAGATCCACTTGGATGCCCCGATTCCTCAACTGCCCTCTCACTTACGTTGTGGGGCATAGAGACAACAGGGGATTTGTCTCGGATGCCCTGGTTGTTAAGATGCATCATTTCCGTTTCACATATGCCCTTGGTTTCACCTTTCCCTGAGGTAGCTAGGGATCATGCGGGGAGAGATTGGGAACAGCAGGCAAGAGAAATGTGATCTCTTGCTCACTGTCTCTCTCTGGTTCAGTGACTTCTCCTCACTCTCCTCCTCTGCAATTCTCCTTGCTCATCTCTGGGGACAGTTTGTTGCAAGCAGGGGTCCCAGATCCTCCCACCCATCCCCCACACACTCAGAGGTTCGTTTTTATTCCACTTCCAAATGATTAGTTAATGCAACCAATGGGATTCGCCACCCAGAGATGAACACCGTAATCAGTTATGCCATCAACAAACATTTATTGGTGAGACTGTGTCTATAAAGTATTCTAAAAGGTATCTAACCCTGGATTAAGTCAGAGCACTAGAGAGCTACGTATTTAGACTGTAGTATGGTTGACTACAGGGAATTGCTGTAGTGGATGATGCTTCTGGAATACGCACGTGGCTGTCTTGAGCCAGTCAAGCATTGGTATATCACCGACCAGCATCGACTACGTGCAATCTCTTTATGAGAAACCATCGGGGACGTCTGTGTCTTCTTGTAGCCTTTGGGACATGTGGCAGATGTGTGTTTTTCCCACAACCGTGAACAACTGCCCTGTTGTCTTCTTGACTGTATGGCTCCTTGGGCTGTGATTCCCTTTTTCCTTTGGCTGCAGGGAAGCTCAGAGACATCTGTAGTCCACTTCTATCAAGCGTTCAGGACATTACAGAATGAAGTTTGCGTGCTAATTTTAACGAAGCTTTAAAATAAAATATTTTCTTCCCTTTATTTTCCCATTTTTCTGTATTTTTAAATTTACATGGTATGTGTTTTTGAAAACCACCTCCAGCTATTTCTGCTATGGAATCAGATTCAAGTAAAACAATAAAAGCTGCAAAGCATACTCTGTAAAGAAGAGTAAAGCAAGCCTTCACTCTTCAAAAACCATTAGTAGCCTCGATTCCCTAGAAAACACTGGGAGAAACTCACATGTATCCAACACTTATCTACTGGCCACCACCAGGAGATGGTGCTCTCCTCACAACCCCGAAAAGTCGGAATTGTGACCCCCCCCCCATTTTATACATGGGTGAACAAACAGGAGAATGTTATGCAATCGAAACGTCATTATGAGTGAGCCTCTGTAAATAATCATAATAGAAAAATACCAAGAGCAGTTTACAGCTGTCCAGACCCTGTTGCAATCGACCATCATTTCGTTGATCTCTCAGCACAACTTGGGGAGACAGGTGGTCTCTGTCTTCATCGCACATATCAGGAAATTGCCTGCCTGCCTCCCTCACAGCCGTTTATTTTTTTTTAATGTTTATTTTTGAGAGAGAGAGACAGACAGACAGAGCATGAGCAGGGGAGGAGCAGGGAGAGAGGGAGACACAGAATCCGAAGCAGGCTCCAGGCTCTGAGCTGTCAGCAGAGAGCCTGATGCAGGGCTTGAACTCACGAACCATGAGATCATGACCTGAGCCAAAGTCGGACGCTCAACCGACTGAGCCACCCAGGCGCCCCTGCTTCACAGCCGTTTATAAGCTGCTGGTCTCTTTTTTAAATTCAGACTCACTCTTTTCTTTTTTCTTTTCTCTTTTCTTTTCTTTTTTGTTTATTTATCTTTGAGAGAGACAGAGTGCAAGTGGGAGAGAGGCACAGAGAGAGAGACAGAGAGAGAGAGAGAGAGAGAGAGAATGTGAAGTGGGATCCGGGCTCTGAGCTGTCAGCACAGAGTCTGATGCAGTGCTCGAACCCAGAAGCCATGAGATCATGATCTGAGCCACCCAAGTGCCACCCAGATGCCCTTAGACTCACTCTTTCTAATAGACTTCACAAGGATCAGATCCCATCTATCCCAGAAGTTGTACCCACAGGTAACTTGAAAAAGAGCATGATTGTTTCAGCTCCTTTCCCGCCTCATGATCCACCCACTGTCACCCAGCTTCCCATTGGAGCCTCTCCCAGGACCGGAAGCACAGTGACAATATCGACAGTAACTTTAACAGTTTATCGAGGGCTCGTTCTAAGTGCTGTGTTTCATGATTTAATGTGACGCTGAACCCACCCCTCCGTGGTAGATATGCTCCCCGTGATGACATCCACACTTCAGAGAGGGTGAGTAAACTCCTCCACAGTTTCACAGCTAATTGGTGGCAGAGCCGGGTTTTCGTTCAGGATTTCCACCTCCAGCGCCCAGGCTGAGAGACGCAGAGCTGAGGATCATCTAATCCAGTCAGCTTATCTCCCAGGAGAGTCAACACCTTCCCAAGGGCACAGCGCCAGTCCCCTGCCAGTCTCACAGCCTTTTCTCCTCTGTGTGTCATTGAGGACGTGTGTGTGTATGTGTGTGTATGTGTGTGTGTACGTGTGTATGTGTGTACGTGTGTATGTGTGTGTGTGCGCGTGAGTGTGTGTGTGTATGTGTGTGTATGTGTGTACGTGTGTGTGCGCGCGCGTGTGTATGTGTGTGTGTGCGCATGAGTGTGTGTGTATGTGTGTGTGTATGTGTGTGCGCGCGCGTGAGTGTGTGTATGTGTGTGTGTACGTGTGTGTATGTGTGTGTGCGCGTGAGTGTGTGTATGTGTGTGTGTGGGTGAGTGTGTGTATATGTGTGTGTGTGTGTACGTGTGTGTGTGTGTGTGTGCGCGCGTGTGTGTGTGCGCGTGCTCGCGCCCGTAGGGGAGCAGGGACTGTAGAAAGGAGGCGGAGGGAGGAGTCCCAGAAAGGCAACGCTTAGCTCTACACAGAGAGCTTTGGCCTTATGGTTTTCTCTCCAGCCTCATCTTAAATCTGCCATCCTGGCCTTGGTCTTCTTCATCCATCCCCTGCCTCTGATGTCACCCGCAGCCCCGCCCCCTGTCCCACCTCCCGCTGCCCCGGTGGGATGGGCCTCACCACAGCCACCCCATGCCTTCCATCCAGGGTCCTTTTTTAATCTCAGTCTAATTGGTTTGCCTGCCATGCTGAGATGCTTAATTGGGCATAAGCGTATTCCACGGATCCTGTACCGTTGTGAGGTCTGCCTTCTGCTCCGAAGGGAATTTGCTTGCTTTGTGGGCTCAGAAGGAAAGATGTAGTTTATGTTGTGCTCAATGCACTGAGAACTTACATGAAATTGTTCCTGGGCCAGCAGAGCAGTTAGACAACAAGACAAGCAAGGCTTTCTCACTTTCCTTTATTTTCAACCTCTTTCCGTCTCTCTTTTTTAAAGGTGGTTTGTTGCAGTGGAAAGGGCACTGCGTTTGGAGCCATGAGCCCTGGGGTCTAATTTCAGCCCTGCCAATCATTTGCTCTGTGATTTGGGGCAAAAAGCTTAATGTCTCTGAAATTTAGTTTTCCTTTCCATGAATTGTGGGAGTTGGATTTGACGACTTCTATGAAAGGAGTCATAGTGATGCTCTCAGAACAGGGCTCAGGGTGCCTGGGTGGCTCAGTTGGTTAAGCGTTTGACTTTTGGTTTCGGCTCAGGTCACGATCTCACGGTTCGCGAGCTTGAGCCTCGCATTGGACTCTGCCCTGGTGGTGCGGAGCCTGCCTGGGATTCTCTCTCCCTCTCTTTCTCTCTGCCCCTCCCGCATTCTTTCCCTCAAAATAAATAAACATAAAGAAAAAAAGAGCAGGGGTCCTGTGGGCCAAATCCAGCCAACACCCACTTTTATGAATAAAGTTTTATTGGAACATGCTCATACTCCCTTGTTTATGTATTGTCTATGGTTGATCACACTTCAAGGACAGAGCTAAGTAGCTGTGACAGATAACTTATGGCTGCAGAGCCTAAACTATTTACTCTCTGGCTCCTGTTTTAGAACCTAAATCAGATTGTGTCATTGCTGAAAACCTTCTTTTGACTCTACACGTTACTTGGGATTTAAAAATAAGACATCTTTACCAAATCCAACATAGCCTTTTAAGATCAATGCCTACTCTGCCCTACATTTTAATGTTACTTTTCTCTTCTCGCCCTTCCTTTTATCTCCTCTCCTATACTTATCTGCTCATGTAGGCCTGCCTCCTTCATGACCCCTAAACCTGGCAAATATTTCTACCTCAGGACCTTTGTACCTGCTATCCCTTCTTCCTGGACATTCTTCCACCAGGTGGCCCCATGTTCTCTTCTTCATTTCCTTCAGGGCTCTCCTTTCCTGTCATCACATCAAGAAGGCTATCTATATAAAACCACATTCTCACCCTACCCCCGGGGATCCCGACTGCCTTTCTCTGCTTTATTTGTCTTCACAGCCTTTCTCCCTCTCTGACTTGTTAGATTTGGCTCTTTATGATCAGTGCGCTCTCACTAGAGCTTAAGCTCCTTGATATCAGCTAATTTGTTTATTTCAATACCCTCAGATCTGGAAAACACAGTAAGTGCCCAAACTTTGAAAACAGAAATCAACTGTTTCAGCTCTAATGCTATTTAAATCTACTTCTGAATGGGTCTAAGTGCTATGGAGCTCTTTTACTTCAGTCTGCTATGGACAAAGGTATAAAATTTTAGAATCCTGTAACCAGTATGGTCTTTGCTCCAACATTTCTGCTATGGCCACAGAGTCGCATGAATTCATTCTCTGAATGTTTCTAGCCTTGATTGTGGGCCAATCAGAACAGAGTTTATAGACTGGAACCTAATAATGTGGTTTGGCCCACAAGGCCCTTCATCGTGTGGTCACTGACATCCTCTCTGTCTTTACCTCCTACCATTTATATTTCTCTCTCACACACACCCCTCTCTCGCCAACCGCCTCATCCTCCATTTTCGCAGCTGGAGTTCATTCTTCTGGAAACACCCTTTCTCTATCTTTGGCTGTATGTTCTCATCAAGACTGAGCTTGGGGGCGCCTGGGTGGCTCAGTCGGTTGAGCATCCGACTTTGGCTCAGGTCATGATCTTGTGGTTTGTGAGTTCGAGCCCCGCGTCAGGCTCTGTGCTGACAGCTCAGAGCCCGGAGCTTGCTTTGGATTCTGTGTCTCCCTCTCTCTCTGCCCCTCCCCCCCCACTCACACTCTGTTTCTCTGTCTCCTTCAAAAATAAATAAACATTAAAACAATTTTTAAAAAAAGACTGGGCTTGGACAGGAGAATTCATTGACATCCCCACTCCGGCCCCAGCCCTTTGTACAGGTTGGGTCACGGACCCTTTCTCTGACTAAAGTTACTGTTGCAAATAGCACAGCATAGTTACGTAGCTTTCGTAAACAGGCACTTTTGTCCACTAAGATGGAAGAATTCCTCAGGGTCAGGAACCCTGTGACGCTAAACAGGCCGTGCCTAGCACAGAGGCAGTGCCTCATAATCATACCCCAGCTGTTGACCTCTTCCCACATTCCTGGCTGTGTCCTACCGGGTCACATGCATCCCCCCACTTAGGCCTGTGTCCACCCTGTGAGGAAGGAGCTAGGTACTCAGCATCAGCTTCTTACCTAATTTTTTCAAGGAAGCAACCAAGATGGCAGGCCCTGGGTGGGTAGCTGGTGGGCATCAGAAAGATGTAGAGGCTGTGGGAAAAAAGGAGGGAAGGAAGAAAGGAAGGGAGGAAGAAAGGGAGGGAGGAAGGAAGGAAGGGAGAGAGGGAAGAAGGAAGGAAGGAAGGAAAGAAGGAAGGTTGGAAAGGAGGGAGAAAGGAAGGAAGGGAGGAAGAAAGGGAGGGAGAGAGGGAAGGAAGAAGGGAGGAAGGAAGGAAGGAAGGAAGGAAGGAAGGAAGGAAAGCAGGGAGAAAGGAAGGAAGGGAGGAAGGAAGGGAAAGAAGGAATTGAGTCATGGGCTTGTAAGTTGATGGTGGGGTTGGCATTATTCCTGCGTATAAATACTAGTTCTATGGTTTTCACATTTTACTTCTCAGTATCTATATTAAAAGACTGCTCTAAGAATCGGGATACCAATTTGCCACTCCCAGCCCTACCACTAACTAGCTGTGTGACTTTTGATACATTAGTCAACCTCTCTGTATGTCAAGACAAGTTAGCTTTGAGGAATGTAGCCATATCCACATGAGAAAAAAATCAGTAGTCTATGGTCATAAGTTATTATAAATCAAAGTGATTATATATGTACATATATGTGTAGGTACATATATATTTGTTTACTGAAGTATGACTATGTTTCTATGCATATATATAACTTCTTAATTACGTGTGTATATAATTTGATACATTTCAGGGGAACCCTCATGAAGAAAGACTCTTTTCCTTAGAAACATGTGATGATCCTCATTGCCTTTTGTTGGTCATCTCTTGCTGAGTAGCACATTCCCTCCACAACTTAGTGATTGAATACAACAGTATCACCTCAGTTTCTGTGGGCGGGGCACCTGGGCGTGGCTTGGCTGGACGCCCTTGCTGCCTCCCACCTGTGCTTAGTGGGCTTGAGGCTCAGCTGGGGAAGGTCTGCTTCCAGGTTCACCTGTGTGGTTGCTGTTAGGATCCAGGTCCCTCGGAGGCAGACAGAGAGAGACAGAGCATGAGCGGGGGAGGGGCAGAGAGAGCAGGAGGCACAGAAGCCGAAGCAGGCTCCAGGCTCCGAGCTGTCAGCACAGAGCCTGACGCGGGGCTCGAATTCACAGACCGTGAGATCATGACCTGAGCCGGAGTCGGACGCCCAACCGACTGAGCCACCCAGGCGCCCCGGGACAGTTGCTCTTAACCACGTTTCCGCCTATCTAAGCCCATGTGGACTTTGAAACTAGGCTTCAGATATGACTTCCTCTCTGAAGCTTCCCTAGAGAAATCTGTCCTCTTCTGTGTCCTGTAGTTCTTGATTTACAACAAACTGGAAAGTGCTCATCTTCCCTGCCTGACCGTGAGCTTCTTAAGGATGTGGGACTGTGGAGTGTCGATCCCCCTCCTGGAGACATCATACTTTTCACTTAGTAGGTGCCCTGCAAGGGTTCACTGAGTGCGGCTGATTAACTTAATAAGTACTTTGAGCTGACTTTATTTGGAATTTGAACGGTGTCACGAATTTTGAACAGAGATTCTATAAGCAGGCATGAGCCATAAGCTCTGACGTTTGGAAATGTATTCCAACTTGAAAGCGTTTTTTTTCAGACCCACATTCCTCTGCTTCAGGGGTCAGACTCCACCGCTGAATTACAAGGGTGTATTCTGGGGTGATCCCCCCTGCCCCCGTTCGGCTTCTCCTTGCTTTGTACCCCTTCCTTCCTTCATCTCTCCCATCTTGTGGCAGGAAAGAGAGACCTTTTCATTAAACTCTGGTCCCCATCATTTATCTAGGCTGACCTTACCATCCTCTTGGCTGGTCTGTTTTTCTCAAGGGTCTAGGAGCTTGTAATTCAGGAAAACCTGGTTCCAGAAGGAGCTTCATCTTTGGGAGGAACAGAGATCATTATTCAAGCAAAACCAACCTGAACCGAGGCCCTTCAACTTTCTACTTGTACTCCGTTTGCATGCTTCCTGTTCCTCGTCCGTGAACCTCTAGCGATTTTCATGTCTGGGAATTTGTGAGAAAATATAGTTCTAAAACTGTCTTCCACATTGGATTAGTACCTGGCAGTTTCCAAAGGTATTTTTCACACCCGGTGTTTCGTGTAATCTGTACAGCAACAATAAGAAGTAGATAATGTTAATTGGATTTTGTAGATAAGAAAGTGCAAGTACAGAGAGGTGGCACACTTTGTCCAAGATGACACCGCATAGTCTGCAAGAGGCAGAGTGAGATCCTGAGCGAGACTCCCGGGTAGAAGCCTCTTCAGTCTTGATCTCCTCATCATTAGTGAAGGGAAGAGTGGAAATTCTCCCACATGGTCTTCGAAATACAGCTTTGTTTCTTGCAAACAGTTCCTGCTCCCTGAATGGATGTGAAAAGCGTGAATCAAACTGAAATCTGGGCGGATTATTGGATTCTGGAACCATCTTAGGGCAGGTCTCAAGTTGCCTTGTGCTCTAGATCTCGCCCCTTGTTAAAGAGCCTTCTTTTCCTCCCTCTCTTCCTCCCTTCCTTCCCTCCATGGACTCATTTGTTTGTTCAGATGGCCGGCATTCTTAGGAATCCTACCATGCAACAGGCACCATGTACCTAAGAAAGTTCCATCTCTGTGGTATGGTTCACAGTCTAGCAAGAAAGTTGGAGAAGCAGCTAGGCAACAATGATTCTTGTATCCTGATGCTCTGTAAGCAACATGAGAACGTGGCCGTGTCTGTCTGGCCTACTACAGTATTCTGGTGGTGAGAACAGTGCTCAGTAAATATTTGTTGGCTGAAGAGAACCGAGGGCTCCCCATCTAAGTATGATTTGACAAATATTAAAAATAATTGCCGTCACTCTCTCACCCAAGGAGAGGTGCCTGGATGGGATGGTTGGATGGACGTTGCCTTGGGGGGCAGAGGCAGTAAATTGAGGCTTCTTGCTCATCTCTCTTGCCCAGGGAGTTTGCCCGTTGGAAGGTGAGGAACACAGCCATCGAGAGGAGAGACCTGGTCCGTCATCCAGTGCCCCTCATGCCAGAGTTTCAAAGAAGCATCCGCCTGCTTGGCAGAAGACCCACCACTCAGCAGTTCATCGATACCATCATCAAAAAGTACGGCACCCACCTCCTCATCTCTGCCACCTTGGGAGGTAGGTTGGCAGCTCCTGGGCCATGGCCTTGTTCGTGCCTTGGGGGTCTGGATTGGAGGGGAGGTTGGGATGCCCTGGGATCCAAGCCAAGCTAACATCTCTGCCGCTGTACGTCACTCAAAAGCATATAAGCCAAACTGACTTGGTTGCTCTGCTCATTTCAGAACCCTGGGTTCCATTCCCCGGGACAGTCAGACTTGAGTTTACTAACTTTTGTAGAAATACTAACTTTTGTGGCTTCACCTTGGAATTAGCTCTATTCTTCAGGGATGCTTAATCTGACTATGGTATTAATTCCTTTGGAATGTGGTCTAATCTGGGGAAATAATTAAGCTTCAGGTGTTGTTTAGAGAGTTGCCTTTGTTTATGTAAGTCTGCTTTAGGGACTGATAACTTGAGGTTATCATTTTACAAATAGGGTATTATTTGTATGGTTTATGGGCTTGGAGGAGGTTAATAGGAAAGCTGACCAATTGCTTCACGTGACTTTGCCTTACCTCTCCATCCCCATCAAGTCCAACCCTTAAGAGAGGAGGAGAGAATGGAGGAAATACATTTTTTTAAAGAGGGGGATAGGTAGAGACTAGTGTATTTTGATGCTTATGGTTCTTGCCCACGTGCATCATTTTATATTATGAGCTAAATCTCCTCGCACATCAGTTTTCTGCCATAATGACGAGGGCCACTAAATTTTGAGAAAGCCTCTTTGGTGGGGGAACACCATGCCTCCTGCTCAGGGAGCTGAGAGGTTGCCTTTAGATGTGACCCTTGCCTGCTAAACAAGAATGGTGTGTTGATGGAGGCGGGGTGGGTGGACTGAGGTATAATTAGAACATTCGATCTTCTCCTTCAGAGGCAGGGGGAACACCAGGAGCTGGAGTGGCGGGGACAGACTCCATGGGAGAAGGAGCCATGTAGCTGGTAGGAGCTGGTGAGGCACAGGGGAGGTGGCAGGCGCTTTCTAGGCTGAGCGCACAGTATGCATTGTGAGGAAGCCCAGATTAGGAACTTGATGATCACGGGGGTGTGAGGGGAGGTTGGGCAACTTCATTCATCCCTACAGTGAGAGGAGCCACTGTGTATTATCTGCCCATAGTAGACATGCATTGTACATCGCCATTAGTCCCCCAAATCTGCAAGCTAAGTCCAATGAGCTCCATTTTCTAGATAAGGAAGCTAAGAGGCAGAAGGGGTGTGGCTAGTAAGTGACAACACTAAGGGTTTTTTGTTTGTTTGTTTTTGTTTTCTGTTTATTTATTTTTTTTATTTTTTTATTTTTTTTCAACGTTTTTTATTTATTTTTGGGACAGAGAGAGACAGAGCATGAACGGGGGAGGGGCAGAGAGAGAGGGAGACACAGAATCGGAAACAGGCTCCAGGCTCTGAGCCATCAGCCCAGAGCCTGACGCGGGGCTCGAACTCACGGACCGCGAGATCGTGACCTGGCTGAAGTCGGACGCTTAACCGACTGCGCCACCCAGGCGCCCCATGTTTTCTGTTTATTTAAACTAAAAACAAAACAAAACACAGTTCACAGTTTACCCTACGTTTTTAACTTTGGGCTTTCTGTCCACAAAGCCTGCGTGTGTGTGTGTGTGTGTGTGTGTGTATACATATATATATATATATTTTTTTTTTGACTCAACATTGGTTACCTCTTTAACCAACTCATTCACCTCCCCAATCCACCCGCTCCAAAACCCACGAACCAGCATGGATCCGTTGCCTGATGCTACTCAAATACTAAGTAGGACTTTGAATGTTAGATCATGTAGTATAAATTGTATTTTATTGTGAAGTGAAAGCGAAATCACTTCTACACTGAGTGTTTCATTAAGCTACACCCCTTTTCCTTGAATTTCTCCACCCCCCATTTTACTTGAATAAATATATATATTTCAACCTATTCTGTTCTTTAATTAGAAGCTGTGTTCTGTCCGAGTCCCTGGAAATCCCCAATAACAAAGACGTTTCTTTTGCTGAGAAATATATTTTTAATTTCTCCAAGGCGGAGTAGTGAATTATTCACGGAGCCTTGTTCCTCTTCTGTTTTTACAGCACAACATTTTAAAATATGCAAAGCTTTGGATTGAGTTCTAGCGTTGGACAGCGGGCCCTAACTGTGCCCTCGGTCCTCACCGTGGAGGAGCGGGGAGCGGGAAGGGGAAAAGATTTACTGTCGATTGAACACAGTGTGCCAGATACTGCATGAGGTCCCTGGTAACATCATCATTTCGTTTACTCGATCGTGGAAAATTGTTTCTTGAGAGCCTCCCCGTGCAAGGGGAGAGAAAGGGAAAGGGTAAGTTGTAGTGAATGGAGGGGCAGCTTCTGGAGTTTGCGTGCCTTGGTTCCACACCGGTTTGGCGTCACCTGCTCCAAGCCTCGGTTTCCTCTCTTAGAAAGAGAAACAACTAAGACTATTTTCTTCATGCGCGTTGTGACAATGAGATAAAATGGTGCGTTAAAAGTGCTGAGCACGGTGTTTGGACAAACAGGTTGTTGCTATTGTTGGTGTTGTTTTATTATTCTCACTATAATTATTGTAATGTAGTGGGGCTAAGGAGCTTGGGGATTTGGGATTCGAGCCCATTCCTACCACTCGCCAGGTGAAGAGGAGACGTTGAGAAATTCGCTTTCCTGTCTGGATATCAGTTTTCCTGCCTAAATACGAGAAGGTGCAGAAAATGTTATTCTCTGTAATTTTTCCTAAGAACACCGTGTTCATTTAGAAGAAACCTTCTGATAAGCTGTTAGAGGTGTCAGGTGAGCTCCTAAGGGCATACTCAGACAACAAAAGAGGATTCTTAAACTGTCACATGTAGGACAAGTAAATGCATTTATTTGGCTCCTGAGGGAGAGAGAAGGGGAAGGAAAGGCAGTGAGAAAGAGTAAGTGCAGCCAGTGGGAGGGCTGATACACGGCACTTCCATGGGCTCCTCGGGTTGTTGGTGAACTTGATTCATCTCATAAAGTACTTGGTGTGAGTGATTTCCTCATGGAAGGTGGTAAGGGGGAAAATTGGTCTGGAATGACCCATGGGGATACAGGGGTAGGATAGCATTTTCCCTTAGCCCCTCTGAAGATCATGTTTTGGACCAGAGGAAACCCCCGGGAGCCTGAGTGATACGTGTGATTAAATTGGCATGAATGGGGGTGCACGCCTCCCCATCGACAGATACGCACAAATCCCCACCTAGACTTGGATGCAAGTTCATCTACAAGCAGACGTCCATGCATATGTGGTGCACACTTGCAGACACACTGGGCTCAACGCCTATAGGTGCAATGTACACATATGTGTGTGTGAGGTTGCACACGTTTGTGAATGTGTGCAGATTCCATGAATGTCTTTTTATGCAGGAGGGCTTATGTTTCTGTATGCATGTGTATGTTTGTGTGTATATTCGTTATTCCCCACCCTGCATTTTCGGAAAGCTTCCCTGGGCTGAGAGAAAGGCTGAGGGTAAAGTCAGAGGGACTCAGCAGGAAAGGATGAGAGATGCCCCAGAGGGTCCCAAATACAGACATCTTCCTCCCCCAGTGAAGAATGGTATCCCCTATATACTCGAAAGGTGAAAGGGTCAGCTCCCGCCCCCTCCCCATCCACTGCGCGGCTGAGTCTCACTGTGTTCCCCTCCGAAAGCTGCGGTACAGACAGAGTGAGGCAGATCCCCTGGAGGCCAGAGACACAGAGGAAAGGCCTGTGTGGGGTGAAGAGGCAATTTGCAGGAATGCCCAAATGGGAAAGCAACTCTAAACAGAGCATTCTCTTAATAAACAAGAAATTAAGTCTTAATAATGCAGCAAGAAGCCCATTAACCCCTCTTGATCTAAGGCTTGCTTCTGCCAGTTTTCAGTCCAGAGGGAGCTGGGCCTGTTCTACCTTCTCTTGCGCGGGCTCCTTGGAGAGCCTGCGCTTGGAATATTTATTCCTGTAAATGTGCTCTAACTTCCAGCATATTCACGTATTTAATCATTTACCTCTCCGCCCGCCTATCTGTTCATCAATCCATTCAGTCACCTATCCACCCATCCATTCATCCATCCACTTACCCCTCGCAGGATACCCGGACATCTGTTCTTTGTTGGGAACATTACAAAAGAATCCATAGAGTCCTCGTTCCACCAGGCCACCACCCACCGTCCTCGAATTCATTGTCCAATTGTATATAAGGTCATTTTTATGTCAGATCTATCCAGGTCGCTGTGGAGTCCAAAGGACAGAAGATCATGTCCTCCTGCACTACCCGCGAGCCTTCATGGGAAGGTGCAAACATGAGCGTCTTACTCTGAACTCACGTTTAGGCTTGTGGAACCCAGAGGTTAATTTTGATAATGATGAGTCTTCTCATGGGGAGATTTCAGTCTAGTAGTTGAGGCAGAGACATCGCACAATAAATACTGTAGAATCAGATCACTTCCATATATATTTATTCATCCACAAGCACTCTGATCTTTGCTAAGCACATAATACTGGTCCACGTTGTGCTGGACAATGACAGTCAAATGATGGCAGCCTCTTACAGACTCCCTGACCTCACAGTGATTCTCCTCTAACGAAGCAGATAGGCTATTAAGCAAGTGATCACCAGGAAATGTGATAGGTAATATAAATAAAATAAAAGAGAAACAAAAGAGACAGGAAGCACGTGGTTAGAGTTCTTGATCTCGTTTAAGTAAAGAGTGGGGGATTCGGGGAAGGCTTCCCATAGGAGGTGTTGCCGTAGGTGACATCTGAGGGATGAGTAGAAGTTAGGCAGGAGGAAAAAAAGAAAAGAAATGTCCCAACAATGAGAGAACAAGGCGCATTTGTGCAGGATAGAGCATCCCTAGAGAGTGGCGAGGAGGCAGCTGGAGAGACCAGAGGGTCATTCCACATTCCCAACAGGGAGGCAGGCACCCTTCTTCCAGGCTGCATTCCACTGTCTGTATCCCTCTACCTTTGCTGTCCGTCTGCTATATTGAAATGGTCCCCTTATGTCTCTGTCTCCCTGCACCAGCATTGACCAATTAGAAATAGAAGTGTGAGCCACATAAGCCATTTTAGATTTTTCTCACAACCACTTCTTTAAACGTAAAAAGAGAAAGGGGAGAAATCATGTTAACAATATATTTTATTTAACATGGCATATCCCAAATATTGTCATTTCCACGTGTAATCAATGGGATAAGCAATTCATGGTGTATTTTATATAGTTTTTTTACATTTCAAGATTTTGGAAATCTACCGTGGAGTTCACACCTACAGTGCATCTCCGTTTTGACTAGCCACATTTCAAGGGCCCAAAAGCCACCCTGGTCTGGTGGCTCTCGTATTGGACAGCATACTTGTAGTCACTCAGTGACTCTAGAACGAGGACAATGTCTTATTTATTTGTCACCCCAGTGCCTACCAAACTGCTCAATGCATGCGTGCTGAGCTAAACTGAATGGACATGATAGAGAGTGAAAGAGGGAAGGTGATGACATCTCCCTTGGGGTCAGGGTGTAGTGGGAGAAGGTCACCAGAAAGGTGATGCCCCAGTGGGTTCTGAGGAATGTATAGGAGTATTCCAGGTCTCTTACCCCTGCAGGAGGGAGGGGTAAGAGAAAGTGACAAAAGCTGGATAGGATTTCAACGGTCAGATAGGGGAGGGACAGAATGGCATTCTAAGCAGAGAGAAGCATTTGAGGAGAGGAAATCGGCAGCAATAAATCATGGAGACGGAGGGAATGGTTTGACCGGTGCTCATAGAGGGAGACAGTGGTGAACAGACTGGAGGGTGCATGTGGAAAACCGTGGACAGCAATGGAACTCAGTTCTAGAAGCAGTCATGGAGGGATCTGAGGCACAGGAATTAATCTGTGGGTCAGTACTGTGTGCCCTTCCTAGGATAATCACTGTCCTGAAAGCATCTTTGTTTGTTTGTTTGTTTCTCTTAAATTCAAAAAGCAATCAGCATCCTCAAGAAGTTTCAGTTATCTTAGATATCAGACTTTTGTCCTCAGAAAGCATTGAGGCTGTTGTTCTCTGACTATCCCATTTTATTGCAGGATAAACTTGATGCAATTGCATGAAAATGTATGAAAAAAAAGAAAAAAAATATTTTTCAGTAATCAAGTAACGGTCATCAACACTCCCATGGTACTCACCATGTACCAGGCAGGGTGCAGGTACTTTATGCAGTTAGCTAATTTAATCCCATGATAACCCTATCCCCAGTTCTGCCCATGGAGGAATTAAAGCCTAAGGACGGTAAGTAACTGCTCGTGCAGGTAGTTCAGTCCAGGAAGGTTTGCCCCTGGAGACTGCTTTTTACGACGACTCTACACGACTTTGCTTGCTACAACGAACCAGACCCTGCTGGAAGGACCTTACAAGTATTACTAATTTATGCTTCTTAATCACTCTATGGAGTAGGTGCCAGTCCTTCCCTAATTTTGTGAATGAATAAGCTGAGAACAGAGACGTTAAGAAATATCCCCAAGTTCACCGTTCATAGGAGGTGAAACCAGACATATAATGGTCAGATTGGTTTAGCAGGTGTTTCTGGATGCTTTTTTCTGAAGTTCTGATGAAACGTCTTGCTATCCAAGATAAAAGGCGCCCGAAGTTAGTGCTGTTAGTAATCTATGCACGTGTTACTATGGAAAACTTAATGGAATAAAATACATGAGTCTGTGCATTCGTTTCTCGCTCTCTGTTTTTCCACCCCACTCTCTCTTTCCTTCTCTCGAATTCCCCTCTCTGTGCCTGACTTTCTTGCCGCCTTCCCTCCTCTCCGGAGGTAACCTCCTGTCCATTCCACTGACAGAAACACAGTGCCTGGCTTACGGAGGTAATGAGAATATTTATTGATGGAATTAAAAAAACACTGGTGCATTACCTGTTTACTATCTACTATAAGCCCAGCCCAGGGCTTCTGTACAAGGGATAGGGCGCTGGTTAATATCGATAGTGTCTGATTTCACTGATCCGACAGTTTGTTTTTTCCCTCTTTTGGGCGTGCAGTTTTCCCTGCCTTTAAACAATGTCTTATCTCTCTCTGTGTCTGTCTACCTCTTTAGCCATCCGTCTGTTCATCTGTCCATGTATCCATCTGTCTAGGAAGGGGCAGCAGCAGGAGAAAGAGAGAAAGGGAAGGAGGAAAGAAAGACAGGGGAGTGAGTAGTGGAGGACCTGGGTGAGGAGAAGGAAAGGACCATCCAGGGCAAGCCCATCATTTTACAGAGGGAGAGTCTGAGCCTCGAGGAGAAGAGGAGATGATACCGGTGAGAAGTATGCGGTGGGTTGGTAGAGGTTGGACTTAACAGCTGAGGGTCTTTCCATGGTCCTTGTCCTGATAGAATTGGGTGCTTCCAGCCACCTCTGCACTGTTTCTCCTTCACTATGCTCTTGATTTTCAGAGGCAGAAGGGAATTTGGGCAAAATTAGTGGGAAGTTCAAGGCTCTTTTCAGCATCCAGGCCCCTGGGGGGCGGGCCTTTCTTCCCACCCCCAAAGCTTGATAGGCTCCCTCCCTGAACTTCTTTCCTTTTCCATGCAGGGGAGGAGGCCTTGACCATGTACATGGACAAAAGTCGCCTCGACAGGAAGTCAGGGAATGCCACTCAAAGTGTTGAAGCTCTGCACCAGCTGGCATCGTCCTACTTTGTGGACCGTGATGGCACCATGAGGAGGCTGCATGAGATCCAGATATCAACTGGAGCAATCAAGGTAGGCTTGAGGGGGGCTGGGCTGAAGGTTCTGAGACAGCCATACTGCCACGCGGGTGTTCTGACAGCAGGTGGGCAGATACAGTCTCTGGCTTCAGCCATAGAGCGAACAGCGCCCCCTGCCGACCCCCCTGACTGATGCAGTCCAGTGCCTTGTAAGATCAGGAGCACTGTCTTTGGGGTGACCACATGCACTGATTTACTGGGGCAGCTCTGGCTGTGGTCATGGCATAATTATCAACAATCCTCTCATTTGCTCTTAAAGTTCTCCCGTGTGGATGATTTTTAGACTCCCTTTCTAGGTGAAAAAACTGAAAGCTACAGTGGTTAAATGATTTTCACAGGGTCATAGAGCTAGCAGGAGGCAGCTTACAGATGCCTGATCAGTAATTCTTTCAAATTTTTTTTTAATGTTTATTCATTTTTGAAAGAGAGAGACAGAGAACAAGCATGGTGGGGTGGAGAGAGGGGGAGACACAGAATCCGAAGCAGGCTCCAGGCTCTGAGCTGTCAGTACAGAGCCCGACACCGACCTTGAACTCATAAACTGCGAGATCATGACCTGAGCCGAAGTTGGACGCTTAACCGACTGAGCCACCCAGGCGCCCCAGTAATTTAAACATTTGTGTTTTCCATTCCCTTACTCACCCCTCCCCATTTTACAGATGGGAAAACTGAGGTCCAAGAGCTAAAGACTTTTTTTGCTTAGGGTTATACAGCTAGAATACCCTAACAGGGACTAAAATTCATCTCTGGACCAGGGCTCAGCTATTTCTGTAAAAGCCGGGTAATAAAAATTTCAAGCTTTGCATGTCATATGGTCAATGTTGCTGCAACCCAGCTCTGCAGCTGTAACACAAAAATCAGCCATGGACAGTATGCAAATGGGTGTGGCTGTGTTCCAATAAAGTTTTATTTACAAAAAAGGACATCTGTCATGTGCTGACCCATACTCCCCTGCACCAGTGCTATTCAGTATACCCTTCCAAGATCATAGAAGTGCCCTATATCTATGGTCAAGACAGTAGCCATTAGTCACATGGGTTATGGAGCCCTTGAGATGTGGCTACCAGAGAACTAAGTTTGTAAGTTTATTTCATTTAATTTGTGTGAATGTATTTATTTATTTATTTATTTATTTTAACATTTATTTATTTTTGAGACAGAGACAGAGCATGAACGGGGGAGGGTCAGAGAGAGAGAGGGAGACACAGAATCTGAAACAGGCGCCAGGCTCTGAGCTGTCAGCACAGAGCCCGATGCAGGGCTTGAACTCACGGACCGCGAGATCATGACCTGAGCCGAAGTCGGTGGCTTAACCGACTGAGCCACCCAGGAACCCCTAATTTGTGTTAATTGAAATAGCCACATTGACTAGAGTGGATCTAGACTTTCAATTCAGTGCCTTAGAGCACAGGAATTAAAAAAAAAAGATTCTATTTCAAATGCAATAAATTCAGGAATTACCTTTATAAAGAGAATGGGGGGGTGAATTTTGGTATAAAGGATTAGTTTTTCTCACGGTTTCAGTGCAGATTTTTTGCATCTCACATTTTCTTAAACCAGATTATACCTGCATTCTACATCTCAATCTTCGATCCAATTTCTACAGACCAAGACTTATATTAAGATTTTCAAAAATATCTCTGGGGAAAAAGTGTGTGTGTGGCGGGGGGGGGGGGGGCGGCAGCAGGAGGCAGGAGGGGGTAAGGGGGAAGGCATTGAGGGAGACTCGGGCAGTGGAGTTAGAAATTGACCAAGCCAACAGAAAAATGAGGGAGGGTGTTACTAGGAGGGAGGTAGGCAAGAGAGAAATAAATCAGATCGACAAACAAAGAGCCAGCTTATCCCAGAAGAATCGCCTCCATTGGGGGGATTATGTCGTTAGGGAGCTCGGCACAGAAAGACAGATCTTTATGAAGCCATCAGAGTCAGAGTGAAGCAAGAGCCTGGTTTTCATTATCACCGAATGGTTCTCTCCCCCACTCTGGATGGGATGTGGAATTGAGATGTGGAGGCTCTGTCGAAAGATAATCTTCTTTTGTGCACCCTGGAAATGCAGCCTCCCTCCTTACAAGGAATTTCTCAGAGAAATTGCCCAGAGGCCACTCAAGGAACCATTCTTACAGTACCACTGTCTTCCACACTCAGTCTGGGACTTGGCTGTTTCGCTTGCCATTTCTCATGCTACTTTAAGACCAGCTGGCTAAAATCGCCAGCTTTGTTTAAGACTAGCAGCTGACCCAGGTGAGGAAGTTCTGCTGGCAGCTTTTTTGCCCAGGGCATCTTTAGCAGAACGAACTGGTCGTCTTGAGCCTCAACCAATAACAACTATGTTATTATTTTGTACACACACACACACACACACACGCAAAGAGAATAAATGGTTTAAAAAACATGACTCACAGACCCTCCATTTATATAGTTTCCTAAGTGCTAAAGGCTTCAAAAATATGATCTCTTTTACCTGTTGAGGTGGGTAAAAGTATTGCTACCATTTTATAGATGGGATCTTGAGGCTGAGAAAGGGAAGGTTTTGCAGCTGGGGGAAGGCGTGGCTGGCATTTGGAGAGTCACATGGCTGTGTCACAGGTCACACCATTCCTGACAAGTGAGGCTGTGTCTTTACTGGATGCAAACCTCAAAACTCACCCGTAAATGATCTTGTGAAATTATGGGAAGTTAAGGCTAAAGGGATGAGAAGCCTCTTTTCATCCTAAATCATGCTTACTTCAAGTTTATAAAACATCTTCTAGAAAACGGGGATAATTTCATCGTTCTTGCCTAATAGTGTATAT
The DNA here is from genome assembly GCF_028018385.1 of Neofelis nebulosa. NCBI lineage: Eukaryota > Metazoa > Chordata > Mammalia > Carnivora > Felidae > Neofelis > Neofelis nebulosa. The sequence continues at coordinate 16,077,441 of NC_080793.1, forward strand.
GTACTTATCACAGATTATAGAGATCTAGGGTAATACGATGCCCATTTTTGAACATGTGCGAAGCGTCAGGCACTCAAACCCATCGTGTCTTGTCTCACACCCTTCCTGGAAAGGATTTACTAGCTTCAGGGCGCAGAAACTTAGAGAAGGTAAGTGACTTCCTTAGGTCATACAGCAAATTCATGGCCCCATTACGATTTCATGCTGGTTCTCCCGATTCTGAAGCACGTGCTTTTGAAATATACTATTGTGCTTCAACGTATCAATTCATATAATACGTAGAGTGACCTTGTGAAGCGAGAGCCAGGGAATGGGTCCCACCTGTGTGCTCGATTGCTCTGCTATCCTGATGCCTGTTTGGTGATAGCCCAATGTGGTCCTTGCCACAGGCGAGGTGCCCAGGAAGTGGCTGTTGGCTCAGGCCAGGAGACTTTCTCTGCCGGCTTTGCTCTGCTGAGGGCTGACTCTGCGGGGCCCTGTCTCACAAGTCTCTGACAAGGGCACCTGTCTCACACCTGTCACCCTTGATGTGCACTCCAGGTCACAGAGACACGCACTGGGCCTCTGGGCTGTAACAGCTATGACAATCTGGACTCTGTGAGTTCCGTCCTTCTGCAAAGCACGGAGAGCAAACTGCACCTTCAAGGTAGGATGCCCGTGGGAATTGGAGACCAGAGAGGGGGACGGGGGGAGCCTTGGGATTTTGAGGAGGCATGATGTGGAGGCAGAATAAAGACGCAATAAAGATGCAAGACGGAGAAACCAAGGAAGGCTACAAATATGGAACTTAGGACAGTTAGGACATGATGCCTTTTAAAAATGTTAACATATACAGGACATTAAATTCATGGTTATTAATTAGTTTTCAGATATAAAGTATGAAGATGGGAGCTTTATCTGATTATTTCGATGAAAATGTCTAAACAGTGTTATTTATAGATGCTCCAGACCTAATATATATTAAAGTTTCATATCTTGCTGTCTGAATTTCCTAGATTATTGTGTTTGATTTTCAATGTATTTTGGCAGATGTTATTTGAATTCCAAGAGCTATAGAGCATTTTATAGAATTTTTGGTTCTAGGTAATCTTCTTTCTCCTTATTCATTCGTCGTCTGTAGTCTTTAATATATGTATACACACGTACATATGTGTGTGTGTGTGTATGTGTGTGTGTGTGCTTTCAGCAGAGTTTATAAATGAGAACACTCAATGCTGACAGGGTGTTCAGAGACAGACACTCAGGCACTGCTAGTTAAAAATGCAACAATTAAAAAAAAAAGAATGCAACAATTATGGGATTACTTCGCTGATATATTTCAACATGTGTATTTGTTTAGTGTCTGTTTTATGTCAGGTCTATGTTAGGTGCTCCAGATATATTTATGACCTTAAGGAAAATATACCCTTTAAAATAGTAATTTTACCCTTGTTAATTCATCATGAACAGGTGAGGACATTATAAGGAAAAATAACAAGGCTTTGAGTACAGATAGTGCTGTTTTAAAAAGCATAATTTATAATGGAAAAAAAAAGTAAAAATCTCAATTTTCTGCATGAGAGGACTAGGCAAATTATGTAGTATCCACACAACATAATATTAGGCAGGTACTAAAATGTTATTTATGAGAATTTCCAAGAATGTATGAAAGCGATCTGATATAGTGTTAATTTAAAAATGGGTAGTGTCTGACTGAATGTATGGCATGATCTTAACAATGCGAAAGGGTAAGGAAAAATAATATTGCAAGGGAATATGCCGGGATGTTAAAAAAGGTTACCTCTGGATGGTTAGGTTGCAGATGATTTATTTTAGGCTTCCCAGTTCTTTTTCTAACTTTTCCACAATGATCATGTATTAACTTTATAGTTAGGGGGAAAAAAATGGCATGCTTTAACTTTGAGCAGACTAAAAATGTGACCTTCTAGAAAGGTGTCTGATAAAGGTGATTCTGAATGTCAGTGGGAGGAAAGCAGAGCTGAGATTTGCAGGTGGAGCTAAGCAGAGCCTAATATGACTTTTATATTCCAGTTCCTTGGCAATCCTTTGATTCATGCTCCTGTTACAGAAGATGGTTGGAAAATGGCACAGGGAGGGCTTGGTAGAGTCACTTGGGAGCACTGAATTGAAAACCCCTCCGGGAAATGCAGGCCAAGAAAGTGGTTTAGTGTTAAAAGAAAACACAACAAAACCAAACCTCAGACACACAGAGAAGAACCCTACCTCCTTTAGTAGAGAAAAGAGTGGATGAGTGGGTTTGGTAATAACCTGATAAGAAAGTACATAAGACATATCTGCCTTGGGCGTGCCCGGATGATCAACTTATTAAAGTTCCTGTGATACCTACTGGTGACCTTGTGAAGTGAGAGAAGTGTTGGAGTCCAGGAAGCTTGGCTCCAGCCTGCATTTGATAACCCTGCTGTGCATGTTGGCAGTGGAGAGACCTGTGAGTTATAATTGGAGTAAATTTAGAAGGGATTAACAAGATGTTAGTTACCAGGAAGGTATTAAGATCTTAGGGCCAGTAAGAGGCTGATTTCCCATGAAGCTAATGAAGCTTAAGGTCCAGGGCTCCCTCACCATGTAGGTCCCTGAATTTTCTCATTCCAAATACTGACTTTCACACCTCATGGTGAATTCCTTTTCTCAACAAGCAGTTATGGTATAAGCTTCAGTCCTCCAAAATGCAGGTCTACCATTGGTTACATGATTATAAGTATGTTATCCACCAAAAAGGAGGTGACATCCTTGTCTTATTCTAGATTGGTCAGAACACAACTGGAAGGTTAGGGCCAGGTCTGGGCATCACACTTCAAGAGGGACACTAAGAAACTACAGTGTTCCTAAAGAACGGTGTCTTATGAGGAACAGCCGAGGAGAGTTGACTTGGGGCAAAAGGACTGTCTGCAGATACCTAAAGGGCTATCTTACAGAAAAGCTAGTTCATTAATGTGGATAAAATGAGCCTAGACCTGATGCACTTGCAGAAGACAATAAAGATCCCAGCTTTCTTTTAAGAATCTGTGTTGGGTCAAAGTGGGCATCAAGATGTAGTGGGAAACAGTTTGTGTCCCACGGAAATATATACCCTATCAGAGAAGATGGGCTTAAACAAACAAAAAGAGGCATAAGGAACTGTAGTGGAGAAAAATAGGAGGGCTTCATGGTACCAAATGGTATGGGGACTTAACCTATCAGGGGATCGGAGAAGATGGATAGGATAGGACCTAGAGGATGATGAAGAGGTCAGGGTCATGGATATGGAGGCAGACAATGAGTATCTATGAAGGAGCATTTGAGGAAATGAAAATGTCGTAAGAGATTAAAGCAGAGACATCAGTGGTGAGAAAGATGAAATAATCCTTTGGATCCTGGAAGGCCTGTGCAGCACATTAATGACTCGAACATTAATTTGAGGGTCATGGGCACCATGGAAAGGTTTTTAAAAAGGAAGTAGCATGAGGAGATTGATGTTTTGGAAGATCACTCTGGCTGTCATGTGTCCAATTAATTAGATCAGGGTAGGTTGAGGGTGGATGACCTATTAGGGGCTATTGCAGTACTGAAGATGAGAGGTCACAGATTCAGACCATGAAGGTAGCAGTTGAGGTTGAAAAAAACAGACCACTTTTAGAGTTACTTAGCTGGCGTCAACCACTTTTAGAGTTATTTAGCTGGCATCATGACCAGAATTTAGTGAGAAGACCATGAAGAATTTAGATAATCTGGTGAATGGAGTGTGGGGATGAGATAGAGAGGAAGGGCAGGGAAATACATAAGATTCAAGGCAATATATAATATAATAGAGATAATAAAAGTAATGCATACCATTATGGAGATTCAGAAAAGGGAGTAATTCATTTGGCCTGTCTAGGTAGAAGAGTCATAAGAAAAAAATATCTAAGGAAGAATAATATTCTCTTGGTGGAAGGTAAAACAAAAAAAGACTTCTTAAATATAAGACAGAAGACTCTCTCATGATTCTTGGATAGGCTGATATTTATTCAGTAGGATACAACAAGCAGTAGGTATAAAGAAAAGGATTTATACATTGAACCACATTAAAATTAAGAATTTCCAGGGGCACCTGGTGGCTCAATCAGTTGAGCATCCAACTCTCGATTTTAGCTCAGGTCATGATTCCAGGGTCATGAGATCAAGCCCTGCATCGGGCTCCATGCTTAGCATGGAGCCTGCTTAAGATTCTCTCTCTGTCTCTCTCTCCTCTCTCCTCTCTCTTCTCTCTCCTCCTCTGCCCCATCCCCCACTCTCTCCCTCTCTCTCAATTAAAAAAAAAAAAGAATTTCTGTTCATCAGATGCTGCTATTGATAGAATGAAAATACAAGCTGCAGAGTAGAAGGAAAGATTTTTGATACATGTATCTGACAAAAAAAAAAAAAAAAACAACCCTGTGCAAAATATATCAGTAACTCCTAAAAACAACAAGAAAAAGGCAGACTGTCCAGTAAGACAAGAAAATGGGTAAAAGACATGAACAGGCACTTCACAAACAAGAATATCAAAATGGCAGATAAACATTTGAAAAGGTGATTAACTTTTCTAGCCCTCATAAAATGTAAATTAAAGCCACAATTTAGTATGCTAACCCCACAATCAGTCTGGTTCAAAGGAAAAACACTGACAACATCAAGGAGTGATGATGTGGAACAATGGAAACTTACATGGAAACTTACAATGGAAACTTACTTATAACATCTCCTGCATTGCTTGTGGGAGAATAAATCAGTACAGCCACTTTGGAAAACTCTTTTGGCAGTATCTACAAAAAACTCAGTATGTCCTGGCCCTGTGACCCAGAAATTATAATTCTTGGGAATATGCACAACAGAAATGCCATCTATGTTCACCAAAGGACATGGCTGTTTATAGCAGCTTTATTCAAAATAGCCTACAAATGGAAATAGCCCCAATTGCCCATCAACAAGAAAATGGATAAATACATTGTCATGCATTCATATGACAGGCTACAATGCAGAAATGGGGGAAAACTATTCTTTTCTGCAACAGTATGGAAGAATCTCATGAACATAACATTAAGTAAAAGAAGCTGGGCACAAAAGAATATGCGCTATTTGATTCCATTTCTATACGGGTCAAAAACAGCCAAAAAAAAATGTGTTGCTTTTGTAGCTCAGAGAGCATTAACCTCCGGGGAGGGAGAATAAGGGACTGACAGGAGATGGGAGAGGTTTCTGGAGGTATCTATAATGTTCTGTTTCTTGATCTGGATGGGAGCACATGGGTGTGTTCACTTTGTGAAAATTCATAGCACTGTACGCACATAATTTATATGTATACATTTCTGTGTGTATAATATGCGTCTATGAAAAATTTATTTAATAATGTGCTCCATCTTGACATCGTCTGCAAAGAGAAGACATGAATAAAGCAGACACGTAGAAGAACAGAAGGTGGTCCAGCCCAGCCAGAAGACAGCCGCATGGACTGAGGGCAGAGGAGTCAGAAATAACAATGGATAATATTTATCCAGCCCTTCCTAGTGTGCCAGGGCCTGTGTTCATTGAATTGTATTACATGCATGTTTATTTGTTTGTTTTTATTCATTTTAACTTCCATTTAATTTTATTATGTAATTGCACTTATTACGTTTTGAATCGTCACCCCATTCCTGGGAGGAAAGCATAAATAACATCCCTACTTCATAGGTGAGGAAACTGGGGTGAGGGAGGTCACTCAGTAAGTGATTGAGCTCCACATTTAACCCTGACAGTCTGACTTCAGAGCTTTTGTTTCTCAAAACGCTCCTGCTCTCTCTTCCTCTTTCCTCTCCTGATTCCGCTGAAGGAGGCTGGGAGGGGAGATCCTGCAGAGGTTTATTTTAGTGGATTGAGGACGATGTGAATGGCACCCTAATGACATTCACCTTGTGGTGGTTCATAAACTGTTTGCAGAACAGGGCAAAGGTGGAAGGAAATCGGAAAAAGAAAGAAGAGGTTTGGAGAAGGACATGAGGAGTGAGAAAGACAGGATCATAGAAATGATCACAGGCTATTAGTAGTCAAAACAGCAACAGCCAAACTGGTAGTAATAACGCTAATGGCATAATGATAACTTCTTATTTTTATACTTCTCTCTCCAAGAAGCCCATTGAGTGTTTTGCTGACATTGTCATGTAATTTAATCTAGTATCCATCTGGTGAGGTATACAGAGAGCAGAGCTCTGCCTTGGTAGCTCACTGATGTGGAAAGGGATGCAGAGAGAATATTTTGCTGAAATCTAGGATGATCCATAAATTTATTCATTCATACATTCATTCATTTAGCAATATTTATTGAATATCAACTACATGTCAGATACTGTTTTAACAGCTGGATATATAGCCGTGAATAAGCGAAGTCTCCATCATTTTGGAGTTTATATTTAGTGTGTGGGTGTTAGGGGAGCAGACAATAAACAAGCAAACAAAGAAATATATTTTCTTTACAATCAGAGAGATGGTGAGAGAACAGGTCATGTAGAAATTTGTAGACCATGGAAAAGACTTTAGACTTCTACTCTGGATGAAATGAGAAGCCATTGCAAATTCAGGCAGTGGCGTAACCTGACCTGACTTACATTTTAAATGAATCACTATGAGTGCTGTGTGGAAAAGACTGCACAGAGGGCAAGAACACATAAAAGGAACCCAGTGTGGGGGCTGTCGTGTTTACCAAGGTAAGACAAAATGGCGGCCAGGACCATGAGAGCTGGTGATGTGGGTTGTGAGGAATGATTGCCCTACAGGTGCATTTTTTAAGTGGTGCGGACATCATTTGGTGATGAACTAGAAATGTTTGTGAGAGAAAGAGAGAAGTAAAGGATGACCCCAGAGTTTGGCCTGAGTCACCGCAGTGATGGAATCACTTTGCTGATACAGTGAAGACTGTAGGAGGGGTCACTTTTGCTGCGACATGAGGAACTGGGCGAACCAAGTTTGAGAAGTGTGTTCTAGATACAAATGTGGATGCTGAATGGGCATCTGGAAAGTCGGGGTGGGGGAAGGACTAGAAATCTAAATTAGCATAGAGATGATGTTTAATGATGTGAGGTTGGGTAAGATGACCTTGGAAAAGAGTGTAGATAGAAACGAAAAGAAGGAATTCAGTTATTGAGCAGTGGAGAATTTCATATTGAAGGGTTGGGATAATGGAATGAGAATGAGGAACAGGAAAAGGAAGGTAAGAAGTGGCTGCGGAAGGTGTAAAGGGAGTGGTGAGAGTATGGTGTCCTGGAGGCCAAGTAAACAATGGTACTGGGGCGCCTGGGTGGCTCAGTCGGTTAAGCGTCCGACATCGGCTCAGGTGGCGATCTCATGGTTCGTGGGTTCGAGCCCCGCGTCGGGCTCTGACAGTGTGGAGCCTGCCTCGGTTTTCTGTCTTTTCCTCTCTCTCTACTTCTTCCCCATTCCCCCGTTCACACTTTCTCTCTCTGCCTCTCAACTAAATAAGCTTAAAAAAAGAAGATAAAAAGAATGTTCCACAAAATGGAGATTGTGGTCAACTGAGTAGTAGCATGGCAGGCATCGGTGAACTTGACGAGGATCTTTCTCCCAAAGCGCATGTGTCTTCCCTACGGCACTAGAGTTGACATTTTTAAGGCAAGAGTCATGTCCCTTCATCTCCCGAAAGCCACCGCCTCTGAAAAGCCTCTTTTAAGACCTCTTCTCTGGCATGATTATTGGTTTTCCTGTACCTTGCAACATATTCGGGGGGGTTTGGGTTTTACCTGTTCTATAGATTAGATGATAGTCTTCTTTAGAAAAGGGATTTTTGCCTTGCCAACTTTGTTTTTCATTATATTCAACAGTGCTGGGGACATAGGAACTTGATACATGTTTGCTGAATTGAATGTTTCCTTATGATTGGTACTTAAGTAGCAATGGAAGGAGAGGGACTAGGGGAAGGCAGAAGGAGACCAAGAAGAGGGAGGTGGAGGAAAGGAGAGAGAGGGAGAAGAAGAGGGGAAAGGACTTGAGGGAGGAGGGCGAAGGGCAGAAGAGGGAGGAGGGCGAAGGGCAGAAAGGACTTGAAGGAGGGAGGACGGTGCGGGAGGAGGAGGTTGAGGAAGAGAAGTAGCATCAACCATCATCCCTTTCCTCAGTAGCTGGGCACCATAAATGCCCAAACTCATCTTGCGACAAGTAGCAGAAACAGAGGAACAGAGTGTAGAAATGTCAGAAATGATACTTTTTTCTGCTGCTACTCCCTCTTAGGCATTGTGTGTATATCCATTAGCCACTTGGGCCCTCCCACCAACTGAGAGATAAGGATCATGCTCCCCATCAAACAGATGGAGAAACTGAGGCCCAGAGAGGTAACCTTCCCGAGGTCCCCTTGGCTTTTGGTTCCCTGTGGCCAGGGCCCCAAGCCTGCTTGACTTTGCTGGGAGGCTCTGAGTCAGCACAGCACAGTTCTAGATGTGGGTACAGTGGGAATAAGTCCTTGCCCAACTGCAGTAGTAGAGGAAGGGGGCACCGGACATGATTAGGTCTTTCTGTCCACAAACCCCTCCTCTCTCACCCCCTCTCACCCCATGTGGCCTCGGGCCCCCAGGGTGGAAGGCCGAGCGATTGTTGCCAATGCCGGTCGGTAGCTTCGGGGTGGGTCCTCCACAGAAAGACACCAGGGTGCGGGCAGAGGCTTGTGATTAGGCCCTTCTTGTCTGATTAGCAGCGCCTGGAGGCACTGATGGGGCTCCATGTTTCTCCCTTCCCGCGGCTCTGTCCGGAAGGCCCGCTGAATAAAAGGGCAGTGTCTTCATGACTGAGGGGGCTGCTGACGTCCACCCAGTTGGCCGCATCCAAGCTGGTTTTCCTTCATGCGCCCAGGAGCACTCTGTTCTAGGCCTTGTGATGAGGACAACCGGAGTTCCTCCTAGGAAGTGGATCGAAGGGTCAATTAAAGACTCAGTCGGAACGCAGATAGAATCAGGAGGATCCGGAGGGCAGGCTTGATGGTGATGAGACCTTGGACTAGTTAACCCTCTGAGCTTCTCTAGGTCTTCTGCTCTACGAAACGGGCATAAAAACACCTCTGTGGCAGAGCCTTTTGTTCTGCATTTCATTGGAAAACATGTAGAAAGCACCTGACCTAAAAACCAATAGGGCGGATATAAAATAATACTTACGCTTACGATTTACTGCGTGATTCTCATCTGCCGGGCAAAGAGCTCATTTCTTTATATCAAGATCTCCTGTATACCCCACCAAAGACCCATTTTGAAGACTTGAAAACTGAGGCCCACAGATGTTAAGTAACTGTCTTGTAGGTGGCAGCATAAGAATTTGAACCCAAGTCCATTCAATGTCAATGCTCTTGAACCATATTGTTTCTCAACCTGGAGCATATGACTCATAACCATGATTTTTATTAGAGCAAATAATTCCATAACCCTTTCTGTGTGCTTGTAGGCTCTGCTATTTACTTTGGAAAGTCTACGATTTTCCTAAAATTACTTGCTAACTTGTATATGTTTATAGGTGCCCCATTTCTATAGCGATTGTCATATTCTCAAAAAGACTGAGAACCAGGAAGGATCACATACCCCTAGAACACAGATTACTAAGGCCTTGCAATATACCCAGTGTGCATGACTATAAAATGTGCTGCCACTTTCCTGGGGACATCTGGAATCATTTGGTAACTCGAGACTCACACTTGTACAGAAAGTGATGGAAATGCTGATGGCATCTAAGCTGATGTTGAGAGACGTGATCTCAGGACTCACCCCTGTTTTGTTTTTGTTTTTGTTTTTGTTTTGAAAGAGAGAGATGGAGGGAGAGAGTGAGAGGCATGGTTGGGGAAGGGGCAGAGGGAGAGAAAGAGAGAGGGAGAGAGAGAATCCCAAGCAGGACCCACGCTCAGTACAGAGCCCATCGCGGGACTCGATCTCACGACCATGAGCTCGTGACCTGAACCCAAATCAAGAGTCAGATGCTCAACTGACTAAGCCACCTAGACGCCCCTCATCTCTTGGTATTGTAGTCATGCAGGGTCTATACTTTTCAAATGAACTCATGGCCAGGCATACAGCAAGGGAATCCTGGCCGATAAACAGTCAGTGTGGTGATTTGGTTTATTTTAACAACCGTGTCTCATTGAACTCCTGGTTGGTCTCATTGATTGGGCAGAAACCAGGCATCAGGGCACCTCAAACCTGAATAAACCACCCATGAAAATTAATTCATTGATTCCGTGTAGGTAAGGCACCTGTTTGTATTTAAGATAATTAAGTCAACCCTTATTTTCTTCTGTCACAGTTCATCTTGGTCATAACTAAGCTGTCCTTTGACACTGCAAACATAGCACTCTCCACCTGCTTTTATTTTTCTGCTCCTAGATACGTTCTAGCTTGTCTTACACGTAAAACTGGACGTGGTGTTATTTAATTGTAATTAGGATCCCTGAGAGTAGAAGCCATACCCTTTTTTTAATGTCTTCAGTAGTCACTTCTCTGGAGTTCAGTGTTTAGCTCATAGTAGGTGCTCAATAAATTTGTACCGATTTAAAGTAATTTGAACTGTCACATCAATGTATTTGGAATCTTAGTCTTTTTATGAGGGTAAGTATGTATTACATTAAGTTCAACATCATAACCATCTTAAAATGCGCAATTCATTAAGGGACGCTAAGCATCTCACAGCTATTGTGCAACAGTCACCAACTATCTAGTCCCAGAGCTTTCTCACAACCTCAAATAAGCAGTCATTCTCCACCTCGCTTCCCTCCAGCCCCAGGCAACTAGTCTGCTCTCTGTCTCCTGGATTTGCTTTTTCTGGATATTTCATACAAATGGAGTAGCACAATATGTGGGGTTTTTGTGTCTGGCTTCTTTTTATTTATCAGAATGCTTTCAAGGGTCACCCGTATTGTAGCATGTATCAGTGCTTTGTTCTTTTATGACCGAGTTAATATTTGATTGCATAGATATACCACATTTTGTTTGCCCATTCATGGGCTGGTGGACCTGGAGATTGTCTCCACTTATTGACCATTGTGAATAGTGCCGCTAGGAACATTGGTGTACAAGTTTTTGTTTGAATGCCTGTCTGCAATTCTTTGGGCTGTATACCTTAACAATGGAATCACTGGATCATATGGTAATTGAATTTTTTTTAAGAAAAGGTTTGATGCAAAAACAAGTTAATCTATCCCATTGTTCCCTCCCCTAAAAGGATTATATACACCGGTGCGTCCCCGTGTGACTGGCGGTGCTGTCCTGTGGGAGATGTATACTTCCCGGCTAGTTGGCATTGCACTTGGCCATGTGATTCGCTTTTGCAAATAGAATGTGGGAGGACATAACCCATGCCCCGCCTTAGCATGAGGAGACGTTGTCTGGCTTGGCTTTTGCTCTTTTCCTTCTGTCATGATAATGGCGTACCCCTGAGCAAAGCTGCTCCTTCAAGTCTGGATCCAAAATGAAGAAGACGTCTGGAGCAGAGCCAAAGCCCAGCCAACATGAAACAGAGCAAGAAATAAACCTTTGTGGTTATAAGCTGCTGTGATTTTGAGGTTATTTGTTACCATGCAGTAACTTAAAAAAGCTCAATAATACTGAAACATCAGTATTAACTAGCATAAACCGCACTTATTTACTGCAGGACTTCTCAGTGCCTTAACTATGCTAATATACATTATGAGTCTCAAGAGGTAGATTAAATATGGAGTTTCCTGAATATATTTTATCCTGGTTACACTTGCAGATCTAAGGCTCTGCAGCATACAACTTGGAAAATGCTTGACTGTTCATACCATTTCGGTTCAGTCTTGTCCAAAATAACTCTGCTGGACACTTTTACTCTGATAAAAGTTGAAGTTTCTTCTTTTTTCTCCTACTGAACCTTGCATACATTTGCATGTGTGTGTTATTATAATTTTATCTTCATGAATCTTGTTCTCTCACCCAACTGGAGCTCCCGAGATCAGAAAATTGTGCTTTATTCATTTTTCCATATCTAGCATCTAGGATAGCACCTGGCTCAGTAAGTTGGCGGGTGGACAGACTTCACTAATAGTTGCTGGACTGAGCAGTTTTATGTTTGCACACCTACTGTGATCTTGCTTGATATCTTGGAAAGAATGCCAAGAAATATAGGAAACAGTTACAGTTCTCAAGAATCATAATTTGTAGCAATGGATGCGAAACAAAGTATGTGTTAAAAAGAAACACCTTCAGCAGCATTCTTCTCTTAGGATTTTTTTTGGGTTTTTTTTTTATGTTCTGTTTTTTGTTTTTTGGGGTTTTTTTGTTTTTTTGTTTTGTCTCTGTGTTTTTTTTTTTTTTTTTTTACTCAGATGTTTCTGAACACCTGTTCTTGTCACTACTGCGTCAAAGTTGAAATAGCTCGAGATTTCAAGCTCTGATGTTGGGGAAGGTGACACAGGGCCTGCTCAGGAAGGAGGGCTGTAGAGAGGAGGAGCATGCCAAGCACAGGGCAGAAGAAAACCACGGTCTTCCCTGAAACATGTTCTGTCTAAACTCGGCTTCATTCAAACACACTGACTGGGAACCTACTAATGTGTTATAGCTGACAGGGAAATGGAACACGAACGAGGCATTGCCTCTGGCATTCAAGGAGATCACAGACCAGGAGGAGCATGAACACAAGCACATAATATGGTGTGATAGGTGTTATATTAAAATTTGAGAAGTGTGCAAGGTGTTTCTGGGTACCGACAGAGGGGGTGTCTGAGATTGCCAAAGGCCTCCAGGGAAAACAGTAGAAAACAGGGGGAGGACAAGAAATGACGTTAGTCGAGCAACTGTCCTGTACCAAGAGGTTCACGTGTGTGATCTGATTGATTTTCTTCTCCAGACCATTGAGGTCTAATTTACATACAGAGAAGTTCACCCTTTCGAGGTGAAGAGTTCTGTGAATTTGAAATATCTGTCCTGTAATCAAGATACCACCACAAGATACAAAATGGTTTATTTGATTTTTACATGCACCCCCACAATGGAAGCTCTCATGGAGAAACTGAGAATCAGAGAAGTTAAGCCTCTTGATCTTAACTTCCCAAGGTCCTGCGGTTACTAAGAGCTGGAGGCAAAATCTGAACGGGGGGTACTTTCTACATTTGAGGGCCAGTGGCTGTGGTGTGGCAGGCTGTAGCAAGAAAAGGGAAATAGAGAAGATTTGGACACATCAACTGATCTGGGGATCTGGTAGCACAGGGTATGATAGGTGTCAGGTTTGGGTTTTTATCATGAATTCTGTGAAGAAGCTTATAATTAAATAGAATCAACCTCTTCTTAACACCCTCTGTAAGGGTATCTTCATGTTGAAATTTTAGGAAATTGAATTTAGTTTTTTTTTAATGTTTATTTGTTTTTGAGAGAGAGACAGAATGTGAGCAGGCGAGGGGCAGAGAAAGAGGGAGACAGAATCTGAAGCAGGCTCCAGGCTCTGAGCTGTTAGCACAGAGCCTGATGCGGGGCTCAAACTCACGAACCAAGAGATCATGACCTGAGCCGAAGTCGTACACTCAACCGACGGACCCACCCAGGCACCCCTGGGAAATTGAATTTAAAATATATGTTGGCCTCCTTATCCTTGGTGATTTCATAGCTTAGTCCGACCATATTTGCTTTTTCAAAGTTCAAATTGTCATTTAATGGGGCACCTGGGTGGTTCCGTTGGTTAAGCGGAGTCCAACTCTTGATTTGGGCTCAGGTTATGATCTTGCATTTCATGGGTTTAAGCCCCACGTCAGGCTCGGCACTGACTGTTGAAGCCTACTTGGGATTTTTTTTTTTTTTTCTGCTCCTCCCGCTCTCTCTCTCTCCCTCTCTCTCTCTCTCAAAATAAATAAATAAACATTTTAAAAAGTAAATAAAAATAAGTGAATGAACAACAGCACAGAGTAGATGCATAGAAAATCAAGATTGGAGGGACCTTAATGGTCAGCTAGCAGGGGAGGTAGCAAACTTTCTCTGCAAAGAGCCAGATGGTAAATGTTTTAGGCTTTGTTGTCTCTGTTCTTACCACTCAGCTCTTCCACTGTAATGTGAAGGCAGCTATAGACAGTACTGAAACGAATCTGTGTGGCTGTGTTCCAATAAAATTAATTACAAAAATAAGCTGCAGGTCAATTTGGCCCATGGGCCATAGTTTGCCAACTCCTGTATAGGCTTGGTTGTGTTGTGCTAACGAACAATTCCTGAATCTCAGTGGCTGGCAAGAGAAAAGGCTCATTTCTTGCTTACGCTGCATCATGGTCGCAAGTCAATTGTGATTCTGTTCCTCCGGTGGCCTCTATGTGGAATATGGCTGTTTTCTGTGGTGGTAGGACAGAGAAACCGATAAACCCACGTGTTCTTATAGCTCTGCTTTGGAAAGTTGTACCCCTCACCTGCGCTCACATTTCATTGGCCAAAGTGTGTCATGTGAACCCATCTGAGTGCAGAGGGTGGGATGTGTGTAATTTTTTCAAAGAGAGGACACTGCAAAGGGAGGAGAACTGAATATGGGTTAGTGATAACCACATGCCATTTGGGCCCTGAGTTCTTTTTTTTTTTTTTTTTTAATTTTTTTTTTTCAACGTTTTTTATTTATTTTTGGGATAGAGAGAGACAGAGCATGAACAGGGGAGGGGCAGAGAGAGAGGGAGACACAGAATCGGAAACAGGCTCCAGGCTCTGAGCCATCAGCCCAGAGCCTGACGCGGGGCTCGAACTCACGGACCGCGAGATCGTGACCTGGCTGAAGTCGGACGCTTAACCGACTGCGCCACCCAGGCGCCCCTGGGCCCTGAGTTCTTTAAATTGTGCTTGTATGCTTCCGATGATGAGGAGTCTTCTACCTACTAAGGCAACCTGTTTCATCCCTCAAAACTCCTGATGGTAAAAAGGTTTTGCTTTTATTGTGCTGAACTTCACTTACCCCAATCTTGCATCTAAGGGTTCCAAGTCTATTCCTTAAGATCCCGCAGAATGGATGATGATCCTTGGGAACACAAAGGTTACTCTGTCCAGAAGGGGGCGCCAGAACCCACCCACTTTCCCCCCAGGTAGCTGCCTTTCTTCATTTCTCCCAGTGCAAATGACCCATCACGGAGACAGGGCTGAACTTCTGAATGAGATCATAGCCTTTTCGCCCTTTCTGCACGGTTTCACCCGGTGAATTATCGTCTTATTTTCATTCCACTCCAATGAGCTGTCAGCGATGGATACTGTAATTCACAGCAATAGAAACACAAACAGATGGGTAATTGACCTGCATGCCTTCATTACACTGGAGTTCAGAATGGCTGTTGGAGCCATAAAGTCCTTTATCTGCCAGTCTGAGATCCCTGGGCTTTCACAAGGAAGGGGATCAGGCTGACTTTCTGCGAAAGGTGCACTTCTTGTTCTCCCTAACCCGTGCTTTTCAGAAATGGACAGAATTTGACAAGCAGAACTTAGTGGGTACCAGGCAACAGCCAGCCTTCTGTAGCGCTCAGAGATATCAACAGGGGGCCACATTCTGATACAAGCACAGGAGAGAACAATATTGCCACTCAACCAAAATAGACTTCTTGTATTTTTTTTCCCTTTTCCTCTTAGCACCAAAAAAAAAAAAAAAAAGTGAATTTAATACGTAATGAACTAGGTCAGAAAAGAGTACATCCATCAAAACTACTACTATTTTAGGTAATTACGATAAGATAAAACAAAGTTCATCCAAAAGACAAGCAAGCAAACAAACAAGCAAAACCAGAAAGATATATGGTCCTTGCCTTGAACAAGACTTTGATTGATCCAAGGTATTCACACACTGACTCGTCTTTGCTCAAGGTACACCCTCTGCAGGGAATGCTGGGGCTCCCTCTGTATCTATTAAAAACCATGCTTCTGTTTCAAGATCTACCCACATCCCACACACATCACGAAGTCTTCCCTAATTATTGTCTCCAGAGTCATTTTCTTTCATGTTCATAATAGATGACTGGCTTCTTCAAAATGTAAGATATATTTATTAAACACCTACTATGTTCCAGACATGATGCTGCTTTTTACGTTTCAATCATCGGTTCGGGCCTTTGTCTCTTGTACTTGGGTTTTATGCTTTAGTTTTGAATCTCCAAGTAGCCCCTTGGTGTCCTTGGAAAATGGAAGCATCTCCTCCAACAAATCCCCACGTACTACTTGTTGAAAGAAGAGAAGGAGGCTCAGAGTTCCTAACAGCAAAAGAGAGCAGATCAGGGTCAGAGATGAAGGCTGGACTACCCTCGGCAGATCTTAGAGGTACTTTCAGCTTTTGTTGATTGGGTCCTCTTTTCTCTAGCTCACCGAGCAGTCACCTGGACCAGGTGTCTGCTTCAGACAGCTGTACTGACCATGTCATTGAAGGTACCAAGGAATTCAATGTAGGGGTCCCCAGAAAGTTCTTCTGTTACTTTAGTGCTCCCCAGTGGTTGAAAATCAAAAATGCAGTGAGCCCTCTTTGTTTTTTCTGACTCCCAGCTACACTCTTGGTCTGTAATGGACAAGGATCCTTGACCTCTGTTGCTGTAAACAATGCTGTTCCTCTAATAAGCTGGCAGATCTCTGCCCGCTGTCATTCTTCCCTTAGGAGTCTTGATCTTCTCTGAGGCAGTGAGAAAGCTTTCATCTCCTCTCTAGGGAACCTGGAAACAAACACAAAAACAAAAAAAGGTGAACCTTATTCAGAAAGGAGGGTGATGGTCAGATAGGTTCTTAGTTGGAAGGAGTTCTGTTGCTTGAGTCCTTTGTACATGCTGTTCCCACTTTCTTCTTGTTTCTTCGACTCCACTCCCCACTGTTCCCACTTTCTAAACTGCTCTTCTTGTGGATTCTTCGTCCTCTAATTCCTGTGAATCCATTAGGTCCCAGCCCAAAAGCCACTTTCTGCAGGAGAGTGTCTGTGACTGCCCCTGATCCAGCCTGGGTTAGGTGTTTTCCTTTGTGGTCCCTGAGCAACCTCGTGCTTTGGGTAGAGCCCTGGTCTCCGTGCATCCAAGCAGCTTGTTTGCATGTTTGCTTCTTTCACTAAGCCGTGAGGTCCATGAGGGCAGGGAATGCCTGCTTTCTTCACCCCAGTGTCCATGGCGCAGTTACTGGCACACGGGAGGGCCTACGTGTTGAAAGAAGACAGAGGAGAGAAGAAAAGAAGGAAAGATGAAAGGGAGGAAGATTCGCTGAAGTATAACCAAATGGAAGGATGAAAAATGGAGACCCGTGGTAATTCCTGTAATGGTATTAAGAGATGATGCCTCTGGACATGTCTCCTACTGGTCCAAAGGGGGCTACTCAGGAGGATGTTTCCAAGAATGACTCAAGTTTGGTTCAGGGAGTGGATTATGTTCTGATGTGGTATAAATGGGGGGACCTACCATTTATTGAACTCTTAATTATGCTAACCATCTGCTCGGGCTGCTATAACAAAATGCAAAAACTGGATCGCTGAAGTGAGAGGCCTTCGTTTCTACAGTTCTGGAGGCTGGAAGTCAAAGACAACGATGCCGGCCCATTCGGTGTCTGGCTTGTGGACAGCCGTGTTCTCACTGCGTGTGCACGTGGCTTTTCCTTAGTGTGTGCTCATGGAGGGAGAGGGAGAGAGACAGCTTTCCTGTCTCGTACTCTTCTTACAAGTCCATTAATCGTACCACGGAGGCCCCACTTTTGTGACCTGGTGTAAACCCAATGACCAGCCAAGGCCCCATCTCAGTACCACAACTCTGGGAGTTAGGGCTGCGACATGTGAACTGGGCAGGGGAGAGGGGGGAGAGGGTGGGGGTGGTCACAAACATTCAGCCCATAGCAGCCAGGCTCTTGCTGGGTGCCCTTTATGCCTTTCCCATTTATTTATTCTTCCCAACAGCCCTGGGATTGGAGCTTCACAGGCAAGTAGCCTGAATTTCAGAGAGAGGCTAAGACACCTGCAGAGGCCACCCTGGGCCAGGGCCACCTTGAGAACACTGAGGCAGGAGTTTGTCTCAGTTTTCAGTCTTTCACGCCAGAGAGCTGGGAGGGCCCGTAAGGGTTTTGGAACTCAGAATTCTGGGATTTGAATCTCGAGTTTGTTAGTTTGGTTGTGGGGCTTTAGGCCAACTTAGGGCCAATTCCAATATCCTCAAAGTTTTTAGAGACCAATGTTTTGTTTTGTTGTTTTTTTTTTTGTTTTTTGTTTTTCAGTTGGGGTGAAAAAGAGAATGGTTGTTGAATGAAAACCTATACTGGCCTTGGCCTTAATTTATACTCTGGGGGGTCTATAGTGGACAGGAAGCCCACTCCCTAATGGGGAAGATGAAAACAAATACGAAAACACATGCATAAGATGATTTCTGTCAGTAGCTAATTCTATGATGAAAATAGAAGAGGCTTTTTTAATATGGGTCATCTGGGAAGGTCTGGATTGCAGGACAAGGGAGCCATGCAGAGATCTGGGAAAAGAATATTCTTGGCCCTGGGAGGTACACTTGCAAAGACTCTAGGGAAAACAAGACCAGCACAAGGGAAGGACCAGGAAAGAGAAGGATGCCTGGTGTATTTAAAAAAAAAAAAACAAAAACAAAAAACAAAGGAATAGAATATTAAGAAATAAGGAGAGAGGAAGCGAGGAAATAGAGATAGCCTATTGTGTGACACAGAGGAGAAATCCTTCCTCCACACACAAAGACTGGATGTAAAACACAAGAAATATCCTGAGATGTCTGCCTTGAAGGTGAGGTGGGAGGAGGACTAAGGGAGACAGGGCAAAAATTAGGAAAAGAGAAAGAAGATGATGTGGATGTTCCCATATCTACATTGCCCACTCACTTCGCGGAACAGTGACACATTCCATTTTAAAGTATAACAAGATTTTTTGTAAAAAAAAAAAAAAGTATAATGAGATTGGGGGAGATATCCCATATGTTCAGCACGAGTCACTGGGTGTGCAAGTGAAACTCTCAGCCATCGCCTTCTTGGGTGTTTTGAGGCAAAATTTACATGCTCGCCCATAATGGTGACCTCTCTCTGTCTCTGATTTTCTCAGCTTGTCTCTCTCTCTCTCTATTTCTCTGTGTGTCTTTGGGAACTGTGGGGCCAGAATATTCCACCCCAGCCGGCAGCTGTATATCTTTCAAACAGTGGTTCCACAGGCCAAATCTCCCTCCAAGTTATTTATGACTCCCATTGAAGCCGGTGGTACTCAGGCGCCAACCTAGGAGGTCAGCAATGGGCCTCTTTGTTGGACACAGGTCATCAGGAGACGACTGCGGCGGTGACTGCTGTGTGAACCTCCGCTGCCGTAGAAATGGTTATGTAACTTTAAACAGTAATGACATTTTGCAGAAAAGTGCTTTTTAATTGCTATGTCTTCATTATTCTCTTTCAAAATTGCCCAGGAGATTCTGCCTCAGAGACAGCTCGGCATGATCTGAGTTTCCATTTTTAAAGAGCAATCAGTTTTGTGTTTCAGCTGCTCCCAGAAACCCCCCAACCCAAAACTTCATCTGTTTTCAGTTGCATTAAACGGGGTAGGTAATACTGCCTTTTGTATCCTTGCCAAACGGAGAAATGATTTGACGCATTTTTCTAAAAATGCTCTCCCCAAATTCCTTTTGGGCTGGGACCAAGAATAGAATATTTTATCCCCTACAAAAGGGAGAAAGAAAATGATGAGCAAGCTAGAAAAATAGGACTGAGAGTATAGTCTATAGAGTTCCAACAGAAACTTAACCCCAATCCGTAGACTCAGATGCCTATAGGGGATTGGGATCAGCTAAAAATAAATTTTGCTTTGGAAGCGAAAAACCCTGATACAGATAAAATGACTCAGGAATGCATGCTCTGAAAGAATTGTAGACTTAGTTGAGCAGGGACTCGCTCTAGTGATTGGCCCCATCGTTTGGTGTTTGTATCCTGCTCCTATGCTGCGAGCCCTTCCCAGCAATCACTCAAACTCGTGCAGACCCCTTGCTCATTGGTGTGGAGTTCACCCATTCTTGCAGCCGGCCGGTGCCCAAGCCCTGTAGCTCCATCTGTCTGTTAGAACCCCTTTCACCCATACTGATATGGATCCACCTTCTAGAATAGCCGTCTCCCCCCCCCACCCCCCCCCCCACCATGCTGCTTCAACAGGCGCAGAATTCTAAACCCTCCTCTACAAATAACTCCAGACTGCCTGCTGAGGATTTTCTTCTGATTGCCCACAGCTATCGTTCATGTATCCTGAAGGTTCTGTTGAAACTTTAAAAAACGTCAATCACAGGAGGGATTTCATCATCCCAGCATCGCTGTCATCATCAACGTCAGAAATGGGAACGAATAGCATTTACTGGGTGCTTGCCGTGTGCCCAGGAACTGTCGTGACGATTTGCAAGGATTCCTTCACTTAGCCCTCTCAACAACCTAAAAGCACCTCTGTTTTACAAAAGAAAAAGCAGAGGCTTAGAGAGCTTGAGTGACTTACCTGAGATGTCTAGGTAGTAAGTAGAGAAGCCTGACTAGCGATGCCCAGCTTTTAACTACTTTCTGCATCCCTGCAGTGAGGTGTGCCGAACACATCATCCTCTTTCCCACAATGCCTTTTTAAAAATATTTTCAATATTTATTTTTGAGAGAGAGAGAGAGAGAGCACTCCTGGAGAAGGGGCAGAGAGAGAGAGAGAGGGAGACACAGAATCCAAAGCAGGCTCCAGGCTCCGAGCTGTCAGCACGGAGACTGACGCGGGGCTCGAACTCCTGAACCGTGAGATCATGACCTGAGCCGAAGTCGGACGCTTAACCGACTGAGCCACCCAGGCGCCCCCCCCGCCCCACCCCACAATGCCTCTCTGAACACAGTTGTTTTTAGCTGCCAGATGAAGACAGGTTGAAATGATGGGGCTTCATTTTTTAAAAAATTGAAAGTGAGAGAGGGAAAGATAAAATTCTAGAAACACAACCGTGAAGTACAATGAGAGACATGCCGAGCTGATTCAGCAAGCCCCTGATGAGTAGGATGAGGGTGTGTCCCTAAAAGATGAATAAGAAAAACATTTAATCCAAAGAACACAGTTATTTTTCACACAATGGGTCATTAAACCATTACCCCTATATGCACTGGTAGCTGAAACTGTCCGCGGCACTAGACGAGGTGGGGAGAGATGTCTTTCGTGAATTAATTTAGCCCAGAGTTGTCCTTTTTGGGCACCCTAGTCAATAGCTTGCTATGATGACATCTCAGAGGTACATGAGTAGTGCATGTGCCCAGATAGATCCTTCTCCATCCTTGGCTGTCCAGATTAAGACTTTGATTACTCAGATATAGAGACAAGATTATGAGGTGTGGTCCGGAGTGTTCATCCTATAGCCTTGGGCTAGTCACTTCTCCTCCATGGGCCTTTGCTTCTTTGTGTTTACAGCTAGGAAGAAAAAAAAATTAATCCTCTCTGATGGGATTCTGCACTGATATTATTTTTATGATGCCCTGGTCTTATGAAATTATAGCACTCTCCTTTATCACTCGTATCCTTGAAATTTACCAAAGTATCCCATTATCCACAGGATGAAGTCCAAATCCCTTAGCATACAAGAAAGCCCTGTGCACTTTGGCCTCCACTTGCCTCTGACACATGTTCCCCGACAGCAATGCACCCCACCCATCCAAATTCGTTTTTTCACCACCAACTCCCAGACATATACATCTTTATTCTTGCTGCTACCCTCTTTAGAATGTGCTTCCTGTTCCTTTTTTTTTACATGGTGATCTCTTATTTACCTTCCAAGAAGCCCAAACGCCATCTCCTCTATAAAGGTTTCCCTGCTGCCTTGGCAAGGTTATTTGCAGTCCTCTCTGTCCAGTTGCCTCGTCTGGACCATCTCTGCTCCAGGCCCAGAAAGCTGTGTTATGATGATGTGTGTCTGTGTCTATCCCTGCTGATTACGCTGTAAACTCCCCAAGGGCGAGGATCTTGTCTTTTTCATCTCTAGAGACTCAGTGCCTAGCTCAGGACTTGAGCTTCGTAAATAGAGTCCATCAATATTTGAGAAAAGGAGAACAAAAGAAATGAAGGAAACAAGAAAAAATAAACAATAATCTTGTGCTTTCAAGAAGGGTTTTCTCCCACAATGGAAAAGGTATATACCAGATCTGGCCGTGGCCTCAGTCCTAATGTAACGGACTAGAGTGTGCCTTTCAGAGGTGGCCGAGGTCATGACTTGAGAAGTTTAAGTACACACAGTGTAGCTGGAGGCCTCACCAACCGGGCCCTGTGTGGATCTAGGCGGGCCCAGAAATATTTGGGTTACAGTACACAGGGAGAAAGCTAACAGCTTCAGATTCCTATGTTTCACCTTTCAAACCTGTTAATGAAACACCTTTTTTAACCTTTCTTTTTTTCCCCCTTCTTGCTGTTCTCGAACAGGTCTTCAGATAATCTTCCCTCAGTATCTGCAAGAGAAGTTTGTCCAGTCGGCCTTGAGCTACATCATGTGCAATGGTGAGGGAGAGTATGTGTGCCAGAACAGCCAGTGTAGATGTCAGTGTGCAGAGGAGTTCCCACAGTGCAACTGCCCCATCACCGACATCCAGATCATGGAGTACACGCTGGCCAACATGGCCAAGTCTTGGGCCGAAGCTTATAAGGACCTGGAGAATTCAGGTAGAGAGCCTAACGTGGTCGTACTGCATCCGTGGCCCTGAGCCAAGCCTAGAAAAGAAAACTGTCTAGCCAGAATTAGGACCACTGTGAGGGACTGTTCAGTGACACCAGCTCTTTCACGTGGGAGGGACCAGAGCCAGGTCTAGGAGCTGTCATGGAGTAGGTACTCAGTCTCCATTGAATGGAATAATGAATCGCGTGATTGAGTTTGTGGTCCTAAGATGTATTGTCTGCCTTGTACCCAGAAGACAGAGAGAGTAATGCCACATAGCACATAGAAGCCTCTGGAGAATGGAGAGTCAAAGGTACTTGTATTGATTCCCGAGTCTGTGTGTGCGTGTGCGTGTGCGTGTGCATGTGTGTGTGTGTGTGTGCGCGCGCCTATATCTCTCGATAAACAACCACGTATGTATGTCTAAATATGTATATGTGTATGTATTTTTATCCATGTACATGTATATAGATAATGATACGGATAGAGTTATCCAAACAATTCACAGATTGTCAAAGCTAAAGCGACTTTTCAGGTACGTGGTTGTTTCCCACTTTTCATGGTTAAGGAGCCTCGTGGTCATGAATTTCAGGGGAGGAAAGTCAGCCACCCAGGGCCATACAGTGGGTGAGGTACAGAGTTGGATCTCTGCCTTTCTGGAGTTTCTAGTTGATGTGAAAGCCAGCCATGAATCGTATGACATTTTAATCATGTGAAGGAGAGGCTACTGTGAGCAAATCCATGCAGGGGGAGGCTGAGGAGGTCAGGAGGGTCAGGGAGGTCAGGAGAGGCACCTTGGGGAAGAACATCAAACTTTGATGCAGAAGTCAGTGGGTGAGTGCATGTCAGAGAGCAGGAGGCCATCACAAGGTGCCTCGGAGGGAGAGGACAGAGACGTGGTTAGCGTGGTGGGACAGGTGGAAAAAGTGGGGAAGGTGCAGAGGTACCGAGATGTTTAGAAGGGCAAATTAGCAGGGCTTGGTGTTACACGGGCTGTATGTGGTCGAAGAGAAGGGTGTTGAGATTCGAGAGCTTTTTTTAGGTATGTTTGGTAGACAATTTGATGGAGGCTGGTACCATTCACTGAGCTAGAACACCCTGGGTGGTTCGGAAACAGAGACTGTGTATGCAGCGCTGGGCATGAAAAGCTTGGGCATCCTTGAGATTTCCAAGAAGAGATGCCAAGTAAACAGTTGGCATCTACTATGCGTTCAGATACCTGTCAAATAAATGGACATATGCAGAGAGCATTACTGGTTTTTAGAACAGCTCAATATTTCTTAAATTTATGAAAGAAACTGCATTACAATGAGCAGTGATATTCCTGTATCCTGGGGTGGGGGGTGTGTGGGGGGCACCAAGACCCAGTGTCTTCCCCAGGGTTACATAGTTAGTAAATGACAGGGTTGGGAACGGAATCCCTGATTCCAAACCCCGTGCTTGTAGCAGCTTTTTGTATTAATGCTCCTTTACCCCCGAGGCTTCAGTTCCCTCATCTGATATATGAGAGGACATGTTTGTGGTTTTCATAGTTGAATTTATTTAAATTTTTAGCCGAGAAACCCTTTGATCGAACAAAATCGTACCTTGGAGCCACTGTGTACCACAGGTAAAAGCTGAGCCCTACTGAGCTGTATTTGAAAACCATTGGTTTCCATGAACTCTAAGCCCCTGAACCAGCTTTGGGAGCACATAATGCATGAGTGATTCTGCTCTCGTGCAGCTCGAACGGAGCTGTGGCTGCCCTATGGACCCGCACCCGCCAGTCCATTTAAAATCCCAGGAACTCATAGCAGAGAGGTTCATGATGGAAATGTGTTACGACAATTATTTGGCCTCAAACAAAAGAAGCATTTGATAACATGCTTTTGCAAGGAGATTCCACTGATGGCTAAAAAAACAGAGGGGCATGAAGTCGATGTGCACAAGCAGTAGGGATCTTTAGCATAGAATCCTATCCCCCAGGAAGAGGAACCACTTTCAGTGGGTGGGTAGGTGGGTGGGGAAGGAAACACAGAAAGCTGAAATGCTGCTGAGTAGCTGAATAGGCCGCAGAAATGATTTACGTGGCACGCTTTCTCTCCACAAGAGCACACATTCGCTCTAGATATCCTGTACTTATCCATCTGGAATGGTTTTACCCATCAAGGCAAATCCATGCATACCTTCGTGTAGATGTGGCTTGTGCGTGTGTATCTTCCTCCTCTTCGTTTCAGGCAGTGGCCTTCATGACTCAGCAACTAGGCACCTTGGAGGGATTCAAGACACGGCCAAAAGGGAAAAGCCAATGATTCCTTCATGGTCGGAGTACTGGTGGTCGCATAGAACCTAGTTTACACACATGAATGGCGGTCTTCACCTCCTTTATTGGGAGGGAACCCTTCCACTTTCAGTCAAAAAATTAAATCATTTTAACGTTTAAATTCTATGTTCCTAACTGACCCAGGTTCAGGTTCAGTGAAACGACTGTCATGTTCTCCAAGGTCAACAGCGCTTTCTACAGGAGAGCAGCATATCTTCCTTGGGGGTTGGGGGAGGCTGTGTATTGTGGGCAACCAACACACAGGGTCATTAGGGCCAGCCCCCTGCCTCCAGCCAACTCCCCGAATAAACCAGCCGGCGTTGTCCTATGCTAGCCGCCCATCCCCTGAGCGCGATCTGTATGTCGAGGACTATTCAGGCAGATACAGTGCTGTGTCACTCTTTCCTGATTTGCATTAGGTGCTAAGTTACCTGTTTGACAGATGGGAAAACTGAGGTGTTGAAAGAACAATGGTCATACAGCTGCCCAGGGGTCCAGATGCAACTTGATCTCCTGAATGTCTGACTGGCAATAAGGAGGCACTGTGAGTTCTGTAGGGGTCAGAGATTCCTATTTTTGGCACCCTTTAGTTAGTTAGTTAGTTTCTTTTTTCCCCCAGTATACTGATCCTCTTTATGTGTTGAGAGTAGGTGTATAATGCTGAGTAAAAGCATACATTCGGAGCCTGTTTCGAGTTCTAATACTGGCTGTGTGACCTTGGCAAGATAACTGACTTCTTTGTGCCCTAGTTTCTGTAAAAGAAGGCGCTCAAAGTACCCACCTCGTAGATTTGCTGTAAAATCACTGATATGGGTGAGGTGTTTCAGAGTGAGCGCGGTGCTTACTGAAAGCTACGTAGGCATTTTTAAAAATAAAATGAATGCCTAATGTACCTGAAATTTCCTGATAGCTTTTGCAGCACGAACCAAAAGTACTAAGCTGCAAATATATATACATACACATATATATGCACATATATTTATATTTGTATTATACATATAAATATGCATATATTATACATATTTATATATTTATATTTAAATATATATATGTATATATATCCCCAACCATTTGGATTTTTCCCCCCGCAAAATGACCAACCTCCTAATTCTTTTATTTTCCCGATAGTTGGGGAGCATGACAAAGGTAATTATTATATTGAAAAAAGAATAGCTCAGATTCAAGTCCTGCCTCTTGTCACTCCTTGGCTGTTCTACCTTCAGAAAATCATTTCCCTGCTCTGGCCTTCATTTTCCCTCTGTGTAGAACAAGAAAGCTGACCTAGATTATCTCTAAGGTTGTGTCAAGTTGCAGAAGACACGGAAACTCTGAAACACAGAACCAAACTGAGGCAGAAACCTTCACCTGGGAGACCCAAGATTTGCCCCCATCTCTTAAGGTGGGGTGTCTCTAAATGGGATGTGACGTGAGGTGGTACACAGACAACTTCCAGTAGGACTGGATCATGTAGCAAGGAGCTTGACCCATCTCAGCTCTCCCTCGACCCTGCAGATGACATCAAAGAGAACGTTCCAGTTGGTGCTAATATGCCGTTAGCACCTCCCCATGGCTGGCTACCTTCCTGTGTACTTCACAGTGAGAGCAGGCCCCAGGGTTTGATCACTTAGCTGGCAACACTATCCGGCCAGGATTTGTTAATACTGTTTTCATAACTGTATACTTTTATAGCTTTATTTTTATAGCTCCCATTCTACTGAAGGCATGGGATGGAGGTTTTCTAATGCAGAATTGGATAAAAATTTGGTTGAATTGATTCAAAGAAAATACTAAGTAAATATAAGTACAAATATGTGACTATCATTATCAAGCTGGCATTCAGATGACGGAAGTTTGGGAAGCCTTGTTTTTTTTTTTTTTTAAGTTTATTTATTTTGAGAAAGAGAGAGAGAGAGAGAGAGAGAGCATGAGCTGGGGAGGGGCAGAGAGAAAGAGAGAATCCAAAGCAGGCTCAACACTGCCAGCTTGGAGCCCGATGCGGGGCTCGAATCCATGAACCCTGTGATCATGATCTGAGCCAAAATCAAGAGTCTGATGCTTAAGGGACTGAGCCACCCAGGCGCCCCCTGGACAGCCTCGTTTCTAATAAGGATGCAGGATGCAGATTCCCTCCTGTGGGAGCAAAGTAAAAGAACCTTCACTGAAAGTGTAGTGGCCCTTGCACGGCCTCCCCGGAGCTGCCGAGAGGCTAGTGCAGAGTTCATGGGGCCTC
Organism: Neofelis nebulosa; assembly: GCF_028018385.1. Classification (NCBI taxonomy): domain Eukaryota; kingdom Metazoa; phylum Chordata; class Mammalia; order Carnivora; family Felidae; genus Neofelis; species Neofelis nebulosa. The sequence goes on from NC_080793.1 coordinate 16,104,558, forward strand.
AAAGGAGTGAGTTTTATCTGCAAGCCTGCCTGACTGGTAGGTGGGGCTGAGCCTTCCAGGCAGCCTCCAAGGGGGGGCAGCCTTGCTCAGTCCTTCTCTCTTGGCCTCTGTCTCTCGCTAGATGAGTTTAAATCGTTTATGAAGCGTCTGCCCAGCAACCACTTCCTGACCATCGGGAGCATCCATCAGCACTGGGGCAACGACTGGGACCTGCAGAACCGTTACAAGCTCCTGCAGAGCGCCACCGAGGCCCAGAGGCAAAAGATCCAGCGCACCGCCCGCAAGCTCTTCGGCCTCAGTGTCCGCTGTCGCCACAATCCCAACCACCAGCTGCCTAGAGAGAGGTGAGTGCGACCCCCCAGCCCACCCCCACCGCCTCTGCAGGCTCAGACCTGTTTCTGGCTCAAGTTCCCCGTGGCCCGGGGAAATGCCATGCCGATGATGATGCACCTGCTGGTGGCAGGCCAGGCCTTGCGTGGTCCAGACCAACCATCGCTGACCAACCATTTCTGGATCGTCTCTGGCTTCTCTGCTTCTGGTTGCTGCTGTCCTGGGTTTTCTCACTGTTTCCTGAATATGCCCTGAACTTTCAGCCTCTGTGTTCTGTCTGATCCGTCGGACTGTGGAAGGGAGCCCGCAATAGCCCCGACTGCTATGTGACATTATTCTGGTTGCTTGAAAGGTATTATCTGTTTGATTTAAAAGTTACTTGACAGATTGGGGCGCCTGGGTGGTTCGGTCGGTTAAGCATCTGACTTCCGCTCAGGTCATGATCTTGTGGTTTGTGAGTTCGAGCCCTGCATCGGGCTCTGTGCTGACAGCTCAGAGCCTGGAACCTGCTTCGGATTCTGTGTCTCCCTGTCTCTCTTTTCCCCTCCCGGCTCACGCTTCATCTCTCTCTATCTAAAAAATAAACATTAAAAAAACCCAGAAATTACTTAACAAAGCAGAATTTAGCATCCCCATCTTAATGGCGAAGAAACTGGGTTAACTAATCCGTCAGCTATATATTGAGGACCTTTGATCAGGGCCTGGAGTCAGGGACACAAACAAGGCACAGACCAGGAAAATTTAAGGAGGCACCCCCTGGCTGGGTCTTGTGAGTGCAGGGTCCTCACCTGAGAGTGAGAGCCTCCTTAAACACCTGGATGCCTCACTTCCTTCCCTCTGGGCTGACAAGACAGAAGTTCCTGGGTCTTCACAGATCTTAGGGTTTCTTTGCTTCCTCTGAAACTTCTGGGGAAGAAGCCAGGATTGAGATCCAGCCCTTTCAGACTCCATTCTCCCAGGGCATGTGTGAGCTGCTCCCTGGCAGGGGGGGAGTGCGGTGGTTTCTGTAGTGGTGCCTCTGTGGATTCCACAAAGGCATCTCCATCCAGCAGAAGGCAGGTTTGGGGGCTGTGCACCCTGCTTCGGCTAGCGCAGCTGTACCTTGATTTGTTTCATATTTGGGGGTTTTGCACTCAACTTTATTCAGAGAGAAGAGATCAACTCTTTAAAAGAGTAAGGCTAAGTCACATTCACTTACCAGATTTGCGGTCAGCCACGTGTCTGTATAGGTGAGTGCTACCCTTTTTGCACAGAGCAGAGAACCAGCCCAGAGAGGCCCAGTATTTGGTCCAGAGCTACAATGCACATCAGTGGTTCCCAAGAGGAGGTGATTTTGTTCCCAGGGAGCATTTAGAAACGTCTGAAGACATTTTTGAGTATCATAATGGGTGTGGGGTGCTATTGCACAGGGCAATCCCCACAACAAAGAGTTTATCCTTCGCCAAAAAGTCAGTGATGCCGGGGTCTGGAAGCCCTGACGTAAGAGGAAGAGACAGGATCCCCCAGCGCTATGATGCTAAATACCGTGTTCTTCCTCGCCCTCCTGGGCAGGCACCCAAAGATTAAAGATCCGTGACACTTCTAGGCATTTCTCTCATGCCAGCCACCCCCACGCACTTACTCGTTTTCCTCTTCATTTTTTCAGACTCAGATCAAATGCCGCCTCCTCCATGAAGTCTTTCCTGATTGCACCAGCCACTACAGAGGCTCTTTAGTCTAGGTCCCCATTACTCTAAAACCCCTACCCATCTCCCCTTTCCCCCCCCCCACTGTGAAGTCTCCTCCTTTTACTCCTGGCCGTGCTGACCCGTGTGTTTCCCATTCCTTCCAACTCTGAACCCATTGCTTGGCAGCTAGTTTGTGATCATTACTTGGTGGACCAAATAGGATTTGCTCTGGCAGTCGCTCCCTCGCTGCAGTGCGGCGAGTACAGGAACGAAAGAAAGGGGTCCAGTCACAAAATGGCTTCCTTGTCATCTGCAGCAGGTGCCCAAGCTGCCACCACGAGCGAGTGCCCAGATTCCATCTAGATCCATCAGGCTTTGGTCATGTGACCCGCATTGGATGCAATGAGGGATTCAGAAAGGAGCACAGTACACAGGGCTGTGAAGGATGTCTTTCAGAGGAGGGGCTCTGTTAGCAATCACGAAAAACCCTGTGTGTATATATATATATATATATGTGCTTAAAATCAGCGTGTTAGTGCTGCCATAGCAAAGTACCACAGACTGAGTGCATTAGACAACAGAAATGGATCTTCTCACAGTTCTGGAGGCTGGGAGTCTGAGGTTGAGGTGGTCTGCAAGGTTGGCTCCTTCTCAGTCCTCTCTCCTTGGTGACACGTGGCCGCCTTCTGCCTGTGTCCTCCCGTGGTGTTTCCGCTGTGCGTCTCTGTGTCCTAATCTCTTCTTACAAGGACACCAGTCCTTTTGGGTTAGGGTCCCACCTCAATGACCTAATGTTAATTACCTCTTCGAAGCCCCTTTCTCTAAATAGAGTCACATTCTGAGATACCGACGGTGAGGGCTTGAACATACGAATGTGGGGGAGATATAATTCAGCCCAGAACCCCAGAAAAAGTGGCTTTTGATCTATAGGTGAAGAAACACTGCACCCCCCAGGATTCGCCACACTGGATGCAAATCTGGTGGCAAAGGGTAACATTTAACCATTACCTGATTTTAAACAGATTGATCTGTCAGTTTTGCCGGGTGTCCCCACAGAGAATGAAATGGAAGGTCCAAAGTCGGACACATTTATTAAAGGTGAGAAGAATTTCCAGGGTGCAGGTCACAGAGCACCATCAGTCCTGCCAGGCCTAGGAAGGCTCAGGAGGGCTCCAGAAGGAGAGCAACCAGACGGGCATTACAAAGAGGAAAGGAAAGGGGCGCCTGGGTGGATCAGTCCGTTAAGCGTCTGACCGGCTCAGGTCATGATCTTGCGGTTCATGAGTTGGAGCCCCACTTCAGGTTCTATGCCGACAGCTCAGAGCCTGGAGCCTGCTTCAGATTCTGCCTCCCTCTCTCTCTCTGCCCCTCCCCTGCTCGTGCTCTGTCTCTGTGTCTCTCAAAACTAAATTAAACGAAACAAAAGATGATAGCAAAGAGGGGCAAAAACGGGCAATGGGAAGAACACCACATGGAATCACAGGGCTAGACTGCGATCCCGCCCCACCATTGGCAAGCTTCGCGACCTTTGGCAGGTCGCTTCCCTGTTGGGAGGGCAGATGTCCACATCTGTCCACGAGCTGCTCTTCCCTTGCAAGCCGCCAGGCTAGAAGCGTCCCACCACCACCAGGACCTTCAAAGAAAGACCTCCCAGTGTGGCCCTCTGTCCTCCCGCGAGAGAAAACTTGCCCGAATCCTAACATCCCTGCTCTAACTCATCTGGAGAGGATGTCTAGGACTCCACCTTAGCAAGGCAGCCAATTATGTTCATTTAACAAGTATTGACTGCCGGGGGCTGGGGGGTGCAGGGCACAGAAACTCGGCTCTGGGTGGATTCCTCTGAAGCCTTCCCAGGAGAGCTGAACCTCCTTGCTGGCTGTGAGCTGCTCCCTGACATCCGAATCGGAGCTTCTAATGAGTGTTTCTCACACCAGCAGGCAGGGCACCTCCCCACCACAGAGCAGTGTCAGACAAAGGTGCTAACACAGGGGACCTTGAGCCACCTGGACTGAGCGAGCTGGAGTTTGCAAACGAGCCGATAGCTGTGCGTTGGTCTGTGTGTGCCAGGCTCCGGGGGAGATGAGTCCACTGAGCAGATGCCTTTGCTACCACAGGTGTCAGAGGGGTTTTTACACGTGTCGCAGAGGGGTGATGTCGAGGCGGGGTAGGGGAGGGAAAGAGCACGGGCTTTAGTTGCACGCGGACTGGGTCCAAATCCTGGCTCCGTGGCATTCCAGCCACGAGGCTCTCCCTACGTCCCTGCACCTCCCTGGCAATGGGATAATAACGCTTTGCCTTCAGGTTAAGTACAAAGACTAAGATTTTGAAATACAAAAGACCTGGTAAAACACCTAACTCAGTTAAGACTGGAGGCAGACGGGGAGAAAGAGGATGCTATCACTTTATACATGTATTCTAAAGGCCAGGCACTGTTCTCAGCACCCGATAATGAATTAGCTCATTTCTTCCTCACTGCCACCCTCCGAACTAGGTACCTTTGCTACCCTACTATTCCTACTTTACCGCTAAAGGAATTGAGGCACAGAGAGTTTAATAAGATCCCCAAGGTCAATAAGTGTTAATTATTTTATTGTTACTTCAAAGAGGTGGCTCCCCCTAAAATTAAGTGGTGAGCCGATAATCGGAGCTAGCTTTAAGGCATCCTGGAAACTCGACGCTGGTCTGGAAGGCAAATGCCACAATACACTCACCCCAAGATTCAGCGGCTCAAAAAGAACACTTTCTCATCAGCCATCATGATTCTGCAGGTTGACTGGGCACAGCCGGGGGTCCATCAAGGCGGCGGAGGCTGGGGTCATCTGAGGGCCGACTGGACTGGGCGTCCAGGATGACTCACGCCCACGGCTGGCAGACTGCTGGCTGGCAGCTGGGAGCTCGGCCGAGGCTGCCAAGCAGACTGCCTACACGTGCCCTCTCCATGTGGCCTGGGCTGCTTGCAGCGCGACAGCATCCTGGGACTGGAAGGAAGCAGTGGGACTTTTTGCATCTTAGCTCCGGAAGTTAGACACCGTATTCTACTGGCCAAAGCCCCGCCCAGATTCAAGGGTGTGAATATTGGGAGCTGTGGGTCTTTGCAGGCAGAGGGAATCGTTTTTGGCGGTTAGGTACTACGGGATGAATTAAGTAGAAATAGAGCTAGACGTGACCATCTTACATGTAGGGCAAATAAAATTAATTACAAAACCATAACAGCCTCTTACTGAGCAGCTGTTATAACAGGCAGGAGAGCTGGCTAAGTATAAAGAGTCTACAGTCAGACTGGCTGGGTTCGCATCCCAGCTCTGTCGGCTGCTTACACTGTAACCCTGGGGAGGTCAGCACCAGCTTTGAGCCTCAGTTTTCTCAAGTGTCAAATGGGGCTAATAATAGTGCCAACCTGCCGGGAGGATTCAGTGCTTTAACCCCATCAAATGCGAGAGCAGTGTCTGGCACACGGAAGACACGCGGTTTGTTAGCTTCTTTTCTTGTTGTTATTTTTACCCGGAACTGATACTTTGCATGTAAGTTACTTAGCCCATGTGATACTCAATAGGTCTAAGTGTTGCTAATGATGAGGACCCATCTACTTCTCCTACTGTCTCTACAAAGTGGATGCCAGTTGGATTTGTTTCATAGATGGGGGAACCGATAAGGCAAAGGTGTAATTAACTTGCCCTGGGTCACAGGGCAGGTATGTGACAGGATTGGAATTGTCTTGCTGACACCATCGGTGGGCTTCATGGTCAAGAGCCTTGTGCAGGCTCTGAGCAGTGTGCAACAGCAAAGAGACACAGCTGTGCTTGGCTGGGGTGCCCCGTTTTGAGTGTATGTGATGCCAAAGGCAGGATTAGCTCCTCAAGGGCATGGGGGTGGTGACGGATCAAGATTAGAATTTTATAGGCTGGAATGGAAATGGCCCCCGGTTGTGGAGCCCTGAACCATCGACTCTGGAGCCCAGGCAGAAACCCAAGCGGACACATCAGACCCATCCCCTGTAAGTAGAGAGAGGAGGTCAGGTTCGGTATAAGTCAACTCAGCAAGCATTTGCTGAGAGCTTACTCTGTGGCGGGCTCTGAAAGCACCACGAGAAGTAAGACCCACCCCACTGCGAGGCTCAGTGTTTGTTGGGATGGGGGCAGCGATGCTAATTCCAGACTGCACTTGCCAAAGGGGGATTCAACAGCCAACCAAATATCTATGGGTCCCCATGATGGGTCAGGTTCTTTTTGGGGTCCCAGGGATACCGGTTAGCCTGTTCGGGAGCTGGCACCAGTGTGGCACCACAGTGCTGCAGTTTGGACAGGCGAAGGGAAGGCAGAGACCCACAGGAAAGAGCTGTGGGTGGTTTCACTCCCCGGAGATCCTCATGTTGTGCAGCTAAAAAGGGGCAAAGACTGGGAGGTGGAGCTTGAGTTTGGTCATGGCTGTTTTTAGACAAACTGACACTTTCTGAACCTTGATTTTTCTCCTCTGTAAAATAGGGATAATAAAGTCTTCCCCCTGCCTCAGAGGGTCTATGTCTGGCTCACCTGAGATGGTGTGTGGGGAAGCACGTTGTAAAACTCGGAGAGCTCTGCAGAAAGGAACTGTGCAAGCAAAGTGAACGACAAACAGGAAATTCATCAGGAAGAGAACGAGGCTGAGTTTAGGTCCAAGGCCTCACGTAATAGTTAACATTTCTAGTTTAACCAGGTACCAGGCCCCATCCTAACCACTTTCACCTCCACGTAATCACCATGATGACCTTATCTGGCAGCACTGACTCATCCCATTTTATGGGTAGGGAAGTTAAGGCACAGAGATGTTAATTGACTTGCTGAAAATTACACTGCAGGTAAGAGGCAGGATTCCGGTGCTAGCAGTCTTTTCCTATAACCTGTAGGCTCTTACACCTCTCCCTGAGGCATGATGGTCCAGGGCACTCAGATCAACCCGCCTAGACTACAAACTGCATGATGATGGAATTCACCTCACTGTTCCTTGTGAAAGAGTGAAGGGAGGATGGAGGGATGGAGAGAGGGAATATTGGGAAAAAATAGGAAGATAGGAAGGAAAGGAGGAAAGGGGGAGGAGAGAAGAAAGCAGCAGGAAATCAGCTTGGGCAGTGCTGGATTCAGCAGGTTTCTGTGCAATTCCGTAAGTGTGGACTGACCACCTCGCCTCCCAACCCAATGCCAGACCCTGAAAGTCACTTAAATACGCAAGCAGCAGGGCCTTTGTCCTCTAAACATCATTATTTAGCATCAGAAGGTGCTTTGGAGAAGGACAGGGTTTGAACCAGAGGACCTGAGTTCAGTTCACAGCTTTGCTGTGTGTGGGCCAGCCTACATCCATAATGGGATGCTCCTGAGAGCCCTGGGTATAAAACTCGTGCCTCGCGTGGGCAGGTGCAGGTTGAGTACTGCACAATTACCCCTCACGTTTCCCTAGAGCGGCTATGTTCTTTGTGGGAATTCTGCATTAAAACTCACTTGGGAAGATAGGGGATTTTTTTTTTTTTCCTTAAGCAATTTGAAAACAGCTGGACTCAGTTACCTTGAGGTCTTGCCCAAATGTAGGAGAAATATCACTCCCAGAGATTGAGAGAATAACAGTTCAACTCCCAAATATTGGTATAAGGTCAGTAATTGAATCTTAGTCCATTTTAATGAGTAGCTTGTACTTCAGACTAAGATCTTTGGCCCCAAATTACAGTGGCCTTTTAACTATATCTCCCAGAATCTACTGTAACCACTTTTCAATCTATGCTGCACGAGGAAGTCAGAGTTATTACTTAAGAAGCAAATTCGGTCTTGTCGCATCTCTGCTTAAAGCCTTTGGTGATGAATCACTGCTCTTAGGAGGAAGGGCAAAATCGGTTTTTTAAATTTGTTTTTAAGATGCGTTTTTAATTTTTTAATGTTTATTTTTGAGAGAGAAAGAGCACAAGTAGGGGGAGGGAAGAGAGAGAGAGAGGGCACAGAGGATCCAAAGCAGGCTCTGCACGGACAGCAGTGAGCCCAATGGGGGCTCAAACTCACAAACCCTGAGTTCATGACGAAGTCAGATGCTTCACTGACTGAGCCACCTCAGCGCCCCTTAAATTGTTTTTAAATATTTATTTTTGAGAGAGAGAGGGAGAGAAAGAGAGAGTTCAAGTGGGGGAGGGGTAGCAAAAGGGGGATAGAGAATCCCAAGCAGGCTCTGAGTTGCAGTGAGCGCGATGTGGGGCTCAAACTTGGGAAGCGCAAGATCGTGACCCGAGCAGAAGTCCAAGGCTCAACCGACGGAGCCACCCAGGGGTCCCAGGAAGAGTAAAATCTTAAGCTGACCTATAGTTCTGCCATGATCTGGCCACTGTCTACCTCCTGTCTGTGTTTCATGCCTCTTCTTGGCTCTCACAGCTACAGCCCCACTAATGTTTCAGTTTACGAGATGTACATGCTTCCTTCTTTTTTTTTTTTTTAATTTTTTTATGTTTTCATTTTATTTCTTAGAGAGACAGAGTGCAAGTGGGGGAGGGGCAGAGAGAGGTGGAGACACAGAATCTGAAGCAGGCTCCAGGCGCTGAGCTGTCAGCACAGAGCCCGACGTGGGGCTCGAACTCACGAACCGCGAGATCATGACCTGGGCCGAAGTCGGACGCTTAACCGACTGAGCCACCCAGGTGCCCCATGTACATGCTTCCTTCTGCTCCACAGGGCTTCACATAGGCTGTTCTCTCTACCTGGAATGTGTTTTTCCTTTTCCCTCCCTTTCTGTAGCTTCTGTGTGTCCTTCAGAACTCAGCTCCAAAGGCTGTGCTCCTTGCGTTGAAAGGGTGTTGGGACCCATTTGATATGCTTTCCTAACATCCTTAATTCCCAAATGAAACCCCAAACCTCAGGCTACCATAATACCTTTGTTTATATGTTTCTATGTTTATATGGCTCTCTTGTGAGACTGTGGGTTCCAGGCGCATACCTGTACCCATGTTCTTGACCACTTAAACATCGTAACTTCTTCGCATGGCCATTGGCACATGGTAGCTATTGAAAAAAAACTTCGTTCGATGAATGGACAAATAAGTTATTTTCTACGTGGAGTGGGGTCCCAAAGGCATGGTGATGTTGTATTTTACAATTGTGCCCGTTGCCATATAAATAATTTAAGGGTTTCTTCACATAAACTGTGTGTGGTTAGGTCACCTTCCTCATTCCTAGGTGAAAAAGCTGAGGCTGAAGGAGGTTAAGTGCCTTGTCTGAGGTCACTCAGGGAATTTGTGAATAGACCGTGATTAGAACTGAGGCCCTCAGACTGTGACAGTCCAAACAGTATGGTCACATGGAAACTGCAGATGGGAGATTGTCTTCAACTGACCTGGATCCAAATCCTGAAAGTATCTCTTGTTACATATGTTACGTTAGGAAATGTACCCTATTGAAGAAAAAAAGAAAAAAGCAACAGAAAGAGGATGAAAATACACACTTCCCAGAGTCTATGAAATTCAACAGGATGAAGAAAAACCTGTAGCACTGAGTAGGTCCTTCACATCAGTGCGATTTGGGGTTTCTTTCCTATGTGCTGTCACCTGATTTTTGTGGAGGTTAGAGTCTTGTAAGGCAAAGCAGATTCATGGCACTTTAACTCGAGGGCAGGCAGTGCAATTATTGGCATTTTCCGATGACTTTGGTTTATTTTTACTTCTCATATTCACATGGCCTTGATCCAGCAGTCCGGGTTTTCGCCAAGCAGCGTGTAATTATGCATTGTTGAGATGAAAATCCCTTGGGGGCGTCCACCTCAGGCTCCAATCCTGGGGCCATGGCTTCTGAACCCATGTCAGCTTTTAACATATTTCTTGCTCCACATAGTGTTTAATTGGTGTCTATGGAAAGATTCTGGCCACCAAGATAATTGTCATCCCTACTATGATGACCCTCAGTATCCATGCTGGTTTTGATTCTTCTCTCTGAACCCTATACTTACTTGCCTCTGGATTTAATCTCCATAGACTCCTGCAGTGGAGCAGAGGGATAGGACTTCTTCTTATATTTTATTTGAACTGAAGTCAATTTCAGTTTATTAGACTGACAGTCTCTGCTCTGCCACTTATTAGATGCATGATCTCCAAAAATCTCTAAACCCACCCAAGCCCTTTGTTTCCTCATCTGTATGGTCAGGGTAATAAGAATAGCTACCCTATAGAGTCGATGTCCCAGGCAATTTATAGGATATATGTGAAAACTCTTCGTAACTTACAAAAAAAAAAAAAGTGCAGATACAATATTAATATAATCAAGAACACAGGGGTGGCAAACCTTAGATATTTGATGGAGACTGTTTTTGCCCCCAAGAAATGAATGTTTCCACTGGAGAAGACAAAGCATAAGCCCGACCACATGTAACAATATAGTAAACAGGCAATGGGATTTAAGATACTTACAACTTCAGGGATGCCTGGGTGGCTCAGTTGGTTAACCGTCTGAATCTTGATTTCGGCTCAGGTCATGATCTCACAGTTTGTGGGTCCGAGTCCCATGTTGGGCTCTGTGCTGACAGTGTGGAGCCTGCTTGAGATTCAGTCTCTCCCTCTCTGCCTCTCTCTCTCAAAAATAAGTAAATAAACATTTTTAAAAAGCTTAAAAAAAAAAAGGTACTTAAGACTTCAGAGTGTAACAGGCCAAGAAGAAGGTACATTTACTAACAATGTGAACTTGGCACAGTATTAAGGTTTCTGAACTTCATTTGTCTAATGGGTATGGTGGAGATAAAAATCATGCGTAATGTTGGAAAATCAGTAAAAGATCACGTATGTCACTTTTTGCATATAGTAAGATGTCAAAGCACAAGGCTCCTCATCAGACACAATTAGAGACCAACAGTGTGTCGGTCAATTGAAAAAGTTAAGTTAAAATGGAGACTCTTAAAAGGCATATACATGCTGCACATATATAAACACATTTTATTTTAACTTAAAATGTCTAAATGCATATTCCTTGGCCAGCCTTTTGAAGTAGGGCCAGAATCTTTTTTGAGGGTGTTGGTATATTTGATTTGACATTCTGCTGGCTTTCTTGCATAAACCAGGCCCGTAATTGCATAACATTTCCAACTCTGGTTTATTCAAAGTGAGGAAGAGCTCTAAGACTGTTAAGACAATCTAAACAGTGGTAGATTTTCATGTCCCCATCATTTTCAGGTACTTCCCCCTTTAGTTAAATCGATGACATTTTTTGGCCAGCAAGCGTCTTTCTAGAATTTCGTTCACAGCATGCAAATTCGGTTCCACAGAAAAAGACAGCTCATATTTTAATTGATTTGACTTTTAATTCCATGACATAATAATAGCAAATACAAGTGGCAGAAGCATGTTACTTGGAGGGAACAGACCAGTGAGTCGTGAGTATTCAGTGTGCCGTGAGTGTCACACGTTTGTCTGAGGGAAGGGAGGGAGTCATTGTGAGGTGAGTCACTCACACGGAGGCCGATTACGTGAGCTCGTCCTGAGACAGAAGCACTTATTCCAGCTAATGTTCCACTGTTAGTGGGGCAACTTGTGTAAGGTCATATAGTGAGGAAAAAAAATGATCATAACAGTTAATGTATATACCAGACACGGTTTTAAGTGCCTTCCGTGTATTTACTCATCGAATCCTTACAGCGGGCCTATGAAATAGATTCTGTTATGGTTCCCTTTGTGAAAACAGAATTTGAGTAGCAGCAGAGGTAAGAAGGGAGAGAAATTCGTTCCTGTTGCAGAAGACTGGAGAATCCCCTGGCCTCTTTGCCTGGATTACTCTATCTGTCCTTTGCTTTTCAGATCAAAACCACACTTCTTAGGATGCATGTCCTGACTCACTAGACCAGTTTGCGCTGTCCTACAGGATGTCTTTACTGCATCCCACATGGCACATTCGCAATGGTGTATTTCATCCCAGACTTACCCTTCTTGACCACAGATTCCATGAAGGCAGGGACAAGTCGATCCCTCCACCTCACAGTGACGGAAAAGGTGCCTGGTGCATAATGACACAGTCAGTGCTTGCCAAACTGAAGCGAGGGAGGGAGCTTTTGAGATGGAAGTTTTAGGACGATGCAGGATGATGATGCTTTGCATTCGGGGCAGAGAATGGTTTTCTGTTCTGGAAAGCAGCAAATAAAATAACGTATGTAATCTTAATTGTAAGATTAATTTCATCCAGAAGTGGGAAATCAGAAAACAGAGAGAGAGCAGAAATCGACATGAGTGCATAAGCTTTAAATCTGACAGCCTGGTGTTAAATCCTGGTGAGCTGTTTGCTCAGTGTCTCTGGTCTTAAGTGCCATCATCTGTAAAATAAGGCAAAAGCAGCACTTCGCCCACCGAGCTATTGTAAAGATTACCCAAGATAATATATGCAGTGTTCTTAGCATATAGTAGGTGATCAATTAACATTAACTCTTAGTGTATTGGTCTTAATTGTTGTTGAATAAGATTAGACTAGACCCATATGGGGGCGCCTGGGTGGCTCAGTCGGTTGAGCGTCGAACTTCGGCTCAGGTCATGATCTCACGGTCTGTGAGTTTGTGCCCCTCGTCGGGCTCTGTGGTGACAGCTCGGAGCCTGGAGTCTGCTTCAGATTCTGTGTCTCCCTCTCTCTCTGCCCGTCCCCCGCTCATCCTGTGTCTCTCTGTCTCTCTCTCTGTCAAAAATAAACATTAAAAAAAAAAAAGATGAGACCCATATGTTGAGATGAAACTCCGGAGAAATTGAATACCTAACTATGGAATTTGTATATTATCACTTAGGTGATGAGTAGAGAGGAAAAAAAATTGGAAGAAATGCTATGGTTTAGTAAATCTCTGCTAGCCATTTGAAATATGAGCTAGAGAATCGATGGAATTTTTCTCCCGGGTGTAAAAAGATTCAGTATTTCTTCCCTGGGTTGTCATGAGCTTTACCACCGATCTCTGGATCACAGCAGTGGCTCTCAAACTAGAGTGGGCATCATGATCACCTAGAGGGCTTTCCAAACATGGGTTTCTGGGCCCCACCCCCAGGGTTTCTAATTCAGCAGGTCTGGGATGGTTCCTGGGTTGCAGATGATACTGATGTTGTTGGTCTGGGGACCACACTAACCTTGGATTAGAATACTCCTCTCAATGGCCTAAGTACACCATCACCTCACTTGGTAGAAACGAAGCAAAAATGAATCCCCCTGAGTGAATCCTATAGGATATTGTGATGTGGGGGGAAAGGAGGTGATGTCTTTGGTTGAAAAAGTTTAAAACCTTTTCAATTAGAAAGAAAAGTAAAGCGAGATGGGGTCATATGTATATATTTTTCAAACTTCTTTGGCCATCGAACCCCTTTTTCTTGAACTTTCTCAAGAGAGGGGGTCCCTTAATACACAACCTTACAAAATCAATGCCTTACACCAGATTAAGAGGCAGCGACCCAGATTGTTTGGTGTGGTACCACAGGTATCCTTCCTGTCAACAGATCCTCATCTTGAAGCTTGTCTTCTTGGAGTTGAGTTTCTCACACCTTCTGCTTAGGCAGATGCTAATGGCTTTGTATCCCAGCAGGTACCAGTCCTGCTGAGAGGTGGCATGAGTCCTAACCAGCAGCAGCCAAAGTAACAGCAGGAACGTATTCAGTTACTGGTATAATTAGAGAATAAATTTACCCCATTAGGCTCGGGGACATTCCTAACCTTTAAAAGTAAGCTAAGACAAATGCCTTCTGTACAGGTTATTTTGCTTTGCAGAGGGCTTTCACGTCAATGATTTGATCTGATCTTTATACATAAATAACCTGTCAGGGATCTACAGCAATGATTAGTCTCCCACTTACAGGTAAGCAAACTAAGGCTCACAGAAATTAATGACTGGCCTGGCATTATGAAATAATATCCTTCTGCTGCCATTCTACATAGGCATTGTCCTTTATTCTTGCCAAAGAATATTTACATGAATATTTTCACTGAATCTTCATGTACTCATCCGTTCGTTCCTTCCTTCAGCAGATACTTAGTGAGTGCCTACCAGGTGGTAAGAACTATGCAAAGGGGAGTAGTGGAGCTGTCGACGAAACAAGGGGGACCTCACAGAAAACTTGAAATCCAGCCCATAAAATAAAACTGGCAGAGGACCAGTCTCACGCCCGTACTTTACCTTAGGAATCAGAGGCTCAGGAAGGTTAAACGACATAAAATTATGAAATGCATAAAATAGCATAGCCATCAGGGACCCTAACAACTAATTTATTCCTGTCATTTTATTAAAGAGTAAAATGAAACCAAGTCTCGGTCAGAGTAGTTGTATTAGTTTGGTATTGTTGGGTAGCACATACCAGAGGCTTAAAGCAATAGACGTTTACTGTGTCCCAGTGTCCTTGGGTCAGGAGTCTGGGCGTGGGATAGCTGGATCTCTGCCTGTGCTTCACAGGCAGGAATACAGACGTGGAGGTTCTGGGGCAGAACCCGCTTCTAAGCTCATTCAGGTTGTTGGCGGAATTCACTTCATGGTGGTTGGAGCACTGAGGTCACCATTTTCTTGATGGTTGCTGGCCAGGGTTTGCTCTTAGCTCCTGGAGTCCACTCTCCAGTCCCTGTACGCCGACTGCCTGCACCTTCAAAGGAGCAAAGGTGCAGTGAATCCTGCCAGAGAAAATATTCTGCTTGTAAAGGGGCATGTGTGGTTACATTAGGCACGCCTAGATAATCTGCATATTTTTAGGTCAACTGTGCCAAGTTAACAGGCCACAATCACAGGAGAGATATTTTATCATTTTCACAGATCCTAGGGATTACTGCTGGGAATCTCGGGGGACGAGGGAACATGTTTAGAATTCTGCCTCGTACAGTGACATAGGCTGGTAGTAATGGAATAGGGAAGAGATATCCTGAGTTCTCTTTGGGGCTCACAGTATATAGAAGTTTCAGTATCTATTGCTATATAACAAGTTGACCCAAACTTTAAAGCACCAACCATCATATTATGCTCAGGACCTATGGGTCAGGTATCTGTGCCAGAATTGGCTGAGTGATTCTTCTGTTCCATGTAGAGCTGACTTGAAATCACTTGAATTGGTATTCAGCTGGCAGCTGGATTGGGCTGGAGGTTCCAAGAAAGCTTCACTCATGTGTGTCTGGTGCCTTGGAAGAGACAGCCAGAGGCTGGGCTCAGCTGCACACCTCTCCCTGCCCAGCGTTTCTCCATGTGACCACTCCAGTCAGGTGGTCAGACTGCTTGTAGGTGGTCTCAGAGCTCAGAGCTCCAAGAGGGAGTTTCCCAAAGCTGCAAGTCTCTTGAGATCAGAATCCATACACTGGGCGAATTGCTTCTGCCTTCTTGTATTGGTCCAAAAAAGTGTTCGACTCTCTCCAGATTCAAGGGAAGGAACATAGATCTCCTGTTTCTGAAACAGGTGGATCTGTGAGCCACCTGCCATGCATAGTGGGTTTTGTTTAGTTTTGCAGTGTAATATATTTTAGTCTAGAAAGAGTGCACTCTTCAGAGACCTTGTGAAGAAACATTTTGTAATACAAAATTGCCCTTTAGAACCTTTGTCAATCAAGATGGTTGTTTAGTGTGTTTATCTTAAGGTTTCCGCCCCTTGCTACGTGTTTCAACTTAGGTGCATATTTCTTTTTTTCTGTTGTTTTGTTGTTTTGTTTTGGTTTCTTGGAAGCTGGTTAAAGGCAGAGAATGTTCCATAATATGATTTCATTATTCGCTGGGTAAATGTATAGTGTGGGTATTTGATGTGGGAAGAGGACTCTGCCAGTTACCGAGTATTCCAAGTATGTGTTGTAGAATCGGGGAAATAACTATAGGAAATCATCGCTGGACCCACTGTAGGAAAGACCAAGCTAAAACTCTGTTGATTACCTGACTTCCATAAACACTTATTCTGCCTAGTGGACCACAGTGACATTTTTGTCTTTGGGAATTGGTATCAGTTTAGATCCAGTGTCCAGTAATCCTTGAAAAGTGTGAGTTTTTTCTCTTCCCCAGTGCGTAGTCACCCCAGGTAAAAGGCTACCTTTGGGAGAGGTCGGGGGAAGGTGAACAGCGTACGTTTCTGCCAGAGTATGGGGTTCTTCCTCAAGGGGATGATTCTGGCTCTGAGCTTCTAGGTACTACTTGTGTGACTTCAAACAAGTCACATAACCTCTCTGGACTCTGCTTCCCATGGACCAGGACTTGTCTAAGCATCATTCAGCCCCAGGATTCTGAAAATCTGTCACTCTAAACCCACAGACAGCTCTCCCTGGAGCAAATTGCTATGTGGATAGTCCCTGACCTACTCATTTTTGTGTGTATGTGTATGTGTCTGGGGGAGGGGAGGGTAGCAATTTGGTGACAAAGACCTATTCTGAGTGCGTATTAAATTGTCCTATTAAAGAAGAGGTGCAAACCCACAAATAACCCCAGGCTGGCTCAGGGCAGTTCACTGTCAGTCAGAGAAGCGTACAAAGTGCCGTCCCAACGATGGGGCGACGAAATGTTTAGCTAAGGATATCTTTGGCGTTGCTTTTCTATTTATGGGGGTAAAAAAAAAGCAGGCAGCCAGTGAGGCAGAACCCCACGGCAAGCCAGGGGTGTACCGCGTGGGTGAGGGGTGTGGAGATGTGTGCAGGCAGCTGGGTTTCGCCAGGAGTGATGTAGAGAGTTCCTTGTAACCAGCACTGCTGGGCGTCTCTCCAATCTCATCCCTGTTTGTCACTCTGAATTTGCAGCAAGTAGGGCAGTTTGACTCACTCCGCTGACGTAAGGCAAGAAAATAGGCATCTTCAGACCCTTTCTGTTGTTTTTAGTTTAGTTGTTTTGTTTTGTTTCTTTCTTCCCTGGGGCTCACAAGTGGCTTCCTGTTCGGAATAGAATCTAGAGGCTCAGAGGACCGAGTCAGAAATAGAATGAAGTTCTCACAATATCCGTGGATAGCTCTTTCTTCTCCTCCAGGGCCAATTCCAATCCACCTCCCCACTTCCGCCCTCCAAGTTGGCCAGCAAGCTCACACACGGGTGAGTTATAATCCCAGCAATGTGACAGCCCGCTGGTGACGTGCAAAATAAGTCACATCTCCTCCCGGAGCCTGGTTTTTCCTATCGTGAAAGTGAGATTCATGATACCCTCTTGAACCCAGCCCACAACACAGAAAAGTTGTGACGCTCAAATTAGAGACCCAAACAGGAGAGCTTTCGGGGCGCCTGAGTGGCTCAGTCGGTTAAGCGTCCAACTCTTGATTTCAGCTGCGGTCATGACCTCAGGGTTCGTGAGATCGAGACCCGTGTGGGTCTGCACCCTGAGTGAGGAGCCTGATTAGGAGTCTCTCTAAATAAAATGAAATAAAAATGTAAAGTACAGCTGCCTTAATAGCATAATTCTGGATGTTTTAAAGGAATTTTTTTGAAATAAATGTTTTATTGAGGTATTGAAGACACGGAGAAAGAGAAGGTATCACAGATGTACAGCATGATGATTTTTCACAAGATGAGTTCACACATGTACCCAGCAGCACCCAGATACAAATTAGGGCATTATCCACACTGCAGAACCCGCCCGCGTCCTCTCCTGGACACTGCCAGCCTGCTCTCTGGGGGAACCACTCCTCATCGCTACACTCACCGCAGCTTGGTTTTGCCCCTTTCCATACCTAATATCTACCTTTAGTAGGTACTTTCCGGTTTTCAAATTCGCTGAACCACTTTTCTCTTCTGCCACTAGCATCAGAGAGTGTCACTTGGGGCACATCCTTTTGCTCAGACTTGGTGGTCCCCATCTTTTTTATTTGTATTCTTTATTTGATTTTAGCCATCCGGCTGAAGGGGTATGTATTTCATTGCAGCTTTTTTTTTCCCTGCGCCTAGAGTGGAGAGCCCGATGTGGGGTTCCAACTCACAAACCGTGAGATCATGACCTGAGCCCAAGTCAGACACTTAACTGACTGAGCCACCCAGGCGCCCCTCTCATTGTAGTTTTATTTATTTTTTATTTTTTTAATTATTTTTTTAATTTTTTTTTCAACGTTTTTTATTTATTTTTGGGACAGAGAGAGACAGAGCATGAACGGGGGAGGGGCAGAGAGAGGGAGACACAGAATCGGAAACAGGCTCCAGGCTCCGAGCCATCAGCCCAGAGCCTGACGCGGGGCTCGAACTCACAGACCGCGAGATCGTGACCTGGCTGAAGTCGGACGCTTAACCGACTGCGCCACCCAGGTGCCCCTCTCATTGTAGTTTTAATTGGCATTGTCCTGATGACTAATGAAGTAGAATTGTGTGTACTTATTGGTCTTTTGAATATCCTTTACTATGAAATGCCTGTTCCTATCATTTGTCTTATTTTCCCTATTGGTTATCAGATTTCTTCTTACTGCTATATAGTTTCTTTCTTTCTTTCTTTCTTTCTTTCTTTCTTTCTTTCTTCTCTCTCTTTCTTTCTTTCTTTCTTTCTTGGGCAAATCACATTCATTATACAGTGGGTGCATTGTCCAGAAAAATAAAAATTGTGATAATTGCATCTACTCTGATTGAAAGAGACCCAGGAAGGAAGGGCAGACCCTAGACCAGCATAAAGTGCCTTAGACTAGCCCAGCATCCGGCCAGTCTAGGAGTTACCTGTATATTATAAATACAATCTTTGATTGGCTAGAGGTATTGCAAATGTACTCTCTGACTAAGGGTTGTCCTTTTATTCTTTGAATGATATCTTTTGATGGGTATATTTGATGGTAATATAGCCCCCCCCCCCCATTAATCATTGTTTCCTTTATGGTGAGCTGTTTTAAGTGATCTGTGTCTCCGCCAATATCACAATGCTTCCCTATGTCTTCTTCTAAAAGCCATTCTGTTGATGTTGGTAGTATTGTTACTATTATTTTACTTTTCCCCTTTAGATCTGTCCTTCATCTCTCTATGTTTGCGGAT
Source organism: Neofelis nebulosa (assembly GCF_028018385.1). NCBI lineage: Eukaryota > Metazoa > Chordata > Mammalia > Carnivora > Felidae > Neofelis > Neofelis nebulosa. The sequence goes on from NC_080793.1 coordinate 16,123,432, forward strand.
ACGTAAGAGATTGTCAGGAAGATGTTCTGTTGTTGTTGCTGTTTTTATATCAGTATTCAGCTGACCCAGTGACATTTATTGAATTCTGACCCTGGGTTTATAATCTGTAACTACTTACTTCAAAGGGACCGTTTTCTGTGTGAGCCAGACGGACACAATAGTTTGTTTTCATGAGAGACACTGTGCACCTACAATATGTCGGAGCTTTATATATAGTAGCTTACCTGGTTCTCAAACGTACTATGTTATTACTCCATTCTGTAGCTGAGAAAACGGAAGCTTTGGAAGGACAAGCAATTAGCTGAAGGTTAAATAATGAGTAGCGGAGCTATGATTCAATACCCAATCTTTTTCTGACTCCAAAGCCGATGTCTTGCTCTCTCTTCAAACATCATGGTGACAGCATTCATTAAGACTGTGGAGGGTGAGTAACCAGAGAGACTAGGGTACTAAGCTGCAATCAACTAGTAACTGAGAGCGATACTTTTACCTAGAGCATTTATAAACCACAGCCGGTTGTTTCTTGCCCTCAGTAACAATAAGGGCTAATGGTTAGTCATCACTTCCTTTCACTGCAAACCTCCCAGGCGTATCTGATCCTGGTTCTGAAGTCACAGTACGTGTCACCTTCCCCGTTTGACAGACAAGGAAACGGAGAATCCACGAGGTGAGGGGACTTATCCAAGGTCACATAGCAAGGTCAAGTATCCAAGGGCAAATAGTGGTAGAACAGGGTCCAGGATGTGTTTTAACCAGCTGGCTCGCACACCTGTGATCACTCCCCTCCACTGCACCCCTCGTTGACGTAGATGACCCTTAGTGTACTTCATGACTGTACGGAAGCCCGTTAGCCCCGATTATTACAAAAGATTGTACTTTCTAGCCTTGGGGTCTTAGTCGCTCATTCCTGTGCCTGGCTACTGCCAGGAACAATGAACCGCTCTTGCAGCCCTGCCCCCGGGAACTGCTTGTGCCTTCAGCCTTTCCGTCACCCCCAGAGAGGCTCCCGGGTCCCTCCTTCACTTGTCTCCAGCACATCCATGCCCAAAGCAAAATGCCGAGTTTGAATATGCAGCTGATGTTGTCTGTCAGCTCCTTCCAGACACAGATCTGTGTAATTGCAAAAATTGTTTCATAATCCTCCCCAATTAAGCTCCTGACAACCTAATTTTAAAGACTCTAGTGGATTTCTACATGGCTGTTCTCCCCATTCCTCCTTCTAACCTCTACCTCTGTCCTCTGCAAATAAGACCGATCACTTACTCCACGATGCCAGACTAGAAGGCATCTTCACTGCGGCAACGGACTACAAAACTCTTCTTTTGGTCTTTCCTTCCTTATTGCTGTGAGCCATTCAATGAGGCTCTGACGTCATTTCAAAAACCGAGACAAGCAGGGAACACAGGTTTTTAAGGCAACGACAGAAAGTCAGAGAGGAATGAAGGATTAAAAGCTAAATCTTTTTCTGGGGGAAATGAGGCACACAGAGTCGGTCTGATGGCCAGTTATGATTCACACTAGCACATCCAGAGGCCAAGGCTTCCTTCACTTGAGCCCTGAACATTCTGACACCATTGACCTATTCATTGTTATCAGCACGTTGCCTTTAACAGGCACACGCACGCAAGTGCACACACGCACGGTCATGTGCAGCACAACCGAAAAAAAAAAAAAGGCAAAAAAACAAAAACAGTGCATCATCAGAAGCCTAGAAACAACTGTTTTGCCTTCCCGGTCTAGAATACGGTCTACAGAGTATACATTTTGTGGCGTATCACTGAATTACTCAGACACCCATTACAATGTCAAAGAAATGCCAAGGAAGAAGCACAGGGCATAAATAAAAGAATAATTCAGAGCTCCAATTTCATTTTTTTTCATTTCCTCTCCACTTTTAAATAAACACTCCTGGTAGGCAAACGGGAATTATGGATTATAGTTTTCTATTTTAGCCTAGATCTGTTTTTCCCCCCTCTCTCCTTGGCACTCAGTTTGTGTGATCTTCCCTAAAATGCCACTGGCCTGGCACTGCATTCCTGTCTTAGGCAAAACCTCCAATTAAAATCAGCGGGGAGTTTGCTTGAATTAGGAATCCCAGCCTGGGCTCCCCACCCGGGTGGTTCTGAAAGGGAGATGTGTGTCTTTGAAGCCAGTGATGGGAAGCCCTGGGTGGCATAGCCTCTGTCCTCCAAATGACGAGCGACTCCAGCTGTGTCACTGGGAGACCTGTCAGGTCGCCAGAAAATCCTGGCTGAGGCAAAGACAGGGGCCTGCAGGGGAGCATGGCCTGGAGCCTAGCTTCTCCTCGGGTCTGGGTTGTCAAGAGTAAGGAAAGCACAGCGGGGACTGGACTGGAGGGGAACACCGGGTTTGGATCCAGAAATCCTGAACTCTGGTCTGCTACATCCATGCTGTGCGACCATGGGAAAGTCACCGTCCCTCTCTGGCCTTCGGTGTCCTCTCAGTAGAAGGAAAAATCACAAAGGAGTCCTAACTCAGGGGGTTGACACGAGGATAGAGGGATAACAGCCGCAATGTAGAAAGCACTCAGGAGACACTGATCCTTCGCTTCACCTAAGCAGCAAAGCCTCAGAGTTCAGGTGTACACGTGAGGGGGATGGGCTGAACATTTCCCAGTCTTCTTCTCGAAGGTTTTCTGCTTCTGTGGTCCAAGCTGCTGCACGTGGCCCTCGGAGGGAGCCCACCAATCAGGCGCCAAGGTTTTCGGGCTTTAAAAATAAAAATGCAGGCTTCTGCCCTCACCTCCTTCCTCCTCTCCTCCCTCCCCTCAGCACCCCTCCTCTCCCGGTCAGATGAATTGAAATCCCATCCAACAGAAAGATGCTGATTTGGATGTATTGGAGTTCATCTTTGGCTGCAAGTGGAAGATGTTCTGGATCCCCAGGGACAGAGAAAAGCCTTTTAAAACTTGGTCCCCGTTGCCTCACGCTGACTGCCTTGCGGTGGGGCTGTGTCAGCCCTTTGTGAGACCCTCCCCTCTGGAACCGGCCTATTAAGCCACTCCTCTGTTGCCAGGGTTGAGGCAGGCTGTCACCAGCTAGCCTGGGAAATGGTATTTATAGATCACAGTCCCTCCTACCCCTGGTCCCCAGCCTCTCCCCGAGCACTTGTCGGTGAGCTCCAATTATCTGTGAATGGAGGAGAGGGATCCTGGCAGGTCCAGAGGAAGCGGGGAATGTGATAATAGGCCCTTCACACACTCAAACTTGCAGTATTTTTCCATGATTTCAATCTATTTCTCTTCTCGCGGCCTGTTTCCTCCTTCTCCTTGCCTCACCGTCATAATGTTACATTCTAGTACGCAGCACCAAGCGTGGTGCCTCTGGGGTTAGAGAGCGTGGAGTGTGAACTCGGAGTAGCTCTGGGTCTCAGACGGGCGTCTCGCTCCTCCAGGGCTCAGTATCTCCATCTGTGAGTCAGATGGCGTGTGTGAGCCTGCAGCCCAGTGCCTGGTATACAGTGAGTGCTCAATGGTTGTAAGCCGCCGACCCCCGTGGCTGGTTCGGGGTGCCACGTGCAGTGGGGCGTTGCCAAATTTCTGAATACCACTCACTCATCGCTGCCCAGAGCACTGGTTGCCGATGGTGTAGGAGATGGGCCTTGACTGAGGCAGAGTCCTCATGGTGGGAAGCTGCTTGGATCCGGCACAAACACACAAAACCCTGGAATGAGCTCGTTGTTCTGGTTTTGCTCTTCCCCACAGAAGGAGGTCCTGGAAAGCAAAAGAAAAGTTGGCCGAGCTGGGAAGTCAGGGTTGTCACCAGTAACATTGCGTCCGGTCTGCGACACCCAGCCTCCGCTTCCCAGAAAGGGCCGAATTGCCCTCTGAAGGCCCATCCGGCGTCCGTGTTCCCTGAGCCTTTGGGTGCTGACGCATGAAGGCCTGGCCGAACGGCTTCATTTCTGTCCTCCCCTCTCTGATTCCGTCCCCTCGTGGTGGCCCTCTCCAGTGCCCTGCTCCCACGTTGTCTCATCCTCTCCTCTAGGTTGGCATCCCCCATCTCCCTCAAGGTCTCCAGCATGGAGACCGGCTCTTCTCTTGCCGGCCTTCCCCGTGCTCCACCTCCCTCCTCTGCGTTCTCTTTCCTCCTGCCTTGGGCCTCGAGCTCCCTGCCCCCCCCCCACCCGCACGCACGCGGCCCCGCTTTAAGTCCTCTGGCTGTATCATTAATGCCTTCTTTGATACGGCCCACAACCTCATGATTATTCTGAGGTCAGGAGATGCAGGTGCCAGGCAGCTCACTGATGCGCCTCAGAGGGCCTCTGTCCCCAATCCCTCCTGCTCGACAGGGCTGGAATCCTAATTCGCCGCTAGCCCCTTCGCTCTTTGCAGCATCACCAGGGACTTTCATCTTTTTATTTCCCCCACCGAGGATTCTGAGGGCTCAGCCACAATGAGGCATTGATTCAAGGGGTGAGGGCTGCGGGGCTGACAAAGGGTCCCAATGATGGGACACGAGAAAGGGGGCGCTCTGCGGGGTTATAGAATGCCTTGCAGATGGGAACAGAGGAGCTCTAAATGGGGTACTGTCCTGTCACTTGGAGAGGGAGTGACAGGGGCAAGTGTGGGCCATTTGAAAGAGGCATTTTGGAATGACGCTCTCGTCAGATGGAACCGTGCAATCAGAGACGTGTGGCGGGCCCCTGCAGCTCACAAAAATATCAGATGACTCATAGCCAATATTCAGTCAATGTTCTGGTTTGGGAGGTGGGAGCCGCAAAGCTCATTATCATTCCGGCTCCGTTTCCTGAAGGCTGGGCCTGCTGCTGTTCTCCAGGCTGTAATAGGATTGGTCTCGTGAAGCAGACACTGGGGAGGGCTGGAGCTGTGTGGGTGGACGGGATCGGAAACTAATACCGCAGTCCAGAGGGGAGAAGAGAAGTTGGGGTTTGCTTTTTGGTTTTTTAATGGAGAATACGAGACAAATACTGATTTTGTGCGTTCAGTCATTCAGCGAACATTCATCCCGCAAACCTTTGGGGCGCCGAGCTCGGTGGTGAGATGCTCAGGGAAGGCCGGATCTCCCCTCTCAAGCCCTCAAGCCTGGAGGGGAAACTGACAGGGGAAGCGGGGGTCTCCAGTACGGTCTTTTGAATGTGGCCGGGGAGGTTTTATTGCCGGGGCTGGGTGGGTCTGTGGATGTAAAAGGCAGAGCGGCTTTGAGGAGCACACTAATTATTCCTCCATTTTCTCTTGGCTGATAAGCAACTTGCTTCAAGCAGAGCATTCTGGGAAGCCGTTTCAACACTATCCATTTTCAAATGTCCCACAGAACAAAATGGCTCCCCTCAGACTCCAGAGAGATAGTGAAATCCCTGAGAGTGTCTCAATACCTTCAAAGGAATAGCTTATTCTCTGGGAGAAGAGTGCTTACTGTTATTACCTGTTTCAATAATTGATCTATGCCAGGCTCTGTGCTAAATGCTTTAACCATATTACCTCCCTCCATCCTCTCACCCATTGCCTAAGATGGGCTTTATGATTCTCATTTTAGATATGGATACTGGGGCTTAGAGACACAAAGTGACTTGTTCCTGGTTACAGAACTGAGTTTGGAACTCAGCTCCTCTTGGGCCAACACACATGCTTTGTCAACATCGGGTTCTACTCTCTCCCTCGTGGCTCTTGGGCTCAGCGACCACGGCGGCACAGTGGAAGTGAGACAGTTGATGGATTGCTGACATTTCCTTGCACAGGCAGTCTGATGCAAGAGGGCTTCTCTTTCCGGTTTCCTAAAATGGGGGGCATGAGCCACTGCCACCACCATCATTGTCACCATCCGCATGACCACAGCACACTGCAACCTTAAGGAAGGCTTTCTTGACTCTTGCTTGACATATATTTTAAAAACCAATAGCTATGAGCCAGGAGACTTCTCCGCTCACTCGCTGTATGACATTGAGTCCATCATTTCGACCGCTGAGCTTCTCTCTGGCATGCGTCTAAAATGGAGCTGAGAGTCCCTTTGCAAGAATAAGAAGAACTAACTTTTATCGAGTCCTCGATACCTAGCAGGTTTGGGGATAAGCCTTCACATCAAAATTCAGGTAATCCTCAGCACAGCCTCGTGTGGTGGTGACGATTAGGAAGGTAGAGGAAACTGCCCGGCACCGGGAAAGTGGAGGAGCCAGGATTTTCATCGATCTCCCAACTGGCCTCACATCCCAAGATATTTTCAGGGTGTTGTTGTGAGGCTCAAGTGAGAAAATGGGGGTGAGTGTGCCCTGTTCAGGGTAAAAAGTGCCAGGCACAGGTAAGGGATTATTCGTTGCACGGAAGACAGCGGGAAATGACTTGTGCAGAAATGAGGAAAGACGAGAGGCTACCAAGCTGACTGCCTTCCGTATTTCTCCTTATTCTTCTCCTGCTTCCTATCTGATCTAGTATCCGTCTCCATCAGAATGTTTCAGTGGCCGGAACCCCAGGGACAGGGCGTGGGTAGCGTTTCAAAAGCATCGAGGGGCTGTGGGGAGGGGGACCTAGAGGTACATGTTGTGACGGGAGTTCCACTGACTTGAGAATCTGGAGCTCGGGGAAAAAATGGGGCAAATAACATCTTTCTTACATGTGAGGATCACGTAAGATCACCAGGATGGACACACCAGACGATCTCTAGGACAATATAAAATATAATTTGCTTTTGGTTGAAGTTGGCCATTATGTAACTTCCTGGGAGGAATCTGGGAAGAAGGTTGAAACAGGAGATTCAGGTGAAATGTACTAGCCTCTAAGTGCTCCCCTGTTTGCTGATTTTTAAAATCTGTGGTCATCTGGCAGGGGTGTTGGAGTTCAGACACTAGTTTCTTGGGTCAAACTTCTTTGGGGCTACAGGGCAATGGAATCCTGGAGCTGGAAGGACCCCAAAGCACACTTACTCCAGCCCCTTCACCTCACAGATGAGGACACTGACCATTGGAGGGGTGCGGTGTTATTCAGCGGGTCGGTGGCATCACAAGGGACTCCAGTGTATATTCAGAGCCCTTCCTACCATAACCGTCCTACCCTGTCCCTTCATCTTTTGCGCACCTGCACTTTGCCTACTCAGTTGGGTCACCGTGACCAGCCCGCCCCCTGGTGGCTAATGATCTCCGTTTTCCTTCCGCCCACTTCCCCCCCCTCCCCCTCTCCCAGGACAATTCAGCAATGGCTTGCAAGGGTCCAGTCGCTCCTCTACTGCAATGAGAACGGGTTTTGGGGAACCTTCCTGGAGAGCCAGAGGAGCTGCGTGTGCCACGGTAGCACCACGCTGTGCCAGCGCCCCATCCCCTGCATCATAGGAGGGAACAACAGCTGCGCCATGTGTAGCCTGGCCAACATCTCCCTGTGCGGCTCCTGCAACAAGGGCTACAAGCTGTACCGGGGCCGCTGCGAACCGCAGAACGTGGACTCGGAACGCAGCGAGCAGTTCATCAGCTTCGAGACCGACCTGGATTTCCAGGACCTGGAGCTGAAGTACCTGCTGCAGAAGATGGACTCGCGCCTCTACGTGCACACCACCTTCATCAGCAACGAGATCCGCCTTGACACCTTCTTCGATCCCCGGTGGCGCAAGCGCCTGTCCCTCACGCTCAAGAGCAACAAGAACCGCATGGACTTCATCCACATGGTGATCGGCATGTCCATGCGCATCTGCCAGATGCGCAACAGCAGCCTGGACCCCATGTTCTTTGTCTACGTCAACCCCTTCAGCGGGAGCCACTCGGAGGGCTGGAACATGCCCTTCGGGGAATTTGGCTACCCGCGCTGGGAGAAGATTCGCCTCCAAAACAGCCAGTGCTACAACTGGACTCTCTTGCTGGGCAATCGGTGGAAAACGTTTTTCGAGACGGTCCACATCTACCTACGTAGTCGGACTCGGCTACCTACCCTACTGCGGAATGAGACCGGCCAGGGCCCGGTGGACCTGTCCGATCCCTCCAAGAGGCAGTTCTACATCAAGATCTCCGACGTGCAGGTGTTCGGGTACAGCCTGCGCTTCAACGCCGACCTCCTTCGCAGCGCCGTGCAACAGGTCAACCAGTCCTACACGCAAGGCGGCCAGTTCTATTCTTCTTCGTCCGTGATGCTCCTCTTGTTGGATATTCGGGACCGAATTAACCGCCTGGCCCCTCCTGTGGCCCCGGGGAAACCCCAGCTGGACTTGTTCTCCTGTATGCTCAAGCACCGCCTGAAACTGACCAACAGCGAGATCATCAGGGTGAACCACGCCTTGGACCTCTACAACACCGAGATCCTCAAACAGTCGGACCAGATGACGGCCAAACTCTGTTAACCTGGGGACTCCTTGCCACGGGCTTTCCCTTTTGTTGTACACACATAACAGAACAAAGCAAAGCAAAGCAACACAAACAACAATTTGTAAAATGTAATTCATAATTCAAAGAAAAGGAGGAAGAGTCTGCATTCGTTGGAAACTAAAACGTTCTAGCAACTGTATAAAACCGTTGGGCATGTTTGTTATTTCTATACTCTGTCATGAAGAAGGGTCTCAGCCTTTGGAGGAGCTTGGAGGGGTTGCTTCTTAGGCCTCAGGTGCTGTATTGTGGGGGGAGAACGGGGAGAGCATATGCAATGAATTGCAAAGATCTCTGCTGTGCAGGTGCTAAGATTAAACACTAAAAAGAAAGAGAGATATATGTAATGTACAACCGACACTGCCATTTTTCCTTGTGGGAGGAAATGGACATACATAAAGATATTTCTTGGGTTATGATTTCTTCCCTCTTTATGCCTAATTCCTTGTGGTTCTTTCGACTCCTTCTTGCACGAGGGCGACAGTGCTATCTCACCCATAGAGCTTCTTTCATTCGGAATGAACTGAAGCTAATTGAAGGGGGACAACAGGTGGGCTTAGGGGGAGAAGCATAAGCCTCATCACAGGGTGTTAAAACAATAAGGAACCTTATACATCAGCTGTCACACTCCTTGATTTAGCTTGTGAAGCAGGTGTAGGGAGAAAAGGCGCGCCCAGTAACCCACGGTTGCTGCCTGAAGAAGGATTTGAACTCTGCCTTCTGAGCCCCTTGGCAATGCTCCTTTTTCTAAATTCCTCTGGCCTCTTTTCTGGTTTCTCTTCCAGCTACACTGCCACAGGACGGAATGTTTTTCAGTCTCAGGTTGTTTTGATAGCTTTTTTTCCCCTTTTTTTTAATGGAGACTCCTTTCACCTACTTTTTCCAAAAAGACATGGTGTCAGATTTCCTAGAAGTGCTTTGCATATTAAAATTTCATTTAAATACAAATCAATAACCACAATAGACTAAAATGGGGTAGGTTCTGAAGTTGCATTCCTCACTTCACTCCTCTGCCAGGCACCTCCCCCAAGTCTCTAAAAAATGATCCTTTCATTAACTCAGAACACACACACACACACACACACGCATGCACAAACTAACACTGCCATTTCTCTGGCATCTATGAAAGTGAGAAGCCTTATTTTGGGACTTTGGAGCAAAATTGAAAGGAGAAACTCAAGAAAGAAAACTCATTTCAAAGCATTCCTGCAGAAGATTTGGGCAGATATCCCTTCGTAGTATTCAGGATCTCTATGTTTATCTTTTTTGCTGCAGTGGTACTTTCTAGAGGTGCTTCAGAGCATCTGAATCTTCATTTCTGTATTGTCAGAGGAACAGGATCACCAATTTCAGGGTCAGAAGAGAAAATGGAATTCCTCTGGTCTAAACATGTGCGCAGAGTGTGAATCTCCTCTCTGCCATCTTGGGGAGATAGCTGCTGTTCACCGCCTGGACCATTTCTGGGATGGGAAGCCAATTGGCTCTATCTTCTACATTCCTTGCATTCCTCTTTTACTGAAAGGCAACAATAAGATTCATTCCATTTTGTGTTATGAGACAGATCTAATTATTAGATAGTTCTTCTATACCTTGGCCAACTTTTACATACCTTCTACTCACTGGTTCTAGTTCTGGAATGTGCATTTCTCTCTCAAGTTAATGCTGTCCTAGATAAAACAGAAGGACCTGTCTCAAGTGTTAGCAGAGTCTGTGATAATATGACTCAAAGGGAAAATCATCCCCAATATAGTTTAAGAGGAAAGAAGGAGAGGGCTTCAGTGCATAAGAATTACCTAGTATGTATGTGTACGTATGTGTGTGTGTATTGCTGGGGGGGGGGGGGGTGGTGGGAAGGAGGGAGTAAGTCTTTTTATTTTATTACTATTTTTTTTGTAATGGTAAATTCCGACTTTAATGTTCCAGTTTTTAGTATGAATTAGCATATATTCTGATACCAACTTTAACACTAACACGCACTTCACATGAACATAGTTTTTTTGGACCTTAAATTTTGAAGATTCAGGATTCATTTAGATTGGAAATTCTTTCATGCCAGAGATCACATAGCAGCTATTCATCAAGCACAAGATTTTGCAGAAGGTCAGCAGATCGTCAAACATCTCTCCAGTGCCTATTAGATGAGTGGGCCATGTCAGAGAAACAAAAATTCGTAAAGACATGGTCTATACTTTTGTGCCACTTGCAAATTAATGAAAAATACAGACTTATGAATCCATTTAAAGAATAAACAATAATTACAGTACACCATGATGAGTGAGTGTTATTGAGGGGTCAGACACACAGAGAGGAGCCCTAAAGAAATAATTTTCTCGTTAATGGGGTTGGCAAAGGCATTTTATATGGGCATATTTATTCTGAGTGTTGAAGTGAATCAGACTTGGGCAAATAGCAGGAGCACAAGGGCCACAGGAACAGAGAAGGCAAAACCACAAAGGTATAAATGGTACAAATATGCACAGTATATTTGAGGGTCTGTTAACAGCTTTAGAAAGGTGTCATTTTAAATGGTAAGCCTAACAAGGCCAGTGAGGATTTTAACTCTGTATGAGAAGTTGAAATCATCATCCATGAACTTCATGACCTGAAAAATGAATTTAAGACTGACCATCTCTCAGTTGCCTCTCTTCCTTTTTCCTTTCATCTCTACCTTCCAAGTAGTTCAAAGACTCATGCTATACTAACCCCTGTACTTCATAGGCATTGTGCCACCAAATCCATATCATAATTCAGTTAGGGCTTTCCACTTGAGTTCTTCGCCAGACTTTGCCACTTCGTATGTGCAAGAAAATCCTCTTTCCTTCACCTTGAAAATACCAACGGCTTCACTTCATATTACAAAGAGAATACAACAATGTCCGATGATTGGAAAGGTCAGGGAAATAGAGAAATTTTCAAGGGGCGAGAAAGACGCAGACATCAAGATATTTATTCCAAGGCAAATGAAAAATACTCTGCTATAGGGGCGCCTGGGTGGCGCAGTCGGTTGAGCGTCCGACTTCAGCCAGGTCACGATCTCTCGGTCCGTGAGTTCGAGCCCCGCATCAGGCTCTGGGCTGATGGCTCGGAGCCTGGAGCCTGTTTCCGATTCTGTGTCTCCCTCTCTCTCTGCCCCTCCCCCGTTCATGCTATGTCTCTCTCTGTCCCAAAAATAAATAAAAAAAAAAAAAAACGTTGAAAAAAAAAAAAATTTAAAAAAAAAAAAAGAAAAATACTCTGCTATAAAAGGACACAAAGTTCTGTGGATTTTCCACTGTCTCCTGGATGGGTCTGGCCCTTTGAGCTAACAAGGTTCCTCTCCAGCTGGGAGGAAGAGAAGCCTGAAGCCTTCAAGTGAGATTTTAATTCAATTAGTGTCTTACCAATTTGATGCAGCAACCAAGGACCTATGGTGTCTGATTAATATGCTGATGCTAAGGCAAAAGGGTGGATAGAATGCCCATTTGGATAAGGCCTGGCAGCAAAGCGTGGCATTTCCATGGAAACCACAGAAAGCCATTAATTAGCTATCAAATAAAATCATTGGAAAATTCTGGACCCTGGCATATCTGCCCCCTTCAAAGAGGAGGGCAAGAAGAGGTCATACTAACAGCAAGGCTCCCTTCAATGATTAAAATCATATTTGCACAGAGACTACACATCACAAAGTGGAAGAGATTGGAAGTAAAACACATGGACACAATGAAAGAAAAGAGGCTTTGGGATTATTCAGGTCTAAGAATATAATTTTAAATGTAAAGTATCTTACTGGGTTTTCCATGCTGGTAAAATTTTCTCAATGACGAATATTTTCTCCTGTTTTCTGTTCTGTGGAAAGAAAGTGAGAATAATATGGATCCAATATGTAGTGATAAGTGATCAAGGGAAGAGACCATAAAGTTAAAAGTGTGGAGCGATTAACCCCTAAAATAATAGCTATAGGTTGTATAATGTTCAAATTAATAGGGACAAATAAAAAAATTAAAAATAAGGCAGAAAAGGAGAAAAAGGAATCATTAAAATTGGTAGACACATACTGGGGCGCCTGGGTGGCGCAGTCGGTTAAGCGTCCGACTTCAGCCAGGTCACGATCTCGCGGTCCGTGAGTTCGAGCCCCGCGTCAGGCTCTGGGCTGATGGCTCGGAGCCTGGAGCCTGTTTCCGATTCTGTGTCTCCCTCTCTCTCTGCCCCTCCCCCGTTCATGCTCTGTCTCTCTCTGTCCCAAAAATAAATAAAAAACGTTGAAAAAAAAAATTAAAAAAAAAAAATTGGTAGACACATAGACATAATAACAAAACTTACCATACAGATATTCACAATAAATGTAATTGGATAAAACTGACAAGTAAAAAGAGGTGGTCAGACTACATGTTATATGTTAAAATAATAAAGGGAAAGAAAGTTTGAAAATAAAAGAACAAAGATATGCTAGACAAATATTAACTAAAAAGCTGATGCAGCATGGTTAATAACAGTTGAAAAAGACTTTAAGGCAAAATACATCTTTAGTGTTAAAGACGGTAAATTTAGCAGAGAAAGTGAGACAAGAGTGGATTCATAGAACCATAGACTCTGAACGCTAAAGGGGTCATTAAAAATCTGTAACACTTCAACCTTCAGAGATGAGGAATTATACCTAAAGTTATCCACAAGGTTTTCAACACCGACCATGATTATCGTTCCTTCTCCACTATCACTAAGTGAAAGGTTGTCTAGCATAATCTTTCCAATAAAGAATCAAGAATTACCCCCATGACATTTAAACTAATAGGATACAAACTCACACAGTTATGTTCTCTCTTGATAGATAGATAGATAGATGATAGATAGATAGATAGACACATATGTAATATATACTATATTATATATTATATTGCATTATATTACATTATAATATATATTTTTTCTTAAGTCACTACCATCTCATGTATGAGCATTTTTCCAATTGAGGATCTACTCAAATCCTTGGATTGTATAAGGAACTCCGGTTGAGTGGAGATCACTCTCTTCCTGAAAACTAAATGTTATCAGTGGCTCTAGCCCTGTCAATTTTAAGAACCTAGAAGGAGCTCTCCTTTCTCAATATCTGTTCTCTCTCCAAATCATTATCAGAGCCTACAGTTACAAATGTAAGGTCATATATTCCTTTTCAGTATCAGATGTAATTGTAAGCATTCTGAGCCAATGCACATGGTATACTTTCTCTCTACTTCAGTTGAGAAGCCTTCTTCCCTCTCAACAAATCCACAAATCAAGATGGATTCAAGGAATGGAATGGTGTAGATTTGAATTAAGGGGCAGAAAATCACCTCAAAATCACATGGTTAATTTGGGGGAATTACAGATCTCCGATAAATGTGAAAGCTCTGGACTCTTTCCCAATAAAAATGTGCCATCAAATACACTTTTGAATAATGTTTCATAGATCCTTTGATGACCTTTCTTGGACACTCTGGAAGATTACAAACTTTCAGTAAGTGCCTTGGATCTAGGCTAAAGTTTCTATTCTACAAAATTTAAACTTCAACCTTCAGAGATGAGGAGTCATAGCTAAAGTTATTCTACGAGTTTGGAACACTTAGCATGATTTTAGTTCCTTTTTCATTATGCCAAGTGTATGTTGGTCTAGGATCACAAGTCAAGTTAATGTAGCTCATACAGCAGAATCCTGCCCTCCAGGAAGGCATAGAGGTAAACATCTTGATGAAAATGGCAGTTATGGTCACTTTAATAAAACCCCATGTATACTAAATCCCAAATGTTTTCAGTAGGTATATTCAACTATAAGTACTAAATAAAAGAAAGAGGCTCTAAACTCTTTTATGAGTGTGGTTAAGGGGTGTGCAGGGATGCTGCGATGCATACGGCATCATCAGAGGACAGAGAGTCTAGTCCACTGAACCTAATACAATTATACATGAAGTTTGAAGGAGAAGGTGTTTGTCTCAGTCAGTTCTGTCTTCTGTAATAAAATATACCACAGGCTGGGTGGTTTAGACAGCAAACATTTATTTCCCACTGATCTGGAAGTCCAAGATCAAGGCACTGATAGATTTGGTGTCTGGTAAGAATCCTCTTCCTGATACACAGAAGGCTGTCACCCCACTGTGCTTTAACATGACAGAAGAGGCAAGGGTCTGTCTGGGGTCTCTTTTATAGGGGCACTCGTCTCATTTATGAGACCTTCATTCCCATGACATCACCTTCCTATCTCCTATTACCATCACCTTGGAACTCAGAATTTTTTATAGGAATTTTTGAGGGGGGCACAAAAATTTAGTCCTTAACAGAGTTTAATCAGTAAAAGGGGGGGGGGGATGGGTGAGGAACAACAATAAAACCTCTATTAAGTAGCTTGAGTAAATAAATGAGCTTCATGAATCACAAGTTGAGTTGCTCTCTAAGTATCTGACCTCCATTCTTGAACTTCCTTGGTTGGTATGTGTTCCCCAAACTGTCCTGGCTCCACCAAGGGACCAATATTTCCCTAAGAATGAACAAGGAGCCTCTCTACAATCAAGATCTCACAGTGTCAATAAAACTGCTAAATGGAGCCATTTACTCCATGAAGAAAATGATTTTGATAAAAAATTTAAATGAAAGCTTCAGAGCTGATGATAGGAGAAAGAAAGAATACACAAGCTGCAGGTCTAAAGTTTAGTGTTGACGTCACCCAGATGGTTGTATTCTTTCTGTCAGGTGACCCCTGCAAGCCTGAACCAGGGACCAGCAATTGGTCTGACTTTGCCCCAGGCCTGTGCAAGTGAGGAAATCGTAATGTTCCTATAAATTAGAGGATGATTATAAACACTGTCAAGGGATTGTTAATTATATGGTGTTAATTGTATAACACGTAATTATAAATTAATAATAATGTCACCTAATCTTTTATTAGTGAACAACAGGATGCTGAGAATTAAACCCTATGAGCTGAGTTTTCCTGAATTATTAGGCACCTACAGAACGAAGATTAGAACTCAAATTTCCCAATTCTCAGATTAGTGATTAACCATCACAAGTCAACATTATTCCTGATATGAGAAAATCACTGGCATCGGGTGCTGTGGCTGAGAACACAGACCTAGAAGACAGGAAGAAGGAGGCAGTGATTAGAACTCAGCCACTTATGGGGCACCTGGGTGGCTCAGTCCATTAAGCGTCTGACTATGGCTCAGGTCATGATCTCATGGCTCATGAGTTCGAGCCCAGCATTGGGCTCTGTGCTGACAGCTCAGAGCCTGGAGTCTGCTTCAGATTCTGTCTCCCTCTCTCTGCCCCTTCCCAGCTTGTGCTCTGTCTCTCAAAAATAAATAAACATTAAAAAAAAATTTTTTAAAGAACTCAGCCACTTATTACCTATGTGACCTGACTGAGGTATTTTACTTCTCTGTGCTTCAAATTTTCCCATAAAAATTAGGTTCTTAATAGTTCCTTTCTAATAAGGTTGTTCTACGAATTAAGTACATTTCAAGAGCCTAGAAGACTCATTGGCATATAGGAAGCCTATCTATTTGTTAAATAAGTGACATAAATAAAAATGTAATATATATATGCAAATGAATCATCTTTATAATAGCTAGAATCAATTGAGCTAGCTTTACCAGCCAAGCACTGTCATAAAATTTGATGAACTTAAATGCAATAATCTCATTTAACTTCACGGCAACTCAGTGAGGTGGATGTAATTTTCACTTCAGTTTACACATGAAGAAACTGAGTCTCCAATGGATGAGATAACTTGCCTGTGGTCACACTGCTAGTGATGATTTGTCAGTGTCCCCAAATAGGCCTCCTAATTATTCCACCTAGCGTGTCCCATAAGTGCAAAGAAGTGGTCTAAATTATCTGTAAGAATAACCCAGACCTTGTGTGGAGGTTCCTCAAAAAGTTAAAAATAGAACTACCTTACAACCCAGCAATTGCCCTGGTAGGTATTGACCCAAAGGATACAAAAATACAGATTTGAAGGGGCACATGCACCCCAATGTTTATAGCAGCACTATCAACAATAGCCAAACCATGGAAAGAGCCCAAATGTCCATCAACTGATGAATGGATAAAGAAGATGTGGTATATAGATTTTATATATAATGGAATAATTCCCAGCCATCAAAAAGAATGAAATTTTGCCATTTGCAACAATGTGGATAGAGCTAGACAGTATTATGCTAAGTGAAATAAGTCAGAGAAAGACAAATACCATATGATTTCAGTCATATGTGGAATTTAAGAAACAAAACAGATGAACATAGGGGAAGGGGAAAAAAAAGAGAGAGGGAAACAAATCTTTTTTTAATGCTTATTTTTGAGAGAGAGAGAACAAACATAGGAGGGGAAGTGAGAGAAGGGGACAGAGGATCCAAAGTGGGCTCCATGCTGACAACAGAGAGCTCAACACAGGGCTCGGACTCAGGAACTGTGAGATCATGACCTAAGCCTAAACCTAAGTCAGAAGCTCAACCAACTAGGCCACCTAGATGCCCCCTTTAATGACTCTTAACTATAGGGAACAAACTGAAGGTTGATGGAGGGAGATGGGTGGGGAGATGGGCTAGATGGGTGATGGACATTAAGGAGGGCACTTGTTGCGATGAGCACTGTGTGTCATATGTAGGTGATGAATCGCTGAATTCTACACCTGAAACCAATTTTACCATATATGTTAACCATAACCGTATATGTTAACTAGAATTTAAAATAAAAACTTGAGGGGCGCCTGGGTGGCTCAGTCGGTTGAGCATCCGACTTCGGCTCAGGTCATGATCTCACGGTTCGTGGGTTAGAGCCCTGCGTCTGGCTGTGTGTTGACAGCTCAGAGCCTGGAGCCTGCTTCGGATTCTGTTTCCCTCTCTCTCTGCCCCTCCCCTGCTCAAGCCCTGTCTCTTTCTCAAAGATAAACATACATAAATACATACATACATACATACATACATACTTGAAAAATAAAGGAATAATCCAGACCTTAAAAGGCACCTAGTGCCACTCCTTTAGTACAGACCACTCAGTTCCTCTGGGAGCCAGAGTCAAGGGTGGGTCTCCAGATGGTGTTAAATACACTGACTCCTGGAGTCGCAGAGCTTCAGCAGGCACCCAGGAAGAATGGGCTGTCTTAGGACAGACCTTTTATCTCCAAGGGCAAGATCTGGCTCAGAGCCCTAGATGCATTTCTTACTCCTGCTCAAAACGCCTTAGAGATGCTCACTGGCTTCAGGTATAGCCACCACCTCTTCGGGCAAAGCACGTTTGACTTGGGCGTTGTTCTTCTCTGGAAAAGCACGGTGGTGAGGGACTGGAGCGAGGAGGTGGTGAGCAGGAGATGGAAACTATAGTCTGTTCCCCAAGCTATCATAAGAAGAGGAAGTCTTCCGATCTCCAACTGGGCCAATTCCCACGTTGCAACATAGTAGGTGGGGACGGAACCAGTCGGATGCCAGGCTCCTGAAAACCCACCCCAGGCCCATCCACTGTAGATTCAACAAAGCTGGAGGGGAGCTCCAGGATGAATGGGAAGATGGCGGTGACTTCCACAAACAGTGGGTAGAGCTTCCTGTGGTCATGCTACTTGCTTAAAATATTTGCATGTCCCCATCCCAGTATTGTCATCTTTGGCCATAACATGCAGATCAATTTTCTTACAGTGGCACAAAGACTTTATTGGCAGAAAGGCAGGATGAAGAAACTATATTAACTATATTGTGATTAGGGATTTTAAATGTTTAAAAACAGAACCACGTCTACAAGTATTTTCGCAAGCAATGTTTATGGAAAAGGGGAATATGCATGCCCATTTTACCTTCTAATCTTGTGAGTCAGCCAGGTCTTAGGAAATGGGATTCAGCACACATTTTGTGAGAAGGAAGAGAAGGCAAGTAATGTTTACCGAGCCCCCTTGATGTCCCAGGTATTTACCATGTATCTAATTCAATACTCATGAATCCCTGAGAGAGTTGCTATTATTTACATCATATAGGTGAGGAAAATAGGGCACCGCAAAAGCCAGGTGACCTCTGTTTAGTTTTGCAATTTACACATTTAGCACAAAATTAAGTGGTAAGAGGGAGTAGTTAGCAGCATGAGATCTAAGGCTTGAAGAGGTTCCGATATTGGTTCCCTTTACAAACTCTGTGACCTTGGAAAATTGCTTAAACTGTTTGTGCCTCAGCTTCTTCATCTGTCATGTGGGGAGAATACTAACTCCCACTTCATCAGGTTGCTGCGAGAATGTTTTCTTCTGCCAAATTTCCTCCTCTTACCTGAGTTAGTGCAGGTAAGGGCCTGCCCAGAACTCCCTGGTACATCTTATGCACTCAGTAAAAGTTAGCTTTGGTTATTCCTCTGAGCCAGGCATGGCTCAAGACTGGGACTTGAAATTAGGGCCCCTTTAGGTCCTTTGGCATCCCTTGTTGCTTATGTTACTCCTCTGGAATTGTCTACTGCCCAGGAACTGGGCGAAAGACTTAGATGAATCCCTGTCTTCCAAAAGTTCACAAGCACTATAGAAACATACATATTTAAAACCCCAAATTGGGGCAGGATGCAATCGAAGAAATCATTTTTAAGTTATAAAAATGGAATCTTGGAAAAGGAGAATAGAAGACTGACCTGGTAAGAGAAGTAATGAAGACAAGAAGCTCCAACTGACTGTTCCCAGCTTTGTCCCTGACAAAGGCTGGTACAGCCTCACCCCATTTCCAGGCAAGCAGGGACGTTGCTTAGCAACCCAAACAGGAACAGTGGAGTGAACTCTGGGAACCAGAGCTCCTTAACAGGACCAAACTTTTGCTTTAAACCCCACCTACAGCACAAGCGACACCTGCAAATTGAAAGCACTTGGGAGGAGAGTCTTCTGAGAGGTTAGATTGGGCAGAAGGAGGCATAGGGGAAAATACTCAGTCTAAATTACTGGGAAAATGTAGAGTGATTTTTTTTCTTTCCTTCAAATGGTGCAGAAATTCGATGTGCTAAGAAAGATTTGCCAAGCCAAAGGCTTGGTGAGTCTGCTTCACTGAATGTTGATGTGGCAATTGAGGCCAGCAGGACATGCCCAGTTTCTAGCTCATGTGGCCACCTCTCCCAACAGCTGCAGTCTCTTGATTGCCATCTACAAATTCAATCTCAAAGTAAGATCCAGAGAAAATACTGTCCTTTTTCAGTAGAGATTGAAGGTGTTAGAGTTCAACTCTGTATTCATTCCTTCAACAGATATTTTTTGGAAGCTGGAAGGTTAGAGAGGAAGACAGGCATTAATTTTTAAGTGTGATACATGTTAAGGAGGGAAAGTATAAGATACTGTGGGAATATACAGCATGGACCCCTAACCTAGAATGGACAGCGAAGGGGGGAGGTCAGGAAAAGCACCAGAAGATGTGATATTTAATAAGAGTCATGAATGATAAGTCAGAGTTGCACAAAAAGAGGAAGGGAAATTTGTTCCATATGAAGTAACAGTCTACGCAATGGTCCAGTTCAGTGACAGAGAGGAAAGGAGAGAGAGAGAGAGAGAGAGAGAGAGAGAGAGAGGAAAAGATAGGGAGGAGGGGAGAAGATGGGAGGGGGAGGAGAGAATGAATTGGGGGTGAGGGTGAGGAGGAGTAGGAGCAGAATATATGAATATTATGTAGTTATGCAATGAAGAGTCTTTCGATTCATGACATTTCTGGAATTTATCCTAAGAGCAACTGGCAGCCATTGCAGAATTTCAAGCATGTCATCACATTCTCTAGCATACAGTCAGCCCTTCTGCAGTCCACTCCATGCTTGGATCCCAGTGCTTGGGTCCCTGGTCTAGTCTCTTGAGCTCCTGGTGTGGTTTCCTGCCTAATTTTCTGAAGTGAAGAGATCCTCCATTTTTTTGGTCCATATTGTCACCCTTACCCTAATGTACAGAGTCTTGTTCTTAAGCCTGAGCTCATTTGCCTCCTCTCCTGATTTTGCCTATTTTAGGACTCTTAGTCACAGGGTTTGCCCCTCCTGCCCCTCCCCATATACCATTATGATTGCCCAGTGGCTGGTTGATTGGACTATCTATCACCGACTATCGTTTTCTTCATCCTTCCAACACAAGGTAAAATCCACTGAGTGGTCATCTTCCTCTTCACCTGCAGCAACTGTGTCTGAACCAACCATCTACTCGCCCAGGAACTGATCCACTCCATAGAATAGTGTCTCATATCAAGTTCTGGTCATCCTAGGGATGATGCAAGAAATCCATCTAACCCACTAGCCTCTTGAAAATAGTGGTTAAGGTCCCAAACTCTGGAGTCGACTTCCTTTCAGGGTGCACCCTGGCCAATATCAAGACTTAGCTGTGTGATCTGGCAAGTTAGTTCATCTCTTTGAGCCTAGTTTCCTCATCCTTATGTGAGATATTCACACCTATCTCACAGGGCTGTTATGAAGATTGAAAGAGACCATGGAGAGAAAAAAACAACAACAACCTAGAATAGCACCTCACACGTAGTGGGAAGAAAAGAAATATTCCTGTTCACTATTCCTCTGGAAGTGCATTACCTACTTACATTTCTGGTTTTGATCCTTACACTGACTTCCTAAGAGTGAAGGATTAAAAGAGATAATGCATGTAAAGCACCAGATAAATAATAAACACAAGATAAATATTAGCTATTGTTATTAATTATCATGAATGAAGCAGAATAACCTATGAGAGATGAACTGTGTCTTATTTTCGGGAATACAGGCTCATAGTAAATGAACAAGAAGTAACCAACTCAGGACTGTCCTTTTTGTGTTTTCACACATACCACCCACAGGAGGCAGCATGTGTTCTTTAAAGGGCTTTTTTCAATCTTTGAAAAGCGCCAGCATTTTCTCTGGTTTCAGAGGCCATCCTATAAACGACTCCATCCAGGGAGGTTAGCAGAATTGCTCTACTGCACGACTCCATGGGTCCCATTCTCACCTTAGTCTAGAAGAATGGCATCTTGCACCGTAGTTGAAAGTGCTAATTACTGTTATGTGCTGAATTGCGTCCCCCCAAACTCATACGTCAAAATTTTAAACCCCTGGTACCTCAGAATGTGACCGTACTTGGAAACAGAATCTTTAAAGAGGGAAGTTAAAATGAGATCTGACTGATGTCTTTATAAGAAGAAAACAACTGGACACACAAAGAGACACCAGTGAAATGTCGACACGGGGGAAAGACCTTGTGAGGACACAGCAAGAAATTGGACATCTTCAGGCCAAGGAAAGAGGCCTCAGAAGAGACCAAATCCTCCAACGCCTTGATCTTCAGCTTCGAGAATCCAAAACCGTGAGAATTTCTGTTGTTTACCTACCTAGTCTGTGGCAGCCCTAGGAAGCTTATACAGTGCCTATAAGTAGGCTGATGTGACTGTGGAGGTAGGTGGAGAGAGACTGGTACTTGAATCAGAAGGGAGAACTGGTTCACCGGGAGACGCCACGGTGAACTTGGATTTGCCGCGAATGAGGCTGCACCCTGCGTCCCCGTGGGGGACTGGATCTTTGATGCAACTGCTGACCTAGGTGCCATGGAGAATGGACACACAGTGTAGGGCCTGAGGGAGGTACCCAGCGTTCTTCTGAGTGACCTCAGTGTGACCCTCTGTGTGACAAGTAAGCGGAATCCCTCCGCAGCGTCTCCCGATGATAGCTGCAAGGTAGCGGTCAGTGGAAAGCAGACACCAGGCCTCTGCCTCATTTTCCTGGGACGATATGTGTGCAGAATGAATGCAGTATTCAAAAGGGGATGGGAGGGCACTTCGTCAATGAGGGTGGTGGAGGTCATCCTGGTAATCAGGATGGTGACAACTCAAAGACGTAACTTAAAAAGCAAGAAGCATTTCTGGCATTTGTGTCTTGTGGAATAAACGGACAGCCCTTATATATAAGTAGGCAGAATAGCTATGAAGTCACAGTATTAGCATCAGGGCCATTTTTATCTCGATTTCTCTTGCATCCCTGGTACCAGTCCAGCACCTGGCACCAGGTGTGTGCTCGGTAAGTATTTGTTGAATGAAAGCAATGTCCTTTTTACTTTACCCATTTGCTATTTACTTTCTCTCAGAGATGCACAAAGACCCAGAGCAGTAAAAGCGACCTAGCCAATGTCACATAGTGATTGTGCGTCCTTGGCCGACACACGGTGTCCTAGTCAGTTTAGGCCTCGAAAACAGAATATCTTAAAATCAGTAGCTTAAATAGCATTTATTTCTCATAGTTCTAGAGGCCAAGAAGTCCGAGAGCAGGATGCCATTCAGTTCCTGGTGAAGGCCTTCTTGGTTTACACTGGGCTTTTTTTTTTTTTTTTAATGTTTCTTTATTAATTTTAAGAGAGAAAGACAGTGTGTGTGTGTGTGTGTGTGTGAGTGTGTGTACAAGTGGAGAAAGGGCAGAGAGAGATGGAGGGAGAAATTGAGAATTGCAAGGAGGCTCTGTGCTGTCAGTCCAACTGGGAGCTCCCCACAAACCATGAGCTCATGTCCTGAGCCGAAATCAAGTGTCAGACAATTAACTGACTGAGCCACTCAGGTGCCCCTATAGAGGGTTTCTTGTTGTGTCTTCGTGTGGAGGAAATAGCTCTAGACTCTTCCTGTTTTTATAAGGACACTAATCATTTTGGGAGCTTAACCTCATGACCTCATGTAAACTTAATTACCTTTCAAGGGCCTCACCAAAAAATATCAGGGTTATGAGGGTTTCAATATCTGAATTGGAGTGGGGGGGTACATAAACATTCAGTCCACAATACAAGAAAATAACAAAAACATCTGACTTCCATTCCAGTGCTCTGCTCAAAGCCTATGTAGATAGTTAACATTCTTTCTCCAGAAACATCTGGTTCAGGATTCTGCCTGGGCCACACCAATGGATGGGCAGAATGATCTAGTGTGACAAATCCTCTTTCCCTCTGTCCCCTTGTGAAGGGAATTTGCCATCTTCTGTGATCATCAAGCTGGCAACATCAATCTGGATGTTCGTTAATGACACTGACCTCAATCTGTCATGTTGCAAGGAACCCTTCACAGCAGCTAGGATTTGCTGCCATAGAACAGCTTTATTGTACATGGAAGTCTCTAATAAGCTGATTAAAAATATTTTTGAAGCCTTAATGTATACTTTTCAGACATCTGATAAGAAATAGTGAATGGAAACATCATGCCGAGTGTAGAAAGCGGGAATCCTGTTGAATTAGAAGATTCTCATACTTGAATCATGGCACATTTCTCATGGTTGACAGAGCAAAAGTCTGACATGATGATATCCCCATTTAAACTTTCCCTTGTTTCTTTTTTTCCCTTTTTTCTTTTTAAAATTAAAGTTTATTGAAATTAAGAAAACAACAACAATAAAACAAACTTCACCTATTTCTTCCATCCCCAACTTCCTACTTCTGGCAACCACTGAGCTGCTCTCTGCATCCGAGTTTGGTTTTTGGTTGCTGTTTTGTTTTTTTTTTTTCTGTTTTTGTTTGTGTATGTATTTGTTTAAGATTCCACATATTATGGAGGTTATTCATTATCTGTCTTTCTCTGTCTGATTGATTTCACTTAGTGTAATGCTCTCAAGGTCCATCCATATTGTCACAAATGGCAAGATTTCATTCATTTTTATGACCAAAAAATATCCCATCGTGTGTGTGTGTGTGTGTGTGTGTGTGGTGCGTATCACAGTGTCTTTATTCATTCATCTGTGATGGACACTTAGGTTGTTTCCATATCGTGGCTATAGTGAATAATTCTTCAATGAACATGGGTACATATGTCTTTTTGAGTGTTTTTTTTTTCTTTAAATACCCAGAAGTGGAATCGATGAATCATATGATAGTTCCATTTTTAACTGTTTGGGGAACCTCAGTCCTGTTTTCCGTAGTGGCTGAATCAATTTATATTCCAACCAACAGTGTACAAAGAGTCTCTTTTTTTCCACATCCTTGCCATCACTTGTATCTCTTGTCTTTTTGATACTTGCCATTCTAACAGGTGTGAGGTGATATTTCACTGTGGTTTTGATTTGCATTTCCCTAATGATTAGTGATGTTGAGCACATTTTCATGTACCTGATGTCCATCTGTATGGCTTCCTTGGAAAAATACCTATTCAGATCTTCAACCCATTTTGTGATACTATTTTCTTTTTGCTATTGAGTTGTACGAATCCTTCTATGTGTTGAATAAAAGCCCTTTATCAGATACATGATTTGCAAATATTTTATACCATTTAGGAGGTTGCCTTTTCGTTTTGTTAATCATTTCCTTTGCTGTGTGGAAGCTTTTTAGTATGATGTATTCCCACTTATTTATTTTTATTTTTGTTGCTTTAACTTTGGGTGACACATTAAAAAATTCTTCTCTAAGACCCGGGTCAAGGAACTTACCGCCTGTGTTTTCTTCTAGAAGTTTTGTGGATGATTTCAGGTCTTACAAGTCTTTAATCCATTTTGAGTTAATTTTCATGTATGGTATAAGATAGTGGTTTTATTCTTTTGCATATGATTACCCAGTTTTCCCAACACTATTTTTTAAGGCAGTGTTCTTTCTCCATTGTATATTCTTGGCTTTTTGTTGTAAATTAGTCTAAACTAATCTGGGTTCATTTCTCGGCTCTCTATTTTCTTCCATTGATCTATAGGTTTGTTATTATGCCAATATCAGATTATTTTAATTATTCTAACTTGGAAATATAGTTTGGAATCAGGGAGTGTGATACCTCCAGCTTTGTTCTTTCTCAAGATTGCGTTGGCTATTCAGGGTTTATCTGTGCTTCCGTATAAATTTGAGGATTTTTTGTTCTATTTCTTTGAAAAATACCATGATAGGGATGACATTGAATCTGTAGCTTTCTGTGGATGATATGGACAATTTAAAAATATTGGTTCTTCTAATCCATGAGCACAGAATGTCTTTCCATTTATTTGTGTAGTCTTTAATTTCTTTCTTTAGTGTCTTACAGTTTTCTATACACAGATCTTTTACCTCCTTTGCTAAATTTATTCCTAGGTATTTTATTATTTTTGATGCAATTGTAAATATAACTGTTTTCTTCATTTCTCTGATAGTTTACTATTAATGTATAGAAATACAACAGATTTTTGTGTATTGATTTTGTATCCTATAACTACTGAATTTGTTTACTAATTATAACAGCTACTTGATGGGATCTTTAGGGTTTTCTCTATATAATATTGTTATCTGAAAATAGGCATAGTTTTACTTCTTTTCCAATTTGAATGCCTTTTATTTCTTTTTCTTGCCTAACTACTCTGGCTATGACTTCCAATGCCATGTTAAATAAAAGTGGAAAGAGCATGCATCCTTGTCTTGTTCATGACCTTAGAGGAAAGGCTTTCAGTTTTTCACTGTTGAGTGTGATGTTAGCTGTGGGCTTGTTCTATATGGTCTTTATTATGTTGAGATACTTTTCCTCTATACCTACTTTGTTGAGAGCTTTTATCACAAATGAATGTTGAATTTTATTAAATGACTTTTTTGTATCTATTGAGTTCATCATATTATTTTTATCCTTCATTTTGTTAATGTAGTATATCCCATTGGCTGATTTGTGGTACCAAATCATCCTTGCATCCTTGGAATTAATCTCACTTGATCCCTCATTTGTTTTATTGCCAGTTCAACACATGAGGGATAAAGTCATAGGTAAACAGTAGGCCTCCCTATAATGGACTGACTTCTGACTGTGCCTCATGAAGCAGGACCATTTTATTATTTATATGCCCGGCACCGAGCTGAAGGTCACATTTCTAATTCTCTAAAACACTTTGAAAGAAAGTCAGGCATAGTCATCCTCATTTTACAGAAGAAGAAACTGAGTCTTAGAAAACGTCTTTGGCTTTGGGGCTTTGGAAGAGAAGGATTCACATCAGCTCTAATGCCCGTGCTCATGTTATTAAAATAATTCATTTCTTCTTTTGTCTAGCAAATCTTGAGTGCCTACTATGTGCTTTGTCCTGTACTTAAATGCCTCGCTGCCTCAAAAGGAAATGGTGGATCCTCTCCAGTCAATAAACTCTCATAACATTCTTTAGTGTATCAGTCTTCTATGTGAAAGATAGACCTCATTCTTTTGGGTTCTTTACCATCACATTAAGAAACCTAACTTTATAGATAAGTACAGTACTGTGGGATTGACCATTATGCAAGCAAGGATTGACTTAGCAGACCTGGCTTGCTCAAACCATTCACGTTCTAAAAAGAAAAAGCCATCTTTAAGACTGGCTCTTGGCCAACTCCTCGGAGATGAGATCTGAGCTTCTGGAATTCTACCTGGTGAGAGTGTTCATGTATACCTAGGGACCTTGAGCCATATTGTACCCATTTGACCAAATGTGATTTACTATGAATGCCTGTTTTTGCTCTAAGGATAGAAAGTCAGAGTAGCTGAGATCAGTCACATAGACACTGCATCCCCACATAACTGACCCCAATAAAAACCTTGGGCACCAAGCTTGAGTGATTTTCCCTGGGTGGCAACACTTCACATGTGTTGTCACCCATCATTGCTGAGAGAATTAAATGTATCCATGCAACTCCACAGGGAGCAGACAACTGGAAGCTTGCATTTGGTTTTCTTGGACCTCACTCTACTTACTTTTTCCCTTTGCTGATTTTAATCTGTGTCCTTTTCCTGTAATAAGCTATAACAGTGAGTATGACACCTTCTGAGTCCTGTGACTTTTTCTAGTGAATCATGGAGACTCAGAGTGGTCTTGGGCAGCCCTGAAACAACCAACCACTTCTCCACCCATCATCTGCTTCACTCCTTATCACACTTCAGAGGGCACTTGCATTGGCATATCTGTTACATGAATGAGGGATGCTAGGCTTCATAAGGACAAGTACCTTCCTTTGACAATGTCTTAGGGGGACCAATGTCACCTGCATGCTAAAGCACTCGAGATTCAGAGTGGTTAAGCAGTTGAAAAATCTAAATATCACCAGCACACGGATAAAGGAGAGGCTCAGGTGTGCATCATGCTGGGCTCCCTGATAGCACACCTCAGAATTACAAGTATACCCACCCAGACACAGAGCGCACTGGAAAACCAGAGGTCTCTCTCCTTGAAAATAAAGCTTCCATCCCAAGCGTATGGTCTACTGGGGAGAAGAGCAGTGAACTACTTTACAAGGAGACAGATTTCAGAGCAGAAAGGGCACTCGCCCTTCCTAACAACCGTTGAAACGCCCTCTATTTCCATGTGAAGGGAAATTAAAGAGGTAAAGAGGGGCCTGGAGCTCGCTTCTAATTAATGGATGTCCTTGTGCCTGAATCAGTGCCGGGAGAAAGCAAGTGTCTTGCCTGTTGTGAGAAGTGAGTGATGCTCTCAGGACTCGAATTCCCAGTGGTCCTAGAGCCCAGGACACATCCCCTGATATCATTCTACATTGACTTCATGGCAAACGCTGTGCTTCTTATTGTTGACTTATAACTCTCAAGGTCTCAACAGTGTCAGGCACTGCAGATATTTAAAATGCAAAAAGTCGTAAGTAACCTTCATTGAACTTAATTAACATCATCTATTTAAGGAAAACAACTCTCCTCCCTTCACACCCAGGACTGTTTCCCAAAGCCTGTACCTGATACGTAAGATAAGCATAAACCTTTGTGTACAAATTGCTTCACCTCCTATCAGAGTGCCTCCAGTTATTCAGACCTGGCTATGTCACCACTTCATGGGCCTATTTCGCCTTTCCCTCTTGTGGCGGACTAATAAAGTGGTTTCATTCCTTCATCTGTTGATGGAATGAACGTTTGTTAAGCATTAGCTATGTATTAGATGTTGTTCTATTTTCTGAGGATCTGACAACAACTAAGTCTTTGCCTCAGAGGATTTACTTATAGTATTAGGAAGTGGGGCATACTCACAAAGAGCGCAAGTACGTGTCTCAAGAAATTTGCAGGATAAAGGAGGGCGTTGATGAGGAAGTGGTCCATTTCCAGGTCGGTCACCTCTTTCGTGCCCTGCAAATACACTTGCTCTTCTGACTTCCCATCACCTCCTCTTCCTCTCTGGCCTCCATTTGCCTCATTTTGCTCCACCCCCCAATTATTCCCAACACCCACTTGTGATTTGGCAGCTGTCTGATCCCTCACCAACAATGGTATCTCGGACCAGACGTTCCACTGACCGCTGGCCGGTGCTCAGTCTATACCAAACTCTAGTGCCATTCAGACTCGTGGTCAGCCTGCCTTGCAGCCTGCCTTAGCATCTTTTGCTGCAAGGCTCTTGCTGACAGAGCCCGAATTGCACCTCCAGAGACCCAGAGCCTATGGGGTACTTTCTGTGGCAAGCCTGTGCCCCGGAATTGCTTATCCGTGCTGAAACACAATCCACTCACCTCCTGGTTACGAGGCAAGATTTAAAACCTTAATGGCGTCTCATCGATTTCTTAAGGTCTGCTCAGAGCTGGTGTTCTGCTGTTGCATATTTGAATTGTTACCGTTTTGTTCTCGCGTCCCGAGGTGATTTTACCAGGAGGAACACGTGCTTAAAGAAGCTGAATTAAATACAGGCAAATCACATTAATTCAGGCTCCAGTAATTCAGGCCAGACTAAAACATAACTTTGTGTTCTCCAGAAGTAAAAAGATTTCCTAAATAAATCAGCAGTGGAAATAAGACTGCAGGGTGAGAAGTTTCACCTGTTTAGAGGCAATGTTCCCGAACACCTCCAAGGGATTCCAGAAGGGCCATCGACAAGAAGCACTTTCTGTTGTGTTTGCTCATTAAAGGTAAAGACCAGTTCTTCAAAGAATAATTTTCTGTGTGGCGAATGTTTTCTTTCGTTTGCTAATCTGTAAATTTAAGGCTTATATATCTTTCTAAAATACTCACCGGATGCTCTCCCCCATAATGCTAAATATATTACAAACATATTGTACCTACACATAAACATATGTGTGTGTGCATTAAAAATACAATGAAAGCATCTTAAAATGAAAGAGCTTATTTATGGTTGGGGAGGATTAAAGGTGATTTTTATTTTCGACTTCATATTCATAAGTATTTTCTGTAATGAACTCTTACTTTTATCATCAACATAAGAACGTAAATCAACATTTCCTAATATTTACCAGATCTTTCCCCGCAAATAGTTTGTATGGAATAGAGTTAAATCACATCCAGCATCCTTGAATAAAAAGACTCGGTGGGGAGAGCGAGAAGCCGGCTGACACGAAGGCCAAAATTTATCTTTATGCCATGTTGAAAGTGACTTGGTCCTGAAATCAGTTTAGACTATGAAGTGAGTCAAGACTGCTCCTTATTTTGTATCTGAAATCATCTATTATTCTGTGGGCAAGATTGTGGTAGGTGAGGAAGGTAAGCTGCCTTTGTGTGTGTTCCCCAGGAGCTCAAGTGTCATGGTCAAACAGAGGCAGTTCACACATAGCACAATAGACCACGTGACTTCTCAATGTCGTACAAGCCATAACCTAACTATCTCCAAGAACACTCCACCAACTGCTACTGAGTACCACCACAGTTACCGCAGGCGTATTGAAGATCTCATTCGTGCTTGGTAATTTTCCATGCATTTTCTAGGCAGAATTTACTTTTTTTTTTTGTTTTTTGTTTTTGTTACAAATAATCACAGATGGATGCTCAGGGGTATTAAACGTGCTCAGGTCTCCAGAGTTGATACTTGATAGAGGTAATGTTCAAACCCACCCAGACAATGCAAAGCCCCTTGCCCTGAGTCCCATGTGGCACTGTCTGTCACAAACCTATGTGCCAGAATGCATCCTGGCTGTCTCAAATATCTATCTGCCCAGTGACTCAGGACTCTAAGGAGTCCTTAGCGTTTGCTGGTCATTCTTGAAATTCAATCTTTGATTCTTGAGATAAACACGGATTTGGATTGACCAGATAATGCTCCTTGAGCCTGACATGTATTTCTAGGCTCAGAGAAAGTGCATTGTATAGAATGAATACGGGATTAGTGGTTAGACATTTTGAATTTTGAGCCCAGCTTCTGCTACTGATTAAATGTATGACTTTGGGCTTTGTGCTTAACCTCTCTTAACCTCAGTTTTCTGTAAAATGATCAACATAGATAGCTGAGGAGGAGAAAAAACGAGAAAAAGTGTTTGTAATACCTCGGAAAATTTTCTTTTTATTAATATATTTCTTTTTTTAATTATTTTTTGTTTAAATTTTAGTTAGTTTCCATACAGTGCAATATTGGTTTCAGGAAGAGAATTTAGTAATTCATCACTTACATACAACACCCAGTGCTCATCACAAGTGCCCTTCTTTTTTTTATTTTTAATTTTTAATGTTTGTTTATTTTTGAAAGAGAGAGACAGAGACAGAGCATGAGGTGGGGAAGGGGCAGAGAGAGAGGGAGACACAGAACGTGAAGCAGGCTCCAGGCTCGGAGCTGTCAGCAGAGAGCCTGATGCAGGGCTCGAACTCACAAACCGGAGATCATGACCTGAGCTGAAGTCAGATGCTTAACTGACTGAGCCACCCAGGTGCCCCACAAGTGCCCTTCTTAATACGCATCACCCATTTAGCCCATCCCCTCACCCACCCTCCTCCCATCAACCCTCGGTTTGTTCTCTGTAGTTGAGAGTCTCTTATGGTTTGTTTCCCTCTCTTCTCTCCACCCCCTTCCCACATGTTCATCTATTTTGTTTCTTAAATTCCATATATGAGTGAAATCATATGGGATTTGTCTTTCTCTGATTGACTTATTTCACTTAGCATAATGCGGTCTAGCTCCAGCCATGTTGTTGCGAAGGGCAAGATTTTATTCTTTTTGATGGCTGAGTAATATAATTTCTAATGAGTAACATCTTCCCCTCCATGATCCTCACAGCTCTAAGCATGCAACGCAGATGGTGCACGTGAGCTTATATTTAATACAAGCATCAGCAGGCCTTTCTGGAAGCAAAGAGTGCCATTTTAAACAAGGCATAGTCGTCCTTGAGGCCACGTCCCTCCTTGAGTCCAGTGAAGCAAGTGTTAGTAATATTTTCTCTCTCTCCTACCCTAACTGTCCAAAGCCCAAATTTGAGCTCAGATATTTAATATTGATAGAATGATGCCTTGATGAATGACCGCTTGGGAAGATTGCACTGACTATAATGATCCCCAAATTTCAGCGTCATAACAGTGTAACAATTCTATTTATCTCTCACATGATATTCCAATGTGGATTGGGTGGTTCTCCTCGGAGGCTCCCCTCTAGGTGGTAACTTGAAAATCTGGACTCCTTCCTTCCTGTAATGTATGTATCCTAAAGATGTGTCCTCTGCAGGTCTCTGTAGAAGAAGA
Source organism: Neofelis nebulosa (assembly GCF_028018385.1). Taxonomy (NCBI): domain Eukaryota; kingdom Metazoa; phylum Chordata; class Mammalia; order Carnivora; family Felidae; genus Neofelis; species Neofelis nebulosa. The sequence continues at coordinate 16,155,021 of NC_080793.1, forward strand.
AAGGGAGGACGTGGACGTGGCTGAAGATTTTAGGAGCCGGGCCTGGCTGTGCTGTGCATCCCTTTAGCCCATCTTTTATTTCCCAGATAGAGCCACATGGCTGTAGCCTACTGAAGTCTTACTGTATGCCCAGGAAGAGGAAATGGAGTATGAGAATATTGTGGCTTCTTTTCTGGAAGCAGAGCTGAAATGGAGACTCAGTACGTCCAGAGTCTGTTCTTACTAGATGGAAATATCAGAATTGTTAACCTGTATACCCGTGGGAACCAACTTTATCAACTAGAGTATGGTGTTGATATGCAGTTTTTTTGCTTTTTGTCTTACAGACACTATTTATTTCAAAGTGACTTAGGTCGGCATTTCCCTCCCCACCACCACTGACATTGACGGTGTTTTGTACATTTGTGATACAGTTAGATTCTCTTGCCATGATGTACATTCCTTGCTGGGATCCCGCAACCTCTCAAATTTTTTTTAGTTTGCATATATTACAATTTGCTCTTCGTGCTATAAAGCTCCGTGGGTGTTACTAATGCAAAATGTCATGTATCCACCATTACAATATAATACAGAATAGACCCATCTTTCTAAAAATCCCCTGTGCTTTACCTACTCAACCCTCCCTCTTCCAGTCTCTGCCTAGTTGACTCAATAGTCTTACCTTTTCCAGAATGGCACATACTTGAAATCATACAGTATGTAGCCTTTTGAGACTGGATTTTTCATTGAGCAGTATGTACTTAAGGGTTATCTGTGTCTCTGATGGCTTAGTAGCTTATTTCTTTTTTAAAAAATTAATTGTAGTATAGCATACCATGTTTTATTAGTTTCAGGTGTACAATATAGTGATTCAACAATTCTATACAGGATTCAGTGCTCAACATATTCAGTGTACTCTTCATCCCCTTCACCCATTTCACCCATTCCCCCCACACTCCCATACAGCTTATTTCTTTTAAATGCTCCATTTTGGGGTGCCAGGGTGACTCAGTTGGTTAAGCGTCCAACTCTTGGTTTGGGCTCAGGTCATGATCTCATGGTTTATGGGTTCAAGCCCAATGTCAGGCTCCACACTTACAGTGTGAAGTCTGCTTGGGATCCTCTCTCTCCCTCTCTCTCTCTCTCTCTCTCTCTCTCTCTGCCCCTCCCCCGCTCACTCTCTCTGTGTCTCTCTCTCTCACAATAAATACATAAACTTTAATAAATAAATAAATAAGTATTCCATTTTATTGATATACCACAATTTGTTTATGTACTCCCCTATTGATTTGTCGCATTGACCTATTGAAGGACATCTAAAATGTTTCTGGTGATTGTAATATAGCTGCTGTAAACATTCACATGCAGATTTTTTTTAACGTTTATTTATTTTTGAGAGACAGAGATAGAGCATGAGCGGGGGAGGGGCAGAGAGAGAGGGAGACACAGAATCTGAAGTGGGCTCCAGGCTCTGAGTTGTCAGCACAGAGCCTGACGCGGGGCTCCAACTCATGAACCATGAGATCATGACCTGAGCCGAAGTTGGACGCTTAACTGACTGAGCCACCCAGGTGCCCCCACATGCAGATTTTGACTGGACATGTGTTTTCGAACCACTGGAGAAAAAACCTAGGTGTGCAAATGTTTGATGGCATGGTAAGACTGTATTTGGTTTGTCAGAAACTGCCAATTGTCTTCCAAAGTGGCTTTTTCCATTGGTATTCTTAGCAGCAACAAAAGAGAGCTCCTGCTGCTGTATATTCTTACCAGCATTTGGTATTGCCAGCTTTTTGTAGCAGCTATTCTAAAAGGTAGGCATCCTTCCACAGCTTCAACTATTCTGGGGTCACAATGAGAAGATTCAGCCATGGTTCAGCAGATCCCCCATGGAATACACAGTATTTGCTCTAGGCAGGGTGTCGGGGGTAGCTGGTAAGGTGATGATGTAGGGAGAAATGATTTTCCCCATGATGACTGGATGAGCAATTACAGAGTTAGGCTACAGAAAATCCTCCTGCACTAGAAGTCTGGAAGATCAGCTGGTTGAAAATTCTGCCCTGACTCTATTCCTAAAGCACTGCAACCAGGCCTTTGCCGTGGTCTTGTCTGAACTCATCTCCTGTATACCTCTTTGAAACACAGGTCTGCTGCTAGATCAGCTCTGTAATCTTTCACATGGCATAATTAGCTGCGTAAAGATAAACAGATCTAAATCATCACCTAGAGCACCATAATCATAGAGGGATTCCAGGCAAACACAAGAGACTTCTTCTTGCAGAAACAGAGACATCAATCACTAAGGAGAGGAATGAACTCAGGGAAGAGGATATAACAAATAATTAGATATAACAAATAAAATAATAGACAAATAATTACAACTTCATTATAGAAATTAAATTATCATGAGAAGTAAAAAAGAGAGAGAGTTAAGACTTCACTGAACACCGAAGCGTTTAGGTTTAGAGAAATAATATAAAATAACATGAAAAAGAATAAGGACTAAAAGTGATCAGAAAGAAAAATGTGGTGACACATTCTAGAGGAGAGAAAATGTATGGATGATGAATGTTCCCTAAAAAGAGAACATATTAGACCAAAAAACACACCGATATGCTTATAATAATGTGACAGAAAACATAATGAATTAAAGAAACACCTACATGTATCAAGTGAAAGGGCACAAACTGGTCTTGGGAAAGTGGATTAACAAAGCCAGACAAGCAAAAGCATATCAGCTGTGAGACACAGCCATATAGGTTCTTAATTTTCAAAGATAAAGAATGCCTCCTGAAGGCACTTGAACACACAGACAGGATCCCCTAAAGAGAAGGGAATGAGGAACACTCTGGCTTCTGTTTCTGTCTAGACAACATTCACTGCTGGCAGACAGCGAAGCAAGGCATACAAGCCATGTCTACTCTGGTCCAAGGCAAGGGAAATGTGACCCAAGAATTTCATGCCATGCCAAATTGGCGTTCAAGCATAAACGCACCCGAAAGCCATTTTTATACATGGTAGAACTCAGAGGAAATGTCACCCATGAGCCTTTCTTGAAAAAAAGGCATGGTTATACAATCCAGTCAACCAAGAAATGAAGCAAAATAAAATGCATAGAAAGGAAGAACTATAGAAGCAAAGTTCTTATGCACTCACTTTATTTTAATGTAGAACTAAGTTTAAAGAATTGTGAGAATTTTGGTTGCAGTGCAAAATGTAGCTCCTCTAAGCCATGAAAATATATATGAACATGAAACTAACAAAAAGTTGAAGTGGAAACATGGGAGGTGTAAAGACGTGTGTCTGTGTGTGCATACACGGAGCTAATTTTTCTTATTTTCCACCACGGTGGGAGGATTCCAAAAATATTACTTCTACTTGTTAAGTGGAGAAAAACATATTTAGGCATATTATTACTAACTATAAATATAACCAATAGGGTGTTTTAAAAACTCTTTCCAAAGAATCTTCCAACTTCTCAGAGGAAAATGAGAGACAAAGATGAATCAAAGAAGGGCATGTCCAAAAGCAAACTGTAGAAAATCTAATGGGCACAAAACCAAGAAATTAACATAAGATAAAATGACAGAACTGAAATAAAACCCACACATACTATATAATTACAATGGGCTGAACCCACGGATTATTCAAGAAGACCACTGTATTGATTCATAAAACAACATGAAGTTAGAAGCAGTTTGAACAAGTGCCTTTGAAAGATCACAGTACCGAATGAAGACATACTTTTCAAACAAAAACATACTGGGAATTAAGTTGCAAGCATAAAATAAAATCAAAACTGGGGGAAAAAAGAACAAAATAAGATAAAGAAGGGGGTTTACTAATGATACAACAATGGGGATCTTAAAATCATCACTTATTACGTCCCTAATACCACAGCATCGATATTAAGGGAAAAAATGTAGAAAATGTCAAAATTACAAAAAACAACATTGACAGAACTTAAACAATTTTTTTTAATGTTTATTTATTCTTGAGAGAGACAGAGACAGGGCATGATTGGGGGAGGTTTAGAGAAAGAGAGAGAGGGAGACACAGATTCTGAAGCAGGCTCCAGGCTCTGAGCTGTCAGCACAGAGCCAGATGCGGGGCTTGAACTCACGGACCGTGAGATCATAACTTGAGCCGAAGTCGGAAGCTCAACCGACTGAGCCATCCAGGCACCCCGACAGAGCTTTTTAAATGATCTCTCAGCTTAAGAAAGACACTTCAAGTAGAAGAAAAGAGATAAAGAATTACTTAAATAACTAAACCCATGAGGCAGATATTAATTCTATATCAGAGGATAGTAAACACCTATTGTTTACAAGTGCCCATTGGACATTTATGTATTTCAGTCTTGTATTTCTTTACTATTAAAACTTCAATAATTGATCAAAGGTAGAAATTGGAAAAGTCATTTTATCATTAAAAACTCAGAGAAATTAAAAAACAAAACCTCAGAGAAATGTCTTAAATTATTAGAAGTAAGATAATGTATAAGATGATTAGTCAGAATTATTAGTAAAGTTTAGTAATACTTATAATTATGTTATGTTAATATAAATTTAAAGTAAGAAAATATCCGTTATAAAAGTAATGATAAAGATTAATTTCCTAGAAATAACAAGACAGATACAAGGCCTATATGAAAAAAAAAAAAACTATAAAACTTTACTCATAATCATAAAAGAAGATTAGAGTAAATAAAAAGATGTCCCTTATTCTTGTATAAGAAGGTCTAAACAGTTGGGGCACCTGGGTGGCTCAGTCAGCTGAGCATCTGACTTCAGCTCAGGTCATGATCTCATGGTTCGTGGGTCTGAGTCCCACATCGAGCTCTGAGCTGACAGCTCAGAGCCTGGAGCCTGCTTCTGATTCTGTGTCTCCTTCTCCCTCTCTGCCCCTCCCCCGCTCACAGTCCATTTGTCTGTCTCTCTCTCAAAAATAAAAAAACATTTAAAAAAAAATTTTTAAAGAAGGTCTAAACAGTTTAAAAGATCATATTTTCTGATCACAATAAAGTCATAATGGGTTTGTAAGGACAGGGACAAAATCAGAATCCTCACTGATTCCACCCTCTTTGAATGACCTCTAGAACAAAGAGAAAAGCACAGCTAAAAATGCTGAATATTTTAAAAATAGCAGTGATGAAAATACCATAGATAGGGCCTTATGCAATAAAGTCATAATTATGCTCAGGGAACTATTCATAGATGCATACACATTGCTATATTCAAAAAGCATGAAAATAAATGAATTAATTATCCAACTAAAAAGGTTAGAAAATGCAACATAAAATAAAAGGAAGGAAAAAGGTGGGAATTAATAAGTAAAAATCAAAATTAATGATTTTGAAAACAGAAACACAGTAGAATAAATAAAATGAAAGACAGTTATTTGCAGGAAAAATTAGAGCATCCATTATCTATTTAAAAAAATTTTTTTTAATGTTTATTTATTTTTGAGAGAGAGAGAGTCAGAGTACAAGTAGGGGAGGGGACAGAGAGAGAGGGAGAAACAGAGTCTGAAGCCCGCTCCAGGCTCTGAGCTGTCAGCACAGAGCCCAATGCGGGGCTTGAACTCACGGACCGTGAGATCACAACCTGAGCCGAAGCTGGACGCTACCCAGGTGCCCCCATTGACTATCTACTTTAAAGAGTGTATGTGTGTTTATGTATGTTGAGCAGGGGGAAGTGACTGGAAAAAGACAATATTGATTCCAAAATCAGATAATTAGGACAAAATAGGAAAATGCAGACACATCCCATCTCTGAATACTGATTAAAAAAAATTTTTTTTAACATTTATTCATTTTTGAAAGGCAGAGAGAGACAGAGCACGAGTGGGGAAGGGAGACACAGAATCCTAAGCGGGCTCCAGGCTCTGAGCTGTCAGCCAGAGCCCAATGTGGGGCTCGAGCTCACGGACCACAAGATCATACCTGAGCCCAAGTCGGCGGCTTAACCGACTGAGCCACTAAGGCACCCCTCTGAATACTGATTTTAAAACCCTAAACTCCTAGCAAATAGAGTCCATCTTCACATGAATTAACACATTAACACATTATAACCAAATAGATTTTTTCTTCACCTAGGAAGGAAAGAACTATTCAAGATCAAGTATGACTTAATAGTAGTCAATATTTTCCTAAATCAAGGGGAACACTCAGCATGCGGTTATCTCAATAAATACCAAAACAGAAAAATGATCAGATTTGTCTATACCTGATTTTTTTTGGTACTTAATAAAGTATGAAATAGATACTCCCTTAGCCCTATGTCAAACAAAATGTTAATATTTTGAAATAATGAAAGCTTTTTCATTATAATACAGAACAAGGAAGGGACATACCATGTCATCTATTATTTAATATTGCTCTGGTTGTATTAGCCATTGCATTTAGAAAAGAAAATTATAGTGGCGCCTGGGTGGTTCAGTTGGTTGGGGAATCCGACTTCAGCTCAGGTCATGATCTCATAGTCCGTGAGTTCAAGCCCCACTCAGGCTCTGTGCTGACAGTTCAGAGCCTAGAGCCTGCTTCAGATTCTGTGTTTCCCTCTCTCTGCCCCTCCCCTGCTCATGCTCTGTCTCTCTCTGTCTCAAAATAAATTAAAAAACATTAAAAAAATTTTTTAGAAAAGAAAATTATATAAAAGGAAAAATAGAAAATTATCATCAAATGAAATGACTCTATCATTAAAAAAAGAGAAATGACTTAAATTATAAGAGGATCATAAGATAATTGGTTAGAATTGTTAATACAAAATTCAATAACGCTTATATATTATATTAATATAAATTTAACATATGAACATATCTCATTTATAAAAGTAATAATAAGGATTAATTTCCTAGAAAAAAACATAAGATATGTACAAGGCATGTATGAAAAAAAAAAAGCCTGTAAAACTCTACTGATAACCATAAAAGAATACAATAGTGAATAAAAACACCTATTTTATTCTTGTACAAGAAGGTGTAAATGGCTTAAAAAGTCAATTATATTAATCTAAATATTCATGGTAACCCCAACAAATATATTAATATAATATTTCACCTTAGAACTTGAATATGTCATTCCAAAATCCATCTGGAAAATAAGCATGAGGAAATTGCAAGAACCATTTTGAACAAGAGAACATGAGAACATGAGAGGGGCCAAGTCCCATCAGATACTAAAATGTATTACAAGGAAATAGTAGTAAAAACTATGTGCCATTGTAGCAAGAAAATACTAACAAATTAATGGGACATAATAAAAATTTTCCAAATGGGCTCAAATGTACATTGAACAAATGCATTATTACAGTGTTTCAAATGTGAGGGAAAGATGGCTTATTAAATAGATTTTCTGGGACAACAGGCTAGCCATTTAGAGTGAGTAGCACAGTAGAAGCTAAATCCCCCATCTTTTTTTCACACCAAACTAAATTCTAGATGGAGCAAAGATCCAAGATGAAGTGGAAAACATAACGAGAAAAATCTCAAAGCAAGTCTTGAGTTGGGACGGTCTTAATATACTTGGCCTAAAACCACAAACTACCAACATATAGACTATTAACTATACATACATAAATACTTTGTGTAACATTTAGAGACATAGCCAAAATACAAACGTAAGTCATGAGAATTTTATATGCAACACAGGGAAAATAGTTAATCCCCTTAATATTTAAGGAACCATTACCATTCAGTAAGAAAAAAATAACTATTGCCCAATGAGAAGCTGGAAAGGACATAAAAACGTCGTTCATAGAAAATTTCACTCATGCACAGACACACACAAATAGCCAGTGAACATGTATATAAGATTGCCAAAATTTCTCATAATTAAAGGAAAAAAATTAAAATAATAAGTAGACACCATTTTTATTTATCATTTTGCCAAAGAGCAAATGTGTTAGCAAGTAAGTATAAGGGGAAAAAGACATTATCATGTACCACTGATGTATACATATATATGTATATATCAGCATATATATTTCCATATATACATATATATACATAAATTGCCGATATATATAAATTGTGAATATATATATATATATTTTCTGATATATCTATATCTATATCTATATCTATCTCTATGTATCTATCTCTATGTATCTATCTCTATATATAGAGAGAGATATATAGACATAGATAGAAAGAGATATATATATATATATATATATATATATAGAGAGAGAGAGAGAGAGAGAGAGAGAGTCAATTTGGCCACCTCAATTAAAATTAAATATGTACAGCTTCTTTTGGCCAGCAATTTAATTTCTAATAATTTATCCCTAGATACTGTTGGTCATGTATATGTAAGAACTTTTCTAATGTCCATAAAAGATGAATCAAATTAAGTAAGGTATACTCATGCAATTCTTTATTCCATTTAAAAAACTGAGACTTTATTTTATTTTATTTTTTTTTAATTTTTTTTTCAACATTTTTAATTTATTTTTGGGACAGAGAGAGACAGAGCATGAACGGGGGAGGGGCAGAGAGAGAGGGAGACACAGAATCGGAAACAGGCTCCAGGCTCCGAGCCATCGGCCCAGAGACCGACGCGGGGCTCGAACTCACGGACCGCGAGATCGTGACCTGGCTGAAGTCGGACGCTTAACCGACTGCGCCACCCAGGCGCCCCAAGAGACTTTATTTTTTTAATTGAAGCACAGCTGATACAGAGTGTTGCATTAGTTTCAGGTGTATAGCACAGTGATTGGACAAGTCTGTAGGTTATGCTGTGCTCACCAGGAGTGTAGCTACCATCAGTCACCATATGATGCTATTACAATACCATGGACAATATTCCCTATGCTGTACCTTTATCTCCACGACTTCATTCCATAACTGGAAGCCTGTATCTCCTACTCCCCTTTACCCATTTTGCCCATCCCCCCCTCACTCCCCATCCCTCTGGCAACCACGAGTTTGTTCTCTGTGTTTATGGGTCTGTTTCTGCTTTGTGTTTATTCATTTGTTTTGTTTTTTACAGTCTACAAAAAGATTGAGGACGTTCTTATGTGCAATTACAGAAGGATCTTTAATCCACATTTAGAGAAAAACAAGATCAATGTTTCAAACAGTGTGTATAGTATGACCTCATCTGTTTTTAACAAATTAAATAAAGGATATATACATATGCTTGCTTGTGCTTGCAACATTTCTGGAAAGATTCATACACGCATACACACATATAAGCAATCCACAGTGGTATTCTTTGGTGTGTAAATGTGAAGCTGACTTTTCAGGGAGACTCTTTTTTTATTATTTTATTATTTAAATGATTTATATTTTTACTGTATGCATGCATTTCTTTTATAATAAAAGTTTAAAAATAGACAAAATGGTCATTTTTTTCTATGAATGAGTGAGAGCTGGATAACTATATTATTTGTAACAAATATTTTTCAAAAATTTTTTAATGTTTATTTATATTTATTTTTGAGAGAGAGAGTGAACGCAAGCAAGAGAGGGGCAGAGAGAGAGAGAGAGAGAGAGAGAGAGGGAGGGAGACACAGAATCTGAAGCAGGCTCCAGGCTCCTAGCTGACAGCACAGAGCCCGACGTGGGACTAGAACTCACCTACCGTGAGATCATGACCTGGGTTGAAGTCAGACACTTAACCGACTGAGCCACCCAGGCGCCCTGTAACAATTACTTTATACCTTATTAAATCAGTTTTCAAATACATACAATGTATTTTACAGTTGACTCCTGCACAGTATGGGGTGGGGGCCTCCAAACCCCACACAATAGAAAATCCACATATAACTTTTGACTCCCCCAAAACTTTACTAATAGACTATTGTTGACCAGAAGATTTACCAACAACATCAACAGTCAATTAACACACATGTTACCTGTATTATATGCTGCATTCTTATAATAAAGTAAGCTTAAGAGGCACCTGGGTGGCTCAGTCAGTTAAGCATCCAACTTCAGCATCCAACTCAGGTCATGATCTAACCATCTGTGAGTTCAAGTGCTATGTTGGGTTCTATGCTGACAGTTCAGAGCCCAGAGCCTGCTTCAGATTCTGTGTCTCCCTGTCTCTCTGCCCTTCCCCTGCTTGCGCTCAGTGTCTCTCTCTCTCTGTGAAAAATAAATACCCCTTAAAAAATTCTTAAAAAAAAACAATAGCGTAAGCTTGAGAAAAGAAAATGTTTCTTAGAAAATCACAAGGAAGAAAAAATACATTTAGAGTACTATAATGTATTTATTGGGAAAAAATCCACATGTAAGTGGACCCATGTTGTTCAAGCTGTATTTTGGCTCAAATAAACTGATAGATGAATTATAAAATATTATGTAATGGTTAAAAGATCAATCCACAGACGCATGGTGGTATTTTGGGGGTTCTCCCCCTACCACTAAAATACACACAGTCTGTATTCATTCATTCAACAAAGCAACTACGTTCTAGGCAAACTGCTTACTTTCCATAAAACTTGATTTCATATTAGTATCCACCTCATCTATTATAGTTATTAAATAAGCAAAGGGCCATAAAGCTTTTAGCATAGTTCCTGATATAGGAATTACTTAAAATATATTAACTAGAATCAAAAAGAGCAGGAAAAAATGCCAGTCACCCTCTCACTCCAGGATTGTCTATGAAGACATTACAGAGACAGACAGACAGACAACCCCCTCCCGCCCCCCAACACACACAGAGGGAGAGAGAGAGCGAGCAAGATCCATATAAAGATACAGACATATCTATTTATCTTCAGAATGCAAAGTGGGATTCACATTATTTAGAAACTTGTTTTTACTCATTGGCAATACATAGCCAATATCTTCTATATCAATAAATACACTTCCACTCCCACCGCCTTGACTGAGTTCAAGTTTCCTTAGTTTTCTTGCCTGAATTTTTGTAAGAATCCCTAACCTATCTCCCTGCCTCCATTCTTTCCCATGTTCTTGTTTCTTAACTTCACAAACTCTTTAAGCATTCCACATTACCCACAGGGTCTGACTCCACCATCTGGCACACTAGGCTTCCTGGGACCTAATCCTTGTCTATATGTATGGCTTCATCTCTCATCACTTTCCTCCATGAACTTTATGCTCTCATCACACCTTCCCTAGCAAAGCAAAGTACCCTAGCACATGCCTTTCCAGAAGGCAGCGTGATAGAACACACACATGGAAAGTACATAAACTTTGGATCCAGGTCAACCTATATTTTTTCAATTATTTTATTATTTTATTTTATTTTATTTTATTTTATTTTATTTTTTCATCATTACAAGTGCCCTCTTTAATCCTCATCCCCTATTTCACTCATTCCCACACCCACCTCCCCTCTGGTGATGGGATCATCAGTTTGTTCTCTATAGTTAAGGAGTCTGTTTCTTGGTCTGTATCTCTCTCTCTTTTATTTTTCCTTTGCTCATTTGTTTTGTTTCTTAAATTCCACATATAAATGAAATCGTATGGCATTTGTCTTTCTCTGAATTATTTACTTCGCTCAGCATTATATTTTCTAGCTCTTGCCATGTCATTGTAAATGGTTAAGATTTCATACTTTTTTATGGCTGAGTAATAGTTTGGCTATTGGAAATAATGCTGCAATAAATGTAGGGGTGTGTATATCCCTTTGAATTGGTGTTTTTGTATTTGTTGAGTTAAATACTCAGTAGTTTTATTGCTGGATCATAGGGTAGTTCTATTTTTTGAACCAATCTACATTCTAATCTTGGTTCCAACATCGACTGTAGGGTGGCCATAGAAAAGTCACCTGACCATATTTGCTAACAAAATTTGCTTTGGATGAGAGAAACTTTTCTTGTCTAAACATCAAAATAATTACTGGGCTTACAAGCCAGAACACAGCAATAATTAACAAAAAGTACAGTGTTCCCCACATAGTAATAATTGACTAAATGTTCATTCCCTTAGAACAGCTGCAGTCTTTCTCACATCTGGACTTTTCTTTTATTTCCATGATAAACACCTCAGTCCCCTTGTTAACTCTTACCTGGATTATTATAACAGCCTCTAACTGGTCTCCAAATCTCCATCTTGTCCCTCCCCTATCCTGTCTTTCAGACCCACCTGACCATGTATTTCTCTGACCATGTTGCTCTGGTGTTCAAAAATCTTCAGTGGTCTCCATCACCTCCAGCCTAAGCCCCTACCTTCTGCCAATACTCTTCCAGCCCTGTGGCATCCCCCCTACCTTTGCCTGGGCTCCAGCACTGTCCAGGAAATATAGTTCCCTTTTTTAATGGCATAGCAGTGATACGCCAGCCACTGCGTCTGGCCCCTTACATCTGTTTCTCTTCACCGTTATGCTCATTTTAGGACGTATGATTCTAATAAGTTAAATGATTTTCTCAAGGCCATTTACCAAGTGAAGAAACAAAAAAATTAAAAATATAGATGTAGATAGATATAGATATAGATATAGATATAGATATAGATATAGATATAGATATAATCAGGCTGGCTCTAAAACTTCCATGCCATTTTTTGGACCATATAGCTGCATTGAAATACACACCATAAATTGTTTTATTCTGCCAAATGAGATATGCTATGTTTGTTAATTTGTTAGCCTGGTTCATGAGGTTCATGTGAGAGAAAGTTAAGACACAAAGTATATATGAACCAGAGTGCCAGGGGTTTGGAATACATATGGTACAGTTTGGATTCACTCCTAGAGCAAGGGAGATCCTGGCACTAAATAATTACAACAGGGAAGCAAACAAGCCAAAGAGATAACCACTGGGAAGCTGAGTCACCAAAGGAGGTGGAAGCTAAGGCAGAGATGATGGAGAGGAGACGACTGAGTGAAAAGATACTTAGAATGTTGTCTATTTAACAAGTTTAGCAATTGCCTCTTGAGCAAACGCCATGCAACTGAGTGAAGTTCATTACAGCCTCCAGTGTAACTGCTAAAACCAAAGTGAAATTTGTGGTTACTATTGCCCACGGGTCTAAGTTTATTCTGTCATCATTAGTGGCGATACAAGGCCTTCCAACAAGGAAAATGATCATTTTGCTTCACTGCATTCTTATATCAGTTTAAAAGATACCAAAGTACAGCACTCACGTGGGTATATGAGAGTTAGGCTTCCCATTGTAAAGGGATCAATATCCGTTCTACCAGCAGCGGCTACAAAGCACCTTTTAAAACTAATAATTGTGGAAGAGCTGAATCCTTCATAATAAAATCTTTAAAACCTGTATAAAATCCCTCTGTAAAGCCATTTTCCTGGGGAGACCTATAATTATCGAAAGGCAAGATGGGCGCACTGGCCCATTTCACATAAACATGGATGGTATGAGCCTTGGCCAGGAAAGCTGAAAGTAGAGAAATAAAACCCAGATGAGAAAATGAACCAGGGTCAATTTTTCTTCCCAATGTACTTTATCGTATACAAATGATAAAGCATAAACAGCCTCTGATTTCCCACCAGACACTGATGTTTTTTTTTTCCCTAAAAAGACTCTGCCTAACATTGAATCTCAAATCCTATCATTCAAATATACATATCACATTCACCCTTGGCAAATTCTCCTGCAGTTAACCCTATTTTCATGTGGCATTTTTCTTGAATTTTAAATTCAGGCATTTAGTTAGTATTCAGAATCTTCTTTTTTCTTTGATCTCTTAAAAAACCAGCGTGGTGGGGGTAATTATACCCCTCCAATCTCTGCTCAATATACTAGAGTGTACTTCGTTGTTCAAAAAAGCAGAGAAAAAAGAATCTGCTTGAGCTCAAGTTCATCCTAACACACTCCTAAGCAACTGTCCTGCTTTTAGCAACCTTTTTCAAGGCTTCATTTCCACAGGACTTGGGCAAGCCTCGTTGTTAATTCTTACCACAGGAACAAGAGAAGAAACAAAAGGCCAAAATGTCAAAATTCTATGTGGCCTGAGCAATCCATTTCATAATCTGGTTCTCAGTTTCCTTTTCTCTGAAATGAAGGAGTGGGACCAGAACTCAGAGACCGAATCATTTTAATCTCTTGTTACAACCCTGTTCAATCAATAGTGACTGTTTCAAATACTTCCTGGATTCAGTGGCGGACTCCAGGCTCAGGGGGGAAGAGTATCAAGGCTGATTAGCAATGTCTACCAAGGGCACAGGATGTGGAAAGGACAACATGAGTGCCATTTTTTTTTTTTTTTTTTTTACGTACTTGGTGTACGTATGATGCTTTTAGTTCCTGTACGATTCCTGTTCTCTGTTAGAGAATAGGAGAAAGATTATCTTGGACTAAGCATGTAGATTTAAGAGTTGTGAGAAGGTGAACTCAATATTCCAGGATGAGATGACTAAAGGGATTTAAAAATAGAAGATAATCTAGAGGCCAGTGATTGAATATGAGACAGGAGATCCAGAGAGATGAAAGTGGAGCTAACTATTACATGCAGGCAAATAAATGGGCTGAAAATTGAGATTAGACCTGTTGTCTACAGTTGGTTTCTCCCTGCTGTGATGCTTGAGGGACAGCTGCGTATAAAGGATCAGGAAGGAAAAAAAAAACGACGACAACCAAAAACCTCCTGATGTCATTAAATAAAGAATTCTGTAATTCTACCACCCTAACAAATAGGAGATATTTCATGACATTCGGAAAATACTGAATAAAGGAATATGACATCAAACCAGGGGTGATCCCCTCCAGCACTACCCCCAGGGCAAATGGAAATATTTGAAGACATTTTTTATTGACGTGACTGGGGTGGGAGGCAGTGGTGCTGGCACATTAAGGTAGAGGCCAAGATGCTGGTTAATTTCTTACAAGGCAGAGAATAACCCTGTATAGCAAAGGGTTGTCCAGCTCAAGAATGTCAAGGTTGAGAAATCCTGTCTTAAAGGAATGAATGACAGAACAAATGATCAAAGCCCTATCCTACATGGGCTCTGTTGTGCTGGAGACTCCAGTATTGATCGACACACTTGATCTCCTCTTTAACCCACATCTAGGCTGCGTTTCCTACCCTTCCTTTAAAGTGGGATGTGGCCACATGACTAGATTTGGTTCAATAAGATGTAAATAAAAGTGACACATGACACTTCCAGAACTGACCCATTAATAAACTTCCCAATCTCTCTTTTTCCTCTTGCACTAGCTGGATGGCAAGTTCTCCTGTGACCTAACAGAGGGAGAAGACACAAAATGAAGGGAGTCTAGGACCTTGAATGACTATGTAGAGCAAGCATCCCTTCAACTTCTGATTCTCCACATTGGATTGTACTGTACAGGAAAAATAATGTTAGGCTTTTATTTCATCAAGCCATTGAAAGTTGAAGGTTACATGTTACAGGAGTTAGCCTACTTTGAGTAGTACATCTGAAATATGACCAATTGGACTGTGTGCTATTCCCTAGCAAAAACAACAAATCAGCATTTTTTGACCTTTGTCCGTCTGTCTCTGTCTCTCATGTTTTGTACATGGATACACATTTTGTTAGCTTTTCTTTTAGAGAAGTTCCAAGTCTCTCTGTTCCAAGTCTAAGCTTCCCTATTCTTAGGAACTCTTTTTTTCCCATCCTTCCCCCCCGCCCCATGCCGTACAAAGCTGCTGACAGTCTACATTAGTAGCTATCATATCACAAAAGCAGAAACAAAGGGATAAGTTTCTTCCCTTTATGCATCAGAATTTCTGGGATCCAGGAAGCATCACGACTCCATAATAGATTATAGGGTTTTTGAATGACTTAAATTCAGAAGAAAGAAAACTTAAGCACTGTGCTAGTCTCTGTGGGTCATAAAAATGTGTTATATACATGATTGCCTTCAAAGAATTTATATTCTGGTAAAATAAATTAGAACAAAAACATAAAGAGCTATGATAAATACATTATAAGGACAAATAAATTCCTCTAGAAGTTCAAGAGAGAAGTTCAAGAATATCATATGTAGTTAGAGACTTCAGAAAATAATAAATTGAAGCAATGTCCTTTCACATGGGTTTCAGGAATAGGTAGGTTTTGACAAATGAGCATGGGGTGAGACATGAAGCCATTGAAATGCCAATTACACTAGGGGGCAGCGGGAAGTCTAATTGGCCAGAGTCTAGAGCAGCACCATCCAATAGAAATATAATGAGCCACAAATGAAAGCCAGGTGCAATGTTTTTCAAGTAGCCACATTAGAAAAGTAAACAAGAAATAGGATAAATCAATTTTAACAGTATATTTTAACTCAATATATCCAATACACTATTATTTCAATGCACTGCAAATAAAAACATTAATAAGATACTTCCTTTGTTTTTTTCATTGTACATCTGTGAATTCTGGAGTGACTTTTACATTTATAGCACATCTCAATTTGGATTTGGATGTGTCTAGTAGTTATATTGGACAATTCAGGGCTAGAAACCATGTAGGTAAGAGGCCGGGACTTTGTTCTTGAAATCACCCACATGGCCTACAGTGGCCTACAATCATTTGCACAGTGGTACTCAGCGTGGTCTGTTGGGAAGAATTGTTTCCGTAAATGCTTCTATGGAAAACACAGGATTATGAAGCTTCAGAGACAGACTTTTCTGCTGTGATATAAAAGAATATGATGTACTATGGAGGAAGTCTTAATTGGTTACCCCCCCATCACCTTTCCTGAATGCCAGTCTCTGATATTTGACTCTGACATTCTAATGCCTATGTTTCTGTCTTCTTAGCTGCATGAGATACATTGCAGCAAAGTCACCAACACCACCCTGGGATAGGAGGTCTTAACATTCTCAGACTTGCCACCAATGTCACCAACTTTAGGCCCTGAATGACGTGCAGGTCTTCTGGAGTAAATCCAGTTGCCCTAAGGGTTGTTTTGGATACCTTCATTAACTTTTGGAAATTCTGGATTAATTTTTATCAAAACCAGTGTCTGAATTTTATTTTTCTAATTTTCAGTTTTGGTTCTGCCATATATATGTATATGTATGTATATATATATATATATATATATATATATGTATGTATATATATATATATGTATGTGTATATATATATATATTTTTTTTTTTTCTTTTTGATCCAGTGTTTGTCCATTTGCCCTCGTCTTCTAAAATTGTCTGCAACTCCTTGTTCAGGGGTTCACTACTTGCTTGATTCCAAAAACATTCAAAATGACCCCCTGACCCAAGTTTCACCTCCCTTCATCCGTTCTCCCCATTGTTGCTTGAGTGATATTTCCAAAAATAAATTGGAGGGTGCTCTTTCTAAAAATATTACCATTATTTTGAGACCTTCTACAGAAGACCTCTGTCAGGGAGCTTTTTGACTCTTAATGAGGTTTTGTTTTATTTAGCCACGAACTTTACTTAATAATAATGATAAAAAATAAGATTTAACACTTTGAGGTGCCCTTTTGAGTTCATCTTAGAACCACAGCTTCCTAGGATCTCCTCCCCTGTGCACTCATTCCACTTTATGTGAATCTGAAACAGAGTCCAAGCTTTTCGCATTCACCACTTACAATGAACTGATCTCCTATTACTTTTTACAGACTTCTATCACACCAGACTTCTTGGGTGATATGCTTACTATACTTACTGTTCCCAAGATGGAAGGAGTAACAGCTGGAAAAAAAAAAAAAATCAGTGATTCCCATGCACCAGGCACTGGGCTTCACATGCAAGGTTTACTTAATTCTTAATACAGCCCGATGGGGAACGGGGGCTAAGACCTTGCTTATAGGGTCATAGAACTGGTACATATCACGATGGGATCCCAACTTTGAGCACTAGCAGATTCTATAGCTCCAGCGGTTAAGCACTCAGCTGCGTTTTGACATCTCTGTAATGTACTCATGGCCTTCCATTACCCCAGGCTCCAGGTAGCAGTACCTTTCTCAACCCAGCAGGCCCAGACCAAATGCTGCCTGCTCCATCTATGAGGCCTTCCCTGACATGTCCTGATAAATCATTCCTATTCTTTCAATCCTACAGAGGGATTTAGCAAATACTTCACTGACACTGTCTTTTAACATCGGTCGCTGTCTACAAGTATTTTGCCCACTGGCTCCGAGTCACTGTTGCCTTGAATTTCAATTTCCTTTTTTTTTTTTTTAATTGAAGACGAATAGAACTTACTTCATAGTGTTGTTGTGAGAAAAAATGCCAGTGGGAAAATATATGTGGAGTCCTTAGAAGAGGGTCCAGAATATGGGAAATGATCAATACTGGTTAGCAGGTAAGCCTATTATTAAACTCACCAATATTGTCACTGAGTATAAAGGAATTTGCATTAGACATTTCTATACCCCTAATTCCTAATATCATATCACATCTTTTATCCGGTAAGGGTTCCATAAGAGCCTGGTGAACTGAATCATGGTGAACTGCTACTTTTTTCATTCTTCTTGGACTTTAGCTCTATAGAGCTCTCTTCTAACTATCAGCATTCTGCTTCTTTGACCTCACAGAGATCTTTATATTTTAGAATTCTTCTAGAATATCTCTGTATACTTATTTTAAATATGGTAGCTCCTGCTTATTGTTTCTTTCTTTCTTTCTTTGCTTTTTACTTTCCATTCCTCTGCTCTGCTTCTATTTTAAGGACTGAAAATGAAGTAAGGAATAAGAGAGGTTAGTTTTCATTTATGTGTAGTCTTACTTTCTAGTGGAAAAAAAAACACAAGGCCACGAGTAAATGCTCTGAAGAAAATAAAACACTGCAAGGTAATAGAGAATTCAAATTAGTTAGGGAGGGGGTCGATGGGTATTTTAATAAGGTAGAAGGCTTCTCCAATGAAACTTGTATGATGGAAGAAGTCAAAGAGACAGATAAGAGTGTTTCCAGGTAAAATAGCATGTAGTAGGCCCTGATTTGGGGATAGGTTTGGACTTTACCACAAATACTAAGAAGAGGCTATTGCAGAGAGTGTTAGAAAATGAAGCCTATGAGATAGGGTGGAATTTTTTCAAAGACTTTAGGGTTTCCATTGGAGATTTTAATCCACGGTGACATGATTCAATTTAAATTTTAAAGGGATATCTTGGTTTAAGGCTAGTGAGAAGAGGGTAGGAGGACAAGAGAGGATGCTGGAAGTACAGTTGGAAGCCATTGAAGAATTCCAGGTGATCGTGATGGTTTGAATTATGGTAAGACATGTCTGCATTTAAGATATATATATATTATATATATGATATCTACATTTAAGATATATATCTTATATATATCTTATCTTAAGATATCTTAATATATCTTATCTTATATATATCTTATCTTATATATAGTCATATATATCATAATATAGTCATATACATGTCATATATAGTCATATATGATATATATATGATGGAATTCTTCAAATGTTTGTAAAAGTAGAGAGATCAGAAAAATAAATTTGTATGTAGTCATCACACAGTTTATCAACATTCTATGCTTCTCTCTCTTTCCTTTTTTCTCCTGCACTTTTTCTTTCCTTCTTCCTTCCCTCCTGCCTCTTTTCCTTCCTTCCTTCCTTCCTTCCTTCCTTCCTTCCTTCCTTCCTTCCTTCCTTCCTTCCTTCCTTCCTTTCTTTTTTTTTCTCACTCTCTTCTTACTGCAGGGGTTGGCAAACTTTTTCTATAAAGGCCATATAGTAAATATTTTCAGTCTTGAAGGCAGAAATTACTATTACAATTATTCAATTCTGCCCTTGTGATGCCAAAACATCCTTAGACAATATGTAAATGAATGTGGATGGGTGAGTTCTAATAAAACTTTATGACAAAAACAGGCAGAAGTTGGATTTAACTCATGAACTATAGTTTTGTTTTGCTCTTGCCCTAGAATCTTTTTTTTTTTTTTTTTTTTTTTTTATTTTTTTTTATTTTTCAACGTTTTTTATTTATTTTTGGGACAGAGAGAGACAAAGCATGAACGGGGGAGGGGCAGAGAGAGAGGGAGACACAGAATCGGAAACAGGCTCCAGGCTCCGAGCCATCAGCCCAGAGCCTGACGCGGGGCTCGAACTCACGGACCGTGAGATCGTGACCTGGCTGAAGTCGGAGGCTTAACCGACTGCGCCACCCAGGCGCCCCGCTCTTGCCCTAGAATCTTATGAAGCAAATATCACACATCTTATGTTTACCAGCAATTAATTCAGGAACTATCTCTAACAGATCATGACTATTTCTTCCTCTTTTTCTCCATCTTCTCATTGCTATTTTGTTACTATATTACTGTTAGCACACATGACAACATTACAAGGTTCTTATTGTCATCTAATGTCTAACCCATGTTCAGTATTTCCCCATTGTATCAAAAAATGTGTGTGTTTTACAAGTTATTTTCCCCAAATCAGAATCCAAACAAGATCTGCACATTGAATTAGGCTGATTTGTCTCTTAAATCCACCTTGATCTATAATAGTTTTCTCTCCCTGTTTTTATAAAATAATTGAAATGTTTTTAAGTATGCAAATCCTTTTATGCAAATCCTAAATGTACAGCTCAATAAATTTTGCATACCCATATATGAGCCAGATAATTTTGAGCCAGATATGAGCCAGATAACTTCGAACTGCATGACCCTTCATTCCCTGCAAGGAACCACCAAGCTGTATTTTGTAGTACAGATTGGTTTTGACTGAATTACTACTAAAAGAAAACTCTTCCATCTCTTACATAAAATTGGCATTATTTTTATCTTTTTCTAAAGTAAGGTTTTTGTCACACAGACATTCCCACATTCTGTAGTTGTCTAATTATATATTCATGGTGTCATCATACATGTTCCTCTATCCCCTGTACTTCCTAAGATTTGAAAGCTATATCTAGACATTTGATTACATTCAGGTTAATAGATGGTGACTGGGACTTCCTGTTGCATCCCAGGGGACACAAGTTCTAGTGGTCACTCTTCAGTAACACTAAGGTTGATTGGTGTATTAGGGTACCATTGATCTGACTCATTCTCTATGAAGTTCCCCCATTAACTTCTTACCTAATAGTTATAACAGCCATAAATATGTGGTGCCTTGATCTGCATTGTTTCATTAGAGTACAGGCTATTTTGGAGGGCAGTAAGACTTGATGTTAGATGGCACCAGAAAGTAGAAGTGAAGATTCCTAAGCTGAGCCACCAGGCAAACGTTGACCCCATTGATTGATTAGGGGATGACAAGGGATTGATGGGGAAAAATCAACATTTTGATTTTGGACATCTACTAGATATTCAAATTTATTTATGGAGTTTAATAGATGATTCCCAAACTAGAGAGAGTTTGTGACTGAGTACCTACATTTGGGAGTTTTCAGTGACCTTTGAAGCCTTGGGATAAAATGCAATCCCCAAGGAAAGGATACAAATAGTTAAGAGACCCCAAATAGACACCTGCTGGCCACTGCTCTAACATCTATGAAAGTTTTTTTGTTTTATTTTAGAGAAAGAGAGAAAGTGGTGGGGAGAGCGGTGGGGGGGGGGGGTGTTGTGGAGAGAGAGAGAGAGAGAGAGAGAGAGAGAGAGAGAGAGAATCTTAAGCAGGCTCCATGCTCACTATGGAGCCTGACATAGGGCTCAATCCTATGACCCTGGGATCATGACCTGAGCTGAAATCAAGAGTTGGATACTCAACTGACTGAGCCACCCAGGCGCCCCAAAAGTTTTTAATATTCAAGATGAAACATCACCTTAAAACACTAGACTATTCTTGTGATCTTACAGCTAGAAAAGCTGATGTGTAAGATGTCAAAAAACAAACAAACAACATTTAGATTAGGTGAAGGAAGTTTGGAGTCAGAGTAATCCTGCTTGGTGGATTAGTGGCTGTAGGAACCTGGGAAACATGCAGTTGGTCTAGGCTCCGGCCTCCTAGAAGAATAACACTGTTCAGACCTAGCAAAGTAACAAATGTTCATTTATTTGGCCAATTCCCAATTGTATTTTAGGATCCAGTATAATTCTCCTATCTTGGGAGGAGCTTTCTATAACTTTCTCAAACGTTCTTGCTGCTGAACTATGTTCCCCTGGTATCTTGGTGCACCCTTTGTCATAATTCTTTATTGTGAATTATTTCTCCTCTATACTGAAATCACCTTCAGGGCTTGATCAATGCCTAATATGTTCTTGAAAAAGCAAGGACCTAGTGCTTTGTCTGACACGAAGGAGGCACTCAGTAAATAGTGAGGGAAGGAAGAAAGGAAGGAATAACAAATGGAAAAAGAATATAGAAAGAAGGAAGAACAGAGGAAGGAAAGAAGGAAGGAAGGGAGACAGAAGGAAGGATGTGGGAATCTCTCTTACTAGATGAAGTTTCTTAAGGCGAGAGGCATTTTCATATTCATTTCTGTATCTCCAGCTCTTATCACAGAGTACTAATAATGAAAATAACTGTATTACCAAAACCCCCAAATTATTGCAGGGCCATTATTATTTGGCAATATTTTATTTTATTTTATTTTATTTTATTTTATTTTATTTTATTTATTTTATTTTATTTTACACACTATGTACATAAACCTTAAAAATTGGGTACTTTTTCTAAACATTCTTTCAGATGAATAAAACGAGACCCAAAGAGGTGAAGTCACATGTTCCTGGTCATTAATTAAAAGTGCCAGAACTAGAATTTCTTTCCTGTAAGTGTCCAAAATACCTTCACTGGGTAAAAACTGTAAAATATTTGCCCAACAAATGAAAGAAGTTACAACTCAAGTGACACATGGTAACTGCTCCATAAGTGTTAGCTAATGTCATCCTTAATTTTCTACTCATTTCCAAGTAAGGCCTCCCACATGACCAGCCAATATTGGTTTTGCAATTGTTCATACTTATGTACTTATCATATCTTACTCACAGAATAGTTCCTATGTCTCACTTTTGCTTTTCGAGCCAATGGTACGCACCTGTGCACTGGGACAGTACCTAAAAACACCATTATGTCTGTCACTGTTTCAACTCTAATGCAAGTAAACAGTAGGTGCTCCCTAAATGTTCCTGAATGATTGGGGTGGTTGTTAATTGAGAGGCAGCTTTGTGCAGAAGAGGGAACATGAGATTGACTCATGAAGGTTGTAGTCCTGGTTCAATTACCAGCTGCACACAGGAAGGGGGCCACTTAATCTCTCCATGCTCTCACTTCCAATCTATAAAATTGGGATGAGAGTCTGTCCCCATAACTCTCAGAGGTATCGTGAGGTTCAAATAGGATAATGCAAGCCACAAATTGCAGCGCAGATACAAGGTTTTATTATCCCAGTCATATTATATCCCTCTCTGTCTACTTGCCGCATATTACCACCTTCTCATTTAGGTGAACACTCAATATTCACCAAATGATTTTCCCTAAATCAATAATATAAACAAAGGAAACAAGATGATCTGGTAAAAGAGGCTCAGGAAATTGACTCTCAGGGTGTGTGTACAGTATAGTCTTGGAAAGGTAGGCTGATATAATATGCCACTAACTCTGTAAGTCAGAGAAGAATTTACCAGAAAGCTTGCAAGTAAATGCATTTTCTACAATTCACTCTAGCGCAGCAATTCTCGGGAGATAACACCATTAATACTCCATTTCAAATTAAAAAACATATGCTTTTTCCTCTCTTAAAAAAAAAAGCCAGGGAACATGGCCCATTTTCTTTCCTTTACAAAAACAAAAGCTTTTAAAATGATAAAAATTGCCTCTGCTTGATAAAACAGCCGTCTGCATCTGATTTAGTTAAGTGTTATTCTTGTATCTTTTTATATTATTGTTATTGCTGGTTGGAGAAAAGTGCATAAATACACAGAGAGGTCTTTGCAAAGGTCACACAATTTCTACTTCAATTATCCTTAAAACTTTGCCTCACCTTCCAGTTGACCCTACAATTGAATCTTAACCCTTAATGGAAGGATTGGAAATAAAGCTTAAGGAAACACTTCTAATTATTTATGTATAATATCTTGCCTTCCCCCTCCCTACTTTTATGATGTTGGTGGAGAAGAGATATTAAGAAACTTTAGAATGAAGAATAGCTTTTGCATTTGGCATTTATATGACCCTCTATTATTATAATCATTTTTATTAGTTATTTCTCATGTCGGTTCTGAGAGAAGGATTGGATAAGCTTAGTATGCAGAGTGGGTGAGCTCCCCGTATGCTGTTAACTCCAGTATGATGGTCATAAACACCAAATGGCATGCCATATGAAACAGACACAGGGCGGGTTTCCCAAACAGGCAGTTAATATAACTGGAGATGGCATCGTCTCTACAAACGCCAAAGCAGTTTTGGAATTAATCTCAGGGAGATGGTTCCTTTGAGTTTAGGACAAAGGAAGCAGGAGAGAAGGCTTGTTGATAATGCTCTTAAATGGGCTGGCCTGATGTTAGCAGCTGAAGTCTGGAGATAAGGCAGCTGGGAGAAAGGGGCTGGGTGCAGTTTTGGCTATGCATATTCAGGCTTGGATTGAATGGAGAAAATAGTGACTATTATGACACGAAACGAAGAATTCGAAGGTCAGAAGGCGTGGATTTCAGTCCCCTGCTCTACAACCTACAAACTTCGTGACATGGATCTTATTTCTTACATCTTTGATCCTCCTTTTGGTCGCCCCCAAAATGATAATGGCCTCTCAGATTAATGCTGGAGAAGAAAGTAGGATTGCCAAAATAGGGCGAACCGGACAGAGTTAACAGACAGCCTTCTAAGCAGGAAGTAGCCTGGGCAAGGGCAGCGGGGCACAGTCCCAACATGTAAAATGCAGAGGCTCAGTGCGGTGGAATCTGGTAGGGCTGACAGACAGCAATGAGATCTAAACAGACCAGATCATAGAAGGATAGGGATACTGTGCCAGGGACGTTGCCACAAAGAACTGAAAAATCATGACTTGATTTCTTTTCATCATAGTTCTTTATTGGTTTGTTTGTTCATTTTTGGTAGTAGAGAAATGAAATGTTAGGTGTTCCGGGGAAAAAAATTAATCCAATTAAGGAAAATGTATTGAAGGGGGGAAGAGAAAAAGCAGAGAGACCAGTTGGGAGACTTTTGAAAAATGTGGTTCAAACCATTGTAATTGCAAAAGAAATGGAAGACAGCGGAGAACTATAGGGGATGGGGCTAGAATTCTACATGCAGCTCTTGTCTGCATGACAGATATATACAGGCGGTGTGTGTTATCTGTTATAATTTCCTCTGCTGTGCTGTCCTTCGCAATTTGGAGATGACCCCTCTGATGGTGATTACTGTGTTGTGTGCAGCTGTGGCTGAAGAAAGCAACTTGAGGGAGCAGGATTTATCACATGAGTCAGAAGGCAGCCTGGTGGGGACAAGTCTGTAAGGCGGATTCAGACTTTCATCTAATAACCTCCCTTTCCTTTCAGAGCCTCTCCCCCCGACGCTCCCCACACACACTCCTCTTTCTTCCTGTGTCCAGTATCCCTGTCCTCGTGAATGACAGAATCCTAGAAGGTTTGAGCTCATAAATGGAGAATGACAGAGATATTGGCAGACGTTGGACTAAAACGAGTTTACAGTGGAAGAGGACTGGGTTCAAATTGTGTTTCTATGTTATACTCGGTGCACAAATGCAAGAGTTTCTGACCTTAGGCAAGCATAAAATACCTCTTGGCTTCAGTTTCCTCACTTGTAAAATTGTTATGCACATGCATAAATTACTCGTATCATTGTGCATTAAATGATATAATGCAAAGTGAGCATTCAGCACAATGCCTGCCCACAGAATGGAAGCCAACCAAATGGTAACTCTTCCAGGAGTGTGGAGAATGCAGCTTGCTACCACACTTCACATGTTTTTCCCTCTCATTTCTCTCTCTCTCTCTCTCTCTCTCTCTTTGTGTCTCTGTCTCTATCTCTCTTTTTGTCTCTGTCTCTGTCTGTCACTTATAGTAACATCAACTACCCTGAAGTAGGTTGCCCTCCACAGATAGCACCTTTCCCATTTGGATATTGAGGAAGTACCATACTGGAGAGTGGCATAATTAATGTTAAGTAAAAGTAGGGAGCTAGGTGGCAGGTAGCCATTGCAGATTCTACTCTCTGACTTTAGAAGCAAACATCAGAGACCAGTTAGATTGTGCATGGGCATCCCACGATACAGATCTTTTAAGTGAACCATTTATTTTAAAATAAAAATACAGCTTCAAAAGCCTATTTCTCAAAGGAGAAAATCTGTGAAAAGAGAAATGGTTAATTATGGCTGAGATTGTGGCTGATTTTCAAATATTCTAGTCAACTGGTCTAAGTCTAAGTCAATTGGTCTAAGTCAGTGGTTCTTAACCTGGAAGCGACTTTATCTCCAAGGGAACATATAGCAACGTGTGGAGATATTTTTGTTTGTCACAACTGGGGAGGGATGCTACTGACATCTAGTGACCCAGGGATGCTGCTCCTCCACTACACAGGATAGCATTTTCAGGACAAGGAATTATCTGGTCCTAGAATGTCAATAGTGCAATGGTTGAGAAACTTTGGTCTAAGCCAATCCTGGTAATTCTTCCCTTTTTGCCATTGATGGTTTCAGGAATCCAGCCAAAAGCCTGTGAGTGTATCACATCCTGTTGGTGCCTATTATTCATCTTGGGGTCCACATACCTACTTAATTGGCTAAAGGGAAGAATAGATTTCAAAGTCAGGAATCTTGTTTTCCTACTAGATGTAAATAAGGAAGTACAACACCCCATTTTCTGTCAGCCACAATCTTGTGAACTTTAGAACAACGAGTCTGAGGATAAAGTGTATCTTTTGAAGACAGCAGAGAAGAACTCAGGTTCTTGAAGACGTTGAATCTATTCACCCTCAAATCTATCTCAATTCTTGAATTTTATGCTGTGAAATAATAAATACCATTTTTGTATATGTCAGTTTTTATCAGAGTTTTTTCTTTTTTTTACCTGCAAACATGATTATACAAGCGAAAACTCTGAACAAGTGATCTCACACTTTTCCAGGAGTTTTGCCTTCTTTTATGGATTCTCTTGCTTGGAATTCAATAGTTTCCAAGCAATATATTTCTCCAATTGAATATCCTGGGCTACCAGTATTAGGCAGTTCTCTTTTCTTCAATTTTCATGATAGAGCTTAGACCTGTTAGGATTAAACATACACAAAAAAATTTAATGCCAAACAAGAACAAAAGGAAAATAAACACAGGAGAAAAACAAAGTGATATTTTCTGTTTAATTTTAAAGTTTATTTATTTTGAGACAGACCAAGAAAGAGAGCAAGCATGTGATGGGGGGAGGGTCCGAGACAGAGAGACAGAGAGACAGAGAGAGAGAGAGAGGGAGAATCCCAAGCAGGGTCCTCACTGTCAGTCCAGAGCCTGACACAGGGCTTGAAGCCATGAATCGTGAGATCATGACCTGAGCCAAAATCAAGAGTCGGACGCTTAACTGATTAAGCTACTCAGGCACCTCAACAAAGTGATATTTTCAAATGAAAGTTGTTATAAAGTCTCTGATCCCAAAGGCTGTCACAATTCAACTCAATTAAAAAGTTTTAAGTATCTATTAAGAGAAACTGAGAACTCTGCTAAGGGCTAAGGGTACATTGATTAGAAAAGGCGGAATTCTTTTTTTCATGAGGAGCTCATAATCTTACGTAGGGAGAGAGATGAGTAAGGAGTTAATAAGGGTATGGAAAGATGGGTCCGGTAACAGTAGATGGAATAAGGAAGAAAGACAGCCCAGAGGAAGGAATGATTTAGCAGGCCACTTTCCTGTTTTCTCCCTCTATGTCCTGATCTATTTTTAAGTGTACAATTCCAGCATACAATTCACCTCATAGAATTATCTTCCAGCCACCTTGACCTCTCCATGATCAAGAATACAAACGATAAATCTTCATCACGCCTCCCGTCTATAGTTCATTCTTTTTGTTGCTTTCTGGTTTGAGAAACATCGTGGACGATGGCGCCCTGAGTGTACCTTTCAGGAAAGAACACCAATCAACACCACACCCACCTGGGTGAGGAAGGATGAGTAGAGCGACCATGCTTTACCTTCATTACAATCCAATGCAAAACAACAGACGATATTCAGTGATCAAGATAATGTGATTGAGATCACAAAAATTATACAAACACCGATGCAAGAGAGTCACCCCCTCATAGACCCACACTAGGAGCACACAGTAGAAATGCAAAGAGAGATCAACAAAAACATATATTTCTGAGGAAGAATCAATAAAAGTTAATGACACAAGAAATGGAAAAGAGGGTGGAGAAAAATGGAATCCAGCATTTGAATCACAGATAACTTGGAGAGTAACTGTGTCTTAAGAGTGGGTAGGGAGCAAGGTAAGAAGAAGCCAGTTTAAGAGAGTAATCACAAATTTGTTCTGATCACATTACCTTCAAAAATCTAAGATTGCAGCTTACTTTGGAAGTATTGTCACATTCCAGGACTAATTAAAAGAAGAACCAATGAGACCAGACATAAGGAGGGAAACTTAAGAAAAAAGAAAGAAGAAACAAGTCTTTTCCAAACTCTATCAACCAGTGGTCAAAGATATGGTGAGTTAATATGTTTCTCCTGTTCCCCCCCACCCACCATTTCTGTCAAGCATAAAAAATAGACCAATTTGTCACTGCGTCTGCATAATGTCAGGATAAGAGTGTACTGTTCCCTTCCCTTAGCAGAGGTCACTCGAAAGAGTGTCTCCAAGATTGTCTGAAGGAAAACAAATGAGCAAGCCCAGAAATTGGAGGCGAGGTGCTCTGCTGTGGCGGGGGAAATGCCGAGATGATGACTTTTGGAAAATTGCATCGGGTTTATCCAACACAGGACTGTTTTAATCACTGCACCGGGGGACCTGCTTCAAGGACGGATGGATAATGCATGTTTCAGAGAGGCTGATAGGGAGATAGTGCGGATCCTCAAACGTCTTGAACAGGCCATTAAGTGAGCAAACGTCCTTGCACATCTGCTTGGGGGTATGGGACTCAGAATTTCAAAGGAAACTTCAAGGTTCCCCTATGGGCTCAAAGGAGCACTTGGGGAGGCAGACTCCAGCAAGACTCTGGAGAGAGAAAGGAGGCATGTTCTTCTGCAAAGTCAAGCCCAGTCAGGGCATAGCACCCCCTCACTGCCCACCCTTATCCACTGGGAGTAACTGGAAGATGGATGACTGATATGCAGACGAACAAATACTCTGACACATACAATGACCTTGCTACATTCTCATCTCCAAACCTTCCAAATCTTTCTTATGGAACTGAGGTGCCAAGAGTTTAGGGAGGCACAAGGGATGGGGTGAATTTAATGGAATGGGGAAAGGCTTTGGCATTAAATTATCCAGGTTCATATCCCAGCTTTGCTCTGAATTATTTGTGCAACCTTGGGCAAGTCACTTAATCACTCCAGGTCTGGGTTTTGTCTTGCAAAGTAGGAAAAGGAGTTCCTATCTGATGACACTTGCAAATCTATCATGTTACACAAATATCAGTTTCTGTTATTGTTATTTTATATGCATGTATATAATATAGTATATATATATTAGCGAAGGGATTGCTCTTGTGACCATCAAAATGTCATAATTTCATATCACCTCCCTGGGTCTTGATTTTCTTTTTTGTTAAATGAGGTAGCCCTTTGATTAATGATATGCACAATAGTAACAGTAGAACAATATTTAAGGAGCTTTCACTATATGCCAAAACTATTCTAAACACTATATATGTATTTACTCAAAACTTAGCTTATGCTGTATGTACCATTGTCTCGATTCTGAGGTTGAGAGAAATGACACCTAGAGAGAGTGAGCTTCTCATCCCAGGGCACACCACTGGCAGAGCTGGGATGTGATTTCAGACATTGTGGGTTGTTTTGTTTTGCTTTGTTTTGCTTTTAGAGAGAGAGATAGATGGGCACTTGGGTGGCTCAGTCGGCTGAGTGTCCGACTTTGGCTCAGGTCATGATCTCATGGTTCTTGGGTTCAAGCCCCACATCAGGTTTGCTGCTATCAGCCTGTCAGCAGGGAGACCTGTTCAGATCCTCTGTCTTCCTCTCTCTCTCTGCACTCCCCCACTCACTCTCTCTCTCTCTCTCAAAAAATAAACAAAACATTAAAAGAAAATTAGAGAGAGAGCAAAAGTGCAGGGAGAGGAGCAGAGGGAGAAAGGGAAAATCTCAAGCAGGCTCCACACAGAGTGCAGAGCCTGACATGGGGCTCATCTTGGGGCTCAATCCCACGACCCTGGAGTCATGACCTGAACCAAAATCAGGAGCTGGACACTCAACAGACTGAGCCATCCAGGTGCCGCTGATTCCAGATATTGTGACTTCAGGGCGTCTTCTCTAACTTCTCCAGCACCTTGCCTGATATTATGTGGCAACAGAATAACACGGAGCCTGGAAACAGACTCTTTGCAGGCCTATCTCTTGGTGTTAGGAATATATCTTACCCTCCAAAAAAAGTCTTATAATTATCTTATGGAGAGAAGTCCCTGATGCCATTGGCCGCTTCTCTTGATATTTTTACCTGCAAGGCCAGGAGGGAAATCGCTTCAATTTGAGGCAAAGAAAACAGCATTTGTAGAGAAACTTCTGAGGAGGGAGCCATAGAGCCATAGATTGTATCAAAGTGGAAGAGACAAGAGAGCCCATCCAGATCATTTCTCTCAACTTTAAGATGGTGAAACTAAGATACAAAGGTGGGGAGAGTCTAACCCAAGCCCACACAGTAAGAAAGGAGCAGAATAGGGGCTGGGACCCTCCTGATTCCCAGGTCCATGCCCTCTCTTATGCTACATGCTCGGTCGGCATTGGACACAGAACTTAGCATGGCATTGAGCCCCTGCTGTGATTTTTTATGTGCATGGGATTAAAACACGATGATCAAAATACTAATATATTTTCATTTACAGATTGGAAAAGCTGGCTTTGAATAAGGTGGAACACCTGTATTGAAACAAACACTTGGTTAATTGCTTAGTCCAAGGTTGGGTACGCAGCAGATATTTGATCAATACTCTTAAGTTAGACTGAATGTCTTGGATAGCATTCATATGACTCTTTCGTTCATCTCCTAATTGTCTCTTCCATCTCAAATCCTCAACAGTCAATGCTTTAAGGACACAATCTGATGTCCCCATTATTTTTGAATCAGCAAATGGATCATATGCCATTTGATGAGCAACTTGGAATCAAAAAGACTCCTCCTATGCTGTCATTGAAAGGAGGCCTTAACACAATTCCTGGCTCGTAGCAACTCTCCATAAACATTAGCTACTAGCATTGTTGCTCAGGGAACTCATAAGGGTCTCTGTGGATAAATGATGATGAATGAAGAATGCCTATTTTCCCCAGGAAGCCCCCAAGTAAGGGAGAAATTGTCACATAACAAATAATTATAACATATTACAATTATTAATGATGAAATCACACAGGTGGAAATCACACATGCATATAATTGTGTTCAAAAACTGATGTTTTCATGAAGTTCTAAATTATCCAAGCCCTATGCTTTCTCCTTTTGGTTTGCTCTTACTGGAGTAACTTTCCTTGCCCCTGCTCACCTATCAAAACCCTATTCAGCATTTCCTCCCTGTGAGCCTCACTTTGAGCTTGCTTCCACAGCTTTGAATAATTAACCAACTACCCTCTTTTAGAATCCACCTGTCTTTTACAAGTAGCGATGAAGTTCCACACTAGGAAGGGGCTGATTCCTGGAGATTATTCATGCTGAATTTCGGAACTTAGTTTGTAGACTGAATGCAACAGGGATCCTTCATTGGGTTTCAAATGAGATTTGTGTTTTAGAAAGATGTTGCTGCCAGCAACATAGTTATTAGAAAGGAAGGCAGAAGTTGCAAAGGGGAGGGAAGTATTGGGAGGCTATTGGTATAACATAGACATGACCCAGGATTCCCACCTGTATATACCCAAAGGAAACGAAAACAAAATACTGAAGAGATATCTGACTGACACGTTCATTGCATTTTTCACAATAGCTATGATATGGAAAAACCTAAGCAATGGATAAAGAAGATATGGACAAATGGATAAAGAAGATATGATATATATATATATATATATATAACTGTATGATATATATAACTGCATGTATATATATATACATATATATATATGTATATATATATATATGAACACATATCATATGGAATATTCGTCATAATGGAGTATTATCCAGTCATGAGAAATAAGGAAATCCTGCCATCTGCAACAACATGGATGGAATTTGAGGCCATGGATGATAAGTGAAATAAGCCAGACAGAGAAAGGTCAAAACTGCATGGTATCAGTTACACATGGAATCTAGAAAAAAATGAGTAAACTTCACAGAAACAGTAGAATGTAGTAGAAAGTTGTTGCCAGGGGCTGGAGGTTGGAGAAATAGAGAGGTAAAAGGGTACGGGTATAAGATGAATGAGGTCTGAATATCTAATGTATAATGTATGGCTATAGTGGATAATTGTGTTGCATATTGAAATGTGCTGAGTAGAACTTAAATGTGCTCACACACAAAAAAGGTAAATATGCGAGGTGATGGCTGTGCTAATAAATGGGGGGATCTTTCACAATGCATAGGTATATCAAATCATCACAATGTACATTTAATTATCTTGCAATTTTGCCAATTATACCTCAATAAAGCTGAACAAGAAGTATTGTCTTTAGAACGGATTTAGAAAAATATATAATTTAGGTTTAGCGGTTTATCTTGTGCTTACTTAAATCCTGTGGATATTGTCTTGAACATTTCAGTACTGAAATCAAGACAATAAAGAATCGGGAAAATTAAAAAAAAATTTTTTTTAAAGAAGTAACATAGGCAAGAGATAACGGAGGCCCGAATAAATGGTGGAAGAGGGGAGAGACAGACAGAAACTTAGGAAATGCACCTGACAGGACTTGGTGGGAGATTAGACGGAGGAGCTGAGTGGGGGTGAGCGGGAACCCTCCTTCCGCGGGGTGATGAAACGTGTATCCCAGAAGCCTCCTCCCCTCTCTTTTGGTGCCACCTTCCTTCCAGCACTGGAATTCCACTGCCCCTCCTTGGTGGGGGCTGGAACCTGTAAAAGCAGATTGCTGTCTTTCCAGAGCCAGCTACGAATGGGGATCCTGGCAAAAACCTTTCTCCTCCACCTCTCAAACCTGCGGTGTTTATCACTTGAGCTATTTGTCTTTGCCGAGCGAACATGACCATCTGTTACTATAACCCAACTATGAAAAAGAGATGCTTTTATTTTTCCCTATGTCATTTTGTACTGCTGGGGTGACACCTCAAGGAAGAAAAAAAGGCAGAAAGCAACAACAAACGGCATCAGTGATGAAAAGGGCGAGTCAAGGCTTCCATTCCTCACACATTTTGCAAGTAGCCACATAAAAGGACCCACAAAATGTGTGGTAATATCAGTGCAGATAGTTATCCAGCTGTCCGTGCACATCGTAGCCCTTACAAGTGACTTTTTTTCTTAAATCCTTTCCTTTTTTTTTTTTTAATCTCCTCATCTGGCAACAAATGTTATAAAAGCAGGCTCCAAGGTCAATAACTTTTCTGAGTCTCTCTTTAACACAGAGTACCTTAGCCCAGATTATTTAACTTGTCAACTCAACCTCTCTGCAATACAAACTCAACCTACTTTTCCTTCAAAACCTTCCACTTTTCCTCCTCAGGTATTGAAAGCCCGTACCAAATGCAATTACCGCTAATTCTCAGGACAAGGGATGCTCTTTTCTAGATCTGTTTTCTTAGTGCAGAATATCCTTTTCCTGCATCCCCTCTTGACTCTCAGCTCCAGCCTCACTGACCTCGTTTCCATTCCATAAGGGAGCCACGCTCCCTCTCTCTTCAGGACCCTTCCTCTCCCTCACTTCCCCCCCACCCCTTAACCCAGTTAATGCAGATGTCAGCCCAGGTATCGCTTCACGAAGGCAGTAAGGCTTCCCCGATAATCCTTCACCATCCCCACCGAGTTCTGTCAACTCACACTGTACTTTTCTTATTACATAATGGCTATAGTTATTTGTAATAACATACATACGTAATTATTTGATTCATAGCTATGTCTTCTGTAGACTGTAAGCTCCATAATTCCCACCAGTGCATACAATAGCATCGTGCCGGGCACACAGTAAGATCTCAATGTGTACATAGTGAATAAATGAAACATTAGAAAAGTTAATGGACTAATAAATGGTTGTAAAAAATCTTACTTGCTCCTGGGGTGCCTGGGTGGCTCAGTCAACTAAGCATCTGATTTCAGCCTACGTCATGATTTCACGGTTCCTGAGTTCAAGCCCTGCATCGGGCTCTCTGCTGTCAGCACAGAGCCTGCTTCCGATCCTCTGTCCACCTTTCTCTCTCTGCCCCTCCCCTGCTCACCCTCTCTCTCTCTCGAAAATAAATAAACATTTAAAAAAATCTTGTTTGCTCCTCAAGGACCATCTCAAATGCCATCTCCCCTATACAGCTTTATCTTATGCTTCCTGATAGCCACAATCTTAAAAGTGTTGAAAGTGATTTCTCAGTCATTTGGACACTTAAAACATTTTTGTTGTAGCTCCCTTGTGAAATGTTTGGGAGATGGCTTCTGTTGCAACAGGGATGCTATTTTTGACTTTCTGATTAATGGCAGATTCTAAAGCAAAAGCTTCCCTCAAAAAAAAAAAAATGGGCTTCCCTTTTATTTTCTGGGGTTAGGCAAAGATAAGGCTTCTGAAAGCTTTTCTGGCCTCATCCATTAAGTAGAGCCCTCTAAAGCACCTCTGAGGTATGTTCGGATTTTGTGTACTTATTTAAGTGCTTCATTTAAAGATAAGGAATCTGTGATCCCTAGAAGTCATCAGCAACTTCATGGCCGAGTTTGGGCAAGAACCCAGGTCTGCTGACTTCTAGTCTAATCATTTCTTTAATATCTGTTTATTTTTGTATAAAAACAAACAGATATGGCTGAGAGAGAGAGAGGGAAAAAAAGACAGCTTATGTATTACCTTCGATTGCAACACATACCTAAAATGGGACAGACATAGACATTATTTATCCTGGATGGTGTATTCCAAGTTTAATAAAGCAAGCCTTCTTGCCAAAAACTGGCAGGATGATTCTCTATAAAGTTGCAAAGAATTGCTAAATTAGCCACATCCATCACACATTGACATGTTCCTGGGATGACACAACACCATGAACAAGAGGCCCTAATTTAGATGTCATTAATAACCAAAACAGATCTGACGAAGCAGAATACTCATGCAAAGACTTTCACAATTTTAGAGCTTGAACTTGCTTTGGAATCAGTACATATTTTACTTTAATATATATGTGCAGGACAGATGGTAATTGAGGCTGTCTTAGGTTCAATCCATTTTAGCAAGACGGCATGGTTTGTTGGGAAGACGTCTGCTCTGCCACCAATTTGCTGTGTAAACTTGGACAAGTCGACTCTCTTCTCGCTTTGCCATTCGTAAAATAAACTCTTGGATTTCAGCTTAATGGATAGTTTCTCCATAAATAACCCAAAGTCTGTGCAGTTCACTTGAGCACACAGTTAAGTCCTACAGTGTGAAAGGCACTGTAGCTGGTGGCTTAGACACAGGTGAGCAAAGCCTAATTCCTGACTTCAAGGTGCTCAGAGCCTAAAGAACAGGGCTGATCTATAAATAGCCACCTTAAATGAGAGTAATAGAAAACAAGGGAAACTCGATGCCATGCCAGGAAACAGAAAGAACTTATAACTCTGGATAGAGAGGAGCCATTTAAATGGCTGAAATAATGCGATGTGGAACTCTTTGCCAATATACTCTAAAATATCTAGAACATTATTCTCTAAATAAATACAAATTATCAAGGTTGATGGAAGCATATGTTCAAAGTCTGAAACGCATAGTGATCATAGGCGAAATGTGCAAATCATCCAAGCAATATAGAGACAGTGCAGAGCTCAGACTTTTTAATGGAAAGATTTCTAAATCTTTAAGAAACCCAGTTCCTATGTAACTTCTAGACTCCCTAAGTGCCTAAAAATGGAGGGATGCTTTTTAATATATTTTATGAACTTGTAATAAAAACTATACTTATTCCAAAATGTGAGAAATATAGTATATAATTTTATCTACACTTAGAAATGGAAACCAGCATGAAGAAAATGCTATTCAATCAGTACCGAATGGGGCACCTGGGTGGCTCCGTTGGTTGAGGGTCAGACTCTTGATTTGGCTTAGGTCATGATTTCATGGTTTATGAGGTCCAGCCCTGCATCAGGCTCCACGCTAGCAGTGCGGAGTCTCTCTGGGATTCTCCTCTCTCTCTCAGAATAAATAAACTTTAAAAAATAAATAAATCAGGACCATGACTGCCAGTAATAGCCACATGATGAGGACAGGTGATTTCTTAGACAGATCATAATGATAAAAACTGGACAAAATGAATAACCACCACCATTTGGAGACACTACAAAACAGTACACAGCAGCTCAGAATGGGGAAGAGGTTATACCTAGAGACTGCCACTGAGCCACAAAAGAACTGTGATGCCACGGCTTTCTTACCTACCAGTGCTGCACGGCCCATACAGAGCTCCAGTTGTAGGAAAGTGGAAGCCTTCTCAGCTGGACGTGTTAGAGGCATGAATGAAAACTGTTTCAGGAAGCAGAGAAGTAAGGGAGAAGCCTTAACTCATGAAAACCACAGAGAGCACTGAGCCCCTAAAAAACTAGGTATGAAGTCTGCTCCAAACTTCCGCTGACCACTAAGGAGCTCCGTGTCTAAAAAAGCAATAGCCTGAGGCCAAAGACCCTGAAAAAAGATAAGAGTTGCTGCAACCACAGGGAGAGAGCACTCAGTGTGAGAACAGCCAAGTTAAGTGTGGATTCAAACTGACAATACTCAGAAGAACACGACAGATTCCACAATCCCTATAACCAACTTTTCAACCAAAAATTACCAAAAATGCAAAAACCCAAAAAGTATGAGCAATATGTAAGAAGACAAACAAAGCCATAAAACCCAGTCAATGGAAACTGACTCTGAGTGCATTCACCTTCTGGATTGTTGCAGGCAAAATCATCAGCACGACTAATATAAGTGCATTCAAAGATTTAAGGGGAAATAAGTTTGGGGCTCCTGGGTGGCTCAGTCCGATAAGCGTTCGACTTCAGCTGAGGTCATGATCTTGTGGTCCGTGGGTTTGAGCCCCGCCATCAGGCTCTGTGCTGATAGCTCAGAGCCTGGAGCCTGATTCTGATTGTGTGTCTCCCTCTCTCTCTCTGCCCCTCTCTTGCTCGTGCTCTGTGTCTCTCTCTCAAAAATAAACATTAATTTTTTTAAAAAGGAAATAAATTTGCAGAATTAAAAGGAAATGTATTAATGAGTGAATAGAGAAATCAAAACTATGAAAAGGAATTTTTAAAAAATCTAGATCTGAAAATACAACACCTAAGATGAAAACATAAATCATTAAATAGGCTTGATGATAGATTTGAGATGGCAGAAGAAAGAATCAGTAAATGTGAAGAAAGATCAATAGAAAGTGTCCAATCAAAATATCAGAGAAGAGAAACATGGAAAAATATATAAAAAGCCTCAGAGACCTATGGTCAGTATTGAGCAGTCCAACAAATGAACTCCCAGAATGAGAAGACAGAATGGGGCAGAAAAATAGTTGAAGATATAATGGTCAAAATTTCCCCAAACTGTAGAAGAAAACACATTAATTTACAGATCCAGGGATCTCAACAACCCCTAAGAAGTATACAGATGAAAAACAAAACTAAACAAAATGAAACACGTAAGTAAATCACAGTAAAAATACTAAAAGTCAAAAAAAAGAAAAATTGCAAGCAGGAAAAATAAAAACAACACATTACAAGCAGAGACACAATGGTGATTAACAGCTGAATTATCATCAGAAACAATGAAAGGCAGAAGATATTGGATTCAAATATTTAAAGTGTTGAAAGAAAAAAAAAGATGTTATAAAGACACTCTCAGATAAACAAAAACTGACAGAATTCATTGCTATCGTACACAATTTAAGGAAATGTTAGGAGAAATCTTCCAGGTTGAAAAGAAATTATATCAGATAGTGACTTGTGTATACAGGAAGGAATGAAGAACGCTGGAAATGGTAAAAGTATGTCTATATGTATTTTTCTTCTTATGGCAGTTTAAGTCATCCAAGAATTAGATACCTCGATGGGTTTAGATGTGATCGATTATTTTAAGGAAATGTTTATGAAGAATTAATAAGGAGAGAAGTTGAGTAGGCAGAGAGCCTTGAGACTATAGTGCAGCTCCAGCATCTATGAATAAAGAGAACAAAAGATGGATGGAAATGTAACATAATAATTACATTAACAAAAGATGGATTGAAAAAGCTCGGCCCGCAGTACATTTCTGAGAAAATTTCAGCCAGGCTGCCTGTCAGAGTAATCCCACCTTGGGCAGAAATGCACCAGCACTCATTTTTCTGGCTTGCTCAGTCACTGGTTATGAGAAGCCTGGGGGAGGCATGACCTCAGTGTTCATGGGAACATCACTGGGAGGTGTCAGTTAACTATGCTCCCCTCGGCATGTAGTTTTAAAGGAGATAAATCAATGCATCTCCACGGTCATCATACTTGATTCCTTTAAAGATACATGGCTATTTAAGGCAAAAATTGTATCATAAGCACTGTTGAGTGTAACATACCTGTGTAAGTATATAGATATAGATGTAGATATGTGTACAGAGAGCTACAGATAGGTGTTATAGATAATTTAGGTATATGGATAGGTTTTATAGGTAACACAGGTATTATCTCTATTGATTTACCTATCTATTCATATGGCAACATATATGGCAAAAGACTCCATAGGATAGAAGGGGGTAATCAGAAATGTACTGTGGCCGGAATAATCTATTTTTTGTTTTAGCCAGAAGAAATCCAGTGTTAATTTTAAGTAGATTGTGATCATTTAAATAGATATATTGTAATTTCTAGATCAAGCAAGAATAAAAATGAAAGGAAATGTAGCCAAAATTCGGTTGTGGATTTCAAATGGTATACTAGAAAATATTTGCTTAACAAAAAGGGATGAAGAACAAAACAAGGAATACTTGAAAACAAATAATAAAACTGTTAGACCTAATTCCAACTATTTTAATAATTACATTAAGTGTAAATGA
This sequence comes from Neofelis nebulosa, assembly GCF_028018385.1. Lineage (NCBI taxonomy): Eukaryota > Metazoa > Chordata > Mammalia > Carnivora > Felidae > Neofelis > Neofelis nebulosa. The sequence goes on from NC_080793.1 coordinate 16,194,021, forward strand.
ATTAAATATTCCAATCAAAACCTAGATTGCCAAATTCAATACAAATGTGAGATTCAACTATATGCTGTCTACAAGAGATACTCTTTAAATACAAAGACACAAATAAGTGGTAATTAAATTTACAGAGATAGGAATCTTGCATGCAGTAAGTGTAAGAAATCTATAGTAGTTATATTACTATCAAAGTAGACATTAAAACAAATATATTTCTAGAGAAAAGGAGAGATACTTTATAACAATGAAAGGACTACAATAAAAATATAAAAAGATATTATTTATAGATGTTTAACAAAAAGACTACAAATTGCATGAAGCAAAAACTGGCAAACTTTAAAGGAGAAATAGACAAACATTATATCTGAGATTTCTTTTGTTTTTAATTTTATTTTTTTTAATTTACATCCAAATTAGTTAGCATATAGTGCAACAGTGATTTCAGGAGTAGATTCCTTAATGACCCTTACCCATTTAGCCCATTGCTCCTCCCACTTCCCCTCCAGTAACCCTCTGTTTTTTCTCCATATTTATGAGTGTCTTATGCTTGTCCCCTCCCTATTTTTATATCATTTTTGTTTCCCTTCCCTTATGTTCATCTCTTCTGTCTCTTAAAGTCCTCATATGAGTGAAGTCATATGATATTTGTCTTTCTCTGACAGACTAATTTCACTTAGCATAATACCCTCCAGTTCCATCCACGTCATTGTAAATGGCAAGATTTCATTCTTTTTGATTGCCAAGTAATACTCCATTGTATATACATATACCACTTCTTCTTTATCCATTCACCCATCGATGGACATTTGGGCTCTTTCCATACTTTGGCTATTGTGGATAGTGCTGCTATAAACATGGAGGTGCATGTGTCCCTTTGAAACAGCACACCTCTATCCCATGGATAAATGCCTAGTGGTGCCATTACTGGGTCGTAGGGTAGTTCTATTTTTAATTTTTTGAGGAACCTCCATACTGTTTTCCAGAGTGGCTGCACCAGCTTGCATTCCCACCAAGAATGCAAAAGAGATCTCTTTCTCTGCAACCTCGCCAACATCTGTTGTTGCCTGAGATGTTAATGTTAGCCATTCTGACAGGTGTGAGGTGGTATCTCATTGTGGTTTTGGTTTGTATTTTCCCGATGATGAGTGATTTGAGCATTTTTTCATGTGTCGATTGGCCATCTGGATGTCTTCTTTGGAGAAGTGTCTATTCATGTCTTTTGTCCATTTCTTTACTGGATTATTTGTTTTTTGGGTGTTGAGTTTGATAAGTTCTTTATAGATTTTGGACACTAACCCTTTATCTGAAATGTCATTTGCAAATATCTTCTCCCACTCTGTCGGTTGCCTTTTAGTTTTGCTGATTGTTTCCTTTGCTGTGCAGAAGTTTTTTATCTTGATGAAATCCCAGTAGTTCATTTTTGCTTTTGTTTGCCTTGCCTCTGGAGATGTGTTGAGTTAGAAGTAACAGAAAGAGAAATCAAGGAGAAATCTGTTGTTGCAGCCAAGATCAAAGAGTTTTTTGCCTGCTTTCTCCTCAAGGATTTTGATGGCTTCCTGTCTTACATTTAGGTCTTTCATCCATTTTGAGTTTATTTTTGTGTATGGCATAAGAAAGTGGTCCAGGTTCATTCTTCTGCATGTCACTGTCCAGTTTTCCCAGCATTACTTGCTGGAGACTGTCTTTATTCCATTGGATATTCTTTCCTGCTTTGTCAAAGATTAGTTGGCCATACATTTGTGGGTCCATTTCTGGGTTCTCTATTCTGTTCCATTGATCTGAGTGTCTGTTCTTGTGCCAGTACCACACTGTCTTGATGATTACAGCTTTGTAGTATAGCTTGAAGTCTGGGATTGTGATGCATCCTGCTTTGGTTTTCTTTTTCAAAATTGCTTTGGCTATTCGGGGTCTTCTCTGGTTCCATACAAATTTTAGGATTATTTGTTCTAGCTCTGTGAAGAATGCTGGTGTTATTTTGATAGGGATTGCATTGAATATGTAGATTGCTTTGGGTAGTGTTGACATTTTAACAATATTTGTTCTTTGTATCCAGGAGCATGAAATCTTTTTCCATTTTTTTGTGTCTTCTTCAATTTCTTTCATAAGATTTCTATAGTTTTCAGTATATAGATTTTTCACCTCTTTGGTTAGATTTATTCCTAGGTATTTTATGGTTTTTGGAGCAACTATAAATGGGATTGGTTCTTTGATTTCTCTTTCTGTTGCTTCATTGTTGATGTATAGGGATGCAACTGATTTCTGTGCATGGATTTTATATCCTGCACTTTGTTGAATTCATGAATCAGTTCTAGCAGTTTTTTGGTGGATTGTTTAGGGTTTTCCATATAGGGTATCATGTCATCTGTGAAGAGTGAAAGTCTGACCTCCTCTTGGCCAATTTGGATGCCTTTTATTTCTTTGTGTTGTCTGATTACAGAGTCTAAGACTTCCAATACTATGTTGAATAACAGTGGCGAGAGTGGACATCCCTGTCTTGTTCTTGACCTTAGGGGGAAAGCTCTCAGTTTTCCCCATTGGGGATGATATTAGCGTTGGGTCGTTCATATATGGCTTTTATGATCTTGAGGTATGATCCTTCTATCCCTACTTTCTTGAGGGTTTTTACCAAGAAAGGATGTTGTATTTTGTCAAATGCTTTCTCTGCATCTATTGAGAGGATCATATAGTTCTTATCCTTTCTTTTATTGATGTGATGAATCACGTTAATTGTTTTGCAGATATTGAACCAGCCCTGCATCCCAGGTATAAATCCCACTTGGTCGTGGTGAATAATTTTTTTAATGTATTGTTGGAGCCAGTTGGCTAATATCTTGTTGAGGATTTTTGCATCCATGTTCATCAGGGAAATTGGTCTCCTTTTTAGTGGGGTCTCTATCTGGTTTTGGAATCAAGGTAATGCTGGCTTCATAGAATGAGTTTGGAAGTATTCCTTCCATTTCTATTTTTTGGAAAAGCTTCAATACTATAGGTGTTAACTCTTCCTTAAATGTTTGGTAGAATTCCCCTGGAAAGCCATCTGGCCCTGGAGTCTTATTTTTTGGGAGATTTTTGATTACTAATATTGGGAGATTTTTAACTACTAATTCGATTTCCTTACTGGTCATGGGTCTGTTCAAATTTTCCATTTCTTCCTGTTTCAGTTTTGGTAGTATATATATTTCTAGGAATTTGTCCATTTCTTCCAGATTGCCCATTTTATTGGCATATAATTGCTCATAATATTCTCTTATCATTGTTTTTATTTCTGTTGTGTTGGTTGTGATCTCTCCTCCTTCATTCTTGACTTTATTTATTTGGGTCCTTTCCTTTTTCTTTTTGATCAAACTGGCTAGTGGTTTATCAATTTAGGTAATTCTTTCAAAGAACCAGCTTCTGGTTTCATTGATCTGTTCTACTGTTTTTTTGGTTTCAATAGCATTAATTTCTGCTCTAATCTTTATTATTTCCTGTCTTCTGCTGGTTTGGATTTTCATTTGTTGTTCTTTTTCCAGCTCTTTAAGGCATAAGGTTAGGTTGTGTATCTGAGATCCTTCTTCCTTCTTTAGGAAGGCCTGGATTGCTATATACTTTCCTCTTATGACCACCTTTGCTGCACCCCACAGATTTGGGTTGTGGTGTTATCATTTTCATTGGATTCCATATACTTGTTAATTTCCTCTTTAACTTTTTGGTTGGCCCATTCATTCTTTAGTAGGATGTTCTTCAGTCTCCATGTATTTTTATGTTTCCAAATTTTTTCTTGTGGTTGATTTCGAGTTTCATAGCATTGTAGTCTGAAAATATGCACGGGATGATCTTGGTCTTTTTGTACTTGCTGAGGGCTGATTTGTGTCCCACTATGTGGTCTGTTCTGCAGAACGTTCCATGTGCACTCAAGAAGAATGTATACTCTGCTGCTTTAGGAGAAATGTTCTGAATATATCTGTTAAGTCCATCTGGCCCAGTGTGTCATTCAAAGCCATTGTTTCCTTGTGGATTTTTTGATTACATGATCTGCCCATTGCTGTGAGTGGGATGTTGAAGTCTCCTACTATTATGGTATTACCATCAATGAGTTTCTTTATATTTATGATTAATTGATTTATATATTTGGGTGCTTCACATTTGGTGCATAAATGTTTACAATTGTTAGGTCTTCTTGGTGGATAGACCCCTTACTTATGATATAATACCCTTCTGCATTTCTTGATACAGTCTATTTTAAAGTCTAGATTGTCTTATATAAGTAGGCCTACTCTGGATTTCTTTTGTTGACCATTAGCATGATAGATGGTTCTCCATCCCTTACTTTCAATCTGAAGGTGTCTTTAGGTCTAAAGTGGGTCTCTTGTAAAGAGCATATAGATGGATCTTGTTTTCTTATCCATTCTGTTACCCTATGTCTTTTGATTGGAGCATTGAGTCCATTGACATTTAGAGTAAGTACTGAAAGATATGAATTTATTGCCATTATGTTCCTTGTAGAGTTGGAGTTTCTGGTGGTGTTCTCTGGTCCTTTCTAATCTTTGTCACATTTGGTATTTATTTATTTATTTATTTATTTATTTATTTGTATTTTCATCTTTTCTCCCCTCAGAGAGTCCCCCTTAAAATTTCTTGCAGGGCTGGTTTAGTGGTCACAAACTCCTTTAATATTTGTTTGTCTGGGAAACTTTTTATCTCTCCTTCTATTTTTAATGACAGCCTTGCTGGATAAAGAATTCTTGGCTGCATATTTTTCTGATTCAGCACATTGAATATACCCTGCCACTTCTTTCTGGCCTGCCAAATTTCTGTGGCTAGGTCTGCTGCAAACCTGATCTGTCTTCCCTTGTAGGTTAAGGACTTTTTTTCCCCTTGCAGCTTTCATGATTCTCTCCTTGCCTGAGTATTTTGTGAATTTTATTATGATATGCCTTGTTGATGGTCAGTTTTTGTTGAACCTAATAGATCTCTGTGCTTCCTGGATTTTTATGTCTGTGTCTTTCCCCAGGTTAGTAAAGTTTTCCACTACGACTTGCTCACATAACCCTTCTACCCCTATTTCTCTCTCTTCCTCTTCTGGGATCCCTATGATTCTGATGTTGTTCCTTTTAATGAGCCACTGACTTCTCTAATTCTTAAATAGTGCTCTTTTGCCTTAGTCTCGCTCTTTTTTTCTGCTTCATTATTCTCCATAAGTTTGTCCTCTATATCACTGATTCTCTGTTCTGCCTCATCCATCCTTGCCACGGCAGCATCCATTCCTGATTGCAGCTCAGTTATAGCATTTTTTATTTCATCCTGACTCATATTTACTTCTTTTATCTCCACAGAAAGGGATTCTAATCTATTTTCGACTCCAGCTAGTATTCTTATTATCGTCATTCTAAATTCTGGTTCAGACATCTTGCTTGTATCTGTATTGGTTAAGTCCCTGGCTGTCGTTTCTTCCTGCTCTTTCTTTTGGGGTGAATTCCTTCATTTTGTAATTTTGAAGGGAGAAAAGGAATTAATGAGGTAGAAAAATTAAAATTAAAATTAAAAAATATTAAAATCAAAAAATTAAACACACACACACACACACACACACACACACAACAATCGGATAAATGACACTAGATCCTAGGTGTGTTTTTGTTTGGGTGGTGAAAGTGGCTTGACAGATTAGAGAAAAAAGGGGAAAGAAGAAAAAGAAAGGAAATTGTTTGAAAATTTGAAAAAATGAATACACTGAAGTAGACTAAAATGAAATGATGGAAGTAAACTAGAATTTGAAAAAATTTACACAAAAGTAAAAAATATAGTAGAAAAAAATTAAAGAAAAATATTTTTAATAAAAATTAAAAATAAAGATGACTTTTTTCTTTCTGTATTCACGAGAAAGAAAAGAAATGAAAAAGAAAAAAGAAAAAAAGGAAATCCTTTCAAAATTTGAAAAAATGAATACACTGAAGTAGACTAAAATAAAATGATGGAAGTAAAATACAATTTGAAAAAATTTACACAACAGTAAAAAATATAGTAAAAAAAGTAAAAATATTTTTAATAAAAATTGAAAATAAAAATGATTTTTTTCTCTTTATTCAAGAAAAAGAAAAGAAAAAAAAGAGAAAAAAAAGAAAGAAAATTGAATAGATGGACTTGCTAACAGACTGAAATAGGACTGAAATTACTTCATTTTCACATAGAAGTCAGACTATGAAGCACTTTATAGTCCATAAACTAAGCAGGCGGTGAGACTTCTGTTCTTGAAGAGCAAGGTTGGCCCAGTTGGGTGGGGCTTAGTGTAACGGCTCCCTTCTCCACTAGATGGCGCTACTAGCCTACTGGGGTGGATTGTTGTGGTGCTTGTAGGAGCAAATGCTCATGTGCAGGAGTAGCGAAAATGGCATCATTCAGCTACCCAGTCTCTAGTATTGGAACTCTGTTCTCTCCCATCAGCAATTGTGCACCTGTCCTTTGTCTTCAGCTTTAGTCCACTCTCTGCTTTTACACTGTCCATGATCAAGCCCCAGTTAGTACCTCTCTCCTGACTTTTATCTCAGATACGGCTGTTTTCCCCGGCCCCTTACTTCTGAGGGACTGCAGCTTTGACCCATTCCGCCCCTCTGCAGAGGGTCTCACCAAGCAATGGCCAAATGCCGGCCGCACCTAAGAACGTTTGCAGGACTATGCTGCTGCCCATGCCCAGAGACTGCAGCCAGTGCCAGCCTGCCCCAGGAAAAGTTCATGAGATAGTATAGCAGCAGTGTTTCGGGACTATGGAAAATCACAAAATCACAACACACATCTGGCACCAGACTTCACCCTTAAGGACCTTGTTCCAGCACCAGTGAATGTGGCTGCTCTCTGGGGTCTGCTGGGACCAGGTGGCCTCAACAGTCTCTACCAAATGTCCTTCCAGCAGTGGAGCCACTTCTCCCCGTGTGGCCCAAGACCCTCCCAGATCCCATTCAGCTCCTGGGGATTTGCCCTTCCCACCAGAGCACCACCAGGTATCGAGCTGCAGAACTGCAGACTCTGCGCTCCCCTTGTTTACAGTCTTAATGGACTTTAACCCCTCTCCTTTCTTCTTTCTCCCTTTTTAGTTTAGTCCCTGTGGCTGTTTCCAATTTTCCACTTTCTCTCCAGCTGCTTTTGGGGAGTGGTGCTTTTCCCGTATTCTCGCCATTGTCTCTGTCCTCTTTCCACATGCAAGAGCACCTCCCTGCGCTCCGTGGCTTCTCTCTCCCCCAAGTTCACCTCTCCGTGCTGTGTACCTGCTGAATTCTGTGTTTCAGGTTGTGCAGGTTGTTGTGTTAATCCTCAGATCAGTTTTCTAGGTGTGGATGGTTTAGTGTTGGTCTGGCTGTATTTCACAAATGAGAGACACACACAAAACTTCCATGTGAAGGGAAGCATCTTGGCTCCCTCTATATCTGAGATTTCAATAGTTGTCTCTCATTAACTGATAGAACAAACAGAAAGAAATTCACCAAGCATATGGAAGAAATTACTACTAAACTAATTGAACATTACTGATTAATTGAACCTACTTGATGTTTCTAGAATATTCCATCCCCAACAAGAGATTACACTCTCTTCCAGCATACATGGAACATTCACGAACACAGGTAATTGTTTAGACCATAGGAGTCTCAATAAATTTAAAATAATAAGTTTATACAAAACATGTTTTTATCATAATTATATTCGAGATAAAACAACAGAAAAAAATCTGGAAGTTACATATTTGGAAATTTAAATAATACACTTCTGAACAACCAATGGATGAAAGAAATTACACAAAAAATTGAAATTATTTTGAATTCAAATATACATGAAAACAGAACATATCAAAAGACATATGGCTATTTAAAGCAAACTTTATTCCATGAGTATTGTTGAGTGTAACATAGCTGTGTAAGATATAGGTACAGATGTAGATATAGGTATAGATAGATATAGATAGGTATTGCAGGTCATATATCAAAAATCAGCACCTATAGAGAATTTTATACCTTTAAATTGTTTATTAATTTACAGGAAAAGTCTAAAAACACTTATCTAATCTTCTTCTTTAGGAAGTTAAAGGAAGAGAAGAAAAGTAAGCTAAGGTAAGTAGAAATAAAGAAATAACAGAGTGGTAATCAAATGTTTAAAAACTGAACAAATACAGTAAATCACTGCAGCCAAAAGCTGGTTTGTTTTTGGAGTTTGTTTTGTTTTGTTTTTGGAAGTCTACAAAACTGAAAAACTTCTAGCTTGACTGATCAAGAAGAAAGAGAGAATGCCCTAATTACCAATATCAGGAACAAAAGAAGGCATCATTTAGACATTACAAACATTGAAAAATAGTAAGTGAATAATATGAACTACTTCAAGCCAATAAATTTGATGATATAAATAAAATGGTCAAATGTCTTGAAAGGCAAATCACATACAAAGAGAATTTCTCTCAGGCTGTGATGCAGTAGCTTGTGTATAAGACCAGTCTCCCACAAAGAACAAAATAGGAAAAGAAGAAGAAGGAGAAGAAGAAAATTCTAAATAATTTTTAAAAAGACACAAGACAACTAACTACTGAGGGAAATGAGGCTGAAATTCCAAGAATCAGAGTGAAGAGAATCATGGAGAGGGTAGCTCACTTACAGCACGCACCCACATTATTCCTTAGGGCATTTGCTAATTATTGGAACATGGAGCCAGGTGCCCATTCCTGAGTGGTTAAGTATTCAACAGAACTGTTGGTGAACTCATAAATCTAAGAAGAAAAAAATGCTTTTGTGACTGCCAATGCAGCCCAATACCTAGGGAGCCAAAATTCTAACGAAAAGGATAGTTCACTGAAATGAGCATAATTGTTGGTTTCTCCTTGAGGCATTTGCTAAATTCTTCAATAGTAGAGGTCAGGGGAATAGTAAGCAAGGCATAAAACTTTTGAGTGTAGAACAGTTGTCTTTAAATCTCTCAGAGCTGACAAGATAAAAATTGGAGATGAGAAACCACAAAAGGTTGTGAAGCTGTGGGCAGGGGAACTTATTAAATACCCAAGGATCTCAGTTGGGAATCCATGGAGAGCTTGAATTAAGGAGTGTGCTTAACCAGAGGTAGATGATACTTTGTAAGAACTGAAACTCTGCTTCATATCAACCCTGTTTCTAGTCAGATTAAGGTGATCCACCATCAGTCTATTTTCCACCAAAGGACAGGGTAAACATCTCTGGAGGAAAATAACATGGTAGCATTCAATTAAAAGTTATCCGGCATGTTAAAAAAGGTGACCAAAGGAAAGCATAAAACAGAAAGATACTCACTAGTGACTCAGTTTTCAAAGGCACCAGAAATACAATGAAAAAGAGCTACTTTAAAAAAAAAAAAAGTTTATTTATTTTGAGAGAAAGAAAGAGAATGAGTGAGTGGGGGGGGGGAGGGGCAGAGAGAGGGAGAGAGAGAATCCAAAGCAAGTCCTGCATTGACAGCATGGAGCCCCCCCATACAGGGCTCAAACTCATGAACAGTGAGATCATGACCTGAGCGAAAACCCAGAGTCAGATGCTTAACTGACTGAACCACTCAGGTGCCTCCAAAAGAGCTACTTTTTGAGGAAGTCCCCTGAGTATACACAGATGTAAAAGCATAGTAAAATGGATATGTCAGGCTTGTGTACACTGAGAGAATTTACAGAAAACCTAAGTAAATAGAGACATATACCAGTTTCGTGGACAATAGGATTCAATACTCTTCCCATAGTGACCCATGAGTTCATTGCAACCCCAGTCAGAATCCCAGTCATTTTGTTTTAGAAATTGACAAGCTAGCTCTAAAATGTATGTGGAAGTACAGGGGACCTAGAATAATTAAAACAATTTTTGAAAGTAAAGAGAAAAGTGAACGTTTATGTAACAGACTTACTATATAGCTTGAAATAATCAAGGCAGTGCGATGTTAGCAAAATAAAAGACTTATAGGCCAAGGAACAGGAGAAAGGGTTTAGAAACAGACCTCCGTTTTTATATACTTAATTGATTTTAGAGAAAGTTTCCAAGGTGATTCAACAGAGACAGAGTATTTTCAATAAATGCTAGTACAACAATAAAGGACGCTTCAACTCAGACAAATAAAAAATTAAAAAATTAAAGATGTTTCATAATAGAAGATCTACATATAGCCAAAAGGAACATGAAAAGACCCTCGATAACATAAACATAAAGGGACATAATGCATGTGTTCCTTTAAAACCCAAAACTGAGTAAAACTAATGTGTAATGTGGAAGTCAGGACAGGGCTTACCTGTGGGGGGTAGTAACAAGTGGAAAAGGACACCATGGGGCCTCTGATGCGCTGATAAATTTCTTGGTCTGGGTGTGGGTTGCACATATCTGTTCACTTATGGTTCATGTACATATGTATGCTATACCACAATAAAAAGTCTAAATAGATTCAAAGACTGGCTTTAAACGGTTAATAAAGTTATTTTAAAGTTTATCTCCAAGAGTAAGTCATGTGAGAATAGGCAGAAAAATGCTTTGAAAATGAGTAAAGAGAAAGTATTGCTCTGAATTTCAGTTTGTAGGTCTGGTGTCAGGACAACTCGAGTTTTAATCTCAGTTCTACTAGATAATAAATATGTTTCGGTTTCCTTAGCTGAAACATGTATATAATAATTGTACCTATTTCACGGAGCTGTTTGAAAGAATAAATCAGATATAGTTTGTAAAAGTATTAAGCATTGCATGCTGAAATATGTGAGTCATGATCAAGAAATAGTAGCTATGACAGTAATGGTGTTAATAATAATAATAACATAAAAATAATATTGATATGAACCAAAGTTAACTTAAAAATAGAATAGTGGTAGAGGAACAGGTTGATGTATTATTTTTAAATGTTCATAAACTGATCTGAGCATATATATGAATCAATATATAACAGTGGTAGCATTTCAAATCAATGGGGATTGGATGAATTGTAGCATAAATCATTTTCAAATTCAAAGGCAGACAGCAAAAAGAGATAAAAATTTTTGTGAGGCATACATGACAAAGGATGATATATAAAACCAATGAAAAAAAGAGATAAACATTGCAGTTGAAAGTGAATCAGAGGACCCAATTAAGAAAATCACAAAAGAAACATATATATATATGAGTTGAGTATGCAAAGAAAGTATATTATACCTCACAGAGGGATTATATTAAGACAAGTCATACTTTTTGCTTATTCAATTGCTATTAAATATCATATATTTATATTACCTTTGTGAGGAAATGGACATATATTGCTTTTGGGAGTACCAGTTAATAGCATGTTGTTGAAAGACAATTTAAAAATGTGTATCAAAAGGCTTAAACTTGTATATCCTCGTTGATTGAGAAATTACTCCTGTTGAATTTATCAAACAGAAATAATCATGATCACACTCAAAGATTTGGCTATAAAGAGAGAAATTGCCTTGTTTGTAATAAAAACTTTTAGACATAACTGTAGTTCCAGTAATAGAAAATTATTTTATTCATCCAAGGAAATACTTTTCAGCATTGACAGTGATGTTAGGAAATAACTTTAAAGACAGAAGGTGATTTTTACAACATCCCCTTTGATTTCAAAAAGCCGGTGATAAAACAATATGGATAGTATGACCATATTTTTGCAAAATAAACACTTACATATGTTTGGAGAGAAGACTAGAGGTAGAGTCCACCAAAATGTTAACAAGAGTTGCATCAGAGTGACCAAATTATGCATGATTTTAATTATTCCATTCTGTATCTATATTTTCTTAAGATTTTTAGAAGGTGCGTATATTACTTTCCAATAAAAAGGAGAGCAATAATATTTCAATGCAATCTGTGTAAAGATAACAGCACCCATAAAATACTTATTCTAGTATTAAAATGAAGGGGGTTACAAATGCTCTTTGTAGGGATGAAGTTGATGTTTGAGTTTTGCAGTTAAAAAAAAAACAGACAATAGGTATTCAAAAATTGTGGAGACTCTTCAAGCAGGCAAGAGAGACAGTATGGAAAAAGGCCAAGGGGATTTAAGCCCTTTTGCAGAGAATGGACAAACATTGAAAGTCGAGTTACTATATCTCTACTTTTTTGTTGGTCTGGGTTAGAGGCAAAGTTGGAGACATAGGCAAAAGCCAGGTCAAGCTAGGTCAGTCCATCGTGTCATGCGAGGAGACTGAATCTTCCAACAGATGGAAAACCACTGAATTAGCAGAGAGCACGATCAGATCTGGGTTTCAGAAGCATCCCTCTGGCAACATTTTCGGGGATGAATGGCATTGCTTAAGAGCAAATGGAGATCGGATACTTCAGATGCCTTTGCGATGGTCCATGCACTGGTGACAGCTTGCAAAAAGGCAGTTATTAAGGTTGGCCAGAGAGGGTTGAGTGTGAGAGAAATTTAGGGTGTAGAAGTAACAAGCCTTGGTGACTCTGAAGGTGCAGAAATGAAAGTGAGGAAAACATCAAGGAAGCCCCAGTATGTTATTTTGAACACATGACGTACAGATGAAGTAATGTTTTCCTTGTTGTACCTAGAGGCTTTCTACTTACCAGACATCTATGGAGTACACACACTCGCACGATTCATTAAAAACATTGATACAACTTAAAAGTTAACCAAACCAGATCAAAACAAGCGATAGAAAAGCTATTGGTAAATAAGAGAGTAAGCAACGAGAAGAGCTGAGAAACCCAAAATTAACAAAGAAAATAGAAAAGAGGTGAAGCTTGTTTAGGTACCTAGTAAGACCTTTTGGCCAAGAGAAAAATATTAGGGACTCTAAGATTTAGCTCATTAAGAAACAGCAGTGTTTAGGGGCACCTGGGTGGCTCAGTGGTTAAGTGTCTGACTTCTGATTTTGGCTCAGGTCATGATCTCACAATTTGTGGGATGGAGCCTGACATCAGGCTCTGTGCCGACAGTGCAGAGCCTGCTTAGGATTCTCTCTCTCTCTCTCTCTCTCTCTCTCTCTCTCTCTCTCTCTCTCTCTCTCTCCCTCTCCCTCCCTCTTTGCCCACTCCCCTGCTTGCCCTCTCTCTCTCAAAAATAAATAAATAAACTTGAAAAAAAAAAGAACAGTGTTTATTTTGTACTACAGATTCTGGTCTTCATGCGGAACCACACTGTTTTCCTAAAAGAGCAAAAAAAAAAAAAAAAAGAATTAAAAGTACTACTTTTCCATATTGGAGAAGGCAACTTGATTTCTTCCATTCTTTGTTTCATTTGTATTTAAAGTTCTTTTCACGATGGTTGCTGCTTGCTAAAAGCAAAACTATGGCATTATATAAGCTTTCACTGTAATCGTGACTTTTTTCTGGTGTGCTGGTGTGGGCAGGAAGGTACCTTGGGCAGAGCAGAATGTACCATTTTGCTAGTCATGACAGCTTTTCTTGGTGCCTTTAGCACCCACTCTTATCACAGCTCCTGATGCAACATATAGGAAGTAGTGGCTTTTATTTCTTTCTCCCCCATTCGATGAGGCAGGGGCTTTGTTAGGTAGGTAGATAGAGAAATGGAGAGAGGGAGGGAGAGAGAGATGAGTAGATAGGTGTATGAATTCATTCATTCGATAAATGTTCACTGAGTGCCCACTATGTGCCATGGAATCATGGTCCAGTTCCTAACACGATGAAACACACACGTCCCAGTCTCCAACACCACTGCCTAACACTGGCCAGGACAATTAGCAGGAGCCCAAAAATACACAATCACCTAGATGTGATCTGTATTTCGGCCTCGATCATTTGTCTTCTGTGGGACCCTGCACATGTTGCTTTATCTCGGAGCCTTCCGTTTTCGTGCAAATGTTGGACGAGCTGAGGGCGGATAAAGGGAGTGGGGTGGTATCGATGCAGAGTTCTCTCTAAAGTGAATGACTGTGGGAGGCAGCTTGTCCTGTATCTCCAGTCTGATTGTCGCACGGCCTGAGGCGTTGTCAAGTATGTGGATCTGATAATGACAGTGAGGAAGGACTTGGAGGTGGACGTGTTTCTTATTCATGGGGGAAGCCAAACGCCTGGTGATTAAGAGCACAGACTGTGGAGCCATCTGACTCAAAATTCTGATGCTAAAAGTTCTTGTCCTGCTTGTCATCCAACTTTGGTCAAATTCCTTAGTTTCTTTCCTCCTTTCTGCAGTGGAGGTCACAATACCTACCATTTATTGAGTATGTACTAAATTCCGGGCCCTGTAATGAAAACTCATCCAATCTTTAAACTGTCTCTGTGGAAGAGACAATGCCTTAATCTCCACTTTACATAAGAAAACTGAGACACAGAGAGGCCAAGTAACTGGCCCAAAGTTGCACAGTTAATAAATGGTAAGCAGGCAGATGCCAGGACCGAGCCCCTAAACATTGCTCTGCCTCTCTCTGTAAGTAAGATGATGCGGTAACACAACGCTAAGGTATAAATATGAAAAGGTGCTGTGGGAATTGTTTAGGCTAAGAAGCAGTAGTCGTGAGTTGCTGGCCCAAGAAAAACATCATTATTATGATGATAACTACCATTCCCGAGTATGCATGATAGAGTAGGCAGTAACCAAGGTGCTTTATAGACTTCATTCCATTAAATCTTCACACCTGCCCTGCCAGGAGGTTATTACTCTTCTTACTTTATGGGGGAGGAAAGTGAGAAGTTAAATAACCTGTCGAATGTCCCACTGGTTAGTAAGGGGCAGGGCCAGAATTCAGACCTGCCTGACAGAGAACCAGGCACCTACCTCGACGCCCCAGTGTCCGTCCACAGGTGAAGGACCAGAGGCAGGAAAGGAAAGGCACGCGAGGCTCTTACTCCAAGGTTGCGCAGTGCAGAGATGGCGGACAATAAAGCTGAAGCATAAGCTAGGGCGGATGCAACATGTACACTGAGATTTCACCTTGAAGACAATGGTGAACCATTCATACGTAAGCCAGAGTATGACCAGAAATCATGCCATGAACACGACTCACAAACCTCCATCTTTGTTGCTGCCGGCATTTGAACCCCTCCAACCTCCAAATGCATTCCTTAAACACTGGCAAAAAGTGTTCCCTGAGTACGCAGGCTATAGTACTTCTGTCTTCCCCTGGATTTCCACAGGATTTACTGACAGAGCCTCTCACTGAATATCGAGCGGTATTTATGTTTTACTGCCTATTACTTGTCCTTTCATCTCGGTTGCAATTTCCTAGAAAACTGGCATTGTGTCTAAGGTTTCCGTGTGGTAAGTGCCTGTCTTCGTGACCGCACGTAGTAGTACTTTAAAAATGCTAACTATTGGGGCGCCTGGGTGGCTCAGTCGGTTAAGCGGCCGACTTCGGCTCAGGTCATGATCTCACGGTCCGTGAGTTGGAGCCCCGCGTCAGGCTCTGTGCTGACAGCTCAGAGCCTGGATCCTGTTTCAGATTCTGTGTCTCCCTCTCTCTGACCCTCCCCCGTTCATGCTCTGTCTCTCTCTGTCTCAAAAATAAATAAAAATGTTAAAAAAAATTTTTAAAAATGCTAACTATTGGTGATAGAATGGATGTGGCATCATTTTAAAAAGACTGCCTCCTCTCCAAAGGAGTAAGCTACAAGAGAAAGTTTCTCTTAGTCAGGAGTCAGAGAAGATCTGAACACATCTCAAGGTGATCGAGGGTGACCAGACTGGGAGAAATTCCCCTCTACCTTGAACCCCGATTTTCTCATCTATCCAAAAGAACCAACACTTCCTCTGAGGACTGTATGTTTAAAAGGAAGGGAAAACACCAGGGACCATGCTGAGCATGTAGTAGGGCTGTACTAATGGCTTGAAGGTGGAAGCCATGATGTAGTTTTGGAATCAGAACATCTTACATTTAAATCCATGTTCCATCTGGATGCAGGCCACTTGTTATAGGCTGAACTGTGTTCCCTCAAAATTCATATGTTGAACTCCGCCCCTCATACCTCAGACTGTGACTGTATTTGGAGATGTGGGCTTTAAAGAGGTGATTAATGGGGCGCCTGGGTGGCGCAGTCGGTTAAGCATCCGACTTCAGCCAGGTCACGATCTCGCGGTCCGTGAGTTCGAGCCCCGCGTCAGGCTCTGGGCTGATGGCTCAGAGCCTGGAGCCTGTTTCTGATTCTGTGTCTCCCTCTCTCTCCGCCCCTCCCCCGTTCATGCTCTGTCTCTCTCTGTCCCAAAAATAAATAAAAAACGTTGAAAAAAAATTTTTTTAAATAAAGAGGTGATTAAGGTAAAATGAATTCATACGGGTAGACCTTAATTCAATATGACTGGTGTCATTACGGAGGAGATTAGAACACAGACGCACATAGAGGGATGATGATGTGAAGCCGCAGGGGGAGGACCACCATGTGCAACTCAAGAACAGAGCCGTAGAAGAAACCAACCCAGGGGTGCCTGGGTGGCTCACATGGTTGAGTGTCCGACTCTTGATTTTGGCTCAGGTCATAATCTCATGGTTCATGGGATCGAGCCCCCAGGGCAAGCTCAGCAATGATGCCATGGATCCTTCCTAGGGTTCTTTCTCTTCCTCTCTCTCTCTGCCCCTCACCGGCTCTCTCTCTCTTTCTATAGATAGATAGATAGATAGATAGATAGATAGATAGATAGATAGATAGATATAGATAGATAAAAACTAACCCTGCCAACCTGTCTCCAACTTCCAGCTTCCAGGAAGAAAGACTAAGAAAACAGATTTCTATTATTTAAAGCACCCAGTGTATGGAACTTTGCTATGACAGCCCTAGATGACTGATACACTATTTAACTTCTTTGAGGCTCAGTTTACTGCTGTGTAAAAACGGATATCCATCCCAATCTTCAGGGAAGTGTTGCAAGGCTTAGACATGATTTATGGAAGGCAGGTATGCGCACTCTATGAATGATGTCTGGAAGTTGTAGTGATGACCATAATAGTAGAAAGAGGGTTGGTGATAGGAACAATATTGTTGACTCTAGCCCACAGGGCTATTGAGGGGATCAATTGAGGGGATGATAATTTTGATGTGGAATATAAACTTCATCCTCTGGAATCAACGTGCCTGAATGTGAACCTTGGCTTCACCACTGACAACGTACGTGATCTTGACTATTCTAAATCTCCCCCAGGTTTCGATTCCCAACCCATTAAACATAACACATAGCCCACTGCATTGAGTTGTTAAGAAGAATGGTTAACACCATGGGATACTTATTACTATGTGTCAGGACCTGTCTTAAGCCCTGTATTAACTTATTTAATATGCACAAATGGTTGGGGATTTGGTAATTTGGTTATCCCTATTTTTATAAAGTAAAGAATCTATGGCATAGAGTGAGAAAGTCTTCAAGTCACAGAGTTAGCGAAAGGTGTAGCTGGCATTCAAACTTGCACAGAAAAACAGAAATGAAAGAGTAGACTGGTAGCTCATTAAACATTAATCTGTTTGAACTTACTGTTCCTTCCTAGGCTTTGTTGCCGGTTTCCTCTTCAACTGGAAGGAAGCGCGGGTCACGCTCCTACCAGGACTGGAATCTTAATCAGAGAGTGTTTGGAGACCTGTCCACTTCTGAAACAATATACTGGCATAAACGCCTTCGAGGGCTTTCCTTCAATTCCCGGCTCCCCTGGGGTAGACGTTAGTGCTCTCTGACTCCTGAGCACGTGGTTCTGGCCCCTTTTGGGAGAGTGGGGCCATGTGACTAGGTCATCCAATGTAGGATGGACAAAAGTTATGTGTGTTGCTATTAGAGCATTTAACTGCTGGTGTGAGACCCTTCTGAACGCAGTTTCCCCTTGACACAATGACCAGCCGTGGTTGTGAGGCTGCCTGTTCTGTCACCTGGATTCTTGAAAGACAGCAATGGCCACAACATACTTCTGACACACAATAGACATGCGGCTTAAATGGGAAATAAGTTCTTATTGATTTAAGCCACTGAGATTTCAGAGTTGATTGTTACTACAGTGAAACAGTCCACCTTAACTGATGCATCCATCCAATTTGCTCATTTTAATGTCCCGCCTCTTCCTCCTGGGAATCTTCTCTGCTTAATCACAACGCCCCGGGTCTTCTATCTCCTCCTCTGTTACTGCCTCTTTCTTTCTACTTTTCGTTCTGTCTTTCGGTCCTGTGCAATTCCTTTCTACAGTCTTCCTTCAGTGGGGGTGTCTCCCTGGGGAAACATGAGTATACTTGAATTTAGGGACAGAATCATTCTGTCTGCCCTCCTTCTGTTTCAAACTAGGTTCAGAATGTGGAACCCATCCTAGGTTCTGCTCATGAAATGCAGCCACTAGAGCCTGATTTCTGAGGACTTAGACACACTCTGGGTAACTGCAGCCAAATCAAGCACTGCAGAACTTATCTCTCCAATGATAAGGCTGTGTCCAGCCATGACCGCATGAAGTATGTCCACTTAACGAGGACAAGAGAAGCTGATTTGTCCCTAAAGGGCTTTGAAATTCACTCCACTAGCATGAAATGGGTCAATAAAAACAAGAAATGAAATTGAGGTCAGAGACTTTCTCTGGAGAGACAGTAAATAGCATCTGAGGCCTCCTCCACACCCCTGTCCCCATGGTGCTGCTGCAGATTCAACGGCAAGGTGCCGATTAATAGCCAGAGGAAATGTCCCTGCTGCGTGGTGTCCTGGGAACCACGGTCCTCTTTTCCCAGGAGGAAAGAGGGAGCTGTGAGGAAATTCTGCAAGCCAGGCTGCAGCCATAACAGGCAAGATTGCTTCAATTGCTAGTTCTATATTTGTAGCTAAAATCCCAGGGCTATGTTCATTGATTATGATTGGGGATTTGGCTAGGGTGTAAGCATTTTAAGGGCAGGGATTAGATCTCGTTGAAGATTATCTTCAGTACCTTGCACGGTCCATGCCATAGAATAAATGCTTATGATTTCTGATGAATGATTCAGTGGAAATATGGATGTCTTAGTCTATTTGGACTGCTTTAACTAAAACACTGGGTGGTTTATAAATTAATTAATTAATTAATTTATTCATTACAATGCTGGAGGCTGGAAAATCCAAGGTCATGGCCTTCACAGATTTGGTGTCTGGTGACAACCCGCTCCCTAGATGGCTGTTATTTCTAATGTCACTTCACATGGCAGGAAGACAAGGGAACTCTGTCAGTCCTATTTTATAAGAGCACGGGTCTCACTCATGAGGGCTCTGTCTTCCTGTCTTAATCACCTCCCAAAGGCCCCCACCTCCTACTACCATCACCTTGAGGGTTCATATTTTAACATATGAATTTTGGGGGGATGCAAATGGTTAAAAAAACATAAGTTGCTCGTTGGCTGTGTCCTCTATTAAATCATATCTATTCTGTCATGTGCACACGTGTATCCCCCACATTTGCCACAGCGTCCTGCTCAGAGCACCCCAATAAATGTTTGTGCAATTAATGGTCTAGCCATCTTTTACATTAGGAGAGGCAAATGTTGCCTGGGTGAGAAAAGTCCACTCATACAATTGATTAAACACTTACCGAGTGTTGGTTGTGTGACTGTCCCTGCTAGTGACAGGGTCGAGGACACCAATGAGGCAAGACTCTGCTCTCCTCACTTTAGTGAAGAAGATAGGGCTTCCTATTAAGGATCTGCAGGGCAGTAAGTAAAGAAATCATGGGGGCAAATGAAAAAGAGAAAAAATCTTCCCCAAAGACTGAAGGAGAGCAAGATATGGCCTCTGAGAGTGATGACCCTTGTTGGGAGGGCTCGGGAGATGACAGGAGTTTGCTATGTGGATCTGTCAGAGGAAGGGTATTCCAGACAGAGTTTCTATCCATTTTAACACCTGGCCTTTCTGATAACCCTGGACATCTAACCAGCACAGGGACTGTGGGCCATCCTGAAAACCTTCCTCCAAACTTGGGCTTCCTGAATCTTAACAAGATACACTCTTCAATATGGTTTGTTCCATCTTTCAAAGCTCTATCAAGCCTCATCCCCTCTGGGAAACCTTCAGACTAATCTAGCAAAGATTTCTACTCTGTGGGCTCAGAATCTATCAGCTCTGTCTCAAGCAAGCTGTGTGATCTCAGGGAAGTCACCTTCATTTTTTTTCATCTGCTAAATTAGGGTTTCAAGAATACCCTTCCCTCGAAATCGTAGGATAATTAATGACACAGCACCTGGTAGTTCATCAACCTTTCAGTTCCTTGTTTTTTGTTTTTCTCATCTATGAAATGTTATGATAATAAAATGAGCCAACAAAGGTAGAACACTTAGAACAGTGAGCGGCACACAGCAAGCATATATGAGTGTTAACTATTATAATTCCTACTACATGACATGTCCATTCCTTAATAGATACTGCTTGGTATTAATTATAATAATAGTACATGAGAGCCCTCTTTATTACTCTGAACCTTCTTCCCACACTGATCTTGATCATTAAAGAATTGGTGGCCTGAGATCAGAGTTCCTGTTTGGAAATTCTAACTCCTGGCCCACGGTCCTTCGGTCATGGCACCAGCCAGCATGCTCCTTAGTTAAGAATCAAGGCTGGTGAACCATCCAAGCTTCAGGCACTCAGCTCCTCTGAGCCTCCTGCCCTCCTCCTGGCTAGAGAACACCGTGGGCTCTGCCTTTTCCCCAGCAATACTGGCAACATAGTTTCTTATGCTGCTAAAAATATGCAGCTCAAGATTCAAGGTGAAACAGATGGACTGATTTTCAACTTGAACAAAAGATGGGACAGAAAGAATGTAGTATTTAGTGGCTTCTGCTTGGGGTTGAGCGGGCTGGGAGAGGTAAGGTTTTATCTTAACTACTAAAGGATATTTTTTAATCCAATAGAGTTTCTAACTGGTTTGGTCAACAGTTATTAATGTAGATTCACTAGCAATGCCTTTTTAATGGAAGAGGGTGAGAAGCTTCTCAATTTGAGACACAGTCCCTCTGGCACTAAGGACTTACCCGTCTTCCAACTTGACTTTTATCTCTGGGCTTCCTCCCTGGTGATTCCTGGTCCTTGATGGTTACAGAAACTAAGATTCAAAAACACTTAGTACCTTGTCTTCTAGGGGATTCTGTGAATCATGACTTCTGAACTAAAACTACATATGTAATATTTCTCCAGCAATAATGATGGGAAGTGTAGGTGCAGGGTTTGCTCTGTATGGTTTACAGTGGACCTACAGCATATTTTGGTAATTAGGAATACAGAGACTGAAGAAATGAAAATATTGCAAGAAATGTTGCAGCGCTTGGTATATTTAGTGAATAAAAAAGTAAAGAAAGTCTGAAGCCATGCACCATGGAAATAATCTTGATAATTTTCTAATGTTGACAATCGGTATCTATTGAATATTTTGGCTAGATCATAGGCTAGATACTTTCCAATACAACACTCCCTATAATCCTCATCAGCAGGGTGGTGACAAAGGAAGCAGTATGAGGCTCAGAAGAACCAGTAAGTTTGCCTAAGACCACACAACCAGGCAATGAAGAAGGAAGGATCAGACCAAGTCCCCAACATCAATGTCCCGGATACTACAGCCAAGTCTGTCTTTAAGTCCAGGGACAACCAGAGTTTGAATTCTGAGTATGGCAGAGTGGGGTTTGTCCAGGTGGAGTCCCCAGTCTGCAGCATCGGTGTCATACGGGAACTTGCTAGAAATGCAAGTGCTCTGGCCCACCCAGACACACTGAATCAACAACCTGGGAGTAGAACCAAGCCATCTGGACTTTTCAGCAAGTCCTTTGCATGATTCTAACGACTACTGTTGTGTCAGTAACGTTGGCGAGAGCCTCAGAAAGGCAGAGTCAGTTGCCTACAATCCTAGAACAGCACTAGGTTTTGAAATGAGCTTCGTCTTCCCTTAAACTTGTAATGTTGCATGAAGTGTTTTCTAGTGTAGAATAAGTTCTTTAGTGTCTGAGCTTCAGTTTTCTTAGCTGCCAATTAAAACTGGCCAAAGATGAAGATTCTGGAAATCAATAGCATATCTCCTATTTACTAGTCATGTGGCACAGGCAATTTGTTTATCTCTTTGTGATCTGGTTCCTCACCTGCTAAATGCCTCTTCAGGCTGTCGTGGCAATCAGTGAGAAACTGCCTGATCGGTACCTTTGCACAGTGCCTGGCACAGAAAAGAAGCTCAGTGACATGTGAGTCTGTTCGTGGACCTTAATAGCTCATCTTCTTTCTCTCTAAATAAAATGGACAATATCCTTACCCAGTGCCTGGAGCATAGTAGGTGCACAGTAAATGCTCAGTCCTTAAGGTTCTTTCTAATGGAGCCTTCTTTTATTCTCCTTGACAAGGTAAGTATCTCCCCAAGTGGTGTTTCACCTCCTGGATCTTCTCCCTGCAGCCAACTCCCTTAATGTCAAGCAGTGAAAGTGGATCCCCAGGAAATAAATTCCAAAGCTATTGTAATGGAAAGAGTTAGCTTCAGTCAACTTTACCATTAAACTCTTAATAAGAGAGTCTGCCCTATAAGGGAGTCGCCTTGCAGCACTTTCTCCTAAGAACTCTGGTTATTAACTATAACTCCCTGGAGATGTACTTCCCCGCCCCCCGCCCCTTTCAGAGCAGCCTCTGTTTTTCTCTAAGGAAGCCCTGGAGAGTCTCTGCATCCCACTTGGTAAAATAGTGATTTAATAAGATGCTTAATTATATTTGAACCAACAACGATATTTTATGGAATACTGTAATTGCATTTTCCATTTTGCTAGAAAATCGAACGCTGAGAAGCCTGTGAACTTATCACATCAGTGTGCAGCCTGGACAGCTGACAGACCCAACACCAAATGCTGTGGTTCGTTTTTCAATCGTCTGTAATTCTCCAACTCTGAGCAACAGGTTTGGAGGTCTCTCTGAACCCAGCTCCAGAGGAAACACTCGATACACAAGTATAACTTAATTGGCAATGTAGATGCGGACATTAAGGAAGGCTGGGTAGACAGGAATTGTATACAAAGAGCCTACAGCTACTAATGTATAATCTTGTAACAAAACTGCACCATCACCTCTGGTAAGTCTTAATTTACTTATGTCTGAAATAAGAATAATAATAATGCCCATGCTGCTGGTAACAGAGAGGTTTAAAAGATACCACTGTAGCTAATGGCTGGACCTAGTAGGTATGCAATAAAACAAGAGTCTTCCCTTTGGTCCAAGGAGACAGCCTAAAAAAACTGACTTCAGTGTTTAAAAACAAACAGGAAAACAAAGAAAAGTGGGACAACAATGCCCCCAGACTTTGCTTAGAGGAAGGCTCAGAATAATTAAAGCAAAGTCATGCTGGTGCTTTGCCTGTCTGTGCTTATCACTCAGCTCCGTGGCACAGTTCTGCATTGTCTTTACCTTTGTCCCCTACCGGCTGCAGATAGCGCCGGTGACAAATTGCTGTTTCCATGAATCACAGGGCTGTTAATCCCCACCGTGTCTCCTTAAAACACATCCCTGCATATCGCGTGATGCTGTGCTTTCTTTACAAACCTTTTAGTTGCCTAGTTACTGGGCTAATATTGATAATACCTGCTGCATTGCGTACCCAGCTCCTCTCTGTGGTATGCAGGGTCCCCAAAGCACCCTGTGGGCATGCTTCTGTCCCCAAACTGCTCCATGGGCGTTTTTCAAAAGATAGGCTTCAGCTTTCTCTGTTCTCAATACCTCATACACATCAAGACGTGGCCCATTAGGGGCACCTGGTGGCTCGGTAGGTTAGCCATTCGACCTTGGTTTCGGCTCAGGTCATGATCTCACAGTCCTTGAGTTCGAGCCCTGTATCGGGCTCCATGCTGATAGCATGGAGCCTGCTTGGGATTCTCTCTCTCTCTCCCTTTCTCTGCTCCTCCCCTGCTTGGGCGCTCTCTGTCTCTCAAAATAAATAAATCACTTAAAAAATTTTAAGACATGGCCCATTATAAGCACCAAGGAAGTTTGGATGACATGGATGTGTCCCAAATTTGGGACCAGAAGTTTATAATCTTAAGAGTCTTATAGAGCCTTTAATTTTTTAAATATTCTACGTTTCCATACTAAAAACAAACCTGCTCATTATTTTAAAGTTGCAAATCATTAGGGGCGCTTGCTTGGGCGGCTCAGTCAGTTAAGTGTCTGACTTCAGCTCAGGTCACGATCTCGTGGTTCACCAGTTTGAGCCCCACGTCGGGCTCCGTGTTGACAGCTCGGAGCCTCGAGCCTGCTTCAGATTCTGTGTCTTCCTCTCTCGGCCCCTCCCCCACTCATGCTCTGTCTCCCTCTCAAACATAAATTTAAAAAATATTAAAAATGGAAAAACATTAAAGTTAAGAAAAGAATAAAACATTATATATCTACATAAATATAGATAGGCATCTTTTTATCTAGATATAAATATACAGATATAAGTATAGATATAATATCACCTAAAGATAATCTCTATGAATGCCATGACATATTTCCTCCCAATGTTTTTTTCTATTCATAGTTATTTTTTTTAATTTTGGTGTTTATAAGATAGCACTTACATGAACTTTTTAAACTATCCTCTCTATATGCATGCTTTCCTGATAGATTCTCTCTATAAACATAATTTAAGTGACTACATACTATTCCTCTGAGTAGAGGCATCAGCTTCCTTGACGCTTCCTCTAATGTTGTCCTTACAGTGTTTTTAATTTTAAATTTATTCTTATCATAAGTAATTCTATGACGGGCTACATTATAGGGCCCATAAAGCTGCCATTCCAGCAGAAGGAGACAGATCATAAACAAGAAATGTAATAAATAAATGAAATAGTACATAAGGGATAAAGGGGAGAGAGGGACAGCAGAGGGACAGTTGCTGCTTTAAATACAGTGGTCAGGGTGGGCCTCACTAAGACTGAAGACTGGCAGGAAATAAGGAGGTCAGACACCCTAAGATCTGGTAGAAGATCCTTTCCGGAAAAAAAAAAAAAAAAAAAAAAAGCAGCATGCAAAGGCTTTGAGGTAGAAGAATTAACAAGTGGAGACAAAGATAATTTAGTGTAATTGTGCAGGGTCTTGCAGTCTGTGGCAGAACAGCCCCAGGCTGCTGAGATTCCATCTCAAGTGCCAAAGTTTCTGAACCTGGAAGCATCAGATGACAGAGTGAGCAGGCAGTCTTAACACTGCCCCTAGTCTAACTAAGCCTTCGACAGGTTTCTTCCTGAACACGACCTGCCTTTTCGTAGAGCGTTTGCTTCAGAAAACTTCCAGTCTTAAATTCTTTCTCTGTCCCTTTGAGATGTAAATCTTCTCCCAGACTGTTGCAAGTTTTATAACCCAGAAATGTCTTTCTCAAGGGCCTGGGAGCCATCTTTAAAATATACCCATCTGAGGAGACAGTGCCCCTACTTCCTAGTCTCATCTCCATCACTGGTCGTGCCAACGTCATCATCTCTCACTTGGAATACTGCAATGACTTCTTAACCAGTCCTCTACGTGTTTACTCCTCATTGTTTATTCTCTGTAGAGCGGGCAGAGAGCTCTTTTGAAAGTCAAACTGTATCCTACCTCTACCCAGGAACCTCCAGTTGTTTTCCATTACCCTTTCCATAAGTTCCTAAGTCTTTCCTGGCTCCCCAAGGCCCTGCCTACTTCTCTGACTCAACACTATGCTCTTAGGTTCTCTTTCACTCCATCCCAGCCACTTCGGCCAATAACCCACCCACCCCGAGGGCCTCGGACCCTGCTGTTGGTACGGTGCAGACTCTCTGTATGGCTTCCATTCTAACTATTCAGCTACCTCCTGACATATGCTTTTCTCCACCCATCTAATTGCCCCGTCTGAAAATGTAAATTTTGTCACTGCAGCCTGCTTTCCTAATACATACCTACCAGGACCGGACATTATGTGTTTCTTTTATTATTGCCTAACTCCCCCTCCTCACTAGAAGGTAAGCTCCATTTTGTTCACTGCTACATTTTTTGTAGCCTCACAAGTGAACAGTAAGTGTTGACAGAATGAAGGATAAGTAAAAGACTCTGAGGTGTCTGGTTGTTTAAAAACAGTGGTTCAGCTTTCTCAATGTACTTATCTACCAAATCCTTTTCCATGTAACACTTCTCAATATGGAGCAAAATCAAAAGCTTAGATAGTGGCAGCTTAAAGGTGGCTGAAAGATCTTTGATCTTGCCCTCATCAAGAAGCAGGGTCTATGTTGTCTCTACTTGAATGTGGGTAGTCCCTACGATCGCTTTCTGCAGTAGAATGTGGCAGAAAGGGTGCCATGCCAGTTTTCTGGGTGCAGATTGTAAGAAACTGTCAGCATCCACCTCCTGCCCCTTGGAAAACTCTCTTAGAGCCCTGAGGTGCCATATGCCAAGTCTGATTATCCTGCCAATGCCGTGCTGAAAGGGTGTGCACCCATAGGTGCTCCAGCCAGCAGTCTCAGCGGAGCACAGCCTTCTAGCCATACTCCCAAGGCACCATACAAATGAAAGTAGGTATCCAGCGCTCTCCACACCAGCCCGTCTGCCAGGGAAATACTACGGTCTCCACTGAGACAGAAGAGAAGGATCTGCTATGGAGCCCAGCCTAATTTCCTCACCACAAAAGCACGAGATGTACGAAAATGATTAATGTTTTAAAAACAACAAACCAACCTACCTTTGGGTAATTTTTATGGAGCCATAGATTACTGGAATACCGATACAATCCATTCTTTTCATTGGGAGAGGAAAAAAAAAAAGACATGGAGAGGAGAAAGTCACTTTGCCAAGGTGTCTTAGTGGATTCAAAGCAGAACTGGGACCAGAACCCCTATCTATCCAGTGTTCCTGCCATGAGCAAACGGTTTTAGGAGTTGCTCTGGATCCCTTCCTCCTTCTCTCACATGGGCTGTCCCCTTCAGTTTAAACCAACATTTGTTGAATACACTGTGGGTGTCAAACCAGACCTGGGAACATGTACATACTCATTTCATTCAGTCTCTCTAGCCAGAGGAGTTCTTTAGGAACCAGCCAGTGTGGACCAGCAAAGAGGGATGTCATCAAAGCTATAAAATGAGAGGCAAGTCCAGCCAGAGTGTAAATTGACCAGAATATATTTCATTCTCCTGGCTGCAAGGCCTCACACTTTTGAATGAATATGTGCTTAACTATTTATAATTGACCTTTGCACAAAGGAACATGAAATTTTTATAGCCCAAAGCTTCATTTATTAACTTTACTGGAGTGTAAAATATTTCTGTTTGCCATAAATTTATACCAGGACAAACAATATATATGCTAATTAGTAGTCATGTCGTTGTCTGCACGCTGTTGTGTTGGCCGGTCATTTCCAACAGGCAAAATAGCAGAATTCAATCGACAGATGACAATTGAATGGCTTGATACTTGCTGTTCAAACAGTGAAGTCTGGAGTGGTGAATTAATGGTGTTCATTATAACGAGTCCATTTCCTTTTCATTTCCTTTATAAATTAGTCCAGGTAACACGCTGAGTCCCTTCAAGAATGGCTCCCGGGAACCTGCTGAGATACACCTGCAAAACCCACACCTCAGCAGAATCCCTCCGGCTCTCATCCTGTGGTTTTCATGTTCCTTCTGGAGTTTCAAAAACTCACTGATGTTTCAGGTGTGGAAGGAGCCTTAGAGATCATCTCTACTGGTTTCACAGAGAAGGGGACTGAGACTGAGAGTGGTTAAGCGTGTTGCCCAGGGTCACATAGAAAGGCAGCGTTGGAGTCAGAGCTCAGGAGTAGGTCTCAGTAAAAAATAAAGCTGGGAAACCCCTGAGCGATCATCACTGTGTCCTATCTATTTAAGAGGTGGTAAAATAAAGGATCGAGGAGGACAAGTTCAAATGCTATAGACCTCATGGAGCCTAAATAGAACTTGAGGCTTCATTCTACTCATTCATGTGCCCATCAATTTAAGAGATGTTTACTGAGTACCTACTATGTGCTAGGTGCTGGAGGTGAAATGGTTATCCAAGTACACATAGCCCCTTCCCTCACAGAGTCTAAAATATAGGGCAAGAAATATATATCAATCAAATTGTCACACAAGCATATACTAGCAAAATGTGACGGGCACTATGAGTGTTAGAAGGGTGGGATATGGTCTAGTCAAAGGGGCTAGATATCATATGAGGGCTGAGATTGAATGAATAGAGATTGATAGGTGAAGTGTGTTGAGGTGGGTAAAACATAATTCTAAACAGAGGGAATGGCATGTGCAAGGGGCCTGAGGTACGAAGAAGCTTGGCCCATTACAGTAATTACAGAAGGCTTGTGATGGATGTGTGCCCAGAATGAGAAGGGATGAGTCTGGTAAGGTGGTCCCAGTTTTGATCATATTGAACTTTGTGGGGTTTAGTTCTCTGTCCTAAGACATAGGGAGAGCAAATCAAGGCTTAGAGGGGCATGCAAATGGCATGCAAAAATAGAACACTTTGTTTCCATTGTAGCACGTGTTATATTGAATTTCACTGTTGCTCCCATGGTTGGTCCTTAAGTGTAACCATTGCTTGAATCATGTCTATTTCTATCTTATATTTACAGCACCTAGTTCTTGGTATGTAAAGGAAATTTGTTCAGTTCTTGGTATGTAAAGTAAATTTGGAATGCTGCCTGCTGCATGAAAACACAATTTTCCCATCATCACCTACAAAACATTGGCAAAGAAGGGCCGACTGTTTTGTCTTTATATCACATGGATTATTCCTTCCCTTCTCCATCATGATATAAGTGTGAAGATGCAAAATATCCCAAAGCCGATCCTTCTTCGTCTTCGCTAACAACAAATAAGCCATTTTACTTCTCAGAACAATCTTTCAGCTAAATATTTCTCCGGTTATACATAATCTAAAGCCTCATGAAATTTTCTAGGAAAACTTTTGTTCCTCAATAAAAAGGAAAAATGAAACTGGTATGTCTAGCCAGCCTTCTTCTTGCCCTGATTTCAAATGCAATGGGTGGAGCTGCAGCAACCATCTTGTGACTAGGAGGTGACAAGGAAATGGCAAACAGACCTGTTAACATACAGTTACCAGTCTCCATACTGTCAAGCCCTTACTCTGGATCCATATTTGACCAACGAAAATAAATTTCTATTAGTTTTAGCCCTCTGGTTAGGCTTTCGGTTACTTGCAGGCAATCGTAGTTCTAGCTGATAGAAAGCTCTAACAAACTGCCTGTCACAAAATAGAAACTCAGTAACTATTCACTCTCTTCCAGACGCAGGCCACCCCCTTTTCCACCAAGCTATTTTTCTTATGCATTTCTCCACGTTTTGCTCTCTTCATTTGGTTTATCATGTGTATTCAAATACTGGAGATAGAGATGAGATAGAGATAGAGATAGAGATAGGGATAGAAATGAGAGAGGGAGAAATAGAAAGAGAGAATGAGGAGAAAGAGGTTACCCTGGGAAGCTTAAAACCCCGTTGGAAGATGAGGGACTTGCACAGGTAAAATAATAACACCATACACAAACCTGCTGAGAAATGGGCACAAGGTCTGTGTTGCAAATCCCATCTTGCCATTAACAACAGCAGAACTTTGGAAAGTCACATCACCATCTGGGATCTCTATCTACATTTGCAAAATAAGGAGGCTTAGATCATCTCAAATGCAGTCCTCCTCAAAAGATATTCCACAAACCACCACATCTAAGTCCCTGATGAGGCTTGTAAAACATAGACCCCTGGGTCTGGACTTAGAGTCTCTGGGACTGAGAATGAATGACGGGCATCTCAAGCATGCTCCTGAAGTTGTCATAGCACTTGAGACCCATTGTCAAGTTCTATTCTTGATCTAGGACTGTCTGATTTACTTGGAACGAAGTACAAACTCTATATTTTAGATGTGCAGTTAAGGCAGAAGCCTGATGCTTTAAAGCATTGTTTTAATTGACTTAAGATGATTGAGAGCTAAGGCTCCAGTGCAGCTGGAGATCCCAGCTCCTCCCGAACGAGAATCAAAGTTTACTGACAATTGCTGAATTAAATTATAGGAATCTCCACGGTGTTTGCTGCTGGAGCTGTTCACAGTGTTGTCAAAACACCCTCTGTGCATATGTATCTGTGTGGATGTATGTTTGAACACATGCATGCCTGTGTATAAATATATGCATGGTCACATATGGATGTGCACATGGGCTATCCACAAACAGACTAATGTTTGTGCATAGGGATCAAGTACGCATCGCTATATACAGCTACATGTGCCTACAGACACACATTTCTGAATATTTGTACTTACACATTCACACGAGATTACACATATGTATATAAATGTACCATGTTTTGCACCATTTGTTACTGATTTAAAACTGAGTTGTGAATAGAAAATAGTAAAAATCTTTGTTTGATAGTCCCCGAGGTGTGGGAAAATAGAAGAGACTATTGGACAATTTGCAGAGGTTAGACTCAGGACGTTAATTTCATTTAGTTTCTTGAAATATCTTCTTATAAAGGTTTTTTTTTGGTGGGGGAGGTTGTATTTATTTTCAATGAGGACAGAATGCTGGGCTTCTTGTTCCAGCACTATGCATAACACATTGGATGTTCTTGGGCAAGCCATGTGATCTCCATGGGCCACAGTTTCCCGTTCTTCTTCTATAATCTTAGAGTCCCTTGTTCAAACCTGAATGACAACATTTACAGTTTGTGTCTATTTTCCTTAGAATATTAATGTCCCTTTGGTAATAGGAACTACATCTTATTCACCTCCATTTCCCCAATGTCTATGAGAGAACCTAGCATGTTATGATGGTGATAGTGATGATGGTGGTGATGGCAATGATGATGATGATGGTGATGGTGATGATGATGGTGATGATGGTGATGATATTACTGATGATGATGGTGATGGTGATGATGATGTTGATGATGGTGATGATATTACTGATGATGATGGTGATGATGATGATGGTGATGGTGATGATGATGGTGATGATGGTGATGATATTACTGATGATGATGGTGATGGTGATGATGATGTTGATGATGGTGATGATATTACTGATGATGATGGTGATGATGATAATGGTGATGGGGATGATGATGGTGATGGTGATGATATTACTGATGATGATGATGATAATGGTGATGGTGATGATATTACTGATGATGGTGATGATGGTGATGGGGATGATGATGATAATGGTGATGGTGATGACGGTGATGGGGATGGTGATGATGATCATGGTGATGATATTACTGATGATGATGACAATGATGGTGATGGCAATGATGATGATGATGATGATGGTGATGGTGATGATGGTGATGATGGTGATGATATTACTGATGATGGTGGTGACGATGATGATAATGGTGATGGGGATGATGATGGTGATGGTGATGATATTACTGATGATGATGATGATGATGATAATGGTGATGGTGATGATGGTGATGGGGATGATGATGGTGATGGTGATGGTGATGACGGTGATGGGGATGGTGATGATGATGGTGGTGATGATATTACTGATGATGATGGTGACGATGATGATAATGGTGATGGGGATGATGATGCCAATGACAAATGAAACTAGTATTTACTGAACTTCACTTTTAAGTACTTTACATAGACAACATCATTTAATTTTTACCACAAACCTTGAAGCAAGTACAATTGACCCTTAAACAACAGGAGTTTGAATTGCACACATCCACTTATAAATATTTTAAACACATGTTTAATTCCAGAATAATTAAAATACAATGTTATATTAGTTTAAGGTGTATAATATAGTGACTCATCAGTCCTATACATTACTCAGTGCTCTTCATAAT
Source organism: Neofelis nebulosa (assembly GCF_028018385.1). Taxonomy (NCBI): domain Eukaryota; kingdom Metazoa; phylum Chordata; class Mammalia; order Carnivora; family Felidae; genus Neofelis; species Neofelis nebulosa. Next base: position 16,225,661 of record NC_080793.1, read on the forward strand.
AAGAATATATATATATATTTCTTATAAAATTTTTATATTAATATATATTTTTATAATATACATATATTATATATATTGTATATATTATATATATATTTTATATATATATATATTTTAGAGACAGCAAGCATGCATGTGTGTGCACACAAACAGGAGGGGCAGAGAGAGAGAGAGAGAGAGAGAGAATCTTAAGCATACTCTATGGTCAGCATGGAGCCCAATGCAGGGCTTGATCCCATGGCCCTGGGATCATGATTTGAGTTGGAATCAAGAGCTGGATGCTCATCTGACTGAGCCACCCAGGTGCCCCATGGTAAGTATACTAGTGTACTCTTAATCCCCTTCACCTATTTTGCCCATCCTTCCACCCATCTCCCCTCTGGTAGCCATCAATTTGTTGTCTGTTGTTAAGAGTCTGCTTGTTTGTTTGGCTCTTTTTTCTTTGTTTCTTTGTGTTATTTCTTTTTCTTTTTTTTTAAACTTGTTTTTTCATGTTTATTTTTAAGTGAGAGAGACAGAGTGAGAGTTGGGGAGGGGCAGAGAGAGGGAAATACAGAAATGAAGCAGGCTCCAGGCTCTGAGCTGTCAGCACAGAGCCCAACACGGGGCCCGAACTCACGAATTGAACTGTGAGATCATGACCTGAGCCAAAGTCGGATCCTTAACTGACTGAGCCACCCAGGTGCCCCTTATTTGTTTTATTTCTTAAATTCCACATGTAAGCAAAATCATAAGGCATTTGTCTTTCTCTTATTTATTTCACTTAGTATTATGTCCTCTAGATCCATCCATGTTGTTGCAAATAGCAAGATTTCATTCTGTTTAATGGCTGAGTAATATCCATTGTGTGTGCATATGTGTGTGTGTGTTTGTGTGTGCACACCATTTATTTATCATTCATCTATTGATGGACACTTGAGCTGTTTCCATAATTTGGCTATTGTAGATAATGCTGCAATAAACACAGCAGTGCATATATCAATGTGTTGTAGCCTTTACATAAATACCCAGTAGTGGAAATATTGGTTCATATGGTAATCTATCTTTAACTTTTTAAGGAACCTCTATACTGTTTTACATGGTGGCTGCACCAGTTTGCATTCCTACCAACAGTGCACAAGGGCTCCTTTTACTCCACATCCTCACCAACACTTGCTATTTCTTGTGTTTTTGATTTTCGTCATTCTGACAGGTGTGAGGTGATATCTCATTATGGTTTTGATTTGCATTTCCCTAATGACTGGTAATGTTAACCATCTTTTCACGTGTCTGTTGTCCAACTGTATGTGTTCTTTGGAGAAATGTCCATTCATGTCTTCTGCCTGCTTTTTAACTAGATGATGATGATGATGATGATGATTTGGTGTTGAGTTGTATAAGTTCCTTATACCTTTCAGATACTGAACCTTTATTGGATATGTCACTTGCAAATGTCATCTCCCATTCAGTAGGTTGTCTTTTAGTTTGTTGATTGTATGAATTTTTAAAATAAATACGGTACAGTACTAAAAACATATTTTCTCTTCCTTATGATTTTCTTAATAACTTTTTTCTCTATTTTATTATTAGAATACAGTATATAATGCATAGAACATACAAAATTGGTATTCGTTGACTGTTTATGTTATTAGTAAGGCTTCTGGTCACAGAAGACTATTAGTGGTTGAATTTGGGGGACTCGAAAGTTACATGTGGATTTTCAACTGCATGGAGTGCTGACACCCCACACCCCTGCATTGTTCAAGAGTCAGCTACACTACCATTCTCCCTATTTTGGGAAGATTTTGGCTCAGAGAAATCAACTAACATGCTCAGGAGTACCAGGCTAGGAACTATCATAACTTGAATTCAAATCCAAGTCTGCCTGACTCTGAGAGGTCATACGGACCACGTACTGCTTAGTAAAGAGTTATTAAATGATGCATTATAAGAATGATATTTAGTAGAATGAATTGGATTCCCAAAGAGCCTCATCTACAGAGAACAGATTCTGGTTTAGAGTCACATAGGAGAGGCACATTTTAACGTTGAAAGGGATCACAAAAGTCCCCAGACACATAGGGAGGTAAAGTGACCTGTTCAAGGTTGCATGATTATAGTTACCGTGGCAATAATAAAGATAGGATACTGTATTCTTCATTCCCAGCCCAGGTGTGCTTTCTACTATTGCAGAGGGCTTTGTATCCTTTCCTCTTTTCATACAAAAAGACAAAAAGACTTCAAGGTTACCTTATGGTATCTATAACAAGCAAATCAATGGAAGTTTCCTCCACACAAACATGAGTTGCAATTATCATTGTTATTATTATAATTCTGCTGTTTATGGCTCTTCTCCCTGTTAGTTCCCAGAATCAGTGGACAGACACCAGGACAGGATAATTAAATACACTGAAGTGCTTGTCATGACTCCACATGAATCCAGGAGACAGAGCTTTCATGGACCAATCACCTCATTCCCCCAAAGTGCTCCCTCTCATAATTAAAAATTAAACCGTTTTCCAATGAAATAATTTTGTTCATTCTTCTTGCTCCCGCTCCAGTGCCTGTGGCACCAGCTAAATTTCAAATTAAATAATTCAGCTGCAATACATTTAAAATAGATCACGTTGAGCGCTTCACTTCCGATTGGCTGCAAAACCAGGCCAATTGAACAAGATTCTCATGGATGTCACCTGCCAAGGGTGTGCAAGGCATGGGATTCCATTAATGAGGGATGATCACCTTTCTCTATTTTCTTATTCCCGGGCTCTGGCACAGTGAAACTTTCCCCCTCTTTAAACCATTTTGTCTCATTTTTATCCCTTTGTTCTCATTTTCCTCCCTTTGATCAAATCAAAATCTTCCTTTAGAATACAGGTTCCTCCCCCATTTTGCTTTTCCGGTCGTCAGTTCTCAGCTTGCTTTCAACATCTGCTTGTTTGCCAAGGCAATAGAGACAGATTACCACTCTCCCCCTGTGCCGTGCGAGGAGGAAGTAGAAGACAGGATGGATTAAGGGACTGTGCTGAGTCAAATACTCTCTCCTCCTGGGGCTGCCAGTTTTCATCTGGCTCAGGCTGCCAGAATCTCAGAATCATTATTTCATTTGACAGATAATACTGTAACGATAGTCTGCCCTGCTAATGGTCCTCACCTGGGGAGCCAGCATGGCAGAGAGAGGTGCTGTGGCAAAAAAAGAACCCTGATGGGGAGGAGGCAGGGGTCTGATGTGCGGATGTGTGATCCTGAAGGAGCCACTTAATCACTCTGGACCTCAGTTTCCTCAACTGGACCCTGCTCTGCCTAGACATCATAGTTTTATCTATTCTCAGACTCACAAGCAAAATGGAAATTTGAAGCACAAATGACTTCCAGAGAAGGTCAACCAGGATTATGAGTTAATGAGGCCAGCCCAACAAGAGATATCAATCTCTAGGGAGGGGGAGGGATGTTCCTCTTCTCTACAACTCAAGTATCTGCTGAGGGAGGGAAATCTTATCCCATTGCAAAAAAAAAAAAGGGGGGGGGAAGAGACTTACTGTTTCTCTCTGGTTTTACTTTCCCTCTTCCCCAGAGGATAAGTATTCACTTACATGGTTGCTGTTTGAGAGGAAAACACTGGCTTCGCTCATCTCGTCCCCTTCTGAGCTACCTCTTTGTAGAGCCGGCCCCTGTCCGCAGGACCTACACATCTGCCTTTTCCCAGTGGATAGTTTACAGAGGCAGTCTCTGCCCAGATTGGGGTCAGGACATGGGGAGCACTCAGTGACCCAGTGCTGCATACAACAGGTGGGTAAATTTAATTCAGAGGTGAGGTAAAATAAAGCCCTTAATGACGGCTGACCTGGTTTACCTTCCACATAAGCTTTGTCAGTAACAAATCGGGGAGGTTTTAGTTTCACTGCTGTGTTTCTTGAATCTTATTTCTTAATAAGCTCTGATCATTGTAAAGGAAAAGTGGTATTGTTTATTAATGTTCTAAAACTTAATTTTTTTCTTCCTGCCGTGGGCCGAAGAAAGATAGGAAATGCTATTAGGTAGAAGGGACAGGTTAGCTCCTTAAAGCTCTACAGAGCCACTGAGGACCAACAGAAGCTGTTACAGAGAACCTGAAACAGTAGTGGGGAACTCTCCCGAGGTGGCCAGCTCTTCATCACAAGGGGCATCTAAACCATGATGCTATCGAGCACTAGTCTGTAATGTTGGCGCTCAGTGGTTTCCTTTGATGTAGAAACAGAAGATAAGATTGTGGGGGGTGTTTGGGAACATCCCTGGGTCCTGCTTCCCCTGTGCAAGTCTGTTACTTTCTTCTACAAGGGCTTCCCAGTGGTGAATGCCAGGATAGCTGTGGTCTTGAATAATTAATGACTGCATTTGTCATTTGCAGAAATGTGTTTATATAGAGAGAACACGAGTCTACGACGTGGCACTAAGGAACTAGTAAACGTCTCTCCTTGTCAGTGCACTCAGTGGGGGCACACGCACACACTTGCACACATATATGCACACTCATGTATACACAATGCACACGCACTCACACAAATACAAGAATGAAAGGAAATGGAAATCTATAAAAAAGAAATGGGGAATCTAGGTCCAGAGAGACTGCCACGTTATGATGCTTCTGACTCAGGCCTACCAGCCAGAGGTATACGTGTACACAGGAGACAAAAAATTGGGAACCCCAGGGGCGCCTGGGTGGCTCAGTCGGTTAAGCCCCTGATTTCGGCTCAGGTCACGATCTCAATCGAGGATTGTGGGTTCGGGTCCCACATCAGGCTCTGTGCTGACAGCTCGGAGCCTGGAGCCTGCTTCGGATTCTGTGTCTCCTTCTCTCTCTGCCCCTCCCCTCTTACGCTCTGTTTCTCTCTATCTCTCAAAAATAAATGCTAAACAAGTTTATAATAAAAAAATTGGGAACTCCATTGTGTGGTGTGGCTGCCAGAAACATGGAGGCCACCATGGTTAGAGACCTGGGGAGGGGACAATCCGTCATCACACATTATCGCAAAGCGGCTGGTGTCTTGTCAACATACTTTCAGAAACTCATGCTTGATCCTGGGTGCTGCTCACTGGTACGTTCCAAAAGGACTGTGTTTCTTGGTCATATCTGACTCTCACTGGACTGGATTTGGAGTGGGGGAGACTGCCAGCCTCACAGGAATGGAGGGTCTGAGGCTTGGGTTGGTCACTGAGAAGGGTCCCTTCATTCCCAACTTTCCTCTGTTACGAGGTGTCACAATGGTCACCGAAATGTGAGCACTGAAGTCATCATGCACTTTCCATGCTCTTGTTTTTTTGTTTGTGTGTGTGTGTGTGTGTGTGTGTGTGTGTGTGTGTGTGTTGGTGTTGTTTTTAAGTTAAATATTAATTGACAATCAAGAAAGCATGGGATCCATAGTCAGTGGTGAAGGGTGGAGAGCAGGCAGGTGGTGAGCCTATTCATCCACAGATTCCACATCTGGGGTGTTGAAACTGGCACGTTTTTGTTTGCAGGGTTCTAGCTGGGTCTGGGAGGGGGAAAAAAGTGCAAAGTAATTTGGAGAGAAGAACAAAATAGAAAGTGCCCTTTCCTGAATAAGACCCCTTAATTTTCCACTAACCCAGTGCATAGGACAGTGGGAAAAAATCCTAGATTTCATGGCTGAAGACCTGAGTGTGAGTTCTGTGCTTCTGGGTAAGTGACTTAACCCCCTGTACCTTAGCTTCCCTCATCCATTAACTGGGGAAGGTCCTAGTAGCAACCCTTCCCTCACATGAGAGTGGTCATAACTGCAAGAAGTAATAAATATTAAAATACTATAACATTGAATATGCTAGAGTCCTTGTTGTTTCCCTACCTAGGGTTTTGTGAGATTTCTGAGGTTAAATTAATTGAATGACATGAATGTATTAAAGACCCTGATAAGCCCTGCTATAAGTAAACAGAGTATATATGAAGAAACAAAAATTTTATTTGGTTTTGAAACCTAGTAGTTTCCAAATCTAACTTTACCCTTGAACTCAGACTCCTGGAAGCACCATTTAATGTCCCCTTTCACATGTTTTGAGGAGTGGGAGGTCATACAAAGAGCTTCTATTTTGAAAGACAATTGAGCATAGGGTCGGAGTGGGATCAGCCTCCAAGTCAAGGAAGGCACCGAAGATCATAACGTGCCACCTGCCCTCCGCCCCCAAGTATTTAGCTTAACAGTTCTGCCGAAAGTCTGGTCATGGTTTGTCTCAGTGAGCCATTAAAAACGTCATGACTACACCATCCCCAGAAGTTGGGGTTCAGTGGAGATTCGGACAAGCTCCTTTCCTTATGGGGACTTCAAGTCCCTCATTGTCCTAGAAGGCAAAAATCTCAGATCACTGTGAATTACATAGACCATCAGCATCAGAATTACTTGGGCTTAAAAACAGATTCCTGAGGGGCGCCTGGGTGGCTCAGTCGGTTAAGCCTCCGAGTTCAGCTCAGGTCATGATCTCACGGTCCGTGGGTTCGAGCCCTGCATCAGGCTCTGGGCTGATGGCTCGGAGCCTGGAGCCTGCTTCCGATTCTGTGTCTCCCTCTCTCTCTACCCCTCCCCCATTCATGCTCTGTCTCTCTCTGTCTCAAAAATAAATAAACGTTAAAAAAAAAATTTTTTTAAATAAATAAATAAATAAAAACAGATTCCTGAGCTCTAGACCTGGGACGGAAGCAGAACATGAGCGTTATCAGCCGTTTCTCCTGTGGGGGATTTCATTCCCGCTGCAGTTTAAAAGCAGTGGTCGAGGGGAAGTCTGGGTGCCTCAGTCAGTTAAGCATCCAACTTCAGCTCATGATCTCACGGTCTGTGAGTTCAAGCCCCATGTCGGGCTCTGTGCTGACAACTCAGAGCCTGGAGCCTGCTTTGGATTCTGTGTCTCATTCTCTCTCTGCCCCTCCCCCACTCGTGCTCTGTCTCTGTCTCTCAAAAATAAATAAATGTAAAAAAATAAATAAATAAAAAATAAAAGCAGTAGTCGAGAAAGTCTCAGAGCCATATCAACCAAAGCCATCCCTGGCTTTCTGGACGTCCACATACTTCAAGTGTCCAAAGAAAAAAATAGAGATCAGGAACCCTGAACAAAAGGCAACCTCTTCCACTGGGAAAACTGCGTAAGACAAGGCTCCTTACCTGAGAAGTTCTCCAAGCCCTGTGTTTAAGGCAAAGCAGAACCAGCCTGTTATCAAAGCTTTCCACTGTGATTCTAGAGAAGCTTCACGCATGCATACACAGATCCCTCTCTGAATTGGCCCGTCTGAAGCCAGGACCGTTGGAGTGAAACATAAAATATCACAGCATTGATTTAATGGCCTTTAAAAGTCCCTCCTGAGCGGCTGGGGAGCTCCTTGTCTGTATCCCTATGCACCACTGTGCTCGTAAAACTGTCACCATTAATCGCTGCCCAACATCCTGATAGTATTTGGGTCACACATCAAGGGGAGGGATGCGGTTTCTGAAGAGGTCTGGAATGTGGTTGTGGCAGCCTTAATCCTAGCCCACTTTTCCCAAACCGTCAGTGTGGGTGCGGCGTCTGGCTTCTACTAAACACCTCGCTGGACATAAAGATACCGCCTCTTTTCATTTGGAATGATCATTCTCTAAGCTGCCTGGAGCCAGAATCTGAATTTATTCCAAATGTTTCCTTCTTCTCCTGGGCCCTGGTAGTAATTGACCTATCCACATCTCTGTATTTCTTGGAATTTGTTTTCATTTTTTTGTTTGTTTGTTTGTTTGTTTTGTTTGTTTTTTTTTAATATATGAAATTTACTGTCAAATTGGTTTCCATACAACACTGAGTGCTCATCCCAAAAGGTGCCCTCCTCAATACCCATCACCCACCCTCCCCTCCCTCCCACCCCCCATCAACCCTCAGTTTGTTCTCAGTTTTTAACAGTCTCTTATGCTTTGGCTCTCTCCCACTCTAACCTCTTTTTTTTTTTTTTCCTTCCCCTCCCCCATGGGTTTCTGTTACGTTTCTCAGGATCCACATAAGAGTGAAACCATATGGTATCTGTCTTTCTCTGTATGGCTTATTTCACTTAGCATCACACTCTCCTGGAATTTGTTTTCAATGGCTACCATTGTAGACCAGTGCTGTCCAATGGACACATAACACGAGCCACAAAGGTGAACTACATATGAAATTTTACATTTTCTAGTAGCCACACTCCAAAAGGTTGAAAAAAGGTGAAATTAACTTTTAACGTATTTAATAATATATTTATTTAATCTAATATATTCAAAATATTATTCCTTTAACATAGAATCAACATAAAAATTATTAATGCAATATTTTACAAGCTTTTTTGGACCAAGTCATTGGAATCCAATGTGTACTTTTTACTTAGAACATATCTCACTCTGTATTAGCCACATTTCAAGTACTTAACAACCATGTGTGGCTACCACATTGGGCAGTGAAGTTCCAGACCAAAAGAAGTGAGACTGGCAAATGATTCCCTTATCTATACACTCATGTGTTCTGAGCACTAACTATGGCACATATAGATCTGGACACGTGGCTACAGAGATAAGTTATATGACATCTCTTCTCTCCTGGAATTTATGGTTAATTGGGGGGTAATAGACAATAAGTGAGTAGAAGAACAAGTGGGGAAAATAATTTCAGACAGCTCCAAAGGATATGAAGAAGCAGAAGGAGGAAAAAATTAGGTTGATATGATAGAAAGTAACTCAGAGAAAGGAGGAGAGGGCTGGGTTAGATCAAGTTATAAAAGAAGAATCTCAGAACAGCGTCTGAATGACAAGAATTCATTTCTTGGGGCGCCTAGGTGGCTCAGTCGGTTGAGCGTCCGACTTCGGCTCAGGTCACGATCTCACGGTCCGTGAGTTCGAGCCCCGCGTCGGGCTCTGGGCTGACAGCTCAGAGCCTGGAGCTCATTTCGGATTCTGTGTCTCCCTCTCTCTCTGACCCTCCCCTGTTTATGCTCTGTCTCTCTCTGTCTCAAAAATGAATAAACGTTAAAAAAAAAAAAAAAAAAGAATTCATTTCTTTACTTTGTATGATAACAACCAGCACGCATTGTCTTAGGACCTGGGTGGTACAGAGTGCTATATGGAATATTTAATTGAATTACTGGTGCATGGTGCATGCATAAGGATTCGGCTATAGTGAATATTGGACTATAGACCTACACCAGCAAGAAGCACATTCCCAGGGACTTGAAATGTATTTTACGCATGGTACCTGCTCAATATATTTAATGGTTGGAGACATGAATAAAGAACAGCACCCCCTCATGAACTTGGTTTTGAGATCAAAAGGGGTAGTGGAAGGCTAAAGATGTTAATTCTGTTTCTTGTTAGTATGTTTGCTCTTTGGGTTGTGAGGTCCAGCCTGGTCGCTTTTACAAGAACGTGTTCATCCCTATCCCCGGAGATCAGATGATGACAGTTGATCTACCCAGTGGTTTTAAGAAAGGAGATCTTTGGGGGGTCTATCCTTCCTAAGGCATGCAGACAGAAGATTAGGCTCAGAAAAATGTGCTCTTAAGCATCAAGATAATTTGTGAAAAGGCCAGGCCTTTCTTATGCAAGACATTTGCCAAGATATGCAGAAATGAAATAAAATTAAAAGGGTAGGATGGGCCATTATATTTCACATCAGTAAGAGTTGGTGTGAGTTTTGCTGTTGTTGTTTTTTGAAGAGTTATAGTATTTTATACACTTTGAGGACAACCTGCTTCAACAGATCAATATTTTCACAACAATAAAAAGTGATTCAGGAGAAGGGTCACCCAACAGAGTTTATTTTTATTGCAGTCAAATCTGGTTCATTAAAGAAAAAGATACTTTTAGGACTTTTATTTACTGTGTTTATTCATTTTTAGTACTTTTCTTTACCCTCCTCTTTCCTCTGTGACTCTGATCTAACCAACTATAGTTCTGTCAATAATAATGGCTAACACATATTAGCACTAACCAAATGTCAAACATTTTTGCTATCTACTTTAAATGAATGATCTCATTTGATACTCAGAAAGCCCTATTATTTTGGGAAAATTGTTATCTTAACTTTACAGGTGTGGAAGCTGAATGAGGCTAGTAAAATTTAAAATATTTGCCCAAGATCACAGGAGAGTGGTCCTCAAATGGTTGGCCTCAGGACCCATTTATACAATCTTAATAATTAGTGAGGACCCTGTATTAATCTTCACTTCCTGGCATAACAAATGACCACGAACTTAGTGGCTTAAAATAACAACTTTGCCAAAAATCAGTAGGGCACATTTGTGTAGTTCTCTTTCTAGGTGCTCTAGTCTGTTCTACTGATCTATGTGTCTATCCTTGTGCCAATACCACACTATCTGAATTGGTGTAGCTTATTATAGTCAGTCTGAAGATCAGGAAGACGGATTCTTACCATCTTCTTCTTCTTTTTTTCAGAACTTAAAAATAATCTTGTCTATATCTACAAAGTAACCTTGGGGTGATTTTTATAGAAATTGAGTTAAAATTGTGTATCCATTTCTTTATGGAGTCTTCCAATTCATGAATGTGCTATGTCTCTCCATTTATCCAGAGCTTTGATTTCCTCCTTCTATATTGGGTAGCATTCAGTAATCAAGTCCTATACATGTTTTGTAATGCTTACACCTCTTTTTTCAGTCATTGGAAACGGTAGCATATTATTAATTCTGGCGTCTACATGTTCATTGTTAGTATAAATAAATACAATTTTTTTTTACCTTGATCTTATGTTCTGTGACAACTTATTGAGCTCACTCATTAGTTCTAGCTTCTTCTTCCTCGTCTTGTTCTTCTTTTCACATTCCTTGGGATAGTCTGTGTAGACAATCATGTCATCTTCAATAGGGAAATTTTTATTTATTCTTTTCTGAGTTGTATGCCTTTTAACTTCATTTTCTTACTTTATTGCACAGACTAGAACTTCCAACACTATGTTGAATAAGAGTGGTGAGAGTAGATATGTTTACCATGCTACCAATCTTCAGACAAAATGGTTCAGCCTTTTACTATTACGCGTAATGTTTGCTACCGTTTATTTTTTAAAAAACAAACACTTCTTCTCGTGTTGAGAAAGTCCTCTGTTCCCATTTTTCTAAGAGTTTTTATCAAGAATTTTGAAATTTGTGAAATTCTAAAAATGCATTAATTGATACGATCATGTGATTTTTTTCTTTCGCTTGTGAATGGTGGATTACGATTGTGGAATCAACTCTTCTGTTTCAGCCCTAACTGTTCCAACACTCACTGGTGTACTACAATTTAATTCTGGCACTAGCCCTTCAGATGTACCATAGATCCCCCACAAGAATCCATAGACTGCCTTCACTTTAGGTGCCAGCCACAAGTTCATGGCATCTCCAGGCTACTCACATTTCTGGCTTACTGGCTACAAATTCCAGTGTTCCCATGACCCCTTCAAGTTCAATATTTTGCTAGAACAGTGCACAAAACTTAAGAAAGTGCTATTACACTTTTAATACAGTTTTATTATAAAGGATGCAACTTAGGAACAGCAGAGTGAACACATAGAGGGTGAGATCTGGAAGAGTCTGAAACACAGGGCTTCCATGCCCTCTCCCTGTGGAATCAGAGCACATCACCCTTCCAGAACACTGATGTGCACACCGACCAGGAAGCCCCTCTGAGCTCTGAGTTCAGAACTTTTATCATCCTAATATGGGATACTATCGTCAAAGCTAAGACACTGTGAACAACCATTGCCAATTAACAACCACTAGCTCTTAACAACTCTTAATTATTAACAATAAGCATTGATTATATGCGTGTATGAATATATACATACACTCACACCATATGACATGTAATTGCCATTCGTTAAATATTATTCAATTAACATTCACTTGCTTCTCACGTTCCTACCAGAATAGAAGAGCTGTGTCTTACTCATTTTATCACCATGATTGGTAATGATAATAGCCACCATTTATTGATTCCCTCCCATGTGCCAGATCGATTACATATATTTCATCTTCATAAAAGCCCCATGAAATAAATATTATAATCTTTAAGTACCAAGGAGGGAAACAAGTCTCAGAGAGGTGAAGTTACATATTCCAAAATCACACAGCCAGTAATTAAAGCAATATTCTCTGCTTTTAATGTTGGGCTTGTTTTACTGCCTCTTTTAAAATACCTTCTACGTGGCTCCTGCATCCACAGGTCTAGGATGAGTAGCTTGATTGCTCTCTGTTAAGCCGGATAAGCTAGCAGAACAGAGGTTGGTTTAGATGCTGAAAAGACCTTTGTAGATAGAGAATCTTCTTTTCTCCCTTAACCTGTTAAACCAGGGGAAGTGGGACATCTTTAGGTGCCGAAGTGATCACTTATCTTGCCTGTTAATCAGCCTTCCATTTTTTATCTTGCCCCTCTGAGGGCCATCTTGTCCTCCTGAGCCTCATAAGCATTGATCCTTCAGCTTAAGCCCTGAGAGATAACTGCCATATCGATAAAATCCCTACTGTAATTTTTTTCCCCTGAGTTATCGAAGAGTAGGCTATCAAGATGAGAGATACAATGAAGGCTGGAATCCACAGGACTGGGTGCCTGATTAGAGGGTTAGGAAGACACTGAGGAAAATGGAAGACCCTATGGTGATTGTGTATGGTTTTATCTACAAGAGACTGGGGCCAAAAACTAATTAATACTAACAATGATAATGATTAGATAGATAGATGATAGATAGATAGATAGATAGATAGATTATATTTATTTAGAGTCTACTATATATCTGGCCTTATTTGAGAGCTTTAAAGTATTAACTAATTTAATTCTTACCACTAATCTTTTCAGAAAATTATTACTGTCCTTATTTTACAGATATATAAACTGTACCAGAGGAAGGAAAGCTACCGGCATGGGGTAGAGGATTAGAGGGGGAAACTGAGCAAGAGGCTCGTTTTATGTTTGATTTCTGAGGAGTGTTGGATATCAATTTGGAGTTCCCTAATTCACTTGGGCCTGCTCAATTTCATGGATTGATGGAGGTACTGAAGGGGAGGAAAACTTTTCCTTCTTCCCTTCTAGCTTCTTTAGCTGGTCTAACAATTAAACTGACATAAAACAGATTAACAGGAGAAAAAAATTAATTTCATATATACGGTAACCCATAAAAATATGAGACTCAAAGACATGAGTGAGGCAGGCAGCTCTCATACCTTTCAGACAAGAAAGCAACACATTTGTGAAGAATTGATAAGACAAAAGGATTTGGGCTTGGCAAGTATATTAGTGAAGAAGTAACAAGGTTTGTTTATACAGACTTTTCACAGTGCTGAACTCTCTGTGTCTGGTGAGGAGGATGCCTTCTCCCCTCCTGGGACAGGAGAGCACCTTTCTCACGGGAGAGATATTTCCTGCTTTCAGAGGGACAGAGGAGATCAGAATGTCCTCTGGCACAGGCTGTTTATTAAGTAACTTTCATTCAAAATAATCAATATACCAAAGTGGCATAGTTTGGAATGCTATATCCTGCTCCCCCTCAGTGTGAACTGATAAACTTGTGTCTGTTCTAAAATTGCCCTGAACATCAACCTCCTGATCTGAGAGTTTCCTTAATTGCAAACAGGATCAACAATTCACCTATGGCTCCCTGAAGTATCCTAGGGACCAAATGAGGTCAAGTATGTAAAACACCTGGCCCATGATAGATTCCTGCCCAGTGGCACGTGTCCCTCCTGCCTTCTCTCTTCTCCCCCTCATCGCTCCTTCTGCATCAATAGCTGTGAGGAGCAAACAAATAGTAATTATGAAAGTATTGTACAAAAACAAGGTTACTTATTTACAAACATTTTTAAATTCCATTTTTTTTAAAAGATCTATTTTTAATTCCCAGAAAAAAGCAAAAAGGAAGATTGAAAACTAACTCCCTGAAATGGCCAAAGTCACTTAAATACCATTTTTAGCTGAAGACAAAAGAAGATATTGGGGTTGGGAAGTCAGATAGGGGAGGTCACTAGGAAAAGCACAGTAAACAAAGGTAATGTTGTTATGCAGATTTAAGTCCCTGGCTTCTCCACTGATAAGAGTTTCCAAGGTTGACACCTCCCATTTTCTGGTAAGGAGACACCCTTACCAGCAGAGATTTCCCTCATTAATGTAAATGTCTCTTACAAAAGGGTAACTTCTATTCCATTTTTAGAGCTTCACCTGAGTCTGCTGTTTCTTAAAAATAACCAGCTTAAAATCATTCCCATGCCAAAGAGGCATGGCTCCGGATGGCAAAATTTGCCCCCCTTCATTTCATTTCATTTTTTTTTCATTGTAAATATGAGGTTACTACTGTCCTGCTAGTTATCTTTGTATCCCTTTGCAATCGTTCTTTCGGGAGAAATTCTCAGAAGTCGAACTGCTGAGTTAAAGGGTCTGTGCTTCCTTGTGATGAGCACCGGGTGGTGAACAGAAGGGTTGAATCACTATGCTGTATACCAGAAACAAGTAGTACACTGGAATGAAAATTTAAAAAATAAATTAAAATAGGGAGACTTAAGAAAATAAATAGAGGATCTGTGCTTTAACACCTGAACATCCCTTTAGTCTATACCATGACCTCTAAATCCTGCCTGACATTTAAAAGTCACTCCTCGTGACTCTTACACACTTAGGACTCAAGGTTTCCAATCCAGAGTTATTTTCTGAGTTTCCCTTTGCAATACTCCCAAGTCCCCAAACCCAACTCTGGTCAGCAGGCCCCCAGGCAAGCAAAATATTTTTAGACCACTTACAGGAACAGAGATGTTGCCGGGCGACATGTCCTGTCAGGGACAGGCAAGAGGCTCTCTTAATGTGGGGCCACAGAAAGAGGAAAAGGAAGGAGGGGAAGAAAAGACTAGCTTTTGCTAAGGAGGGGCGGGCACACACATACACACACACGCACACTCACACATACAAACACGGGCACACATGGGTGATCTCTAAGCAAATGATTCCTTTCTTGAACAGTAGCAAAAAAAGAAGGATGTATGCATTCCTTGGGGGATTTGTGGAGGGGTGAACAAAGTGTCCCCCAAACCCAGCTGAAGATGCAAACAAGCCAGAATCCTCGCGATTTTAAGAGGCCTTCTGCTTGCTCTCTTTAGGGGCTGCGCTGCTGTAACTCCTTCTGAGGGGAGAGGGGCTGGCCTGCACACTGACTGCTCTACTCCCATCTCAAATCCTTGGGGGTTTATTCTAAAGACAAAAGGAGGCAGGGTCCGCAATACCTCTGCATGGTGCCTGCTCCTTCCAGCAGCACACAAGCAAGGATATGGGCACCTGTCTCAACTCCGCCCTCAGCCGCTATCTCTTCACTTCTCAAATGGCCCAGGGTGGTGGGAAGGTAGGAAAGTTCAGCTAGCTTCCCCCCCACCCCCCGCCATTCCCCCTGGTCACCCTTCTTGAATCTTTTAAGGCCATCAGGTAGGGGAAGCCAGCGACACACAGGAGGTGAGGTGAGGTCACCTGCCCTGGGGCTCCGGCACACTGGATTCTGGGCCTCTGGCAAATCGCCTTCAAGTAGCTAAACTTAAACCATCCTAATTCCTTCACATAGTCTCCCCACTCTTACTCTGCTCCAATCCTACTTCCCTCTTCACCCTTTCTCCCAAACAAAGCATATAGATTTAAAGCGTGCTCCCTGATTATGCAACTTTGAGGGTCATCCAATTCTTTTCTGGTTTGTGAGGGCCCCTGTGATCTCTTATTTCCTTGTTGAAAATGTAGTGTTGGCCACCAATCACAGGATAAAAACCAGACCCCTTTTTCCTGCTGTCTTTGCTTTTCCAGCCTCACCTTCCCCTCCATCCCTACCCCTCCATTCAGAAGATCTTTCAGTTCCTGAAATGTATCCTATCACTTATTCTCTCCAGACATTTGTGCAGTCCCATTTGTTGGTGATGCCTTTTATTCCCCATCCCTCCAGCTTTTACTTGGTTCACCTCCCCCATTTGGCAGGTCTTATTACTTCTTCTTCTACCTTTCTTCTTCGTTAACTCCTGTACACAGCCAGATTAATTGTATGTCGCCCAAGTGGACCACAAGAATTCATGAGGGTAGGGAAATGTGCATCTTTTACAATGTTGTCTGTCTAGTACAGTTCCTAAGGCAGAGATTACTAATTGTTTGCCAATATCTGTTCTTCCCTATCTAATTCAAGAGATCCTAAATTTTCCCATAGCACGTGACCACTGAACTGTAGACTATATATCATAGGTACCCTTATAGCCTGTTATGGCCAAGGGATTAAATTGTAGCATTAGTATGTGAGGAGAAATGATGTATGCTATATAAAAGAAATGGTTGTAGACAATACTGCCCCTTTCCCCTTCCCCGATGCCTGGAAGGGGATGAGAGCTGTAGAGTTACATTAGACCCAGAAGTGAAAGACATGTTTGAGAATAGCAGAGCTTCCCTGTAAGTCTTGGACAGCTTGATTCTAGAAAAATAAACTTTCAATTTGGTGGAGCCATCATATTTTGGGATCTTTTGATTTGGATCAAATTTCAGTAGGTAGGTAGTTAATAAATAATTTTTATATGAATGAATGGGTGGGTGGATGACCAACTGAACTGTTCTATTTTTTGTTCTGATGTCTACTTCTTATCACAGAGTTTACTGCACTTTTCTATACCACAGAGTATATCTCATTGACCACTCTTTATCTTAAAGAGTTCTCCATGGTCCACAAAATATACAAGCTCACAGGGATTTGAACAGAGGTGATAGGAAGGAAGGAAGGAAGGAAGGAAGGAAGGAAGGAAGGAAGGAAGGAAGGAAAGAAGGAAGGAAGGAAGGAAGGAAGGAAGGAAGGAAGGAAGGAAGGAAGGAAGGAAGGAGGGAAGGAATGAGAATTAATTTCCTACCCACCACCATTTTATGAATAGGTGCCATTATTGTTCCCCTTTTACCGATGGGGACACTGTGGACCATAAAAAGTAAATAGCTTGTCTGAAGTTACACGAACTTTTGATGCCCAGTTACAAACCCAGATAGTCTGACTTAAGAGCCTCCACTCTTGATCATTGTATCATACTGCCTCTGAAGAATAAAAGTCCCCAAAGCACAGGTGCTGAAGAAATGTTAGAAAACATCAAATCCACTTTCTTTTACAAATGAGAAAAGTGAGACCCAGTGAGAGGAAATGATTTGTTTAAAGAGACACAGATAGAAAGAGGTTTCCTATTGGCAAGAACAACAACCAGCGTCAGGAATGGCAATTTCCATCCTTCGGTGCATTGAGAAGACAAAGGAAAGATTGTTTTGATGGAGAAATGATACATGCCCTGTGTGCACAGGGAGTGAACTGCAGAATACACATGTGCTGGGGTGGATATTCGGTCCTCATTCTTCATTCCCAATTACTCACTCATACACTTTGCCACGCCACTTGGCAATGCCCTCTTACTGTGCACATAGTCCTAACTATTGGTAATAGGCCTGGCCATGTAATTTGTTTTGGTCAGCAGAATGCTAACAGACATAATGTGAGCAGAGACAGAAGCGTGCTTGGGCACATCAGCTTGTTCACTTGCACTCCTATGACTTTCCATGGTAAATATATATCTCAGGAGGTGCGGATTCAAGGAGAGCGGGGAGACACGTGGAGCAGACCAAAACCAACCTGAATCCTAGGAGCATCCCCAGTAGATCTGCAGACTGAACTGGGAGCTGTCCCAGCAAACCCACAGACTCCGGGGTGAGAAAAGGGATGTTTGCTATTGTCAGCCACTGAGATTCTGGGTGGTTTGTTATTACATCATTATTATGGCAGTAGCTAACTAACTCACTATGATTCATCTTTGCCAAATGTGCCTTCTGCTAGACTATTTCCTAATCATTCCCCATTTTCTTTGTATCAGTCTACTTGCCACAGCTTCCGGAGTTGGGACATTTGAAGGCATGAGTAACATCCAATATGCTTTTATGAACTTGTTGAAATCTGGAGGGAGGAGGGAAGCCTAGATCAAGAGCCAGTTTGGAACAACTTCTCCTTTAGAAAGTATGTGAACTTTCGTAAAGGCCATAGGACAAATAGCTGATACCCTGTAGGGTCCCCAAACACGGAACGTAATCACGCAGCTTAGAAAAGTGGCAGCCTGGGAGAGTAAGACTCGATCCTTAAAATCATTCGTGTAATAATGCTGTTTGACTATACGCTGATACTTCTCACTCTGTACACTTGGCTCACTGTGATAGCATTATTTGTGTTCAGGCCGTCTCCACTGGCAACTGAAGTAAGCAAGAGCTTGGATTTATTTCTTCTAAATCCAGGTTAAAATTTTGGTGCTATCATATGGTGTCAGGATCAGAAATCTAGGAATGTAAGGCTTCTGTAGAGTTAATCACCTCCGCTTCCATGGGGCCCCAAGGAGTTCCCAGGTAAACAAGGCATGGTAACAGGACAGGACTAAATTATTAATAACTGTCCCCACACCTTGTGCCGCAGTGCAATACTCTAGGTAACGATTCAGTTGGCGCACCTGACCATGGTTTCGGGTCTACACGGAGCCTTTTTCTTCTTCGATCGCACACTGTCCCTACCAATGTAAATATTGAAATTTTATGATTTCTTGAAGGGAATTAAATGGGGGATGGGCAACGCCATTGGCACATCTAAGAAGTAGCATGTGGCTCAGTTTACAGATTCCACACAGGGAATAGAAGGAAAAGCACAAATGAAGAGACTGTCCCTCGTGGCCCTCTTACTCTTTGACTGAGTACATAAGAAGTATGGGACCATGCATTTAAGGCATGGTCATCTTGCCACCAAGGGACTTGGTCTCTCCTTCTGCCACTCAGATAGCTTTCTGCCTTGCCGGGTGCCCAATTCACAGCTGCCATGGACAGAAGAATCTGAAGTATTTCTACTTCTACATTATGTATCACCATACCTCATCACAGATCTGTGTTAGGTCCACACTGAGTAAAGATGCTTAAGAGTGTTTGCTGAATAAATAAAGACTTGTGCTAGCAACAATGGCGGCCAGCAAAAGCCGAGTAATAATTCACAAACTAAAGAATTGCACAACCAATCAGGAAGAATCAGAAATGCACAGAAACCAGTTGATCGATACATGTTTATTGTGGTCTGTGTCCTAGGACTTGGGGATTGAAAGGCAAGGGAGTCAGAAGATCTGTCCTCCATGATCTCATGGTCTGGGAGATGACACAATCAATTGCATGGAAAACTCTGGCAAAAGCCGTGCTAGGGACCGCAGGGGACGTTGTGGGATCACAGAGGTAGACTAACCTCTGAGCAGAAGAGCGAGAACTTCCTAGGAGGTGAAAGCCAAGCTGAGTTTAAAGAGTGAGCTAAAGCGAGAAAGGGAGACACGTAGGCAGAGGGAAAGCAAGACAAATCATGAGGGTCTACAAAGTCCTGGCATGTCTGAAGAATGAAAGTGGAATTCTGTATGTTTGGAATGTGGATTAGATACGTGCACGTTGCTGCTCTGGTCTGGGAAGGGACACAAATTTGGACAGTCAGAAAGTGACAAGTGATGTTTAACCAAAAGTCAGTGAAAGTCCAGATGAGTAGCAGGTCTGCAGGGAGTGGCAGAGCGAGAAAGACATTCTTCATGGATGAGGCAGTGATAAACGTAATTACAACCCAAATAAACAATCGCTACTACCCCTGAACCTTGAATGTGTGGTAAATACTTTGCATACACCACTTCACGTACACTCCCACCATCTCTTTGGAGTTCCTGTACTGACTTCCCACTTTTTATAGATGAAGAGAATGAAGCTCTGACAGGCTGAATGGCTTATCCAAATCACACGGTTGGTAAGGGACACAGCAGCGACTCCAGCCCATGTCTGTGTGCTCCCAAAACAGATGCTCTTAACTTCCAACTCATACAATTGTGAAATGCACTTTAATGATAGGGGAAATGTGGTGAGGCAGACATGGGGGTTATACATTTTATATAAAGATTGCAGCACTGGCCACCCCCAGAGTTCTGAGGTGCGGGGACCCATTAGGGAGCCTGAAAAGCTACAAAGATTATAAAATGGATCCCCCGGTGTCTGCACTTACCTCCCTAATGCATTCTTCCAGAAGAACCTGCTGTCATCTATTCCAGGAGACAGATATTCACCCTGAAGTTGTAAAGAGCAGTTTATAAAAAAGTGCACCAAAAAAAGTAAAACCTAGTACTTGAAGCTAATGGTTGGACAAACTGGGACAGAGAATAGTTTACTATTATTATTTAATTTTCCAAAAAAAGAGTGCACAGCTTCATCCTATTTATCATAAAAGTCACCGATCTAATGAAAGCATCTCATCACATCAGCCGTCATTTCTACAAATAGAGCTTTGACGCTTTAGATATTAACATGTGTTATAAATGTCATTGATATATTAAGACTTTTCAGACTGTCTATCTAAAAATAGAAAGAAAGGAAGATCCAGAGGGAGGGAGGAGGAAGACACAGAACTGACTAATTCCATCAGAAAAAGGGGAACCTATTCTTGCACGATTGGATCTTCTATCTATGACTGATGCAAGTAAACACCTGAAGCTGATTTATGGTTTGTATTCTACTCACTATCAGACTGTGATGCAGAGAGGAGACAGTGGCAGGAAGACACGGAGGAAGGGAGAGAGAAAGAGAAACAAAAATATGCGTATTTAAGGGATTTTAGTATCTAAAAAGACTCAAATTATTCCCTTAATCCATCTTACTTTGCATGTGGGGAAACTGAGTCTTGCAGTGGCTATACAATCCCATGTGCACCACTGCTGCTTGGTGTTAGACCAGAAAAGCTTCAGAAATCTAGGCTCTAAATCATATGTTAAAGGAGAACTTGGGCTTTCTTTTCTTTTCTTTTTTTTTTCCTAAAGAGAAGTGGGAAGCTCTGTGGGTGGGGGGAAACAGGCATTGGCAAGACGTGGGCATAGGAGTCACAAAGAAAGGAGAAGGGGAGCATGAACGACGTTTTATACCTACTATTCAACAGGAGCATTACATGCATTATCCGACTTGGTATTTGTGCCAGTCCTGGAAAGGTGGGCAATTAGACCCATTTTATTCATGGAAGCCCAGGTTAGTTAAGTCATGTGCTCATGGATGAATAAGTAAATTGCCTTTACTTATCCGCATCCCTTGGGGTGTCAGACTCATTCTCAGCTGCACAGTCCAAGGACAGAGTTCCTATCCTACATTTTAACTTAAGCTTTCACCTTGGCATCTTAGTGCCAGGGGGGCCACTTAGTGCCAGGCTGGCACTTAGTGCCAGCGCAATCACCTGAGCCAACCAAGTCCCCGCACAGGAGGGTTCCCTCGAGGTCACAGGGATGCTGGGTATGAGTTCCCTTTTCCCTGCCTGGCCTCAACCTCAGCACTGCTTCCTTTCCTTCTTTTCCTTGGACATCACTGTAGGGCGAGGCCAATTCCTGTCCTATGTTACACACAGGGTTGCCTCATTCAATTAAAAATAATAGAAACCAGTTATTGTGAACAAAGTCTTGTGTTAATGAACTGTACAAATAACTAAAAGTCTAGTTTTTAAAGCCTGGAATTGGATTCATCATCACAGATGGTGCAGAGCAGGCCATGGAAGGGCATGTCATGTGGGGGTGACAAAGGGCACATGGGAAGAGGGAAGAAAAGAAGAGGTTTTGTAGGATTCAAAAATAAATATTATGAAATTGATAGTTGTAGTTTGCTAATGCAAACTAGTGCTGTTGATGTTGCTGTTTTCTTTTAGGGCCCTCTTAAGCTTCCCTGGAGCCCCATAGCCATAGAGAAAGCAAAGGAGACTGCTTCAACTCCTCCTCCCCCTGCCCTCGGCTCTCACTGCTCCTCCCTCTTCCCCCCTCCTTCACTTTCCCCTTCTTTTCCTCACTCCTCCCGTCACTGAAATTGTAAACTCTGCACCCTCCCACCCTGCACCAGGATAATGGTTTATCATAACCCCTAAAGCATTTTGTATTCTGCTTTCTAATTTTTCAAACTACAAATTATTTTACCATAAACACAATACTTAAAGTCAAAATGAACGAAATAAAATGGAAGTCCAAGAAACAGAAAGTAAATGCTCCTCAATGATCTCACCCCCAGGGACGCCACTGTTTACAGTGTGGTTGGGAGGCAGCATCTGGTAGCCAGCGGCACTGCCCTGGATTTCTTTTTCTTGGGTTTGTGTCCCCACACTGCCACTTCTGACCTGTGTGACTTTGGGCAAGTGACGCCACTTCTCTGGTTCTCATTTTCTTCAAGAAAAATTGGGACTGGATGTCACGACCTGTCTCTCGGGATGGCTTGCGAGGACCTAATGAAACGATGCACACCAGCCCACCCAGACAACTTCCTAGTTACTCTAGCTCATTCTTCTGGCTCTGGTTATTCTAGCTCATAACCAAGTGTGTATGAACAATTGGTTAATTCTGTATATTGTATGCAGAAAAAATTTTTCCCTTAAAAATATGTGGGCCTTGGAACGTCTGGGTGGCTCGGTCAGTTGAGCGTTTGACTCCTGATTTGGGCTCAGGTCATGATCTCACAATTGTGAGACTGAGCCTCCCATGGCTGTTCATTCAGCAAAGGTGTATCTGCACTCTCTGTGTATTCAAAGATAACCCAGCACAGTTCTGTGTGTGGAGACTTCCTATGTGATGGAGAAATGAGATGCAAATATTATAGAGACATTGAGGCATTGAGCATTGAAAAAAAAAAAAATTGAAGTGTCTCCCAGTTTTGGTAGAAAACCATTGGAATTGACTATTATTACTGCTCTATAAACGTCTCTCAGGTTTTGGGTACTCTCAAGGCTTTTTTTGAAAAAGATAATTTGGCCCCAGTGTCCCCTGGGGCCTGAGGATGACCTGGGTCTTAGGAGAGGCTAACAGATTTACCTATTTTTTTTTTTTATCTGCATCCTGTATCCTTGGCACCCTATTACAACCACAGCCAAAGGGCACTAGGAGAAATCTCTGATTTTCTGCTTCTCAGCACTCAACTCTCCTGTGCTTAGGGAAATATTTCCTTGCAACTTTTCTGTTCCAAACTATCATAGGCAAAAACCACTGAGACCCATGTCTGCAGCAGGACGGGGAGGAAAACCAGAGAAAACAATACATAGGGAGAGGAAAGAAAGAGCTGACATTTTCTCCTAGACTGAATAATGTATTTGAATGTTTCATTTTGCTGTAGATTGAAAGGGGATTAAGGGGGAAAGAGGTGAGGAGGGAAGGAATGAGATAGAGGGACGTGTGAGACCCAAGAGATGGGCGTTGTGATCCAGAAAGTTATTTCTCAGCTGGGCTTAGTTCTAAAGTTCACTACTGAATTATGTGTTGGACGTTGAGAGACTGTCTCTAGTGCCCTTGGAACACCTGTAATGGAATGTGCTGGGCGTGCAATGATTCCTCAACTTCAGGACATTCTGCAACCTGTTCAAATCCCTCTTGTGTTTTGTTTCTTTGTTTCCTTTTTTAACTTCTTAATTCCTCATCTCTTTTTTCTCATAGTTATTTACAAGTTACATAATAGAGACTAAGTAAATGTTTGCTCACAGCCATCTGAACATTCCCTTCCTGCAACAGAAATGATAGCAAGGGGTGCCTGGGTGCTTCAGTTGGTTAAATGCCTGATTCTTGATTTCAACTCAGGACATGATCTCACAGTTTGTGAGTTCAAGCCCCGCATGGGTCTCTGTGCTGACCACTTGGAGCCTGCTTGGGATTTTCTCTCTCCCTGTCTCTTTCTAAAAAAATAAACATTAAAAAAAAAAAAAAAGAAATGATACCAAAAACAACAGGACTAGAGCAACTCCACACTGAAAATGTTTAGACAATGTATGAACTTTGTAGAATAAAATATCTCAAATGATTGTTCTTAAAAGGTGTGTGAAGAAAGTCTACCTACATCTAGACTGATTCTCTCATACCTTGTGAAAATATATATGATGAAAACGTGATATATATGATGAAATGTTCTTTTGGGAAAACAAGTCCTAAGATGGATACAAATTAGTCAAGACTTCTGTAACCTTCTTTAAAAGCTTATAGTATTTAAAGAAAAATATGAACTTACCAATTAAATTTTAATAGGACTCCAAGTAAGTGCAAAAAGTAAATGCAAAGTAGATGAAAATTTATATTAACATTTGGCACAATTGCTTAAAGACTTGGAAGGGAAAAAATGTGATGGCCACTGAATAAAACAAAGAAAATAAGGGTGTCATATCACCTTCTCATGAAATTTAGCACATAAAAGATGCATACTTCAAATATGCAGTAAGGAAGGAGGGAAGAAAATCAGAGAGGAAGGAAGAAGAGAAAGAATGAAAGAAGGAAAGGAAAAGAATGATGGATAATGGAGGGAAAAGGAAGAGAAGAAGGCAGAACAAATAACTGTCATTATTTTTTGAGATTACAGAGGATAAGAAGGTATTTCAAAGGAGCAAGCATTCATTGTGAGTGGGTGCTAGGGGGGAATCTCTCTGGGGAGTCTGAAGGGAAATTATGAGATAATTTATAAGATCCTAGCCATATCAACAGCTAGAAGTATGGGGAGTACTTCAGTGGCTTCAGGGCTTCAGTGCCTGGTTTAACCACCAGGCTCTACTGCCAGACTAGACTAGTTCCTTTTCCAGCTTTTTTACTTAGTAAGTACATACCTTGGGCCAGTAATTGAAGTGTGGCCTCAGTTCCCTCGGATGTAAAATGGGAATTATAATACCTAGGGCCATAGATAGAATGCGATGATATGTACAGAGAGTTTAGGACAGAGTCTGCAGATGAAATGCCCCTTATTGCCATAATTATTACTATTAGTGTTACTTACTGCAATTACTCTTTGGGAAAACAATGGTTCAGTAGTAAGGACCCACATATATATATGTATTCCTTTTGCCCCAGCCATCCCCCTCCTGGAAATGGATCTCTATAAAATAATTCAACAAAAGGATAAAGCTAAGAGCCCATCACTATAGCATTAGCTGTAATTGCCAAAAAAAAAAAAAAAAAAAAAAAAAAGGAACAACTTAAATGTCCATCAATAGGGGAATAATTTATATTAAATTATGATGTATCAACATAATAGGGTATTATGCAACCATTACAATGATAATTATGACAATGCAGCATCGTGAACAAATGCTTACAATTTCACGGTAAGTGAAAAACATATCAAATGATATATACAGCACTATAGAAGCCTTGTAAAAATATGCATGCATATTGGCAACTACTACTGTCTTCTATGCAAACACCGAAGTAATTATGTACGGGTGTACCCTTAAAGATTTGTTTTTCCCTTTTACAAATTGTTTTCTAATATTGCTTTGAAACCATCTATTCAATAATAAAAACATGCAGCAGGAGATGACTAAATACAGAAGCACGCTTGCTATAATTCACATCAGTGAGTTAGAGGTAAAAAAAAAATCGCTTAGAGACATGCATACAAGGGCTTTGGGACATTTATGTGGGAAAAATTTATAAAAAATCAGTAAATAGCTAACGCTTATAAATTTTTATGTGCCAGGTACGAGAGCCTGTGAGCCTAATGCATTTTATACATTGAATTTTTCTTAATGACACTATTTTGCAGATTAGAAAAGTAAGGCTCAGTGTGGTTCAGGAACTGGCCAGAAGTCTTAAAGCTACTAAATCATGGAATGGGATTTGAATCCACGTGGTCTTATCCCCAAATCCATGCTCCTACTCATCACGTACACTGCCTTCAGCCAGTGGCTTTGTGGATGTGTGACCAATGCACTTACACCACACGGAGACCTCCTCTGACTTGGAAAGGTTCCACGTGTGGGGTTTAATATTCTGGCGATGCTGTCTTCAAAGTCTTCATGATTTTACTTTTGAATTTCTGTTTTGTGAGTGAAGGTGGATGGGATGATAGAGCGTGTCCTGAGGATGGAGAGCACTGCTTACATGTGGTTCCACCTCCTTGAGATGTGTTCTCAGATTCAGCTTTCTATCCATGGTGTCCTGGGCCTTGTCCAGACTCCACCTCTCGACCCCACCTCTTGGCAACTGCCACCCTTCATCCAGGGTGGTGACCAGATCACACTGACAGAGCAAAAAGTTCATGTTTCACCATCACCTCCTGTCCCCACTGGGGGCCTGCATGAAGTCACAGGGCAGGCTGGAGTCAGGCATGTGTCTTGTGGAATCTTGGGATGGGGCAAGGTAGTGGGTATCTTGCCGTGCCTTGGCATCACCATGATGCATTCACTGGGCAAGTCACAGCAGTGACTTCTTGCTTACCCATGATCCAAGCAAGCACTTAACACACCTCTGTTGTCAGTGAGGATTGGAAATCTCTTAGAGTGAAACCTCTGTGGCATGCGCTGGGGCAATGGACCTGTGGGAAGTGGACACTGACATTTCCACCCTTGGCCAATACCCAACAATGTATTTTGCCCTTATCCCTGCAAATTATGTTGCTGATCTTATGCTCTACTATGGCTTTATTTAAAAAACATAAACACAAATGCAGTTAAAATGGAGTCTCCTGGCCTTGGCCTACCACAAATCAGAGGATACAACTGAGGGGAGAATCACAGAAATGATGTTTCTGCCGGTGGCCTGAGATCATATGTTCTGGACAACTTTATTCAGATGATAGGACTTCATCCAGGGATAGAAGTTATATTATCTTGGCTGTCTCCAAAACCAGGAGTCGTAAGTCAGCTTCTGGCAGATGCTGTGTCGTCAAGGAAGGAGAGGCTACTCCATGGTTTACACACATGCTTGTCACCACTCCCCTTGGATTGGAATCCAGGTACGTCATAGTTATGTCCCCTGTGTGTTCTTCCACTAGTCACTTTATTCATTCAAAAAGGGAAGAACATCATATTTTCTCAAGTTGCTCTGAGAAATAAATCAGGTAATGTCCATAAAATGATTATTAATATAGTGCCTGGAACAGAGTAAGAACTCAGCAAATTTTACTTGTTATCCAGAGCTGAAGCTTATATAGCCTTGAAGTGAGAACTTTATGCTTCAGATACCTTACAGAAGAGGGGTCGATTAAAGATGACATTCAGGGCACCTGGGTGGCTTGGCTGGCTAAGTGTCCTGCTCTTGATTTCAACTGTTTGCAGGATGGAGCCCTGCATTGGGCTCTGTGCTGACAGTGCAGAGCCTCCTTGGGATTCTCCTTCTTTCTCTCTCTCTGCCCCTCCCCTGCTTGTGGTCTGTCTCTCACTCTCTCAAAATAAACATATCAACATAAAAAAATTTTTTTAAAAAACATGACATTCTGCTGAGAAAGTTTAAGAACGAGATATTTTAATCTTCCGTGAGTTAAGCACACCTGAACAGCAGGTACTTACAGGTAGAACTATATGTGTGTGTGTGTTTGTGTATATACATATATATATGCCCTCCCCCCGCCCCTGCCCAAAACATACTTTGAATGTGTGCATGTACTATTTGAAAGGCTTGGTTCAGTTCCCAAAGTTGTGAGATACCATGTGGGAGAGATAACTTTGGTTTGACAAATCAGACCAGGTGCTGTCAGCTTATCCCTTTGTATATGAAAAAAAAAAAAAAAAGTATTTCCGTGTGGAGTTTCAAATTCCTAGACTTTCAAATGGGTTATTAGATACATAGAAACTCACAATGGGTGGGGGAGCTTTTTAAAAGCTCTCTTTTAATGAATAAGTCATGTGTTAGACTGTGAGGAAGAAACCAATATTATTGACAATTTTTAATGTGATAAAAATCATTGTCTACACTTTTAAAACCAACTTTACTGAGGCATAATTCACAACAATAAGACTACTACCTCAATCAAAAGACAGATCACTTGCATCATCCCCAAAACTCCACTCTGTTCCTTTCTAGTCAATTCCCCACCCACTGTTCCAGGCAACTGTTAATCTGACTTCTATTACAATAGATTATTTTATCTATTCTAAAACTTTAGGTAAGTGGAATCACACAGAATATACTCTTGTGTCAGGCTTCATTTGCTCAGCATACTGTTTTTGAGATTCAGTGACTGTATTAGTCAGAGTTGTCCAGAGAAATTGTGTGTGTGTGTGTGTGTGTGTGTGTGTGTGTGTGTGTGTGTATTGTAGCAGAATTCTCACAGAGAAATGGGACATTGAGGCTTTTCTGTCCAGAAAGCTACTTTATTTGTTGTGCCGGCATGGGCTCAGTGGATTCATACCCAAAAAAACTGAGCCCCGAGAGCAGGGGGTATAGCCTTTTGTACAATTTTTGCTCCTTTGTCTCCCATATATGGTAGGATACAGTCTGAAAGGGTGGTCTATGTTACAGAGTTGTAAGGAATGTCACACATGCACACATAGCCAGGTTGCTTCCCCTTGTCTTGAAGTTTTCACCACATTCCTTAAGGAGGGGCTCTACCACAATATATAGATATATAGAGATTGACAGATATAGATATATACACAGTATTGTATAGTATAGTATAATATAGCATAGTGTATAGTAATTAGTCTATGTAGCATACATATATAGTATCTACATAAAGAGACTTGTAATAAGGTATTGGCTCACAGAATTATGTAGGATTTAAGTCCCAAGACCTACTATCTATAAGCTGGAAATCAAGGAAAGCTAGCCATATAGTCAAAGGTCTGAGGGTCAGAGATTGATGTCCCAGCTCAAGTAGTTAGGCAGATGGCAAATTCAACATATCTCTGCTTTTTGCTGTACTCAGGTCCTTAGCAGATTGAATGAAGCTCATCCACATCCAGTAAGAGCAATCTGCTTGGGGCACCTGGGTGGCTCAGTCGGTTAAGCATCCAACTTCCACTCAGGTCGTGATCTCATGGTTCGTGAATTCAAGCCCTGTATCGGGCTCTGTGCTGACAGCTCAGCGCCTGGAGGCTGCTTTGGATTCTGTGTCTCCCTCTCTCTCTCTCTGCCCCTCACTCACTCACACTCTGTCTCTCTCTCAAAAAGAAATAAATGTTAAGAAAAAATTTTGAAAAAAAAAGAGCAATCTACTTTACTCAGTCTACCAATAAAATGCTAATCTCATCTGGAACATCCTCACAGACACACCCAAATGTAATGTTTAACCAGTTAGCTGGGTCCTAATCAAGTTGACACAAGAAATTAACCATCACACTGATGTGATGCATATATTGGGAGTTTATTTGTATTGCTGATTAGTGTCACATACTACGGATATACCGTACTTGTTGATCCAGCCACCAGTTGTTGGACATTATTCCAGGTCTTGGAATAAACTGGAATAAATAAACTTTATTTTAAATAAAGCTGAAATAAAGCTGTACAAACATTCCTGTATAAGCCTTTTTTTTTTTTTTTTTTTTTTTTTTTTTTTTTTTTTGGTGAACAGTTATTTTCTCTTTTTGGATGGGCAGGGGGTGGATAAAGAGATATTTTCATTTTTATTGGGGGAATTTGGGATCATAGGGTAGGCAGATATTTTTATTTTTATAAGCTACTCCCCAACCGTTTGTCAAAACCTGTGCCATTTTGCACCTTCTACCAGTAATGTTTGCTAGTTCACCTAAAAATGAAAACTGACAGTTATTTTACCCACAGAAGATGGGGTTTATTCATGACTAAAAGAGAATCGCAGTCAGGGACAATGCAGCTGCAGCAAAACCATAGGCAAATCAGGGGAACAAAGGAGAGGCAGCTTTTTAAAGGAGAAAAAGGTGAGTCCAGAAGGCTGTTATAAACTAAAAGCTCATTGGACTAAACTGGGAGTTTGAAGTGTGGTGGCTTTTCATTGGCCGCGCCATTGTTGCCCTGTGGTGGGGATAAGGAAGGCATCTCTTCCTCTGGCTGGAGTAGTAGAGTAGTATCCAACCACAAGGTCAAGTCCCATAAGGCCAAGTCCCTCTCTTCCTGTTGGGTCTGCAACTGACTAGGAGTGATAGAGGGTGAGAACGCCCCCTGCTGAAAACTCCCGACTCTGTTCTAGTGAGGCTATTAATTTTCACATGTTCAATAAATATTTGTTAAATTAATAATTTCTTAATTAATTACCTTATTAATAATGAATAATGGAATCAGAGGACTTCAACTTTCCATGAAATAATTCTACAAGTTTCTCTGTGAGAAATTGTTTCTTTTTTCTTAATAGAGTCACGAGAGGGGTCATTGTACATATTAAATTGATCACCCAACTGCTTTCAGAAATATGAAGTCCTCAGATTTATGATTGTTGTAAAAATAAATTTCAGCACAATGCTATATACGTAGAGTTTAAAATACCATAAATCTGATGAAAAAGATTCAAAGTGAGCAATACAGGTAGTATGTTATTAAGCAAGAGAAGCTATTTATATTCCAACCACAAATAACAGGTTTTTGATATATACTGCTTCCCTTTTCTGTCATATGATAGTAGGATCTTGTCCTATGTTATAGAAAAGTGCACAGCCTTGCCAAGGAGGCTGATGAGGGAGCATAAGGCAAGCTGACACCCCACCAACCACCCCCTTCCCCAGGTGGGATATATGACACTCCTCAGGCACTCCTGGCTGCCCAAGAACAAAGGAAAGGACAGAAAACAAGTGGTTAAACTGATAGAGTCTCCATCAGTTTATAAATCTTATCAATAGTGTAATCTCCAGGAACTCCCTACTGTCTTAATGATAATGTTTGCCAGAGGGAAAAACAACCTTAGCTTGACAATAGCTAAGCCTGCAGTAATCTGTGAGTCTTCTTTAGCATATGGAAATCCCTTTAGGAAACTTCCTCTTGAATTTATCTCCCCCAACTCCATAGTAATAACCAGTCATTCTTCACAACCGGTTCAGCTCTGTCTGCCCCCAGGTCCTGTCCCCATGCTTTAATAAAATCACCTTTTTGAATCACAGATGTCTGGAAAGTTCTTTCTGGGTCATTGGCTCCAGACCCTCATCACTCCAAAACCCCATCAGGGGCTAGCTGTATTCCTTTGGGCTTCTCTAAAAAAATCACAGACTGGATAGCTTAGAAACAACAGAAACTAGTGAGGTGAGGGTACTCTAGGTCTCCGACTTCTTGGATTCTCACATGGTGGAGGGTGCAAGGGAGCTCCTTGTGATCACTCATATAAAAGCACTAACCTCATTCATGAGGGCTCCACTCATGACCTAATCACCCCTCAAAGTCCTCACCTACTTAAATACCATCACCTTTGGGGGTTAAATTGTCAATATAAATCGGGGGAGGGAACAGAAATATTCAGACTATAGCTACCCCACCTTGAGGTTGTGTTCACAGTGTCCATGAATAGCAAAACAACAACAACAACAACAACAAAAAGCAAACAAGGGAATGATTACAGAATTGCAACCAGTGCTGACTAAAATTCCAAAATCTGTCTCCATAGTATCCTGGCATAGACCCAAGGAGGCAGCAAGCCCTCAGAAAATGAACTCTATTTATCTCTATACCTTCTGTGTCCAAAAGCACTGCAAGGATTCCCAGGTGCTCTGTGGGTACATGGCAAATGGAACGACACTGATCTTTCTGTCCTGCAGGTTATCCTGAGCTCAGATCATAATGATACGCAAATACTCATGTTTGTGTAACACTTCACAGGCCCAAAGCACTTTGTTATTTATGTCCTGACTTGATTGAAGGATTCTTCTTCAAAGTCTGTAAAACAGGAACTCATTATCTCCACTTCCAAATGAAGAATTGAAGCTTAGGGGCTTTAATGAGCTTTCCCGAGACCACACTGATGACATCACTACTGTGACTTTGGTCCTCTTCCATCCCCCAACTCCAGTGCTCCACGAATGACCGTCACGCTACCGATGGACTTCGTGCGCTCAAAAATACTTCTGTTTTTGCTCAGTAGCAGGGGTTTCATGATCTGAATCCCAATGTCACTCTTTCTCATGTTTCTTTTTGCCTTTCTGGAGGTAGCCTGAGGTCGATGGTGGAGGTGTGAATTGAACTCACAATTCCTGATGACAAAATTCCCCGGGCCACACACAGCACTGTGTTTATACATAATAATCTCATCAGGGGGTTATGGGGCCTAATTAATTACTGTTTGTAAAGCAGCCTGAGATATGAAGATGAAAGGTTTTATCAGAGTGCACAGTCTTGGTGCAGTATAGGCATGGTGTGCAGGGAACTAACAAAGATGACATAGAGCCAGTGAGGCAGGCAGAGTCAGTGGGAGGGCCTAATTAGCACAACACCTGCACACACCTGAGGTGGCTGGGAGGCACAGGTTCCAATCCCAGCAGAGAAACCTCAATGTTTTCACCCTCTGGCTGTGGTTGGGTGAATGGACTACAATCATCCTCGGCCTCAGCAGGGGCTTGGATTTGGTCTTGGAGGCAGACTGCATATGTCCTTCATTTTGAGGGTCTGTGTTTATAGCAGACAGATCAATGGGGTGATGGTTCACTGGCCACCTCCATGTGGAAGACCACACTGGATCTGCCTTTTACATTTTGAGAGGAATTTTTATTCCTTGGGAAAGAATATTTAAACTCTTGCTTGGAATTGTGGTTGAGTTCACGCTTGATGTCAGATCTGGGCTCCAATGCCCTCTATTTGCTACTTGGATTAACCTGGCCTGGTTACTTAACATCTTGAGCTCTTGTTTTCCTCATCTGAAAAATGGTTTGCTGCCAGTAGGTGGTTTAAATGAGCACTTACTAAGCCCTGTGCATTGTGACCATTCTACAAATAAGAGCTTTAAGCATTCAGAACAAAGACCTTATACAGAACCTCCTAACCCTTTTATTTAGGAAATGAGAAGCCCCAGAGAGGGAACTGGTGGAGGCAGCAAGTCTAAAAACTAGGTGAGAACAATTCTCAATCCATGCCTCAATGCCCACGCTATAAAAACACCAGGGTGGCTTGAGAGGAAGTGTGCTCCCTAACACTGTAACATTCACAGTGAACTTGAATTATTTTATTTTATTATACTATCTGTCTCTCTCTCTCTCTCTCTCTCTCTCTCTCTCTCTCTCTCTTTAGGAATCAGCCCTAAAATGTACCGGCCCGAGACACTGGGGCTCAGAACTCACCCTATTCCATCACTGTGTAATCTCGGGCTCTGTCAGAGCTTTAGTTCCCTCTTCTGTAATAACTGGGATCTTATACTGTTATGCACTGGGAATGCTTGTGCTCCTCCCCACCCCCCTCCACCAAATACATATGTTGAAGCCCTTACCCCCAGTGTGATGATACTAGGAGGTGAGACTTTGGGAGGTAATTAAGTTTAGATGAGGTCACGCCTCATGACGGGATTCTTATCAGAAGAGAAAGAGACTAGGGCTTGATCTCTCTGCCATGTGAGGACATAGCAAGAAAACAGCCATCTGCAAGCCAGGAAGAGGGCCTTTCCTAAAATAGGGCCATGCTGGCATCGTGATCTCAGACTTCCAGCCTCTAAAACTGTATGGTATAAATTCCTATTATTTAAGCCATCTAGTATATAGTATTTTGTTATAGCAGCCTACGCTGACTAAGATCTATTTAGATCTCTATGTATATCTCTACATATCTACACATAGATACAGATGATATAGATATAGATACATATTGATACAATTTTAAGGCTCAAATAAGGTCAAATATCTACCCTACTGCTGCCAAGGAATATTCAATAAACACTAATTCTTATCTCCTCTTTTGTGTTACCGTAAGAGTCAGTAATTTAGCTTAGTTCTTTGTTGGCTGTTAGTTCCTTCTTGGTTCTTGGACAACAGAGTTGGATGCTTGACAACTGTTCCAGGAGCGAAGGTGTTTGAGGATAAGGAGGGAAAGCTCCCGATGACAAATGTATTTGTATGCGCAACTCCATTCCATTATTACTATTATTTACCTGCACTCAGAGCAACTACTGAGGAGACAAAAGCCCCAGCAGGTTAGCAGAGTATGATTTATTGGGATCTTCCCTACAGCAGGAGCTAGACTGAGCTCTCAATTGCCAAACATTGCCTGTATTCCCTGGAACAAAATTGCAAGAGACTGCAGCTTCCTCTTCTGGGCAAGTTGAAACAGCAGGAGGGGGTTAATGTATTTCACGATGATTTATAAAATATGCCTTGCCACTTATGAATATGGATATGATTTCTGCAAACAAAAGGTCATATGACTCTCATTTGGGGGACACAATATTTAAGAATGCAATGCCATGAGGGCCTAAGGTGAGGAAAGAAGTTCAAGAGGAAAGGCATCCAAAGGGTCCAAGAGGAGGTACACAATGGCAAAAATAGATAAAGATCAAGAAGAAGGCAGGGGCAGAGGCTGCCCGGATGCCAGAGAGAGACTGGGCAAGGGGAGTGCAAGACGTAAACCGAGAGGGGTCAGGGGAGGTGAGAAAGGTAAAGTGGAAGCTCAAAACAGTTAGGGAAGAGAAGAAAGGAGAGACAGGTCAAGGCCACCTTGAAGTATTAATGTCTTCAGAGAGAATGGGGGAAAAAAAAACACCCTTAGTAATGGAAAAAAGTTGTGAAAGTCTTTCCTGTGGCATTTAAAGTAATAAA
Organism: Neofelis nebulosa; assembly: GCF_028018385.1. NCBI lineage: Eukaryota > Metazoa > Chordata > Mammalia > Carnivora > Felidae > Neofelis > Neofelis nebulosa. The sequence continues at coordinate 16,260,068 of NC_080793.1, forward strand.
TATGTATAACTCTTAGGGGCTGTATGGTGTGTGGTATTTGGAAACATGGCTATTTCCCTGGTATTCAATTAAAGAATACTCAGTAGAATATAGTCAGGCATCCTATAGGACTGATCTCATGACCAAGGTTAAAAAATTTCTCAAGTGCTTGGAAGTTTGATTTACGTTGTAAGACTTGACACTTGGATTGAGTTTTAGGTATTAACAGAATTTTCCACATGGTTTGATCGGCCCATCCAGACACTGACATAACATATGGGGACTGAAAAAAAATAATAAAGGAGATAGATATTTCATGAGGACTATGGCCAGGCCCTTTAAACACCTATCTAACTCATATTTCCCAAAGAATATTGTATATTTGTGTCATTTCATTTCCTACCCAAAAGAAGAGGGCATAATTCGGTAGTATATATCATGTTACGTATAACCTATTTGCACCCATTCTAATAATGGGACCTCAAGCCACTCCTTTCCTACTGTTAACCTATGTAAGTGATAAAGAAAGTAGTTTATCTGAGGCTCCAGGGTTCGAGCATCAAATCCATCTGACTATAATCACTGGTTAGTTCAGAGATGGATAAAGAACCCAATTCTGTATCTACAGAATAAAAACACTGAAGAATAATCAGAACTTAACAACAAACAGACTCAGTTTTAATGACCACATTGGATCTTCTGAATATAGCCCTTCCTGGAGACCCTTTAGTTAAAGAGCAAATGCATTCTCTCTGTCTCTCCCTCCATTTTGAGTTGGTCTCCGTCACTTGTAATCAAGGGCTCTGGTGACCACAGATTCTACCAACAGCATTTTTGGAAGACATTTAATTCTACATATCATTTCTGGAGATTTATAATGCATATTGACAATAAAAGTCTTATGAAGTTCTACCTTAAATAAATCTGCTTAATTGTGTTTTTAATCCAGCAATCTGCAAATACATTTGGTCACGCCAGGTTTTTATTTTTTCCTAAAATATCTGTTTGTGTGCTCTGTGAATAACATTTTACAGAACATTCTTGAGGATCTGCTGATCCAAATAAATTTTCATAAGGATCTTATGGGTTAAATATTTAGTTAAAAATTAAAATTAAATTATTCCTCTTTTCATATAAGTAAACCAAGACTTAATCTAGGTCTTAGAGTAAATGAAAAAGTTGGCAGATGGGATAGGATCCCAAGTCTACCAATTCTAAGGATGTTCATGCAGATCCTTGAGACTGAAGGGAGCCCAAGGGAAAAAAAAAAAGTACAAAATCAGAGCCCACACCTTATTTACGTATAGTTTCCAGAAATTCATCAGAGAGCACTTGCCAAGGTTTCTGTGGAAACACTACCAAATATTTGACTCCTACAAAAGCTAAACTCTATGGACTCACAGAAGTTGCCTTTTATTTCATTTTCATCAGATACATCCTGGAAAACTCTGGTGAGGCCCCGTCATCTGCCTTCCAGAAGCTTAAGCTCTAACTCTTTCAACATCACTCAGCGAACAGGTAAAGAAGTTGGGATTTAAATCCAGATGTCTGAAAAGAATATACAAAGATACAAAATCTATGGGTCTAACTTTGGTTCAGTGAAGCATACAAGAGGTGTTCATGGAAGATGGTCAGCACGTGCTGAGCAAGACTTCAGCGAAAGCAGTGCTCAGTTTAGGCTGGAAATGATCAGTAATAAATTCACACGGAGGTGGCTAGTGAGTTGTGTTTTAAGAAATAGGTGTTATTTTGTCAGATGGAGAGGATCAGGAAGGGACATTTCAGAGCCTCTGAGATCATCTGCATCTAGTGTTTTATTTCTCTTGGGCAACGAACACACTGACATCACATCTGGAACCTGTCAGGTCCTCAGGTAATTGGTAAGTACTTTGTCCTAAAGGAAGGGCATAAACCCATGTTTAGATATGCTCTTAACTGGGCTTCTCAGTCAACCTGTCCTTGACCCAAGGTCTTCTACAATTCTAGAGGAGAGGAGATGTACAGATGTGTAAAAATTATTTTTAAAAACTCATTTTGAATATTCCCTGTGAGAAAAAGGGATGTGTCTGGGCGGAGGGTCTTCTGAAAGATCAGTTCGCCGAACTGTCTAGTTGATGATTCCCAACTCTGAGTTTTATTTAGCTTAGCAAACACTTCCTAAATGAATAGCAGACAACTGGGATGTTCACAGGCATAGGTAGGTGTTCATGATAACAGTACGTATGAATCAGCTATACTGTACAGCTGATATCCATTTATTATCTCAATAAATCTCCTGACACTTATGCCACTATCATCCCCCATTTTCCAGATAAGTAAATTAATCTTCAGGGATTAATTACCATATCCAAATCCAGAGGACTTGTTTTGAATTTCTATGCTTTATTTCCTTCCAAATGCCTCTTCTTCCCCATATGCTGCTACAGCTGATTGGCACAGAGACTTCCAGCTACCCAGTGAGTCACAAAGTTTCCAACTGGAGTTTATGCTGAGTAATGTGAAACAAATCTTCCCTATTATTTCAAATGACACTGGAGGAAGATAGGAAGTAGAAGTTAATGAAAAGTCAGGTTTATAGGATTAAAAAAAAAATGGACTTGTACTAAATACAGGTGCATCCTATGACCATTTAAAGAGTATGTAGAAACAAAGTCAATTATTTGAATCGGGATGACAAATCACTACCTTAGCCAGGTCCATGAAATATCTCCTTTAATAATCACCTAAAATAATTTGTAATTATCGTATAGACTTAGTGAAGCTGTACCTTCCTTGGGTGTAAGTTTCCATAGTCAATGCTTAAGGCAAAAATTGTGTGTGATCTAAATTGCCCTTGAAAATCCCTCAGATAATAACAACACTAAGTAGAGAGTACTTAATATGTGCCCAGTACTTTGTATATGAGTACAGTCAGCCCTCAGAACAACCCTATGAGGAAGCCCAATTATCATCCCCATTTTATAGAAGAGAACATTGTCGCAGAGAGATCGAATCATTTGTCAGTGTCCTATTGTTATTAAATGGTGCTTCTGGGAGTTGGAACTAACTCACCAACGTGGCTCCAGGAACTGCCCTTAACCACCACACCCTACTGCCTTTTATCCATAAAATAGCCTTCCTCATTTCAGTAGCTGACCTGATTTAGGGGTCATGGCGTATCATCATTTCTTTAAGCACCAGAAGCATACCCATGCTGCCAAGATGCTCACACTACGATGGGGCAGCCGCGGACTGAGACTCCCTCCCTGGTGTGAGAGCTGCTGATGCGCCTCGAGCATGCGCACATTGAGTGGCCTGCTGAGAACGTTTTCCCAAATTATATTAATGTTTATATTTCTCACTCTGCCTCTCTCTGTCTTGCTTTCTCACAAGGTTGACGTCGGAGTAAATTTAATGCATTTAGTTTTACACCTGATTTTGCAGCGAGGACTCACCAACCTCTTGCCGTCACCCGCGTTAGACGTCCCTCCAAGTGGATTGTGTTTAGGATCCAACTCCACTCTATTTTGTGAATTATTCACCTCTTGGTGGAGGCTAATGATAAGTTGATTCCAAAATTCTTCTTAAAGCCTTCCATTTCCCCCCTCAGTTGAAACACCCGGGCTTTATCTGTGAATATGCTTGGCTTCCCTACAGACACACTTCAGCTCCTGACCCACTCACTGCAAAGTGCCTGCCAATTACTGAAGTGTGAATTAGTGAGTTAACTTTACTCCTATCTCCTGAATCAGTTCTTCGAACACCTGCAACACATATTGCACTAGGGGTTGGGCAGCTAGTGATAAAATGGCTCCATACAACAGTCCTTGCCCTTAAGGACTGGCAGGATTTGTAAACATACATTAATTAATGGATGACAAAAATACATACATTTCATGATACCGAATTTGACATGCATAATGCAGATGGCTTGTCAGAAAAGGACGGCAATGCCGACTACATCTTGCAGGAAATACTCTTTTGAGGGAGGTAAGAAACGGAGCAAAGTAAAAATCAACTTTTTTTCCCGAGTACCTACAGTAATAATAATAGTACCAGTAATGGTAATAAATTTTACTGAGCACCTATATGCTCTAGACTCGCTGCCAGTTGCCTTATGTACATAATCCCTGAGAATCACAATAATGCAGCAGTTTTGGTATATAACCCAATTCTGTAGATGCCTAAGCTGAATTTACAGTGTCACTGCTGGGATACAAACCCAAGCAATGCCTCCTCCCTCTGACTTCTATAGCCTCTGCTGACTCACTTGACATTGTGCTGGTTCAAAAGACGATTTTTTTTAATGTTTATTTTTAAGAGAGAGAGAGAGCGGGGGAGGGACAGAGAGAGAGAGAGAGAGAGAGAGAGAGAGAAAGCTCAGAGCCGACAAGGCACTCAATCTCACTAACTGAACCATGGGATCATGACCTGAGCCCAAATCAAGATAGGACGCTTACCTGACTGAGCCACCCAGGTGCCCACAAAAGATGTTTTATTTTCACTGCCCTTATCAAATGAATTATCTCCTTTGTCTCTTCTATATATCGTTTCAAATAGGTAGGGAAAGTAATATTATCTCCATTTTGTAGATGAGAAAGGAGACAGGGAGACAGGATACGTGAATTGCCCAATTCACATTCATTCCTTCAAAAATATTTTGTACCATGGAGTGTGTGAGAAGCTACAACCGTGTGGTCAGCAAACATACGATTCCTGCATTCCCAGAGCTCAGGATTTTATGATTCATTGATGACGTCACCACAGAAATACAAAAATAATGGCAAGCGGGGATACAGCCATACAGGAAAAGGTCAAGTGCCATCAGCATGTACGGTACAAGGATTAACCCACTCTGAGAAACTGAGGCAGATGCTCCTGGTGGACGGACTTGGGAACTAGTACCCGCAGAGGAGTGCAGGGTTAATTAGCTGGAAGTGGGCCAAAGTAGGCAGGGTAGGAGAGGCTTGCCTGAGACATTCCACGGATGGATTGAAGCAGAAAGAACGGGCTCCCCGAACAGACAGAGGGGCAGTATTCCTGGTGTTCAGAGGGCAATACTGCAGAGGCAAAACAGAGACAGCCAGATCATGCAGGGTCCTATGAGCTGTGAAGGCCTTTGTAGGTTCCCCATAGAGGAGCAGGGAGACTGACGAGTTTCAGGCAGAGGAGTGACTCCTGCATTTTAAGAAGTTCCCTCTGGTGCAGAGTGGAGGGTGTACACTGGACAAGAGCTGGAGTAGACACAGGGAGTGGGAAGGAGGCTCTTTCAGGAGTGGGGAGGAGTTGAGGGGAGAGGGAAGGGGAGGACGGGAAGGAAGGGGTGAGAGGAGGGGTAATGGCCTGAGTTAGGATGGAAAAGAAGCTGGTGGGTCTCAGAGATTTCTGACATAAAATGAACATAATTTCGAGCCTGATTGACTAGGGGGTTGAGGAGAAGCTAAAGTGGCAGCGTCGGTCACCTGGGGTCCAAGTCTAGGGCTGCACACAATGTGACAAGGCCTGCTGCCAGGGACTGGTTCTTAATTTAGATCTTAACTATATCTGGGCATGAGCAGGGAGCATCGGGACTAGGGATACAGAAACCGGTTAAGAAATGAGGCCACTTCCCACGTTCCTCTGTGGTATTTGGGATGCTGGACTTGTGGGAATCTGTGGGGGAGTCCTGAATAGGGGCGTGCGTGTGTGTGTGTGTGTGTGTGTGTGTGTGTGTGTCTAGGGGAAAGAGAGAGGAGGAGAGAAACAGAGTTAACTTTTCTCTCCTGCCCCAGTTTCTCTGAGCTGCTCTGTCTTTTGTGCTCTTTGCCAAGAGGAAAGAAAACAGATTGTTCTTGCTCAGAGCATTCAGCTGACTCAACTGGTGCCAAACCAAAAAAAGCCCTAAGAACATAATAATAATTGCTCATGTGTACACAGCACTTTACAGTTTACAAAGGACTCCACATTACACTCATAAAACTGTAAGCCCTGGGAGGCAAGCAACCCACTATTAATTCTCCTTCAGTTTGAAAGACACAAAAATGTTCTGAGAGGGCAAATGACTGGCTTAAGCCTTGCAGCATATTGGCATCATCCAGATCTGACTTTGCCCTGAGTTCAAGTTCACCTGCCACTGGCTACATCAGGCTGAGTTCAGAGTGAAGGGGCCGCCAGTGACACAGAGGACTGCACAGAGGCCCTCCCCATTCCCAACGCCCTTTCACACTGGGCATCTCACTCTCAGCACCAAAACAGGCCTCAAGTTATCATCCTCATATCAGATGAGAAAACAGAGGATCACAGGTTCCCGAGGTCAAGCCCAAAGTCAAACAGCCAGCAAATGGTAGAGTTGGGAACTGAATCCAATTCTTCTCTTGGCCTTTGCCTTCTCCCAGGACTACTGTTAAGCTAAGGGGTGTGGGATGCCAGGTCCAGAGACAGAGAGAGAGAGACAGACAGAGGGAGGCAGATTTAAAGAATTCAAATACAATGTGTGTTGAAGATGCTCTCCCGTACAAATCTCTAGTTTAGGTTACAGCTCGCCAGTGAAGGAGGCCAGGTCGGCAGCAGAGAGGAGGGGCTGGGTAAAGAGCAGCTGTCGTTGCGATCTCCTAATTGGAAATAATTGGGATTCTGTCTCAAACCACAGAGCCATGATTTAGCCAACTCAGCCTCAACCAGGAAGCATCTGTTGCCATCTCCAATGGCAACACTTCAATCTCCACTCCAGAACACCCTTCTTCCCTGCCAACTGGCAGGCAGTTACCACTCAGAGCCTGCAGGCTTCTCGATCCAGCCCCAAGGCCCCGGGAAGAATCAAGTTCGGTCAACTTCCCAAGTCAGGATAAGGGGAAGAGGTGGGGAAGGGCGTCGCACTCTACTGAAGACTTTGGGTGATGGGAACTGGAGTTTCTGAGGATGTGCCAGGCACTCGTCTAGGAGACCCATACTTGCAAATTTATCTCATAACCCAGTGAAGCAGGAGATAATGCCATAGACTCAGAGAAGTTATACTGCTAGTGAGTCGTGGAACTGGGATTGGATCTCCTGTCTCTCTGGTGCTAAGACCGTGCCCTATTTCCACTCTTCTTCATATTTCATCATCTCTGTTGTTTTAAGACTCTCTATTGGGCTGAATTCCTGATGTTATGTCCATCTCTCTCTCAAGGCAAAGATCAATCTCCACCTCCTCTTTAAAGCCCTCCCCTTGCTCTCAGGTGAAAGTGAGTCCCCCCCCAAACTAAGGAAGCCAGGAGGACACTGGAAAAGAAATTCATAGTTGCTGAGCAGCAAAGGTTGGCTGTTTTGATATCACCTTGCTTTGCGGATATGCTGGAAACTGACTTCTGTTTATTATGTTAATGAACCCTCTGTGATTCTCCATTGCTTATGCATAATTAAGATGGCCTTTAAAAAAATATCTCCTGCTAGAGTTTGGGAAAACTGAAGTGCTTGTTTGGATTGGTAATAACGAATAACAGAAAATATGGCAGCTGCTTCTAAAAGAGCTGCAAGGGATGAGCTGCCTGATGGCACAAGGAAGATACTGAAAGAGAATCCAAAGTATGGGGGGCAGGGCAGGGTAAGCGAGGACATCATTCTGTTCTCTTCCAGTCACCCTATTATGAGGTGTTTCCAGGGCCATGTTTCAGGAAGAACATTGACAATAGGATCAGACCCCAACAAGAGTTCCTGGATGGCAAGAGGGCTGGAATGCTATGATACAGGGCTTGTTAAAATGAATGAACTCTGGGCCTCATTTTCTCATTTTATTTATTTATTTATTTAAATATAAATGTCATTTTATTTTTAATTTTTTTAATGTTTATTTTTGAGAGAGAGAGAGACAGAGTGTGAGCGGGGTAGGGGTAAAGAGAGAGGGAGACACAGAATCTGAAGCAGGCTCCAGGCTCTGAGCTGTCAGCACAGAGCCCAATGTGGGGCTCGAAATCACGAACCAGGAGATCATGACCTGAGCCGAAGTCAGACGCTTAACCGTCAGAGCCACCCAGGCGCCCCTCTCATTTAAAAAAAATGAACAGATTCAGTGCAATTAGTGTTTCTCGGTGTTACTTCTTTGCTATTTGTTTGTTTGATGAGCATTCGATAGAACACTGGATGATGGATCACTTTGAGGATCCAGGCATCAAATTGCCATGTGCCTGGTGCAATTACAGATTCTTGGACGTCGTGGATAAACATAAGCCTTGATTTCATGGAGCTTACATTCTACTCATAGGAGAGGAGATAAGCAAGTTAACCCACTTACAGAGCAAATAATTTCAGATCATGATAGGGTTATTGCAAAAACAAAAGAGGATGGTGAGGGTCATGTGATAAACAATGCTTGAGAAAGTTAATAATTTGGTGATTTTTAAGTCATATTTAAGTTAAGATCTGAATGACCAGAAGGAACGAGGTAGACACAGATCTGTGGAAAGACGTTCCATGTGGAGGCAACATCCAGTGCAGATTTCCTGAAGCAGCAATCAGTTTGGTGTGTTTTTAGAATAGAAAGAAGGCTGGGGTAGCTGTGGTTCAATGAGTTGAGGGGGAGAGTGGTCGGAGATGAGGCTAGAGGGTAAACAGGGTCAGATCATGTAGGGCCTGGTAACAAGAATGGACTTCATTCCAAGTCCCATGGAAAGAAGCCTTTGGGGGTCGTCTGTAAAGGAGTGACATGATCTTTATGCAATGAGAAATCTGGACCCCATCCATAATACAATGCACACAATCACAAAATCGGTTATTGTTTTGGAGGATCCCAGCTCTCCCTAGATACCATCCACGTTCCTTCTCGATTTCCCTGAATTCTAAGGCTCCTTCTAGCTCTTACGTGGCACGGGTATATTTGAATGGATTAGGACTGCTTAGCTGAATGGCAATACTTAACAACAATCTTTGATAATATAAAGAATGCTGAACAAAAGACAGTTTGAATTTATCAAATGAGATGTGCTAGTTTGAACTACAGGGCCCAGATTCTCACCCCTCCTGCTTCCCCCCACCTACCCCAGTGGCATTATTGTGTTGACAGTTTACTACTGGCTAGGAAGACAAATGTCCTAATAAGGACCAATGTTATTAGTAGGGAGTGAAGGGAAAGTTCCTTCTATTCAAGGCCTAACATTCTTCCTATCTCTTCCATGAAAACTTTCCAAATATACATGGAATACTATGTATTTGCAAACATGTTTTATTTCTTCAATTTTAATGTAAGCTTCTAAAGTGCTAAATCCCTTCCGGATTTATATTTAGATGGGCGTCTCGCCTTTCCCAATGGCCTGAAAATATCTCAAAGGTGGGGACTATATTTTCTTGATTTTTACGCCTAAAACAGTGCCTATTTTATGTGCCAAATTGTGTCCCCCCTCCTCTAAAATTCACGTGGGAGTCCTCACCCCCAGTACCTCAGAATGTGACTGCATTTAGAGAGAGAGCTTTTAAAGAGGCAATTAAGGTAAAACAAGGTCATATGGATGGCTATAATAGAAAACAACCAATGTCTTTATAAGAAGACATTAGGACACAGATGAGCATGTGCCTGGAGGAAAGATCATTGAGGACACAGTGAGAAGGTGGTCACCTGCAACCCAAGGAGAGAGGCCTCAGAAGACACCAACACTGCTGACACCTTGATTTTGGATTTCCAGACTTCATAACTGTGAGAAGCTTTGAGACCATGTCAGTTGTTTAAGTCACTCAGTCTGTGAGAATTTTGTTATGGCAGCCGCAGCAGACCACTGGAGCCTGCCACCGTACGTATGATTTTGTTCCCTCCCCTACTGAATTGTGAGAACATCTAAGACAGCAGCTGTTCACCTTTGTGCCCAAGGTTCCTAGCACTAGGCTTTGCACCAGGCGAATGAATCTCAACATTAATAAAAATGGCAGACCCAGAGGGTTTCAGTGATTTCCCAAGTTCCCTCTGTGCCAGCCCAAGAGCTGACCCTTCCTGGCTTTGATTTGGAGAAATCGCAAAGAGATGGTCATCACAGTCAGGTTCAAGGTAACAAGACTGTGGGTTTAGGAAGCACTGAGAATAGCCATCAAGAGAAGCCAGAGTCCCTTCAAGGGGACAAGTGGTTAGGAAACAACACCCAGGCTCACACGTGCTGAAATGTGCATGCTGGAAGGTGACAACTCCTTCCCTGGGATGGCATATGGGGACAGTTCTGCCCCTCTCTCCACGCCAGTCTGGCCACTCTTCACCCACCGCCTGGCTTTCTTCCAAGGCAGGAAGAGTTGTTCATCTGATTGGTTAAGTCTGAGTCACTCACTGAGCCAAGTTAATAGTAAACAGGCTTACTGTGCCTTAGAAAGCTGGGACTAGATATTAGCATCTTTTTGCACGCCCTTTACCTCTTCAAGAGGCAGAAAGCAAAAGTTACACCAGTCACACTGGGACTGTTACACCCACTGGGACCAGCCATGTCTTTCTCCCCCAAGCAGACTTGAGTGTGGCAGCTCAAGTCAGATTTGAGGAGCAGGAGGATGTCTCCTTAACCTTTGAGGCCACACATCAACTCCGTCCCAGTTTCTGACCAGAGACTTCTGCCCTGTGTTACTAGAGACTGGCACACGCACTCACACCGAGTGGGGAGTTTGATTCTTGTGTGAGCACTGTCCCTGTTTATCTTCAAACCATAGGAGGGCAAACGGGTGAGTTTCTGGCCTCAGTCTGTATAAACCTTCTCTTTCATTCCCCTATCACCTTGCGGTCCCCAAATCTCCCACGGTTGCCCAGACTCTGGGAGTTTTGCAGAGACAGTTGGGCTGCACGTCTGTGGGTGGTTTAAGATCCTGTGAATTACGCAGATCCTGGCTCCCGTATCATCAATTATTCTGGTCCTTCATGTGGGCCTGCGTGGGCTGCATCTTGTGATTTCTGGTTCTCGCCCTGCGGGGACTCTTATCAGCCTGACCTTTTGAGTCACTTCATCACCGAATTGCTTTTTCTTAATTTGCAATGCCCCCCTTCTGCCTTTTTCTTCCTGACACCCATTTTGACTAGCACACTGGTTCCTAACTTGCACAGATACATTCTCGGTTCCCTTTCTCCCTCCCAAGTGTGAAGTTTATCACCTGAAAAAAACAAATCAAGTGTGACTTTCCCCCCTTCGGTTTCCTAATCATTTTAAAGCACTGATTTACCTCCCAAAATAACAGGGACTGTACCATGTTCTAAGAGGGTAATGAACAAAGAAAAACTTCCCTTGCTATAAGCATTGAATTCAGTTTTCCTTTTAAAATAAAAAAAAACTACAGACACACACATATATGTATCTTATATAAAGAATAGTGTTCATAATAGAAAAATTAGTTACTAGAGGTGAAACAAAAGAAAATAAAATATATACATGTATTTCTGGATATAGATGCAATTTCATTCCACAGTCTACGGGCAGAAATAACCCCCTGAGGTCAGCCGCTCTGAAGCATTCTGTTCCCATTCTAATAAAGTTCCTGTGGCATTTATGCAGAGATGTGCTGCCAGGTAATTCTGTGGCGGCTGCTTCATTTCTATAGTTCCCTGAGCCAGAATAATGTCAACTTCTCTAAAAGCTGGAACCTAGGGAAAGCAGTGTTGTTAGGTACCCCTCCTTCCAAAATTATGGAGAAGATAGCCACTGAACCCACGGGGTCCTATGCAGGTCCTATGAAATGGACCGGGTCTCTTTCCTATATACGTCTGGGGGAATCATTGTGTCTAGCCAGTAGGGTGGCATGTGGTCTGGCCCAGGCCTTACTTCCCTCACCAATAAAAGTGTTTGCCAAGTCATGGGATTAAACATCTGCATGTGTACTTAGTTATAATTGTCATCCTTTCTTTACCTGTTCATAATGTTGAAATATGCAAATATCAAGCAATAACAAAATACATTATGATAGTATTTATCTCTCAAGACCCTCTAAGCGCATCATACAGTGGAAGTTATGTTTAGAACTTGTTGATAAGGTCACTTCCTTGGCTAATGCATTGTGTACTCCAGTAGCATTTTAATTTATAAATATTTGGGGCTTTCCTAGATATCTTAAAGTTATTGATTTCTAATATAATTCCATTTGATTAGAGGCCATACTCTATATGATATCTTTTTTTTAATTTTACTGAGATCTATTTAATAGTCTAGCATATAGTCTATCTTGGTGAACATTCTATATATACTAGAAGTTTGTACCCTCTATAGTTCCTGGGTATAGTGTGGTATAATTGTCACTTATGTCCATGTGGTTGATAGTGTTACTCATAGCTATATCCTTACTGACTTTTTGTTATCTATCACTTACTGAAGAACAGTATTGAAATCTTCAATTATGATTGAGGATTTATCTTTCTTTAGTCAGTTTGCTTCACGATTTTAAGATCTTCAGTGATAATTGTAGATTTATGTATTTTCCCCCAATTCTGTTAGTTTTGCCTTATGTATTTTGAAGCTCTGTTATTAGGCATGTATACATTTATGATCACTATGTCTTCCCAATGAATTGACCATATCAATTGTTGCTCTTTATCTTTGGCTATACTCCTTGCTTTCAAATGGAAACTACCTGAGTAATAATTGTTTCAGGTAAGGATCACCAATGGATACTAAAACCAGTAGGTAAGAGCTTGATGAGAAACAGGATATTCACATGGTACGTGGTCTCAAAGAATTTTCCAATAAGATAGTTATTAATGACAAATGACAACATTAGAGGAGAAAATCAGACACCACGTTGACTGAATGATCAGAGTTAATCACCAGAAACAGGACAAATAGACAACATTTCCTTCCTAATATTTTGCAGAGAAAAGGACACAGTATCATTACCAAGGTACTTCTGCCAAAAATACATAACCTGAGCCTGATTATGGGGAAACAGCAGACTGATCCAATCTGAGGAGTATGCTACCAAAGAAGACTTGTGATTTTTTTAAAAACTAAAGGTCATGAAGGCCAGAGGCCGAGGAGTCTTTCTACGTCAAAGGAAAGTAAAGGGATATAATAATTAGGTTCAACATTTAATCCCAGATTAAATTCTCAGTGAGAAGAAAAATTACACTTGCTAAAAAAAAAAAAAAGAAAAGAAAAAAAAGAAAAAGAAAAAGAAAGAAAAAAGGGAAAAAAAGGACCTCAGTGGGATGATTGAGAAAAATGAAACAGGATCTGTAAATTAGGTAATAATATGGTAGCAATGTTGATTTCCTGATTTTTATCATTGTATTCCTGTCTCTGTAAGAGAGTGTGCTGGTTTGGGGGAGCACACAATGAAATATGTAAGTGTAAATGAGAATTGTGTATGTAGCATATTCCCAAAGGGCACAGGAAAAACAAAATCTGCAGGCCTGGGTGTGTGTGGACAGATTGTCACACAGGGAAGGGAAAGGAGAGGGAGGAGGAACAAGAGGAAAAGAGACACAGGAAGAGTGATATTGAGAGGAGCGGAGGTTAACATGTGCAGAATCTGGGTGCAGAGTATACAAAAATTCTTAAAAGCACTTCACAATTTCTCTACACATCTGAAACAATTTTAAAATTAAAGTGCTCCTTGTCTTGAACTCTATTTTGTCTGATATTAATAGAGTCACTTCAACTTTCTTCATCTTAATGTGTGCGTCGTGTTTTTATTGCATCTTTTAACTTTCAAACTACCTGCGACTTCATATTTGAAGTACTCCCTGATGCATTGCGTCTTGCTTTTTTATTTAGTTTGATAATCTTAACCTTTTAATTGTCATGCTGAGTTCGTCTAGATTTAATATTATTATTCACATAGTTGGATTTACATCTACCCTTTACTTATTACTTTTCTATTTGTCCTTTACTGCCTTCATTTGGGTTAATCAAATATTTTCTAGCATTTAAGTTTAATTCTTCTATTGGCTTTTCAGCTATACCTCTTCACTTTTTTTTTTTTTTTTTTTTTTGGTAATGATTGCCTTAAGGATTCCAATATGCACCCTTAAGTTATGACACTCTACTTAATGTCATTATTTCCAGTAAAGTGAAAGGTCCTTGCAACAGTGGAGTTCTGTTTACCATCTTATTTTTTTATGTCTTGTATCTAATATGTGTGCAATAGATATGTGGCATTATAATTTTTGCCTTAAATAATCATATGCATTGAAATATACTAAGAAAACTTTAAAAATTGTCTTTTCTGTTTGCCCTTATGCTTACCACTACCTCTTTCTAAAAATCTGTCAATTTCCTTTAGCAGGATGAACTTCCTTCAGCCTTTCTTGAATTCCAGCTTCAGGAGACAAATTATCTCAATTTTAAAAAAATGTAAAATATCTTCATTTTGCCTCCATTTTTCATGGATATTTTCACTGGATATGGACCTTTAGCTTGACAGTTTCCCACTCCCATCCCCAGTGCTTGAAAGATGTCATCTTTCATTCTCCATTGATTCTGGTGAGAAATCACCGATCATTTACATCCTTGTTTTACCATATCTGATGTGTCATTTTATTTGGATTCATTCAATATATTTTTTTAAATGTTTGATAGTTTAACTATAATGTTCCTAGATGTCATTTTCCTTACTTTTATCCTTTCGGGGGAATTTTTCTCATTTCCCTTTTGGATGTTCTTGGATTTGTGTCTTTATACCTTCCACCAAATTTGGGGGTGATTCCACCATTATTTCTTCCATTGTTTTTCTGTCCCATAATCTCTTATTTATACTCAAATTATTATATGCCTGTTGCAGTGTTTGATATTGTCCTGCAAGTCACTAAAGATTTGCTGTTTTTAATTTCTATTATTGTATCTTCAAGTTCACTCATCTCTTTTGTGGCTGTTTCCAATCTGCTATTCTATCAGATCAGTGAATTTTTCATTTTATATATTATATTTTTGTTTCTAGAAACAAAAATCTCTGCTAGAGATTCACTTATTATGTCCATACTCCTTTAAATCCTGACATTTTTATGATAGTTGCCTTAAATTGTTTTTTTTTTGTTTTTTTTTTTTTTGTTTTTTTTTGCTAATTTCAATAGCTGGGTTGTATCAGGGCCAGTTTCCAGGTTTGGGGTCACATTTTCTAGCTTTTTCATGTAACTAGTAATATTTTCACTACTATAATATACTGAATAACATAGATACTATGCTACTGAGACTATTTTGGTAACCTCCTTTAGAGAATGTTAAGTTGTATTTTTTTCTTTTCCCAGAAAGGCAATTGATTTATTATAGAAAAATTCCATTAGTAGCATCTCTCTGAATTTGCCACTCAGCATTGTTTTGAGAACCCCTTGCAATGGTTAGTTAGCTCACTACCTCCTTAAGAAGTCCAACTCTATCAAAATCTCCAACAGGTCTGATTATTAAAAATGTCAGTTCCTGGGGCACCTGGGTAGCTCAGTCGGTTAGGCATCTGACTTTTGGATTCAGCTCAGGTCATGATCTCGTGTGGTTTGAGAGTTTGAGCCCTTTGTGGGGCTCCGTGCTGACAGTGCAGAGGCTTCTTGTGATTCTCTCTCTCCCCCTGCCTGCCCCTCCCCCTCAAAATAAATAAACTGGAAAAAGAAAAGAAGAAAAATGTCAGTTCCTTTGTCTTTAATAATAATGTGCTGTCTTTATAATTTCACCCAAAACCACAGAAGTAAGTCTGTTGCCATTCCAAATGACAGCCAATGTTCTCTGGGAGAGGTTTTCCTAATTTTCATCAGATTCTTAAAGGTCTCAGTATTTTAAGTACTTCATAGTATGTGATTATTGGGATCATTTCTATTCTCTGGATTGTTTGAGATATTATATATAGGGCTTGGGAGGAAAGACTCTGGAACCACACTGTCTGGAGCTCTACTGTATTATCTTGGGACAAATTACTTAACCTCTGTGCCTTAGTATCCTCACCTATAGAGTAAGGATAAGAACATGGGTTATCTATCTATTAGACTGTTGTAAAGATCAAATCAGTTGGTAAATGTAAAAATAATTAACAGTGCCTGGCATACAGTAAGTGATGATCTGTTACTGCTGTATAATCAAAATTTCCTTTGGAACCTTCTGGTATATCAACGTGAGTGGGTTACCTACAATTTACCTCAATAAAAACCTTTTTTTTTTCTTAGATTGCTGTTGAGAATGAGCAGATAATCCATATTTTAAGGTGAAATCTGGGGCAGTAATTGGGATGGGAGAAGGATGTGGGGCAGGGGGCAGATGGGGCAAGACCAAGTCTCACTATAAAGAGTGAAAATACAAAGGTCAAAACAAAGGTTGGCTTTCAGTGGGTCCCAAGCTGGCTGCATCACAACATTTGAGGAGTGTTTAAAATTTTTCCATTTCTGAGACCCATTTCAGACCTACCAAATTAGAATCACTGGGGTAGGTCCTGGGAGTTTTCATTTCATAAGCTTCCTAACAACCCCACTCCATCCCTGAGTCAATTCTCAAACATCTTGGTGGCATAAGTTCATGAGACGCCATTTAGGACACTGGGCAGATTAAGGACAATGCTTCCATAAGCATAAATGATGCTAAGTAAGGCAGTGGCCAGCAGCTCCCTTATTTTACTGATGGGTACATGGAAAATGAAAAGAAGTGGCTTCACTCTACTCACCCTGATAAAAATGAAAATGTCAGACCATACTCTACTGACTTCACAGCTGGTGTTTTCTCTGACACACTTATGAAATGATTGTTTCAGTTGACCTAGAGACTGGGCCTCTATCATCTGCTAAAAAGTCTTCTGACAAATAATCCACCGTGATTTTTCCTTTAGGAGAGTCAATATCATCTCAGTTTATCTCCCTTTAAAATCGGTACAGCCCTGACCTTAAAGAAGGAGGGTGCTGTGAAGTTTAATTAAGGTTGGACGTCCTCAGATGCCTCCAGATGAAAGGCACCATACTGATGCATAGTATTACCACTATTAGAATTTACCAGTTGCAGGCTTCTGGTCACCTGCTGGGCTGTGTGTTATGATGCATTTGAAAGAACAAGAAAGAAAAGCAAGCACATCAGCTGCTGCTTGGAAATCCAACCTGACCTTAGACTCGCTCATGCCTTACACCTGAACATCAAACCCATCTCAGATCCCAGAGGAGATTCAGAGCTTCTACAGCTCCCAGAGAAGGCCTGATGAGAAGATATGGGATAAAGAGGAATGAGCTCTGACTTTGGAGGTGAATGATGATGAGCTTGGATCCTGGGCCGCCAGCTTACTAACTACAGGAAACTTTTTGCCAACTCTCAGCGTACTGGAGATAATGCCCAATTTTGACACAGCTGTTCAGAGGAGTAAATGAGTACGCTACTTTACACAGCACATGAAACTGAGTAAAAGCTGCCGAATGACGGATTCCAGAGAAAAACTGACGCAAATATCTAGGAGAGACAAAAGTGACAAGAGAGAATAGCATACGAGACCGTATCCATTCCGTAAAGATTATACAGTTACATTGAAACAATCAGGAACATAATGTTTAGCTAATGCTATTTTCCGATGAAATAAAGGCAGGTGGATGTTCAGGACTTATAGCAACACCCTGATACGTAACCTCCACTGTCTTCATTTCACCGATACATAGATGAAGCTCACAGACTTGAGGTCACACGAATCGTCAGTGCAGAGAGGCGCTGTGACCAGTATTCTTTGTCACATGACAGCTGATCTTCCTATCCACATGGTGGACGCAATGTGTGTGATTAATGGTCACGTGTTTTGTTTTGTTTTGTTTTGAATCCCAACATGTGGTTTTGTTTGACCAAGTTAACTTTTGAGAATCTTAAGAAATAAAACAGTCATTTTAATATCTCACTGTTAATATTATTCTTTTCTTCTCTTATCACAACTCTGTCAGGGAAATAGAGAGTGGGCATCATTATTTCCATTTTATTGACATGGGAACTGAGGCCCAGAGAGCGTTAAGACCAAGAGAGTAGCCAATGAACATAATTTATACAGAGATCAAGTGCTTCTTAGAGGTTTATGTGCATTCTGCTTCCTTGTTGTATTCCTAATCATATCATAATCTTAAGGCAGCATTCCCTAAATGTTATACATGAGGCAGGGCAGTGATGTGAAAACAATCTCTTCTTTATCCCCTAAGGGTGGGAGCAGTTAACCTTCCGCCTAAACTGAAAGAGGTTCTGGCAGATAAACACTTTCTCTCAAAACAGTAACGGG
The DNA here is from genome assembly GCF_028018385.1 of Neofelis nebulosa. Taxonomy (NCBI): domain Eukaryota; kingdom Metazoa; phylum Chordata; class Mammalia; order Carnivora; family Felidae; genus Neofelis; species Neofelis nebulosa. The sequence continues at coordinate 16,278,131 of NC_080793.1, forward strand.
AGCTCCCAGGTGGGATATTTTATATTCGAGTTATTCAACTCTCCATTCCTCTGGTCCCCTGTTCTGTCCCTGAGCAGCAGTAGCATAATATCTGCTGGGGTGAATAACAGCCTCCCTCACTGTGCCCCTTCAGAAGCGGGAATGGCCAAGGGGTCCTGAGAGGGCTGGGTCCTGTAGGGTAGGCACAGCTGAGCCTGAGACACGGTGAGCTTCACGGAGGTCGAGGATTTTATTCTGCTTTCCTCCATCCTGATTAATTTCATAGCTAATGACTCTATGGACTTAGTGATGTATGATGCTCTGTCGGGGACAAAAAAAAAAATGAACTTTTACTAATAGAACATCTTCATGCAGTGAAAGGTTTTGCAAACGAATGTAACTCACACAGAATTATGTCGGCAGGGGAGTCCCAAGGAAAAATCTTCTAAAGACCAGAGAGCAGAAAAAGGGAGACCTAGTGTAGAAGACAGGAAGGGAGAGTTTTAAAGGTACAGAAAGAAGAGAATGGCAGGCCTATTTAGAGAGATAAAGAGAGACACAGAGAGAAGCAGACTCAGCTTGAGACAGACTCAAGGACAAAAGACTGAAAGGCAGAGATGTAGACAAAGTCATGTATGTATATATATATATATATATATATATATATATATATATACATACACTTTTGGTTAACTTAGTGAGTGGACTCAGAGGTATTCAATAATATTTTGTAAACATTGTAAGTGCTTATCTCAAATAATGATATCTACTCGACATCTGCTTATTGAACAAATGTATATATTGAGCACCTTCTCTGTGTAAGATACAGTGCCAGAAACCTGGAGGTACAAGAAGGAAAACACATGCAAAATCTACTTGCTAAAGTCTAATTAGAAAGATATTCATTAAACAAAGAAGAATAGAAGTAAATATCCAATTTCAATATCACAGTTACAGCGATGGATAAATCCATGGGTGTAGAAAGGCATGTTTAACAACTACATGGAATCAAGGTGTGATATAAATAGCCAAGAATAACAGAAGCATAAAAATCTATTCTTCTCTTCATACAATTTTAAGGCTTAGAGACGCGAAGGGGTTTGACCAAGCTCACAGAGTAAAGTATATCTAGAATTGATACCTATTACATTAAGTGGGACTTAAATTACACATTTTTATTTAGAAGTGAAACAATTATGGAATAGTTCAAACATGCAGAAAAGTATAATTGGGTACAATGGCCATCCATGTGCCTACCACTGACTATCCTCTTTTGTAAGTCTAAATTTGCACCACCTAGAAAGAAAAAAAGGTAAACTGAGGGCCTTCTACGTCAGCTACCTCAGCTGCATTACCTTTTCACTTTCTTGACGCTCTCAGGATGCAAAGGTCACACCATTTTTACAGATGAAATCACTGAGATTCAAAAGATTAGGTAACTTTCTCAAGTGTGGAAAGCTCATAGCTGGTAGAGTCAAAAATTTCCACCCAGGTCTATTGAATCCCCTGATCTTTCTGGTAGGCTGCACGATCAAGGACAAAAGGCAGAGAAAGGACTGAGATTTTTCGACACTCTGACATTTGGAAATAGGACACCAGAATACTTTACTTTCCCTTCTATCCCCTCCCCTTCTTCTTCTCTTTATTGGCTAGGTGAGTAGGAGATTTATTTTAGTTCCTTAAGGATTATTCACATGTTCACTCCCACTTCATCTCAGGTCTAAGAAACGCTGGCAGGAAAAGTAGCACACCTGTTCCTCCTTTTCCACGTCTTCCCTTCCCGTTCACATCAGCATCTGAAGCTGCCATACTTTGTTAACTCATTGCCATGATCTCTAACTGAGGGCAATATGCTGCTAACTCCCAGCTGTTGCTATGGTGACCATGATGTCATAAAATGACACAACCTGTTCCGGCGAGGGTGATGATGAATTCTTTTTAATCTAAGATATTAAACTTCACAAAAATACAGAATGCTACATGTGAAAGTAGAAAGGAAACTGAGTTATGCAGAAACCCAACATTAGAGCATATTTTTCTTCTTAGTAATCAAGTTGGACTCGACAGCCTCCATATGGTCTTTTACTGCTCTAGGATTTTATAATTACGGGAAAAGATGAATAATTACTTCTCTCAGAAAGAAGCAGCATCATTGGCCTAAGGTTGAGAGGACCACGATTTAAATAGGACTCTGAGTTGAAGGGCAGAGTGGTCTTCCAGAAAAATGACTAAGGTCTGGGCTTACTTCCGTTGAGCATTTGTGAAGCTTTCCTTTTTCCTAGCCTCAGTCCCACCATCTGTTAAATAGGAATGAAAGTATGGAGCTTTCTGCAAAGATTGAATGAGAAAACATGTTCAAAGTACTTGGCACACAGTGACTCTACTTAAATATTATTTTCTTAGCTTTAAATACTTGCAAGGATATGTCATTTCACAGCATGAACTCAGGCAAGTTATTCCATTACTTTTGGGCATAGCAATTTTATTATCATTTATAAAAATGAAGAGTGTTGAAGAAAATAAAGATAAAGGAAATACAGAAGCAGATGAAAAACAAAACAAAAGATATGTATGGTTTTAGTAAAGCTCATCCAGTTCTAGACTCCAGAATCTAGAACAAATGTTCCCATGGAAAGACTAGATGTGCATGTGTGTATTGTTCCTTTTAACCACACAATCAAATCCAATCACTGCCTAATATGACACCTGATAAATGAAGCAAGATATTTAGGCCCTCTTCGAGAGCACTGGTGAGTGGGATTATGTCTGTGGGAGGTGGCCTGGGACTTCAAACTAACTGTCATGGGTGGTTGGACTGGAGATATAAGACTTGAAGGGAGAGAAGTTACAGAGAGAGAGGTGTGAGAGTCATTCCCAATCCTGTAAAGATGATTTACATCCTAAGGGGAGAAGACTTGCTTGATTTGGCCCTAGAAGTCAGGATAAAGACCACTGAGACTTCAAGAGTATGGACTTTAGGTAGAACTCTTATAGGATCAGACTTCCTAGCAGGCGAGTGTGAAACCTTCAGAGAGGCTGAATTCTCCATTGTTGGAAATGTCCTTTGCAAGGTTAAGGAACATGTGGGGTTGCTGGGTTGCTTAGAGAGCCTAACGCATTAGATAAAGGCGTGCACTGGCAGGAAGAGAGACTCTGAAAGAGTGAGCTAGATACCTCTGAGTAGTCAGTTCTCAGATCATATGAGACATTTCATGGATAGATAGCTTGTATTTACTCCAGAGAGCAAAGTTTAAAATTTATGCATATACCAAAATGCCTGCAGTGGAAATTTCTGTATAAATGTGAATTTTTTGAGGAGCTGGGTGGCTCAGTTGGTTAAGCTTCTAATTCTGGATTTTGGCTCAGGTCATGATCCCATGGTACCATGGACTCAAGCCCCGCATCAGGCTCTGCACTATCAGCACAGAGCCCACTTGGGATTCTCTCTCTCCCTCTCTCTCTGCCTCCCCACCTCAAAATAAACAAATACACTTAAAAATGTGAAATGTTATTTTCCCCTCCAGCTTCAATTCAACTGCTAAGTTTTCACATTCTTTGGACATCTTCAAGAAACGGGATCTCTGGTTAACTAGGAGAGACAGTTGTTTATAAATGATGTAGGGGATAGTCAGGGTAGCAGCTGGACAGTGCAAAACTGAAAAATGGTTTATCCTTGATTAAAAGTGGTTCCACATGAACTAATTAACTGGGTATGATCAAATAAGACTTTGTCTTTGATACCCCAAAGTAGCATGGTGATATTGTGAGCTAAAAAGGGGGATATCTAAACAACATAAAAACCTTCCAAAAAGAATTATCACAAGTACCTTATTATAGTATGATGGGCTTTAGAAAAGGGGGCCAGGGTAGAGAACAATATTGGTCAAATATGGTTAAATGGGAATTTCATGCCTCATCAGTCATAGACTTGCTCATCTGTGAAATGTTCTAATGTGTTTTTAAATTTTTATGGGTAGTCATTACAAAAATAAGCGCACCATAAGCTGATCATCTTGAACCATAGGCCATGAAGATGCCGATGGACAAATAAAAGACAAACATTTCAGGGTCTTAGAAGTTCTACTATAACCATAGAATTTTGAGGGTGATCCAAGCATTTCGGCGTAGGGCTCCATCAAGAGCATATGTTACTTTTAAGGCGCTGAACTGCAACCAGCCTGGCCCCACCTGGTGCTGCACTAGGCATATGACCTTGGACAAGCTATTCCTTTCTCTGGGCCTTAATTTTCCCTTTTGGACATAGCCAGGTCCATCAATATCTAATAGAGAGCAAAGAACAGCTCTACAGGATACTAGTCTTAGTCCTAAAACCAATGCTCACAACCCTCTACACCATGACCACTCTTGCTGGTTCTCTGACATCTATGAATCTTCTGAGATTTATGACTCCTGCTTCCTTCCATCTGTTTTCACTGAAGCTTACAAGGTCCTGAGGCCAGATTGTTGGTCTGGTTACTTCTGGTCACTCTCGATTCATTCAACAAATAGATGCCAAGCATTAAGCTAGGCTGAAAAACTTTTTCTGAAAAAAGACAAGATGGCAACGTCCTAGGCTTTGAAGGTCATGGGGTCTCTGTTATCAACCAGTGTAGTCAACTCTGCTTTTTGTCCAAAAACAACCACAGATAGTACATAAACCAATGGGAATAGCTGTGTTCCAATAAAACTTGATTTTCAAAGCAGGGGGAGAGCCAGATTTGGCTCACGGGTCATCGTTTAAAGACACCTGAGCTAGATGCTGGGCATGAGCTAGATGCTGGGCATCACAAGATGAATGAAGTCTGGTATTTGATATCAGAGCTCAAAACTCTCTAGCCCATTCTTTTTTGCATTAACCCAATGAGATTATACTTCTTTTCCTTTTTATGCATATGTGAGCTTTCTAAAATTGAGATATACTTGACAAGGAACCTTACATTAGTTTCAGGTGTATGACATGATGATTTGATGTTTACATATCCTGTGGAATGTTCGCCCAATAAATGCAGCATCATGCTGCACCAGCAGGACTCACGAAGACCTTATGACCTACGAAGCCTAGAATGGTTACTATCCTACCCCTTGTAGAAAGTTTGTAGATTCCTAATTCCAAATAATAAAATGGTTATTATTGAGTAATAATTAAGAACAAGGAATTAGGAGTGAGACAGATACCATTTATAATCCCATTAAAAAAACTATTAATAATAACAAAAATAACCCAGGATCAACTATGTGATAAGCATTTTACTAATAATTTGAAAAAATTATATTTAATGTGCTAATCACAGCAATTACATAGCACAGTAATTATTGTTGCACTCAATTTACAAACTCAGAGGTGGTTTACCTAAGCCACACACCTATTAGAATATAAGAATTCAAACCCAGCTCTGTGTGTCTCCAAAGCTCGGGCTCAACTTATCTAGATCATGAAGGATGAATAGGGAATTTGCCAAGTTGGGGGAAGAGCATTTGAGGCAAAGAAAGCAGCCTCTGCAAATGCACAGTGGCATGAAAGCATGTTCAAGGAACAGGGAGGAGGCATCTAGAAGCAGGAGGAGGCTGGACTGGGCAGGACAATGAGACCGGGGGTAGTTTGTGCCTGTGGTTTCTTTAGCCAGGGATGATTGGTGTGCATAAGCTACTTAGCCATGGTGGAGAGTATGAAACCCTGGGTTGTGGGGTGTTCTAACTTATTAACTTTTCATTGCATTCTGACACCCTCCAAAATATCAGTGGTGACTAGGCAGTCCTAGCTTGTTGTTCAGATTCTTTATTGAAGTAAACAATGCTCATCCTACTTGAGATGCTGTTTTTACGACGTTGCTCACCTCTGATATTTATTCACAGAAATTAAACAGCCAAAATATAAGTCTGTAGGGCTTACTATGGAATCAAAGGCCCGGTTCATTTCAGAGGTGCTAGGAGATGTTAAGTTATTTTAAAGCAAGCATAGGAGTGCATTAGGACCCTCTGTTTAAGGAAAATGCCAAGCACTTAGCAATGGCTTACCTTTGAGCTGCTGTTCACGATCCATAGCCATAAATGTTAGACATGAACAGTCTGTATCTTCTATACTGCCCAGAAAAAGAGACTGGACCCCAGAAGGGAATGATCTTTTCTGCATCACAGAATCGATTGAATACTGGTTTTGTGCCAGGAAAGCTGTGTGATCTGGGTTCTGGATGTGTCTGACTGGTCAAATGATGTGAATATGGTTGATGAGCAATTTGACTGCACAGATAAAAACTGCTCTAAGACTTTGGCACAACAAAAGAGAAGATGTGGCTTCTTCTGAAAACCATGGTTAGTAAAAGGATTGGCCACTTCCATAGGGGAAGTTTAGAACTTAGAGATGCAAGGAAAGGGACGTCTCAATTCAAACTGTGGACATACTTTCCGTGAATTAGAAATGATAGTGGGATGATCTGAGGCATAGGGTCTCTCACAGTTTGCTCCCAAGGAAGCAAGGAAAATCTTTCCCCCAAGGAAAATCTTATGACTAAAGAGAATACAAATGTACTCATAAGAATCTAGGGGAAGTATAGTTCAAAATGGATTCTAAAAGTGCAAAATTCTTTTGAAATCTCCTGATTTATGGTAAAACATCATACACACTTTGCATTAAATTCAACAATATTTCCCTTCTTGTTTCTATAGTCTCTGAAATACTCATTATCCTGTAAAATTGATCCTTGGCACATCCATGCCAAGATACTCTAAACTGAGAAGCACCACCTGATATCATGTAATAATTAAGATCATAATATCTCAGAGTTGAAATAGATTTTGGAGTCACCCTTCCTGATTACTAATCAGTACAGAATATTTCAGTACAGGATAATTTAAGGCCATCTGATGTTCCTTCTAATCCTGAGAATCTGTAAGTTCAGGCTTCAGTGAATCTTTATACCTCTACGTTCCCAACGGGGTGTTGTTTTCACCTCCATCACAGTAATCAGCATGGTATGCCTTTCAAATATTTTATCGTATTACATACCTAAACACACAAACATACATATATACAAGAGATAAAATTAGATTATAGGTGTTAGATTATAGGTGTTGAAACCAAGGTGACCTGCTTTCAAATTCTAGTTCTTCACAGTAGGTTAGCTCTGTGAGCTTAGGTATGTTTCCTAACCCTGCTTAGCCTCAATGTCCTTTTTGTAGAACAGGACTAAAAAGATCTTCCTGCAGGAGTTTGTGCAAAACTTGTAAGAGGCAAGGGGCATAAATCTCTTACCACGATGAGTGGAATATACAACATGTACAGAAAATGGTAGCTAGTGTGTAGATGTGTGTATGCACATGTGTGTTTATGTGACTCTCACGGTGGTTGGTGCAAAATACCAAGCTTAATAAAAATGTGTGGATTTGAACAGAATTGACTCATGTGCTGGGAATAGAGGGTTTTTATGGATTCCAAGGCTAAGATGTAAACCGAAAGAACAGTCCACTGACAACAATTGTTCCTTTACTTCTTGGCTCCAGGAAGCTCCTGAGACACAAGAAATTCTGGAACTCAGTTCTGTAAAGCTGAGAGTCTGCATTTCTTCTCCTGCACTCAGACATACGCACTGCATCCCTAGACACAACAGATGGCCAGCTCTTTGCACACAAACCAGCTCTGAAGAAAGGCTCTGGGCATAGCAGGGGAGAAAGAACATCTCCACCAGTGTTACTCTCCTTGAATTGAAGAATAGATTCCTGTTACTTCTCTTCATTGACAACAAGGAATTGACTGCACTCTTGGGATGACCTCTAAACCCAGACTTACCAGTAGGTAGCACTGATGTTGTTCAAAGTTTCTTCATGAAAGTGTCGGCTCCCCAGCTCCACAAGAAAGCTGCAGATTAAGGAGACAGAACTAATTATTTATTTTTCCCTGGGAGAAGGACGATGCCTAGGAGGTGCTGAATTTCAGAAGTCCTTTATCCACTCTAGGCAATGGGAACTTCAACAAAATCATTGGGATTGCATGCAGTTCAACTCCCTAGAAAAACACTGTCTCTGGGCAGCTCACAGCATGTACTAAGTCATCAAAGTACAGGAAAAAAATCTTTTCTTCCCATAAACTTGGTGAAATATATTATTAGGAGCTGTATTCCATATGCAGAATGTACATAGAAAATACAACTCTATTTATAAAATCTTTTTCCTGCTTCTTTTCCCAAGATGTTCTACTTCTCAAACTGAGCAGATGGGGTCTCTTGTTTCCTCCTTTGCCAGCTCTGGAACCCTGGGGAATTGCAAGGTACCTTTATATATGTGGGATCCTTGGGATATGAGTGTTCATTACTTGAATTTAGACAGTGATGGTAGTGCAAAAAAAGCCTTTGCCACCTAAAAATATGCAAAACACTAGTTGTTGTAAAATTAGTCTCCACCAACGTATTTACCCCGTTTCTTCCCATTGTGTCAAAAAACTGCTGTTGTTTAGACCATCGCTGGTTTTGTAAAATATGTTGAGCACCCATATCATGGTGAGAATACAATGCAAAATGAAATTATCATCCTGGGAAAGCTGCAGAGTGCCACGGATTTGAGGAAAGTGATGCCGGGCTTCTCAGGAATCGCATTTTGAGCCATTGGCAAAGGAGGATTAGGCTGAGTTAGACCAATTAACAATTGGAAAAGAGAAAATCAACAAGGAAGATGATTAGAAGCTTCAAAAGAGAAATATTTGAATATCAAAGGATTAGGAGAAGCCTAAGGGGGAAATGATGAATCTCTCAAATATTTTTACAAAAATTACCTTCCTCCTAATCATGATATGAAAGCGAAATGCAAAGTGAAGGATTTCGTTTCATTTGATCCTACAATTTTGTCAGAAAAATTACTGTTAAAAAATCAAGACCTGGCTCATTTTCTGATCATTTTAAGAATTAGCATGTAGTTAAAACTATCAAATAAATTCTGACTATATAAGCTAAAATAAACTTAAATGCACACATTCTGGTTTCCTTTGCCAAACTGAACTTCTTCAATGCTTTTCTCTGGAATTGTGTTTCTAATTGAGATAGATTCACATGCGAGTTGATTTCACAGAAGGATATTGTGCAGTAGTTAGAACAGTTAGGATTGTGTACAGAATCTGGAGCCAGGATGCCTGAGTTTTGAATCCAACTTCTGGTGGTCATTGTAAACCACAGAAAGGTTATTTGACTTCTCTGTACTAAGGGTTCTTCATCTAGAAAACAATTAATAGTAGTCCTGTTTCAGCACAGAATTGGGAGCAAGGTAGTGGGTACTGTTATCAAGAGGCATCTGGCCTGTGCTTTTGTGATGAAGTGTCTCACTTCTTCCCTGGGGGTGGGGTCTGTGCTTTCTAAGTGGGCATAGCTAAGTTCATTGCTTTTCAGACCCCCCTCTGGAAAAAGCGGACTCTTCCTCTTCTCCTAGTTACCTTATTCTTTCTCTGCACAACCATTAACCTTTTCCATAAGCCATTCCTGACCATTCCTCATGCCACACAAGGTTGGGTGGCTCTTTACGATTCCTATAAAATTAGTGAATATCACTATAGCTTCTGCAGATCAATCCTTTCTCTTTCTTCCAAGTCGGCTTCAGGGATTCATGTCTCCCTAAGGTATGAAGGAAAAAGCACACTCATCTCTGTATCCCTAGCACCTGGCCCAGGACACCCCTCCCTAATCATCAGCAGTGAACGAGTGCTTCAGTGAGGCCAACTAAGCAGCAAAAAGAACCTTGGAGAAAGAGGTACTGGCTAGGTCTGCCATTAACTGGCCCTAGAAGTTTGAGTAGCTTGTTTTGCTCTAAGCCTAATTTTCCAAGTACTCTGGGATGGAGAAGTTGGACTGGTTCAACTCTTTGCACTCCTTCAGCTATCATGCCCTGTAATTTGATGACACCCAAAAAATGGGTATGCTAAACCTGGAGGGGGCTATGTAATTTTTTAAAGTTTTTAAAAAGTTTATTTATTTATTTTGAAAGACAGAGAGAGAGCATGGTGGGGGGCGGGGGGGGGGCAGGGAGACACAGAGAGAGAGAGAGAGAGAGAGAGAGAGAGAGAGAGAGAGAGAGAATCCCAAGGAGGCTCTATACATGGTCAGGGGCTCAAACTCACAAACCATGAGATCATGACCTGAGCTGAAATTGAGAGTCAGACGCTTAATCAACTGAGCCACCCAGGCGCCCCTGTAATTTTTCTTTCCAGTTTATAAAAGGAAGCTCTCTGAAATAATGATGAAGGCTCATTTTTCTGCTCCTTCTTTGCCCATTGATAAATATTGGGGCTTGGTAGTCTCTCAATCAACCTGTACATACCTGGATGGATCAATATTGGATGTTCTCTACCCAACTCCTAGAGTTTCAGATTACTCATTCATCCTTGTTTGAGGACTTGTTCCTCCAGCCGAATTATCACCACCACCCTCGCTGGTACCCTTTGTGGCAAGCTCCCAGACAATACACTAAGTAACGCTTTTCATGCATTATTATCATGTAATCCATCCACAAAGTTGGTGAGAAAGAAATCATTGTCCTGTTTTTAAGACTGAGGCCATTGAGGCTACGAGAGATTAGAAAACATCCTGGATCTCCTTGGCAGTAAATTGAAGGAATTCAAACCCTGGTCTTTCTGGCTTCAGAACCCATGTTCCTAACTACCATATTCCACAACCTGCTAAGTTGCCTCCACATCTATTCCAAGTGCCTGTTGCCTGGCAACACCGTGTAGTATAAACACCTCTTCATCAGGGTCACATGTATTCGCTTCCTACCTTTGGGTGTGTGGTGGGTGACGATGGGTGCACGCTTTCTAAGTTCCTTCTAAAGGCCTATAAACGTGTAAGACGGTAGAGAGATAAGAGGGGCAGAATGGTAGTTTGGGAGAGTATGGGCTTGAAACTACCAGCTCTGAAACGTGATCTGGCACTTACCAACTGTGTGGTCCTGGGCAGGTTACGTAGTTGCCTGATGCCTCAGTTTCCACATCTGTAAAATGTGAAATAATATTTCTTACCTCAAAATATTAATGAGCTAATAATATGAAATATTTAGAAGGACGTCTTGTACACATTAAATATTACATGTGTTAAGTATCATTATCCTATACACTTTTGAATGTAATTCAAATGATATATTCTCCATAAAATTTTCCAAAATTCCCCCTTTGGATCCTTGTTCTCTTGTATCTCATTAGGAAATTAAAATAAAATAAAACAAAATAAAATAAAATAAAACAAAACAAAACACTACCACTATCACTACCACCACCACAAAAGAACAAAAATAATAACAAAAAATATTATCTTCCTGATATTAAATATATTTATTAAACAGATCACTCATTTCCATGTGTGATTTAGACATATGTGACATAAACCTTGTTTTTGCAGGCTTTTCACTTACATGCAAAATCAGTGTTATTTTCACTGTTTCTCCCTAGTCTTGGCTGCTAGGAAACTCACAGTCATATTCTGAATCAGCTTTACTAGTGATGAGTGCATAGGATCTGCATGATTTAAAGTTTCTCTGGTCTTTAATTTCCATATACTTTTTAGATTCCCTCTTAAGTAACTGCTTCTTTTCTATTTTATTGTTCATCTTTGGTAAGTCCCCTCATATCCTCAATCAAATAAAACCGAATATAAATGTGTTACTGCAGTAAAGACTATATTCATCTTTGGAATCCCCTAATTTCTACATTGCTTTATGTACACAGATTTAGATGGAATCACTGTTAAAGAAAACCAGAGCTGGACAGAAATTAACTAAAGCAGTAAAAAGAGATTTTAATCAGGAAATATTGCAATGGAGGGAAACAGAAGCCCCTCAGTATAGAACTGGACTCAATTTGGAATACCAGGAAAAGAGAGAGTTTATAGCTAAGGAGTAGAGTGGGGTTGGGGAATCTGTGGGTGGAAAATGAGTAAGAAGGTGAGATAATTCTTGTTAAACTGATGTAAGAGGGTTCTTTGCTGAAGGCAGGCCAGGATAATGACATCTCACTGGGGGGTGTTGAAGGAGGAGGGGGAAGATCGGATATTGAGGGTGGGGGATTCTGACTAAATCAACCTGACCTGAGAAGACTATTCCTAAGAGTGGCCTCTGGGAGGACACACCCAAGGATGGAACATAGTTGATAGAGTGTTTAGAGAAACCTGCCTTCAGTTTGGTTGGGAACAGGATCTCTGTTGCCATGTGAACGTGCCGGTATCCAATTATGTCTCATCGACATAAACAGTAGTTTGTTATGGTTCAACCTAATACTGTCTCAACAAGTGTTTGCTTGGTTTGAACAACCTCAATTCTGGAGCACTGGTAACAAGAGACAAAAACATTTCTTGAATGTCTGTCCCCTCTCAGCTCGTGCATTGTGGTTGTTTATTCAATAAACAATATACCTGTCTGCCTCAGCTCGAATGTGATGCGTAGCTGATACTTCAGAGTGTTGTTACTTCCAAGTACATCTCATATGTAATTTATTACATAATTCTCCATAACTGATTTTATTGATGAACTGTACAGTGTAAAATTATTATTTGTTAAAGATTTCACAGTAGTGTTTTAGAAAACTTTATAGCTACAAAAAAAAAATCCATTCCTTCATAAAAGCATTTGAGAGAAAAAAACCCAAGATAAAGGAGTTCATAGGATTAAAGATCTATTCTGCTTGCCGTCTTCATCCCGTCTCACATAAACGCAGTGGCCTTATTTTTCAAATAGGCTTTTATTTAGGAAACAGATAAGAGGGATTCAGTTCATTTCCACAAATATTGAGAATCCACCATTGGTTAGGCTGAGGATGGAATGCTAAAAAAGAATTACATTTCCTACCACTGAAGAGCAGTCCATGGACTGGCATTGGAGAAACATACAGTTTTCAGTAGGATGTGATATGCTTTTAGTTTCTGCTTTTTAATTAAAGTCTATGCTTCCCTTTGATAACTAAACATCTTCCACAATCCATCACCAACTATTTGTAATTAACAAATAAATTAAATGCAGCAACTAAACGCCAAACCAATGGTGACTTTATTAAAATGCATTTTTAAAGTAGCCTGGTCAAGGTCTCTAAGAAAGTCCCGAACAGCAAACCCCTGCCCCTCTTTCCCATACCGTTCAATAGCCAGTGTAAGTGAGAAAAGCACAGGGGACTACAGAGGTCCTTTTGAAAGCCAGAAAAATACATGAAATGTGACATTAAAAATAACAAAGAAAGAGTAAACTCCAGAGCAACTGATACCACTGCCATTTTAATACATTTGTTCTAGCTCTAATCATGTCACCAAAAACGCGTGGCCTTTGTTTTCACAAATTTGTGGACACAGTTATGGTGTTTTAGATTTGTATAAGGGCCTAGAGACCACCTTACACTGAACTTTGAGCTTGCAGATGAAAAACACTCAGGTTCAAAGAGCCACAGAATCTTATTCAAGGTTAGGACCCCGGCCTGTGTCTAAAAGTGCTCTTTTTACAGTGCCAGAAAGATTCCCTGAAATACTCCATCATTCCACGTGTTGTGACTTTATCATCTATATTCTACTCTCTTCTAAAACAACTGTGTGTGTGTGTGTGTCTGTGTGTGTGTGTGTGTGTGTGTATGTGTGTGTGTGTTTAAGGAATTCTCTCTCTATATCACACTGTTGTGGCCATTAGCTTGTCATTGTGAAATATGTGTTAAAAGGAATGACCCTGTACGATTTTTTTAAAGTAGGAAGAATGGAAGGCTTGGGTGCCTTTGTCTGTCTTCAAGTGCCTCTACTTCTTCCATCCTCTCCATTTCCCTGCTTCTATACTCCTCACAAGGGAAGGAAGTTTATGGAATATGACAAAGAGGGACCAACACCTCATGCTTCTTTCAGTCAAAGGGCACAACAGCCTCAATGGGGCTGTGGAGCAGAAGGCGATGTATAGAATTGAATAGCAGAGATTACACCTGTAAGAATTTGGGCTTTCACTGAGCCAGCAAGGGTGGAATGATCGGGATGTAGAATACCTCCTAGGAAAGTGTGCTGGTCTGTAAAGCTTCAGAACACTCATGAGTGCTGGTCCAAAAGCAATTCTAGAAGATGATACCTTGAGTCTGTTTCCAGAAAGGGAAATGTCACAAGTCAAGATAAGGATAATGGTAGAGATGAGGAAGAAGAGAAAGCCAAAAAGGAAGAAGATTCTTTCTCACACATGTCCCCATTCATTGTGTTTCATAGTTCGCTATAGCTCTCATGGCCATAATATTTTTTTAATGTTTATTTATTTTTGAGAGAGAGAGAGAGAGAGCATGAGTAGGGGAGGGGCAGGGAGAGAGGGAGACACAGAATCTGAAGCAGGTTCCAGGCTCTGAGCTGTCAGCACAGAGCCCGATGCAGGACTCAAACGCAAGAACTGCGAGATCATGACCTGAGCTGAAGTCAGACGTTTAATCAACTGAGCCACCCAGGCACCCCTAAGTGTCTACCTTTTTGAAACTTACCTGTCTGACTTCAAAACTAAAGTGGCCCCAGAAGAGTTACTGAGCTTTCCACAATCAGAACAATAACTATCATTTCTAAAGTTGTGATCAACTTGAAGGCTAGCAAAAGAACCAATTTAGAGCTGGGTACATTTCATGGTGCTTTAAATCTTTATCTAAATTGTGTATCATTACATATAATTAGTAATCCTAGTAAACATAATACCTTAAAGTCTTAAAAAAGAATTCTATTGTTACAGGAGGGAAAAAAAAAGTATATCTCAGGAGAAAGTCTCTATAGTGCAGATAACCAGAGTTTAGGAAAGTGAGATTATTGGGACCAAAGCAAACACAGGCACCCCCATGCATGTGGAGGCAGCTTCACACAGTCTTTGGATGCAGGGTGATAAAAATAGAATCTGAAGGGCTAATCTTTCAAACCCAAACTTATAATTATGCAAACATCTCCTCAGGACATTAGTTCACTTAAAAGAAATAGTTTAAATATGTCCTTTGACTTCTTCTGAAATGGCTTAAGGTGACTTCACAGTTAAAACAAGTAGGAGAAATAACATTTAAGGTTATTTGAAAATGCATTTTTGAAAAAAGTAGAATTGGCACTTTCAGCCACTTGAGTTGAGAAGATTATAGTACAGGGACAATTAGTTTATTTTCTGGCAGCTAAGCTATAAAGAGAAGCATTTTGAATTACACAATAGTAGAAAACATACAAATTCATCTGTAGAGAAAATCCTTTTCTGGACCTCAACCCAAGAAGAAATTTAACATGTATATCAGTATTTAAACAAAGAAAGAAAAAAAACCCACATCATTCCATGCGCTTTATCTACAACCAGAGTTTTTCAAAATACACAGAAACACTGTTCTCCTGGGCGATTCACAGACTGGCCTTCCATAAAGGCAGAGGGTGTGACATTAAATCATAACTCAGGACAGGCAATTTTGTGTGAGGCTGATATAACAGTTGGCCTAACTTAACGCTTGAATAGAACTTGGAGCCTTGGGATGAATGGCTAGGTAGCATGTCCACTAAGGTTCTTTTCTATACATGGAGGTGTTTTAAGCAAGCTTTGGAAAAAAAAAAACTGTATCTCTTTCAAATCTTTTTTTCTCCTACTTTTCAGTTTTATTGAGATATACTTAATATTTAAAAAGTTGTACATGTATACATTTTGATGAATTTGGACATATGCATACATACCTTATACCATTGTGGCAACCAAGGCAAAAAACATATCCATTAAGTCCAAAAGTTTCTATGTGTCCCCTTTGTGTCCCCTATGTGTCCCCTCTGTGTGTGTGTGTGTGTGTGTGTGTGTGTGTTAAGAACACTGAACATGAGATCTCTATTCTGAAGTTTTTAATTACAAGAAGGTATATTGCTAACTGTAGGCGCTATATTGTACAGAAGATCTCTAGAACTTATTCTTCTTGTATAAACTGCACCTTTATACTTATTGGTCAATTCTCCATTTCCCCCACCGCAACCCCTGGCAGCTACCGTTCTCTTCTCTGCTTCTCTGAGTTTTATTACCTTAGATAGCTCACAGAAGTGGAATCATGAAGTACTTGTCTACTGGGACTGACTTGTTTCCCGTTAACATCACTTTCTGTGATGTTTATATAAAAGAGGACATTGTGTCAACTTTTTCACTCACGCATTCCAAGCATGGCTTTAAGGATCAAAAGCCAGGGGACGGTGATAACATTCATATCACAGTTTACAATTTTAAGGGTGTTTGTTTGCTCACAAGGAAGATAAGTCATTGACCATTATGCAGTCATGCTTATGTTGAGAAAGATTGTTGATCAAGAGGTCTACGATTATTCCCCTCCTTATATCCACACTCACTGAAGTGTAACCTCGTGGTCCCTGCCATCAGGAGATGGGGGTCATCCCCCTACTGCTTGAAACTGGGCTTGCTTTAGGACTTGCTCTGCCAAATGTGGTACGATTGAAGCGACAGTGTTGGTTCTGAGCTCAGAACTTCAGCTGGGTCTCTTGAAACCCCACCGATGCCCTGTGAAACCAAACCAGGTCTAACCGGCTGAATGATGACAGACATCAGTCTTAGGCATCCCCAAAGCCAATCCGCCCACAGCCAGCCATCCTGCAGGAAGAGAGTTCCCTAAGTGACCTGCAGCTTACTGCAGGTAGACACGAGACGGAGCCGGGCCAATGTCAGAACCGCTCAGCTGAATCCAGCTTAATTTACCGACCCACAGAATTGTGAGCTAAATAAATATTGTGTTAAGCCACTAGCTTTTGGATGGTTTGTTTTTACCACTTGCTAACCTATGTATATTCAGAAATTACCAATAATGGCATCTTATATTTGCACTTTATTGTTTAAAGGGTATTTTGCGCATATTATCTCAGTTGCCTCCTATCCTGAGCCTTCTTATTAAATGAAGAGACATACCTACATTTTTGTTATAAGACTGTGCGGACTAATGGAGGCATGTGAACTGGAATATAGTGGGTGTTCAATGGATGTCTCGTCCCTTATTCTCCATCGCCTGGTTTCTCAATTTTTTTTTTTTTGTATTGCCACCTCCAACTGGAGAATTTTAGACATGTTTTTCCCTAATTGCACCCACCCCCCGAAAAAAACTTTAATGCTACAAACACATTAAATACCCACTTCTGTACACTATGTAAACCTGTGCCTGCTTGCCCCATAATAACCAATTTTAACCCCTTTGGGGAAGTACATCATTATCCTTGAGCACGTGTGCTCTGTTGGTGTCATGATATGCATTCTTGTTTCACGTTGACCCTGGAATCATGAAGTGATTTGTACTAGGCCACATAGCTTAAGAACTTCAGCCCTGAAAGGTTAACCTGGGGCATTTGACTCCAAGCCAAGCACTCTTGGTACTCTGTCAGAGAGCCTAGGTTCAAATGTGCATTTAATCTAAGGTTGGATAAATGGAATCGTCTATCTTTACAACTCTGGGGTGAAAACCGACTAATTAAACTGCTTGTAGCTATTCTAGAGAAGGAGGGGAAAAGCTCTATGAATGCTTAATAATCACGTTGACAGAACTGGAAGATGCTGTTTGCTTCTCTGTGTGTAGAGACTGTTTTCAGATGAAGAGAATTCATTCTCTGGAGCCATCTATCCAGCCTCTCACTGAATTCACCCACACTACATTTCTTTAAGGATTTATAAGACAGAAAAGAAAATAGCAGTGAGGCAGATGAAAACATTTCTTTGATACAGGCATAAAATTCTAAGGACTCAAAGTGAGGAGGGGAGGCACAGACAGGGAAAGACCAGAGGAGATTAAATGCATATGTGTCACTAATCACTATATTCAACCTTTGGAAATGCTCTTTGTGAGGAAAGGCATTTGCAGAGAGAAAGTATATAAAGAAATGTGAAACCGACCTGAGCCACAAAGTTCACTGGACGAAATGTGCTGGTTATTAAGCTCCCACTGGCTTGTAGCCAAATGCAGAGTGTGCCCCTGTCCAGTCAATTTAACCTGACCTTGGTTAAAGAAGCAATTTTGCTTATGCATATGAGGAAGGGGGCTTGTAGGGAACTGAAATATCAAAGCATCCAGAACCTTCTCAACATTTAGCTTACTTATCAAGGACTTCAGAATCTGACTGGTTTCTAAGCAATTACCAACACATTTCTAAACTAGGTTCCTCCCAGAGGTTCCTGGTTCTCTGAAATGCCTGTCTCTCTCTCTCTTTTTCACCAGATAAAAGTAATAAATGAGGATAAGTGATGTTTCTATCCCCAGATATTTCTTGCAAGAAGAAACAATGGATGTCATAAATACTTACCAAAAAGAAAGGATATGAGAGAGAGAGAGAGAGAGAGAGAGAGGAAGGAAGGAAGGAAGGAAGAAATGGAAGGAAGGAAGCAAGGAAGGAAGGAAGGAAGGGGAGCGAGGAGCCTCAGTAGCCATTTATAGCTCTATTATTATTTTACATATTGGGAAATGGAGGCTTCAAGGCAGGAAGTGATTTCTTTCCAATTCGCAGGTGGTGCCAAAAGGAGAGCATATTTATCCAGGGCTCGTTGTAACACATTAGCTCTTACCTCCTGTAAAACAGTGATCTGCTGTCATCTCGTATTAATTTTATTCTTCTACAGTCACTTTAGGGAAACAAACTAATAAAAACTCTTCTGGAATTACTTTTTGGCTCTTTTACATTCAGACTGGTTTGCAAGATTTCTCGCTCCAGAGAGACCATTTCAGTCTCTCCCTGTTCCATCATGAACATCTACTCTGAGCCCAGATAATGGAGAGGCATCACCTGTCTGTTCTCTGTTCCTGGTGGGTCAGGAAAGCAGGCCAGGCTACTGACCAGACCATCCTACAGCCTACTGACCACCCTTTCTTCCACACCCTGTTAGAGTGAAACCCTTTCTCAAGCAGCACTCTGACATCAGCTGCTCTTCCAAATGTCTTCCTTCTACATGAGTTTTCACTGTCGCCAAGTGTATGTATTCGTCCTGTTGGCCATTCCCTTCAGAATATAGTTCCAACTATATTCCCTGCCCTACCTCACCTTATAAGCACTGACCTCTTTTGTTTGACTTAAGGACTCATGGTCTCACTCTCTTTCCTGTCTCTGGGGTCTTATCATGCCTGGATTCTCTTGATTTACTTCTGAACTCACTAGCCTGGATGGAGCCTGAAGAATTTAGGTGAAACACAGCCTTTGTGGTTTATTATGACATAGATGTTTTAGATGGTCCCTACCCCCATCCCTGCCCACTGAGCCAGAACCCCTTCTAGTTCTGGCCTTGCCACTCACTTGCTGTGAAATATTAGCCAAATCTTTTCCTTTCTTGGTCCTAAGTGTACTTACTACAAACTGAGGAGGAGTACTTCAATATTCATTCATTTATGCATTCATTCATTCATTCATTCATTCATCTATTCATTGACCCATCACACATATCCTGAGCTGCTATTCTGTGCTAAGAAGCTTACTGGTACCAGTTTAAAGGGATCTCCAGGGTACCTTCACACAGAGGTCACATGAGGTCACCTCCCTACCTATTCCTGCAGAAGCCAGAGTGACTCATTCTAGACAGGAAGCAGCTGGTCATAGGCAGGGCTTGTGGGGTGTACAAGCACCCCTTATGTACAGAGTTGGAGGTATGTTTGCAAAAGGGGACACTGGCTGGGGGAGGAAGAAAGGAAGTAGCAATGGATCTACGTTTCCCCAAGTCCTTCCCGCAGCCGAGGGAGGCTGCATCCTGAGGTTGAAAATAGAGCGGGACAGAAATAGCAGCACCTGCTTCAATCTGCAATCTCACAACCTGAGCTCCCAGAACGAGATGTGCCTGCAGGCGAAAGCGCTTGCCACGGGGAACTGCAGAAGAGCGACGCTGGCCCTGAACATTGTTTTAATTACCAGGTGCCTGCTCTCCCCAAGTCTCTTCTCTCCCTGCCCATCACAGATGGGGTGTCGGAATTGACACCGGGCAGAAGACTGGGGCAGAGCTGGGCTTTGGCCTCAGCTTGCTGGATGATTCAGTCAGGCTTTTTATCCCTCACAGACCTCAGTTTCCCCATCTATAAAATCAGAGAGCAGGTCTTGGGAATTCACTTAAGTTCTAACAGGCTGGCCCCGGTGGTTTTCCTCATTGCAATCCTCACCGCTCCTCCCGCCCCACACCATGGCCCACACACACTCTTTCCTTCTTCCCTTCCTCCTCAGTGTTCATAATCCCTCTCCGCTGTCCTTCCATTCCTAACAACTGCAGGAAAGGGGACCGTTTGTGCCCAGGGCACTCATATTGGCGGCAGAGGTGGTAGGAGCAATGGTGGGGCTCACATCTCAGTCAGCGTGTCTTCCTCCCTGTTGTGGGACCTTCAGGGGAAGAGGAAATGTGGCTTGTGCGGTGGGGGCCAAGCCAAGGGGAGCCAAGGCTGGTGCCCAAGGGGGCCAGTTTTGTCCAAGAGGAGGCTTTTCACAGCTGCCATTTGGGTCCACGAGTCTCCACAGTGTCACTTCTCCCCAACTCTTGCCCCCCCGTCACTGTCCTGTTCTGCCAATTTCTTCCATATATGAGACTTCAGGCGTTCAGGCCATAGGCAGCGTTCTCACATTTTGTCCTCGTCACGCACACTCACTCTGCTTGCTCCTTCACTGTGACCATTCCTTGCCCAGGAGACTTCCATTTTCTAAAGACTACGCTCTGTCTTCATCAGGCGCCCTTTCCCTTCACTCTTCCCTCTTGAGCATGCGCCCCCATTCTCTCACCTGCTGTGGATCTTCCCTCCGCCATCTCCTTCTTCCCTTTGTTCTCCATTTACATCCTGCTTCACATTCTCCTTGCATACCCCACTCTCCCCTCTTCGTCCTTCCCTGCCCTCCACTCCTTGCTTCAGGAACTCGGTGCCCTGCAAAGACCATGGTCTTGGATATAAGATGGACTTGGGCGGGTTTACCTTCTGTGGTCTTGGGGAAATTGCCTAAAGTTCAAATACGTGATTTACTCATCTTCAAAATGGGTCAATAAAAAAGTTTGAGCAAAACTGTGCTGATGTGAGATGACATCTGTGAAGAATCTATGTCTTAGGAGACAATAATACACACAGTGCCTAAAAAATAAAATGGGCTGTTAAGTAATCACGATCTTTTTCATCATCAGCATCAACAACAACAGCAACAACAAAATGCTAGTCTTTCTCCTGCTTTCCTCTTTTCATTTTCCCAGTGTCTCTCTCAGCTCTCAGCCCCTCCTGGAGGAGGTTATGCCCCTATTACATGTTCTCATAACACCCCGAATGGCGCCTGTCCTAGTTCATATCACACTGGATCATAGTCACCTGTTTGACCTTCCTTTTGTCCTCTCTACTCAGATCAAGGGCCCTGTCTTGTTCATCCCTACGTCTCTGGGGCCTGGGACAGTTCTCTCTGAGCATTAAATGGCAGGGCCAGGACTGGTTTGAGGCCAGTAGGGTATCTATGTCATGACATGTAAGGAGCTCAGAATCATCCCTCTGTAATAAACACCCCGTAAAAATGTACCAAATAGCTTAGTGGATTAATTCTTTCTGTGTCTCCTTCCTCTATAGTTTCTCAGTCATATCAGCTTGTCCTTTTCTCTCCCTCTCTTCCATTTGCTCCTCTCTTCATCCGCAACTTTCACTGCCTGACATGTCCCTTTAACAGCATCAGCCTTCTCTCCCCTTCTCCCCTCCTCCTCTAATCTCACTTGTGCTCCTTCTCTGGGATCCTCCTCAGCCCTTGCTCCATCTACTTGCTTGAATCTGGCAAACTTTCTTCCCTCTGCCTCTTTCTTTATTGATTTGTATGGGGTTATTTTGTCCATGGAGGGAAAGGATTTCTTTGATACTCCAAAGGATCAGCCCGGGCACAAAAGCCACGGACAGCTTTTGTTTGATGTGGACAATTTTATTCCCATTCAATTCCCTGGGTTTTCAAACAGCTGCAGATCTGTGAACTCAGAACATCTGAGCCAGTTCATCCTCCCTCTCCTGAAAGTGCACAGGCATTTTTTTTAAGTCTTTAACAACCTGTCCTGTACCTCACTGAACAAAGGTCACATCATTAGTAGGGCCCAGAGTTCATCCTGAAAAGTTAAAACTGTTAAATTAAGAACAGATCTAGGTACAGGTCTTTAAATAAAAGTGAAAGATACAAGCAAAATGCCCAAACTACTTCCTTCTTCCTGTCACATGTATGTCGCGTCCTCCACTTTCTAAGGTCAAAACCTTTTTGAACACTTACATCCATCATCTTAGCTGCATTCACCATTAGCAGTGCAATCCTTCTCTAATTAGGACATTTGCCTAAATAAAACTGCCTTAAATAATTATAAATGTGCAAAATTTATCAAACAGAGCACCGGTGGCTTTATAGATTTAGAATATGGATACGTACGTTTCTGTGAATAATTTGTACACTATTGAACAGATACGTGCTATGGGGTTTGGTGTCTCCTCCCCCCAAGAGTCTGTGACTCTTCAAATGTTTACCGTATATTAGCTAGCATATCTTATTTGTAAAGTGGAATACTGGACTCAATATTTGCTCTAATCACTCAAAGAGAAGGGGTTAAATGCAAGGTAAAAATGTAGATTCATAGGAAACCCCACACTTTGGAGACATCATCTCTACCTAGGAAAGCAGAGGGCACTGCTGAGTTGGGCGAGTCCCGGCAAAGAAGGAAACAGGATCATCTTGGGTATGGAAAATGTCTAATATTTGGTGGATAGTTATGCTGCTGCTGCACCTTCCCTGGAGAGACATTTTGCAACACCTGGCACAGTTTGAAGATGCATGTATGATTGGCCCAGCATTCCCAACTATAGGAACACATTCCATAAATATATCGGCACATGTGAGAAAAGATATATGCGTATACAACGTGAACCTTGAAACATTGTTGGAAGAAAAATGATCAGAAATAACCTAAATGTCAATCAGCAGAAGTAATTATATTATACA
This sequence comes from Neofelis nebulosa, assembly GCF_028018385.1. NCBI lineage: Eukaryota > Metazoa > Chordata > Mammalia > Carnivora > Felidae > Neofelis > Neofelis nebulosa. Next base: position 16,301,008 of record NC_080793.1, read on the forward strand.
CATGCCTTGAAATATCTTGCAGCTGCCAAAAAGAATGAGCTCTTCTGTACCAGTGTGGTAAATCTCTCTGATATAAAATCAAGTATTAATATCATACAGAGGATGGTACCATTGTGATGTCATTGTGATGCCTTTTTGACCTGTCAGCTTGGCTAGCCTGACCTAAAGTCCTCAGGATGCCCTATTCAAATGTCTTCAGTTAGGTACAGCTAAAGGGGTCTGCTCTCAGGGGAGCTGGAGGGCAAAAAGGAAGCTGGTGGTCATTTTGTAGCACGTACAAGTCTCTCCCAGTGGCTCAAACACTAATATTGATGCTGCTGTGAAGGGAGGGCACAGATATGATTCAAGGCCCTAATCAGTTGACTTTGGTTTAATCAGGATGGAGATTATCCAGGGTAGGCCTGATTCAATCAGTTTGTTCTTGAAACTTCGTTCCTGACCACTCCCTCTACACTGGGAGTTTCAGCTCATGATTGTGGGTTCGGTCTGCTTGTATTCTTCCTGACTGCCTGTCCTACAGACTTTAGAATTTCTTAGCTAGCCTCAACAATTGCATGAGCCAACTTCATGTAATAATTCCTAGACGTACATGTATGTATATATGTGCACATGCATGTGTGTGCTTACCCTACAAGGTTCTTCTTCTCTGGTTAAACCCTGCAGTTAGTATAAAAAAAACAAACAAACAACAACCAACCAATCAACCAACAAAAAACAATGGTAGGAAGAGATGCATTCCTGCCTTTTGTACTTAACCTTGTGTTTTTAACTATTCAAAGGTCATAATTTTTTTTATTATGGAAAAAAACTGCATAACACTTACCATCTCAACTATTTTTGTTTATTTAAATGTTTGTTTATTTATTTTGAGAGAGACAGAGCATGCACGTGAGCAGGAGAAGAGCAGAGGGAGAGGGAGAGAGAGAATCCCAAGAAGGCTCCTCGTTGTCAGTACAGAGCCTGACACAGGGCTTGAACTCACTAACTGTGAGATCGTGACCTGAACCGAAATCAAGAGTTGGATGCTTAGCTGATTGAGCCACCCAAGCACCCCTCAACTATTCTTACACGTACAGTTCAGTAGGGTTATATTTACACTGTTGTTAAACATATCTCTGGAACTTTTTCATCTTGCAAAACTAAACGTCTACACCTTTTAAACAACAGCTGTCCTTATGCTCCTATCCCGAGCCCTGCTAACCACCTTTTATTTTCTGTTCCTATGAATTAGACAACTTTAGATGCCACGTATAAGTAGAATCAGACTACTCGTGGCCATGCTTAATTTTAGTACCATTTCTAAATTATATTTAATAATTTCAATGCAATGTTTGAAAGTACTGCCAAGGCACAGTACCTATCCTGTAATTCCTTTCCTCTCTAGGGGAAGACTATCATAAGTATTGGTTGACTGATCACTTGATTCATTGTTTTCTGTCACATACCACAGACCTTATTTTATACTTAACTTCCATTTATTCAGCAAATATTCATTGATTGTCAGAAAGTGTGAGCTACCAGGTTGGATACCTGGGAACATGAAGGTGAATGGGTGAAAGAATAAAAGTTTTATTTATCATATTGGCTGTCTTTGGAGCCATGGAGATAATGGAAGTAACATGGCCACCACAGTCGTAACACTGTTATTAATAACAATGAAATCCAGTGTAGAGCCCAAGGAGGGCAATCCCTATGCCCTCCTGCAAATCTGCTGACTGAATCTGGGGAAGCCAATCACCATTGCTCTGGATACTTGAAGAGACGGACATTAGGGTTGCATACTCTGTGAGCTGCGTTGATTGATGTCATGTGCTCTAGTACTAAACAATTCATTGACACACACATTTCAGTAAACGGGAAAAAGATGTGGATAAGAGTGCAGGATGCACTACAGCCTAGGTCATTTCTTGACTGTGTTTAATTTTGTGCAACTCTTTAGTCAACTGGAAAACATAGAGAATTTGCCTTGATTCATTCTCCTTCTTATATCTGGATAGGGAAATATTACCACCATCAACATGATAATATTATGAATGATAACTTAAGCCATTCATTGAGAACTCATTCTGTGCCACATGCTGTTCTAAGTCTTTTCTGTGGATGGATCAATTTAACTTTAACAAAACCGCTGTGAAGTAGGTGAATGTCATTATCCCCATTTTTCCAATTAAGGAACTAGGGTTTATAAAAGTTATGAAATGTGTCAAGCAGAGCCTGGGTCCTGGGCCACTATGTGTGTTGCCCTACTGAGTACATGTGTTGAGATGGGTATAGAGATGAAGTATATCAAGCCTCTGCCCACGAAGGTAAGTGGAAGGCAGCAGACATAAACAGTGAGGTGCAATTCAAAGCAGGATGGTATGAGGATCACAAGAGACACCGAAACAAAGGAAAACAGAATGGAGATGTTCAGGCTCTTGCTGACCCTGTAGTCAGAAGTCACACATGCTTCAACAAAGCTGGCATCATTCAAAACAGATGGCCTGCTGGTGAGTGATTTTAGAGTCAGTTTATAAATTGCACTGTGGGCATGCCCATGTTTGTACAAGCAAGCGCATTGTTTTGGAAACTCCATACCATTCCATTTCTACACTAGGATCATGGTGTTTTCACAGTTCTTGGCTCATACTGCGTGGCTATTCAATAAATATTAATAAATAGTTTATTGTAGATAGTATGGCTTTTCAATTCCAGAAGACCTGGGTTCAACTACTATTCCATGGATAAGTTACTCGTCTCTGATATGTAGAGTCCTTATCTATTAAACGGGAAACTGTAGCAAGATACAAACCTTCTGAGGTTGTTTCAGGGATGAAATGAGAAACTCAAGCAAAATGAATAGCATCATGTCTGGCACACAATAATTGCCTGGTAAATAGATGCTATGATTGGGTTATTAAAATGATGACCCAAAAGCATTCTGAAGGATTAAGCTAAGAGAGTGCCCAAATAGACTACTTTGGAAAACATATACTCCATTGTATGGATGACTCCAGGTATATATGTTAAATGATGAGCCCTGTTTCTTTAAAATGTTATGCTATAAAGTGGAAAATATACGGGCTATCTAAATTTGGCATAAAAGCAAGGAAAGAAAGTTTGCTTTTCGTAATTCCCTTGTACCTTCAGTGAGAGATTGGTCTAGCATATGAAATGGTATGTTGATAAACTCTGAACTATGTAACAAACCCGAACTAATCCAAGCTTTCTCTATACCTAGGGAGTGGCACAGCCTGGATTTCATCTTGTCAGATCCTGGAATTTCAGCACTGACAAGTGTATTCCTATCCTATTCCTGTGGTATGTATTCCTATCGTTTTCTCATACCACACTTCCTGACTGTGGGCATTGTATTCCTCTGACCTGCTTGCTCGGCCATTGACAGAGAAAGGGACACAGAAAGGGGCTGTAAGGTTGTCAGCGGATGGTTGGGGATGAAGATCATACATCCACATGCAAATCCATTTTGTTTTCCTCGCAATTTCCTCTCTGCCTTCCCCTCCCAAATGCAAGCTGGAGTCTGGAAGCTGCTTGAACGTTATGACTGTTATAGAACCAAGCTATAATTTTCAGGCTAATGGAAGACATATTGGCAAAAGTTGACATTAAGTGGAACTAATTGCACTGTAACCGCTAAATAACTAAGAAATAACTACCCTGTAATTTATGGTTCTGTGTGGACTATTCAGTAACTTTGGAGCTCTTTGTAGAACAAGGAGCTCAGTGACCCATGAGCTGCCAAACTTTCCATCATTCAGGGGGCTCTAGAAGCCGAAGTTCGTGTGTTCCACAAATATGCAAGGCTGCAGTTTACAAAGGCAACCTCTCCTACTCTGTGGATAATGGCTTCACTCTGATGCTTAGTGGATGGGAATTGTGCATGGTAGAGTCTTTGTGGCAGGTCCATTGTAGGTTGAAATCCCAAGCCTAGTGCATACTTAAGGAGTATGTCTTTTATAATATAATTCTGCTAATGGATGGACATTATGCCATAGACAAAATAAATTTAAAAAGAAAATAAGGGCAAGTGATGAGGCATAAAGAATATTAATCTCAAAAACAAAAGTCCAGGACTGGATGGCTTCACAGGTGAATTCTACCAACCATTTTTTAAAGTTTATTTATTTTTGAGAGAGAGAGAGACAGAGAGAGAGAGAGAGAGAGAGAGAGAGAGAGCAAGTGGGGAAGGGGCAGAGAGAGAGGGAGAGACAGAAGCCCAAGCAGACTCCAGGCTGCCAACAAAGAGCCCAACACAGGGCTCAAACCCACGAACCATGATGTCATCACCTGTGCCCTGGGGCTCGAAACCACAAACCATGAGATCATCACCTAAGTCAAAATCAAGAGTCAGCACTTACCTGACTGAGCCACACAGGGACCTCTCTATCAAACATTTAAAGAAGAGGTAATACTTATTCTCAAACTATTCAAAAAAAAAATAGAAAAGGAAGGAAAACTTTCAAATTCATTTTATGAGGCCAGTATCACCCTGATACCAAAATCAATAAAGACACCACACACAAATGCAAAAGAACTACAGGCCAGTATCTCTCATGAATATAGATGCAAAAATCCTCAACAAAACATTAGCCAACCAAATCCAACAATGCTTTAAAAAATCATACACCACAAGCAAGTGGGATTTATCCCCAGGATACAAGGGTGTTTCAATTTTTGCAAAAATAATCAACATGATACATGATATCAGTAAGAGACAGGGTAAGAACCATATTGTCATTTCAGTAGATGCAGAAAAAGCATCTGACAGTACAGCATCCATTCATGATTAAAAAAAAAATTCTGCCAAGTAGGTCTAGAGGGAACATCCCTCAACATAATAAAGACCTTATATGAAAAACCCATCATACTTCATGGTGAAAAACTGAGAGCTTTTCCCCTAAGGTCAAGAACAAGACCTTTACATTTTTATTCAACATAGCATTGGAAGTCCTAGACACAGCAATCAGACAAGAGAATGGAATAAAATCCATATTGTTAAGAAGTAAAACTTTCACTATTTGCAGATGACATAATACTATATACAGAAAACCCCACAGACTCCACCAAAACAACTACTAGAGCTGATAAATGAATTCAGTAAAGTCATAGTATACAAAATCTATGTGCAGAATTTTGTTTCATTCCTATATGCTAATAATGAAGCAGCATAAAGTGAAATTAAGAAAACAATCCCATTTACAATTGCACCCAAAACAATATCTCAAATAAACTTCACCAAAGAGGTGAAAGACTTGTACTCTGAAAACTATAAAACATTGATGACAAAAATCCAGACACAAATAAATGGAAAGACATCCTCCGTTCATGGGTTGAAGAACAAATATTGTTAAAAGGTCTGTACCACTCAAAGCAATCTACAGATTTAATGTAATCCCTATCAAAATACCAATAGCATTTTTCACAGAACTAGAACACGTCATCCTAAAATTTGTATGGAAGCACAAAAGACCTTGAATAGCCAAAGCAGTCTTGAAAAAGAAAAACAAAGCTGGTGGTATCACAATTTCAGATTTCAAGTTACATTACAAAGTGGTAGTAATTAAAACAGTATGGTACTGGCATAAAAATAGACACATAGATCAACAGAATAGAATAGAAAACCCAGAAGTAAACTCATAATGATATGGTCAATTAATCATTGACAAAGGAATGAATATACAATGGGACAAAAACAGTCTCTCAAACAAATGGTGTTGGGACAATTGGACAGCCGCAAGCAAAAGAATGAAACCATAACACTACTTTCCCCACACACAAAAATAAACGCAAAATGGGTTAAAGACCTAAATGGGAGACCTGAAACCATAACAATCCTAGGAGAGAACACAGGCAGTAATTTCTCTGATATCAGCTATAGCAACATTGTTCTAGATACGTCTCCTGAGGCAAGGGAAATAAAAACTAAAGTAAACTATTGGGATTACATCAAAATAAAAAGTTTCTGCACAGTGAAGGAAACAATCAACAAAAATTTTAGCAGCCTACCGAATGGGATACGATATTTGCAAATGACAAATCTGATAAAGGGCTAGTATCCAAAATATATAAAGAACTGATACAACTCAACACCTAAAAAAACAAATAATCCAATTAAAACATGGGCAGAAGACATGAACAGACATTTTTCCAGAGAAGACATACACATAGCCAACAGATACATGAAAATATGCTCATCATCACTTACCATAGGGAAATGCAAATCAAAACTACAAAGAGATATCGCCTCACACCTGTCAAAATGGCTAAAATCAAAACCACAAGAAATAACTATTGGCGAGGATGTGGAGAAAAGGAATTCTCTCGCACTGTTGGCTGGGAATGCAAACTAGTGTAGCCACTATGGAAAAACAGGATGGAGGCTCCTCAAAAAATTACAAATTGAACTACCCCAAGATCCAGGAATTTCAATACTGAGTATGTACCCAAAGAATACAAAAAGATACATACACCTCTATGCTTATTACAGCATTATTTACTATCGCCAAACTATGGAGGCAGCCCAAGTGTCCATAGATACATCAGTAGATAAATGGATAAAGAAGATGTGATATCTATCTATCTATCTACCTGCCTACCTACCTACCTATATCTACCTATCTATCAATATAGATCTATAATGGAATATTATTTAGTCATAAAAAGAATGAAATCTTGCCATTTGTAACAACATGGATAGAACTAGAGAGTATAATGCTGAGTGAAATAAGTCAGAAGAAGAAAAGTACCATGAGCTCACTAATATGTAGAATAAGAAACAAAATAAATGAGCAAAGTTAAAAAGAGAGAGAGAGAGAGAGAGAGAGAGAGAGAGAGAGAGAGAGAGAAAGGTGGGGAGCTGGGTGGCTCAGTCAGTTAAACAGCCAACATTGGCTCAAGTCATAATCTCGTGGTTTGTGAGTTCAAGCCCAGTGTCGGTCTCCGTGCTGACAGCTCAGAGCCTGGAGCCTGATTTGGATTCTGTCTATCTGTCTGTCTCTCTCTCTGCCCCTATCACACTTGTGCTCTGTCTGTCTCTCAGAAATAATAAATGAATAAACTTTAAAGAGAAAGAGAGAGAGAGAGAGAAAGATAAATCTAGAAACAGACTCTTAACTATAGAGAATGAAGTGATGGTCACCAGAGAGGTGGTGTGTGGGGATGGGTGAGATAGGTGGAGGGGATGAAAGAGTACACGTATCGTGATGGAAAAAATAAATAAAACAATAATAATAAATTGATTAAATCCTGAAAAAAAAAAGAATATTACTTTCATCTGGATGACAGCTGGCATTTCTACCTAGGCTGCAAATTCTATCCTTCCAAACCATCTTCTGAGCCACAGCCCTAATACAGCACTCCATTAATTTTCCATTTACTAGTGTGATAATCTGATATCATCATCACCCATTTTTCTTTCCCACCCAGGCTGTGTCCCTAGTTCTGCTTCCCAGTTACCATTTATCCTCCAAAAACAAAAACATGCTCAGACCACTTCCCTTACATAAACTCCTTAAATGCCCTGTGATTCTGCAACACTAATTACAAGAGATGCATCTCTAAATACATACATACATACATACATACATACATACATACATAAACAAACAAATAAATGAATAATAAAGGGATAAAATATCTAAATCTGTCTATATGTATCTCTAATCAACCTAATGTAATATCTAATCTAATCTATCAGGTTAAATACATTTTTACAATGCTGAATAGTGTGTCCCCATCTTACAAAGGCCCTAAGAATGCTTGTAGAAAAGAATCTTGTTTAACATTGGTTCAGTTAGTTTTGTTCCATCTTTGGCCATAAAATTCACACGTGTATGCAAGTATATGTGTATGTTTGTGTGATTGTGCAGGTGAGTAATGCCTCTCTTTACACGCTTATCACTCCATTTCAACATAGCGTGCTTGCGTTTGAGAGATTTATTAAAGGAAAAAGGAAAAGGAAAACTAGATCATTAATATGAATGGCAGTAGTTTGGGTAAAGTACTAGGTGATAATAGCATCCACGTGTTTACTGTTTTTCCACTTGACAACTTACTTTCTTAACTTCAATTTCATCATCTGTAAAATGGGTACACTGTTATATTTATTCTCCAATCACAAATGGTTCCTCTGATGATACATTAAAATACATATTTCAGAAATACTTTGAAAATGCGAGAGTTCTCAAGAAAGGAGGTGATAATCGTATTCAACATGTCTGAAGACTAGAAGATACTGCTCCTATCACATTTATTCTTCCCCCCAAAATATATCTCGTATTCTCCAGCTGGCTAAAATATAACTATCTAAGACCAAAAAATGATTTTTAAATTTTAATTTGACATTTTAGAGAGTGGCTTCTATAAGTTATTTTACTAATCTCCTTTTTGAAAAACTAGTTGTATCATATTTGCACATAATTGAACTACTTTCATGAGACAGAATCATCATTATAACATTCATGTGCATACCGAATCATTTTCAATCTCCCTCTAGAAGTTTCAGCACATTGCACGTTCTGTTATTTTCCCCTGGTTCTATTTGTTTTGTGTCATTTCTTACTCTTTCCCATCAGTTACACAGCCTGAACTGTCCTTACTGATTTCGCTGGGTCTTTGCCTAAGACTGCCTTTAAACATGTGCTGAAATGACTTGCCTCTTATAAAAATAAAAATAAAAAAACAGAGACATGAATATGTTTGTTTTACTTAAAAGGAAAGTGAAAACAAATGGGACCTAGGATCTTCTTTCTCATGAAAAAAAATGTATGGACATCACTGCATAGATTTTGAGATACTGGTTTTTATCTGCTCAGAAATCTTTTATTATTTCTCCTCTTTTCCATTTCAGACTGCATTATTGTAAAGAAATGGCATTGTTGTTTGGGTGGGTGCCAGACAAGGGAGGGATAAGATAACATTATGCGTACAGACAGAGTGGGGAACAGTGAAGAAGGGTGAGACAGGATAGAGGAGAAGAAAGCAAGACAGGATGAAAAACAGAACATCAGAGTAGAGAGAAGGCAAGAGAAGAAGATTCTTGGTATTAATCTTCTCTTCTCACTGATTTATTCCGCCTGTATTATGATCTCCAAAGGAAGATTCTACCCGAATGTATAAGAATGTTCCTCTCGTGAAAGAATTCCAACTATTTTTTAATCAAACTAATATTTGATATATGACATAATAGTTACTTTGAAAAATGGACACTGGCATTCACATGTAACAGAATTTTCCTATGACCAGAGCTCCCCTTTAGAATAGACTGATTTTTTTCCCCGTTGGGCGGGGGCAGTAGGTATAAGTTCTTAGTGTTTCCCTTGTTGTAGGTGAGGCTTCTGTTAAGGAACTTCAGATATTCTCTCTCTCCATATCCTCTGCTGCTACAGTGAGATTTTTGAAGCAGGGAGCTGGTGAGAATGAGCATGTCCTCTACATTTTCTTTGCATACTGTTTTAATTCCTTGAAAAAAATCTAAGTAGACCTTTACAATCTGAATCCAGAAATTCTGTTTTTCAAGATTTTGATCTATATTATCTAACTCAGTCAGTGCTTCTTGGATTTTAATATGAACACAGATTACCTTGGGATTTTGTTAAAATGTAGATTCTAGTTTAGTGTGTTTGGGATGCGTCCAGAACTCTGCATTTCTTTCATGGTATTTAATTTATAAGGTTTGCATAATGATTAAATGAGATAAAACTTAAAAGCTCTAAAAGGACCATTCATATAAAAGCTGAGGGTCATTGTTATTTTCTGATTATATACACATATATAATCAGAAAATATATCAGATTATATATATTTATTATATATCTATATATAATTATATTTATTAAAAAATATATATATAAATATAAATATAAATACACACTAGAACATCCAGAGTACAGTTGAAAAGATGTGATGGATTTCCTTCTTTTCTTCTTTTTTTAAGTAAAAACATTTGGTATTTGAAAATCTGGGTTCCAGTCTTGTAGCTTTTGGGTAAGCTACCACTTGAGTGGACACTTTGTGCCATGTAGAATGGGAATGACTGCTCAGAAGGATTACATCAGAAGACGTATATAAATTCCCTGTCATTGATTCTGACACATAAAAGGCAATCAATGCATTGCCATTGTTTTATTATATTGTTGCAAAAGGCACAAGATATAGATACTGGTATCTCTGTCATTTTGCCCAACTTGAATGTGTCAAGATGCCCTGCAGGGTGCCTGGCTGGCTCAGTCATTTAAGCCTCTGACTTAAGCTCAGGTCACGATCTCAGAGTCTGTGAGTTCGAGCCCCGTGTCAGGCTGTGTGCTGACAGCTCGGAGCCTGGGGCCTGCTTTGGATTCTGTGTCTCCCTCTCTCTCTGCACCTCCCCTACTTGCACTTTGTCTCTCTCTCTCTCAAAAATAAATAAACAAAAAAAATTTTAAAAGATGTCTTGCAATTGGATCCAGAGACTCGAAAAAGAAAAAAAAAAAGTAAGGAAAGAGATTATTAACATGACAAATGGAAACTTTTTACGTATAATTGAAACAAAAGATATTCGTGACTAAGATGATAACGGGGAGTATTTTGAGACCTTATACTCCAACACCAGTTTATTTCCAATAAAAATAATAAGCAGTGTTCATAGCAATTACAACGATAGAATGGAAATGTATAAACCTGTGTATACTTATTCAGAGTTGCTCAACCTGAATTAAGTTGAAGTCTCTGTTGGTGCTACCTATGAAGAAAAAGGTTTTCTATGGAAATTAAGAATGTAAAGTACATTAATGTGGAGGAAGTGGAGGATGGAGAGTGGACAGGGAGAACAATGCTTACCTTTAGTAGTTGGGGTCATTTGTTGCTCACTTTTTGTTACACATATTAAATTTATTTTCCTGGCAATGCCTTCTACTCAGAAGTTTTAAAAGTAGCCCTTGCTACAGAAAGTAATATATAAATGCATTCTCTGGAGCCAAAGCATAAGAGACTCTTAAAAACTGAGAACAAACTGAGGGTTGATGGGGGGTGGGAGGGAGGGGAGGGTGGGTGATGGGCATTGAGGAGGGCACCTTTTGGGATGAGCACTGGGTGTTGTATGGAAACCAGTTTGACAATACATTTCATATATTGAAAAAAAAAATAAATGTATTCTCTGCAGCAGGGGTGGGTAACTAAGCTATGGGACGAAATCTGGCCCGCCGCCTATTTTGGCAGATAAAGTTTTATTGGAAACAGCCATGCTCACTCATTTGCATGTTATCTATGGCGGCCTTCACACTGCAACAGCAAAGCTGAGGAATTTTGATAGAGACTGTATGGACTACAAAGTCCAAACTATTTACTATCTGACCTTTTATAGAAAAAGTTTGTTGCAATCTTCTCTAGAGGAAAAGAAATAGAACATTTGTCAACAGCCTACTCTATGCCATGTGCTTCATCCATGTTATTTTTTATTAATTTTTCTTAATGTTTATTTATTGAGAGAGAGAGAGAGAGAGACAGAGAGAGAGAGAGAGACAGAGCATGAGTGGAGGAGAGGCGGAACAAGAGAGAGACACAGAATCTGAAGCAGACTCCAGGCTCTGAGCTGTCAGCACAGAGCCCTACGTGGGGCTCGAACTCACGAACTGTGAGATCATGAGCTGAGCTGAACTCTGACACTCAACCAACTGAGACACCCAGGCATCCCATTCATCCACGTGATTTTAATGAAATCCATTTCATAAAAATTTCTTTAATCACTTTTACTTGCCAGTAAGTGTTACCGATGCAGCGATAATCAGTAAGACACAGTCACTACCAACTTATACTATGGAGGTGAGTAGATGTGATGACAGTTAATAAGAATTGTAGAATGCTATGGCCTCACCTAGTTAGAATATCTAGTTGATGTGGTCATGGAACACAATACAACTTTTAGATAAATATCGTTATCCCCCTTTTAACAGGAAAGAAACTGGGACTCAGACAGTCCCATCTTCCTCATCTTCCCTGTCTCGCTACATTTTCTGGATTCAGGAAAATTTCTATAGTTCTGACCATCTTTCTGGCATGTTACCATTCCTTAAGTCCATTTTCTGTTTGGACTTGTGCTTTTCTAGTGCCTGACCCACCCGCCTTAATGTTCTCACCGATATCTCATTTATGTGTCTTGAGGTGAGGTTTCTCATGATCCCTGGATCCGGTTTGACCACATCATTTCTACTCTCAGTTTCTCTCAGTATTCCTGAGCAAAAGAACCCATAATCCCCCATTAATCAACCACTTTGGATCTAATGATAGACAAACATTGAATAACTCCAGTTAATTTAACATCGGGATGTATATGGATACTGCTGATTATCAGTCTTGCTTATTTCTTTGGCAATTCTATGAGGAAAAATACACTAAAAGCACTATAAGGAAGACCCTTGTCCATGGAATCAGTAAACCTGGTTTTAGGTCTTACCTCTATGACTGTTATGCTCTCGTTTGCAAAATTCAGATAATTATAGGTATCTTACAGACTTACTGTGAAGTTAAAATGAGCCAAGTTCTGTGATGGCACTTTGTATAAATATAGGTAATTGCACATATATAGGGGGATGGTATTAACGTTAATTTTACTATTAGGCATCGTGTAAATGCATTTATGCTGTCATGCTAATAATTTAATATCGCAATGTGATAAAAGTGGGGGAAAAAAGAACATGGGAGATTAGAAGCAAAATATGAGTACAAAGTACTGGTTTTGGAGAAAATAGAAGCAGAGCATAACTAAGAGGATCCAAAAGACACAATGTCAAAAGACCTGTAATCTATGGAAAAACCAGGGACAAAAGGAACACACACCCCATGCCTTACTCTCATCTTAGGACCTAGAAATTGCTTTTTTAACTCAAAGGAACTGGACGCTTCCTCCTTCTTAATACATACTCTATTGTTTATAAAATCTAATGTGTTTTACCAATGACATATAATGTTTTTCTTTTTTCTTTTTTATGATTAGTTTTTATTTAAAACTTGTGTATAGGTTGATTGTAAATGCGTGTGAGTTCCTTTTGGGGGGGATGAAAATGTTCTAAAATTTGATTGCGGTGAGGTTGCATAACTGAACATACTAAGAAACACTGAGTCGTACACTTTATACTGATCCACTATGGCACTCATTGTGCTATTCACATGGGAGGACTGATTTTTTTTTTCCCCACTTGGGATTAGCATGCCAAGATGACTTACTTTGGCCAATGAACTATGAATAGGAGTGTCATGAGTCACTTAAAGATGGAGGCTTTATGAGCTGCTATGTGATTTTTTTTTTTTAATTTTTTTTTCAACGTTTTTTATTTATTTTTGGGACAGAGAGAGACAGAGCATGAACGGGGCAGGGGCAGAGAGAGAGGGAGACACAGAATCGGAAACAGGCTCCAGGCTCCGAGCCATCAGCCCAGAGCCTGACGCAGGGCTCGAACTCACGGACCGCGAGATCGTGACCTGGCTGAGGTCGGACGCTTAACCGACTGCGCCACCCAGGCGCCCCAGCTGCTATGTGATTTGACACATTTCATTTTCCACATTGATAATCATAGCAGAAAATGCTGAGAGGAAGCCTCCATCAGACTGTGCTTCAGCTCATCCCTGTTGTACAGTATAAGCAGGAATTAACCTTCAAAACTTTTTTATTTCAAGTTTTTAATGTTTTTAATGTTTATTTATGTTTGAGAGAGAGAGAGAGCGAGAGAGAGAGAGTGAGAGAGAGCGAGCAAGCTGAGGAGGGGCAGAAAGAGAGGGTGATACAGAATCCAAGGCAGGCTCCAGGCTCTGAGTTGTCAGCACAGAGCCTGACGGGTGGCTCGAACCCACAAACCACAAGATCATGACCTGAGATGTTTAACCGACTGAGCCACCCAGGCACCCCTTAAACCTTTTCTTTAATCCATTGAAACATTGGTGGTGTTTGTTACCCAACATAACCTAGCCAATCCTGACTGATACATCTAACCAGCCACAGACTAAACTGAAAAGCTCTAAGCCTTCCTTACAGAAGAATTGGCAATGACAAGCTCACCACATACAACAGAGCAGGCCAACATGTAGGCAGCTCCAGTCGAACTTCTAGGAAGGACAGAAAGTTAAGTGTTTTCAATGTCTTCTCCACCTTTCACCAACTAAATAAGCCCCTCCCTGAAGAGTAAGGAGGAAAAAGAAAGGTCATAATTTATTCAAGTAAAAGTTCCAGCACTGATGCACGATTCCATGGGAATGGAGTTTCCTCCTGAATAAGGAGGTAATTCACTTAAACTCCCCAAGAGGATTTGAGTTCTCCAATAAGAAGTATTATAGCTCTCTGCCACGACCTCCCTCCCTCCTATCCTTTGTTCTCCTTTCTTCTTCTCCTTCTCCTCAGGTTGTGCAGATTAAGTGAGGTGATGTATGTGAACATGCTCTGTAAATTGCAAAGTGCTACATTAATATTAGTTATGATTTTTCTGTTCTGTGAAATGAGTGCAACATTCCCTGCCCTGTTCACCTCCCACAGTTATACAGAGTCTCACTCAGATGGGAAGATGCAAGTAAAATCACTTCATAAATTTTAAATACCCACATGTATCTAAGCCATTAGTATTATTTTAATATGTGTTCTTATCAATAATGCATGTATTTATTTACTAGGGTACTCTAAAACTTACTAAATCTCTAGTGTTGAACTAATGACTCTTCCTCTGAGAAAAGTTCCCCTTTTCTGAAGAATAGAGAGAAGGATGGCATCTACCTGTTAAGGACAGAATAAGATTACATTTACATTGCTTCCCAGAGTTTGGAATTTTGTCCCCCATAATGTACGACTATTAGCATTATGCTCATCTTTATAAGGGCTGTACGATGTTTTATTTTGGAGCAGCGCCTCATGGATACTATTTTATTCATCCTTGGCTGGGAGATGATTTGATTACCCAAGATAAGTCGGCGTTAAATGTGAAAAAGAGCACTGTCTTTAAAAATGTGCATTTTGGGGCACCTGGGTGGCTCAGTTGGTTAAGCTTCCAGTTCTTGATTTTGGCTCAGGTCACGATCTCATGGTTCGTGAGTTTGAGCCCCATGTCAGGCTCTGTGCTGACAGCACAGAGTCTGGTTGGGATTTTCTGTCTCTCTCTGCCCCTCCCTAGCTCATTCCCTCTCTCCAAAATATATGTGTTTATCAATAAACATAAAAAAATAAAACAAATAAAGTGTGAATTTAATCTACATACCTCAACCCAGCTTTTGTCAGTGATAACAGTGATGCATTGATCTCTATCTATTTAAGATCTATTATTTTCACCTATCAATTTGTCTTCAAATTTCAACATGAGGTTGGACCTCCTGAGAGCCTACAGTGTACAGAGCCCCTCTGCCAACCCTCAGTGGACACTCGATATAACAGGTAAAACAAAACCTTTTCTTTAGGTCATCGGAATGTTGGTGTTATTTGTTACATAGAATGACCTAGCTCATTCTAACCAACAGATCTGGCAAGTTATAGGTCAAGCTGCATAATTTAAAGCCTCCCCTGCAGGAGACTTCGCTTTGACAAGAGTAGAGGAAAAGAGTGGTGCTTATAGACTCCCTAAGTTCCCAAAACTTTGATTAATAGAGATGACTGACATGACTCAGAGTTAATGCTTCGAGTTAATGCTCAGAGTTAATTAGTCCATTGCCATTTGCAGTACAAAAGCCTACTTACACTTCTTAGTAAAGACAATGACAAGCAAAAGAGAAGGAAGAAAGATAGGGTGGAGGAAATAAATCGATGTGAGGAATTTTAAGGCTGATTGCTACACGAGGTCATTTTTAGTTCCATGTGTCATATTTGGCAGCCATGGGTAGCATAGTTACTGAAGTTGGATTTCTTTGCAACAAAGGGAAATTAAACCAATGCTATAAGAATGCACCTGCCCCACTTACTACCACCCAATGAAAAGAAATGAGATTGAGTGATCCAAAGCTCTTTTTGGATTTAATACCACTAGTTTGGGTCTTCGTTTAAAATTGAGACAAGGGTCAAGAAGAATGTTGCATTTTCATCTTCTTTTGAAGTTCCGAGAAAAATCTGCAATTTTAAAGGTGGGTAAAAAGAAGCACATGTAAGACCTGGTGAGAGAGCCTCACTGTTTATACAAATAAGCACAGATGCGGTTGAGAAAACAGACAGGGCTTGAACATTAAACCAGAAAGGCAGTGAAACAACCCTCTCCTGGATTCATGATCTAGATACAAAAAGTAAACATGGCAGTTGGGAGCTTTCAGAAATTAGAGTCACTCGACCATTAAGGATATGGAAAGATAGAGGGGTCTAACACTGGTTGAACACATACTGTGTGACAGGAATTGTACCACCTGCCCGTGAGCCCCATTTTCCCCGATAATTTTATAAAGCACTTGTCATTTGATGGATATCTGCTAGGAATTTCACAGGTAACATCTCATTTAATTGTTACGACAAGTCTGAGTCAATTATCTCCTATTTTCAGATGAGGAAAAAGAAGCTCAGAAGAGTTAAGTGAATGCTATCAGTCAGTCAGCCAGCCAGCAAGTTGGGAATATTGAGATTTGAATCCCAATCTGGTTGACGTCCGAGCTCAGGCAATTTCTACAAGGCCAAACTATCCCCCGGAGGTTTTCTTGTGTCTCCTCCTGCAGAAGGTATAAAGCTCTTCTACAGAAGAGGGCCCCTCTGCTGACCTACCATTTAGACCAGGACTAACAAAGTCTTACAAAAAGCTGAATTCCACAGGATGTTTCCTTGAATTGGAACAGAATCTGCTTCTTTGCAACTTCTGCTCATTGACACTAATGGAGTCTTCCGAAACAACACAGAACAATAGCCATTTCTAGATTGGAAATAGCGATTTCCTTGCTCCTCAATCTTCACTAGGATACTTCCTGACCCCTTTAATCATTAGTTCAATGTTCCTTTAAATGTGACTGCTATAAAGGGACCACTCTGTGTTTTGTATAGAGAAATGTGCCCATTTGCTTTTCAATCATTCACTGAGTACAGCATTCAGATTTAAAAGTTTCAGTAGAAGATTCATAAAACAAATTCTCTACCACATAGACTTCTCTGTTTATAATCATTTGCATTTCCCAATTGTCAGAGAAGTGATATAAGCTGCAGTGAAAAAATGACATTTCATTGACACACAGTGGACAATAAAATGACATAATTATGTCCAACTCACATGAATATTTTAGAACTATGCCCGGAGAATGTTAAATAAATCTCTTAAAATTCTGCAACTGCAGCAAGCTTTCGGTTTTCTATTTTGCTCTACTTTGGCTTTTTAAAGGAATTTTGTCAGTAGAATCATGAGCTCTATTCCTTTTATTTTGTCATCTATCCAATTTCTATCATTCTCTAAGGAGCTCAATGTATTTATCCCTTTGATTCCCATGGATTATTTATTAAACACATGTTTTTAACTTGTTAATCTTAGAATTTGAATTTTGCTTTCTCCCACTTAAAGAAAGCAGCATTATTGTTTAAGGAGTGTACAGAATACAGGGATTATTCTTTTTCCTTCCCTTTTTAAATGTTTTTGCTCTCATCGTACACTACATTGTAATCTAAGGGGCATATCTCTACCTGTAGCTCTTTTGCAGAGTGTCTGACATGCAGAAGACCCTCAGTAGAGTTGGAAAACAGACAGATTTCTGGGAATTCCAATCTGCTATAGAAAAGATTCTTGCATAACAGGCAGGATGGAGCACAAAGAACAGCCTTTTAATTTCTAAGATTCGGTGATTTTTAAAAGAATGGGACTTGGGCAATATAAGATCGTCAATAACTCCTGAATGTCTCTCCATTGTCCTCTAACGCAATTTAAAAGTTTTTTGCAACATTTACAGTGTGGGGGATAAACAGACCCCTGCCTGTGACTTCACCCCAACTGCTCTCACACTTGTTCCTGCCACATCATCCTCATTGGCTTTATTTCAAACTCCCAAATGAGTTGAACTTTCACACATCAGAGGCTTTGCACAGGCTATTCTCTTTTCTTGGAATGCTCTTCTCCCACTTGGTTAAGTTCCTCACTCATAAACTCTCACTTAAATGTCACTCTCCTAAAGAGGCCTTCCCTGTGTATCCCCAGCACAACACCAACTACATAGTGGTCCTTCATACCAATAAGCTGAATTATTAAACAACAACCACCCACAATGTGCATTATCTTTACTTGACTAAGTGGGATACAAAAAATAAGGCATGCCACTGAAGAAGCTTTACATTAAGGCTAAAACCAAAACATGGTCTTAGCTTGTTTGATGAAGTCATTCTTCTTATTGGGTGTAGTCACATAACATCTTCTTTTGTGAGAAGGAGCTAACTTCCTTCAAGCAATCTTAGAGTGGTAGATGAAATTTGGGGTACACGTCAATGAGTATGAGGATATATGTCCCTTCATCCAACAGATCTAGGCTTTATGACTAAGTTTGTATCTGTGTCTGGTACTTGGATTAGCACCACGAAGGGATGGTTGGGTCTGCTCTCATTCACTTCATGGATGAGGAAACAAAGAAGTACTGATGTGAATTTGTGTGCACTTCATCAACTAGATGGGACGTGGAGGAGCCAGATAGGATGAAATTCTGCTAAATTTTTGGTCTCTGGCTTTTTCTTTATTAAATGTAAATCCCTCAAAAGGAAGGGCAGTACCAGTTGCTCATACTGACAAGGAAGGAGACAAGTATCACAATCTTCGTCTTCGTGATGGGAATGGCCATCACCTCAAAGAATGGCTGCCAGTCCAGAGTTCAGGTTCAGATGATACATCATACTGATCAGCCAGATGAACCCTACCTTATACTTTAAAGAGAAGGCATTCTACAGTTGTAGGATAGGCATGTGTAGAGTTAGATAACATGCATTCATGCCTGTGATCAAACCAGGATAGATATGTTATACTGAGCAATACACAACTCCTGTGTTTCAAAGGCTGAAAATAACAGAGGTTTATTTCTTTCTCACACTACATGTCCATGCAGGTCAGCAGGGTGCTCTGTCATTATAGTCAATTAGGGACCCTGGCTGGTGGAGGACACTTCCCTACATATACTTTCAGGATTACCAAATACTGCAGTCTCTGACACTGCCCTGATAATTAAATACTTTCACCTCAAAATGACACACAGTATATCTGTTTACATTTTGGGGGCTCAAATACAGTTATGTAACAATGTCTAACTCAAAGAGGTAGAGAAGTACAATTTTCCTACGTGCCAAGAAGGGAGAAAATTTGGAATCTTTTTTATCAGACTTAATAATACTACAGTCTGTTTTTCTAAAGGAATAAATATATAATGTCTTCTTCCTGCTTGTAAAACATCTCTATTCCCACATGACCAGGAAAGAGAACTTAAGAGCTCAATTCAAAAACTCAAGGTAATGAGGGGCGCCTGAGTGGCTCAGTTGGTTAAGTGTCCGACTTCGGCTCAGCTCATGATCTCACAGTTGGTGAATTCAAGCCCCCGCGTTGGGCTTTGTGCTGACAGCTCAGAGCCTGGAGCCTGCTTCATATTCTGTGTTTCCCTCTCGCTCTCTCTGACCCTCCCCTGCTTGTGTGCTTTCTCTCTCCCTGAAAAACAAACATTAAAAAAAAAAAAAAAAAGGAACTCAAGGCAACTCATCCAGTCACTAATCAACTTGAAGTCTAGACCCCTGAATGGTTCCCTGCTGTTCCTTCATCAAGTCTAGAGGTTGTTCCTGTTGGTTAGAGATCTGAACTAAAAAAAACTCAATTGAAAAAACATTTTATAAGCCAGTATACAACAAAATAACATGCATAGGATTACCAAAATAAACATTTGTGATTATAAATGGAGGAGACAAAATTGATGGTCTATGGCAATTCTGAAATCCTACTGGAGAGATGTGACAAGATTTCCCCTGGGAGTGGCAAAGGTTCCCAGATTAGTGTCCCCTTCTGTTCCCTGGCTGGGGCCTCTATTCCTTTGTTTTCTGTGGCCCATGCCATCACGGTCCATTTCCTGTTAATAGAAATGGGCTTCTTCCATTTCCATTAACCCCCTTGGCCACACCAAAAAAGTGGACGTCGGAGAATATACAGTATTCAGTGGTTGAGCATCTTTCTCAGTATCTTTGTTGCTTAGGAGTTTGAGAATTGTAGTATTATTTTAAATCTCAAACAGTCATAGACTGTGATTTACCTGTAGTACTACTCACTTAAAATACTAGTAGGCTTCATATCTCTTTGAATCCAGTCATTTCTATATGTTAATACCACTCTCATTGTTATTTTCTAGATATATTTCTTAGATTTGACATATCATTGTTTGACTGCATCCTCCCCCCCTCCCCTGCCACTTTAACTGCAACAACTTTACAAGGGTTTCATGGGCAAGCCAAGATTTCTCTCTCTCTCTCTCTCTCTCTCTCTCTCTCTTTACCCCCCTGAGCCACTTTTTTTTTTTTTTTTTTTGGCAACTGAATGCACTTACTGGATACCAAACTTAATTGTACCTTTCCTCTGAAACACCTTACTGGACTCAAGAGATTTTATCGGTGGTTGTGAAGGCTATTCCTTTCATCTGACTCTTGCTGCAAGTCTAAGGTTTCTTCAGTGTTTGTTATATTCAATGACTTTCTCAATGATACCTTTTGTGAAGACTGGATTGAACAACAGTTTCCTCTCTTAATCCTACAAATTACTAAACTTCTGGACCATCTCTACTTTCTTCTACTTAGCCAATAATTTTCTGAACTCATCCTTTTCTTGTAGTAACTAGCCAAATGTTGCCAAAGCATCTACATCATGTACCATACCACATGAGGAGGATGATGGTGATGACGACAATGACCCTTTAATCTGAATACCTTAACACAAGTCCAGTGTGGATTGGCAAGGGCTCTCTACACATTGCTGTCTCTCAGGGCCCAGGTAGTTACAGATGCCACCTGAACACAGGCTTCTATTGTCACTGTGGGTATGGAAAGTAGCCATAATAAAGGAGGGCCTACCTTGTAAAATGTTCGACCCAGGGGGGAATAGAGAATGCTTCTGTTCACATCCCATGACCATGTCCAACTTCATGGAACTGAAGGATCACAACACTAAGATGTGACTGTCAGAACAAGAATCAGAAGAAATATCTAATAACCAGCCCTAATGGCCTCAACACCATATATTACTGAAGAATATTCAGTTCTCCTCCATCCCCTCCTTTGGCCCAATGTACCCGTCAAGAACGCTCAATTTAATTGGTCACCAGACTGTTTACTAAGTTAGTAGAAGTCTTCATGCCTATAAATGTAAAGAATTATGCTCTTAATGTATGTGGTTGGTAAATATTAACTGTGATTGTTCAGGTTAATGAAGAGGGAACCAGCTGTGCACAACTGGTCCTAACTGATAAGAAACACAGCTACACTTTAGCTTCCTAAAACGGGAGATACTGCCTCACCTGTGGAATACTTCGGCCAGGCTGGACCGTGGCAAAGTCTGGGACCTGCTGATGGAAGTGCATTTTTCTACAGAATGTAGAATGTGTCCTTGAGGACACAGTGACTACTGAAAAAAACTTTGAACATACTTTCTCCTCTGTTGGGATGTACAGGCTCTCTGTTCAGGTGAGACTGGGGGATTTGGCCACTAGCTAGAGATCTTTTCTCTTCTCCTACCTCAAACTTTGGGCTCAGGATGCAGTGAGATTTGTTCTAAATTGTGCATCTTGTCACAAAACACAGTCTAACATGAGGATGCTGAGACAGATCTATAACCACATCACTGATCTGAGTAATGGTTTTTCTGCCCATGACTACGATTGTGACACTCGTAGTTGTGTGATTTTGAATAATATTAAATCATCTCATGCCTCAGTGTCCTCATCTTTGAGGTGGTTTGATCAATGACATATTCCTCATGGAGCTTCTATCTCTTTAAATACCTTTAAGATATTTATGAGCTACTACTTGTGTCAACTGCTATGCTTATCTTAACAATCATCATTGCTTTCAATCAAAGTAGCATTGCCATCATTGCTGTTTATTGACCTGGTAGAGCAACAAGGGAAATTCTACGGGTAGATGGAAAGAGAGATTAATATCAGCCTTCAAATGATTCCACTACCTCCATTTATGAGTCAGCAGAAAATTATTTCTAGAATCAGCAATCTTCTGGGGATAACTTGACTTGCACAGACAGTTAGAATTTATCCTTAAACTACTGCTAAGGGATGATATCCATTTATTCTAGACCTAATTCCCATATAAATAGGGAGTATACAATAGGATTATGCAGCATAGGTGGCTCGTTGCTATAATATGGAAGGATTGTTCAAAGAGGCTTTCTACCTCTGAGTAAAGTTTGAGGACACACTTCTATCTGGAATAGCTTAAGTTGAAGCTTTTCTGGAAACAAAGTGAGGAGCTCAGCTGTCAGCGCCCAGCACAGATGTCGTGTCCTCTTAAAACCCTCCAATTTCAAAATTATCACATCCTCATTTATCAGGGAAGCACAGTAAACTAGTGGTTTAAAGCATGGCAGCTGTTAGACAACTTCGGCTCACATACCTCTCCACTAGTCGCTATCTGGGAAGCCTTAGACACGTTATTAACTTGAGCTCCCGCATTTCTTCATCTGTATACCACTTAGCATTACATTATCTGCCTTATAGGGTTTTTGTAAGAATTAAATACGATTATACATGTAGAACACTCAGAACAATACCTGACAAATGATATACACTCAAAAACGATTTGCCATTTTTAATAGCACGGCACCTCAAATAGAATACAATTTACATGCCTACGTATTTGTCTTCTCTATTCAGACTGCGAACAGTTTGGTGTTGAAGAAAGGTGCCATTTAGCACGGCTCAGACTAATATCAACCATAATAACAGTAATAGTAAAAACTAGCATTAACTGAACACATACCACATCCTAAGCATTTTTAGGTGATTTAAATACTGTATCTCATTTAATCTTTCTAATTAATCTTGTTAATATTGAAGAAACTGAGGTTTAGGTAACTTAGGAACCTCCTTGAAATGGGAAAGCATAGCCCTTGATGATGAACCTAGGTCTATTTAGTTGCAAATCTGATGCTCTTAAACACTAAACTCGGATTATTCCACAGTATGCAAACTGCCGCTCTGGATTCTCAGTCTTTAGAATAGTGCTCACGCTCAGTGAACATTCCATAAATGTTGTTTTTTGTTTTTGTTTTTGTTTTTGTTTCCCATAAATGTGTGTTGAATTAAATGTGCTTTTTAGTTTTGGAGAATGGTGATTAAATGTGATTGCTTAAATATGAATCACTTGGCTATACTGAGCATATTTTAAAGAGTTCTTCCCCTACTTGCCCATCATCCTATATTTCTTTTGTTTTTCTTTCTAAAATTCATATCTGACCCTGTTTCTCCTCTCTTGAAAACCTTCAACAGTTCTCCATTTTTTACTAGATAAAAATCCAACCTCTGGGTTTGGAATGCTAGCTTTTCATAGTCTCTTACTCTCCTTATTTAGCTTGAAAACAAAACTGGTTGAAAAGAATAAAACTGGCTAATGTGCATTCAGTGTCAGCCTTGGTTTCAGCCTATTAAATAAATTTCTTCATTTAATCTTCAAATACCTAATACTTAACCCAAGGGTAGGTATTAGTATTATTTCTGACTTACAGATGGGACAGCCGGATTAACTTGGACAAGGTCACAATACTAGAATTGGTACAGTGAAAACTTAGACTATAGGAATCTGGCTTTAAAGCCTGTAAACTGGGTATTAAATGATACTCTACTGAGTGGGTGGAAGCAAATACCAAGAAACCAGTGCTCAGTTTAGAGATCAGGGAAGCTTCCCTTATGAAGTATGTTCAAAGAAGAATTTTGTCTGAAGTAGGAAGGCATCAGGTGGAGAAGACAGGGAATATAATTTTAGTGAGAAAGTACATTATGTGTGAAGGCTTGGTGGTAGGGAGAGAGAGAGAGAGAGAGAGAGAGAGAGAGAGAGAGAATGAATATGTATTCCAAGTCTTTAGAACAATGGCTATCTCATTGAAGTCACCCAACATACACTATCTTAATTGAACTCCACCCCCCCAAATATTTATCTCTTGATCAAAATGTATACATGCACAGAGGTAATTCATGCCCTTATAGACATTAATTAGCCCATTTAACAATCTCAGTGGGCCATCAAAACTGTCTGCTAAATTCATATTGCTTTTAAGTAGAAACCAGCCGTGATAGTTCACAAAGGGGATGTTGTGTACTCCTTTTTATTTGATGAAACAAATACCAACACTCCAGCTTCCATGTTCCCCCAGCCACCATCTCACCTCTTATCCCTTCCAGATCTGGGTCCCTTCCGGACATCCCCTTACATTTGGGCTCCACAGAGACAGAAAGATACAAATCCAGTTCCAGTAGAAAGTGCAAATATGAAAAAACATTTCTGTTAAACAGATTGAATGTTGCATGGTCTCGGACTTGTGGATGCATCTGTCCAACCAGGCCTTTTGTTGAATTAAAACTTAGGAAGCCAGGTCAGCAAAATTTGGTGGTGTTGGACCTTCCACAGGGGTGGGAAAGCTGCGTTGTTAAAAAGAAGCCTTACCTGCATAGTTTTCATGGAAAGATTCATTTCTGCCTTTATGTACAAAAAATATGTAGGCATTATAAGACATATTTAGTATCATCAATAATATTTCAGTGTTGATCATTCAAAACTTAACAATAGCAACTATTAACTGATAATAATAGGTACCACTTAAAATCAGTCACTTACTGAGCATCAGCATCTTGTTAGATTTTAAGAAAGAGGCTGCATTTCTGAACTCCCACTTCTTCCTGTGCAGAGCCGTCTCTACTCCAGTAACACTCCTGGCTTCCTGCAAGAACTTTTATTCTGAGACTCTTGTGAAGGGTAAGTGAGTCATTAACTGTTGGGCATCAAACCTCGGTCTCCATTTTCAATTATTTAGACATGATTTATCACAAGTTAGTAAATACCTAAATCTTGCTCCCTTCCTTCCTTCTCCACCCAGTGATGCTGTAGGGGATCGCTTTCTACTTGTCTAAGATCCTCACTTGCCCTCTTGATGAGATTCCAGGTCCTGAGGAGGGTGAGGGTGGGGGCGGGGTTTAGCAATGAACTTTAAGAAGTCCCTTTAGCCTCACATTAATCTAAACCACACTGGTCAAAAAGTTTAAAAGTAATAAATGTAATATTTTATTTTAAACCTGCTGACTTCTGGATCTGTTTCATTCTTGCATCAGAATAAAGGTAGATCTTCTTGGAACATTTATACACACACACACACACACACACACACACACACACACGTGCTGCTATGTATATATACTATGCATTATATATATAGATACTATGACATACACACTCTGTGAATATCATATAATATACACACATACATCTTAAAGTCATAATGTTGATCAAATTACATATATATGTGTGTGTGTGTTACATATATATAGATTAATCACAAATTAACTTGAATATGAAATTATAATTATGAGTATAATTTATGAATATTTTGAACATAAGGTATAATAATAACTTTAAGCTTATACATATATGCACACACACACACACGTTATTTTCCTTTTACAAAGATTGCTGCTTATGCTAAGACACCTGAAGGAACTTGTCTGCAATTGTACAGACAGGCAGCTAACATTCAAACCCAAATCCATCTAAATTCAAACCTTATGCACATAACCAAACAAATCACTTCTTAACAACTACTTGGCACCTTTTAGAAGCCTGGATGAACCGTTGTTTATGAGTATGGGAAACTGGATCGCAATTCTGCCTCAGCTGCTTATTGTCTCTGTGCTTTATAAGTCATGAGATCTTGGGTAAGCTTTAGTGTGGAAGGAAACAAAGTGAAACGAACCCCAACCATGGAGGTCCTCAGTGATGAAAATGCATAATGTTCATACAACACTGAGGAGTTTAGTTAATAGAATAAAGAATTTGAAGGGGTGGAAACAGAGGCGCCCTAGAGAAAGTGATGGGATAAAACTACAAACCAAGGCTGGAAATTGACTGTAAAGGTTTTGAATTCTGCTCAGAGAACTTTGACACTATTTCTTTGTCAGTAGTAACTATAACAAAACCAGTACTATTTACTGAGTATTATTTGTTTCTTATATATTGTCTGTAAGTTTTAAATCAACCCTGAAATACGGCTGTAATTATTCTCACATATGGGAGCAGAGGAGATGAGAACATTTCTAAGCATTATGGAAGATCTGACACAAGAGAAATCGTATCTTGATTTGAGGATATGAGATGGCTTCATGGAAATGGAATCATTTGTGTTCAACTTTGAAGGACTGGAAGTATTTGAACATGAGAATATGAGAAGGCATCATTCCAGGCCAAGGGAGTAAACTCAGAGGAAGGAAAATTGAGGACAGAAAATTAACAAGGCACCTGTCAGTTTGGGGAGGGCAGCAACCTAATATGTAACCCCGAAATTTCTTTGTAAGGTGTACTGCAAAAAGAAAATGTGCTCATACATATTCTTCTGAGTCCATATGCATTTTTTCTTCTCATTTTGAGGTATAGGCTCCATGGAGGAATCTGAGTGAGGTTTCCTATTACTGAATTGAATGAACATCTTAAAAAAAAACAGCTGTATCTTTATCAAAAGACAACATAACATTAATTTCTCACTGGTCTCGGGAACTCATGTAAAATGTATGCGCTGATTTTTAATTTTCTCTAGTGCAGGTGGCATGCCGTGGTGGGGGTGGGAGGTGGGCAGGGGAGGGAGTTTGTAGCGGAATCAGTTAAGTCACGCAGACCCATGCATGGAATGACCTTGCTTGCATGCCAAACTTCAGGCGGAACAATAATGAGAAGGTAGCAGAACTAATCAATTTGGAACAGGGCCCATTCCCTCCATCACTTGGGCCACTTAGGATGCAGGCAGTGTCTTGAGCTTTTCCTCAAGCTTGCCCTTTGAACACAAACAGAAGGCTTTCTCTTACATAACTTGGAGAAAATGTAGGTTTGCAGTCTAAAATAGAAGCAGAATTTGTCTCCATGCTAATGTAACTATTTTTCTTTTTGATACCCTTTCTCTTCTTCAATCTCTCTCTCTTTTTTTTTTTCAGATCTTATGAAATATTTAAGGCATCTTACTAACCCTAACTCCATCCCCTTGATGACCCCTGTAATTCAAGAATACTTCATGTGTCCTTCTCATAGAATGTTTGTACAAGCTCTCTGAGCAAGTACCAAATTTCCCTGCACCTCATTTTGCTCATCTATGAAATGGAGACAAAGTGGAGGTTCTTAGGAAGATTAAAGGGGAAAAATGTGTACAAATTACCGATGCTATTTATGACTGGGTTTTCACCTTTCTCCCCAGACATATCTGATTTCGAAATGTAACTTTAGCAGTAACCTGTTAATCTTAGGCAAGTCTCTTCATCTTCCTGAGCCTTGATTTTGTCTTTTATAAGATAAAAATAAATAGGTCTATCTGGTGAAATTGCTATGAAGATTAGCTGATACAATATTCATGATATAAACATTTACTTAATTGTTACTCATCTCTGTAATTTCCACAGCTCTTTCCAGAGTACATATTACTTGTATGGTACTAAAATCTTAGGGATTGAAAAAATAATTCAATAATCATAAATTCAGGACAAGGGTCAGGACTCTGGTGGTTTCTTTTATTAAATGCTCTTTCACCACTTGCATTGTAGTTGAATGTATTTTTTTTACTTTCACGGGGGCTTTTGTTGTCAGTTCCATGGACAGAGCCCAGGAGACCCTACTTCTCTTAAACTGCTGGAAGCAGGGGGTTTCAGAGGTTACTAATCCCTGATGGTTTGATGGCCAAATGGCCCCAGTCAATAGCATTGCTCAGCCATGCTCAGTTGAGCATCTCTACTGTGATGAGCCTGATTGTTCCTTGGATCTGCTACGAATATGAATTAGATTATAAATAGAGAAGCTTCTCTGCTTCGAGACTTTCAAACCATGACATTTCTAGATAGGGACAAAGTTTTGCATCAAAGTAAAACACATGGTGCCTCTATCTGCCCCTAAGACTTGGAAGGTTAGCCTACACTGAGTCAAATAGGGCTGTGGACAAAACAATGTTACAATAGCCTTTTAGAACATAGCATGGTCTCTGAAAGAGGGGTTTCAGTAGGTAAATTCTCTAAAATACACACACACACACACACACACACACACACTTTGTGGAACTATGTCAGAATAGTCATGTCTCCATCATGCACAAATGACAGTAAGCTTGCTCTTTAATTTGCATTTTTCTGGACTATTTTTCACTTTTGTGCTAAGTTTAGAGATACTGATGAGCTTTAAGAGGTTGAGAGACCTCTTAAACACAAATATGGTAGGAAGTTGTGAAACAAATGAATCCTCAAGTCTTGTCGCTTGAGCAGAAAGAAACCAGCATACCCCAAGCTACTACTAGGCTATTCTGTGTTGGATTGTGCACCAGTTTTGTTTTGATTTTTTTTATAGTTACCTCATGTGATCCTCACAACAACTCCATGAGGTCAGAATCTTTGGGGGCATCTTATAAATGAAGATTCAGATGCTCAGAACTTAGGTTAATAATGATTTGGCTCCTTGAGATGCGCTGGCCAAGCATAAAGATGAAGTATGCCCAAGAAGCATTTTCTAAGGCTGGTGGTTCTGCTAATTTGAAGACTCTCACACTTTGTTTTGCTGAGCAACTATTAGGACTTTGGATAAGTAGTGCTGGAAATAGGAGCTCATCAAGGAAAGAATTTTAAATGCTTAGAAAAAACGCTGGGGAGAAGAGCTCTAAGTCAATTAGAATTGTCTTTTTCATGCATTAAAAGAAGGAAAAAGGAACTGCCAGTGACAAGAGGGGTAAAGGGTTTTTGAAAAGTAATGTCTTCGCATGGTGGGGAGGGGTGTTAATTTGTTTGCTTAGATATGTGTGATGTAATCTCCTCCCTGTACCTTCTTTCCTAGATTATTTTAAATAAAATGTGTGTTGCTCACCAAAGTTCTGGTGCAAGTGACTTAGTCAAAGGATTTTAAAGAGGGATAGGTTTCTGAATTTAGCTGGGAGGCAAGGTGACCCTTGAAAAAGCACTTGCGCTTGTGTCACAGAACTGACACGTGGCCTTCATGTGGGAGACATATCCTTAATGTCTGGCACATGGTTAAGGAAAAAGTTAAAACCTGTCAAAACATGTTGACTTTAACTGAATGAAACAAATGAAAGAAACTATAGGGTGGGAGGAAAAGTAAAAAATTCATTCCAAGAATAGAGAGGATGTTATTTAAACAACCATTGGAATTCTTGCTTTCGTCATCAGTGAATTGAGTTTCCTGGATAACATGCTTTCAATGACTCCATTCAGTTTTTGCATCCTTTATTTCTATAGCCACTTCAGTTTGTCTTCAGACATAGGCAAAGCTGCTAATATTAAGGCACTTTCCACTGTGATAAGCAAGACATCAGAATTCCCTATTTTGCAGAAGCCACTATGCTCAATACTTCTAGTATGACTCAGAATGCCTGTCTTGCTAGATCAATTCCTTGGTCCCTGAGGCTATCATCAACGGTTGAACTAAAGGACCCAATTATACTCTATGACATCAATATCAAGAAATAAACTGTGTGCCCTCAACTTTATACCATCTCCTCTCAGTTTTTAGCCACAGAAGAGCAAGACCCATGAGCAAAGCTTTGGAATGAGAAATAACACTCAAAGTTCTGTCTGGAAATAAAGTCTCCCTATTTTAATTGACTGTACATTTTATCCAATCATTCGATAAGTATATTTTGAGGAACTACTATGAGCCAGGCCTTACATGAGAGGCCTGAACTACAGGAATGCAGAAGGCAGAAATTATTTTGCCCATTTATTGTTCAAGTCTAGTGGTGGAGACAGGAAAGAAATCAAACTAGGGCAATTCACTATTGGGGAAGTAATGTGGTGGGCGAATTGATGTCGTATGAGACCACAGAGAAGAGTTCCCTAGTCCAGACTTACAGATCAGATAGTCCTTTCCAGAGGGTATGAAGTCTAAGTAAAGATTTACAAGATGGCTCTGACTTAGCCAGACAGAGAGAGCAGAGAAGGCACTTCCAAACATAGAAACCATCTTCTAATTGTCTGAAGGAATGATGGCAGCTTTGAGCATTCGGGAAACATACAGGAGATCAGTCCAGTAGACCACAGAATTGGTGAGGAGTACTGAGAGACGAAACTGGAGAAGTGGACAGTGGCCAGTACTTGAAGTCTCTGGGAACCACTTTTTTTTTAATGTTTTATTTATTTTTGAGACAGGGAGAGACAGAGCATGAACAGGGGAGGGTCAGAGAGAGGGAGACACAGAATCCGAAGCAGGCTCCAGGCTCTGAGCTGTCAGCACAGAGCCCGACGTGGGGCTTGAACTCACGGACCGCGAGATCATGACCTGAGCCGAAGTCGGCCGCTTAACTGACTGAGCCACCCAGGTGCCCCATCTGGGAACCACTTTAAGATTTTGAACACACTATCCTATAGTTAATAGGGAGTAATCGAAGGGTTTAAGCAATGGAAGACATAATAAATACACATTTTTAAAGCATCACTCTTCCTGGACTTTGAAGAAATATTTTGTACAGCAGCAAGAGTGGGAGCAGTGAAACAAGAGAAAATGGCACATGGCCCATAGCGGTGGCTGTGAGAATGGAGACAAATGGACACATGAGGAATATAAAGGAGGTACGTTTTGAATACTATTTAATCATTTTAATTATTGTCTTGATAATCTATTATCAATCTATTCTGTATTTCCTGGATTGTGTTACTTAAAGAAATGCCATGCCACTCAAAAAGAAGATGATCATGTCTCTTAGTGATTTCTCAATGTCAAATATCGCTTATGTCTCTTGCCCCAGTGGTCTAATTCGCATGTTGGTACTATCTTCATCCATTCATTCTTTTATTTCGACATACATTCCTTGAGTATCTATTGTGTGCTAGGCACAGATCTAGACACAGGAGACCTAACAGTGAAGAGATAAAGACCTTGTTCTCTTAGAGCACACAGTCCATGAGTATTGCAGACAAAAACAAAGTAAATAAATGAAGAATGTAAGCTCAGGTGGTTCTAAGTGCTATCACAAAGGGTAGTCAGATAAAGTGACAAGAACTGACCATTTCACATTGGGGGATCAGGAAAGGTCTCTCTGAGAGGTGGCATTTGAGTTGAGACCTGAGTTCTAAGATACTCAGGCAAGGATCTGAGTGAAGTGTGTTCTAGGAGAGGGAACAGTAAGAGAAAATGTCTTGAAGTGAGACATTTCCCCTGACAACCCTATTTAATGTCATAACCTAGCATTCCTTGCCACTTAATCTTGACCCTAATTGTACTACTCTACTTTCTTTTTTGTAAAGGATTTCTCATTTTCTCAATGCTATCTATATCTTACACTTTCATCTTCTTTATTGTTTGTCATCTATCTTCTCTGACTGGAGCATAAGTTTTAAGAGGGCAGAAAGACTTACGTTTTGTTCACTGGTGCATCCGCAACACATGAGAGAGTTTCTGACACATACCTGGTGCTCAAACACTTTTTCAGTAAATGCACGACAGAGCGCATACTAAGTGGTTAGCAACAGAAATAGGGACAATGTGACTGACTGGGAGGCATCATGAAAATAAAGTGAAGTATGACATGAAGAAGGTGGGGGGAGGGGGGAAATAACTCATGCAGTGCTGTGTAGACCATAGCAGAGTCTGGTTCTTATTTATAAAACTCTTTACTAGAGGGTTTTGAGTGGAGAAAGGAAGAGGTTGGATTTGCATTTTTAACAGATCGGTCTGGGTACTGTGTAGAAAATGAATTGTAGGGTGTGAAGAGAGAGAAGAAGAGTGATCTTCCAGGGAGTGAAGACTTCAGTGACTCCTAAGCCCATTTCCTCAGCAGTAATGGATTGCTCGACATTCACTATCCTTCAAGTAGTTTGTGTCAACCTCAGAGTAATGCATTATGGGGGATCTGCCAACTCCCTTTCTCCTGGCAAGGCCAAAGGTAACAACAGCCTGGAGCCGGGTGCAGAGCTAATCTGGGGGAGCATCTTTCATGCCAAGAAAGCATAAACATACTTCAGAGATGCAGCCTTGATTAAAAATACATGGACACTCTGTATGCATTCACTCACATATGGCCTTTGATTGCCTGGCATTTTCAATTCATACAAGAACATTATGGTGCTGCATTATGGATGAGAAGACACATTTCACCATCTTAAACGGAGGGATTTTATGTGCTTTTTCTTTCCCCTCCTCATCTTCCATCACCCTCCCCACCCGTTAGTCAGAGATTAAACTGTTTAATTAAGTTCTGATTAACTGTACTTCCAATTTTGTCACAGGAGTGTTTTCCATAGTCTTGGCTGCTGCCTTTCTTCATGGAGATGAGGGCTAGCTGTGCCCCAAAGATGAGGAGTGTCCCCACCGCCAGCTCTGCTTGCTGGCATGTTCACGTCACATCGCCTTCAATATCTACCTTCTGCTGCAGGTTTTACACCACCATTTCAATCTTGAACAGGTGAATTAACCAACTTTTATATGAAGCATCCACCACGTAAACCTGCTCTATGTTTTCACTTAAGCCTCACCAAAATATTCTGATGCCTTTCTCATCTTGAAGAGCAAGACAGCATGGCAGTTGTGAAAACAGATTCCATCATAAAACAAACCAATAAACAAACAAAAAAGACCTAGATTTGGATTCTGAACTTGTTACGAACTAGCTGTGAGATTATGGGTCAAGTTCATTGATGTCTCAGAGCCTCAATTCTCCTTTCGGTGATGGGGATGTGTATCCTGTGGGTTGGATATGGCAAAGCCATGTCATTAGGTGGTAGCATATCAAGGGCTTAGCACAGTGCCAGGGACACAGTAACTCCCCCCAAAATTCTGGCGACTAGCATTGCTTCAGTATTTCTTTATTTGCTGTATACACATTAGGTACTTAATTGATGTTTTCCTTAAATGAACCACTTAAGGGAAGTCGTGATGCATCGTGAGCTATTGGTGCCAGTTCAATTCCCCCTTTATCTGTAATGGCTTTGTGGATCACACCAGGCTGAAACATCATCCCTCTGTCCTTCTATGACCTGTATTTCTGTATCCTTTGGAAATTCATTCAATATGGGATAGGTATGCATTCTATCAGTGTTGAAGCCATACCACCTGGGTTTACATTTGGGCCAAAATACATACTAGCTGTGATACCTTGCAGATGACACACAAGCTGCTTGAACCCCAGTTTCTTCATTTAGAAAATGATAACGGTGCCACTCACATTATAGGGTTGCTGTGAGTATTAAATGGATAATACACATAAAACTCTTTGAAAAGGCACTGAATTAATATAAGTGATCAATAATTATCACCATCATCATTATCATCATTGTTATTCATTACTTTGCTCTCTGGCAGCTCTTACATAGATCTGTAGGTAAATGTCATATTTTATACATGTTTTATTCCCTTTTGAAGACCCTTGCCTTCTAACATGTGTAATACTCTTGGGGTAACACGAGGCATGTCCTATTATCCATGACTGATGGAGGCAGGCTTAGGGTAAGTAGCCAGAGTGGTTTCCCTGGGGTTGTCTTAGATTAGTGCTGCAAGTCCTATATTCTGGAAAAAATCCCTCAATCCCCAGCAAAGTAGGATAATTAGTCACCCTAGCAGACTGCAGGAGATTAGAGCTTACAACATGGCCATTTAAAGGATGGGAGGGCAACAGCAATTAGACTCAAATGCAGAAGAGATGATAAGAATTTGTCTATCAGGAAAGCAGGATGTGTAAGTGTAACAGCAAACCATATACTAAGTAAAACCTTGTCCCCAGAAACAAAAGCAGATAATCAGGTTTGTCCTGAAAAAGGCAGGGGGAAAAGGATACCAATGCTTAGTGAATAATGCATCCTTACATAAGTGAAACTGTCCTTATTTTTTTAAACCAATCAAGGCAAACAAATCAATAAGAAAATATTAATTGAGAATATGTTATGTGCCGGGTTTCTGCTGTGCACTTCACATGATCTCATTTATTTTCCTTAATAATCCAATATTGTACTTGTTAGAATGTCTATTCTATAGATCAGAATTTCTGGGGGTGAGCCCCCGGCATCAGTTTCTTTTCAATCTTCCCAAGTGATTCCAGTATGTACCCTCCTAGAATTCTAATTTAATTGATTTGGGATGTAGCCATGGGCAAAGGGATTTTTTAAATCTTCCCAGGTATAGAAGGTTGAATAGTGTTCTCCCAAAATTCATGGCCCCCTGGAATGCCAGAACATGACCTTATTTGAAAATAAGGTCTTTGCAATTGGAAAGTCAAGATGAAGACGTTTGCTTTGTAAATGTTAAGATGAGGTCACATTGGATTAAGGTGGGCTCTAAATCCAATGACTGGTGTCTTTGTAGGAAGAGAGGACACACAGACATATATATGCAGGGAAGATGGCTATGTGACAATGGAGGCAGAGATTAGGGTCATGCTGGTGTATGACAAAAAAGCTAAGGATTGCTAGGCATCACCAGAAGCTAGGAAGGGGAAAAGAAGGGTCCAACCCTAGTCTTTAGAAAGAGCATGGCCTTGCTGATCCTTCAGACTTAAACTTCTAGCCTTCAGAAGTGTGAGGGAATGGATTTTCATTGTTTTAAGATACCCAGTTTGTGGAAATCAGTTATGGAAGTCACAGGAAACTAATATTATAGGTAATTCTAATACACAGCCAGATTTGAGAACTACTGTTCTAGGTAGCTAACCCCCAAATTAGGTCAGCTTGACTTTGACTCTTTCTCCATCCAGGTCATGAATACCCTTTACAATGTCTCTCACAGTTGCCCTCAGAAAGGTAGAATTCTTAGCGAATAGGGAAAGGAAACACAGGTTTTCAGGTTGGGCCTTCCTGTGTTAGCCGCTCTTAAAAGCTCTCATGTGACCCTCATTGGGCAACACAGACACTCACATCTCGGGAATCACATACCCAGTCTGTCTCTGTATATCTGCTCCCCTTTCTTTTAAAATATTCCCTCTATGAGAATTCCAAAGAATATATTCAAAGAGAAAAAGCACAATCATTACAGTTGAGAAACTGCTCTTGAAACTTATTAGCTCGTGACTCATACTCCTGAAAGGAGCTAATACCTTAATTTCATATTTCTCTGCTCAAATGCAGACCAAGGCGTAAACCGAAATGAAACTTTACACTAATGGCTTCTTAATTATACCCATCTAAAAGCAATTACCTGAGTTTTAGCAGATACAAAGTTAGGGTTGATGGGACCAGCAGATGAGAAATAAGATGAAAGGTCATCTACAAAAAAAGATCAGTGGAGAGAAGATAAAACACAGTGAGAAGAGAGGGGAAAAAAATCCAGAGATAAGTAAAGGTTGATAAATTCCTAATAATAGTCCTGCCTGGTTTCTAAAACAAGGGTGCCCCTTTCTCCCCTAACTATTAGAAATGAGGCTAAAGAAATGTTTTATTTCAAGGTGGGAACTGATGAGATGTGAAACTTTGATACCTGAACTACAATTACTTTAGGCTTATTTCGAGCCAAAACTTACTAAACAGTAGAACCAGGATTCTAAAGTAAAAATCATTGAATAGATATCCTTGGTGTGTTATCCGTTAAAAAAGAAGCAATATATAGCATGAGCGCAGTTTGCAAAATTACACTGAGCTTATGTGTGCACACATGTGTGTACATGTGCGTGCACAGGCAAGGGCAGGGGATTCGCCAAAACGTTCAGGTGTCCTCCTTCCAGTGGGAGATTGTGATGCCATTCAATTTTATGCCATATGCTTTTGTATTCTGTTTAGATTATGTGCAATGAGCATACATTCATTGTGGATAAAAGGAAACTATTAAAAATAAAAATCAGAAATGGGACGCCTAGGTGACTCAGTCGGTTAAGCATCCGACTTCAGCTCACGTCATGATCTCCCGGTTCCTGAGTTAGGGCCCCGCATGGGGCTCTGTGCTGACAGCTCAGAGCCTGGAGCCTGCTTCAGATTCTGTGTCTCCCTCTCTCGCTTTGCTCCTTCCCCACTCACACTCTGTCTCTCTCTCTGTCTCTCTCTCTCTCACAAATAAACATTAAAATTATTTTTAATTTAAAAAAAATCAGAAAAAATAAGCAAATTTATTGAGACAAAAGCAAATTAAATTGATTGCATTTATCTCTGAACTGAATCGACACGGATTGTAGCAGCAGGCTTCACCTGCTTCTCACCTGCTTCTCAGGGTCTCAAACTGAGAACTATGGGGTAGAATCCATCCCACGGGACATATGTCTTATTTAGGTTTGCATGATCACGAAACATTTTAAAATGTTGCCTTAGATGTACTCCATCCAGTTCAGTTTGCCGAATTTTTCTTCCTATCTCTCTGTCCCTGTTTCTGTCTCGTCTCTCTCCTGATCTCATACACAGAGACACAGACAAATACAGACACACACACACACACACACACACACACACACACACACACACACACTGAGTCTATTTCACTTATTTTTTTTTAATTTGCCTGACACTTGGCCCCTGTGTTGGCAGCATCCTGCTCAGATGGAATCTTACCATCTACTCTCCTCTTGGAGAATTTATATACATATATTTATATACACAAATAAAACAGTCTTTAAGAGAGTGAGTGATAAGACTCCAAGTCCTCAAAGATTTTCCTACTTTTTGTCTCATTTCTCCATCAGGTGAATCACCTCTTGGTTTAGAATCCCTATTTTTTTTTCAAATGCAGATATCACATAGTCTCCATGTCCAGAAACTAGTTGTAGATTAAGCATCGTGAGCTCAATACTGACTCCCAGTTATCGATGTCCATTCAAAACTGCATTTTTGCAACGCTTCCAGATTCAGAGTCAGTAGAAAGAGTTGGTTTCCCATCAGGAAAGTTTCATGCCCTATACTGCATTTGGAGTCATTTAAAATTTTTTGACAAAATTCAAGGGACAAGAAATATTTTATTTCAACAACAACAAAATTAAAAACAAAAGCTAATACATGTTATTTGTTTCCTATCTTCCCTACTGCGCTGATTGCTTTATCAGTGATAATTCATTTTCATTTTCATAAGAATCCTCTGTGGCAAGTATTACTCTCATTTTATAGATGAGGGCATTGATACTCATTTGGGATAAATAAATTTCTGAAGATAGCACAGCTTTAAATGCTAGCAACAGAGGAACAGTCTAAGTCAGTGTGGTAGCAAAGCAGGAACTGTTTTCCCTACGTTTCTGAAGCAGATCCCTGAACCGTGGCAGGCTGGGGTCAGCTGGCACTGACTGGCTTGTGACATGTGATTGTGTGTACTCCTCAGTTCAGTGATGTCATGCTGGCAGCTTGAAATCAGCAATGATGAGAATATTTACACCCTGGAAATTGGCACCTACTAAAAATTAGGGTTCTGTGTGTGTGTGTGTGTGAAGAGCCCTTTGTTAAACATTCACTGGCATAACACTGCTCCCAAACTACAATGGGGTTCCTTTCATTAATTCAGTTTTTGTTGAAGCCCTACTATTTGTCAGGCACATGCTTGACACCAGAGGCAAAGAAAATGGTGCCAAGATGATCCCCATTTCAGAAATGTACAGACTGGAGAAATTTGACAGGGAAGAAAACCAATGATCACAATAGCCAACAAATATCAAAGCAAGAAATAAGAAGTTACCTAGTTGTGTAAACAAAAATAAATAAATAAATAAGGGCTGGGGATTTTATAAGTAAATTATAGTTAGTAGGTAACATTCTAATAAAAATTATTAAAATGGATTCTACTTATTTAAGTCTTTAACTTCCAAATTATAGAAAATGCAACTCAAATGGACATAAGCAATAAAGGACTTTTTTTTGTTGTTGCTTTTTGGTCTGTTTTTGTTTGTTTGTTTGTTACCATGACATGTGCTAAGAACTATGTACTAGCTTTTTCCCTCTGTCCAAAATGATTTTTTTTCTCTCTCTAAATAATCAGTTCTAGTCTTTGAGTTCCAATTTACCTTTTACTTCTCAGAGTAAATGGTATTTCCTCAGAAAGATGCTAAGATACCCCTATAGTAACTCTGAGTCCCATTACTCTGTGTTATGGGGTGAACTGTGCCCCACTCTCTTCTCCCCAAAAAACACAATATGTTGAAGTCTAACCCCAGAGCCTCAGAATGCAACCTTCTTTAGAAACAGAGTTGTTACAAATATAATTAGTTAAGATGAAGTCTTTAGATTGGGCCCTTATCCAATATGACTGGTGTCTTTAGAAGAAGGGAACTTCTGGACACAGAGACAACGTGAATATATGGGGTAGGATGCCATGTGAAGATCCGTGTGAAGACGAAGGCAGAAATTTTGATGGTACCTTTGCCAGCCAAGAAATGCCAACAATTTCCAGCAGACAACCAGAATGCATGAGAGGGGCCTGGAACACATTCTCCCTCACAGCCTCAAAAGGAATCAACCCTACTGACACCTTGACCTAGGTCTCTGAATCTCCAGAACTGTGAGACAATAATGTCTGTGGTTTAAGACACCTAATTGGTGGTATTTGATTACGGCAGCCCTAAGAAATTAATACACTCTGCATCACTTTATTCATCTACTTATCCTCTTGTTTCCTTATTTCTTTCTTTTACTCCCTTTCTCTTCACTCTGGAATGTAAGGACCCCTGGTTCAATGCTATACCTGGTCCTAGACCATTGGCTTCCACATAATGAATACTTGGAAAATGTTTTTTGGAAACAATGCAGGGAGTTTATTGACTTACGTGGCTTAAGACAGGGCTGGCAACATGATTTTAGGCAGGTTTGACCAAATAACTTGATTCAATCAGCAATATCTATATTCTCCCTCTCCTTCTCTTCCTCTTCAACCCCACATGGATTTTGGTATCTGCTTCTTCCTATGCCTGGCTTCTCAAATGGAAATCAAAGGGCTCCCAGTCATCCTAGACTTCATCAGTCAAAATTTTCAGTTATTAGAAAAAAGTGCCTAACGCTAAGAGAAATCCCTCTAAAATCAGACAGGATCTCAAATGATTCTGGGTGGTGACAAATATGATAGCTATGTGTTCCATGGGGCTTCATGTGTCCACACTTAAAGAGAGCAGAAGAAAGCATGGATTTCTCAGATAACACAGAGGGATGTATGGAAATGTGTTTCCATTGCCTTCATCGGCCTGAATTGGGTGGGTGAAGGACTCATCCTTGGCCCAGTGACTACTTTCCCATGGCCAGGAACTAGGAGTGGACAAGGTTACTCTAATCACCTGAAGCCATGGAGACTGGGGGTAGGGCTATTGCCACTTAAAACTCAAGGAGTTCTTAGGGAGAGGAATGGGGGAATTGGAGGCTGAGACATAACCCAAAGTACCCAGCACACTGTCCAAATACAGTAATTTAAAAATTCTTAAGTCACTAGCCTCCACCAGCATTACATGGACCACACAGTTACTATGTCACAATTAATGTCTTTTCTCTGTTGTTTTTCCGAGTTCTACTCCTTGGGATCCATTGTTTGGTTTACTCTGCATCACTCAAACACAAATTAAAACTGACACCCAGGTTGCTCACATTCTTTTTCCAAATGCAATGACTCATTTAATGGATTTGGATGGTTTCAAAAGATCTTCCATACCTCAAAAGCACCCGAATGACCCTTTAAAGATATGAAGCCCCATTTAAAAATGGACAGATTCCTGAATACAGGTCTTAGTATATAAACCAATAATTAAACATGGAGCTATCTATAATTCAGAAGGATAGAAGGCAGAGCATTTCCTCAAATTTATTTTTTGTTATTGTCGTGGAGGGAGGAGTATTCCCTTCACCAATTGGTTTCATGTTTTTTACTTTTCTTGATTGATGCTCTGGGTAAAAGCTTCAAATGAGCAAAATTTCTGCTAAAAGCTGTACTTATGTGATTCTCTCAAACCACTAGCATTTAAAGGCTAGAATGCACTGGTTTCTAGGGTATAGAATAAAAGGATTTAAGAACACAATTAGTAACTTGTTCCAGCAATTAGAGCTGAGTTTAATTACAAACTAACCTCTTGATAGACCATTTGACAGTCAGTGCAAAGTGAGAGAAAGAGATCAGAAAACTGCTAGAAGCAGCAGCAAAAGAACTTTTCCACATATTTATTTTTGCTCACATTATCTTCAGGCCTAGTGTTGCTTTTGCAAGGGAAAAGGTGACAGATTTTGGTCTTTAAAATGTTTAATTTTTTAACTTGGCAAAAGGGTTTATTTTTGCATGCTTTCTCTTCTACTCATCTGAAAACCAAACTGCCATCCTGGATTTATGCTCATCTGTTACTAATGGTACCCAATGGGCTTCCTCTCCATCCCCAAAGACATGTCTGTCTTAGGGTAGAGGAGGGTACCAAATATGCTCAGAATTATAATGTTAAAACATAATGGGACTTAGGGATCATCTGGTCCAACTCGAACATATCATAGATGTGCATGCCTGAGTTCTGGAGAAGCTGTTAACGCACTCAAGATCATAGAGGGGGCTGCAGCCGGGACCCCAACATGAATTCTATATGTTAAGTGGAACAAAGTCCACTCTTTGGAACAAAGGAAAGGTTTCTCCTCCCGGTGGTTGTGTTGGAGTAATTTATTTTCTTCTTGTTAGCATTTCCAAAAATGGAGCCCTCAAAAAGATAAATAGGAGGCCATTCTTTCAACGCTGCATATTTTCCCTTAAGTACCAGGACTCAGATCCATTTACTGGGTGTGGTACACTGATACAGCTTTATGCAGAGCCATGCTGGCCCCGTGCACAGAGCCAATTACATTACAGGGAGAATGGAGCTGAGTGGGAGAAAAGCATGTGGTTAAGAATTAGGATTGGCACGATGCCCTATTCTATTTACTAGCCATAAGTAAGCCTTCTCTCCTCAATCATTTTGCTTCTCCTGACTTCTGAATGGGAATCCTCATGTCTCATCCAATATTGCATTTACTCAGCAAACACTACTGAGTACCTACTGTGTGCCAGAAACTGTACCAGGTTCTAGAAATATGGTGGAAAGGAAACAAGGCCCTTTATCTCACAGAGTTCATATTATAACACGGTGTACAAGTGAGCAGAGAGATGAAAGTCAGGGAGTGTCATGTGACAACCCAGAAGAGAAACACTAGAAGCTGAGACATAGCCACTGAAGCTCTGCCGAGTCATGTCTAACAGCAAGAAAGCCATGATTTTTACAAGGATCAAATGCCTACTGCCTGAAATAACAGGAAGAAAGTCGTAAACACGTATGCTAATAATATACTGTATTACTTTTATTAATAGGAACTGTGTTCTGTTAAGATTATATAGGGGTGGCTCATAATTGTCTGATTTTCCCCCAATATTCTAGAATAAATATATAATACCTTTATAATTAATTTAAAGATTTATTAAAAATACAAAGCCTGGATACAGTAAACACTGTGTTTGAGAGAGTAGACTTAGAAGCCTGATAGTCTGGATTTGAATCTTGGCTCCACTGCTGGCTAGCTTTGTGATTTTAGAATAATTTTTCTTTAAATATTGCAAATCTCCTCTGTAAAAGAAAAGGTTAGAAAATATGTACTTCAGAAAGGTCTTGTGAGGACTTAGTGATATACTGAAAGCCAAGGACACAGCATAGTGGACAGGTCTGAGAAAGGCTCAGCAAAGGTTAGCTCTTACAATATTATAATTAGGGGGGGTGTGCTCATTTGTCCCCATTTCTCCTATAAACAATGATCTCTACTCCTACAGAAAAAAGTGCCCATAAGCCAAGAAACTTTCCAGAATAATCACCACCACCCCCCATTTTCTTTCTAAAGAAAACACCAAGGCAAGTCCAATCCAGCATACAGGTTCAAAGTGAGCCACTGTCCAGTCCCTGCTTCTGTTGCTAAATATGAGACAGAATGGAGTGGCCTCTGCCACATTCCCCATTATTTAGTACAAATAGCTCACTACACCAACCCCTTACTGTGTGAAGCACTTTACGATCACCACGGTGGAGAAGGTCCGTTACATTAGTCTGTGTGCTTTCAGGGCGAGGTCAGGAAGAATATGCAGACCTCAGAACTTCCAGGGAAGTGCTCTTCATCCTTCTCTGGAATGTCGAAATTCATACACGAAATGGCAGGTCTCTTGCTAATACTGGTCATGTTTCGTAAGAACATGTTATAATCTCTTGGAAGAACAAACCATGCAATCACAATCTACTTCTAAAGAGTACATTACATATCTCATGTTCAGATCATGCTTCCTGCTAAAAATAAGGCAGGCTTAGAGCCCTAACAGTTTACTGCTATTCATAGGGAACTGACTCTCTTTAAAGAGATCTTTATAGGTGTCAGGTCATGGATTTTTTTGAGAAACTAATTAAACTCATGGATGCTGGACAGTTCCCCCAAAATGCCCTTTCAGACAAACAGGCCATATTGCACATGATCACTAGAGATCAGGGTCCCTAAGAAAACAACCCTGGCCCCTAGTGTAATAGTTTCTATGCTTGGTAATGTCTTGGTTTTCCACTGTCTTTGGCTATTTTACTGTTTATAGGGTTGGCCAATATTCCAAAAGACTGGGTTACTTTTAGACTGGGAGATTCCTAGAGCAAAGAAGGAATGTGGAAAGATAATCCCTTGCTCCCCACCTTTCCTGCTTCCTCAGCAGTTTTTGCCAAGACTCTCCTCTTCCCCAAAAGTTCTCCTGAGTCATGCAACCTGGAGAGATTATTGAGGCTAAGTCTAGAGGCATTAGCTTGGGTTAGGTGGCCACATAGTGTGTCCCTCCTTAATTGAAATGAGGTTGTGGTGGAATGACACACATCACTTTCATCAACTATCTTTGTTTCTTTTAATCTACTACACATTATGTACTAACTGTATTCAATTTAATTAAGCTTATATATCATCTGATGGATACAAAATTAAAAGGTTTAGCTACTGCCCTCCTTGAGTGTACAGGTAAATTAAGTTATTCATTATCACTAGGAATATTGTTTTCACATTTAGTTAATATATTGATAATGATGGCAAACAGTGACTGAGGAACCAGAATATGCATACATTGCTTAACGGAGTCCTCAAAGCAACTCCAAGAAGTGAGCTTTGCCATTTCTACATCTGATAAGGAAAATGAGGCAAAACAGGGTAAACAACTTGCTCAAAGTTACACATCTTCCAAACGGCAGAAATTCCAGTTCTGTGACTATCTAGTCCTTTGTTTTGAACCACTATGCTATTGCCACTCACCTGGATTAAGACACTTCTCTAAGGAAGATCAAATTCTTTAATTTACCACAGTAATCTTGGGCTATAAGTTTTATTATAAGTATCTCCAACTATGTCTTGGACAGTTAAAGGACTTAAACACATATTTACCCAGGAATAAGTGCACACTCAGATTCCAAACACCAAAATCTTGGATCTTGGCTTAGAGGACACACACACACACAAACACACACACACTCCAAATGGGGGGAAATATGCAAATAAAAATATAGGAAATTAGGATCCAAGATGAGTAACTGAATGATAATAATAATAAATTTTCCAGCTTGCTAAGAGATTATGGGAGACATGCAGGAATCTGGAGATCTGAGATCTAGCCAAGCCCTTACCACTGTTACCACCACTGTTTTCTTAAGTAGAAAGTTTTGGACATAGTGTACTTTATCTTAGCACCTGATGGTCATGAGCATGGCTAATTACCCTTTTTCTAATGCAGCAAAGATCTAATGATTCACCAGCTTATAGAAAATTATTTATTCCTACACTGACCAGCCTCAGACTGATCTATTTTCTAATTTCTTCTGTTGATTTTGGCTTTGCTTGCCTTAGTTTACATTCTAGTTGACAAATTCTCCACAGTCACTTCTCCTCTGTCAGCACCAGGAGACAAGGTGAGGAGTCATTGTCTAGAGAAGCAGGAAAGAGTTAGAAAGACAGAAACAGAGACAGAGACAGAGACATAGAGGGAGCTAAGAGAGGGAGGAAGGGAAAGAGAGTGAAAGGTAAAGGGAGAAAGAGAGAGAGGGAACAGAAGAGGGAGAGAGCAAGAAAGAGGGAGAGAGAGAGGGAGATAGATGGATAAGGAGAGAGAACCTAATGCGGAGAGAGGGA
Source organism: Neofelis nebulosa (assembly GCF_028018385.1). Classification (NCBI taxonomy): domain Eukaryota; kingdom Metazoa; phylum Chordata; class Mammalia; order Carnivora; family Felidae; genus Neofelis; species Neofelis nebulosa. Next base: position 16,345,159 of record NC_080793.1, read on the forward strand.
GAAACAGAGAGAGTAAGGGAGAGAGAAGGGGAGAGAGGAGAGGAGAGAGAAAAGAAGAGAGGAAGAGAGAAGGGGGAGAGGGAGAAAGAAGGGGGAGAGGAAGAAGAGAGACAGGGAGGGAGAGAAGGAGGGAGAGTTAGAGGGAGAAGAAGAGAGAAAAGGAAAGAAAGGGAGAGGGAACATGAGATGCATCGGAGAGAGAGTGAGGAGAGGGAGAGAGAGGGAGAGGGACAGAGAGAGAGAACGGAAGGGAGAGAGCATTTGTTGCAGTTGAGGGAGAGTCTGTGTATGTGCAGTTTGAAAAAAGTATATGAAATTGCCATTTTCATGGTTTATATGTAGCCTCTTTGTTAAATTTTAGTTGTTGTCTTTCTTTTCTGATGGCAGAAGTGCGGTACTTACTTTGAAGTCTCAAATGATGGTAATGAATTTGGTAAGATTTTAATTTCTATCCATGGGGAACAAGGGTTGCAGGAAGGTTGAGACACTGTTCCAGGGCAGCTTTCCTATCTTTGCCCGGAATCTGCAAATTCTCCCCTCCCCCTTAGCCCCCACAGAATCCCATGGCCAGGGATGGGCCCCTAGAACCAATGAAGCAAACCCCCTGTGGTATCAATGGCATCTTCAGGTCTTTTTGAGCTTATGTCTTGGCCCTTGACTGTTTCAGGTACTGGTGTTTGGAATGAGTGAGGCTGACAGTAGCAGACGCAGTAATAATCCAACACACGTGATTCCCAAGAGACCATACCAACACTTATCTTACCCGATCTTCATAAAAAACCCGAATTTCTTGTCCTATCAGACTTAACATTCTGCATGTGGCCTATTTTCCCTCTGGATGGATGTTTTTATTCAAAAACTGATTCAAGGAGCAGTTCTCAGGTTGGATGAGCACTTGGCTTGACTTCCATTTGGTTTCTACCATCTAAGTAAAGCATGATGTGGGCTAACTTGGCACAGATGTACTATTTGCATATTCTCCTGGGATGAGCTGCAGGTATTTTCTTCCACCTGTATAAAGTGCAAATGCACACGTGTCCTAAGACTATCTCTTTTCAACATCTGTATTCATTTTCACGTGGGTTAGGAATGGGGAATATTATGAAATACACTCTACTCATATTTTCTGGTAGAGCTTAAATCATCCCTTCTAACAATGTTCCATGATCATCATACATTTGCTGCCATATGGAAATAAATATCATTTCTCTCAGGTTGAGAGGACCTCTTAAGTTTCATCCATAAATATGAATTATATCATTAATGTACGTCATTTCTTTTACTGGATTTAAAGTTCCTTTTTTTTTTTAACGTTTTTATTTATTTTTGAGACAGAGAGAGACAGAGCATGAACAGGGGAGGGTCAGAGAGAGGGAGACACAGAATCCGAAACAGGCTCCAGGCTCTGAGCTGTCAGCACAGAGCCCGACGCGAGGCTCGAACTCACGGACCGCGAGATCGTGACCTGAGCCGAAGTCAGACGCTTAACCGACTGAGCCACCCAGGCGCCCCGGATTTAAAGTTCTTTGAGGGCAAAGAACTTGCTACTAACTTCCCCTACCTCTTATTTCCTTATCACACCCCAGAAACAGTGGGGCTGGTTGTTAGTTCTGCAATGACAGTAATTACACTCACCTTATTCACACCTTGCATTATCTTATTAATTTGACTTTTATTCTTCTCTTTGTCTTCTCAAACTGCAGAGACCCTATTTGCCTTCTGGATCAGAAGGTAGGGGTGAAAGAAATTAATATGACAAGCCAGCAAGGCCCAGGGAACCATGCAACATGCTTGCGGTCCAGTTATTTCTTGGGACAAGTGCAGTGGGATGGTCAAAATAGGCCCTAACACTTCACTTCCTGGGTCTGAAATTAATCCAACCAGGTATTAGTCATGTGGCCTTGTCAAATTATTCCACCTGTCTGTTCCTCACACTTCCCATCTGTAAAATGAGGACAGTCATAACGCTTACCTCATTAGTAGCTGAAAGTACTAAAGGAAAAAAACAAAAAAACATGTACATTGCTTGGAATTGGTGTTGCATTAAGGAATGTAGTTAAATAAATGGTGGAACCAGTGCTTAAACTAAGTTCTAGAGGTTGGTAATAATAATAACTATGGTGAGGAAGGAATTGAGAGTAACCACATGATTCACTGAGTGTTTGGTACGTCCCCAGAATGTGCTAAGAGCTCTGGAGACATTATCTCATTTAAGCTGCAACAGCAAAATGAAGAAGTTTCTATCATTAGCCAAGTTTTATAAATGGCAGCCTCTTGCCTCAAAAAGGAGACAACTTGTCAAGTAAGTGGTAGAGCCAGGAACTAAAGCAGATGTGCCTGACTCCCAAGCCCACATACTCTGCTTCAACTCCACCAAGGTGCTGGAAATTCATGTCTCACTGTAGAAAGCAAGGGGTTCAGATGATAGTGTGCATGTTTAGGGGTGGGGCTGGCAAAAGAATGAATATAAACAGCATTTGAAAGACAGTCATTTACAAGTGAGATTATAGAATCTGTTTGAAGATTTCCCCCAGAGGACACGTTAAAAATATGGCTTGCACGAAACTTAACAAGAGGTTAGATGAAACGCACCGGGCTCTGTGTAGGCGGGATGCACACCGAAAATTAAATCCACGTTGGAAATGTTAATAAATGCAGACACATGTTCTTGTTTGTAATGTGCTTCTTGTTTTTCTCATTTTCTCCATGTTAGAACAGTGAGGGCATCTCTGTTGGGTCTCCTGGGGCCTGTTTTTTTTTTTTTTTTTCTCTCTCTGATTGTTTTTGCTTTATCTCTGTATCTCTCCCCACTCTTCCCCCATGCCCTCAAAAAGGGATTTCATAGCTTGAGATGTCCAGGACCCAGGGGTGTGACTATGCACTGGAAATGAAGAATAAGGAGAGAAGACTCGTGGGGCTTCCAGACCATGCATCACACGGTAGCCATAGTGATGTTACAACCAATAACATCACATCACTCTCTCAAAGATTTCTGAGGGTCTCCTTTGGTGATCCATACAATGAAGTCTAAACACTTCTGCAAGATGTTTGAGGCCCTACTGTGTGGGCCACCCTCCAGGCCCACCTGGCCATGGTGACTTTTCATGCCTTTGGAAACCTTCACTCATTCATCCGTATCTAATTCAAATGTGATCTTCTTTGTGAAGTAGTTCCCTGCAATTCCCCAGGGAACATCAGTGACCCTGAGCTCTTGGTTTCTCTAGCACTTTGCATTCATCCTTTTTGCACCATCAATATTAGTAATAACAAATTGAAGGCTTAAAACATAAGGAACTGGTCTAAACATCTCACATGAGTTTTCTAATTTAATTTACCTAATAAATACACTAGACACATTTTATCTCCATCTAAAAATGAGGACTCTGAGACTCAGAGACATTTAGAAAATGGTTTAGTACATGCCAAAAGGTGGCAGAGCCAGAATTCATGTTCTGGGCCTTTTGCCTTCAATACCTGGACAATTAACAATTACCATTGGGGCACCTGGTGGCTCAGTTGGTTAAGTGTCCAACTTCGGCTCAGGTCATGATCTCACAGTTCGTGAATTCGAGCCCCACACCAGCTCTCTGTTGTCAGCACAAAGCCTGCCTTGGACCTTCTGTCCTCACTCCCATCTCTCTAGTCCTCCCCCACTGTCTCTTTCTCTCTCCCTCTCTCCCTCTCTCTCTCTCTCTCTCTCTGTCTCTTTCTCAAATAAACTTAAAAAAAAAACACAATTACCCTTGACTGTCATTTTTCATTTATGCATAATGGTTACATATGAGACTCACTTCACTACCAGTTCTGGATATATCTGAAGACAGAAATGTTTTCTTAGTCTTCTGAAGAAGGAAGGGTAGTATAGTGCAGAGAATGCCTACATAGACTTACACAGACCTGGTTAAAATGCTAGCTAATTTATTACTGAATCACTGTGAAAACCAATCCCTACTTTATAACGGGCATAGTAATGTCTAGTCAATAGAGCCATGAAGAAAAGAGGTTACATATCTGTAATATTGAAGACCGCAGCCACTCAATATGGGCTGGTTCCTTTTTCTTTTCTTTCTGTATGTCTGCCCAAGATCTTGCCCAGAGCGAAAATCCGATAAAGGACTTATTTTGTTTTGTTTTCTTTTAAAGGAAATGAGATAAAATAAAAGGCGATTTTAATCTCAAGACCACATCAAGGGAAAAAATATGGCCTCTCCTCATGACAATTGATTTATTCACTGAGTTCTCGAAAAGCCCTGGCAGGTTGACAGCTTTGTGTTCAAGGAAGGGGGTAGAGAGGGATAGGAAATGGGAATATTTTGAACAGGGGATATGGGAAGAACTCAGCACAGATGGGAAGGAAGACAGACAGAATACTCCTCAGAAAAGGAGAAAAGAGTTAAACACGTTCCCAGAAAGCCATTCCTCGTGTTCAATGCCAAGAGTTTGTTCCAAAAGACTCTTGGAATTAAGATTAAGGTACTGACATGTCATCATTATGCAAAAGATGACCAGGAAGAGGGGAAGTATGCACTAGCTTTCTACAACTGCAATGAGACAGAGTGAAAAGCAGAATCTTTAGGTCCTGGATGTAACTGTGGATATTCTGCCACTATCCAGCTTCAGGACTTGCCACCAATCTTTCCCCCAGAAAATGGGAGAAATAGTATCTATCTCTCCAGAGTCAAAAAAAAAAAAAAAAAAACACTATCAAAATGTTTTCATCATAGGACTTAAATACAATGAGCGCTTACTCAATAGATATTTATTTGGTTTGGTTTGATTTTTCCTATATACCTCACTTCTTTCTGTACTGGTCACACATATGAGTAAAAAGAGGACATAGAATGCATTTGTTCTATTTGAATTGTATCCAGTTGCCAAAACGTTTTCTACCATCATGTCTCAGTGCAAAGCTTTCAGGAGCTGTGGACAACTTGAAGTTGCCACTCTCCCACCAACCAGATGACAGAAAGGGCAAACCCAGTCTGTCTTTCCTCACTGTGGCCTTCATTCATCGCCCAAGTCCAAGCCCCTTGGGTCATCGGCTGGGATCACTCACAGCAGATAACCACAAAACAAAGATAAAGAGATTGAGCCCTCTGTATTGTGACAGGTGAATTGAGTAACAACTTACCTAATCATTCTTTTGTTCAACAATGGTACTCGCTCAACGAAAGGCTGCGCTGAGGATTGTGGAGGAAATTTTGTTCCAAATAAAATGTCTCTCATTCTTACAGCAGTACTTGGCACAATTAACCAGACCCAGCTTGAAACTCTTCTCCTAACTTCAGAAATACCATCCTCTTTTTTGGCTGTACGTGCCTCATTTTTTCTCATTTGTAAAATGTGCGGAAATAGTATGTCCCTCATTGGTATGATGTGAAGATTAAATGAAATAAATCTCAAGAAGTTGGTGCAGCTGCTGACACGTAGCGATATTTAATAAACACCAGTTGAAATACCAGTGGTGATGACAATAGCAACAGCAACATCAGTAGTTGTTCTCCTGGTAAAATATCACTATCTTTTATTCTCCCAATGTCCACTGCCAATTTTCCTAAGTCCTCTTTCTGGAAGTAGTAAGGAGGCAAGCACTGCTACTTAATAACAGCATGGGAGATGGGCAAGGAACCTCTCCATTTCTCACTATCAAGTCCACAGCTCATTTGCTTCTGAACCCATCTTCTCCTACCAAACACTAGCCCATCTGCATGGGCTCAGATCTTATCCCCTCTCATCTGTTCAAGGGCTTTTCTTATACATAATCCCTCTTCCCTCTCTTCTGCAACATCAATATCTCCCTGTCGACTGCCTCACTCCCATCGGTACACATACCATAGCATTACCCACTAAACGAAAAAAATGGTCTCATGACTTCACATTCCCCTCCAGCCACCATCTTGTTTCTCCATCTCCAACATTATAAATTAGCTAGCTCACCTTCTTCAATTTTCCTTCATTGTTCAAATCACTCCATTTAGGTTTACATCTCTATCATGCTAGAATATACATGGTCAAAGTCACAGATAACCCCCATGTGCAAAACCAGTGGATATATTTTGTCCTCACCCTCCTTAGTACCTTTTCACACAGTCAGTGACTCTCTCCTGTATACACACTCTCCTCCCTCCATTTCCAAAATGGAATCAGTTTCCTCCCCAAATATTTTCCCCCCTCAACTATCCTCTTTTTGGCAAATGAGTTTAATATAGACCTGGATTCTCAAGGCAGAAACAGAATCTCTGTGATTGCATTCCCTTCTCACTTTCTCTCTTTATTCATTTTTCTATTTCTCTCTTGCCACTCACTCATATCCAATCCATTATCAATCCATCGTGTGGAATCTCTTCCAAATGAATCCTGAATCTTTAATGATTATTACTACTATTACTATGCTATTATTATTATTATTATTATTTATTTTGCCATCGTTGTTACTGTCCTTATCTAGACCTCCTGCAATTCCCTTGGGTATAGTGCAACACTTCCTAACTGCTCTCCCACCTCTACACTCATTTCTTCCCAGCCATTATCTACTGCAACTCAAATCTATCTAAGCATGATTGGCTTTTCTCTTTGCTTCATACCATTTAAAGCCCATCCAGTAGCCAGAACCCAAGTCTAAGCTCTTTAAAATGGCATAGGTTGGCATCCACAACCTGCCCCTTGACTGTCTCTTCAATTTCCTCTCCCGACACCCTCCATTCCCTACTTTGTGTTTAGGCGACATGAATATGCTTAGGGTTCTTGAAGTTGTCTCCTCTCTTCCTCATTAAATCAAACTTAGCTCCTCTCCTAAGAAATCCCATGAGACCCTCTTCCAAAGGAGAGTTTATCACTATTTTCTCTCTGTTACCTCTGCATCTTGTGCACATTTCTATTACTAATCATTTATTTATATACTCATGTCATGTCTTTTAACATAGTGATTCTCCAAATTGGCTTCACATTGGAATCATTTGGAAAATTTAGAAACCAAAACCAAAAGCTACTGCCTGGTTCCCTCATTCAGAGCTTCTGATTTAATTGTATGGAACACTGCCTGGGCATCAGGAATTTTTAAAAATCTCTCAAAGAGTCTAATGTGCAGTCTAATTAGAGACTCCTCCTTGAGGCCAGGGATGTTCTGTTTTTTATTTTTAATCTTTGTATCTTAGGTGTTGTACATCGTGTCTGGTGCATAGTTGGAATTCAATTTATGTTGTTAAAGTATATTTACCATGAATTAAAGCTCATGATACAACATGATACATAATTCCCAAATGAAACAGGTAAAGCTACATCAAGAAGGGTGAATTTTCAGCAAGATTTGGAAAATGGAAGGCATGGAAGATTTTGGAAAATGCCTGGAATAGACTTGCAACAGCCCATAAACATCTGAAAGAGGCAAATGAAAGTAAATGGGATGCAGAGACATTCATAATTGAGAATGGAGAATCCTGAGACCACTGGCAAAGGGAATAGAAGAAAAACGAGAGAAAGAATTTGGTGATGAGACTGTAAATGTATGGGGATTATAATAAGAGGTCATGATAGGTATCCACGATAGTTTTCTTAGAGAAGGTGGCACTGAATTGACATGAGGATTTAGGAGAAAGAGACACTCAAAATGTGCAGCCCACTTTTCTAACTACCACCAGTCAGTGGGGACTGGCATTCAAATGAACAGTATTTTTTGTTACCAACTATTACCAATGGTAATGATGATATCATAGCTGAATAACGTGGCATTTTTGTCCTAGCAGCTAACATGAACTTTGGAGAAACATTACATGGGTTTGCCAGTTAACAGCTATGTGACTTTTGGTAAGTCACTTAACCTCAGTTTTCACAGAGCTAAAATGGGGATAATAATTATGTCTTCTCATGGAGTAAGAGTGACAAGTATATTAATTTATGTAAAGTGCTTAGAACAGCCCAGCTCAGAGCAACAATAAATGCTAGTTCTATCATTATAGATGTAGGGGATTTCCCACTATTTGGACAAAGCCAACAGCTTTGGCTTTGTCCAAAGTGGTTGTTTACTGTTACTCTGGGCTGGGCTGTTCTAAGCAATTTCCATATGAAAGTGTTAAAAAGGAAAAGTGAGATTATGTTCATTTAAGTTACAAATGCAAAAACTGATTTCCACTTCAGAACTAAATCTGTATGTCTAAGATGTGTTTGATCTCACTCTCTCTTTCAGACACACTGCCTTAAAATTGTAGTAAAATTACCAAATTAGTGAATATTTAAAATGATTCTCTTTAAACCCTTAATTATTATCAAATTTATATATAATCTCTACATAGGCCAACCAACTGTCGCCTGGGAGAGGTCATTAAGGCTCCACTGATTAGATAAGAATAATTTGCAATTAGCTTAGAAATTGTTAGCATGAAAATGGGCCCATCTAAATTTCTTGAGTGTTCTCCAAACTACTGTTCTCTTAGGTAGTCTAAACACTCATATAATCCTATTGACAGGGCTAATTAATTTGATTAGAATATTTTAATTTCCCAAGTTTTTTATATCAGACCTTCTCTATCCAAATGATCTCAAATTATTGCTAAAACGGGCCAAGCTTATAGTCAGGTTTAAACTTTTCTATAAGCCTCAACATTCCACTAAGTGCAACAAATTATCAGATGCAACACACGTATTTATTATTATCAAAGTCTCCCCTGTTGACTCCTACTCTTTTTATACATTTCTGCAAATCTACTTCAAGACTACTACATGTCTGTTTCTCTGTGACGTTCATGAGCTGCTTTTCTTCTTTGGAGCCTCAGAAACACTCAAGGGCTGAATCATACACCTGCCTCAACTTATAGAAAGAAATAATGGATCCTATTCCAGTCCTTGAGTCTGACCTTTGGTGAAATCCTTTGGTCACATACTACCTGTTTGATCCTAAGCAAGTTGATGGAATTCTCTTAGAACCAGTGACCCCATCTTAAGTTGGAAGTAATAAGAGTTCCTATCTGGAAGCTTCTTGTGAGGGTCACCTGAGGCCATGCATGCCACAGATGACAGCCCTAATGTGTGACAGCCACTATTCGGTTTTATCGTATACTTGTTGATTTTCTTTCACATAAACTTTGCTTCCTCTGTTAAATTGTAGACTTTTGGAGGGAAGAACAAGTTGCTTCTGATTTGGGGTCTTCTCTCATTTTCATGGTTCCTGGTAGGAAGCATATGGTTGACAAATAGGTCGTGGTTTTGCTGAAGCCTGTAGTCCAAACAACTTCCTATAGGTAATGAACTTCCTCCACATAATAAACATTGTATATATTTATGTAGGAAATGTGTGTGTATATGTGTCATGCTAATATATCTATATCTATGTAAAATCACATATATATTCAGGAACGTATCTTTAAAACACAGTTATGTATCAAATAAAATACACATTTGTGTATAAGCTATGTACATAGCTTATATACATGCACAGGCATACATACTTATCATAGAGTTTGTAAACAGACACACAGATGAAATATACCATGAGACGCTTTAACTTAGCTAAGTGTTGCTAAGGTCTAAGCCTTAGAGTATCTATTTTATGACTGTATGTGATTTGTGATTAGTATACACATGTAACGTAGATAGGCATGTGTACAGTAACACTCTGAGTTAAAATAAATGGGTTCTCTCCATTTATCCTTGTAGACTCCCCTACCTACCAGTTTGCCCCTACTTCTTGCCCCTCCCCGTCCAATTTCGTGAGCTAACACACAGCCCCACCAGTGAAGACAGGAAGGAGAAGTACCCAGTGGTGTGCTAAGGTCAACTTGAGCCAGCTTATCAATAGAATCAACAGATCTTTCAGACTTTTGCAAGCCAGTTGTTAAATGGAATCATTCGTAAAAATTAAATTATATAAACTTTCAATTAAATAAATTATATTAAAAGAAAAGCTAATTATCCTCAAAATTCAACACTTACTAATTGCTTTCTCTATGGTTTGCTATTATCTATGTTCTTGACCTTGTTTATGTCTATTTTATCTGTGTGGTATGGTGCAGGGACTACGTTAAGGCAGGCTGGTGTGCATTTCTTCCACTTGTGTTTGGTAGCTTGCCATGAGTATTTTACACCACAGAAATTGGTCAGTGCTTTTTCCTGGAGAGTCAAATGTTAAACATTTGCCATCACAACCCTAGATGAGCCTTTTCCCGTCAGCTGTATAATCCTCTTGGAGACTCGAGGATTCTTAGCTAACTAAGGTAGTTGTGAAAGAAAAGCAGTATTTGTATATAGATATATGGGGGGGGGGGGAAGAACCCATATAAACATAGTTAAATCACATCCAATAAAGAAAGTACAGAGTGGAAGGGAGAAGATTTCCCTGGAAACTGTCACAGAACACACACACATGCTTTTGAATAATGAATTTAATTTCCAAGCTTCACAGAACGCTCTTTCCTGCCTTGGCTCTCCCTTAACCTTCTCCTCCTGCCTTTCCCTCACCTTTCTACCTGAACTTCTTAAAGAGCTGTAATTCTAACCTGCTCCCTCCCTCTCTATTATTCCACTAATCTGTCTCCGCCCACATAATTAAAGCAATCACCTCCTCCTGCCTCCCTCGGAGCCGAGTTAATCACCCCTCTGTACTCTGGAACAGCGACCTTCAGCCTACATGATCTGGGTAACAATCTTAGGGGCCCTTCCCACACTGTCCCTAAGCCTGCCCACCTCTCCCTTCCTTCCAGCTCACTGCCAGGCCAGGTCTGCTGCTAAGAAACCATTCTCCAGCCACTTAGCCGTTCTCCACCCACTAACATGTTTATCACCTCTGGTCAGAAAATCACATTTCTTTCCACCTCTGTTTTTCTCTAATTGCTTTCTCCCATCCTCTTCTAGGCTCCCAGGAGGCTGAATTAATCTCCTCAAAAATCATTTGAGGAGTCATTGAAGGAGTTATGGGTGTTAGCACATGGAAAGCAATCCAATTCTTCAATATCCCTGAGAAAAGGAACCAATGTGCTCTGTGATGTCCATGAAGAAAGAACTGGAAACCATAGATAAAAAGGCAAAGAATATTACTTCAGGTCAAGGTAAGAATGGACATCCCACCCTGAGCTGACCATCAGTCCCTATGATGCCGAGACAGTGAACTCCCTGATGGGGGATTATTTTAAGAACCATTACAGGAGACATGCCAGGGTTGAAGCAGGGGATTGGATTAAAGGTTCTGTAAAGTCCCTTCCAGTCTAAAATCATCTCAGTCCATGAATCTCTTGAGTTGTAGCCTGCACCACCAGCCATGGGACCAATATTTCTGACTTGCATTCATCTTTCATTTCTTACCCCCCATGCTTTGTATAATTTACAGCATAATTTTGTGTCCCTGCTTGAAAACAAAGTGGGGCTTCTTTATTACCAGATCCCCACTGGATTTGGATTGGTTCTTCTTTGAAGCAGCCCTGCATTGCCTGCTTTTTTCCAGTGAAACAAAAGAGTAAACTGTCCCCAGTGATATAGTAAAGTATTTCCAGAAGTAGGAGGAAAAAAAAAAAAAAAGACGAAGTAAAATACAGTGTAAAAGAGCCTTAATCAAGCATTTCAGAGACAGAGTATGAAACAGAAGAGGAAGGATCGGAACTTAAAATGCAGAGATTATAGCTGTTCTTACCACGCCTTTCATCCCGGGCTCTTAAACATCATGTGAAGCAACGTTATTGCCTTCATTTTTCATCTTATTATTACTTCGCATTTATATTTGCAAGGAGTTTAGGGTTCCTCTTTGTTAGCAATCCCTCATAATCTCGTGGTGGGGAAGGCAGAAATGGGGCCTCCTCTGGTTCTGATGAGATGAATGAGCCCAGGCAAATTAGAGGCTTTGATGCAGTCTGTCGGTGGACTAGGGGCCAAGGTGAGGTTCAAACACTTGACCACAGAGTCTCGTTTTGAGCAGGGGACATTTAGGCATACCTGTGGGAGGAAGCACTGTGTTGGAATCTAATGTTGTGATTGTCCTTAGGGTTTTCCCCCCCCCCCGCCTCACTGAATTTTGGTTGTGTCTTTAGTAATATACCGGAGAAATAAATCCTACACCACTAAATGGAGTCATTTTGAGACTATGTTAAGGTAGGACATTTGAAGCAGGAGTCGGTATTCTATAAAATTTAGTTCTCTTTTCCATTTCTTTTGATGTGGGCTTAGGGTGTGATTGTAATTCTACCAGCATGAAGATTGAACCCCAGGCAGTATGATAAGTAGAAAGTGCTAGGGAAGCAGAGATGCATATAGCCAGGTCCTGGCTCCACAGATCCAGATACAGAACATTAAAGATGGGTACAAATTCTTTGCTTCTCATCTCACTGAGAGGTGGGGTCTGATAGCATTCATGACTTGCTTGACTGGCAGAGAATAGAGAAAGTGACACTCCACTAGTTCTAGACTAGCCTTTAAGAGGACTTGTAGCTTCCAGCTTGCCTCTTGGAATCCTGACCTCAGAGACATCATGAGTGTGTGTGTGTGTGTGTGTGTGTGTGTGTGTGTGTGTGTGTACACTCTAATTGATGGTTCCAGCTGTGCCTACACTTACAATTCAAACAGGAGTAAAGCCATCTTGGATCTTCCATCACAGCCTACCTGCCAAGCAAATGCAACCAAGTAATCTTTGTTGGTACCATATAGAATAGACAACTCAATCGACTGAGTCCTGACCAATTTCCTGACCCACAAAAATATATGACACAATAAAAGGGTGGGTGTTTTAAGCCATTATGCTTTGAGTAGTTTGTTTAGACAGCAGTGACTAACCTGAACACCAATTATATTCCTACTATCAAACTGGAAACTACAAAAATGGAAAACTGGAGATCTAGTCTTAGCCAGTTTCTGCATTTCCAACCTAATTTCCCTGAGTACTTTGCATATCTTGTGCTTCTTCAGAAAAGGATCCTCTATCTGGAAGGTACGTGTGCATACCATCCTGGGCCTGTGGAAGTCTCATTTCTTCACTGAATATTTAGTCAGGATAAGTAATGTTGTCTATTCTAGCGAATAAGACAAAAATCTCAGTATTTTTGCATAGCACAACAAAGCCTTATTCCCTCTCATGTCACAGACGGATATGGACTAGAATGTTCTCTGCATAGCTCCCTTCCAAGACGTAGGACAGGCTTTCAAGCTTACCTCCAAAAGTTCCACTGTCCCTTAGTACCTCCTTGATGTTCCCCACTGAGTCCTCTACATCAGGACAAAAAAAAAAAAAAAGAAAATCACGCATGAACCAAGAATCTCACAGGAAAAATGCAGAGGCCATAACTGATAGTGACATATAGATTTCCCCCATATGCCATTACCTGGAATTAGTAACATGGCCCCAACCTAATTGCACTGGTATTATAGACTCTGGGTCTAGAGTTCTGTCTTGTTTAGCAAGAGGATGGAATGCAGGATTAAAAATGAGAGGCTAACGTCTGGGAGGAGACAAGAGCCCCAAGTAAGGGTCCTTGCTCTATTTTTACTAGGATCAGAAGCCTTACAAGCGTGATGGGCATGCATAGAGAGACAATGAAACTGTGAACTTTAACTCATGGGCAAGGGGAGAAGGGGGGTTTGGATCAATACAAAACAAGATTCTGGTGCTGGGTGGAAGGTTGTTTACAGCAAACATGAAGCCCCTCCCCTGTTTACCTAAACTGGCCAAGGGGACACAAAAGAAAGAGCTTGCTACCTCGGGGTCAACAAGGCATCTTTCTTTTGCTAATTAGCTCTGCTCTGGGCAAATTTGCCCTACCCCACTGTGGTCTAAGTCCTATTTACCTGTTTACCTAATTTGGTCCTTCCTTCCTGTGAAAGCAGCTTTCTGTCGTCCTATACCTATGTCCTATACTGGGGGCCTTTGCCCCATTTGTCCTATATCGGAGGCCTTTGCCTGGTTTGTCTAATCTTATCTGCCTAATCTTGTTTACCCAAACTTGGGTGTGTTCATCCTATGACTTTCTAATTCTTTATGCCTTGTTAACCCATCAGTGCAGGCTCAGGGAATTCCTAAGCTAATTCCCCACACGCTGGCAGCTAGAAAATATAGGCTTCCTGTGGGCCCAGAAAAATAAAAAGGACTGGTAAGAATCTACTCAGTTTCTTCTACCACAATTGGCAGAGTTAATCCATTCTTCATCCTGCCAACAGTGTTCTGTTGGAGTAAAAGTGTTTAAATCAATCTTTATTTTAGAGTCATGCCAAGCTACTTTCCTAGCTGTGTGGACTGAACAGAATACTTAACTTCTCTGAGTTTCAGCTTCAGTTGTAATAAGGTTAACAATGTCCATTCTCAGCAATACAAGTAAAATAAAGTTTTCATAAAAGTACTCAAAAATACACTTCATTCTTTCTTTCAACATGCCTTCTAAAACACTCTTGGTACCTGAGATGGACAATCTCTCCTTCTGTATCATTGGCAGACACTGTTAATCAGTTATGACATTTTATTTTCTACTCATTCTGTTATTGGTCTCAGAATTTTTCCTAGTATGACTGTCCAGGCAGCCGAAACTGACATATTAGAAATAGTTTTTAAAACAAAACCTTACTTGTGATTTTTCATCTAACACAACTGACTAGACAGAAAATCTTGTGCTTTGTTTCCCATTATTGTTGTGTTTTTTATATAGGTATGTTTGTTTCTCCAATGAGCTCTTAACTCTTTGAAGACAGAGATCCTGCCTTTATTATCTGTCTGTCCTATATGGTGCCCAACACAGTGCATGGCACTTAACAGAACTATCTCTGAATTGAATATACAGTATAGGAAATAATAAATACTGTTTATTGAGAGTGTATTATAGTTGAATACACATACAATTTTATTAATATTAATTAAAAACCTTTTAAAGAAATAACTATTATTATGCTGAATTTGATGATAAAACACTGGGCCTTAGGAAGGTTAAGTAACTTTAACAAAGCTATTCAGCTAATAAATGAGAGAATCTGATCGGAACCCACAGCTCTTGGACTCTAAAGTCCATGACACTGACCACAGTGCTACATCGTCGTCATGTCTAACCACATGTTTGCCTACTTCTCTCGAGGTCTATGGAGAGAGAAGAACTGATTCAGGGGACAAGAAAGGAGATGAGGAACATGGTGGCAATAGACTGCTCAGAAAAAATGAGGAAATGAGTCAGGATGAATGGGACAAAACATTGTGATCAAGGGGAAGAGAGGTTTACATTGTAGCAAAGGTAGAACAGAAGAGACTATGAAAGACAAGTATTTTGATTAAAGTGTGGGGCCTGCACAATTTTAACGTTAGGATCCTAAAAATTAATTTTAAAAAAATGTTTTTGTTTTATTTTAGAGAGAGAGAGCACGTGAACAGGCTAGAGGGGCAGAGGGAAAGAGAGAATCCCAAGGAGGCTCCACATGTAGCCCAGAGCTCAATGTGGGGCTCAATCCCACGATCTGGGATCATGGCTCGAGCCAAAATCAAGTGTCAGATGCTCAACAGACCGAGCCACCCAGGTACCCTTAGAATCCCAAAAAATAATTTCTTCAAAAAAGAAAAAACATTACAGATGAATGTTTATTAACAAACTCAAACTTTAGTCCTTTCGTTGGAAAAAGCTGTCTGCCACCAAAATCTCTTTCCCTGACATTTTTTCTTTGTACTTGCAAAACCCAGACAAGAAACTAAAGGGATTTTCCGAGTGCTAAGTGTCAGACACAGAGCTAGATGCTTTTTGTGTATGTGTTTATTTAATTTTCGATAAAGCCTGAAGGGTTGTTGGTAGTATCCAATTCCACAAATGAATTAATAAAACTAAAGCTTGAAGAAGGGATTCATTCATGCAAGACTCACAGCTAGTAAATGGGAGACCCATGTGCTGTCTGAGAGTAAATGTTGTTTGTTTGTTTGTTTGTTTGCCCCCATATATGACAGTTTTCTCTAATATCTAGATCTATGGCCATTCATTATATGATTATACATTACGTGTTCACTTGCTTGGTTTGTATTCACAGAAAGAGGACTGCATCCAAAATCTCTCTGCCTATAAAACAGTTCCTGGCATCGAGTAGATAGGTCATGTCGAACTGAGTGAATACAACACCTGGACATAAATGGCTCAATGTTCTCTTTTTTTTTTAATTTTTTTTTTTCAACATTTTTTATTTATTTTTGGGACAGAGAGAGACAGAGCATGAACAGGGGAGGGGCAGAGAGAGAGGGAGACACAGAATCGGAAACAGGCTCCAGGCTCCAGGCTCCGAGCCATCAGCCCAGAGCCTGACGCGGGGCTCGAACTCACGGACCGCGAGATCGTGACCTGGCTGAAGTCGGACGCTTAACCGACTGCGCCACCCAGGCGCCCCTCAATGTTCTCTTTATGCAGAGAGGAAGGGATACCTGCGAACTACCACACCAGCTGCTGCTGGATCTGAAATGATGGTGGAGGTTGCATAGGAAGTATGCAGTGGAGTGACACTTTCTAGTGTTGACAGTTTCTAACTGTCCTTTTCCAGTCAGTCTGCAGTGTAAGCTCTTGCCATTCATTCGCACATACTGCTATAGGACATTTTGAGTCCTGTGCCTCTGCACTGCTCAGAAATGGAAGGGCAGCGCAATGGGAAATGATTAAAGAAGTGGAAAAAGGAACTTGGGATGAGAGATTAAAAAAAAAAAAAAGGTCAGCCTGGAGAAGAGAAAGATGAGGGGCTGGCCTAACAGTTTTCAAGTATCTAAGAAGATAGTATAAGAAGGAAGGTGACCAAGTTCACATCAGAAAAGAAAAAGTGGCCTTAGATTATAGCTTCGAAGACTTAGTGGGGAATTAACCAAGAACTGCCTGGCTACAGGTCCTCAGACACAAAAGCAAGCTACATGGAGGAGGCTGTCTTCTTTCCTACTAGATAGAATCATTAAGCGGGACGGCGTTCTTGTGCCTGGTATTGGGAGTAGTGGTGTTTTTGTTAAATTCATTCATTACTTGTGCCTCTACCATGGGCCACTTGTGATGCACTGTGGTAGGCATTTTCTTGCTATTCCCTCAGAAAGGAAGAGTTGTTTCCATTTTTACAAACAAAGAGCTGAGACTCAGAACTAGAGAGTAATATTCCCTAATAAAAGTGGCAGGGTCAGGACTGCGAACCATGTCTGTCTGGCTTTCAGGAACAACAGCAGGAACGACCAAAAGGGTAACAACAATTAACGTTCATAAATGACTTCCTATGTGGCAGATACATTGTGTTATGCGTTATGTCATTTTAAGCTCCTGACAGCCTTATTTAGAAAGATTTTAACTCTGTAATTTTCTTTTTTTTTTCCTTTGAGAGAGAGAGAGAGAGAGAGAGAGAGAGCCTATAAGCAGAGAAGGGCAGAGGGAGAGGGAGAAAGAATCTTAAGCAGGCTCCATGCCCAGCACAGAGCCTGAACCAGGGCTTGATCTCACCACCATGAGATCATGACCTGAGCCAAAATCAAAGAGTTGGATGCTTAATTGACTGAGCCACCTAACCACCCCAAACTCTGTAATTTTCTCATGAGGAAGCACTGTGGAGCGGCAATGTTATCTGTCCAAGGAAATATATCTAGTAAGTCAAAAACCTGGATTCGAACTCAGATCTTCTCCAGACCCTACTCTTCTTTCTATAACATGCCACTTCCCCCTCACTTATATATGAGTAGACCTCAGAGTCTGTAGTATCAGTATCTGGCATGTAACAGAGAGAGAGATAGACAATGTCAAAGAAGAAGGAGAGATGACTTCTTTCTGGAACCGACATGATAGGGTAACCAGAGAGAGAATCATCAAAAACGTGACATTACAACAGAGCAATTTAAGATGGGCGGGGTTTCCTCTCAGACACAGGGACAGAAGGAAAGGACATGAATTACAGAAGAGGTGAAGTTGTACAAAGTTAACAATACTGAAATGAAAGAATTAGGCAGTTGACAGAACATAAAATATGTTGACTTGGAGCATGTCAGGTAATTTTGGGAACAGAGAGCAGAGAGCTTCAAAATGACCAGTATGAATGAGACAGTGGTACATACATTCCACTTTCCTCCTGGGGATAGAAAAAGACCACATTTCTCAGACCTCTTTGTGTGTGAGTAGGACAGTATGACTGAATTCTGGCCAGTGGCATGTGGAAAGAAGTATTGTGCCCCTTCTAGATGTGTCCATGAGATCGCTTGTGGGCTTTTCTAGCTATAGGCTTTCTCTCCCAGCCATATGGCTAGAAGTGAAGGTCTTTGGTATAGCAGAGCCACTGGGTAAACAGAGCTCAATTCCCTGAGCTTACAGACTATTGGTAACTTCCCTGGGAGAGTCCACCAAATAAGAACTTTTGTGAAAGAGAAATCAGCCATTGAGATCTGTATGTTGGTAGTGAAGGAAGTATACCTAGCTTGGGACTTTATATTTTAAACTGGCATTTTCCAAAATGTATTTGCCATAACATTCATCACAGAAATGCTCCACTCTAAATGACTTCTTTTGGTTAAATATATCAGAATATTCTATGTATTACATCCCCTCTTAGAGACTCATAAGGCATACCAGTATATCAAGGGCTCTGTGAAGTCCTACAATAAAGAAATCTGGTAAACTGTTTAACTCAGTGCTTCGCAAACACATTCCCCCGCATCCCCCGCCACAGAATCCCTTTTCAAAGGTAATGACTATGATGTCTTATTAAATTCATGTTCTATGAAACACAGCATGGGGAATATTGCTCTGGCCAATGTGGACCCATTGAAAGTGTTTGCCCACATATGGTAAATAATCATAACCTTGTAGAGAAGCTCATGTTATATTCCTTCTCCTTAAGCCATGTAAATTCAGCCTGTGACCATCTTTTCTTAACTTGCCAACTTCCCTCTAAGGAAAGAGGAATTGCTGACCTGATTCAGAATTCAAAGCCTTGTTTGATGCTCACTTGTATTCAAGTCCACACAAATGGTCTCTTCCTACACTAACATGATAAGCAACTCTAGAATCGCTGGACAGACTTCTGGTTCAAGTGACCAGTGGTGTTCTCTCTCTCTCTCTCTCTCTCTCTCTCTCTCTCTCTCTCTGATAAGAATTCCAAGAATTTCAGAGAATTGCAAGACTTGTATTTTGAAGGAAGGGGAATGTATAGAAGTAGAAAGCACTTCCCAGTTGAGACCCAGAGAGGTAAAATGACTTCCCTAAAGTCATTAGGGAAGTTGGTGATCTCCATCATCCCAACTCTGGTCCCCTAAAGTTTCCTCCAGGGCAACTACTATAACTTTGTACATGATCATAGTGACACAACTTCTCCTTCAAGGACTGAACAAGCTGTCGGTTTACTCCTTTTTAAAAAAAAATTTAAAAATGCTTATTTATTTTTGGGAGAGAGGGGGGAGGGGAGAGGCAAAGAGAAGAGAACAGAGAATCTGAAGCAGGCTCTGTGCTGACAGCAGACAGCCTGATGCAGGGCTCGAACTCCTGAACCGTGAGCTCATGCCCTGAGCTAAAGTCAGATGCTTAGCTGACTGAGCCACCCAGGCACCCCTACTCCTTTTATTAATACTGATTTCTATGGGATTACAGTAAAAATCAAAGAAAAGACAATTTTATTTTTTATTATCTTCATCATTAACATTTCCAGATATTCAACTCACTATGTTTTTGCCTGCTTTGAAATAAAGCATTTTTTTTCTCCTGAGTGTATATATGTCCAATGATAATTAAAGCAAATTGGAAAAGTCATAGCTTACACATGTCCTCTTAGTTACACTTTTACATGAGGTGATATAACATTGTCAGTTTCATTCTACTTAAATATAAATGATTAATGCCCTATTACAGAGAAGGTCCTTGTATTAGGAGAGGCTGGACTATATAATGATAATAGCTTACAACTGCAAATCACTTTTGGATACATTGTCTCCTCTGAGCCTCAGATCAACCTATGCAACAGAAAGGGCAGGGGATCATCCCTTTTTCTGCAGATGAGAAAATGAATACAGATTGGCAGATACAATGATTTTTTCCAGGGTCAGTCAGATGTTGAGACAGTCAGATGTTGAGCAAACCCAACAGTCAGGCTTCTTCTTAGATTCGTGCTCTTACTTCACCATCATGGCTTTGATGCAGTGACAGCAATGGAGAAGAGCCCAGGCTTTGGTGTATAACAGGTCTAGGTGGAGATTCTCTGGCATTGGCCATACTACCACTGTGCCCTAGGGGAAGCCACTTTACCTCTCTGGGTCTCTATTCACTCATCTGTAAAATCATAAAAAGAATACTGACTTTCATTGTTTCCAGTATTAAATGAGACATCATGTGTCAAATGTCTGGCATACAAAAAATTCTCAGCACATACTAATTCTCTCAAAACGGCATGAGTCTAGGATTGTCCTTGGGAGACTTCTGATTTTAATTTTAAGGGCAAATGAGCCTCATTCTCTCTAGTCAGCTCTAGGAGCACAGAGGCATCGTGTTGCTTAAAATCTGGTGCTGAGCATGGTGCATAGAAGGTGCTAAGCACATATTATTTTTGAAGACTGAATGGGAATATGGTGGTAAGGTCTTCTTCGGTGTTTGCTTAGTCTCATTATGGGATACCGTCCAAAGAGCTATGTGGAGCCAAAAAGGTCTAAAGCAAGATCCACGGCCTCAGGGCCAAACAAGGGAATACATGATAAATTGCAAGTGTAGGTATATAAGCTCTTAAAGGCATATGCCAAAGAAACTGGCCCAATAGGAACCCAGAGCATGGCAATTTAGCCATCTCTGTTCTTGGAAGCACCTGCAGAATCTACTTTTCAAGAGGCCTCATCAGTCAAGCTCCGTGGCCTGTCCTTTCAGCAGCTATCACTCTGGAACCTTATTCCAAAAGCAAGTCCAAGGATCTCAGCCTTCCAATCCCTGATAAATAAACCTCTCTCTGAGAGCCTCAGTGACAGATAAATCTGTCCACCCAAGGACATTTCCTAAGCAAGAAAGGCTGTTTAAACTCCTTACCAGATTGCAGCTGGCACCCGCCACGTCGATTTTTCCCTCTCCTTATAATCATAATGGGATCTCAGCAATAAAGATGGATTTGTTAATTTCCATCCCCTTCTCACTTTCTCTTTTAATCACTGTCGAGCATAAATTAATTTCAGCTTAAAGAGCTTTCAACAAGATTCCGTCATTGTCTAGGGCAGTAAAGGTCAAAAAACAGGAGCCTCTGAAAATACTCATCAGCTGTTTGCCAGGAATAAACTTTAGCTATTGACACTTAATTATTTCTATTTTGTCCATGGCAAGCTGGAGTCAGTCAAAGAAGGGGGGGGAGGAAGGGAGAGAGAGGGAGGGGGGACAGGGGGAGGGTGAGAGGAGAGAAGAAGAGGGAAAGAGAGAGGGGTGAAGGGAGAGAGCGAGAGGGGAAACAGAGAGAGACAGATACAGAGAGAGCTACCCAATTTGATCACCCACCTGCTGGTATGTTGAGTGTTATAGTTTTTCCTGAATCTCTGACAAAATGAACTGAAGTTTCAATATCAGGCTTCATATTGTTTGTCCATTGCTTCAGGGTAAGATATAGTCAAGTATTAGGTCACCAGGCCTGTTTAAATCCAAATTCTGCTATGTATCACCTGGAGTGCCTGAGAAAAATACTTAATCTTTGAATTTTTACCTTTTAAAATCCAATAATTGCACCATTTTACAGAATCATCCTGTGGAACAGATGAGAGAAAGACCGTAAACTTCTACGTACTGTGGCTAGGAAGTCATAGGTATCCCACAAAGTGTAGCTCTGCTTAGTGATATTTCCTTTATAGGTCCGTCACGTTAGAGTCACGTTAGAGTCTACTATGAGCCATGGACTGTGTTAAAGGCAACAAAGTATGGAAGTATGTAGGACCATCAAGGAACAGATATTTTTCCCCACCATGGGTGAAGGAGAGTCAGGAATACAGTATTAAAAAAAAAGAAAGAAAAAGAAAGGCTTCTCAACTGATCTGTAAGTATAGACAACCTTCCATGCTCTTTAGTGAGGTATTGGAGTGCAGTTTGGAGTTAATCCCCATTTCTGCCACTTATAAATTATGTGGGATCATGGCAAGTTAATTATCTCTATCAGCCTTAGTTCCCTCAACTGTATAATAGGAAAAATATCTCCCACATTTGATTGCTGATTAAATGACATGATGTATGTAATCAATGAACTTAAGACATACTCAGGAAAACTGATAGTAGTTGTGTGTTATAATCAACAAGTTACTAAACAATAAAATTATAAAATTATGGACAGTAATAACTATGTGGCATGTTCTATGTCCTAGGGATTTCTCTGGCACTTACATATAGTAACTCTTTGAATCCTTACAAAAACCCTACAGTGGAGGTATCAATATTGTTCCCATTTTACACATGAATAAATAGAGGAAGTCAGAGAGATTATTTAACTTGCTCTACATGATATATACAGTGAGTACGGGGGCTAGGATTGAAATCCCATACAAATCCAGATCCAGAATCTGAGCTCTTAATCATTTTACTACCCTGTTTTGAAGGTGGCAAAGGAAGGAGATGGTAGGCTACTCGCCTAGTTCCTAATAAAGTGGTATGTTAACACACACACACACACACACACACACACACACACACACACATATTGATGGCCAGGAACTTCAGGGATGGAATTATAATAAAAAAGCAAAGTTAGGAACTTCTGGAGGTTGGCCATATGGCAATGCAATGCTCTCAAAATCTATGCAAGCCTCTAATGATTGCAGGTAAGGAATTGCGTGATTTAATCCTCATGACAGCCCTGGGAGGTGAGTATTTTGCCTCTAAGGAAACCACTATTTAGAAGGTTAAGTCACTTGTATAAGAACATGCACAGGAAGTGTCAATACTAGATTTTGGACTAAAGTCTAATGCAGGACCTGGGAATTTTATAGCCTGGCTATACAACTTCTCATTCAATGGCAGCATTTATTTAAACAAAAGTAGCACAAAGGGAGGCTACTTTAAAAGTAGCCGTTAAGTCTTTAAAAATAAAGCCTGTCTTTCTACACTTTTGTCTCCTTTCTCTCCTCCATCTCAGCACCATCCCAACCCCTGCACACACCCACGATTTGGAGATTCCAGAATAAGCAGTTTCAAAATTATTTCTAACTGTGTCCCAACTTGATAGCATCAGGCGCATGTGTGATTTTTCTCAACAGCCTGTAAATAAGGATGTGAGGGGTGGAATCCATTGCCCGGGAGCTGGTGGGGCTGGAGAGGTCCATGCGAAGTGGAGAGAAGGGCTTCAGAAACAAATTTAACCAGTATTTGGGAACTGGAGGTGATTTGTTTTTGGATCTTTCTGGACTTGGCTGGTTTTATTCAGCCAGAGTCCACAATAAAGGCCATTAATGCTTTTATTGTGTATTACAGCAATTACATTGGGCTTAGACAAGTTAAGCTCAGGATTCTAGCCCAGCTTTTTGGGAGAGTTTATGTAATGGCCATATTCTACACTTCTCTATATATGACAAGGACAGTCATCGTTTCTAGAGTTTAAAAGTTGTGTTCACATGCATTATGTTAGTTCATCCTTAAAACACCCACCAACCTTGCTGGTTGCTCATTATCATCTCCACATTGTCAATGAGGCATGATGAAACTGAGATAATGGGCTTCAAAAAAATATACACACACACACACTCTGTTGAACATTAGACATTGTGCTAAACCATCCCAGGGGGCACTGGGGAAAGAGGGGTGGATGACTAGAAATCCCACACTCCATTCTCAACCAGAGTAATGCTGCTTTAAGTTTCACACAGTATTTGAGTGTCAACTATATGGCAGGCACTTAATGGGACTCTGAGGATAGAATTGTTTTTTTTTAAAGTTTATTTATTTTTGAGAGAGAGAGAAAGAATGGAAAGCAGGCTCTGAACTGTCAGCACAGAGCCCAATGTGGGCCTTAAACCTATGAACCCTGAGATCATGACGTGAGCTGATGTCAGATGCTTAATCGACTGAGCCACCCAGGTGCCCCAGTACAGTTTTGACTAAGAAAAAATTGTGGGCCCTTTCCTCTCAGAGTTTCTTTGTAGTGGGGAGTCAGATAAATGTACTATTCATTATTTAATTATATTTCTAACAAGTGTTATGAGGAAAAAGATTGAATTCTAATAGGAACTGATCTAAGAGAAGAGCATGGGTCATCAATGAGCTTGGGCTTTAAGTCTAAATACTTTGAAAGCCACTAGATTAAAAAAGATAATTCCGCATTTAATGAGATTTCCTGAATAAATTCCAATGATATCTAAACCATTCTGAATCTTCATTTTCGTTTCTATCTTCAGTTCTCTCAGTTTGGGGGGAAATAACTCTCCAAGATATTTTCTCCCTATCCTTATCATATTGCCTCCAAGGTAGTTAATGTCCCTCAAAACTGTTGGCACCTCATCCCCACTTCTTACCACACCATATCTACTCTCTGAAGTTCTATTCCATCGCTTTTCTTGACAACATTTGATCATTTTTTTCATGACCTATTCTTGCAAAAATCTCATTATTGCACCTCTCTATGTCATTCCTCATTTCTCAGAATTCCTATTATTCTTACTATCTATACTACTCATTTACCCATTTTTATATACTTCCTTGAGTCACTGTGTGTTTTTTTGTTTTTTTACTTTTTTTTTCTTTTTCAAAGATGCCCCATCTCCCAAACTCAAGAGTGGTGTCGTAACATTGGATGACTTTCGAAGCTCCTGGCACTGGATTGGCTTAATATCTCTTTCATCTCATCTTATCAAACCCCATCTCATGGCATCCTATTTGATACCATTCCATTCCATTTCTTTCTAATTAATGACTGACTACTGACTTATTGCTGGGCACTGTGCTGGACTGCTGCACCTTAACTTTAAAGAACTGAAATTCTGAAATAAAGGTGGGGAGTTGGTATAGATGGAGAAGAGAGCAAAGAGAGAAGACTATATGCAAGAAACAACATATTTTTTTTTATTTTAATTTTTTTTTTCAACGTTTTTTATTTATTTTTGGGACAGAGAGAGACAGAGCATGAACGGGGGAGGGGCAGAGAGAGAGGGAGACACAGAATCGGAAACAGGCTCCAGGCTCCAAGCCATCAGCCCAGAGCCTGACGCGGGGCTCGAACTCACGGACCGCGAGATCGTGACCTGGCTGAAGTCGGACGCTTAACCGACTGCGCCACCCAGGCGCCCCAAGAAACAACATATTTTTGAAAAAAAAAACTTTTCAGTGAATGTAAAAAAATCTGAGAAATATGTTGAGAAGAGGGTTTGCACAGAGATTGCAATATCCACCCAAGTTTTTGAGAGGCTTCAGAGGGATATGGGATGTGAAGAAGGGCATTCAAGACAGGGAAACCAGGAAAAAAAAAAAAAAAGACAGGGAAACCAGAGTGAGCAGGGATACCAAGGAATGTCTAGGAATCAGTGGGTAGGGTACAAAAAAAATGTGGGTTAGTTAAAGATTTGGGGCTTTACCAGAAAATGATATTTTCATGAGGTTATGGAAGTTATGTATGAGAATTCTTTAAAAAAATTTTTTTAATGTTTATTTATTTTTGACAGAGAGAGAGAGAGACAGAGCATGAGCGGGGTAGGTCCAGAGAGAGAGGGAGACACAGAATCCAAAGCAGGCTCCAGGCTCTGAGCTGTCAGCACAGAGCCTGATGCAGGGCTCAAACTCACAGATCGTGAGATCATGACCTGGGCCAAAGTCAGACGCTCAACCAACTGAGCTACCCAGGTGCTCAGAGAATTCTTTTAAAAAATATTTATGTGCAATTCAATGACAACTATAGTCTGAATCACTTATGTAATTATCTTATAACCAAGGACCACCACATTATTTCAATGCCTGTATTTTATCATCCCATTTTTAGAAAGTTAGGCATGAATGATAAAATGACATGCTGTAGAAAAACAGGAATTTTGGATATTTTAAAAAAGAGAAACAAGGCACGGTAAAATTGAGTTATCCCATTGTGCAAGGTAGTATAGTCATACTCAACTAGAAAGGTGTACTTGGAATGATGGCTACATTTTCAAAGGCTATATAATCAGAACTTTTCTTTATATGTATCAGCATTTCACCAAGATATAGGAAGTGTGAAATAAGATTTTTTTTCCTTAAGCATGATTAATTGTATACAAATCTTGTGGGAATTTTATTATACTGATTTGGTCAATTGATATGAATAGATATTGAAAATAATACTAGGATTAAAAAGGAAAAAAAAACAATAATGACAAAGACTCAAACAACGATCTATTCTATCAAAATCTGTATGCTAAAGTAGAAGTTATCAGACAAACATGTCCTTCTACTGCTAAATCTCATGTTGATAACAGAACTTCAAAAACCAGTGATCATATTGACATGTGTTTTCTTTTTGATTTCACTATTTGTTTTTGTTTCATTTATAAATTTTATTCGGTGGTAAAAATGCAAAAACATTATTATTTTAAGAAGTCTATGTCTAGACTTATGCCTGAGTGCCATTATAATGAAAATAATTGAAACTATTATTGGTGCTCCCCCAAATTATTCTTTACTCTCTAAATGAAACTACATATTACCTAATTTATAATTAATAAACTATAAACCACTGAACAACATTTTGATGAAGAAGGGGGCAAAAGGAGATCTGGGCTTTAAAATAACTACTGCAGCCAGCAGAGAGAAATGGATTAAAGGGGAGCAGGAAGAGCAGGTAGAAGTAATTATATTGACTGGGCCAGATAATCTAGGACCTGACTCAAGATAGTAGTGGTGGGAATGGAGAAGTAGACAGATTCTAGGAGACAATGTGGTGCAATAATAAACTCTTGTTACTGCTAATGGTGATGATCATTTAGCAGCCGAGAAGCTGTATCCTTGTGCCAAATGCTTCTAGGGTCTACAGAATTCAGGCCAGAAATTAGTAAAGGGGCAGTTTGTCAAGCTTATTGCCTTGTAATAGTTGTCCTCAAAGGGTATTTGTTGATTTGATTTGACTACTTTGTGTGGAATGCAAACCAATTAAACCAAGCCACGTCTTCACAGAGAGACAGGTCTACATAGAAAACACAACAAGGGAAATTTTCAAAACCTTTCTACTTCATCCTCACAATTAAGGACAAGAAGCCTGATTCAGAGGATTGTGGTCAGGAGGGCAACAGAGAAGACCAGTGAATGATGGAAGATGATCAGCCAGAATTTTAGTTCTCCAAAAAGCTACAGGTCTGAGTATTACAGTATGAGAGAAATCACCAAAGAGAAAGGTTGTTCCCTCTTCACAAATATAAATGAGTACATGGCAATTCCTGTTCATTACAATTCTATGGAGATAAAGAATGAAAATTTGTAGATAATTAGCCAATTTCTCTATTTGCAGAACTCGGCTGAGCATAAATAAAGAATGGTCTTTCTATCGATGCATGTGGCCATCATTTACAAATGGAAAAATCTGCTCATCACCATTAAGGAGGATTTTTCATGTCATTTGCTTTGAAGCATTAACAAAAAGGAATATACGATTAGAAGGAAGAATAGAGCTTCTCTATTCACTGCCACTGACTGCCTCAGATACAGCATAATGAGAAAAGGTACTATTGTCTCCGCGTTTGAAAACAGTGTAGCAACAGAGAACCCCACCTTGATAACTTCTAAACGCCATGCCCTTATTAGTAGGTCCCAGGGCCAGGATGACCCCAGAATGAAAATGTGGTCATTCATTAATTTCAATCTAATCTCAAATTTATAAAATACCATTCATATTTCCAGTTATACCATAATTATGCCAAGTATCATAATCAAATCTTCACAAGTAGAGTCTTTGCTAATTCTGTGAGAGTCCACACTCTTGAAGTCTTGCTATTATTCTTCCTCTAGCCAAGGATGACTCACAATTCTATCCTGGGCTCTTCCTTAGTCTTCAATCTTGGGCACATCAAAATGATATATTTTATCTGAAGCCACCTCTGATATAGATAGGTAGATAAGTAGGTAGATAGATAGATAGATAGATAGATAGATAGATAGATAGATAGACAGATGATAGATAGATAATTAGAGTTAATCATTGCTTTCTCTGCCATCTCAAAATTCACAAGGTATTACAATCTCTAACTTACTGATATTATTGTTAATCTTGGATGATAATACATTGAAAGTGGTGACTATGCCTTATCATTTTTAATTTTTTTCTTGGACTCTTCCATGGCACTGAACAAACCCAGGCTCCAGAAACTCAAGTTTTCCAGCCAATAGAGCTCTTCTCTATATGTTTTGTTTCATTTGATTCTTTCAGAAAATCTATGACACACCAGGTCAGCTATGATGTATTCTATTTAATAATTAAGATACAGAAGTCTCAAAGTAGTATTACAAAGACCCCAAATCATATAGTTTATAGGTGATATGGTAAAAAGTCATTAAGTTTATCTGACATCAAGATACCAATACTCTCTCCTCTACACCATTTGTGCAGAGTTGGAAACATGAGTATCAATGACATCACAGGTTTGGGCCTCAAAGTCTTTTCCAGTTCCATTGCTCAAAAAGTCCAAGAGGTCTTATGGTTATCGCTCTTTTGTAATAAGACACATTTCATCTTTGTATGCTTGTGACACTTGCATTTTTTAAGTAAAAGGTAGCATATGTTTCAAAAAAAAAAACATAAGAGAATTTTACATGTTAAATTAAGATGGATTAGTTAAGGTAAGTAAAGACCTTTCAAATGCTTCAAGAATCAGGTCTGAGAACAGTGGCCTTGATATCCGTTGTATTACTTAGGATAATACAGAAGTGAAGATATTCCAAAAGGCGGAATGACTCATTTCTTTCTCAAAGAAAGTTCAGAAGTCAACAGAGCAAAGCTGCCATGGTAGCATCCAGAATCCCAACTCGCAATTCCAAATGTTGTGGTGGTTATTGCCACTGAGATGGTATTGCATATGCGGTGATGTGTACATCCTCATCTATACCGTAGAGAATATCCACATCATAAAGATGTCTTCGGAATCAATTGGGATAACATTGTTGAAATGCTTTTTTGGTGCCTGACACATGATGGACCCTTGATAAAGCTTACTGGTTGGCCCCAGTGTTTTTATTTGTTATAGTAACAGTGGTGGTTGTATCTTCCTCTTTTCCCTTCCTTTCCTTATCTATTTACTTGTTATACCTCTCACTTCTTAAAATCCAACTAGATGATATACTTTGTTGGATAAGGATTTTAACATCAAAGACAAAGTGAGGTATTCAATCAAGTGTTAGAGAAATTCTTAGTCAACTTTTACCTGAGATTCCCACCAGCAGTAATCTCCAGCCCCCACCTCGTGATAAGACACAATTCAATGTGTTCAGAGCTGTAGTAATTGTGATACCCAGTGGGTTAGATTCTGCGACTTTTACTGGAATCATTCTTTTTCTTTAAACCTTTTTAAAGTTTATTTATTTACTTGGAAGGGGGAGGGAGGGTAAAGGCAGAGAGAGAGAGGGAGAGAGAATCCCAAGCAGGTTTCACACTGTCTTGTCAGCACACAACCCGATGTAGGGCTCAGATTCATGAACTGTGAGATTACGACCTGAGCCAAAATCAAGAGTCAGATGCTTAACCAACTTGAGCCACCCAGGTGTCCCTACTACAATCCTTCTTATACCAGTTCTTTAATCAATGTAAAAAAAAAAAAACAAAAAAAACCAAAAAAACCAATGTCAGGTGCAAGGTACGGAGTCCATTATACATTCTTTACTCCTCACTCCTCCACTGTCATGCTGGGTTCTTCTTCCTTCCCAATCTAAACCTATCTATCTCTCTCTCTCTCTCTCTCTCTCTCTCTCTCTCTCTCTCTCTCTCTCACACACACACACACACACACACACACACACACAAATTGTTTAAAAATTTTTAAAATTAACTTAGTGTCTCTTGTTGGGTAGTTTTATCTATTCTTCCTAAGAATGCAACTTCTGACCTGTGTTCAAACCATTTTCTCCAGATTTCTCCTTTATTCCCTTTTAAGACTAATGATACATTTTCTTAGAATGAGCCACTTCTGTTTTTTTCTTCATAATAACTGTCAATAACTGCAACGTCATGGAATCTCAGACAAAGTTTAGGTTAAGGGAAAGAGGATTAGACTCTTACTCTAGTATTTGGAGTCTTGGATCCTCTAATTTCCAGGAACACTAGAAGGTGATTTCTTTTGAGAACCATCTATTTGTAAATATCTACTTCTGAGTCACTTCCCCTGTGCTATGTCAGGTGTCATTTATTCCAGACTATAAGACAGATAACAGTCTTCCATGTGATAATAAAATAGTTTTGTTCCATGAACCCCATATGCCAAAGTTACCTTTCTTGACTTGCCAAAGATATCTTGAAGGTATCTTTCTATTTTTATCTCTCATAATCTATAGCAAAACAATTGATAAATAGTACCTAATAAAAGTATCATAATGAAAGTATTAATAAATGGTAGACAAGGGAATCAATAAGTTAAAAGCCTCAATGGTTATCTAGCAGTGGTATGATTTAATGATGCCCATGAAGAAGTTTTCAAGTTGAGATTAGAGAACCATTTCCCAGAAAAAAAGAAAAAAAAATATATATATATATGTGTGTTTATATATAAAAAAACATAACATGTCTGCCATTCTCACATTATTGGTGGGCTAAAAAAGTAATTTTTCAGATGTGAACTGAAATAAAAAAAAATCATGTCCATCCAGTACTTCAAAGTGAATGACAAACAATTCCACATTTTTCCAAGCTTTACTTGTGAATTACATTCTGATAAAGCAATGATGGTCACCAACATTTAATCTTAATAAATTAAAAGACCTAACTAAAATTGAGTGGCCCCCTACTTATTTTCCATGCCTGACCTTCCAGTCAGTCTTCCTAGAGTTGGCTTTCCTAAGTAAAGGAATGAAGAGATTTGACCAAACGTAAGTAGACCACAATCAAGTATCTGTGAGGTACTTGCTCTGTCTTTAGATATTCAGCTTCTTCGAAGCAGTCACAGGGTCTATTTCTTACTGCTTCCTTAGTGCTTAGAGTTAGTGTGCAGCACACAGATTTCCATAAATATTTATGAAATAAATTAATACATACAAATAGAGTCATAAAAAGAGGTACAGGTACATATTTAAATATATTTTAAAAATCCGTGTTTTATTACATAATTTTCACAGTCAAAAATTCTTCCAATCCTCACCACAAGCTTATACAGTCAGAAAAGGTGGCTAATGTTATGATTATGTACATTTGGAGATGATGAAAATGAAGACTGAAAATATTTCCCTAAGGTCAAGAATCTATTTAGTAACAGCCCTGAGACTCAAACTCAGATTTCCCTAGTCTTCTTCTGGTGATGGCTCTTTTCACTAGCTTCCTCCCACCTGTCAGATTTCGTCATTCAAGGTGGAACCCAGGATGGCTTCCTGGATCACCTCGACCACACTTCCCTCTCTCTGGTCCCCTCCAGAGACATCCCCGGCCACACTGAGCTTCCTCCAACCAGAACATCGTTAAGTGCTGAAAAACACAGCACTGCTGAGCCTACTCATCAGCCAGTTGGCACTTTTTCAAATGAGCCACTGAATGGCAAATGCACAGATAACACTGGGATAAAATGAGCTTCTCTTATTGATTTTCCAAACCAATATGGCACGGGTGCTCCCTCTTTGTGCCCATCTCCTCCCTCTGCCTGGAGGCATTCTCCACCCGTTCATCATTTTAATTAGACATTACACCTGGCACAAATGCTGAGTTGATTAACCTTAAAGGAGCTGAATAGGTTCTCTGATCGTTAACACGGGGCCCCTGACATATTATAACTCATGTTAACATGTGCTGTTGCACAAACTCACAGCGTCTTCAGCCCACTTTCCAAAGCTGCCGTGCGGGGTAATAGCATCTACAGAGAGTGCTTCACAAAGTGTGCTCCCATAATAACGCCACGTAAAGCAAGATTTAAAAGATGGATTGGTGTGGACTCTGCAGATACCACTTTTTAATGTTTATATGCATGCACCTTCTGTGTCAAGGGGGATCTAAGGGATGGTCCTTTGTGTTGGAGTATTGAAAAGGGAGGAACACTGCTTTTGGAGGTGGAAAACATGGGATTTCATCCTGTACTGACTGTGAGCTATGAATAGTCTCTTAATTTCTCTGGGTCTCAAACTCACATGGAAAATGGAGATTGAAAAGAACATGACAGTTTCCTTACATTGTCTATAATGGAGGCCCATCAGCACACCTTTCATCTAGGGTGGGTGGGGATCCCAGAGACAGTACATAGAGAACACTAGCAAATCCTTATTCTTTAATCTTTGTTAAGTAGCCTCTGCTTCAAATAATTCATCCTGGCTGGTAAGATAGTTAGTATGCCACAAAGATATCAGGAGCCCTCTTTCCCCTGACAAACCATGCACATCAGACCTTATATATCGTGCCCACTGGTACTGACTTAATCTCACCTCTCCAGAGCTGAAGCATCTCCCTAATAGAAGCCACACCTGGACCTTCTCTCCTCTTATATCAGGATGGAAAGATAGACAAGAAATAAGCCCAGGAGGAGGAAGAAAGGAATTTTTAAAGATCTTTTCATGCTCCCAACAAAGCTCTCTCCTTTTATTCTAAGAAAAGGATCACTTTCCTTGGGCAGGTGTGGGGTTCGAGTTATGTATCCATCCCTCTGGTTTGCTCTGAGGATCAAAATAACTGGTAAGTTAGACTGAGTTTCAGGATAAGAGGGGCTGTTTTTAACTGATATTTTTGGTATCTCTAACACCAAGGGCAACACCACACACACAAGAGACACAAAATATGTGTTGATTGAATTGTTTAAAATAGTTGAGATTTCAAGCACAAGCAAAAGCTGATGAAAAACATATTTGAGTCTAAATATTTTTATTTCTCTAATAGCATTATTTTGGTGGCAAACTATTCCAATTTACCTTTGGCCACCTATAATCATTTTTGGACAGGACAAGGAACTCCTATCTGTGACAGGCAATCTATCTTACTAGTTGGGCCTGTGTGTTGGTATTAGATCTGGGTTTTCTTAGCTGTGGGACTTTGGTCAGGTTACTTGTCTTCTCTGAGCCTTACTTTCTCCCTTATCATGTTGTTGTGAGAATTAATTGGGCTAATGTGTGTAAAGGTCTTGGCTTAGAGTTTTACATAGTCAATGCTAAGTAAATAGCACTTCCTCTTAACATTTAAGTGAGAAAGAGAAAAAAATAGAGAGGATTCTGTGGGTTGCTGTCAATCAATGCTATAAATAAGCAGAGGATAGGAACACGTTTTCTTGCTTTGCCTTAAAATATAGGGAGAAATCAGTCCCTTTGGAAGTTCCTGGAAATGAGAATTTGTGTTCTGACACAATGATCTTATTTCTTATATTCTTGTCTGAGAATCAAAGGCAGGGCCCAGAAGATAGGCCTATAAGCACCTCTTTTTATCTGTTGAAATTTAAGGACTTCAAAGGTGGCCCACTTAAACAAAATCCCTGACCTCTAATCCTTGTCCATTTCTGTAGAAAGGTCAACCTCTCTCTGGCTTGTGGCTCATGGCAATTGGAGCTAAGGGTTCCTAGCCTTGCAGGGAAGCTTCATAGATTGGAGCCTGCACTATGCTCAGTTAATAGGCTTCATCTTGGAAGAGTACAGGAACTGGGATCACTTATAAAGCTTTCATCATGCTATTGCCCTTGCGAAAGAAATGGCCATTTTTTCCCCTTGATTGCTACAATACATACCCAGGACTACAGCACCAGTGTCACCAACTCGGGATGCTCTCCTGGGCATCTACCTTCACCCTCCTAGATAATACGCTCCCGTGCCTACCAATGTGTGCCGTACGTCTCTGTTTTAACACTTGCCGTCTGCTATGATCATCTGCCACTCCCTGATTTGACTGTAAGCTGGGACTGATCCACATTTTATTTATCTTGGCCTTACTAGCACCAAGTACAGTGCCTGACACTGGGGGGACTTTCAGAAATGGAATATTTTTTAATAACTAAAGAAATGAGCAAATTAACCCAAGATGGTACATTGGGAAAGACACACTTTCCAGTGGAGAAAACCCGAGTGCACACACTGGCTCTTCCATCGGCTGACTGTGTGACCTGTCCAAGCTATCCAGTCTCTTCCAAATCACAGTTTTAGCCTTTGGAGAAAATAAGGCTAAACTATATGAGTGATTAAGCTATGGTCTCTCAGCTCCAACCTACCATTCTTTACTGTGGAAAACATGAATTTTCTTTGCCATCTGGAGGTGGAGGTGCTGGGGAGGCATCACGACAAGAGGTGGAAGAGAAGACCCAATCCGTCCTACATTGTTCTTATTCCTGTCGCTCTAGCTCAGTTCCCCTTATTCACTCTGGCTGCAGCAACGTGTCCCTGTAGCAGAAGTCGGTACCAGTTGATAGTTTTCCAGTACCTGAGAAACAGCCTCACTACACGTCCACAGATACTAACCCCTGCCTGTCAGTGGTTCCTCCTCAGTGGTCTCAATCCCTGCTCTTTGGAGCTCCTACACCAAGCTTTCCAGTTTTAGTAATTCTGACCTCCTCCCTTTTGCCCCTGTCCCAGGAGAGATACCTCAATCGTATTTAATTTCCCATCTCCCTTTCCTCTCCTCAGTTCTCCATAATATGGCAAACAATTTTTCATATTAAATTCTCTCTGTTTAAGTAACTGGCATGGTTTTGAATTGGTCTGACTGAATCATGACTGATACACCCACCTTTTAGGATTGTGGTACATGTGAGGTATATCACCGTCATCAGGCATTCAATGCCATGCTCTCCTTGTAGAAGTAACTGAATAAAGAACTCAGTAATACGATGATGATGATGATGATGATGCTGACGCTGATGTCTTGTCTTATTATTAATTATAATGTAAAATTTACCATTTTAACCACTTTTGAATGTACACTCAGTGGCACAAAGTTCATTGACATTGTTGTATAACCACCACGATTGTCCATCTTAAGAACCTTTCATCTTCCCAAACTGAACTTCTGTCCCCGTTCAACAATAACTCTCCTTTCTCTCCTCCCCACTGCCCCTGGTAACCACTCTTCTACACTCTTTCTCCATGAATTTGACTATTCTAGGTACCTCATAGAAATGGCATCATTGTGTCTGAATTCAATTAGCACAATGCTTCCAAGGTCTCTCCACTTGTAGAATGTATCAGAATTTAATTAACAATGTCTAAGGCCAAATGATTTTTCTCTGTGTGTATATACTTCATTTTGTTTCTTTATTCATACATCAATGAACATCTGAGTTGTTTCTACATTTTGGCCATTGTAAATAATGCTGCTGTGAACACAGGTGTACAGACATCTGTTCAAGTCCTTGTTTTCATTTATTTCATAAAAGTGGTATTGCTGTATCATAAGGCAGTCTATGTTTAACTTTTTGAGGAACCACCATACTCTTTGACAGCGGTTGCATGATTTTTAATTCCCACCAACAATGCACAAGGCTTCTGATTTCTCCACATCCTCACCAACACTTGTTACCTTCTGGGATAACAGCCACTCTAATCTATGTGTAGTAGTATTTAACTGTGATTCACAAATTCCTTGAAAAGAACAAATCCCCCACATTAAAACTGCACAGATGCCGTCACTTCAGAACTTGAAAGACTAGGTGAAGAGGAATAGCTTGACTGATGGTATCATCATCCTAATTCTCACATGCCCACCTCTATTATTTTTGGTAGCAGGCATGAAACCTTTTGTTTGTTTGTTTGTTTCCTTTAGATAGCATAGATAAGTTAGAATTGAAAATTCTCTGATAAATTTGGAGGGAGAGCATAATAAATTAACCAAAAATGTAAGAGACAAAAAAAAAACGGGGGTGTTGGGATTGCTCAATTGGTTAAGTTTCTGACTTTAGTTCCAGTCATAATCTCATGGTTCGTGAGTTTAAACCCCGCTCGGGCTCTGTGCTGACAGGTCAGGGCCTGGAGCCTGCTTGGGATTCTGTGTCTTCCCCTCTCTCTGCCCCTGCCCTATTCATCCTCTGTCTCTCAAAAATAAATAAAGGGTAAAAAAAAATTTTTAAGAGATAAAAAAAAATCATCTCTCATTTGATTTTATAGCTTTATTTCACTTGGTTAAATTCAGTTTGATCTGATAAAAATTACTGAGCATCCAAAAATGTACCAGATTACCTAATATGTACAGACTCAGTTAGACAGGAACTTGCCCCCCAACCCCTGGAGTAAATCACCACCAGATAATATCAAACACACAATTCTGATCTATTGACCTATGTCTAGGATAAGTCATTACAAGGCTCACAGGAAATGCCCCTTTCCACTGATTTTATGAATTCTAGCCTTAAAATCTATCTCAGTATGCCCGAGTACCAGTTCCCATCCTGCCTTCATATGTCAGAAGCATGTTACTTAATCTGGACCTTGGGGACATGACCAGGGAAGTAAAACAATATTTTTAAAAGTAGCATTAGAAATCCTTTTAGAGAGGAGACTACCTTTGTTTAGGAAAATACCCTGAAAATCTTCCTGAGTGGTTGATGCTATCCTGAAGATATAGGTTTATAGGAGCCTAGGAAATAAAGAAGTAGCTATACTAACATGGACAGAACTTATGGGGTAAAAGCAAAAATGGAAAATAAAGAAGAGAGGTGTATAGAGAGGAAATGAGAAAAAGGGAAACCAAGAAATGTGCTCTAAGGATGAACACTGACAAGTAGAAACAACTAGTGGACTTTCAGAAACAGAATAATTCAATTTTTAAGTTTGTGTGTGTGTGTGTGTGTGTGTGTGTGTGTGTGTGTGCATGCGCGTAGAAATAGAAATTTCTTTTATTATCTGATTCTTCAATAAAGGCATCTACCCATATACAAGCCTGTCTTGAGATTTTTGTTTCATTCTTTTTTAGAAATCAAAGAAGGGGAAAAAATTGGCTTTCACATCTAAGTTGATCCATTGCAGAACAGGGAGACATCATAGCACAGGATGAAAAAATATTCCCTAAGCTGTTTCAGTAGAAGCAGAAGTTCACAGCCAAAGGGGGTCATGATAAAGGAAGAGCCCAGGAAATCCACACACACAAAAATAGAGGAGAAGCCATTAGAATAGTTAAAGCTATGGCATATATATTTGATTACTCTTGCTTTGGTTTTTTACAACAAGGTGACTCTGTGCAACTGGAATATCTCAGAACATCTGAGATCCCAATATAATAAGTTGTGTAAGGTAGTGATTGAATTACGCACTTCAGATTCAGTAAAAATCAAGTTATTTTTTAATTTTTGCCTCAGTTTGGGGGGACGTGTTATTTCACTTCTCTGACCTTCAGTTTCTCACCAGGTACACCAAATGCCAACCTTATAAGGTGTTTTGAAAATTCAGTAAAATGATGCAAATCAAACCAAGAGGTGAATCTTGACTTCACCAATAAATCACAGATGTTGTTTCTGACTCGTTTTGGCTTATTCACCCGTAGGATTTATGTTACAGTCCTGTTGACTCTCATCCTTCCAGGAAGATAAACACCTACTAAATAAAGCAAGTTCTCTCTGCACACTTTTGCTAATACCTGGCAAACATTTTCTTAAGTACTTGCCTCCCTACAGGACTCTGAGCTCCTGGGGAGATGGCAGTGCCTAATACATCTGTGTGTCATCAGTAGTTGTCAGATTCTATTGGCTGTAATAGATCCCCACAGCAGATATGCTGACTAGATAGATGGATGGATGAAGAAATGAATGAATCCTGACAGAGGATGAGCTATAATCCATGCTCACTCAGTGTTGGCATTTCAGAGGAATTCTAGGAATGTCTAGACTGACCCAGGGACTTTTAAGCATGGACTTCAAAATCCTTTATGTGCTGACCTTGCCTGTCCTGAGTTTCATCTCCCACCACCTTTCCCCGGGGTTTTATTCCCCATCAGTTATGACTGTGGTGAAAATAATCATTTTTACCTGCCTTGTCAGCTTTTATTTCTCCCCTCCTCAACAGTCCCAGTTTCCGTTATTGGTTCCCTGTGGTTCTGGTCCATAGTCACCATTTGGTAGTTGGGCATAAGACCTAAGACGTCATTGCAGAGTGAATCTTAGGACTTTCACTTGCAAAGCTAGAAGGCAAAACAGATTCTTTCTCTGTCTATGGACTCTGTCATTTGTAGATTTGAGGCCTGGAGGAGCCATGGTCAGTCTTGCCATCATAAGGAAAGCCAGGCTGAAGACAAAAGAGGAGGGAAAAGCCGGCATCATGTGGAGAGATGGTGCCAGATCCCAGATGGCATCAAGAAACTCTAATTCAAATTATTCTGAAGTCAATGACACATCTCATTCATTAAGTCACGTGATAAAACAAATTTTGGTTACAATCCACTTATCATATAAACCAGCTGGAGATGGGCCTTCTGTTCCTGTAAATTGTAAAAGTAACTGACAGAGGGAGGCTACTGTGTTTAACCCCTGACAGTCTGTCTTCCAATATTTTTTCTCTGGTGATAGAATACCTATTTTAATTTTGGAAACTATTCCTTCTCTCTAATGGTCTTGTGAACTTTGCCCCATCCCTCCCCCCACAGCAAATCAGAGCTCTTTTTGAAGTCTCATAGGTACACTGAGGGTGAGAGGGTCATCCTGGAGTTAACTAATTGGGGACACAATGGAGTCCTGAAGCGTCCTCATGAACTGTGCACTACAAGAATAAAACCCATGTAATAATTAAGTTAACAAACCAGAAGCAGCATTGAATGTAGATGAATAGGGCCTTGATGACATCATCTGGACACCTAGCTCCAATTATTTCTGAAGTTAGATCCACCCCTTGCAATCACCAGCTATGAGAGCCAATAAATTCCTTTATGGGCTCAAACTAGCTTGAATTTCGTTTTCATCATTTTTAGCTAGAACGATATTAATGAGGACATTGAACCATGCATAGATACTTGAAGTTCTCTCAATGGATTCCTGCCTTTTGCATAGGCTATCCCTACCCTCTGGAATGTGGTGTCTAAATATTTAGTTTTTATGGCATAACAAAACCCTTCAAAATTCAGTGGTTTGAACCAAAACTAATTTATTTGCTTCATAATTCTATGTGTTAGAAATTTGGAATGAGCCAACCTGGATGGGTCTTCTGGTCTTGGCTAGAATCACTAATGCGACTGTGCAGCTAGGTTCCCTGCTTCTGGGCTTGGATGGCTATTATCTCAAGGGACTGAAATGGCTAAGCCACATGGCTTATCATCGAGCAGGCTAGTCTACACTTACCTGTATGGTGGTCTAGGAATTCCAAAGAGAAAAGGGAAGCTTTCAAGGTATTTTGAGGTTGAAACTAAGACCTGGCACAACTTTGCTTCTTCTATATTCTCTTGACCAAAGTGAATTCCAAAGTGGCCACCCTAGATCCATGGAGGGAAGGAAGAGGTAGGGAAAAGGTAGGCATTACTTCTTCATGAGAAGAAATACAGAGTCTAATTTCAAAGAGTATTGGATATAGGGAAGGAACAATTGCAGCCACTGTTACCAATTATCTACCACAAGGTGTAACTAGTAAAGCTATCTTCACCCTTCAAAACATTGCTCAAGTATGACTCAAAATGTTTCCTGACCCCATATCTGAGAAAAACTCATTTTATGTGACACATAGTTAGCACCCATGAAATATTTAGTGAATAAATGAATGAATAAATGAATAAATTTCTTCTCTGTGAAAACTTATTCATACTGTTATTATTGTACATATTACCTTTCATTGCAATCATCTATCTTTCCTTTAGTTTTTAAAGTTTTTTTAATGTTTTATTTTTGAAAGAGAGAGCAAGACAAAGCATGAGCAGGAGAGGGGCAGAGAGAGAGGAAGACACAGGATCCAAAAGCTTGAACTCACGAACCTCAAGATCATGACCTGTGTCAATGTCCACACTTAACTGACTGAGCCACCCAGGTGCCCCTGTTTTATCTTTCCTTTAGAGTGGAGAAATTTCTTTTTATGAAAAAGGCCATATCTTTTTCATCTTTCATTCCTCAGTGCCTAATACTGTTGTTTGCAGAGTAGGCATATAATTGTATCAATGCTCCCATCTCTGCCTACACTGAACTTTAGTTTACCTTCTTCCTCACCAAAAATGACCTGCTGATGTGGCCAGAGACTGTTCCCTGACAAAACAGATTACATTAGTGGTTCAGAACCACAAAAAAGTATAAAACGCACAGTAGATAGTTAATCATAATGAAATTAGCTCAGTGAGTCTCCATCTAAATCAAATCAAATATCCGTTTTATAGGCTTATGAACAGATACAATCATTCTTGCAACCCAAAGAGAGCTAGGGAGAGAGCGAGTGCCAGCGAGGATGTGAATGGGCTGATGTATCTTTATGTGTCACCAGGGGCTGAGAGGTAAAAAATAAATAAATAAAGGCTCACGTAAATGAATTGCAGTGGTTTGGTATAACCTAATCAATTTGTGACTGGGTGGATGATGGAATTCAGTAGGCTGTGCCAGAGAGTGGACAGAAATAAATAAATTCTTTCATTTCAGATGGAGAAATTATCAGAGATATATGGAATCTGACGAGAGGCTCAGCCAACAATTTGTAGCACTGAATTTTCTGTGTTAGCTTATTCTTTGTCATATATATGTGCGTATATATACTTATACATACAATTCTAAAATATATATTTACAGGCTTTTAAATTAAGCTCCTATTTTTGCATTTATCCAACATGAAAAAGATGCTTAAAAGAGCTCCTACATCTTTGTCCATGTGTGTGGGTAGATGGCAGGGTAGAAATTGGAAGTGGGGCAAAGTAGGGAAAAATGAAAGGTTGCAAGGTTGAGGAATTCTTGCACAGGACGATGGAGGTGATTTCAGATACCAACAACCTTGGTAAAGATAATTTGTTTAGTACTCACTATGTGCTGCACACTGTTAAGCACCAACGATAATAAATATTAGCTCATTTCTTTCAGATTTGAAGATTATGATCACCATTTTGTAGCAGAATGCCAATGCAGAAATCTGGGGTAACAGTGCTCATGTTCATAGTTCCCCAACTTTTATCACCTACCCTGGCCTTTGTACTAATTACAGTAATCATAATGTTAATAAGTAGGATCCTCACTTCGTGGCATATAAAATATTTTCATAAATGTTATTGTACTTTAATTCTTACTACTGGGCCATCCTGAAATCAATATTCCCATTTTACAGATCAGAAAAAAATAGGCTAATTAACATGGCCAAGATCACAAAGCTACAATTATGGAAATAATTGGTTCATACCACAAGCTGCTTTAATTACTTTTGGTAGCCATGTTAAACACATTAAGTATTAGAAAAAAGAGTTGATGAGGATATTAAAACATATCTCCTCCCAAATATTTTTTACAGTGTGTTTCCTATCAGTTTAATTCAGTGAAATATCATTCAACTAAAATTTTATAAATATAGATCGATTTCCTTGCTACCATCTCTTAATGCCCCCTTCAATTCATTCTCTGTTACCATGTTGGTCTTTCCAAAATGCCTATCTGATCATTTCTCCTCACCAGTTAAAAATATCCAATGGCTTCCAATTCATTTTCTAGAGTTTAGCAATTCAATTTCCCTAGCAGAGCATTTAGATCTCACAATTATTTCCTGTTTCTAAACTAGTCATGCTGTTGCTTAATTCCTTGATTTTTTTTTCAATTCCTTGATTTTATAAGCTTGTCTCTCTTGTCCACTGGATCTAAGCTTCTTTCAGGTTTCTACTTGAAAATTATATTCATGTACTCAGTCATTAAGTCAGTCACATGCTTAGTCCTTCATTTATACCTTTATTCATTAAAGTAATGTCTACTGAATACCAACTATGTACCAAGAACCCACATATACAGTGTGCAGACACTAGAGCTATAGCGATAAAATGGAGAGACCGAGTCTGTGATAGTATAGAACTCTCCTCTCAAGCCATGTTTGATTCCTGCTAGCCTCAGTTACTTCAGTCTTTCTGCTCTTATAACTCCCTCATTTGAGCGCCATAAACCTAATTATTACTAAGATATTTTACCATACGGCAGACACTTTGTGTAAATATATTTCTCTGACTTCCGAATGTCAGCAATTCAAAAGACTAGATTCACCCGGTAAGGTACCTCACTGCCTAGCATTGGACTTTGCATATATTAGGAATTATATAAGCATTCATTCAGGGAACTAATTATAAAATTGACTCTGCTTTCACATGTTCAGTTCTTCAAGTGAACACCATGCGGCTAAAGGCTCAAACTTTCAACTGAGACATGGTAGGTTCAATAACTGGCTGATCCATACTCTAGCTGCATGACCTTTACTACGTTATTGAACCAATGTGAGCCTTACCAGTGTAAGTATTTGTATGTACACAGCAGGGAACAATACCACCTCCTCATAATTATTCTATGCAGATTAAATAATTATTCAATATATGATTCTTTTTATCAGTGCAGCTGATATACAATATGTTAGATAAATGGTACCTGATGTTATCAAAGAAAAGGATGCATTTATGCATTGTCACAAGACAGATTTTAAAATAGTAGTTGTTAAATATCAAGCTTGTGGGTGAAGAGTAGAAAATTCCAGATTTTAGATTTTCACACAAGCAAGAGTTTTGTTTTTTCTCCTCACACATGTGCTCTGGCTTTGTTTATCTACTTCTTATGTCTAAGAACCCTTAGTTTAGGTGGGAGTCCTCCACACAGCCCTCCTCCTGCCCCACCCTCACTTCTGTTTTAAGAGGTCTGTCTTCAGTGCTATGAGAGGGACAGCGGAGTGAGGGAAGTAAATCTCATTAGCAGAATGGTCCAATTATGTCCAGCCTTCCCCACACCATAAAAGCCGTGGCGTCTGTTTCACGGGCAACATAAGAGATGTAGGGCGTTTCAGGATTACAATAAAGATATTTATGTTCAGGGTCATTGGAAGAGGCTTTAAATGGAAAATATCAAAAGAAGAGAGATCTGTGAAAGCTCTTCCTGAGCAGCATCCTTGGGCTCCTGCTAAATGATGACTTTGTGTAATTAAAATGAACAAAGTGTGCCACGATGTTCCGTCTCCGCAGTCACAGCACTTTCTCTCTCCCCCTTTGTTTAACTGCTTTGTTCATCTGAAACTGGTGTTAAAAAAAAATAACAGAAATAGAAGTTGAACGTACTCCTGCAGAGCTGTATTTTTAGCAGCTCATCACCCTGTGGAAGGGGCCCGGAGGTTGCAGAGTCTAATTATGAACCGAGAAGGTGGTGCTGGGAAGAAGAGGGACACTGGAGTGGGAGTGAGTAGGGTGCAGGGCAGGTGTCAGGGGATGAGCTACTTCCTGCTAAAGTCCAACCAGAACCAACCACAGGCTCTCGGGAGTGAGGAATTCACCGAGACCAGGAAATAAGAAGATGCTCTCTGCTAGCACAAATTTTTGATGGACAAGATCCCTAACTGGACGTAGGAGGAAAAGCAGCCTCTCCTTTATGCCATCCCGAAAATGAGATCCCATAGTGAAGTACTTCCAGGAGGAGATGAATCAAACTAAAGCAGACCATCAGGAAGACAGTAAACAGAATGATGAGGAATGGCATAGTCAACTGCGTGCAGGTGCTCCGAGGGTAACCAC
Organism: Neofelis nebulosa; assembly: GCF_028018385.1. Classification (NCBI taxonomy): domain Eukaryota; kingdom Metazoa; phylum Chordata; class Mammalia; order Carnivora; family Felidae; genus Neofelis; species Neofelis nebulosa. The sequence goes on from NC_080793.1 coordinate 16,388,743, forward strand.
AGAAAGGGTGTTGGGGATGAACTTTTTATATCTTTATGGATGATCACCAAGAATTAAATACCACTTGAATGCAATTTATTATTGGTATTGATTTATGAGTTAGCATGTATATTTATAGCTCTTTTATATCTGCCAAGTTCTTCCCTATCATCATTTTTAGTATTTTATGCCTCAGAGACACTGCAAGGAAAGTATTCTGGCAAGTGGGTGAGAGGTGTGCCATTCATCATGTTAGAACTTTGTCTAAGGGTAAACTGAGGCATTTGAGTGGGATAAGGCAGGTCAAAGGGAGATTCTGAATTAAGAACTGGGACAGAAAGAAGTGGGTCAAATGAAAGAGAAGTAAAAAAAAAAAAAGTTAGCTGTATTGATCTAAGTCTAAGAGGACAGAAATAGGTACTGGGAAATGTGCAAGGGATGCAGCAAAATGAACCAAATTATAGATGAACAAAAGAAGAAGAATCCCAGGTATCAAGTTGGGGAGAAAGGCTTTGGTCAGAACAGCCAAGATTTGATCAATTCAGTGACTGCTTTTTAATGCCAGATGACAAAAGTGCTTTATTCTAAAGAAAGCACCACTGTGTCCTGTTCTCTTTAGCTGATTCTACGGTAAACAGATGCCTTATTATAATAAACCATATTTTAAAGCCCCTAATTAATACTTCGGGCTTGGCTTATTTCAGATACAGACTCAGACTAGGCATTTGTCAGATGGTTATGGAAGGAAGGAAGGAAGGAAGGAAGGAAGGAAGGAAGGAAGGAAAGAAAGAAAGAAGGATGCAAAAGCTACAGTAAACAGGCAACAAAGGGAGAAAATTTGTATTTTTGCTATTGCTTTCCTGATGTTGAACTTACCTATTGTTACATAATAAGCCACTCTAGGAAAATTAATGAGTTAACCAACCACCATTTAATATTGTTCATGAGTGTATTAATTGATTGGCTCTGGTTCTGTTGATCTAGATAAACTGGATTGATTTTAGCAGGGTATGCTCATGTGTCTGTGGTCAGCTGGCAGTTAGACAGGGACTGCTCTAGGGCCTTGTGCACATGTTTGATAGTGGCTGACTGTTACAGGGGTGACTGAGCCACATGACTCTCATCCCACAGGCTAGTCCAGGTTGTTCACAGGGTAGAGGCAGAGGACTAAGAGAGCATGAAAGTGTGCAAGGTCTCTTGATGCTTAGGCTCAGAAATGGTGCAATACATTTCTGGTACATTGATTGCCCACACAACGTCACAAAGCTAGCTCAAAATCCAGGCAAGTGCAAAGAGACTCCATTTCTTGATAGAAAATGCTGCAAAATCACCTAGCAAAGGGATGGGAAGAGAAATAATGACTCTTTTTGCAAACAATCTATCACACCTGGATTGAATTTCTTGACTCTTAAGTGCCCGGTAAGATTATATCTGTTTGTGGCACGCACAGAAACTTTGACAGACCAAATTATGCATCAACTGAATTATAAAACGACTGAATACATATGCTCTAACATGAAGAACTATATGATTAAGTGTGATTGAGGCAGAACATGCAAGGTTACAATATTTGTAGGCATACAGCTTAAACTGGTCTCTTACTTTACCCTCACTATCTCTTACTTATCCTAACTCTCAATTTCCTAGTCTAAAAATGATATTTATACTAGTACCTATCATATTAGGCTACCATGGAGTGTTACAGGAGATAATACAGTATACTTGAAGCCTAGTGAATTAGCCAGAGTAAATAACCAATAAGTATTGGCTATCATTATTATCTACAAGGATCATAAAAGTGATGTTCTTGTGGGCACTGATAGGAGTAAGGTCCATTTTTTCATCATTATAATTGTATTCACCTTAATGGTTTACACATCAAGCAAGACAAAACTTCTCTAGATGTCTCCAAAGTAAACACCATCAACACCCAAAATTACATGTTTCTCCCATATTGAACCCAAAATGATAAGACCTATGCATACTCTTTATTAATCTAGCCAAATTGATAAGGTCTTGGACAAAGCAAAGTTGTCCCTTTTAAAGACTGTGATGGTGCTTTCCCATCCCAGACTGGAGATTAACCTGATTGTAAGGAAGAATGAGAATGTGTAGGATTTCATAGACCATAAATCAACTCACCTCATGCTTCTGGACTATTTAAGTGCTTTACTTGGTGTGACTGCACGTCTCCACAAGTAAAAGCAGGCATATTGAGGGGGCTCAGATCTCATGTTCCCACAAGGCAAGTGACGGGCAGGAAAAAAAAGGCAGAAGGAGAGGAAGGAGAGGGAATTATCAAGAATTTGAACCATAATGAGAGTGATGTTTTCCCAATTTGTTCTGTTTCATCTATGAGTCCAAGATACACAAGCATTCTGAAAAAATAAAATCTGAATTTTCTGTCTCAATAAGTGTAACTCAATTATTTAACAAAAATACAATCTGAGGCCCTGTTAAGTAACTTGTCAAAGAAAATATACCTAATATGTGGCAGAACCAAGCTCCTACAAATCTAGAGCCTCAACTTCAATCAGTATGAACACAAAATTAGGAAAAATCAGTACTAAAGAAATTTGTAGTTTTATTTCCTTGTCATTGCAAAGCTTTTAGCAATGCTTTACATGATTGCCTTTATCTTCCTTTACATGTAAAGTGTATATGTACATATGTACATACACATATGCATGTGTGTGTGTGAGTGTGTTAGAGAGAGAGACTTTCTAACCATGTAAACCATGTAGTATAAGTCATGTAGTACATGAGAGTCTGACAATCTAGTTCTACAACGTACTAGATTTACCATTGTAGGTCATTACTTTGACCACTCATCTTTATATTCCTTTCTGGGTGGAGATCACGTGGTTAGGTGGATTAAAGTTATTTAAATTTAAATACATTCCATCTCCTTACCTTGCAAGGTTATTGTAATTGTTATTAATTCTTCTTCTTTTTTTTTTTTTTTTTTTTTTTTGAGGGAGAATGAGTGTGCAGGGAGGCAAAGGCAAATGGCGATTTGGGTCTCTCTTTTTTTTAATGTTTATTTATTTTTCAGAGAGCACAGTGGGGGAGGGGCAGAGAAAGGGGGACAGGATCTGAAGTGGGGGATGGACTGATAGCAGCAAGCTTGATATGGGGCTTGAACTTACAAACTGGGAAATCATGACCTGAGCCGAAGTCCAAAGCTCAACTGACTGAGCCACCCAGGTGCCCTGGGTCTATATATATAGTTATAACTAAAAGTGTATACTGTGGATTTTGGCATCATCTGGGGATTTTAGTGATGTAGATCCTCAAGCCTCACCTCAGGCCTACTGAATTACAATATATTCATCTTCACAAGATTCTCAAGTAGTTAGTATACACAAGAAAGGAGGCACTGGTGTATATTGCATGTTTGAGATTTACAGTGCTCTTAAGGAACCCCTGAAAGTGTGTAGAGCTCGACTGGTATGTGCATATAGGCACTCTTTCTGGCTACAGGCTTACTGCATTCATATGGAGGTCTGGGAAGCAAAAATATTGAAGAATCAATACTCTATTGCTTTGTAATTGTATGGAGATTTTCTTAATGCCAGAGAAATTTTAAATTTGCTCAATATATGATGGGGGTTTGGGGCACCTAAAAGCAATAGAAGAAGGAGAAGGAAGAGGAGGAGTGGGGAGAAAAGACAGAGGGGAAGGAAGAGGAGGAGGAGGAGGGAAACAGAGGAAGAGAAGAAAGGGGAGGTGGGAGAGGAACAAGAGAAAGGGGAAGAGGAAAGGTAGAGGGAGAACCCAAATAATCCACCTTCAGACCTTGGTGGAGGTGACAGAATTTAGTTGAAAGGATTCAGAAAAGGGAAGCTGAAAGCCCATCTTTAGATCTTGACTCTAAGCAATAATTTCTATGTGAGCTTGAAAACGTCACCTCTCTATCCTGAATCTCAATCTCTGCTTCTGTGAGATAAAGATGCTTACATTATTTCAAAGATTCCTTTCAGTTTTAAGATTCTGTGCATGATTTATGCTCTAAACTGTGAGTCAAATCTCTAATCCAGAAGCCAAAAGTTTATCCCTGTCCCACCACTAGACCAGAGGGAGAAAGACAGACTGTTTCTCTCAGAATTTGATTATGGATTTGGAGTGGCTGTATTTTAAATACAGATTAGATATCATAATATATTTTTGTAGAAAAGAAAGTTAGATGTAGTGTATATATATGTGTGTGTGTGTGTATACATACACACATATATACATACAATGAAATATTACTCAACAATAAAAAAAGGAAATTCTGCTATTTGTGACAACATAGATGGACTTTGAGGGCATAAATGAAATTAGAGAAAAAAAAGCCATAATCACACTTACATGTGGAATCTAAAAATAAAAACAGGAGATTGCCGGAAGATGGCGGCTTAGGAGGACGCTGGGCTCACCGCGCGTCCTGCTGATCACTTAGATTACACCTACACCTGCCTAAAGAACCCAGAAAACCACCAGAGGATTAGCAGAATGGAGTCTCTGGAGCCAAGCACAGACGAGAGGCCCACGGAAGAGGGGAGGAAGGGCGGCGAGGCGGTGCGCGCTCCACGGACTGGCGGGAGGGAGCCGGGGCGGAGGGGCGGCTCGCCAGCCAAGCATAGCCCCCGAGTCTGGCTGGCAAAAGTGGAGGGGCCGGACGGACTGTGTTCCGACAGCAAGCGCGACTTAGCGTCTGGGAGGTCATAAGTTAACAGCTCTGCTCAGAAAGCGGGAAGGCTGCAGGACAAAGGGAGGGAGAGCTGCTGAGCCCCCGGACGGCAGAGCTCAGCTTGGCGGGGAACAAAGGCGCTCGCCAGCGCCATCTCCCCCGCCCATCCCCCAGCCAAAATCCCAAAGAGAACCAGTTCCTGCCAGGGAACTTGCTCGCTCCGCGCAAACACCCAACTCTGTGCTTCTACGGAGCCAAACCTCCGGCAGCGGATCTGACTCCCTCCCGCTGCCAAAGGGCCCCTCCTGAAGTGGATCACCTAAGGAGAAGCGAGCTAAGCCTGCCCCTCCCGCCCCCGTACACCTTGCCTACCCACCCCAGCTAATACGCCAGATCCCCAGCACCACAAGCCTGGCAGTGTGCAAGTAGCCCAGATGGGCCACGCCACCCCACAGTGAATCCCGCCCCTAGGAGAGGGGAAGAGAAGGCACACACCAGTCTGACTGTGGCCCCAGCGGTGGGCTGGGGGCAGACATCAGGTCGGACTGCGGCCTTGCCCACCAACTCCAGTTATACACCACAGCACGGGGGAAGTGCCCTGCGGGTCCTCACCACTCCAGGGACTATCCAAAATGACCAAACGGAAGAATTCCCCTCAGAAGAATCTCCAGGAAATAACAACAGCTAATGAACTGATCAAAAAGGATTTAAATAATATAACAGAAAGTGAATTTAGAATAATAGTCATAAAATTAATCGCTGGGCTTGAAAACAGTATACAGGACAGCAGAGAATCTCTTGCCACAGAGATCAAGGGACTAAGGAACAGTCACGAGGAGCTGAAAAACTCTTTAAACGAAATGCAAAACAAAATGGAAACCACGACGGCTCGGATTGAAGAGGCAGAGGAGAGAATAGGTGAACTAGAAGATAAAGTTATGGAGAAAGAGGAAGCTGAAAGAAAGAGAGATAAAAAAAATCCAGGAGTATGAGGGGAAAATTAGAGAACTAAGTGATACACTAAAAAGAAATAATATACGCATAATTGGTATCCCAGAGGAGGAAGAGAGAGGGAAAGGTGCTGAAGGGGTACTTGAAGAAATTATAGCTGAGAACTTCCCTGAACTGGGGGAAGGAAAAAGGCATTGAAATCCAAGAGGCACAGAGAACTCCCTTCAGATGTAACTTGAATCGATCTTCTGTATGACATATCATAGTGAAACTGGCAAAATACAAGGATAAAGAGAAAATTCTGAAAGCAGCAAGGGATAAACGTGCCCTCACATAAAAAGGGAGACCTATAAGACTCGTGACTGATCTCTCCTTTGAAACTTGGCAGGCCAGAAAGGCTTGGCACGATATCTTCAGTGTGCTAAACAGAAAAAATATGCAGCCGAGAATCCTTTATCCAGCAAGTCTGTCATTTAGAATAGAAGGAGAGATAAAGGTCTTCCCAAACAAACAAAAACTGAAGGAATTTGTCACCACGAAACCAGCCCTACAAGAGATCCTAAGGGGGATCCTGTGAGACAAAGTACCAGAGACATCACTACAAGCATAAAACATACAGACATCACAATGACTCTAAACCCGTATCTTTCTATAATAACACTGAATGTAAATGGATTAAATGCGCCAACCAAAAGACATAGGGTATCAGAATGGATAAAAAAACAAGATCCATCTACTTGCTGTCTACAAGAGACTCATTTTAGATCTGAGGACACCTTTAGATTGAGAGTGAGGAGATGGAGAACTATTTATCATGCTACTGGAAGCTAAAAGAAAGCTGGAGTAGCCATACTTCTATCAGACAAACTAGACTTTAAATTAAAGGCTGTAACAAGAGATGAAGAAGGGCATTATATAATAATTACAGGGTCTATCCATCAGGAAGAGCTAACAATTATAAATGTCTATGCACCGAATACTGGAGCCCCCAGATATATAAAACAATTACTCATAAACATAAGCAACCTTATTGATAAGAATGTGGTCATTGCAGGGGACTTTAACACCCCACTTACAGAAATGGATAGATCATCTAGACACACAGTCAATAAAGAAACAAGGGCCCTGAATGATACATTGGATCAGATGGACTTGACAGATATATTTAGAACTCTGCATCCCAAAGCAACAGAATATACTTTCTTCTCGAGTGCACATGGAACATTCTCCAAGATAGATCATATACTGGGTCACAAAACAGCCCTTCATAAGTTTACAAGAATTGAAATTATACCATGCATACTTTCAGACCACAATGCTATGAAGCTTGAAATCAACCACAGGAAAAAGTCTGGAAAACTTCCAAAAGCATGGAGGTTAAAGAACACCCTACTAACGAATGAGTGGGTCAACCAGGCAATTAGAGAAGAAATTTAAAAATACATGGAAACAAACGAAAATGAAAATACAACAATCCAAACGCTTTGGGACGCAGCAAAGGCAGTCCTGAGAGGAAAATACATTGCAATCCAGGCCTATCTCAAGAAACAAGAAAAATCCCAAATACAAAATCTAACAGCACACCTAAAGGAAATAGAAGCAGAACAGCAAAGGCAGCCTAAACCCAGCAGAAGAAGAGAAATAATAAAGAGCAGAGCAGAAATAAACAATATAGAATCTAAAAAAACTGTAGAGCAGATCAACGAAACCAAGAGTTGTTTTTCTGAAAAAATAAACAAAATTGACAAACCTCTAGCCAGGCTTCTCAAAAAGAAAAGGGAGATGACCCAAATAGATAAAATCATGAATGAAAATGGAATTATTACAACCAATCCCTCAGAGATACAAACAATTATCAGGGAATACTATGAAAAATTATAGGCCAACAAATTGGACAACCTGGAAGAAATGGACAAATTCCTAAACACCCACACTCTTCCAAAACTCAATCAGGAGGAAATAGAAAGCTTGAACAGACCCATAACCAGCGAAGAAATTGAATCGGTTATCAAAAATCTCCCAACAAATAAGAGTCCAGGACCAGATGGCTTCCCAGGGGAGTTCTACCAGACGTTTAAAGCAGAGATAATACCTATCCTTCTCAAGCCATTCCAAGAAATAGAAAGGGAAGGAAAACTTCCAGACTCATTCTATGAAGCCAGTATTACTTTGATTCCTAAACCAGACAGAGACCCAGTAAAAAAAGAGAACTACAGGCCAATATCTCTGATGAATATGGATGCAAAAATTCTCAATAAGATACTAGCAAATCGAATTCAACAGCATATAAAAAGAATTATTCACCATGATCAAGTGGGATTCATTCCTGGGATGCAGGGCTGGTTCAACATTCGCAAATCGATCAACGTGATACATCACATTAACAAAAGAAAAGAGAAGAACCATATGATTCTGTCAATCGATGCAGAAAAGGCCTTTGACAAAATCCAGCACCCTTTCTTAATAAAAACCCTTGAGAAAGTTGGGATAGAAGGAACATACTTAAAGATCATAAAAGCCATTTATGAAAAGCCCACAGCTAACATCATCCTCAACGGGGAAAAACTGAGAGCTTTTTCCCTGAGATCAGGAACACGACAGGGATGCCCACTCTCACCGCTGTTGTTTAATATAGTGCTGGAAGTTCTAGCATCAGCAATCAGACAACAAAAGGAAATCAAAGGCATCAAAATTGGCAAAGATGAAGTCAAGCTTTCGCTTTTTGCAGATGACATGATATTATACATGGAAAATCTGATAGACTCCACCAAAAGTCTGCTAGAACTGATACATGAATTCAGCAAAGTTGCAGGATACAAAATCAATGTACAGAAATCAGTTGCATTCTTATACACTAACCATGAAGCAACAGAAAGACAAATAAAGAAACTGATCCCATTCACAATTGCACCAAGAAGCATAAAATACCTAGGAATAAATCTAACCAAAGATGTAAAAGATCTGTATGCTGAAAACTATAGAAAGCTTATGCAGGTAATTGAAGAAGATATAAAGAAATGGAAAGACATTCCCTGCTCATGGATTGGAAGAATAAATATTGTCAAAATGTCAATACTACCCAAAGCTATCTACCCATTCAATGCAATCCCAATCAAAATTGCACCAGCATTCTTCTCGAAACTAGAACAAGCAATCCTAAAATTCATATGGAACCACAAAAGGCCCCGAATAGCCAAAGTAATTTTGAAGAAGAAGACCAAAGCAGGAGGCATCACAATCCCAGACTTTAGCCTCTACTACAAAGCTGTCATCATCAAGACAGCATGGTATTGGCATAAAAACAGACACATAGACCAATGGAATCGAATAGAAACCCCAGAACTAGACCCACAAACGTATGGCCAACTCATCTTTGACAAAGCAGGAAAGAACATCCAATGGAAAAAAGACAGTCTCTTTAACAAATGGTGCTGGGAGAACTGGACAGCAACATGCAGAAGGTTGAAACTAGACCACTTTCTCACACCATTCACAAAAATAAACTCAAAATGGATAAAGGACCTGAATGTGAGACAGGAAACCATCAAAACCTTAGAGGAGAAAGCAGGAAAAGACCTCTCTGACCTCAGCCGTAGCAATCTCTTACTCGGCACATCCCCAAAGGCAAGGGAATTAAAAGCAAAAGTGAATAACTGGGACCTTATGAAGATTAAAAAGCTTCTGCACAGCAAAGGAAACAACCAACAAAACTAAAAGGCAACCAACGGAATGGGAAAAGATATTTGCAAATGACACATCGGACAAAGGGCTAGTATCCAAAAATCTATAAAGAGCTCATCAAACTCCACACCCGAAAAACAAATAACCCAGTGAAGAAATGGGCAGAAAACATGAATAGACACTTCTCTAAAGAAGACATCCAGATGGCCAACAGGCACATGAAAAGATGTTCAACGTCGCTCCTCATCAGGGAAATACAAATCAAAACCACACTCAGATACCACCTCATGCCAGTCAGAGTGGCCAAAATGAAGAAATCAGGAGACTATAGATGCTGGAGAGGATGTGGAGAAACGGGAACCCTCTTGCACTGTTGGTGGGAATGCAAATTGGTGCAGCCACTCTGGAAAGCAGTGTGGAGGTTCCTCAGAAAATTAAAAATAGACCTACCCTATGACCCAGCAATAGCACTGCTAGGAATTTATCCAAGGGATACAGGAGTACTGATGCATAGGGGCACTTGTACCCCAATGTTTATAGCAGCACTCTCAACAATAGCCAAATTATGGAAAGAGCCTAAATGTCCATCAACTGATGAATGGATAAAGAAATTGTGGTTTATATACACAATGGAATACTACGTGGCAATGAGAAAAAATGAAATATGGCCTTTTGTAGCAACGTGGATGGAACTGGAGAGTGTGATGCTAAGTGAAATAAGCCATACAGAGAAAGACAGATACCATATGTGTTCACTCTTATGTGGATCCTGAGAAACGTAACAGAAACCCATGGGGGAGAGGAAGGAAAAAAAAAAAAAAAGAGGTTAGAGTGGAAGAGAGCCAAAGCATAAGAGACTGTTAAAAACTGAGAACAAACTGAGGGTTGATGGGGGGTGGGAGGGAGGGCAGGGTGGGTGATGGGTATTGAGGAGGGCACCTTTTGGGATGAGCACTGGGTGTTGTATGGAAACCAATTTGACAGTAAATTTCATATATTAAAAAATAAAAAAAATAAAAAAAATTTAAAAATATGAAAACAAAAAATAAATAAATAAAATAAAAATAAAAACAAAAAAATAAACAAACCCATAGATACAGGGAACAGATGGGTGATTGACAAAGGCAGGGGGTAAGGGGAATGGGGAAAGGTGGTCAAAAGCTACATACTTCTAGTTATAAAATAAATAAATCCTGGGAAGGAATATACAGCATAGTGACTACAGTTAACAATACTTTTTTGTATATTTGTAGGTTGCTAAGAGAGTAGATCTTAAAAGTTCTCATAATTAGAAAAAAATTGGAAACATGTATGATGATGGATGCTAACTAGACTTAGCATGGTGATTATTTTACTATATACCCATCTATTTTAAGTTTTACTATATATATAAAACCATGTAGAGTATATACCTGAAACTAATATAATGTTATATGTCAATTATACCTCAATAAAAAATAAAGTTATAGTCTTGAAAATAAAAAAGCTTAAGTCTTCTAAATTAAGAAAAAAAAAAATTGGAGAAAGGTTACAGTCTTACTCATCTGACCGTGACAAGAGAGAATGGTAAAAGTCCTTGAGATGTTGTTAGGTTGGGACAACAAGAAAAGTCAAGAGAAAGGTTGCCAAAGTATATTGTAAAGAACACTAGCTCAACAGCAAGTCAGTAAATGTTGGGTAAGACAAGACTTTTGTACTTAAATTTTCAGAAAATTGGGTTCAAACAATTTAAACAGCTCTTCTTTTTCTGCGGTATTTCCCAGAAACTTTTGCTATGCTTATGTGCAACATTATCTGTTAAAAATGTGAATGATGCACCTCTTTGTAAACTAGTTTCACCATGAGAACTTTTTTATTCATGGCTGTTGTGTCCATACAGAACTTAGTTTTAGAACTGTTACGTGACTTCAGGGATGTCACTTCTCTCTTAGTGCCATCTTCTTCTGTACAAATGAGGGGGTTGGATTAGAAATCTCTAATGTTCTTTCCAGGTATAAAATGGTATATAGTTAAGTAATACCTAAAAAATATCATGTTGAATTTGAAACAATAATGAGTCACTGCAAGATACAGAACGGGATAATAAATAAGGCTGCCAGTTTGTGTGGTACAGATGATCAATGCTAGGGAAGATCAGGAAGGCTAGATTTCAGTGTGGGCTCAAGCTGTTAGAACAGACTGGGCCACCAAGCAAGGGAGAAGAGGGAGGGGTATTTTAAGGAGCCATGCCTTGGAATTGAGGTGTGGGGGAAAGGGAAGATTTGAATATAGGGATACTTTTGGTCCCCAGAGACAGGAGCCAACTTAAATTACTTCAGGCAAAAAAGAGAATGTAAGAATGGTGGAGGATATGCCAAGTGACTAGGGAAAGGGTAGAGAGCAGACCACCTCAGGGACAATTAAAACTTGGAAATTGATCACCATCAGAAGGTTTACTCTGTTCTCTCTGTACATCTGCTTTATACTTTTTTTGTGTATGCCCTTCCTCTACTCAGCAGGAACCCCTAACCCTCACACTTTCTCACTACCAGGAAAAGACTGTCTTTCTTCCTCTATTTCCACGTCAGGTTCTCCAAGAGAATGGTTCTGATTGGTCTACTTGGCTCAAGTAACTGGACAAATAATCTGTGGGCAGAGAAGCAGGGTCACCTAACACAGACATGGCAGCTCATGCCTCTGGCCCTCACAGAAAAATCAATATGAGCTGAGAAGTGATCCTAATGCTCATTAAAACACTGAAGAGATGGCCAGAGCTTTGCCTAAGGCATGTCCAGGAATCTAGTGTGGATAAAGGTAGGGCAAGTCAGCTGAGTGCCAATGAGGAAGAGTTATTAATGCTCAGACAAGAGGATCTTATTTGATTTTATTATTATTATTATTATTATTATTATTGTTATTGTTATTGTTATTGTTATTATTGTTATTATTTTGTCCATTGGTTTTGAAAGTCAGGCTGGTGCCAGGCTGCAGACACAAGAATTACTTGGGGGAGTAGGAGCATGCTTACTAACATACAGAACCCTGGGCCCATCCCCAGTTACTCTGATTCAGCAGATTGGGTTAGAACAGGTGCTTTTTAAACATTCTCTAGGTGATTAGCCAGTTTTAGACTTACTGATCAATCTGAAATAATTTTATTGTGGACCTATTAAGCATAATATTTTTTACTAGTTTCTGAGAGACAGAATCTGCTTGTTTTGGAGACACATATTCACAAGACATTTATCCTTTCCTTAAGATTTTGGCTCTATTAAGGAACATACAGCTTGTATATAAATAGACATAAATGATCAAATATCATTTGTAAGTTCAGAGGAATGATTAGAACTGGAGGTAGTGTGGAGTTAACAAAAACTTGGTGGAGGAAGTAATATTTCAGTTTTTAAATCTTTGAGTTCTTAAATAATGGATTGATTTTTGAATATTCATAGAAGGAAGTTTATTCCAGTTGGAAAGAAGTGTATAAAAAAACACCTGAAAGAGAAAAATCTAGAGAAGTGTTTCTTAATCTCATATTCAAAGATACCCCAAGAGATCAGGAAATATGTATGGAAAAATATTTACTTTCACTAAAGTCTAATGGAACTTAGTAAGCCCTTCCATTCGGCAGCAAACAACAGTGAGTTTAATAATACCTACAATTTTTTCACCATTAGAAATTACATATTTTTACATATGATTAAAATTTTAGCAGATAGTTTATACTTTCATTTTTTGCTCAGCACTGATTCAAAATTAGAATAGCTATAGATCTACTACAAGTTCTTGTTAAGGACTTAACATTAAATAGGTTTAACTATTCAAAATCAAATTTCTAAAGAAGTATCTTATAACAATTTTGATATAATTAGTTTTTAATAAAATTATGAGTTTTATTTCATGCATGTAAAAAGAAAGATTACTCTAAGAAGGTATTCTGGTTAGCAACTGCTGAGTAACAAGTAATCCTAAAATTTGTCAATTTACAATAGCCATTTTATTTTCTCATGATTTTGTGGATCAGGAATTTGAGAAGGGTCTGGGTAAGCAGACACAGTATGTGATCTCTCAGGTGGTTACAGTTCAGTGTTGGTTGGGGTTGCAGACATCATCAGGTTAAGCTGAGCTAGATACCCAAGATGGTTGGGAGTTCAAATTGGGTGGCCTACCCATCTACCTCACCCAGACCCATGGGCCTTTCACATCTTAATGGGTGAGTTGGGAAATAGAAGCATCTCTAGAGTTAGTATTCAGTAAGAGAATAGTCCATGAGATCAAAGCAAAAGAAACAAGACTTCTGACCTGGCTTTTCATACCATGAAGTGTCATTTCACCTCCTTTGTCTTGGTTACTCATGAACCCTTAAGGCAAACTCAGATTGTAGGGAAGGCAACTTATTCCCCTGGTCATGTTTGAAGAAGTGGCAAAAAACTGCGGCCATCTTTAATCTCTTACAGAAGGATTCCATAGGCTTAACTAGACTATCAAAGATGTTCATGGCATAAAAAATTTTGAGAATATCTTCTCTAGAATACATGCTTAAGTAAGGAGTGTATTCAATAAAAGAATTAATTAATATTAGCTTTAGGAAGTAACCAAGGTAACCAGCAGCTAGCTACTGAGACATATGTAGAGATTTTCCAAGTTACATTGTTCCAATGTCTGTTAGAAACAACAAAAACAAAAAAAATTCTACTTAACCTTGATGGGTCAAAAATGACAGAACTGAGCTTTGCCCCCAAACCAGAAGAGCAAGCAAACAGTATCATAATGGTGAAAGCATCTTGCTTATGGGGAGATAAGACTTGTCTTCCTCTGTTGAATATAATTAAAAGAGATGGGAAAGAAATGTGATGAGGCCCCGTATCTCCTCTCAAACATGCTGCAGTGATGAATCAAAGAGATGGAAACTGACACCTTCCATCTCCGGGACACCCAGAGTAGAAATACAGTCAATCAGACGGCATGTTCATTGATGTGCAAGGCCTCTTCCCCTATCAGAAGGACAAAGATGAAACCTGACAGCTCTCCCCTCAGTAATTCCCCACCTCTTTCTACCACTGGCTACAGGTGGAAGGAGACTTTTGGTGAGAAAGTTGAAGTTTGTGTCTATGGGATCTTTGGGTGAGATTTTTATCTTGGCCAAGGACTTTAGCATACTCATTTGCTGGGTTTAGCTAAAAGATGGCTAGGGGAGTTATTAAGATGTGAGATGTGAGAGAAGCAGAACTTCTTAGGTTAGGAGGCTTTCAGGCATACAAATATGATGTATCTTAACTGTTTCACTTAGGAGACGTCTCCTTAATGGATCACAATCTACAGGGGGTTGGGAGAACATGTGGTTCAGGATTCTAACATGTGCTTGGGGATATTGAGTATTTTAGGTTCTGAATTATAACTGAAACCCCCTTCAAGTCAAAGATAACTTTACATCCCTAGTATTTATCAGTGCTTAGTTGACAGTATGCTTTAAAAAATTATTTATAAAATAATAAATGATGGTTGAATGAAACTATATGGCGGTCTGAAGAACACTACCTAGATTCTCAAAGAATAAAATGCAAGCTATTTAGCTGATCTGTAAGACTCTCTATTATCTGGCCTCTGAGTTGTTGCCTAGCCCAATCTCTCATTACTACCCTCTCCTCCTTTGCTCACCATCCTAAGAAAGCACAAAGAAACATGTACATCTTAGCAGCTTTGCCCATGTTGATCTTAGCTCCCAAGAGGTGAAAAAGGCTAATTCTGATCAGGTGGTTAGAGAAACTTCTCTGTGAGAAGACAGTGCTTGAGTAGAGATCCAAAAGATAAGACAAAGCCAGCCCCATGAAGACCTGGGAATGGGGGTGGAAATCACAATCCAGATGGAGAGGTAAGCAAGTATAAAGGCACTAAATCAGGGGTGACCTTGGCATTGTCATTATTTTTTTTCTTTAACAGAAAGACAGCTAGTGTGGCAGAAGGATAGGGAATGAAGGGGTTGAGCAATAAATATGGGTCAGAGATGAGAGAGTTGGGGGGGTCCACACCACTTAGAACCTTGAAGGCTGTGGTACAGAGTCTGGATTGTGTTCTAAGTGGAATGGGAAGCCAATCAACTGTATTAAGCAGGAGTGAGCATTATCTGATTCGTCTTTTGAGAAGAGAATCCCTTGCAGGAAGACAACTATGGGTGCAGACAGCCTGGTTAGAAGATGATTTCAGCAGTTCACGTGAAATAGTTGTTTAGATCAAGGTGAAAGCAGTGGAACGGGAATGAAATAGAGAGACCGAGTACATATTTTGGCACCAGAGCCAACAAGATTGTCTGATGGGATGGAAAGGTAAAATTTAAATAATCAATCGATGAGGAAAGTGTTTGCATTTATTTACAAGTAAACAAAGAGAAATGCATATCAATACAACAACTCTGGAATGGCATTTTTTTCTATCACTTGTCAAATTTAAAATATAGTAAAGCTCTAAAATACATGAGTTTTGAAAACAACCCAATTGTCCAACAATCAAGGATCAGTTAAATAAATTATAGGGCAGGCATATGTTTACATGCTCCATGGCCATTAAAAATTATGCTGTGGAAGAACACTTAATGACATGGAAAATGTACACAGAAAGTTTTATCTGTTCAACAACCAGCTGTCAGAGTCCATGCTTCTTGTTAAGTACCAAATGGATTTGTAGTGAAGGGAAATGTTAATATCTTTAAAATTTGCTGCAGAACTTCCCTAAGGGTTGGGATTTTTTTTTTTAAATAAATGTGCCTGGCAAATTTCTTGGGGGTGAGGCCTAGGTGAAAGTGAGGCCCTTAGGACATGTACCATCATGATGCAAGAATAACATAAATAGAATCATTGAAAAAAAGGGAAATACTTTGGGCCAATGGCTTTTGGTGGTAGAGTTTGAAAAAAAATGGCTGTATTATTTTTAGTCTGTGATAGTGCAGGATGAACCAGAATCTGAAAATGCAGGGTGGCAAGGTAAGTCATAAACTTAATCAGGCTATCTTAATGGCCATGAGAGCAAAGTTATTTCTTGTTTCATACTCTAGCTTCCTTAGGAATTTGCAGAAAACCTGGCAAGGACTTTCAATTTCCATGGTATGTGGCAAGGCATTTTGAACTAATTTTTCAAAAGGCAAAGAGATCTCAGTTCAGTCATTAAAAAAAAAAAAAATAGTATCCCAGGCTAGAAAATTTAATTATATTGTAATGGCAAAGACCTAGAATGTAACCAGCACAGAAGGAAAAAGCTTTAAAGAATATGCAATCCAATCTTATTGTTACTAAAGGATAAACTGAGGTTCCCATAAAGGCGTAATGCAAAAATTACCCATAGATGTGTGTCCACAGGTTAATTCAAAGCATGAAATGTATGAAAGTTGGCTCTAAATGCAAATTAAAGTTGATTTCAAAGTGAAATGGAGTGTCTACCACTTAGCGTTCAGGCCCATCATTGCTAACAGACAGTAGAAAACTATTACTCACTCCCCATGTGTAGATAGCTTTTGCAAACTCGTGCAAGAGGTATGGAATTTGTTTTCAATTTGCTGTTTTCATTCTCTGTATTGCCTGTGGTTCCAGGCAGCCCTTAAACAGAAAGCCCATGGCTCAGCTAATATTTCATTTTGGAGATACCATCATGTGCTGGTATCCTGCCATCACTAAAAGATTCATATCAATGCTGGCTGTCATTTCTAGTTAGCATGCTTCAGGAGAGCAGCTCTGTTTCAAGGAAACACACTGGACCAGCACTGTACTGGAAGGCGAAAGCATGACTCTGTCACGTTGAGTCTGGTTAACTTGAACAAAGTCCTCAAGGTCACAGGTCTTAGTTTCTTCATCTGAAAATGGGGACAGTAAATTTGTTCAACTTGTGAGTACTCGATGAGAAAATAAGTGTGAAAAATCCTTGTGAACTTCAAATACCTATTCAAGTATAAAATAATGGTATTCTTAAACTTGGGGGTTCTGTCCTTTAAATTGCAAGTCTCTGCCATGAAAACTCCTGCATGCTACTGCTGCTCATCAATGCAACACTAACTCCCTTCAACCTGCATCTCTAAATATAATGTCTACTTCTTCCCTTCTTCGTCCACTGTGCATATCATATCCCTCTTACCCCTTTAATTGTTTAAGTGAGAAGCTATTGTTTGCCCTCTGATTCCCCAAGCCACATTATTTGAATATCTTTTTGAGGTTAACATTTGCCAAAATGTGTTATAGTTATGGACCATAGATACAGTTGTCAAGCACTGTACTGAGTTTCACACACATTATCTCATTTAATCCCCAATTGCTTTAGAAGGCAGATATCACATGCTTTATCTCTCTAGCTAGACTATAGATATATGAATACAGAGTGAAGATGAAATTCATTTCGTATCTTCAATGTGACCAAAATGAACTCAAGAATTGTATTATTAGAATTGTTACTATTAACTACTTATTACTAATTGTTAATGTATCACTGTATGTTATTAATTATTACTACTGCCACTATTACGATGTGTTGGGTTCTTATTTATTAGGTTCTTATGACCTGGAATTCAAAGAGGAAAAGCGATCTATCTTTAGAAAGTTTCTACTGACAAAATAAGGATTTAGATATAAGTTCATCTGCCTTCAAAACAAGTGCTTTCAATGGCCACTCTTCTCTGCCTCCTTTGGGAGGATCTGTGTAGACTCTTGGACCATCATTATTTATTGGAATGATCTTGGTCCAAACTAATCCATCAGGGAGTCTTAGCAAGATACTATTTCTTCCACTACATTGAGTAAGTCTACCTTGTAACACCACCAAATCATGTGTGCTCTTTGCACTCCACAAGGAAATTCTCAGACTGTCACCATCTGCCAAATGCCTTGTCTGAAGCTTTATTTGGGAGGAAGAAATGCAAAACGTAAATTCATCCATCCTGCTACAGAGAAGATCACAGTAAATAAAAATTCTTATTCATCGGCCAATAGCTTCATCTCTGGTGTATTTCAAATACACTTAAAGGATATTTTGGTTGTTCCTGAGAAATGGCACTGTTCCTGATCACTGGCTTTGAAGGGGATGATCAATGCAGTGGAGCTCATGGCAGTGGTCAGGCTGAAGCTTCCTGATTGTAATACTGACTACAAATGAAAGACTGCCCAGCATTAGCCTGCCATTAAACACCTTCAGGGAGAAAAAAGAATCTATGTACCCTTCAGATGAACACAGAATCCCTAGTGAAGAAGGAGGCTCTCATTGTAGCAGAAACCAGAAAAAAGTTTCATCAGGGAAACAGAGAAACCAATGACAAGGAAAACCAGGACAGAAGAAGTATTACATCATCTAGGAGAAATGATTTTCTGAGTCTGATACTGTTGGCTATATGTGGTATAAAATGAAGCTAATTTAGAATAGTGATTATCATTTCACATAGTTTTCATCTGTTAACTATGCTGGTCAAAATTCTTCATTTTGCATAGATAGGAGGGATAACACTCTTTTAGAGCTCAAGAAGAAATATAAGAATCATAGACCTGCTGACTCAATCATTCATTCACTGACTCACTGAATTACCGATTCATGTATTCCTTCATTATATCATTCATTTCTACAGAGAAGTGGGGCAGCTCGCAGTAGAAACGAACACTTAATAAAATCAAATTTCAAAAGGAAATAAATATGAGCCAGCAAATAAGGGATACAGGTCCAGAAAATTTATATAAAACTTATGAAGTTCTTGACCAGGAACCAGGGAGAAAATGGAACTGGAATACTAGAGTCGCTTGAGAAGTAATTTTCTGAAGATACATGTTCTTCTATCAAGGAAAGAACATCCCTTTCTGAGAATTATGTTCAGAATCATTGAAGGAAAGAAAAATTGAGAAATTTCAGAATGATTCCAATATTTGTCTCCATGAAGAACAGTGAGCTGGGGTAAATGTACTGAAATGATACATAATGCTTACATTTGAGTTTCCTAGAGGTGACGGTAAAAAGGGAAACCCAATATCATACATAAAAATGGGAATTTTAAAATTTCATTGATGGTACTTTGAATTTTGAAAGAAATGGATTACTGAAGCATTTATATAAGCTAGTTCCAAAGGACATGCATTCTGGGGGAGGGGCTTGCTGTTATGATCCTCGGTCCAACTTGCCCTTGTGGGGGGAAGAAAGGACATACAATAATTAGAAAAGGTTGAGTTAAAAGATACCTTTTCTTTTAATTTTTGAATTTTATTTCATTTTTCATCTTACCTATAAAAAATCAGGGAGGAAAGTACAACCAATGTCTTTATAGCCACCACTAAGATTTGATAATTAATATTTTGTCATATTTAATTTGTATGATTTTGCTTAAATGTGTTAATATACAATAAATATAATATTATTCCATTTCACCCATAATATTTTAGAATGCATTTCTTAAAAAGAACATTCTCTATAAACCCTGAATATTGTTGTCATATACAATAAAATAAAAATAATTTCTAATTATCATCAAATATCACATTTGTTTTCAGACTCAATCATTGTTCTCTCGAATGATAAAGCTGGTATATTCAAAATTCAATCCAGAGTCATATCAAGTACCATGGCTATGGTTGAATTCATACCCTATGGGGTTACTGAAATAGTTGAACTTTGGGAAACAGGAACGACTATCATGGGTGGACATCTTCTAGCCTGATAAATATGGAAGGGTTTATTAGACCTTTTCTAATTGACCTTTTCTAAGGAGATTGTAGGAAGACTTGTGAGAAATATAATCTTGGCTCTTTTTGTCCTTAAGAAAACATTAAATAATATAATTTTTGTCTTTTATTATATTGATGTAAATTTTACATAAAATGAACAAATATACAATTCAATAGATTTTGAGAAAAATATAGTCCCTTGCTACCATTACTGTGAAGATTCCTTCCTATTCCTTTGGAATTCCCTGCTACCATTACTGTGAAAATTCCTTCCTATTCCTTTGGAAGTCCCTTAGAGTCATGATTTCCATTATCATAGAAAAGTTTGCCTACTCTTTTTTTTTTTAAGTTTATTTATTTTAAGAGACAGACAGAGAGAGCATGTACCAGTGAGAGTGACGCAGAGCAAGAGCGGGAGAGAGAGAATCCCAAGCAGCCTCCGTGCTGTCAGCACAGAGCCCAAGGCGGGGCTTGAACCACAAACGGTGCAATCATCACCTGAGCCAAAACCAAGAGTCAGAAACTTAACTGACTAAACCATCCAAGCATCCCAAGTTTGTCTACTCTTTAAGTTCATAACTTATGGCATAGTGGAGCATGTATATTTTTGGTATCTGGCTTTTATTTTTTTGATTCAGCATAATGTTTTTGAGATTTTCCCATTTTTTTTTTTTTGCATGCATCATTAGTTTGTTCTATTTCATTGCTGTGTACTATTCCATTGCATGAGTACATTCGAATTTGTTCTTCTCGTTAATAGGCATTTGGGTTGCTCTGAGTCTTTTTCTACTTAGGAATAAAGCTATGGATATTCTAATATAAATAGTTTTGTAGATGTACATTTTCATCTATCTTGGTAAAATGTCAAGTAATGGAACCACTGGATAAATTTTTAACTTTATAAGAAACTCAAAATTTTTCCCCAAATTTTCAGTTTGGATTGTTCAAAAACATTTTCCCAAATGTTGGAACCATTTTGCTTTCCATCGATAATAGAAGTCCAATAATTCTACATCATCATCTACATTCAGTAGTACTAGTCATTTTGAATTTAGCCATTTTAATGGGTGCATAGTGGTATCTCAGGGGTGTGGTTGAGCATATTTTCACTTCATTTTTTAATTCATAAAGTCTTGTGCCTATTTTATTGGATTATTTATATCTTATTACTGAGCTAAAGGAATTATTTATATATTGTGACTATAGGTTCTTTAAAATGAATATTTTTTCCAGCTTGTGGCTTGTACTTTTATTTTTAAAAATGATATCTTTTAAGACCCAACAGGATTTAATTTAATGAAATTCAATGTATCTTTTTTGATTAATGCTTTTGATTCCCAGGAAATATTTGCCTACCCAAGATCATGAAGATACTCTCTTTTTATTCTCTAGAAGTTTTATAGTTTCAGATTTTGTACTTAGCTTTATGATTTATCTCAAAATAATATTGTGTGTGTGGTATGTGGTAGGAGTCAAGGCTCATTTTTTTCTGTATTGATATATTATGATTCTGGTTCCAATTTTTCAAAAGAAATTGTGTTTTCCTACTGAATTATCTACATGACTTTGATGCTTAGTATTCCTAAAAAAATCAACTGACCAAATACAGGCAGATTATGTCTAGATGCTCCCCTCTGTTCTATAAATTCATTTATCTATTCCTAATAAGACAGTATCTTAATTACTGTAGGTGTATAGTAAATCTTAAAATAAATCCTACAAATATGTTCTTCAAGACTGTGTTGGCTATACCAGGTTGTCTTTCTAATTTTTAGAATGACCTGGTCAGTTTCTACAGAACTACTGGAAATGTGACTGGTAGGGTAGTGATTCTATGGATCTACTGACAGAGATTGGATGTTTAAGAACATTATGTTTTAAAATTAATTATTATGATGTATCTCTTCATTTATTAGGTTGTTCATTATTTCTTTCTGCAGTGTGTTTTGATTTTCACTGTAAAGGTCTTCCCCAGTTTTCATTACACTTACTCTTTTTTTATTTCAAGTTTTTATTTAAATTCTAGTTAGTTAACATATAGTGTAATATTGGTTTCATGAGTAGAATTTAGTGATTCCTAATTATTTTATATTTTGATGCTAATTATAAGTAATATTTTAAAATTCACTTCCCCAATGATTTGTTGCTAGTGTTTAGAAATGCAACCTTTTGTACGATGAACTTGTATTCTGCAAAATTGTCTAATTCACATATTAGTTCTGGCAGTTTATTCACAAATTCCTTAAAATTTTCTATGTTAATATCATATTCTCAGTGAACAAAAGTACTTTCATGTTTTCTTTCTAAATTTTATGCCTTTTATTTCTTTTCCATGCCTGAAGTCACTGCAAAAGATCTCCAACACAAGTTTAAATAGAAGTGGTGAAAACAGATATTTTTGACATGCTCCCAAACTCTTGGAGGGTGTATATAACACTTAACCATTAAGTATGATGTTACCACTTTGATTTTAACAATCCAGCGGAAATATTTTTTTTATTTCTATTTTAGTTAAAATTGTTATTATAATCATAAGTTCTCCTTAAATTTTGCCAGATGATTTTTCCTGCATTCATGAGATACAGATATGCACTTTTTTTCTTTTTCTTTCTTTTGATGTGATAAATTCCACAGATTGATTTTTATATATTGAAACAGACATATTCCTAGGGAAACTCCACCTGGTCATGATGTGTTATCTTTTTTATATATCATTAGGTTAGGTTTGATGATATTTTTAACCGAGTTTGTTTTTTAGGCTAGTTTTAGGCTCACAGCAAAATTGAGCTCAAGGTTAAGAGATTTCCCATATCTCCATTGCCCTCACACATGTCCCACCAGAGTGGTACATTTGTTAGTTGATGAACCTACATTGACACATCATTGTCACTCAAAGTCCACAGCTGACATGATTCACTCTTGGTGTTGTACATTCTATGAGTTTAGACAAATGTATAATGACATGTATCCATCATTAGAGCATCGTTCAGTGTAGTTTCACAGCCAGAAAAATCTGCTGTATTCTGCCTATTTATCCCTCCCTTGCTGTAACACCTGGCAACCACTGTCTTTACTATATTACAGTTTTGCCTTTAAGGGAATGTCATATAGTTGGAATCATACAGTATATAGCCTTTTCAGATTGGTTTGCTTCACTTAACAATATGCATTTAAGATCCTCCTGCCTTTTCATGGTTTGATAGCTCATTTTCCTTTAGTACTGGATAATATCCCATTGCCTGGATGTACTACAATTTATTTATCCACTCACTTGAATATCTTCCTTGTTTCCAAGTTTTGAGAATTAAAAAATAAACCTGATATGAACGTCTGTATGCAAGTTCTATTGTGAACAAAAGTTTTCACCCCTTTAGGCAGATACCAAGGAGCATGATTGCTGGGTCATATGGAAAGAGTATGTTTTGTTTTATAAGAAATCATCAAACTGTCTTCCAAAGTGGCCGTACCATTTTGCATTCCCACCAGCAATCAATGAAACGTCTATTATTCTACGTCCTTACTGGCACCTGGTATTTTCAGGGTCCTGGATTTTGGTCATTCTGATAGGTGTGTACTTGTTCTAATTTGTGTTTAACTAATGACATCTGCTGTGGAGCAGATTTTTGTATGCTTACTTGCTTGCCATCTGTACATCTTTTTGGCTGAGGTATCTGTTAAGGTCTTTGGTCCATTTCTTTGTTAACTGTAATTCCATTGTAGTTAATATACAGCATTATATTACTTTTAGGTGTACAACATATTGATTCAACAATTCTTTGTATTACTCAGTACTCATTCAGTATAAGCGGACTCTTAATCCCCTATATATATATATATATGTTTCACCTAACCCCTAACCCATCTTCCCAGCCCAAGTCTGATTTTTGGTTTGTCTATCTCTTTTTCTCCTTTGATTTGTTTTCTTTCTAAAATTCCACATATGAGTGAAATTATATGGTATTTGTCTCTCTGACTGGCTTATTTCTCTTAGTATTTTACACTCTTGCTCCATCCATGTTGTTGCAAATGGCAAAATTTTATCCTTTTTTATAGCTGAATAATATTCCATTATATATATATATATATATATATATATATATATATATATATATACACACACACACACTAAATCTTCTTTATCCATTCATCTTTCAATGGACACCTAGACTGCTTCCATAATTTGGCTATTGTAAATAATGCTGCAACACACAGGGATGCCTGGGTTTTTTTTTGTTTTTGTTTTTGTTTTTTGTTTTTTTGAATTAGTGTTTTCATATTCTTTGGACAAATACCCAGTAGTGCAACTCCTGGATCTTGGGTAGTTCCATTTTTAATTTTTTGAGGACCTCCATACTGTTTTTCACAGTGGTTACACAAGTTTGCATTCCCAACCAACAGTGCACAAGGGTTCCTTTTTCTCCACATCCTCACCAACAGTTATTTCTTGCATTTTTTGACTTCAGTCATTCTGACAGGTGTGAGGTGATATTTCATTGTGCTTTTGATTTCCATTTCCATGGTGATGAATGATGTTGAGCATCTTTTCATGTGTATGTTGGCCATCTGTATGTCTTCTTTGGAGACATGTCTATTCATGTCTTGTGCCCATTTTTTAAACTGGATTATTTGTTTTTATGGTGTTGAGTTGTATTACTACTTTATATATTTCACATACTAACCCTTTATTGTTATTTTGATGTAGCCCCCATGGTTTATTTTTGCTTTTATTTCCCTTGCCTCAAGAGACATATCTAGAAAGATACTGTTACAGCCAATGTCACATAAATTACTGCCTATGTTGTCTTCTAGGATTTCTGTGGTTTCAGGTCTTACATTTAGGTCTCTGATCCATTTTGAGTTTATGGTGAAAGAAAGTGGTCCATTTCCATTCCTTTGCATGTAGCTGTCCAATTTTTCCAACACCATATGTTGAAGAAACTGTCTTCTTCCATTGTATATTCTTGCTTCCTTTGTCAAAGATTAACTGACCATATAATTGTGGGTTGATTTCTGGGCTTTCTATTATGGTCTGTGGATCTATGTATCTATTTTTGTGCCAGTACCATATTGTTTTGGTTATTATAGCTTTGTAATATAACTTGAAGTCTGGAATTGTGATATCTCCAGCTTTGTTATTCTATTTCAAGTTTGTTCTGGCTATGAGGGGTTCCATACAAATTTTAGTATTGATTGTTCTAGTTCTGTGAAAAATGCTGTTGGTATTTTGATAGACATTACATTAAATCTGTAGATTCCTTTGGGCAGTATAGACATTTTAACATTTGTTCTTTTAATCCATGAACATGGAATGTCTTTCCATTTGTTTGTGTCATCTTCAATTTCATTAATCAATGTTATATAGTTTTCAGTGTATAAATCTTTCACCTCTTTGGTTGAGTTTATTCCTAGGTATTTATTATTTTTGGTGGAACTGTAAATTGCATTGTTTTATTAATTTCTCTTTTTATGGCTTCATTATTAGTGCATAGAAATGCAACAGATTTCAGTAAATTAATTTTATATCCTGTGACTTTACTGAATTCATTTATCATATCTAGTAGTTGTTTTGGTGGAGTCTTTAGGGTTTTCTATATATTGTATCATGTCATCCATAAATATTGAAAGTTTTACTTCTTTCTTACCACTATGGATGCCTTTTATTCCCTTCTCTTCTCTTGTCTGATTGCTGTGACTGGGACTTCTAACACTATATTGAATAAAAGTGATGAGAGTAGACATCCTTATCTTGTTCTTGATCTTGGGGAAAAGCTTAGTGTTTCCCTATTACGTATGATGTTGTCTGTGGGCTGAGGTGTGCTGAGGTATGTTCCCTCTTCACCTACTTTGTTGAGGGTCTTTATTACGAATGGATGTTGTAATGTGTCAAATGTATCCTCTGCTTCTATTGAAATGATCCTATGGTTATCCTTTCTCTTACTGATGTGGTGTATCATGCTGACTTTTTTGCAAATATTGAACCACCCTTACATTCCGGGAATAAATACCACTTGATCAAGGTGAATGACTATTTTAATGTGTTATTGGATTCAATTTGGTAGGTATTTTCTTGAGGATTTTTGCATCTATTTTAGCAGAGATATTGGCCTCTAGTTGACTTTTACTGTGGTGTCTTTTCATCTAGCTTTTGTATTAGGGTATTACTGGCCTCATAGAATGAATTTGTTAGTTTTCCTTCCTCTTCCATCTTTGGAATAGTTTGAGAATAGACATTAACTTTTCTTTAAATGTTTGGTAGAATTCACCTGTGAAGCCATCTAGTCTCAGAGTTTTGTTTGTTGGGAGTTTTTTGATTAGTGATTCAATTTCATTACTGCTAATCAGTCTGTTCAATTTTTATATTTCTTCCTGCTTTGGTTTGGTAGGTTGTATGTTTCTAGTATTTATTTCTTCTAGGTGTCCAATTTGTTGGCATATAATTTTTCATAATATTCTCTTACAGTTGTTTGTAATTCTGTAGTGTTGGTTGTTATTTCTCCTTTTTCATTTATAATTTTTCTTATTTGAGTTCTCTCTTTCTCCCTCTCTCTCTCTTTATTTGTACGAGTCTGGCTGAAGGTCTATCAATGTTGTTGATCTTCTCAAAGAAACAGCTCCTGGTTTTAATTACCTTTTTTTTTTAGTTTATATATCATTTATTTCTGCTATAATCTTTATTATTTCCTTCTGTCTGATGTTTTTGGGTTTTGTTTGTTCTACCTCCTTTAGGTATAAGATTAGGTTGTTTGAGATTTTTCTTGCTTCTTGAGATAGACGTGTATTGCTAGAAGCTTTCCTCTTAGAATTGCTTTTGTTGCATCCCAAGGATTTTGGGCTGTTGTGTTTTCATTTTCATTTCTCCCCATGTAACTTTTGATATCTTCCTTGATTTCTTGGTTGACCCATTCATTGTTTAGTAGCATGTTATTTAACCTCCATGTATTTGTGCTCTTTCCAGGTTTTTTCTTATGGTTGATTTCCAGTTTCATAGTGTTGTGGCCAGAAAAGATACATGGTATGACTTCGCTCTTTCTGATTTTGTTGAGACTTGTCTTGTGGCCCAATATGTGGTCTATTCTGGGGAATGTTCCATGTGAACTTGAAAAGAATGTGCAATCTGTTGTTTTAGAATGGAATGGTATTAATATATCTGTTAAATCCATCTGGTCCAGTGTGTCATTCAAAACCACTGTTACCTTGTTGATTTTGTTTGGATCTGTCCATTGATGTAAGTGTGGTGTTAATGTCTTCTACTATTATTATTGCATTACTACTGATTGGTTCCTTTATGTTTGCTGTTAACAGTTTTATGTATTTGGGATCTTCCACATTAGGTGTAAAAATATTTACAACTGTCATATCTTCTTGTTGGATTGTCCCCTTTGTTATTATTTAGTGTCCTTTTCTTGTATCTTGTCACAGTCTTTGTTTTAAAATCTATTTGTTGGATGTAAGTATTGTTACCCTAGCTTTATTTTTACATCTATGTGCATGAGAAATATTTCTTTAGCTCCTAATTTTCAATATGCAGGTATTTTTAGGTCTGAAATGAGTCTCTTGTAGGCAGCATAAAAATTGATCTTGTTTTTTTTTTTAATCCACTCTACCACCTTGTGTCTTTTGATTAGAGTGTTTAGTCCATTTACACTCAAAGTAATTATTGACAGATATGTATTTATTGCCATTTTGTTATTTGTTGTGTGGTTATTTTTGAAGTTTTTCTCTGATTCTTTCTTCTCTTGTTTTCTTTCATGGTTTGTTGGCTTTCTTTAGTGATAAACTTGGATTACTTTCACTTTATTTTTTGCATTATCTATTACTGGTTTTGATTTGTGGTTACCATTAGGTTTGTATATAACGTCTTCTACATATAGCAGCCTACATTAAACTTATGGTTGCTTAAGTTTGAACTCATGTTTTATTCCTTTCCTCCCCACATTTTAGATATCTGGTGTCATATTTTGCATTATTTTGTGAGTCACTTGACTAATTTTTACAGATATACTTATTTTTACTGCTTTTGTGCTTTCTATTTTCCTGACTCTTGCTTATGGTCTTTCCTTTCCGCTCAGAGAGTCTCCTTTAACATTTCTCGTAGTGATGGTTTAGTGGTCATGATTCCTTTAACTTTTGATTGTCTGGGGAATTTTTATCTCTCCTGAGTGATAGCCTTGCTGGATAGAGTGTTCTTGGCTGCAGATTTTCTCCTTTCAGCCCTTTGAATTTATCATGCTACTCCCTTTTGGCCTGCACAATTTCTTCTGAAAAATCTTCTCATAACCTTATGGAGTCTCCCTTGTACATAACTGTCTTCTTTTACTGCTTTAAAATTTTTTTCTTTAGCACTAATTTTTGCCATTTTCATTACTATGTATCTTGGTGGGGATCTCCTTGGATTGATTGTGTTGGGATACCTCTGTGCCTTCTGGATCTGGATATCTGTTTCCTTCCCCAGATTAGACAAATTTTCAGCTATTATTTCTTCACATAAATTCTGTGCCTCCTTTTCTCTCACTTCTTTTTCTGGGATCCCTATAATGGGAATGTTATTATGCTTGATGGAGTTACTGAGTACCCTGTCTATTCCCATTTTGCCTAATTCTTCTTTCTCTCAATTGTTCAGCTTGATTACTTTCCATTACTCTATCTTCCAGGTCATTAATTCATTCCTCTGCTTCTTCTAGCCCGTCATTTTTTCCATCAGGTGTTTTTTTTTTAATTTCATTTATTGTGTTCTTCAGCTCTAACTGGTTCTTTTTTGTTTCTTTGTTAAGGGTCTCACTGATGTCCTCCACTCTTTTCTCAAGTCTATTGAGTATCTTTATGATAATTACTTTAAATTCTCTATTCAGCATATTATTTATATCCATTTCACTTAGGACTGTGGCTGTGGTTTTGTCTATCCTTTCATTTAAGATATATTCCTCTGTCTCCTCATTTTGTCTAACTTTTTGTGTCTATTTCTGTGTATCAGGAATGTCAGCTACATCTCCTGGCTTTATTAAGAAGAGGTCCTATAGTGCCTTGAGTGCAGTGTCCCTTATGCTTCAGGTAGTGTTTCTTATGTGTGTTGCATGTGCTCCGCTGTTGAGTCCTGGTTGTTTTTTCTTCAGTCTGGTTATCTGCAGAGGCTTTCTCTTTGTTGTGAGAAGTGTTTGGCCCCCAGCCAGGTGGGATGCAATTTCACAAGGTGTGTGTTGGTCTGCTTGTGAAATGAGACCTGCTGACCCTGCTGCTATCACTGGAACTGAGGGCCTATAAAACATGTGTGTCAGGAGATGATATGTTGGTGGGGTCTGTGTGGGTCTTCTGGGGGAGGAAGCCCACAGTGACTGAAACTGAGGCAAGCATGACAGGGAAAGGGGGATCAGTGGAAGTTGGATGGGGGTGGGGCTTCTTGTAAGCAGGTTAGGTAGTGAGTGTGGACACTGCACTGGAAGGGAGGGAAGTGGTTCCTACCAGCTGTTTTGTTCCTGAAGGGAAGTCCCCATGACCCCTGTCTCTCCGGGCCATGCTCTGAGATGAGTAAATAACTCTCCCTCCCATCGGCTCCTGGCATTTTTCAAACTGCTCCCTCCTTTCTGTCTCTCTACTGGCTATTTGTCCCTTCGCCATGCCACTAGCTCCCTCCCCACCTTGGAAGGCCATGGCCCATTTTCCTCCAAAACTGCATCTTCATCCTTTATAATGTCTTCAGTGTAGCCTCTTCTCTTCCTTTAGTTCTAGAGTTTGTTTTGGTAGTCTTTGGGTCATTTTCTGGGTTATTTACACTGATGTGAGTGTTACATAGCTGTATCCATGGGACAAGTGAGCTTAGGGTCTTCCTACTCCACCATCTTCACAGTTTCTCCAATTCTTTGATTCATGGAGCATGCCTTTGGTGCTGTATTAAAATGTCACTGCCAAATCCCAGATCATATGGATTTTCTCCCATGTCATTTTTTCAGAGGTGTATAGTTTTGTTTTTACATTTGGATCTGTGATATATTTTGAGTTAGTTTTCGTGTAAGGTCTACATGTAGATTCACCTTTTCCCATGCGGATGTCCAATTGTTCCAGTACCATCTGTGGAAAAGACTGCGTTTCATTGTATTGCCTTTGCTCCTTTATCAAAGATCAGTCGGCTATATATGAGTCCATTTGGGGGCTCTCTATTCTGTTTCATTTATCTCTTTATTATTTTTTTCCAAAACCACACTCTCTTGATTATTGCAGCTCCACAGTAAGTCTTGAAGTTGAGTAGCTAGTCCCCCAACTTTGTTCTCTTTCAATATTGAGTTGGTTATTCTGGGTATTTTGCCTCTCCATATAAACCTTAGAATCAGTTTGTCAATATCCACAAAATAATGTGCTGGGATTTAGACTGGGATTTTGTTGAATCTACAGATCAAGTTGGAAATAACCGACAGCTTGATAATATTGAATCTTCCAATCCATGAGTATGGAATATCTCTCCATTTATTTAGGTATTCTTTGATTTATGTCATCAGTCTTACAGTGTTCCTCATATAGACATTGAACATGTTTTGTTGTATTTATACCAAAGTATTTAATTCTTTGGCGTGATAATATAAATGTTATTACGTTTCTAATTTCAAATTCCACTTGTTCGTTGGTGATATATAGGAAAGCAAATGATGTCTATATGTTAGCTTCGTATTCTGCAACCTTGCTATAATCATTTATTAGTTCCAGTAGTTTTTTTTCTGTGTCAAATCTTTTTGCATTTTCTGCATAGATGACCATGTCATTTATGAACAAAGACAGATTTATTTCTTACTTCCCAATCTGTTACACCGTATTTCCTTTATTGGCTCATTGTATCGGCTAGAATTGCCAGTGTGATGTTGAAAAGCAGTAGTGTTACAGTTGAGGTTTTCCTACTCCAGCACTGGTTTCTGGAGTTTTCTACCTGTCTGGCAAGTTGTGATCCTCTGTATTCATCCATTGGTCTCTCCAGTTTGGCGGGGTGGGAGGGTGGGGGGTAGCTATTGCCCTGTGACCCCATTTCTTTTATTTATTTATTTTTTTAATTTTTTTTAACGTTTATTTATTTTTGAGACAGAGAGAGACAGAGCATGAATAGGGGAGGGGCAGAGAGAGAGGGAGACACAGAATCTGAAACAGGCTCCAGGCTCTGAGCTGTCAGCACAGAGCCCGACGCAGGGCTCAAACTCACGGACTGTGAGATCATGACCTGAGCCGAAGTCGGACGCTCAACCGATTGAGCCACCCAGGCGCCCCCCATTTCTTTTATAAATGGAAGAATTCTTGATTTTTCAGTTTATTCAGCTTTTTATTTGTTGGGATGGAGGAACAACTTCCAAGCTTTTTACATGAGAGACTGGAAACCAGAAGTCCCAGGTGTAATGTTATTTTGATAATATTTTTTACATGTATTTTTAGGATGGATTTTTTTTTTAATGTCAGGTTTTACAAAAAGGTTTAGAGTGATCTTGTGAAGCAATTTTTCTCTACTTTAAGGAAGAGCATATGTAATATTGGTGTAATTTCTGATACAGTTACTGTTAGAAATAATTAGTGAACCCATCTATATGTGGAACTTTATGGCATACATTTTAGTTATTAATTTTTTTCCTTTATATAAATAAAAAAAACAAAATGTGTTCCTGTAAAAAATGTTTACTTTCAATTCTCATGTTAGTTCTGGAGTCTTGATGGACTCGTCAAATTAAGTAACTAAAATTATTTACATTATCATTTTAACAATTTCTGTAGGACTTGTAGTAAAGTTTTCTCTAGAATTCCTCATTTGAGCAGTTGTATTTTTCTCTCTTCTTTACCTTTAGCCTAGCTGGGGATTTTCGATGTTGCATTACTCTCTCTTGCATTTTCCAATCTAACAATTGTTGCCTTGTGTTTTGAGTGTAGATCTTTTATATTTAATACAAAATCAAATTATTATGCTCATGTTTAAATGTACCACTTTTCCTCTTATGTTCTTTACTACCCTGTTTTTCCCCCATCTCATAATTTGAAGTGTATAGACCAGTGACTTCAAGTACATTCACATTTCTGTGCAACAATCACTACTATCTACTTTCAGAACTTATTTCATTGTCCCAAGCTCAATCTCTGTTCCCATTAAACAATAATTCCCCATGTTCATCTCCTCTCAGCCTGTGGCAACCACTATATATTTTAAATATTCCATCTATCTCCTCTTTTAGATATGGATATGGAAATATAGATAGATTAGATAGATAGAGATAACATTATATATAATAAATTTTATTGATTTATTTTGATACTATATTTTCATTATCACAGTTTAACTTGAAATAATTATATGTGACTTTACATGCAGTAACTTATAGCAGTATAATATCATTTAAGATTCCTTCCTTTCATTTGCTATTATTGTCACATTATTTTCACTTTAGTCAACTGGATTTAAAGGAAATTAAGAAACAGTTTTATATTGACTTACATATCTGCTATTTCTAATGCTTTTCAATTTTCCCTATAGATCCAAATTTCTATATTGCATTATATGCCTTAGTCTGAAGAATTTCAGCACTTGTTGTAGTGTGCATCTGCTATTAAGAATATTTGTTGTTTATCTGAAAATGTCCTCATTTTGTCTTCATTTGTGAAATATATTTATATGTATATATACATGGAATGCTAGGTTGACCAGTGTTTTATGTACTTTTTTTTCTCTCTAAGCATTTTCTTTCTTTCTTTTTTTTTTTTTTTTTGATTTTTTAAATGTTTATTTATTTTGAGAAAGAGACAGAGTGAGCAGGGGAAGGGCAGAGAGAGGGAGACACAGAACTCAAAGCAGGCTCCAGGCTCTGAGCTGTCAGCACAGAACCTGATGTGGGACTTGAACCCCTGAACCTTGAGATCATGACCTGAGCTGAAGTGGGACGCTTAATCGACTGAGCCACCCAGGCGCCTCTCTGTAAGCATTTTCAAGATTCCACATCATTGTATTTTAGCATCCTTTTTTGTTTGTTTGTTTGTTTTGGTATGATTATATGCCAACCTTCATTATTATTATTGTTCTCATGTATATAATGTCTCATTTCGTCTCTGGCTTTTTAAGACTCCTGCCCCACTTTTTTGAGAGACAAATCCTGTCCAGTTTCTTCCTGTTTGTAAGTGCTTTCTAGGGTTCTGAAATCATTTTTTTTTTCTAGTTTTTATCACTGTTATCATATGGACATTTAGTCTTACACAAGGCACTCTGTCATTACCAGAATACAGAACTCAAATTTGTTTGTTTCTAATATTTACTCATTTAGATATGAGTAAATTTACTTCCTATTTCTGGTAAGCTTCCTTCTTTTGTGTGAACCCATGTTTTTGTCATATCATTTTCCTTCTGCCTAAAAAACATCTTTAATATTTCTTTTAGAAAAGGTTAGCTGATGATAAAATGCTCTCGTTTTTCCTTGTTTGAAAAGGCATTTCACCTTAATTTTGGGAGATATCTTCACTGGGTATTGAATTCTTTGTCAACATAT
The DNA here is from genome assembly GCF_028018385.1 of Neofelis nebulosa. Lineage (NCBI taxonomy): Eukaryota > Metazoa > Chordata > Mammalia > Carnivora > Felidae > Neofelis > Neofelis nebulosa. The sequence continues at coordinate 16,422,174 of NC_080793.1, forward strand.
GCATTTTCTTTCAGCACTTCAAAGGTGCTATTTCATTAGGGTCTAGATTGCAAATTTTCAGATGAGAAGTCTTTCAAACATAAGTATTCTTGTGTTTGTAATATGTCTTTTTATCTGGTTGATTTTAAGAATTTTCTCTTCATTGTTGGCTTTTAGGAATTTCATTATGATTGCCTTGGTATGGTTTTCTTTGTGTCTAACACTTCTTAAGTTTTCTGAGCATCTTGAATATGCCAGTTTATAGTTTTCCTAAAATTCTGAAAACCTTCATCCATGATTTCTTCAAATGTTTTTTCTGCACCTTTCTTTTCTCTCATTTTGACTTGTGTGTTAGACTGCTTGAGGCATTCCAACAGTAGCCAATGACTTGAGCACTGTGCATTTTTTTTCTTGTGTTTCAGCCCTCTGTACTGAAGTTTTGATGGTTTCTATTCCCTGAATTCAAATTCTTTGATTTTATTTTGTCTTCCCCTCCCCATAATATTTAATCTGATTAATAACAGATTAAATCAGGGATTGTGTTTTCTTCTAATTATATTTGCTTTTCCATCTTTAGAATTACCATTTAGTTCTTTTTTTTTAATACCTCCCATTTCCCACAATATTTAGTCCATATTGTCCTTTAAGTCATTGAGCACATTAAATGGATTTATAGTAGTGGTTATAAAATCCTGGTCTGCTAACTCAATCATTTCTATATGTGTTTCTATTTTCTGATCTTCTTCCAGTTTAATGTGTCACATTTTCTTGTTTCTTGACATAATAGTACTTTTCAATGCATACAGGGCACTATGAACCTTACATCACACAGTGCTGGATTTCATAGGGTTCTTTTAAAGAGTGCCAACCTTTGTTCTTCCAAGAAGTTAAGTTGCTCATGGAATAGATTGATTTTTTTGAGTGAGACATTAAAGAAATAATTTTGAATTAAGGCACAGAATAACTTTCCATTCTGGGGCTAGTTTTTTTCTGTCTGGATTGTTTTCCACACCACTAATTTGTTTTCTGTCTGGATTATTCAATAAATGATCATATGTTCAATCTATATTATCTATTCTGGCTGTTTAGAACTTGAATGTCTCCTATGCTTCTGTAATCTCCAAGAGCTTTTCACCTTATAGTATCCATTCATTCTTTGCATAGATGTTTGGGGTTTTAGTAATAGTAAGGCCTTACTATTCAAAAAAAGACCTAATGACGCCCCTATACAGATATACTTTTTTCTTCCAAATGGAGAACATAGCTGCATCACCATATATTGAATAACACATTTCTTTCTATTTCTTTTTAAACCAATAATGTGAATACTTTCTGCATTTCCAAAATCACAGTACACACTAGGGTCTGGTTTTATAACTTTTAAGTTCCTTTTTCTTTCTGTCTGTCCATATTGTGATACTAAAGACACATAATTTTTCTTATTGTTGCTCTAAAATACTTTTAATATTCATGTGATATAACTCCTTTCTAATTATTCTAATATTCTTTAAAAAGATAACAGAATCAGTATTGCATATTTAATCTTCCAAATAAATTTTTGAATAATTTTATTAAGGTCTTCCCAATTTTGTTTGGAATCTATAGTAGATTTTGTTTGGAATCTATAGTATAAATGCCTGTTTCAAAATTTAGGTATGACTTGACAGCTTTTAAATAGTGTCTTTTCATGCAAGAAGAAAAAAAATATATATGTATACATACATAAATACATATATATCCCTCTTTTTCTTCTTTTTCTTTGGCTACTAGTATTACTTTAGGATGTCTTCTTTTTCTTGTTATATTTATTCTTATATCTTTCAATGCTCATATCACAATTATAAGCGCTATTCTTTCATTAATTATATTTTCTTATTATTACTTTTATATATGAGTGGTTGATCTTGTATATTACTTTTTACTTCTATAGTTCATCAGTTGATTAATATTTATGAATTAATAAATGAATCTTAATTAGATAAGAACATCATCTTGAATCCTACTGAAGAAATTGAATGACAATCTACCCCAAATATCAACCATGTATTTTTCCACCTCTCACGACAATAATTGCCTGTTGGCATGATTTTTTTAAATAGAATACTTTCACTTTATTTGCCTCAGTCGATCTGTAATTTCATTTCAGAGGTATGAAATCTGAGACTCAGAGAGGTGACACAACTTACCCAGAAGCAACAGTGGCAGGAAGGCTGAACTTGTATGCATGCATATCAAGGTCTCCCGACTCCAGGCTCAGTGCCCTTTCTAACACATGTCACTGTTTTTCATCAGATGTCCGCTTCCTTTGAAGATTTATCCCAGAATTATCCAACTACAACTTGTAATAATGCATTTGAGTTCTCTTTGAGATTATGCCAATGATTTTTTTCAGAGGTGGGGCAAAGACAGTCTTGAAAGTGCTGGCTGAGTTGATATTCAGCCTCTAGAGAAGGAAAAAAGAAGGATCTGGGAGTATAGTGAGATGGAGTATGACAGACCCACATAAACTGGTGGAGATGAGATGCATCTCATGTGTCCAGGTGTATTGAAGGACCTGTCACTCATACATTGGTTTATGAGGTAGAAGTAAGTTAATTCAAGTTAATATGCAGAAATGTTTCTAATAATAACCTGTCAAGAGTGTAGAGGGACATATCAGGTGAGAGAAATGAAAAGAGAAAAGGAATACTCTAAAAGAACTGAAAAATCAGTCAAGGGAACAGAACATTTCTCCATTACAATCATAAAAGAGGTGACTAGAATTACTTTCTCACTGGCAATTCATCTTAGAGTTAATAATGTTCTGTATTTAAGAAACTAAACTATAAAGTCAAATATATCTGGGTTCAGATCCCACTTAAACTACTTAACATTTCTAAGTAGCAATTTCTTTTTCTTTCAGGGGAAATAATGATATCTAATATAATTGAAAGGCTGTAAGGATTATCTGAGATACTATATGCATTTAAAACATGTATAAAAATACAATATGATCTTTATAGGGGTGAAGTGGTAGATGTTATCTATATAATCTATAATGACAAAAGCTCAATTATTCTCTAAAGAATATATGGTGGCCTTAAAATTAAATGGAGAGACAATATGATAGTAAATGATAATGGCCAAGCGGGTATAGGGACTTCATTCATTGGACAGACATATTTTGGTTACCTATCTATGGTATTCACTTTGAGTTTTATGTAAAAAATACTAATTATTTAACACAAATAACTAATCATCTTTAAAGGATAACACTCGAAGTTTAAAAAGTGGAAGTTAACCGTAGGTACAAGAAGACTGAGATGGAGCAAGTGGTTAGCTTCAAAAACTCAAGGACAGACACTGCTGTGCTCTGAATTTCCCACAGGCATAAAAGCCTACAAACTCTAATTCAAATTTTTTTTCTAAATTAGAGCTTTCCAAAGATGAAATAAAAATGAACACTAGTATATACATAGGACTTACTATATACAGATCTCTGCTAGGAGAGAAGTTGGCATTATCTCATTTGATCCTCAAGGTAACCTTGTGACATAGGTATTACTATTTTTTAAATATTTATTTATTTATTTGTTTGTTTGTTTGTTTATTTATTTAGAGAGAGCACACTCACAAGTGGGGGGGGGCAGAGAGAGAGAGGGAGAGAGAGAGAATCCCAAGCAGGCTCCACGCTGTCAGCTTAGAGCCCAAAGCAGGGTTCAATCCCATGAACTGTGAGATCATGACCTGAGCTGAACTCAAGACTCGTACACTTAACTGACTGAGCCACCGAGGCACCCCAGGTTGTTTTTCTTTTTCTTTTTCACTAAAACCAATAAGGAAATTGAGATTCAAAAATGCTATGTACTAAAGGATATATTATGTACTATATTACTAAAGGATCCAGAGCTAATTGAAAGAGCCAGTATTCATAATTATCTTAACCAGACATTAAGCTCTTAATTTCCAAGTTATGTATTCTTATTTGGGAAGATAGCAACATGCCACTGAAGTGTTCCTAGTCTATTTTTGAAAGACCTCTTGACCACCTGAGATGGTGTGGATGACTAAAAATGACTCTATGGAGTAGACTTTAGGGCTTCTTCCAAACCTAAAGTCTTAAGGTACTATGACTAAAACACATAATTTACCAACATTTAATGCTCTAGGAACTTAGAGAAATAAGTTTATCTTCCTGAGACTCATCATTTACCATTAAAATAAGGATAATATTGGTAGAATGAGGAATATAATGGTAGGACTGTTTAAACAAGTAAATGGAATGATGGCTCTTAAGTATTCATGTGTATTTATATTGTAAACTTGTGCTGAGGGAGCCCTGATTCACCATAAACTCTATGTGTTTGAACACAGTGAATACTCAGTGAATGTTAGTATCTGTCACTTTTTTTCTTTTTTTTACTTTTAGGAAATCAATATCATAAGACTAAGGAAACTACAAAATAAGTCTATTAAAATTTGTAGAAAAATTGACAGAAAAGAACCCAAAGTCACATTTCTGTGGTCTCCATTCTCCATAAATATAAAATAATTGGGTTTGAATGCACACCATGAAAGGGGGAATATCTTATTAGAATTATAAATCATTAGAATCATAAACCAAGACTCCCAACACAAGAGAAAAACCAATATAGTTGATGTTATAAATTAATCAATTATGTTATCTCAAAAGAATATATTTTAAAAAATTATACTCACAAGTATACAGGTCATTGGTTTAAAAAAATATATGGCACATTGCAATTCAATTTAGAAAAGCTGGTCTTTCCAAAAAGTGGTATATGAACAATTAGATGTCCATAAATAATGAACCTACCTCTACTTCACATCATGTATAAAAATTAATTTGAGATACATCATAGGCCCAAATGTGAAAGGCATACGCTTCTAGAAGAATATGTAGATTTTTTTAAATTAATATTATTAGGTAAGCAAAAAGGTCTTAAGTGGGACTCAAAAAGCAATGACCATAAAATTAATTTTTTTTAAGATGAAAGAATTTTTTTTAAGATTAAAAACTTCTGTTTATTAGACAGTATCAATAAGGCAGTAATAAGACAATTCACAGACTAGAAGTAAATATTTTCAATATATGTATCTGATGGAGGATGCATATCTAGGTTATATAACAAACTCCCAAAGTCTGATATATAAATAATGAAATTATAAATTCAATTTGAAAAATAAATAACTTAAACAAGCACTACCTCAAGGAAGATATGTGAAAGGACAATAAACATGAAAGTCACTTATTATCATTACCTATCAAGACAATGCAAATTAAACCATCATGGGATGCCTCTTTAGATCAGAAAGATACCTCTTTATCAGGCATAATGGCTGATTTGAAAAAAGATGGGGAATATGAATGGGCTAGGCTGAAGAATAACTGGAACTTATTTACCTTGCTGGTGGAAGTGTAAAATGGTAAAACCACCTTGGAAAACTGCATAGCAGCTCCTGCTCAAGTTAAACATAAATGTCTATCTTAAAACTAGGTACTCCCACTCTTTGGCACATTCTCTATAGGAATGAGTGCAGGTGCTCACACATCCTTGTTCAAAAATGTTTGTACATTATTCATTTAGACAAAATCTCTAAACAATCCAAATGCTCATTGACAGAAGAATGGATAAATGATGTGTGATATATGTATATAAAGAAATATTACAGAATAAAACAAACTATTCATAATAGAGATAAAATCCCAAACATGTTGAGTGGAAAAAGACAGACAAAAGAATACATAATGTAGGTTTCATGTGTCTTTAAAAAAAAATCAAAATGAAGACAGAACTGATTTATGAAGCTAGAAATCAAAATAGTAGCTACTTCTTGTGATAGGCAGAATTATGGCTCCAAACGATATTTATATACTAATCCCAAGAACCTGTGAATATGTCAGGTTACATGGCAAAGGGGAATTAAAGTAAAGATGGAAATAAGGTCTAATTGGAACTAACTTTTAAAGTCACTAATCAGGGGTGCCTGTATGGCTCAGCCAGTTAAGAGTCTTCCTCTGGCTCAGGTCATGATCTCATGGTCCCTGAGTTTGAGGCCCACATCAAGCTCTCTGCTGTCGGAACAGAGCCCACTTTGGATCCTCTATCCCCCTTTCTCTTTGCTCATGCCCCACTTACTCTTTCTCTCTCTCTCAAAAATAAATAAATAAACTGTAGTCACTAATAAGCTGACTTTAAAATAGGGAGATTATCCTGGATGATCCAGGTGGGCCCAAGGTACCTACAAAGGTCCTTATAAATGGAAAAGGAAGCAGAAGAGAGTCAGAGAAAGAGATAGGACAATGGATATAGTGCCAGAGAAATGTTGCTGGCTTTGAAGACAGAAGGAAGCTATGACCCAAGGAACACAGCAGCTTCTAGAATCTGGAAAAATCAAGGAAACAGATTCTCTATTAAGGCCTCCAGAAAGGAATGAAGTTCTGCCAACAACTTTACATTAGTCTAGTGAGGCCAGTTTTGAACTTCTGACAAAATAATAAATTTGTATTGTTTAAGTCACTAAATTTGAGGTAATATGTTATGGCAGCAATAAGATACCAGATGGTTATACAGTTATACATCAATATAAAAACTTGTTAAACTATACACTATGATCAGTGATCTTTATGCCTATACTCTATACATGTTAGCCTTCAATTTAAAAAAATCACAAAAGATCCCAAATAGCCAAAGTAATATTGAAAAGGCAAACCAAAGCTGGAGGCATCACAATCCCAAACTTTAAGCTGTATTACAAAGCTGTAATCATCAAGACAGTATGGTATTGGCACAAAAACAGACACATAGATCGATGGTATAGAACAGAGAACCCAGAAATGGACCCACAAATAAATGGCCAACTAATCTTTGACAAAGCAGGAAAGAGTATTCAATGGAAAAAAAAAAGTCTCCAGAGCAAATGGTGCTGAGAGAACTGGACAGCAACATGCAAAAGAATGAAACTGGATCATTTTCTTACACCATTCACAAAAATAAATTCCAAACGGATGAAAAACCTAAATGTGGGACAGGAAACTATCAAAATCCTACAGGAAAAAAACAGGCAGCAACCTCTTTGACATTGGCCACAGCAACTTCTTACTTGACATGTCTCTGGAGGCAAGGGAAATAAAAGCAAAAATGAACTATTGGGACCTCGTCAAGATAAGAAGCTTCTGCACAGCAAGGGAAACAATCAACAAAACCAAAAGGCAACTGATGAAATGGGAGAAAATATTTGCAAATGATATATTGGATAAAGGGTTAGTGTCCAAAATCTATAAAGAACTTACCAACTCAACACACCCAAAAAGCAAATAACCCAATGAACAAATGGGCAGAAGACATGAATAGACACTCTTCCAAAGAAGACATCCAGATGGCCAACAGACATATGAAAAGATGCTCATCATCACTCATCATCAGGGAAATACAAATGAAAACTACAATGAGATACCACCTCACACTTTGGTTGGAATGGCTAAAATTAACAACTCAGGAAACAACAGATGTTGGCAAGAATGTGCAGGAAGGAGAACCCTATTGCTCTGTTGGTGGGAATGCAAACTGGTGCAGCCACTTTGGAAAAGTGAGCAGGTTCCTCAAAAAATTAAAAATAGAACTTCCCTATGAACAAGCAATTGCACTATGAGGAATTTATCTAAATGATACAAAAATGGTGATTTGAAAGGGCACATGCACCCCAATGTTTATAGCAGTGCTATAAACAACAGACAAATTATGGAAAGAGCCTAAATATCTATCATATGAAGGGATTAAGAAGATGTGGTATAAATATATAGTGGAATACTACTCAGCAGTGAAAAAGAACGGAATCTTGCAATTTGCAACAACGTGGATGGAACTGGAGGATATTATGCTAAGCAAAATTAGACAGTCAGAGAAAGATATCATATGATTTCACTCATGTGGAATTTGAGAAATTTAACAGATGAACATAGGGGACGGGAGGGAAAAATAAGATAAAAACAGAGAGGGAGGCAAACCATAAGAGACTCTTTTTTTCTTAATGTTTACTTATTTTTGAGAGATAGACAGAGTGCAAGTGAGGGACAGGCAGAGAGGGAGGGGTAGAGAGAGCCGAAGCAGGCTACAGGCTCTCAGCCGTCCGCACAGAGCCCAACGAGGGCTCCAACTCAAGAACTGCAAGATCATGACCTGAGCCGAAGTCGGACACTTAACTGACTGAGCCATCCAGGCACCCCAAACGAGAAGAGACTCTTAAATACAAAGAACAAACTGAGGGTTGATGGGTTGGGGGTGGAAGGGGGAGTGTGTTAAATGGGTGACAGGCATCAAGGAACACACTTATCTGGATGAGCACTAGGTGTCAAATGTAAGAGATGAATCACTGGGTTCTACTCCTGAAGCCAAAAACTATATTGTATGTTTAACTAACTTGAGAATAAAAAAATAAGATAAAAACAAAAATAAAATAAAATAAAATAAAATAAAATAAAATAAAGTTAAATTAAATTAATAAGATAAATAAAGACCACTGAATTGCACAAAACATAAAAATAAAAACAAAAATAATCAGTCATCATTCAGGCAAAAAAACATTTTTTTTTTTTACAATTGACATTAACTTATGTTGCCTAAGATTGGGGATATGGTCATTTCAATTCACTACTGAATGGCAGCGTGAATTGATTAGGTCACTCTGGTGAGTAGTTGCATAGTAAAGGTGTACAATCTTCCCATCTAGCTGGTTTATTCCTAGGTATTATCCCTTATGGAAATTATTTTGCTTGTATCAGAAAGACACGGATACATATTACACATATACTGCAGCACTGCTTATAAAGGTATAAAAAGGAAAACAAATTAAATCCCATAAAGAGGAAAAAGAATTAATAGAGTTTAGTGTGTTTAAATGAATAAAACAGATCTACATGCATCATTACAGAAAAGGGAACTCAGCATATAATGTTGAATGAGAAACAGGCATTTTTCAGTGTGGTATATATAATTTAGTAGCACTTATAAAATATATTAAGCACACAATTCATTGTTACATTCATATCTAGTAAAAATATAAAATACATACAGGAAGAAAACATATATATCCAAGATAAAACTGAACTCTGGAAAAGAAGGGGGAAAGGAGATGAAGGAAGTTAATAAAGGGAATTTCAAGATGTTAAGACGTTTTCTTAAAAACATATTTTTACATGTTTTTCTTTAAAATACATGAGGCAGGAATGGAAGAGAGCCAAAGCATAAGAGACTCTTAAACTGAGAACAAACTGAGGGTTGATGGGGGGTGGGAGGGAGGGGAGGGTGGGTGATGGGTATTGAGGAGGGCACCTTTTGGGATGAGCACTGGGTGTTGTATGGAAACCAATTTGACAATATACTTCATATATTGAAAAAAATAAAATAAAATAAAATACATGAGGCAGAAGGAGGTAATGACTGTGGGAGCGAAAGGAATAGAAAGCACTGGAAAAGGAAGGACAGGTCTTTCCTTGCAACAGAAAGTATTAAGTCTGAAGACTTCTGTAGGAATGGTTCTCAGCCAGAGGGATTTAGTAATATCCGGAGACATTTAGTAATGTCTGAAGACATTTAGAAATCTGGAGATATTTTTTTGCGGTCACAACTGGAGGAGGTGTTTTTGTCTCCTAGTTGATAGGGGCCAGGGATGCTAATAAACATCATACAATACAAAGGACGGCTCTACATAGAAAAGAATTATCCAGCCCCAAATAGTGGCAAGGTTTGAAAACTCTGCTCTAAATCTTTCTTCTTGTGATAACCATATTGGATGAGACAAATTCTGAGAGAGGATGCTAGCCTTTTTCTTTAAGTTAATATTTATTATTTCCTTTTTGGACTGGGGTTGCTGAAACAGACAGGTTAAAAGGAACCAGTGGTTGTGGAATAGGGAAACTATTTGGAATAAATGCTTAAGAAAATGAACCACGGTGTCCATAAGAGGTAAGGAGATTAAGTGACAAGCAGTGGGCAGAGGGCCCAGTCAGCTGAGTCTTATCATCTGGGTCCACCTAATTGTGTAAAGTTGTGATTAATTAACCATGCTGAGTGTACAATCAACTCTGAAGACTCACGGCACATGACCAGAATTATGCTGACTTTAAACACTCTGTCGGGTGAAGTTAAGAAGGGTGAGTAGATGGATAAGCACTTATTTGGAAGCATGAAGTCTTGGATTCTAGTCCTACTATACCCAAGAATTCTTTTTATTGACAGATAGGCCAATTTATAGCTCAGCCTTCGTTGTCATACTTCAAAAAACAACACTGATGAATTAGACCATTTGATGGGTGTTGCAAAGAGCTGTTCAGAACTCTGCCTTTTGAGGAGTAAGGAACTATTCTCCCAGCTTCTAGAGAATGGAAGACAGCCCTCAGCTTCAAGCTACCCTTGGGAATTACCTCAACTAAAGACAGTTTCTTCCCCTAGGCTGTACTCCCTTCCTGGAAATTCCAGCATCCAATAACTGGTTGATTCATGGGAATATGAAGGCCTGGATCTCTTGCTCCAGCTCAAGACACATCTGAAGACCACACCATCTTCATAATGCCTGCAGTGTTGGCTAAGGTGTTCCACTGAGATTAAATCACACATTGACTTCCCTCTTCCCAATCTCAATCCTATTTCCTTTCCTTCTCTTCAACAGCTGCTGATTAGAGCAACTTTCTTATTAACCTTGTCCATGCTAATCTTCATCTTGGTATTTGTTTCCTGGAAGTCCAACCTATAACAAATGACTTCCTGGTTCTCTTCCACTTGTCACATTTCATTAATCTCATGTTTATATCTACAGTCTTCACGTAAAATATGCATCAGCAAGTATTTGTTTGAATGTGGGTGTGGGTGTGTGTGTGCCTAAAGAGTCATCACAGATAACCCTTCTTATCCCTACCGACTTTTGAAAATAAAGCAGCCACAATTTTAATCCAAATAAATATTAACTGTACTCTTTGGCAAAGACCACCTACTCTACCTAAACATACTAAACAGCCATACTTCACCACCAGGATATTAATAGTATTTTTCCCTTAGTTAAGTATTTTTCTGCCATTAACTCATTGCTAAAGTAATGGATATGGTAGACCATTTAATCCACCATATTTTACAGATGGAGGAACTGAGGCCCCAATCCCCTGAATGGCTGCTGATTTTGCATATCGAATAACTAAAAGAGCTGGGACTAGAACTCAGTTGTTCTGATTCTAATGACAGATTTCCTTCCATCACATGGTAGAAACAGATTCAAAACTATTTAGGTAAATTCATAAATGATAGAATCATCATCATTATTTTCATCTTGGCTTCAAGAATAACCATATCCTTTAACATAAGATTCTATTCCTCATAAGATGCAAGGAAATTTGGACCCAACCAAATAATTTGTAATTAGAAGAGACTATACAGGCTCTTTAGCACAGAAAGCAAACAAACTCTTTCTCACATGCCAGTTATAATCTACTGGCAAGTGCTTTCTGGGACATCATGCGGAGGATGATATTAATGCCACATCTGGTTCAGTGGAAGGAAGTGTGGTGATTTAATTAGTGATGTCTGCCATGAGCACAGGACATAGTGGCTTCAATACCAGTGTGCATATAGTCCTGGGACTAGTGAAACCCTTTTATTCTATGAATAGGGATATTTAGTCTGAGACAGAGCAGATATTGCAGGAAGAGTACACACACACACACACACACACACACACACACAGTGGTCAAGAAGAATCCAAGTTACCTGAGAACAGTTTCCTTTTCTTGCTACCTGTGTTGTCCAAAACAATGTCTACTAGCCATGTGTAGTTATTAGAGTTAAATCAACTAAAATTAAATAAAATGCTAAAGTCAGGGTGCCTGGGTGGCTCAGGCAGTTGAGCGTCCAACTCTTGATTTCAGTTCAGGTCATGATCTCATGGTTCATGAGATTAGGCCCCCCATCGGACTCTGTGCTGACAGCATGGAGACTACTTGGAATTCTCTTTCTCCCTCTCTCTCTCTGCCCTCTCTCGATTGTGCTCTTTCTCTCTCTCTCAAAATAAATAAACATTTTTTGAGAAGAATGTTTTTTAAAAAATTCTAAAATTAATTTTTCAGTTATACAAACTATATTCAGTACGGGACAGCACAGAAAGTCATCATCAGCAAAAATTCTATTGGACACTGCAGTACCAATGGGCCTTTGAAATTATTATGCTCCTATATTCCCATGACTTAGGAATACTCAACAAAAATTAATTGAGGGTGATAATTGATGTTAAGAGAAATCTAAAAGTTCTTTATCTCGTGCATAGGCTGCATCAAAATTATATATCCCCTGGGACAATTTCTGTCCAAGGTTAACGTTTTACCTTTTGAAAGTACACAGGGATAAAGCTAGTCTTCAATTTCATGTATACCATGTGCCTTGTAATATATCCTATGTCCTTCTATGTTACACTCCTATTCCTAGAGTCTGAACCTTCATGGAAACTTCTCCACAGTGTAAGGAAAATGTCAATCAATATGTTACTTGTGGTAGAAGAGCAACATATATTTTTTAAATTATTTTTTCCTTATTTCTTTCAGTGTTGATCATAACTATCTGTATAGGAAATAGTTCTATAAATCAGAACATACACATAGGAATTTGAGTAGGTTCAAATGCTCGATGTAAAGCCTACTTTCCTTTGTTAAAGCTAGCAGGTAGTGAACAAGCACTGTTACCTCCAATTACATGTGTAATCCTCACAGTGCCCCTGAGAGGTAGTATTGTTTTTCTTTCACAGAAGAAAAAAATTGAACTTTAAAAGGTAATTTTTTCTACAACATTAGAGTGGTAAATGTCATGGAATATGATCTCAGCTCTATGTGTCTGTCTTCAAAGCTCATGGTATATGTCATGAGCATATACTTATGCTGTTTTCTCTGATAAGGTCTCCATAGACCAACTAGTTTAACCAATTCTTGATCTTCAAATAATTTTGGAGAAAATTACCTTCTAGAATCACTGCTAAAAATGCTAGCTCTCATTTGGATGCATTATTAAGCCATAAGGTCTTCATCTTCTAATGCATTCTTTATAATTAAAGATTAATTATATGATTAGGGAAGCACTCAGGCTAAGACGGAAAGGAAACTGGACTTAGTGTTCCAGGACCTTATTCAAACCCTTGGTTCTTTCCCTAACTGGCCATGCACTGTTAAGTAAATCTTGCTTTCCCTAAACCTCAATTATCTTCATGTAAGCAAGACTATATCATCCAGCTGCCTTGAGGGTTAACAGTCTGCCCTGAAGCACAAAACGGACTATGGCACACTATTGGTGCTCAACATATGTGTACTCACTTGTTGACCTATGAGACAAATAACATTTTGTTCTTGCCCCAACTTTAGAACCTATCTGACTTCGAATACCACTGAACTACGGTTTCCTTGTGTGCAGCAGAGTGATGATTCCTACACTACATCATAGAGTTTCATGAGGATTAAATGGGACAGTGTAAGTGAAACATGTAAATAACATAGGATTAAAGTGTGGCAGTAACAACCAACTTTATAGAGGCTTAGTATGAACCAGGCCCCGTGCGAATCACTCTATGGGCATTATCTTGTCAAATTATCCCAATGACTCCATCAAATAGGCTCTATTATCTCAAATTTTTATATGAAACAATTGAGTGGTACAGTCTGAAAGTAGTAAAGACAAGATCCAAAGCCACACTGAGTGCATAACCAGGACTCTTAACTATTACACTATACAACGTTCATTGCATGGAGTGGTATGCATGAAGGTAAGTATAACAAAGGAGCCTCAATTTTCTGCTGAGCATTTTAAAACATTCTCCAGAGGCAATGGGTCAGGCTACTTCAAGCCATGCTCCAACTTCCATGCCAACCCCATCCCCCTCTCAGCGTACAGGAGCTTGATATCCTCATCCATCATTCCCTTTTTAATAACACCCGCCCATTCATCTACCCTTCCTTCTTCACACCCCCAGGCACGTTGACAGTGGCTGGAGTTTCCCATTAAAGCAGTCATTCTTGTAGAAAAGGGAGCTGACAAGATTAATGTCCGTCAGTGACTAAAGGCAGCATCATGCATCTCTGCACTCAGGTAATTGGGAGAATGGCAGGTCCCAAATATATCCGGAATACTTCCCAGAAGTTTGCTGTTAAACTGAGAGATCAAATTCTACAATTTCAGGGTTTCTTCACATACACTAATGGTCAGGAAATCTAGAATCAGGGGGTGGTAAAATTGATGATGGAGGTTGATATTGTCTAGTCATTTCATATGCAGGGAAAAATTAGATATAGAGAAGGAGCATAGCTTGTCCAAGGTTGTTCAGATATTTCAGTGCAACAGGCAAGATAAAACCTGTGTCTCATGACTTCAACCATTGCCTCCCAGATTTTTCTTATAAATCTTATCCATCTGCCTCCACTGTCTTATTCTTCCATCTGCCTCCACTGGGAACAGTAATGAAGTTGAATTGACTTCCATAAGTGAGTTCTCCATTTTCCCCTAGAGTGAAGCTCCTTAGGTATCTTGCTGACAGAATTTTTAATAAGTATCTCTCCTTTTAAAAAAGGTCCACTTTTTTTCTTTGCCCATCTTCCTGCTGGTCCCCTATGAACAGACCATTCCATCCGGCCCCAGAGTCTCTCTCTGCATCACTGCTTCACTGCATTCTTTAACTTCATCCTTCCAAAGGCAAAAGGCAGCATCATGCCCTGAATTTACAATGGAATGTGGGAACTATCTGGACAAAATGACAAGGAGGGAAAAAAAAAGAAAGGAACTTCTGCCATGCATGCTTTTTTAGAGACAAAATGAAAAATCATCCTTATAATCCCAGGGAATGGAAGTCACATAGTAGACAGCATTCTTTAGGGTTCCTTCTGTCTAATAATTGTAAATGTAGTCTCATTATATGACATTAAAGTTAAAACAAACAGCAAACAAATAGTCCCCAGGACACCACATGTACCACGTTTTCATCTACGCCAGTTAGATTGTGTATTTTCATGCTGAGCTCATTGTTTGACCTTGCACCAAATCACTTCACTCTTTAGACTTTAGTATTCTCATCTGCACAATGTGAAGGAAAACTTGAAATTTTCAATCTTCCCTTATGTTCTAATGACTTAGTTAGCATGTACTAATTAAGGACTCAAGTGCTTAAAGGGAGGAATAAGGGGAGAAAGGAAAGGTGGACAAAAGATGAAGGAGACAGCAGGCAGAAGGAAAAACATAGTTCCATGTTAATAGGTTAAAAGCCAAGATAAAAGTGCAGGCTCTTGTTCCCTATGCATTCCTTCACCATTTGGAGATGGATTTGTCTTCTCTTATATAGGCCTGAGAGATTGATCTAGGGTCAGGGTTGAGTTGGCTCAAGAGGATATATTTTAGATTAATATATGCATGCCTTTCCTAGCTTTCACAGCTATCCAGGAGGAAATTGGATGCCCCAAGAGATAAACCATTTCTGGACAAGAAAATATTCAAGCAGAAACAAGCTGGTCTTTTGCCAGTTATATTCGGTGGGAACTTGGTAATTTCAAGAGTTGATTCTTTGAGCTATTGAGAGAAGTTGTAACTTAATGGCTTATGAGTCTGTGAGTCTTTGATTCCAAAATATATATGATCCCCTAAGTCCATGATCCTCTGAATCAATAACTATGGTTCTATGTGCTGGTATCCCATGGAGTGTGTACCCAAACCAAATCAATTTTCATTGTGTTATGTTTTATTTTGTTTTCCCCAATCCTTGACTAAGGAACATTAAAGTGGATTTTCTTAGCAGCTGCCTAAATCCTATATGCTTGCTTCTGATTTCATCTTTGAAAATAGAATAATGGTAACAATAAAAGTTAACTTTTATTAAATGCTGAATATATGCTCAATATATGAAAATGCATTGTTCATGTTTTGTGCAATTGATTACAACAACCCCTTCAAGTTAATGCTATTAACTGTATTGTTATCTACAGTTTACAAATGGGATCTCTGAACATTACATAGGTAATGTTTAGTGGAAATGAAGAGAGTTATAGAGGGCTCTATAATAATAAGTTATTTATCATAGTATTATCAAATCACATTCACAATACCATTTATGAGAAGCATTGTAGCATGATTTAAAAAAAAAAAAGCCTGAAACATAAATGCAAGTCTTGGTTTTGCCACTAACCAAGTATCAGCATTGATAGTTACTTTATTTCTCTTAACCTCAGTTTCCCCATCTGTAAAATAATCATGTTTTCTCATTTATAATGAGTGTAATAATTCAACAAGATAATAAAAGTCAATGAAAAGCTTTAGACTATTATATCAAATTAATTATCACATATTTATGGCTTAAAAATGCCTTATTCCACTTTATTTGACTCCTGTCCTCTGCTCACACTGCTAAATCCCTTTTATAAAAATTGTATAGATTTTTAAAATGTGGTCAACACGGTATTTTTGAATGCACATTTTGGGGTTGATTGTCCAGGTTTAAATTTCTTCTCTACAATGTGTCTACTCTATCTTGGTCAAATGACTTAAAAATATCTAAGGCCATAATTTTTTTAACTTAAATTATATATGCAAATGTTAATCATACTATGTGGGATGGAGTAAATGTTCAATTGTCTTGATCATCATCATTATAATCACCAGCATCATTTTTCATGCATATATTATAAAAGTAGTTTGGGCTCAATAATACACAATCTGTATTTTTTTGTCTTTGTCTCACATAAAGCATGACTCTTACTAGTGTGATCAATAACATTTTGCTTAAACTTCTTTTAACACCCCATAAATTCTCATCATATAGCCTCAGAATTGGAAGTAATCTTGGTCAATGTTGTTTTGTTTTATTTTGTTTTGTTTTGTTCTGATTCTCAATCTGGCACTTAAATTTCTTTCAGAAATATTACCTACAACTTTCTCCATTAAGGATGACCTTTGAGGACCTATAGGTCCTGGAAATCCCAAAACAAACTATTCGTTTAACCTGTATACTCTTACACTGAATAAATGAAGATTTTCCATTATTACTGTTTGTTTGGGTATGTGCTTGAATGTTGGAAATAGCTCTGGAAACTCCAGTAATACCTTATAAAAAATTGCAGTTTCACTGAATCCAGGATGGTGAAATTTCTTCTCTATAGTATCCTCACCAATTAGCGGTCACATTGATGCTTGAACACCTTCAGTGACTAGTTTCATCACCCTTCAAAGGATGTGCCCACTCTCTATTAGCCAAGGTTCTTAATCTGAGTACCATAGACTTCCTAGGTCTTTTAATAAAATGCTACATGCCACATCATATACATATTTATACAGATGTGTATACTTCTATTTGATGTAAACATATGTATATGTATGTAAACATATGCATATATGTAATAAATACAAGGAAATATATAGATATATACAGTTAGATACATATATAAAGCTATATATAAAGCAATCAGACAACAAAAGGAAATCAAAGGCATTAAAATTGACAAAGATGAAGTCAAGCTTTTGCTTTTTGCAGATGACATAATATTATACATGGAAAACCCAACAGACACCACCAAAAGTCTGCTAGAACTGATACATGAATTCAGCAGTCGCAGGATACAAAATTAATGTACAGAAATCAGTTGCATTCTTATACACTAATAATGAAGCAACAGAAAGACAAATAAAGAAACTGATCCCATTCCCAACTGCACCAAGAATCATAAAATACCTAGGAACAAACCTGACCAAAGATGTAAAAGATTTGTATGCTGAAAAGTATAGAAAGCTTATGATAGAAATTTAAGAATATACAAAGAAATGGAAAAACATTCCGGGCTCACGGATTGGAAGAATAAATATTGTCAAAATGTCAATACTACCCAAATCAATCTACACATTCAATGCAATCCCAATCAAAATTGCACCAGCATTCTTCTCGAAGCCAAAACAAGCAATCCTAAAATTTGTATGGAACCACAAAAGACCCCGAATAGCCAAAGTAATATTGAAGAAGACCAAAGCGGGAGGCATCACAATCCCAGACTTTAGCCTCTGCTACAAAGCTGTAATCATCAAGACAGCATGGTATTGACACAAAAACAGACACATAGACCAATGGAATAGAATAGAGACTCCAGAATTGGACCCACAAAAGTATGGCCAACTAATCTTTGACAAAGCAGGAAAGAATATCCAGTGGAAAAAAGTCTCTTTAACAAATGGTGCTGGGAGAACTGGACAGCAACACGCAGAAGGATGAAACTAGACCACTTTCTTACACCATTCACAAAAATAAACTCAAAATGGATGAAGGACCTGAATGTGAGACAGGAAACCATCAAAACTCTAGAGGAGAAGGCAGGAAAAAACCTCTCTGACCTCAGCCGCAGCAATTTCTTATTTGACATGTCTCCAAAGGCAAGGGAATTAAAAGCAAAAATGAACTAGTGGGACCTCATGAAGATAAAAAGCTTCTACACTGCAAAGGAAACAGTCAACAGAACTAAAAGGCAACCAGTGGAATGGGAACAGATATTTGCAAATGACATATCAAAGGGTTAGTATCCAAAATCTATAAAGAACTCACCAAACTCCACACCCGAAAAACAAATAATCCAGGGAAGAAATGGGCAGCAAACATGAATAGACACTTCTCTAAAGAAGACATCCAGATGGCCAACATGCACGTGAAAAGATGCTAACGTCACTCCTCATCAGGGAAATACAAACCAAAACCACACTCAGATATCACCTCATGCCAGTCAGAGTGGCTAAAATGAATAAATCAGGAGACTACAGATCCTGGTGAGGATGTGGAGAAACGGGCAGCCTCTTGCACTGTGGGTGGGAATGCAAACTGGTGCAGCCGCTCTGGAAAACAGTGTGGAGGCTCCTCAAAAAATTAAAAATAGATCTACCCTATGACCCAGCAATAGCACTGCTAGGAATTTACCCAAGGGATACAGGAGTGTTTATTCATAGGGGCACATGTACCCCAATGTTATAGTAGTGCTATCAACAATAGCCAAATTATGGAAAGAGCCCAACTGCCCATCAACTGATGAATAGGTAAAGAAGATGTGGTTTATATATACAATGGAATACTACTTGGCAATGAGAAAGAATGAAATATGGCCTTTTATAGCAACGTGGATGGAACTGGAGAGTGTTATGCTAAGTGAAATCAGTCATACAGAGAAAGACAGATACCACATGTTTTCACTCTTATGTGGATCCTGAGAAACTTGACAGAAGACCATGGGGGAGGGGAAGGGGAAAAAAAAAGAGAGGGAGGGAGGCAAACCATAAGAGACTCTTAAAGACTGAGAATAAACTGAGGGTTGATGGGGGATGGGAGGGAGGGGAAAGTGGGTGATGGGCATTGAGGAGGGCACCTGTTGGGATGAGCACTGGGTGTTGTACGGAAACCAATTTGACAATAAATTTCATATTAAAAAATGTATACTTCTATTTGATGTAAACATAGGTATATGTATGTAAACATATATAAACATAAATTCATGTAAACATATGCATGTATGTAATAAATACAAGGAAAGATATAGATATATACAGTTAGATACATATATAAAGCTATAGAATGTGTGTGTGTGTGTGTGTGTGTGTGTGTATAATTCAGAATGAGAACGTGATATAACTGCCCTTTTCTGATTCTTCAGACCACACCTGGATACTTCAATTTATTTGTGTACATGATATTTAAGAGAGAAACAAACTAGAATCTGACTATAGAACACTGATCAAAATATTTAAAGGTCTTGAACCAAACATTTTTACATAATAGCTAATAAAATCAGCTAACATTTATAATGTACTTACTAGGTACCAAACTCTCTTTTCACAGATTAAATAATTGAAGTGTATACATATATATATATATATATATATAGAGAGAGAGAGAGAGAGAGAGAGAGAGAGAGAGAGAAAGAGAGAGAGAGAGAGAGAGAGAGTGAGAGAGAGAGAGAGAAGGAGAGAGAGAGAAAGAATATGTATACATATACATGCCTGTATCTCTCCATATATGTGTGCATATATGTATATGTCACACATACATGTATACGTATATTGTGGGTTTTAGAATCTTAAACAGTTCCATAACCCCTTGCAATGACTAAGACCATTATTTTAAATAATCTAATATTTGTAAGATACATAAAAACACATACAGCTTTAGGAATGATGGAAGATACTCTCTCTCTCTCTGTCTCTCTCTCTCTGTCTCTCTCTATACATATGTATACATACACATATATATTACACACACACACATATATATATACACACACATATATTCACATGTGTGTGTGTGTACACACACACACACACACTTCATATCTATCTATTGTTTGAACTTAATTGTTCCAACCTTCTTCAGAGTCCACATACCCGTTAACATAGTGATCACATATCACTAAAATTATTTTCCAAGAATAATGCTGAGGCCAAATCACTCAGCTACACTTCAGTACATGAGCATATGTATTGTTAATTAGATATGTATATGCATATCGGGAAAAGGGGCGGGACAGTGGGTTAAGAGCAAGAAAATGAAGTGAATCTAGAATATAATAATATATGCTTGGAAGCATAGAATTTCTTCCTTATTTTAAAACTCTGTATCATAAGTGATATGATAAATTTAGCTTTGGAGCAATTTATCTAAATCTCAAGCATAATGCATAGTAAATAATCAATCAGTTTTACCTTTGTGAATTGAGTCAGGAAGAGGCATAACAAATACATGGATCTGAGACTAGAACAAGAGTGAGGAACATATCAGATCTAATCTTTTTAACATAAACATTGACTATATAGTTATGATCCCCATACCATTAGCTGAGTATTTGGGATAAAATTATTACTTTGCCAAATTTGATTCCAATTGGTTGAGACTCAGGATAAGTATATCTAAGACTTAGAAAGATCTGAATGTAACTGAATATTTTATTAATAGACTGTATTTGTTAGAGAAGTTTTAGGTTACAGAAAAAAATGAGCAGGAAATACAGACAACTCCCATATATTCCCTTTCCCCTTGCCCTCAGTTTCCCCTAATATTTTTTCTTCTTCTAAGCTACCAGTCTATAGCCTGAAAGTGGGTTAATCTCCTTCAATTTTTAATCCCTATTCTTCACATCTTGTATTGAGGTGGTGCATTTGGTACAAGTGATTAATACTAACACTGGTATTAACAATAATTAACATTATTATTACTATCATTATTTTATATTTTATTTTGGTAAAATACATACAAATTTGCCATTTTAACCATTTTTAAGGGTATGATTTACAATGTTGTGCAACCATCACCACTATGTATTTCCAAAATTTTCTCATCATTCCAAATAGAAAATTCTGTGGGGCGCCTGGGTGGCTCTGTTGGCTGAGCGTCCGACTTCAGCTCAGGTCATGATTTCATGGTTCGTGAGTTCGAGCCCCACATCGGGCTTTGTGCTGCCAGCTCAGAGCCTAGAGCCTGCTTCAGATTCTGTGTCTCCCTCTCTCTCTGCCCCTCCCCCGCTCACACTCTGTCTCTCTCAAAAATAAATAAATGTTAAAAACAAAGTAAAAAAAAAAACAAATAGAAAATTCTGTATCTATTAAGCAATAACTTCTAATTCCTCCCTTCCTGGTAATGTTTAATATACTTTCCACCTTTGTGATTTTCCCTATTATAAATATTTCATATAGATAGAATCATACTGCTTCTTTCACTTAGTATAATGTTTTCAAGGTTCATCCACGTTGTATCCACATGTATCATAACTCCATTCAATTATATGAATTATAACATTCCATTATACAAATATAGCACATTTGCTTATCCATTGATCTGTTGATGGGCACTTGAGTCGTTTCTACCTTTTGGCTATTGAAAATAATGCTGCAATTAACACTGGCATACAAGTAAATGTCTGCATCCTCGTTTTCCATTTGTTTTGATGTATATCCAGAAGTGGAATTGCTGAATCATATGGCAAGACTATATTTAGCTTTTTGAGGAGTCACTCAAAAAGTTTTTTCAAAAACCACTTTTCCACTTTGGAAAAGAGTCTGCACCATTTATATTCCCCCAGAAATGGGCATGGGAGCCAATTTCTCTGTATTTGCACAAATACCTACTGCTGTTGTTGTTGTTGCCATTCCAGTAGGTATAAAGTAGTATCTCATTGTGCTTTCAATTTGCATTTCCTTAATAACTAGTGATGTTGAGCATTTTTTCATGTGTTTATCAGTCATTTGTGTGTTGGAGAAATGTCCATTCAAGTTCCTTGCCTATTTTTAATTGAGTTGATTATTTTATCATTGTTGCGTTATAAGAAATCTTTATATAGATATTCTGGATACTAGATCTTTAAAAGATTTGCAAAAACTTTTTCCTATTTTGTGGGCTCTTAAATATCTTCATCGTGTCCTCTGACGTACAAAAGTTTTTTATTTTGATGAAGACTATAGGAGAAATACCACCACATATGGGACACTGATTTGGAGCATATATGGTCTTCTGAAGAACCTTGCTCCAGCTCCACAAAGTGTTATTACCCAACTGGCACTGTAACTAAATCTTCAAAAAGCCATTCAACCCTTCTACCAGGATAGTGGGAAACATGGCAAGAGCAGTGAATTCCATGAGCACGAGCACACTGTTACACTTCATTTGCTGTGAACTGAGTTCCTACCAGCCAGCCTCTTTTCATGGCCACCTTTGTCATCCTCACCCAATGGGCTCATGAACAAAGTGGCCATGGTGGCAGGAATGGAGGTTATCCCTGAACTCATCAACATGGACTTCCACTCATCAAGGCCCTCCTGGCTGGCTGGTATCCATAGAATGGGTCATTCTCTCCAATTGTTTATTAAAATCCTCCTCTGCTAAGGTCACCCTTTGGTGAACATTCACATAAAACAAAAACATCTTCATGATTTTTTTCCTCCATTCAAAGAGGTCTATCCATATACCTCTTCCCCAAATTTCCTTGTCACCAGTTCTCCAATCATCCAAATCCCTAACCATCCAGCAAAACCACTGACTACCACCCATGAACTGACACGTAATCATATTCACGGCCATTTCCCCGTCCAAGCAAACTAGACACCAGGTGTGTTGCTCAAAGATCTGACCGCTGGGAAGATTTCCTTTCACCACTGTCCTTCAGGGATGTCCTAGAGAGGGGCTACACTGCTACAGCTATCTACTTTCAGATAGCACCTGCATATTGTGCAGGAACCTCTATAAACCAGGTATGAGTCTTTTCTTCCTCTATATAGTGATTGTACAGAACTCCCCTCAAGGCCATAGGTGTAGGCTGGGAGAAAACAGTAGAGCAGAGCAGAAAGTAGAGGGACTCTGAACATTTGGATCACTTTCTTCATGTAACTTACTTATGCCTTCAGGGACTGCTTGGGCCCAAATATATACCACTTTAATAATTGGGTGTTGCTGTATACACCAAGTTTATGGTTTGGTGGGTCAAACAACACCGATCAAGTGATGGGCAGCTCAGGTAGCATGATAACTTGGTGGCCCACATTTAAGCATTTAGTCCCTAGTAAGGTCCAGTATAAGGGCAAGAGCTGTTTTTCAAAGGGAGAGTACAATTGATCCTTGAAAAACACAGGCTTGAACTGTTCGAGTCCAATTATATACAGATTTCTTTTTATAAACACAGTACTGTAAATGTATTTTCCTTATGGTTTTCCTAATAATGTTTTATTCTCTCTAGTTTACTTTATTGTAAGAATACAGTATATAGTACAGATAACACACAAAATATGTGTGAATCAACTATTTCTCTTATCAGTAAGGCTTCCAGTCATTAGTGGGTGATTAGTAGTTAAGTTTTGGGAGAGTCAAGAGTTATGCACAGAGTTTCAACTGCAGGGGAGTTTGGAACCTCTAAACTCCTCATTGGTCAAGGGCTCAATGTAGTTATCTGCAAAAGATGGCAGGGTTTTGCTCAAAAGCCCGCAGGGCCTGCCCTATGATTCACTTACAGGCCCCTGCCAAAGGCTCCAAATAGCATCCCTGTCTGCCACTGCCACTTCAACCTTCACTGGATTTGCTGGTTCATATGACTTAACTGGCAGAGAAGTCTGCAGTTTCCTGGACTTGTTGCTAAGCCTTCTTTTGTTCTGGGCCCCATGCAAAACTAATTGTTTCACTTGGTAAATGAACCAGAGTATCACATCCAAATGAGAAATATGTTCCTTCCAAAATTTGAAGGGACCCACCAGATAGTGGGACTCCTTTTTTGGTCCTAGGAGAGGCCATATGCAACAGCTTATCCTTCACCTTAGAGAGACTATGTTGTCGTGCCTCATACTGCTAGGTCCCCAGAAATTTCACTGAGGTACAAGACTCCTGAATTTTTGTCAAATCTACTTGCCACCCTCTTACCAATTGGTCTAGAGTAGTTGCTACTTCTTGTTCACTATGTCCCATCAACATGATCTCATCAATATAATGCATTAGCATGATAGTTATATAAAGGAAAAGCAATCAAGATCCCTACAAACTAAAATATGACATACAGATGGAAAGTTAAGATAAGATAATGAAAGTGTTTTACTGGCCATGTCCACTGGAAGCAAACTTCTTACGTTGGTCTTCATTAAGAGATATGGAGAAGAGGGGTGCCTGGATGGCTCAGTTGGTTAAGCGTTTGTCTCTCAGTGTCAGCTCAAGTCATGATCTTACGGTTCATGGGTTTGAGCCCTACTGTCAGCACAGAGTCTACTTGAGATTCTCTATCTCTCCCTTTCTCTCTGCCCCTTCTCTGCTCTACCAAAATAAATAAATAAACATTTAAAAAAAGAGATAGAGAGGGAGATGGAGAAGAAAGCATTTGCCAGATCAATAGCTGCATACCAGGTCCTAGAGAACATGATAATTTGCCCATATAATGAAACCACATCCGCAGCACCTGCAATTGGAGACATCACCTGGTTAATTTTGCAATAATCCATTGTAATTTTCCAAATTCCATCTGTCTTAAGCACAGGCCAAGTAGGCAAGTTTAATGGGAATGTGGTGGGAACAGCTACCCCTACAACATTCAAGTCCTTAATGGTGGCAGTAACCTCTTCAGCTCCTCTAAGAATGAGGTATTGCTTTGGGTTTACTATCTTCCTAGAAAGTATGTTCTAGAAGCTTCTATTGGTTTTCCCAACACAATGGCTCTCCAACTGTAACAGCCCTCACTCCACAGATCAAGGAACCAATGTGGGAATCTTGCAAGCTGCTGAAAATATCTATTCCAATAATGCATTCCAGAATTGGGTAAATAACCACATGATGGGTTTGTGAACCCACTGGGCCACTGTGAGATGGATCTCAGCTAGAACTCCACTAATCACCTGACCTCCATATATCCCTACTCTCAGGGGTGGGCCACAGTGACCACAATAGCGGACCTGGAATTAGTGTCAATTCAGAGCCAATATCCAGTAGTTCCTGAAAGTTCTGATTATTTCCTTTCCCTCAGTGCAGTTGCCTTGAGAAAAGGCCATAAGTTTCTTTGGGGAGGGTTTGGAGAAAGAATAACAGTATAAATCTTTGGCAGTGTACTGTGGGCCTTCCTCATGGAGACCCAGTCTCCTTTTGATCCAGGTGATTCTAGGTCTGTGAACTGTCTCAAGTCCAGGAATTATTTGAGGGGCCATGACTCTGCTTTTATGATTCAGATTACACTTTTGTTCACTCAACTTAGAACTCTTCTGCTTATACATATCAAGTAAGAATTTAGTAGGCTTCTTACCCATTTCACTTCTAGGAACACTATGATCAATGAGCCAACACTACAGATCTAAACAAGTCAGACTATTCTGATTGTTGCCTTGACTCTGCTGTCCATCAAGGTTACCACATGCCTTTGGTGGTTGAGTTGATGCCACTTACCTCTGCCACCTTGATCCAATTATACCCATTGCATTTAGGTTTCCCAAATTAGTAACCATATTTCCCATTGTAAGATCTCACAAATTTACTTCTCACAGTCAAGATGAAAGGTATGTCTTCTGTACATTCCCATCGTGAGTGAGTAGGTCTTAAATGATAAATCCACTCTAATACTCCATTCTAAATCTTTTATTCTCTGTCTCTGCATTAAATCAAGGCAGGTCCAGCATTTCTACTCACTCACCCCTTTCTTGTCCATGTTTCAGCCCAATGACCAAACAAACTGTGAGAACCTTTGCTAAGTGCTCAAATTGCAATATTAAATCCTTAGTGAACCCATATCAATAAATTAGGCCTGATCTAACTTTATATACCTTCCACCATTATCCCACACCATCAGTATCCATCCCCACATATGATCCCCAGATTTCTGTCTGAATAAATTAGAAAATTAAGTATTTCTTTTGGAGTGTAGTATACCTCTTCATTGGTTCACCCGTTGCACCTTACTTTTAGGGATCTAATGGGACTTGAGTTTAGTTATAGGTCTAGAAGCCAAGAAAAATGGTTGGGTGGGTTCTGAGGAGAGGGAGGTCTTCACAGTTTCCTTAAGTAAAGGAGGGTTAATTCCCTCAAACACAGTGGGAAATGTCATTTCCACTGCGAGTGGGGCGAATGCTTCCACTGACAAAGAAGCCTCATCAAAATTTAGAAGGTCAGTATTTCCAGTTCACCATAGTCTTTCCCCAAATGTCTCCATTCTAACTTTCAAAAGTCCATCCTTCCTAATAACTGTCCTCACTTTAACAGGAGACAACCCCTGAGAAAGTATCTGTTGAATTCAGCCAGCTGAAAGATGAGATTCTGTTTGTACTTCAGCAATCTCAGTTCTGCAGCTGTGTCTCCTTCAAGGCACACATAGGAGCTTTTAGTTCATTGATGTGACACTTCAGCTCTGAATTTGAATTTCTGTGCTTAGCTCTTTATATCTTTACTTTGCCCAGCAATCATATTAGGAGTAACCAACCAATCTCATCATATTTGTTAGTGTGACTCTATGTGTGTGTGTGTGTGTGTGTATACACACATTTGAAAGTATGCACATAGTCACCCAGGTTCTTTCTTCTTATAGGCAGTTGATAAGGAGTATCATTTTGAATATCCCTATTGCTCACACAATGGACTAGTAATACTCTCTTTACTACTGGAAATAGTGTCATTAACATCGTTAAATCTAATCAGATTACAGAACCAATTATAGAAACCCCAGAACCAATTCAGAAAACTTAAAATTCTCTTCTTCCCTCCATACCAAAAGCAGGGTATTCCAGAGAAACAGAATCAATAAGAATTGGTTCATGTAATTATGGAGGCTAATAAGTACAAAGATCTGCAGTCAGTAAAGTGGACACTCAGAACAACTGGACACTCAGTTGATGTAATTCTAGTCCAAACCCAAAGACTTGAGAACCAGAAGAGCCAATAGTGTAGTTTCTGTCTGAAAGCAGGCAGGCTCAACACCCAGGAAGAGCTGATGCTTCACGTGGAGTCCAAAGACAAGAAGAAAACAATGTCTGAGTTTGAAGGCAGTCGGGCAAGAGGAATTCACTCTTATTTGGTGGAGGGTCAGGCTTTTTTTTTTTCTATTCAGGCCTTCCCCTGATTGGATGAGTCCACCCCACATTAGGAAGGCAATCTACTTTATTCACTCTACTTATTTAAATGTCAATGTCAATCAATAACATCTTCATGGGACCATCCAGAATAATGTCTTATCAAATATCTGAGCACCACATAGCCCAGCCAAATTGACACATGAAATTATCCATCACAGTTTATATGTTTATCCTTATGTTAGTATCACACTGTTTTGATTATTATAACTTTCAATACACTTGAAATTGGGGCAGATGAGTTCCTCAGTATTTGTTCCTTTTCACAATTGCTGTGGCTCTTTCAGGTCCTTATAGTTTTATATAAATTTGAAGATCATATTTTTTATTTCTGCAAAAACAGCTGTTGAGAATTTGATATGAATTGCATCAAATCTATAGATCACTTTAGGTAGTTTTGACATGTTAACCATATTAAGTCTTCCTAAACAGGAACACAGATATATTTACATTTATTTAGGTCTTTAATTTCCTTCAGCAGTTTTTTGTAGCTTTTAGTATAGAAGTCTTTCACCATGTTGGTTAAATTTATTCCTAGGCATTTTATTCTTTTTCATGCAATGTAAATGGAATTTGTTACATAATTTCTTTTTTGGATTGTTCATTACTAAACACAATTGATTTGTGCATGTTGATTGTGTACCCTACACTTCTGCTGAATTTGTTTATTAATTCTAATAATTTCCTTGTGAAATCTCTGGAATTTTCCAAACATAGGATCATGTCATCTGTGAATACAGTTTTACATCTTTCTTTCCATCCTGGATATTTTATTTTTCTTGCCTAATTGCTTTGTATAGAACTTCTACTACAATGTTATATAGCAGTGGTAAAGAAGGCATCTTTGTCCTATTCTTGGTCTTAGGGGAAATGTTCAATCTTTTACCATTGAATATATTTTTAGATGTGGGTTTATAAAAAAAATGTCCTTTATAATGTTGAGGAAGTTTCCTTATATTCTTAGTTTTCAGAGTATTTTCAGCATGAAAAATGCTTGATTTTGTTCAAATTTTTTTTTTGCATCAATTGAGATGATAATATATTTTCCTTTTTTCTCTTTACGTGATGTTTCATATCAATTTATTTTCTTATATTAAGCTACTCTTGCATTCCTGTAATAAATCCAACTAGGTCATGGTAGATAATTCTTTAGATAAGCTGTTGGAATCAGTTTGCTGCTATTATGTTGAGGGTTTTTCATCTATATTAATAAGGGATATTGATTTGTACTTTACATTTCTTGTGATATCTTCATCTACTTTTGGTATCAGAACAATAATGGTCTTACAACGAATTAGGAAATGTTCTCTTTTTTTTTCCTTTTAGAAGTGTTTGATAGGGGCGCCTGGGTGGCGCAGTCGGTTAAGCGTCCGACTTCAGCCAGGTCACGATCTCGCGGTCCGTGAGTTCGAGCCCCGCGTCAGGCTCTGGGCTGATGGCTCAGAGCCTGGAGCCTGTTTCCGATTCTGTGTCTCCCTCTCTCTCTGCCCCTTCCCCATTCATGCTCTGTCTCTCTCTGTCCCAAAAATAAATTAAAAAAAAAAAAAAAAAAAAAAAACGTTAGAAGTGTTTGATATTAAGTATTATTTTTGGTATAATCCGCCACTGAAGCTATCTGGTCATGGACTTTTCCTGTTAGTTGTTATGTCTGATAAGATTTCCTGTTGCTGCTAGAGTTACGTTAGGTCATTTGCATATGTCTAGAAATTTGTTCATTTCATCTAGGTTATCTGATTGGTTGTTATATAATTACTAATGTATTTCTCTTATAATCATTTTTATTTATGTAAATTTGACAATAATATCCTAAATTTATTTCTAATTTTAGTTATTTGCTTTCCTCTTTATCTTTGTCAGTCTAGTTAAAAGTTTGCCAATCTTATCATCCTTTCAGAGAATCAAATTTTTATTTCATTAATTCTATTGTTATTCATTCATTCATTCTCAATCTTATCTTGGATTTAATATTTTCTTTCTTCTGCTAGTTTTAGGTTTACTTTGGTCTTCTTTTTGTAGTTTCTCAAGGTACAAATTTAGGCTATTGATTTTAAGGCCTTTACTATTTTTTAAGATAAGCATTTATAGGTTTACATTTTGCTCTGCGCACTGCTTCTGCTGAATCCTGTACGTTGGTATCTCTTTATTGATATTTTAATTTTTATACAGTTTTCCTGATTTACTTAGTTTGTCTATGTTTTCCTCCAGATATTTAAGCATATTTATGACAGTTGTTTGTCTAGTAAGTCCCATGTCTTCAGTTTCCTTAGCAATAATTTTAGTCAATTTAGTTTGTTTCTTCTATTTACTTACTTTTTAATGTTTATTTATTTATTTTGAGAGAGAGAGAGAGAGAGAGCGAGCACATGAGCAGGGGAGGGGCAGAGAGGGTGGAGAGAGAGAATTCCAAGCAGGCTGCACGCTGTTAGCACAGAGCTCAATGCAGGGTTCTGCATGGGATCATGACCTAAGCCGAAATCAAGCATTGGATGCTTAACTGACTGAGCCACCCAGGCACCCTATTTTGTTCCTTTTAATGGGCTATACATTCCTGCTTTTTTTTTCTTTTTAGTGCCTTGTGGGTGTTTTTTTTTTTTCTTAAACTGAACATTTGAATATTATAAAGTGGTAACTCTAGAAATCAGATACCCTTTCCTTGAGTTTTCTGTTTTTCTTTTTCTTTCTCTTTTTTTACTGTGAAAGGCTATAACAACCCATTATTTAGTAACTTTTCCAAACTATTTTTACAAAGACTGTATTCCTTTTCATGTGTTGTCACATGACAGAGGTCTCCGTTCCTTCAGCTCATGTTCAGCGAATAATTTGACAGATTTCCTTGAAAGCCAAGAATTTAAAATAAAAAACAAAAGAAGCACAACAAATAAATAAGTAAATAAACAAACAAACAAGATCAAATACCTCTTCCAGTCTTTGCTGATTAACTCTGCTGGGCATTCTAACACTTAGCCAGTGGTTCCTGCTTAGCCTAGGAATCAGTCTGAGTTGACATCTTAGGGTCTGCTCAGGTCTTTGAGTGTACATGTTTCCCTTAGTATGCATGTGGCTTCCTAAATTCCTCCATATAGATAGGCATTATTGAATGTACCAATTTTCCAAAGAATCTCTTCTAGCTTTCCTTTCTGGGCCTTAGGCAGTCAATCATATGTTTCTACTATAATATTTTGCTCCAGACACCTGTGGATTGTTAGTTCACCTTGCAGCATTCCTCAGTTGCAAGTTAGACAAAATAAGGATGAACATCTTAGTGTTGGTCCTTCAGTTGCCCCCAGATATTTTATTTTAACCCAATTCCTATTTCTATTAATGGTCAGATCTTTTTGAATGTTGTACTGTATGTTACACAAATGTTTCACCAGAGAATGGATTGGGGAATGGGATAACTCTGTTATTAAACTGAAGGCAGTATTGAGTTTGTCACTTGGTCATATAATAGTTTTGTAGCCTGAGCTCATCACTTGCAGTACAAGAAAATTCTAGAAGCCGGTATTTACAAAAAGTATCCTTGGGAAATTATTTCCTCTCATAACATGACCAACTAACGTTGAGAGCAATGCATACATTTATCCCATATTGAAAACTTGTACATTCTGAGAATTCCTACAGTAGATATGTAATTACATGTAGCATTTGATAAATGCATTTACTTACCAAATTTTACCACTTCCTTCCCACACCTCAGGGAATATTCATTTAGAATTTCTTGCAATAAAACATGGCTAATTCAGTAATGATGCAATCCCAAAAATCTTATACAGAGGTCAAAAGGAAAGAACTAAGATGATGGTCTTCTAGCTCCTACTCAGCAAAAAGAAAAGTTTAATAACTCACATGCACTATTTTCCCATTGCTTGTCTAGGTCTTTCTCAAAGCTGGGTTTATGGTTTGACCAAGAAGGAAGTTTTATTATAGCTACTGAGCACAAATACTGACATCTGGTGGTTTCATATTCTAAGTAGCAAGCTTGACCCAACTAAGCTCCAGATAAGATATGTTGGTCATGAAGGTATGCTTGTGATAAAATGGGGTTACCTAGAGCCTGGGATTATCACATGCATTCTCCTCATCCTTTTCACATGCAGGCTGTGGATGCAATAGCAGAAGAGCCATTATTTACATTCTCTATCCTCACCTGGTGGCTCACTCTGTGATCTCATCCTTGTCACCCATGGGATAAATTATCCAGACTAACTAATTTCACAGCCAGTAAATTACAGACCTAGCCAGCGAATCTCCGTCTCATTAGGGAAGGCTAGTTTAAGTAGATGACAAAAGAGAGGACACAAAATTTGGCTTGAATAGAAGATTTTTCTACATATAGGGTGCACAATGAGTTCACAACCTCATCTGCCATTGCCAGAGAAAACGGTCAGTAGTAGTAGTAGTAGTAGTAGTAGGGAAGAGGAGGAGGAAGAGTAGGAGTAGGAGGAAGTACAAGAAGGAGGAGGAAGGGAAGAGGGAAGGAAATAGAAGAAGAAGAAGAGGAGAAAAGGAAATTGACTCATTGCAATTTCCTCTGATGAATGGTGAATTTACAATTAATTTTAATTACTCAAGCCACTCTCTCTCAGCTATCTTCAAGGTAACAATAAAACTAAACAGCAAGTTTTCATACTGGTTCTGAGAAGGAAACATGGTCCCTGATTTTGAAGGAGTCACTCAAGTTTGGTCTATCTCCCTCCACGTAAACTACCTTAGCAAGTGTTCAGTGAAAGCTTTCATCATTATATTAACTTGCTGATAGCACTAATTTGCATACATGTTCCAGGAAACACAATCTTCCCTCTTCCTTACCATATGCTATTGGGCAATACTTTACAAACATTTGAGACTACAGCTAATCATATAAAATAATAAAAATAGTAGATAGTGTGGATTGAATGTTTTCTGGTCAACTTCCATGGAGGGGCCCAAAACATCTTTAGGTTTTTTCTGTATTTCAGAGCATTGATTCTTCAATATGTAAAAACATTCAAATGTATTTTATTTCTTCTTACTGCCTTTACATGTCAGGAATTTTTTTAAAAACAGATGATGTTCTGGGGTGCCTGGGTGGTTCAGTCAGTTAGGCATCCAACGTCAGCTCAGGTCATGATCTCACAGTCTGTGAGTTCAAGCCCCACGTCAGGCTCTGTGCTGACAGTTCAGAGCCTGAAGCCTGCTTCGGATTCTGTGTCTCCCTCTCTCTCTGCCCCTCTCCTGCTCATGCTCAGTCTCTCTCTGTCTCAAAAATAAATAAAAACATTAAAAAAAATTTAAACGAAGGTAGGGGCGCCTCGGTGGCTCAGTCGGTTAAGCATCCAACTTTGGCTCAAGTCATGATCTCATGGTTGGTGAGTTCAAGGCCCACACCCAGCTCCGTGCTGACAGCTCAGAGCCTGAAGCCTGCTTAGGATTCTGTGTCTCCCTCTCTCTGCCCCTCCCCCACTTATGCCTCTGTCTCTCTCTCTTTCTCTGAAAAGTAAACAAACATTAAATAAAAATTTAAAGATGTTTTACTCATTCTCTGAAGACTTTTTTAAACAAGGTCCATGCACATTCATAGGACTAACTGTAGTTCTGTACAACTGGATCCCACCCACTTGTTCACCTCTATAAAGCATTCAGTGTGAGACTGTATGGAGAAAAGGAAGTATCCAAATCACTGGACTGTAAAACATCACTATATTCTGTGCTGGTCATATCACAAATGAAGACTTGTGTTCAGTTCATTATTTCATTTGAGTTAACAGGGGGAAGGTATCCAGGTTTATAAAGGTTTAGAAATTCTGACTCCTGAGGAAGAAAGATTTCGGGATGTTTAGCTTGGACAAGGGGAAAGGATTGAGAAGGGAAAAAGCAGGGATAATAGTTGGGTTTAATAATACAGGCATATATTTTAGCATGGGAAAAATACAGAGAGGAGAAGTTTGGCTTAAATCCCATACTATTAGAACTACCAAGTCTGGATGACAATATACAGAAAAATCTGCATGATTTTTAGCCAGGGAACTCATATAGAGTATTTCAACACCGGACAGGAGGTTGGAGTAGAGTGTCCCTGACATTTTTTTCCTCTCTAAAATATTGTGATTTCTAATTACGGTGCAATTAAAAATGATGATGCAAATCTATATTTATTGACATGGAAAGATGCCCATGACATATTGCTGAGTGAAAAATAAAACAGGTTTTAGAACAGTATGTTCGATATTATTCCATTTATATAAAAACTTGTGCCTATTTCCATATATATCCATAGAGAAATGTTTAATGAAATGCTCACCCAAACATTAACTGGTTATATCTGGATGGTGGATTTCAAATGATGTTAATTTCTTTCTCTTTATATTTAAGTGGTTTGACAACTTATAATAACCATATATTACTTATTTAAAACAATAAAGTTATTTAAAAAATTAAGAAACATGGTGCATAGGTGGCTCAGTCGGTTAAGCATCTGACTCTTGATTTCAGCTGAGATCATGATCTCACAGTTTGTGAGATTGAGACTCACATTGGGCTCTGTACTGACAGTGTGGAGCCTGCTTGGGATTCTCTCTCTCTGCCTCTCCCCATGCTGACACTCTCCCTCTCTCAAAACAAATACATATACATTTTTTAAAATTAAAAAAAAAAACATGTATTAGACAATTTCAAGTTCTTGACAACATTTCAAGATAGAACAAGCTGTCAGTGACAGAAATTGACCTGGAATCAGGATAATCTGATTGCCCAGCCTTTTACCCACTGTGTGGCTTTTAAAGAATAATTTCACCTAAGTTTCGGTCTTTCCCTCCATAAAATGAAGATTAAACACTACCACATAGCATTATTTTGAAGACTGATTAAAGTAAGATATAAAGTGACCTCATTAGTCTGAGTGCAAACAAGTTCTTAACAAATGTGAGGTGCCTAGTAATTGATAAATGCTCAATTGCTCCATAAATGTTAGCTATCATCTTTGTCGTTAATAATGATATTATTTTCTAATTCATTCAAAACTATTTACTAAGCATCTGAGAGGGCTTGGTGTTTGCAATAATGAAAAATCTGTTTTGGGTTCTATGGGAGAGTTTTTGTTTTCAGTTGCTAGGAGTCTCCTTTTAACATATCCCTACAAACTAAGTGTTTGGTTCATCAGACCACTGACAAACTTGCCCAATATTGGTTTTCTTTCCTCAAAGCCCCAAACTAAAATACCCCATTTTGCATCTCCTACATGCAAATTTTCAACAGGTACATAGAGGAAGAGTCTGAGGCATAATTACTTCCCTTGCATTTCCTTCTAAGCCTCAGACTAGGGCCTCTGTCACCAGCAGGTTTGTGTGTGCAAGTGACAAACAAAACATTAACCATGATGAAGCGACATCCTGAAGGCATAAACTGCAACTGGAGAAATATGGGGCCTGCCAAGTCTTTGCATCAAATCTCAGGAGTAGTCCCCCATCTCTCATTGTCCTGAACTTGGTGTCCTTTCTTCTACTCTACTCTTAAATTCGATCATCACTTCTGCTCATGGTAAGAATTTGGTAGGATTTATCAATAGCTAGCAAGGGGAAGCCTTTACTTCTACTGTCCTAACAGGGCTGGGGCGTAGTAGGTTTTATTACACCATAAATTAGAGCAGGAAAAGCTAATATACTCTATACATTTGTCAAAAACAAAAACAAAAACAAAACAAAAAACGCTAACAGCTCTTTACAGTGAAGTTCCCTATAGCAAATCTGTCACCTCAGTGACTGGGTTTTGAAATATCAGAAGTATTTACTGTCAGATGCAACCCTGGGAAAGAACAGGCAAGTGCAGTGCCCCTTGGACTCTCTCAGCACAGACTATTCTCAAAGCAGAGAGCACTAGACTTCTCATAACGCCACCCTATGGTGCAGAAGGGAAATTTCCAAAGGTTCTGAAGTGGGGTGGAAGAGGAGGATCAGAGTCAATTTACCTTAAAGTGTTTTAATGTTTCCTAATTCCTGGGAGAGAGCAATGTCCCTCCCCTCCAGGGAAGATCTTGAAGTCTAGACTCAACAATTTCGGAGGGACTCTACTTGCAGACCAGGCAACATTAGGACACAGGTTATTTTTCATGCCAAGGCTTAGGGTTCAAGGTAAACTTCCCTGATTTAGATAGATATAGATATAGATACAGATATAGATATAGATATAGATATAGATACAGATATGTAGATATAGATATAGATACAGATATATAGATATAGATAGATCACGTGAATTTTGAGTTCTTCCATTTATATAGCAATATGCCCTTCCTGAGAATCTGTGTTCTTTTTTTTTTTTTAACATTTTTTTTTTTTTTTTTTTTTTTTTTTTTTTTTTTTTTTTTTTATTTATTTTTGGGACAGAGAGAGACAGAGCATGAACGGGGGAGGGGCAGAGAGAGAGGGAGACACAGAATCGGAAACAGGCTCCAGGCTCCGAGCCATCGGCCCAGAGCCTGACGCGGGGCTCGAACTCACGGACCGCGAGATCTTGACCTGGCTGAAGTCGGACGCTTAACCGACTGCGCCACCCAGGCGCCCCTTTTTTTTTTTTTTTTTTTAACATTTTTTTTTTTTTTTTTTTTATTTATTTTTGGGACAGAGAATCTGTGTTCTTAAAAGTGACTCAGGCCTGTTAATTCAGATACAAAGAGATGAAATCCCTGCCCTCAGCAAACTCACATCCTTGTGGAGGATACAGGTCCTCCACCATAGTGCAATATATCGATCCTAGTGCCAGTCTTGGGTAGAATGAAATAGGAGACTAGGTATATGCAATCTTAACTCCATTTACGGAAACTGAAGACACAAGCTTACAGAAAAATAAATTCCTTAAGCTGAAATTTGAAGGAGGTACAGAAATTTTCCTGATGTATAAAGAGAGGGCATTCCATAGAGAAGAAACAGTAAATGCAAAGGACCAGAGATGGCATAAGATTTGGAAAGCCACATAGTTGGTTCAGCATCATTATGACACAAAAACTAAAGTAACCCAGATGGAAATGTAGAGCAAGTGTCTCCTCACACCAATCAATCTGTGTTTCTTAAAATGGGCTCTGAGAGATAAATAGATTTGAATGAAGATTCAGTTTCACAAAGACAGGTGGTGGAATAAAGCACTACTTTGTTTAAATCATAGGTCTGCTTCTCTGTGACAATGGATAAGCCATGTAACCTCTTTAAATCTCAGCTTCCTACTCTGAAGTAGGGATAATAACACCAACTTCAAAGAGATTTTTGTGAGGATTAATGTGATAACATGTCGACATATCTAGCACAATTCCAGACTCAAGCAGCCACTCAGCATACATCTGCTAAATCTATATCTTGAACACAAGCTCTGTCCTTAACTTTAGCTCTCAGCTAACTCTACCATCTCGGGTCTCTGTCCCTTTTTTGACAAAGGGCATAAAAATAAATCAAGACCAATGACGAACCTTTTAAAATTCTCTACACAGTAAAAAATGCCAACAAATAACACACACATCCTGAGGGTTTTAGAATAAGGGGAGAAAGATAAATCAAGCCCTTTACCTACCTCTTCTCATTGACTCTTTGTAACCCTGTGCAATAGGTGCTACTAATTTCATCCTTCGAGTTGTTCAGACCAAAAACTTGGCAGTTATCCTTGACTCTTCTCTTTTTCTCTAATTCACAACAAATTGATCAGCAAATGCTTTTGAGGTAGTCTTCAGGATTACCCAGAATCCACCTGCTTCTCACCACCTGCACTCTAGCCAACCTGGCCCAAGTCACCACCATCTCTCTTTAAGAAACTAAACGGTGTCTCTGTTCCACATTGCCTTTATTCAGTCTATTTTCAATAAAATGGCTGGCATAATCCTGTGAAAATATAAATCAGTCTTGTCACTTCTGTGCTCATCTCACTCAGAGTAAAAATCAGAATGTTTACCATAACCTCCAAGACTACAAGGACATACTTTTCCCCCCTTCCTTTCTGATTTCATGTTCTTCTGTCTTTCTCCTCACTTGGTTCTAACCACAATGGCTCTCTTGCTGTCTTCAAAGAGAGTGGGAAAGTTCCTGCCTCAGACCCTTTGCCTGATTCCTCATATGGGAGTGTTTGATTGTTCACAGACATACACATGCATTGTTTCTTTACATCTTTGTATTTTTTACTCATACTATACTCTAAAGAATTGATTCTGTCCCTAGTCACCTAATAAAAATTGTCTTTCTTGTCCCCAAAATTCCTATTCCTTTTCATTGATTATTTTCTTTTGACATTTCATGCTATATAACATACATGTTTTATGTTGTTAGTATGTTTATTGCTTTCTTGTTCTAACTCCCATGAGAATTTTAGGGTTTTTTTTGCTCCTGGGTTTTGGCACCCAAAATTAAAATGAACGACAACAAAACAAATAGAATTTTAGTTTCATGAGGACAAGGATTTTTGCCTGTCTTAATTATTGTTTATCTTTATCACCTACAACAGTATCTGGCACCCAAAAGGAAATTCACAACTGATTATTAATGGAAAAAATTTTCCAATGAAGAAAATAAGTCTTCAAGAACAGAAGTATAGTTTCTTGAGGTTATAAAGCTAGTGTCAGAACTGGTATAGAAATCCAGGTTTGCTATTTCCAAAACCCATTGTAATTCAATTATATTCAGGATGACAATATAACTTAATGTCTAAACTGTGAAACTTTTGAAAAACAAAGAAGAATTAAAATAATTAAAATTATTTGAAGTTCTCAACAAAATACAGCCAAAGGAAATGCAGTAGTATGTAAGAATTATACACCATGATTAGCTGGATTTTTCCAGGTATGCAAGGGTACTTCAGCATTCAATGAATAATGGAATATATCACATCAACAGACTAAAGAAAAAAATTGCATGATCATATCAATTGATGCAGAAAAAGCAATTAACATAACCTAACACTCATGCATGATTTAAAACTCTCAGAAAACTATGAACAGAAGGGTGCTTCCTCATCATGATATAGAGCATGACAAAAAAAAAAAAAACCCTACTACTGACATCATACTTCATGGTGAGACACTTGAAACTTTCCCACAACAAACAGAAACAAGGTACTCTCACTCCTTTTATCACTGTTTTTCATCAGCACACTGGAAGTCCTAGATATTGCAACAAGACAAGAAAGAGGAATGAAAAGGTATACACATTAAAAAGGAATAATTAAATGTGTCCTCTTTCCCAGATAACATGGTTGTCCATGTAGAAAATCCAAAAGACATGATCAAAAAAACTCTTGGAACTAATAATAAATTATAGCAAGGTTAAAGAATACTAGGTTAATATATAAAAGTCAATCCTTTTGCTATAGACCAGCAACGAGTGGAATTTAAAATTAAAAACACATTATCATTCCCATTTAAATTGCACCAAAAAGAGTAAATTAGAAATAAACTTAACCAAGGTGGTGAAAGACTTGTATTCTGAAAACTATAAAACACTGATGAAAGAAATTGAAGATGAAACAAACAAATGAAAAAATTTTCCACACTCATGGATTGGAAGAACCAATATTGTTGAAATGTCCCTACTACCCAAAGCAATCTAGAGATTTAATGCAATCCCTATCAAAATATTAACACTTTTCACAGAACTAGAACAAATAATCCTAAAATTTGTATGGAACCACAAAACACCCCCAATAAAGCCCAATCTTGAAAAAGGAGAGGCACCTGAGTGGCTCAGTTGGTTAAATATCTGACTCTTGGTTTCAGCTCAGGTCATAATTTCACAGTTCATGGGTCTGAACACTGCGTCAAGCTCTGTGCTAATGGCACAGAGCCTGCTTGGGATCCTCTCTCACTCTCTCTCTCTCTCTCTGCCCCTCCCTGCCCTCACTCTTCTCTCTCTCTCTCTCTCTCTCTCAAAATAAATAAATAAAATTTAAAAATAAGAAAATAAATGGAGACAAAGCTAGAGGTATCACAATCCCAGATTTCAAGATCTACTCTTCAATAAAAGGTGTGGGAATATCTGGATGGCTACATGTAAAAGAATGAAACTGGACCACTTTTTTACACTATACGCAAAAATAAACTCAAAATGGATTAAAGATCTAAATGTGAGACCTGAAACTATAGGCAGTAATTTCTTTAATATTGGCCATAGAAACATTTTTCTGGATATGTCTCCTCTAACAAGGAAAACAAAAACAAAAATAAAATTGGGACCACACCAAAATAAAGATTTGCACAGTGAAGGAAACCATCAGAAAAACAAAAAGGCAACCTACTGAATGGGAGAAGATATTTTCAAATGATATATCCTATAAGTGGTTAATATCCAAAATATATAAAGAACTTATACGACTCAAAATAAAACAAAACAAAATCAGATAATCTAAATTAAAAATGGGCAGTGGACCTGAATACATATTTTTCCAAAGAAGACATACAGATGGCTAGCTGATACATAAAAAGATGCTCAATATTACTAATCATCAGGAAAATACAAATTACAATCACAATGAGATATCACTTTACACTTGCCAGGTAGACTAAAATTAGAACACAAGAAATAACAAGCGTTGGTGAGGATGTGGAGAAAAAGGAACACTCCTGTCCTGTTGATGGGAATGTAAATATGGTCAGCCACTATGAAAAACAGTATGGAGCTTCACAAAAAAATTAAAACTAGAAATACCATATGACTCAGTAATTCCACTACTGGGTATTTATCTAAAGAAAACAAAAACACTAATTTGAAGAGACATATGTACCCCTATGTTTATTGAAGCATTATTTATAATAGCCAAGATATGGAAGCAACCCAAGTATCTATCCATGGATAGATAAAGATGTAGTGTGTGTGTATTTATATATATAAATATATACGTATACATGTATATATATACACATATGTATATATACACATGTGTATATATGTGTATGTATGTATATACACATGTATATATATAATGGTATATTATATATGTATATATGTGTATATATATGTGTATATGTATATATACACATATATGTATATATGTATATATATACACGTATATATATAATGGTATATTACTCAGCCATAAAAAGAAATCTTTCCATTTGCAACATGAATGGACCTAGAAGGTATAATGCTAATTGAAATAAGTCAGTCATACAAAGACAAATAACATATTATTTCACTCATATGTGGAATTTAAGAAACAAAACAACTAAACGAAGGGGAAAAAAAGAGAGAAACCAAAAAATAGACTCTTAACTATAGAAAATAAACTGATGTTTGTCAGAGGGGAGGTGGGCAGGGGGGATGAATGAATAGGTAAAGAGGATTAAGATGAGCACTGAGAAATGTATAGAATTGTTGAATCATGATATTATAAACCTGAAACTAATATAACACTGTATGCTAATTATACTTGAATTAAAAAAATAGGGTAGATCTCATGTAAAGTGTTTTTACTACAGTAAAATAAACTAAAACTCAAGGGAAAAAAACACATGGCCATTTATATTAAATGTAAAATTAAATCAAAATTAAATACTTAGGTATAAATCTAGCAAAATATGTACAAGATCTGTATGAGGAAAACTACAAACATCTTTTGAAAGTTATCAAAGAACAACTGTATAGAGATATTCTCAGTTCATGCATAGAAAGACTCAATATTGTCAAGATATAAAATCTTCCCAACTTGATCTATAGATTTAACACAATCTCAATCAAAATCCCAGCAAATTATTTTGTGGATATTAACAAACTTATTCTAAAATTTATATGAAGAGGTAAAAGACCCAGAATAACCAATTCAGGGTTAAAGGAGAAGAACAAGGTTGTATGAATGACCCTACTTAATATTAAGATTTACTATACAGCTAGGGCACCTGGGTGGCTCAGTCAGCTAAGTATCCAACCCTTGATTTCAGCTTAGGTCGTGGTCCCAGGATTGAGCCCCAAGTCATGTTCCATGCTTAGGATTCTCTTTCTCTCTCTCTATGCCTCTGTCTTCTCTCCCCTGCTCACACACTTTCTCTTTCTCTTAAAAAAAAAAAAATGCAGTGCCTGGGCAGCTCAGTCTGCTGAGCATCCAACTTTGGCTCAGGTCATGATTTCACAGTTCATGAGTTGAAGCCCCGCACTGGGCTCTGTGCTGACAGCTTGGAGCTGGAGCCTGCTTCAAATTCTGTCTTCCTCTCTTTCTGCCCCTCCCCTGGTTATGCTCTGTTTATCTTTCTCTCTCTCTCTCAAAAATAAATAAACATTAAAAAAAATTAATACTATAAAGCTACAGTAATCAAGACAGTGTGATATTTATGAAAAAATACACAAATCAATGGAATAAAGAGTCCAGAAATAGATATACATATAGTCAAGGGATCTCTGACAAAGGAAGACATTTGACAATGAAACACAGTCTTTTCCACAAATGATAAGAGAACTGTATATCCACATGCAAAAAAATGAATCTAGACACAAACCTTACATCCTTCACAAAATTAATTCAAAATTGGTCATAGATTGAAAACAAAACAACTATAAAAACTCTTAACAAATAACATAGGAGAAAGCATGTATGCCTTTGGGTATAGATACACCACCAGAGGCACAACTGATGGAAGAAAAACATGATAAGCTAGACATCATCAAAACTAAAAATTCTGCAAAAGACAACACCAAGAGAATGAGAAGATAAGCTGCAGACTGGGAACAAATATGTGCAAACAACATACTTTATAAAGAACTGTTATCTGACAAACACAACGAGCTCTTAAAACTCAATAATTAGAAAATGAACAACTTACATAAAAAAAATATGCATAAGACCTGGCGTACCAGTGGCTCAGTCTGTTAAGCGTTCCACTCTTGGTTCTGGGTCAGGTCATGATCTCAAGGTTCCAGAATTTGAGCTTTACATTGGGTTCTGTACTGATAGCATGGAGCATGCTTAGGATTCTCTCTCTCTCTCTCTCTCTCTCTCTCTCTCTCTCTCTCTCTCTCTCCTCTGTCTGACCCTCTCCTACTCACTTGCACGTGCACTCTCTCTTTCTCTCAAAATAAATAAATATGTACAAGACCTAAACAAATACCTTATCAAAAAATGTAAAGTTAGCAAGTAAACATATAAAATTTTTTTCTAGAGGCGCCTGGGTGGCTCAGTTGGTTCAGTGTTCAACTTCAGCTCAGCTCATGATCTCATGGTTTGTGGGTTTGAGCCCCGCATCAGGCTCTGTACTGACAGCTCAGAGCCTGGGGTCTGCTTCAGATTCTGTGTCTCCCTCTGTCTCTGTCTCTCCCTTGCTTGTTTGTTCTCTCTCTCTCTCTCTCTCTCTCTCTCTCTCTCTTTCTCTCTCTCTCAATAAATAAATAAACAAACAAACAAACATTAAGAAAATTTTAATTTTTTTCCTCATCTTAAGTCATCAGGGAAATAAAAATTTAAACAACAATGAGATGCCACTCCATACCTATTAAAATGGACAAAATCCAAAACACTGACAATCCTGAATGCTGATGAGTATGTTGAGCAAAAAGAACTCTCACTCATTGCTGGCAGGAAGGCAACATGATATAACCCCACTTTGGAAGACAATTTGGCCGTTTCCTACAAAACTAAACATAATCTTTCATGTAATCCAGCAACCTTGGTCCTATATATGTATACCTATATATACATATACAGATATGTGTGTGTGTGTATATATATATATATATATATATATATATATATATATATATATGTGTGTGTGTGTGTGTGAATGAACTGAAAACTAATGTCCACACAATAACATGCATACACGTTTATAACAACTTTATTCATAATTGCCAAATGCTAGAAGCAACCAAGATGCCCTTCAATACGCAAGTAGACTAACTGTACATAGACAATGGAATATTAGTGCTAAAAAGAAATGAGCTATCAAGCCATAGAAAGTGGAGGACACTCAAGTGCACGTTACCAAAAGAAGCAATATGTGGAAACAGCCTATCTGAAAACGCTACATACCATACGATTCCAACTACCTGACATTACAGAAAAGGCAGCACTGTAAGACAGTGAAAGAAAGGATCAATGGCTGCTAGGGTTGTAGGGCTGGGGAAAGAGTAGCAGAACACAGAGGATTTTTAGGACAGTGAAATTATTCTGTATACTGCAGTTATGGACATGTTACTATACACTTATCCAAACCCATAAAATGTATGTCGCAAAGAGTGCACCCTCATGTAGACTATGGAGTTGAGGTGATGATGTGTCAATGTAGACCTTCAT
This sequence comes from Neofelis nebulosa, assembly GCF_028018385.1. Classification (NCBI taxonomy): domain Eukaryota; kingdom Metazoa; phylum Chordata; class Mammalia; order Carnivora; family Felidae; genus Neofelis; species Neofelis nebulosa. The sequence continues at coordinate 16,465,967 of NC_080793.1, forward strand.
TTATAAAAAATTTACCACTCTGGTGTGGGATGCTGATGGTTAGGGAGCTCCCTGTGTGCAGACAGGGTTGGTTATGAGAACTCTCTGTACTCTCCACTCAATTTTGCTATGAACCTACTCTAAAAAATAGTTTATTAATTTAAAAAATCAAATGGAGTTTAAAAACTAATGTGTTTATTGCCTGATCAGTTTTATTATATTAGTGTACACATAATTTAATTCTATTTAAAACTATTTCAAAATCACAGCATAGTTTATAAATAAAATATCATATATCCATATATATTAAAGCAAAATATTAAAAACTATTTTTATATTTGATTATCTGAACATTAAAACTGAATAAGCAGAATAATTATTCTTGGCACTTATGTACTTCAGATCAGTTTCTAGCTAAGAAACTGTATCTCTTTCTAATACTGTGTTGCTGTTCTTTGAGGTTCGCCCACCCACCTGCTGAAGAATGTACTCTTTTCATCACAGTCTTAGTAATTTTTCATAAAATTATTTGCAATCTTTTTCAAGTTTCATGTTATGCTTAACATATTTCAAGTTTTTGACATCATCTATGGACTCTGATCTGTATACTTTATGATTTTAGCTGAGAAAATATTTTCCCTGTGGATGTGAGATAACTCTAAGCTAAGGGGCAAATTCTGCTAAATGGAGTATATTCTTATATTTTGTGTATTAAAATGAATAAATATTTCAGACCAAATATTTTCACAGCTACGGTCTCTTTCCTTCCATTAAGAGAATCTTACTGTGATAAGTACTTTTACAAGACAAAACTTGTCAAAGATACTGCTCCAGGCATGATTCTTTTTATTTTCACTAAATCAAGTTGCTGCAAAATCAAGGGCCTTCTCAATGTCATTGCATTTCTGTACAGAATATATATGCAATTTTCTAAAATCTGAAGATTTTTTGGCATTCGTATCATTGAATACATTGTTACAGGTTTTGAACAACATGCAGCCAAAATTTAGAGGACTTATTTGAAAAATGAAAATTTGAAATCATTCACTATCATTTTAAAAAACCTCAGATTGATTTACAAAATAGTTCTTCCAAAGCTCAAATATTTCTAGAATATGATTTGCCAAGGGCAGCAAGAAGACAGTGAGCATTGCTATCCTAATGAATTAGTCTTAAACTGCTCGCCTGGACATAATAATTGATTATAAAGGGCACCAACAACAATTCTATGCACATTTTCCTCTATGGGTTTAGTGAAAACACAGGTTACCAAAATCTGCATTCATATTATCACTACAAAAACAACTAATTTTATTTTTTTTGATTTTTTAAAATTATTTATTTTTAAGAGAGAGAGAGAGAGAGAGAGAGAGAGAGAGAGAGAGTGAGTGTGAGTTGGGGAGGGGCAGAGAAAGAGGAAGACAGCATCAGAAGCAGGCTCCAGGCTCTGAGCTGTCAGCACAGAGCCTGAAGCAGGGCTTGAACCCATGAACTGTAAGATCATGACCTGAGCTGAAATCAGATGCTTAACCGACTGAGCCACCCAGGCACCTCCAACTAATTTCATTTTCAACGTCATACGTTCACCTGAATTTATAATACCATTCCCCAAAATGTTAGATGTTTCATATTTGACTAAATGAACTTCCAAAAGCTTTACTTTTATCTTAAGAAGTTTTTTTTTAAATCAAATAATTGTTAAAATTAATTAATTTTCTATTTATAGCATCTGGTGATACCAATACAGAACTTGCTTAATTTACCTGTCTGTGAAGTTTTCTTATATTAATGGAACCAACATGTTAATAGCTATCACCTCACTTTTTCTATTTTCAGGATAAAACTTCAAATAAAAATGAGGGAAAAAAACAGAACAAGCATTTGATCTACAAAAATGAAAAGTCATGTTTTGCAGACAGATAGGGAAATATCTTCTGCTGTAGTCTCCTGGGCTAATTAGTTGTTTGGGGGAATGATCTTCATAAATTAACTGCTAACTTGAGGCAAATCTGATTACTCCTTAGCTTTCTGTTTCAGCTTAGTCGGTGATATTTCCACAGTCTTCGTGCTGGGTGGTAAATGTTGACAAATATGTTTTGGGGATACCGTTCATCATCAACTTTCTTTAGCAATTGTAATTCAGTACTAATTTTTACTTAAGTATACACTTCTTAAAGTTCACGGCATCCAAAAGGATTTATTTAAAAAGAAACACACAGCATCACCAGCTATTAACCCATAAATACTTGAAAATAATCACCGTAGTGACTGTGGTCAGGCAAATAGTTGCTTAGTCAGTATTTCCTGACCATCTTTCATGTCGGTGCAAGCTGTCATTTCCCAGATTGCTCTCTGACCCTGGCGTCGGGAGCCTGGGGCACTTTCACGGACCTTGCTGTGGAGATACCCTGTGGTGTGGGGCACAAGTGGTTAGTACACCGAATGGCCAGTAGGGGCAGCAGTGACTACTTCTACCATGCCTAACACTAAAACCTAAGTCCATTGGCTTCAGGTCCTTGAAAAGAGGTTTGTAGTCTAACACCTGGAAATGATCCGACAAAGAGACGTAGGACATGCTTGGCATTCTCCAAGTATAGACATTTGTTAATGTGAAAATGCAGTCCATTGTACATGCATCTCAAATGCTAACAGATGAGACAGTGACAGAAAGTATAAGGGCAAATTAGATGCTCCCCAAACCCACAACTGGTTTATTTTAATGCAAAAATGAGTAATATTTTGTTATAAATTTAAGGAAAATCCAGAAAAAAAATTCTAAATCTGATGGGGAAACAAAGCAACAGGCATAAACTAGAACTATCCCATGTAAACGAGGAAGATTTTTTAACCACACTCCAGTGGATAGTAGGGGATATAGAAAATGAAAGATGTTGTGTGGCATAAAAGAGAATAAAAAATATTTTACAGAAGAAGCGTCTGGGTGGATCAGTTGGTTGAGCGTCCAACTCTTGGCTTCAGCTCAGGTCACGATCCCAGTGATCAAGCCCTGCATCAGGCTGAGTGTCGAGCCTGCTTAAGATTCTCTCTCTCTCTCCCTCTGCCCCTTCCCCTGCTAGCTCTCTCTCTTTCTCTCTGTCTCATAAATAAATAAATAAATAAATAAATAAATAAATAAATAAATTTAAATTTAATTTTATTTAAATTAATAAATTTAAATTAAATTAATTTAATTTAAATTTAAATTTAAATTTAAAAAATATATTTCATGGGAGATCCCTCTACAGAGATCAGTCCTCAAAAGATAAAGAGTGCTGTGGGGCGCCTGCGTGGCTCAGTCTGTTAAGCGTCCAACTTCAGCCCAGGTCGTGATCTCACGGTTCGTGGGTTCAAGCCCTGCATCAGGCTCTGTGCTAACAGCTCAGAGCCTGGAGCCTGCTTCAGATTCTGTGACTCTCTCTTTCTCTCTGCCCCCCCACACTCATTGTGTGTGTGTGTGTACGTGTGTGTGTGTGTGTCAAAAATAAACATTAAAAAAATATTAAAAAAATAATGAGTTCCTGTTTTAGGATACTTTCAATGTGAAAGAACAGAAATGGATAAAATAACAATGAAAATAAGTTTGGCAATATACTGATTGGTTGCAAAAATGCCTACAAATTGTTATTTTCTATCTGTGCCCTTTGTTAGGACTCTTCCTCAGACCCTGTGACTTGCTTTGGGCAATATGACATTGACCTATGTGTCACAAGCAAAGACTTATACAGTGCTTTCATCTTGGAGCCTGCCTTCTGGTTGCTCTTGGGAGCCCTGTGACTACTAAGATGCTTACCTAAGCCAGCTTGATAAATAATGAATGACATGTGGTCAACTGATCGCTATCACATCAGTGACTCCAAGCCAACTACTAGACACATGAGTGAGGTTTCCCCTGAGCCAACATTGACTGAGCCAGCCCTAGCTGAGCCAGTCCAGATCGAAAAAGCTACCCAGTAAGTGCACAAAATCAGGAAAAGACTGAATGTTTCTTGTTTTAAATGGTTTAGTTTGGTGGTGGTTTGTTACCCAGCAGTAGGTAAATGGATACGTAACATGCTTTTTGTAAAGGGTGAAACAATACAGTACAAAGATGTATAAAGACCAATACTGACTCCCTCCTACCCAGCTCTACTCTTCAGCACCATCAACCTCACCTTTGCCACCCTCAGGAAGTGTGATATCTGTCTTTATAGACCTTTCTTCTTTAAATACACGCATTTAAAATATATACGAAACTTTGTTCACACATAGAATGTGATTATGTGTTAGTCGACAATTTTATTTTTTTCCACTTGATTATCCATTACAAATGTACAAATCAGTCGATGTAAATTTGTACTTTCTGTGTCTTATTTTTCCTTTTGGTAATGACCTTAAATCTTTTTTTTTTTTTAATGTTTATTTTTGAAAGAGAAAGAGAGACAGAGTGTGAGTGGGGGAGGAGCAGAGAGAGAGAGAGGGAGGGAGGGAGAGAGAGAGAGAGAGAGAGAGAGAGAGAGAGAGAATCTGAACCAGGCTCCAGGCTCTGAGCTGTCAGCACAGAGCCTGACATGGGGCTTGAACTCTCAAACTCAGAGATCATGACCGGAGCTGAAGTCAGACGCTTAACCGACTGAGCCACCCAGTCGCCCCCCTTTTTAAAATTATTTTTTTGTTTATTTTTTTTTTTTTTTGAGAGAGAGAGAGAGAGAGAGAGAGAGACAGAGCATGAGTGGGGGAGGAGCAGAGATCAAGAGAGAGAGAATCTGAAGCATGTAATGACTTTATATATACACACATAGATACTATTTTACTTACATTGGAGTATATCAGGCATTTTTGTGCAGTCTTTTTCTTTGTCTATCTTGACTTGTCCCTAACCCCATTTCCTCTCACAAAATAGCATACCCAACAACATGGCAGGTATCTTTCCATACTTTGTCTATGCTTAAGTACCAAGTACTATATTAATACACAGAAACTAATATACATCTGTGTGTCTGCATGTATGCAAAACTAGATGGGGATTTTTGCCAAATTTGCTTTCTAAAATGGGACCTTATCCTACACAATATTTTGCTTATTACACATACTTCCTAAGTTTTCTAACCAATAATACCTTATGAGATTCTCCTTATCAGGTAGCATATTTTTGATCCATTATTTTTGATGGCTGTAAAATAGTCTTGGTATAAATGTGCTATAATGTATTTTACCATTTCCCCTATTTGTTTGTCACTTTGTTACTACTTTCTGCCTCTATGAATAATGTGGCAATAAACACCTGTATTCATAGATCTCTATATCCTGAGTCTTTATTTCTGTGGGAAAGACCCCAGGTAAGGAATGCTGGCACAAAGGTTAAGTATATCTTTAATTTTAATAGTTGTTTCTATATTGATTTCAGAAAAGACCGTGACCATTTACCCTATTAGCTGTAAGGCACCTAATGAGCATGAAATGATATCACATTGTTGCATATTAATTTGTATCACTCTGACTTCCAGTGTGTGTGTGTGCATCTTTTTGTGTGCTTTTAACTATATTTGCTTTAGTTTTATGGGAAAACTTGTGTATATGCCATTTTTCTCTTGGCTCCTTTGAACTTTTTTTCTCAGTTTAAAAGAAATCTTTCTACTGAATAAATATTAGCCACCTGACATTTCTGTTGCATTTCTTTTTCAATTCAATTGCTTGCCTTCAACTTCAATTATGGCATTTGATCACTGAATTCATTATCATTAAGAAGATTTTCACGGACCCCAGGAAACACATACAATCTAGTCATGATTCTAAGGTGTAACTTTTTTTACATTTTATTCTTTAATTACATAAAATTAATTTTATGTGGTGTGAGCTCATAATTAAACTTTTTTCCCTACTTTATATGGATAACCAGTTCTGCTAGTACAGTTTATTAAATAACCCATAATTTTATCGATGAATTAAACTACCACATTTATCCTATATTAAGTTCACATAAAACATGTATATTCTGGTCTACTGAACTATTCATTCATATATTGATTTGTTAACACCGACTTTATGGTATTTTCTCCTATTGAGTAAGGCACATCACTCTGATCTATTCTTTTTTGATACATTTTTTGACTCTCCTGGGCCATTTTTTCTTTAAACATTTACTTAATCTGTATCGTGAAATATATTTTATATACAAAACTGTGCAAAAATATATATGCAGTGTAACAAATGTAATAAATGAGTCCTTGAACACACAATAGTTTATTTTTTATTTTTTTAATGTTTTTATGTATTTTTGAGACACAGACAGAGCATGAGCAGGGAGGGGCAGAGAGAGAGAGGGAGACACAGAATCCAAAGCAGGCTCCAGGCTCTGAGCTGTCAGCACAGAGCCCAACGCGGGGCTTGAAATCACAGACCGTGAGATCATGACCTGAGCTGATGTCGGACACAACCGACTGAGCCACCCAGGTGCCCCAACATGTAAGCAGTCCATCAATACCAAACATTAGAAAGGACAGAAAACCAAAATTTTCACTCACCACTAGTGGGTGTATGAATTCGTCTTTCAGTTTTGGAAAACAGGTTGACTCTGCCTGGTAAAACCAAACATACGCATACCCTAAAACCTAGTAATTTTACTAAAACTGAAAAAAAAAATCAAGTGGCCAATTAACAAGAAATTTAGTAGTTATTTCTGCTGGGGCTGCCGCAGAAATTGTGTACACACAATAGTTTAAGAAATAGAATATTACCATTGGTTCTGAAGCCTTCTAGGTTCCTTCCCCAGCTGAGATTTCTCTGTATCAGGAATAGGGTGCATGTATAGGGTCTCAAATGAGAAGGGTGCATGAGAAGGTCTCAAATGCCATGAGCCAGCTACATTTTCTTTGTAGTGAAAAGCAGGATCATGCCTTTTCCCTTTTTGAAATTGTGGTTTGTCTTTTTCTTATTGATTTGTGAGAGATATTTATACAACCTGCAAGATGAGCCATTGTCATTTATGTGGCTGCAAATGTCTTCTCCTATATTGTGACTGGTCTTTTCAATCTCTTTATGGGGTCTTTCAATGAATAGGTGTCTCTAATATTAAGGAAATCATATTTATGCTTTCCTGATGCTATGTTCTTCTGGGTTTTAAGAAAACTTTTCTCCCACTGAAAGGATGAAAATATCATCTTTTTTTTTTTTTTTGAAGTTTTGATTTAGTTATCACTAAATTATCTGGAAACAGTTTTTGTTTATGATGCAGGATGATCATACCTTTTCATCTTTTCCCATGTGGAGAATCACTTTTCACAGCAACACTGCTTGTTAAACAGACTATAATTTTCCTACTAATCTGTTTTGCCAGCTTTTTTATGTAGTAGGTTTTCTTATCTGTATAGGTCTCTTTCTATTCTATTTCTCTGGCAGATTTTCTTAAGCTCTCCTTTATGCAGTTAAGGAAGTTCCCTTTATTCACAGTTCAGTAAGAGTTTTCATTAAGAATGACTGCCAAGTTTTACTGCAAGCTTTTATTGCATCCAGTGAAATTTATTTTTCTTATTTGGTCAGTTAAAATGATATAATAAATTTATAGATTTTCTAATATTAATCATTCCTAGAACAATCTTATATTAGACATGACATATTTTTAAACTCATTATTGAATAGAATTTGCTAATATTTCATGGAGAGGTTTTATATGTTCATGAGTGGTAGTGGTCTTACTGTATACTTCTATATACTCTTAGTTATGGTCCTACTGTATACTTTCTGCATGTTTGGATGTAAGATTACACTATTTTCAAAAAAAAGAAGCTTGGGAAGTGACCTTTCCCCCTTATTTTATCCTCTGAAAGACATTCTGTAAGACTGGAACTATTGCCTTCTTAGATATTTAATAGAATTTACTTGTTAAATTAATTGGGCCAGTTGTTTGTGAGGATAGATTAAAACATTGTTACAATATCATTAATGTTTATAAAGATTATTCAAATTTTGTACCTATTTTCTACTGTTTATTCATTCAAGTTCATTAAACTATATTTTTGAGTTTTTCATTTCTGTAAATGCTTCCACATTTATATGAATGTTTATTTTGCATAATGCCTGTTACTTCTGTTACCCATTATTGAAACTATACTTTTGTCTCCTTTCCTTTCTTTGCATTATCTATGCCCTTTTTTCTCTCTCCCACCACTTATTTCTGTCTCTGTCACGCACACACACATACATCTTTGTCTTGATTGTTCCTCTTTTTAGAATTTTCCCTGCTCTTATTTTATTAATTTATTAAATTACTTTTTATCATCTTTGCTTTTTTTAATGGTTATTTATTTTTGACAGAGAGAGCACAAATGAGGGAGGGGCAGAAAGAGGGGGACAGAGGATCTGAAGCAGGCTCCTTGCTGACAGTAGAAAGCACGATGGGGGACTTGAACTCATGAATCGTGAGACCGCGACCTGAGCCGAAGTTGGATGCTTACCCGACTGAGCCACGAGGCACCCCAATCCTTTTTGCTTTTGAATGTAAGGATTTTGGAACTATAGTTCTTTTAGCTATCACTTTACCTACAAAACAACTTTTCCATTGTTGTATAGATATAAATTTTTTTTTAATTTTTTTTAACGTTTTTATTTATTTTTGAGACAGAGAGAGACGGAGCATGAATGGGGGAGGGTCAGAGAGAGGGAGACACAGAATCTGAAACAGGCTCCAGGCTCTGAGCTGTCAGCACAGAGCCTGACGCAGGGCTTGAACTCACGAACCGCGAGATCGTGAACCGACTGAGCCACCCAGGCGCCCGATACAAATATTTTCTAATGTCCATTATAATTTACTTGACTCATGAGTAATTTAGAATGTTTATTTAAATTTTGAAAGATATGTATAAATGTGACTTTTTTTTCCTACTGTGTATGTGCATGAGCACACATCTATGCATATTCAGTTGTTTATATTTACTTTTGTTGTCTTTTTTATATTGACATCTAATAATTTCAATTTGGCTGGAAATTTAGTGACATGATATTAACTTTGTGAAACTTATTGAAACATTTTTTAGACATGGAAAATGATCAATTGTTTAAAATTGTCCAGAAAATAACTGTTAGGGGGCAGTATTCCACTAATCAACCAGGTTATTTATGTTGTTTGGGTCACCTGTATTCTCTATCAATTACTGAGGCATGTTTCTCGATGTCTTGCCATGCTGGACATTTGTCATTTCTGTCCTTGCAGATCCATAATTTTTTAGCTTACATAATTAGAAGTGTATTATTGGGTGATTACAAGTTAAAATTATACTGTTTTCTTAATAAATGGAGTCTGTTTTCTCTACAGAACAGCCCTCTACCTCTTCTAAAGATTTTCGAGCCTTGCCTTCCAAGTTATCTGAACTTTGAATAGCCATGCCATTTCTAAGCCTGTGTTCTCCTGTTATATTTTTCCCTAGTGGTTTTGCAATCTTTTGGTACATTTGTGAGTTTTTTCCCTCTGGTAAATAATCTATAGGTGAATTTTATTTTTAAAATACATTTTAATTTCTCAAATGCAGAGAGAAAACTATATTAACTACGATTATGGATATAACTGGATTTGTACCTTTTCTACTGTGTGCTATTTATTACAATTTTCTATATTTTACTTTTATTTCCTTTTTTTCCCTTTATTTTGGAATGAGTTCATGTTTCTTCTTTGCTGATTTGGAAATTATACACTTTACTATTCTTTTAGTGGTTACCTAAGAAATTATAATATACCTATTTAAGTTAATAAAATATACAGTTAATATATTCACTCTGTTTAAAAAAGAAAAAGAAAGAAAAAAATCAAAATCCCTGAAGTGTATTTATAAACCTTAATTTTGATCATATTCTTCCTGATTAATGAGCAGGGTTCAGACATCAGTATAGGTCTTATGTGTTTGAACCTCACCAAGATCTCTATGGGCACCATTTCTCCTAATTCACCCAGTGATAGTGGGGTCTTGGTTTAATGTAGATTACCTACCTAACTTCACATTATAGGGCCAAGTCTTCTTTCCTTTGGTTCAAAAGTTTCCTTAAAACTCTGGTTTTAGGTCTCACTAACTGACAGACACCAGTCGCAGAACATTGTCTAGAATGTTCTCATTTACCCTTTGTGTTCACACTTTCCTACAGTCTCCGGCTCCCGATTTTATTTCTCTGTGTTTTTTGTTTTTGTTTCTGTTTTTTTAGGGGCATTAAATTTCTTTTTAAAGTTTCCATTTATTTATTTTTATTCAGAGTATTAAATTTTGCGTACTAATTGAGGCTTCATGGCCATCTAGTCTGCCATACTGCCAAAAATACATGTCTTTGGCCTTTTACACTTCCGTGAGAAGTGCAAGATCGTTGATTCCAATTCTAAAATTAAAACAATATAATTAAACAAAGTGAAATGCATTAAACTTGGGGATTCTAATCAATGGTCAATAAACACATCACTACGTCTGGATTGAAGTGACAAATTCATAATATTGTTTCCCCAGTTTTCTGGCTCCATGTCCAGAATTGAGAGGAGTTGACAACTGATTTAATATTAAGTTACTAGGATGGATATATTAATAACCACCTTAATGAATTCATCTACATTAAATCCCTGAACTCTGAGGATCTTTCCTTGCTGGGAAATATAGAAGCCTTCATAAACAAGCACAAGCAAATGAAATTAGTCTTTCAATCATTGGGCAGATAATTAAGTATTAGAATCCTTGGATTTTCTCTTCATGTTTATTAGATGTTCTTCATTACTCAGACATGGAACTGAAAGTTTCCATCACTGCCAGCGGGTGTGACTCCCTAGGTAGACTTAGAAGCCTTTGCTTCTGGTGTGAATAATTTCACCGGGGAGATGTAAACCTTGGAAGTTTCTTGTTTGGGTTCCCTTGATAGAAGGCATGCCATGCACTATTCTCTAGGTACTCTTTCTGTGTAGTCATGGTTTTAGTCAAACTTGAGTTTCAGTCGCAGTCCTGCCATTTTGAACAATGTGATCAGGGATAATTCTCCTCCCCTCTATGTGTCTGTTCCTCCTTCTCTTTAAGGTGAGAGATCGAAAGTTCAGTCCTTCCCAGCTTAGGAGTCTGAAAGGCTTGAACGATTGTGGTCACTATATTGATATGCACTTCGTTTTGTCTTCTATCCAGTAGTGAGAGTTAGGACAGCCATGAGTCAGCAAAGGAAAGTTATGTGATTCATAGATAAACATGATTATCCTCATCTGTCTGCTTGGTGGATGAGCATCACGGAGCAGTGAGATAAGAAGGTCCAGCCTCACATGTATGTCCTGAGGACCTCCCTACTCAGATTCTTTGCAGGGCTTACCTGGTCATAATATCTCTCATGAGCCTGGGAAGGAAAATCACATGCATAATGTGTCTGCCGTATTCTACCAGATAAAAACATCTAATAACATTCTTGCTCAAATCCTGTGAGATGGATAAGCATTCTCATCTTCATTTTACAGATGGGAAACACCAGGGCTCAAAGAAGCTAACCAGCCTAGATTTTGTAAATGATTAGCACATAAAACTGGAGGGACGGGATGATACAACTAAGCTCTACAGTTGCGTCCTGTCTGACACCTTGCACTGCTCAAACACTTGAGTTTTGGGGCCCAATCTATGTGTGGCAAGGTAATGAATATGGGAAGGGCCACAATCCCCTCTTGTCCTCAATTCTTCCAAAAATCAAAGATGAGTAAGATGGTATTTTCTCCATCATTGTTTTTATGATGATTAAATTAAATAACAAAATAACAACAGACTCTCTGAAAAGGCTTAAATACATAATAATCAAGCTTTGTCTTCGGGAGATATGTCTTAAGACCACAGCACTACCACGAGGTAAAGATTAAGGACCAAAACTCTGCAGCTAGACCACCTCAGTGAGAATCCTGGCTTGCTCATTTATTCCCCCTGCAAAATGAGGACAATAAGGGCAAGTGCAGGACCTGTTGTGTTGGGGCTTCAAAGAGTGAATACATGTAAAATACCCAGAGTTATGCCAGGCACATGTACGTGATCAGTAATGTTACCTGTTAGGAGTCCCACTCTGTGTTTGGTTATGGGGAGTATTTTTTTTTTTTAATGTTTATCTATTTTCGAGAGAGACAGAGACAGAATGCGAGTGGGATGGGGCAGAGAGAGAGGGAGGCACAGAATCCGAAGCAGGCTCCAGGCTCCGAGCCGTCAGCACAGAGCCAGACGCAGGGCTCAAACTCACGAGCCGTGAGATCGTGACCTGAGCCAAAGTAAGACGCTCAACTGACTGAGCCACCCAGGCACCCCTGTAACAGGGAGTATTTTAATAGTGCTCCAGGACTGTGCCTTGATGTGTTAAACTACCTCCCCATGGTTGTAAGGCCTTGACTCCTAAGCACTCAGCACATCCCTGGCAAAGCTATATGGCCCATAAATCTGTCCAGCTTCCTTCTTCATTTTTTAAGAGAAAGAGAGAGACAGGGTGCCAGCAGGGAGGAGCAGAGAGAGAGGGGGACACAGAATCCAAAGCAGGCTCCAGGCTCCGAGCTGTCAGCACTGAACCTGACACGGGGCTAAACCTACCAACCATGAGATCATGACCTGAGCTGAAGCTGGACACTCAACCTACTGAGCCACCCAGGAGCCCACTTGTTTCCTTCTCTAATGCACTTATTTACTGCATCTTTCAACAAACACTTTCATGCGCCTGCCTACTGTGTGCAGGAATCTCAGGTGGTACGCTAGGCAAGTGACAGGGAGGAGGGGTCAGGGATGGGACGGTGGAGAAGAACAGGTCCCCAAGGAGGAGACGGGAGTCTTTCCACACAACAGGTTCCTTAGGGTGGGGTTGAGGTAGTAGGCGGCAAAGGATTTTGTCGGGGCAGAAGCAAAACCCTCAGGGGATTCCACCAAAGCTTCTCTTTTTCTTTCACTGGAGTTTTGTGCTAGAGCTATAAACCCTCCAAAATGAGTTGAGATCATTAGGGAAGCTCCACTGATCACTGGTGAAAAAATATAACAATTAAAACCAAAAGCCTCAGAGTGGGAAGCTTGGGGAGGTGGACAGGGGAGGAGATGGGAACAGGGATGGCTCTTAATACTTAATAACAAATACTAATAATGGCAGAGAGTCAGAGACTAATTAAAAGTTTCTAAAAAGAGAGACTGAAAGAGAGAGAGGAATTCATCTGTAATATTTGCCTGAGTGGAATCAGGAAGCACTGTGGCCTAGGGAAGGAAATGAAGGACAAGGAAGCTGGCATTTGGGGATAAGGTCCAGTCTTGGGTGATTTGAGCCACCTTGGCAAGCATTTTCATCTTGATGAACCTTTCTCATGTGCAAAGTGGTGCCCTGCTTTCTATCTCAGCGGGGTTAGTAAGTAACAAATGTGCACAGAATCACACTATATAACATGAGCAAACTGCTTGCTTTCCTCCAAGGAGAAGCATTGCCTAAGAGTTGTTATAAATGACCTCCAAGTCCTTTGCAACTTGACAATTTTATGTTTCCACTAAATAAATAAATAAATAAATAAATAAATAAATAAATAAGATTTCTGAACTGGTATTTCAAGTAGATAGAAAACGTAATGGAACTTGGAAATTAAATGAATTTCTTGAAGGACTTTTGCCCCAAATATAGTGTGTGAATTTTTTCCCATTAGACATTCATTTCTTCGGTGTAATCCTGCATGACTGCATCTTTCTCTAATGACAGCGTAAGTAGATGATAAGTCATCTTATCATTACTTCACATTAACAGGCTAATACTTTCCTAAGCAAATGGTTTTATGGTCTGCAGAAAAGGAAGTACTTGACAAACTGGACATTTGTAATAGCTAGTGTAATGCAGGCATGAGTAGGGAGAGAGTTGCCAAATTAATCCACCTCAAAATATAACTCGTGAAGCATATGGGCAGACAGAGAAAATAAATAAATAAGAGACTGTTGAATACCCACTGTGTGTCAACTGCCTCAGATGCGTAGCTCACTTAATGTGCATTAAAAATCAAAGAGGCAAATATCTTACAGAGGGAATTTTAAATGCAGAATGAATTCATAACACACCAGAAGTCAAAGGACAAACAAGACAGGTAAGAATTGACTCCAGAGCCATGTTCCTTGTCCCCTACTATCCTGACCACTTTCCTGCTTCCTGTGCTCCAGGCCCCAAGAGACTTCCAGAATCACTAGTCAACCACAGCCCTGCAAATGACTCTAGAAACAGACGATTTATAGAATGACCTGATTTTCCAATCCGTATTTTTGAAGCTGTTTCATTCTTTTGTTACTCCACACTCAATACATTCGCATCTTCTTTCTCCTTTTAAATTCCCTAATTGGTTGGTGGGTGCCTCTTCCTCACAAGAAGTTTTCCTAGACAGCACGTGGCACTCAGTTTTGTGACCCAAAAATCAGCTGATCAATTGTTAAAAGTGAAGATCCTGAAGCCCCACCTTAGGAGCCCTTCCTGGAGCACAGAATAGCCTGAGGCAGGTGTTAGATGAAATCTGAGTTCAAATCCACATCCTGCCATTCACTAGTTCTGTGAATTTAACACATTTTCTCAAACTGCCTGAGACCCAGTTACATCACCTATAAAACTACTGTAAGAATATCTGCCTCATGGCATAGCCCTTGAGAACAAAATGAGACAATATATTAACTCTTGACTAAGAGTAAATGGTTTGTAGCAGTGGAATAGAGAAGCAGCGATGTGTAGATGTTCAGTATAGAAACACTGGAGCCAGACTGCCTGGGTGCCAATCCCAACTTGACACATTTGCTACCTCTTCAAAGTTACATGGAAAAAATAAATAAATAAGAAATAAATAAAAATTAAAAAAAATAAAGTTAAATGAATGCCTTAACCTTGCTCTGCCTCGGTTTCCTCATCTGCGAAATGGGAATATCATGAAGCAAAATGAGAATATCAAAGTACAAAGTCAAAATACAGTGTTACCTGCCTCATTAGGTCACTATAAATATTAAATATGGTGATACCTATGAAGAGATTAGGACCCTTACAGACACTGGCTTGTATTATTGATATCTCACAGATAATAGTTTTCTAAGGATAGGAAACCCATCTGGTTCTCTGTGGCATGAAGTCCAGCACTGTGGGCAAAGGAGTTACTACCGAACACTGTTAAATAAAAAAGGAGCCAGTGTTGGGAGTACAGGGTATCTGAACCCAGAGTCAGACTCTTACATGATGTTCAAGGTTCCAGAAATTAAGAACATGCCTGGCAGAGCCTTCCTCTACCAACTTTTGCCCTCTTCTAAAACCAAAGCACATTCCAAGGGGGAATTTAATCCAAATGCTTCTTATTTACTCATTTACTCTCAAACCATCCAGATATTATTGGATAAAACTGGATAAAACTATTATTGGATAAAACTCTTTGGTGCCTAAAGAGAAACATGAAAGAATCACAACATGACTTCTTGAAAAGCTTTTTCTGCCAGACAAGAAACCACATGTTAGTAAACAAACTTGTCAACCAAAGTGAAATGAGGGATATTATCATCCTGATTTCTTTCCACATTGCTTTCGCTCTGTTTCTCTTTTCCCTTCCTTTGGTCTATGTGTTTCATTCTCTCACCCCTATTTCAACTACACCTTGAGGGTGGGTAGATTTCGTTCTCTAATTGTGCAACAAAGAAAAATAGGTCTGACACTTGTTTCTACATATATTTGTATAGGAAGAAAAAAAATGCCAGGAGGCATTCTCATGTTCATAGGCAGATAATTGCATATTTAAAAGATCTCTATAACCAATCTAATCTCGTGGTTTTCATTAGGAAGTTTTAGCAGAAGCGTGGCACACAAGGGAAACCCTTGGACTGATGCATTCACCTGCACATGTAGATGTCCAGTCTACAGTATTTTGAGTTGACAGTAAGACAGACTGGCAACTAACTCTGTAATTTAAGGCAGAAAATGGAAAGGGCTTAAGAAAGGGACGATTGTTCTACACAGACGCAGAAGAGGAAGGGGTTCATTTTGGTAAGTTTGTTCACTAAATGTTTTAAGCAAAAGCCAAATATGGAAGGTTTGATAAAGAAGGAGTAGGATTTCACACAAAGAATTTGGCTGAGCTATGGATTGGCAGAATAGTGAAACTAAGACCAAGATGCTCAAAATGGCAGACAATATGCAGGAAATAACCTGTGATTACACTGAATCAGAACAAACTCTGTGAAACAAACCTCTGAATAAAGATCAACTTTTTAATATAAAAGTCACCCAGGCCAAAGAGCATATGTGGATTGAGTCCTGTTTATACTGGCGTCAGCCTGATGGTCCTCCAAATTCCAAATTTGGCTTGATTGCTACCAGTAATAGGAAACTCAGTGTCTGTCCCAATAGTCCTTGGCATGTTTGGAAACCTATGATTATTACATGGAATAAATCTTCACCTGCAGCTAAATTTTTTTCAATGTTTATTTATTTTTGAGTGAGAGAGAGCGTGCAAATGGGGAAGGGACAGAGAGAGAGAGAGAGATACAGAATCCAAAGCAGGCTCCAAGCTGTCAGCACAGAGTCCAACACGGGGCTCAAACCCATGGATTGTGAGATCATGACCTGAGCCAAAGTCAGACTCTTAACCAACTGAGTCACTCAGGCACCCCAAACTATAGCTAATGCTTTTGCTAATCCACAGAATTACAGAGAATAAACATAAATGGTCTTTCCTTATAAGACTAAAGATATTTAAAGGAAATATTTATTTATCTATCTATTCATTCATTCATTCATTCATTCATCATCTCATTAAGTCCATGCTCCAGATTCTGAACTAATCATGGGATGGCTGATGGTGATCAAACAGATCCAAACTCTGCCCTTATATAACCTTTGGCCTCATGAAGGATACACACAAGCAATGACAACACACTGTCCTGGGTGTATGAGGAGAGAGTTTCAGGTACTAAGGAATTACATCAGAGAGGCATACAATCCTGATTAATGAAAGGGGCATAATCCTGGTCTCTAAAATTATCTTGTTTTTCTACAGACTAAATCTCAATTCCTTCAATTCCTTTCCTCATTATCTTGTTTGCTTTTCTGTGATTACGTCCTAATGTGTCTCTTCTTCTTAAAAATTATAAGTAGTACTGTGAACCCCATCTGAATAGGGAGTATTAATTATTTAACTATTTCTGCATGTTAGATTTCTAATTATGAAGGTTTGATTGGTAGCCAACATTCATATTGGGTGACCATCTTTCATCATTATTTAGATTATACCTGCAACAAAACCCCAAAAAATTATACAGGCACACAGATGTACACACAACATACACAAACGTATGCTTACATACAAATTTTAGTAATTATAAATGGTTGCAATTGCTTCTACCTCTTGGACTTTCTTTCTGTATTATTACATCCCCCATTTTAGATACAGTTCATTTCTCTAGACTGTTCGGGTCACTCTGAATTCTAATTCTGTCACCCAACATATGCCTACTGTCCTGTCATTTGTATATTTGATGATCGTGAGCATTTACTCTTCATCCAAGACACTGACAGAAATGTTGAATAAGGCAGGACAAAGGACAGAGCCTGCAGGCTGTCACCAGTCCCTGTCCTCAAGGTTGGCATTGATCCATTAATTAGCGCTCCTGGGGACCATCTTTCAACCAGTTACAAATCCAGTCTATCATACCTCCATCAAGCCCCCATTCCTCACTCCTTTCTACAAAGACATCAGGGAAGACTTTGTGAAGTGGCTCATGGAAAGCTAGATATGCTGTATCGACTTCCTTTCCCTGATCTACTATCCTAGACTATAAATACTCTTGTGTGAAATGAGGTCAGTCTGATTTGACTTACTCTTGGAGAGCTCACGCCATGACCAAAGTGAAAGCAGTACTCTTTCTGTATGATTAGAACTTCAGAATTTGGGAGCTGTAAAGGATTGTAGAGATTATCTCATCCAGGCTCATCATTCCACAAGTGAGTCTCAAGCTTGAAATAACTTTGCCCATGGTCACACAGCTAGTCAGAGCTTGAAATGTAGTTATAACTTATATTCCCCTTTTCACACTTAGGAGGAGTGGAATTGACTTTAGAAAAGCATTTCTCAAAATATATTCCATGCAATATTACTTCCAGGCTGAAAAAAAAAAGTCCCCACGTTCAAATGCATTTGAAAGACGCTGTGCATTGCTGTGTTAGTGATTCACAGTTTTTTTCAATCATTAAATAAATATTTGGGGATTGTCCCCTATGCATCAGAGCCTATCCTATCTCTATGCTAGGCACAGGGATAGGACAGTGAATAAGATCTCTTACAGATTTCCTTCAAGGGGGAAAGGCAAACATCAAAAAAACGAAATGGAAAGACTACTATTGTAAATTCCTCTGAAATAAATTTATAGGGTGTTCTGAGAGACGGGAGGGGTGCAAGAAACAGCTGGAGAAATTGACATTAAATACATGAGAAAGCCCAGATAAGAACTATCTTGGCATGGCCAACACAATGAAGGAATGGGGGAGGTTGTCAGCTATGACCTGAGAAGAACATATGAGAGCTAAAGAAAAAGTTGGTTGAAGATGTCAGAGGAAAAAATGAACACATGAACATAAAGTACACTGATGCATTTTGAGCAGGATAATGATCCAACTTCATTAGCATTTTGAAAATATTACACTGGCCACAGGATTGTGTGAGGGGATGAACACAGGAAGCTGTTAGAGAAATCCCACAAAAAGTTCTGGAGTAGGGAAATTGGCCTCTTGAATATTGACCTATTGAAAGAAAACAACCCTGCTAATCTCTTTACCATTCCCCCCCCCAACATTTTCCAAATTAATTTGACTACCGTATCATTATTTCAGTTATACCCTGTTTTACTCCATGAAATTCTGAGTAAGAACTCATTTTAAGAAATGCTGCTTTGGGATATCTCAGGCTCAAGTCACATTCCAGGCCCTTTGAAAATAGTAACAGAACTTGCTTCTTGCTTGATTTGGAGAATTCTATTTGTTTCTTATCTTTCCAGCAGATGATGTGTTTGTTTATGAGGGTCAGCCTAGTGCTAGCTGGATTACTTTCATTCAAGTTGCCAGGTGTCAGGCTTGGAAAAATACAAGCCCTCGAAGTAATTCTAATATATAACCGTGTTTACTTACGTAGGCTTTTGTTTCTCACCTCTCTCTACTCACCCTCAACTCACAATGCCGGCTGTTTCCAGCATAGCATTCTAATTGCTCATTCATTAATATTTAGCAAAACTAACTCCTATGTTAAAAGAAAAAATTACCTTCCAGACTAATTAACCAGCAATGAATTTCACATTTGGATACATTTCCATAGGCTGATTTCATCTTATTTTTAAATAAGGAATGAGGAATGAGAGGACCAGAAGGAGGCACCAAGGTGTCAACATGAAATAATAATCAAATTCAACATGCGTAGTGAGATTCCTGTATATTGGCTCTTTTAATCTCTGAGGAAGGGCTTCTGATCCTTGGATGTGCACATGGATTGCCTGAGGGCCTGGGTGAATGCAGATCCAGATTCAGTGGGTCTGAGTGGGGTCTGAAATTCTGCTCCCCAGTGAAGCTTGTAGACCTGGAACCACACTCTGAATAGCAGGGATGTTAAGGACCATGTCAGTTTTGCATTTCAGGGAATCTTCCCAGCAGGCGTCTCAGTAACAGAAAACCCCAAGCCCCACAGCATTAGCAATGACGTCATTTGTTATATCTCACACAATACATCCAGCGGTAGGGCGGCTCCAGCCGTGACATGTCAGCATCCTGGTAATGTCATCAAGGATGGGGGTTGCTCCCAGCTCCCCACTCAGCTCTTCCCAGCAGTGCCTTCATCCTCAGGCCACTTCTCCTAGTCAGGATGTGGATATAGCAATTTCACTGTCCCATTCAGATGTGATGACATCCAGTGGAGAATATTTCTCTTCTACAGTTTTCTCCTTAAGAACAAAGCAACCTTGGTGAGAGTCCCCTAGCCGATATCCTTCACATCTCATTGGCCAGATCTGCACCAAGTGCTCATCATTAATGCACAGGGCAGGTACTCCACCTTATACCCTCTGACTATGCCCAGATCACCTGCTATTTATTGGGCAAATCCTATCTATGCCCGGATTCTTTCTCAGGAAACCACATCTCTGAGCCTGACGGTTGTCTCTGGAGTACACACAGGCTGGAAGTGCCTAAGAGTTGAAGTCCTGAGAAACAACCTGAAACAAGTGAGGGATGGGAACTAAAATCTGGTCTCCTCATCCCCTAGGGGGTAAATTCTGAGTCCTACAGAAGGTCTGCAGCAGTGATAACTTCCTGTAGCACACGGAGGAGGCTGGTCGCTGATTCACCCTACATGGCTTCTCACAGAATGACTCCTTCACAGTGATTCCCAGGATCATGTCCCACCCAATACACTACTTGATCCCACACCACATCCTGCGTTCTGTTCTTGGAAGAACAACTTTAAACAAGTTAAAATAACACAACCTGACCACCGGGGGAATGGGAATTCCCCAAACAGCTTAGATGGGTGGTTTGAAAAACATGAGCCCCAGACCAGCAGCATCAACCTTACCAGGAATCTTGTTAGAAACACAAATTCCAGGGTCCCTGCAGGATCCCTGGAGATGGAGTTCAACAATCTGTGTCTTAACAAGCCTTCCAGGTGACTTTGATGCATGACAGGTTTAAAAACCCCTGGTTTAAACAGAATATATCCCTGGTTCTGAGGGAAGAGTCTCCACCCATGAATCATCTGGTCATGAAGACAATGGACAGATATATGAATAAAATCCTCGTTCTATTAAGGAGTGTTAGGCATGTGGGATGGAACAACAGATACTTCAAAACAACCATATCTGCTTCCCTGCAGTGGAGAGAATAGAAGCAAGTTGCCCCAAACATCAGAACTGGAAAACCGGAGAGGTGGGTTTTGAACTCTGGCTTATGACAACAGACACAAGGCTTCTTCCCACTTTCCACAGCCCTGTGGTCACTGAGGGATCTTGGGCAAGGCTGGAGAGGGAAGGCCACCAGGAACAAGATTCTCCTTGCCAGAAGCCATAGCATGTGTTCCTTCAGTGGCAATAAATCCCATGAAAATGCAGATAGATAAAGTGTTCTGACATTTATATCCAGCATGAAATACACGAAAATAATAAGAGGAGAGGATAATAGTGCAACATGAAGCTTTTATTAATGTTAGACTAACTCTGTAGGGGAAATGGCTCATTTTATTGCTTTAATGTCAGGCTTTCTCCTTTCCTCCAATGGGCATAAAACTGGGCTGCCTCTTATTTTCAATCAGTAAATGGGAAAGCAGTTATTGAATGCCTCGGTGTGTCTAGAAGGACTGTATAAGCCATGGGGATATACAGAAATGCAGAAGACATGGCTCCTCCCAGGAGCTTATGATTCAGTTGGGAAAACCACACAAATAGACATTCAGATTGAACATTTACTGAATGAAAGAAATGTTCTGGAAATTATGTTGACTGATTTTATACCTATTATTTTATTTAAAAATATATACAAATTAATAAATAAAGAATACCACATTAAGACAGAGTATAACCAAGTGCTAACTTGTATTCAATATGGATTCTATGGAGAGAAAGACTATCAGAAGTGTAGCTCTATCATTAATTTGCTACATGATTGTAGCTAACTCATTTCCCTCGTCAGATGTTTCCTATCTAAAATGAGGGCATTGAACCAGATGAATGCATCCCAAAATTACGTTCTGTGGAAAATTCCTGTTTAGGATATTAATAGGTATGCAACATGAAAAAAAAAAAAAAACGTTGAGGGTTGGAGACAGTGGTGGAAGACACAAACATTTAGAAACACTTTAGACACATGTTCAACAAAATTGAGCAGGCTTGTTTCCCAAAAGACCTCTCAGAACCTTGAAGATGCTTCTGTGTTTTGGGAATCTACAAGAGGAAAATCTTATTTGTAGCATATTATAAAAATGTTTTATTATAAAACCCACTACTATATGGTAGTGAGTAACATCCTTTAATATGCTCCAGAACCAGAGTGGAAAATGCTGGAAATCCAGCAACATGGTCCTGAGGGATGGCGGCTCAGGTCAGCTCACTAGGACGATCTTTAAAGAACAACTCAAGTTCAATTTAGGGAACAGAAAGGACATTCACAGTGAGGATAACAGCATTAAAAAACAAACAAACAAACAAACAAACGAACAAACACAACTTGGGATGATGTTTTCCTTCACTAAGACTATAGATAGTAACATAGCTTACATTTGTCCAATAAGTTCACAATGCATTTTCAGATACATTCACTAATTTAAAAACCCTGGCAACCCAGATTTATCTTTTTGTTCTCCACTTTTGTTTTTCTCAGTGACAAAACTGATGCTTGTAATGGCAGCATCTGACTTTCTCAATGTCACTTTCTGTGTTGCCTCTCCCCTGACCCCTTCACTTTTTGTAGATCTTCTTTGCTTATTAAGGTTTCTGCATTTCAGAGTATGCTGGGTTTCTGGCTTTGTTTTTGTTTTTCCACAGCGTCCTGCTATGTACTCTACGGCCCAGCCCTGGTCATCAAGGACCCGGCGCCTTTAACATCATCTATTGACAATAAAGCCAATCCCACAGGCAGGAAGGCTGTTCACATGGAAACCTGACTGGGTTGTGCTGGTCTTAGCATATACCGCCTGGGTCTGGCCCTGGTGATACCACCAGCCTTCAGTCTGCTGTCTGTAAATACCCCCGATACTGCATGAGTTAATTGCTGCATGTTTATAAAGCTCTTTGAGAAATCAAAGTTCTGCCTTGTAGGGAGGGTGCTCTGAAGGCAGATGTCTAATGGGAGAAGCAGGAAGTTTGGGGCTGGGAAACCAGCTGGCTGGGCTCCGTCCCAGGCTCTGCACCCTCTTCCTGGACGATGTTGGGCAAGTCACGCCTCTTCTTCTAGCCTTTTTGTCTCTTTGTACTTTTTTTTTAAAGGAGCTTTCTAAGGCTCCTTTCAGATCTCACGTACATTTATTTTTTAATGCGAATTGACCAAGTCAAACTCAGCAATCAATGAGGTGACCAGTGTCACATCGGATAGCCCTTGTGGCCATTATTTGAATGGGGGCACTTGAAACCCTCCCCACCCCCTTCTCCTGCCAGAGAAGATGAAAGCGTCATTTCTGACCTCCGCACTGGCCTTTGCCTTGAACTTGGCAGTGCCTTTCACAGGACCATTTCCAGCTGGTTCTTTGCCCCCCGGCAAGACCAGACTTTTCTGAAAGAGTGTAAACTTCTCTGAATGATATTTGAAAATAAAATATAATTGATTTCACAGCTCCTTGAACCTCTCCTATCAGGAATTGATTTTCCCCCCCTCTTCTGTTTTACACTCTTGGAAGTGATTTGAGTGATGGCAAGTAGAAACTCCAATACATAAATGTTCCTCATCCTTTCTCCCTTTCTCTTTAAATCCATTCCTGATAAAAGAGTGTGTGTGGGTGTGTGTGCAAGTGTGTGCATTTGTACAAGCATCCTTTCACATATATTCCTATCCATATTGCCTATGTCTATGAGTTCATTGATCTGCATGTACCGTATATGTACTTTTATATAACAATGTCTGTGTTTTAGGGTGTGGCCACATATGCAGCAAATACATTTTATGTATGCGTGTGTGTTTTCCATATGTGTGACTCTGAATGCAAGTCTGCATGTGTGTTTATGAGCATGCAATTAGCATACGAGTCTTTGCAGACGTATATATCTGTTTGCATGCTTGTGGTTTGTGCATAAATGAGCCTATATATGAACAGATAGTTTTGTGTCTAGGTACCCGTATCCAAGTCTGTTCTATCCACATGAATAGGTGTACGTAAGTGCCAATGTAGTCAGATTCCCATTTCAGAGCACACCTAGCCTTGCTATTTGCCCTCCTCCCTAAAGAAAGAATAAACAAAACTCAACTTTTCTTGGATGCACCAGACAGCTCCTGCCGATTTGGACGGTCATTATGAACTACGGAGTGCTCTCCTCTGCCAGCCCAGTATTAGCTGTCACTTCCTTGGGTAGGACAAAGTCACCCAACTGGACTGTATCCTAATTATCTGGCAAGGGAAGGAGGTGTGGCAGATGCTGCCGAGGGACCTGGTAACCCCCTTTCTCTGCAGCAGCCGAGGGACTCAGTTGGCTCCCCAGAAGCCACCCCTGGAGCCGGTGCTAGACAATTTTTGAGTGACACAAAGGCTAGTTTAACATGGTGCTGATTGAAATGTTGGTGTGGCAGAAGCTGTCGGTGCCAGACAGGCCCAGCACACCTATTTTCTATCCCTGGCCTGCCTAGATTTGTGTGAGCGGCAGATCTGTGCTTCCTGTCAGTCAACCTGCCCGCTAGTACGAGGCAGCACTGCCAGAGTGGTCAGTCTATGACAGTGACGGCTGGTCGGGGAGAAATGGGACTTGTGTTCACATAGGCCTTTGGCTTCCTTTAGCAGTGAGAAGGAGCTTCCACGTAGGGACCTGCATCATGGCCCAGGAAAAAAATTGTAGACACTTTTACCAGTTGGAAGTAGAGTAAGACACAGAGACTCACCACAGATGAAAGGGCGGGCCTATGCCGGCCGACTCCATCTTGTTCTGTGTCCTTCACCTTGACCACACCTCCTCCCCTTGAGTAACCCCCCCCCACCTGCCTAACAGGACTCAGACCCTTCCCCAGCCAATCGGCTGAGGCCACAGCCATTACCTCATCAACTGCCCCTAGGCCCCAATAAAACCTTTGTGCTTTTGAAACTCGCTCTCTCTCCCTGGTATCTCACCGCTGCGTCGGTGCAGGTAGGGGATTGAGCTCGAGCTCGAATAAAGGCTCTTTGCTTTTGCATCGGACTCGGCTCCCTAGTGGTCTTTGGGGATCACGAATTCTGGGCATAACACAGACACTGAGGATAGGCGGGCTTTCATGATCCGGGGAGTGGAGGTGGGGAGCTGGAACTCAGGTTTCCATTTGTCCACTAGTGGCTGCAAGACGTTGTACAAGTCACTTTAGACCGATCTCAGGACAAGATTGGGTTTATTCTCAAAATAATGACAAGACAGAGTGGGGTCTGGCCATACTCTTGTATGATGGGAAGAGTCCCGGCATCAATTTTTGGAGGCTATCTAGTCTAATTAGCACAATATGCAGAATGTGGTTCTGCCAGCCACGGAAGTTATAGCAAGATCAAGAAGACCCTGAAAAGATCAAGGTCTGGCCTGTTCCTGCTTTCCAGGTTCCAGTTCTACTACTTACTGATTATGTGCATATGGATATTTCACATTCCAGATATCCAAAATCAAGTTCACTCTTCTCTTCCCCAAACTACTGTAGCAACTACATGCAAAATGTTACCCAACCCAAACCTGAGTCGCCTTTCACTTCCTTGCCTTTGACCCATCTCTGACCACTCTACAGATCCTCCGGACTCTTCTCCTAAATATCATCTTGGTCCCTCTTCGCTACCACCACACGAGTCCAGCCTGACAGCATCTTCTTTTGCCCAGACTTTACAATGACCTCCCAAAGGGTCTTCCTGCTTCCCAGCCGTCCCCTTCAAACCCATTCTCCACACCGAAGCCAGAGTGACTATTTAAAAACCACAACTTTGGGAGCATGTGGGTGGCTCAGTCGATTAAGTGTCTGACTCTCGATTTTGGCTCAAGTCATCATCTCACATTTCGTGAGTTCGAGCCCCGCATTGGGCTCTGCACTGACAGCATGGAGCCTGCCTGGGATTCTCTCTCTCTGCCCCTCCCCCACTTGGGCTTCCTCTCGCACGCTCTCTCAAAATAAATAAATAAACCTAAATAAATAAATAAAATAAATAAATAAAAACACAACTTTGATCGTGTCCTGCTCTTGCTCAACACCCTTCAGGTTCTTTCTGTCATCCTTGGATAACACACAAATCCATTGGCATGGCCTGTGAAGATCTCCGTGATCAAATCTGTGTCCACTGCCTTGACTCTTCACATTCTGCTCTTCATGGCACATTCTAGCCATTATGAATGTCTTTCACGCCCTACAGTAGGTGATGTTCCCTCTCACCCCCTCACTTGCTATCACATCTACCTGAAATAGTTTTCCATTGTGTCCACCTGACCAACTCCTACACATTTGTCCAGTTTAGGCTTTAACATATCTCCTTTGAGAGGACTATTCTGTGTCTCATTGCAGATGAAACACCGTTGCCAAATCATCCTGTACCAAACTCTACGTCACTTGTATAAACTCATTACATAGAATCAGAACTGGTTGCTTAATTGATAGCCTTCCTTACTAAAATTCATGCTCTTTTAGGGCAGAGGACAGGTCTGAAATATCCACTTCTGTAACTCTCTTGCCTAGTACAGCACTAAGTACATGAAAAGTGTACCATAAATGTGTGCAAAGTAAACTAATAAATGAATATCAATCAATGCTATTTTACATAATGATGAGATTTTTTTGAGGTGACAATGGGCTTCGTGGGTCCAGACCCAATGACCAAGAAAGAATTTTTAAAGACATCTTTGGTGCAAAAAGGTGATTTTATTGAAGACGGGGGACAGAATCCCTTGGGCAGGAAGAGCTGCCCCAGGACCATGGGGAGAGACTGGTTATATACTATGGAGTTGGGGGAGGTAAAAGTCCAGGGGAAGTTTCCAATGAGATTTTATATGCTAAAGAAGACTCTTAGGATACTGAAGTCCTAGCTATTGTCAAGCTAAGGTTGTTCTTCCCCCTAGCAAAGCATTAACATTAAGACAGTAGGAAGTTCCTGGGGAAACGTTTTTACATTGTCTGCCTCAAGTATTTCTCAATGGGCTGCAGGTTATAAGGAAATTTAATTTTATCTGCCATTTCCTTCTGCCTTTGTTTCCCACATCACATAAGATTATGTTAAATTACTATATGGGAAGGACTTCACAAATACAATAGAGAGTCTGAATGCAAGTTCCTGAGAGTAGGGACTTGTTTTATACATCAGTGTTACTCTCTTCACCAGGATAAAAGGGTCCAGTACAGGTTATCCATTAATATTTAATAAATTAAGGAACTTTTAAAAACATGATTATCTCATATCATGCTATCCACATATTTGGAATATATCAAGTTTATTAACTTTTTCTTCCTAAATACTTGTAACATCAAGGAAGAGTATATATGTCCTCACAGAACATCTGGAGATATGTCAATATGGTGCACTCTAAGGAAGAAATCTCTTTCAAGTCTTAAGTTATAGCCCCAAAAACATGCAATTTCTCCATCATATACACAGTGTGTCTGTGTTTATTCTTGTATGTTTACCTTACTTGCCATGAGCAAAGCTAGTAATTGAGAAATATATGCTGTACATATTGTCTGGCTTTATGCACTTTCTGGCATATGGCCACATACCATTGCCAATAAGCTTATTTTACTTGGAGATTGAGTGAAACCCCAATGGCTAACTCAGGAGCCGTGTTGTGGCCAGAGATAAGATGTGGACTCTGTGGCTTGCCAAATATCAAAAACTCATTTGGGGATGAGGTTTTGGAAGTTTCTCTCTAGAATTATACACACACGGGAGGTCTCCTCTAAATGAATCCAGGAGCTGGCCAGGACAGGAGTGATTGTTCACTGATATCTCACAGCTATTAGAGTCCATACTCCTCCTGCAAATGTCCTCTCACTGCTATCCAGCCGCTCTCTCTTCCAGGAGCCTCCCTTCTGCCTTTTTTCTGTCTGCCAGTGGTAATTGCACACAATGACTCATGCCCTTCCATTTTCTCATGCATAGAACACAAAGCTTTTGAGGCCTCTTACATTATCCCCTTATCCTCACATACCCTCACTACTGAATACCATCTGCAAATTTAATTAGCCAGCAATTTATTCCCTTTGCCTAATCATTAATGAATTTGAATAACTTGATGAAAATGGGAAAGAAGAAACTTTCTCAAATGCTGTGTACAGAATGGAAAACTTTAGCTTTTTTTTCTTTTTTTTTTTTTTTTTTTACCCTCTCCTGCTTACTGTTAAGGAGGGTCCAGATGATGGAAGCCCAAGCCAATCAGAAGTCAGATATAAAAATACAATGAGGTTCAATGCGAGCTTTTAAAGTAGTTCTAAATAAAGAATACCAAGGAACTTATCTAGAATAATACAGTTGTTTGTGACCTAAAGCTGTTGCATTCAGTTTTTTTTAATATAAAATTCATTGTCAAATTGGTTTCCACACAATACCCAGTGCTCATCCCAAAAGGTACCCTCCTCAATACCCATCACCCACCCTCCCCTCCCTCCCACCCCCCATCAGCCTTCAGTTTGTTCTCACTTTTTAAGAGTCTCTTATGCTTTGGCTCTCTCCCTCTCTAACCTCTTTTTTTTTTTCTTTCTTCCCCTCCCGCATGGACTTCTGTTAAGTTTCTCAGGATCCACATAAGAGTGAAAACATATGGTATCTCTCTTTCTCTGTATGACTTATTTCACTTAGCATAACACTTTCCAGTTCCATCCACATTGCTACAAAAGGCCATATTTCATTCTTTCTCATTGCCATGTAGTATTCCATTGTGTATATAAACCACAATTTCTTTATCCATTCATTAGTTGATGGACATTTAGGCTCTTTCCATAATTTGGCTATTGTTGAGAGTGCTGCTATAAACATTGGGGTACAAGTGCCCCTATGCATCAGCACTCCTGTATCCCTTGGGTAAATTCCTAGCAGTGCTATTGCTGGGTTATAGGGCAGTTCTATTTTTAATTTTTTGAGGAACCTCCACACTGTTTTCCAGAGCGGCTGCACCAGTTTGCATTCCCACAAACAGTGCAAGAGGCTGCCCGTTTCTCCACATCCTCTCCAGCATCTATAGTCTCCTGATTTGTTCATTTTAGCCACTCTGACTGGTGTGAGGTGATATCTGAGTGTGGTTTTGGTTTCTATTTCCCTGATGAGGAGCGATGTTGAGCATCTTTTCATGTGCCTGTTGGCCATCTGGATGTCTTCTTTAGAGAAGTGTCTATTCATGTTTGCTGCCCAATTCTTCACTGGATTATTTGTTTTTTGGGTGTGGAGTTTGGTGAGTTCTTTATAGATTTTGGATACTAGCCCTTTGTCTGATATGTCATTTGCAAATATCTTTTCCCATTCCGTTGGTTGCCTTTTAGTTTTGTTGACTGTTTCCTTTGCAGTGTAGAAGCTTTTTATCTTCATGAGGTCCCAATAGTTGATTTTTGCTTTTAATTCCCTTGCCTTTGGGGATGTGTCAAGTAAGAAATTGCTGCGGCTGAGGTCAGAGAGGTCTTTTCCTGCTTTCTCCTCTAGAGTTTTAATGGTTTCCTGTCTCACACTCAGGTCCTTTATCCATTTTGAGTTTGTTTTTGTGAATGGTGTAAGAAAGTGGTCTAGTTTCATCCTTCTGCATGTTACTGTCCAGTTCTCCCAGCACCATTTGTTAAAGAGGCTATCTTTTTTCCATTGGATATTCTTTCCTGCTTTGTCCAAGATTAGTTGGCCATATTTTTGTGGGTCTAGTTTTGGGGTTTCTACCTATTCCATTGGTCTATGTGTCTGTTTTTGTGCCAATACCATGCTGTCTTGATGATGACAGCTTTGTTTTAGAGGCTAAAGTCTGGGATTGTGATACCTCCTGCTTTGGTCTTCTTCTTCAAAATTACTTTGGCTATTCGGGGCCTTTTGTGGTTCCATACAAATTTTAGGATTGCTTGTTTTGGCTTCGAGAAGAATGCTGGTGCAATTTTGATTGGGATTGCATTGAATGTGTAGATAGCTTTGGGTAGTACTGACATTTTAACAGTATTTATTCTTTGTTGCATTCAGTTTTAAATGTTGTTTTCTCCTCCAAATACTCAGTAAGCAATTTTCAACGCTATTCGGCCATTTGGGGAACATCTGCTTTTGTAATACTATCATTCTCGGGGAGGCCCTCTTGAAGAATCTGGCTTCCTACTTTGATTGACCTGGCCTCAAATCACTTCTCTTTCACTGATTTCAGGGGATTCTTTTCCCTTCTGAATCAGCAAAGCAATTAGGTAAGCTGGTCCTTTCCAGTAGCAATTCCCTGGGAAATTTCTTCTGACCTTTGGGGAAAATTCCAAACCCTGGCACGAGAGAGAAGGTTACTCTTGTCTCATTTTCAGGTATTGCTCTAGAAAGTTTGCAACAACAAGGATGACCACGCAGTACACTGGCCAGTGTTGGATGCTTCCCCAATCTGGTGTGTTGAGTTTCAGGCACTAAGAGAAAGAAGTGCCCATAAAGAAATCCAGCACATTTTTGCATCAATATTGTGTCTCCTACTACGAATCTTCCCCTTAACATGTTATTCCAAAGTATAAATGAATGTACATGAATTACTTGAATGCTATGTCACTAAAATATACAATGATATGAGGCAGTAGGAAGATAGCTGGCTATAAGGTTAGAACAAGTGATCTGTTCTACTTAATGCGCTGTGTGTTCTCTATTCAGCAATTACCCTGTCTGAGCCTTGTTTCCCTTCTTAAATGAAATAACATGATCTATATATTTTATTTAACTATACTTTGAGCTAGGTAAGGAAAAAGTCTGTAGTTTGCTGATTTTTATATACACAGAGCTTACCACAATACAAATAGTTGATGATAAATTAGAGCTTATTGAATAGAATTCAAGAATTGTTTTGAGGCTAGCTTGAGGTACAGAGTATAAATAATCATCATCACTGTTATTATTAATTGCTACAGTCATGGGATTGACTTTTAAGGTTAACTGAGAGGAATATGGAATACCTAGAAAATTTAAACTCATTAACCATTTCTAAAATGTATACCAAGTTTCTTGTTTTGTCAGCTTATTCTGACGGTACAAAATGAATCTTTATTTGTGATGGTAACCATGTGACAAAAACTCATAGTCATGGTTAAGAATGTTCATTGATTTTGTATAAGAATGCAAATGATAGTTGCTGAGTCAAAGTCACAGCCCTACATAAACATTTTATTACTCAAAGAGAATTAGATGTGTGCCATCCCTGGGGGCAAAATAGCATATTGGAAAATGACATCAAGATTGAGGTCAGAAGATGTGAAGCATAGTAATTGCTCTACCAACAGTCACTGTGTTACCTTATTGGATAGGCAGAATTCTACGATGGACCTCAAGATTCCTACTGCATGGTACACAAACCCTGTGTCATTCATTGTCTTCCTATATGTAGGTAGGGTTTGTAATTATGATGAGATATCACTCCCATGATAGGTTACATTATATGCCAAAGGTGAAAATTTTCAGCTGTAATCAATGCCCCTAAGAAGCTGGCTTTAAGTTAATAAAAAGGGAGACCATTCTGGGTGGGCCTGACCTAATCAGTTGGCTGCTCTAAAAGATGGTCTAGAAGTTAGAGGGATTCAAAGCAGCATAGATGCTCTCCTTCTGGCTTCGAAGTAGCAAAGTGTCTGTTTTGGAGAGGGTCTTGTGGTAGGAGATCATGGGCAGTCGCTAGGAGCTGAGGGCCTCAGTTCTATAACCTCAAGCATCTGCATTCTGGCAGTAGCCAGTAAACATGGAAGGAGAGCCTGACCTTCAGATGATATCACACTCCTGACCTGATTTTAGCCAGGTGGACTCTGAACAGAGGACTCCTCACTGACCAAAGCTGTGAGATAAGTGTGTACTGTTATAAGCTACTGAGTTTGTGGTCATTTATTACGTGGCAATATAAAACTCTTACACCTTGGATGACTTATTACCCTTGTGACCTCAGCATTAAGAGTCAAGATCATAACCTCTTCTAAAGTTTTGAAACGTGTAAGAACTAGCCCAATACAAGATATATTCATCATTTGTATTCCTCAAGATTTTGCTTAAATTCCATTTTCCCCCAAACTTGCCATGTACTAAATCAAACCTTTCAGCTGCTTCCTCCTTTCTACTAATTCCCAATTAGCTTTGCCACATATGGTTCATCTCTTGGCTGATAGCTTCACCAACTTCCCAGCACCTAAAGCTAAAAACCTCAGGACCTTACTCTTATCTCTTCCTCTCTTGATTCTCCCACATAGAATAAATTGTCATCTCATCCGAGAAGCTTCCTGCATCCCTGGCCTCTCTTGTGCTTCCCTACTATTCATCTGGACAACTGCTAGGGCCTTCTTGCAAGACTGTCAATGCCCATTTGATCCATTTTTTCATTGCTGTAAGAAATATCTTTATTAAAAAGCTGCTTTTTTCACTCTCCTGATGAAACATGCCTAAGGGGTCCTGCACGTGGTATTTTGTGTTCTTCACTATCTGGCTCCAGTTCTCCCCTCATTTCTCCTCATGTTCCTGGTATGCCACACTTAACTTTCCATGAATATAATGGCTTCATTTATGTCCCCATCCAAAAGAAGATGCATTGATGTCCTAATCCCCAGTAGCTGTGAATGTGACTTTATTTGGAAATAGGGTCTTTATAGATGCAATCAAGTTAAGATGAGTCATTAGCATGGACCTAACCCAATGGGACTGGTGTCTTTATAAGAGGAACATTTGCACACAGACACACACACAGAAGAGAATGTTGTGCGAGGACAGACACATGGGGAGAAGACAGCTGTGAAGACAGAGGCAAAGACCAGAGGGATGTGGCCATGAGCCAAGGAGTACCTGAGGCCACCAGAAGCTAGAAGAGGCAAGGAATAATCCTCCCTAAGGGGTTTTGAAGGAACCATGGCCATGAAAACACCTGAATTTTGGAATTCGAGCCTCTAGAATTATGACACAATCCATTTCTATTTTAATCCAGCAGTTTGTGCTACTTCGTTATGGCAGCTCTAAGAAATTAATTAAACCATATCTTCAGATAATCATTCTAGGAGAGCCTCAGACCAAGTTTGTTCTCTTTTCTTGATTTTCTTAGAGCAGGCTTTCTGGTCTCTGTGACAGGACTTCTTACAGTGAATCGTTCAGTCATAATTATCTTGACAGTCTCTTGCACTAGATTGAAAAGGCTTTGAGGTCAGGGATTATGTCACACAGTTCTTCAACAGATGCTTGTTGAATTAAAAAAAAATAAGAATATAATTTTTTCCAGCCTCATATACATAGTGGTACCTAACTTTAGAAATAAAATGTTGTTGTTGTTGTTGTTGTTGTTGTTGTTGTTGTTTTAATTAAGTTGTCCTTTAGACATCTTGTATCATCGGGTTGTTATTCCCAATTTATAGATGAATAAATTAAGACTCCCCAAATGTTGGTTTTACTTACCCTTTTGCTCCTAGTAGATTAACAAGCCTCCAATGCCTTCCAGGGTCTGGCTATCAGTCTCTCTCAGGTATCACTAAGCCACATCAATTTTGGGGGCTGAGTAGTTTTTTGATGATCATACGTGTGATCAGCGGATAGAAGTTATAATGGAAAGTTAAAAAAATTAATAAAAAAGGCTTGAGATGAAGTATGTCATATGATCCTTTTGAGTAAGTCCAACATTTATCACCATTTCATTGATATGGTGAGTGAATTATATATATGGCATTATAATGATGTAATATCTTACAGTCCTCAATGGCTTGTGGAGTTGAATGTTCCATCTGGGTGCAGTTTATGGAAGCAAGAGAGGGACAAGAATGAGAGCAGAGTCATTTGGTACACTGTTCAGGGCTTCTCCCAGCTACAATTCCTTCATATTATTGCCGTTATTCAAATTCAAATTATAGGCAACATACATTTACTTGGACAATGGAGAAATACTTCATGGGAAATAAACTTATTTTTAAAAACACAAGTTTTGTGGGGTTTTTTTTTTCTTTTTTACTCTACTGACTCTTTGTCTCTCTGTGTCTGTGTCTGTCTGTATCTTTCTAACTTTAGTGTTTGGGCCTTTACAAATCACCCAATCCAATTGAGTCCAATTTCCCAACATGCAAATTGGGAAAACCAACATCAGTGTGTTGACATGAGAAAATATGGTTGTCTATGCTGTTCCTCCCTGAAGATAAATGGGGTTGATGGAGAGCTTTCTTTTCCTATATGAATGACTTCATGCCCTAAGGAGCTGAAGTAAACAAATAAACCTGAACATGGCTTGGCCAACATCAGTCTTCCAAGTAAAAGTCCAATATGCAGCAGGCAGCTAACAAATGTTGAATGAGTTCAGGTTTTCTCTTTCATTTATGCGCTGGCATATAGAGAATGGTAGAAAATAAATTTTTGTGCTAAATAAATATATGTTATTTTGACATTCAATGTCATCATGTCCATCTAGATATAATAATAAAAGCAACAGCAATAATGACATAATGGCAATGGAACAGTAACTGCATCAAAAGTAACAGTTAACAATTACCAACCACTTATTTATGGATGCTTTTTTTTTTCTGCATAAAACGAACTTCCTAATTCCAAACATGAAATGAGAGCAGGTGCTTTCCTTCGAATCCAGTGGACTCTTACGCTGAACACACAGACCGTATCCTTCCCACAGATATGTTACACTAAAGCATGCCTTATCGCCATCTCCCACCATTTCACTGAGGAGAAGGGGGGCCCTATGTCTAGGATATGGGCTAATTCTTACCATTCTGCGTTTGCTGATGCCAATGAGGAAAGCAGATGAGGTTCATCTTCCAGAGAGCTTGTGAGCTCCCAATGAGTGTGGAGCAGGTTCCGGGCAGTCACTAAGTACAGGTACAACAGTTGTGGCAGCCACAACAGAGACAGAGTAGTGGATCATACTGTTTTATTAGTCAGATTAGGCGATAGGAGGCTGCAGTAACCATTGATCCTAAAAAAAAAGTTCAGCGGTTTGAAACAATAAAGTTTATTCTTTACTCATGCCATATGAACACATCTTTTTGGAGGATTTCTGCTCATATTGTACCAAAGCTCATGAAGTTCCAACCTTACCGAACATTGCTGGCAGCAGTAGAAAGAAGGAAATGGACAATCGCACACTGGATCTTCAAGCTTCTGCTCAGAATTGATACAGCTCACTTCTGCTGACAATCCATTTGCCAAAGAAAGACAAGTGGCCATTCCTAACTTCAAGACAGAGAAGAGGTGGTCTTCTTGGGTGCTTGAAAGAGGATTTGCTCAGAATAACTGGTAAGTAGCACTGATGTCTACTATGCCTGAGACATCAGGCTTTCAAGGAGCGGGGGCCAGCAGGGGCACTATGCTTGCGGTCTCCAGTGGATCTACCACTGTTTTCTGTTGTGCTCATTCTGACAGGGCTTTCACAACCAATTCCAGAAAAACTGCTTTTGTCAAGGGCACCACATCTCTAAATCCAAAGGCCAGTCTCAGTACTCATCTCGGTTGATCCACGAAAACTGTATGACATCTATTTCTCTCAAGCACTTTATTTTATTTTAATTCCATGTGAGCACACTCCTGGTTTTCCTCTTATACTATGGGCTTTTTCTTCTTAGTTTCATTTGTGAGTTCTTCCTTGTCTCCCTGGCCTTTTAATCTTCCAGTATTCCAGGGCAATATCAGTGGCTTTCTTCTCTGCTCTAACTAAACTCTCTCATTTTGTGATCGCATCCAGTGTCTTGCTCCCTGTGGGCTGGATAATCTTAAATCCATACAGACAGCCTTTAGTTTCTTCCCGAAATCTAACTTTCTGTGGTCACCTGTATATTCAATATCTCCAATTTGTCATGCCTAAACCAAAGTCCTAATCTTCCAGTCCAAACATGCGCTCCTATATTACTCTTTTCGGCAAACTTTGTTGTCTTAACCTTCCAAATGTATCCAGACTGAATACATTCACTGCTACCAATCTGGTCAAAGTCGCCACATTTGCATTATTACATTGTCCTCCCAAGTGATCTCCCTACTTCCACCCTTGATTGAACCACTCCCTGAGTCTATTATCTCACATTAACCAGAGTTAAGTGCAGACTCCTGCAGTGGCTTCCCATCTCAGTCTTTGTTGCCCCTAGAGTCACATATATTCTGGCCTCTCACTGTGTCCCTGACTTTATTTCTTATTTGCCTTCTTCTCTACTCAGCGGCAAACCCGGCAGTACCTGACTGATCCTTTAAACGCTCTAGAAGTGCTTCTGGAAGAACCATTGAGCTTGTTGTTCTCACTTCTTACCATGCCTTCTCCTGTTATTTATGCACAGCTCCCTCCTTTCCTTCTCAAGGAATGTGGCCTTGCCTGACCTCTCTTTAAAAATTTTAACCCCTTGGGGAGCCTGGGTGGCTCAGTCAGTTAAGTGTCTGACTCTTGATTTCAGCTCAGGTCATGATCTCACAGTTCCTGGGATTGAGTCCTGCATTGGGCTGTGAGATGACAACAGGGAGCCTGCTTGGGATTTTCTCTCTCCCTCTCTCTCTCTGCCCCTCCCCCACTCATGCATGTGTGCGTTCTCTCTCTCAAAATAAATAAATAAGCTTAAAATTAAAAAAAAATAACCTCCTTTTTTTTGCCTTTGATAATCCACATACCTTTTTCTCATTTTGTTTTTCCTTCTCTGGAACTTATTGCTTTTAAAGTACTATCTCATTTACCTATTAGTTTTGTTTATTGCCAGCCTCTCCCACTAGATTTAAGATTCCTATCTGTTTTGTTGACATGTGTACTTCTAGTACTTAGGAAAATGCCTGAGCCCAGCCGACTGTCTATACATTTTTTTTAACTGAATGGATGGATGATCATCAAATGAATGAATGAATGAATGAGGTTAATTTGTTGTAGTCTGAGCTTTTTGGAAGAACAACTTAAGACTAAAGGACTAGTCTTCCCATGTACAAGTAATCCATCAATCTTCATTAGTAATACCACTAAAAACCAATTTCCCTCTTATTATTCAAGCATAGCATATGCAGTGAAATCTAAACTATGGCACTATAACAAAATCACATCATATTATGTATAATACCTAGTGTCTGTGGGCTAAATATATTTTAGGGAATGGTCTCATGACTCCAGGGAGAAGAAAGCCTCATTTCAAGATATTATTTGATTAGATGCTCTGGACCACAAAGGGGAATTATCTTGAGGATCCCTATCAACACAGTCTGGCATTTTACTATTACTAATTTATTCCTCAAACGAACCTAGAGATAGGGTTCTGGCGTAACTTTAGTTAAATCCCTTTTATGTCTCCCCTAAAACAGCTCACTGATGATCTGTCATACAATTAGAGCTTATTCCCTCTTTTTGGAGGAGAAAGGGGGGGGAGAGAGATTAGATGAGCAAAGTGTACTTACCAAGAAGAAAGCTTTGTGTCCTGTCCTTTTTGCATATATTAAAGAAAAAAAAGAATATGTAATGCTTACCATGTTCCTGTGAGAACTGTTGTCTTTCTAGAAAATATGCTTAGTGTATGTGGACAATGTGGCTATCAGAATGTATGTACACAGGGACTTGCTCAATGAGGCTGCTGCCACAGAAAGAATAAGCTGGAGTTTTCAGGGATCCCATAAGTAACATCCCATGATTTTCCTGAGTGTAGTTATATGGAGAAAGAGACAAAGGAATCAAACAGACATCAAAGTGTTAATGCTATTAGAAATAAAGTTGTATTAGTAAAGGTAATCTCATCTGCAACCACAATTGGGTTTTCTGAGAATTTACTTTCTAAAATGTATTACCAGCCCATTAGAAGTTCTGGGTCTATTCTATCACCCAGTTCAGACACAAACAAACGAGGAAGGCTCTGTCCTGACACTGTACAAGAGAGACCCACAAAGGTCCAGAGCTGGTTGTGCTGAACTCCTCTGAAATCTACCAACAAGGGACTTTACTTCCGTTTTGATAATGGGAGAAAAAAATGTCCAGAGAAATCAGAAACATTTCCAGATTTTGGAAATGAAAGGGAAATTTTTTCTCATCTATGGGAATGTAAGGAAAGGGGATCTGTGTTCTTCCTCAGCAAAGAAAATTAAAATTCACCCTAATCAGAACTCACTGTTCATTATCTACAAAAGAGATACTAAAACAGGAGGAAAGCTTCTTGACTTTCAAGTCCTTATCCAATTGCAACAGAACCCTTTTGGATTCACCACTTTATACTTCCAAGAAATGTGTGTGCTATTCAGTGAGAATTTTTAATAATAAAAGAAATTTTAGTAGAGAGATGAAACCACCTGAATACATGGGCTGAATCTTGGGTGATATCTAGATGTTTTCTGATGGACTGTAGTAGAGAATGAAGTGTGATTGCAAAATACTTTGTCAATCAATATCTGTCACTTGATGCCCTTAAAAGTATGTTTCTTTCTGTATTACTAAGAATCAAATTAAGCCAAGCCCAGGTACAATGTCCCTCCTTATTTTGGCAAAAAAACAAACAAACAAACAAACAAACAAAAACAAACAAGGAGACTCAAGTGTTACCCCATTTAACATGTTAAGAGATTGAAACTGAGGTTCACTGATCTGTTAGAGGACTCACAATGGTCTAAAAATAGATCTACAAGCTAAAACCCAAATCTTTACCCTTACAACTGATACCAATCTTCTAACCACATCTTCTTTCTTCTTCTTCTTCTTTTTTGGCCTGGTAAAAAAGTCTTCCCTGCTGGTATCTTTGTGTACAGGTGAATAAATTTCTCTTCAGCATCACAGTAGAAAAAGACATGGTGAGTTCCAATTTCGTGTACATGGAACTAAAGGCACTCACTAGTTTCATTCAGCTGAGTCATCGAGGTGAATGAACTACATAGTAAATTCCTTGAGCATATGGACTGAATCCATAGTGTCTGACACGCCATTGCTTAGATAATGGGTCCTTAACAAGTATTTTTGTCATGAATGAATAAAAGTTCTGTCTTGGATATGACTGTGGTTTGTGATGGATTGTGAGAGATTATTGTGTGAAGTTTTGTGGGACAGTTGCCTTATTATCTTCATTTACTTCATCTCCTGGAAGAACCTCTCCCTTTCCTTAACTCTCATTTTTCTCTATGATAAAGGACTTGATTCAAACATGTGGACGAATTTTCAAAACTAATTATCACTTACTTTCTGCCACTGTAATTTGCCATTTATTTAAGTCTCCCATATTCAAACATCACTCTCATTTTGGAAAACATAGGAAACTCCCTTGGTCCCTACTGGGTAAGTATTGCTGGGAACCAGGGTATAGATGCAGGCACTTGGCCTAGGATAGGCCAATCAGATGGCCCCATCCATGACTTTGACTCCAGAAGGTTTGATGCAGAGATGCAAAGATGGTAAAGGAATCGTTCGCGTTGGCGGTGGCACCAAGAGTCCTGTAATAGCAGTGGCGGTGAGGGTCCAGTGACAAATGGCAACATCCAAAGTCCTTCCCTGGCTGCAGCACTGACTTTCCAGGGCACATAGCCCCACAGAGGCACTTCCTGCTGCTTAGCCTCTCATGGTTTTTGCATGTTTTAGGAGCCTGATTGATGAGTCTACAGTTGATTTTGTAAGCTACCCAATATCCTTGCAATAAATTGCTTTTATCACCAAAGTATTCATTCTGCTGTTTGCAACCAAAACCCATGACTGATACAGAGATTAGTACCAGCGAGTGGGTTATAGGCAATGGTCCCCAAGAAGAAAGGAGGAATTTATGATAGATTACCTGACCGAGTTAGAGCTGAAGGCAGGAGTAATTCTGTTAGAATTCAGGGAAGGGAATTTGGATGCCCATGGCAGGAAACAGTGCTACAGCTAATTAAAGTATCATCTGTGTGTGCCTCGAATGAAGTACCCATTAACATCAAAGCTTTGGGAACTGCACCTTCACAACCATAAAGTAGTAAGAAGGACAGGAGCAGCAGGGTGAGGTATCTACTCCTAATAGCACTTTAAAACCATAAAGAAAAATAATGAAGAGCACAAATCCCTAAGTTCTTAGCTCAAAACATGAACTAAAATCTAAGGACTTTCTATGAATTGAGAAATACAGAAAACAAAAGACAAACAAAACAAAACAAAGTAATTGGTCTCTTCAGTAGCCACAAAACTAAAGTCGATGACAGATGAGATGTCAAATTATAATGTCAGTAGAATTAAAATCTTTATATTTCTTTTATATGAAAACTAGGCATTGATCTGTTTCAAATGGTCTCTGTTCTTACTTGTTCTCTTACCTTGGGGAAGTCAGATAGTGTAATGGTTAGTAATAAAGGCTTTGGAGTCAGAATACCTGGATTTATATCTCAATTCCACCGTATGATGGTAGTGTGAATTTGAACAAGTAATTCAGGATCCTGTTGCCTCAATCTCCTCATCTATTAAGTGGGAATGGTAATAATATCTACCTCATACAGTTATCATGAAGTTTAAACTAGTTACTATATGGAAGTTTATCATAACACTGCCTGGAACGTAGTAATCACTGAATAGACAGTAGCTAGAGCTACAGTGGCCATTGCTATCGTTATCACATTGGTGTCATTATGCTAAGATCTGCAGAGAAGGAAGTAGCAGGTACCACTCTGTCCTGACAAGAGACATGCATGTCAGAGGGTGCATAATAAGCTCGAAGAAATACATGGACCTTGGTGTTGTTTCTAGAGTTCTATAGATATCTCCAACAGAGCAAAGATCTGGTTAGGATTCCTTGTGCTTTATACCATAAAAAAAAAAAAAAAAAAAAAAAAAAGCAGGATGCTTCATTGACTTCTTAGAATTTTGAAGTAAAAAATAGACAGATTTTATCTATGCCTCTCTGACTCATTTACTAGTGGTGAATTAGGCTCACTTTATGTGGCCTCTGGAAGAAGAGAAGGATGATTTGGGCCATAACCAGAATAGCATCCTAATTGGCACTTATGACCTCGTAGAGCCAGTGTTGCCACAGTTAGCACTGTGCTTCCAAGTAGAATGATTTCTTGTTAGGGTCCTGAAGAACTTTCAGGAAACAAAGATAGAAAGCTACGTACAAGCAAAGGCTCATTCAACCATGCTATGGAATTCTGCCTTAGTGAAAAGGTAAAATGTTTTACCTCTAATGTTTTAATGATTTAAAATGAGACATAGTCTAATCATAAGAAAATAAATAGCTAAATACAATCTAATGCAAGGGAGAGGTGATTTAATAACTTTTAGATTTTTTTTTTTGTTTGTTTTTCATTATGCCACCCACATTTTCTCTAATACCCAAATCATTTAGCAACCCAATGCTGGCCAATAGCACTTTATTTTCTTGTGGAAAGATGGAAACTGTTAAGATCTCAGTTGGCTATTCTCTTTCTTCTTTTTGGAAAGTACAATGTAGTAACAGAAATATATTCAATATGAAAAAAAAAACACTTATCTGAAAAAAGTGAGAAATGGGAGGTGATCGGCTACTTGGAAGAAAATAGCAAGTGACCTCAAATTTGAGTCCTCACCATGAACTTGGGAATTTTGAAGTCGGTGATGTTTTTCTTCTTAAGGGAGAGGATGTTTCAAAGTGTGTTTGAGGTACCAATGACTTCCTAACTCTGGAGATATAAAGGCGAATTGCTGAAAACTTGCCATTGAATGTTCTTCCTTTGGTACATCAGTTTAAAGAGAGCTGCTAACATTGGTGATGTAAGCTTTGTCTGACTTACTTTGGCCTTCCAGGGCATTTGTTCAGTAGATCATGGCAGTGGTGGGGAGAGTGAAATTCCGTAAGAAAAAGAAACACAGAGACTATTTTCAATCACTGTCTCAGCATCCTGGGCTAAATGATGTGCTTAATTTTCTGTAAAGCCTTTTTTTTTCACTCTCTTAATGTAAATTGCAAGGCTGCAAGGTACTTCGAAAGTTATAAAACCCAAAATCCCCCAGAGAGTTCTCCAAACCATACAAGCTAATTATAAACCTTGATTTTGTATTTTTTTACAAGACTGTGCCTTTTAATCAATGGATGAAAGTACTGTCTCTGTTATATATTAACCACAGTAGAAGAATAATGGTAACGCTAACAGAAATGTACTTTGGTATTGCTATGTCAAGCATGTGAGGCATTGAGCTAGCATTATACATCTGTGAGCACTTTACTTTAAGATAGGTGTTTTTTGGCCCATTTCACAGATAAGGTATGGTTCTTCACCACCACTAAAAACACCTGTCCTTCACAGAGCAGTACTTGAATCCCATGCTTGCTTCAGAGCTCAGCTCAAATTGCCACCCATCCCATCTACCTTCTGTAATTTACTCAGCAAATTTTTCAGTAAATATTTATTGGACACTTTTTTTTAATGTTTGTTTATTTTTGAGGGGGAGAGACAGAATTGAGCAGGGAAGGGCAGAGAGAGAGAGAGGGAGATACATAATCTGAAGCTGGCTCCAGGCTCTGAGTTGTTAGCACAGAGCCCGATGCAGGGCTTGAACTCACGAACTGTGAGATCATGACCTGAGCCGAAGTCAGACACTTAACCAACTGAGCCACCCAGGTGCCCCTTATTGAGCACTTTTTATAAGTCAAGCACTGTGCAAGGAAAACAGACTACTTGGGAGTGAAGAAAAAAAATTCTGTTTCTAAACATGCGGTACGTATAATCTAACGGAATAAACAAACAGTAAACAAGCAAATGAACATGTGATTAGAATGACAATATGTACATTTTTGGAATAACCTTCAGCCAGTGGTCAAAATAGGTGGCCAAGGAGATGAACCTCCCCCTCCCTTAATATGCCTACTTGGGACTTTGGTGGAAATAGGAAAAATCCATCCTTTACTCAAGGTTCTTTATCGACCATCAAATTGGTATAATAAAGAAACAACTCAGTGATGGTCAGCAGTGGGAAGAGTACCCCCTAGGATTTGGAGGGTGGAACCTACAGAACTGTATCCTGAGGCTTTGAGATGACAAAGGAAACAAGTTGTCAAGGATGAAAATGTGTCTGCCACTCAGAGGAGGCAGAGGGAGAATATTCTGGATGAAAGAATAAGCAAGTATGAAGACTCTGAGATGGGGGAGAACATATGGCTTCGAGAAACTAAAAACAGTCCAGTGTTACTAAGGCACAATAAATCAGAAAGAAATGGCACTGGGAAAACAGGAAAGTGCTCAATAAGAAGTGTGGCTTTACTTAAACTGAAAGGGTGCTTCACTGAGAGACTTTAAGCCAAGGGATGACAGACTCAGATTTGGGTTTTTACTTGGGTGGATAACTAGGAGCAAGATGGGTGTGATATGAGCAAGGGCCATATTGCAACATCTGGTCAAGAGGAATCAGTGGTCTAGACTGAGTAGTGGCTTAACGTAATCGTTTCTACTTGGCATTTCCCATACCAAGTGGTGATCTCTTAAGTTGGCAGGGACTATATTTTACCTACCACACATTTATCTGTTTTGGAACACTGGAGATGTGAAATAAGCGTTAGAATAGAGAAGGAAGAAACTCACTTCTCAACCTCTTTTGGGCCACAGGTTGGGCTCTCCTGAAGCAGGCATGGAGTTGGGGCCTGACACACAGAGGGTTGATATTAGCAATCAACACTCATGAAAAGGAGGGGAGGAAAGCAGAACGGGGCAGAGGGAGAAGTTGTACAGCCATGCAAGCCCAACAAAACCCCAGCCCCCTCCTTGAGAAGCAGTGCCACCTAAACTGCCTGGAGAAATAGAATAAGTGAAGAGACAGAGAGTCACAAAGGACACTCCATGTTTGGGAAACAGTCCTGTCTCTGGACCTTACATAATGTGATCATATCTCTGAGTGCTTAGAAAAGTCATTGGCTCCTGAAAAGAACATAAGTCAAAAACCAGAATGTTTGGAATGGGACTTGGCAGTAGAAAAAGTGTGCTCTCACCAGAGACTGCCTTAAACGAGTCATCTTCCCTCTAACTCAGTTTCCCCATATGCAAAATTAGAGACTTAAAACAGATGGCCTTAAATGACCCTCCCTATTCTGAAATTCTGTGATTTGGGGTAAGAAAACCCAGTTCAGGAAACCCATTACAGCCGTAGCTGTCCTTTTCCATTAGTCCAAATGCATCTAGACTCATCAAAATGGGTTTTGACTCGCAGGGACCAAATGTCTTCATTTAGAAGAGACGGGAAAGGCAGCCTTGCAAATTACACCATTTCTCCCACCTCCATTATGCTCCGAGCATTCTGCCAGTGCTGTTACAACCCAACAGCACGCAGCCAATTGGAGCAGAAAAGACAATAACCTTAATGGGAAGGAATTGGGAGCTGGGAGACGCCACAGATTGTATTAGGAGAAATGAAATAATATTTAATTTCCCTGGTCATAAATAATCTGTCTGCCCACATTATGAGCATGTCAGAGTTGACAGGGAAAATAGTCACCAACATGGGAAAAAAGGTCATTATTTTTTCATTATTAGTGGGTAATAAGGGTGGGGGGCATATCAAATGTGGGGCTTTTTTTTCCCCCTGACAGATGGAACTGCAGTCGCAGAGGAGCTCAGAGGAGCTGGTAATCCTCACAATTTGTTAGCAAGAGGCAATAACAATGATTGTGGCGATCCCTCACTCATACTGGTAAGGTTATTTATAGGTTTCAGAGTTCTGCTACATTTGTTTCTTCAGGAGTACCTCACTATGTAAGAAGGGATAGTCATTTTCAAGGTTAGGATACTGAGGCTCAATGCTCGATTAACTATTTTGGCAGAGCAGTGACATAAAACTCCAGACTTAACCTTACTGCTTTCAAAATTTGGCTGTAACAGCAAACAACCTGTACCATTTATTTTTACCTTAATGTTTTTATTTAAATCAACTTGCTTTTTTACTCATATTTACTTTAAAGGATACTTTAGATGGCACCATCATAAATGGAAGGTTCTAATCAATAGTCTAAACTAGAAGTCCAGTCAATTCTCATTATTCATGGTAGTCATGTTCTAGAAAGTCTCCACAAATACTGAACCACTGCACCTAAGGGAAA
Organism: Neofelis nebulosa; assembly: GCF_028018385.1. Taxonomy (NCBI): domain Eukaryota; kingdom Metazoa; phylum Chordata; class Mammalia; order Carnivora; family Felidae; genus Neofelis; species Neofelis nebulosa. Next base: position 16,510,679 of record NC_080793.1, read on the forward strand.
TAGAGGGCTGGGTTCCTGCAAGCCTCTGGTCACAATATTTTCATCAACCAATTAATATGTAACCTTTTTTAATGTGTGTTTCTGTTTTTTTTTTTTAATAATATATTTATTTATTTTGAGAGAGAGAGAGAGAAAGAGAGGAAGAGAGAGAGAGAGAGAATGAATGATCAGGAGAAGGGCAGAGAACAAGAGGGAGACACAGAATCTGATGCAGGCTCCAGGCTCCAAGCTGTTAACACAGAGCCTGACGCGGGGCTCAAACCCACAAACCACGATATCATGACCTGAGCCAAAGTCAGACACTTAACAGACTGAGCCACCCAGGCGCCCCTGTGTGTTTCTGTTTAAAGACACCTTATTTACTATGTATTGGTGATTGAACATGTATCATTGATTTAATATATATTGTTGATTCATTAACATTCAATTCACGGCCAGCAACACTGTAACTCATGCCTGAATGAAGCTTATCCAACATGTGTTTTCTCTGCAATGCACATTCTTGTACTTGAGTATACTAAATAGCACTTCAGCACAATCTTGAGGGGGGCATTTTAAACCATAAAACCACTAACAAAGACCCCACAAAAATGTGAAAATATGGCACCAAACAGACCATGTAATGGATATGAGTACAGCATAAGACCTGAAACAAGAAGGCACAGTGTCACCTTATTTTCTCTCAGCTGGCAACATATGTGTGGCGTGACTCAACTTTTTTTTTACCACTCTGCAAAATCACTGCAAATATTGATTCTGGGATTACAAATAAATTTTTGTGAATAGGTGAATTCACAAATATGAATTCTGCATATAATGAGGACAGACTATAGCTTTAAAATTAAATATAAGGAAAACAATTAACATTTGATTAAATCCTACCTAGATATTCTAGCTGGCCCTAATTTCTGAGTATGAAGCCTGTTTTTTTTTCCCTTTATTTAAAAAGGAAGGTGAAATTAGGTGTTGAAGACTCTTTTAGCCCCAGACTGAGAGTTTCCTCTTGACTTAATCTGAAGGATTGGAATAAAATTAAAATGAAAATAATTTTCTCATCATGTGATTCACTTTTTCTTAGTGCTGGGTTTATATACCACCTATAATCATTTCGAGAACCTTTTCAATCATCACAAGTATGACATACAAACGTTTGGAAGAAGCCAAGGGAACAAACTCGCTTTTTGGGAAATGCTGTGTTAGAATATGAAAATCCCCCAGATGCCCTGACCTTCTGGTTTCCTCACAGCATCATGGTAGGGAAGAGAGCCTCCCCAGAGGCTGGCCCAGGAGGGTGCAACTAACTCCCAGTAATGACAGCTCATTGGACTGCTGAGCTCACTCCGCATTCTCTTCTCGTTCCTGAGAGAAATGCTTTTTACTTAAGAGATGTGCAAAAGGCTGGAGCAGACCATGAGAGTCAACTGGTTGACCCTGTCTCCCAGATATCTAAGAAATCTTCCAATGCTTAAAAAATCCAGAGAGATCAATACTGCTCCCCTTTCAAAATGTCCTTCAGAAATAATGTCATTCCCTTGTTTTCTCTTATTGAGTTAAAGAGCTGAAACTCAGCAGAAGACAGTCAACTTTGCCATCACTTTCTCTGTTGGTGGGACAGGAACTTCTCTGGACCGGTTTCTCGTATCTGAGTCCACACACATTTTCTCTTTTCTCTTAGATAGATTTGCTCCAAACTGCTTTATATGAGCAACTGGTGTAACATGCAGCAAATACTTACTACATTTGTGTAGATAGCAGGAATTAAAGAGAAAATGGGATTTAAAGTGCTAGTCATAATAAACAGAGCCACACAACCTTAGTGACTTTTTATGATCAACACTGCTCCTGTAGAAAGAGAATTAACTAAGGTTGAAAAAAATAAATTCTATGTGCAGATTTGCCACATATTGAGGGTCCAAATAAATCACTTAGCTTTATCATCGTGGACGTGGCCAGTCCAGTGTACCAACCCAGAGTGACTCACTGCAAAGACTCAGGAGTGTTAACATGTTAACTAACGCTGCTAGTTATTATGTGAGTGACCAAAGAGAAGTGTATTCAACCTCTTTCACTCTCAGTTGTGTATGCAAAACTGATGCAGCTACTTAAGGAGACCGTTGTGAGTAGTAAATGAGGTGTTTTAAGTGCAATAAGGGTACAGAGCACCTAGGAAACCATTGTCCACAAGAAATTCTTTTAATCTAATCCTCAAATTTCTCAGCAGTAATAGGGAAATTTTACCATTTGGAGGGAACTGGTACAACAGAATAGTTAGGAAAAAGGCTTTTATAGCAGGCAGGCTTGGGTTCCAATTCCTCTTCTGCTGCCTACTATCCACTCTCCACTATCTCCTACTATCTACTAACTTGGGGAAACTACATAACCTCTGTGAATCTCAGGTACCTCCTCAGCTTTATAGAATGATTATAAGATAGACTTACCAAGAAGTTGTGAGGATTAAAGCATGTAAAGCACTTAGTACGTGGAACTATGTAAAGGGACCAGTAAATGGTGGTTATTTGGAAAATTTATTTATGTATTTATATGTTGGGGTATCGATACCAACCAATCCTAATTGTCAGGAGAAACACTCCATGCTTTGTGGAGTCTTAAGAGCATCGCCCGTTAAAACACGCTAGAACTTGGCAGTCAAAGAATCATAAACTCACAGTTGAAAAACTTCTTGGTGATTATACAGGCCACTCCGTATTATGTGTGAGTAACCACAAAGATTAACTCAGGCAAATGTTTGCTTTGACTCTGTTTCAAAGCCTCTGATCATTCCAGGGGAACACTGGCTCTTTTGAGGCAGCCCATTCAGTTGTCTTGAAACTGTTTGTTAGTTTGTTAAGAAGTTCATAATTATATCAGATGAAGTCTGTCTTCATGTGATTTCCGTCCACAGGACCTCGTCCTGCTGCTGCATACCAACATGGCGCCTCTGAACGCTATGTCAGCACTTGAAGGCTCCTGCCCCATCCTGTGGCGGTTATGAGTTAGGGGCTAGGCTTTTGGCCTAGGACACATGGGTTAAAACCAAGGCATGCTTTACTCTCTAACTGTGTGATGTTAAAAATAGTTATATAACTCATTAAATCTCAGTGTCCTCAGTTTTACTATAGGTACACATACCCACCCTCTCCACACACACACTGCTTCCCCCAGACCAAGTGGTAAAAATTAATGAAATGGTGCATTCAAAATTTGTGGGACAGTGCTTAGCACAAAACAAGTTATTTGCTAAGTTGTAGCCATGTTTTAACCATTATCATAAAATAAGTCTAATCTTCCCTGATTTCCTTTGCTCCAGATTATGTATCTCCCTGATTTCTAATTTTCTCCTTCACTCTCCCAGATTCTTTTCCCTGAATATACCCTCTACAAGTGTGATTCAGAATTACTCTTTGTATTTCAGGCCCATGTGACCTGAATGCAGAGCAAAAGAGAACAGACATCTTCCTCCTGAAGTAGCCAAACATCAAGTTACTTTCATTAAAGTCACACCATGCCACGGATTAATACTAAGTTACAGTCAACTAATTCCCCAGGGTTTTCTTTTCTTTAATCTTCAACTTCTGTTACAAAAACACATTTCATCAAATCCAATGCCATAAAGAAATAAAAGCCAAGAGAGATCCCGTTACTTGCCTAAGGTTATGTCAAGGTCAGGCCAAGGTTTGAGGCCCAGAAAGCAGGCTGCCGACGCCCAGACCACTGTTGCTTTCAAACAGGTTTGCTGTTTCTCACACTGCACTTCCCAGGGACTGCTTTAACAGCTTTAACTTTTTTCACCTCACCCGTGGGACCCAAAGGTCATTCTCAGTGGGAGAAAATGGGTGGATTAAGGGAGTGGGAATGAGGCCCAGCTCAGGACAAAGTGGCTTGTCTCTTCCTGGAGGCAAGTAGCTTTCACAGGGGTAACTCCAAGGACTGGTGTCCACTGCCAACATGCTGTCACTGCCTCTGGACCCTTTGGCCTGGACAGCCCCAAACAGCCCCTACTCCAGGTGAAGTCACCGGGCCGCAAGATGTCTGATGTCTCTTTCTTCTCTGATATCCCCCTTGACACCCTCCACCTGAGGCCTCTGGATGCCCTCAAGAATGCCTCTGCTTTGTCACTCCTTCAGCTGCCCTCCCCAAAGTAAAGCATCGTTGGCTTCCCCTCCAGATTGTCTAACAGCTGCTCCTGATAAGTAACCAAGCAGCTGAGTTTCTGAAGGAAATGAAGCACAGCCGGCTGCTGGCTATGGTTACTAGAGAAAGAAAGAGGAGCTCACAAAGTCCTCCAGTGGAAACTCAGGGGGAGAATGTTCGTGGTTAGCAGGGAAGGGAGGGCAATAGCAATCGAGGAACAGAGGTCAGATTCAAGGAGCAGGATACCAGAGACCTAGAGCGTAATTCCAAAACATTCTGATCATCGGATCTGTGGACTTCAAAACAATGAAAATGACCATGAATAAAAGAGGGGTAGTACATAATGATAAAGAGGTCAATTCCCTAGGAAGAAACAACAATCCAAAACATGTATATACCTAACAATACAGCCGACTAGAAATAAGAGTCAAAATATAGGAGGCGAAACTGATAGAGCTAAAAAGAGTAAGACACATATGCACTATTATAGCTGAAAAATTCAATACTGCTTTTTTTTTTTTAGGAGTTGGTAGATCAAGTAGGAAGAAAATCAGAAAGGAGAACGTTGACCTGGACAGCACTATAATCAACTTAATGGACATTTTTAGAGGATTCCTTTAATGCCAGCACAGTACTTACACTTTTCAAACTCAGAAGGAATGTGCACCAAGACAGATCACATTCTGGCCATAAAACACATATTAAAAAATTTAACAAATGAATATCATACACGCTAACATACTACATACATGCTACTAACACACTACAACAGAATTGAGCAAGAAATTAATAGCTAAAAGATAAATTAGGAGTTCCCAAATATTTTGAGATTAAATGGTATCTTTTTTAAAAAAACTTAATGTTCATTTATTTTAAATGTTTGCTTTGATTCTGTTTCAAAGCCTCTGATCATTCTGGGGGAACACTAGCTCTTTTGAGGCAGCCCATTCAACTGTCTTGAAAATTAGTTTGTTAAGAAGTTCATAATTGTATCAGGTGAAGTCTGTCTTCTTGTGATTTCCATTCATGGGGAGGAGGGGCAGACAGAGAGGGAGACACAGAATCCAAAGCGGGCTCCAGGTTCTGAGCTGTCGGCACAAAACCTGAAGCAGTGCTCAAACCCACAGACTGCAAAATCATGACCTGAGCCAAAGCTAGATGCTTAACTGACTGAGCCACCCAGGTGCCCCAGCATTTTCTTTCTTTTCAGTTTATTTATTTTGAGAGAGACAGAGAGAGAGAATCCCAATCAGGCTCTGCAATGTCATTGTGGGGGCTCCATGCAGGGCTGGAATTCATGAATCGTGAGATCACGACCTGAGCTGAAATCAAGAGTTGGATGCTTAACTGACTGAGCCACCCAGGCACCCCTAAGCAGCATTCTTTTATTTTTTTTTCTTTTTTTTTTTTTTTTTTTAATTTTTTAACGTCTATTTATTTTTGAGACAGAGAGAGACAGAGCATGAACGGGGGAGGGTCAGAGAGAGAGGGAGACACAGAATCTGAAACAGGCTCCAGGCTCTGAGCTGTCAGCACAGAGCCCGACGCGGGGCTTGAATTCACGGACCGCGAGATCATGACCTGAGCCGAAGTCGGATGCTTAACCGACTGAGCCACCCAGGCGCCCCAAGCAGCATCCTTTTAAATAACACAACAGTCAAAGATGATGTCATGAGAGAAATTTCAAAACACATTTTTAACTAAATAAAAATGGAAATATAACTGATTAAAATTTATTGGATGCAGCAAAAGCAGTGTTAAAAGTAAAATTTATAGCAACAAATATATGTTTTAGAAAAAGAATTAAGATCTAAAATCAATAACATAAGATTCCACCTTAGGAAAATAGAGAAGTAAAAGTAACTTAAGTTTAAAATAAGCAGAATAAGATAACTGGTAAAAATCAGAGCAAAAATCTATGAATTTGAAAACAGGAAAACAATAGAGAAAATCAATGAAACCCAAAAGTATTTATTTGAGTAAATCAATAAAATTGATAAACACTTAGCCAGGCTAACCCTGAGGGAAAAAACCCACAATTTTAAAATATTAGAAATGTAGGTGGGATCGTCACCACTGATACCTTGAACATTAAAAGGATGATTAAAGTATGAAAAGTTATATGCCAGGGGCGCCTGGGTGGCTCAGTCGGTTAAGCGTCCGACTTCAGCTCAGGTCACAATCTCACGGTCCGTGAGTTCGAGCCCCGCGTCAGGCTCTGGGCTGATGGCTCAGAGCCTGGAGCCTGTTTCCGATTCTGTGTCTCCCTGTCTCTCTGCCCCTCCCCCATTCATGCTCTGTCTCTCTCTGTCTCAAAAATAAATAAACGTTAAAAAATTAAAAAAAAAAAGTTATATGCCAAAAATCTGCCAAAAAACAAGAGTCCAGGGCCAGATGGCTTTCCTGGGGAATTCTACCAAATATTTAAGGAAGGGTTAACACCTATACTCTTGAAGCTGTTCCAAAAAATAGAAATGGAAGGAACACTTCCAAACTCATTCTATGAAGCCAGCATTACCTTGATTCCAAAACCAGATAGAGACCCAATAAAAAGGAGCCCAATTTCCCTGATGAACATGGATGCAGAAATCCTCAACAAGATATTAGCCAAGCATACATTAAAAAGATTATTCACCACAACCATGTGGGATTTATACCTGGGATGCAGGGCTGGTTCAATATTTGCAAAACAATTAACATGATTCATCACATCAATAAAAGAAAGGACAAGAACCATATGATCTTCTCAATAGATGCAGAGTAAGCATTCGACAAAATACAGCATCCTTTCTTGGTAAAAACCCTCAAGGAAGTAGGGATAGAAGGATCATACCTCAAGATCGTAAAAGCCATATATGAAAGACCCAATGCTAATATCATCCTCAATGGGAAAACTGAGAGTTTTCCCCCTAAGGTCAGGAACAAGACAGGGATGTCCACTCTCGCCACTGTTATTCAGCACAGTATTGGAAGTCTTAGACTCTGCAATCAGACAACACAAAGAAATAAAAGGCATCCAAATCGGCGAGGAGGAGGTCAAACTTTCACTCTTCGCAGATGACATGATACTCTATGTGGAAAACCCAAAAATTCCACCAAAAAACTGCTAGAACTAATTCATGAATTCAGGAAAGTTGCAGGATATAAAATCAATGCACAGAAATTGGTTGCATTCCTATACACCAACAATGAAGCGACAGAAAGAGAAATCAAGGAATCGATCCCATTTACAGTTGCACCAAAAACCATAAGATACCTAGGAATAAATCTAACCAAAGAGGTGAAAAATCTATACACTGAAAACTATAGAAAGCTTATGAAAGAAATTGAAGAAGACAAAAAGAAATGGAAAAAGATTCCATGCTCCTGGATAGGAAGAACAAATATTGTTAAAATGTCAATACCACCCAAAGCAATCTACATATTCAATGCAATCCTTATCAAAGTAACACCAGCATTCTTCACAGAGCTAGAACAAATAATCCTAAAATTTGTATGGAACCAGAGAAGACCCCGAATAGCCAAAGCAATTTTGAAAAAGAAAACCAAAGCAGGAGGCATCACAACCTCAGACTTCAAGCTATAGTACAAAGCTATAATCATCAAGACAGTATGGTACTGGCACAAGAACAGACACTCAGATCAATGGAACAGAATAGAGAACCCAGAAATGGACCCACAAATGTATGGCCAACTAATCTTTGATAAAGCAGGAAAGAATATCCAGTGGAACAAAGACAGTCTCTTCAGCAAGTGGTGCTGGGAAAACTGGACAGCAACATGCAGAAGAATGAACCTGAACCATTTTCTTACACCATACACAAAAATAAACTCAAAATGGATGAAAGACCTCAATGACAGAAAGCCATCAAAATCCTCGAGGAGAAAGCAGGCAAAAACCTCTTTGATCTTGGACGCAACAACTTCTTACTCAACATGTCTCCCTCCGGAGGCAAGGGAAACAAAAGCAAAAATGAACTACTGGGACCTCATCAAAATAAAAAGTTTCTGCACAGTGAAGGAAACAATCAGCAAAACTAACCGACAGAATGGGAGAAGATATTTGCAAATGACATATCAGATAAAGGGTTAGTATCCAAAATCTACAAAGAACTTATCAAACTCAACACTCAAAACCAAATAATCCAGTGAAGAAATGGGCAAAAGACATGAATAGTCACTTCTCCAAAGAAGACATCCAGATGGCCAACCAACACATGAAAAAATGCTCAACATCACTCATCATCAGGGAAATACAAATCAAAACCACAATGAGATACGACCTTACACATGTCAGAATGGCTAACATTAACAACTCAGGCAACAATAGATGTGGGCGAGGATGTGGAGAAAGAGGATCTCTTTTGCATTGTTGGTAGGAATGCAAGCTGGTGCAGCCCCTCTGGAAAACAGTATGGAGGTTCCTCAAAAAAACTAAAAATAGAACTACCCTATGACCCAGCAATTGCACTATTAGGCATTTATCCATGGGATATAGGTGTGCTGTTTCAAGGGACACATGCACCCCCATGTTTATAGCAGCACTATCAACAATAGCCAAAGTATGGAAAGAGCCCAAATGTCCATCGATCGATGAATGGATAAAGAAGAGGTAGAGGTGATATATATATACATACACACAATGGATAATTACTTGACAATCAAAAAGAATGAAATCTTGCCATTTGCAACTATGTGGATAGAACTGGAGGGTATTATGCTAAGTGAAATTAGTCTGTTAGAGAAAGACAAAAATCATATGACTTCACTCATATGAGGACTTTAAGAGACAAAACAGATGAACATAAGAGGAGGGAAACAAAAATAATATAAAAACGGGGAGGGGGACAAAACAGAAGAGACTCATAAATATAGAGAACAAACTGAGGATTGCTGGAGGGTTTGTGGGAGGGGGGATGGGCTAAATGGGTAAGGGGCATGAAGGAATCTACTCCTGAAATCATTGCTTCATTATATGCTAATTTGGATGTAAATTTTAAAAAATAAAAAATAAAGTTAACAAAAAAGAAAAGTTATATACCCACAATTTCGAGAGCATAAATAAAATTGGCAAAGCCCTTAAAAGACTCAAAGTACCAAAACCCACTAAAAGATAATCTGAATATCATGACATATATTTTAAAATGAATCAATAATTAATAAACTTCAAAAAAAAAATCATCAGTCCAAGCTGGTTTAAAGGTGAATTCTACTAAACACTTAACAAATCAATGATACCACGTCTCCACAATTTCTTCCAGAAACCAGATGCAGAGGAAACATTTCTTAACTCATTTTATGAGGTTACCACTACCTTAATAAGAAAATTGGATAAAGACATTACAAGAAAACTACAGACCAATCTCTCTCATGAACACTGATGAAAAATTCCTCGATAAAATATTACCAAACCAGATCTAGCAACGTATTTAAAGAATTAAACAATACCACCAAATGGGATTTATTCCAGGTATGCGAGACTGGTCCCCAAACTAATGTAATCTATTAATTAGCAAGTCAAAAAAGAAAAAGCACATGATTATATCAATTGATGAGAAAAAGCATTTGACAAAATCTAACACCTCATCATGTTAAAAACTCTCAGAAAACTAAGAATGCAGGTGAAATTCTTAAACCTGATAAAGAATACCTCAATAAAAAATTGTTACAGTTCAAATCATACTAAAGATCAAAAACTGGGCACTTTCCCCTAAGATCAGAACAAGGCAAAGAAAGATGTCATATTTGTCATTGCAATATCCCAAAATAGGTTCATCTGTTAGCCCTCTCTGAAGTACCAATTTCTGAATGAAAATCTGTAATTTTGACATAAAATTCCATGCCCTTTTCCAAGACCTTATAGTTTATACATTTGGGGTCATATGTAATAAGACTGTGTCTGCCACAAATAATTCTCTAATTCTCATGATTTTTTAATATTGTGACCTACTGGCTATATAGTATCTTTTCTTTCATATAGAAGTCTTTGAGCCATCCTATATAAGACAGAGATTTAACATTATTTGTACCCATACAGTGATCCAGTTTCCCCAGCACCATCTATTAAATAATCTGTCCTTTCCCCCATTGGTCTGTAATACTATCTCCACCATATACTAAGTTGCCACATACAAAAGGGTCAGGTTTTAAAGTCATTATACTCTTTATCAAGAATGTTTAAATTCTTTCCCTTCACTACTCGGTTTGACCATTACTATTTAAATCCATCACTTTTTAAAAAATAAAAAAATAAAAAATAAAATAAATAAATCCATCACTTTTTAATACTATGATTTTGTCTTCATGTCTGGTAGGAAAAATCCTCTCCCTCCTTGTTCTTTTCCAAAATTCACTTAGGCCTTTGTGAAAATTTTATTTTTCTATGTACATTTTAGAAAAAATTTCCAAGTCTTCAAAAATGCTAAAGTAAGTGTTAAACTTTCCAGTTGTTTTGGGATTGTAGACAATTTTTCAAATGCCATTCAGAATCTCCTACATGCTTGGCAAAATTGAATAACACTTGCCATGGGCCACACACAGAGCAAAATCCTTTGCATTTGCAAATGCATACATTTCTCACAAGTACTTCATGATGATTACATGTTATTGGCCTTATTTTATAAAGGACATGAGGAAAAGTTAAGGGACTTTACCAAGGTCACTTTCTTAGAAAGCATCACACTTGGGATTCAACCTAGTCAGTCTGACTCAAGAAAATTCTTAGGTGTGTATTATTTTTCAGATAATTAAACATGAATTGGAATTTGAAACTTTTTAGAGTAGCTTCCATTTTCTCTAGGAAGCCAGTCAGCATACTTCCACACTCTTTGATCCCTAATAGAAGTCACAGGCTCCCCCTTGGAGCTCCCATGACTGTTTCTACTGCTGTAGAGTAAAAGTAGAAAATCTCTTTGGGGGCACGTGTCCATAGCATGAAGACTGGGAATATCTACTTGTATGACAGCTTTGGGATAAATAGGATAGATAACATTACACCCCTCCCTCCCTAGAGTTGGGTTAGATCTACTTGAATTTGATATGTAATTCAGTGGGAGGGATATTAACGTTTAAACAGCATAGGTAGAAAGAGTGTAAGAAGGAAGAAGAAATGATTTCCCCAAGGCAAGTAGTTTATTCATCTTTAGGGAACTGACCACTTCTAGTTATAAATATGCTTCTCTGTATCCTATCCCTAGCCATGGAGGGGCTTTACCCTCCTAAATTCCATGACTGCCTGAATGCTTGACTTCAGAAGACAACATTGTGTCCAAATGGGAACCATACACTTGACTCACATTCCCTTTTCCTATTCTCTGTGGGACTACATTATAGACTTTGGGCTGGTAGCAATAATAGTTGTCATATTTATTCGATAAAAATAGGTCTTTCATTTCTATAACGTCCAATATCAACAAACAATTTTATTATGTTCATGAAGATCCCAAAGGAAAAATTTTAAAAAAATAAGTGGCTGAGGCTAGGGCACATAAAGTCTTTGGTGGCCTCATTTCAGAAGCCGACAAATTCATAAGTTGACTCTTACATAATAGGACACATTTATTCGTCTCCAGTTCTTCTCTTTCCCCAGGCAGTGAATTGCAACTTTGACTACTGAGGTCTGTCTCCACTTTGTACGTGATCAGTTAACTGTAATTCAGGCTATCTGACATCTCAAGAAGAATATAAATGCAGTGAGGAAATTTTCATCAAATATAATAACACTGATGTCAATATAATATTAATTAGCTAATTAATAGTGAGTGAATTGAGCAGGATGTAAAGCTGTAATTGCTACAGTATTCTAAGTTGATATAAATATGTATGTTTTACATAGAAAACTTCAACTAGAAAAACTTCAAACTAGGCCAACTAGAAAAACTTCAAACATGAAATACTGGCTATCTCTGAATGGTGGAGTTACAGTGATTTCAACCCATTGTTTACACTTTATTTTACCAATTTTATACATCGAACATTGGGGTAGGAATGGCGGGCTGTTCACCAAAATATATGCTTTCCTTCCACAGTGTAGAGTTTGCTAAGAAAATGCTATTGGGCAGGAACTACATTTCCCAGGACCCGTGGGTCTGGGTAAGGCCATATGACTCCATGCTTGCCTGTGGAATGCAAGAGGATAGGATGCATGCTACATGAGGCCCAAGGTAGTTAAAGAAGCTGCTGGGCCTTTTCTATCTACTGTTTCCCTCAGAGAGGACTCTGAAGTCCTCAAAGATGTCAGAGCCTCACAAAGGAAAGAACCTACTTCTCTGAATTGCCACTTGGCACCTACTGCTAAACAGGAACATCTACATTGGCAGATTATGTAGGCAAATAATAATAATAACAATAATAATGATGATGATGATAACAATAATAAGCTTCTGTCTTAATCAACTTTCTTTTCCTGAGTTCTCCTAAGAAAAGAACACTGAAAAAAATTTGTTTTTAGGGAGGTAGTTTTTAGGGCATTGATCCAGAAGCAAGAGTGAGAGGTCAGTGAAGTGAATCAGAGAAGGAGGAACAGGGATTGCAAGGATGCATTGAGTTGACCAACACCGGAGACAGCAAGTGCTTGAATTCCCCTAGGGCTCCCAAGGAGGCTTACACAGTCATCTCAGAACTGCCTAGCTATAGCAGAGAAGGAGGAGATGTTTGTATATCTGCTCCCAACTCCTGCTGGTCAAGAGCTGATACCTCTTGAGGCACTGAGTCTCTGGCTTCCACATTGAATATGTTTACATACAGAATATTTCATGTAGGTGTCCCTCGATGTGTAGTAAGAGAAGCCCTGGGGCAAAAAGCTAGAGGTACCTGATGAATGTCTGAGGCAAGATACTGCTAGATGATATCTGACTTAGGCCATTCACCCCTGACATGGCTAGAACAAGAAGTGAGGTCCAAAGGATTGGAATTGGTGCACAAGAGGTGTTTGGTAGTCACTGAAAATGTGGGATTGATTTACTACAGTATCTAACCTGGTCTTAACTAAAATAGGCATATATTAACCTTGTGATCAGAAAACCACACACGCACATTTTTGTTTGATTCTATAAAACAGTCAGTATCCTTATGACACTTAATGATTCGCATTGAAAGCACAACTGTCAAGTGAGATATGCTAAGCATCTGAGAGTCTTCTCAGCTATTCAACCACCAAAGGCAGTCAATTACACCTTCTAAACAATATTCAGGATTGTCCCTGCTTCTGTATCGGCTGCCCCTGCTTTAGTCTAGGCTTTTATCAGCACATGCCCCAAACATTGCTATAGCCTCCAATCTCCCCCATTTGTTGTTTAAATCTAAAATTAAATAGGGTTGTAGTAAAATCCTGCTTAAAACTTACTTCAAGGGTTCCCTCTTCTCATAAACTCTGAGCTCTTTACAAGGAATTCTATATGCTTCATAATCCAGCCTCAAGACACATCTCTACCCTACCTCAATCACTCCAGAGACTGCACCTGGCACTTGAGGCAGACAACAGAAATACAAAGGGAACCCCAAGACTTTTCATGCCATTTGGTTGTGTATGAGCCTCTCTTTACCGGGAAGGCTTTCCCTCATTTTTACCTAGAGCAGGAGTTGGGCAACCACAGCCCTTAGTGAGCTACCACCAATGAGCTAAGAATGTTTTTTATATTTTTAAATGATTGGGAAAAATTTTTTTTTAAGTTAATAATCATTGTGACACATGAAAATTATATGAGATTCAAATTTCATTGCCATGAATACAGGTCTTTTTGGAATACATCCATGCTTGCTTACTCATTTGTTGAGGGCTGGTTTGGGGCTACCAAGGCAGAGTTGAGCTATTGTCAGAGACTTGCAGCCCCCAAAGCCTAAAGTATTTGTCTCCTGTCTTTTCATTTAAATAATAATAATAATAAAATAAAGAATAAACCTTTGCAGAGAGCATCATCCTTCAAACTCTGCCCATGAAGGGCCATTCCATATCTCTGTCCCTACAAAACTGAGTTCCCACCTCCAGGAAAGCACGATTCCCACCTAGGGTAAACTGTGCATTTATGTGTCTGCTATCCTACCTATTACCTTTTTGGGAGACAAGGTTATATCTTATTTATCTCTGATTATCCTCTGACCACCAGAATGGTGCCAGGTGAACAAGGCTTAGTCAACATTTGAATCTGTCCAGCTCTAAGCGCTGCTTCCTTTTCTGGAACTTGGTGGTTAAAAGCATGGGCTCTGGCATTGTATTGCCTGAGTTTGATGCTGGGTGTAGCACATAAGGCTGTGCAGCCCTGGAGTCACCCTAACCCCTCTAAGCCTCTGCCTCCTCATCTAAGAACCAAAGATAATAACAGTACCTGCAGCATAGGCTTGTTGTGGGAATTACATGTGATAATATATGCATGGTACTAAGCACAGTGCGAGCACATAGTACATTTTCAGTTAATATTAGCAATTATGATGATGATTGTGTAATCCCTAAAGCTTAAGTGAAGCCCTGGGGTCTCCAGGGAGACATCACTGACCAAACAGTATTCCCTACCTACACAGCTCCATGGTGTTACTTGTGCTTTAGCTATTTTAATGTGCTCATGTGTTGTTAAATAAAATGGTGTGTTTGCTGAGGCAAGGGACAAGATAGGCTTGAAACAAATCATCTTTCCATTTTATCTAAGGATCTCTGTCAATCTATTTTGCTTACATATATCTTCTTCCTGCTGGTTCCTTTTCCTTTTCTCTCCATCTTCCTTTCCAAGGGCTCTCTCTGTCTCTCACTGCTTCCCCAACTTGCCTGATTGCATCACTTTGCTCTTCCTCTTCAGCCTCCCTTTACTTGTCCCCATCTCCAGTCCCTTGTCTTTACTGTTTTCTCAGTATGTTCCCCTCTCTCTGCTCTGCCCTCTCTTTTCTTTTTTCTCTCTCTTCTGTCTTCATTCTTTGCATTCTTTCCATCCTATTTCCCTCTCATTTTGCTTCTGTCATTTCCCTGGTATATCGCTGGTCTCTTTTCCTGCTTCCTCCTCCTCCACCTCTCTGTCCTCTCATGCCACTGAAGCTGGGTCCCCTCCCCAGGTCCTGTGTAGGGGTAGAGGCTCCCTGCCCCCTAGATGACCAGCACATCAGCAAAAAGCTATTAGTCACCCAGCAGAGGAAGAAGACAGTTGTCTGAGGGAGTGTGGTGCTCGGGGAGCATCTCGAGGCCAGGCAGAAAATGGAGTGGTCAGGAAGGAAGAGGAGGCGGTGTTTAATGGAATGGAAATAAAATAGGTGAGAGAGGGGCGCCTGGGTGGCGCAGTCGGTTAAGCGTCCGACTTCAGCCAGGTCACGATCTCGCGGTCCGTGAGTTCGAGCCCCGCGTCAGGCTCTGGGCTGATGGCTCGGAGCCTGGAGCCTGTTTCCAATTCTGTGTGTCTCCCTCTCTCTCTGCCCCTTCCCCGTTCATGCTCTGTCTCTCTCTGTCCCAAAAATAAATAAAAGACGTTGAAAAAAAAAATTTAAAAAAAAAAAAAAAAAAAAAAAAAAATAGGTGAGAGAAAATGAGATGGAAAAGCAGAGATGTACGACACAAGAGAATTTAGTTGGAATGAGATTGTCATCAGATCAGCTGGGGGGAGAAAATGGAAAAACAAGCCTGTTAAAGTGAATTCTTTGTCATAACCACAAGGTTTATATTCTCAGCTTGCTGGCTTGGCTTCCCAACACTGTTTTGTTCTTTCCTAACCATTTTGTTTGATCCTTCTCTTCTCACCAGACTTTGCTATTTACCCAACCCTGTCTGATTTCCATTTGCTGATTTATTTTCTTGGGCACTCTGGGCTGGCCAAGGGTTTAGAAAGAAATCATGGTTAGAAGCACAGATTCAGGAGTCAGAATGGACTTAAAATCTGGCTCTAAAAATCAAAGTGTTTCTGTTATGTTAATGCTGTAAAGTTACCTCTTCCTATCACCTGGCATAGGTTTTGGAACAGAGTTACTTGGACCACAATCCCATTTCTCCTCTTACTAGTTTTGTGATCTTGGCAATTTATTGATGTCTCTGGTCTCATTGGTCTTTATCATGGGGATAACACTCTCATAGATGAAGTTGCTGTGAAGGCTACATGAGATCAATGAAGCCAAGTGCCAGGTACAGGGCCTGGCACACAGTCAGGCTCTATCAATGTTGGCTGGCTTGTTATTAATATTTTAATAGATTGTTCCAGCCCTCTCTCATTGTAGGTTGACATCAGCCTTCCTGGACTATCTATGCTCTGCCTAGTATTATCACTCTAAACACCTTGCACTACACAGCTCCCCTCCTTACTAGGTCACCTTTCCCAGACTGATGCCCAGAAAAGGCCAGGATTTGCTCAGCAACAAGATTTGTATCTTATCCTACTTTAAAACTTCATTCAGTCCCACTCACCCATCCCCACACCCTCCCTTCCTCTTGGTTCCTGCTGGGGGAAAGAGGAGGCAAAGGTTGAACCATCTCCCAGGAGAAGCAACCCACACCATGAACTCACCACTCTCAGTTTCAATAGATATCCACAATTAAATATACATCAAACAAACTCCCCCCAGCGGATGAGTTCGGCTCCCAGTGAGAGTTTTGTCACAAAAACCTTTTCTTTCCATCTCTCTCCTCTCCACCCCCAATTTCACCACCCCCGAAGCCTGCCCTTTGGAAATGCTCTTTACACCCACCCTGTGCTTTTAACCCTGGTATTATGAGGGTGCAACCCAGCTGGAAATTTCCAAAGATGATTTCACTGAGTCCTCCTAAATGTTTCATTTCAATGCAAGGGGGTGGCTGGCCTGTGCCCCTAAGGCAGACAGTGAGGTTCACCAAACACCCTGTTAGCCTGGGGTGCTGAAGCTGCTCACCTACAAGTTGACTTGTAGTCTTGGCAGGACTCTTTGCTACACTTTCTCTCAGCTTCCTCGATGGCACAATGCCAAGGGACTCCTGCAGTTGCTTCTGGCTCTAGTATTCAAAATTCCAAACTCTATTCTAGTTAAAAAAAGATAGATATCTGCAGAGCCCTTATGTCTGCTTCATGTATTCGTTATGTGGATAACAGCATAACTTTTTAGAAAATCACCACCAACTTTGCCCCACTTCCTCAGATCATGATATGCAAATTCCAAAAGCATGAATGTCTAAAGAGGGCTATGGAGAAAAGCCACCTTGCTGAGGAAGGGAAATGGTGACATGGTTGTGTGACAGTGAATTAGAGAAGTCTCTCTCCAATGCCAAACCACCAAATTTTGAGAAGAAAAATACTGGGTACCACTCCTTCAAATCTGAAGTGAAAAAAGAATCTAAAAAATGTTTATAGAGAGATAAAATTAGGGATGAAGAGGAAAGCAAGGGAAACAAAGAGATTTAGAAATAATACTCTAACAAGGAACCAAAATAATCCAGTGTCGGGGGTGTGTGTGTGGGGGGGGGGGGTTGTCTTTCTTTAGCATATATTTTATTCTGGTTGTCTGTTTAAGCTAGGAATTATGATTTCATCAGGTGGACTTCTTCTCACATATTGGAAGGTAATACCTGTTTAATGCTGGCCCCACATCCCGAGATACGTCTGTTGTAGGAATTAGTGAGCAATGAAGAGGAAGATACGACAATAAATAGAAAGATCTGACTCTAACACATAACCTTACATTGTAGAAGGGAAAAAACAACAACACTTAACTACTGGGAAGCCAAAGTGGGGCAGTCAATGAAATTTAGGAAAAGGAAAAAGTAGAAGAGGGATGTTGTGAGGCAGAGACTGTGGTATAGTGGGCACAAAGAGACCTGGCCCACAACTGAAATACTACCAACTGCCTTGCGATGCTGTGAGCCTCTACAAACCTCAGTAGATGCACATGCTAACAGAGGGGAACAAAAAGCCTTTTGTACTCTTTCCTATTATAAAAAGTTACCGTGAGAATCAAATGAAATAAGGACAACACAGGTGCTTTGTTAACTGTACACACGTAACCAACAATTTTATTATAAAACATGATTCCTGAATGACTGAAACAGTGGTGGTTCTAAGGTTATTATAGAGCAGTACATCACAGAGAGCCAGGCTCTCAGGTCTCTGAATGAAATTGCAAATCCTAAATGAATCTTTAATCTCTTCGTGTGGTGGCCTTCTTCTTACCTGAGCCACAGACTCTGGGGGACGAAGTCTCCAGGACAGGATTTGAACTAATGGAGAGACCCACATCACTTCCTCCATTTACTCTGCTCGAAGGGCCTTGCCCCAGATGAGGCATAGCTTTGTCCCACAAGTAAATGGAGCGGCCAAGCACCCTGCGTTTCCTCTGTACTGGTCTTGAGCCTCTACCGATAAGTGGAAACATGGCCTTTTCTTCCAGCCCACAGTGTAGCCAATTCCTACGCTAACAAAGTTGTCCTGTGGTAAATGCCATCTGAAGGGATGCTGTCCTGTACCCTGTGCTCTCATGTACAGTAAGAGTCCCTGCTAACCATCTTGACTAGCATGACCTCCTACAAGTATGTCTCAGTGCTGACTGGACTAAACAGAAGCACCTGACCAAAACAGACCAACCAGAATTCCTTCCTGAGAGTGTGGGGGAGAGATTAGATGAGGATATCTGAGTGACTAGACATGCAGACCCAACTTCTTTCTAGGATGTGGGTATCCTTCTCTTTCTTTCACTTTCTGGGTGGACTGGAAAAGTAAAGGAAATTTTTGGGCTGGGTAAAGATGAAACAGACCAAGAGAGAATTAAGAAGGTTTCCTCCATCTGAGTCCATTATCAAGTGTGGACTATCAAATCTCCAATGCAGCTTGGCCTCAAGGATCCATGCATCTCTCTCTTGTGTTATAATAAGGTTTCTTTTCATTTTAAATTGCCTAGCGGTACTTGCTGTGGTCTGAAACCAACTACATAATTTCTTCAGAAATTCACATTGATTATGTGAAAGGAGACCTGAGATTTGGTGCCAAGCAGCATGAGCACTCATCCTGAAATCGCAGGCAATGCTATGGGATCATGGGCAAGTTGCTTACCCTTCTTGAGCCTCAATTCCGTCACTTACAATCAGCAAAAATAAGCTGAGCTCCCTTGGAGGCTGGCTGGGAATCATTGATTTAGAAGAGTTTTATGAATTATGCAAATGTGAAAGATTATTATAAAAGATGTGCATTTAAGTTATTTCTTCTAAAATGGATGTCTGGTCTAATTCAGAGGCCCTCTAACATCAGGTTCTAAATTATATTTTGGATGTTATCCCATCCAGCAGCTGAGCTAGATAACACATACACTCTCTCCTTATGTCCTGCATCTTCTGGTCATTGTTTGTTCCTATGCTGCCCCCAGGCAGAATCAGGATCACCAGTAACTACCTCCTTCCTCCTATCATCCCCATATCTCCTTTGGCCATAGTCAGTTTTGTGCTTTCATCTTTGAAGGAATAGCTCCAAAGCTGAAGCCTCCATGATTATTTCTTGGATACGCCCAGTGAGAACTCTTTCCATCTGCCTAGAATAATGTGGGCACCTTATACCACAGCAAACATCCTGCTTTCTGGTACTCAATGTCCTACCAACTTGTGATGGAGAACCCAGACTGGACAGACAGGCAGACATGGGTTTGAGTCTTGTCTTGGCATCTTACAAGCTGTTTGAGTTGGGGCAGTTCCTTAACTGCCCCAAGCTGGTTTTCTCATTTTAAAAAATGGAGATGAATAATGGAACTTATTTCAGGGTATGTTGGGAAGATTCGACAACACAGAGAACATTAAACATTTTGCACAGTCTTTGACATGTAGTAATAAACTGTAGCTATTGTGACATTCCCTGTACCAGTTCTGCCTTGTTTTCCCTGGGATACATTTTCGTCCTCTGTGGGACAGAGTCTTGTAGGCTGCACACTCCAGATTCCCACATAAACTGACATACAGATATATTCAGCTGGCAGGAATACTTAAATGACACTGGGGAGTGAGAAGAAGGGAGAGAGAAAGGTATTTCTCCCCTCAACTGCCAACTCTATCTCTACCTCACATGGTGTCTACATTAGTGACTGTGTCTCCCATGTTTCTCCAGTTCCTCCCATGTTCCTCCAAACTCTGGGAAGACTTGCTGTGGTTCCACAAGATCCTGGCCCAGGGTTCTAATAGCATGGTTTCTTCCCTTTTCCCCTCAAAAGCTTAGGGATAGTGGTAGATTTCAGCTGTTGCTAATCTTGAGTTGCCTCACTGTCCCTCTTTGGCTTCTAAACTCTTCCATCATGTGTGTACTAAATTATCTGTACCACATTTCCTCTCATAGTAGTTTCTGTTTCCCTAGCTAGACTATGATTGGTACAACCCACCTCACCCACATCTCAAGTAGATTGCAAATTTGTTGTAAATAGAGATTATGTCTATGTCTTCTAGATTTCCTGAGAGAAAATTATATATTCAGCTAGTACTAGACACATGTTTCTTGGATGTAATATTTTGAAACAGTGACTTACCAACTTCTGCCTGTCCCTACAATCAAGTGCATCATTGTTCTTTGCACATTAGGTCTAAGCCCATATTGTTGCATGGACAATGTCCCCTCAGATGTCTACTTTGTCTACCCTCTGATGGTGTCTGGCCACCCAGGTACCAATGACCAGAAGAGAGAGGTGTGTTGATCATGGGCTGTAGCTCATCTTCCAAGCAGCTTCCTCTGCAACATTGTTACTTCCTAGATGTAATTAAAGATTTTATGTATCAAATTTAGCTCTGTCTCACCTCATCTGCTGTGTTAAATCTATTTCCTTTTCGCTCATTCCAGTGTATCTACTGGCAAAAGTATTCAAAATCTGAAAAACCCATTTAGTGAACCTTTTAGTTTAGTGACAGGGTCCATGGTGCAAGATGTGGGACTCAATGCTACCTGGCAATACCTCCATCTTTTCTTCATTCTGAATATACTAGACTTCAGAAATTAGGCAGCAAGTGTTTCTTCTTTTTAATATAATTTCCTGCTAAGAATGTTAAAACCATGTCATGCAGCCTGCCACAGCAGATATTCATAATGAAATATAGAATATTCTCATGAAGTCTTGAAAGACTTCTCAACACACCTTTCCAGGAGACCACTGCCAATCATTTGGGGATGATCCTCAAGATAAAATGTGTCGTCAGCTCTTCTCAGTATTTTCCTTTTCAAAGTGTGGGCATGGTAGCTGCCTCCCTATATCCAAGTTTTCTCTCCTCCATTTCTGAGAAATCATGAGCTTAGGGGACATTAAGCATCCCAGCTTTTGCGTTATTCACAATTTACCTAGCCCACTGGTACAGTGACTTGTTTGGGTAACGGAGGCATTCCATGTTCAACGGACTGGCCAACGACGTTGATTTAGGAATGGACGTGTGTCTGAAGTTGGATCAGTAAGTCATGAAAGGAGATTTTCTAAGGGCTTTTGAGCAATAGTCCCCTTGATCTTCTAGGAGAGCTATCCAAAGCCATCCCGCTAGCTCTTCTTGGGTAATGTGGGATGAGAAACAGCTTAATAATTTTCACCCCAGGAGTGAAACCAGCCTTATAAGGAAGCTGAAACTGCCACAAAAGAAAGCAGAGCAGACAGATGGAAGAACTTGTGTTCAGAAATCGCTGAGCCACTGAATCAAACCCACCTGAAGAGCTTCCTACCCTGGATTTCTACTTCATGAGCTCATAAATCCTTTTCATCGTTTGCATCAGTTGGAGGAGAATCTGCTGTTACTAAAAGCCACCTGCAACAGTACATCCAGCCTCAGATTCAAGTAAGTTCTGTTGCACTCACTACCAGCTCTCTACATAAAGTCTGGCTCCTGCTCTCAGATCACATCAGGCCCATTTTCCCCTCTTCATTGTTCTTACTTAAATGCTCACTCCCTACAGATCTCTATACCTCACAGCACCTGACTCACCTTCTTCTTTCTTTGTTTTACTGCCCTGAATAAGCCATAGCTTATTACTCTTTTTCATATTCTAATACTCAGTAAGGACGTCCTTTGGAGAAGGGGAGGATGTAGTCATACATACACTCTGATTTAAGAAGTTTCAGAGTTGAATTGTCCATCTTGGAGTCAAACTATCTGAGCTGGCAATTCACCATTTTGCTTTTCTTCCTTTGTGTGTGGTTTTAAGTGAGGTTCAGAGAATTTTATAGTGGAATGGGACCTTAAATGATATGCTAGCCTAATCTCCCTAGATAATAATTAAGTCAACGGAGGTCTAGAAATGCCAAGTGATTGCTCCACATCAGCTGGAGACCTTAAGGAAGGGTTGTAACTCAGGTATGCTGCCTCTCAGCCAGTGCTCTCTTTCTGACCTAATGCCCACTCTCTTTCACACTGCAAGTATTTTAATGGGGGCCTCAGTTGCAGATATTCTGCATAGAGCTCTGAGAATTGGCTGCTTCCAGACAGAAAATCGAGTGGAGATGGAAACGGTGCTGCTGTCATTCACCTGCAGGACAAGGGCCTGGTCAAGCATACTGACAGGTTCAAGATTCTCCCATAATTCCCCAGATCAAGAACTATGGAGGCTGTCAGGTTGTCTGTGAGAGCAGGGGAGGCCAGAGTGGTTCAGACTTTCAATCCAGTCAGATCCATTTTCAGGTTGGTAATTTGAAGTGAATTTCCTAAGAAACCAGAGAAAGAGTAACAAAGAAAATTCAAAAACCATCTGATGCTATTTTGATCCTTAAATCCAAAGCTCTCCAAAGATTCCTATAACATATTACTTGAGGTCATTGATGTTTTCAGGAGGCAGTGTATCCTAGTGGTTAAAGACCATGACTTCTGGAGTCAGACACCCTAGTCTGCACTCCTCTCTGCCACTTCCTGGCTCCATAACCTGGGGCAGCAAGTTAACCCCTTCAAGACTCTGCTTCCACTTCTGCAAACTGGGGATCTGAGTAGCAACTATTGCATAGAGATTTGGGGGATCTCTAAGTAAGTTAATTTTAGTAAAATGCATAGAACAGTGTCTGGTAAATAGCACACTCAAAATAAGTGATCACTATTAATTTCATCATCCTCATCATCATCATGTACAATTTTTTTTGAAAGAAAGAAAAAAGGAGGTATAAAAAAAAGAAAAAAAAACTGAAGAAGAAACACAAAAGGTAAATAAGTCTGGGAACCCAAGTAAGAGGAATAAGAAGCACAACAGATGGAGAGGAAAAGAAAAAAAAGGGAAGAAGGGCAGAAAGGAAGAGAGGTGATTGACTCGGTTTGTTCTATTCATGTGTATCGAGCACTGACATTTGTTCCAAGGGCTATGTTTCTTCCAGTAATGATCCCACATGAAGTTCATAAGAGAGAAAAATATTAAATAAATGAACACAAAATATATGATTACAACCAGCTGTAAATACTACATTGTATGGCCAAGGTAGACCCCTCTGTGGAAAGGACATTTACAGTACGTTTTCTATAACCTAAGGCATATTTGTGCACATTATAGATTTATTCGTTTAGTTTTGCATCCTCTCCTTTATTCATTCTTCATTTATTTTGTAGCAGCCGTATTCCAGACTTTTAACATCATGGTTTGTACACAGGAAGAGTGTCCCTTTGGTCAAGGAATTCCTTATTCAGCAGGGGAGACAGGTATGTTAAGGAATAAAGGTCATGAAGCCTGGTGGGAGTGTCATGAAGCAATTCACAAGAGAATGGAAAGTTATTCCTGGGGATGGTCATGAAAGACCCAGTGAAAACTAGTATTTTGTCACCAGTGACTCTATGACTCTTAACCAGCCTCTACTGCAATTCAGAGATACCATCTCATCTGTGAAACCATCTATCTGGGAAAGAGGTCATGAGAAAGATCCTGAAATTCATCGTGGTCAAAAAACGGGCCAGAGCCCAGGTTCAGAGTCTCTCTGCTCCATGAAAGTACACGACATGGAGGGAGGGATGGGAGGTGGTGTTTCAGGGGAAGTTGCCAGTAAGAGGACTGAGAATAGCACACTTGGCTCTCGTAGGCAGAACTCGGCACAGTAAGTGACTACCGAGGTCACAGAACTCTGCCATTAGCAAGAGTGGTGCAGAGAGCTTTCCACTGTGCTGTGACCTCTCATGACCAACCCACTGAGGCTCTCCTACCTCATCTGCTTTCTTCCAGCTTCTCAGCCAAATCACACCCACTCTCTTTCAAAGGCTCACAAAGTACCAACTCTTTATAGAGCTGATGTCAGAAAAAGGGGCCGGCATACTTATTGTGGAACAATACTGCCACATTAGGTTCACAGTGGGACTCTGGACTAGGAAGGTGGAGAGAGACTGAGTCCTACTCATTAGGGTCCATACACAGGTGGGCTGTAGGGGTTGCATTTCCACAGAAATTCAGACCTGATATTATGAGCACATACCCATGTGCATTTCTGTAGGAAGGGGGGGAAGGTTTGTGTCTTTTGTTAAATTTTCCAGAGATCAATGACATTAATGTGCCTAGTAACTAAATACTTACCATAAACTTCTACCTTCTACAGAGTAAGACCGAGTTTGAGTAATCAATCTAGTCATATTCATAAATAAGTAGAAAGAGAATTTATATTTATCAAATATACGAATTATAGCTGTACAGAGCACTTTATACATATTATCACAGCTGACTATAAAAAATATATGAGAGCTCATTTTCCCCATTTCTACAGCTTTGGAAATATACAGAAGAGAGGTTAAGCAATTTGATCAAGTCTGTACAGTACACGGCAGAATTAAAACTGAAAGCCAGATCCCCAGGATTTTAGGATTATATATATTTTTAGTTGTCTTACATTCTTTCATCTTCAAAGGATTAAATACAGAAAAAAATTCTTATGTTGACTATAAAAACAGAGGAACCTGCAAATTCATAGTATGCATAAAGAGCTTCTTTTCTCTCACTCAAACATACCATATTCTGCCACTTTTATGACGACATTCTATGTATGATAGAGTTAATTTTACTATAAAACTATGATAGGAGAGCAGGTCACAGCAAGATGGGCAACTTTGGCATGAAGATCATTCTGAGCTGAAGTAAATCAAGACCCTAGGGGCTCAAGGGAAACTTTTGCCCCTCCCTTAACGACACTGAAGAATCTAAGTTGGGGGTCTTTGCCAGAATAAGGGTTATTAGCAGAGATGCATTTTATCTAGGGACCCATCCGTATGGCAGGGCAAACATCTAATTTCCAAACATCTGTTATTCTTCTTCTTGCCCTGTGGATTGCATTCCTTTTTCCTACCCCCTTGTCTTTAGTCCAGGATGACATATATACCTCATTTTGCCTGTCTTTGGAATTCCCATGTCTATGTGGATTCCCTGTACGTATACTATTAAATTTTATTTTCTCCGGTTAAACTGTTTCACGTCAATTTGATTCTTATTCCAGCTAGAAGGACCTTTGAGGGGACAGGAATTCCTGCTTCTCAGAGAAGTTTATCAACTTAAGCTTGGCAATAAGTTACCATTATGCCACCAGAAAGATGGCTAAACTTGGTAGGCTCTGAAAATTTGAAATACAAATCTGGGTCTCCATTATCTCAATCAGCATAACAAGGTGTGTTATAATGACAAGGGGATCTATTCAGAACTTTATTATCGCCCCTTCTATACCCTTTCACTCAATTGACTTGTTGAGATTTTGTCAAGGAATGGAAATAGTATGGAATTCAGAAGTAAATGGCCTTGCATTTGAGTTTGGGATCCATCACTTAATTGTAGTCCTGCTAAGAAAAACCAAAATAGAATGCCTGTCATGTGTGTACTACAGAGTTGTTTTGTGTCCACAACTAGGCTAAGAACTTGATGCTTACTATCTTATTTAATCGTCAGACTGACACATCAAAGTCGATTCTCTTACTACTTTCCCTTTACACACAGGAAAAAATGAATATTGAGAATTTGCCATGCATGTGTACATGTGCACGTGCCCGTACACACACACACACACACACACACACACACACACACACACACAACTTGTTCAAGGTCACAAAACAACTGTCTGGCAGAAGCCTCAATTCAAATCCATTCTTGCAAAATTCCAAATTTCAGGGACTCGAACAAGTATGATACACAGTTTCCCTTACTTTCTGGCTCGGTCCCTTTGACCCATTTATTTACCTTCTTTGGTTCACAGTTTTTTCATTTAAGACCAAGTCAAAAGGATCAGCCACAGTTATCTCAGCATATTGTTTTGAGAATTAAATGGGATCATGCATATAAAACGTTTGGGCCATAGAAGCAGGCTTACGAAAGGTTATTCCCTTCCTGCTTCTGAATCATCAACCTTCTCTCTCCTTGGAGTTCTCCTCCACTGTCTCAGCTCCTCCATCCTTTCCCTGCTCTGCCCCCTTGCTTGGGCACAGATGGCAGAAAGGCCCAGTGACATGGGCCATCATTACCACTAGCTGTGTGTCTGGGGTCAAGTAATTTCTTCATTATCTTTCCTTATTGCAAACAGCTTTTGTAAGAGAAAGGGTCCATTAGTAAATATTGATGCTGGCAGGCAGGGCGTGCGAGCTGTCAAACAGCTGAAATGAGGGACTGTCAGTTCAGCAGCAAGAACATGAAAGCCAGTTTAAAGCAAAGATTGAATAAAGAGTAACATAACTAGAAGAACAAGCACACACTCATCAACAATGAACAAAGACAAAGAAAGTTTCAGGTTGTGTTGTTTGGAACAATTGTGTAGTTTTATGAAGGCCTCTGCTCTAAGACAGAATTCAGTTTACATCAATTTGCAAAGAAATTTTTTTTTAAAAAAAGAAAACAGAAAGAAAAAAAGAATGCATGACGACTACCATGTGCAGTGTGTTATGAATCAAATATGAGCAAGATGCAAACATTGTTTTCAAGAAGTTTACTAAATAATAAAGTAGTATAGGGTGGTTATTGAGAACACAGTTTTTATATTTAGAAAAATCGGGATGTAAGATCTGATGTGTATGACCTTGCATTCCCCTATGTGAATCTCAGTTCCCTCCTTATAAAATGAAATTATAATGCCAACACCATAGGGCTGACATGAGAGTTAGGAAAGCATGTGACATTGTCTCTAGCACATTGTACATGCTCTCGACATCACTGATTTTTAAGAGTGATATTATCACATAACATGGTAATACAGAAAATTCTAGGAGTAAAAAGATAGCTTTTGAGATGGGCTTGATGTTCAAAACTAACATTTTTTTTTTTTTTTTGATCAGGGACTAGGAATAGAGTGGGAACATTTCCATTGTTTATTGAGAAAAGGTGAGGATTTGGCCATGCTAATCTTGAAAAGACTGTCATAGGCAGGGAGAACAGTGAAAACAACCATGGACAGTGGGATAGCTTGGGGCAAGAGTGACAAGCAGGGGGCTGTTTCATTTGTCTTTGAACATGGTGTGCAGAGATGGGGATTGCTGGAGATAAGGCTATGAGAAAAATTTGAATCCAGACCTTTAAAGGTCTTACATGCTAAGCCAGTAAGTTAGGACTTCAACCTCTAGTAATGAAGTTGTGATTGATGTTTCCCTTGAACAGGATGAAAATGCCATCATTTCTTCTCATCAGGGTGTACTTTCATCGCTAACCTTAAATTTGATTAGTGTGGTGTTCATAAGCATTGGTTCTGATGTTCAGTTGTCTGCTT
Source organism: Neofelis nebulosa (assembly GCF_028018385.1). Lineage (NCBI taxonomy): Eukaryota > Metazoa > Chordata > Mammalia > Carnivora > Felidae > Neofelis > Neofelis nebulosa. The sequence goes on from NC_080793.1 coordinate 16,538,372, forward strand.
TTGAGGCTCAGGTTACTGTAGGATCTCAATCAAGGTATTTCATCTTTTTCTACTTGAGTTTCTCCATCAGTAAGATGAGATCATTATATTCTCTAACTCATAATAGTAGTAAACGATTAAATGAGGTAATACATTGCATCATTTAGAACAGAGCCTGGCATCATTATCACCTAGTACCAAGGCCAATCAGTTACTCAATAATGCTACAGTGATTACTGAATAATTAATAGACCTGGGTAGCTAGTGATGATGATACTTACCAGTCTTTCCCCTACAGCCAACACCCTACATAAAATTTCTTCTTTGACGGTGGATATTATTATTGTCCAAGCCATCTTGGTATAAAATATAATGGTTTTGGCAGGACTGCAATGGAGCTACTGTAGCAGGAATGATAGAACAGCTGAGGCATGATGAGGAGGATCATGCTGAGAAATCAGGTCTGTGGTGGTCAGAGACAGGAATCAGAGCTCAGAGCAACATCTACCTTCCCAAGAAAATCGCTGGTTAGTTTGCTGGAAGAAGAGCACTCCCATTTGAATTTTGGCTCAACCAGCGATGGGTTTCCCTGCTGGTCGGTGTCGTAATTGTGTCTCAGACACTGGATTTTGTGGGGTAATCTTACAATATTTATCCCCAAGCTATTGATGCACTACTGACTCTCTACCTCACTCCATCCCACCAACCTCTTGTGTGTTGGTCTAAAGTCTAGACATAGAATGAACATCATACTTTGCAAAGTTCCTTATGCTGCACTGATTGGAGCTTCATGACTACTGCTAGAGTTTAGGAAGTATATATACTGCCTTCTTGTAAGGAAATAAATGACAGAGAAAATGACTTGCTTTAAGTCACCTACCCAGTTAGAAGCACTGGCCTGGAACTCTGTGGTGCCCTGCCTAGCTATATGAAGCTCTATCCCTGGGACTGTACCTCTCTATCTGCCTAGAGATATCAAAATCTAATAGAGTGTATGTAGACAAGATATACAAGAACATTACTCTCAAACCCATATCCTACTAATACAGTGCTTCCTCTCAAAAATTCTACATAGCCTTTCATTACACCTCATGTAACACAGCACAATAATAGGCTGTTAGTCTTACTTCAAAAGTTAGGCAACTATGGGAAAGATGAGGGTTTAGGAAATAGGGCCTATAGGAGGTAGCTAAGAAAGACTGGAGCTATTTAGCTGGGAGAAGAGAAGGTGGATGAGTAACTTAATAATAATCTTCAAGGGTTATTAAAATACCAGCTGTTAGCCATTCTACCCGAGGTAGTAGGGAGGAAATTGCAGTAGTGAGAATTTAGCCCAGCATTATGAAGAACTTTCATTCCCTTTAGTTATAAGGTCTATTAGACACCAAAACATGATACTAAGCAAAACTGTGGGCTTTTTTCCCTGGAAGTATTCCAGAATAGGCTTGGAGGTAGTTCCCAAGCACGACTTCTTGGACCATTAAGATCAACTCCCTTGGAGCATCTCTTACAAATGCAGATTCCTGGAACCCACTTCGATGTGCAGACTGGCAATCTCTGGGGGTAGGGACAGGAGTCTATATATTTTAACAAGGCCCCAGGTGAGTCTTGTGCACAACCCCATTTGGAAACCCCTTGTGTATGTAGAATCAGTAAAATTTAACGCAGCAAGAATACATTGTGCGCCCACTTGGTGATCCTACCACTGCTATTAGCCTCAGGGAATAAAGATAATAAAAGAATGTAGTATAATTTTAGTCCTTGTGGAGCTTTCAGTAAAGTAATTAAAGATTAATGATGAATTAGGGCAACTGTTTTGCCTTTAACGTAGTGTGATTTGAGGAAAGTTTCTTAATTCCTTTGGCCTGAGGTCCTAAATTGTTAACTTGAAGAATTGAACAAAATGGTTTTAAAAATTCTTGTGAATCTTTAAAATAATACAATACAGAATAAAGCCTATTTAGAAAAATAACTAAATGCTAATTAAAGAGTATGAGAGAGGATATTGAGAGAAACCAATTCATATGGGCAGGGCTTACCAGAGAAAACTCCAGGGAGAATAGGCGATTTAAATCTGGCATTGAAAGGTAGATGTGATAAAAAGATAAATGCATATGCACATGTGGGGGGCCTCGATTTTTTAAAAAAACTTACTGTATACTGTGTACACATGTGACATCATTTAATACATTACAACATTTAATATCTACAAAGGCTTGTGTTGTTAAAGTGAGGATAATTTTTAGAGGATTTTACCATTTACTAGTCACTTAGTTAGGTACTATATACATATTACTTGTTTAATCACTATTACATCATTTTCCAAGTGAAGTGCTAGTTTTCTGTTTTTACCCCCAAAATTCTTATGTTTGTATGGCATGGGGATATATTTGAGGACACAGAGAGAGACAGAAGAGGGAAGGAGGAAGACAGAAGAAAGGAAGGAAGGAAGGAAGGAAGGAAGGAAGGAAGGAAGGAAGGCAGGGAGGGAGCAAGGAAAGAAGAAAAGAGGTTTGTGGAAATAAACATTAAAAAATTAAATGAAATGTACAGGCTACTGAAAACATGAGTTTAGTTTGAGTAGAGGATAAACACTCAGTTGTTTTTCATGGTTGTTGTTTGTTAATATAATTGGGGAGTAATAAGGAAGTGGTGCTTATAGATTTCAATGATGCTTTTTTCCTTTATAAAGACCGCTGAATGAATGAATGAATGAATGAACATATGCAACAGTTCATGAGTTTGCATATCATTGTTGCGTAGGGCCCATGCTAATCTTCTCTGTATCTTTCCAAATTTAGTATATGTGCTGCCAAAGCGAGCACAAGACCGCTGAATTTAAACATTGGAATATATATTCATACAGTAACTTTAAATTTCCTAAGCAGTTGTACATTTCCTTACTACGTTTTATAAATGCTTTTCATTTGTTTTGTTGTTTGTTTTCTGTCCATAGGAAGAAGGGACTTTCCCAACCCCTCAGTACTTGGGCCTCGTGAATTTCTGTCTCAAGTTTCCAAACACTCGATAAAGTGATCAAATCATTTTTATCAGTGTGTGGATGACACAAATTTACAGGGCTCCCAGTAGTTATGCGCTTGGGCTTAAGTACGAGTTAAACATAAATTCAAATCCTTATTCCGTCTAAAGAGCTGTGTGACTCTGAATCATAGCAAATATCTGAGCCATTTGCATCATTTATAAAATTGGGTTGTTTTCAATGATACAATGCATGTATAATCTTTCATTGATCAAGTATGTCATAGAAGGTGTAATTATAAAGTAACCTACAATCCATTCTAGCACATCAATTGTTTTCTCTGCCCTCAGGCACCTTATCTACTCTGGTCATGATAGAAAAAGTTCTAAGGTAACACAGTTATAAACCTCTGCCTCATTTTAATAATTCATGTGCCCTGTCCCTTACAATCCTCATGAACTAGAACTTGATATAAATTTAAAGCTTCTCCCTTTCCTTCTTCCAAGCTTGCTTTAGTCTCACACCCTGGAGGCAAAGATGTACATGGACAAGCATCTGCTCCTCTCCCTTTATTCTGGCTTCTAAACACTCTTAATCAGAGTGGGGGTGGAGGACAGGAAAGGAGAAAGGAGGGACATTCCTCCATGACTGGCATTGGCTGAAGACCTAGCATCAGCGCTCTGTGCACATGACGGATGGTTAATGCTATCTGTGTCCATCCTGAGTTCCTCCTGCACCACTTCCCCTGATTCAGAGTATCCATCACCTCAATATTCATGACTCATCTCTGCCAACTTACCTTCTGCTGCTCAGCTCATAGTCTTCAGGTCTGCTCTGGTCCTCATGCCCCTCCTTCCAGGCAAACCTCTTGGACAATTCTAGACAACTCCAAACCAGTACTCTTTACGGCATGGCCCAGATCTGATTTGGGGTAAAAGCCATAATTCTTTGATGGGGAGGGTGGTTTTTCTCAAACTACAATTGTCTACTTTAAGGACATAGGTCACTTTATCCAGGCTTTTGATGTTTACATTTCTCAGGTGCAACTCAGGCGCAACTCAGGCGTAAGTAACAAGATGGAGATTCAACAAGCCTTCAAATGGTTTCCTTAAAGGCCCATGTACTCTTGTGAAGTGCACAGGGAAGCCCTTTCCAATGGTGCCCTGGGAAAAATGTAAGTAAGACTTAAAGCATACACAGAACTATTTCCAAAATTCTTCCTTCACTCTCCATTTGATGATGGTGTTATACCCATATAGAGATATGGTTGAAAGAGATAAAGGTTGAAAAGGTGTCAGGTTATCATTCACTATTTTGAAATGTTGACTTCTTAGTCTAGAATATCCTTTCAGTATAGGCCTTAGTCAAAGTTTACATTCTAAAATTCTGTTGTATACATAAAGCTGCCAATACAGTACTTGGTCATGTTGTTAGAAAGGTGAGTGCTCAATGTAAAGTTGGAATTGTAATTGCAACGTATTACTTGCTTCTTAGAGAGACACACATACATATGTACAGTTTGTGGTGCCATGCTTTAAGAGTAGTGTTGACAAATACAAGTGTTTCCAAAAGGAAGTTTAGCAAGACCAAAGTTCACAGGGATATCAAATTAATGATTTTAGTATTAAGTCATATGATATGAAATAAACATGATGGCAGTTAAAAGTTTGATATAAACTATGATTATACCTAAAATTCTCATGTTCAGCATGTAAATATTGAGTGATTTGGCTCTACTTTATTTTTTCAGAAACTCTTCATGTGTCTCTTCAAGACATTGTAGTAAAACTAAACTTGAATATGAGAGCTTGCCTGCCTGTGTTCCTTCCTTCCATCCTTCCCTCTTTCCCTTCCTTCTTTCTTTCTTTCCTTCCTTCTTTCTATTTTCTGTCATCCATTCTCTCCTAAATCATTTAGTACAAAAGTCATTAGGTGAGATGGATCAAGGTTTGCATCTGTAGGTAAGGAGGTCAATGTCTAATAGATATACTGGAGCCTGAATCAGTAAAGAGGGTGTCTGGTGGTAATATGTAGGTGTGCAGAGTGTGTGTGTATATGTATATACATATATTATATATATTTATATATAGGTGTGTGTGTATATGTGTATGTATGTTTATATACATACACATATACACACACACCTATATATAAAACACACACACACACACACACACACACACACACACGCAAACACACACACATTTTATCTCAGTGGTCTACCAAGAGGGCCCAGGGATAGTGACATCCCAGATAAATGAACACAACCAACACAGATCATTGTCTCTAAAAACATTCTCCACTAAAAGGAACTTGAGATCCTTAGAGAAATGGCTGATTTCAGGGTTGTGAAACCAAAAATTCATGATGAGCCTTATGCAGCTTGGTGTGCCAGAAATAATATAAGTACAAAGAATATTGTGGACATGTAAAAAGGACACAGAAGCAGCCAGAAGGACCTCCCACTGGAATAAGCTAGGCATCAAATTAAACAGAGATGCTACTGGATTATAACCCACTGAATAAAATAGGCATCCATGACTCCATTCTAATACAAGTAAACAAATGGGAAGAAGAAAACACTTTTCCTTCCACTAGAATGCCACCTAATAAATGGAGAAGGAATAATAGTGATAGAAAAATCACCATTTGGCAGCTGGAGGAATAATTATTTTCTCCAACTAACAGTAGTAAATGCCAAAGCCAGTGGGTAAAAGTATGATAAGGAATAGAATATTTGCTTAGTCTCAAAATAGCTCCCATATCATACTTATTATAGAAGTAATTTTACAGTGGAAAAATCTTATAGATACAACCTAAACCAGGTGATCAAAGTTAACATCACCAGTAGTGGGACAAATTGAAACTGTGTATCACTTGATAGGATTTTAGGAGAAGAACACACAATCACAATTTTTATCTTGTTGTCAAAAATCTATAATCTAAATCTGATAAGGAAACATTGAACAAATCCAAATTGAATGACATTCTATAAAATGTAAAATTATCAGTCTGTGATATTCAAAAGCATTAGGGTCATTAAAGGCAAGGAAAGACTGAGGAACTAATGTCAATTGAAGGCTACTAAAATTTATGACAATTAAATGTGACACATGATTCTAGATTAGCCATTTTTGCTCTAATGGGCATTTATGGAAATTAAAGATCCTTGAAAGGGGTGTGTGAAATTAGTAATATATGTTAATTTTTTTTTTTTAAATTCTGGCAGCTTTTTTGAAGTTATGTTAGAGAACGTCCATGTTCATAGGACTTATCCACTAGTGTTTAGGGTGACAGGACATCATGTCCACAACTCACTCTCCAGTGCTTTCGGGAGGTAAAAAAACCAAACCAAACCAAAACAAAACAAAACAAAACAAAAAAAACAGTCTTTGTATGATGGTTGCAGATTGCTATAAGTTTGAAATGACTTCAAAATTGAACAAAAAACAGAGGAAAATTTACGCAGATACTATCTCTAGTAATATCAATTATGCATCGTTCCAAGTTAACTAGAGCAGTACCTGATGGCATCCGGTTATAGAATGGTGGCAGCAGGCAACTGGTTAGGTTTCCTAAACCACCCACATGCATACACTGATTCACATGCACAAGACACTTTGATCATCTGTTTGAGTTTACATGAATAAATATCAGTTAGCCATGCCATAAGGGTACTGAGGGCACAGTAAAAAACTGTTATTAAGCTTGCCTTGTGTGTGTTGGAAATGAGGTTATGATTACAATTTCAAATACTTTAGGTACTTTTTTTAAAGTTTGTTTGTTTATTTTGAGAGAAACAGAGAGCACAAACAGGGAAGGAACAGAGGGAGAGGGACAAAATCTCAACTAGGCTCCTCACTGTGACCAGGGAGCTGGATGCAGGGCTTGAATTCCTAAACCGTGAGATCATGACCTAAGCTGAAGTCAAGAGTTGGATGCCCAACTCACTGAACCACCCAGGTGCCCCTAAGTACTTTTTGATGTAAGAGTTTTTGTCTTTCTTTAGGACCAGAAGAAAAACAATTGATGGAAGACTGAGGTTTCCAATTTTGATTTAAGAAGAGATGACAGTAAATGCTGCTGAAGAAAGGTAATGCCTTGTGAGAAATTCATATTGAGATCTGACCAAGCCAAGTCTGTGTGATGATCTGATCAGGAAGTGGAAGGATAGGTACATGACAGATGGAGAAAGGTAAGCTACCTGATTTCTCAAACAGATGTGCCCAAGGGGGTAGAGTTTTAAATATGGATGCTTTTACTCTTAATCCTGACCATATCAAAGATGTTCTGATTCGAAGATATAAGAATTAATATGTCCATTTTTTTCCCTCTATAGATTCAATAACCATTTCATGTTGATAGGCCTGGCTTCAAGTGCGAGGGAAAAAAAAGTCCTTGTATAATGTCAACATAACAAAAATAATGAGATTATAGAAGAACACTGACTGATCCGCACTTCATAATTGAAAGATGGGCCTATTAAGGGGACACAGCAGGCCTGAAGGAATTGTGTGATCATTTGCACAAATGCTAATTTTGATATGTGGTTCTTCATCTCCGTAAGCATAATGTGGCTGGGCCGGCAGGATGAACAATGCATTCTTCCCCCGGGAGGTCTATGCCTCAGTGAATCAATGCCAGAAGGGCCATTTGCTGGTGTTGGATGACAGGGCATTCGTTCTCTCTTCTTGTTGTACTTGTGGACACAATTGATCTGATTTGCCAGGATGCTGTGTTTTTAGAGACAACCATCTTCTTTCCTAGAGAAGCCATCTTGCTCTGGGTTGTGTAGTTTTATAGATGAAGCCTGGGGCAAATCACCTCTCTCCTCTGGCCTTAATTTCCTCACTGAGAATATAAAGAATTTGGAATAGACAAGCTACCCTCTCTGAAATGACTCTGCTTGGCAGGTAGTGTGATAGGAGAGAATGAACTTGGGCTTTTACATCAGAGAGACCTGGATTCAAATCCTACCTCAGCTACTTTGTAAAATCCTGAGCAAGTTTACTGAGCTCTCTGAGCATCACTCCCCCCAAATGGAAATAAGTGAGAAAAATAATACTTTATTTTCAGGGTATCAAGAATGCTAGTTGGCAAACAGCCCTTGATAAATATTTACTACATGGCTACATGTAGCAACTATTTGCTACATTAACTATATGTTAATTTACTATACACCAGTATGTATCTAATCAAATAATCAGATATTGACATATATGCACATATACCCACAAACCCCAGAGAAGATACAGAACATAGTTAAGTGATAAAGATCTGCCACAGATTTAGGTTAGTGTGAATTCTCTGCCCCAAGCCTACAAAGCCCCATTGACGTAAGTAGGCACTCAGTAAATGTTTGTCACGTGAATAAGTAAACAAAAAAAGCACGTGGCAACCCCCATCCTCAAAAGTGCAAATCCATAGTTTTAATGCAAATTGTCGAGAAATAGAATTTTGAACAAAGATTCTAACTTGCCATCTGCTTCATATATACCCTGCTTTGTCCTTCTTTTTTCTTTTTTTTTTTTTTTTTTTTTTTTTTTTTTTTTCAACATTTTTTATTTATTTTTGGGACAGAGAGAGACAGAGCATGAACGGGGGAGGGGCAGAGAGAGAGGGAGACACAGAATCGGAAACAGGCTCCAGGCTCCGAGCCATCGGCCCAGAGCCTGACGCGGGGCTCGAACTCACGGACCGCGAGATCGTGACCTGGCTGAAGTCGGACGCTTAACCGACTGCGCCACCCAGGCGCCCCTCTTTTTTCTTAATTCTATCAAGTTTGTTAGGTAACTCAGGGGAAGGAACATTTCTCATGGAATATTCTGACCTCAGTTCTATCTAACCCACATGGAAAGGCCCACAGGTCTACATGTAACCCTAAAGTAGGTTTTTATAAGAATCCACTGAAATAAATAATTCAAGGCCTGTCCTCAGTCACATATGAGAAAGCCTCCATTAAGTCCAATGGAGAGTTCAAATGCTAGTGGCGGAACCTGAAAATATATGTATTTTATACAACTCTTCTCACATCCTTTTGGGAAAGATAATGAACTACAATATTAGGGATTATTCCAATTTTCTCAAGCAAGAAAAAAGAGAATTAGATGAGTTGGAAAAAATGGACTTTAAAAAAATGGTGCAGTATTTGATGTTTAAAAAATCAAATAAAAGGCCACAAATTGAATGGAATAGCTTTTGTTAATGCTGAAACTTGCAGGGCCAGTTAGAGCTCATTAAGAGGTGATGGGAACTATGCAGATGAGATCAAGTTTGGTAATTGGCTGGTTCTGAATCCATTAAAAAGGTTATAGGGTTGTTTGGGTGGGTTATGTTTTATAAATGAATGATTAGAAGTATATTAATGGGCCAATGGGTTATAAGGCTGGGATTGGTTTGGTGATATAATGTCTTGAATAGCACTAAGCTGGGGACAAGGTTATGTGTATAGGATTAAATTTGGGGAATAGGTCAGCTATGATCATATTAGGTGGGTTATAGGGTTGTAAAAAGTGTCCTGTGTTTGATGGCAATGAGAAAATGAGATTGTAGTTAGACTTCACTTGCATCCTTAGCACTTCTAATATTCTAATGTCTTTATATGTAGAAACTGCTTTCTGGAATTTATGTGGGCTCTGGACCAAGACCCCCAAAGAGCTCAGATATCAGTCAAAACCCTTAATTCCCAGCAGAGTTAAAGTCTTCATTGGTGTGTTACCAAGATTAAAAAAAAATCACACTGGGGAAAGGGACAGGCCAAGGTAATGTTATGAAATTTTCTTAGGAGTGGGTTCAAGAGAAAGTGACATGTAGCAGAGTCATAGAAAGTTGAATATACACTTGTTACTAAGGTGGTGATTGCAGACGGAAGGACCATCTAGGAGGAGGTTGCATTTCTGTGAAAACATTTGGGCATGCTTAACACACCAGTTGTCTTCAAGGAACTCAGAGGTCCTATGTGTGTCCGTGGTGGGAAGGTCTGGGAGTAAGAGAAGGAGGGCTGTGTAGACATGTTGTATTTGTGTGTGCAGGGAAGGATTAGACAAGAGAAGTTGGCTGAGGTTGGAATTTAAGGAAGGAGTTGGTGAACATAAATGTGCACATAAATGTGGACTTAATATTTTCTCCCAGTCTGTCCCCAAATGTATTCCAGAGCAAATAAATGTCATAAGTGCACAAAATGATTTTTAAAAAAAGGATTCTGTGGACTCAAATATGTTTGCTAATGCTACATTGTAAATTCTCAGCCTCTGCCTCTTCTATAGACATTCAATTCTCTTTAGAATATTAGATGTTCTAAGGAAACTTGCAGCTACCAAGATGTGAATCCATACTTTACTCCACCATATTTTAAGCTTTTTTGATCCCAGACACATTTTTGCCCACTCCAACCACAAGAAGAAGTGTTATTAATACCCATTTGAGTAAATGCTTTAAGGAACACACTATTGCTCTAGACAAAGAGAAGCCCTTATAATAAAGACTAAGAAACAAGAGACAAGGATACTCAGTTTTCTCATTTTACAAAAGAGATATAACGATGCTAGAAGGCTAAGATACAGCAAAGAAAATGGAAAAAAAATATTGATGTTGTATCTGAACAGTCAATTTGAATTATCTACTACTAAGTAGTTATATGACCTTGAGAAAATTTCTTCTCTGTGGGTCTCAGTTTTCTTAAGTATACAGTTAGGACAAAAAAGAAACTTAAGACTATTAAATAAGGTAATGCATGTAATGATGAGCACTGTACCTCACACATAAGAGGGTGACTGATGTTAACAGTTGCAATAATTCTAAACTTCCCGACTGTCTGAGGTACTGCACCATGTTCAGTTCAACCTTCTGGCCCCTGAGTTCAAGTGTGAGAGCCTTCCCCCACGTCATGTCATCTTTGGGGGCATTATAAGGAAACATCTTTACAAAATAAAACTAAGGGTAGAAGAATAAAGGTCATGGACTGGTATCACTTTCCTTCTTGGCTGTTGGATAGAAGGATGACTAATGTTAATTGAATGAGGTATTCATATGGGAAGACTAGATATCTAACTAAAAAAGAAGTAGGTTTTTGAGTGGCAAACATTCTAGTCTCATGAGAAAGGAACCACCAGCTGACGAGGGCATTGAGCCAATAGAGAGGCTAAGCTCAAATCATAGGTAGACCTTTCAGAGATTTTAGTCCCCGCCTCTGTGCTCATTTCTTCATGGGCAGCCATCCTTGAAGCTGGGAAATAGTTGGGAAATTAGACAGCTAGGGTCTATTTTCTCCATTCTGAACACTTGCTTGATATTTAGACTTTTTACATGTCCCTCCCTAGCCTCACAAATTTTCATGAATATAGCACTTTTCTTTATTAAAAAAACTTTACTCTTTAAAATGTTTCTCAAAACTGCCCTTGGTGACATCACAGAAATTTCCTGGATATAAATCAAGTTCAAATAATTAGTAACTGCTAAAGTAATTTCTCCCTTCTTCCAGAGTTTGTCAGAGTTACACTTAAGGGGGAGGGGGAAGAGTGGGAATCAGAAACAGATCTCTGTTTCTTGGGGACAGTGACGGGGGAGATCTGAATTCTATTCTGGGTAAATTCCCTGCCTATTTCCACTTCACCATGACTTCTATTTCACAGCAGTAAAGGGATAGTTAAAATTCTTTATCAAAACAGACTGAATGAAGATTTAAATCCTTCCTTACTCCTACTACTACTACTATTAGTTTTTAGTTTTTCCTCTTTTTGGATGCCTATTAGTCCAGTCACTCACTCTCTTCTCTAAAATGCTCACAATATTCTATACACATTCCATGCCTGGGTTGTGTTTGTTTTTCTTTGTTTTTGTTTTTTCCATAGACGCAGTGATTACATTTGCGTCCTTCCAAATTTTAAGCTACTCTAAGACAACAACTTGGCCTTACTTTGTATTCTGTCTGCCCCTTTCCTGGCCCAGTGCCCAGAGCTAAATAACTCTTCAGTAAATGACCAGTGGGTGAATATACAAATGAGTAAAAGCATTTTCTAAAATTTCAGAGTGTGCCTCACTGTACCCATTTTTTTTTAACAAGAGAGCTGAAGCAATTGACTGCTATCATCTATTCTGGTGAAGACACTCTGTGGTCTATGATTAAAACAACAACAAAACCAAAACTAAACAAAAACAGACAAAAAACATTAAAACTAGTCTTAAATTGAGCTAATTCGTAACCTGTCCTTATTTCCTTGTGGATGTGAATCTAATAGATTTTTTTTTCTAATGTTTGAAAACAAAACTTAATTTGTAGGCTGAGTCTGGAGCTGGAATGAATTTCTTTCATTTGTGTTAGAAATCTGTGAAAACAAGGGGTTTCGATGAGGACAAGTGACTGACCCTTAACTATGAAATCACAAATGGGCACCACCATAATAATCAGGTGTATTTATAAATCAGGAACAACGTCCCAGCAAGACTGCCTTCCCTCACCTCCCACTGCATTATTGCTCCCTGCCAAAGCTGTCAGCTTGCGCTCGCATTGCTAATTAACTGCACCACTCAAAGCAGGTGGATGGCCAAAGGAAACAACCCACAATTTTCCCTGTAATCATTTGTGCTTCAGGTCCCTGGACTCTGGGACCCGTTCTGCTTGACTTGCTCCCCACTCTCCACACTGAGCACACACACATGCTCCCACCTGGGGGGAAAAGGAGAAGTGGCTTCTCCAGAGGGGAGAAAGAGAGGGAACCATCTGTGAGGTTTGCAAGAGAAAAACCTTTGGGCTGATTCAGGGGCTGGGCTGAGTGTGAAAGAGACAAAGCAGGAAAGTTGATAAATAAGCTCCAACGCTTCCTCAAGAAAATACCCCCTTGGATTTGCCAGCACCGAGTATCTTCACATTAGGTGATATTTTCCCTTGAGAATTTTACAGATCTGTGCAATTCTTCATCCATACAAGCAAGGCAATTTTATCAGACATCCACTTTTTCTCTACATCCAACACCAACCCTCCAGATTAAATCACCATTGTCTTCCACCCTAATTCCTGTAATAGCCTCCTTGCCATCACGCAGCCACAAAGTATGATTTATAGAAATCCAATCTTGTTTTGGATTCTCTCGTTTCACCCCTGCTGCTTAAAACTCTACCTTCTTCCCATTAATCCAAGGATCAAATCCTAAGTTAATAATGGCTCACAGTACCCTCTGTGGCCTTGTCTCTACCTAACTTCCAGCTCCCTTCCAAGCTACTTTGGACCTCAGTTGCTGGGTACCAGTTCTCTGCATAAACCACATTTTCTCATGCTTCAGGGTTTACATGTTATTCCTTCTGCTTGAAACCTTCTTTCTCCAGTCCTTTACCTGGCCTCCTACTCATCCTGTAGGACAAAGCGTATCAATTAATCATCAGTAACATCTAATCCATTGACAACCTGTACCCACTAATTTAAACCAGTCTTCTCATCTATCTTCTAACATTTCAGCTTTTACCTTTTTTCCATTGCGCATATCTGCATACATAGCAATATCTGTTTCTTTCATTAGCACAGTGGTTATCAACCAGAGGTGATTTTGCCCTCCAGTGGACATTTGGCAAAGTCAGAAGATACTTTTGGTTGTAATAAATGAGAAGAGGAAGGCATATCACCCACATCTAGTGCGTAGGGGCCAAGGATGCTGTCAAACACCCTATAAATGCATCAGACAGCCCCCCACAACAAAGAATTTTCAGCTCCAAAAGGCAATAGTGTAAGTAGTTGAGAAAACCCAGCAGAAGCTATAAGGTCCGTGATATAGACAGAAACCATGCCTGTCTTAAACATTTATATTTCTCTAGGACTTAAGGTTTGCTTAACATATACTGTGTTTAATAGATGTTTATTAAGTTAATGCTTGGTTTAATCACACTGTATTCCAAACATGGGCCATTCACCCACTGATTAATCACTTAATGAGCATCATGATACAAGTGGTCATGTGTTTGTCATTGGTAATACAGTGATAAATATCAAAAGCCCATGCTATCAGGAGCCTTAGAATTTAGAAGAGGAATAAGAATGTAAGCAATAAGTTAAACTTGAGGGAAATTTCAATGCATAACACATTATAAGAAATTATTTCACCAGTTGAATGGCATAGATGTTCAGGAAGAAAAGTAACGTGGGTCTTTCACTCAGTCAATAAATATTTGTTGAGAACAAGATGATGGGGATGCAGCAGTGAATAAGACAGACAAGACTCTTGCCCTAATGGAACTTACCTTCTAAAAGGGAAGTCAGAAAGTTTAAAAAATTAAAAAATTAAGGGGAAGACATACATTAAAAGCTATGTTATAAATCAGTAAGATCATTACAATTGAGCTATGTTCTATGAAAACAATAAGTAAGATGAGATAAAGCATAACAGGGAGAGCCTGCTTTAAATAGAATGATCAGCTAAATCCTGTCTGACATGGCATTTCATATGAGGTTTGAGTATGCTTGTGAGCTCATATAATTTTCAGCCATGATGAAAACTGGGCAGATGTACCAAAGAAAGTGTATAAAATAATTTTCCAAGCAAATGAAACATCACATGCAATGTCTCAGATGTAGGAGAGACCTTTGCATGTTGGACAGAGGGAAAAGGACATTTAATAGGTCTAGGATCCAACGAGATTCAGGGAAAATGGTATCAAATGAACTTGTAGGTAACATAGAAGCAGACTATGAATATTCTCTAGGCCATGGTAAAACGTATGGGTTTTTATTCTAGAAACAATGAGAAACAATGGGTGAATTTTCAAAATTTAAATTTATATTTTAAGTGATCGCTCTGGCTATTTCATGAACAGAAGAAGTAAGAGCAAAGAGTGGAAGCACAGAAATGTTAGTAAGTGCATGCAGTGGTCCAGGTGAGAGGTGATGATGGCTTTTATATAGTGGTAGAGGTGGAAAACAAAAGTAAATGAACTTGAGATATTTTTCTGAGTCGTAATAGACCAGAATTTGTGACAAATTAGATATCAGACGGGAGGGAAAGTGAAAACTTAAGGTAATGTCTAAGTTTTGGCCAAAGAAATTGAGTGTAGGGAGTATTGTTTACATAAAAAAGACTGGGGGAAAAGATGCTTGTGCATGTTTTGGGGGATGGCCAAGTACTATGGGTTGCATATAGTATGATTGCAAGGTTAAACATGAAAATAGCAAAAGTAGTAACACTTACATAACAGTCATTGTGTCTCAGCACTCTTCTACGCATTTTACAGATCTTGGCTGCTTTAATTTTCAGAACAATCCTGTGTGTGAGACATGACCCATCTCCCCACTTGACAAATAAGGACACCAAAGAGAACTGAAGTAACCTATCTTAGGTCAAACAGCACGTCTCATGAATGGATATGTGAATAAGGCAGTTATGTCGATGTATCTGTAATTCAGAGTATACATCTAAGGTGGGGATGTCAATTTCTAAGTCATCAGAATTAAGATGGTCACATTTTCAGATTGTGTAGAAAGAGAATGTAAGCAGGAGGGGGGGGGAAACCTGGTAACTTGATGAAACAATGTAAAAACGATGGAAATAAATGAATAAGAAAATCTTTTTTTTTTCCCTATGGCAAATGTAATATTGGAAAGATATCTATGTAATATCGGAACAACTGGAAAATATAGAGAATATTCTGGCACCTTTGAATGCCAAGCTAAGTAATGTTGTTTTCTGCAAATATTCTGGAATATTTGAGAGTCTTTGTGAAAAAAAAAAAAAGTGCCAGCATAAGGTAGCACTTAGAGATGGCAGATCAGGCAGTAGTAAGGTGCAACAGTTAAGAGTGGGTAGTGAATAAAAGTTTCAAAATTGTTTAAAAGGCAAGCACAATACCAGATTTCCTCCCAGGGACAAGGAATAAAAGAAAAGAGTAAACAATACATAGTGTTAGCAAGGGGCATCACAAGGGGGTGATAAATTCATTTTAGCAGAACGGCCCCATTTCCCTGGGGATTTTGTTTCTCAAAATGATATTTCTCCTTCATGCCTCCCATGCATCCCTTCTCTTTCACTTTCCTTGGAGATAGATGATTTAAGAGCCGTTGGGATTTTGTCAAAGGAAACATTCTCAGGGCTTCAGGTTCTCAACAAATGGAGCTTGGATGAGAAATTTCAATCTTGCGTAGATATGATACAGTGCGTATAAATCTCTGTGCATGCAGCTGAAGATCTAAAATATGCACATCTAAAATCTTTAGACACTTAAAATCTATTCTTCAGTGTCTAAATAGTTGCTGCTAGCTTCTTTTTTCTTTTTGAATAATCCTTATATGAAGGCACCCTGAAGAATATGGAAAGAAACATAACTAATATTTATGACTGCCTTCTACATTTTAGGCTCTGTGTTAGGCATACCACTACACAACTACATCAAAAAGCAATTTGACTGTTTATTTACCTAGCACAATTAAGTTCTTTACTTATGTCAATTTCTCATAGACCACAAAGCTTGCATTATAGTGATATAGTTGAGACTGGGCCTCACGGCCACATTTTTCTTGATTAAAGTCCTAGCTTCTAGAACATTTATATAGGTCTATAAAACAGGATAGGCAATTTAACCAATCTTGGCTTACTTTCTTTATTAAAATCAGAAATGTTAATAAATATCATGATGAGAATTAAAAGTTAATACATATAAGCTGTTTAAATACAATGTCTATCATATTATATTACTAAATGCTATTATTACATGTCCCATATAGAATTGTACATCAATAAATATTTGATGTTGATATTGTTGCATAATAGTGTGTTCTACGGTGGGTTACTTAAGGAAGTGACTTTGAAGGCTGTTGATTCAAGGAGGTTGAGAAATGTTGAGTGTAGTATGGTTGTAGTGGTGATCTAACTCAGACTAAAGGTGAGAGGTGGAGTTCAGCAGAAGACAAGAATCCAAGTCCTAAATGGTGTGTGCAATGAAATAGTGTTCAATATATGACATTAATGAGTAGTAAAGAGAGATTAAAATCCAGGGATTCTGGCAGATACTGTGAGACTTATATATTTATAACTAGGAACTCAAATATTGTTTTAAAAACATTTGTGCATTTTTGGAAGGAAAGGGTCAGTTACTTGTATAAGATACTAAAAGGGATCCATAAATCAATAAAATGCACAGTTGGAGATTGTGAGACTCAAAGAAGAGCTTTTTATAAGAGAACATAAGAAAGATTTGTAATAGAAGCAAAGACAAGCTAGAGAATGGTGACATCACCTCAGAGACTATAAGGTGAGAAATAATAAACAGGCTTCAGAGAAGAAGTGTTGTCAGGGGAGAGTTGGTTTCAGAAACAAAGGAAGGTGAGGGAACATTCTGCAAGAAGGTTTCTGATATAAAGGGGGGCACTTATAAGGGAGTTGAGGTTATAACTGGCACAGAAGAGCCAAAAGAAATTTCAGAAAGAGGAAGAATAGATTATTATAAACAAAAGTGCATGATAACATATGTAATTGTATGTGCGTTTGTGTGTGGGGGGGGCAAGAGCAGGTCAGAGGGCTTGAAATTTGATGGTGGACAAGGATGCACACGATAAGAACAAAACTGCATTGATTGTTCTTTAGATTTCTGGACAACTGAACTAAGATTCCAAGTGCTTTTGGAAGCAATGAAGTAGCTTCCCAAATCTTAAAGAAAAATGAGGCATTGATGTGACAAAAAATTGTTTATACATAATGATGAAGTGATGGTTCAAAGTTCCTTGCATTAAAAGGGATACACATGATGAATGTAAGCAGTAAATAGCTAAAAAGTACATAATTTTTAAGACTTTAGAGTAACCTTTCCAAAGGCTTAGGATGTTGGTTACAGGTGTGGACTTTGAAGTTAGACTCTTGGGGTTCCAATATTGATTTCATCCCTTTGTGAATGTGGGATTTTAGGTAAATGTGTATTTTCAATTTTAGGATACTTCCATTTCCACATCTATAAAATGGGTATAATAGCAATACTTTCAAAATAATTCCTTGTTTTGAATAATAATTCTTATAAATTGTTTAAAAAAATCCTTGGCCAATAGTAAATATGACAAAAGTGTCTGTTAAAATACACAAAAACATATACACAGGTAACAACTGTTTGATTTTGGACAAATTATGTAAGCCATTGAAGTCTCAGTTCTCATATCTATAACTTAGAGAAAAATATGTATTTCCCCACAAAGTTTGATGATTAAATGAAAACGTAATGAGATAAACCAAGTAAAGCACATAGTACTATATCTTGCACATATGAGTCAACCAAACTTTCTATTTTTTTTTCTTTTCACTATTAGAATTCTTTATAAAATCACAACATTAGACTTTATAAAAAGCACAAAATTATCTGAAGGAAATCATTAAACTAACACAAATATTAGTTTTGATTTACAGTATTTTTTATTTTAATAAAATGAACTGCTGTCTCAATTGATAATATATTCCTAATAATCTGTCATTAATTAACATTATAACTAAAAGAAGCACAGGTAAAGACCTACCAAACATTAAATAAACAATAATAAACATATAGTATGGCAAAAAAGTGGTGCCTTAAGAGATATTCCCTTTTTATGAAGATCAGAATTTTTAACTATGCACCCATTTGTTCAAATGTATAATATCAGTGTTGTCTCTGAAGCTCTTTACATACTTTCTGGGATGTCAATTTTTGCATCCTGCAAAAGTACTTAAGGTTTCCCTGGTCTGCTTTTAGTCCATTTCTTTAATTTTAAAATAGGTTGTTAAAATTCAAGATGTCTTGTAACAACCCCTCTTGCAATTAAGAGACAGACGTGTGTCTGGGTGTCTTAGCAGGGGGAAAAAATTCAGGAAACAGCTGTAGTTCAGAAAGGAGCAATTTTGCTCTATCCGTGGTGCTGAATATGATTTTCTACGGGTATGGGAAAGCATTAATTGCTTGTCCAAGAATCCAAACAGAATTTGATTTCTACAAACATGTGAGCCAGTCTGGAATGTATAACAGAAAGCCAAAAGCATAGAGAGAGTGAAAGCGGAGGATATATCATTTTAAAGCATTAAATGAGTGTGACCATTTTATTCATTGTTTTTTTTGTTTTTGTTTTTCCTCTCCAAACCTGGAAATGTTTTAGGTAATGCAAATGGATATATTTGATTTCCATCATTTGTGCTAAATGTTTCTTCTGATTATTATATGTTTTATATTTTCTCCATTAATTAACTCCAAGCTTAGTTTCTGAGTTTGTGAGACTTCCTAGTCAAAGTACACATCCAAATACTTTATTTATGGTGAAATGTTTGTTGAGAACGTACTATTTGTGACATCTTATACCATCCATTTTGGGGACAAATATATATTAAAGTTTCAGTAAATGTCAATAGTATTTTTTCTAAAACACAAACTTTTGTGGAGAAAGTATATGACTACAAGATTTTTAACTTTATATACAACTACTTAGGCATTGATGAATAAAGCTGTATGGGATTCTGAGTGTGGGGGACTAATCAGGTTCTGACTTGAGACATTGACGAAGACTATAAAAGGGCCCTTTTTAAAACTTATGCTCATGTTTTGCCCAATGCTAGATAATCCTATCAGTATCTAGGGACAGGAGAGAGGCAGAATGGAAAGAAAGATTTAAACCCAATTGAATGCATGGAATTTGTCTGCAAAAAAGCAGATATGGCATGTGGATGCTTCAGTGAGATCAAATGGCTTAAGGAATGTTCGATGACTGTTGCTGCATTACCCATGGGTTCTTTCACTTTGAATTATTTCACTATGAAATACTCATCTGCTGGCTGCAGAGAGAGAATGACAGAGAGAAAAGAAACATCTTTGCCTTGTCTAAACTTTGTGGAGAGGCTGTTGCACATAGGTCAGGCTTGTCTCCTTTCATTTATGTTAACAGGCCCTAAATCACTCTTTCAATTCACTGCCTCCCACCATGGAGACCACAGAACTTTGCTTCTCCATGATGCCATAGTCACAGAAAGCTCCCATAATATATTTCCAGAGGTGCATTTCTAAGGATTTGAATAAGTTCTCCATCCCCCTAACTATCACACTAATTTTAATTTCTGGACACATACACACACACACACACACACACACACACACACACACACTCCACCAAACTACCAAAACATAAAGTAACATTGCCAGTAACAGTCTTATTAAAATCATAACATGGTAATTAATATCTACCAGTGTTAATGTGTGGGGGTTGAACTTTGTGAACTTTACAATTAATATCTCTAGCAAGGAGGTACTGTGAGTACAAATTTTCTTTGGACTTCATAGCCTGACCTTTGCTTTTGTCTTCAAAAAAGACATTTTCATGAGTACTAGACCCCAAGTATCCTGTATTCAATGATTAGCCTGTCTTAGTTGCAAGGAAGTCACCTACAGTGTGGGTAACTTTAGAAATACAGAAATTCAGTACAAAGTCCTGCTGGATATTTAGATAGATGTGGTTATAACTTTTTTTTTTATTCATTAAATGTGAATGATAAAATCAGTTCTACCTAAAGTTGTGCTCTTTAGTTTGGTTTATGTATGTGAGGGAAATACGAAGAAATTCAAAGAACTATTACAAATAAAAATGTGTTAATTGATTTGATAAATTGTTAGACTGTATACTAAAAGCATAGTATTTTATCTCAGGAATAGTTTCTGTTGTTTTTTTTTCTTTCATTTCCTTTATTGTTTCAAATTTAAATCTCACAAATTGGCTAATACCTCTTCTAAAGCTGTTTCTTCAAGCCAATTGCTACCAGAAGTCATTGGGAAGAAAGAACTACTTTATAATGGATCTGAAAGGAGTTTATGCTATCAAGTTCTTAACAGACAGTTGTGCAGCCCTAGGCATGATCAGCACAACTGGTGGGTGCTCTCTGGAGATCCCCCAAGGATTCAATAAATGGGATAAATGGGCAATGGAGAATGAAGTGAATTGGAAAAGTGCCTGGTTGACTTCATAAATACTAGAATGGAAAGATAGGGCAGAATTTACCTTCCAGGAATACATCAGTTTTACTTGTTCCGAATATACATATACGTATGCATTTGTGCACACATGCACACGCATTCTCACACCTTAATTTGTCTTCGGCTTTAAATTTATCAAGATTTCTTGTGCTTCATTCTGACAGTAAGTTGACACACCTGGACTTCAAGTGTAGTTAAGGAAAACACGACCTTATCCGGAGCATTATTTGTCTCTATATCGGTTACCATAAGAAGCAGTATCTCTGGGGTTTGACAGTCACCCAAAGAGAGAGAAGACAGCCTAAGGGTCTCAGGCTGAAATTGCTTTTACTTAGAACTATTTATCAATGTGCTTACTCTACATTCTCAGCATTTTCCTTCTGTGGCTTACTTTTGTAATGCAAATACCTTTAAGCTACCCCTGAGAAATCTGAATTTGATGCCTCCTCTGCTAACCGGGTACCCAGTATCCTTCAATAGTATGTGATTGGAATAACTAGTATTTATTGAACAAGTACTTGATACCAAATACTTAGCTGATATGACCTTATTTAATTTTTATAACAAAACTGTGCGGTAAATATTAGTGTCATTTTATAGTTGAAAAAACTGAGATCCACACAGGTCAGTAATGATAATAAAGCCTCAGCCATCGTAAAGGTAGAATTTGAGATTGGAATTCAGTTTTTCTTGGTTGAAAAATATTCTAACTTTCTGAGAATTTAAATTCCAAATGGTCTTTCTCCTCTCTTATTCTTAACATGTGTTTCTATATTATATTAAAGCATAAGCAACAAAAGACTACAGCAAATGTAAAAAAGATTCTGCACAACAAAGGAAACAGTCAACAGAATGAAAAATATCATCCGACAAAATAGAAGAAAATATTTGAAAATCATATATTTGATAAAGGGTTAATATGCAAAATACAAAAAGAAATCATATAATTGAATAGCAAAAAAAAATCTGATTTTAAACATAAGCACAGGAACTAAATAGATATTTTCCCAAAGAAGATGTACAATGGCCAACAGGTACAAGAAAAAGTGCTTTATATCACTAATCATTAGGGAGATGCAAATCAAAATCACAATATCACCTCACACCCTTAGAATGGCTATTATCAAAAAGATAAAAGGTGAGGATGTGAAGAAAAGAGAACCCTCATGCACTATTTGTGGGAATGTAAATTGATACAGACACTATAGGAAACAGTATGGTGGTTCCTCAAAAAATTAACTACAACTACCATATGATACAGCAGTGTCACTTCTGGCATATATCCAGAGGAAATAAAAACAAGATATCAAAAAGATACATGCATTTCCATGTTCATTGCAGCATTATTCACAATTGTGAAAACATGAAAACAACCTGTGTTCATCAACAAATGAATGGATAAAGAAGATGCAGCATATATAATGGAATACTATTCAGCCATGAGAAGGAAGGAAATTTTACCATTTGGGACAACACGGATGGTCCTTCAGGGCATTATGCTAAGGAAAATAAGTCACTCAGAAAAAGACAAATGGAGTATGCTATTACTTATATATGGAATCTTAAAGAAAAAAAAAAATAGAAACAAAATGTTGGTTCCAGAGGCTGGAGGATGGAGGAGATGGGAAAATGCTGGTTAAAGGGTACACACTTCCAGTTATAAGATGTATAAGTTCTGGGGATATAATGTACAGCATGGTGATTAGTTAATAGTATAGTACTATATACTTGAACATTGCTAAGACAATAGATCTTAAATGTTCTCACCACACACACACACACACACACACACAAAAGGTAATTTGTGACAGGATAGAGGTGTTATTCAAGGCTACAGTGGCAATTATTTTGCCATATGTAAGTATATCAAATCTACAGGTTGTACAGTTTCAAATTATACAGTGTTACATGAAAAGCTACTCAACATTTCTCATCATCAGGGAAATACAAATCAAAACTATAATGAGGTACCACCTCACACCTGTCAGAATGGCTAAAATTAACAACACAGGAAACAACAGATGTTGGTGAGGAGGCAGAGACAGAGGAAATCTCTTGCCCTGCTGGTGGGAATGCAAACTGGTGCAGCCACTCTGGAGAATAGCATGGAGGCTCCTCAAAAAGTTAAAAACAGAACTACCCTACCATCCAGCAATTGCACTAGTAGGTGTTTACCCAAAGGATACAAAACTACAGATTTGAAGGGCTACATGTACCCTGATGCTTATGGGAGCATTATCAACAATAGCCAAATTATGGAGAGATCCAAAATGCCACTGGCTGATGAATAAAGAAGTTGTTGGAATATTACCCAGCTGTAAAAAAGAATGAAATCTTGCCATTTGCAATGATGTGGATGGAGCTAGAGTGCATTATGCTAAGCAAAATAAGTCAGTCAAAGAAAGACAAATACCATATGATTTCACTCATGTGGGGAATTTAAGAAACAAACCAGATGAACATAACGGGGACAAAAAGAGAGAAACCGTAAAACAGACTCTTAACTATAGAGAACAGACTGAGGGTTGCTGGGGAGGGGGGAGTTGGTGGGGGCATGAGTTACATGGGTGATGGGAATAAGGAGAGCACTTGCTGTGATAAGCACTGGGTGTGATATGTAAGTGATGAGTCACTAAACTGTATTCCTGATACTAATATTACACTATATGTTAACTAACTGGAATTTAAATAAAAAATTGAAACTAAAACAAAATCTTAAAGCAATTCCTAAATTCAGAGATAAACCATGAATTAAAAAAGAAAAAAAAAAAGAAAAACAAAATGCATAGAGTGAGTCTTGCTCTGTCTTTGTGGAAAAAAAAATTAGATAGTGTTCTATGTCAATTATAGCTCGTTAATCTTGGGAAAAAATCAGTACCATGTACAATGCATTAAGAACATAATGGCTCACATTTAATACTTTTTGCTCCTTGCATCTATTTTTGTAAAATTGCCTGTTTGGAAAGTAAGATATTTTTAATAATTATATACTTATAGATACTTTTAAATCATGCCCTTTGATTAAATATGAGATTCTAATCTGGGTCCAATCTAACTAACTGCATCCTTAAAGTAAAGAATATTTCCTCACTGTTGGATGAGAGAGCTCTGTCTATGGAAAAATGGTCAGAGAGATGCAACGTTGTTGACTCTGAAGACGGAAGAAGGGAGTCAGGAACCAAGGACTGTAGTTGACCTCAAAACAGATGTTACCCTAGAGCATCCAGGGAGGAATGCAGTCTTATTTCCACCTTGATTTTTATCCCAGTGAGACCCATGCCAGACTTCTGACCTATATGACTGTAAAAATAATACATTTTTTTGTTGTTTTAAGCCACCAACTTTGCGGTAATTTTTACAGAAGTTATGCAAATTAAATAAATGTGATTGACTCCTCCAACTAGACCTTCCCTAGATGTCTTTACCTTTTGATGGGCATCACCTAGAGGCCTAGATACACTTCAAACATGTCTGAAAAGTGATCCTACAGTCTTGGCTCCACAGTCCAGTGAGGTTGTGATTCTAAGTCCTGAATTCAAATGTTGAGCTCTCGACATCACAGACACCCCATATATCCAAGAATGACCCAATCTGTAAGACTACATTTCTTGATCCGTTCAATAAATATTTTGTACAGTTACTCTGTGCCATTTCTGTGCTGCTTACTGAAACCCAGTGAAGAACAACTTGAACAAACTCTTCTGACTCTTATGGAGTTTATGTCCCAGAGCAAGTGTTAGCAAACCATGACCATGGATCAAATCCAGTCCAATACCTGTTTCTATAAATGAAGTTTGACTGGAAAACAGACATGCCCATTCATTTGCATATAGTTAATGCCCCTCCTGCCCTATAATAGTAGAATGGCATAGTAACAATGGGGGCTTTATAGCCTGCAAAGCCTATGTAATATGCACATCTGGCTCTTTACAGAAAAGGTTTGCCATCCCTTATTCCAAAGAGAAGACAGGCAATGAAACAAATATGTCCAAATATGAAGACTGTTATGATGAAGAAGTACAGGGTGCTGTGGAATTCTCTTAGAGTATGGGGATGACATTTAACTAATGTGGTATAACCAAAAACCAAAAGAAAAACACGTAAGAGTTATTAGCCATATAAAGAAACCGTGAGAGGCTAGGAAAAAGTGTCCCAGGTATGAGGAAGATTTACATATAAATGCCTGAAAGCAAGAAAGGACATGACAAATTGACATCAATCTGCTGAGACAAAAATAATTGGAAGAATGGCCCCAAATGATGCCAACCCACGTAACACACGAGAGGCTGTGTGAAGGATGTCGGATCCCCTGCTAAAGGCAATGGAAACTCAGTGACTAGTTTTAAGCTGGGTTTCCCTACCCAGTGCTTGATTATCTCCTTGACTTGAAACCCTGTCCTGATCCCTCACCACTTGGCTGTATGGTTCCTTATCTGCCTAGATCCTAGAAACTCTTCATCCAGAAACCTTGAAGTTGTTTCCTCGATAACAATACTCAAGGTAGGTTATTGCTAACTTTCAAACCTAGTCTCACGTTCTTTCTGTATTTTACCTATCTTTGTGTCCCCCAGGTGATTCAGGCTTCCTAATACAGGCCTTTCTCTGTTACTCTCTGGGTCATAGACCATTGGGCTGCCAGGACATTCCTTACTTTTATGAGCCTCTGCCCTTATTCTGTGGGAGTCCAATCCCCATAATATAAGGGAAACAGACAAACCAACACAAATTGACAAGGGTTATCTTGACTTTGACTCCTAGCTTCCTAACTTCATAGCTTTGCAATTTTAAATAATGTATGACATTAAAGGGTCCTAAACTTCTTCATTTCTAAAATGGTCATAGAAGTTTCATGGGAATTAAATGGAAAAGTATGCTGTGGTAGATTGACTACATTGATGGACCCTATTAAATTCTATACCCTTTCCTGTCCCCTCCCACTCTGACTTCTGACTTCACCCTGTGGCTTTCTTTGCTTAATAAAGAAGTAACAAATGTGACACAGAGACTCTAAAATGTGCTCAAGTGTTTAGCTTCCTTTCTTACCTCTCAATCATCCCTATGAGAATGTATCTGGCATAGTCTGCTGGAGCATGAGACAAGTGGAACAGAGTTTAATCAGTCTGTTTATTCCAGCCAAGGCTCCAGACATGTGGACATCCTCCTAAGATCTGTAGAGTTGCCTAGCCAAAACACTGCTAATTACAGACACTTGAGTGAGTCCTACCAAGTCTGGTTTAGAAGAGAAAATTTGACCAACTGGCTCCAGATTTATGAAAAAAAATCAGTATTTATTTTGTGTACCTTTGAAGTTTTGTGGCGGGTTGTTTCACAATACTTTTTTCTTTTTTGGTAACAGCTAACTGATGCATGTACAGTAAGTGGGATAACAGGATGCCGAGCATACACTCAGTGCTCAATAAATGGTAGCCCCTCCCCACCACTGAGACTTGTGTGATGTAAATATCAGCAGGTGCCGATTCAGATTACGAATCGACAATTGTTAATTCTCTCATTATTACACTGGTTGGGTGTTCATTTCTGCTGGGTTTCCAGCAGCATGCTTGTAGACACACACATACAAACACTTGCCATTAAATAAACTGTGGCCCCACCATCTGCTGTCTTAAATGAGCACCTGCCTGTTGCAGTCTAAGGGATTCTCACCAAAGACACCTCCAAATCCCATTTCGTTTCTCTTTGGGAGAAAGAGCTATGCCCACCACAGCCCCCACATAATCCTTTTCCCAGCAGAACTGAACAAGCTACATCATGTCAGGGTCAGCACAGCCTGGCTTCTGAAGTAGGTCTAGAGACGGTTTCCAAAGAGACATGTTATTAAAGAAACAATGCCTTTGTCTCGGCAGCAGGGCTAAGTGCTGTTTATTTCCAGATGCTTTCCTGGAACACAGGGGAGGGAGTGCAGCTGCACGTCATTCATGCAGCGGCTGAGACAGGATGGAGGCAGCACTGGGAGGAAATGACCAAGCTCATTTAGGGCTGGGGACATGATGCAATTTTCTGTCCCTGACA
This sequence comes from Neofelis nebulosa, assembly GCF_028018385.1. NCBI lineage: Eukaryota > Metazoa > Chordata > Mammalia > Carnivora > Felidae > Neofelis > Neofelis nebulosa. The sequence continues at coordinate 16,565,304 of NC_080793.1, forward strand.
AAAAAGAATTTGGTTTCCTTCTTCATTGACCTGCACCTGCTCCAAACCTCAACATTCTTGTTTGTGTGAATGACACCGTCTGTTTCTCCTTCACCTGATCATCCAAGCTTTACACATTTTTTAAATTTCTCCATATAAATGTCTTCCTTGGTCCACTTTCTCACCCTCATGCTCTTCCTTCTGACTGAGATAAGTACAGCCAAGTGGCTCAGACCACAGGCTGTGGAAAGAAAAAAATTGCTTTGGTCAAAATCGTGTTTTGAACATTTATTCTCTATTTGTCTTTGGACAATTCTCTCTCCAAGACCCACTTGCATTATAATAATACAACATTAAAAATAGTAGCTATAGGGGCGCCTGGGTGGCGCAGTCGGTTAAGCGTCCGACTTCAGCCAGGTCACGATCTCGCGGTCCGTGAGTTCGAGCCCCGCGTCAGGCTCTGGGCCGATGGCTCGGAGCCTGGAGCCTGTTTCCGATTCTGTGTCTCCCTCTCTCTCTGCCCCTCCCCCGTTCATGCTCTGCCTCTCTCTGTCCCAAAAATAAAAATAAAAAATGTTGAAAAAAAAAAAATTAAAAAAAAAAAATAGTAGCTATATTATAGGTGTGTTTTATGAAATAATTCACCATTACGTGTTTATCTCTGTGTTTGCAAAGTACTTGTTATTATTCTATCATCATTATCTTGTTTTGTTTTTCACTATTATCCTGAGTCCTGGTATTTGTCTGACTAAATATCTCACATCTATTCTGTTCATCTATCTGAATCTACCCTCTTTCTCTTCCAAATTTTTATTTAAATTCTAGTTAGTTAGCACATAGTGTAATATTGGTTTCAGGAGTAAAATCCGGTGATTCATCACTTACGTATAGCACCTAGTGCTCATCACGAGTGCATACCTTATTCCCCATCACTAATCTAGCCCATCCCCTACCCACCTCCCTCTATCAAGCTTCAGTCTCCTCTCTATAGTTAAGAGTCTCTTATGGTTTGCTTCTCTCTCTTTCCCCTTTCCCATATATCCACTGTTTTGTTTCCAAAATTCCACATATTAATGAAATTATATGGTATTTGTCTTTCTCTGACTGAATTATTGCACTTAACATAACGCATTCTAGCTTCATCCATGTCATTGCAAATGGCAAGATGTCATTTTTTTTGATAGCTGAGTAATATTCTACTCTGTGTAGGTGTATCTTCTTTATTCATTCATCAGTGTATGTATCCTTGGGTTCTTCCCACATTTTGGCTATTGTTGATATGCTACTGGCTAGTGTTGATAATGCTGCTATCAACATTGGGGTGCATGTACCCCTTCAAATCTGTATTTTTGTAGCCTGTAGTAGTGCAATTGCTGGATTGTAGGGAAGTTGTATTTGTAACTTTTTGAGGAACCTCCGTACTGTTCTCCAGAGTGGCTGCACCAGTTTACATTCCCACCAACAGTGCAGGAGGGTTCCTCTATCTCCACATCCTTACCAATAACTGTTGTTTCTTGAGTTGTTCATTTTAGCCATTCTGACAGGTATGAGGTGATATCCCATTGCAGTTCTGATTTGTATTTCCCTGATGATGAGTGATGTGCATCTTTTCATGCGTCTGTTAGCCATCTGGATGTCTTCTTTGGAAAAATGTCTATTCATATCTTCTGCCCATTTCTTAACTGAATTATTTTTTTGGTATTGAGTTTAATAAATTCTTTACAGATTTTGCATGCTAATCCTTTATCCGATTTGTCATTTGCAAATATCTTCTCCCATTCAATCGGCTGTCTTTTAGTTTTGTTGATTGTTTCCTTTACGGTGCAGAAGCTTTTTATCTTGATGAGGTCCCAATAGTTCATTTTTGCTTTTTGTTTCCTTTGCCTCTGGCAACATGTCTTGTAAGAAGTTGTTACAGCCAAAGTCAAAGAGGTTGCTGCCTGTGTTCTCCCCTAGGATTGTAATGGTTTCCTATCTCACACTTAGGTCTTTCATCCATTTTGAAATTGCTTTTGTATATGGTGTAAGAAAGTGGTCCAGCTTCATTATTATGTATGTTGCTGTCCAGTTTTCCCAATGCCATTTATTGAAGAGACTGTCTTTTCTCCATTAGATATTCTTTCCTGCTTTGTTAAAGATTAGTTGACCATATAGTTGTGGGCCCATTTCTGGGTTTTCTATTCCTTTCCATTGTGTCTGTTTTTGTACCAGTACCAAATTGCCTTGATGACGACAGCTTTGTAATATATCCTCTTATTTCTCCCGTGTAAGCCCCCCACCTAGCCTCACCACCGTTTTTCTCTTCTAATTCTTCCCACTGGCTCAGTATCTCTCCCAGGATAACTCCCATTCTTTGTAACATGGTGTACTGATTTCCTAGGGCTACCACAGCAAAGTACCCCTAATTGAGTGGTTTGAACAACAGAAATTAATTTTCTCACAATTTGGAAGCCAGACAGACACTCAAGATATTGGTAAAGTGGCCATGCTATCCTCTGAAACCTATAAAAGAATACTGCTTTGCCCCCTTCCTAGATCTGGTGACTCTTCAGCAATTGTTGGCGATCTTTGGCTTGTAGATGCATCACTCCAATCCCCCATCATCACATGGTATTCTTGCTGTGTCTCTGTATTCGCATGGCTGTCTTTTTATAAGGATAAGATATATTGGTTTAGGAACCCACCTTACTCTACTCCGTATGATTTCTTCTTAACTAATTACATCTGCAATAATCCTCCTTCCATATAAGGTCACATTCTGAGGTACTGGAGGTTAAGACTTCAGCACAAATATAGTTATAGATATATAGATATTTTAGAGGAGGTAGATAAAATTCAACCTATAAAACATGGCTCTTCAGAATCTGCCTCAATTTATGTCTCCATCTCTATTTCTTACCACTTTCCATACTACCCTCTCTGGCCCTGGGGAAAAAAAAATTAATGAGTTGATTATACAGTGTCTTCTCTGTCTCACAGCCTTCCATGGGCTGTGCACTCTGGCAGGAACACTCCCAATGCCCTCCCCACTTGCTTTCTAGCTAAGGTTTACTTACTCTTAAAATCTCAACTTAGTCATCACCTATTATAAGAAGCTTCAACTGAAGCTTACTTCACACCCATTAGAATGACTATTATCCAAAAAAGAAAAAGAAAGTAAGCATTGGTGAGGGTGTTCATGAGAAGAAATTGGAACCCTTGTTCAGTGCTATGCAGCCACTGTGGAGGACAGTGAGACAGTTTCTCAAAAAAATTAAACATAGAATTATCTTATGATCAATGATTCCACTTTAGGTGTATGCCAAAAATAACTGAAAGCAGGGACTCAAACAGACGTTTGTACAACAACATGCACGATAGAATTATTTACAATTGCCAAAAGGTGGAAATAATACAGGTGTCTATTGATGGGTGAAGGGATAAACAAAATGTGGTAGGTATACATAGTGGAATAGTATTCAGACTTTTAAAGGAATGGAATTCTGATACATGCTACAACATGGGTGAGCCGTGAAACATTATGCTAAGTGAAGTAAGACAGACACAAAAGGATAGATCCTATATGATTCCACTTATAAGACGTACTTGGAATATTTAAATTCATAGAGGAAAAAAAGTAGAATAGAGGCTACCAAGGACTGGGGTTGGGGCGTAAAAAGAAGAGCTATTGTTCAATATGTACATAGTTTTACTTTGTAACAATGAAAAAGTTCTTCAAATGCATAGTAGTGACGGTTGAGAACAATGCCCGTACACTTGGTACCACTGAATCATAGACTTAAAATGGTTAAAATAAATTGTATGCTGGGGCGCTTAGGTGGCTCAGCCAGTTGAGCATCTGAGTCTTGATTTTGGCTCAGGTCATGATCCCAGGGTTGTGCGATCAAGCTCCGTGTTGGGGTCCACACTGAGCATGGAGCCTGCTTGATATTCCCTTTGTGTTTCTGTCTCTCTGTCTCTCTCTCTCTCTCCCCACTCTGCCCTTCTCCCCTGCTTGTGCTCTCTCTCTCTAAAATAATAAAAATAAAAAATAATTTAAAAATAAGTTGCATTATATATATATATAATATATATACACACATATATATATATATATACATACATATATACACACACACACACACATATATATATTTACCACAATAAAAAAATAGAACTACATAATGCATAAGGGGCATTAAGGAATCTACTCCTGAAATCATTGTTGCGCTATATGCTAACTAACTTGGATGTAAATTAAAAAAAATAATAAGTTAAAAAAATTTTTTTTAATAAAAAACAAAAAAACTACCTGTATTTAACATGCTACCAAAGAACAAAACAAAATAGAAGCAGGTGAATGGATCCTACCTTTACATCCAAAGGTAACTGCACAATTTTTTTTAATTTAACCAACACATAGATAATGCATCTATATGCTGGTCACTGCCCTCAGCACTATGTAAATATTAACTCATTTAATCGTTATGATACCTTATGACCTAGGTAATACTGTTATACTTATTTTATAGGTGATTACACTGAAATAGAGAGGAAGCAATTTTCCGGAGGTCAGTAGTTTCCATGTGGCAGAGCAGGATTAGAGAGGAGGTATCTGGCTCTAGACTCTGGACTCTTTTTAACTCTCATAGCTGAGATCATGCTCATCACTTCTACAAGCAAGATCTTCAAAGGATCTAGGTTATGTGGACAGTAAAGCCAATGCCACTTTGTTTTTCATGACCACTCTCAAATCAACCCCATCCTATATTTATTCCTATAACATTATTTATTCCTATAATGTTTTTTCATCTTCCTAACTAAAATGAAAGGACCTCTCTGTTATATTCTGAACATTTTCTGAAATTCCCTGTTTATGTGATTTTTTTTTTGCCTACATTATTTGCCTTGGTTATCTATTTCTATTAACAAACTACTTTCTAACTTTCTGGACTACAAGGCAGTCATATGGTTTTTCCTCACAAGTTTGTGGATCTGAAACTTGGAAGGGCTTGGTTAGGCGGTTTGTCCCTGGATCTCTGTGGTCTCAACTGGGACAGCTGAGGCTACAAGTACACATTCAAGATGATGGCTTCTTAACACACATGTCTGGCACATGTCTGACACCTTGGTGCTATGTGGCACTCTCTCTCTCTCTCTCTCCCTTACTCCTTCCCTCTCGTCTTCCTTCCCTTTACATGGCATCTCAGTATTCTAACATAAGAGGACTCCACTGACTTGGGCTACCCAAAGCAAAGTGATCTCAGGGTAGTCACACTTTTTACCTGGTGACTGACTTCCAAGTGGCAGGAAGAGGAAGCTGCATAAAAATTTCAAGGCTTTGGGGCGCCTGGGTGGCTTGGTCGGTTAAGCGTCCGACTTCGGCTCAGGTCACAATCTCGTGGCCTGTGAGTTCGAGCTCCACGTCAGGCTCTGTGCTGACCGCTCAGAGCCTGGAGCCTGTTTCAGATTCTGTGTCTCCCTCTCTCTCTGCCCCTCCCCTGTTCATGCTCTGTCTCTCTGTGTCTCAAAAATAAATAAACATTAAAAAAATTTTTTTAAATTTCAAGGCTTTGCTTATAACTGGCACAGCATGATTTCCACCGAATTCTACTTGTAAAAACAATCACCAATGTTCAGTAGGTGAAGACATAAGCCCCACCTCTTGATGGAGTAATTACAAAGTTACATTGCATAAAAGCCTGTGGAATAAGAGATATCGTGACCACATTGGTATAGTGGAAATCCTTATTATCTATCAGTATGTCTAGGTGGAATCAGATAGATACATAGATACATGATTTTATGTATATTTTTTTAATGTTTACTTTGTTTTTGAGAGAGAGAGAACATGAGCATGAGCAGGAGAGGGGCAAAGAGAGAGGGAGACACAGAATCCGAAGCAGGCTCCAGGTTCTGAGCTGGCAGTACAGAGCCTGATGCGAGGCTTGAACTCACGGACTGTGAGATCATGACCTGAGCCAAAGTCAGACGCTTAACTGACTGAGCCACCCAGGCACCCCAGTTTTATGTCTGTTTTAGATAATACTCTACCACAGTCAGCCATGTAAGTAGTAGAAACCCAACTTGAATTAAAGGTACAAATAGTGGGGTGCCTGCGTGGCTCAGTGCGTTAGGCATCTGAGTGTTGATATTGGCCCACGTCATGATCTTAGGGTTCATGGGATCAAGCTGTTCATTGGGCTCTGTGCTGACAGTGTGGAGCCTGCTTGGGATTCTCTCTTTCCCTCTCTCTCTGCCTGTTCCCAGCTCTCTCTCAAAAATAAATAAACATTTAAAAAAGAAAATAAAGATAAAAATAGTATGTAGCAATTCAGTTACCAAATTACAGAACATGAAGGGGAAGATCTTGCTTGTTTCAAGTAAATCCAGAAAATCAGATATCTTAGAACTCTCTTTCCTTCTCTGTTTTTCTCTCTCTTGGCTTCAGTATTTCTCCAGAACTGGAGAGAAGTATTAAGACTATTGGAAGCACATAACTAAACTTAAGGAAAGATACTAGAGATGGAGGTGAATAATTGGATATTATCTACATACAAATAGATAATTGTTGAAGGTATGGAAGTGGCTGGGGTCTTTAAAGATGATAACAGGGCTAGATGGAGAAAAAACAACCTCAGATCACAAAGTGAGAACTTGAGTTTTAGAATGCAATTTTGTTTGTTTTGTGGTGGATGCATGAGTGTGTATGTATTTGTATCTCTCTAGTCAGGGAAAGATTTAATAAGCCTTTTAGCTACAGTAACTAGCAATTACGAGTGGCAACTATTAATAAACACTCTCTGCTCTACCTATGTCAAAGTAAAGCTGTAACCCTAAAAACAAATGAAGTAACACATTGTTTAGTAGGAAAAGATGGTAGAATTCGAGATAGGGACATCTCTCTAATTCTACATTTTGCACAGATGGGAAAGCTGGCCTGGGACAAGTTTTCTAACTCCTTCAGTTATTTCTTAAAGATATAAAACAAAGAGATTGAACTATAGGAGTGTCAGAGGCCCTTCTAATTCCAAAAGTCTGTACACTACAAAAATGTTTTTCCCAAGTACATAAAATGTTACACAACACAAGATTTTATGAGTTTTAAAGGTTGATTTATTCAGAGTGTCTTTGTGTGTTGATTAATTTCACCAGATAAATGTCAACCATCCCATTTTATTTGCAGCGATGGACCCAAGTATCAGCATTGCCACTGTACTCTGACCAGGTCCACGGGACCACAGCCTAACGGAAACCCACATTACGCATGGACAGGGAAGCTAAAGGTGTGTCCCTCTTCATGCAGCGTCCATGGTCATGACAAGCTTAGGTTAGTGAAAGTTCTGTAAATGTAGTTGCTTCTTAACTGCATTAGAAACACTTGCTATTTAAAAGAACCCCAGGGTCACTCTTTTCCTAAACAGCAAGTGCCTTTTGTAATATGAACCCAAATGGCTTAATTAATGTTTTGCAAACTCAGATTTGATATCTCCAGCATTCTTAACACTCAGCCTATCCTTACTGCATAGTCAAATATTTCTATTTTATTTCCTCCAGAGAATAATTTGATATGCAGATTGATATCTGCCAAACAGATCAGCCAGACATATTTTTTTTCAAGTGAAATTTTTACCTCAATTGTCTAAACTGGTGTTTCTACTTTTCAAGTTCATTAGATAATTGCTTCAATATCAGCTGGACTTTGACAGCCATGTTTTTTCCTACTTCTTTTCCTGCTTTTTTTCCAGTCAGTCATGTTACTGGTTTCTGCCTGGTTTACTTATTCTTTAATAATTTCCTTTCTTTTAGCTACATTTATATGTGCATGTTTTATTGATTATAAATGAAATGAATTCTTGCTATGAAATATTCAAAATTCCCCACCATGCATGAAGTAAAATAAAAATTATTTCATTTGCTCACTCCTCAAGCCTTAAGACAGTCCTGCTTCATAGTTTGGCATGTATTCTTTCAAACTTTAATTCTGAGTTTTAAAATTCAATATATCATATTAATCATGATATAAAATGCATGTATAGCCACATTTTCCAGTATGATGTAACATTCATGATTTTCACATAATTTATTAAATTAATAACCCAATTTTAAATATATTACCTGTTACTAATTTTTTTTTTCTTATTTCAGACAATGTTGTCTGGAATATACTTATCCGTTGACCAACCAAGCATTTTCTTAATATATCTCTTAGAATTAAAATTCTTGATTTGAATAATATGCACATTTAATATTAGTCTTTATTGCTCTATTTTCCTCTAGGAAACTACACTCAGAAAAAAAGTGCATGAGGTGAGGATGTTTGCTTGACCATACCCTTGGCTAAACCTGACCTTAAAAATCTTATGATAAATACATCTTTTTCTTTCTTTCTTTTTTCCTCCCCCAGCCCTCCTTTCTTAATAGCATGTCTAAATATTTTTTTCATATTTTTGTAGCTATTTATAATCTATTGAATATGTAATAACTCATCTTGATGCATTGTAACTTCTAAACATCATACTTTTTTTTTTCAATTCAAAGGTATTGGGATCACATCTGTTTTTAATTATTTTTTAAGTTTATCTATTTATTTTGAGAGATCAGACACAGCATGAGCAGTGGAAGGGTAGAGAGAGGGAGAGAGAGAGAGAGAGAGAGAGAGAGAATCCCAAGCAGGCTCCACACTATCAGCACAGAGCCCAACATGGGGCTTGAACCCACAAAACTGTGAGATCATGACCTGAGAAGAAAGCTTAACCAAACTGAGCCACCCAGGTGTCCCTGGGATCAAATCTTTTGAAGGCATCTCATAATAAAAAAGAATCAAGTTCAGTGTCCTGGGTTTCACATTTAAGGCTCTCTTATGATGGGTTCTACTCAATTTTCCAAACTTACCTTCTCCTTTTTCTTACTTTTCCAGCTTTATAGTCATACCCTACCCCCCATATTTATCAAATACTATGCTCATCAGTGCCATTAGATATTCACTTATTTATACTTCAAAGCTCATCTTACCCAGAACACTTTCCTGCCTGTCCCCAGCCCAAGCTGAGCTCCTCCATCACTGCCTCTCACAGTATTTAGAGATGACATCATTCCCTTTAGGATCCAAATTTGTAGCACTTGCTTTCCCACTCTTGTTACCTCCCAAAGCAAGTAATTCCTTCTGAGTTAGTATGACATTTAGTTCATTTTCATATTATTTCCATTCATACAATGGAGTTTAGAACACATTAAGGAGTCAAGCATCTGTTGAATGGTCTACCCATTTCTAATCCTCTGCATTCACCTACCCCCTCAAACACTAACTCATTCAGTTTTGAGCTATCTGTAGTAGCCAGTATTTTCAGATGCCAGCAGGCCTCTCTCTCTTTTCCCTTTCATGGATTACACAGTCTCAGGTCACAAGAATGATCATATGACACAGGTCTAATGAAAACAAGTGAATAAACAAATGAATGAATGTTCTATCTTTCTGACCACCATAATTATTTTGGGAATGCTTACATGAACCAAACATAGTCGTGGTTCCCTGGGACTTTTCTGCCTAGAAATACCATCTCTTTCCTTGGTTGTCATGGTACCAGAAGAATGTAAATCAGGCTGGCAGTTGCATTCTCCAGGGCTCCATGGATGGAACCCATTTAAAAGAGTCAAAACTTAGAGAAAGAACAAGTGTGAAAATGAGCATATTGGACAGATCATTTGAGCCCTAGATCAAGACATGCTTGCCCTCCAGTTTCCTCTGTATTTCCATTTATAATGATCTTAGGAACTGGTTTAATACGTTTGAATTGCTCTACATGCTATGGAACTTTTCCTAATAAGAAACGCCATTCCTTTATACTTCTCTGCCTGCTGCCAATCTGAAATATTCTTTTTGGCTTTTCCTTCTTAATTTATGAATTTCTGAAACCTAGATTAAGATCCCCCACTCTTAGCATGAAACTTCCCTAAGCGTGCCTACTCACTGTTTCTCTAAGTGCTTGGGGAGGGGGATGTTTCCGTGAAGCACTGTACATTTGATTGGAAGAGAGACTAGAATGGAAGACAGTATAGATGAGCAAGAAAAGTTTAGGAAATGTTCAGGGAAAAAAGACAAATGGTTACAAAAATTACAGCACATTTCTTCTTAGGGTATTATCTATGTATTTAATAATGATGAAGACTATATAATAACAAAATAAATGCTTATGATACATTTTAGCAAAACAGGACACAGCGTTGCATTTATACCATAACTGTAATGTCAAATAATGAGTATTGACTTAAAGCTAGCAAGAAAAATAGAAAAACAATCTCTTGGTTTTAGTGTGGTAGGATTACAGTGAGGGTTTTTGGTTTTTTTTTCTTCTGTATTTACATTACTTTTTCAGTTTAAATAAATAAAAAGGTTTCCTCCCTACTTTCCAATTTTTCTATAATATGTGTGTCTGCACATGCATGTGCCTGTGCATAAGTGTGAGCATGTATCACAGGTGAGAGTGGGAGGCAGAAGATATGGGCCCACTGTCTCAGCTCCTGTCCTTATCCTGGCATCTTACCAGGATTCTATCATCTACAGTCTTGGTTTCACCATCTGTAAAATGATGGTGAATGAAATTGATCTGAGACTCCAAATGTAAAGGCCTGCTTTTCTTATTCTAAATAAATTATGTGCATTGAGTGTTCACTTACTAAACTTTCAGGATTACTTTATTTTCCCAAAGAACATACCTGTTTCCATGTTCTTGATACGCATGAACCACCCATTCCGCCCTAACCCTTTTTCATAGAGAAACATATTTCCGCCCAAACAGGGCAAATATAGTGAATTCTGATTAGATTGTGCTTCAGTGTTTAGGAGACAATTTAGAATAGTTGAGAATATGGTGAACTGGAGCATGTGACTTTGGTTAAAAGAGAAAGCAAGTACTGATCTCTGGCTGATAAACTGCCAAACCAGAATGTTGGCTCAGAGATGTTTCATCTTCCAATTTCTCAGGAATAATTGCAAAAATCTGATTTTTTTTTCTTTTTTCACTTTTTAGATGTTACATATTAACTCAAATTACAATATAAAGTATTTATCTGAAGAAAACGAAAACAGTAATTTGAAGAGATAAATGCACCCCTGTGTTCACTGCAGTGTTATTTACAACAGCCAAAACATGGGAGCAACTCAAGTGTCACCAAAAGATGAACAGATAAAGAAAATGTGGTATATATGCAAAGGAATATTACTAGGCCATAAAAAAGAATGAGATCTTGCCAACTGCAGTAACATGGATGGACCTAGAGGGTATTATTCTGACTGAAATATGTCAGAGAAAGACAAATTCTATATGGTTTCACTTATGTGTGGAATCTAAGAAATCAAATGAGCAAACAAAACAGAAACAGATTCATAGATACAGTAAACAAACTGTTGATTCCTGGGAGTAGGGGAGGGGGGTGGATGATGAACAAAATAGGTAAAGGGAATTATGACTTCCAGTTATAAAATAAATAATTCATGGGATGTAATATGCAGTATGGGGAATATAGTCCATAAAATTGTAATAACTTTGTATGGTGACAGATGGTAACTATACCTATCATGGGGATCATTTTGTAATCTATAAAAAAATATTGAATTACTATGATGTACACCTGAAACTGACAGGATACTGTATGTCAATTACACTTCAATAAAAAGCAATTACAATACAAAACAACCTTTGGAAGTCTTAGAAAACACATCTTTGGGATAAATTTTTTCCTTGGACCATAAATTTACAGTCTCTCGGTTAGAGGAAACATCAATATTCTTTTAGTTCTGTGATTGGTTTTAAATTAATTAGTCTTTATTTCTTTGAGATCTATTAGAAGTATAGGCGCATTGGTCACAGTTTATTACCCAGCATCCATTCATTTTCTTTTTGTAAAAAACTCCTAGATTGGAAACAAACACCTTTCTTCCACTCTGAGTCTATCTGTTCCATTAAAGTGGAGGCCATCTATAGCTCTAAGGGTAACTTAGGGAAATCAAACGTTGTATTCCTGTAGCAAGACTATTTCAGGCATAGATACTTGGTGCAAGCCAAGTCAGAGACAAAGCGATCTGGGACTTTTTCTGGGAATTTTTCTTGAGCTATTGGGAAAAGACACCTACTCCTCTCTTTGCTAGACAGGAACTAAAAAAAAAAAACAACAACCAAAAAACAGTAGTTCCAGATGATATTGAAACCATAGGGGAACAAAAACTCTAAGAGAAGAGATTCCAAACAGAAGATGCAGAGACAGCACAATTGGGTGGGAAATAATGGATCCTCATTTCATTATTCGTGGTTCTATAACCAGCATTGTCTGAAGCTAGTGACCCTGTATTTTCTATCACGGGATCCATTAAATCCTTTTAACCTAAGCTGATTTACATCTGGGTTTCCGCTAATGGAAACGAAAGTCCAACCTGCTACAGAGAGGGGATGAGGTGGGATGGGAGAACTCCATAGTCCCAAATTACCTCATTGCATACAGTGAAAATAAAACCAAAACAAAGAAAAACAAAACATACTGTTTCTTCACCCTCTAAGAGGCTAGATGTCTTTACTGAAGCATGGCGAGGCATAATGTCACCATGTCCCAGCACCGTTTCCAGATGTTACTCTTTTGAATAAACATTGTCAGCACCTTCTCTTTGTACAGTGGAAAAAGGAATGTTATTTTTCTTTCATCCCTGTTTCCATATTCCCCTGCGGAACCATTTCAATTTAGTGAAGTAGAGAGGGACCCAGCAGTTTGCATCTTCTGTTATGAATGTGGTGCTTGAAATGCCAGAGTCAATGACATGAGACGCAGGGCTTCATTACTCGTCAGCTCACCCAGACTCAGGCTTCCCAGGACCCAGTGATAGTTTGCTGCCAGAAAGATACATTTGAATTTCAATATGCCAAGTCTCTCTTGCTGTATTTTCCATGTTGCAGGCTACAAATGGCTTTTGGAAATCTTTTGAACATCCCAGTGACTCGGCTCTTTACCTTCTATCCCTGCCTAACACTAAATTGGATACATTTATTTCCAAGTTGTAATAAATGAAGGAATAAGTGGTCTAAAGAAGAGTGTGCACCCACAATGACAAAACTTTCAGTAAATAAGAACCTTTCAACAAGACCATTCACACTTCAGATGAGGCAACACGGAGAAGGTGAGGAGTAGAGAACATTTATGGCTTCTGAAGGCCAAATTGCAGTCTCTACCTTTTCCTAAATAAGGAAATTTGGTGACACTGACAAAATTTTTCCACCCTTAGCATCCTCATAAAATCAGAATAACAATGCCTATCTTCGTAAAATTGTGATCTGTATATTTCATTAAATTGGGAACTATTATTAATCACAACTATTCTGCAATGAAGAATGAGGATTAAGAAAGGGAAAATTTATTCATTCATTCAACAAGCATTTACAACGGACCTAAACAGGTGAAAAAATATAGCATCAGGAGTCAGAAAGCCTGGGTTCAAATTCTTGTCCTAGTCATTACTAACCAAATGACCTAGGGCTTAATTTCCTGTGCATCTCTTCTTTTTCTACAGGGAATCTACCCCATACGGTTAGAGCATAGATTCATCAGACTGAAACCATTACGTTTTCAGGACTGTGGCAGCACATAGTAAGCACTTAACAAGGGTTTATGTTATTACCGTTACTGATATTGATGCTGTTTTGGAGCTGGGCACTTTGCATTGTCTCAGACACAGTCATGAAGAAGATAGCAGAATGGGGCTGCTTTGAGTTGTGGTTCTGAATTTATATTGGACAACCCGATTTTTCCACTCTAACTCTGGGTCTTTGGGAAAATCACTTTGATTTTCCATGTCTTGGCCTTCTCACTTCTAAAACTGGAATATTAATGGTACCTGATTTATGGGGCAGATATGAGGACCACAAAAGAGTTATTCCACATAAACCACTAAGTAGAACGCCTAAGATACAATACATAATACTCGATTATTCTTAACTTTTATTACCATTATTAACAACAATGGCTTTTTTCAAGGTCACACAGGAAATCAGAGTCGGAAATGGGAAGTTTGTTCATATCACTACATAAAAAGCTGTTGATCAGCTAGACTTCAAACTGGTGTCTGACTCCAAAATCCACAGTGTTGCCATTACACCGCATCATATCTTTTTAAGAAGATGAACAGCAGAGGAAAGCCAAAGGCAATTTTAGATTTATTTTACTGTCATTTCAAACACATCAGTGCAGGGTGCCATATCACTTTCGAAATGTGTATATTTTTAAAAAGATACAAAAACATAGCTATTATAACCAGTGACTGCTTACAAAGTAAATTGTGCTAACCCCTCTGCTCCCCATTTGCAAACATATTTGGATTACATCTGGAACAAAATCATTAGTGGCAGGAAGACAGATGTTGTTCAAAGTTCGGGTGTTGCACGTAGACGTCGAATATTGATGTTGATGTTATTTACTCATTTGATTCTTCACTCTTTTCCAAAAAGATGGATTTTGAGCTTTTTCAAGATTTATTTCTTCTTTCTTGGTTCCCAAGGTGACAAATCAAAGTTCACCCCAGGAACTTGTGAAGTATATCATGGTGGGAGAAATCCATCAGACGTGGAATAATATTAATAACTAGTATTGTGCAGTTGTCAATCAGCATAAAGCCGTTTCTCAGAAATAATTTAAGGATCTTCTTCAAACCAAAGCAGTATGTATACGGCAATGAAAGAATAATGCACAGTGCTGTTACCAGATTGATCAATATAGCAAATTTTACTTTAGATTTTAATTTTAAATATAATTTATTAAAGTTAAATTAAAATTTTACCACGCTCATTTGAAGAAATATACTTAAGGGAAAGAATACACGCAATAAAATAGTCTATTAAAGAAAGCACATATGGGGCGCTTGGGTGGCTCAGTCAGTTAAGCGTCCAACTTTGGCTCAGGTCATGATCTCGCAGTTCATGTGTTCAAGCCCCACACTGGGCTCTGTGCTGACAGCTCAGAGCCTGGAGACTACTTTGGATTCTGTGTCTCCCTCTCTCTCTGTCCTTCCCCTGCTCATGCTCTGTCTCTGTCTCTCAAAAATGAATAAATGTTAAAAAACTTTTTTATTTAAATAAATAAAAGCACATAATGTGCCGTGGATGATACAAACAAATAAGAGATTTGATGAGGGTGGGAACCGAAGAATACGAGGCAATGCCCCTGAGCTACATATATTTAGGCTGCTATAAAATGTCATATTTATTTAATGAAATACATTAGAATTTGTTTTACTCTGAGATAGTTGACTACTGAAAGTGAAAAAAGGTTTTCCTGTCAACAGGAATATAATAGGTATATTGCCTGATAGAGCCCATTTCCAGAATACTATACATACATTTATTTGTGGACACTAAACAGTGAATGTGCTCTCCATGTCTCCTCTGTTTCTATGGAGAACAATTAACTCCAACTCATATAAAATAAAATGCTTTGACATCCATGGAGGAAAGAATATGGGTAATTTCAGTAGAATGTTTATGTAACCCAAAATTCATGTTGAAATCCTATCTTCCAACACAATAATATCAGGAGGTGAGACTCTGGGGGCATAAATAAGTCATAAAGTTGGAGCCTTCATGAATAGAAGAGTGCCCTTATAAAAGAGACTTCTTGTGCTCTTTCCACGTGAGGGTATGGCTAGAAGACAACCGTCTGGAAACTAGGAAGATGGCTCTCACCAGACACTGAATCTGCCAGCACCTTGATCTTAGACTTCCCAAACTCTGGAGCTGTGAGAAATAAATATTTGTTGTTTAAATCACTAAGTCTATGGCATTCTGTTATATGGTATACGCTATGGTATAGCGGCCCAAACGAAGACATAGCCAAACAAAAGTATATTTTTCCCATTATGCATTACATGTTTTCCTTTGTACATTTTTTTTCCATGTGTCACTCATTGTGGAGCACATTTTCCAACACTCATTTCTGCATATCTAATGTGTGCCAATCTTAACGTTCTAGCCTAAACTGCACTGTGCCCATGGAGCTTTGTCTGAGTTCCCCTTTGGAGTCAGAACTTCCTTCCTTGCTCTCAAAGCACTTTGTTTACTCTTGTATTTTTAAGATTTAGTAAATTGGATACGAATTCTTTGCTTACATGCTTATCTTCCAAATTCATCTATAACTTTCCTCAAGAAAAGAGCCCATGACTTACGCATCTTGCTCAATACAGCATGCATCACATAGTAAATATGCAACAAAACCTCACTGAGAGAAAGAATACACACCATTTTCCCCCCTTTTTATTAAGACTCTTACATCATCTGGTCAAGTACCAAACACGTAACAGGAGCTAAACGAATGTTAGGTAAACATTGATATCTGAATGTTGACCAAAGTCAATTTCCAAGGTCTCACAAACCTTATGGTTAGGGTAAGCCATTTTATTTTAGTTTATTATGATTCAATTCACAAAAATAGCCTTTTGAAATCTTTTTTGTCTTTGACCTTCTCACATCTATGTCCAGGAGGCCTTTGTTCCCCCAGAAATATTTGTTATTCAGGGAAAATAATGCCCCAGGGTGACTACTTGTATAATAAATGAGAACCCAACATGGTCTTTCCCAGCCCCAATCTAGTACCGAGTGTTTTCTCCTATAGCTCATTTGCTCAAAACACAAAATAATTGTATTAACTGGGGACTTTTGGGGGATGATATATTTTTTTTTATTTAAGAGAAATGTTAATTTGCTATTAAATCTCTTGTTGAAAGACTAATAGCTTAATGAACACAATAAACATGTGCAAATTAGTTTTTTTTTCAATGCATTACTTAGTTTCAGACTGAAAGGGGGTGATACATCATCGTCATCTCTGCAGGAATTAATGAGGCATTAGGCCATCTCCTGTCATGGAGGCCAGACTTATGAACGATCTGCCAAATTGCACATGCGAACCTTGTCCTGCTCTCCCTTTCCACCCACCACATACATCTTTTCTGGGCCTCTTGCTTCTGTAGCCTGAGCTTTGGTATTTGAAATACAAATGTGGGTTCACCCTCAGTTTGGAAGTGAAAAGTGGTCTATTGCAAGTGACAAATGTTGTTTACCGTTACTAGAAAAGAGGGTGGAACAATGAGTGCATATATTAACATCACAGGGGATGGGTTTGGTAGTCATTCAATTGCCATCTTGCCCTGTGAAGACACATAACCTCTCTCCATTTCCCTCAATCACCCACTCACTCTTAGACATCTACATTAAAATAAAGAGCCCAAGGCAAGGCAAGCTATCTTAACTATAATAAGTGGCAAGGTGTTCTCAACTCAACAGCTTTTGTCACCAGCTCTCAATCTCTCCTCATCACAAGCATGGCTTTTTCTGCCTGCATTATTTGATATATTTGCCTTATCCTGCAGTTCCCAAATCAGCGGTTTCAAACCTCCATGAACAAGCAGCATTTAGAAGCCATCAGTTTCATTCTATGACATAAACTATCTTGTACCTGCTTTTATTTTTATAATTAGCAGGCATGACATTTAATTCTGTTTCAAGAATCTTTGATAAACTTTTGGTGTATCTTGAGATAGCTGAAGATGTCATGGCCTACTTAAAAATCATGGATGGAGATCACTAGAATAGACATTAGATTAGGTGTAGAAATAACATCTGTGTGGGACATGGAAACATTATAATATTGTTAACTAATTTCTTTTACACTTAAAAAAGCATTGTTTAGCTCTGCATTATTTCTTTAAGATGTGTGTGTGTAAGTGTGTATATATTATATAAGATGTGTAGGTGTATATCTATACACACACACACATATACATACAAATCATATATATTTATGTATATATATGTGTATATATAAGATGCGTGTGTATGTGTGTGTACCTGTGTTTATTTTTTCCCCCAGAACATAATTTTCTCTACTTGCTTGATTAGATTCACAAAACTTTGGGCTCTAATCTATCTATGCCTCTCACTAGCCACCAAATTTGCCTGTTGTCTTCTAAGCACATTTCAATTCATGATTCAAGCTTAATGCATATTGATTCCTCTTTTACAACCTAGCCTCCATAACAGCAATTCCTTCTCAGGACACTTTGGCTAATTCACCTTCATATTCAGTGTAAGTCTCTTCTATTCAGTTATACTGTTTCCTAACAGCAGATTTGGGACAAGTACATTCGTGTCCATTATAAATGACACAGTTGAGGAATCTCATGCTCCACATCCACCTGACAGTTTTTTCTTTTTGTTTTTAAACAGACATGTACTTCATTAGTTAACATTCTTTTGATTGTAAGAAAAGAAACTGATTGCCTCATCATTGGAATAAAAAGGGACTAATTTATTAGAAGGAAAATGGGATAGTTCATAACATGGAAGATGAGTTGAAATATCAAGCCTTAGGAATGAGGAGTCAGAACATATTCCAGGACCCCAGCAACTGAAGCTCCTAGATCATCTGTTGGAACACTGCCAATGCTATGACTACCTTTCTGAGATACACACAACCCGTGTCTTAAGAATTTTACTTGCATACAAGTCATTCCAGGACACCTTGATCAATAAGCTGTTGCCAGGGAGGTATGATCACTCAGTAGAAACTAAGCTTCTGAGATCCAGTTCCTTGGTATTGAGGGCTATCCAGCACAAAAATAGGAGTAGGACAGTCTACTACAGCCATCCCCACTGGGGAAGCATGTATGGAATGTTTCTTTTCAGTAGCCATATAAGGTTCACACTTCAGCTAACCTTCCCCACACTTATCCCTACCATCATGGCCACGTTTTTTTCAATGCTGCCTTTAACGTATAATAATAGCAGATTTTTCTAAAGTTGGAAAGAATGAGCTAAATTGACTTGAAAAGTCCAATTTTTATGGAGTTACCCCTCTCTCCCCAATTAACATAAAAAGATAGGAAACACTAACATGTATCAAATAATTTTCAAGGTGTTGCGTCCAGTCTTACAAGCATGAGACTCTGAAGATGAAGGGATGATCATTTTAGAATATCCTCTTAGTGTCAGCCATTCTGGAGGTGATCAGAAAAGTATCTTCAAAAAAAAAATATCTTCACTTGCATGGTAAATATAGCTGATTAGATGGTAACAATGACAACATCTAAATATTGATACCCCATGTTTCATGATATATTTTATTGTAGTGCTTCCATCCTAATTATAAAGGTAATATATACTCAATGCAGAAATGTTAAGAGACCAAAATGCAGAAAATATAAAAAAATTTACTCATGACCCACTCTGTTCACACATTGGTATTGCCACTATGTTCTTCATACTTTGTGCACTGTTTCATAACCTATCTTATTATCATTTTTACTATTTAAAGTAGTACATCCAACACAATGATAATGTTCTAAAATGTTTATTATTATTATTATTATTATTATTATTATACCAATGGTATATATGAATCATAAAGTAATTAGAAAATACAAAGAAGCAGAAAGAAAAGTCACCAAGAATCCTACTACCCAGTGATAGCTTCTTTAAAACAATGTGGTATACATTATTATAAAAGGTTTATTATAAAATAGCTTTAATGTCTATAGACCATTGCACTAGGTGAATGTGTTTTAATCTACTTAATAAGTCTCTCTCAGTTAGTATTTAGGTTATTTTCAATTTTCTTATCAATAACACCACTACAATTATCTGTTTTATGCATATTTTGTATGTATCCTTTTTCTAAGAGTTTTTCCAGTTAAATTCCTAAAAGGTAGAATTGTTTGTTAATGATACATGCATTTTTATTTATTTTTTTTTTTAATTTTTTTTTCAACGTTTTTTATTTATTTTTGGGACAGAGAGAGACAGAGCATGAACGGGGGAGGGGCAGAGAGAGAGGGAGACACAGAATCGGAAACAGGCTCCAGGCTCCGAGCCATCAGCCCAGAGCCTGACGCGGGGCTCGAACTCACGGACCGCGAGATCGTGACCTGGCTGAAGTCGGACGCTTAACCGACTGCGCCACCCAGGCGCCCCAATGATACATGCATTTTTAAAAGTTTATTTACTTATTTTGAAAGAGAGAGCATAAGCAGAGAAGGAAGAGAGAGAGAGAGAGAGAGAGAGAGAGAGAGAGAGAGAGAGAGAGAGAGAGAGAGAGGATCCCAAGACAGTGCAGCATGGAGCCTGATGCAGGGCTGAACCTATGAACCCTGAGCCAAAATCAAGAGTCAGGCGCTCAACTGACTGAGCCACCCAGGAGACCCGATATATGCATTTTTAAGCCACCTCTTGGTTCATGTTCTCATATTTGTTTTCAGTCTTCTTTCAGATTTATTACATCATTTGATTCTCTTAACTGCACTGTGAGGGAGGCAAGTGAGACATCATTATCCTCTTTCGCAAGTGGGAAAGCTGAGATTCAGAGAGTTCTGCCCAGATCATACAACCCTTAAGTGGCAAAGCCTGGCATCTATTCCAGGTCCTTTGTCTCCGATTCATATTTACACACAGATGTGCTGCTGACAGAGTAAAGATCCAGTTCCAATCCTCAAAGAAAAACATGGCATAATAAGATAGCTATATTTATTGTCTACCTATTCTGTACCAGACACTCTGTTAGATTATTTTAGATGCATGATCTCAATCCTTACAGTAAACTGGTGTTATTGGTTTTATTATCTCCTTTACAGATTACAGAACAGAGCATTAGTGAGTTCAAGTAACTCCTTCAAAGACACAGATCAAGGAGGTGAAGGGCAGATTCCAACTCAAATAGTGAAATCCATGCTTTTCCCTATGTACACGCTATGGACCATAATTACCAGACTCCAACCAAAATTTATTTCCCTCAGTTAAAGGCAACGTCTGAATTAGCCTTTTGTCCACTAAATTTGGGAGAGAGAGATAAAGAGACAGAGGCACACACACATGCATGTGTGTGTGTAAAGAATCAGGGATAATTTTTTCAAGGTCAGGCACAGGATCAGCCAAGGTTAAAGAAGCAAGTCTAAATCCGCAATATCTTCCAAATGCTTGCATCAAAGAGCAAGAGAAAAGGAAATGGAGTTGAGGAGCAAATGTATGAGGCATAGAAAGTGTTGGGCTGGTAAGTGGTCACCAACCAACTTCCTACTGGGGAGGGGGGTATCATTTGTAGTACAGTTGAGCCTTGAACAACACGGGGGTTAAGGACAGTGACCCATGCAACATGCGGACACATGCACTGACTCACTGAAAAATCTGCACATAAATTTTGACTCCCCCAAAACTTAACTACTCACAGCCTACTGTTGAGTTTCAGAAGCCTCACCAGTAACATAAACAGTTAACACATATTTTGTATATTATATATATTATATACTTTATTCTTATAATAAAGTAAGCTAGAAAAAATGTTATTAAGAAAATTATAAAGAAGAGAAAACACATTTACAGTACTGTACTGCAAAAATACCCATGTATAGATGGACCTGTGTAGTTCAAACCCATGTTGTTCAAGGGTCAACTGTACTTACCAATCTCCTTGGTATAAGTACTCCCACACAAATTCTGATTTCAACCTACCAGCTGGGCTTATACCGCCATCAAGAGTGATTCTGTTAAACTTTCACGATTGAAATTCTACTGGGTCTCAGAGATACAATTCTTAGAATATGAAATTCATTACAATGAAAAATTAAACAATTCTTAAACCTTTATATCAGGAGGTCTGCTAAGCATTAGAAATACCAAGTTAAATCACACATGGCCCTGACCTTAAAAAAAAAAAAAAAGGCAAAAAACCCCCTCTCACACTGGTATTGAGAAAGACATGTAAACACTTTAACGTGATAGATGAGTAATAATAGAAGCTTATCCTAGGAACAGTGGTGATATATCAGCATATTAAAGTGATCAGCTCTACTCCAATATGCCATCTGAATCTTCTTCACTTACCATCTATAAATTTTGCCCTTTTTTGACATTACACTATCCACAGTATCTTGAAAAACACTGTAAATAATCTGCACTGAGTAAGTGATCTACATATTCAAAGGTATCTTATATTACAAGTGATGGGGTTCCCTCTGTCTCTCCACTTATACCAACAAACATGCAACATAATGACATTCTCAGGAGCTCTTCTAACTGCATTAAGTTTATAGATGAAGACTGGAACTATTTTCAGAAACTTAAAAAAATTACCAAGGGAGGTACTTTCATCATTTATTCATATGCAGGCTCTTTATTTTTTACTTATTAATGAGGTTTAGAAAATGGTACTTGTAGAGCATCAAGTGGCTTTCTTATAAAAATAAAATATGACCAATTCAGGCTTCAGTGGTTCTGCCTCAACCTAGTGCTCACCTTTGGAATATACATTTCTCCTCCTGGGAATCACAAAATAGAATTACCATTTCTATGCTTCTGGGTACCAATGGACTAAGCAACCAAGATACGTTCACAAGACTAGATAATTAGACAGAGTCCTAAGTATTTAATGTATTTGAAAAAAAATCATTGGTTGTATTTCTCATTCATTGAAGCTATTCAAGGACTCAATAATAATCTGACAGGGATATTTTAGAGAGGCTTGAAGCAGTGGGTATTAAGGGGTTGGGTTAAACTAGATCAGTATTTCCCAAACTATTCTGAAAACTGGAAAAATATTAAGAGGTATGGCACAGAAAAAAAAATCAAGTAAATTTAGTTAACACCATATTCTAGAATGCCCTCATAGAGATTCACAATATATATAAATATAACAAAGGATCTGAAAATTCTACAGTTAAGAAACAAGTTCAACTTTGATTCACTCAGGATTTCCCATGCTGTTTCATTGCAGGAACTTTTTATTTTTATTTTTATTTTCAACGTTTTTTATTTATTTTTGGGGCAGAGAGAAACAGAGCATGAACGGGGGAGGGGCAGAGAGAGAGAGAGAGGGAGACACAGAATCGGAAACAGGCTCCAGGCTCCAAGCCATCAGCCCAGAGCCCGACGCGGGGCTCGAACTCACGGACCGCGAGATCGTGACCTGGCTGAAGTCGGACGCTTAACCGACTGCGCCACCCAGGCGCCCCAGGAACTTTTTAATAGTGCAGGGCACTATTGCTTTATGGCATATCTCCACATCACACAAAGCACCAAATTTGGACAACTGTAACTAGAATGTTGTTTAGATGTACCCTAATGCAAATGCTCTGTCGTCAACAGTTTCACATCCTGTTAAGACAGTGGTTTAACCACTTTAAAGTCACCTCTTGCCAGAGAATTTGTTACAAAGGCTGGTCTCCCCTTTCTCCCCACTTTGTACTTAGCCCAGGTCACTGTGGCAATGTCAGTGCAACCACCTCTTCGGAGGAACAACTTTTGACCCACTGATCGTGCATAGCATTTTCAGGATACATATCATTAATTTGAATTATTATCTGATTAATATATTTCTCTCACGTGTAGGCTAAAAATGCCATGAGGAAGTAAGAGTTTATTTTTTCCTACGAGTTGCATTTACCATTGCTACTATGATGCCTGCTGCAGAGTGTGCCTTAATGCATCTGTCAAATGCTTAAAGAATAAAGATCCTCCTAGAAGTTTAAGGATCCTTCCCCTCTGAATGTATAAGTTCAATCTTGTGCAAAAAAAATTTTTTAATGACTTAGATGAAGGCTATAAGATGTGCTTATCAGTTTCGTAATTGGCACAAAGTTTGGAAAGTGGGTATAGAATGATCAATGAGGGAACAAAACAAGTCTCATCAGGCTGAGTCAATGGACTGAATCCTTAAATCTGGCCTTTGATAGGGATAAATGGTAGGCCTGCGAAAAATCCCACTGAACAATTACAGTGTGGGGAAGACCGGGCTTAAGAACACGAGGAATCTTCATATGAAATAAAGTGTGCACACACAAACACACAGGAATATCACCTAGTTCAGTAGGCACAAGTGAGACATTGCTGACACAGATGTGTGTTGCCTCAGACCGCATTCCAAGGGATAACACAAGATTTGGGAATACAGGTTATAGTATAATGCTTCAGAGCACAGGGTCTCGCAAGGTGGACTCTCAGACTTTAAATCTTAGGTCTGCCATTCAGCAGCTACAAAACTTGGAGGAAGTTACTAGAACTTTTTGTGGCTTGGTTTCCTTATCTATAAAATGAGAACCTCAACATTGCTGTGAAGATGAAAAGAGTTAATAAAGGAACAGTTAGCTCTCTATAAATCTTAGTGATTAATATTAGTCATAATGTTAAGATGGGTATTATTACCATTGCGGTAATTCTGCTTTGAATTTTGCATAAGGAGTTTCAAACAAAGAGGGAAGTCAACATAGTATATTTGTCAGCAAACTACACTGCTTCAGGTAGATCTGGATTGGATCCCATCTACACTGCTCCTAGTTTTATGAGCTTACACAGGTTACTTGCCCACCTTTACTTCCTTATCTTCTCTAGGTAATTGAAAGAAGTCAAGGAGTGTCACCTGAGCATCACTCAGTTCTGTGCCTAAGAGCACAGTAAGTGACAATTTCAGAGGAAAATGACAGGATGGTTGAGTAAGAGAAGCCAAGCAAGAAACATAAGACAGGGCTGACTCAGGACAATGTGCTCAGTGTTTTAAAATATTTGAGGTGCTCAAATAAAAGAAGTATAGAACTCTGGGTCTCACCAAATAGGTATAGGCTACAAGGAAATGCATTTTAAGACTGGTATATAAATAAAGTAATATTTGAGCAGACATAGCTGTCCAAAGTTGGGATGGGAGGTCTCAGAAGGTACTAAACTGTTCACTCCAGGGGTCACTTTAGCTTCCAAGACACAACACTATGTAAGAGTTGAACTAAGTATTCTAAAGATCCCTCCAGCCCTCTGTGACTATAGTTGTTAACATCCCATTAATAGTCGCATGTGGATGTTTCTTTGGGCAGGGAAATGCTCTAACTCGGTCTTAATGTGAAAAGACAGAAGGGTAGGGAAAGAAGACCAGGGAAACTGATTTTGTTGCCTAAAAAGCAAATCTCCACTTCACCATATGTCACTCATAAACATCTGCACAGTAGAATTTCTGAACAACCCAATACATGAGGATGATGTTCTGACTCATTAGCAGTCTGGGATATTGATACCCGTTCATGGCCACACGAGGGCTATATATTATACTAACGCTACTACAGAGCATCTTCCATTCTGAAAGTTTGCAAGTCACATCAAACTGCCACATTCTTAAGGTAAGAGGGGCAGCTATGCTTAAGAACATTAAATCTTAAAGGATATTTCTTTGATATTGAGGCAGTGGCTTGACAAAATTCAATGTCAAGCCAGGGTTTGCCCTTCTACACAGGGTAGAGAGAGTCAGCTTCAAAGGAAGACAGAAATCAGTGTGCAGAACCTGGCAATGCCCTGTATGTGAGTTGGCTGAATCATAATAATAAACAATATAACAACAATATTGGTCATTCTCTTAAGAGAACAAGCGAAGCATTTCACCTGCATTACCTTATTTTTTTTTTATCAGGGATGAAATGCACAAGATTTGTCATGAGATACGTAACATGATTTTCAAGAGGAGGACCCTGAGATTTAAAGGGAGGAAGCTGTCAAACCCCAAAATGCTTGGACATAGCACAGCCAGGATTTGATCACAGCCAGTAGATTTCAAAGCCCATGTTTTCAACCTCATACCACACCACATCTTGCTCTTACATTGCCTGAGCATTCATGTCCATCGTTCTTTCTCCAATCCTCCTCCTCCTCCCCACCAAACAAATGTCCCACGTGACTTATTCTAAGTTACTTCTGCTCTATAGACCTTCCCAGAGCATATATGTAACACCAATACAGCTTTTAGGTTTGCTGTGAGTTACAGTTATTTGAGACACTAGCTCCGTCAATACTCTCTGCCCCAATCAAATGACCAACATTTATATATTCTCTGTGTAGTTCCTACAGACCAAACACATAGACAGAGTACTAGTACACAGAACAGTACACAGAAATAATATCATTACTACTTATATAAATAATAAGTAATATTTATTGAGGGATTACCACGTGTCAAATCCTATTCTAAGCACCTTTCAGGCACTAACTCATTTAACTTTACAAGAAACCAATGTGGTGGGTATAATTATCATATCCATTATGCAGAACATTTAAGTACCTTAGATACTTAATTACATGAACATGCCTTTTCTTATCATCGTGAACTGCTATGATTTCAGTCTAAGTTTTGCTCACCTCTCGCCTTCTGCTGCTTCTAAATCATCACTTTCAAGGCTCCTATAATTACCTTATAAAAGCTGACGTTTGCATCCGTCTGTTCCCCTGGTGGTGCCATTTTCTACAGGAAAGCGTCCAAACTACAGTTTTTCAATTCAGCCCTTCCGAATCTGGCCTTTCTTACATCTGTATTTTCATCCCTCCCTCATTCTCCATAGGCCCTAAATCACCTGGCAGTTCTTATCTCTGAGGCAGTTCAAATTATGTCCCCTATCCTAAAATGTCCTTTCCAGAGCTTGTGTGAAGAAAAATAAAGCAAACATTCCATTGAAGCCCTGATCACACCCAGTCCAACCTACCATCATCTCCTGCCTGATGAGTGTAATAGTCTCCTGCCTGTCTCTGCTTCTACTCTTTTTTTCTTTTTTTAAAGTTTATTTATTTTTGAGAGAGAGAAAGAGAGTGTGTGAGCAGGTGAGGGGAAGAGAGAGAGGGAGACCCAGAATCTGAAGCATGCTCTAGACTCTGAGCTGTCACCACAGAGCCTGATATGTGGCTGGAGCTCACGAACCACGAGATCATGACCTGAACTGAAGTTGGACACTTAACGAAATGAGCCATCCAGGCGCCCCGATTTCTGCTTCTACTCTTGACCCTGCCCTCCACAAAGGGTCCCCAACAGCAGCCTAAGTGAACTTTTGTAAGAAGGAAGTCAAATCATGTACTGCCCAGCTCAAACTCTGTGACTGGCTTCTCATCCTATTCAGAATATATAACCTTGACCTCTGACATCTACATGGTCTGGTTCATGCCTTCTGTTTGACTTCCCCTTCCACATGGTTCTTCTCATTCCTTCACTTCAGTCATGTTGGACTTTTTCCTTGTTTCAAGACTATGAGCTCACTTATTGTTCACCAATCATGGCCTAAGCAGTCTGGTATTTATTCCCTGTGATATTGTGATTTATAATAAGAAATATATATTTGGTCCTCATCTCCTACTCTGACACAGAACTCCTAAAACCCTTAAGTATCCTAAATGATGAAAGTGAGCAAGGTATTTTCTTATCTTAATGAGGCAACTTTTGGAAAGCACCTAAGTGTGGGGGACTGGTTGCCAGTGGAGCCAACTTTCAGTCTAACCTGTCAAACTCCTGGGGAAGAGAGAGGGGCTGGAGGTTGAATCAATTACCAAAGGCCAGTGATTTAATCAACTGTGCCTATGTAATGAAGCCTCCATTAAAAACAAAACTAAAAAACAAAAAATTGGAAAGACTAGGTTTGGAAAGCTTCCACATTGGTCAACGTGGGGAAAGTGGTCCCCCTGAAGAGGGAGTGGAGAGCTTCCGTGCCCTTCTGGTATGCATCTCCCCCATATGGCTATTCCTGAGTTATATCCCTTTATCATAAACTGGTAATCTCGTAAGTAAAATGTTCCTCTGAGCTCTGTGAGCCACTCTAGCAAATTAACTGAACCCAAGGGAGGGTCATGGGAACCTCTGATTTACAGCCAGTGAGTAAGAAGCACAGGTGATAACTGGCTTTGCAATTGGTGTCTGAAGTGGGAGGTGAGGTGGGGGGGGGCATTCTTGTAGGACTGACCTCTGAACCTGTGAGGTCTGACACTATCTCTTGGTAGGCAGTGGTGTCAGAATTGTGTTGAACTGTGGGACCCCAGCTGGTGCTGGACCATCACTTGCTCATATAGAGAACAATCTTCCCCATGGTGAAACTGGTACCAGAACCCTTTAATTCCACAACCTTGATTCTCAGAGGGTCTCTCCCTGACTTTACTTACGTCTCTCCTCAAATGCCACCTTTCCAGACTTTCCTTGGCCTTATTTTGAGGGTTCCTTGTTCTTCCTTACATTCACTTAACTTCTTTTTTTCTTTTAAGTGTATTTTTATTTCTTTTGAGAAACATACAGAGAGCAAGTGGGGAGGGGCAGAAAGATAGGGAGACGGAACCCCAAGCAGGCTGCATGCTGTCAGACAGAGCCCGATGTGGGGCTCAAAGTCACGAAACGTGAGATCGTGACCTGAACCGAAATCAAGAGTCAGACACTTAACTGACCGCCACCCAGGAGCCCCAAATTCACTTAACTTCTTACCTCTGTTTCTTTTTCTTCATAGCATTTTGCCACATGAGGTGTCAGTGTGTATTAATCTGTGTACTTTACAATCTGCTTGCCCACTAAAAAAAAAAAAAAAAAATCTAGGGGCGCCTGGGTGGCTCAGTCGGTTAAGCGTCCGACTTCAGCTCAGGTCATGATCTCACAGTTCATGAGTTCGAGCCCCGCATCGGGCTCTAATGCTGACAGCTCAGAGCCTGGAGCCTGCTTCACATTCTGTGTCTCCCTCTCTCTGCCCCTTCCCTGCTCATGCTGTGTCTCTCTCTGTCTCAAAAATAAATAAACATTAAAAAAAAAATTAAAAAAAAAATCTAAGCACCATTAGGTTCAGGTATTTGGAATCTTCTGTTGTCTATTCTCAGCAAGTAATGCTAGGCACAAAAATAAATATTTGTTAAAAGAGTGAATGCTGTTCTGTGGTATTTTCCCCCCTCACCCTAAGAAGTTCTTTATTACTTCCCCCCATTTCCCAACGGTAGACAGGGTCGGCTAATGCATACTCCTCAGTTCATGAAAAATTTTTATGAAATGTCCTTACAAGGACCTATTCTTGCTTATTTATTTCATTCCCTTGTATCCCCATTTCCTCCCCACATCATAGGCAATTAGTCTAATATATTTAGCCAGTACGCTTTTGTTTATGTGAGTTCTTGTATGTATGTTGTCATTCTGTGGTTAGTATATATTTTCATGTATATAAATGAAAGTCTGTTGTATTTCTTCTTCTGTGGCTATTGAACAGTCAGGATGCTGTGACTCATGACTCCACTATCCCATGATGTACGGCTGCCACATTTCACCTGCCCTGATGCTCCAAGGTGGGGCTCTTAACAATCCTTCCCCCTGACTCTGTAATGAATGTATCTGTAGATACACATAGGAAAATCCCTTTTGAATATACAGCCAGCAAAGACTTGAGGAGCAAGACTAGTCCAACACTTAATTTGAACAAGTGTGACTGGAATGTTCTCCAGAATGTCTACACCCACCGATTGTACAAGCAGCGGTGCATGCTGGCTTCCTATCCTCATATCCCTGGCAGCACCTGCCATTACTGCACTTTCCGATGTTTTTCAGGGCACTTTCGACATGATGGCATCTATTCACACAGTTCTCCATGGTATCACGTCACCATTTCTGTCATTCTTTTTGGCCTGTGCTTCCAAAGGGTGGAGTTTCATAGGTATTTTTGTACTCCCCTCTAGACGAGGGCCTCTCACAACACGCAAACTTGATAAAAACGTGTTGAATAAAAACTAAGCTCATCACTTCACACCGGCCTCATGTAGAATGTTTATTTACTTTAAAAAGTCCGTGTGCCAACTGCTGTGGTAGGTCCTACAGACATATTTTCCACAGTTCTTTGGGAAGTATTTCCATTCCTGTTTACCCAGGAGGAAGCTGAGGCTGAACAAGTTTAAATAACTTCTCTGACGTTCTTCAAGAGATATGCATCCAACACAGGGTTTCAACCGGGGTCTGGGCAACTCCAAAGTCAAAGTCCCTCTTTGTTCTGTTTATTCCAGTTGACCCATGTGGTAATAAATAAATAGCTGAAATTTGTTTCTATACCGTTCTATGAGTACTCCATGCCTCCTCAGCAGAGAACATGGTATTTTCAGTGTGCCACAAACCATAGCTCAGAAACACTGTAAGACCATGATATCCCACATTCAGGACATGTTTAAAGCTACCACCACTTGCAGTGATCTTTGGCACTGGGAATATATATATACAGATAATACATATATATACACATATATATTACATATAGTTATTATATTATAATTATGTATTACATTACATATATTATATTTATGATATATGTAAATATATATAACATATATAATATATAAATTTTTTTTTCTGGAGAGTTGTTTTTAAATTTATTTTTGAGAGAGACAACGACTGAGTGGGGGAGGGAGAGGAGACACAGAATCTGAAGCAGGCTCCAGGCTCCAAGCTGTCAGCACAGAGCCCAACGCGGGGCTCGAACCCACCAACCGTGAGATCATGACCTGAGCCGAAGTGGGACGCTTAACAGACTGAGCCACCCAGGCGCCCCTTTCTGGAGAGTTCTTAAGGGCTACCAGCTCAACTAGCTACTAATCTAGACACAAAATCCTTGCTTATCTCCAAGATATTAGAGGATTTGTGAAATGCCTGGTTGAAATGTATTATATCCATGTACAAGTGTTAATTTCTTACTTTGTGCTAGACGCTGTGCTAAATTCTGACACATGATGAAGAATAGGCCAAACATAGTCTGTTACTTTGGAACTCCATGAAGGAGATGAGCATGTGGAAAAGACAGAGGCAAAACAAATAGAGAAGGAAGAAGTGACAGGGCAAAATGAGAAAACATTACAGGAACGCTTACCCTGGCCCTGGGGCAAGGGGCACTTTTGGAAAGAAATGAAGCACATAAACAGGAGTAGGGCAAGGGCACAGGGAGAAGGAGTGTGTTCAGAGAGGAGGGAACAGAATGTGCAAAAGCCTCAAAGGGAAACCAGGCCTTGTACATTCAAGGAAATGAGAGAAGTTGAACATGCTTGAGTACAGATCGCAAGGGGGAGAATAAGCTATTTAAAAATTCTCAGAGAACTGAGAAGGGGCCAGGTTATGCAGACCTATTATAAGGTACCTGGAGTTCATGTATGAGGACAATAGAGAGCTGCTGGATGGTTAGCAAAGCAGAGGGATGACATGATCAGATTTCTTTTCTGGAAGATTCTCCTGGCTGTAGAAAGATCAGAGATTATAGATGGGGGATTGGGGAATGGGAATGGATAGCAGAGATTTAAAAAAAGAAAAAGAAAAAAAAAACCCTTAGGAGACATTTGCAGCAATCCAGGCAAGTGGTAATGATTTTGTGCATAACAGCATAGACATTAAAGATGGAGATAATGGGGGCGCCTGGGTGGCTTGGTCGGTTAAGTGTCCGACTTCAGCTCAGGTCATGATCTCACGGTCCGTGAGTTCGAGCCCTGCGTCGGGCTCTGTGCTGACAACTCAGAGCCTGGAGCCTGTTTCGGATTCTGTGTCTCCCTCTCTCTCTGCTCCTCCCCTGTTCATGCATTGTCTCTCTCTATGTCAAAAAAATAAATAAACGTTAAAAAAAAAAAAAGATGGAGATAATGACAGATTCAAATATTTTCAAAGTAGGATAGACCTAGGACAGATTAGATGTGGGAGGGGTGTGAAAGATGACATCTAGGTCTCAATATTAATTCCCATACATACTATAGAATGTAGGGTCCAGGCTCCTTGTCTCGGTAATGAGCATTCTGCAGAAGGCATTTATTTCATTGAAGATATAGAAAAACAAAGAACAGCATGGACCTAGGACTAGAAGGTGACAAAATTAAATTTCCTTGTATCCTAGCTTTCCTTTTAATGTTTTAGCGCACCTGAGTCCCCAATGCCTGAACTTCTTGGTATTTGGTCCTGGTTCCCATCCCTTTCCTACTCAAGCCAACAGAGCAAATGGTGAGTGAAGGTGGTCAACCCACAGTTGACGGCTGACCATTTAGAGGGTTAGAGGAGAGTCTCTGTTTCCTTGGTGTTAGATCCCTCCGGTTGGGGCTTCCACTAACAGCACCTTGTGACTGACCTCTCAGCTTCTCAGTCAGTCTCCGAACAGGAGGAACAGATTATCTGAATGGTGAATTTGAAAGGAGAAACAATATATATGGCAGAGATATGCCCCTAATACAAAACTAACACAAAGTAGCTTCAGTGCTCCTTCGTAACAACGTCTCCAAAATGCCACATAGGACTTCTCTAGATGAGAAAGCTCAGATTAGCTCACACCAAGCTAAACAAGGGTCTTTTTCAAAGTTTATTTCTAAACATGTCATTACCACTGCCTCATTTCACCCTCTTTTGCCCTCTTCCTCTTATTCCGTTACAGTTTTCTGAAGCTCCTCCCTTTCTCTCTCCATTCCCCATCTCTCCCCCTCATCATTTTGCCTCACTGGTTCCTTCTTTTAACACAGAGGTCTAATTTCTCTGTTTCAATCTAAAGGATATCAATTATTTGTGATGATTTAAATACAGCCTTGTTCTTTACCTCTCTCTCCTGTTCTCTCAGAAGAGATCAGAACAATTTAAAATCTATTAATTAAACAAGTCTCACTTTGTCATCCTAAATTAGTTTGAAATCAGTGTTAATTTCTAAATAACCATCTAGTTTTGTAAATATGATTAATTGGGGAATAGCATCCAAAATTCAAGGTCTTCCTTCACCTGTAATTACACATCTTTTATAAGTAATTTTTATTGCCTACATATTTAAATCTGCTAACCCTGCCCTGTAGCCAAATCAGCCTGTAGGGAATCCAAGATTTTCTGGAATGTTTCCTGGAATTTTCTTACATCTTTGGGTTATTGTACACCCTTTCCTACTTACCAGAAGTAACTCAAAACACACTTCTTCCAAGAAGCTGCCCTTGATCAATGCTGCCTTGAAAATTTTGTATACTGTGTCCCTCCACACATATATACATTCTATACAAACACTTCGGGCTCGAACTCACAAACCGCGAGATCGTGACCTGAGCCGAAGTCGGACGCTCAACCGACTGAGCCACCCAGGCGCCCCTTCACTCAACATTTTAGACTTTTCTCGAAAACCCTTCTAATCTTGAACTTGTAAAATAAAGGTATGGGTTTTTCTCATAGAAGACGTGGATCAGGAATCATTAAACAGTGTGGGAAGGATCACCTCTCCCCACAGTGCTGAGCAATACACACGTATTTGCTCTGGTCAAGTCTATGCTGGTTTTACTACAGGTCGTGTTATGCTCTTGGTTTTGGTGGCTCTGATGGAATGTTTACTCTCCTAAGAACAGCATTTAGGAACCATTAGTTATCGCAATTTCCTTTGGTCCCATCTTTAAGAAACGGTGCAGAATTGTAATTAAATATAATAAATCATTTTACATGTGCGTCTTATTAAATCATAACCACCTTATTTTTGATCCAAGAATGGTTTCTACTCCCATTAGTGTCTATACTTCTACAGGCACTATGTTTGTTATTTCTTTTGCATCTTCCAATACAACTTATTTGGCATCTGGTATTCAGTAAGTGATCAATAAGTGCTTGTTAACTAAGTTGGCAGGACACTGGGTATATGGCATCTGCCCTTGCAAAGGAGAGACATTCCCAGCCCAGGAAGTGTGAGAACGAGGAGTCCACAGAGAGGAGCCAGTTGGAACCGTGGCAACTCACATGCTGTCATATTGCCTCAGAGTCCTGGGCCCTGTGCTTAGGAGATGAGACAGAAGAGGATCCAGCCTCTGATCAAGGACAAATGATTACAGGGAATCCTCAGAGCAGCGGGCAGAAGAGAGGTGATGCTAGGCAGGACCTCCTGAGAAATATCAGCCATTGGAAGACGCCCTTCCTGTCTGGGCATGCCACCTTTGTCCAGTGCAACTGCCATGGGGAATTCGACTGTGAGAAGATACAACTTTGGGGCAACAGCTATCATAGATGACGAGTTCTGTTCTGAGTCCCCATGGCTTCCAACTCATCATTTGTAATTAAAGTGGGGACTGATGAAACTTTCCATCATTGGAATTTCTACTACCCTATGACGTAATCCCTGGAGCCTTAGATGACAGGCTGAGAAACAAGATCCCGAATTCTCAGACCATTTGTCCTGGACAGCCTATAAATAACCAGTTCCCATTACCTTACACCATTCTACTACACTACAGCGAGCTGCCCACCTCCATACTCCATCTTAGGTTATTTCTTCTGCTTAATGAGCCCCTCGTCACTCCATTTCTAACCTTTTAAGATCCAGCTAACAGCAAAGCAAAACAAAACAAAAACCCTCTTATTTGAAACCAGGCAGCAGAATATAATAGTTTCCAGTGTGAATATGAGACAGACCTCTGGGATTCATATCCCAGCTCTCTTATGCACTTGACCTCTCCTTGCTTCAGTTTTCTAGAGGCAGGATGTCATGTGCATACTAATTTACCTACCTCCACGATGCTGTAAGAAATAAATGATTATATTTGTGTGTCTAGAGGTGCACTTATGTATGTTTATGTCTAGATACACATATATAATAACACAATACACACTATATGTATTGTATGTTAATAATTTATATTATATATTATATATACATTGTATTATATTATATTACATTATATGATATACATTCTATTACAATATAATACATATATTTAGGACACTGCCTAGCACTTAGTAAATGCTGAGTGTTTGTTATCGTCATCATCCTTTTAATTTCTTACTTCTATAAATCTCCATAGTTCTCTGTCTCTCTCCCCTCTTCTGTTTCTCTGTGTCTTTCTGTCTCTCACGTGCACTACCTCTCCTATACCTGATATTGCAGTGTAGCCCTGAAGTCTGCGGGAATGATAAACACCACCCAAGTAGTATTAGTATTAAAGCCCTGCTCTCAGTGTGGGTCCTCAAGCAGGTGCCTCACATGTGCACACAGAGTCTCCAGGAGACACACTCACCCCCATATGCCACCCACTGTAGCTTCTTGTTCTTGCTCAGACTCTTGAGCTCTTTCTACTGCTACCTGTGTGGGGAGAAACCTCGCTTTCTGCTGCTATTTTCTACCAGATGAGTGGCGATATTCTTGCCATGGCAGTGTCTCCATGTGCTGCCACACCTATCAGCCCTTGTGTTGCTGACAGAATGCTGGTTCTATATGGCAATGGGTGGAGAAGAGATATTGAAGGACAGGGGTAGGATGATACATGCCTTCTTCCCAAGTTATGTATCAAATTTTGGCTCCTGATGTCTTACTCTGTCCAGGTTGCTACAACAAAACAACAGACTGGGTGGCTTATAAACAACAGCAATTTTTTTTAATAGTTCTGGAGGCTGGAAGTCCAAGATCACGGCACCCTCCTCAGGGTGGCAGAATTCTCATTGTGTCCTCACACAGCAGACGGGGCTAGGAGCTCTGTGGAGTCCCTCTTATAAAAGCATCAATCTCATTCATGACAGCTCTATTCTCCTGACTTAAACACCTCCCAAAGTTCCCATCTCCTGATAGCATCTCTAATCATACATTAGCATCTCAGCATATGAATTCTGTGGGGGACACAAACATTCAAACTACAGCACCTGGTATCCAAAGCTTTAATGCTTTGTGCTCAGGGTGGCTCAGATCCATGGGGACACCCATTTTCCATGGTTTTCTTCCCATGGATCTCTTCAGCTCTTTTCTTTTTTTCTTTCTTTTCTTCTTTCTTTCTTTCAGAGAGAGAGAGAAAGGGAGAGAGAGAGAGAGAGAGAGAGAGAGAGAGAGAGAAAGAGAGAGAGAGAGCATGCATGAGGGTGCAAGTAGGGGAGAAGCAGAGAGAGAAGGAAGGAGAGAATCTTAAGCAGGTTCCATACTCAGTGCTGACTAAGCCAACCAGGCACCCCTTCAGCTCTTTTCTTAATTGACTTGTTCTTTCTTCTCTCCTAACTACCAAATAATAGACCTTGGACACATGAGTAGTAGCTACAGGTAGGTGTAGGGGTGTGTGTGTGTGTGTGTGTGTGTGTGTGTGTGAATGCTGACCATTTATTATCAACATCATATGTACTTTCGAATATATAACAAAGACAAGGAAATAATAAATCAATAAAACTAGCACTGAAACACACAAAACAGGAGCACCTAATGGCTCAGTCATTTAAGTGTCCGATTCTTGATTTCAGTTCAGGTTATGATCTCTTGGTTCGTGAGACTGAGTCCCACATCGGGCTCTGTACTAACAGCATGGACCCTGCTTAAGATTCTCTGTCTCCCTCTTTCTCTGCCCCTTTCCTGCTCATGCTCTCTTTTGCTCTCGAAATAAATGAATAAACTTTAAAAAACCCACATATTTAACTCTTTAAGGAATGTGTCAAGAATAAGAATATTTCAAAGTTTTTATGTGTGTGTCTACATGTTCAGCTCATGCCAGCACAATGATTCATAATTTCAAAGCAGCTCACGTATTAAGTTGTGCTCTTCATTACAAATATGGGAAGTAAGCAAATTTATATTATTTTCTCTTTCATGAGGAACTGGTGGTTAAGTCTCCACACAGAAACTCCTCGTGGTGGGCACCTCTCTGAAACGATTAAGTGGAAGGGCTTGGACAGGAACTTGTTATCTGATACAAAGTTGAAAATTTACCATCAAACATAGTAGCTCCAAAGATAGCAATGGCTCTCATTCTTATAATCCTAAAATAATTTCCCATCTGTTTTATAATTTTATTTGTAACTCATAAAACTTGAATTTACATGATACAATCTTGACATAAAATTGCATTCAAGGAAATATAGTGCAGTGATAATAGATAATTATACAATTTAAAATATTTATTTCCTGGAGGACCTCAAA
Source organism: Neofelis nebulosa (assembly GCF_028018385.1). NCBI lineage: Eukaryota > Metazoa > Chordata > Mammalia > Carnivora > Felidae > Neofelis > Neofelis nebulosa. The sequence continues at coordinate 16,601,941 of NC_080793.1, forward strand.
GAAGATCAAAGAGAATATTCTTTTCTCTAGCCTGCTTGGGTCTTATCTTTCTTACCCTTTTTCCTTCTATTTTTTTAACCCCTGTCCTGGGTAAATTTTAATTCACTCTGATCCAAATTCGTCATCATACCAGGAAATAATGCCAGGATTAATACAAAAAAAGGGGCTGACAAAGACAAAATTCACCTAAGGGGGTAGAAATATGTAAGAAAATGGGTGAGGAAAGAAATTTTTCTTTTGGAGTTAGGGAAAGGAAGATGGTAAGCATTTGCATTGCAATCCCTTGCTCAAGCAGTACCAGATATCCCAACAACTTTGTTGTGAGACAGGTGTATCTGGCATTATTACTGCTTCATTTTACCGAAGGGGAAACCAAGCTTGAATGTATTAAGTGTAGAAGGTTTGCCTGCTGCAAAAATATAAAGACCTGAGTATATGCAAATATAGATTTATAGGGACACACCCTATTACACTTCATTTCTCATCTGATCCTCTAGCCCTGCATTTGATGTTCAACCAGCTAAGGTCCAGAACATGTAGAGGAGGAAACAGATCCTCTACTTACTTTTCTACCTTGTGATGTACATGGAGTCCTGAACTTACAGCTTCGTCTTGTGATTGTGCCAGCCTCCGATTCCTGGTATCAATCAAAGGGAGGTTAAAAGACAGGCTACAGTGGATGGAGAGGAATAGCTACACTCAGGTCACAGCCCCAGAAGTGCAACCCCAGAGGTGAGATTCTGCTTTGTAATTAATGGACAGAGGGATGAGGATAATGAAAGCCAATGCATGGAAAATACCCTGGGACCTCCTCCAGCTGCCATCAGGAACTTCAACCTCAAGCTTGACCACAGACTGAACTGTAATTATTCTCATGACTTGTCAGTTGTCCCTGTTTCTTCTGGTTCAGATTTATCATTCCTAAAATTCTAGAATTCTAAAGCTACATAAAATCAGACCTGGCACCTGACTCCCAACAGGCATCTGACAGAGGAGTTTGCTTCTGGATACCAGAAGATGTTGCAGCCTTCTGTTCATATATACCCCCCTAGAACTACTGTCCTCTGATATCGTCTTCCCCCACTCCTACTATGCTCCAGCCACAGTGGCCTCCTAACCATCTCTTGAGCATGTTTTCTCAGAGTATTTTCATTAGCTCTTCCCTATGCTTGGAATATTTTCTCCTTAGATCTTTATCCAACATCTTTGCCATCATTTAGTATTTTTAAAAATTCATTTATTTATTTTGAGGGCGGAGGGGGAGAGGGAGAGGGAGAAGGAGAGAGAATCCCCCAGAGCACAACATGGGGCTTGAACTCAGGAGGCTCAAATTCACAAACTGTGAGATCATGACCTGAGCAGAAGTCAGGAGTCAGATGCTCAAATGAATAAGCCACCTAGGCACCCCATCATTTGGTATTTTTTTATATAATTTCTCTTACAGATCTTACTCTCCACCTTGACTTAAAGGACACTGAGTTAGACTGAGCCCTCTAAGAAGAAAATACCAAGACAGAATTAAACATGCAACACAAATTATCAAGGAGAATGCTAGTGAGAGAAAATGGGGGATTATCCTCCCTGGAAAGGCTGGAAGAGCCACAGTAATGCAGTCCTGACTCTGAATGAAGGGGAGGGGAAGAAGGGAGGTTGGGTAAAAGCATCAGAAGCAGTGTTACAACTGAAAGGGAAGTCTGGCATGGCCATCGGAGAGTCCTTGGCATGGCCATTGGAGAGTTGTATGTTAGAGAATTCAAACATCTCCCACACCTTTGTGGTTTTTTTAAATTTTTTTTTTACATCTCCCACACCTTTGAATCCCTGCTTCAAATCCCTGCCTTGGAATCCCTGACTGGGAATAGGCCCCTGGAAAGTGGGGTCCTAATGCAAATAGGCTGATGGATATCGGAGGGCAGTAATGCCCACATTTGGAGATCTGAATAGTGCATGCTCAGGGCCGCCATATACCTCCTCCCTACATTTTCCATCTTCATCATATTCCTCTATCTTCTTCCTAAAACTGTCTGCAATTATATTCCTTATTACTTATTCTGTTACCATTTGTCTCCCTCACTAGGCTAAAAATTCCATGGAAGCAGAAATACTGTTTATCCTCATGCCCAAAATTATGTATCAGACACGTATAGTAGGTAGTCAGAAAGTATTTTTGACTTGAGTGACTGAGTCAAGGACTGATAAATAGATCCTCACTGAACCTATAAGCACAAAATACGCTCCTAACTGGCCTTCTGTGAGTTACTTCTAGAAATCGTCTACTCCCCTATTATGACATCGTACACAGTCTCATCCTGTAACAGCTATGTTTGCTCCTTTCCAACTTCCAATCCAGCATGAACTCTAAAACTCTTTAATTAGCCCTGTTCACATATTCTAGCTAAACTTAAACTTCATCTAATACCAGCCAGTGAGGCCAGCCTAATGGTAAACTTTGGAAGAATTGTAACATTTATAAAATGCTTACTTCTAAATGAACAGCATTATAGACCACTCATTCTCAGTACTTATGTGTATAGTGGACACTTTCCAGCCCGGTTAATGATCCAGTTCTTTCCTTTTGTTCTGAAAGTTCACATCCATCTAAACCTTTCTGGCTATTTTAAAGACTAACATTATTGACATTACTCACCATCTAGACATTAACAGGGTCCTCTTTGTCTCTGTAGGTTTCTGAGCCATTTTGGCTGTGCGGACCGCATGTATCACTTACACTTCTCTCTCTCCAGTCCTTATTAATTCTTTCTTTCCCATAAGATAAAAACTCTGTGAAGCAAGAGACTGGAGCCAGCATTAATTTCTACATTTGCAGAATGCTGAATTGGTGTAAAGTGAACGCCAATGATCCCAAGGATACATTGTGCAACTACTACCCGCAGATGCTTGGATTTCATCACGATCCTCCTTCTTCTGTTACATGATAGAGATGTGGCCACAGAGATGATTAATGAGGGGGGGGGGGGGTTGAGACTTACTCTTAAAAAGTGTCCTTGAAGCTATTTCACTCTTCAGTGTTTGACTTATTTATGGACTTATTTATTTATTTTAAAAAATATAATGAGATCAATAACATATGATCATCAGTGGCCCTTGTGTTTGCTGCAGCCATATAATTCCCCCCCCCCACAAAGACACATTCAGTCACGTCACTCCCTTCAACGACTCTCAGTGTCTCTGCCCTTAGAATAAATTCTGAGCCCATTATATGCCTTCCTCTTAGAGCTTCCTTCTACCTCTCTGAGCTCCCTTATCTTAATTTATTTTTCAGCACAATGCACACTAAATTTCTATTTCATCTCTAGCCCTTCCTTCTGGATAAGGGGTAAGGAAAGGAACCCAACCCCACCCTCATCCCTAATCAGATGTCCTTCTGTCAGGGGTTTAGGTTTTAGCTCAGAAGTCACCATCTTGGGGAAGCAGTCTCTGATCGCCCCTCCACTCAGGGTATACTATTTGCCCCTCTTCTGGGCTCCTATAAAAACCTCTACTTTCCCATCATTGAACATTTCACACCATGTTACAATTAATTGAGTGTAGTGCACAAAAGGTCAAGAATCCCATCTGCTTTGTTATACTCTTGGGAACTTGAAGTAGATATTTGTGGAAGAAAGAAGGAGGGAGGGAGGGAGGGAAGAAGGGTAAAAAAACAAAAACAAAAACAAAAAACAAAAAAACAAAAAACAAAAAACAAAAAGACAAAACCAGAACAAAGCCACAGGACCAAAATACAATTGCTTCTGCTATGTCCCCATGACACCAAACTGAGACTTAATCACAGTTTTGGTGCTCCCAGAAATGGATCTTCAATCAGGAATTTCCTCCTCACCTGATAGAGCCCTGCCATCCCCTAAAAGAAAGTGACTGCAATAGCCAACTGTGGGTTGGCTGTGGGTTTTTTTTTGTTGTTGTTGTTCATTTGTTTGTTGTTGAAGTACAGCTGGCACACAGTATTAAATTAGTTTCACCTTTTTCCTAGTATAACTTCCTTCTTCCTGCTCCCTTCTGCTATCAAGCTCTTTAATTTTGCACAGCTCCTCAGGGGTGCTTTCTATCTGCTACATTGGATGCTGCCCCACTAGAATTTATTTTCACTCATATAAACTCTTAAAAATGTTAATGTGTCTCATTGTATCTTTTATATTTTTATTTAATTTTAATTTTTATTTTTTATGAATATAATTTATCGTCAAATTGGCTTCCATACAACACCCAGTGCTCATCCCAACAAATGCCTTCCTCAATGCCCATCACCCATTTTCCCTCTCTCCCCACCCTCCCCATCCACCCTCAGTTTTTTCTCTGTATTTAAGAGTCTCCTGTGGTTTGCCTCCCTCTCTTTCTGTTTGTAACTATTTTCCCCCTTCCTTTCCCCCATGATCTTCTGTTAAGTTTCTCAAGTTCCACGTATGAGTGAAAATATATGATATCTGTCTTTCTCTGACTGACTTATTTTACTCAGCATAATACCTTCCAGTCTATCCACGTTGCTGCAAATGGCATGATTTCATTCTTTCTCATTGCCAAGTAGTATTCCATTGTATATTTAAACCACATCTTCTTTATCCATTCTTCAGTTGATGGACATGTAGGCTCTTTCCATAATTTGGCTATTGTTGAAAGTGCTGCTATAAACATTGGGGTACAAGTGCCCCTATGCATCAGCACTTCTGTATCCCTTGGGTAAATTCCTAGCAGTGCTATTGCCAGGTCATAGGGTAGATCTATTTTTAATTTTTTGAGGAACCTCCACACTGTTTTCCAGAGTGGCTGCACCAGTTTGCATTCCCACCAACAGTGCAAGAGCGTGCCAATTTCTCCACATCCTTACCAGCATCTGTAGTTTCCTGATTTGTTCATTTTAGCCACTCTGACCAGTGTGAGATGGTATCTCAGTGCGGCTTTGATTTGTATTTCCCTGATGATGAGTGACGCTGAATATCGTCTCATGTGTCAGTTGGCCATCTGGATGTCTTCCTTGGAAAAGTGTCTATTCATGTCTTCTGCCCATTTCTTCACTGATTATTTGTTTTTTGGATGTTGAGTTTGGTAAGTTCTTTATAGATTTTGGACACTAGCCCTTTATCTGATATGTCATTTGCAAATATCTTTTCCCATTCCATCGGTTGCCTTTCAGTTCTGTTGATTGTCTCTTTATATATGAAAAGCCCACAGCTAGTATCATCCTCAATGGGGAAAAACTGAGAGCTTTCCCACTGAGATCAGGATCACGTCAGGGATGTCCACTCCCACCACTGTTGTTTAATATAGTGTTGGAAGTCCTAGCATCAGCAATCAGACAACAAAATGAAATAAAAAGCATCAAAATTGGCAAAGAAGAAGTTAAACTTTCACTTTTTGCAGATGACATGAGACTCTAGATGGAAAACCTGAAAGACTCCACCAAAAAGCTGCTAGAATTACACATGAATTCACCAAAGTTTCAGGGCCCAAGATCAATGTACAGAAATCAGTTGCATTCCTATACACCAATAATGAAACAACAGAAAGAGAAATCAAGAAATCAATCCCATTCACAATTGCACCAAGAACCATAAAATGCCTAGGAATAAACCTAACCAAAGATGTAAAAGATCTGTATGCTGAAAACTATAGAAAAGTTATGAAAGAAATTGAAGATGACACAAAGAAATGGAAAAACATTCTATGCTCATAGATTGGAAGAATAAATACTGTTAAAATCTCAATACTACCCAAAGCAACCCACACATTCAATGCAATCCCAATCAAAATTGCACCGGCATTCTTCTCAAAGCTAGAACAAGCAATCCTAAATTTTATATGGAACCACAAAAGACCCCATATTCGGGGTCAAAGTAATAGTGAAGAAGAAAACCAAAGCAGGAGGCATCACAATCCCGGACTGTATTACAAAGCTGCAATCATCAAGAACAGACCCTTTGATCAATGGAAAGAATAGAGGACCCAGAAATGGACCCACAAACGTATGGCCAACTAATCTTTGACAAAGCAGGAAAGAACATCCAATGGAATAGAGTCTCTTCAGCAAGTGGTGCTGGGAAAACTAGACAGCGATATGCAGAAGAATGAACCTGGACCCCTTTCTTACACCATACACAAGAAGAAACTCAAAATGGATGAAAGACCTCAATGTAAGACAGGAAGCCATCAAAATCCTCCAGGAGAAAGCAGGCAAAAACCTCTTTGACCTCGGCCGCAGCACCTTCTTACTCAACACGTCTCCGGAGGCAAGGGACACAAAAGCAAAAATGAACTACTGGGACCTCATCAAGGTAAAAAGCTTCTGTCTCAGTTTATCTTTTAACAGTTCTGGCGACAGAAGAGAGGAGGAGAGGACACCGAGCCGGGCGCCCCCAGGAACAAGGCCCGACAAGGCGCAGGTACCTGCTGAGCTCCTTGCGCCGCTGCTCCGCTGTGTCTGGAGGAGGCGGGAAGGCTCTCTGGCAGCCTGGGTCGCAGCTCCCCAGCTTTCCGGGAGGAGCTCTCAGACTTGACCGCGGCACTGCTTCGTCCACACCGGGGTCCAGAAACCCGCAGGAGTCAGACTGGGTCGGACCGGGAAACCTGAGCCGTTCAGGGTTAGACTGGGTCCGCCCGGGAAACCTGACCCGCCCAGAGTTACCCTCGGTGCGGAAACCGCCCCGAGTTGGACTGGGTCCGACCGGGAAACCCGCCGGGTCCGGGAACAGAGCGGTTCCGACTGGGAAACCTGACCCGGCCAGAGTTACACTGGGTCCGGAAACCGCCCCGAGTTGGACTGGGCCCGTCCGGGAAACCCACCGGGTCCGGGAACAGAGCGGTTCCGACTGGGAAACCTGACCCGGCCAGAGTTACACTGGGTCCGGAAACTGCCCGGAATTGGACGGGGTCCCCTTAAGAAACCTCCCCGGGTCCAGGAACAGAGTGGTTCCGATGTGGAAACCAGACCCAGTTGGGGCTGAAATGTGCCCGGGTCGGAGTGGTTCCTCCTTAGAAACCAGACCGAATCCGACCTAAGCTGGGCTGGGTCCAGTGTGAGGCCCAGGTGAATAACATTTTGCTTTAAGGCTGAACAGGGTTAACTTCACCAAAGATAATCTTGAATTATGGAGACCACTACGGAGAACTTTTAACCATTTTAGATAAGCTTATCCGTTTAGGAGGTGCCCTGGAGATAAAGGTGTCTTGGCCAGGCACTCGCTGTAAAGGGTAGAGGGAAAACTACTTTTCCGCCAGTTTCTTTTTCTTTTTAACATTTATTCATTTTTGAGAGAGAAAGAGAGAGCAAGGGAGGGGCAGAAAGAGAGGGAGACACAGGATTCAGAGCAGGCCCCAGGCTCTGGGCTGTCAGCACAGAGCTGATCACAGGGCTTGAACTCACGAACTATGAGATCATGACCTGAGCTGAAGTCACAGGCTTAACTGACTGAGCCACCCAGGCACCCAGGCACCCCTTTCTTCCCTTGGTTTCTGGTGCCTTCCATAAGAAATGCTGGAACCATCAACTGGCTCTGGAGCCTGCAGATGGGATCCTGGGAAAACTGGCAGAAGGCAGCAAAATGTAAGAATTGTTACCAAAGTCAGTTCCTCCAGATTTCTATCTGTGGTGCCTGGTCAAGAGAGGAAAGTACAATTTCATGTTGCCCTTTCCTTCCCAAATCAACATTGGCAGGAAAAGAAAAAAAAAAATGTAATGGTGATTACGAATTGGCTGTCAGGTACCCATTGGTTGTCCATCTTCTCCCTCCTAGGGTTAGCCCTTGCCTCCCTCATTTTTGTATCCTGAGCACTTGGCTTGGCAACTGTCAGGTTGGGGGTCCCCAGAATATGGCTAGACAGAAATGTGGGTTGTACTTCATTTGTAGCTAGGGTCATACCAACGATTTCCAGATCTCAAAGGAATTGTCTAAATCTTTCTTTTGGTTATCTTTGGGAGTGGCTCTGGATCTTGGGAAGGAAAATTTTTTCACCCTCTTTGGGGATGCCTTTTGTGTCCATGAGGTTATTTAATATTGCCAAGAATACTGTTTATCCCAGATGAAACCTGACAAGATATTCAAAAGCTTTTGTTGTCGTTGTTTTGTAAGTGGCCTTATGGTCAGAAGTTGGCCGAATTAGAAGCTGGTATTTAGGGGCGCCTGGGTGGCTCAGTCGGTTGAGCGCCAACTTCGGCTCAGGTCACGAACTCGCGGTCCGTGAGTTCGAGCCCCGCATCGGGCCCCTGTGCTGACAGCTCAGAGCCCGGAGCCTGTTTCAGATTCTGTGTCTCCCTCTCTCTGACCCTCCCCCATTCATGCTCTGTCTCTTTCTGTCTCAAAAATAAATAAACATTAAAAAAAAAATTTTTTTTTAAATAAAAAAAAAGAAGCTGGTATTTAAAGCCTAGTAAGAATTTTTTAAGGCCTTCCCCCAAAGCTAAATGAAACTATGTACCAGAAGCAAATAAAACCATTTTGAAGCCTTTGTGGAAGGATTTACTAAAACATTCCAAAGACACACAGCTGTAAATCTAGAACATAGGAATCCTTTGATTTTCATCTTAGTTGAACATCTTCTCCCTGATCTAAAGAAACAAATAAAAGATAATATAGTAGGATGTGTATATATCAGCCTCTTTGTATCATTCTGGTTGCAGTCCATTTCTTTGAGGAATTAAAAACAATTATCCTTGTCCTACAAATTGAATCTTTATAACAACAGGAATGTGACTCTAGAAACAACTCAAAGCCCACCTATCTTTTTTTTTTTTTTTTTTTTTTTACCAATCCCCAAACTTCCCCTATTCTTCTCAAAAGGCTTGCGGATATGCTATAAGATCTGGGCTTAGACAACAAAAATTCTCCTTGGTAGAACCTGTATTATTTCTCTGTGCCTTTTGAGATGAAAGTCTTCTACCTGGTCTTCTCCAGGAACCAAGGGAATTCTTATAAGAAGGGAAAAAGGAGGGGAAGGCTATTTTGAAAACTCGACCTATAAAAAATCCTAACAATCTTTTCCACAAATATTAGTAAAAAGCTTCAGCCATCTGAACAGAAAAACTTAACTTCTTCCATCTGCCAGAAAAAGTACTTGGATGCAATTGCCCTGTTATAAACTCGTGAATTTTGAATGATTACATATCTCTCCTGGCTGAAATTTTAAAGCAAAAACTATAACATCTCAGTTTGCATCCTGTACTCTCAGAAATACAAAAAACCTAACCCAAATGTTTTTCAAGTTCATGTGGTCTAGGATAATCTTTGGTAAATAAAAGCTAGTTTACATTTGTTTGTCTAATTGAAATAACCATGAGTTTAGAGTTATCAGCATTAAATATAATACTTTTATTCTCCCCGGGTTTTACTAAAAGTCAAATAAGCTCATGTTCTCTATGTTACAGAATTTATCAGCCAGAAAGATAATTTAAGATGATGGTTAGCTGTTTACTGTCTCATGAAATTTTCATGACTAATCTAAACATAATTAAGAACAATGAATCAAATTGATGTAAGTAAGATATAAGTTTATAAGTGAACTTTTAAACAATTATGCCTTAAGTTATGTCTACTTAAAAACCATTTTTAAAATCTTTTTGGTGACTTGAAACCTTAAATTTACCTGAAATAAGTGACCAGTCAGAAGGACAGGTAATAGCCCAGACTTGGGACTAGTATCTGAAGTAGAGAAAAATTTTGTGGGACTGAGACCTTAACCTGGGGACCCTGATGCTGTCTCCAGGTAAACAGTGTCAGAATCAAGTTGGACTGTAACACCCAGCAGCCATCAGAAAGTGGCTTGGTGGTTTTGGGGAAAAACACACACACACATTAGAATTGGAGTCAGAATTGTAATGGGTCATTAGGAATCTATGACAATTGAAAGGGAATTATACTTGTCCTTTTGGGGTTGCAGTAGAGGAAAACGACTGCACACTCAGTCCAAATCACCCTTTGGTGTCCCTTAATGCACCCAAAAGAAAGGTCAAGCACTACAGATAAAGAGAAAGACAAGCCCAGCAGTGCATTTTGGTACTGATGAATGCGGGACTGACTTGAGCCACAAGAACATTCTTTATATTCTTTCTGTCCAACTACTCTCTTACAGAGCTACTGGTATAAATCAAATCCACCAACCAGGAGAGCACTGGGCTGTGATTCAGGAGTCACATACTTGCTCTGTGGCTTTGGGCTTTTTACATCTCCTCTCTGGGTCTTGATTTTAATAAACACCAGATTAATGAGTTTAAGCAGACACTCTCTATAGCTCTGACACAATGTTGTCTTGGGTTTCCAATGCCCCATTTGCCCTGGGCAAGGGCACCTGTGTCCCTTGTTAGCTGGCTTGCCCCCTCTTCCTCTGCCCGCCTCCCTCCAAGGCAGTGCATCATTTTGGACCCCAAAGTGGTATTAGGCAGCCAGACAATCTCATTTACTCACAACCATTTCCGTCATCAGGACCCACTATATCCAGTGGCAATTTACCACACGTCGTTAATATGTTTGTTATATTTTGTTGGCGGAATATGAAAGTTCATCAGCAAGCCCGCACACAGGGAAAGCATATTGAAATGAGCATTGCAGATCTGTCAGGCTGGAGTTTATGGCCTTTTCTCAGTACTACACTGTAAGTAAAACAAGCTCTGATTGAGTCAGCAGCCTCCTGGGTACTCATTTGCCAAAGTGTGGGAATTTTAATGCTAAGTTTATCCACCTGCATTAGGCAGGGAGGGTTGGGTGGGGAGGAGGTGGGCAGATTGCTTTCGCTTAGGGGTATTATAGACCAGCCTACAAGTTCCACAGGCACCAGGAGGGAAGCTTTCAGCGGGTTTGGCCTCTTATCTTCTTATCGTCTTATAGATTTTGGAGATGTAGTACCCTGGAGTTTTAATACTCAGTTTGCAAATCCTCCTTTTAAAGCCAGTGCATTGAAATGCAAGAGAAAAGAGAAAGGAAAAAAAAAAAAAAAAGAAAAAGAAATATTCACTGAGGAATGGCACTGGGAAGAAAAAAAAGATGATGAAGAAGAAAGGGGAAGAGAGAATCATTAAAATCCCAGTTAGTGAACATGATTGATGCAAATATCCTTACACCTTGTCTCCTTTGCAGGCGACTTCCAGGAAGGGTTCAGGTGCCCTCACTGGGGAACTACATCCTCTGAATAGGACTTTGTAGATGCCGATGCTGTCTAAATGGATTACAAAGCTTTGTAAGTCCAAATTAATGCACTGGGAAAATGAATTTTGGAAACAAGATTTCTGTTTCTTCTTTCAGGCAATGCATAGGAAGCACAAAATAGGGGGAACACATTTCTACCCATGGGAAGAGATCTGTTTCTCCGATTTGGGGAGGGTCAGACAGTTTTCAGCAGGTGGTTCACAGAAGTTGTGTGACTCAGAATAAGGTGTTATTAGTATTAACAGATAGTTATCTCATCGCAGCAATGGCAGTCACTACCATTTCTTCCTCCTCAGCAGGAAGGCTTATCCGTTGCTTTTTCCTTGAGCGGACATTTGGTATTCTAGGAGCCAGAATCTAGTTTTCATTCCAGTGGTGTGCAGCTGTGGGTCACCTGGTTAATGCAGGGGCCATTCCACATTCCAGAGGCATGGAGCCGTGGTCATTTGGCATTCCAGAGGCGTTCTGAAGCTACAGGTCATTCATTATGCCAAGGTTACTTTCTCGGCCTGCAGAGCCGAGAGCCTTATTCTTTGCTAGTTGAGATTGGAAACCGCCAAGGAAGATGTAACTCCACTGGTGTCAGAAGGACAAAGATGGAAAGAAAGAGAGAGAAAATAAAAATTAACTGCAAAGAATTCTCAACTAGTTCTTAGAGAGGATGATGGGGACAATTAATGGTACACATGGAGTCAAAGATGAGTTTTTTGGGGAGGAGAAAGAAAAGTATAAATACAAATCTGATTGTAATTAACTGTTCTGTCTTAATTGAACGAGAAGCAAGATATAACATAGTAACAAGACATACCGGTGCTACAATCGGTCAAAGTTGGGTTCAAATCCTGCCTCTGCTCCCTATTGATTGTGTAATTTTGATTTATTTAGTCTCTTTAAACATTATTTTCATCATCTGTAAAATGGAGACAATGAGACAACCTGCCAGGGTGCCTAGTTGGCTCAGTCAGTGAAGGGTCGAGCTCTTGATCACCGCTCATGTCGTGATTCTCCTGGTTCATGAGATCAAGCTCTGTGTCAGGCTCTGTGCTGACAGAACTGAGCCTGCTTAGGATTCTCTTTCCCTCTCTCTCTGCCCCTCCCCTACTTGTGCTCTCTCTCTCTCTCTCTCTCTCAAAATAAATAAATAAACATTAAAAAAAAGACAAACTGCCATTTTAAGATAACACTCTTTTTAAAAATTTTTTAATGTTTACTTATTTTTGAGAGAGACAGAGCATGAGCAGGGGAGGGGCAGAGAGAGGGGGAGACACAGAATCCGAAGCAGGCTCCAGGCTCCGAGCTGTCAGCACAGAGTTTGATGCAGGGCTCGAACTCACAGACCACTAGATCATGACCTGAGCCAACGTCAGATGCTTAACCAACTGAGCCACTCAGGCGCCCCTAAGATAATACTCTTAAAAGTGTTTAGCACTGTTCCTGCCTCAAAGAAAAGACCCTACAAAAATTACTGTTGCTGTTATTATTATTATTATTATTATTATTATTACTTATTGGGACACTCTTGAGTTTTAAAGATGAAGATGATGATAACTTTCCTTAATATTAATACCTATTCACTCTTTCCATTATCTTCTATCATATGTCAGCCACTGTGTCACAGAAGTCATTGTGCTACCTCTGGACAGATTAAGACTAGGCTGTGTCTAATGACCACAGATTCAATTCAATAGGGTCCCAGCAAATATCTGCTGGGTACAGTGCTCTTCTCTAATCCCAATAGTTGACCTAAAGATCAAGGGAGGAATCTATGACCTATAGTAAGATAACCATGGACAATGAGAAAGGGGGGGGAACATATGGAATTCACAGAATAAGAACTGTTTGTCTTAATGTGCACATAGATTGGACACGTCTCAGGCAGTCCAAAACACATGTATGATGGTGACAAGATGGTTGTACCATTCCCAGCATTGAATCTTTGTAAATTAAAATCTAACAGGACAGGTGGTTGAAGCCACATAAGGGAGAACCTTGATTTTCATGCTTAGGAGTATGCACTTTATTCCATAAGGAGTAATGACAAAAAGGAAAACAAAATTTGCTTTGCTTTACTTTTTGTTGTTTTTGTTCCTACAGGTGAATGATATAATCTATCCTTACGGATCTCCCAACAGAATTGCCAAATATTGGAGCAAAATATATGTATGCTTCATATCAAGATCATCAACAGAGGACAAGTTGAATTATGGGGCAAAGGAGGCAAGCCAGACTGGGGATGGGGGGGGGGGCAATGGTAGTAGAAGGGGACAGTGTCATGACTACAGGGAATTTATATGTGACCTGATTCACTGGTGGAAGCCAGGACCTTAGGGATGGGCTACCCACAGGGAAGCCCTAACTGTGCCTCAGCCAGTAAGCTCAGATGGTAAGAGGAGGTTTCTGTGTGCATGGGGTGGCCTTGCAGGCTGCAGAGCCTACCTCAGAGGGTCACAGAGGGTGGCCTATGCATGCACTGGGGTGCTTGTTAAAAGTGAATTCTGTAATCCTCACCAGGAACAGATCTCCTTGGAGCAATCCCCCGTGGCCTCCAAGAAATAAAGGTCAAAGTTTCTAGCATACAGTTCTCAAAAGAAATAGCAAATCAAGTTGAAAAAGCACTCTTAGAAAACATCTTGTGATTCTTGCAAACATCTGTTGGATCTCTCCTGGTTCTAAAATCTGAGAATACAAGTTTCAGAGAAAACGCAATTTCCCTGCCAGGGTGGACCCTGTATGTTGTAAAATCTTGGGGCCCCCTTAAGTAATGAATACAGAAATAATGAATAGAAATGTACACTAGAAAGTAAATCTTTACCTTAGAAAAGAATTGTAACAACTAACAATACTGAAATACTGACGTACATTTCACAAAAGCCAGAAAAACATAATTTTTCTTTATAACCAACATGCCATACCTCTATAATGTCATCTACATTTTATCTGTATACTTTGATGTTTTCATATGATGATGCGTTTGTATTATTTTCTATTGACAGGTTAGGAAATTCACTTTTCCCCCATCTGGTGCTATTTTTTTTTCTTAATTGACACTTCAAAAAAATTCCCATTATTCTTCCCAATTCGTTATTGAAAATTAGTAGGTAGGGGCGCCTGGGTGGCGCAGTCGGTTAAGCGTCCGACTTCAGCCAGGTCACGATCTCGCGGTCCGTGAGTTCGAGCCCCGCGTCGGGCTCTGGGCTGATGGCTCAGAGCCTGGAGCCTGTTTCCGATTCTGTGTCTCCCTCTCTCTCTGCCCCTCCCCCGTTCATGCTCTGTCTCTCTCTGTCCCAAAAATAAATAAAAAATGTTGAAAAAAAAATTTAAAAAAAAAAAAAAAAAAAAAAAAGAAAATTAGTAGGTAAATACTTAGCAGTGATGTCACTTTGAGAAAACTGATATCAAATTTCTTTAATACATGAGCATTGAGATTTCAGAAAATTTCAAGTCTTCTCATGCAGTAATGTAACTTAAATATTCTTTGTGTTGATAATATTCATGAACCAGTTTGTGATCAAGGTCCATATTGCATTGGCATAGTATGACTTTTATGCTAACTTTGTTGATGTTTATAGTTTATGACAAATCAACAAGCTCTGAATGAAAATACACAAAGACTCGATTGAGCCAGATAGTTTTGACCAAAGAAAATGATGGAAAAAGGCAGTCTAATAGAGCCAAGAATGTAGTTCAAAAAGAGTACAGTGAACAAGCTGGACAATGGATAATGAGACCAGAACTATGTCTTGCAGTGAGAAAGGCAGGTCTGGAATGAGTGTTAAACACTGGCAAGTGGCTGGATTTATATTATCATATTTGCAAATTTTGGAAACAGATACCTGCTGATTTGTCACTAAACTTACAAAAAAGCAGTGACTCAAAATGCTAAGATCATCAGTACTAGTCGCAGACAAATGCCCATTTCAGTCTTAGCTCTGCCCCTTACTAACCCGTGAAATCTTGCTAACAGTAACTTAACTAGTCACAGAAGGGATGACAAACCACAAAAACATTCCCCACCAAACCCCACCAAACATATACCCAATTAAAATTCCTTTAAGCTGGATACAAAAAGGCCCACACCAACCACTGTAACACCAGAAGAGTAAGAGTAAAGAGAGACGATAGTCTTGATCAGTTATGTAGTGCAATACTCTCCTTTGAAAATTCTGAAAAAGAAAAAAAGAAAACACATATAACCACGTGCTCACATTGCTGACGCAACTCCCGGAGTCCTAATGCTGAAACTTCATTTGCCTGCTGGTACATCTGCCTCTGTTCCCTGTGGTTTCCATGGAGCCCACAGTCTAGTTAGGGGAGACAGACAATAAACACATGAACAAAATAGTAAACAGACAATTTCAGATACTCTTCTATGAAGAAAGTAAAATACTATGTATGATAAAGAGTTACCCCAGGCAGGGCAAGAAGCAGCCCTTTGAGAGAGGGGCCAGAGAATATCTGGCTGAGGAAGCCAGCTTTGGGCTGAGATGTGCGTCCAGAGAAACCCACACTTGCAAATCTGCAGACTGGAACTGTGAGGCCAAGAGAGGGGAGTGACTAGTCCATGCTTCCCCATCAAATTAGTGACAGAGTTAGGACTATAGCTGAGACATCCTGGACTACATTAGAATCCCTTGCTACCTACCACTTGAGGACCCCATGTGAAGTTTCACTGTAGATATTCTTGACCTATGGAAACTGAGACAACCCTCCACTGAGCCTTCACTCAGCTCCTGGTAAAGGGAGTTACTTATTTATTTTTAGAATCACCAAAAAGTCAAAGGTGAGCAGGTGAGCACTCCATTCAGTAGTCAAACTGCCATTTCACAGTTTTGAGATAATCACAATGATTATAATATCTCATTTCAGGACCATAAAATTGTTAAGAAAAAAAAAAAGCTATGAAAACTCAGAGAGATAAATCAGGTAATTATTCTTTAGATTATGGTAGTTACATGTCTGTATCAGAATATATCCATCCATCTATCTATCTATCTATCTATCTATGCTTATATACATACAGAGAGAGAGAGAGAGACAGAGACACACAGAGAGAGAGAGAGAGGGAGGGAGGATACCCATACATTATAGACTTATTTACTTGCTATTTTGCTATTTATATGCCAAAAATATACACAAGACCTACAGATTTTAAAAGATGCCCTAGAAATAAATGAAAGTCCAGAATTTTCTACCACTTTCTACCAGTGGATCGCTGGGTATGCACTTTGAGAAAACTGCCTCTCTTTGAAGATTTCTGATCTAGTCTATCACTCAGCGCTCAGCGCTCAGTTTGAGCGCTGAGAAACTGAGGCCAGAGAAGAAAACTGAGAAAATCATTCTGATGACCCAGTATGAAAAATAAGCTGAAATACTTTAAAATAAACTCAATTTCATATCTGAAGTCTTTTAAATCGTCCCTGTTATTTGTTAACATTATCATTTTCCCTATGCTTTCACTTGGTTTTTGCAAGGCCTTTCCTTACTCCCCAGGGACTTATGCTTTGCTCCTGATCTCCTCTCAACGGTGAGCAATCCAGGATCAGGAGACCTCTGACACCAGACCCCAGCAAAGAGTAAACTCCCTCAAGTCCACAGGCTCAACCTGAACTCAAGCCGTTCTCCTCAAGGATTCCCAGAACAGACACAGGCTCCCAGCCTGCTTAGGAATGCGGCACCGCGCTTCTCAATAGCATTTTATGACACATTTCTCAAATCAAATTTAAAAGCATAACTGAGTGGAATTAAATTAATGCCGTCTGGTAATGTCAGCAGCACCAGAGTTGCAACAGGCTGGCTTAACTCTTAAACCTTCTAGAGCTCCATGATACATATTCAGTCTCCAGTATTATTGAGAGAATCTGTGTGTGCGTGGGCGCCTGTGCGTGGTGGGGCGGGGGCTGGGACGTGGCTGAGCAGTCTTCAAGAGCATAAAAGGAGTTACGGGTACTTAATGATCGCGCACGCCGCGTGACCTTGATGTTTTTGAGTTGACATTGGCCTTTCCCTTCCTGTTCCACAGAGTATGCTTAACTTCCTCATATCGTTTGATCATGATAATCACCCTGGGAGGAAACCATTCATGTTTTTATCTCCTTCCTTTATTATGTCTTACTTGAACCCGAGTGCCAGGACTCCAAATTCAGCATTCTTTCCACTCATTGAATTTAATAATAATGACAACATGGCGTGCCTTTGCAAGGTTCTCTTAACGTCTCTGTTGCTAAAGCCATTAAACCATTTGTCATTTTCATCTTAATTGACTCAATGGCATCATTTTACTTACCACTTTCTTGTTGTCGAAAGATGTTGCCCACACTTAGTTTCAAGATGCATGGCCTTTAGTTTTGTTCCTACATCACCGAACACTACCAGTGTCTTTTTCTGAGGACTCTTTCTCTTTTCTAAATGTTAGGTGTTCCAGGGCTCCTTTTTCTCTCTGGCTAAACTACCCCTGGTGATCTCACCCAGTCCATGTTTTATTTATTTATTTTTTTTAAGTAAGCTCTCCTCCTGATGTGGGGGCTTGAACTCACAACCCAAGATCAAGAGTCGCTTGCTGTGCCTACTGATCCAGCCAGGCACCGCAGTCCATGGTTTTAAATGTCATTTACAATAATGGCTTTTGAATCTACATTTTCTGCCAAGATGTCTCTCCTCACCTCCAGTGCCTACATCCAACACCAGGCACCTCCTCTTGGATATCTAAGGGGCCTATCAAATATCACTGATATCCCAATCTTGACCCAGACAGACTTGCTCCCACAGTCTTATTCATGTCTGCAAACACAAACCCCATCCTTCCAGTGGCTCAGTCCCAATGCCTGTGTTATTGTCAAGCCCTGTCTTGTGTCCTCCACACCTGCTCTGTCTGCAAATCCTGTCTACTCTGTGTTCAAAGCATGCCTAGAACCCAACCACTGCATCTTGCACTACTCACACCCTACCCAGGATACCACCATTTTTTGATACAGGATCCAGAGCATTCCTTTTAAAAGGTAAATTCGATCATATCGTGCCAGTGGATGCCCCTCTCGCTTACAGTGAGAAGCAAAGGCCATGTGGTGACTTACAGACTTAGTTCTGTCTTTTTCCTCAACATGAGTAACTTTCTAACACTATGCTATTTTTTGTTTATAGTCTACCTCCTCTCCACAGATTATAATATCTAGCAGAAGAGGCACCATCTAAGCCTGTGTCCCCAGTTCTTCCAATAGTGTCTTACTCACAGAGAGTGTGCAAAACAGATTTTTGATTGTACGAATACATACTTCACTTGCATATCATGAATGATCATTCCCAAATCCTTTCACATACATTATCCTGTGTCGAGTCTCAGCATGATTCTAGGAAGTAAACAGGGTAGACATTTTCCCATTTAAAAAAAGGGGTACAACTGAGATGCAGTGAATTAATTGATTTGGCTAAATTCACTCCAGTACTAACGGAAGAATCCAAGAGTAAACTCTCAACTTTCACATTCCTAAGCTGCTCCTCTTTACTATCTAATAGATTCTGTCTCAGGGAGTGTGAGCGTACATGACACTGTGGAGTCAGCATACAAATTTAGCTTGCAAACTTTGGTGTCTGACTGCTTGGGCTCAGTTTCTGGTTCTACCTATTCCTACATTGGTTAAATTATTTAACCGTCTGTTTTCCCTTCAATGAAAGGGTTATAACCATAATGTCTTCCACAATGGGTCAGAATGTGTTAAATGACATAATACATGTGAAATTGTTGCACAAAGTAAACATTCAAAAAGATGTAATTGATGGCATGTGAAAAGTGTTTGCAGCAAGAGAAATATGAGTTGACAGATAATCAGATAGATTCATGTGCAGATATGACCCACATGAATTTGGAAATTCCACACTATTTGAAGGGATGCATGGATGCCAGAAGCTTCGTGTACTGTTCTTGATTGTTGAAACAACCAGAGTTCAGTCCAGGAAAACTGAATGCCAAGCTGCAGAATTCAGACTAAGCGTACTGTGGAAATCTAAGAGGCCAGAGTACCTCACACAAGACCAAAGAAGCATCCCGGAGCATGTGGAACCTGACATGACTTAAATCTTCCTGGTCCTGACATTGTCTAACACAATAGCCTCCATGTAGGTGGTGCATATGAATGTGCATTGAATAAAAATAAACATTTGGGTGAATGAAAACTGGGGATGATAGAAGAGAACACAGTGCATGGAGAAAAGGATGAGGAAGACAGAGAGCAGAGGAAGTATATTAGTTACCTACTGCTACATAACAAATAGCTCCCAAACTTAGCTGCTTAAAAGAACAAGCATTTATTATCTCTGGAGGGTAACTGACATGACAGATGACTTTCAACAGATATTTATATTAGAACTAGTTACAGATATCATGCCAATACTCAGAAACGTGGGTGTCTTTATTTGTTTTAGTAATAGTAGTCCAGGCAATGTAGAAATATTGACATATGTTATCTAAATTTATCATCACAACAATCCTAGCTGTCATTCTATCTTTTTAATCCATTTATTCACTTATTTATTAAGCAACCATTTATTAATTTTCTACAATATGCCAGACTCTGTGAATTTAGAAGCAAACTATACAGATAAAAATTCTTGCTTACATGGAGCTTATAACAAAGAAGGAGAAGACAGATATTGGTTGGCAGACTGGTCCACTTACATGGAGGACAAGAAAAAAATTTAAAGAAAGAGGCCGACCACTCCAGATTCATAGGTGGCAGTGATCATAAGCAAGGGAAGTTACTTATAAAGTTGTTTGAGGTGGCCACAGACAGGTAGATTTCTGAACCCATCTGTCAAAATATTACAAGTTTATATAGAAACCTTAAGTGGAGTCAGTTATTTGTACTCTCTGGATGGTCTCCATGACACCTTATTCTCTCAAGGCTATGCTCATGGAACAGCTCCCATTGTGGGAACCATAGGAAGAGTGTACTTCCCGAGATGGGGGGTGGGAAGAAGAGGGGAGGATAGGGTGAGGAGATGGGGGGTGAAGAGCCTGATTGCCTGGGTCCAGCTTGTGGGTCAACCTGTGGCACATCCTCTTATTTACCTCCTCCAACAACAGACATTCAATATATAAATAAGTATACAGTAAAATGCATAGTGTGTCAGAGGATGATGTGTGCTCTCAGGACAATAAAGCAGGAAAGGTGGAAGGAGGTATTGTCCAGCATTGCACAGGCAGCAAAGAGTAGAGACAAATGCCATTTTGTTTCTGACCCCATAGGGTGTGCCAGTGACCGCACACTCAATCATAAGAACTTTCAGGTCTTCCTTAGGGTGCCTTGTCAGTTAGGATCACTCAACCACATAGTTAGAGAAAACCCTAACTCACATGGGAAATTGCTTCACAAACTAGGAGACCCAGAGGCTTCAGAAGTGGAATGCCAGAAACTGTCTTACCACTGGGACCAAGGCAGCGTTCCCTCTAGTACTCCAACATCTAATAGAAGAAAATAAACATCTTTTTGATAAAGAAACCTTTCCCAGAAGACCTGAATAGACCTCCCCTCATTATGTAGAACATGATCACATGATCTCCACTAGACACATTCCTGGCAAGCAATCTGAACCCTTGGTATTCTGGATTGACATAAGTCTCCCCCCCCACCCACCCCAGCCTACCCCTCCTCTCCTTACCTGTGGTTTCACTTTCCGTGGTTTTGGTTGCCTGTGGTCAACCCTGGTCTGGAAGCAGATGATCCTCCTCCTGACATATAGGTTAATAGTAGCCCAACACTAGGTCACATGTCTTGGTCGTTCACCTCACTTCATCTCATCAGGTAGGCGTTTGATCATCTCACATCATCACAAGAAGAAAAGTGAGTACAATACAAGGAGATATCTTGAGAGAGAGAGACCACATTCATATAACTTGTACATTCTATTGTCATAATTTTTCCATTTCATTGTTATTGGTGTTAATCCCTTTGTCTACTTGATAAACTTTATCATAGGTATGCACATATAGGAAAAAACACAGTATATGTAGGGTTTGATATTATCCACAGTTTCAGGCATCCACTAGGGGTTGGAACAGATCCTATATTCCTGGAGGGTACTCCTATATTCCCGGAATCTGGGATAGGGTTATCTTCCCCAGTGTAATGTGAGGGAGCAATGGTGATTTCAAGAAAATCTGTCAACAGGAAAAGTGGAGAGTAGCGACCGTCAGCATTTGCCATTAATATGGACAAAGCCTTATTTATAGTCTAATGATCAATAATGGGTACATAAAAGAAATTTCATAAGTAGTTTTTAATTTGGATTAGAGTAAGAAATGGAAAAACAAAACTAAAAGGGATAAGGAAGGGAGGGAAGTTGGAGAAGCAGAATCATTTTAATATTAATATAAAGAGAGAGTGTACAACAGTCTGAGTTGAGAGAGAAAGACTCTTGTCTTTTTATCAATGCCCAGACATTCAAAAGCTGTGTGACTTGGGGCTGATCACTTCACTTTTCTGTGACTCAGTTTCATGAACAGAAACTCTAATCTAATAATGCTAATCAGTCACATTTTATGAACAGCAGGAGATTTAGTAAGATGCCTGTGTTCAGTGAAAGAAATACGTGATATTCCAGTTGAAAGTGGGTGTGTTCTCCATTTACAGAGGTAGAAAGAATGGGAAAGAGTGTGTCTACAAACAAGATAATTGAGTTAGTCAAGTAGATGATTCAAAGAGGGCAACACACACAGACATATGCACACACACACACATACTCCTACAATTTTTTCTCATGAAAAAAATATATTATTGTTTATTGTTCTTTGAGCAATTATTGCTTGCCAGGCACTAGCTAAATAATTTATGAGCATTGTCTCATTTAATTTCACAACATCCCATGAGTTAGGTACTACTATAAAATAGTTTTCTGTTTGAATTATCTAGGATAGATTTTTCAAACTTCCACTTCATTTTACATATATGCACTTTCTCTTCCTCATTAAATGGATGCCATTTCAGTGAATGACTATCGTCTTCAGGTTACTTCTCCTAAATTTAAACACAGTACTTCTTCAGTCATTTTCCTTGCACCAATGAACCATTCTATAGTGCTTTGAGCTGATCAGATCAAAATTGTGCAGGAAAATTTAGCACCAGCCAGTTCCTAAATGCTGAGTTGGCTCTGGTTATTTCTTGACCACCCTGCATTTGCTTACCAGTCTCAACACCAGAACTTGGTGCCCATCAATCACTTGGAACACATCCCTCTCAGCAATTCCTCAACAGGAGCCTTGACTGAGGAACTGTATTGACAATTGCAAGCTAGTATTTCACATTGGATTCCTCTTCAAAGCACTTTACTCAGATGATGTGCATAACTGATATGCAACAGAAAAACAAGGTCAGAAAGAGATTCACAAAGAAAGAGTGATTTGGCAGGTTTCCCATGAGAACTCCAGGGGAAGGTCCAGGGCTCAGCCAAGAGCACCAGGTATGGAGTCAGGAGAGGGGGAGACTTAGTGTGTCTCTGCCAACACCACGCTGTGTGTTTTTGGGCAATTCTTTCTAAATCTCCCAGCATCGATGTTCCCAGCTGTAAACATGGTGGGAGAGAACCAAGTTAGGGCTGGAAGGTACTGGCATAGGTGCCTGTAGCAGACATCAGGAATCAATCATGGTACTTTTTCCCACTGAGCCTGCGATAGGCCCCCATGTTCTTCTCAGCACACACTCCAGGCAGCCTAGAACAATTAGAGTCGGCACATCATTTAGAATATATCTGTCATTCTTGGATGAAGTAATTTCTGACATTCATTTTGGATCTAATATTTTAGAAATATATTGCTGCTGTAGAAAGAATCATGAAGTAGGGATCAGAAGGCCAGACTTAAATTCTGGTTCTGACGTTTATTACTTCTGTGACCTTAAGCAAATCAACTCATATCTTTGATTTGTTTTGTTTTTTTTTTTTTAATCTGCAAAATGGGAATAAAATATCAATGTCCTATGGTCAGAGTGAAGATCAAATGAGATATATGAGAACACACCCAAAAGCATATAGCATATCCTGGCAAATTGTAGACATTCAATCACCCATTAAAATAAATATTTTAAAGGTGACACCTAGTGAGACTAATGCATATGTGAGGAAATTGCTAAGCATGCTGAAAGCCAAAAGGAAAGTGAAAGAGGAAGGGAAGGTCATTCCTCTTTGGATATTTCAGCTCTTCCCTTTACCCACCACTGCTGCTGGATTCTGCAGTCCTTATCCTGGGTTTATTATCAGCAGCACACCTGTATCTCATATCCTCAACCCAATCAAGAGACTGGGTCTTCCTCTTCAGCTCTAGATATCTGACTCACAAATCCATTTCTAAAGAACATGTCCAGGAACTACCAGTATTGTTTGATTCCTCTCTGCTTTTGTCCCTTCATGTGATCCTTCTCCATACCCAAAGGGATAGATATTCCACCAGTATATTAACTCAGTGGGGTGCTAATGGCTTGACTCATCTATACTCAATCTTAACCGGGTGTGTTGTGGGGAGAGGGTAACCTGAGGTCAGGAAATGAATGATGCTAGGAGTTTTTCTCCTTCCCCATCACCAGCACAGCCTGAGGTGTCTAGGGTCTTAGTCTCTGTTTCTCAAGTTTGTAATCATCCTGCTCTTGAAAGATAGTTGTCCATACAGGATAATTATGGTGGGGGTATTAAAATATGAGGGCTCAAGCAGCTGTCAGTTGGTCACTACCAGATTTACTCATGGCAGTCACACATACTCCTCCATTCCTTCTTCCTACAGGTAGGGCATGGTGCTCGTTACTGGAATAGATTTGGGATGGTCCTCAATCCACACACCTTCCCATACTGGTGGCAGGTGCTCCACATCAGGTGAAACAGAGAAATTTTCCTGATGACAGCACCCCAGTCCTCCTCCTCTCTCCTCTTGCCCCATTCTATAGGATCTTCTCTAGTTCTAGATGATTGTGGGGGTGGGGGTGGGGAGGGATACTCATTATGCACGCATATTACTGTATTTCTTAGGTCTGAATCAATTTATGCCTTTGTATCCTATAAATGTAGTCTCATGAAAAGCAGAGGTGTAACAGATTGGTTCAGGGACCAAGGGAAGAAATTTGATGAGTCCCTAGGTAGGAAAAAACATATTAATTCTCACCTTTTCATATTTTCCAATCACATTTTTACTAGAACATATTTAATCCTGATATGATCAAGGACAATAACTATTCTAAGTATCATGTGATTTAGAAGTTCCTAAAGGCATCTGGGAGAAATGGAGTCTGAAGAAGATATGGGGAAGTCAAGAAATGGTGTGAGGCTTTGGATACTTTGTAGGATGAAGCAGCCATATTATTTTTAAAATGATTATTTATTTTTGACAGAGAGAGAGAGAGAGAGAAAGAGAGAGAGAGGCAGAGAGATAGGAAGACCGAGAATCTCAAGCAGGTCCCACGCTGTCAGCACAGATCCTGACACAGGGCTCAAACCCACTAACAGTGAGATCATGACCTGAGCTGAAATCAAGAGTTGGACGCTTAACCAGCTGAACTACCCAGGTGCCCCAAAGGGGCTTTTATAACCAAGAACATCTAATACTCAGTTTGGGGTGGATTATTTGCATTAATACGATGCAAAACTTCTGTTAGCTTCCCAAATTTTTTACTAAAATATTCTGTACATAAAAGTAGATGTGTGTGTGTGTGCGTGTGTGTGTGTGTGTGTGTGTGTGAATGAAAGATGGGCAAAGATAAATGTCCAGGTTGACATAGCTCAGAGCAATCTCCAGATAGGGGTACCATGCACATATGTAATACTAAGATAACTCATAAAGGGAGAAGCCATGAGTTCAAACCACAAAAGTATAGCTCTACCCAGACATTTTCAGAAACTTCATGAGAGTTTTTTTTTTTTAACTTCTAAAGAGTACAAAAATTGAAACCCAAACCAATCTTCTCTATATCTAAAGGATCAGGAAGGCTCAGTGAACATTTGGGTTGGATACTCCCTATAACCCAGATCAAATGCCTTCTTCTCTACAGGGTCTTCTTCAAACACCATCCGAGAAAATTAATTACTTCTCAAGGCTCTTACCTCACTTTGCTGACACAAACCTTGTCATTATGCATTTTGATGTCTGTGCCTGTCTCTCACACTAATCTGTTACTCTATGCTATGCTATGCTTATTTGTTAAGATTTCTTCAGAACCTACTCCCTTGTTTTGTGCAATGAATTAAAACTACTTTATAACACTTTTTCCTTGCTTCCTAATAAAAGACTACATATCTCTGCATTGGATCAGGACTGGGAAAATAAGAAAATAAGTTCAGGACTGGAAAACCAAGCTAGAGTGACATAAACTGTGACACGATGTGCAGAAATCTCCAAAGTCTGCAGAAAAAAAAGTAAAAGGTGAACCCAAATTTGGCAAACCCTAAAGATGAACCTAGAGAGTTTACTGGCAGGAAGCTATGCTCTCCATAACAGCTCTCTGCACCCAAATGGTAGTATCTTCCCTTTCCTCTTTTCTACCCCTTTCCCCCTCTTACCCCTGTTCTACTGGATCTTGGACAAAAGTTAAAAACTCTATCCCTAGTAGCCCAGAGTTAGGTAAGACCCACTTCTATGGTGATGAGGTAGTCAGTGTGTGGTCCCAGTGCCACTGCAGTGGGAAGACAGTGTTTCTTTGGAGACCCAAGTTGGGCCTTGAAGGTATTTCTCCTCAATAATTTTGTCTGATAAACTATGGCTAAAATCAAGTATATGTCATTCCCTCCATAGGTTCAGTAGGTTTTGGTGGATTGGAGGAGGGAGCCCAAAACAAAATGCAGAATACTAGTTCCATATTGAAAACAGCTGCTAAGTTTTAAATAACCAACTTAAAAACAAACTTTTGGGATCAACTCTATTGATCCTTTGGGTTGCTGCTTTTCAGAAACAGGGCCTACATCATAAAATAGCCCCTTACTCCTATGCCTAACACCTAGGGGGTTTCCATACTTCCCTCTGTAGTCATTGGACATAATTTTACATTATTTTAAACATTAGAATGTTTATGGAACACTGTGTGGCCCGCCCTATTCTAATTTGGCCACGGGAAGATGTTCAAATTGATTGTTCAAAATCAATTTAAGGGACCATTAGTCATCCAGAGGCTAATTGCTGTTATTATCTTATTATTCATCATAATCCCAATAACATAAGAATAATGCAAAATTGAAAAGGTAAATCCAATTTGCTATGCAGTCATCAGAAAAGATCGTAGCGATTTCTAAACGCAGCCCTCGGGAAGGAGTCTCAGTGCTCTTTGCTCTAGCCAATCTGGCAAACAAACATCTACTAGGCCCTTCCTATGTATAAGGCTCCAAATTTGCTACTGAGATGGGGGCCATGGGCTAGGGGAAGAAAGGATAGCAGTGTTGTGGGAGGATTCAACAATAAAAAGCCTCTGGCCCTTCATTTGATGGAGCTTTCTGTCTACAAAGAGTGATGTGCTTATTCACTGTTATGAAAAGACAGACATTAATAAGTACAAAACAATTCACTAGTTATTATGGGTGCACACTGTAAGGAATAATTAGTTGTGTTTTTCAGGGTTCTAGGAAGACTTCACAGAAGAGGTTACTTTAAAGCCAGGTCTTGAGGGGTGCCTGGGTGGCTCAGTTGGTTAAGCATCCGACTTCAGCTCAGGTCATGATCTCACTGCTCATGAGTTTGAGCCCTGCATCAGGCTCTCTCTGTGCTGACAGCTCAGAGCCTGGACCCTGCTTTGGATTCTGTGTCTCCCTCTCTCTCTGCACCACCCCCCTCACATTCAGTCTCTGTCTCTTAAAAATAAATAAAACAATTAAAAATAAATAAAGCCAGGTCTTGAATGATAGTTAATATTCCATTATTCCAACAAAGAAAAAAGTCATTCTTGGCAAAGGGAATTACATGGGTAAAAACAAAATTGCAACTGATTCAGGGAGCAGGGAAGCTCCTGTGTGGTCTGAGCAAAGAAGGGGTAGACCAGAAGAAGGCGAGAAGGGAGAATTTATGGTAGGAGGTGAGACTAAAAAGGAACTTTGCAGGTAGGCTGTGAGGAGCCAGGACGGCAGGATGGGAAACATGGGCTTTGCCTTGAGAGCACCAAGAAAACTACTAAGGCCTCATAGTGGGGAGACATTACTGGTTCTCACATTTGTATCAGGAAGAGAACTTTGATACTGATTATAAAATTTGGTTTGGAGGTGGAAAGGTCTGAAAGCTATAAAGCAAGTAAATTTGAGTCACTGCAAAAATGTGGGTGGGATGAAAAAGAATGAAGCTGTGCTATTAGATGCCATGTTGCCACACACACTCTTTGACATGGTTCCATACAGTGGAATATTATACAGTACTTAAAATGAATAAATTATAGCTATACTCAATATAGATAGATTTTAAATATAACATATTGAATCCGAATAAAAGCAAGTTGCAGAAGACCACCTATAATATAATACCATTTTATAAAAACTAGAAAATAAGCAAACTAAATAAAAGCCCTGGGGTATATACATATGTGGTAAATCTCTATTTTGAAAAGCATAAGAAAATGATAAATGAACCATTCAGGAGAGAAGTTACCTCTGGGGAAGAGGCAGGGAAAAGGGATCTGAATGAGACACATTCAGGTTCTTAGATGGTGCTATAGATACTACCAGAGTCTTAGGTTAGGCAGTAGATTAAGAAGTATCTCTTTTATCATTTTACTTCGTAAGTTACATATACATTTCATCCTTTTGCATGCTTCAAATATTACATTAATTAAAAACCCTGTTTTCCTGCAAATATTAATTTTAGAAAATCGATTCCTTCCTAAACAATAAGCAAGCAAGTGTTTGCACAAAATAACCTTCTCTTCCTTGACCTCTTCTAATCTCAATATTGTAAATTATTCAAGAGAAGTGCTTGTTTTTCTGTTGTCATTTTTTTTGATCAGCATAATCTGGAGACACAAAGTATTTAAGATGGCTACCATCTCATCTCTGGCCCTTTAAATGAAGACAATTCTTCCAAACATCTTTTGAGAATCACACAGAGAATACAACTATGGTCAAGAAAGTGTTCCTGTGTCCCGCTTACATGCTCAACCCCTTGCTCCCCATTCCCAGTAGTTCAGGCTTCTGATTCCTGGACCCTGACTTTTCACATATTTGCTCCTATAACATGTACAGTAAAAGGTGCTGAAGGGCTTGTTTGTGCCAGGCAAGCATATGAAGTTCTTATAAGATATAACTTATCACATTCTTGGAACAATCCTGTGAGATGTTATAATCTTGAATTTGCAGATAAGAATTCTAGTGATAATATGAGCTGCTGAAGTAGACAAGTGTTGAATGGTGGGGCCTGGCTTTGAAGTCAGGTAATCTGAGTCCTGAGCCAATGTTTGTAACCACTTCAATAAATGTCTCTGTCTGATTAGCATTGCAGTATGCCTTCCCTTGGGTTTTGGTGACCCTTGTCATTTTCTGGTAGAACATGCTATCCACCAGCTTATTTACAAGTCTAGATTTTCATGGGAAGGAAAGAAGGTTCAGATAATATCATCCAAAAAATAAATAAAGACAATATTGTAAACTGACCTATTCCAGATTTTCACATTTACAGGGCACACCAATGATGGCATATAATAGCAGAGAGATTGAGAAAGGGAAGTAAGATATGATGGGGACCATAGGATGAGGTGAGCCTGGGGACACAGAAGTGGAAGAGTCCATATAATATCACTCACATGAACACTGAAATCTTGGGTCTCTGCTGGAGCTGACATTCATCTCTGAAGAGGTAAATTATGATGAGTCTTGGCCATATAGGATGGAAGAATCCAAGTTCTGGGGAGTCTGAGCATCACGAAATAGACTCAGTGATGGCTCCTTGTATTAGGCGATTAGCAAAGAAAACCAGGTTCATTAAGAACAAACAAAAGTCACTGATTAGGCCAAGTGAGCTGGAGTTCATGGTTTAGTCCAATCCTGTGACCAACAGTGTGGACTCCAGGGATGGACAGCCTAGTTTATAAACTGAATATCATAAGTCCCTAATCAATGCCTACTTCACTAGCATAAGTGTTAAATGAAATAATGTAGTTTAAAGCTTCGTGGAGTGAGTGGCACATGGTAAGTATTTAGTATTTAGTAGGTTAAAGAAAAAGAAAAAAATGGATATTTGAACTCAGAAAAGATTCCAGACTTTGGAAAATATCATTATTTTAAAGCCCATTT
Source organism: Neofelis nebulosa (assembly GCF_028018385.1). NCBI lineage: Eukaryota > Metazoa > Chordata > Mammalia > Carnivora > Felidae > Neofelis > Neofelis nebulosa. Next base: position 16,631,313 of record NC_080793.1, read on the forward strand.
GCTTGGGATGAGTTTGAGGTCCAGACTCAATAGCTTTGCTTGTTTGGAACTTATCCTGTCTTCTCTGGCTCTGATGGGGCAAAACCACTCGTTGAAAGCTCATCAAGATCCTTACTCCTAAATGGCGCTGACTAAGGCAAGAACAAATAGAATTTTAAAGTCTCACCAAAAATAACACAATGAAGGCTGGAATAAAACCAGTTGGAAAGGCTCCTCTCAATCCTGAGTTATGATGGCTGTTTTTGTTGTCTTGGTTGTTTATTTAATGTCTTCCTGTTGACAAATTTGGTGGAAATACCTCCTGGAGCTTGGTTGATTAACATTTCAAAGTTTATAGGAGGGGATTATGTTTCCCTTTAACTACACTGATTACCTTTGGTTCAATGTTTTTAGGCAACTAAGGGTAAATATTTATAGCAGGAATTATAATTATTATTATTCTTGCAAGAATCTTATTACTTGAGTCCACATTCACTGTATTCTGAAAGAGTCAGGACATCTAAAGATTCTAGGTAACAGAAATAATGCTGGTCAGAGAAGATTTACTTACTCACTCAACTGGTATTCAACAAATATGTACTATATTACAATGTCTGCTGTGCTGGTGACACAGTGGTGTCATAGACAATAATCCCTGCCTGCAGAGATTCTGCACTCTAATTAGGAGAGAAAGATAGTAAGTTACCTATTAGATAGACGATAATCCACACAATGAAGACGAATCAGACAGAGACAGGGAATGAGAAGTTACCTGAGTGGGAGTTAGTGTTTGCAGTTTCTAACAGCGTGGTCAGAGTGGTCACTGAGAAGGTGAAATTTGATCAAAGGCCTTTAAGAGGTGAGGGAATGAGATATGTAGAGATCTACTAGAAGAATTTTATAAAGAGAAGAGCTAGTGTGAAGGCTGTTGCATGGGAGTAGATGTTGGGAATACCGAGGAACAGAAAGGAGGCCAAGGGGTTGGAGTGCAGTGAACAGGAAAGGCAGCAGTAGTAGGGAATGAAGTTAAAGAGGTAAGCCAGAGACCCTAGCCTGTATGGGGCCTTGCACACTACATGAAAAACTTTGGTTTTCTTTGGGCGGGATAGAGAGCTATTGAACAGAAGAGTGATGTTCTGGCTTCTATGTTAAAAATAGATCTTTATGAGGCAAGGACAAAAGACAGAGGAATGGTTCAAATGAGAGATGCTGATGGCTACGAGGAAGGTAGTAGCAGAAGGGGTGGTAGGAAGTGGGCAGATTCGGAGTCTACTTTGAAGTAAAAGCTGCCAGCTTTTGGTGAATTGGTCATGGGCCAGGTTTCAACTGCCTTGTTTAATCTGAATTCCCAGCACACATTTCCAAGAACAGGGGTCAGAGTCTCTGAGTAGGGCATTTCCTACCATGCCACTGGATGGTATATGAACTGGTGATTCCATCCAGAGCAACTGTGGCAGCCAGGCTTGGGGGTGGGGTGTGCGAGAGGTTCCATGCTGGAAGTCAAGGCTACCTGGGGCTGTGGGGTGTGGACAGGGAGTATTTTTCATAGAAGGATCTGGGAGCACTCTCCTAGAATGAAATGTGTTGTCATAATTACCGACATGCTTTGCTACTAACTTACAAGGCTTTTCATCTGCCTCACTTTACAGTTGGAATATGATAATTAGAGTGATTACATAATGAACTCAAGTTTACATGGCTAAGCAACAACTTAAAATAAGACTAGATCCCAACAAAGCTCTCTGCCTCTTTTCTTTTTTTTTCTTTCTTCACTGCACTCCAATATTCATCTTTAAAGACGAGTGTTTTCCCCCATTGTGTTTCTTTCCCAAATTACAAAATCTCCAAGTGAGAATATCTGTTCTTGACATCTGGTCCATGCATAGTACAGTGCAATAGTTTTGAATGTGGCTCTGGTGTTTTCCTGCTGGGGTTAAGACCAAAGGTCTTATTAATTGTGCGTTCTTGGGCAGGTTGCTTCATTGCTTTGAGCTCTTAGCTTAGGATGAATATTTGTGCACATTTCCCACAGCTATTGTTCAACATAAACAAAATAATGCATGTGAAATATTCAACACAGTACCCAGACCCACATTAAGTACTAAAAAAAAAAAAATTAACTTAATAATGTTCAGTAGTAGCAGGACTAGCAGTAGTATATTTTGAATGAGTAGATGAATGGACATACAAATGGATGGAGAACTATCCTATGATATCCTTTTACAAAAAGCTGCTTTCCTTTGATGAGGATTTCTTGTACTTTGATGTATTTTGGCAGCCTAGCTGAAAGGGTGGAGCTTCCAGTTGTAAACTATACCCTTCTGGGTTATCTGAATAGAATGGCTGAAGCAGAGAAAATGGTCAGTAATGTTAAGAACAGAGTCCTTCTAACAGAAATGACTCCAGCTGCAAGATCATCAGCCCCATAAATTATTTACGCTATTGTTGATCTAGACTCTGCCGCTACAATTTTAAAATTAATTTAGTCTAATTACCCCCACTTAATAAGATAACTTGTCAGTTATCACCACTCCCATAATCTCCTGCATTTCCGTCTCTTTTTAGCCTAAATTATCCTCTTCTAAGCTTGTTTTTAATGTATTGCAAAAAAAAAAATCCTTGGAGGTATAATTAACTTTTTCATTCAGAATCCTAATTTCCTCTCCAGCTCTGTTGCTGCAGTATTTAAACTATTTATTATGCAAACTTGCAGAACTTAAACTATGAATTATGTACAAATCTCTGGATGCAAGCTCTGCCCTAATCATGGCATCTTGCTGCCTTTCTAGTTCGAGGTAAGCAAAATGTGGGCAAAATGAATGTTGCAATTTACAAATGGGCTTATATTTGTGACTAGGCTTTTGAAGGGTTATTCTCTATGCCAGTTATTATTTTTAAAATCATCTTTAAGTCTATAATTCCTTAACTCTTTTTTATCTACTTTATTTGTTGTTGTTGCAAATGATGGAGATTTTGGTGCAGATGTTCTTATGCAAGTCTAATGAGTACCAATAGTTTTTCATTCATTCATTCACTCACTCACTTATTCTTTCATCCATTGAATATTCATAGAAGAACAACTCAGTGGCAACTGAACTAGGCATAGAATTGAAACAGTAAGTGCAATGTGCTCAGTCTCAACTCCCAAGGACTGCTTATATTTTCGCAGAAGATAGACGCTTAGATGCTTAAAATTCAGCTTGGTAAGTGCTAGGATAATGAGACATAAAGCAATGTGGAAAGACAGGATGGGCATCTAAACAGACTGAGGGTGGTGGGGACAAGGAAGTGTCCCAGAGCATTTGATGTTAATATTGAGAAAAAGCTGTAGGGACCAGCTGGGGAAAATGAAGGTGGGATGCATTATATGTGTGATGGTGTGATGGTGTGTGTGTGTGTGTGTATCTAGAAGAGTGAGCAGAAGGCATGCATGTGTACAAGGTAGAAGGTCAGATAGAACACGGTCTATTCAAGGATTGGAAAAGAAAAAAAAACTGTATGGCTAAAATTTGGATAGCCAGGAGAGGTAAGAAACGGGGCTGTAAAATACACAACTCATAGCCATATGTTTACATCTCTTACGTATTAGAAAATTAATTTAACCCAACCTGTCTTTCTAGAGGCAATGTGGTAAAAGATCAGTAGACTGAATGCTAGAATCAACTTACAAGTTGGTAATTTTTTTATTATCTTGTGACATACATATAAATCAAGTAGATTATATGTGTATATATCCAGCAGCAGAAAACCTGAAAACAAAGACAAAACCTCTGAATCTTCTTATGTGTGTCCTATGCAAGTTACAGAACTTCTCTGAGCTTTAGCTTCCTTTTCCATCTAAGAATATAGTAATGGTACTGATATCCTGTGAAGTCAGTTGACAAAGCTATTACATTTTGATCTTAAAGTTCATATGGGACATCGAACTCCCCAAATACAGGGTTATTGCTATCTTCTATCAATTTGCTTCTGAAGTGAAAGAAGGCAAAGCATAGAATAAATAATAGATTATCCTAACAATGTTCACATGCTGAAGCGCTCTTCTGAATGGTTTACATCTATCAGATCATTTAAACTTTACAACAAACTGTGAGGCAGGCATTCTTTTTGACCACTTAAAGATGAAGAACGGAGGCATGGGGAGTTTCAAGTAATTTATTCAGAATTAGTGATGTATAGGTAACTCGAACTCAGGCTGTCTGGGTCTGTGGCACTCCCGCTTAACCACCACAGAATACATCTCATTGGAGCGGAAATAAACATGCAAATGATGGTACTCTATGCTGAACGGACAGTGACTGCATTTTCTTCCAGCTCTATTGAGACAGTTGACATATACTACTGTGTAAGTTTAAAGTGTACAAAGTAATGATTTGAGTTTAAGGTGAACATTGTGATGATTTGGTATACATATGTTGTGAAATGATTACCATAGTAGGGTTAATTAATGTTTCCATCACCTCACATAATTACCATATCTTTTTTTATGGTAAGAATATTTAAGATCCACCCTCTTACCAACTTTCAAGTGTATAATGCAGTATTGTTAACTATAACCACAATGCTGTACATTAGATCTTGAGAACTTACTCCTCTTATAACTGGAAATTTGTACCCTTTGATCAACATCTCTCCATTACCCCATCCCTAACCTCCTGAAGATCACCATGGTACTCTCTGTTTCTAGGAGATAGACTTTTTTAGATTTCACATATAAGTGATGACTCAGTATTTGTCTGTCTGACTTATTTCACTTAGTATAATACCCTCAAGTTATTGTCACAAATGGCAGGATTTCCCACTTTCTCAATGGATTTCCCATCCATTTCTCATAGATGAATAATACTCCATTGCATATACATGTCACAATTTCTCTATCCATTCATCTGTTGATAGAAACTTAGGTTGTATCCATGTCTTGGCTATTATGAATAATGTTGTAATGAACACGGGAGTGCAGATATCTCCCGTGTGAGATTTGGCTTTCATTTCCTTTGGATATATATATATATATATATATATATATATATATATCCAGAAGTGGGACTACTGGATCATATGGTACCTCTATTTTTAATTTTTGAGAAACTTTCATACTGTTTTCCATAGTGTCTGTACTGATTTACATTCCCACCAACAGTGCATGTGGGTTTCCTTGTTTTCACATCCTGGACAATATTTGTTATCTCTTATTTTGTTTTTGTTTTTGATAACAACCATCCCAGCAGGAGTGAGGTGGTATCTCATGGTTTTGACTTGAATTTCCTTGACAATTAGTGAAGTTGAGCATTTTTTTTCATGTACCTGATGGCCATGTATATCTTCTTTGGAAAAAATGCCTATTTAATTCCTCTGTCCATTTTAAATTGGTTTGTTTGTTTCTTTTGCTATTGATTTGTAGGAGTTCCTTATATATGTAGAATATCAATCTTTTATCAGACATTTATCAATATTTTCTCCCATTTTGTGGGTTGCCTTTTCACTTTGTTGACTATTGCTTTTGCTGTGCAGAAACCTTCTTAGTCTGGTGTAATCTCACTCATTAATTTTTGCTTTTTCTGCTTGTGCTGTTGGTGTCATATCCCCCCCCCCCCAAAAAAAAAAACTGCCAAGACTAATGCCAAGGAATTTTTTCCCTATTTTTCTTCTAAGGGTTTTATGGTTTCAGGTCTAATATTTAAGTGTTTAATCCATTTTGAGTTAACTTTTATGAGTGGTATAAGATAGAGATCCAATTTCATTCTGTGCATGTGATTCCAGTTTTCCTAGCACCATTTATTTGAAAAGATTATCCTTTCTCTGTTGAGTATTCTTGGTTTCCTTGTCAAATATTAGTTGGTCATATGTGTGAGGGTTTATTTCTTGCTTCTCAATGTTGCTCCATTGGCTTATGTGTCTATTGTCATGCCAGTAGCAAAATGTTTTTATTCCCAAAGGTTTGTAATGAAGTTTGAATTCAGGGAGTGTGATACCTCCAGCTTTGTTTTGTATCAGGATTGCATTGGCCACTCAGGGACTTTTGCGGTTCTGTGTCAATTTTAGTCCACTTTTGTTATAAAAGTGGAGCTAGAGCTGGAATCTGTAGTTTCTTCCTGGTCTGCAGATTGGGGCTGGTTTTCTGCACATGCCCACTAGATGTCTGCCAATGCTCACTCTTGCTGCCATTGGAATTGCATAAGAAGAGCTGCCATAGTTGGTGGAGGGGTGTAGGTGAAGTGCATGGAGGGCTGCGGTTGCCCTGTCGGGGGGATCTGTGGGTGAGGTGTCCCCAGTGGCTTGTGAACAGGCTTCTTGATAGAATCCACAGTGCAGTTATTATAATCCACATCCGTTTAATGGCCTCCCCCAGAGTCTTAACTGCTACTCTTCTAGCTTCTTCCTGCCTCCCAGTCATGCAGCTCATAACTCAGTACTCTGGATGGGATGAGAGAAAAATGGGCCTTTTTGGCAATATCCCACATAGCTGGGGAAGCTGGATGCTCACTTACATACCCTCACTTTGCCCTGCAGAAGAAATCACAGGCTCAGAAGGTTTCACTTGACACTTAACTGTTCTACCTTTGAGGAGGGGTGAAGTGAGTAAAGTCAAAATGTTCCTTACAATTTCCAATGCACCCAAGCTTGTGTTTGTTTCTTTGTTTGTTTACTATTTTTAAATTTTCCCAGCAATGATGTATTACTGCAAATTGTTCTTTTAAAACTTGGACTTCCACAAAGCCTCACTTGTCTATGTCGGTGTTCTCTAGGGGCTCCAGGACCACAGTTGAGAGGGATCAGTACCATGCAGTGTCCACAGTTGGACCAAGGTCTGTATGCCTAATACCCGATGCTCAGTTGGGTAAGACTTCTTCTTGGGTCCGTTGGTGTATGTGTATGGTACTGGATCTCACAGCTCTTACCAAGGTACTTTTGTCTTTGATGGATACCAAGTTGTTGAGGGTAGGACAGACTAGGGATATCTTATTAGCCATGTTGCTGATGTCATTGTATGTTCCAGTCATTTTACATTCTCGTGCTTTTTCATTTCGGAAGAGAGAGCCCAAATGGACCTTAATGGTGTAGTAACCCACTGTATGACACAGATGAAAGGTTTTTGAATATTTTTTGAGAGGAAAATATATGGATGAAGGTATTAAAGATAAAAAGGAGAACCCCAGTGAGGCAAAACCCAGATTAACCGAAAGTCGTGTGACATGTGTCTTAATTTTTAATTACTTAGTGATTTCTCTCATGTGACCTTTGGAAACTTTGTTCCTTTGCTAGAAACTTAGTTTGTGCCATTGAAAACCAAATGGGTTACTAGAACTGACCACTCAGGTAACTTTCAGAATGGAATACTTTGCTCTAAAATCTAACCCAACTGTAAAGGTACATTCTTTCCTTCTTAAAGCCATATCTTTGAGCTATAACTTGATATTGAAGAAAACATTTCTTGGCAACTTGCCTAATAACATTGAAGGCAATTAAAACGAAAGCATTTTTTTTCTTGAAATCACATTTTATTGCACCAGCTGTGGAGTTTATTTGTTTGTTCAAGTTCGCCCAGTTGGAGTTAATATCTCTTTCCTTTATATCCCTATTGCACTTTCTCAGTCCCTTTGTTATAACACTTATAACATTTTAGCTAATATTAAGATTGCTTGTGTACGTGCCTGTCTCTCCCAATGAGTTAGAGCCCCCTAAAGGCAGTGACTGCTCTTATGATATCTTTCTCCCCCACTATGCCTAGCATTGTGCCCAGCATGTCATAAGGACTCAGTGAATATTCATTGACTTGAATGAACTCACAATTCTGAAACTTGACTCGATTTAAATTTTGGAAATTATTTCAATTGCTTCTCTCTTAGCAGATTCTTTACAATAGCAGAAATCAGCTTACATTTTATAAAAAGCTTTGCCACTGAATTTACTTTTGCTTAGTTGTTAAAATCTATATAAAAAATACAACAAAATTTCAAAATGAAATCCAAAGGTAATGGCCATAATTAGACTAATCTAATTATGCAGCAGTAACAACAATAAAAAAAGTAGATTATACTGCAAATTGCATTAAAAAAGCTTGTATGCAAATCTCAAGTTTACCAATTGCTAAATGAAATAGTTTTATAATATCTTCAAATGGGTCTATATGATTACATACTGATCAGTTTCTACAATGGGATCAATTACATTAGTTACAAATCATAACCTGGAAAGAAACACATACTTAAAATGAGAAGATATGATTTCTGGTCTCTGTTTCATTTCTGCTGAGTGATCATGAACAAGCAAGTCAACATATACTACCAGTTTCCTGGTGGGTAAATATAAATGGTTACATCTACCCAAATGATTACATGGTATTTAAAGTACCCAACAGGGCTTGTAGGTAGATACAGAAGAAGAACACAGAAGAAAATAGAGAGTTAAAGGAGAAATAAATCAGTCTAAACAACTAAAACATCATTAGAACATATATATATATGTGTATATATATATATATATATATATATATATATATGTTATATATATATGTTATATATACACATATATATATAATATATATATAAAGATTATAATCTTTGTAAACTTTTAATTTGTAAACATTTACAATCTTTTTTTAAGTTCATTTACTTTGAGAGAGATAGAGTGGGGGAGGGGTGGAGAGAGAGGGAGAGAGAGAATTCCATACAGGCTCTGCACAGTCAGTGTGGAGTCTGATGCAGGGCTCAGTCTCACAAACCGTGAGATCATGACTTAAGTTGAAATCAGGAGTCAGATGCTTAACTGACTAAGCCACCCAGGTGCCCCTACAATCTTATTGAAAGATATAAAATAAAATCTGTCAGAAGGAAAGACATACCCTTGGATGGTAAGACTTAGTACTATATAGGATCAGTTTTCCAGGAATTAATATAAAGGGAAAAGAAGAGGAAGGGAAATGGAGGGAGAGGGGAGATGGAGAGAGAAGGAAGAAAGATCAAGTAGAAAAAAGTATCTCAAAGTCAAAAGATAATATATGAAGTAACAAATATCAAGAATGCAGTTATAAATGACAAATAAAAAATCAGATGACCTGGGGCGCCTGGGTGGCTCAGTCAGTTGAGCGTCTGACTTCAGCTCAGGTCGTGATCTCATAGCTTGTGAGTTCGAGCCCCACATCGGGCTCTGTGCTGACAGCTCAGAGCCTGGAGCCTGCTTCGGATTCTGTGTCTCCCTTTCTCTCTCTGCCCCTAACCCACTCTCATTCTGTCTCTCTGTCTCAAAAATAAATAAACATTAAAAAAAAAATCAGATGACCTATTATTCAAATAGTAGAAGTCTCACAAAGAGAAAAAGGAATGCATAGAAAAATTCAATGAAAAAAATAATAGAAGAAAATTTGGAAAACCATTACCATATAAGATTTTTCTTTGAGTATAAGCTTCATTTGAACATATCAACATAATTTTCAACATTACTATAATAAGGGGGAAAATAGGTTGACTCAAAAGGCATTTAACAAATTTGAAAAACATTCATAAGAAAATACAGTTTAAATGAGGATTGAATTAAACTGGTACAATAAATATCAGGAAACTGGAAGAAGTGACTGGTATCTATATTAGTATTCAAAACTGTCTTAGATGTTCTGGCAAATATCCCAAAGCAGGAGAAATGAATAACTTTTGCTAAATATTTGAGGAGAAGAAATTTAAATTCATCCTTTTTTCTTAGCAAGGTTATATATAGAGAGAACCCAGTGTTTCTGGTAGAAGACACAGAAATTTAATAAGAATTTGGTAAGTGGCTGGATATAAAATAAATGTACAATTAGGTATATTTTTCTCTATTTTAGCAAAAATCAATTAAAAAGAGAATAGAGAAAGTATCAAAATAGCCACAAAATTAAAAATTATTAAAAACAAAATTACCATCAAAGATAAAGGATCCACACACTTCTCTACAATAGTACTTACTGAAAAGCACAAAATAAAACCTGCCAAAGAGAGTAGCACACCTTTGGATGGAAAGGTTTAATACCATAAAGGGTCAAATTTCCAGTAATTAACATAAAATTTGCTCAATTCCAATTAAAATAATCATATGCAAGTTTTATCTATCTAAATTTATATCTAAACATCTCTCTCTCTCTCCCCCCACCCCCTCTACGTGTGGGCGTGCGTGCGTGTGTGTGTGTGTGTGTGTGTGTGTGTGTGTGTGTGTATGTGTGTATCTCCACTATTTGCTTCATTGGGGAAAGAAGACAATTCAATAAAATAATCTTAAATGTCATTTTATTGAATTGACATTTTATTGACATTTATTGAATCTTAACTTTATAAAGTTCTAAATTATATCTAAGACAAGAGTCAAAGGTAAAATAATGAAGGTTGCCAGGCCTTGATGATATTTGAACATGCTATAATAGCCATCTGTTCAACTTGGTGTAGTATGGAACAAGAAGATAAAGTGTATCAGTTTCTGAGGAAACTGATAATAGCTTAACTATTCTGGCACATTAGCAAAAAAACAAAAACAAAAAATAGCAAAGCTGTTTTTCAGAGAGAGCATGCCAAGCACATTCTTTTTTAAGGTCTTTGCATTTGCTGTTTCCTCTCCTTCTAATGCTCTCCTATTAGATGTACATATAGATTACTCTATAGCATCATTCAGGTTCTGTTCAAATTTCTTTTTATAAATGAATAAATCCCTGGATCCCCTTTCTAAAAGAACATCCTTCTCCATGTTGTATCCCCTGCTTTATTTTATCACCATCAAATACCGATTGACTCATTTTGTTGTTTAGTTAGTTATTTTCTGCTTTCCTCTATTAGAATATAAACTTCAGGAAAATGTGGACCTTGTTTTATTCTATACTATAACTCCAGGACTTAGAAAATTGCATGGCAGAAAGTATACATTCATAATCCAAAAAGAGGTCACAATATTTATATAAGAATTTAAACTGTAACAGAAGCAGTATTTCAATATGGGGGGAAAGGATGATTAAACTAAATAGAGCTGGCACAACTGGCTACCCATCTGGAAGAAAATTAAGTTGGAGCATGTCTCACATCATAGAAAAAATAAATTCCAGATGGTTTAGAAGCTTAAATACAAAAATAAATGATTAAATAAATAAAACAAAAGTATCACAAGACACTCTAAGCATAGGAGTAACCTTCATAACCAAGAAAGAAAAGATAGGAGATTAAAATAAATATTTACCTCCATAAAATTGGAATATATGTATTCAAATCTGTGTGTGTGTGCGCGCGTGCGCATGCGTGTGCACACTTGAATTTGGGAAATATAAAATATTTACCAACCTGATGACAAAAAAACAAAACAAAACAAAAAAATAGGTTTGACATGGGGTTTTTTGGGCAAGCTTAAAGGGAAAAAAAAACTAAAAGAAAAATGTAAACAGTTATATCCAATCTAAGCAGTGAATGAAAATATGAAGAAATATTCATATGAAGGAAATAAAATCCTCAAGTATAATGAGGCACTCCTTTATAACCACCATATTGTCAAAACTTAGTGACTGATAATTCCTCTTGCACTGAAGATGCAGGATGAACATAATCTCGTGTTGTTTGCATAAATTTGCATTGCTAGAGCAATTAGGCAGTATCTATTAAAATTGAATATATCCATACTCTATGTATTGATCAATTTTTGTTACAATAACAAAGAATCCGCCCCCACCCCCTGCAAAACACAGTTATTTAAAACAACAAACATACTACATCTATGGATCACCGGTACCTCTGCTGAATTTGGTTGGAGTTTTTTTCTTCCTGGGAACCAGGCTCAGAAAGCAACCACTATTGAGGGTCTATTCTCATAATGGAGGGAAAAAAAAATTCAAGCAAATATATGGAACTTACTCCTTAAAGTCACATTTTTCTGATCATAGCAAGTCCAAAGTCAGTGAGGTGGAAAAATACACTCAAAGATAAGGTGTGGTAAGGAAGAGAATGAATATTTACTTGCTGAGCAATAAGATAATCTACCACACTATTCATCCCAGAATTCCCACTCCCATGAATCTGTCCTTAAAAAAATAAATATAAATAACTATCTTTGTAGGAGTCTGAATAATACCCATGGCCAAAGATGTCCATGTCTTAATGCTCAAAACCTGTGGCTATGTTATCTTACATGGTATTAGGGACTTCACAGAGATGACTACATTAAGAGTCTTGAGATGGGGACGTTATTTTGCATTTTCTGTGTGGGCCCAATGTATTCATAAAGGTCCCTAGAAGAGGGAGGCAGAAGGATGGGTTAGTAGTAGGAGACATAATGGGAAGTGAGGGGACGGAGTCATGTGAGGAAGGAACTATGAGCCAAGCAACAGAGGCAGCCTCTAGAAGATGAAAAAGACAAGGGGATTATTTTTTCTCCTAGATTCTCCAGAAGTAACTGCCAACTCATTTCTGGAGACTTCTCCAGAACTGTAAGAGAATAAACATTTTTTTACACCATCAAGTTTGCGGCAAATTGTTGTCGTGATAATAGGAAGCAGTTTCTCTCTCCCGGTCTCTATATGTGTGTGTGTGCATGTGTGTATATACGGTATCTATCACAAACACAGTGTTCTTGTTACATTATTGATAATGTCAAAAACTAGAAACAAAGCAAATTCCATTCATTATGAGACATTCTACACTATAGGATTTGTCCAAACCTTAGAATGTCATCTAGCAATTCAAACACGAATGATAACATTTGATTTGGAGGACATTCTGAGTAGTACTGCTGAAAGAAGAAGATGTTAAAAATGTATATATTATGATTCTATTTTTATAATCCACAAGGTTGGTGGTATTCATTTTTAACATATTTTTCATATTTAACATATTTATCATATTATTTACATTACTTTGTATATCTGCATTTTTTCTTTTGATATATGTTTGTATGTGTATATATAATCACATATACTCTCTCTGACATGTGTATATGTAAGATAAACATGGCAAAAATATATAATAATACACATGAAGGTGCTACCATGATTACTTAATAGGCGGGAGGCACTGATGAAGAGTTGATTTGTGGGAAAAGGAGAGGAGGAACACATTTAAGAAAAAACATATTTGAAAAAAGAAACTGCATGATATGATTCTGGTAATGCACAATTTTATATGATATATGTATTTACATATATTAAAAACTAGAGGGTAAAGAATTATAAACATGTATTGCCATGTAGGACTGCCTATGATTTACTTTTAGGTGGGGAAAAAAGAAAAAGAGTACACAGAGATGTAGAATAACATAGCTAATATGATTTTATTTGTTAAAAATTAACAAACACACATACTATATGATTACATTTATATAACATTCTCAAATGACCAAGTGTTAGAGATTGGTAAGAGATTTGTGTTTGTCAGGGTAAGAGAGAGGGAGAGGAGGGCAAAGGGAATGGGTATATTTATAAAAGAGTAGCTGAGGGAAATTTGTAGTGATAAAACAGTTCTCTCAATTATGGTCCTGATCACAGGAATTTTTGCATGTGATAAAACTACATAGAACTACACATGCACACATGTAGCTTTATTGAAATGTAACTGACATACAAAAACTTGCACAGATTTAATGTATACAATTTGATGGGTTTGAATATATGTGCACACCCATGAAACCATCACCCCAATCAAGATAATAAACATACTAATCAGCAAAACTAAAAGGCAACCAATGGAAGGGAGAAGATACTTGCAAATAACATATCAGAAAAAGGGTTACTATCCAAAATCTATAAAGAACTTATGAAGCTCAGCACCCAAAAAACAAATAATCTAGTGAAGAAATGGGCAGAAAACATGAATAGACATTCTTCCAAAAAAAGACACACAGATGGCTAACAGACACATGAAAATATGCTCAACATCACTCATCATCAGGGAAATACAAATCAAAACCACAATGAGATATCACCTCACACCAGTCAGAATGGCTAAAATTAACAACTCAGGCAACAACAGATGTTGGCGAGGATGCAGAGAAAGAGGATCTCTTTTGCTGGTTAGAATGCAAACTGGTGCAGCCACTCTGGAAAACAGTGTGGAGGTTCCCCCCAAAATTAAAAATAGACCTACCCTATGACCCAGCAATAGCACTGCTAGGAATTTACCCAAGGGATACAGGAGTGCTGATGCATAGGGGCACTTGTACCCCAATGTTTACAGCAGCACTCTCAACAATAGCCAAATTATGGAAAGAGCCTAAATGTCCATCAACTGATGAATGGATTAAGAAATTGTGGTTTATACACATAACGGAATACTATGTGGCAATGAGAAAGAATGAAATATGGCCCTTTGTAGCAACGTGGATGGAACTGGAGAGTGTGATGCTAAGTGAAATAAGCCATACAGAGAAAGACAGATACCATATGTGTTCACTCTTATGTGGATCCTGAGAAACTTAACAGAAACCCATGGGGGAGGGGCAGGAAAAAAAAAAAAGAGGCTAGAGAGGGAGTGAGCCAAAGCATAAGAGACTCTTAAAAACTGAGAACAAACTGAGGGTAGATGGGGGGTGGGAGGGAGGGGGGGTGGGTGATGGGTATTGAGGAGGGCACCTTTTGGGATGAGCACTGGGTGTTGTATGGAAACCAATTTGACAATAAATTTCATATTAAAAAAAAATTAAAATAGAACTACCCCACGGCTCAGCAATTGCACTACTAGGTATTTATCCAAGGGATACAGGTGTGCTGTCTTGAAGGCGCACATGCACCCCAATGTTTATAGCAGCACTACCAACAATAGCCAAATTATGGAAAGAGCCCAAGTGTCCAACGGTGGATGAATGGATAAAGAAGATGTGGTGTATATATACAATGGAGTATTACTAGTTTCAAAAAGAATGAAATCTTGCCATTTGCAACTACCTGGATGGAACTGGAGCATATTATGCTAAGCGAAATTAGTTAGAGAAAGATAAATATCACATGACTTCACGGATATGTGGAATTTAAGATATAAAACAGATGAAAATAAGGGAAGGGAAGCAAAAATAATATAAAAACAGGGAGAAGGACAAAACATAACAGATTTAAATAGAGAGAACAAACTGAGGGTTGCTGGAGGAGTTGTGGTGGCGGGATGGGCTAAATGGGCAAGGGGCATTAAGGAAGACACTTGTTTGGATGAGCAGTGGGTGTTATACGTAGGGGATGAATCACTGGATTCTACTCCTGAAATCATTATTGCACTATATGCTAACTAACTTGGATGTAAATTAAAAAGTTAAAAAAAAAAAAAAAAAGAAAGAAACTTCCAAACATGAGCGGTTAGCACTTGTAAAGCAATTCCTCTCCCTCAATGATTAAAATCACTTCCTAAAAAAGAAAATAATATTCAAACTTTAAGCACTGAGTTCAATACGAGGGAAGTCTGTCATACTTTAATCATTGCTAAAGATTTACACTAACCCATATTTCATTTAGTGAAAACTTTCCTCCTGTATTATTTGATAAATCAACAACTTTTTTGACAGAAATTGTCAACTCTTACAATTAAGACAATAAATAGAGCTTTCCATTGATAGTTTCCTTCATTATGCTTCACACAGTAATAATAAGAAGAAATATGGAGATTTTAAAGTGTAATGAAATATTGTTCTTAAGATGTATTCAATTAAAGTAATGGGCAAAAATGTAGAAAGAAAAAAAGATAATAAACATACTTATCACTTCTAAAAGTTTCCAACTGTTCCCCCTTTCTTTGTAAGAACACTCAACCTGACAACTACTCTTAAAAAAAAATTGAGTGCATGACACAGTGTTGTTAATTATAGGCATTGTGTTGTATAGCAGATCTCTAGAATGTATCCGTCTTGCATAACTGAAACTTTATACCCATTGAACAACATCTCCTTATTCCCTTCTCCACTCAGCCCCTGGCAACCACCCTTCAAATCTAGGCTTTTATGAGTTTGACTATTTTAAAGACTTCATGTAAGTGAAATCATGCAATATTTGTCCTCTGACTGGCTTTTCCACTTAGCATAATCCCAAAATTGATTACATTATAACATTATTCAGTTCCACCAGTATGTATGGTTGTCCACTAACATCACGCCAGGGCTGATGATGCATGGGTCAGCACACTACTGGCCTGCGTCTTGAGTTAATCATTGCTCTATTGTTATATATGAAACTTGTTCACAAGTTTTCACTGTGAATAAGTTTGTGGTAAACATATTAGTACATAAAACTTTCTCTGAGTTTAAGATTATTATCTCAGAATATATTCCCAGAAGTAAAATTATTGGGTCAAAGGGAAAATAAAAAATTTTAAGACCTTTGCTACCTATTGCCAAACAAAATGAGATGAACAAGTTTACAAGTCCATTCTGAAAGGTTGCCAACTTCCAAGATACAATCAATCATTGTGACCTTGATGCAAAATATATTCAATAAAAAAGGCTGGCAACAACAAAAAAGACATTCTTTCTCTAATATAAGCTGCCCTGTAGATGAGACCCAAGCGAAGCTATCTTGTCAACAAAAGGGGAGAAATTTAATATTTATTTATTTGGGGTTTGCTATGTGTCAAACACTCCTTTGCATTTGCCCTTTCATTTATCACACATATAAGAGCTTCAGCAAATCAATATTTGACTGATACACTTTTGCATGTATAAAAGGCTATCGTTTACTTAGTGTTTTCATTTGCATGATTTCATTTATGACTAACAAATCTGTCAATCTAAGAATGCATTTTCATTTGTCTGTTTTTCCCTCGAGTTCTTAGTGAATTAAACTTGTGAATGATTTTTCGGAATAATATTTTAAAATAACTTTAAAATGTGATTTACATTTTAAAAAGGGTGGAAGTAAAAAAAAGTCAGTGAAAATGTTTTAAAAGAACTTTATGAAAGCATTTGAAGCTTTGAAAGGAGATTTTCCCTCCTCCTCAACAATTTCCAACAAAAGCTCAATTTGATACTTCTCCTTCATGCTTGTGTCCCTTTAATTTTACGGGACCTTAGCTTGCCTTCTTTTCTGATATGCCAATGAAAGGGAGATACAGACAATGGAACTGCACTGATCTGAAATGTTTCCTTCTCTTACTCTCCTCCCTCCTCCTCCTCCTCCTCACTAGATATCCACCCCCAGAAACACCATCCTTTCTGATGACCGAATTCCATTATTGCAGTGAATACTGGCAGCAACTCTATAGGGGCATATGTGTATAATGAAACAATTCTTTCATTTAAAAGATCCATTCAAAGAACACAGACTTAAAAGAAGAAAGAAAATTGTATCTTAAGGATAAATAGCAGTCAACTTCTGTCCAGCATAGTGGCAGTCAAATGTAAATAAAGATCAGTCAATTAAATCATTCAAATGCCTCCCTAGGAGGTAGAAATAGTGTCAGTGGGTTGTTCAGGCTGTGAGGCTGATCGGAAGAGACTGCAAATCTGGTTAGTAGCCAGATGTTTGGTGCTGCAGAGATAGAAGGTATATAGTCATCACAGCAATAATTATAGCTTCCTATTTTGTATGAAATACACCATTTTGCTGGCTTTAAAGGGCATCTATAAACAAAATCCCAGTTAGGTCTCAAAGACCCTGTATGGTAGGCACATCAGTTATAACTAAGCCATCCTACAGATGACCAAACTCTGAGATGAATTTGCTTGCTCAAAATGAATCAGGTTAGTTAGTACTAGGGCCTTAGTTTGGTCTAGATTTTGTCAATCCAAACTCACATTTTTTTTCCCTTCCGCACAGCCTCCTTATTATTTTTTGTTTGTTTGTTTATTTTTTGAAGGGGAATACTATTTACACAGGCCTCCATCATCCATGAACCATTCACCATGATCTCTGCTGAATCAAGGAGAATGCACCAGAAGATACAGAGGGGAATCGGAAATTAGAAGCAAACATACGTCCTTATTTTTTTTCAAAACATGGAAATAAGTTGGGTTGGACAAAATATAGACCGATGGTTTGGATACCTACCCTAAGCACAATTCTAGAACAATAGGTTGATGGAAAGGTCTGGAGGTCCCTGAAAGAGCTGGGAAGCCTTGCCATACTGTTACCTGGGCCAGACTAGGCAATGACAAAGGGAAAGCAAAGAGCATTAGAGCTGAGCCTAGTTTCACTAGGGGTGAGCAGTGTCTTAGGGGTGCCCTGGAAAGGCCTTAGCTTTGTAGCTTTCTCATAACCTTCACCAATCTCCTCTAGTTATTATTTGCATGAAGAAATAAAGGCTACTTGCTCTACAAACAGCTTTAGGAGAATCTCTAGCACCTACCCATTCAAATTAATTGCTACCTTCTGTAAAGAAATTTCTGAGCCACCACTGTGTTAAACTAACCTCATTTTCTCCTATATTAAGTTTCTCCTATATTAAGAGAAAAAGTTAGTAGATAGGCTGTGTCTGGACTTGAGGAAGACATTTGTCAACTCCTCTCCCTATATCCTTGGTTAGCACCATTACAATCAAAGGGACTGGTTGAATGGTTTTACACAAACAAATGCATATGAATCAAGGGTGGAGTTTCTAATTGGGTGCCTTTGGAGGGAAGAGGGAGTGAATGTATATTGCTCTTTTCAGTCTTAACCTTAAGACCTTGATAATGATTTTAATGGATCTTAGTTTTGGCTTTCTGTGTGTTTGTTTGTTGTAATCTGACCGTGAAAGAACTTGTTTCCTTTCTGTAAGTTTCATGTGATTCTGGGAACATAGTCAATCATTTCATTCTCACTCTCTGGCCACGAGCATAGGGCTATGATCCAGGCTGGCCAATTCGAAGAAACTGGAATCCCTGGGCCTAGGAATTGGTGAGGACCTATACCATGTTCCAAAGTCTGTTCTACATTATGTGCTATCTTCTTAATCCAGCAAAGTCAGGCATTATTCTCTAGTTTACAGAGAAAGAAACTGGGGGCACAGACTTCTTTACATTTTACTCAAGGTCACACATTTAAAGTTTCTGAGGACAGATTCATATCCTGTGACATTTTGTTTTCTGAGCTCTTCATTCATGGTTGAGGCTTCTATTAGGCACAATAAGCATAGTGCCTAGGGCCTGTGATACTTTTAGGGAACCATAAAAAAGCATTGATTTTGATTTATTTTAAAATCAAAGAAAAATGAAATATAATAAAAATCAACGTATAATAATGAATTTAACCTAGATTTTATCCACCTTTATACCACTGTAGTCACAAAATATATTTAATATATACATTATTAAACTATTATATATTAAATATATATTTATTGTGTATTATATATTTATTATATATAATACATAATACATATTATATTTAATTATATATTATATATAATGTATATATATAATGTATCTATCATAGATATATGATAATGTATAATGTATAATTATAATGTATATTATAATGTATAATATATAATGTATTATATTATATATTATGTATATTATATATACATTAAATATAATGTATAATATATAATGTATTATAATGTATATAATAATATATCATAGATATATCTATAATGTATCATAGATATATTATTATATACAGTATATATTATCTATATTATACCATATATTAATATATAATGTATATATAATATATATTATATATATTGTATATATATTAATATATATATATAAAATATATTTTATGGGGAAAGTGACTCATAATGACAAAAGTGCCTGGGGCTCACAAAAGTCATAGTGCAGCTCTGTCTCCAGCCCAACTCTATTCACCTACTTACCTTGCACTATGCAAGGGAGAAGAGGAGTGTGTGTTTGATCTGGGGTGGCTGGACATCAGCAGCAAAGATTAGAGTGGCAAGAAATATATTGGGGTACATTAAAGAAGACTAAAAGAGTCTTACGCAAAGCAGGAGGTGTTACAGTGACTAACTCATATTGTGTGTTTGCTTTGCTAAAAGTTTTGACTTCTCAGTTCCTCCTGATGAATGTAATGGAGGTATTTCTATCTTCCCTTATTTCCACATAGGCACATGTAGGGCTTTCACAAATACGCTTTGAAAATGATCAGAAATGTCTCATTTCTGTTTAGGCTTCTAAAGCCACAGTAGATGAACTTTTCTCTTTTAAATACTCAGGCTGTCTGAATGTATCACCAATAGCAACGACAACTGACATTTGTGTAATACTTTGTAGTCGAAATTATAGGCTTTGGATTCCAATAAACCTTTGTCCAAATCCTAGCCCCACACTCTCTCAGCTGATGCACAGGCTAATTATATCTGTCTTTATGCCAATGCACTCTTTAAATATACTTTTCAATTTTTTTTTTTTTTTCCTCCCCCCCCCCCCTTTTTTTTTTGGCAAAGGAAGTTATGTAAGCTCCCTAGGTCTGAGTGTCCCTAGCTATGAATGAGATAGAGTAATGACCTCAGAATTATTCAGCAAATGGTAGCTATTGTCTTTATTTGTACCCCCACTTTACAGATGAGAAAACAGGTTCAGACAGCAGAAATAAATTACTCCAGGTCACAAAGAGAAGTAGGGCTCAATTCTGTTATATAACCAACTCTCCTGAGTTTCTTTGTTTCCACATCCAAGTTCTCAGAGTATGATTCAAAGTCATTGAAATGACAAAGGCTTCTTTGAAGACAGGACCATCAGCAGGTACATCAAAGGGTTTCAGATTGCTGTGAGGAGCAAGGATTAATATCAATTTAAAGAAAATGTTCTGCTACTTCCAATTCCATTCTTAGCTCTGCTATTATTCCTAAGCATCCACAGGTCACCAGAAGTTTCCAATATATGTTGTTTTTGTCACTGGTATTATCCTAAGGATTTCAGACTTGGGTTCTCATTCCATCAGGAACTTTCCATAGAGACCAAGAGACCATGGTCATTTTCTTTTAATTCAAGTATCTCTCACTAAAAAATCATGGAATTAAGAATTACAGTTATTTAGAACACAAGAGACTTCAGATAGTTATGATGTAGTAATAATAACTATAATAAAAATAATATTCAACTTTGAGCTGTCCATTGTACTGTACAGTTTTCAAAAGGCTTTTTTTTAAGTTTGTTTATTTATTTTGAGAGAGAGACAGAGAACACAAGTCGGGGGGGGGGGGGTTGGCGCAGAGAGAGGGAGAGAGAGAATCCCAAGCAGGCACCATACCATCAGCACAGAGCCCAACACAGGGTTCGATCTCATGAAGTGTGAGATCATGACCTGAGCTGAAATCAATAGTCAGATGCTTAATCCACTGAGCCACCCAGGTGTCCCCAAAAGGCTTTTAAATGTAATTTCCTTAAACCTTCACAATAATATTGTGAAATAGGCAGGACAAGTGTTATGATCCCTAGTTTACAAATGAGAAACTAATTTGATTGCCTAATACCACACATCCATGAGTTGAGTCTCATATACAGGAATTCTGGTTCCATGTCCTTTTGCATATGGCAAATTTCTAAACAGTTTCTCCAGCCATTCCCTCAAATAACCCTGAAGTGGATACCCACATTTTTTAGAATTGATGTCTGTGAGAACACAAGTAGCATCTATGCTCACAATTTAACTCAATCCAACTAATGTTGAATAGGAAATTATTTTTTTTGCTGGGAGAAATAAGAATGGCCAAAATATAGATCTTGCCCAGGAGGACTTGACCATCTGGTGGAAGGGGTAGATATAACGACCCCTAATCACAAATAAAAGCATGCTGGAGTAAGCACTATAGCACACACATATAGCAAACACTACGATGAAGAGAGGGAAGAAAAATGACCTCCTATGGGAAGATCTGTGAAAGATTTATAAAGCAACAACACTGTTATGGCTTGAGGATGAGAGAAATTGTTGGTGGTCAAAGAAATAAGAAAGAGAACAGATGGGAGGAGCTGCCATGAGCAAATTTATGCAGGTACTTAATATGTTTGCAGACTGGCAAATATTAACTCTTGTTTTGTGCATGGGACAACAAGCACAGAAGTTGTTTTTTTAATTTTTTTTAATTTTTAATTTTTTTATTTTTTTATCAGCATTCTTAAAGTCATAGACCCTGGAAGCACTAGACGTAATTTGATTCTCAATCTGATGTGCTTCCCACAACTTTGACTTGTCTTCATTCAGGGCTCATCGACTGAATTTCCAGATGTCTCCTCCACTCCTTCTCAAAGGATATTGTCTGCCCTCAGCAGGGAGACGGTGGTTCACATTTCTTTGCAGCCAGTACCCACTTCCCATTTTCAACCATCTGTTCACATTAGTAAGGGAAAGGAATCGGTACCTTACCTCTGTTTGCTCCTACTTATCCCTATTACCAAGATCCCACAGAGCAAATGGCCTTGTTATGTGATAGCAATAGGCAATAAAAATACCTTGTGTTTGGTACTTAGAATACTTTACAACTAAAAAAAAATCCAAGTTGTTTTTAAGATAGTAATCATGTTTAACAATTATTATTATTATTTTTTAAATTACTAAGCCAACCCATGGGGAAGAACAGTAGACTACGAGTAAGGAGAACTAAATCTGGCCACAATTCTGCAGTGTGACTTTCACAAGCTCTTCCTCTATGGTCTATGGGCCTCAAGTGCCCATCCTTAAAGAGAGAGAGAGAGAGAGAGAAAGAAAGAAAGAAAGAAAGAAAGAAAGAAAGAAAGAAAGAAAGAAAGAAAGAAAGAAAGAAAGAAAGAAAGAAAGAAAAAGGACCAAAGCCCCTGGGCTTTAACACTCAGTGTTAATTATCGAAGGAAAGAAATTACAAGGGCATCAATACAAAAATTTGGTTACACTTCAAATATCCTTGGTAGGCTTAGAATAATTGATCAATCTCTTTTTAAAAAAGTCATTTTGCCTTTTTGTCCCAATGACCATTTGGAGAAAAGTGCTAAGGGTTTGGGGAACAGAGACAAAGAAAACTCTCTTTGAGGTATTTTGTTCCCATGAAAGTAAGTCCAAAGAGTCATTTGTAAATCTGATCTCTCTCTGTCTCTCCCATTTCTTCCTCATCATTAGGAAGCTATTGTAACATAGTGAATAATTCTGGATGTTGAAGCCACACAGCCAAAGAGACATAGGATTTCATCTACCACTTGTCCTACCTCCATACAACCTTGCCTGAATTTGCCTCTTTCCAAGACTTGATTTTTTTTTCAATTAAATGGGAATAAAAAGACTGATATATAGAGTTGTCGTATGAGTTAAATAGGATAAAGTCTTTAAAGAGCTAATATACTGCCTGGCAAAAGAAGTCCAATAAGAGCTACAACGAGAAAATCTGGTTAGTTAAATGTCTTCACCTTTCTATTTTTTGGACGCAATCACTAGACTAACTACAAGTGAAGTCAGACAGACCAGGCTTCAAACCATGGCTGTGGCATCTACTTAGCACTGCTATACTTGAGTTCCCTCATCTACAAAATGTAGATCAGTCTTTCCAGTTGGGGCTTTTGTGAGTGTGAAATGAGTTCATACCTATGTAACACTTGGTATATAGCCATATACATGGGAAATCCTTGATGAATGTCAGACATTATCATTGTTATTGTCATTGATTATTCATTCATTAATTCATTCACAATCTCCAATATTGCTGTCCTACAAATATTTCCTGGGCATCTAACAGGTGCTAAGGCTCTGTGCTGTATGCTTGGCACGTAATGGCAACAATGTTCCATTTGCTTCCCCAGCATAAGCTTATAGTCTAGAAATATTTTTTTTTTGTAAAAAAAGACATAGATATTTCCAATTCAGTATCTCACAGTATACATAAAATGCTATGGAATCTCAGAGAAAAATCTTTAATTTGACTGAGGAGTAGGCTCAGAGATGGTTTCATCAAGGAGATGATGAGAGGGTTAAACCAAGAAGGATCAAGAACTATGGGTAGGTCAAAGGAGGCTAAGAAAAGGTAGGTGCATCCTAGGAAGGTGACTATCACAGAATAGTGATTCTCAAATTTGTATTCTGTTAGAATCACCTAGGGAGCTTTGAAAGCCATGGATGCCGGGGTCCCTTCCCACAGCAAATGAAACAGAATCCCTGGGGATGGGACTCAAGCATCAATGTTTCTAAACCTCTCCAGGTGATTTTAATGTGCGGCCAAGTGAGGAACCACAGGTAAAAAGTATGACAGCATAATTAGTGTTGAGGATGGAAAATGTACTGACCTGGAATAAGTCAGGGCCAGCGAGGATAGGCCCAAATAACAGGACGATGAGTTTGGACTTGGCTAATATCTGGTGATTAGCAATTGGGGAATTGAAAAGGGGAGAAGAGAGTGGTCATATTTACATTTTGGAAGGATCTCTTTGGACACAACTCAGTGCTGAATTCCGGAAAAAAAATGAAAACCAAAACAAAACAAAAAACATGATGCACAATCTTCACAAAACATGTAACCTATGGATTAGTCCTGGAAGAGTGTTTTCTGTATATGGTTTAATAACATGTAGAATTTATAAATACACTGATGCTTAGGGCTCTCCTCAGACATACAGAAAAAGTTTTTGTGAAATGGGACTTTGGCATTTATACATTTATCAGGTTCCCCTACAAGGATTAAAGACACCTGCTAAAGGGCTTGAGTAACCATCTTACAAAGGATATTCAGTCATCAAGGCAACAGAATTTCATCACTTATGTGTAGATGAGGCCAGGTTAGTAATGAGGTCAGTTCTTGGACAGAAGGCTGCTAGGTCTCCCAGACTTCTAATCCTTGGTTTTTCTATCTTTGGTCAATTTTCTCCTTGCCCTTTAACATACTAGGTGACTACAACTCCACTTGTCTATATTTCTATCAAATTCAGCCCTCCCATAAAAAACCAAAATGTGCTACTGACTCTTTACTGAGACTGGAATCATGTGTGTCTGCATCTAGAACAAATTCTGTGGACTGCGAGGGTTTGCCTGTTGTGAAGGGAGCTGTTAGGCTCCATAAGTCCTGGGTGTGAGGGGAGACCTCTCTTGCCCACTGGTGGGGGTGGCCACTTGCTACACTGATGCATAAACACAGACCCCCTATCATAGTACTTTGAGGTGGGTCAAGGACAGACAAGCTCATTAAGCAGTAGCCAAGGCAGCTAAGGCCCACACTCACATGGGCACATCTGACCCAATGCCTCTCAAGGGGAAGCAGGGAGAGGGATAATCTATCTTGACCCTAATGAAGAGATGCCAACAAGAAGGGGACAGTCAGGCAGCCACCCCAAACTTCCAGCTCACAGCTTCTTTAAGGAACCAGACTTCTATAAGCAAGCAGATAGCTGCATTCATATGACTCAACAGTGACACCCAGTGACTCTCTCTGACAATCCCAGGTGGCTGTTCCCGGAGGATCTTTGAGGGAATACATTTCAGCCTCCATTACCTAGCACCGAAGCAGCAGTGGCAATCACATCAAATTCAGTCCTGAATAAGACAAACATAATAATAAATCCCAGTTTGCATTAACATAATAATCTAACTGTTGAAGCATATTCCTCTCCCCTGTTGGGCCATGTCTGATGTCAAACATAATACCACCATGCCATATTATACCTGCTTGACTTTGGAGTCATATGGAAGTGATTCTGTGCATTACAACCTTTTCCAAATTTCATGGGCCCTTATTTTCTGTCATTTTCACACACACACACACACACACACACACACACACACACACACACACTTGAGTTCAAGGAGATTTCAGCTTTAATAATGGAAATAAGACTCTAGGGATAGGAATGTAACAGACTCACATCATTATATATTAGGCCAGCTGAATCTGGAAATCAGAGACAATAATTTGTGGTGTGACCAGAGGGAAGTGACCAGCATAGCCACAGGATTCCAAACCACAGCATATAAATAACAAGAGGAACCGGGGACATTTAGCTCAGGAAACACAACTTTATGGAGTAGAGAGAACAGTAACGTCGGTTTCCTTCCCTAATGGATAGGCAGGCATATAAGGAAGAGATTATACTGGTTTGATTTGGTCCCAAAGGGCAGAAGCAGAACGAATGAGTGCAAGTTTTGAGCTAATGCTTTCAGCTCAACATAAAAAAAAAAAAAATTAATTAATTAAAATAAATTTTAAAAACCCCACTTTGTAACAATTGGATTTACTGGGAAATGAAAGAATTTCAGGAGACAGAGATTTTCATGTCATCAAAGACATAGTCCAGATATATCTGATAATTCCCATTGGAAAAAAACAAAAACAAAACAAAATCAAGAAGGGGATGGATAGAGAAAATTCCATGAGCAACACTAGTAAGTAAGAGGACAGAGATGTAGGTGGTGAAGAGTAGGGATGTAATTGGGAATAGGGTATCAGGGAGGCTGATTGAAATCTTTCTCCAACTATCACTATCTTTTTCTAATTAAAATGTTTCTTTCCTCATTCTCATCAGATCAACATTGTTTCATGTTTGTTCCCTCAACCTATGTTCTCTTATATGACACATGAAGAAGATACTTCCTCACCCTTGCCTTACTAATCCTCTTTCCCTTTTCTTCATTGTTTCTTTCCCAAGAGAGGCCTAGCTAGGATCAGACTCTGACCCTTGGTGTAGTCAACTCTGTCCAGGGAGGAAGGAAATGCATTGTACACATGTACCCTCTGAGGGAGTGACTGGGGAAGGTAAGCTATGATTTTCCAATGCACTGAATGATGGACTGTCAAGGAGCTGTGAAGAAGAGAGGTACATTGAGGGAGGGAATGGGTACAGAGACAGATTGATATCTTCCCTTCAAATATCAGATTCCCTGATTCTAAATCATGTTTAATACCGCTCCCAGTTTATTCTTGTTATTCTCTGCTGTGACTTATCTTATTCTTCCAATAGATTATGAATAATAGAAAGAGAAAGTGTAAAGAGAAAACTGAAATGGTAGAAGAAACAATGCAATAGAAACACCATGGAGTATGGAAGGGTTCGTGTGGGGTTGTCATTCCATTGTAGGCTGACCTCCAATGAGAAAAAGTAGAAATCAAAATTGTGAGGCTTTAGATTCAAAGCTAGGCTAGCATTGATATCAAATATATTTTAACTGGCAGATAAGGTCAAGCAGCTGGGTTCTCCGGCAAGCAACTAAGTAGTATATTAAGGCTCCAGCCAGGCAGGCTGAAGTTTAAATCTGGTCTTCAGGGGTGCTTGGGTGGCTCAGTCGTTTAAGGGTCCGACTTCAGTGGAGATCATGATCTCACAGTTTGTGGGTTTGAGTCCTGTGTCGGGCTCTGTGCTGAAAACTTGGAGCCTGGAGCCTGCTTCAGATTCTGTGTCTTCTTCTCTCCCTTTGCCCCTCCCCCGCTCATGCTCTGTCTCTCTCTCTCTCTCTCTCTCTCTCTCTCTCTCAAGAATAAATAAACATTAAAAAAAATTAAAAGTAAATAAATAAATCTAGTCTTCAGACCAGGCAGGAATGGAAACATAGAACTGAGACATACACCTGACCCTAAACCTGAGTGCCCACTGAGATAGATTCAACTCCTGGAACAGCCTGTGGCTTACAGATATTATATGTGGATTTGAATATATATACATATATATATACATATATACATATTGAATATATATACATATTCAAATCCACATTATATATATATATATATATATATATATATATATATATATATGCAGTTTAAACCCTTTTCAGTTATGTGAATGCAGTCAAGTCAGTTCCCATTCCTGAGCTTTAATCTCATTTGTATGACAGGAGTATCCATACTCATTTGTCAGGATCATGCTGATCTGAGGCTCAGAAGATACACTATATGGAAAGTGCCTAACACAGTGCCTGACACATTGTAGATTTGTTTAATAATAACTGTTAATATTATGCTGGACCTAAGTGGGAATTGGAAGGGGAAGTACTATGGAGCCCACTCCATCCACAAGCGTGTGCATTTGTAGAAATGGGGGATATCCAATTTTTTTTGAGTTACCTCCAATATATTCATTGCCCTGGTAAAGCTGATTTGAAAAATTAAAATTTATTGATATCGACATTTGGAAAACATTGAGGGATATGATGGCTTGTGTGTCTATTTATTTTTCTTTTTCATATTCTCTTTTCCTATCATTTCTCTCTGGTCTTTGCTATAGCAACCAGCTGTACTCAGGTATAGCCTAACAGCTCCTGATCTTAGCTGCACTGTGTATCTCTCTCTCTTTTTTTTCTCTCAAGGCTTATCTGCCTCAGTCACAGGAATCCCCTGTAGGAGCCTGATCAGCCATGGTGGTGCCTATACAAACTGAGAAATGTGCAAGTGTCAATACTTCCTGGGATGACCCTTGACCAACGGAACAGGCACTGTGGGTAGATATTCCTTTATTCTGTGTCAGATGTTTCACGAGCACATTCCATACAGTTCCTCAGAACATTACCAACAGGATTGAACTCTAGTTTCCCATAACAATACCCTGTGCATTGGCTGCTTTTCCTCTTCCCCGTGTCACAGTTCCCTAGCCCTTCCAACTTGGTTTTCCCTCCTTTCCTGTTTCATTTTTTCAGACCCTCCATGCATGTACTATACGACCAAATGACTTAAACTAAACTACCTCCCTCCGAGCTCTTGTCTCCGGCTCTGCCTTTGAAGGGGAATGCAAGCTACATCATACTGAGGCAGTAGCAAGGATTCCACAATGTTAGCACAAAAGAGCTGGGTAAAACTTCAGGGATAATGTAGTCAATTCCAACGTTTTATGGGTGGGTATGCAGAAACAAGCCACCCACCTAGGCAGCTTGGTGCAAAGGCGATGTGAAGGAAAAGTTGGGGGATGGGAAAGGGGCTGAAGAGCAAAGAAACACAAGGTCGCCTGGGTGATGAGAGAGAGGAAAGAGCAAGCCATTAAAACATCTTACACAGTGGGGATGACATGTATTGAATCTACCCTGTCAGCAGAGCAGGGCGCAGTACCCACCCTGATAAATGCCAGGTTCCCTGGCTGACACTTGGTAAAGCTTCCACTGAGCAGCAAAGCGGCCGCCAAGAATGGGGTGATGGTGCTGCTTGCTATTTTCACCCCCCAGCGCTCTCCAGAGCATGACATGGAGTACGTGCTAAATGAATGTTTGTGGAATAATGGGCAAATGAGTGAGCTTAGCGTTAAGTGTTTCTATCATGAATGTGCACAGACCTAGCATTGCTGTGTGCATTTGGATGTCTTACTGTATATGAGCATACATCATTTTCCCCTCTTTCTTCTTTGCTATTATTTTGTGTATGTAAATTAAAAAACAGGTCTAGGTGTTCATGTCACAGGGAGTGTATCCACCCTCGAGTTCCTATACATACCTTCTGTTTACTCAGATCTTAGTCCAGTTACTTTAAATTCCGTGTACACATACTGATAACTCCTCACCTTTCTTACACAGAGGATAGGGGCTCTTTTTATGCTCATTTGTGTAAACATGCTTATCTTCTTTCCCTAGTCTTGCATATTCTTTTTTGATCATATCAATGCTGCTTTCACAAGTTGAAAATTCTCAAAATATCTTTTTATTTATTTAGAGAATAAATGAAGTGGAAACAAACAAATGGAAATAGATGCAAGCAAACAGAGGTAACTTACTAAGTACCATGCGCCAGGCATGTTTCTGTTTGTTAGAACTAAAAAGATGGAGACAGGATTGCCTGGGTTTGGAGAGATCAAAGATCGTTATGGCAGAAATTTGTCTTTATACTTGACCCCTGTCTCCAGAGAGTGAACACCCTTCCTTATTAGGATAGGCATTAACTTGAATTGATTTTCATCCTGAGTACTTCCAGGAATAGTGCTGGTCAAGTGTTCCTTAGTGGCAAAGTGCTACACTTTTTCTTATGGAGAAAAAAGTATAGCGTTGACTTTAAATTATTCTGGTTAAAATTATTCATACCTTCCTCTGGTAGGCATTATTAGCTACACATGTGTACCTCTTTTTTATTGTGCTTTGCAGATACTGTGGTTTTTAGAAACTGAAGGTTTGTGGCAATCTTGCATTGAGTAAGTCTGTCGGTGCCATTTTCCAATGGCATATGCTCACTTCCTGTATCTGTGAAACATTTTGGTGATTCTTGCATTATTTCAAACTTTTTCATTATTATTATGTTTGAATTGCTGCAATCTCATGATAAAACCTTAATGGATGAAGAGTTGCTTCTTATGGATGAGCAAAGAAAGTGGTTTCTTGAGATGGCATCTACTCCTGGTGAAGATGCTGTGAACATTGTTGAAGAGACAACAAAGGGTTTAGAATATTACATCAACTTAGTTGATAAAGCAGCAGAAGGGTTTGAAAGGATTGACTCCAATTTTGAAAGAAGTTCTACTGTGAGTAAAATGCTATCAAAAAGCATCACATGCTACAGAGAAATCGTTTGTGAAAGGAAGAGCCAATCGATGTGGCAAACTTCACTGTTGTCTTATTTTAAGAAATTGCCAGAGCCACCTCAACCTCCAGCAACTACTACCCTGCAGCAGCCCTCAATGTGAAGGCAAGACCCTCCACCAGCAAAAAGATCACTACTCGCTGCAAGTTCAGATGATAGTTAGCACTTTTCAGCAATAAAGTACTTTTTAAAAAACTTTTTCAATGTTTACTTTTGAGAGGGAGAGAGACACAGAGCACAAGAAGGGGAGGGGCAGAGAAAGAGGGGGACACAGAATCTGAAGCAGGCTCCATGGCTCCAAGCTTTCAGCACAGAGCCTGACGCGGGCCTTGAACTCACCAACCGCAAGATCATGACCTGAGCTGAAGTTGGACGCTTAACTGACTGAGCCACTCAGGCGCTCTAGCAATAAAGTACTTTTAAATTAAGGTACGTATGTTGTTGTTTTTTTTCTTTTTAGACATAATGCTATTGTACCCTTAATAGACTATAGTACAGTGTAAACATAACTTTTATATGCTCTAGAAAAAAAATTCATTTGACTCATTTTATTGTGATATTCACTTTATTGCGGTAGTCTGTAACCACACCCACATGTCTCCAAAGTATGCCTGTTTGGTGGCTGACACACAACATCCATGATCTTTTTTCGCTCCTACCACATTTTAAATTACCTGGCCAATGTTTTATGTTTACTGTGAACTACAGGAATATGTCTGTTTCTTTTAACCATACCCTTAATACTTGACATGGACCCAAGTGATTTGTTTTGGACTCTATGTAATATTCTATTGATTTCCTCATTAAATGAATGAATATATTACACATTTTGAATATGCTTCCTAATAGTACATAAATATATGTTGTTTATCACAAAGAGCAGAGGAATGATACATCATATGGGCCAATGTTTCTCTAATTAAGGGTCTTTCTGAATATGACTTTGAGGTTACCGTAATTTGTAAATAGAGATAAGAACCCCATGTCCTGTTCAACCTTCAAGCTCCATTTTTATATACTGATAAATTGAGTCTGGGTAACATTTTGTTGAAGAAATAAAAGTGATAGGTTATCAAGAGAATATTGAAAAAGACTAATTCCAATAACCTCTTTACATCTTGAAAATCAAGGCTGGGTGGCAAACGGTCACTTGCCCAAAAGTCACTGCTTATCTATATCCCCAACTAAACCCCCTGATTTGGGGGCTTCTTTTGATAATAGATTGCTCTTCTTTCTATCCAATTCCTGGTTTTCTTGGTTACTGGATAATTGATGCAAA
Organism: Neofelis nebulosa; assembly: GCF_028018385.1. Lineage (NCBI taxonomy): Eukaryota > Metazoa > Chordata > Mammalia > Carnivora > Felidae > Neofelis > Neofelis nebulosa. The sequence goes on from NC_080793.1 coordinate 16,662,855, forward strand.
AAGCCTGTTATATGAATTATTTTAGTCTAAGATCTTTGGTATTGTTGGTAGCCTCCTTTCTTTTTGATTCATTATTTTTTCTTAGTTCTAGCTTAACAATTTTTCCCACATACACCCTTCATCGTAAGCAACATTAAATCCTTACTGGATGCAGTCTGAGACACAGATAATAACTGAGATATAAATAAATTCTACTCACTTAACCCTTCCACACACAGGGTTTCCTTATTTTCCTTTATATATTTATATGCTTTTAATAATTCTCTCCTCTTTTTCCCAAAGTCTCAGTCTTTACTGGTTGACAACTATTAGGAATCTCCAAATTGCTACTGTCATGTGCCATCCTAAGGACTAACAGAAGTATTACCTCTAAACAGAATCAGACTGAGCAGAAACCCGTAACAGAACCACCATGATTCCTAAGTAACCAGGGGAAACTGAAGAACAGAATCACGGCAAAGACTGGGCCATGCTAATGGTCTGTGGAGTGATGGTGCCTCCAATCAGGTGAAGGACACAAAACCGCAGCAAATATCTATTAAGTGTTTACAACGTACCAAGCACTGAGAGGAATGCTAGATACCGTATCTTCACATGAGGCAGATAACATCATGACTCCTGTTTTACAGATAAGGAAGATGAGGTTCAGAGAGGTCACATGGCTAATAATTGGCAAGACAGCAATTGGAATTCAGGATTTTCTCATTCCATGAAATCCTGCTCTGAAGAGGCTGATTCTGTGGAGGCTGGTTCATTAGCAGCACAGAATCCAAAGTGCTGGTGATGCTTTTGCCAAAATTTTTAAAAGAGAGAAGGAAAGGAGGGAAGCTTGGGTGAAGCAGCTGTGCACTCTCCTAGGAGCTTTGAACTAAAGTGCCACAACCAGTCTGTGAAAAGAACACTACGCTTCTTGCTGGATGAATGAGGAAACTTCATCTTGGAGTGGCCTTTGGTCACCCGGCTAGGGAGTGTTAAGGTCAGGATTTGAAGAAGGTTTGGCATTCAACCCCACCGCCACTGTCTTTTCTTCCTTCCTTTCTTTGTTCTTTCTTTCTTTTCTTTCTTTCTCTCTCTTTTTTCTTTCTTTGTTCAATCATGTCCATATTTGACACACTTGTCAGCTACAGGCTTAATTATCATTGTCTTAGAAAATGGTTGCCCTTAACTGAGAACAAACTGAGGGTTGATGGGGGGTGGGAGGGAAGGGAGGGTGGGTGATGGGTACTGAGGAGGGCACCTTTTGGGATGAGCACTGGGTGTTGTATGGAAACCAATTTGACAATATGCTTCATATATTGAAAAAATAAAAAAAAAAAAAATAAAATAAAATAAAATAAAATAAATAAAAAATAAATAAAAAATAAATAAAAGAAACTGGTTGCCCTTGCCTCATTCCACCTCTTTAAAAACACTCATTTCTTCCAATGATGTTTACTAAGCAATTACTCTGTACCAAAAATTAGGCTAAGCATTTTCAGGGACACAGCGATGAAGGCAACGTGGATTCTCTTACAGAGTATGTGTAGCCTAAGTAAAGGAGATAAAGTGTAAAACCACAGATAATAGTAAAAACTCACGTTGATGATGGTGAAAATAGTGTTTAGTATGTGTCAGACACTCTTCTGAGATTGAACATACATTATATAATTTTACTTTATTTTATTTAAAGGTTTGTTTATTTTGAGAGAGAGAGAGAGAGCGAGAGAGAGAGAGAAAGGGGCAGAGAGGGGGAAAGAGAAAATCCCAAGCAGATTCCATGCTGTCAGCATGCAGCCCAACATGGCTCAATCTCATACCCATGAGACCATGACCTGAGCCAAAATTAAGAGTCAGACGCTGAACTGAGTTACTCAGATGCCCCTGAACATGCATTATTTCATTTAATCTTCATTGCAGACAACTGCTGATGCCCATGCAATATATCCTTGACCCACCTAAATTCACCTGAAATTAAAGTGGATGATTTCCATGATGTTAAGCACTTCCTGCCTCAAGTGCCTACATCTCTCTGCTTTCTCGACTACCTTTATCCAAAACCACAGGAGTCTTCTCAACCAGCCTGGTTGAGAACTAGGAAACGTCAAGGAGTTAATGCCCAGGGGCAACCCTTAACCAATGAGGCAATGAGGAATGGGGGTTGGTAGACAAATACCCCAGCATTCCCATCCCTTGGTGCGACAACTCCCAGGCACTTTTTACAGTTACTCAGAAGATTCCAGTAGCCCACAGCAGTAATCTAACCATTAAATAATACTATTTCTCTCTTTCCTCTTTTACTTCCCCACCCCTTCAGCTAGTGCTTTCTGGTATTATCTTGCAAATGAACTACCTGCATCCAATTACTGTCTCAGGATCTGCTTTGTAGGATAGAAGTGTGTCTAGAAAATAATGCTCAGGATGGTATTTTGAAGTTGGAACAATCACTGGTCAGAGAAAAACCAGGGCTGTTTGCTGCTTTTTAAGGTGGTGGCAACCCAAACCACATTGTAGCCTCACAATTACTACAACCTATTAAGTGAATTGAAATAAGATGCAGATAGAAGGGGGAAAATGGGCTAATACAACAACTCTAGCACTTAAAAGAGATAGGGACAATGGAATTATAAGAATGATGGAATTGGATATATCTTGGTAAATGCCCTAGAGATCTAGAGGGTAAAAAAAAATGTAGGTTTAGTTTATCACTATCAGTACAGGATGTCCTGTGAAAGCCAGAAAACCTCCATTGCAATATTTCTAATCTAGAAGAGGCTGATCCAACACAGAAAGAAGTTAGACTGATACTTTTCTCAAAAATCAAAATTCTCTCGAAAGACAGTAATAAAGAAGGAAGTTAGCATGACTTGCTCATCTCCAGCAGCTAGAGGGCAGACCATCATGAAAATCAGGTCCAATATTAGATATACAACTACTCTAAGGAACTACAAAGGAGATGGAACATTTAATTCCATTAGGTCGTTTATGTTAATTCAGTGCTCTGGTAAGTAGTGGAACTCAAAGACTTGGAAAGTGGGTATCTGGGCAAGTGCTCCTGAGAAAGAAAACTCTCTAGGTGATTACCTTGCACTTTCCAGATTGGAGGGGGGAAAGGCATTTTATTTTTCTTGGCAAAAGGAGTAGACTCTCAATGCCTGGAAATATCACCCCAAACAGATACCTCTCAGAATAATGCTCCTCCCTTCAGATCTTTGCTCATTTCCTCCCATTGTTTCTTCACCACTAACTAGTTGTATCTTAGCATACCCCAAAAGGGCACATGGGAGGGGATAGTTTGTTCAACAAAAAGAAACTGTTTAGCATGTACTGAGATGAGTGGAGGGAAAGATTGGGAGTGAATCTTGAAGTTGGGATCTAAGGCTAGGTAAGGGAGAGTTTGAGTTTATTGATATGGGTGCTTTCCAGTGATTTCCCATCAAGATTTAGCATCATGGGACGTACACTTAGAGCCAGTCTTACTGCACTGCAACAATGAATCAGTGAAGCTTAACCATGATCGTAGGTTATAAGGTGGATATGCCAGAGCTGCCTTAGCAAAGTATTGAGAAAGGAGTCAGAAAGTCCATGTAAGTCAACACATTAGCAAAGATATATTAGGGGAGAACAGAAAAGTCACTAAGTGAACTAACAGGTGTTCCCTAGGTGAGCCCAGGTGACACTTCTTTCAAGAAAGATGAAAAATGTGCTAAGGGGGGGTGATATGTTAGCATCATTGAGAAACTCAACTTAATGTTTGTTTTTGTTTGGGATTGGCTGTATTTTGTTGGTTGATTAGGAAATACCATCACAGAACTACGATCCATAGTCTCAATAGGTGACAGAAATTTAGGATAGAAAAGACCAAGTGTCCGCACCACCAGACACATGGTAGTTTTACCATAATTGGAAGCAGGGTCAATTGACATTCAGAAGGCCTTTAAACACCTTGGATTTGCAGAAATGGCTAGTGAATCATGACAGCTCTGGGACTGATATAAATGGGAAACTCACAAACACATGTTATGATTATATAACCAACAAATTTAAGAGCTTGTCATCAGACATAGCTTTCAACTGCTGCAATGGACAATCATGATCACTTATTCAGTTTCTGGTCTGAGGCCAACAAGAGAAGAGGAGGTAGGATCATTTTGGTAAGAAAGCCTATAATACTCTGCCAATATATGCTATAAATACTTCCCCATTTTTTCTTCAAAGGAACTTGTAACCACTATTGTGCTGAAGCCAACTTGCACTACTATCAAAAGCAGATTGTGCACGTCTCATCTTAATTCTGTATTCATTTACATGATGTTGATAGCTTTAATTGCCCATGAGTGACTTTTTACACCATGGAAATTGGCAAATGCTATACTTCAAGGTTTTATTGTTTTTATTTTTTCCTCAAAAAAACCCCTTTTTATTAAACATCTAACAGACCGCCACTGCTTATGATCATATACTAGAGTAACTGTACATTGGGGAATAGAGAATATCCAGATTTTTTTAGAGGTGTTGGACACTTGTTAACAGTTGACATTGAGACCAAGGGATCCAAGATACCTGCTGATAAAATCAGGACATATGGTAGATAGGTGATAAATGGAGTTCTGGGTCAAGCCTACCTCACAATGGCTGCAGCGGTTAAGCAGACTCATCCTGTGGTAATGGAATGAAAACATATATCTTCTAAAAAGATTTGTATAAGAAAGTTCACGGTAGCATTATTCATAATAGTGGAAAACTGGAAATAATCCAAATCATCAATAGGTGATTGGATAACGCTATTTTGTACTACTCATATAATGAAATATCATTCAGAAATTAAAAAGAACTTTTGATACATGCAATGATATGGAGAGATCTTAAACACATTATGTTGAAAAAAGAAGACAAATACACAAAAAATGCATAGTTTATGATTCCATTCATATGATTTTTTAGAATTGGTAAAAGTAGGCTATGCTAAAGGAAATCAGATAAGTGATTCCCTGGCGGAGGAGGTAAATCTACTGAGGAGTGTGAGAGAACTTTCTGAAGATATGAAAATATCTTGGGGCCTGGGTAGATAAGTTGGTTGAGCATCTGACTCTTGATTTCAGCTCAGATCATGATCCCAGGGTTGTGTAATCAAGCCCCATGTCAGGCTTCATGATGAGACTAGAGCCTACTTAAGATTCTCTCTCTCACCCCCCCCGGCCCCCCCCCGCCACCTCTCCCACTCATGTGTACATACATGTGTGCTCTCTGTCTCTCTCTCTTTCTCTAAAATAAAAAGAAAATCTTGGGGTGCCTGGGTGGCTCAGTTGGTTAAGCATCTGACGTTGGCTCAGGTCATGATTTCATGGTTTGTGAGTTCGAGCGCCACATCAGGCTCTGTGCTGACAGTTCAGAGCTTGGAGCCTGCTTCAGATTCTGTGTCTCCTTCTCTCTCTCTCTGCTCCTCCCCTGCTCACGCTCTGTGTCTCTCTCTCAAAAAAGGAATAAACATTAAATTTTATTTTAATTCTTAAAAAAAATAAAAGAAAAAGGAAATCTTAAAAAAGAAAATATCCTGATTTGAGTGTTGGTTATACAGGGGTATACATTTTCAACACTCATCAAACTGTACACTCAAAATATGTGCATTTTATTAAATGTAACTCAGTTAAATATTTTTAAACAGCATAGTTAATAACTATTGAGTGCTTCCAATTTTTCAGTCATTATTCTAAGTGCTCATGTAAATCATACCACTTGTTTCTTAGAGTCATTTTATAGGTATTCTTTCTCATTTTACAGAAGAAAAAACTGAGGCACTGGTAAATTAGCCAAGGTCAGACAGCAAAGACCTGTTAGAGCTGACAGTCTATTCCAGGCAGTCTGAAACCAGAGCTGGACCCCTTAGCATCTATGTTGTAATCAAGCCTTCCCCAAAGTCCACAGCCTTAAATATTGAAACTCATCGTGAAAAAATAAAGTTTACAATTATTGCCTGCCATTTCTGAAAAGTTGCCATCACATAATGTTTGCTTGGAATGGTAACGGACACTGAAAGATGCCTGCAATGAGTGCTGGGGAAAGATGCTACAAGTTTAAATGGTGACTGGAGGCTCCAAACAGCATCCTTGAACTGCAGGCAGGGAGGCTGCCTGTCAAGAACCATCAAGGGGAGAAAGCTGCTCAGTGTGAGGCTGATAAGACAGCACCTAGAATACTGTAAACAGTTCTGGGCATCTCAACACGAGAGAGCTGTCAAGAAATTGGAAGAGATTCAAAGAGCATCAGGGAGCATGATTAAAGGACTGGAGGGACTGATTTATGAGAAAAGATTAAAAGAACTAAATACTGTCTGCATAGATCGAGCATAACTAAGGAGGGACATACTAACAACATAAATATTTGAAGGGCACACACACAGAAGGAGAAAGATTGTTAATGCTGCCCCGTAGAGGTATAAATAGATTTTTGAGTATGGAACACAGAAATGAAAATGCTGTCCAAATATTAAGAAACATGCCCTGACAATGAGGTCAATTAGACTTGAAGGAGCTTCCCAAAGGACAAGTAGAAATCCAGTGTCCAAGCCATTGACAATCAGTCCTGACACAGAACAACAACATCCTAAATACTCTCAGAGAAACATGATTTTATGGAGAAATTCTTCCTACCTCTTAAGCATATTTGGGGTAATAATGGCAAAACTATTTGCAGTGTTTCAAATACTTTTATATTTAATACTTAATGGCATTTCTTTGTAGGAAATATTCCACCTCCTTTACAAATCAGGGATGCTCTGGGTCAGAGAAATTTTATAGATCTTGCAGATGTTAAGGTACAAAGCCAGGAGTCCATTCCAGCTTTTAGAACTTCAAAGCATATATCTTTTCCACAATAGATACAAGCAAGTCTTGTGTTGGCTATTTTGAATATATTGCCAAAGAAAAGCCAGGGTGCATCAGTGTCTGACTTGGCCAAGAGAATATTCATCTGACACAAGACAATCTTAGGCATCAGCTGGATTTCAGAATAACAAACAGATTTTCAAAGGAGATGTTAAGCTTCAAAAATTGTTCTAAAGAATGTGCGTTGCCTCAAAAACTTTCACCTAGTCAAACTGCAAGCACTCACAAAACATGCCCTCTTTGGCTCGTAATTTATTCATAATTTACTTATTTGCTCATTACATATATATTGAGTGCTGTGTATACACTGAATATTGTGCTAGAAGACAGCTGTGGGCAATTCAAAGTCCCTGTCCTCAAGGAGTTTACATTCTAGTTGGGAATAAAGATAATGGAGAAATACAGATTTAAGAAAATGATAGGTACTGATAGGTGTGAGTAATAAAGATACAATAGAATGAGAAGGATGAGGACACAAGCAAAAGACTGGGAGAAAACATTTGCAAAAGACACATCAGATAAAGGACTGTTACCCAAATATATATAACAAAACTTAAAAACAAGAAAATCTGACTTACAAATGGGCCAAAGACTAATAGCCACTTCATCAAAAGAAGATATACAGGTGGAAAAAAAGCATATAAAAAGATGCCACTGGCACCTGGGTGGCTCAGTTGGTTAAGTGTCTGACTTCAGCTCGGGTCATGATCTCACGGCTCATGAGTTCGAGCCCCACGTCGGGCTCTGTGCTGACAGCTCAGAGCCTGGAGCTTGCTTTGGATTCTGTGTCTCCTTCTCCCTCTCTGCCCCTCCCCTGCTCGTGCTCTGTCTTTCTTGCTCTCTCTCCTTCAAATATAAACATTAAAAAAAAAAACATCAGTATAAAACATGTTCCACATATCATCAAGGGAATTTAAACGAAAACAACGATGAGATACCACTGTGCACCATTGGTCTTGCCAACTATTTTCAATTTAAGGCCATAAACTTTTCAGAAGACTTGATTACAGCATAGTCAATAAAAATCATCGTTTGGGATTATGTTGTCTGGAATCGAATCTTAGTTCTGCAAATTTATTTGCTGTCTGACCTTAACTAATTAATATACTTGTGACTCTACTTCTTCATTGTAAAAGGAGGAATTCCCTGAAAGCTCTGCACAAGTTTTACAAATGGAGGCAAGTGGAAATGGACAAGATTCTCAGCTTTGCTCTACTCCAGTTTCATCTAGAACAGTTCCGCTTTTATCAGTCTACGTATTTATCATCTGTGCAAGGTTTCATTACAGGAAACCTTATACATGTGGGTAAAATGTGAATGAGAAGCACTGGATTAAATGATACCTACGGTCTCTTTTAATGTGATGTCCACTGGGTCATTCAGTAAAAGCTTATGGGATACCATAATAAACCAGGCACCATTAGGGGTGCTCCAAATGCAACATTAAATCCAATAGATAGTGCCTGTGTCTTCACAGCATTTATAGTGTAGGACTGTGTTCTTACCTGGGAGATCCATGGAACCCTAGAGAGTTATATATATTTTCTCAGAGACCCATAGACTCTTTGATATTATACATAACATTTTGTAAGCCTGTATGCATATTTGATTTTCCTAGAGAGAACATGTGCTACTTTCATTACTTTTTGGTAAAAAAAAAAAAAACCCCAAATTAAAAGCCTTTTCCATTAAAATATACTTAATCAAATTTTTAAAACAAATTTTTCATCTCCAAAAGCCAAGAATAACTAGACATAGTGATTAAAATCTCTTCCAGTTTTCTTATTCTATGTTTCTATTGTTTCCTCTACAATTCTGCTAAGATGGAGAATCTATTAGAAAACAGAAATGTATTGTTATTTCTTTTGCATCTATAAACATGAATTGATACAAGTATATTTTCTAAACTGCAGGCAAACTACACTGAAGACAAATCCAAATGTGAGAAAGCATCCCACACTTTCCCCATCTACACATGCAAACTGATAAAAAATAAAGTAAGATGTGACTTATACCAGAAAATGTTCATTCAATTCTGTGTTTTTCCCTAATATTGATTTCCTTTTAACAAATAAGTTTGTTTAAAAATCATCTACTAGCAGAGAAAACTAGCTGGGAAGATGGTCTGTTCAGGAAAAAGAAACAGTTAAAAGTGTTCAGGGCCACTGTCTATTGGAAATCAATCAGAAGTGAAGATAAAACATTTCTACCATTATAATGGAAGTTGGTGGAAAATAGGATTTCATTTATGCAATTGTGATTTACAGGCAACTTTTTAAATTTTCTTTTTTCTTTTCCAAAGACCTGAAGTCTATTCTCAGCTCTACCAGAAATTAGCTTTTTGAAGGAAAGCAACATAGTTATTCTAAGCCTTAGTTTCCTCATCTGTAAATCCAACTTCAAGCTCTAATATCATTGGGAATATATCTAGATTTTTCAAAACCACACTTCTAATACCTAGCACATCATACGAACACAGTACTTCCTTTTTTCCCCCAATAATCTTAAATGAATGCATGAATAAATGAATGAGGAGGTTGGAAGTCATATGTTCTGGTGGAAAGAGCTCATGTAGTTAACAGAATTAATAGAAATGAGTTGCTGCCCTGATTTCTACAATTACCATATGCATGACCCTGGGAAAGAGAGTTAAAATTCCAGATCTTGGTTTCCTTATATGTAAAATGAGCCTTACTGAGATATGTGAAAATGAGTGAAAAACATTTTACCAACAAGAAAACGCTGATGGCACCCTCCCCATTTAATTGTGATCTCTGATACAGCTTCTGACTGTACCCTTCACCAATGCGCAGAGTTTAAGGACAAGCCTAGCGGTTCACTGCACGCCCAGTTGGCTGCCATTAGACAGTGAATCTCAGACAATAAAAATCAGAGCAAACATCTGGAAGGTACAGATACTGTTGAAGCCCAAGTTCTCCATTTCCCCCCTTTTGGCTCATTCTACTCTCAGATATTTAAAAAAATAAATTCTAAAGAAAAGAAATCCACACCAAAAAACCTGTCTGAACAAGCAGCAAATGTACCCAAATTATGTTAAAATATATTAAATATAATAAATGTGTGTTGCCTTTTTCATGGAAGTTGCCAGAGCTATTTTGGGGCTTGATTCAAATCCAACCTCCCCCTGAGACTTAAAGATTTTTAACATGCAGTTTACAAGAGAAGAGAATTTGGTTTTATATAGTATAGTATATAGTATAGAATTTGGTTTTATATATTTGGTTTTATTTGTACTCCGAGTTTCCAAAAGAGCATCCTAAAACAACATGTTAGATCCCTGCCTTGTGGAAAGTGCAGCCAGATTCAAGAGCCATTGTGAATCCAGCACTGGGTCACGCTGAGCTCTGATCAGCTGACTTTATTTTACAAGGTGGCAGTGGCACAGGGTTCAGAGTACAGAGAGAACCCAAAGGGGGCAGTCAATTCACAGGATTAGTGCAAAATGGGGTTTTGAGATTAAATTAGCCAGAGACTAGAGGAAAAAGTTTGGAGATGAGAAATGGGAAATATACTAAAAATAGCAAAGTGAACTGACTCATCGCTGAGATTTCTACTGTTGTTCTCTGCATGGATAGACCAGAATCCATCAGCTCTTCAGATCCAGCTGTGACCTAAACAATGTAGTTAATTCATCATAGACATTTACTGAGCTCGTTCCCTGGTCCCAAACATTTATTACTCAACGCCATTTCTCACACTGATTTGACATCATATCTCTCTCATTGGTCACCCCTCACTGATCCCACAGTGAATCCCCCTTTTCATACCTTCAGTTCTTCTTTCTTGAAATATTTCATAGGTTCTCTTTTAATGGTCTCCTTGCTCCCAAATCCACAAAACACAAATCACTAGATTACATGAATCATGCATTTTCCAGTGTAGCTGACTGCATCTTCCAACAATCCTATGGAAGAAGTGTCATCATCCGCATTTTATAAATAAGGGATTCACTCATGAGTTTTTACATGAAAATTGATTCTCCCTCTGATATGCTCACACATTATTTGTTTCCACGATATTCCACTTATCATGTTGTTTTATCATCTATCCATCTAAATATCCATCTTCTAAACTAGAATGTGGATCGTTTAAGGACGGAGATCTTATCTCATTCATCTTTCTCTCTCTGGTGCCTAGATCAGAATTAATGCTAGTTAAAATGTTGAATGACCATATAAATGCAAACATGAATGGATTCCTGCATGAACGAATGAATGAACATCAATAGTGTTGATGGTTCTATAGCTCTGTAAAGGGGGAAAGAAGACATTATTTCCTGAAGTATGTTTTTAGAAAATTCTAGTTGAATAAGATAGTCTCTAGAAAACAAAAAGGTTTTGGGTCCAAAATGACTATAAGATTTGAAGCATCTTCTCCAGAATATTCTCAAAACAGACTGCAAGAAGACATAAGGTACAGAAATTTTTAAAATTTTGTTTAACACAGGTTTGTTCACATGTATTTGACCATGGATGCCTCCTTCTTTTCTTCCTCTTCCAACTTTTCCTCCCCTTTTTATTCTCCTCCTCTTATTCTTTTTGCATAAGAGGAATTAACAACCCTCCAAAATGATTACTATACAAATATAAACTAAAAGTCACAGGGCCAAAATAATATTTGTTCTGAGTTTTTTAGGTATTGTCTGTCACAGAAACCCTTCCAGGCTATATCTTCAAACTAAGTTCCATAGAAAAGTCTGAAGACACCACAGAGGTTCAGAGGTTTGATCTGTGATAATCCTTCTCCAAATCATTTGTCATGTTCCTGAGAGTCTAGTTTTTTCCAGATGTTGGAAGATTCTAGAGGATGTAAAAAAAAAAAAAAAACTGAGCAGAAGGATTGAGTGCAGAGGTAAGGCACGGTCTCTATACCTACACCAGACACCGGGAATGTTTTATTAGAGACCAGAGACATGCATGAAGCTCTGTGCACTTTCCAGTCTGAACAGAGCTGAAGCAATCACAAGCCAGTTCTCAGCACTAACTCACAGTCCCTGAAATGGTAAGGATGGAAAATCACTGCTCTGAGTAGAAACAAAATGAAATATTTCTGAACACCTTTTCCTGACAGGTTTAAAAAAGCAAAGAAGGTAAAGGAAAGGGGGTTTCTGGCTGTGAAAGTCTTGGATGAATGTACTGAGAGCAGTTATTTTAGTGGTGCTGGCGATAAAAATTAAGTGAGGGCCTTATGAGAAATGTACATTTCCTCAGAATATGCTGGGACAAATGCAGGTTTTTAGAGGTGCTCTCAGAGGCTGGGCGGAGATGGCAAAGAATACAAAGTCAGAAAAGGGACAGAGTGAGATGGGGAGGGAGACCAAAAAAGACACACTTTGCAAAAGCAGAGAAGATAACATTTAGGGATACCTGGGGCAGCCTTTAAATCACGAAGTTATAGTAAGGCAAGGAAGGGAGAAGGAGACAAATCAAGGTAAGGAGAGGGAACTAGGAAAGACACGACAAAGAAGAGGGATAACAAGGAAAGAATTCAGAAAGAACACAAGGTAGAGAGGAGGGAGAGGAGAGAAGAAGGCATGAGTGCGTATCATTGCAGATTAATGAAACACAGCCAAATAAAACTGCAAAGACCCTGGAGGCCAGACTGACTTTGACTAGGAATCCACCTCTGTCATTTGGTAGCTGTAGACCTTAAACAAACACATAAAATTTTCAAAACGCTGATTCTCCTCCCCCTCCTCCTCCTCCTCCTCCTCCTCTCCTCCTCCTCTTCCTCCTCCTCCTCCTCCTTCTTCGTTTTGAAACAACAATAAAAATATCTACCTCACTGAGCCATTTTATTTTTAAAATAAATGATTTTCATGAAGGGTCTAGTACCAAACCTGATCCTACCTGATGGTAGCATTCAAGCATAATCACTTTAAAAATTGAGTAACAAAAATACCTAAGCAAAAAATGGAGAAAAATAATGTTCTTGGTATAATGAATGTTAGGCACATATGTTTAGCTTATATTATTATTAGTAGTAGCAGAAACAGCAATGTCATCATTAGATAGTTTAATGCATTATGTTGATAGATGATGTTCTTTAGAACGTTCATCTTGTTGGTAGCTAATGAAGAGAGGAATGCATTGATTATATCATCTTTATCTAAATCTGAGTAGTGGTTTCACAAAACAGAAAACCATTCTGACTAGCTCTGGCCAAGGGAATTATGGGTATGGTACAGAGTTGGGCAGAAAACTCTAGTTCAAAAAGGGCTGCTAGTTCTGTCAGTGGTCCAGAACCAAGTACCTCCAGAGAGGTTTCTCTCTGGGTGGACACAGCTTCTCATATCTTTTCTTCCTTATACACACCAAACTTCCCTGCCTGTAGATGCAGGTGAGGGGAACCTGGGTGGCTCAGTCGGTTAAGTGTCCGACTTCGGCTCAGGTCATGATCTCATGGTTCGTGAGTTCGAGCCCCACATCCGCCTGTGTGCTGACAGCTCAGAGCCTGGAGCCTGCTTTGGAATCTGTGACTCCCTCTCTCTCTATCCCCTCCCCGGCTCATGCTCTGTCTCTGTCTCTCAAAAAATAAACAAATGTTAGATGCAGGTGAGCTCAGTTGTACTCCTCTGTTTTGGAGGCAGCCATAATTTACCAGTACCACTCAAGAAAAAGTCTCAGTTTGGTTGAGTCGCAATTTCCAAACTTCAAGAGAGAAAATATGATCTTCCCTGCATGAAATAAGAAACTTGCCTGCATGATCTAATAAACTGAGCAGGAGAGCATAGGAAAAAGTTTTCGGGAAAGAGTCAGAAATCTGAAAAAAAAAAAAAAAAAAAAGAAAGTGTTTGCCCTGAGTTTTTGGTGAAACTTTACACCTGTTTGTGTATTAAAGACACCAAAACATGCACACAAAAAAGAAAAACAATTTTTTTCAGTTTTAACACAGTTTTTTAAAACTTACTTTACCTAGCACCTTTCATTAACATGGGAACACATGATGGATCTATCTGTATGCGATTCACAGAACATGTGGAATTTCAGAACCAAGGGGATAGGAGGCAAAGAAACCTGAAACATGGGCAGACTATAATAATCAGTGGTTCTACATAGTCTTAATTCACAAGTGAGGAGAACTGAGACTCAGAGAAATAAAAATATCCAAGGTCACATAGCTAGGTAGTGCTAGGGCTAGAACTGGTACCCAATTCTCCGAATTCCCAGTTTAATGCCATTCTTTCACACCCTGTTGATTTCCAGGGCCTACCATTGTTGAGGTATTACTAGATAATCCATGAAGCTGGCTACCACCTGAACCCCTAACCTATGAAACCCTCTGAGATTGGCATGTTGAGATTGGATTTTTAAAGGAGCCAATGAAAAATATCACATTTAATTCACTTGGCTGTGACATGGCTATTCTATAAGTAAAGGATGCCTAGAGAATGAACCTAGTATGATACTTGTCCTGACTACAAAGTCCTTCAGCTACTCTATTCATTAAAAGATTTCTAATTTTTGTGAGACAAGTTGGTAGCAATTATCAATCACGGGTGACCTTTTCTTGGATGGATGCAGCGATGGGTGAGTGAAAAGTACTGGAATGTGGGTGAACTCACTATCCAAACCACTCCCATCTCCCAGTCGGGCCACTCCCACATATAAACAATTCAGTAGCTTGGCTTCTTAATTTTGTTGTGAGTTTGATCATAAAGCTTTAAATAAATACATTCCAAGATCAGCCGATTAAAGGCACTTAGATGTTTCGTTTTGGGCAAAGTATAGCTCTTTTGTAGGATGTGACTGTTTAGAAGGGGACATTTTGAGATATAAGATTAATATAACAATGAAATTAATCTTTACATGCCCAATTACTTCATGTGAGGCCTTGCCTGGCTCCTGCTACCTTCAACCTTTCTTGACTCTATTGAGTGATTTGGCTTTCAAAGATACATGTGTGGCCACATGCAGAGGACTGGGATCAATCCTGACTCATTGCAGAAGGGCTTAGGAATGTTCCTTTAGTCATTTGGAAGACTAAACATGAAGTTTAGTTTTATGGCTTTTACTGGGATCCAGCTCTAATATGTCTGGCTTTCAGTCTGGGCTTCTGCTTTATTTTTCTGATTTGATGTCCATCTTATATTTAAGTTTCAGCAATTCAGTTACATTTTGGCACTTCTGTGACTGAGTCGTAGCTTGTTTAACATGCCAGGTAGTGGTGTGGTTCTGGCATTGGACTCAAACATCCGAATCTCATAGTAATACTTTCTAGATTTGTAATCTTGGGTAAATTAGTTAACCTAACTTAGACTCCAGTTTTCTTTTTTGAAAAACGGGGCCAATTATTTCTACTTTAGAAAAACTCAAAATAGATACTGTATATAAAGCACCTGGAGTTTTATATATATTTCAAAATGACAATTACTCAATTTAGTGCTACCTTTCAAATTGGATATTTGTTTATTCTTTTATCCCTCTTGTTCCTCCTCATCGTAATCCACCTATTCTTTGGTAAACCTGTCTACCACTTCTGTCTAGATCTCCTGGGTATCAAAGGGACACAGACTGTCTGGAAATAGGTTTATTTATTCTCCATACTCATTAAGATTTGCATTCAACTTCCTTTAAGAGGGATGAGTATGTGTTTGCTGACTCCACTGAGTATGTCTGATTTTCCAATCTTAAAAACCTCCCAATCTGGTCTATCAACTACTTGGCTCCTATTCTTAGTTTGATGTTGGATATGTACCACACAAACCATATGCCATTGTCTGAGAATACAGAAGTTGGTTGTCTTATTAAATATATATCAAGACTTTAAGAAAATAGAATTGATTAGCAGAATATTTATATTATCCATGATCTATTTTCAGTTATATATTTCTTTTTTTTTTTTTTTTAACATTTTTTATTTATTTTTGGGACAGAGAGAGACAGAGCATGAACGGGGGAGGGGCAGAGAGAGAGGGAGACACAGAATCGGAAACAGGCTCCAGGCTCCGAGCCATCAGCCCAGAGCCTGACGCGGGGCTCGAACTCACGGACCGCGAGATCGTGACCTGGCTGAAGTCGGACGCTTAACCGACTGCGCCACCCAGGCGCCCCTCAGTTATATATTTCAATCCAGCAGTTTATATCTTCCATTAATGTTTCTCAGCAATTTAATTATTTGGAAGATTTTCTTATAATGGGATAAGGGATCAGACATTCAAGTCACTTCAGCAAGACTTTGAAATAAATGAGAAACAGGCAAAAATATTTTTCCGTAAACTCTGCCGTAAACTTTCACGGCAGAGGAGAGGATGGGATACCTGGGGTCTCTATTATAAGGGCACTAATCTCAATCATGAAGGCTCTGCCCTAATGAATTACTTCCTAAAGGCTTCACCTCCAAATTACCATCAAATTACCATCACACTGTTGGATTTGGTTTCAACACAGGAATCAGGGGCAGGAAGGACACAAACATTCAACCTATAGCAGTGTGGACGTAGTGAACTACAAGCATTCAGTCTATATCAGTGTGGAAGTAGTTAATCACAAGACTGCAAATTAAAGTACTGCCATTTTGATGGAAAGAGGTTGCCTTTAAATAACATTTTAATGGTGTGGTCAAATAAGAACAGAGAAATGGTATGAGGCTATCTCTTCAATCTCATACCAATGGGATTTGAGGAATGGCAAACTGTAAAATGTAATTATTAATTGATGACAGAATAAAAGAAAGGAGACTAGCTCAATATTTTAACCCAGAAGCCTATGATGAGGAGATTAAGTTTGTATGTGTGATTGAGGACAATAACATACCATGAAGACCTCAATCTCCAAAAAAAAAAACCCAAACCAAACCAAAACAAAAAACTGATACACAACTGGTGAGTGCCAAAAATAGAGAAGTCCCTATTTGAATTCATCTCCAGAAAGCCCACAGTCTAATGAAGAAGATAAAAAGTCAACTGAAGTAGAAGTAAATGCAGAGGAATCATAGAGGTAAGATAAATGTGCATTGGTAGTAAAGAGGAGAAAACATCTGGGTGCATGGGGTAACATTTGGGAGATATCAGATGTCACTGAAGAAAGATAATAAAGGATCAATAGTAGCCTTCATAAGATGATGAAAGGATACGCCAAGAACAAAGAACAAATTTATGGATAAAAGGAACTTCAGGGAACAAGACAAAAAAAATATACATCCAATTTTCACTAATTTACAAAAGGCTCTACTGTAACCAGAGTTTTATTCAAACTATATGAAACCAAAATTTAAGTCAGTGCTATGGAAGCCATCCAAGACATGGCATAGGTTGAAAATATAATGCTTCAATAAAGGTTAAGGGGGTAAAAACACAAGTTCTCAAGATACACTATATATATTTTGAAGGATGATCTAATTTTTTGAAATATATATTAAAAAGAAAGACATACCATTTTATAAATTATTTCTCAATGTGCCTTGCGAATAATAGGCCCTAAAGACTGGATGCCATCACACTAGGGAGGTGGTCTCCTTTCATTCTTGAAAGAACTAGTCACTTATGGCTCTTAATGTGAATTCTTAATCACTGAGCCAAGACTGTAACCTATGAACCACTGAATATTATTCATCAACACACTTCTCTCAAGTAGTTGATCCAACATTGAGCAATGCTTGGGTGCAAGTCTGAAGTCTATGAGAACCTAATCTATGATCAGGAGCCCTTTAAGAATAATACAGCTTTCATCCTTACCACTGTTATTAAACCGGTCTTCCAGTGCACCCTGACCAGCACTTTGACAAATCAAGTGATTGAGCAAAACCGTTCACCCTGCCATGCTTGAAGTATCAGCAAGATTTGACACTGGTGATCATGCCTCCTTGCTTGATACACTCTTTTCACTTCTTTTCCAGGTCATGCTTTCATGGTTTCTTCCATGTTCACTGACTACTTACTCCTTCTCAGTATTCTTCACTAGCTTCTCTTCATCTCATTGACAACTTGACTTCAATGTATTTTCCAGGTTTAGTATTGAACTTCTTTTTGGTACCTACTCACTCCCTTGATAAAGATGGTTTTGGCTTTGAATACCATGTTATACTTCATAACGCCTAAGGTTTCCCATTTACTCCCAAACATCAGCTTTGGCATACTAATGCCTACTGAACTTTTCCCTTGACTTTCTAGTAGGCACTACAAACCTAAAAGCCTAAAATCGAATTCTTCTTCCTCTATGTCACAAAACTATTCCACTCAGAGGTTTTCTTATTTCAGTTAATGGGAAATTACTTTCTCAAACCAGAAATCTTGGCATCATTTTGAATCTTCTCTTTCTTTTGAACCCCTTTGCCAATTTGGTACCCAATTCTGTTGGTCTTGCGTTTAAAGTATATCCAGAATTCAATCATTTCTCAACATCTCCACTGCTACCACCATGGTCTAAGTCACCAATATCTCTTACCTGGACTAGTACAATAGCTTGCTAACTATTCTTGCTGCTTCTACCTTTACCACTATTTTCCCCATCAATTCTAAACACAGAATCCAGATTAATTCTGTTAAAACACAATCGACATAACGTCACTGCTTTGATGAAATCCTTCCAACAACTGAGTCCTCACGCCACCAAGAATGCAGTGGCCTATCAGGCCCTGTGTGACTTGGGAGTCAAACCTCTGTGATCTCAACTTATTTCCCTCACCGGCCACAATGACCTTCTTGATGTTCAGTAAATATCCAGGTGTTTATGTAAGCTAATCCTTTGAAGTTGTTCCCTTTGACTAGACTACTCTTCCCCTAGATGTATCACATTTACTTCCTTGGTGTATTTGCTTAAATCTCATCTTCTCTTTGGTGTCAACATTGGCCACCATTATTTTAAATTGTATTCCTTACTCCCTGAAATCTCCATTCTTACTCCCTACACTATTTTTTCAATGGTATTTATTACCCTCTCATATATTATATGCTCTAGTTTATTCTTCTTATTACGGGCCTCCCCAATAAAATGCAAATTCCATGAGGGCAAAGATTGCTTTTTGTACTGTTTTATTCCCAGTGCTTAAAAATGTACTTATAACATCCATAGTAAGAGCTCAATAAGTCTTTGTTGAATGAATGAGTGAATGAATGAATGAATGAATGAATAATCGATCCTAAAGATATAATTGTAGAGAATGCTAGAGCCAGAAGTAATCTAAGGAATCATCTAAGGTAATTCATGCACTTTTTACAGATGAAGAATATGAATCTTTGAGAAATATACTGATTCATCCATAATAGGTACATAGGTCTACTAGTATATATTTTAGACTATTATTTTTTTATTGCTGTATCTACAGGGACAAGTGCAATGGTTGTCTTGGAGCAAGCACTCAATGAGTAAGTATCTTTTGAATGAGACTCTCAGTTTTCCTTTCATCACACCATATTGGCAACCTTAACTTGTGATTTGGTAGAGCTCTGTAAAGTGGTTGGGTAGAATAGATTACTTCCAAAGTTTATTTTGACTATAAATTTCTCTTGAGCAGTCATTCTAAATATCTTGCTAGTTGTTATGTAATCCTACTTTCTTTTCTCTCCCATACTTTCCTTCACTCCCTTTCCAATGGTTATGTAAAACTTCCTACCTCTCCACCCCCCAAAAAAGAATATTAAAAAACAGTCCCTTTGGATGGTGAAATAAATAGCTTCTGAATAACATATAAATATTCTACACCCCTAGTTACCTGGACCAGATTATTAGCTATGGTTGGCATGATTTGGTGACCACAGCAGTTCTGGTTTAGGTATAGACAAAGTTGTTGATGGAATATGGAGTGAGTTTTGAGAAGACTTAGGTTAACTTACATTTACCAAACATATCTTAAGTCCTGAAATCCAATCTGTAACAAATTATCACATTCTCTTCTCTAGTGTTTAAATGCAAAATATAAGAAATTCAGTGACTCTTTAAGTTAACATGTATTTAACTATCTGATAGTCTGTATGTGATAATGTTGAACATACCAGACTTAACATTGTCCTCATGAAGTTTATAGCCCAGTGAGGGGCCGGCATTAATGAACAACTATACAAGTATACAACGAATTTCAAACTGTGGTGAGTGAATTAATGAAAATCACAGACTGCCATAAGCATAAATAACTGGTCCAGGGGTGGAGTGGGTCACAGAAAAGCCAAAACTGAGCTAAAAGTTATAAGCTGTAAGACATAAAAGATAAAGAACATTGTTGAGGAAGTTTTTGGAAGAAGAGATTCTTCCAGGTGGAGGTGAATCCCTATGCAAATATTCTGAGGGTGGGCAGTGGGGAGGTGACAGCTTGGCTCCTTCAATAATTAAAGTGGATCGATTTTTCTGGAATAAAGAGAACAAAGAGAAGACAAGTCTACAAGTGAATAAGATCTACATTTTTAGTCTTTAAGAGTAGTAAGGAGGTTTTGAGATCAGATACCCCAAAGATTGGGTCCCCCCCCAATTCTATAATATACATGAGTATTTAAGTCATGCAAGTATTTAGATAGAAATACTTGTAAACAGAAGGCTAAAATGAGAAACTGTTTTTGAACATTAATTTTACCTAGTTCAAAATTTCCCCAGATGTCATTCTAAGTCTATACACACCTTGGTATTTGTTGACATTGCTACCACATATATACATATCTTAGCTTATATTTTCTTTTCCTTTCATGGACACTCAGCTTAAACAGATTTCCTTGTCATTGTTTTCCACAAAGCTCTCCTAGTGTTTGAGTTTTTAAAAAATGAGTTCAATCTTAGTTCACTTTGAGGTTTCGGCTATAGTTCAAGTCAGGTCTTGATTTGCCTGAACCAGTTTCTTTTCCCTGGGCAATACCAGTCTTGCCTAGATTTGCTCTTTAGATGAAATAGAGTTGCTAGTTTCAATTTCACAAGGGCTCATATTAGAGGCTATTTCTCTTTTAAATAATAACAGAATTCCAGGCAAAGATGGTCAGGCAGGAAAGTTTCATAAACCTGTGAACAATAGGCTGGTACTGGAATTGATTCAAATGTTTAATTATTTGTTGAGAGAAGGTTGTCTAGAGGCTTCACACAAGAAGAGACTTTATAGATTTTTATTATTCAGGGAAGGTAATAATTTTGATATAAAAAAACACGGACCAATTCCTCTGTTAAGCAATAATGACAAAATGTTTGTCAAAATAATGCTAGCAACTGAGAAAATGAGGGGTCCAAAGAGCCCTTCTTCTTTATTTCATGTCATCAATCTTGTGGTCTCCAAACCTGCAGGGACTGTCACAATAATGCAGGTTGCATTGAAGATATTTCTAAAGTTGAGAAAAGATACACCAATTTCTTTTGTATTTATGTCAGTATCAGACTAGCGTCTTTGACGGAGTGCACTGTAATAACAGGCCCAGTAGCTTCCTACATCAGCCAATATTTTTAAGGAGACTTGTGGTCATTTAGCATAAGTAGATAATGACCATATGAGGTCCAAGGTAACTAGGTCAGACAGTACAAAAAGATTAATATATTTCATATATTGTGAGTGAACAAAAGCAAAAAGAATCTACAGAGGGATTAAGAATAGGTAAAAGATGAAAAAGAAATGTAACAAATAATCAGAAGTACTCAAAAGCAGCATCATGTGAAGAAAAGAGCATTGGCTGAGTTAAATTTAGAACATCTAAGTTTTAGGTCCACTACTGCTCCTAAATAGCAACACACTTTTGGGAAAAGTATTTTGTCATTTTGCACTTCAGTTTCTGCAACTGTAAAATGGAGCTAAAAGGAAAACAAAAAATCTCCAAAGCCCTTTTCCAGATCTGTGATGTTGTATAAAGATCATTGAGAAACTGATAGGTGAGTTTGGGAACAATGGGCATAGTTAGCTAGAGGGAAATTGGAAGAAAGAATAAAAAAGATAGCATACGTATATTTCCCAGGAGGAGAAGTGGAATGAAGGGATCAGAAGGGTGAATATGAAGATGGATGGTTTGCAGAGAAAGAACCAACTGGAAGGAAGAAGTACTTGCTTAAAGATATTGTTCCAAGAATGTAGTCATTCATGCTAGAAACTGAAATTCCAAGATTACCTTAAGATACATACTCTACACGTTAAATTGAAAAAGTGACCTTAGTCATACAAGAATTTAGGTTGATTAACACTTGGGTGGAATATGGCTAGGAATCTAAAGAAACTGTCTCAGCAGAACGGATATTATTCTGCTTTTCCCTCAGGAGTCTTCATCGCCCCTCAAAAATTAATCAGATTTGTGAACAATATATTCTACCTCCCCCCATATTTATGGAATATCCAATACAAGAAAATATGCTAAGTCTTTATCTCATGTAATCCTTAAGCGTAAGTATTAAAATCGTCATGTTATACCTGGCTATGTGAAATGCTAAGGAATTAAGTTTGTGTTAGAGCTAACATGCCAATGCATATACCATGAAATGAATCCATAACTCTTTCCAGAACCAGGCAAGGACTACCTCCAAAGCACTTTGTCCCTTCTTATTGATCTGTACCCGTTAAAAAAATGCTCTGAATCTTGTCTATCACTGGCTACTTCAAGCATGCAATCAGGAAGTCTTCAGCAAAAGACACATGAACATGCATCTGAAAATAGCTGAAATCATAGAGGAATATTTAGGAAACTATATCTTACACTGTATAGATTGATTTCTTAAGTAATTTTCCCCCAGCTAACTCTTCTGTGAAGGTTGCAGAAACTGATAGCAGAAGACCACAAATGAGACTCTCTTAACAACAACAACAACAACAACAACAACAACAGCAACAACAAAATGAGTTAGTGGTCTTCAGGGTAGACGTGGTGGTGGGACTGAAGGAGAGGTAGGGTATGGGGCATACAGGTTGAAGATAATGGAACTGAATTAGTGGTTGATTGGATATGGGCAAATGAAGGAGTGGGAAAAGTCTGCAATGAGTTTTTGACTTGATAAACTGGGCTAATACAGACAACACTTGCAAACAAGAAAAATATAGTGGTGTAGGCAGAGAGCCTCTCCTTTACTACCCATTCTGCCTTACTAACCTATTCATGCTTATGGGCTATTTTCAGCCACCTGATGATACATATGTCATTGTTTTTCACCTTTCTGAATAAGACTAGAATAGCCACACTCCAGGCCACATTCTTGCTTTGGCTTCCCTCAGAATCTCACTGAACCCAGCGAGTTGCTCTAAAGCCTCACTTTCCTTTACTCTTATAATAATGTGGGCAAAGGATGTTATCTATTGATAGCTGGTCTGGGTCTATACCTGCCAGTGTGAAATAGAAGTGGGTAATTATCCCAGAGGTGTCTTTGTGGACATCAGTCTTAAAAAGTAGATCCTTAAGTTTTACTTAAGCAATTTGAGTAAAATAAGATTTTTACTCACATGATTTAAGCCTCTGTGGGGCACTTAACAATGCATTTTTTCCTTTTCTTTAGTTTTTTATATGTTATATGAGATTATGCCTTCTGTCAGGGCTTTCTCAGACTATTTCATGAGAACAACAGTCTTTAATCATATGAGACTCAGCAAATATGAACCAGTGTAGTCACCTCTCCAAGGTTTCAGAGAATGTTTCCAGACCCCAAGGATTAGAATACATCCTCACAGCCCTCCAAATTGACTAGTGTTCCCTTTAGTCAATATTGATTCATTACATGAGAAAAGCACCTGGTCCTGTTCACTCCTCATTATTCTAAAGAGTGATGATGCCAAGAATTGGGGAAAAAAACCAAAAAAACAAAACAAAAAAAACCCCTCCCATTATCATTGAACATTCATATGATATTAAAACTTATAGTAGTGACGGTTTAAGGCAGAGTAAAGAAAATGAAAATCATAATAATGCCAGTTCATGTGCTTTGGGAGAATGGAAAGAGTTTAAATTATTAAACTGTCAAGTTGTCAGGACAAAGACAATCTCAAGTCTGGAGCTGAATCCCTCGGTGGCCCTCACCCTGGCAGCTGAGAGCATAGAAGGAAGGGGGTGAAGGAAAGGGAGGTTTTAAAATTCAAATGCCTCCTGTCCTGAGTGTGCATTTCTATCGCAATTCCCCAAGAGTCTGATAGCTAGTCTGTCTCTTTGAGTCATAGGTGTATTTACTTATTCTGAGAGCAGTCCTTAGGGAGAAGAAAAACTAAACAAGTTTAGAAGCATGTTCTGGAAGAGAAGAGAAAAAGAAGGCATCATGGTAGGTATGATGATTTTGGTTTTGTTATTGTCATTGTTGTTGTTCGGTTTTTTTTTTTTTTTTGGTTGGTTTTGTTTTTTTTAGTCAACTTCTTCTACAGAATAATAAGTATTTATTTAAATGTATATAGGTTCACGTCATGAAGCCTCAAAATTATATTCCCACAGCACATGCTGTAAAATGCATTTTGCAAACTTTGGAAACTAAGACCTAGCTACAGTGTATGGCTTGTTTAAGGCCTCATAACATTCTATTATATACAGGTAGATAGATGATAGCTAGATATTCATATGCTAATATATTTTATAATATCACTTTCAGGGAACAGGATAGGGTTTTAGCCACCTACTTCTTCCATTACAGCCTTCCCTACAGCAAAGTGTTTGTGATTCAGAAGACTTTCTGTGTGTTGGGGGTTGGAATATATACACTGAGAGCATTAGGTTAAGAGTTTGAGAAAACGTTCTCCCTTCCAAACAAATAAGAGAAAGAATGAAGACTGGGGGAGAAGTAATTTGACTTTCAGAGTGGTACCAAGATCTTGGCAACATGGTCTTCATGCCATGTTTAAAACCTACTGTCAATGATCTTTCTCTGAATTTTATCATATTTTACTTCCTGGAATAACCTTCCTTCTCTTCTTTGCCCAACCAGTTGCTACACCCAAAATCAATGAATGAATGAATGAATGAATGAATGAAGCAGTTAATGCTGTGAAATTATTTGCCATATCTGTGGATCATGTCTCTTGTTACTAGCAAAAACAACATATAAGCTAATATCAGGCATTACAGTCTTTTTTTTTTTAATTTGACAAAGCTGTTTCAATAAAGAAGTTACATCTCTTGTGTTGTTGTTGTTGTTGTTGTTGTTGTTTTTCCAGAGCATGCCCCCATGTTAACACACCAAATAAGCGGGTACATCTCTTTTTTTTATGAACATCCAATTAACATGTGAGTCTTGAGTCTTGAAGCTGAAATAAGTATTAGCGAATTTATGTTTATAGGTCTGATTTTCTATATTTCTCTTTCACAAAATCTAGAAATCGATTTTTTTCCAGTGTAATCATCATCCCCCTTTTTATTCTTTACTTGCTGTATATAGCTTTTCATCTTTGTATTATCGTTCATTAGTGGAAATGCAATTACCTGTCTTACGTTTTTATCAAAAATTTGTATTCAAGAAAGTTTGATCAAGAAAAAGGGAGGATTCCATCACCACTTCTGTTTTAACATGAGAATAATCTTTCCTACTAAAGAACTAAAGGTTTTCTTTTTTCTTTCTTTTCTAGCTTTACTGAGATATAATTGACATATAACATCCTGTAAGTTTAAGTTGTACAATGCAATGATTTTATATGTGTATATAATTGCAAAATGATTACCACAATAAGGTTAACACACATATCGCCTCAAATAGTTACAATTGCGTGTGTGTGTGTGTGTGTGTGTGTGTGTGTGTGTGTGGTGAGAACTTTTAAGGTCTTAGTAGCTTTCAAATATACGAAATAGTGTTGCTAACTATGGTCACCAGGTTGTACATTACATCCCTAGAATTTATTCTTTTTTTTACCTGGAAGTTTGTACCCTTTGACCAGCATGTCCCGACATCCTCCCACCCCTAACAACCACCAATCTGCTGTTTCCATGGATTTGTTTGTTTGTTTTAGATTCAACATATAAGTAAGATGACACAGTATTCATGTATCTCTGTCTGACTTATAGCCTCAAGGTCCATCCATGTTGTTGCAAATTGCAGGATTTCCTTAGTTTTTATGGCTGAATGCATGCACACACATTTTCTTTATCCACTTATCCATCAATGGACACTTAGGTTTTTTCATGTCTTGACTATCGTACATAATACAACGATGAACATGGGGCTGCAGTATATCTTCAAGATAGTGATTCATTTCCTTCAGATATATACCCAGAAGTGGAATTGCAGGATCATATGGTAGTTTTTGTTTGTTTGTTTGCTTGCTTGCTTGTTTTTGAAGAACTTTCATACAGATTTTCACAGTGGTGGTACCAATTTATCTTCCTACCAACATGAACCCATTGTACAAGTGTTCCCTTTTCTCCACACCTTCACTAGCACTTATCTCTGGTCTTATTGGTAATAGCAATTCTAATAAGTGTGAGGTAATATCTTACTGTGGTTTAGATTTGCATTTCCCTGGTGATGAGTGATGCCGAGCACTTTTTCATGCACTTACTGGCCTTTTGAATATCTTCTTTGGAAAAATGCCTATTCAGGTCCTTTGCCTATTTTAAAATCAGGTTATTATTATCATCATTATCATTATTATTGCTATTGAGTTGTATGAGTTCCTTATATAGTTTGCATATTAACCTTTTATCACGTGTATGGTTTGTAAATGTTTTCTCCCATTCTGCAAGTTGCCTTTCATTTTATTGAGAGAGACAGAAAGAGAGGGAGAAGAGAATGATACATTAGCATATGAATGAATGAATGAAATAATCCAACCAAATATGTCCTTCCAGTAGGATGGGGGAAGGGATGGATACAGGTGAAGACATGAACTGGGAGGTAATAACAATGTGTATTTAACCATTGCCTTGATGCTGAGAATCTGCTCTACATCAGGTTATTCCATACCTAACATTATATCAGTAACAGGTCAAGGCATGGACAGTTTTTATTAAGGTTCAATTGCACGATCGAAAAAGTATAAGTAATTGAGCAATTTACATTCTAAAATTGTTTATTGATAGTTGAATAATTAAACTTTGTTTGACTCCTTTCAGAGTCTTGATGGAATGAGGCCCAGGAAGATAACATTTACTCGGAATGGGAGAGAGAAAAGAAAAACAAAGGAGGCAAGATAAAAAAGGAATTGAGATTTACACAAACAATAATATAAACCATTACATTTTGGGATATTTTTCATATCTCTTTGCTTATGCCTTATGACAGCTTTATGTAGTTATTTTATTATTCCTGTTTTACTGAAAAGAAGGACAATTAAAGGTAAGTTTCCTTCAGAGGACTGGGGGAAAGTGGTAAGGGTAAGCTGAGAAATAACGAGAGGGTGTGGAAGGGTAAGGGATCTCAAAATACGAGGATACTGAAAACAAAATTTCTCATGCAAATAGGTACCAGGATGTGTATTACTGTAAAATATAGAATATAGATAGCCATAAGAGAGGATTCCAATAATTAAAGTATCTGAAGCATATTTCAAAAGTTCCATTCCTTGACTACATGAATAACATGGCAGACAAAAATCAATTTTGTATAAATTAGAGCATGGATTACAAATTGGTTGTCCACTAGCTGAATCCAGACCATTTCAGCCTGCATACTGTTTTAAAAGTTGAGATGTTTGAAGCAAAACTTCAACTTCTGGATTTTCTTAAAGACTGGCAATAGTGGGCCCACATTCCCCTGTGATAACAATCGCTTGGACAAGAATTTACCTGTCCCCTTTAGGGGGGTCATGCACCCGCTTGTTTGTCAATATCCCCAGTCAGCCTAGTTGATAATCTGTTACTTATGTGGTTCCTAGAACATTCTGAGTTTGGAACCACTGACTTCAAAATATACCTTTCAGGAATTAGGAGAAAAGCTGAACATCTGTGCATCACAGCCAGTGATAAATACTGACTGGAAGAGGGAAAGATGATTAAGATATATGATTCTCTCATGGAATTCAGAGTCCAGCAGGATAGATTGAGTAATTAAAAAAAATAATGAAATACAAAAATGCTACAATAACAGTTAGTGGAAAGTGCTATGGAACCACAGAGAAGAGAGAAATTAGTTTTCCTTTGGGGAGAAGGAGAATATTGAAGACTTAAAGTAATGTGTGAACTAGACCTTAAAGAAGAAACAGGGGTTTACAAGTTGTAGATCTGAAAAATATGCCAGGGAGGAAATATCAAACACAAAACATGTGTAATAATATGTAGCACATGTAGGAAACTACATAGCATAGGTAGCATGTATCAGCATGAAAAAAAGTATGGCATGTTGAAGGGGAAATGGTAATTTAAGTAAACATTAAGGGGGAGGAGTAATGATAAATAAGTGAATAAACAGAAATTAAACAGACTTCAAAGTTCCTGAATGATCAACTAGGTCACTTAGACAGTATCCTGTAAACAGAAGTAGCCATTGGGAGAATTTTTCTTTTTTGAGATTTAGTTGATTTTAACAATGCACTGGAAGGATTTGATTTTTGGAAATGATAAAGGAAATAAGAAAAAATCATGAGTTCTACCAAAGTTAGTGATGATGAAGACAGAGAATGCAGATTTAAGAGTCATTTCTCAATTTCACATAAATTAATTCAATTTAATATTAATCAATCCAGTATGACATCTGTTGATCATATTTTATATGTCACGAATCCCGATGGATACTGGTACAAAAATTCTGAACAAGACCTGTGCCATATCAACCATGTTTCTGAGACTCTAGTATGAAATCTAATAGAATCAATGAGAATAGTTGAGAGAGAAATGAAAAAGGTAAACAAATAAGATTTTTTTTAAAATTAAAATACTATCAAGGTCCTTTTAAGCCCTCTAAAACCATATCTTTATCTAATTACCTTGTTCTCCCAATTGAGGTCTAAGATAAAATTAATGCAATATTGCATATTTGGGTAAATGGTCTTAAGTCTTGGCTGGAAATTCAATCTTAAATGTACCCTGTGATTGGTCCCAGAATGTTTGTTCATTTCAACCTTTCTGCTACAATTTTCCCTGTTTCTAATTTTTGACTCCAAATAGAAAGACATGTGAATGTGAGATATATATGTGTGTGTGTGTGTGTACTGATTTTGTTTTATGTTGTATTTCATCATCTGGTCTTATAATAATGCAATGTTTTTGTTTTTTGGGTTTTTTTTCTAAAAAGTAATGTCTTAGCTCTGATAGCAGTGCCTCGCTGAGTTTTTAGAACTTCTGCTGTTTGTAGGAAGGCAATGTATAGGGGAATCAAGAAAGAAAAGAAAAGAAAATTTTAATTTTTCACCAGTAACCACTTTTGACCTGTATTTTCTTGTTTGTTTACCAGACATGTCTCAGATCCCTCCTTTTGCAATCTCTTCCTTCCTATTTCTATGCTCGTGGAAGAAAAGCTTTAGGGAAATGAAGACTGGATATGTGGGATGAAAGCTTCTGCACTCTCAGCAAATTCTAATTCTTGTTTTGCCCAGAGCTTTATGGATGGAAAATAACTCAAATGGTAGTGACTCATTATCACCTGGGTGTGGGGTGGACTGGGTGTCAGGAGCCCTGAATGTTTTCAGCTATGTGATCCTAGCGAGCCCCATTCTCTGTGTAGGTGGCAGTTGCCTGATCTGTAAATGGAGGGAGGAAGCTAGATGGTCTGTAAGGCAGCTCTGAACTCATGTGTAAGGATAATTCTGGAGTTATATGGTGGTTAGATCCCTTTGTCAAATAGGATCAAAAATTCCCAAGCCATTGTTTAAATGGGAAGATCCTCCGCCCCAAAAGGCATGGTTAAGAAATCATTATCTGATTATCTAGGTTAACCTTACTTTTATCCCTACTTTATATGAATCAGTTCTTCTTTTAAAATGTATCTTTGGGGGCACTTAGGTGGCTTAGTCGGTTGAGCATCTGACTTCAGCCATGATCTCACGGTTCATGAGTTCAAGCCCCATGTGGGCTCTGTGCTGACAGCTCAGAGCCTGGAGCCTGCTTCAGATTCTGTGTCCTCCTCTCTCTGTGCCCCTTTTCCACTTGTGCTCTGTTTCTGACTCTCTCTCTCAAAAATAAATTAACAATAAATAAATGAATAAATAAATAAATAAATAAATAAATAAATTTGTAAAATGTATCTTTGGAATCACGGAGGGGATGGTGGTGGTGGGCATTAGCTATTCTCACTTTAATTAAATGTCCTTATGATTAGTGTTGTAGTGTAAGGATTCTTGGCTCTGCAACTTTCTGTGCCTCAGTTTTCTTAATTGTAAAATGTAGTTAATAATAGTATTTGTCATGAAGATTGAATAGGTTAACATATGAAAAATGTCCAGAACAGTGTCTGGTACATACTTCACACCATATAATTTTTTGCTATTATAACTATCATCCGAAAGCATAAAATTGCAACAGAGTAGATGTTTTAGAAAGTGCTAGTGATAGTCAGTGATAGGGATGTATATGTACTGGGAGGTGAAATTGTTGGTGGCCAAACTAGGAGTTTGAAAGGCGATTCTTGGGGATGTTGGAGATTGGATAAAATAAATAAAGGGAATTCAAAAGATAAGGACTGACATATGATTAAATAACACTTTAATTTCATTTCAAAAGAACATTGTCCATACTCAATCTTCCACTGTGCTCCAGCAGCCCATATAGCCACTCCCAGGGGAGCGTGGCCACAAGCTGAAGATCAACAATGGTTAGGTGATCTAAGAGTCCTTTAAAGTTTAGCTTGAGGAATGCCTTTCTGCCCTAACTTGGAAGGTTCTGCCTAGTCAGAGTTTATTCTTCCCCTAGATCAATTTCTATGTCCCTCTTCTCTGTCATGCAAACTCCTGACTGTTTGAAACAACAAGAATCTTTTTTTTTCTTTTTAAAAATTTAGAGGATACCCAGTAGAATAAAATTAGTACCAAGTACCATGTATTGCCATTGTCTTTCATGCAAATGCTCTCTCTGATGAAGAATACATACAACCTGAGAATTAGGTTTGGGTAGAGTTACATATTTATCAAGAAGACACATAAATCTGAAGGAATTGGCCCATCTCATCTAACTGGTAAATTTTAGTCACAACTTGGATTTAAATCCAGGTGTCTGGCACAAAACTCCATCCTGAATTTTATTTAAGTTTATTTATTTGTTTTGAGGCGGGGGGGGGGGGCGGGGGGCGGGTGCGCAGAAAGAGAAGGAGAGAGAGAGAATCCCAGGCAGGCTCTGTGAGTGCAGAGTCCAATGCTGGGCTCAAACTTATGAACCATGAGATCACAACCTGAGCTGCAATCAAAAGTCAGACGATTAACCAACTGAACAACTCAGGTGCCCCACCACCAGTTTGGAAATACTGGTGGAAGGGATGGGGAAGGAAAGAATAGAATCATCCATTCAATGAAAGGGATTAGACATGCTTGATCTATCTGTATCTATTTCCAAATAAGGAAATTATGGAAACCAAATATGTTTAAATGATGGTAGGAAGTATAATAAAGCACTCCTGGGAGGAAAAGCAAGTAAGTCATACAGAGATGATAAAACACATATATACTAGACAGTCTTGGAAGACTACATGCTCAGCAGACATTTGGGGTTTCCTGGATCTCTGTGGCATGATCAGCCAGTTCCAGGAGGCAAAACTCCTCTCTGGGGAGGTACAAGGCTTTGGGCATCAGAGGTACAACTGAAATAATGCTTCCAGAGAAGAGAGTATAAAAAATGTGTCCCAAGGTAATTTTTCAAGCTGATGATGGGGGTTGAAGGGAAGGAAGAAAGTCATTTTCAGGCCAATAATCCCCATTGCACAGCCGCTGTGAGCTGTGTGAATCACTGAGCACATTTCAAGGAATAGCTGTCATGTGTCACTAACGAATTCTCACTGCAGATGGGCTCCAGGGTACTCAGGATCTATTTTGGGGAGGCCACAAGCAGTGAAAGCCTGCTGGTGCCACTGTAAGGAAATCTCAGCCACCCTTGAAAATACAGAGAAATAAAACCTTAAGTCCAAGCACAATTCCCCCTTGTTATGATTCACATTCCTATATTTCTTCTACTCCATTCCGCATTCCCACCCTCTCTTCTGTGTGCTCTTTTCTTAGGCAAAACCATCATTTGTCTCTCTATTAAGTCTGTGTGCAAAGTGTAGTACTTGGAGTGTTCCATACGCCCAGAAAGAAAAGAATGAAATAAGAGTTTGTGTACATATTGTATGTTTTCTGACAGTCCAGTGGCATAGAATGCTCCTAGGTGCCATTATTTCACTTTCTCTCCATTCACTGGATGTTGATACCCAGGGCTACCTGAAAAACCTTCTACTGAGGTTGGCAAATCTTCCCTTAGCCATGATCCCTGTGGTAGGCAGAATAATGGCGCTTCTTTCCTCTTCCCTCAAAGACATGTGTATCCTAATCCCTGGAGCCTACAAGTATGTCACCTTCACGGATGTGATCAGATTGAAGGTTCTGAGAAAGAAAGATGATCCTGGATTATTTGAGTGAGTCCAGTGTCATCACAAAGGGACTTATAGGAAGGAGGAGAGTCAGAGTATAAGAATATATGACAAAAGAAACAGATGGAGTGAAAGTGACGTAGGTCCATGAGCCAAGGAATGTGGACAGACTCTAGAAGCTAGCAAAGTCAAGGAAACACATTCACCCCTAGAGTCCCCAGAGAAATGCAGCCCTGTTGACTCATTTTAGATCGCTGACCTCCAGAACCATAAGATAACAAATGTATATTGTTTGAAGACACCAAGTTTATGATAATTTGTTATAGCAGCCATTGACCTGCCCACTGACCAGGAACAGTCCTATTGGACCATTATGTGAGCAAGAAATAAATTTGTATTGTGTTAATCTACTGAAATGTTGGCATATGGTTACAAAAGTGTATAGCATTGTTGTAAACATTGTAGACCCTAGACGGTATACTTCATGATATCTTAAGAAGTTATGTGGTTACCCAGTTGGATGTTACTCAACCCTCCTCCATCCTTCTCTACCTCAGTCCTCTATTGACTTCTCATTTTTTCATAGTCTTAAGTTCAATTACTTTGTGTCCTTTCCCAGTGCCTTCTGTGACTATGTCAGGCCCAGAATGATAACTTTTCCCAAAGTCTTTAAACAGTTATGCATTTTTCCCATGCAAAATAAATAAAGTGGATAAATATGGCAAAACAAATGGAGCATCTCAACAAGGAATTACCAAAAAGACAATTTTAAAACGCAATTATCTGCAGTGTATCTGTTCAAACACCCTCACTACCATTTTTCTCTCTAAATTTCAACTTTTCCTTCTGGTGGCCCAATTTTTTCAGGCTTTTGAATAGGTTTCATTGGAGACTGGGTTGGAATTTCAGGCAAGACAATTGAAATTGTTTGTATGCCAATATCATCTTTCTAAGGTTCCCTGATTCTTTATGAATATGGAGACAGACTCACTGAAAAAGCCAGGATATATTTTCAAAGGGCTTCACAATGGTTCCTACCCACTCTCCCATGCACTATTTTTATCTTACCTTCCGTAGGTATCTATGCTAGTGAAGACAGATTGGAAACAATATACAGCAAGGTTCTATGTAGCAGCAGAGTTGCAAGATGTGAAGAGCTGGGACACATGAATCATAGAGGACCTACTTGGAGTTGAGCTACCTGAAGCAGAAACTACATGTGAATATTTGTGTGAGTGCGAGCTAAACTTTCATTGTGTCAAGTGACAAGATTTTGGAATTCTTTTAGTAGCTGTCTTGTGCTTCCCCACAAAGATGAGGGAAAAGGTACAGAAAACTGTTTGAATGGTCTAACTTTGTCACTGTAACATGCAGGATGATCAAAGTGAAGTGGTTTGCCCAAAGTCACATATAGAACAGTGGCCAAGTGAAGAGTTCCCAACTCTCTTGACTCCATTCAGGCCCTTCACACACATACCCAGTATTTGAACCCCTCATATATTTATTTTCCAGTTCTTTACCTTCTCTATTTTTGGAGGAGGTGCCAAGTTCCCAGCCCTGAACCGGCCAGGGAAATGTCTTCAAGCCCAGCTCATAGCACACTGTTACATTGATTTTCTAGGAGATTTATGGCATTGACCTGATCTCAATGAAAAAACCAAATCCAATTCGCTAAGGAATTACAAGCCTGTCTGATCAATAATCTATTTATCTCCTTCACTTTGCCATCTTTAGACACTCCAAACTTGTCATGGGAAATTGAAAGCATTTAAAAACTATAATTATGCAGCCTCAGGAAAGGTCTCCAACATTTCGGAAGATTTTCAATTGCATTTGAGGAAATGCTACCCTGGTATGAGAAATAAAGATCACTCTGGTCACTATCCAAGTATCTAGCCTGGGCTCATTAATAGAAATATAGTGTCAGGATAATAGGGCCTGTAATTGCAGCATTTTCTACACTGGAAAGATTTTATCTGGGATTTGGGTTCAGCTCTGGGGGTCTGATTTTAGAGTCACCTAATTGAATTGAAGCATATCCAGTATATCCATGCTTCAGGAAAGCAACTGAAGTGATAAGGACTATAAAATATTTTGAAATATGAGGAATAGTTAGAGAAATTGGATATTCTGTTGGTGTAGAAAAAACCAAGGAAACTTGAAAGACAACCTTAAATAATCAAAGGCTGGTACATAGGAAAAGAAGCTTGTTCCATATAGATCCAGATGGCAGACAAAGAATGCACTCAGACAACTAGGAGATTTTAAGTTGATTTAAAAACAACTGTTTCTTATGATTTAATTCTCATAAAATGGAATTCTCTTCTCTATGCCATAGGAGAAATTTGGGCCAATGATCTTTCAGTAGTGGGCCATGGATTTTTAAGTGGAAAGCAGTGGGATTAGGGTAAGCATACCAGATGTTCCTATCCTGAACATTGATGCAGGTGCCTAATCCACAGAGCCTGTTGCTACATCCTCATTTACATTGGCTCGCTTGTCGTTGGTTTCTTCTTCCCGATTCTTAAATTTATGGCTATGTAATATTGCTTTGAGACTGAGTTCCAACTCTCTGCTTGAGATCCCCCTTTTGGGCTCTTTGGTCTGTGAAAGTTGGTTCTGTTTTCTCCCATAGTTGTATGAGTACCTTCATGTGCATGTGTTTCTTGAATTCTTGGGTAAAAATGTTTCTTCCCCCAATTATGGAAATCTTAGTATAGTGGTTGATTAAAAAATATAAAAATAAGTATTGGATATTGCACAGCATTTCTGCTGACCACCATTATTGCTTTCTTGACTTGTAAGAATATTACTTTTACCATTAGATTGATAGTCCCAAAACTAACTTGGATTAGTTAAGTTAGCTACTCAAAACTACTTAAATGCATAACCCATCTGACCCCATTTTTCTGATTGTACTGTCATGACTCCTCTTGATGTACCCATTCCTTGAAGTTACCATTCCTTGAGGATCAGCCATAGTCTACAATCTCTTGTGTCTGTTTATACTATTTATCTCATCATCTCATTACAACCAGGTAACAAATTATCCATTTCCAAAGCTCTGCTCAAAAGCCACCCTCTCTAGGGAGAGAGCCATACCATAAGAGACTCTTAAAAACTGAGAATGAACTGAGAGTTGATGGGGAGTGGGAGGGAGGGTGGGTGGGTGATGGGCATTGAGGAGGGCACTTGTTGGAAGGAGCACTGGGTGTTGTATGTAAACCAATGTGACAATAAATTTCATATTAAAAAAAGAAATAAAAACTTGTGCACTTAAATAAATAAACTTTAAAAAATACATTAAAAATGTTTTTTAGTGAAAAAAAATGCCACCCTCTCTTTAAAACATCGTTGACTACTGTTTCTTGATGTTTCTTACATGGTGCTTACCTCACCAAGTTTTGAAGTAATTATGTGTGTGTGTGTGTTTCCACATCTCTTGCAGAACATAAATCAGTGGTTCTTACATTTGGGCAAGCATCAGATTCACATGGAAAGTTTATTAAAATACAGATTTCTGGGCTATATCCTAGAGTTTCTGATTCAGCAGGTCTGGTATGGGGACCAAGAATTTCACTTCTAATGAGTCT
Organism: Neofelis nebulosa; assembly: GCF_028018385.1. Classification (NCBI taxonomy): domain Eukaryota; kingdom Metazoa; phylum Chordata; class Mammalia; order Carnivora; family Felidae; genus Neofelis; species Neofelis nebulosa. The sequence goes on from NC_080793.1 coordinate 16,698,600, forward strand.
CCCGTTGATGCCAAGACTGTTGTTTTGGAGACAAAACTCTGTGAGAATGTAGACTGGTCTAGACTATAAATTCCTGATAAGTAGGACCCATAATACCTGTTAGTAAGATTTAAATATTAGTTAATAGTACTACTGACATCTTGAACTGTATAATTCTCTATTTTGGGGTCCTGTCCTTTGTACTATACACAGTGTAGCAAGATCCATGGTCTCTACCTACTAGATGCCAGTAGCACCCCTTACCCTTCAGTTGTGATAACTAAAATGTCATCACACATTGTCAAATGCCACCTTTCCTCTAACTGAGAATCACTGGATTAGAGGATACAGAAATACTTGACTCATTGTTGCCAATTAGATTTGGTTCCAAGGGAGTTATACACAGAAAGACAAAAATAAAATAAAGAGCATATTTTTTTAAAGCAAGTGTCCATACCATATTTAACCAACAATGGGCTTCTGTACAGCCAGGTTGAAGCTCACATGGTTCTACCTCACTATAAAACAATTGCTGGTTCTTGAAATCTTACCTTGATATGACTAGCTTCCTGGTATAGAACCCTATGCTATCTATGGTCAGTCTACTTATGTGGTCTTGCTAAAAGCAGGGACAACCTGCCTGTCTGAACCTACCGAAGGTCTTCTCTGTCCCTTTTTATTACAACAATAGTACAGGTTTGGGAAGACAGAAGACATGAGCATGATAAGGAACATAACACTTAACACACAGTAATTTTGTTCAGCTGTAAATATGGCCCTATGTGTCTCTTGCAATCTGAAGGATTTCTATTCCCTTGGGAAAGCATGAAAAACAGGTAGAAAAGGAGATTGTAAATGCTCTCTTCTCTGGTTTCCCCTTCCCCTATTCTTTTTACAGAACAAGCATTTTGTGTTCAAAAAATAATTGAATGAACAAATAGGGATAAATAAAAGCTATGAAGGAAATTTCAATAACATTATCTTGAACGTGCTGCTCAAATTGAAAATTCTATTTTTCTATGAGCCTACTGCCTGCCTTTTCAGAAATGGGTCACAAGTTGCTCAAATACAAATAGAAGATTGAAAACTGACTCCCCATAAGTACTCTTTAATTTCTAATGCATGCTATGATCTGCATTAACTATCTTCTCATTTAGCTTTACAAAAGTTCTATGAAATTAGTATGAATGCCTGTATTTTACTCATGAGAAGACCAAAGCTCAAAGAGGTGAAGTGACTTGCCCAAGGTTGGGCACCTTGCCCACTGGATAGCACCAGAAACAAAATCTGAGCCAATGTATTTTGATTCCGTATGACTGTTTCACCCACCGTATAGTCTTCTGTTCTCAACACCACTGAGCAAAATACACACTCCCCCACATGGCTGGGCTTTCTCCACTCTGACAACATGTTACTGAATTAGCTCCAGCTCTGATGATGACAGCATTTGTGCCTCTTGCTACAAGTTCAATTTCTTCAGGCTTAGATTGATGGTCCTCCTTTCTGTGCTGAAAATCTCTAGACAACACAAATACGGCCGGTGCCTTGAAACACATCAAAAGACATAAACCTTGAGACTTTACTGGTTTGGAAGTTTCAGAGTGTGATTCACAATTACAAGTAAGAATAGCTGGGACATACTTTTTGAATACTCTTCACTCTCCAGGTACACCTCCACAATTTTTTATCAATGGTCTCATATGATCCTCAGGACAAGCCTATAAGGTAGACCCTGTCGTTATCCCTATTTTACAGACCAAGATACTGAAGATTTGTGTGGTGGTACTACCCTCATCTTACAGAGGCTTGGGGTAGGTGAGTCACTTATTCAAGGTCAGAGGAAGAACTCAATCACAAGTCTTTTGATAGCTACTCTTGTAACTATTTCTACAGTGATAAATCAGAATCAGGCTATTTATTGACATCAGTGTTTTCCACCTTTCCTCATGGGGTGACATGATCTATCTATTTAAGGGTATAAAGATGAGGCATACTGTGTGCCCTCAGGGATCAAAGAGAGTAGACAGAGACCTAAAGCATGTAGTCTTCTAAGTCAGCTACAAATGGTCCTGGGCTCCAATTCCAGCTCCAATTTGTTATTTATAAAACCTTCAGAAAGCCATTTCTGGTCATCAAACCTCAGTTTCCTCATTTGAAATTTAAGGATAATAATTTTACCTCCTTCATCAAATCACTATAAGGATTAAACCACATGCCCAGTCGAACACACAGTAGGTGTTCAAAATGTAACTGATCTCTAATAGCTGGGAAGATAATCCATGCGTGAACAAGGAGAACTGGAAAAATATTTTTAAAAGTTGATATGAACTACCATATACTTCTAACTCTAAGAGCTAAGAGGTGGGATGACTCACGATGAGCTTGAATATGATTAAAACATTTTAGCTCAAAGGATGCTCTAGGGTAGCTATGCTGCCCCTTCTTTAGATACAGAAACCAGAGCTCAGATATAGTAAATGACTTGCTTAAACTTTTATTGCAAACCTGTGACTTTAGGGCTTTGAATTCTGTTCTGTTTGCTTCCAGTTTGGTGTAGGTACAATTAGTGAAGACTTTGTGGGTCTTAAAAAGATGAGAAGTCCCTTGAGCACAGGGATATGTGGCAGACTCCATAAAAGACCAAACATTGAGAGACTTGCATTTAATGTGTCTTTATCTAAGTTTCTTTCTTACTCCTAACCTCTACACAGATGAAAAAGACATTATTTTCTGCACAACCAATCTATGCCAAAATAATCATATGTATTATATTATTTACTTCTCAAAGCAGCACTGCAAGGTGGGTATTCTCTCCATTTTAAGGATTGACAAAGTGAGGCCCAGATATATTAAAGTCCTTGGTCAAGATTATACAGTAAATATAAATCCAGGCTCTGATAACCCTGTCAGAATCCCTATTCTACAGACAAGGATACTGACGATTGGTGTGGTGGTACTATCCTCATTTTACAGAGGCTTGGCGTAGGTGAGTCACTTATTCAAGGTCAGAGGAAGAACTCAAAACACAAGTCTTTTGATAGCTACTCTTCTAACTATTTCTACTGTGATAAGTCATAGAATCAGACTATTTTTTGACATCCAGATTTCAGAGCCTGGATTCTATCTCCCCCAAATTCATGCCTTTTCTAATTATTATCTCCTTCACACTACAGAGTCTGGTGGAATTTTCCATGACACCTGCTTTCCTGGGCTAAATGCACTCTCTTTCTCTCTCTTACTTTTTCTCCCCTCTCTGTAGAGGTTCTTAGCTATGTCACATTTTAATCTTGTATAGAAGAGAAAGAAACCCTGGGGAACTGACTACTAGTCAAAGAGAAACTGGTCCTTTTTCCCAAACACTTCCAATTCATTTTTTCCTCTTCTTCTTTCTTTCTTTTTTTTTTTAACATCTAATAATGTTTGCCATAGAGACCCATTCATTAGGTTGTTGTTATATGCAGTGGCACATATGAGAGAAACTAACCGTGCTCTGGAAGAAACTATTGTAAAATATATAATGGCATATTTGGAACTGCAAAGAAAGACTGCAATTCATAACACTCCATATGTCCCCCAGTATCCTCTCCTGGACATCTTTGCTGATGGAATACCAGTGCAATATATATCCCAGCTTAGATCAAATCATTCATGCATTACAATTTTGTTGTAAAAGATATACAGTTCATGTTACCAAATTGAGCTTCCTAAAATGTAACCGCTAATGTTAATTCAGACAAATACTAAGTACTTATTGTGTCTCCTCTAGATAAAAGTTTTGATGGGTCCCTAGTAACTAAAAGACAAGCAGACAGCTTTGCTCCTTACATAACTCAGTATTTCTGTTTCCCTAGTGCCCAATGCCAAGTCTTCAGTCCTCCAGTCCAGTCCTTTCTGTTTATCTAAACTCCTCCTTTCTGCCTATCTAAATTCCTCCCATCTCTCTGGGCTCAGAGCATGTATCCCTGATGATGAAAATGAAATGGGTTTTAGATGACCATTCTTTTTTTTTTTTTTTTTTTGGTCTTTTATTTTTTCCTTGGAGGTTTCCTTTTTTTTTTTTTCAACATATGAAATTTATTGTCAAATTGGTTTCCATACAACACCCAGTGCTCATCCCAAAAGGTGCCCTCCTTAATACCCATCACCCACCCTCCCCTCCCTCCCGCCCCCCATCAACCCTCAGTTTGTTCTCAGTTTTTAAGAGTCTCTTATGCTTTGGCTCTCTCCCACTCTAACCTTTTTTTTTTTTCCTTCCCCTCCCCCATGGGTTTCTGTTAAGTTTCTCAGGATCCACATAAGAGTGAAAACATATGGTATCTGTCTTTCTCTGTATGGCTCATTTCACTTAGCATCACACTCTCCAGTTCCATCTACGTTGCTACAAAGGGCCATATTTCATTCTTTCTCCTTGCCACATAGTACTCCATTGTGTATATAAACCACAATTTCTTTATCCATTCATCAGTTGATGGACATTTAGGCTCTTTCCATAATATGGCTATTGTTGAGAGTGCTGCTATAAACATTGGGGTACAAGTGCCCCTATGCATCAGTACTCCTGTATCCCTTGGGTAAATTCCTAGCAGTGCTATTGCTGGGTCATAGGGTAGGTCTATTTTTAATTTTTTGAGGAACCTCCACACTGTTTTCCAGAGTGGCTGCACCAATTTGCATTCCCACTAACAGTGCAAGAGGGTTCCCGTTTCTCCACATCCTCTCTAGCATCTATAGTCTCCTGATTTGTTCATTTTGGCCACTCTGACTGGCGTGAGGTGATATCTGAGTGTGGTTTTGATTTGTATTTCCCTGATGAGGAGCGACGCTGAGCATCTTTTCATGTGCCTGTTGGCCATCCGGATGTCTTCTTTAGAGAAGTGTCTATTCATGTTTTCTGCCCATTTCTTCACTGGGTTATTTGTTTTTCGGGTGTGGAGTTTAGTGAGCTCTTTATAGATTTTGGATACTAGCCCTTTGTCCGATATGTCATTTGCAAATTAGATGGCCATTCTTAAATTTTTTTTTTTTTAACGTTTATTTATTTTTGAGACAGAGAGAGACAGAGCATGAACGGGGGAGGGTCACAGAGAGAAGGAGACACAGAATCTGAAACAGGCTCCAGGCTCTGAGCTGTCAGCACAGAGCCTGACGCGGGGCTCGAACCCACGGACCGTGAGATCATGACCTGAGCCGAAGTCGGACGCTTAACCGACTGAGCTACCCAGGTGCCCCTAGATGGCCATTCTTAATCTAGGTTCTGGTTGGGCTTGATAGGTTCCCAACCTCAGAATTGTATGTGAAACTATGAAAGTGTTGGACATGTGTACTTTTCCAGATAAAGTATTCATAGTTATTTTCAGACTAAAAATATTGGTTACCACCAGAACATTAAGAAACCATCGTAGGATTTACCAATTTACTAATATGTTGATCTAGACTGATGGTGACTCTCAGAAATTATGCATGCTTTTCCACACTCATTCGATTATGAAACATTATCAGTTGCCTCAGTCAGCCATAACAAAATACCAAAACCTCAGTGGCATGAAACAACAGAACTGTATACTCTCATAGTTCTACAGGCCAGATGTTTGAAATCAAGATGTCAGCATGCCTCTCTCTTAGCTTTTGGTGCCTACTAGCAAACCTTGGCATTCCGTGCCTTATGGGCACGTTCACTCTAATCTCTGACTCTGTCTTCACGTGGCTTTCTCTCCTTGACCTATGTCTCCATGTCCCAAGTCACCTTGTCTTTCCTTTATTAGGACAGTTGCCTTTGGATTTTAGCTTGGCATAATGTCATCCCAAGATCCTTAAATTAATCACATCTGTAAAGACCCTGTTTCTGGTAAGTCCACACTCACTGATTCTGGTTGGATATATCTTTCATTGGAGGAGGGGGAACAATTCAACTTACTATTCCATTTATCAGGAAATATACAGAGAAGCTAAAATTTGGAAGGGGGGGTGTAATTTTGTCAAAACTATAGCAAATTCTCACAATATAATGATTTATTGGTTCAAACCCTCTTCTAATGGCTTGGGAACAAATCATTCCATTCTTTTAGGCCCAAATGTTATAATGTTGTGAAATTATAATTACAGGTTTTTTATTGATATTTTATTTTTAATTTTATTTTCTTGATATTTATTTACTTTATTTTATGTTATTTCCACACGTCTGTATAAGGTTCTGTAAGATTATAATTTTAGTAGAAGAGATTATATCTGTTTTTAAAGTGCTCATGAATTGAGGAATCAGACTTTTAATATGTATCCATACTTATAACTTCAGATTGGACAGCTATTTTCCAGTGTTTTCTAATTCATCTAAAACAATTGCTTGGCATCAAAGAAATCATAATAATATTCCCGTTGATATTTCCAGTCTTTGCTTCAGTCTTTCCTATCACAACTTATACTCTAGTTAAATGGGATGTTTTGAAATATTGTAATTAAGAGCAATATTTTCTAATTTTAGTATATGTGCTGCTGAAGCGAGCACAAGAGAAATATTTTCTAATACCTGTGCTTTCTCACAAAACATTCTTTTTTGGTACAATTACCCTCACCAAGTCCTAATACCTGGGCAAATTTTATTTATTTGTTTTTATTGCAGAGATATTATTGGTTTCCTATTTAATAGGCATTCCCTTACTTTTACCTTCCTAAAATAACTCCATTTTGTGACTCATAAATGCAGTACTCATCTTCACCATGGGGACTGAATCATGATAAGTCTCAGCCAACATGGTTGTCCCATTACCCTTGACAATTATTGGTTTCAATACGGCCTTATGCTTTGTTCTGGTCAAAAAGATCATAAGGTGAGGTCTGTTGGAGAAACTTCTGGTGGAGGGTGGGGGGGAGTCTATTGCTATTAAGAAGACATGAAAAGAACAACTCTTTTTCTGTTTCTGGAAGTGCCCAACTCATCAGTATGACCATTCGAACTGCAAAAAACATGCATCCATGAAGGAAATTTTTAAGGGGCAAGTTTACACAGTGAACACAGCCAAGCAGAAAGATGTTAAAAATCTGCGTCTTTGATAAATTTGTTAAACCATTGAATTAACTAACCTAAGACTTGTCTTACACACTGTTTAAGTGGAAAGAAAAGCCCTAATTAAGTTACTTTGAATTAGATCTTCAGTTACTTAAAATCAACACCATATCCTTCTATACATATTATCATCAGATGTAGTCATCCTGTATAGATTGACAGAATTATCAAAGTCGTTCCAAGTCTACCTCTCTTTAAAGAGTTCCCTGCTCCTCCATTAGAAATTAAAATTTATCACCTATATTGGAATTATACCCAGATATTCCTGTACCCAGGTCTGTGCTCTTAAGCACCAAGTGTTAAATTTATCTATATCCTTTGAGCTCCATATTCACCTCTCTTCCCTTGGCTTTGTGATGCTAGACCTTGGTTCTATAAATATTCCTCATTCTGCTATTCCTGTATTCTTTAGAGTACTCTTTACTCCAGTTAGTAGTTAATCCCATCTTTCTAGCTAATAAATCTTTATATCAAAAGTTCCCTGTTCAAATTAAGGATGTATTTTTGTCTCCTGACTGGACCCTGATCAATACATTATGCTAAAAATGTGTGCCTACTTTCTATCATTCTATGTATAGTGGTTGCTCTTTCACTCAAGCAATACGGATAACATCCTTACCTACAAGCACCATGCTGGATATTGGTGATTAGGTGATGAACAAGCAGATATAGTACCTACTCACTGAGTCAACAGTCAAGTAATTCTTTCATTCAATCAATATGTGAGTGCCTGTCATGTGCTTAGTTGTAGGTACAAGAAATGGAGTGGTTAAAAAAAAAGGAGTCAAGTTTTCCCCTCTAGTGGAATTTATAACAAATAGGCAACCGAATATATGCTTTAAAACAATGTTTTTTTAAACAAATATGAAAACATAAAATTATGAAATGAAAGAAAGGGGAGACCTGAGTACTATAACAGACATCATGAGGAACACAAATAGGGAAAGACCTCTGTTATGCACACAACTGGGTCCCACAAAATTCATATGTTGAAGCCCTAAAGTCAAATGTGACCATATTTGGAGATGGGGCCTCCCAAAGAGGTCATTACAGTGAAAGGAGGTGGTAAGGGGGGGAGGCCCTAATCCAGTCTAAGTGGTGTCCTTATAAGAAATATCAGGACGTACGCACAGAGAAAAGCCTCAATGAGGACACTATTAGAAGTCATCCATCTGCAAGCCAAGGAGAGAAGCCTCAGGAGAAACCAGCCCTTCCAGCATCTTGATCTTCAACTTCTATACTCCAAAACTGTGAGAAAATAAATTTTTATTGTCAAAGGCACCTGGTATGTGATGGTTAGTTAATGGCAGCCTCAGCTGACTAATACAATTTCTGCAAAGATCAGAAAAGACAGGAAGAGTGAAGAGACACTGAAGCTGAGATTGGAAGAATGAGGAGAATTTAGTCAAGTGAGGAAGGGAGAAGAACATTCAAAATAAAGCAAAGAATTTCATTCTTTCTCATTGCCAAGTAGTATTCCATTGTGTATATAAACCACATCTTTTTTATCCATTCATCAGTTGATGGACATTTAGGCTCTTTCCATAATTTGGCTGTTGTTGAAAGCACTGCTATAAACATTGGGGTACATGTACCCCTATGAATCAGCACTCTTATCCTTTGGATAAATCCTAGTAGTGCTATTGCTGTGTGGAACTTAAAAACTTAACAGAAGACCGGGGGGAAGGGAAGGGGAAAAAATAGTTACAAACAGAGAGGGAGGGAGGCAAACCATCTCTGTTAAATACAGAGAACAATCTGAGGGTTGATGGGAGGGAGGTTGGGGACAGGGGAATATGGGTGATGGGTATTGAAGAGGGGACTTGGGATAAGCATTGGGTGTTGTATGTAAGCGATGAATCAGGGAATTTACCCCCAAAAACCAAGAGCACACTGTATACACTGTATGTTAACCACCCTGACAATAAATTATATTAAAAAATAAAAATAAGTTAGAAAAATAAAAATAAATGATAAAAAAACCCAAAACAAAGCAAAGAAGATGTGCAAAGTCACCTAGAAAGGAAGATATTTTCTATTTTCCAGGATTTAAAAGCCACATGGAGCAAAATGAGCGTGGGGAATAATGTCATGAGGAGGGCTGAGGTGTGGGCAGGTTCCAGGTTAAGAGGGGCATAGTAGGTCATGGTGAGAACTTGAGAATTTATTGTAAATGCAGTGGGAAACCACTGAAAATTTCTAAGAGAGTTGATTATCGTGATCTGACAAAGTGATGTTTTTTAAAAAAATCTCTCTGGCTATTTTTTTTGTGGTGAATGGAATGGAAGAAGTAAGGATTGTAAAAGGGAAATCAGTTAAAAGGTTACTGAAGTAGCCACAGAGAGAATAGTGCAAGGGGTGGGGGATGTTTGATATGCGTATGTCTAGAATAAATACAGGCTCAATTCAAAGGAAATGTATACATGCATATTCGCGTAATGCAGGCTGAATTTATAACCACTAGGAGGATGGGCGCCAGGATCAAGATTTGCATCACAGAGTGGTCATCAGCAGCACTGAGAAAGCAGCTTGTTCCCACATTGTCAGGGGAAGTCAGTCTCTGCGCCCCAGGGAGACACAGGCAGGCTTGGTTCAGTGTTTTTCCTGCAATCACTGTGTTCCCTACAGGAGAGACACTGCTTAATACAACTACCTTCCTCTTATTGACGACTGTTTGTGGTTCTGATTAAACAGCCTCCTGGCAGGAGGAAGTCCTTTCTGGGAAGGGCAGAAAGAGGTTTGCCATTTCCCAGAAAAACCTGGCAGTCATTAGACCTTGCTAATAGTAGCTGATGAGTTAATTGTCCTCCCTAACAAGCCTTCCTCCAAGAGGCAGAAATAAACACTGGCAGGGGGTTGCATGAAAATAGGCAGGTGCTCTGCTCCAGCCCTCCCAGGTCAGCAAGAGGCATGCAATTTGCTGTTCTTGCTTAGGATGAATGTGCTGGTCTAGGTCAGCAAGTTCAAGACGGTGAGGGGAACGATTTAAAAGCAAATGAAAAGCCATAGTTTTCTCTCCACATGGTACAAGTGCACGTTGGCTAAAACCACTCCTGCTCTGTCATTGAAGCATCAGGCTTTCCCCCTCGTGCACGCCCCTGGGAACTGGAAGCTACAGGAGACAGCCAGAGTTGTGGGGTCCAGCTCAGTTTCTCAGACCCACTTTGCTTGAGCCTGGCTTCTACTGCCCCCTGTTGGTAAATACACACTCCAGGTTCTCTCCTTAAGCCCTAAAACCCTAACTTTACTTCTAGGTTTCCTATGCAGCCTGGCAAAGGTCTCCCCTTGGATATCAGCACCACATTATTTATTTCCGATTTGCTTTGAGGTCTTGACTCGAAAACCAGCCAAGTACTGTTTACTTTGATTTTGTGGATCTAGGGGACCCTTCATCTGAGAGGAATTGTACTCCTTTATAAAATGATAAAATGTTAGATTTGGGAATTTCCTTACAGTTCATCTAGTCCAAAAATTTCAGATACACAAACTTTGTGTATATCATCTTTGTCCCTTTCTGTGCCCATGAAAAGCATTTCTAATTAATCATGCTCTACTTTCCTGCTGATCCCCAGACATGGTCTCAGGTCTTTCGTTTTCATCATTAATCTTTTGGATTGGATCAAAGATAAAACCTATATATTGTTTAGTTACTACCTTAATTTTATAGACAAGGAGAGACTGAGAGAAGTGGTAAGAATCTGATAAGAAAGTGCTCCCAGGATAGAGCTCTTTCCATTGAAAATCACCATATTCTTTAGAAAACGGAATCCTTTCAGGGTATTTTTTTTATGGCCAATATTCTAAGGTCATATTTGCAACTATTATGGCTCATGGTGCTTATGGATGAAATAGTGTCCTCCCTCCCCAGATTCATATGTTGAAGCCCTAACCCCTTATGTGACTGAATTTAAAGATAGGACCTATTAGGAGGTATTAAGGGGTAAAGATGAAGCTGTAATCCAATAGGACTGGTGTCTTTGTAAGAAGTGGGATGTGTGCACACAGACAAAAGGCCATGAGAGGAAACAGAAAGAAGGTGGGTGATCTACAAGCCAGGAAGAGAGCTCTCACCAGCAACCAACAGTAACAGCACCTCCATCTTGGACTTCTAGCCTCCAAAACTGTGAGAAAATAGTCTGCTGTGAAAGCCACCTGATCTGTGGTATTTTGTTATGGCAACATGAGCTGTGTAATAGAGGTGGTCGTTCATTTACTCAAACATTTACTCTTTATTTAACACAGTTCTGGGCATCCAGCATGGTGGAATCTTCAAACCAGAAAACATTTTTCTAACTTTCTCCCAATGGAATAACGTCTGGATCAAAGGACCATGCTAGATGTGGGCTGACAGCATTTTTAGTTGTTCTTAAGAAAACTAAACACAGACTACTGGGAGCAGAGAAGGAGCTTGAGGTTCAACCCTCTTATCCTTTAGATGAAACGTCAGATTTTTCCACATCTAGGTAACCATCAGTACTGGAACTGAGGCCACAACCCAGTTGCTGGATTCAGTACAGAAAAAGCACTATGCTCCTATGCTGTCTTGATCAGATTGAGCAAATCAAACAGTTGAGTTTATTGGTCATTTAAAGTCATCCAATGTACTCAATGCTTTATAAACATCATCTCAAACCACCACTAAAATCTGAGGAGAAAGCTATCATTCTCCTTTGCCAATAAGGAAAGGGAGGCAAAGAGTTTGTGCACCTTGCCAAGACGGTCATGGTGGACATTACTAGCATTGTTTATATGCAGCCCCCTCTCCTTCCTGGGCATAAGGAAGACTTGTCAGCCTTTTTGCTCCTTGGCAGAGCCATTCCATTAATTTTGAACAATGAACGGTGGACAGAAGTGGCATGTCTCGCCTGAGACAGTGAACACCCATGCAGGAACTCTGAGCTCTCTCTTCTTACAACAGTGATTGTGGAAATTTCTTGTTGCCAAAAGACTGAATCTGCTGGGATTACCAGTCACTTCTTGTAAGGAAGCTGCCTTGGACTATGACTGGACCCACTACTATTTGTTGAGCTGTGGATATACAGGGTTTGTTTATCACCATCACATTGTTTTTCCTATCCTGACTATTATAACCTACAAAGTAAGGATATCAGTTTAAAAACAACACTTGCTGGGTCATTTTCTTCCCACTATCTTGGAATTACATCTTACCTCTGCCAATTAGGCAACTTCTAAATAAACTCTGAGCTGCATTTTCTTCAAATGTGAAAGAGTTATAGTGCCACCTACCTAAGACAGTTGTTGCAAGAATTAATTGAGAAAATATATGTGAAGTAGACGAAACATACCAGATGCTCAAATTTTAGTTTGCTATTTCCCCAGCTCCATCATCCTGTTGAAATGGACCTGAAATTAATCTCATTCCCCGGACACATTATACTCTTGTCAGGAGTCACTATTTCAGGGGTCACTGGATCAAATGCACACAAGAACCAGGTAGTTACAATAAATCACTAACTTAAGCTGGATGTGGTGAACTAGAGACCCCTTAAAGCCTTTTAGAAGGGGCAACTCCTGCTTACCTGTGGCTGATTGTTGCTAGGTAGAATGTTAAGGCCATGTAAGTAAGGTACCAGAAATCCTGAATTTCTTATGAGATTTATTTTTCTTTTAATTTAGGAAACTACTGATTTTTTTTCCTTTAAACTTATAAAGGTTGCAGGGCACCTGAGTGGTTTAGTTGGTTAAGCGTCCAACTTCAGCTCAAGTCATGATCTCATGGTTTGTGAGTTTGAGCCCTGCATCGGGCTCTCTGCTATCAGTGCAGAGCCCACTTCAGATCCTCTGTCTCCCTCCCTCTCTGTCCCCTGCCCTCTCTCTCTCTATCAAAAATAAATAAACATAAAAAAAAAACTTATAAAGGTTGCATCAGAGTTCAAATCAAATACACCTATCTACAGGCAAGTAGGGTTATTGGCCACTAGTTTGTAATGTCTTGATCTGATTTCTAATGTTAATCCTCTATACCTAGCATGAACGGTGTCCTTCTGAATGCTGGGTTTCCCAACTAGACTGTAAGTCCCTAGAGGAGATGGACTTCAGTCTTCCATTTCTAAGCTCCTCCACAGTTTAATAACAAACCTGAAGAAAAAGAGCACGAAGGGCCAAATTGGATTAAATTTGTAATGCCTTATGAATGGTAGACTTTAGGAAGTGAAAGATTTTATGTAAGCAATTTAAAAGTAACCTTTTCCATATCTAGGAAGTATTTGTCTCAGGTTGTTCATCCCAATACAAGGGTAAGAATTATCTTTACTGCAGTTTCAATTAAACTGTACCCCATTCCTTTCTCCATTCTGATGTGAGAGGTCAGATGAGTCTCCTGTCTTGTAATGAGCATACATTCAAAGGGACATTGGAGAAGTGGTCCAATGTTCTCAACTGAAAAAGCAGTTTCCCTGAGGCATGTAAGAGAATCCTCAAAGAGAGCGTAAGGGGCTGGAAGGTTTATAAGTGTGCCCTCTAAAATGTCGATTACCTAAAATTATTTTCAGACACAATCATTATTTTAAAATCTAAGGTAACATTAAAGGAGGATGTTGAATTTCAATGCAGGTAGTCTACTAAAAATAAATAAATTATATATGCTTCCATTTATTGCATGCTGCCATGTGCCAAGCACAATTCAAAGAGCTTTACCTACATTATTTCTTTTAACCCATAATGCCTTCTGAGGTTGGTAATGATACTTTATCCATTTTAAAAGGCTCAGATAGGTTAAATAAATCTTGTAAATCACTCAGCAGAAGTATTAGCTCAACCCAGTTCTAAAGACCATGATTTAATCAAAACAGTATTCTTTCTGCTACAGAGGGACCTATATCCTCACCCCTTTCCTCCAGAACAAGCTTTTACTAAGAGTCTAATGAGGGACTTTGGTGAAAACCATTAACTTTGCTCTGAGAATTTACAGACAACACTTAGTGATATATCCTCAGGTTGATATAACATTTTCCCTCCTAAAGTTCTTGAATCACTTCTAGAATTAATAACATTATAGTTTTATAAAATTACCCCAATTTTAGCTGCCAAATTCAAGTATGGGACAGTTAAGTATCTCATCCATGATCTAATTCATTTAACCACTACAAAAAATTAAAACCGAGGACCATATTCCATGGAATATTCTATAGATGGTTTGGGTGAAGTTAATTACTATATCCATGACTCTTTCCTTATAGTAGCCCTTATGCCATAAGATTACTTTAATGATTAAATGAGATAAGAAAAACAAAACACGCTGACAGATGCTATTGCCAATTGGTACCTATGAGGTATCTGACAAATGCTAGTTGTTGTTTTTATTACCAGTATCATTATTACCTAAGTATTTTAGCCTCTATTACCAAATGCTAGCAATTCTTAAATATTGATATGTATCTAGAAACACTGGAGATATCAGTGGGTATGGAGTCAGTTATGGAGAAGAAAATGATATGACTGGCTGTTTAGAGTGTAGTATAGAGAATGCTACATTTTGAGTTTAAGGAAATAATGTGAAATATTTTGTAAAATGTCCTCCATCAGGGTTATCTCTACCTTTTATTGTCTTTGAGTAATTTTACAACCCTGCAAGTTGCAGAAGCCTGAGAGAAAAACAAATAATTGCTATTTATGGAAATGCACAGTATATCTGTGGAATGCAATGGATTGTCACTCTGGATACTGAACAGTTCAGCAAATGTGAAATTTTAGCATCCCTTAATTGACTCTAATGTATGAAACTGAGTTTTCCTTTGAACCAGTTGCAACATCTCATTTGTTCCTTATTACTTAATGCATTAAATAAAATAAATAACGTGGTCATGTAACATTTTCATGAGAGGGATGATTTTACCTTTTAAAAAGATATCTCATGGGGTGCCTGGGTGGCTTAGTTGGTTGAGTGTCCAATCCTTGATTTGGGCTCAGGTCATGATCCAGGGTCATGGGATGGAGCCTCATGCCAGGTTCCACACTGAGCATGGAGCCTGCTTGAGATTCTCTCTCTCCCTCTGCTCTTCTCCTCTGCTCAGGTGCTCTCGATCTCTCTCTCTCTCTCTCTCTCTCTCTCTCTCTCTCAAAAAAACCCATATATATAATATATATATACATTTATAAATATAATATAAAATAATATTTTATTTATTTATTTATTAAAATTTTAATTTTAATAACTTTTATTTTATCATTATATATATTTAATTTATTAAATTTATTAAAATAAATATTTTATTTATTATAAAAATAATATAATATTTTATATTATATTTATAAATGTATACATATTATATATATATCTTCTAACAAGAGTCATAAACTATGAGTTCAAGAACATGCTTCATCATTTATAACCCTAAGCAATCACTTAACTTATCATCTTGTGGGTTTCTTCTTCAGTACAATGATTTTTTTAAAAAAAAATCTATATCTATATCACTTATAGGTATATATCACTGCTCTCCTCACCGATTGATTCTGAGATCCTAATAAAAAAGTGGATATGAAAATGACTTGAAATTATAGATTTCTATACAAATACCAAGGATTGGAGTTACTATAATTATATATTTGGTGGGTGGTAAAGTAGAAGCAAAGGGAGGTTAAGTGGCTCACAGTCAGCAATTTGTCAGTGGAAATAAATATACCAACCAGGCAGGCTGGTTGCTATTTAGTCTAGTATCCCTACTAGGTCACTGTTTTCCCATAAAGATCAGAGCTTGTTGGCCTGAAACAAGAGGAAACTGGTAGCAAAGTGACTGTGTGTGTTATCAACAAGATAATAAGCTTGGTAAAGAGTCCATTAGGATAGAGGCTGCAAGGCAAGTGGATCTCCTTTGTAAATAATCTCTCACAGCCTCAAATGCAACCGTTTCCTTCTACACAGCTCTGGCCCACTGAGAGCCCTGATGGAAGAGCCAATTCCTGCCAGAAAAAGAAGATGCTGAATTCAGAGCTTACACATGCAATTTTCAAGTTTTACAAAAGTTCCCCTTATCTTCCATTTCTCCTCAATTTACCAGCCTCAAGCAGCTAAATTTAGTGAAACAACTATCCCAGAGTAGTAAGCCCTAGGAGTCAGAAGAAACTTTAAAATCAAAATACTCAGCCTCTCCTGAATGCCTACACCCTTCCAAACTTCACCTCCATTAGTTCAGCTCTAATCTGAGATGATGTTTACATCAAATGTTTCTTATTTATTTTCCTTTTTTTTTTTTTTTAAAGTTTTGGCCAGATACTTAATACAGCAGATTCACATTGAGCTAATGTTGGTTAGGGATCTCAGTTCCTAAACCTGAAGACATATTATGCAAGGTCACAATTAGACTATGGCATCTCAATCACAGAGAAAGCAAAATCATCTAACCACATGCTTCCTATTTAATCCTGACTTAATTTGATGTTACAGTTTTATTTATCTAACATCAATAGCCTTTCATCATCAATGAAGTCATGAAGGAGAGAGAGAGAGAGAAAGGAGAGGGAAAAGAAGGATGGGGAAGGAAGGAAGGAAGGAAGGAAGGAAGGAAGGAAGGAAGGAAGGAAGGAAGGAAGGAAAGAAGGAAAGAAGGAAAGAAGGAAAGAAAGAAAGAAATACATCATCTGACCTAAAGAGCTCACCTAAGATAACTAGCTGGTTAAGTATCCTGGGGAGTCATAATGCCTCCCTGGGCTACAGTTTCCCCATTGACTGGAAAGGGCCCTCAGAAGTATGCCTCCGAAGTTCTAATCTAGGACATGAAATGACTATTGCTCACAGGAATGCACTTCATAGACTATCGAAATGCAGAGGCACTCTCTGCGAGTACCATCCAGAGAGGGATATTTACTACCTCTGGGTGTGGGAAGAGACCAAAGCTCTACAGAACTCACCAAATGCTAAATGGCTTACTGAAGCTCCTTGTAGGCCTTTTTCCTGGCTGCTAATTTATCAACTCCGAATTACCCTTTACATTACATGACTATGAGCATAAAGCAAAATGCTATGTGGTGTGAAAAATAGAGCTGCATTTAGGGAGCCTTTTTACAGTAGAGTTAAAGGGCTGCTATGTATCTATTTCAGGGACATATTTAAGGTCCCAAGGGACCTCTACCTCTAGATTTTCAATCTTGCAAATTCTTTAGAGTCAAGAGATTGACAAGTTAGAGTAAGGCTCGAGAGTCAACATTCACAGGATAAGATTAGAAGTGTTATCATTATCATCATCATCATCATCATCATCTTCCATTCCTTTCTCTAAGCTTTTCAATGTTTGCTAATGGCATTAGTACTCTAGGCAACCAGCTGGCTAACAATAAACTCAACCCTACCCCTCGGTCACTTCAGTTACAACAATGCTGTAGATTATTGTCTTCTAATGCCCTTCCTTCCCACAACCACCTTTTCATTCCCAGTGTTCACCTAACTTCCACATACCCTAGGAGATTGGCATGAATACTATGTTTTTTAATGAATAAATCATTTAAAAAACTTGCTCAAGTCCTTCCAACTTAATCTAGTTCTGTCTGATCCAAGTGTCTTGATTAACACATCATTCTGCTGCCCTCTGTTGTGAGGCTCTTCCTTAATCACACTGGTCAAAAACCAATTACTCCTTCCTCCACTCCTCTTTACTCTGTTTCAGATTTTTCAAATGTTAATGTGAATACAAACCTCCTGAAAATCTATTAGAGTATAGAATCTGCTTCAGTAGATCTGGGGTTGCAGCCTGAGACTCTGTGTTTCTAACAACCTTCCAGATGCTGCTGATGCAGCTGCTCCAGGGGAATATGTAGACTTTGTATGACTTATACTGTTTTATAGATACAGGTCTCATTTGTTTGAAATGTTAGACTGCTAATTATCATACATACAGGACATGTATCACACACTGATTTTTATTATATATAGGTATTTAAATATTATCACTCACCAAATATATTTATTGAGCCCAGAAAGTAACGTTCTACAATTTTGCATCCCCCGAAATATCTTGTATAGGATTTTCTGTATTTTAGTCACCCAGAAAACTTTCCTGAATGAATAAAATAAAAAGTTAGGTTGGACAGAGGCTGCTAGTGATGGGAAACTGATGAGGTTTTAGAGAAGGTCTTGGCACATATCCTGATCTTCATGACCTATCCTCTGAAGGAAATAGCAGGTCTCTTCCAAAGCATGAACAGTTATTGGGGAGAGGGGGAGGAAGGTGGAAAGTTCTAAGTCCGAGGGAAGCAGAGAGACAGGGTGTTTAAAAGGAAAGGACATATGATTAATATTCTAGTGACCTGACATGTGGTCATAGCTGCGCTTCTGATTCCCTGTATGATTAGCAGAGCATCACTTAACCTCCTGAGGCCTCCTTTTCCCTATCTGCTAAATGATGAGTTTGAGCTACATTAGGTCTCATAGAGCTCAAACCATCAATGAGCTACCAATGTCCCTTGTTGTGGGAGCAGGAAGGATAGGAACACAATCAGGGGCAGGGTGTGTTATGGTGGTTTGCTCTGTCTCTTTCATTTTCAAAAAAGGTAAAAAGGGCATCCTGTGCTCTGGGCATCAAGGCGGCTGAAATTGCTGTGCTCTTTTTGGACTTAATCTGTCACAGCTGCCTGTAAACTGCAGCTGAGTGGTGGGTGATGGGGGCTGCTCGAATGAGCTCCATCAGCGATCAATTTACTATCCTACAGCTATTCAAGATTGCACCTCATTTACTCAAAGAGTGAACTGTTGCAAGACAAAATCTCTGCTGATGTGACTGAAGTAGGTCATGTTTCCACTGTTACTCAAGCGGCGGGTGGTGTTGGATTCCCAGGCACTACAAGAGCTGAACTAGAGGAGAGGGTGTGGATGATTCATGGTTTGGTACCTAGAGAAATTATTCCAGGCTCCCAGCAGGGCCCAATTCGGATAAAGAGACTCTTGATCAAGGCCAAGTGAGGGTCAATGATATACAGTCAAAGGATTTCTAAATGTTATAGCTAAATGCTATCGTCATCTGCAAATTGAGGAAACAATCTCCTTTCTATTTTTCTCAAGACATATAGCAGTGCTGTGATATTTAGCAATGCTAAGTACACGAAGGGGGTGTGTTGAATGAGCGAATGAATGTATTTACTTGGCAAATATTTATTGAGCCCTAAGCTAGGAATTTTGTATACAATATCTTGGTTATCTATTGCCACTTAACAAACCACCACAAAACTAGGTGGCTGGAATCAACCATTTTGTTTCTCACAACTGTGGGTTGAATTGATTCATTTGGATGGTTCTTCTGTTATCAGAGTCTGGTCATCGGTAGACTTAGCAAGGCTGAAATGTCTAACATGGCTCACTCACAGGTGCTGGCTGTTGGGTGGCTCAGAGTTCATCAAGGGTGGTCAACCAGTGTCTTAGCTACCCACAATATTACATCTATTTCATCTGGGCTTCTAATAGCATAGCACATGAATCCCTAGATTCAGGGAGTGTAAGCTGTCAACTGTCTTAAGTCTTGTTCTCAGAAATCCCAGAATATCACTTCTGATACATTTCATTGGCCAGCCAAAATGCCAGCCTGTTTAAAGAGAAGGGGACATAAAATGTATCTCTTGATAAAAAGAACAGCATGCACAAATAGGGAGAGGAAGGATAGTTGAAGACATCTAAAGAGACTTGATAGATTTGTTTTTTATCACCTGAGCTAGTCTCTTGAGTTTACATAAACTACTAGAATTAAAAGCAGACACACACACACACACACACACACACACACACACACACACACGATGAGCCAAAGTGTAAAAAGACTGACACTAGAAAGTGTTGAGTAATTTGTGTAGCAACTAGAACTCTCATACATGCTGGGAGGAATGTAGAATGGCACAATCTCCTCAGAAAACAGTTTGGCAGATACTTAGAAATATAAACAAATAAGTCACATCTAAGTTCTAGGGACACAGAGCAGATTAGTAGTTGCTTGGAGACAGAGAACTGGAAGGGGGAGTAACAAAGCAAGGGCACAAAAGAACCTTTTGAACTAAGGAAACTATTTCACACTTTGAGAGTAGTGGTGGTTACATGGATATATCCATTTCTTAACAATCAACGGTACACTTAAAATGGGTATATTTAATTGAATGTAAATTATACTTTAATAACATTGATTTAAAAAATAAGGCTCTAGATCTCTCCTGGGTTCAGAGTTCTTTTCAATGTGACTGACGGACTTGGGGAAGAGGAGTTTATCCATCTCCTAAATCAATCCACATATCACCTGGATTTACCAAATTTACCTGAGTCTGCAGTTTCTTTTAGTTGCCATAGCTCTTACCATTATTCAGCCCTGAGCTGTATGTGACCCAATTTACTTTATTTCCTCAAAGCAGTGATACTATAGGATTGCTGTGTCGGTAAGACATTTTTCTGAAAGGCTTGTGTGGCAGAACACTGACAGCAGTGGATACATCACAGCATAACATATGACTAAAATCCAAATATTGAACACTGCTTTCCTGAAGTTTCTTTCCCACTTTACCATGGGAAATATAGCACTGAATAATTCTCGCCCAGGCCATACCTGCTAGCACATTTCCATGGCACCTCCTATAATTTCTCTAATAAATGATATCCATAATACTTCCTACAATCATTCATATCACTTTCTGAAGCATCTCACATTTAAATATACCTATTGCTGTGTCAACTTTATTCCTCTCAAAAATAGTTATTTCCATAAAGAGGGACCATGACTTATTTGTAAGTCAACTTATTTTTTTAATGTTTACTTATTTATTTTTGAGAGAGAGAGAGAGAGATTATGAGCAAGGGAGGGGCAGAGAGAGAAGGAAACAGAGAATCCCAAGGAGGCTCTGCACTGTCAGTGCAGAGCCCAATGTGGGGCTTGAACTCATGAACCATGAGATCCTGACCTGAGCTGAAATCAAGAGTCAGACATTTAACTGAAAGCCACCCAGGTGCCTCATGTCAACTTATTCTTAAGTTCAAATTTAAGGCAGCTTGAGTTCTTCCTTTCCCCATTACATACATGAAGTACTCCAAGAATGTAAGGGCCTCACAGTGCAGAGGAATAGACAGTAACAAAGCAGCATGGCTCCATGCAACAGCATATATCGCTATTATAACACAAGTTGCTAGAGAGCAAGGAAGCAATGCACACAACCCAAACAGGTGATGAGGAAGGTGATGAGGTGATGAGAGAAGGGTTTCTAGAAGGGGGAGGGGGTATCTAAATTAAAGTCTTAAGGGATTATTCAGCATAAGCTATACCAAAAAAATAAAAATGCAGAGAAGTGGAAAGGGCATAGAACATTCTAGGTAGGAAAAACTGCTGCACAAGGAAATGGAACTACTGATCGTGAATAAAAACCAATGTATTGACTTGTGGGGAAAAATCCCATGATTTATATAGAAGAGAAGGGAGATGGAATTGACTTTACATATAGATTACTCTGGTGGATCATCATTTTCTTCTTTACTGCTTGGCTCGTTCTTCAAGTGATCCTTCTATGGTAGCAACAGAGATTGCTTCAGCTCCAGACCCATCTCCTCATTCTGAATGACCCAGAACAGTACTTTACAGTGTCGGCTGTGCCAAGAGAGAATCACCTATATATCTTTTAACTAAAAAGCTCATAGATTAGAAGATATGCATGCACATATGCTCACATACACACGCACACACACAGCAATTCTAATGCACATTCACAGTTTAGAACTACTTAAATAGAGAAAAAAAATATGGGAAAATCTCTGCAAAGATATTCACCTTCACTCATAATTAGAGATGTGAAAATAGGAACCATTTCTTTCTTTTTGAAGCTTACTTATTTTTGAGACAGAGTGAGAGAGTGTGGGAGGGGCACAGAGGGAGAGAGAGCAAATTCCAACCAGACTCCACACTGTCAGCACAGAGCTCGATGAGGGGCTTGAACTCATAAGACGTGAGATCATGACCTGAGCCGAATCCAAGAGTTGGACACTTAAGCGACTGAGTCACCCAGGCACCCTAGAACCATTTCTTACCTATCAGATTGACATAATGTATGATAACACATTCTATTGGCCAGACTATGGGCAAGCTGATACTCTAGTGCATGTGAATCTGAATACAGATTGGTATGATGATTTTGGATGAGGATTTGGCATTATCTAAGAAATATGCATTTACCTTTTTGACCCAGTAATCATAAATATAGAAACTGATTCTGATTTTTATCCTTCACATATGCAAAAAATGTGTATACACAAGTTTACTTATTGAAGTCTTGTTTGTAATTTTAAAATATTGGAAACAATAATGTAAAAGGCCATACAATAGAGTGGTTGAATGATTTGGAATGGTAGAAAACAAGAAGAATGCTATAGGGTGCGGCTGAAAACGAATGAGGAAGCCCTCTGTGGACTGATAAAAAGAGGTTTCCAGGATATATTGTTATTTGAAAAAAAATGCAAAAAAAAGTATCTATAGAAGCTACCTTTTCTGTAAGAAAGAACAGGAAATAAAATACACATTTCTTCTCAGTTGTGCACCAACAATCAGAGGAAGGAGAACTCAGAGACTAACAATATTGGTCACTAATGAGCTTGAGTGGGAGTTCGGTGAACAGAATGAATATGTAGTAGCACTTCCCTAGGGATAGCTTGTATATAGTTTCACCTTTGGTACAAGATTAATATATCATGCAATCAGAAAATATTAACCACAATGAAGAAGAAAGATCAAATAGAATACAAACAGAAACAAATGTCCCTTGCTGAATTTCAAATGAATAGCATAGCCATACTGAAGGGGAAAAAGCAACTCACTCAATTAGTTTTACAACATTCTGGCTTAAGATGATCAAGTGATTTTAATATACAGAGAGGATTGTGAGCCACTGACTTAGGTAAAAATAATGTATTTTCCAATAATTGCCACAAAAATTACTATGTTTATTTCTTAAATTCAGCCTCTTTCCCACCCCCAGCATCTTTTTATTTCTCATTGACTGGATCGGATCAGTGGCTACCTGAGCCACTGGACTTGGCTAGGGAGATGGCATATTCATCCATTTAAGCTATTCAGGCTTATCTCAGAACGAAAGGTGGAGCCAAATCCCATTCAAAAGAAATGGGTGTTAATGGAGTAAAGATGATCACGTCCAACATTATGGGGAAAAGACAGAGAAAGGAGAAATATATTCACAGATGAAAAGCAGAGCAGACTGATACATATAGCCAGAAATTATGCACACTGAAGGGCAGGAATGGAACGAATTCTGGTCCAGGAGGCAACCCATGCCATTTTAAACAAATAACAAATGATGGAATTTAGGAGAACAGTCAGCTTTGAAGGTTCTAACTTTGAGTAAGAGAGATATTTGATCATTAGACTGAACACATAATGAAAGCAAAGGAAAATTTCAGACATCTAGACAAATGAAAACAGTCCTATTAATTTCATGGAGGAGATGGGATGTCTTGTAAGTTCCCAACAGACTATAGTCCTGGAACAGGATGGGATTTTCAGATCATCATGTGCACCAGGATAACCTGGAAGCTTGTGGCACTGAAGGTTTTTGAGCTCCACTACACAAATTCAATAGGACAGGGTTGAGTCCCAGAGATCTGATTTTAAACAGTCTTTTAAGGAGATACAGGTGTAGATGGTCTGACCACCACACTTTGAGAAACCACTACACTGGAGAAGAATGATGGCAGTTTCCTAGTCAGTTTCAAGTACTGAAAAGAAATTGAGAATCCGATGGAGAGAATTCAGGTCCAGATATAAACCTCACCGCTGGTGTGGCCAATATTATCTACTCTAATGTTAGTCAGATAGAGCACTAAAAATGCATCCATTGACTGTACACTTCCTATGCATTATATCATTGAAATCCAACATCAAGTCTAGAGGAAAACAGTAGTGTGACTTGTTTAGCATTATCTCAGGAAGTGGAACCCGTGGGGGTTCTGTCTGATTATGAAAACTGAGTTTTACCACTATGCTATATGTTACCTCCTTGAGAGAAGAAGGTCTAGAGGTATAACTGAAAGTAACTCAAGTCTTAAAAATTGGGGACTGTAGTGCTACACAGAAATCTTAACTGGGATTAGTTTTAGACTCACAGATGAGTGGAAGTGTGGATGGTGGTAAGGATCTTATAGGTAAAATCAATCAATCAATTAATCAATCAATCACAAAAAGAGGGAGAGTGTTGGATAAGATACCAAAGCACAGGTAACAGAAACTAAAATAAACAAGTAGGAGTACAACAAACTAAAGAGCTTTTGCACAGCAAATGAAACAATCAATAAATTAAAAAGGGAACCTACAGAAGAAGAAATATTTATAAAATATATATCTGATAAGGTGTTAATATCCAAAATACAGAAAGAACTTATATAATTCTACAGAAAAAAAAAAAGCAAATAATCCAATTAAAGAATGGGCAAAAGACCTGAATAGACATTTTTCTGAACACAACATACAAAACGGCCAACAGACATATAAAAAGATGCTCAACATCACAAATCATCATGGAAATGCAAATAAAAACCACAAAGAATCAATACCTTCTCAGATGGGTATTATCAAAAAGACAAGAAGTAACAGTCCTAGCAAGAATGTAAAGGGGCCCCTTACACACTATTGAAGGAAATGTAAAATAGTATAGCCATTATGAAAAACAGTATAGAGGTTCCTCACAAATTTTAAAGTTGAACTACTCTTTGATCCAGCAAGCCCATTCCTGGATACATATGTGAAGGAACTGAAATCAGTTTCTTAAAGAGGTATCTCTGTACAACTGTGTTCATGCAGCATTATTCACAATAGCCAAGATATGGAAACAACCTAAATGTTCTTTGAAGGATGAAAAGATACAGAAAATGTGGGATACATACGTGATAAAGAAAATATATCATATATATTATATATCATACAACAGAATATTATTTAGCTATAAAAAGAAGGAAATTTTGCCATTTGCAACAACATGGATGAATTACTGACGTTATGCTAAGTGAAATAAGCCAGACAAATACTGTACAGCATCACAAAAAACAAAGCAAAACAAAACAAAACAACAGATTTTATAGACATAGAGAATAGAATAGTGCTTGCCAGGGGCAAACAGTTACACATTTTCAGTTACAGGAATAAGTACTGAGAATCTAATATACAACATGGTGGCCACAGTTAATAATACAGTCTTATATACTTGAAAGCTGCTGAGAGTAGATCTTAAGCATTCTCACACATGCACACACACACAGACACACACAGTTAATAAATGTTAACTGTGTGAGGTGATGGATATGTTAATTGTCATGATCTTGGTAATCATTCTACAATGTATAGGCATATCAAATCATTATGCTGTACACTTTAAATATATATGATTATATTTGTCAATTATTCCTCAATAAAATTAAAACAAGAGAGAGAAGAGTAATATAACCCCAAAGCATTTTTTGAAGGATAAGGTGGTGGTGGGGTGGCTACAGTCATTCTCAGGCAAAGCAATGGGACGTGGATTCTGGTTTCATCACAGGCATTGCATGATATTGAATATGCTGATTGATACTTCTGTTCCTCAAACTTTTCCACTCATGAAATAAGAGTGCCAGACTATTTCCCTCATAGAGGGATATGGAGAAATAGGAGATAGGAAACCAACTCCATGTTTTTCAAAGAGAACAGAATTAAAGCCACCCAAGATAGAATCCCAGTAATTCATAACCCTACGTGATTACAGCATCTCTGGACTGATAATTTTAAGTAAATTATAAAACATTCTTGGGGTGCCTGGGTGGTTCAGTTGGTTAGGGTCTGACTCTCGATTTCAGCTCAGGTCATGATCCACAGTTTGTGAGACTGAGCCCTGCATCAGGCTCTGCTCTGACAGTGCAGAGCCTACTTGGGATTCTCTCTCTTCTTCTCTCTCTGCCTCTCTCTCTCTCAAAATAAATAAATAAACATTTAAAATAGACATGCTTACAATTTATAAATAAAAGTTATCTTTCAAAATATTAAAAATGTTTTATGTGCAATATAATTAAAGGTAGGGAATCTTTAATTTTTTTAATGTTTATTTATATTTGAAAGAGAGAAAGGAAAAGAGAGCAAGCAGGAGGCAGGGGAAGGGCAGAGAGAGAAGGAGACACAGAATCCGAAGCAGGTTCCAGGCTCTGAGCTGTCAGCACAGAGCCTGACTCAAGGCTCAAACTCACGAGCTGTGAGATCATGACCTGAGCCCAAGTCAGACACTTAGCCCATGGAGGCACCCAGGTATCCTGGGAGGGCATCTTTTTAGCATAAGACACTATACACAAAACTTGAAAACCAGCTATTTGAAAATGATCATGTACTGTAATTTCATTTCAAAATAAAACAGTGATACAAAAATTGTTAATGATAAATATTTTGAAACCATGTCAGCAATGCTGAAATTAGCCCATACCTGGTCAACCTCTTCTAAATGTCTTTTTTGGAAGCATCACCCAGAATGACAAAGGACCTCATATGGTCTTTTCTTAGCACCAGTAAATCCCATATCCCCTCTTACGTATTATAATACAGTCAGGTCCTGGAGGGAGAGGAGTAGAGTTGCAACCCTAGATTTTTATAAAAAATAATCAAGCAAACAGCCATTAAGGGTATCTGCTGTACCCTAAATCACTACTTCTTCCCACAGAAGCTTCTGAGTTGCTATTCTAAGTTGCAGAATAACAGAAATCATTACATACAAATGTGCCCAATGAAGTGACAGAGCAAACACCCAGCCCCACTGATATCACCACCTAGTGCTGAGTGCCTAGGGCCTGTAGCAGTCACTTGATAACATTATTCTATCCAATCCAAAATGGGCTCTGTCTCTTGCTATTTTTCTGGTTTCCTTAGCTACCAGTTAGTAACTTCCATCCTTAGCTATGCTGCTGCTGATGCCTAGAGAATTTCTGGTCCCCTCGAAGTGGTGTTAACCTCATATAATTTGACCTTTGCCCTTAGAGAATTCAAAAGTTAAAAAAATAAATAAATAAAATAAAAAAATAAAAAATTCAAAAGTGGAGAAAAAAACAGATATGTAAATCAAATGATGCTTTTTGATAAGGGATACAAAAGGAAAAGATACAGTGTGTGTCACAGAAACACAGGAGAAGTTGTAATTTACTCTACAAATTAGATTGGACTTCGCAGAGGAAAGGTTAGAAGGAATGACTTCTGTCCAAAAATATCTTCTCCACTGGTGCCTGAAATCCCAGCATCATTCACTAAGCTGTGCACAGCAGCTTGGCAGGGGTTTTAAGCAGGGGATGTTTAGTGGGGATCTCCTCTTACCCTCCCTACCTTCCCACCTCCCCACTCACCACTTCTCAGACTTAGCAGAAACCAGTATACATTCACCACATTTCCAGCGCCAGTAACAGTTCCATTCTATCTATAAATATAATACAGTTTTCTAAGGTTGATAAGACAATCACATATCATGCTGGTTGTGACAGGAGCCCCCACTTAAGCCACCAGTGAGAAAATTTGGGGCCATTCCGTTATCAAGTCATTGCTCTGGAATTCAATTTCTCCTCTGGACATTTATTTTCACTAAGGAGAAGGAAGTTGAGAAATACGGAAGAGCTTCAGCCATTCTTTTCTCCTCTATCTCCCTCCTCACTCCCCTTGCTTTTTTTTTTTTTTTCCTTTGCTGTTGTTTTTTTTCCCAGGCAGAGGGTAATTTGTATAGTAGCTGAAATAAAAGCAGCTTAACAGATGAAATCCATGGTCAAAGCCTGTGGACATCATTGAGGAGTTAATGAAATTTCTGTGCCTGGAACAGATTATTAGGCAACAGCTGAGATTGGAAAAAGATTAAGCTACTGAATTGCTGGCAGAACCAAAGGAAGGAGTCTAAAGTCAGCATTCATCATGGCTCATAGAAGATGAACAATTCGGGAAATAGAATCGGGTGATTTGTTCTGAGCTCTGAAGGCATTGTGCCTTGTCCTTCCCTGACCTAAATGGGTGGACGTTGTTTCTCTTGGCCAGTGCTTTCTGTCACTCCCTCTGCCCCCAAACTCTTGATAGCACCCTGGTGCTCATGCACTCATAACCTAGAATCCTAGAACCTTCTAGGCCCTTTCTAAAACCCCTTTCCACAATATATCTCATGGCTTCCCTAACATAAATCATCATTTTGAGAACATGGGGCCATTTTCACACAGAACATTTTGCGCAGACATTCACTATGTGTTACTAACTGATCTCTACTTCCACATATCTCTGTTCACAACTGTTCCATCTGGAAAAAAAATCTCTCCACCCTTTATATTTAGCTACAAGACAAATAGTAAAATTGGGATTTTTGCCTTATATTTAATAGGTTGAATTGTAGGGGTGTGTGCCTATGCACTACACTGCACATGCTCGTGTTTGAAACACAGAAGCATCAAAAATGTTTTCTGCTCACAAGGAAACTGGAGTCTTAGAAGAACAAGGACATATTCAGAAAAAGTCATTTTCCAATAAATTCTTATTTTGTCTTAGCTTCCATTTGTTGAGTGTTTACTAGGTTGCAAACTTTAAAATTTTCATGCACTGCCCCTATTCTTTGTCACAAACATTTTGTGAGTTAGGGACTACAATTATTCCCACTTTACAGAGGAGTAGATGCTAAGCAAGGTAAGTAACTTCCCCAAAGTCAGTAAATTGCTAAGCAGAGATGCAAAATGGAGTCTCTTTGACACCAGAGTATGTATTCTTGCCACCACATCATACTGAAGGCTGACTTAGCATTTATGTGTAGAATGAGCTAGAAAGGGGTAAGAATAAAGAGGAATGTATAGTGAAACAATGACCTGTAGTATTCTGAGTAAGATTTAATGAGAATATGGATATAGGAGTGGCAACTGGAATGTCAAAGTGGATAAAATGAAAGGTAGATCCTTAAAGCATTTTTGCTGGCTTGGGCTCAGGGTGACAAAAGACAGATGTCAGAGGTAACAATAAGATCTAACCCTACTTAATGATAGTATATGCAGAGAGAAGTAAATCTCTTTGGAAACAACAGTTGCCTGGTAATATAAACCCATTGGTCCAAACTTTCTTCTGGATAAAAGTCCTTCCAAGTCACCAAAAGAGCAGTAATACCCACAAGAGTCTTTAATTCTTCAGGTAATGATCATCATTGCAAAGGACATGTCACATGTCCTGACCCCCAATCTCTGATTCCCGGAAGACTTCTGCTCCTTCTCTAAGGCAGAAGAAAGGATTAGAAGACATTGAGAGGGAATGGTTCCTCTTCCTTCAATTCCAGCCACAGTGGAATAAAGTCAATTGGCCTGCACTTGATTTTTTATTTAACTTGTTTGTGCCGTAAAACGCTTTGGATGCAGATTAACTTTCCTCGCTCAATACTGCCTAATTGATTCACCTACCTTGAAGCAGACACTTGCAAGGCCTTTGATAAATAGATTGAAAGGCATTCTTTGCTTCATAACTGCCTCCGTAAGCAATAGCTCAAACAGGACAGAGAATCTTGTGTATACTCCAGTGAGGAAAAGCTCCAGGGTCAGGGTCAGGAGGAATAAATGTCTTCCTCCTCCTCTAGAGGCATACTCATTTTACTGAATGGTCATAAACATTATGGAAAAGCTATTCCAGACATTGCAGGGGATCACTGTGTGTTGAGCAGGGTGTGGGCTGGAAAGTGCGTTTGCAAAAGCACACAACATCCTGTTTATCTATCTAGAAAATCTTATGAGATAGATATTGCAGTTCAAACTCTGGGTATATGGAAACTGATGCACCAAGAGGTTAAGTATCTGGCCCATGACAGCACAATTCGGAAATACTGGAGCTGAAATATAATCCAGATTTTTCTAATACCTAACATCATTCTCTTACCACATTGCCTCCCTCCTTGTCAACACTGAACCCCGGTACATTCCTTCTCTAAAAAATGAAACCAACAGTTGTTAAATCAGGGTTTTAAAATTGAGAACAATGTCAAAACAAATTGACAGGATGGGTGTTCAATAAGAACACTCAAGTGCTCCTTCTAAGCCAGGAAATAGTACCAGCTTACAGAGGGGGCCTCTCTCCAGGGGTGTGGGACAAAAAGCGACACCAAAGTGGGAATGTGGGGTGGAAGGGGCCTTTGATCACTGAACAAAGGAGTTGCTCTCACCAGAAAGGACACTGGAACAATCAGCCCCTGCCCCTGGCCCCAGGATCAGGCAGCAGCCTCAGGGCCTGTCTCCAGTACAAAGCCAGACACCAGGTTTCCTCTCCAGACCTGACTGTGTAGTTCCTATTTGATCACCAAATGGATGCACCTCCCGCAAAGAGAAAAGACATCTTGTAGACTTTGCTCACAGTTGTTCTAATGACTGCTGGTTCTCAGGCCTATCTCCCATCTTTTCCTGCTGTGTTTCTTCCATTGTTGTATACTCACTCAAATTCACATGTTACACTTCCTCCGCGCATAGGCCATTATACGTGTAAGGGACAGTGCACGTGGAGTGCATGCATTGGAAATCTTCCCTTCATTCCTCCTACTATTTATTCATGCTCCTTTATCAGTACTACTAGATACCTGACGCACTATTACAGGTGATATAAAACATGACCTTTACTTTCACGGAGCTCAGAGTAGTGAGAGACAGAGACATGATAACACGGGCTACGATGCATTGTGGCATCATGATACATGATATGGGAGACTCCTATAGTGTCTGAGATGGTCTAAAGAAGGAGAATCTAAAATGAATGGCAGAATTAGAAGAAAAAATAATTTTAATAACAATATTTATAGTGCACCTTATTCCTTCTAGGCATTTCTGTTGAGCTTTTCAGGCACTGACAACAGAGTACTCAACCTGTCAGACTGGACTACTGCTCTAGCGGGGTGGGGAAGACACACAATAAATAAGTACTCAGATATATTAGATAATGTCAGATAGTAATTCAAGCTATGAGGAAAATAAAACAAGGTAATGTGATATTGAGTTGCTCAGGAGCAAGAGCAACATTGAATGATGTGGTCAGAGAAGATTACCTGAAGAATTGATATTCGAGTTAAGATTTAAACAAGAAAAAGGAGCCAGCATAAGATTGAATATCACATAGGAAACATCATGAGAAAAGACCTTGAGCCGAACATATCTTCTAGAACAATGCCTTAAATCCCACTATTGTGCATTAGCCAGGTGTGGCAGACAGGAAAATGAAATTTTCAGATCTCCTACTGTCAGGGGCATAGCTGACTGATGTCCCCAGCCAACACCCCCAGGATCTACCATGCCTCTCCAAGGGCTGATCCCAGCCAATGGCTGAGCGCATTGAAATCTGAAGCTCCACCCTCCAGTCTTTCTCCTTTTGCCCCCTTCACACTGTGAAGCCTGTCTTTTCCTGACCCTCCCCCAATAAGTCTGCTGTAAATCTTATCCCTTCTAGGCTTCTACTTCTCAGTGGACATAGACATGAGCAGGAGTTACCCACTGGAAATCCTGCCTTGGGAGATACAAATGGGGAAAAGATAAGTGAAATGTTAAAGACTGCAGTGTAGGGTGTAAAAATGAATAGTAATATGTATTTAGATGAAAGTAATTAAAGTACCATGGGAGAAGAATGATTATGGGACCAAAGATCAAAAAGTAAAACTCAGAATCAGACAGCCCATAGTTAGGAAGTAGGCAGGGGTCAGAGGCTCACAATAGTTTTAAGCCCAGAAGACTCAGGTGCTGGAAATGGACTTTATCAAGGTCAACTTCTCCAAAGAATTGAAAGTGTTCTTCTGAATATGCTTCTTAAGTGCATGAGAATTAGAATAAAATTCTGCCTAAAATTTCTCGTACTCTTATTTCAAGCATGAAGTTTTCCGAAAACTCTTTAAGCCTACATTTCTTTATTATGCAGCAAGTGAACTGAGTAAGGTCCCAAATCTCCTTTAGTCTCTCTCAATTGAGGTGTGGAGTTTAGGCAATTCTAATAGTTGACTAATAGATTGATGCCTAATATTGAAGGCATAAAGGATACCCTAGGTACTGAGAGGTTGAGCAATGCCAGAATCTAGAAAACTATTAGAATTTAAAGGTATGCATGTCATAATATAAAGTCTCCAAGGTAAAAGCTTTGAAAGCCAAGATTGTGTTGACAAGCCTTCTTCCATCACATGTTCTAATTATCTTCCCTGGGTTTTCTTCAGATGCAGATTGTTTGGGTTGCGGTGGTAAGGTAAAAGGTCAACAAGAGGGAGCTGTATGGGCAAAGTGCTTTATTATACATATAAGTTTCAGTCAAAATGTATTTTTGGCCCAGGCTGCAAGTTGTTTGGTCTTTTTCATGATGTCACTGTCATAAAGGAATGAATAAAATAACCTAATATTCTGACAACAAGAATAGTTCTGTGTTTTTCTGAATGGTGGTCTTCAAGGTACCATAAGTACAAGATGGGTGGGCTAGGTTCTGGTATCAGTAATTTACATGATAATAGGAAAGAGGAAAACAAAACAAGGAACTATAACCGAGGACACAATGAAAATTCAGGAGGCCAGCAGGTAAAAAATATTCTATGAAGATGGGGCACCTGGGTGGCTCAGTCAGTTGAGCATCCAACTTCAGCTCAGGTCATGATCTCATAGGGTTCATGAGTTCCAGCCTCGAACTGGCTTGCTGCTGGCAGCAGCTTCGGATCCTCTGTCCCCCTCTATCTCTGCCCCTCCCCTGCTCACACTCTCTCTCTCTCTCAAAAATGAATAAACATTAAAAAAAAAAAAAAAAAAAGTATTCTAGGAAAAGAGTATGTTGAGAAGACGCAGGCAGATAATCAAATTCAGGGCGCAGTTAAGAAATAACATACAGAGGGGCGCCTGGGTGGCGCAGTCGGTTAAGCGTCCGACTTCAGCCAGGTCACGATCTCGCGGTCCGTGAGTTCGAGCCCCGCGTCGGGCTCTGGGCTGATGGCTCGGAGCCTGGAGCCTGTTTCCGATTCTGTGTCTCCCTCTCTCTCTGCTCCTCCCCCGTTCATGCTCTGTCTCTCTCTGTCCCAAAAATAAATAAAAAACGTTGGAAAAAAAAAAAATTTAAAAAAAAAGAAATAACATACAGAGATCCAGATAGCCAGTGCACTCCAGGCCTGAGATGCCACATCTTTAGAAATTCATGTGATCACTAAGCTACAGAATCAGGAATGAGATTTTTAACTTCTGATGCAAGTCCTTTGAATGTGCTAATATATGATATGCTACAGAGACGTGATTACAGTGACAATCTTAAATGTATCAGAGGTTATGTAATGTTAATTAAAGAAGAAAATTACAACAAATATAAATTAGTAAATAAAAAGACATTAAAGAGCAACAAGGAAGTGAAAGGGATAGAAATGCCATGTACACATGAAAATTTCCAGATAGCAACTAAATGAGAAACATATACAGTTAAAGAAGCTCTCAGAATTCCAGGATAAGGCAACAGGTCACCAATAATACGACATTGCTCATGCAGTATCTCTAAAGTGTATACAGGCTTCATAACATTGAAGAACATTCCAGTGATACAGAAGTTAGGTGAATACAGGGAGAATAAATAATGGTATTATAGTCTTTGACTGCTAACTCTTAGGATGTAAAAACCTAAGATGGAAGTTTGTGTCATATTAACAGAGTAAGAAAGAAATACTTTTCATAGAGAAGGGGCAAAGTGGTTGGAAGCAAGCAGAAGGCAAAGGCCAGAAGAGCCTCCCATCCATGCTATAGCTAACAGGGTGTTACTTAATTTTACTTGTGTGATGCCCTTTCCCACTGGAAACCAGTAGTTGGGAATATCTTTCTTGATGGGCATAATTATGTAACTCTGTTCTGGAAGGTTTCCTTATCTAGTTCTCATAGAATATGGCAAAGAGTGAGAATTTCCCTTCTATAGCCACAGTCTGGATGATTTTCTCAAGGATTTGTTCTTGTCAGTTAGTTCCCAAAGACTCTTCCTGAAGCACTGGTCTCTCTTAACCAGTCCAATCTCCCTTCATGATTTATGGTAGGAGCTTTATTTTTCTATAAAAGTGGTACCCAATAGCACACTGGTATACAGCAAGCCCATCCCAAGTGAATGACCAGATGTTGATTTCTAATTCCCTTTGGCTATAACTTCAAAGACATCATTAAAGTGATGTTTGCCTGATGGAACACTGAACTGAGGGGTTTGTGGAATACTGATCTCTTGCTACCAGTAAGAGGTGCAGTCAAACATCAGGCCAGCAAAAAGACTGATGGGGCATTTACTAAAATATCTTAGTACTTAGTCTCATGAGATGGTAAGAAAGTTCTATAGGGCAGTAAATAGTTCTCCACAAATGGCAAAACAATGTAAAACCTAGTGAGTGGTTTAATAACCATGGATGAGTTTATAGAATCTGTGAGGCATTGCTATACCATGATAGTGATTAGGTTCTAATTGTCACTGACTTTTTAGCACTGTTTGAGCCCTTCTGTGCCATCAAATAGGAAAACAGATATTCTAGTGTTTCAACGTGTGCTTCCAACCATGAATGTTTCTCACCACTGCTGTGTGCATTTGACCAGAGTTGTCTGTTCACCATGACCATCATTCATAGAAGCTGGAGGGTGACACACATGGGTGAGTGTCTGTGAATGACATTTTCTGACCAGGAAAACCTGAAAACTAGACAGCTGAGTTTGTTATTACCACTTATTATGGATTAGAAGCTTTGCGGGCTAGAGGCTGTAATAAATCATTTACATAAATTAAGAATTGAAAAGAATTCTGACAATATACTCCAAATGACTGGGAAAGAGCCCCAGGACCAAATGGCAGAGTCCACTTTGGTGACAAGGCGGGGAGGGGTGGGTGGCATTTGTGCTGTGTGCTTACCAGGGGTTAAATATTGCTAAGAGAACTTCCATTTGTTCCAATACTTCTATGATCTTCCCACATATCTATATAATCAGGTGGTCATTAAATGAGATTGTTATAGTCATAGTATCACCATTAGAAACTGTACATGTTACTCTACTGCATTCTGCAGCGTATCTTCACCTCGGTCTTGTTTCCAGACAACAGCTCAGCATGAATTTTTGGTTCTAGCCAGACTGACCTCCTTCACATTGATAATACCAGCTTCCATTTACTTGAGGCACCATGCTGAGATAGTACATAAATCATCTCTAATCCTCAAAACAGCCACATAGTATGGATGTTATTTTATTATCACAACTTTATAAGTGAAGGAACTGAAACACAGAAAGGCTATATAATGTGCCAAAGTTCACATGGATGATAAGTAGCGAAACTTGGATTTGAATTCAAAACCGTCTAGTCTGAAGCCTGGAACTTTTCCTTTTCACGATCTCTTAAATCTCTCCTCCCTAAGATCTTGTTTTCAAAAATATACTAGTTTTGCTTGCATATTTTGATTTAATTTTGGATTCCTAATCATTTTCCATTGGAGTTAAGGATAAATAATCATCTTCCAGGTCTTGGGGATGCAGAGGGCTAGAGTGATTGAGTAGTTAATTTAGATTCTCTGCAAAAGGCAGAGACCTAGTTACTGAAATTAGTATAAGGCAGAGGGTTAATCAGTTACATTAAAGAATTCTAGGTGGAATAATTAATGCACATATTTGGACAAATAATATCACAGCTGACATAGGGTGGAGCAGCTAAGTTTGCAATATGATGTTAGGGCAACAGTAGAGTAAGCTGGTGTCTGTGTTTGATGCATCAATCCTTTAAAAATATGCCAGACAAGCATATTTGGCATTCTGTCAAAAATATTTTGCAAACCTCCAGACAAATAATGGGGTGATAAAGAGAACTATGTTGAAGTATGTTTCCTTGGAAGCAGAACGAGAAAGATGAGAGGAGATGTTGAGAAAAAGTGATTCACATAGAAGCATCATGACAATTGAGTCACGGCAAAGATGGGAAGGCCGGAATAGCCCTCTAGGGGAAGATTCTGGAGCTTTTCCAACTCCATTCCTTTCTCTAGCCATCAAGTGATGGAGATTTGTTGAACATGACACCTGGCTGCTCTGCATTATGGATTTGAATGGAGAGACAAAAGAGAGAGCTAATTGTTTTCCATGCATTCAAGTTTAATTTGGTGCACTTTTAATTAGGGCTCCGATGGGACTAGGAATCAGTTCCTTCTACACAGGCAGCTCCTGACAGCAGGTGACTGTGTAGACGAAAGGGATTATTATAAAAGCCACTCAGGTCACATTGGCATCAACAGAGTAGTTACAAAGGATGTCCTGGGAACTGTCAATCCAAATGTCAAGGGTGACCCATTCAGGATCAAAAGCATTCAGCAGATGGGGCGCCAGGGTGGCTCAGTCAGTTAAGTGTCAGACTTCGGCTCGGGTCATGATCTCATGGTCCATGAGTTCAAGCCCCACATCAGGCTCTGTGCTGGCAGCTTGGAGCCTGGAGCCTGCTTCAGATTCTGTCTCCCTCTCTCTCTCTCTCTCTCTCTCTCTACTTCTCCCTCACTCACGCTCTGTTTCTGTCTCTCAAAAATTAATAAACGTTAAAAAAATAATAAAAAAAGAAAAGCATTCAGCAGGATGTGATACATCAGGGCTTAGCCAATACATAAAAGGCAGCTAGATTCAGAATCAGTAGAAGAGGGTTACATAAAATCATCCCTAAAGAAGAAAAAAAAATAACACTTATGGGGCAACTTTTGTGTTCTGGAGGAGCATGTAGCCATAGACTAAAAGTTCTTTCTTGGGGTGCCTCAGTGGCTCAGTAGGTTAAGGCATTGACTTTGGCTGAGGTCATGATCTTGTAGTTCATGAGTTTGAGCCCCATATCGGGCTCTGCACTTATAGCTCAGAGCCTGCTTTGGATCCTCTGTCTCCCTCTCTCTCTTCCCTTCCCCTGCTCTCATGCACTCTCCCTCTCTCAAAAATAAATAAATACTTTTTGGGGCGCCTGGGTGGCGCAGTCGGTTGAGCGTCCGACTTCAGCCAGGTCACGATCTCGCGGTCCGTGAGTTCGAGCCCCGCGTCAGGCTCTGGGCTGATGGCTCGGAGCCTGGAGCCTGTTTCCGATTCTGTGTCTCCCTCTCTCTCTCTGCCCCTCCCCCGTTCATGCTCTGTCTCTCTCTGTCCCAAAAATAAATAAAAAACGTTGAAAAAAAAATTAAAAAAAAAAAAAATAAATAAATACTTTTTAAAAAAGGATACTTAAAAAAGTTATTTATTTCAACACTCATAATTATCCTTCTTTCTCTACACCCTTTACAACTATGGAGATTAAGGTTGAGTTATGATAAGTGACTTTCCCCAAGTTTACACAGCTAGTAATCACTAAAGCCAAACATCAAACTCAGTTCCATCCTGCACCCATGTTCCCATTTCATTCTTTCCTCCCAGGTCTCTCTCTACCCCAAACCCTAACACAGTCTATCCTTTTTGGCTTCTATGGAATCATAAAGATGTTTTTTCACTCACATAGAAAATATGAGTAAGCATGAGTTTGATGTGCAAGCTATTGATGTCACTTGTAGATATTAATTATTTTTGTAATAAATTTATTGTTTACATTTAACTTTGATTCAGTGTATTACGTATGGACACAGCAGCACTGGTAAGTAAGACAAGGCCCTTCTCTAGTAGCTAACAGCTTATGATATGTGTTATATAAATGGATTTTTGGAAAACCTGTAGGCAACACCTTTTTACACCCTTTTCCCCAAAAATTGAAATGGTCTTCCCAATATGAACTAATGTGTACTTGTATAAAATAAATCAAATAATATAGAAAAAGTCTTAAGTGTAATAAGCCATTATGACTCTCAAATGCCCTACTGAAACAGGGCCTATGGATGAAATTGGGTAAATATAAGATTTTTTCAGATTGTGCTTATTCATTTTTGAAATGTAGCTATTTCACTAACATGGGCAGAATCCCCAATGGCACCAAGTTTGATGTGTCAAATCAAGTAGTAGGGTAGTTAGCTTTATATAAGAAACTCTTATTAGCATATCCCTTTCAATTTCTTCAGCAGAAAGAAGGAAGAAGGAAGAAGAATGTAGTCCAAAGGATTTCTCTCTTTCTCTGAACTGCAACAAGGAATTCTAATGAATTTCTTCTTCATAATCACGCCTGGACTACTCCAGGGGCTCCTTAACCCAACACCCTGTTTTTATTCTTGCTCCCCTTTAAGTTAGTGTCCTTATAGAGGACCAAATGTTGTACTTAAGTATTTTTAATTGTAAACAAAGCAGACACCAAAAACATCAAAACAAATATGGATATTAATGTATTATTACAAAGCAAACACACTTGAAACCACTACCAAGGACAAAAATAGAACCTTGCCATGTATGTCTGAAGTCTCTCTAAGTGTCTCACTTGTTCTAACTCCAATATCTCACTCAACCAAAAGGAATCACTCTCCTGACTTTTATAGTAATCTTTGTTTTTTTTAATTAAAAAAGAAAGTTTTGTCATCAGATTCCCTTGATTAGTCTTGCCTATATTTTTAACTTATGTTTACTATATCTCTTTTGATCCATAACCACTACAACCACCCTTTTCCTTTCTTTTTCTTAAAATTTATCTGTTGATTAGCCCAAGGATTTTGACTTGTAGAGTTTCCCACAGTCTGGCTTTTGTTGATTACATGTCCACCATGCAGCTCAACACATTGCTTCACCCTTCACATTAGCAGCAAGATTCAGAGCCCTAATTATACTCATGGCCAATTGCTTTGGCAAGATTAAAAGTGGTGCTGGGGGCTTTCATCAGGGGGTATATCAATTCTGCTTGTCTCACTTTTTACAGAAGTTTTCTCAGTTCTTGCAGCTCAGTGTCTGGACCCATTAATTCATTAGGAGTTGCCAAATGTTGATATTCAAATTATTTCATTTTTATCCTTTTTATAGTTGTACTACTTTTGTAAAGAGATGCTTCCTTAATCTGCTGTGTGGTGAGCAGTTAGTGGTACTGTTCATACAGAAACTGTAGAGAAAGGTAAGATAAACATTTTAATTCTTTCAATTATCAGGTTTCTAGAAAAAAATGGTTCCCTATCATCTTCCAAATGTGACCAATTAATATTTGTTTTGTTTTAAATAACAGCAGAAACTCACAGATTTAAACATATTAGTAGGTTTCAATCAATTGCAATTACTATTCATTTTGAAGCTCAATTGTCTTATCTTTGGTAATCAAAGACTCCTTATGTTGACCTTCGAGCCTATTTGACAGAATTCTGTGTCCTTTGACTGCTTCCCCAATATCTGGATTGATAGTACATTTAGCCTCATCTTAAACATTTCCTGCCCCAGACCTGGTAGTAGTCATGTTTTCCAAAAGAAACTTCCATTTTTTTTTTTTTTCTGTAAATGGAAATTGATATTTCAAGGCCCCAATCAGTACACTATCTATGCTCATCACCACAGGTCTGGTCATTGATAGTGTTTCTTCTTTGGACAGAACGAGAAGAAAAAAGAAAGATCAGTTGTAGATATGGATAAAGATTTTGATATATAGTTATAGGGGAAATTTAATCTTACTGATATGTCCTATTCAAATTTAAAATTATATGAGTTTCCATTTGTCTCTTTTTATTATTATTATTTATTTTTTTAATGTAAGCTCTACATCCAACATGGGGCTTAAACTCACAACCCCAAGATCAAGAGTCACATGCTCTACTAACCAAGCCAGCCAGGTGCCTCTGCTTTCATTCATTCATTCATTCATTCATTCATTCATTTATTTGTATTTTTTAAGACTTTATTTTTGAGTAATCTCTACACCCAACATGGGGCTCGAACTCATAACCCTGAGATCAAGAGTCAAATGCTCTACTGACTGAGTCAGCCAGGTGCCCCTTTAAGACCTGGACTTCTGTTTAACATCTGCAATACCCCTCTTCCACTGCAAGAATCTTGGCCATGAAGGATACATGAAATAATAAAATTAAAATAGTTCATATACTTTTATTC
Source organism: Neofelis nebulosa (assembly GCF_028018385.1). Classification (NCBI taxonomy): domain Eukaryota; kingdom Metazoa; phylum Chordata; class Mammalia; order Carnivora; family Felidae; genus Neofelis; species Neofelis nebulosa. The sequence continues at coordinate 16,738,568 of NC_080793.1, forward strand.
ACTTTATCCCCCATTATCTGTATAATGTTCTTAGAAAAAATACTACTCCTTTCCACCAAAAGCAGTTTTTAAAAAAGTTGTTTTCTCTCTCCATCTCCCCTCTCATTTTGTATTGTTTTACTCCCACTGAGCATTTAGCTCAGACATATAGCTCATATACTATATTCCATTGTTCCAAGCTTCATTCACTCTTTTTTTAAAATGTTTATTTTTGAGAGCGAGAGCACTAGCAGGGGAGGTGTGGGCAGGGCAGAGGATCCGAAGCAGGCTCCACACTGACAGCAGAGAGCCCCATGTGGGGCTTGCGAACCCTCCAGATCATGACCTGAGCCAAAGTTGGAAGCTCAACTGACGAAGCCAACCAGGTGCCCCAAAACTTCATTTATTTTTAAATCTGCAAGTAACTATATGTTTTATGCTCTACACTAGTTTTTGTGTCAATATGTTTCTAGTTATTTTGATTGTGAGAATTTTATTTTCTAGGAGATTCCTCAGGAAGAGCTTCATCAGAACAAAATTTTATTGGTTCTTGAATATTGATGAATTTGCACTCTTTATATATGAGAGTGAATTTTGCTGGATATTAATTTTTAGCTCACTTTTTCTATCTCTAAATATTAAATATATGCCTCCATTTTATTCTGGCATAAAGTATTACTGTTGAAAACTTTGAAGATGAATTTTCTTTCTCTATGTCACCTGATGAACTTTGCCTAGATGTCCTAAGGATTTTTCTGTAAGTCTACTGATTTTACAAAAATAATGTCTTGGTATGGTCTTCCTGGGTCATTATTGTTAAATATGTAACATACTTTTGCAATACATAGTTTTGAGTCTCTTTACTTCAAGAAAGTTTTCTTGAATCACAACATTCATTATTTATGCTGTTCCTATGATTTTTTTTAAATTTGATGACTCTATTATTATGTAATAAATCTTTGTTTATCTTCAATGCCTACCAGTTTTTCTCATTAAAAAAAAAAATTCTTCATTTCTCTTTTCTCCTTTCCTCTATTTCTCTTAAATCATTGTCTGTCATTGTTTATTTATTTTTTGTGTTTCTTCTGGTTAAGATTTCATATATCCAATTATTCCTTTTTTTATTTTAATTTTTCCCCTTAGTTTTATAAGCTCATGTTTGAGCTTTTTTCTTTTTTTTTTATTTTTAAAAAAATTTTTTTTTTCAACGTTTTTTATTTATTTTTGGGACAGAGAGAGAGACAGAGCATGAACGGGGGAGGGGCAGAGAGAGAGGGAGACACAGAATCGGAAACAGGCTCCAGGCTCCGAGCCATCAGCCCAGAGCCTGACGCGGGGCTCGAACTCGCGGACCGCGAGATCGTGACCTGGCTGAAGTCGGACGCTTAACCGACTGCGCCACCCAGGCGCCCCTGAGCTTTTTTCTAATCATGACTTTTCCTTGTGTTTGAATTCCTGCATAATTTATAAATTTCTTTTATCTTGTTGTGAGATAGTTTATGGTTTTATTATGTTCTGTGTGCATATTTTTCTGGGAGGGTTTGAAGGACCAAAGAGATGTTACTGCCCCTTACTCTGTTCTGTCTTGTAATAATTTGATATGGGTAATTTAACCTCAATACTTTTTTGTTTTTTTATTTACATATAAAGTTAGTTTTCCTGAACTTAAATTTTTTTTTAATTTGAGAATGGCAAAGGGACAGAGAGTGAGAGAGAGAGAATGAATCCCAAGCAGGTTCCACACACAGCACAGAGCACAACGCAGGGCTGAACCCCTGACCCTAGGATCATGACCTGAGCCTAAATCAAAAGTTGGATGCTCAACCGACTGAGCCACCCAGGCACCCCAGTTTTCCTGAACTTGTAAATGGGACCTTGATTCAGGGTGTCTTTTCTAACCTTTTCTAAGCTCTCTGAACTGCAATGTTCAAAAATATGGTGGCTTATTATCTGCGAGCTTTTGGCTCATTCTCTTCTCCAACTTTTATCTGACAACGATCCTTCATCTCTATTGTCCTGCACCATTTTGATGCCATTCCCAGAAATTTTTCCTAAGTGTAGGCACTGTCCTGGAAGGGAATGCTAGTGTTAGTTCAATGAAGATTACCTGCTCAACTTCTGCTACTCCTTGTCATACCCCCTGTCTTCCTCTGGCCCAAATCCCTTCAGCTCCTGCCACCAAAATGGCCTGCTGTGTTTCTAATGAGTATCTGCTGACTATTTTGAGATTTGATTCTCTGTTGCTTCTCTCTGTTTTCTGCCACACAATGATATCATGCAGGTCCTATGGATGCTGGCAATTTGCTTACAATTTGGTATTGCTGGAAATATCTTGTTGACTAGTTTTGTTGTAAATATAATCTGGTGTTTTTTGTTTTGTTTTGCTACCCAGTTTCTTTGTTTTAGGTGGTGATTAAGAGAGAATAAAAGACTATGTCTTAGCTGCCATCTTTCTAGAATCCCCTAAAGTAATCTTTTGTAATGCAAAGCAAATTATGTCACTTTCTTGTCTAATACCTGTGTTTGATCTCTCAATTAATTTATAAGAAAATTATAATTTCTTAACCTAGTTAAATTCCTTGATTATATGTCCACTATTAATCTTACCAACATTATGTGTTTCATTCTCCTCTTTCCTTAGTAGGTTCTAGAAATTTCTTTTCTAGACTCTGCTTTTTCCCTGTATTTTCTTCCTTCTGGTTTTCCTGTTCATCTCCCTCATTTTACTAAAATCTCAGCTTAAATTTCTGAAACGTCCCCCTAATCCTTAGACTCTAAAGAAGATACCACCAACTCATGTCTGCTACATTATCCAAATTAAATATTTACTTAGTACTTACCAGTAACTAATACTGTTGTGCTTTATGTATTTATTTATGTGTTCATCCAGGAGTTGGCAAACTCCAGCCTGAAGCCAAATCTGGCCAGTCACCTGTGTTTGTAAATGAAGTTTTATTGCAACCCAAACAACTCTTTAAGTATTGTCTATGACTGCTTTTGCACTACAGTGATAATTAAGTAGCTACATAGAGATCATATGGCCCACAAAGCATACAATATTTACTCTTTGGCCATTTATAGAGAAATATTTTCCAACCTTCTTGTTAGTTAATTGTTTCCTCCCACTAGAATGTGAGCTCCACTGTAACTCAGGCCTTCCCTGTGTTTTCACTACTTTATCTTCCTCATAAAGATTAGTAGCTAGCATATTTATGCTATATCATAATCTCTCAATATCTGTGAATCAGTGAGTGAATCCAAACATGAATTGTCAGCATCATTTTTAGGCTATCACAGTCATAATTTAAAAAAAAAAAGTTATGAGAACCTTAGTGATGATTGTATTCAATTCATCACCCAAATAGTCAGATGACAAAATTAAAACTAGACTCTTAAAAATAATGATTCTAAGAAAGAATATCAGGAATTTATATTTTTGCAATGACTAGTAAATATATAAATGTATAAATGTTTGAGAGCATACCAGCTCTGAAGAAAAAACATAACTAGATTTAAAATTCAGTTCAGGGTGCCAGGGTGGCTCTATCAGTTGAGCATCCAACTCTTGATTTCAGCTCAGGTCATGATCCCAAGGTTGTGGGATGGAGCCCCGTGTCAGGCTCCGTGCTGAATATGGAGCCTGCTTAAGATTCTCTGTCTCTCTTCCTCTGCCCCTCTCCCCTGCTCGCTTTCTCTCTATCTCTAAAACTAAAACTAAAACTAAAACTAAAACTAAAACTAAAACTAAAACTAAAACTAAACTAAATAAAACAAAACAAAAAATAAAATAAAATTCAGTTCTACTACTAACCGGTTATGCAGACTTGTGTTAGTTTACTTATCTGTGTCTCCATTTATTCCTGGGTAAAATAATATTAATGGGATATCTAAATCACAGGATTATAAAGAGTATTAAATAGGAAAAGTGTCCAGCCCACAGTAAGGGTTCCACATATGTTAGGTGATGACAATGTTAGGTGATGATGGTAATGATGATGATGTTGATAACGACAACCATGGTGAAAAAAAGAAAGAGGAAGAGGAGAGGACAGGAAGAAAACAGAAGATGAGAAAGAGAAAATGATAATGTTGGTAATAATAAACTTAACAAGTTCAACTTATCAAGCTTGGACTATGCTGCAGACACCATGATCTGTTGTTCCCATAGATTGTATTATTTAATCCTTATAAGATCCCTTTGAGTAAGGCACATCAATATCCTGATATTACAGATGAGGAATCTATACCCTGTCTTAGGCTAAATTATGTAGAAAAGAACATATCTGGAACCTACATTCAGACCTCTGTGGCTCCAAAGCTTAGTTCTTGACCTATGTAGTTCTCTTCTTACCTATCTAAATGTATCCCTAAAGATTTATCCACTTCCTCTTTAAAATGTGACATGCATAGATTTTTGCCTGCAGAAGTCGTCCACCCCATCTTCTTAAACACGTTTTAAACGTGCCCAGTTTCATATTTTGCCATCTTCAAAAATCACCCTTGTCTCCTTCCCTGGAAATTCTCATTTAGTCTCCAGACCATAGCCAGCTGTCAGAAGAAATCAATTGGACAGACTGATTTTTACCGAGGCATTCACAATGAAACCTGTTTAATTGCTGCTAATTCTCTGCTGAGATATAAGCCTTTGTAAGTTTGGATTTTGTAACTTCAAGTTTGTTGGCATAGGAAAGGTGCCAACCTGATGGCAGAGAACATCAATTTGGTTGCATTGTAATAAAAAGAATATTTACTGCACAGAGCCGGGAAGAGATGTAGCTTCCCTGCTCTCAGATCTCCCAAATCCTGCCTTGTACCTGGTAAAGCAAGGGAGTATATTAATAGTAATAGCAGTAGTATTAGTGGTAATTAATAGTGGTAATTCACAGTAACATGAATCGACTATTTCGATTCCAGGAAGTATGCTATGCATGTTACAGCATGATCTAATTACCCTTCACAACAATGCTGTCAGGAAGTAATGAACCAACACTATGCATAGATAGAAACATAGAAGCTAATGACTTTTCCAAGATCACAGTGCTATTAAATCACATAGCCTTCTCCAATATTAATTTTCTTTCAAATTCTGAAGCTTTTTTTTTTCTTAATCACTACTCAACATCTTCTCAGAAGTGTATGCACATAAAAATTCAGGACTAATCTGAAGAGTAAATAATTCATCCCATTTTATAGATGACAGAGTTCAGATCCAACAAAGGTGAGAATTTTTCCCACTACTCATCAGCACCGTATTTGTCTTATGCTATACCCCAGCATATGCATGATGTGCATCAGAATGTCTATTCTTTGATCAAAGATCCCACCATAAGCTTTTACTTATCTCCACATGCGCTCCCAAATTATTGACCAAATCTGTTAAGCAATGTGCTGGTAAATATTTCACAACTAGCTACCCGGACTGGACATGGGGTGAAACGGGCCTTAATTTCTCACATTTGCCAATTTCCATGTTGTAAATATTCCCACCATGGCTGACTTCAAGCCATTGATGTGACATAATCTGAATGCAGAATTGTGAAGAGATGCTAACAACATGCTTATGCAACTCGGTGTAAGTGTTGTCATCCTCTTCTTCCATGTCTACTCTCCTTTCTACCATTCACCTTTATTCTTAGTGTATGGGAATCTTCTAGGGTGCCTGGGTGGCTCAGTCAGTTGAGTGTCTAACTCTTGATTTCAGCTCAGGGCATGATCCCAGGGTCATGGGATCAAGCCCATGTTGGGCTGTGTGCTGAGCATGGAGGCTGCTGAAGATTCTCTCTCTCCTCCTTTGCCCCCTCCCTCGCTTATACTCCCTCATTCTCTAAAAAAAAAAATCTTCTAATGTAGGTTAAACATAGTACATACATACCTCAAACCCACACTGAAATGAAGACACAAATGTGAAATATACTATATAAAGAGCACTTGTATTACAGGTTTCCCATTTCCTAGAGGCTATATATTTTCTTTTTAATATCAATATGAAAACTGGCATTTACATTTCTTATGAATTGAATGTTTGTATCTCCCTAAAATTCATATATTGAAGCCATAACTCCCAGTGGGCTGTATTTGGCGATGAGTCCTCTAAGCAAGTAATATTAAATGAGGTCATAGAGATGAGCCCTGATCTGATAGCATTAGTGTCTTTATAAGACGGGACACCAGAGAGAGCTCTTTCTCTCCATGTGTATGCACCAAGGAAAAGCCAAGTGAAGACATAGCCAGGAAGAGAGCGCTTGCCAGGAATGGAATTTACCGGCATCTTGATCATGGACTTCAAGCCTCCACAACTGTGAGAAAATAAATGTCTGTTGCTTAAGCTTCCCAGTCTGTGGTATTTTGTTATGGCAGTTCTAGCAGGCAAATACAACATCTGACAATATCACTATGTGATCTTGAAGAAGTCTCTTATTTCCTCTGAGACACATGTCAAAGAAAAGATTGAACTGAAATATTTATAAAATGCCATCTTGATTTAATTTCCATGAGCTTGTGTTTCTAGGGCTGCCACTTGCCTTTTCTACTTACAGTCTTTTTAGGAAATTTTGGGTATCTAACACCAACACTCTAAACTGTCTTGAATCCTAATAATGACACAATAGAGTGATCATATTTAAGTTATGGTATAGAGTGAAACATTTATAGTAGGAAAAAAATAACTTCCTAAGGAAATTGTGACAGCTGGTATCTGATAAGGGAAAATGGAGTTGGGATTTCCCATCATTGGTTGTGGATCAGGACAGGTGCATTAGAATCGCTTGTGATAATTTGCTAAAATACAGATTCTGTGATGAACTATGGGATTATAAACCTAGAAAATGCGTAAGGCCATTTTTCTTTATTAGTATGAAGCAGCTATACGGTAGCAATAAGTATAAAGTTGGGGAGTACTAAGTAGACATTTATAATAGACTGCAAGTTAAGTGAACTATGTTATAGTTTAATCTCACAACCAAATAGTTCATGATCTTGGGTAAGCCATTTCCTTTCTCTAAGTCTCAATTTCCCCCATTTGTAAAATCAATGAGCTAGGTTAGATGGTCTTTAATCTACCATCCATCCAGAAACACTTTAACTACCTAGTGATTAATATCAGGATATTAGACACATTTTCAATGTTAAGGTGAAAAATAGTTTAGCAGGGCATGGATTGGTGGAGATGTTTCAAGCACAACAAATCATAGCATATTGACAATCCTGTCTTCTAGCTAATCTTACAGCTGGCCCTGGTTTAATATCCACTAACCTTTCTGCTCAAAGAGAGTATTTGGTCTCATGCATCGTCACTGTCCTGAGTCAGAGGTACCTTCTTATTTGCATGAGCAAAAAGTCAATTGAGAAGTCGAGAGGTGATTTTCAATGTGTGACCCAGCACCCTAAAGCACACCTCTTATTTCATGATAAAAGCCATTTTAAAAGTTCTCTATATTGTTAGGTGTTATATGTTTCTCAAGAGTTTCCAAAATGTTAAGAAAAGTCTCTTTATTACCAGAGCTCAATGCAATGACTGACATACAGTAAGTAGTCAGTGGATTTTTATAAATGCAATTAATGAATTATTCTTGGTTGTTAATTTTACTATTCCAAAGAACTATATAATAGTTGTAATCATATGGAAAGGCATGGATAGAATGTAAGTATCCATAGACTTTCCAGGTTTGTTGCAAAACTCAAGAAAGAAGATGTTCTGCAAACTATAAAACCCTGGATAAATTAAACTTATGGATATATCTGTTTTCCTTTGAAAATGTTCTCATTTTTTTGTTTACCTTGTTATATGACTCTTGCTTGACAATCGTTAAGAATTTAGTGCCTACAAGTAGCTTGAAACATTGATTATAATGCTGAAAAATTGAATATTAGAAATTCAGCACCTTGAAAGAAGACAACTAAACAAATTTCCATCAAGGTACAATGGTTTAAACCAGCTGAGCTCTAAAGATGTAAATCCAAGTGTGAAATATATCCAAGCAATGTCATAGGTGAACCAAGGCACCATAAGCAGAGAGCATGAAGACTTTACCTCAACTCTTTTTTTAATCCAAGATTGAGACTATATATCCATGAGCATATGTGTGCACCTGTGCATGCTTACATTTATGTGTACGTGTGTGTGTTTAAATTTTCCAATTCCATACACTGTTTTGATAGCTCTTTGAAATAAATATATTGTTTACAGAGAAAGGAAAATGCACTTGTGAGAAATTAATTTGGAATTAGGATTTCTGTCTTTATAATTACGCCCACGCATTGAAATTTGTTGCTATTATAGAAGCATTGATTATTTCTATAAATTAGTAGAAATATATTTTGGCAGTGTTGAATAAAAAGCACATCTTGTTTTTCTGTTTTCAAATCTTTGATATAGATGTATTCTTCGATCATCAATTTACATACAAAATTAATTTTAAAAACTAGGGTAAGAAGTTTTCCTCAAAACCACTACCAAGGAGATAAGGACTCCTAGGTCTTTGAGTCTCTACATTCCTACTGAGTAGTGTGATTGGTGTTATTTCCAAGAAGTTTCATTTACTTCATTGAAATCATCTGGAGCCTAGTCATGATCCAGAGTAGAATGTTGAGATAAACAGGAAATCATAAGCCTTGCCATTTTTGCCATAGAGCTACATTAACTGAGGCAAGACTGAGTCTTTTCTGAACGTGCTTTGTTATCAGAAAATTTATTGGTTTGTATTAGGTTAGAAGTTATACACACTGGTATGAGGACTGACTATATCAAAACTACCTTTGATCTTGTCTTTAAAATATAGAGTCCACTCAATGCAGTATGGTGTCCTAGAAAAGAAAAGGGAACATTAAAGTAAAAAGTGATAAAATCTGAATAAAGTCAATAGTTTAGTTAATTGTAATATACCTGTTTTAATTTTTTAGTTTTATCAAATATAGCATGGTTATAACAATGTTGAGATTAGGGAAAACTGAGGTAAAGGGTATATAGGGACTTCCCAAACTGTCTGTACAACTTCTGTTGTCAATCCAAAATTATGAAAAAATGAGTTCTTTAAAAATACAGAAATGGGGCACCTGGGTGGCTCAGTCAGTTAAGTGTTTGACTCTTGATTTTGGCTCAGGTCATGATGTCATGGTTCATGCTTGCTGACAGCATGGAGCCTGCTTGGGATTCTCTCTCTCCCTCACTCTCTGCCCCTCCCTGTCTCTCTCTCTCTCTTTCTCTATCTCTCAAAATAAATAAATAAATAAACTTAAAAAACATACAGAATCTATGTTCCTACATCAAAATGGACAAGAAGCCTAAGAACTGAGTTTTCAAAACTACAATGGGTCCCCAGGATTCATGGAGCTAGAGGGGCCTTTCTACTCTAAAAAAAATGCGATTAATTCACAAGCTATATGGATCCAGGTGTTTGGATTATCTCTACCAGTGGATGTCAACACTGGCTTCCCATGCAGATCATCAGGGGAGAATTTTCAAACTCCAGAATCCATGACTCGCTAAATCTATTAAATCAGAATTCCAGGAGATGGGACCCGGTTCTGTATAGTTGTTGTTATTGTTCTTTTAATTTTCTGTGAGTAATTGTGATGTAGAAGCAGAATTGAAAATTACTAAAATGCAAGTTTCAATTAAGGGGTAAACAGAAGGTTCAGACAATCAACTACTGTAATAATAGCAATGTCCATGAGTTTAAGTACATCAACAGCTGCAACTGGTAATTGCATAAAGTACAACTCAGTTTTATATTTCCTGAATATCTCAAATTGTCTAGGAATCTGGGGAAACATTTTTATTTAATATCTGTATAAAATGGCTCAAACTGTTGGAATTTCAGTATCTTTTTTCATCACTCCCACCAATATTTCTATGATTCATTTGGGGGACTGGTTGTGAGGAAGTTCAGGGTGCACTATGCTACCACCAGCTTCTTCAATGACAAGTTTTGACTGTTACTTTTAGCACCTTCCTGTTCAAGGTCAAGATCAGAGAACCTGGAAAAGTAATCACAGTTGAAGCACAATGAGCTCTCTTCCTGTGTATAATCTACATGAAGAAAACTCATCAAACTCTATTTGCCTTGCTCTTATATACTGTCCTTTACCCAGGTCTGCAAATGGGATTTCCCCTAGTGCTTATGACTGTCTCTGTTCCTTCATGGATGCTGATCACTTCATGTATGCTAAAGGTAAACCCAGCCTTCTCTTTTTAATCAGATGAAGAAATTCCACCCATCCTCCAAAGCCTTGTTAAAACCCTACTTTGTCTATAAAGCATTTTCTGGCATCACTCTTCTGCCACTTTTCCAAGCTCCAACATTATATTTGGTACTACACAATTAAGCAATTAATTCTATTTTCACATATTATTGTTCTCTGTTATTTCACACGTGCCAGGAGACAGCAGGATGTAGTGGACAAAAGGAATCATTGTAGTCATTTAGAACTAGGTCAAATACAATCTCCACCTAAGCCTTATGTTTTCCTCTTGATAGTTAGGGATACTAGCACCTATTTTGTAATGCTATTGGTTAAAATAGTGAAGCACATGTAAAAGTGCTTGGTATACTATTGTTAGGTAATAATTGTCAATTTTTTTCCTTTATTTCTTTCCTTGTGTATATTTTGCATCAAGTAATAAACTTACAGTATAAAATATCTGCAGAGAACTTTACAGTTCATAAACTCTTTATTTTTATTTTTTTTCAATATATGAAATTTGTTGTCAAATTGGTTTCCATACAACACCCAGTGCTCATCCCAAAAGGTGCCCTCCTCAATACCCATCACCCACCCTCCTTTCCCTCCCACCCCCCATCAACCCTCAGTTTGTTCTCAGTTTTTAACAGTCTCTTATGCTTTGGCTCTCTCCCACTCTAACCTCTTCTTTTTTTTTTTTTTTTTTCCTTCCCCTCCCCCATGGGTTTCTGTTAAGTTTCTCAGGATCCACGTAAGAATGAAAACATATGGTATCTGTCTTTCTCTGTATGGCTTATTTCACTTAGCATCACACTCTCCAGTTCCATCCACGTTGCTACAAAGGGCCATATTTTGTTCTTTCTCATTGCCACATAGTACTCCATTGTGTATATAAACCACAATTTCTTTATCCATTCATCAGTTGATGGACATTTAGGCTCTTTCCATAATTTGGCTATTGTTGAGAGTGCTGCTATAAACATTGGGGTACAAGTGCCCCTATGTATCAGTACTCCTGTATCCCTTGGGTAAATTCCTAGCAGTGCTATTGCTGGGTCATAGGGTAGGTCTATTTTTAATTTTCGGAGGAACCTCCACACTGTTTTCCAGAGTGGCTGCACCAATTTGCATTCCCACTAACAGTGCAAGAGGGTTCCCATTTCCCCACATCCTCTCCAGCATCTATAGTCTCCTGATTTGTTCATTTTGGCCACTCTGACTGGCATGAGATGATATCTGAGTGTGGTTTTGATTTGTATTTCCCTGATGAGGAGCGACGTTGAGCATCTTTTCATGTGCCTGTTGGCCATCCGGATGTCTTCTTTAGAGAAGTGTCTATTCATGTTTTCTGCCTATTTCTTCACTGGCTTATTTGTTTTTTGGGTGTGGAGTTTGGTAAGCTCTTTATTACAGTTCATAAACTCTTACAACAATTGACTGACATATGTTTCCAAGCCCTATTTTATAAAAGAAAAGGTGATAACATCCTGAAAGGTTAACACCTTCCAGAAACCACAACCTTTAATGGAAGGTCTCCTAACAGAGCCTGGCCCTTGTTGCTCCAATGCCAAGGACTGCCTCTAGGATATTACATCAAATATTTTGTAAACTGATTAAAATAACTCATTTATCCAAAAATAAAGGATTATCTTCTATGTGTCAAGCTCCTAGCTAAGCATGTAGCATACATTAATGAATGAGAAAGACTTCATCTGTGTCCTCATGGAACTTAAAGGCTGGCATTTGGGTCAATATTTAGGCAAGGTTAAAGCAAATGGACCTATCTATGTTGATGCCAAATTCTTTCTTGCTAACTCCGGAGGTATGGAGCATTACTATAGGAGTGATGGGTTAACCAGAGTCAGCAACATTTCTCGTATCCGTGACCCTTATGATCAGTAGGACTCACTGACAGTATTGGTGGCAGGACTGAAATGCATTTACCCCTATGTCCATCAAGCCTACAACCTCATCCTCATTAGCACATGTCAGAAACTTCCAGAAGCGAAGCACTATAACAAGACAGATTGCTACAATTACTAGAAATAATAATCGTTAGCTCTGTCCTCTTCTTCACAAGAGAGTGATTCTTTGGTGGACAGAAAGAAAGGCCTTCTCTCATATAGTAGTACTTTCCCTTGGGCTAAAGTTCATCCTGACCTAGAAATGTCCTCACTTGTGGTTGGTGTCAGACCCACAGCAATGGGTGTTATAAACAGCCTGTCTCTACTGCCATAAGATTACGGCACTGCTTGTGTTTGGTGTTAAAAACGACTCTCAGATGGAGGTATGGATCTGGCTCTTTTCAATCCTATGTGTTGCCCAAACTTGGGACGTTTGTTCTTCTACTGAGGACCGTGGCTAACGCTGAGCCAGAGAGTCAGGTTTCTACCACTCTGCTGGCCCAGGATTTGGCAATCCTAGTACAGGAGTTCTCTAGGTATCTACCTTCAATCACTTGCCATTTCTCTCCCATGGCTCCATTTGTCCCAGCTTCCACCAACTTATAGATATATATGTTTGGGGGACAGGGTGTTTGTGGAAATATTCCCTACCTTTAAAGACACTAATAACATTGCATCCCAATTTTGTCCTAATTTCTTCGAGCCTTTTTTTCTCCCTAAAGCAGGAGGGTTGCTCTGAGCACCTAGTCTACCATGGTGTTGAAAGATGAGAGCCAGCATAGGTATTTACATAATCTAGATTCAGTGATCCTATTTATCATGCAAACTTGGGCAAATTACTTGCCCTTTTCGGGTATCAGTAACCCCAAGAAGACAATGATAGGATTTAACTAGTGTCTCCCATTTCTGAGATTACTTAACCAATAGTAACAATAGAAGAAATGATGGTGGAAAAGTAGTTTAGTAGTTACTGTAAGAAAATAAAATTGGATAATTTAGAAGTTGCCTCAGGGAATAGGAGATGCCCTTTAGCTCATTCTCAATCTTTGCGGTGTTGTTCTAATTAATTAAAAGGTTTTAATGTGTTTTGCTGCATATGATTTGACTCCTCTAAACTCTCTTCTCAATTTTAGTTTATGTGTAGCAGCTTGTCTGTGAATTAATCCTACAATTACCATATAAAAATGAAAACAAATACACAAACAAGCAAAAGTAGCTAGCAATGATTGTTAATAGTGTACCAAGCTCAATTTTCATTTTTCAAGACTCGAGTTCTTAGAATTTTTCATCCCCAGTATTGTTTAGACCCTAAACATATATTTCCGTATCGATGTACATGTGATGTTCCGATTTTGTAAGGTGGCCCTGTTTGACCAAATAGTTTAAGAGAGAAGAGATGTTCAGACAGGCACATGGTCCAATTCTTGAGCCTTCTGGAATACTGGGAAGTTTTGGCCAAATTTGCCATTAAGTGCATACTGACAGTGGAGGTTGTACTCACCTGAAGCAGAAAGAAAACATAATTTAGGTTGGAATTGGATTATATTCCTGAAACCAATTATTACTGAGAGTGGATTAAGAGTAATAGCGTGGGATCATGGCAAGGCACTAAGCAGCAATAACATCTGTTTACCCAGCTGAGTTGGTGCCAGAGCAGAACAGAGCCCCTGGAGATCAACAAGCATACAGTTTAATCAGCACACTTGGACACATGGCACATGAGTGGACCCTGCACAGCTAGTATGCTCAGCACCATGCTGAGATGAAGCCAAGTAATCCTTCTGTAGATCACCTTGGCTTTTCCCACCAATAATGCTCATCCTGGCCAGTGAGGCTCCAAGAACCAGGAGTCACATGTGATACATACAGGGATGGGGTCTGTGTCAATTGTCTTCAGGAAATCATAGAGGGATCATCAGGTGCCATGTGTAGCACCATTCTGGTGGCCCAACATGCACTAAAAATGCAATTGGGATGGATACTGAATAATGAAGGTGATTTGTATTTCCAGCCCATTTCTCATTTGTGACTTGCAGACCTGCATCTACAACAGCCTCCTAGAAGCTCATATTCAACACGAATAGAATTAAACTAATAATATTCTGTTCTCTACCTCCTTTTTGCTCCTGTATTCCCTAACACAACAAATGACAGGCCCATCCACCTGTTTAAAGTCTAAACCCCACCCCTTTCTTCATTATGTAAGATTCAGGGGTAAAAGAACTCCATCTATTTTATTCACAGTCTTATCTCAGAAAATCTAAGGAAATATTTGTGGAATGAAGGAACAACCAGAATACAAAATAATAATAATAATAATAATGGACTGTAAGGGTCTACTGTATGCAATATGTAATTTCATTAAGACCAAAAAAAAGTGGAATTGAAAAAGACCAGCATCTAGGTTTTTTTTTTTTTTTTTAATGTTTATTTATTTTTGAGAGAAAGAGAGACAGAGTGTGAGAGGGGGAGGGACAGAGAGAGGGAGACACAGAATCCGAAGCAGGCTCCAGGCTCTGAGCTGTCAGCACAGAGCCCAATGCGGGGCTCAAACTCACAGACCACGAGATCATGACTTGAGCCGAAGTCGGACGCTTAAACAACTGAGACACTCAGGTGCCCCCAGCATCTAGGTTTTATAAACTGATAGAAATTAATCAAACCAACAAGGAAATAAGCCTCCTCTATCGATGTATTAGTTTTCTATTGTTGCTGTAACAAATTACCACAAATCTAGTGGCCTAAAATGTGTATTTTTTTAATCTCATAGTTCTGGCGGTCACAAGTCTGAAAGGAGTCTCACTGGGCTAAATTCAAAGTGTTGGAAGGACTGTGTTCATTTGTGGAGACTCCAAGGGAAAATATGTTTTCTTATTTCCCCACTTCTAGAAGCTGTCCACACTCTTTGGCTTGTGGCACTCTTCCATCTTCAAAGCTAGCAGTGGCCTATCAAGTCTTTCTCATGTTACCATTTCTCTGATTGTGACTCATCTGACTCCTACGTCTCCCATTTAAGGACCCCAGTGATTACACTGGGCCCCTGTCAACATTCCGGGATAATCTTTTGACCTTGTGGTCAGCTATGATTAGCAGCCTTCATTTCTCCTGTACTCTTAATTCCCTTTTGACATGCAACATAATGTACAATATGAAACATTTTGAGGATTAGGACAGGAACATCTTTCAGGGCCATGATTCTGACTACTCTAGCAGGCTAGACTGATAACCACACATATCAGACTGTCCTATGAGAGAAATTACCGTGATCAGGAAAAGACTTGAAGAAATCTGTGTCCTCCATAAGCCCTCTTCCCATCTTGGCTTGTTGAAGTAAAACTCATTCATCAACAGGTACCTTAAATACCACCTCCTCCATGATTCCTTCTGTGACTGTTCTTGTGGGCATCTACGTCTTCCTCCTTGAATTTCCACCAAGTTTTGTTTATATCACAAGCCACATTAAATATTGTATGATTGGTAGATATACTTGCAAGTGTGTCCTTTCTCTTTCAATGTAAGCTTCTTGAGGATTCATTTCCAAACCAATATTAATGTGCAATTTCTTCATAATACCTACGTGACCTTGGGAAGACATATTACTTTCTGGGTTCTCAGTTTCCCTGTAGAGTCATCAGATTTGCTCACAACAAACATTAGTGCAAGCACATTCTTGGCACATAGAGGTTGCTCACTGAGTGTCATTTCTCTTCCCCACATATATGTGGGATAAACCTGCATATATTTGTGTGAGGGACTAGTCTAGGACAAAGAGTTGGCACCTGTACATTTTTCCTGAGTAACTGTGGGCTCTGTGAAAGCAGGACTGTGTCTTTCATGTTCATTGCCATGTTCCCAGTCCCAAAGTGTCTCTCAACAATAAATATTTACTGAACTAATGAATAATTCTTAGTGAAATAGATAGGAATGTTTCTCTGTCTTCCAGTGGTATGTTCTCCTAACTATATATCTTGTCACAGATTTTCCTGATTCATCTGGCACAGTCTATACCCCTAAACCATTCACTTCCATATACAAAATAAACCCTGACAAAATTAAAAATCTTTGCTTCAGACTCTTCCAATCTGCTCTCCCCCTGCTTCCCCCTCCCCTCCTTGCAGACATCCACATTTTTCCCCTTATGGGAATGCAGACAAAAAAAGAAGCGTGATTCCTAAAATGAATAATTGATATTTCTTCAGAGCGACCTACCCTATTCTACTTGTTCTCTTAATTTACTCAGTTTATACCAACTGATGACAGAAGCCCATTGTTTTGCTGAAACATTAACTTCACAAAGTCATTCCGCTCCCATCTGCAGCACTTAAATTAATGATTCCCTCTGCAACATCTGTTTAATTAACTATCGGCACCATAGAAGAGGCGTCCAAATACCCCAGCGACTAAATCAGGCTCAAATTAGGGAAATACGATGTTAAATTGTATCAGGGAGAAGCCGAGTTTATCCTTCCGAGCACTGGCATTCATTAGCTAGCAGCCAACCCATGCATCTTCATAATGAAGTAGTGTCAGCAGTGCTTGGCTGTAAAGTTCTCATTTAGGGGCTGCACCGGTCCCTCCAGTCGTGGTCACCGCAGGGAGCTAGGAAGAGGGGTTTAGAGAGCCCCATAGGTCGCACATCCTTCCTTCATCTTTGTTCCTGGAGAGAGCAATGGAGCTTCCATGGGGCATGTGCAGGCTGAGGGATTCTGGGAAATGGCAGTGGTGTGGGGAAAGTGACATTTGTGAGTCATTTCTATTACGAGTATTCCATCTTCCCTGAATCCTTTTAGTTATATTTGCATAATTATTTGCATTGATCTACATAAGCAGGAAACGGGTCTGGCCTCTTTGGATGCACTGGGAAATCTCTTTAGTTCATAAATTTGACAGCATTCATTTAACAAAGATCTGCAAAGAGCGTACTGTGTTCAAAGCATCGTACTAGGCACAAGGGAAAGGCAAATTAGACACAAATCCTGCTCATCGATAATTTACACCAGATAGAGTACACTGTAAACATGATTCTAAACCTCTGTGTTCTCTTTTGTGCATGCACAAATAACATCAACTGTGGTAGTTTTTGGAATGAGACTGAACTGAATATAATCCTTATTCTCACAGTTTATGATCTAGTTTGTGTACACACACACACACACACACACACACACATAAACTAGAGTACCAACCCAAAAACAAAAAATAAAGCAAGCACCATATTCACAGAAATAGAGATCAGCTATCATAGGTGCTCAGAAGGGGAAGACATCCTATTAATTTGGGGAGTGTTGTAAAAGAAAGAGTTCAGGAAGTACATGTCCCATTAGCTAGTTCTAAAGGGTGGTAGAATTCAGAGCTCTATGGAGAAGGGGCAATTTAGACGTAGAGCAAGAGGGAAAACTTGCAGGATCTGAGAGCCGTGAATCATCTAGTTTTGTGGACATAAAGGATGCTTGCAGAGACAGCCTCTACTTTTTCTTGACCTCCTAGGGTCTGGCCCACAGTTGGTCTGAAATATTGAAGCCAGCGGGGCAGTATAGAAAGAGACCCTTACTCGCCCATGTGTGCCCTCTTGCTCTATCCTTTGAACTTGCCACCCTGTACTGACATAAACCCCTGGTTTCCTCCCTTGGCCTGACATTTTGACGAATCTCTCTGTCTGACCGGGCTTCTCTCTCAGACCACGGTCACCAAGGTTCTCTTACATTTGATATTAGACTTTGACCTTCAAGCACAGTTTTGCCAGTTGGATCCTGACACCCAGGATGAGGTTGTGCCTGACTAAAATTCATATGTAATTCTCTCCTAAGTTACAGCATTTGGATGTAGATGTAATTATCTTCATGCTGTTTGACCAACACAGATAACTATGATAAACACTACGTCTTAACATTGGCTACTTCATTCTGGGTTCATTTTGTGCACGATGAAGACCTACCGAAAGCAGGATTTACACTGTCTCAGGGGAAAAGGTTTCCTTGGCCAGCCAGGGTCAGAAGAAAATCAGTTCAGTGAAGGAGGGTTTGGGACAGTTGGGAACTGAAAGTCAGGCTCAAAAGCTCTCAGGAAAAATACCAGTCCATTGTACAGATTACCTAAAATGCTGTCATGTGTTTGACTGAATACCAGGAAGACATAAATCTGGTGGCTAATGCAAGAAATTTTCCACTTTGTAGGTTTGTTGTTGTTGTTGTTGTTATAGTGAGAAATGTGGTGTGAAATTGCAGGTTTGCAAACTGTATGGTCAGGGAGCTCCTAAAAGCTAGGGTCTGGCAGAGCCAAAAAATGTGAGGAGCTGGGGAGACAGGACAGGTGCAGAATGGTTCAAGAAATCATTAAGATTTCCCAAGGAGCATCCTCATGACCTTCCCCTCCATGACTGCTACTAAGTCTCCAGATCTAGGTGGCCACATGAGACACAATACTAGATGCCAGATGTACACATCTGTTAAGTCATAAGCATGAAAAGAAGGATGCCATGTAAAGTTCTACATTTACTTTCAAAAGAATTTCTGAAATCTGGCAACTTCTAGCGATGAAGAAAAGTTGTAATGCATTAACATCATTATATCAGTGAAATTTTCTTACAGGGGATAAGAGATCTTTTTTCCTCCCTCATGTCTTTGCTCATTCTCCTGCTCTGCAAACCACTGTAACTTATGGATTCAATGTGAAGACATGTTTAAATTTTTTTAAATGTTTATTTATTTATTTTGAGAGAGAGAGAGAGAGAGAGAGAGAGAGAGAGAGAGAGAGAGAGAGAACAAGCCAGGGAGACACAGAGAGAGAGGGAGACAGAATCCCAAGTAGGCTCCACACCATCAACACAGTGGCTTGAACACATGAACTGTGAGATCATGACTTGAGCCAAAATCAAGAGTCGTACGCTTAATCGACTGAGCCACCCAGATGCCCCAATGTGAAGATGTGTTTAATGTGAATCCCACCTCAGTTGGTCAACAGGTAGGATGTTTTGGAGGGTAGACATTGGGGCTCTAATATCATCAGGCCTGGACTCTAGTTCTGTTTCTGCTTATTCACAGTATGAATATGAGCAGTTGATCTGATATCCCTAAGCCCAAGGTTTTATTTGTTTGTTTTCTCTTAATCTGAAAAGTAGCAGTAGAAAGGTACTTCCCTCATAAGGTTACTATATTAAAGGAGATAAGGGTTCTAAAGCAGTTCACACAGGGTTTATCACAAGATAAGCATTGAATAAATTTTAGTTGTTAAGGTTAGTATCAACTAACTGGTAGTATAATCTCTAAGGGGCATGGTGTTTACTTTTTTAAAGATTGTGAAAATTAAGCCTCATTATGATTGATGAGAAAAGGAGCAAAAAGGGGGAAAAGAGGTTGAAAGTATTTTTTTTTTTTTTTTACTTCCCATATAGAAGGACAGTGGCCAACTGAAACTGTCAGGGGACTGATGCCCAAAGTCAGACTGTCCCCTGGAGCAGTGATTTAAGCACCAGTGATGAAAGGAAGTCCTAGTTGGCAAATGAAAATAATCTCCAGATTGGACAGTGACAGGAGTCAGGACGGCAATGTAGAAGACATGTTAACATCAAGAAGTCCCAGAAGGATGTCCAGGCAAGGAAACAGATGGAGCACAGCCTCAGACAACCCAGAAGGCTTCTTTAGAAATCCAGACATAGGGGGAAATATTTGACCTCAAGGCAAACTGTCTTCAAGCAAATTTCAAAGCAAATTCTAAGCAGGGTTCTGAGCAAGTGTCTAGAACCCGATACAGAAATTACAAAAGGAAGACATGGTCCCTCCCTGGAAGTAACAAATAGGAGTCTAGGCTGGAAGGTAAGCACAGGAGAAAGGCACATGGCATCAAATTCCAAAAGGGCATAGCAATATCTAACTGTTGGAATTATTCCAGAAATGTTGAAAATGCACTTGATCAGTTGCTTAAATGATTAAATAAAAGTTGTAGTTCTAGGTGCGCCTCAGTGGCTCAGTCGGTTAGGTGTCCGACTTAGGCCCAGGTCACGAGCTCACAATTCGTGAGTTTGAGCCCTACGTCAGGCTCTGTGCTGACAGCTCGGAGCCTGGAGCTTGCTTCAAATCCTGTGTCTTCCCCTCTCTCTGCCCCTCCCCTGCTAGACTCTGTCTCTCTCTTTCTCTCAAAAATATAAACAAACATTAAAACTTTTTTTTAAGTTTTATTGTTATACATCTGTGAAATACAGGAAAAATAATCAAAGTAGAAAACTAAAATACAGAAAAACTATGAGTGTAACCAGGGCACAGTCTTAACATTTACCTACCATATTCAAGCACTGGTGTTTGTTTTCTTTCAAATTCAAGTGTTTCTATTTTCCTCTTTGTGAGGATTTCAAAGCACTGACTACAATTTTGAGCAGATGAAAGTTGGGTCATAGAAGAACTTCATTCATTTCATGGTGTGAGTATGTGGTGTTTTGGTTTCATTTGTGATCCGTTCACTTGTGTTGTTTTCCCCCTATGACAAGAAACAGGGTGCCAGAGAGGATCTTACTTATTGGCTTGTCGTATTTGTGCAAGGAGTTTAGGGAGAGACAATGACAGAAAAAGGTCACTGAGAAGTGGGGAGAAATATCACAACCCAAATATTCCTACTAGAGAGATTTTAGCTAGAAGGAGATGACAGGGTCCTAATATCACATGAAACTAAAACACTGAATATAACAAATACACTTTAAAAATAGAAGCTGGTTCTCTTTATAAGGCTTGGAGTTGGTTTAGAAATAAACATTTGAGTTATGTTTGTGTTTAAGATCAAGATCACAATCATATTGAGCTATTGCTAACAGACAAGGTTTTCTGAGAAAAACTTGTAGCTAATATGCCTCCATTTTATCTAAAATATCCTCACTCAATACCTGCTAATTAGTCATGAAAGGAAAATAAATGATTTTTCGTACCCGTCTGCTCTTTAGACTTACAAGACATAAAGAGACAGTACAATCACCTCCTAATCTGTATTGTAAACGCCATTTCAATCAGGTGGGTGGTTGTAACTCCACACGGAAAAAGAGAGCCATACCAATGACATTCTGCATCTCTTCCGTGACTAGCAAGAATTTCAGATCAGAAATGGACATTCAGTATGTCCAATACTTTGATTTCACATATGTGATTCATTTTAATCTTCATTATTGCTTAACTGAGTAGGTATTATCCTTTCCATTTTTCAGATGGGAAAACAGGCACAGAGAATTAGCCCAAAGCTACTTGGCTATTAAATGAAAGTAACAAGTGTACATTATCCCAATCGATATATAAAATACGAAATTATTAAATAAGTGAGATTATTAAGTAACTGAACAATGCTACAATGTGATGTATTTTGTTTAAAAACAAACTATTTCATAGAAGTTTTAGAATTTTCCAACTCTAGCAACAGACTGGGAATCCAGGTATCTGCTCTGCCTTGAAAACTGAAAACAGGGGCACCTGGTTGGCTCATTTGGTTAAGTGTCCAACTCTGGATCTCAGCTCAGGTGTTGATCTCAGAGTTCAAGCCTTGTGTACAGCCTACTTAAAAAAGAAAACAAAAATGAAAACCAGAAACAAAAAACACACAGAACAACCGAAAACAAACTGATGATTGCCAGAGGGGAGATGGGTAGGGGATGGGTGAAATAGATAATAGATAAAGGGGATTAAGAGTCCACTTATCTTGATGGGTACTGAGAAATGTATAGGATTGTTGAATCACACTATACACCTGAACTGATATAATACTGTACGTTTATACTTGAATAAAAAATGGATAAAAAATATGAGCCACCTTTGATACATATAATAATCTCCACTGACCAAAGTTTCCCTATAAATGAGAAAGTGGGTTAGATAGATTGTAAGGTACTGGTTCATAAGAAATAAATACTGAATGGAATTTGAGAAACATCTATTCTACTTGAAGGAACTCTGAGCTAACTTTGGAGTCATTTTGTGTGGGTTATGTAGTAAAGCAGCTCATGAAACCATAGATTACTCACATTCTGATATCTGAATCCCATTGGACTGGGTAATGAACTATTCCACACATCTCTTGCCATGACATGAATATTCTTTAAGGCTAGGCATCTGGTTAGGACTTATCTCTCTAATGGAATTTGAAAGTTACTATACAAATGCCTACTCAGTGACGTTGATTCAATGAAATTGATGAATGGGCTATTTTTAATGGGGCTCCTTTAAAAATGCTATGTGTACTAAAAAGTACATTTAACAAAATAAAATGGGTGCTATCTGATAATCCAGACTTCAGATATTCTAATTGGCTAGCCTTCTATATTAGTCTATTCAGGCTGCTACAACAAAAATACCATAGACTGTGGCTTAAACTACAAACATTTATTTCTAACAGTTCTGGAACTGGGAAGTCCAAGATCAAGGTGCCGGAAGATTCAGTGTCTAGTGAGGCCCCACTTCCTGTCACAGATGGTCTTTTCTCTGTGCGCTCGCATGGTGGAAGGGTTGAGGGAGCTCTCTGGGGTTCGCTTTGATATGCACACTATTTCCATTCCTGAAGGTGCTGCCCTCATGGCCTAATCACTTCCCAAGGGATCCATTTCCAAATACCATCACACTGAATATTAGAATATGAATATAAATTTGAAGGAGACACAAATATTCAGTGTATAGCACCTGAAAAAATATTCTTAATTGCTCCAAAGATTATGGATGTCAAACTGTGCTTGAGTTTGTCTCAAATGTCAAATATGTGTTACAGTGGCCTCTACTCTCCCATGTGCACCCACGGTGGTCATTCTTGGTGAATCATAACACACATTCATTGTAACAGTTCTTAGACTTTAATAAAGAACCACAAGATTCTCACTACCTATTGATTAGATACCGCACATGAATTGAAATGTAGTTACTTTTCCTGGTCTAGTCGGAAAAAAAAAAAAAAAAATGAATAACCCACTTTGGACCAGGGCCACAATATTGGACCAGCAACTTTTCTTTTATGGGGCACTTTCAATAAACATTAAGAATCACAGGGCATCGGGCTCTCATCTTTTCCAAAGAACTGTATGAAATATGGGAGAAGTCACAGTGAAGAATGTACAGGAGCTAGGTAGCTGTCCGTAGTTTGATATTTGCTATTGGTCTCGTTTAAGCCGTTGGGGACATTTTTCTTCCTGGTGGGAATTATAAACCTGGCACATACCAGGAGAGTCATAAAATCCCCTCTGGTATCTTTAATCAATCATGACTAGTATATCTACCATACATTCTCCAAGTTTAAAATAGAATAAAGTCACATAATAATCTTTCTCCCAGCAGCTAGACTGCCTTTCAGCACAATGACCCACACTCTACGGCTGTATTAACAGATACGATCTATTCTTTAATGGAGCTCAGCCATGGGGATTAGCTACCTGTAATGCAGTTTGGGCTGTCAAGCACTCCACCAAACTGCTAACACATTACAAGTTATAGGCATCAATTCTTTCTAAGTGAAAAGGCATTTCACATTCAAAACACTTCAAACCTAATAACGGGAAATTATCATGATGGATCCCCTTCAGCTGCCGAACAGTAAAGAGATGGAGAGAAAAAAGAGAGGCACCCAATCAAAAAATTCATATCAATTCTTTTTGATCTACCTGGGGCAGATTAAACCTGAGTAGTGGATAAGCTGTCAAAAAAGATTGCAGAGCTCAGCTGTGGATCAGAAGTGTTTCTGTTTGATGGCAGCAGGCAAATCCTAATAGAATAGGAATAAAGTCCAGTGTCTGGGATAGTCCAGTTTGCCTAGAGTCTGAGTAGCCTGGGCAGTCTAAGAAGGCCATGTAACATACATAATATTGAACTTTCCTCATGTTCAGTGTTAAACCAGGACACTGAAAATGCTCAGGGAATCTGAACTGGAACAGGATCCTGGAAAAACAAAACAGTTCCCACTCGGCAAGGGGAAGCTGGAATGTGCTATCTTTCTTGTCCTATTTTATATGGCCTTGCACATACGGTCAGACCCTCCACCCACTTTGGAATAAAACAGGGGACAGAGATGCTGATACTACCTGGCATTTTAGACTTCATGTCAAAATTAAGGGTAGAACTGTTGTTGTTCCCATATGACTCAATTATATTCATTCATTCATTCACTCATTCGTCCATTCCCTGTTAATTTATTCAATTACATATCCAATTTTAGTTATATATTCATGGCTGTTCTAGATAATATGGGTTTGAGGGACCTTCAGGAAAAAACACAGGATTCCAAAACACACCTGAAAAAAAGCTAAACCATCATTTTCTGCTTCTACTGCCACACTGATAGTATAATATTCACCATTGTTCACCATTAAAGAAATCTTCCAGTGCAAATATAGGCTAGGATTGGCCAATAGGTTTCAACCAGTTGTTGAAGAGTTGTATTGAGAAGGACCAATCTGTGCTTAGTGGAGAAGTGTTAGGGCTAAGTAGAAATGTCTGCAGGGGGAGGATAGCAGGATGTGGAACACTCCTCCCAACTCTGCCAGCTCTAGCCTGACTGCATTCTCATTTTCAGCTCTCCTCCTTTGAAACGTTCTTTTCTTTTCTTTTTTTGCACTGATATAAGTGTAACATCCCAGTAGTTGATGATTTGACGTCTGGATAACTGGACAACTATAAGCAGATGATTTAAGACATTTAATATCAATTTTTCAGAATACTTACAATGAAGCTATAGCCCAGTGCCTTACCAAAGAGTAATTTAGTGCCTTCCAAGCAATTTCAGATCCAGGGAAGTGTGTTCAATGGACAGGATCCACACTCTCATAAAGAGGGACTGAAGGCAGTCAAAGTAATCACACCAATATATAATTTCTTAACTTAGGTAAGTACTGAAAGAAACAGAAACACATGCAAAAAAAAAATCATATGGCAAAAGGACTTATTATTATCTAGGGTGGGACAGAGAGGGTGTCAAGAATGTTTTCATGGAACGAGTGATGTCTAAATGGATGTGAAGGACACATGGACATTAACTAGAGAAAGTTTCATGAAAAGCATGTGCAAAGGCCCTAAAAGAGAAAGAAGAGTGACTCTAAGAAGGAAAGACAAGCATGACTAGAGGTCAAAGAAGAAGTGCAAGAAAGGTGGCATGAGGGGAGGAGCTGAATCATGTAGGACATTTTATACCATGTTGAGGACTTTGCTTTTATTCTAGTAACAGTGTTAAAGCACTGAGGGGTTGTAAGCAGGAGAGCTCCATGATGAGATACACACTTTTCTGAAAGATCAGTCTCACAGTACTTTGGAGATAATGGTTAGGGAAAGGCAAAAGAGGAAGCAGCAGGAAACTGTTTTAAGTTTGTTAGTTTGTTAGTTTGTTTGCTTTTCTTTGGTAGTGCAAGACAGAAATAATGAAGTTATATCATGGTTAAGATCAGACCAATGATGTGGCTTAAAGATAAATTTAGTAGAAAATTAGTCACAGAAGGATCAGGTCTATGATTTTAAAATACTGAAAATAACTAATATTTATTTACTACTTATTCTTGGCATTGCATTATGCTAGCTGTGAGCTTTCTAAACTGCTCGGTCTCACCTAATTCTTACACGAACCCTATCATGTAGTCATTGCCATAATCTCTAGTACATGAAAAAAAAATACAAAAGGTTAAAAAAATACCCTTCAGAGAGCAGACAACACAGACCTATGGTTCAGGAGATGGAGGGACTTAAACTCCCCAATCACAGCTGAACTGCAACCTTGCTCTACTATCCTGACTCTGGCGGTTCCTTTCCACGCAGACATACTGTAATGGCTCTCCTGTTCTTTTTTTCTTTTCTTTTTTTTTTTGAGAGACAGAGAGAGGCAGAACACGAGCAGGGGAGGTGGAGAGAGAGAGAGAGAGAGAGAGATACAGAATCTGAAGCAGGCTCCAGGCTCTGAGCTGTTTGTTAGCACAGAGCCCGACGTGGAGCTCGAACTCACGAACCACCAGACCATGACCTGAGCTGATGTCGGATGTTCAACTGACTGAGCCACCCAGGCGCCCCTCTCCTGTTCTTTATTAATGCCTACATATCTTCTGAGGCTACTGTGTCTGCTTGGTACTTCAATTCCCATCAGGATACCCTAGTCCAGCAAATGGAAAGGAAGCAACAATGTAGCTGAGTAGAGACATAGGGGAGAATGAAGCTTATTTCGCTTAGAACACATGTTCTGAAAATGCCCACGATTATAACAGCGATTCTATTTACTTTTCTGACTCTGCCAGAAGCCCGAAGGGGAGGACAAATTTTCCTTCCTGTCATAAAGGGGCTGAGGAAACCATGCTTATTTAGTCTGGTTGGAGGATACAGTTTAGGAGACTCTGTTAAGACTGTCTCATTAGTCATACAGTATTTGCACACGGATGACTGAAGGCAGAATATGACCTTAATTACATTACCATGCTAAACTTGATGTTTTCCTTGAGGGCCAGGGGATGAAGGGAGAGGGATGGATGGAGTCAGCAGCTCTGGGCCAAGGATAGAAAATGCCACAATATTATTTTATCGGTAATTAAGAGATAGGGGTAGGAGGAGGGCATGAACAAAACAAAACAAAACAAAACAAAACAAAACAAATAACATGTCTTGAGTGTCTTTTCTTTCTCAGAAACTAAGGTAAATATGTATTTGTACATATTTTATATATTTTTATATTTTTTATATATTTACTCAGGAAATAAGTAAAATATGTATTTGTACATATTTTATATAAAATAATTAGTAAGGAAAGCAGTGAATTTATATCACAAATAAGTATAAATATAACAATAAGATGTTTATTCTAATGTTTTAGAGTTTGCAAAACACTTCAAAAATAGGAAGGCACTATACAGAGAAAGACAGATACCATATGGTTTCACTCTTATGTGGATCCTGAGAAACTTAACAGGAACCCATGGGGGAGGGGAAGGAAAAAAAAAAAAAAGAGGTTAGAGTGGGAGAGAGCCAAAGCATAAGAGACTGTTAAAAACTGAGAACAAACTGAGGGTTGATGGGGGGTGGGAGGGAGGGCAGCGTGGGTGATGGGTATTGAGGAGGGCACCTTTTGGGATGAGCACTGGGTGTTGTATGGAAACCAATTTGACAGTAAATTTCATATATTAAAAAATGAAATAAAAAACAAAACAAAACAAAAACAAAAATAGGAAGGCACTATACTGTCATGGTTCAAGGAGGTCAATCAATAGCACATTTTTTTTTTCCCTTAAGTTCATAAGTAACTGAGGCAATAGTCCCAAAAGTTAAGACAGGTGGGAGCAAAGTACAGGTTTGTTAGTGTTGAGACAGGATTACCAAACATGTTTGTTTGGGGACAGGACACTTCACTCACAGGGGCACCTGGAGGCATGATGTCCCAAGGAGCTCCTACCTGTAGACTCTTCACCATTACTCAAGCATGACTCTTCCTCCTTTGGGGAGAAGCTAGCTGTGGGAAGGGACCTAACATGTTCCTCCAGAAATGTTCCATCAGGAAAACAAAAGGGTATAAAAATAAGGTTTCTACAACTGAAGGGCAAAATGAGGAAGCATGGGCTTTAGAGGAAAACAGACCAGCCATATAATATGTCACCTTCTACAATCTCCTAAATAAGTCCCTGTGCCAGACATCATCATTTCTGTTTATAATTGATGCCGTCTTTATGTTTTGTACGTCTTGGAATCTTGGCACTCATTTTGACTTCTAATATTTTATATTTTAGAACTATAACCAAAGCAATCTTGAAAAAGAAAATCAAAGCTGGAGGCATCACAATCCTGGACTTCAAGATGTATTACAAAGTTGTAATCAAGACAGTATGGTACTGGCATGAAAACAGACACTCAGATCAATGGAACAGAACAGAGAACCCAGAAATGGACCCACAAACATATGGCCAACTAATCTTTGACAAGGCAGGAAAGAATATCCAATGGAATAAAGACAGTATCTTTAGCAAATGGTGCTGGGAAAAGTGGACAGCAACATGCAGAAAAATAAACCTGGACCACTTTCTTACACCATACACAAAAATAAACTCAAAATGGATGAAAAACCTAAATGTAAGACAGGAAGCCACCAAAATCCTAAAGGAGAAATCAGGCAAAAACCTCTTTGACCTCAGCAGCAGCAACTTCTTACTCAACACATCTCCAGAGGTAAGGGAAACCAAAGCAAAAATGAACTATTGGGACCTCATCAATAGTGAAGGAAACAATCAGCAAAACTAAAACGCAACCGACAGAATAGGGGAAGATGTTTGCAAACAACATATCAGATAAAGGGTTAGTATTCAAAATCTATAGAGAACTTATCAAACTCAACACCCAAAAACCAAATAATCCAGTGAGGAAATGGGCAAAAGACATGAATAGACACTTTTCCAAAGAAGACATCCAGATGGGCAACCAACACATGAAAAAAAGGTTAAATCACTCATCATCGGGGAAATACAAACCAAAACCACGATGAGATATCACCTCACACCTGTCACAATGGCTAACATTAACAACTCAGGCAACAACAGATGTTTGCGAGGATGCTGAGAAAGAGGATCTCGTCTGCACTGCCGGTGGGAATGCAAACTGATGCAGTCACTCTGGAAAACAGTATGGAGGTTCCTCAAAAAATTAAAAATAGAACTACCCTATGACCCAGTAATTGCACTACTAGGTATTTATCCAAGGGATACAGGTATGCTGCTTGAAGGGGCACATGCACCCCAATATTTATAGCAGCACTATTGACAATAGCCAAAGTATGGAAAGTATATATATATATACTATACACACACAATGGAGTATTACTCGGTAATCAAAGAGAATGAAATTTGCCATTTGCAACTATGTGAATGGAACTAGAGGGTATTATGCTAAGCAAAATTAGTCAGTCAGAGAAAGACAAATATCATAGGACTTAAACTCATAAGAGGACTTTAAGATATAGAACAGATGAACACAAAGGAAGGGAAGCAAAAATAATATGGAAACAGGGAGGGGGACAAAACATAAGAGACTCTTAAATATAGAGAACAAACTGAGGGTTGTTGGAGGGGTTTTGGGAGGGGCGATGGGCTAAATGTGTAAGGGGCTCAAGGAATCTACTCCTGAAATCTTTGTTGCACTATATGCTAACTAACTTGGACCTAAATTATAAAAAAAAAATAAATTTTTAGATTAAAAAAAAGAATTATATAAAAATGTTACAATATTAAAATATCATTTGTCTTTAAAATCGAGATTTGTGTGCCCTAGCATACTATCCTCCATAGAGCAGGTGCTCAGCAAAAAAATAGTGAATATACTGCGTTGTGTAAAACACGGTTGCTAGGCCCAAGGACTTAACAGTGTAAAATGGGACAGTATTTTGCAAAGATTGGTATGAATTTAGTATGCAGTATTTAAACTACTGATGATATTCTAAATGATTGGAGGTGATACATTAAAAATATTTAAAAATTTTGATAGTTACAGATTTATTTTGATAAGCTTTCAAATATATGTACATATATATGCATGTGTGTAATTTCAGTAACACTTTATTTTCATAGATTTTACTACTTAGGATGAGGTTAGAGAAGAAAAGTTTTTAAAAGTTAGTAAATATAATGAGAATATTAAATAAATAAAATATGGACAGCACACAGATTTGGCTAAATATCTCAAACAAATGTGCAGACAACTAGAGTTTGAGAAGCTCCATTATAAACACTATCATTTTAGAGTCAAAACTGGGAAAATTATAATAAATACTCTAAAAGATGCATAAAACATGAACAGCAGTTACTAAGAAAAAGGGGAAATTAACTCTAAGTGGTGGGAATTTGGGAAGGCTTTAATGAGGAAACAATTATTGAACTATGCCTTGCAGGCTGGAAAGGGTGTCGAGAAACAGATGCAAGGCTATTCTTTAAAAATCTGAAGTCCAAACTGCATGCTGCATTCACTTTGGGGTATAATTCTGTTACATTTTAGCTGGCCACATTTCTAAGCCATTCCTGAGAAGCTGGTTGTATTTCTAATCCCCATGAAGAATCATTTTTATTACAATCTAAGGTCACCTAGTTGGTGACAATAATTTCCCACCTCTCCTTTAACACCGCCTGATTGTCTTCTAAATTTGTTTACGAGGCATTTATAGCCAAGAACCCAATTAAGGGTGTTCATACCCCACACAAGTGTGATCAGCAGCACCTAGAAACAATAACAGTGCCCCCACACACACCCTCTTTCTTGTAAATTTTATATCACAAAATGAAAGTCAGTTACAGATCCATTAAGTGGGAGATGTAATGGGAGGGAGAAGCAGTGAGCTCTATCTGGGTTGAAGAAGATAAGCTGCATAAATCAGCACACCTTGCAGCTGAACATTTCTTTAAATAGCTGAACAGGAAAAGAACATGCTCCTTCTATTAATATCGTCAGCACTCCCTCCTGTCTTTAGTGGAAACCAGCCCTCAATGTTGGGATGGGGGAAATGCTATTGCCCTATGCTTAAGTGCTACAAAACCGCCACGAACGTGCCTCTCTCAACACTGCAGCATTGAAATTGTCCCTGGGGCAGAACCTGTCCCAGACTATTTTTGGAATCTGTCTTCTCCTATATACCTATCTCATCCACATTTACCCAGTTTGTATAATCTACTATGTTACCTTTTTCTTACCCAGATACCGAGTCAACAAAATCTTAGGTTTGGTTAGTTTCAAGAGGCAACACACAAAGCCACACTTAGCTAAGGCAACAGCTCTCTCAATTTTAAGACACTTTTTTCCATACCTATTAGCTACTACCTAAAGTTTTACTTTAATTTACCTTAATTTATATGTTATTTTATTTATTACACAAGGAGTCTATTGTAGACTCATTGCACAAGAAGTTTCTTGTAGAAAGCAAAAAAAAAGTACAAGATTCCACTGAGCAAAAACAGAAAAAAAAACTTAATCAAAATCATAGTGAGCAAAAATAGTTTTGGTGTGAAGATACAAAAAATATATCCAAAGTGCCTTATGTAAAAAATCTTGAGGTTGGATGTGTTTCAAAATTTGTTTAGGTTTTAGAAAGTTAATTTGGATCATATTTATTACATGACATATCACCTACAGCAGGTCTAGGGCAAAATTAGTAAAAGTTATGAATATTCACATTATGTGGTGCTAAAGTCTAAAAATAAACCCATGTTAGCTCAGGTTAGGTTTTGTGACCAAATGTGTTTTGGCAACAAATATGAAAAAATGCATTTAATTTGAGGGGTGTATGGATTTCCAAATTGAACATTAACGCTTACATTATTACTATTCTCTAAACTGCTCTTCAACATGACGAGTATATTATAAACAGCTTTCAATGTGCAAAAAATATGTATCTACGCCATCACTGAATATCAAATTTCCACTGTTAAAATTTTAATACATACATATTTTTAAATGCAAATTATAGAGAAATGCAAAACAAAGATAGTAAGTGGCATTTTATACCACCTCCAGAGACAACCACTATTTAATGGCACATGCCTTTCTCGGCCCTCCTTTTATATATCTTCAGCCTTATAAAATCATTTACCTTAAAAAACTGAAATAATATTATGCATGCTTTTCGGAAATCTAGTTTCTCCCTATAAAATATTTTAGAAATATTTCCTTATTAGTATAAATCAACCTCATTCTTATGAATGACCTCATAACAATAAATATAATAGATGAATTTTTCCTCCCTTCCGTTCTTCTTTTGACAATTATTTATTATTTCCAACATTGTTCGAAATGCTAACAATATAGAGAGAAATCAGACAAAAAATTCCTGAATTTAGGGAACATAGTTTCTAGTGCACAGAAAGGCAATGAAGAAGATAAAAAGTAAAATTGATAGTATATTACATAGTAAGATGAAAACTGAATCATGTAAAGGGATAGGAAAACATCAAGCACTGAGCCTGCAAATTTACATGGGACAGCCAGGAATGCAGGATGGCCACTACCACACAAATAGTGAATTTCAGACAAAAAGTAAGTGAGGGAAGGAGCTGGGCAGACACCTGGGGGAAGAACACAACAGTCCAGGTAGAGGGAATATCAAGTGCAAATAGGGTGCAAAAGTGGGTCTGACACGTTTTGGTAACAAAAAGGATTGAAGCCAATTAAACAAAGGGAAGGATATAGGGATATACATCAGAGATGGAATTCATGGTCAGATTATGTAGGCCTGGTAGGCCATCAGAAGGACTTAGATTTTGGTGTAAGTGAGATGGGTTTTGAGAATTTGGAGCAGAGGAAGGAAAGATCTGGATTCTATTTTTTTTTTTTTTAATTTTTTTGAAATGTTTATTTTTTGAGAGAGAGACAGGGCACCAGCAGGGGAGGAGCAGAGAGAGAAGGAGACACAGAATCCCAGCAGACTCCAGGCTCTGGGTTGTGAGCACTGAGCCTGACACGGGGCTCAAACTCACAAGCCATGAGATCATGACCTGAGCCACCCAGGCACCCCTCTCGATTCTATTTTTAAGGGATGTCTCAGTGGGCTGAAAATAGAAGGGTGCAGAGACAGAATTCGGAAAACCATTTTCAGAGGTTGTTGCTTTTATCTAGGTAAGGAATATCTTGGGTGAGTGTGGTAGCCCTGGAAGTAGTGAGAAAGGATCAAGTTGGGTAGGTATTTTGAAGGTATTGGTGAAGGATCTGCCAATAGATTGGGTATGATGAGTTGGAGCATGAAAACTGTCAAGGGCCCAAAGTATTTGGCCTGAGCCACTAGAGAAGAGAGCTACCACCAACTAAGATGGGGGAGAATACTAGGGGAATCAGTTTAGAAGTGATTGTCAGGAATTCATTCTTGACCATGTTAAGTTTGAGATATATATGGCATCTCTAAATAGAGATCTCAAATAAGCAGCTGGATTGAGAGGAAAGATTCAAGCTGGAGGCATACATTTATTAGTCACCAACATCTAAAGGGATTTAAAAGGTATGAGACTAGGTAAGAGTCTTAAAGATGAAGTTACGGTTAGAAAGAAAGATTTTATTAAACCACTGTCCAATTTTGGGGTATACTGTTGTTTTACTTTTCACTTATACAAAGAATGGAAAAACTGATGCATACATTTTGAATACATGTCTGATTGTTTTCTTAGGTCAATCTTCATGCATGGTTGCTTAATAAGAGACACCTGTAAACAAAGCCAAGTAAATGATGAGTGATGCCTCATCATTTTTTTTTTTTTTTCTGTGAACACAATGAGTAGTTTGTGATGTTGCCTGGAGAGTCAGTAAATTTTCCGTAAGTATAAGGACATGCCATTTCAACTGCATCCTAAGGCTACAAGGAGACTTTTTCACTTAAAAAGTGGGATAAGGGAAAAGCACATTCAAGTTACAGACGAAAAGTCATAAAAACAAATACAACATGACAAAGGAAGGTAAAATGCCCTAAGAATAATAAAATACGCACATTAAAGAAGCACGTGGCATCTGGAGAGTAGCATGGGAAAGGAAGTTTCCTGGGACAAGACCCTTGAAGGATTTTATATTCCAAGCTAAGGGAATTTTATTATGTTTTATAACCCAATACAAAGAGATAGAAATATTTAAGCAAGAGTAGGGGATTTGATTAAATCTCTCTGGGGGGGGGGAAACAAAAAAAAAGGGGGCGCCTGGGTGGCTCGGTCGGTTAAGCGTCCGACTTCGGCTCAGGTCATGATCTTACGGTCCGTGAGTTCGAGCCCCGCGTTGGGCTCTGTGCTGACAGCTCAGAGCCTGGAGCCTGTTTCCGATTCTGTGTCTCCCTCTCTCTCTGCCCCTCCCCTGTTCACACTCTGTGTCTCTCTCTGTCTCCCAATCTTTTGCAACCTAAGGAAGTCATAAATAAATGTTAAAAAAAAATTTATAAAAAAAAACAACAAAAAAAGGTTAATTCTATTGGATAAGCACTGGAACCATGGAAGGTCCAGCTGTAGAGGCTCCTTTCATATTTTAAGAAGAGCTTAAGAAGAGCTTGGAAGAGCAGGCACCAGGTGCCTGGGTGGCTCAGTCAGTTAAGCATCTGACTTTTGGCTCAGGTCCTAATCTCACGGTTCATGAGTTTGAGCCCCGCATCTTGAGATTCTCTCTCTCTCCCCTTCTCTGCTCCTCCCCTGTTTGCATTCTCTCTTTCTCTAAATAAATAAATAAATAAAAGAGCTTGGACAATAGCAGTGTCTGGGCTAGTGAGGAGGAGGGAATTGAAATGAGAGATGTTTGTGACCAGCTCACATCTAGGTTCAACCTTTCACTGATACCCATGCCTGACCATCCTGAGCCCGAGTTTGCTGCCTCACCTCTGTGATCCCAGGCCAGGGTCCTAACTTTCAGATAAATTATTTGGAATAATGAGACATCTGAATTAAAGTTGCCCTTTTGTTTTCTGGAAGGCAGACCTTTATTTTCAAGCATGCATACTAATTACGGGAAGCAGCCAGTGCAATGGAGATATTTCCAGACTGTGACCCTCACAAGGCCCCTTGTCTGCATCTCCCACTGACCGTATGATTAGCTTAGACAAGTCATCAAGGTATATGAGCCTCAGTTTCTTCACTTATGAAATGGGCTCTAAAAGCACTCTCCTACCTACTTCAGGTGACTTTGCTGTGTGAACTAAGAGACATGCAGGTGTTCTTTGTAACAAAATCTACAAATATATGATGCTCAATTGAATTGGGCTAAAAAAAGAAATTATGTTGTCCACTTCAAATTCCTTTTGGAGCTAGGCAATGTATATGTAAATAAATAAATAGATAAATAAGGTGTTGGGTATTAAAGGTTTTTGGTGAATATGATAAGCAAAAATATATGAATGAATTGCTGGTGGCATTATGATTATTACAGGCAAAGCATAATTGGAAGCATCTTGTCAATTTTTAAAATATATATTCCTCTAATACTACCACGCTATGTCTCTTACCAATCATGTGTTCATAGGCACAGGAAAGTAAAGTTCACTCTAGCTTAGACTGAATTCTAACAGATTCTGAATTAATGACCTTTTACTATTTAATCAGCCCATTTTGTCGAGTGACATTTTTATGTCAGTTGACTTTCTCCATACTCCTGTTTCTTACATGTTAATTCTTTAGGAGGCAGAAGTCTTCTGAAAGAAAATCTGAGTCTGGGAAACTAGGACCTTCCAAAGCAAAGGAAATGAACCCTCTGGATTTAGAGAGATGTAAGGTAGATTAATTCAGATGGGATTGAGAGGTAGACAAGGACAGCTTCAAACAGAAGGCTGAGCAGGGTTTCCAATCTTTTGCAACCTAAGGAAGTCATGCTTATGAAGGCTTTTCTCAAGATCCGGAATTGATGGGGTGCCTGGGTGGCGCAGTCGGTTAAGCGTCCGACTTCAGCCAGGTCACGATCTCGCGGTCCGTGAGTTCGAGCCCCGCGTCAGGCTCTGGGCTGATGGCTCGGAGCCTGGAGCCTGTTTCCGATTCTGTGTCTCCCTCTCTCTCTGCCCCTCCCCCGTTCATGCTCTGTCTCTCTCTCTGTCCCAAAAATAAATAAAAAACGTTGAAGAAAAAAAAAAAAAAAAAAAAGATCCGGAATTGAACTTTGTGGTGTGCAGTTTATGATTCATACTCTTTCCCCCTAACTTTATTGAGATATAATTGACATATAATATTGTGTAAATTCAAGTTTTTAAGTTCTACAACATAATTTGATACACACATACACACACATATTTTTTAGTCCTATTGCTAATACACTCCAGCTTCAGGCTTTTTTTTTTTTTTTTTTTTTTTTTTTTTTACACATCTATATTCAAACACTGCCTCTAGCCCTTACTGAGTGGTCTCAGCAGGTAAAGATCTCTAGTCTAACTCCAGGTTGATGGGATTACAGCCAGAACTGCAGTTGCACTGGGGTGGAATGGTTACAAGTCTGTCATTGGGTCTGCACGGGGATCTGTGGTTGGTGGGCTTGTTACCAGCAGCTCAGGTGAGTGGGGGTCATGTGTGATCCCTGGGTGGATAGGATTCTGGGACTTTGTTTGATGGGGTGATATTGGGACAAGTGTCTCCTTCAGGGTCCACAGTTGGGTCCTCAGACAGCAGTCCTATTAGCAGATGTGCAGATCGGTGCAGCTCCCATCACGTTCCTGAGAAGGCAGCTCCCTGATCACTGGATGCATCCCAGGGTGGGCAGGACTGTAAGCCAAGTAGGGCTAGAACAGAGCTCCAGGGCCCTTGCAACTTCCAAAACCAATCTAGAAATCTGCAGATGTGGCCCTGGAGGCATGGATGGGTGTGTCATCCCTCAGGTCCCTGGGTGGGCTGGACTGGTCCCTGTCCATGGCTATAGGGGCTGGAGCTGAGTATAGAGCCATTTCAGGATTACCTGAAGTGTAGATGTGGGTATGTTCCACCTGATGTCTGTACTGGTTGGACTGCTCATAAACTGCAACTAGGAGGGATTGGAACTGAGTGAGTATAGCACATTTTCAAGATATCTGGGTATGTAGATGGAATATTTCCTCCTAGTTCCCTGGGCCTGCAATATTGTTCACAGACTGGACTGGAAAGGCAGGAGCCAAGCATAGGGCCCTTTCAAGATCTCCTAGAGTGCAAGTAGGCATTTATCCAAGGGATACAGGTGTGCTGTTTCAAAGGGACACATGCACCCCCGTGTTTATAGCAGCACTATCAACAGTAGCCAAAGTATGGAAAGAACCCAAATGTCCATCGATGGATGAATAGATAAAGAAGATGTGGGATATATATACAATGGAGTATTACTCGGCAATCAAAAAGAATGAAATCTTGCCATTTGCAACTACGTGGATGGAACTGGAGGCTATTATGCTAAGTGAAATTAGTCAGAGAAAGTCAAAAATCATATGACTTCACTCATATGAGGACTTTAAGAGACAAAACAGATGAACATAAGGGAAGGGAAACAAAAATAATATAAAAACAGGGAGGGGGACATAACAGAAGAGACTCATAAATATGGAGAACAAACTGAGGGTTACGGGAGGGGTTGTGGGGTGGGGGATGGGCTAAATGGGTAAGGGGCACTAAGGAATCTACTCCTGAAATCATTGTTGCACTATATGCTAACTAATTTGGATGTAAATTAAAAAAAAAAAAAAAGATCTCCTAGAGTGCAGACATACAGATGGGAGTGTCTCTTGCTTGGTCCCTGGGCTGGCTGGCCTGTCGGTGCACTGCAGCTTTGACAGGGTTGGATCCAAATATAGAACCCTTTCAGAATTTTTGGGATTGCAGATGTGAGTATCTCCCTTGGGGAGGACCCTCAGGGCTGCTGGCAAACTGGGGCTATAATGGGGCTGGAGGTCCATATAAGGCCCTTTCAGGATCTGGATGGGTATAGATAGGAATTTCTCCCGGTGCCTGTGCCGCAAGACTGTTCATAGATCGTGGCTTTATCAAGCTGGAGCCCAGTTACCGGGACCTTTCTTTATCTATAGTCTGACCAACTTTGGCAGACTTATTTCCAGGGGCTCCTGGATGGTGAAAGAGGCTGGGCACTTCACAGGCCACATCAGGGTCCCCAGCCAGGATGGAGGTCTATATACCTTTACCTGATGCATGGGTAGGCATGACTCCTCCTGGGTCCCTTGGAGTATGGTGCTGGTGACAGGACCAAAGCTGAACGGGCTATAGTTGAGTCTTCAGGGGTACAGAGCTGTTTCCAGGACTGTAGCTATGATGAGGGTGAGGGACTCAGCCACTCGGGTACTACCTTCTCAAAAGGACTCTCCTCTGTCTATACTGCACAATCCCTCACCTGAATCCCCAAATTCCCACAAGAGTACTTTAGCCTGTCACTGACACTAAATTATGGTTGTGGAGGGCGAATTTGCATTACAAAAGGTGAATGTGTTTTGCATTATTAAAAAAAAAAGAGAGAGGCAGGGACATCTTATTTGGTCATCTGGCTGACATCACCCTCCTCTGTTTTTTAATGTCAGTCAACAAACTTATAATGAGCATTTGTCTGGGACAAATTCTTTTAGTAGAGGAATTCTATCCTCACATAGTTATCACAAAATAATAAGAGTATAGTAGATGTAAAATAATTGCTCCTGTTTTTTGTTTATAATAGAGATTAGCAAGGTTTCCCTACTTATGAATTAGGACATATCTCTGATTGGTCCATGATCTTAGCAAAATTCATGAAACAGGTAATCTATGGCATTTTCATGTTAGCTTATGTACTATTTAATTCAAGTCAAGCATTCAGATGACCTATAATTCAGCCAATGCTTGCTAAAGACTGTCTTGAATAAGGTCTTATGCAACCATGGCGGGACAAACAGGTTTAAAGATTATCCTTGGGGGACCTGGGTGGCTAGTCAGTTAAGCATCTGACTTCGGGTCAGGTCAAGATCTCTGCAAGTTTGGGCCACCCTTGGGCTCAGCTCTGACAGCTCATAGCCTAGAGCCTGCATCAAATTCTGTGTCTCAGTTCCTTCTGCCATTCCCCCACTCACAAACTCTCTCTCCCTCTCTCTCTCAAAAATAAATAAACATTAAAAAAAAGAGAGATTATCCTTGACTTCAAGAAGAAGAGAATCTAGTGCAGAAATACATGTTTTGATACCTAAAACAACATTAAATGTTTAATCTCTAATAGACTCAAAAGAAATATTTTAGAGGATACAGGAAAAAGGGACAATTATATTAGGCTAGAGCCAGGAAGAAAGCTTTTGAGGCAACTGCAACCTGTAGGCCCTTATCAGTGTGGGGAGCAGTTAAGTTCTTGGAGTTTTAAGAACTTTCCATGAGTGCATTTAAATGACTGCTTAGAGGTTACTGGATTTGGGTAAGTCACTATTCCCCTCTGGGCCTCCGGGTCCTCACCTATAACATGTCGATTATGATAGCCCACCCAACCACAGTTGACTTAATGTTAAAATAAGACACTCTATTTAAGTGCTTATTATGGTATCTAGTATATATTAAGAACCAAATAAATGGAACCTATTGATGTTGTTTTAAACTGAAACATCTTACCAGTCAGTCTGTCTTATATTTTTCTTTCATATGTTGCAAGACCTTTGCCCCTCTAGCATTGTGCTGGGATCAGAGAAGAAGATATCAGACAAAGGCCATTTCTCTTACATCGACAAACCAATGCAGAAGAGAGGAGTTAAGAAAATAACCCAAGGAAACCTCTCCACAGGAGATTCCCAACTCAGTTTGGGGGTCTTATGGATGTTCAGAACACATCTCAAAGTTGAAGTCGTGAGGATCTGGCTTTCTTGAATCAAAGAGAAACTCAAAACTGTTTAGCATTCAGAAACCAGCTCCAGCTGTTTCCTCTTGGAACAAGTTATTCACCTTCTCCTTCTGTTATCTTGATGGCCTTTGTCCCACTTTGATGGTGTGTCTGTTAGTCTGGGTCATGTCTCCTCTGTATCCTGCACAATGCCAGAACACTGCTGGAATTCATTAAAAGTTGCAACAACTAGGACCCTGGTCATTTGAAATTTCTAAAAATTTGAACATACTTATTCAACTTTGCTTTTCCTTTATTTATAGAAAGAAGCAATGCTGAAGATACTGTATAGTCATTCACTCATTCACATACTCATTAAATCATTACACAAAATGAGCCTCAGATGGAACAAAGCTCCCCAACATTGACACAGCATAATGGAGTTTGCAAAATGTTCCGTATGTTTAAATTTCACAATGATATTGCTTAAGTGATAGACAATAAAGATAGGTCGTTTATTACCCCATCACTTCTGCCATGTCTGGTGCACAACAGATGCCCAGTATGTATACACATACATACGTATGTACGTATGCATATATGTATACATGTGTACATATATTTATTTCAACTGACAATGGAAAAATCAGCTAAATTCTCTAAATCTCAGTTTTCATGTCCATTAAAAGAAAATATAGTAACAATGTCTCCCTCTCAGGATCATTCTGAAGACTCAATAAGAATTTACAGGGCATTCTAAGTGTGCCTTGCTTTCAACTGGACACAAATCAAAACAATATCAAAGGGAAGAACTTTGAAACAAGATAGATCAAATTATTTACTAACGTGTAGGTCATGAAATCAACCCACGATGGATACGAGCAAGAAAATGACAAGTAACTTCAAAAATACAGAATTGTTCCAAATCAGTTTAATAACCTAATGGAAGGTAAAAACCTAACCACAGAAAGGATGCATAAAGACAGGTTGAAAGTTCTTCAGTGGAAGGTAGAGAGCAGTCATTAGACTTGCTCTGCCCGGAAAGAACATTCTCTGGCCTAAAAATATCATCTGTCTGATTCAAGTTGCTGGAGTATGCCAGTTATGGAGATGGATGCTCAGGGTCTATTAAACTGAAGCAATTAAGTATTTGCATCATATAGACTCATCTGCCTTG
Source organism: Neofelis nebulosa (assembly GCF_028018385.1). Lineage (NCBI taxonomy): Eukaryota > Metazoa > Chordata > Mammalia > Carnivora > Felidae > Neofelis > Neofelis nebulosa. The sequence continues at coordinate 16,778,983 of NC_080793.1, forward strand.
TTTCAATCCTGTGCTGATCAGGCATACTTTCTGCTAATTTATCTTTCTACTTATCTGGTCTATCGGGAGAGAATGTACTGCCCAGGCTGACATAAAACTCAATTTACATTAGATTTATATTTCTCAGTGTAAATTAGTACATTGTTATTCTGGTTTTATTCATAGGTCTCTTCTGAGCCTCTGTCAGTGTGAACCAGCATTCCTGAATCGGATAAAGTTTGAAACACTTTGAACTATGAGGCAGGCAGCCCAATGGACAGTGCCCAAATGGATTTGGAACTAAAAAGGTAGTGACATCCCATGGGGACTTGTATGACCAGGCAACTGACCTTTGCCAAAAGAGCTCCTCTGATGTCTTTACTTTTAAACTCTATAGCACCTAATGGGTGGTTGTTATAGTTTCTATGTCTGTAGCTCACTTTTTCTAGCTGTCATATCAGGGAGAAATTTCGTTCAGTGGGAAACAAAGCTATTTACCCAAGATTATATAGCCAGAAATTCTGCTCTGGAATGGGGAGCCTAGGAACATGACTGGCTTTGAGGAGTTCACAAATGAAAGTGAAGAGGGAGCGTTGAAAGGTGCTATTTCTCCCTTTATTAAATTATAAGATGTGAATAAGAAGTCTGTTTGATTCTTTAGATGAAGAGGGAGTAGATACTTGAATTTCTTCCATCTAATTCTGGATTTTTTTCTAGTGTTATCTAATCCAGAATTAAATTAAAGAGAAAAAGAACTTGAATATCTATCCAATGACTATAAACTCCCATTTCTTACCATATTCTTTCTTCTCTTTCCAGCAATGCATGTGTACTGAGGGCAGAAAAAGATGATGCTTCATTGTATCAAATGAGTCAGATGACATGATTATGTATATAAAAAATTCTAAGTAATTGAAAAATAGCTATTAGAATCAGTAAGCAAGTGAAGCAAAGTTTCAGGATAAAAAAAGTAATACAATAATCAATTAAATTTTTATACACTATAATAAAAAATTTAAATAAAAAATTATTTTACATACAATAGCATCATTTAAAGAAAAATTGTGAATGCTTTCAATAAGAGTTATATAGGAGATATGCACTGAAAGCCACACAACACCACTGAGGATTATTAAAGAGCACATACAATAAGATATAAATAAGGTATAACTTGTTCATGTGTTGGAAAACTCAGTATTATTAAGATGTCGAAAAAAAAAAAAAAGATGTCGATTTTCCCCAAATAATTACAGCAGATTGTTTCATAGAAGCTCACAAGCTGATTCTAAAATTTATATGGAAGTACAAAGAATCAGGAATATAAAAAACAATCTTGAAAAAGAATAAAGATTCAAAAAATAAAACCGTAAGAAAGACTCACACTATCTAATTTTAAAACTTACTATAATGCTGTTGTGATTTCAGTAGTGCAGTGGTTGAATTACTGTTAGCAGTGGGTCAGTGGAACAGAATAAAGGATATAAACCATTCTGACAAAGGCAACAGAGGAGTCTAATGTAGAAAACAGAGACAGACAAAGATATTTTTCCCCAAGAAATGGTACTGTTATAACAAGGAATTCAGTAAAAAAAAAAACAACAAAAAACAATTCCTACTTTACACCTTACACAGAACTTAACTTATGAAGAATCCCAGACCCAAACGTAAGAGCAAAAATACAATAAAACTTTCATAGGGAAACACAGGAGAATATCTTCAAGACTTACAGGTGAGCAAAGGTCTTTTAGACAGCAACAAGAAAGAAATAACCACACAAGATGAAAATGATCAATTAGACGTCAACATTTAAAACTTCTATACGTCACCGGACTCCATTATCAAAATGAATAGGCAATCCAATAAAAATGCACAAACATGGACAAAAACTACACACAGATATTTCATAAAAGAAAACATACAGTTGGCCAAGAAGCACAGGAAAAAGGTCTCAACATCATTAGTAATTAGGGACTGAAAATTAAAAACACTGAGATACTATTATATACATCTACTATAGAATGGCTAAAATTAGAAAGAGGGACAACACCAAAGGCTGGTGATATTGCAGAGCAAGTGGAACTTTCATACATTTGTGTGTGTGTGTGGGGGGGGGGGATGTAAATGGTACAGTTACTTTGAAAAATGTGTAGCATTTTCTTATAAAAGTAAATACATCCCCATACCTACCCTCTGACGCAGCAATTCCATTTCTAAGTATGTACCCCAGAGAAATGAAAACCTATGTTCACAACAAGACTTGTACAAGAATTTTCCTGAGAGCTTTAGTCCTAAAACCCTCAAAGTGGAAGCAGTTCATATGCCTATTAGCCGGAGAACTGATACACAAACTGGTGTATTCACTCACCAGTAAAATGGAATTTTAAAATGGTTCTCATGCAACACCATGGATGATTCTCAAAAACATCTTTCTGGGTGAAAAAGCTTTACCCAAAAGAGCATATATTGTGTGATTTCATTCATATGAAATTCTACAGAAGGCAAACAAATCTAGAGAGAAAAATAATGAAGACATTGATTATTTCTGCAGAGTAGGGAAAGGGATTGCCTGGTAAGTGGCATGAGGGATAACAACACAGTGTTTCTAAGGGATAACACAGTATTTTAATCTGGATACGGACTTACGTTACAGAGTATATAAAATTGCACCTTTTAATGTAAATGTTACATCAAAATTATAAATAAATATTAAACTCTAGATAATGATATGCATGCTGAAGCATTTAGGTGTAAGCATATGGATATCTGTAATTTATTTTGAAATGTATCAAAACTAAGAGATTAATGGATGGGTAAAGAGATGGATAGAAATTTGATAAAGCAAGTATGATAAAATTTTAATGGTACAATGTAAGTGTTAGGTATATGGGTATTTACTGAAAATCCTTTCATGTTTACTGTATGCTTAAAATTTTTCATAACAAAGTGTTGGGAACAAGCAAGCACTGGCCTAGAAGCCTGCTTGCAGGTAAGCCCTAACCTCTTATGTATAACCCTAAATGAGCTAAGCTGGATTCAGTCCAGGTTTATTCAGGTAGTGGTACTGCTGTTGTTAGAAGAAAAAGCCATTCATTCAAAGTAGCGGCGATTGAACTCACTGTGAGATCATGACCTGAGCCAAAGTTGGGTGCTTAACTGACTGAGCCACCCAGGCACCCATCCCTACTCATCTCTTAAACGTTACATTCGAACCAAACTGAATTCTGTGTTGTTTGCCCTACCCATGCATTTAACCAAACTTCTTTGCTCTGCAGTAAAATAGTCTTACACTTCCCATCTCTTTGTCTCTCTGCTAGTATTGTACCTGAGCATTACATACATACTAACTTTTCACCTCACATTTCTTGTGGGAAGGGCATAAGGTCAGCTTCATCTGTACTTTCTACAGTTCTTCGCATAATGACTGGTACACAGTAGGCAATCAATGAGTATATTAGCCAAATGATAATGCCTTTGTATGGTCTCATATTTATTTGGAATTTTGAAGATTCTCTTCAGTTGAATTATCCAAATTAAGTTTCGCAATGTGGGTTTCATTCTTTTCTTTCTTTATTGCCAGTAATTATTGAGTTAAAAAGTCCCTTTTTATATGCCTGTATTTAGGTTGAGGAAATAAATTCCAATAACCTAAGAACTAATGGCCAAATAGCCCCCAGGAGGTTGAGTTATAACATTTTGTGGGAAATATCATCTCCTCTCATTTACCTTAGCTGAATGTAATCTTTCAGGTTGCTTACCTGCTGCCTATAGACATTTTTGTTTTTCTTGAGAATGAGGTCATGATTATGGCAGGATGGGAATTTGGAGAGGGGAAGTGTAAAGACTGGGTAGGGCTCAGTAATTTTGGATGTCTGCAATCTAATAATGTCCGTGAAAGTGCTTTGAGCTGTTTAAAATACTAACTATGTCATTATATTTCTGTCTTACCTTCCAGTGTAGGCCTAGAGTTAAAGCATTCAAAAGGTATCTCTTTTCTTTTTAAAGGTCTCCAGGATCTATTTAATTCTAACTCCAATAATAGCACAATTTCATTACTGAATATCCTTTGCCATCAAGTGCTTCCTCAATTTTACTTTAAGCTATTTTTTTTTGCTGCAACCTAGACATTTGCATGCCCCTTTAACAATCTGAATCCCAGTTCCACAAGTTTTGAAGCCAGTTGTGTATATATAAAATACTTTCCCTTGCTTACTGCCATCTTCTTCCCATATTTCCTCCCACCCCACCCCCGGCTAGATCACTCTTATGTTTAAAACTCAGTGTAAGTGTCTAAGCCTCCCAAAAAGCCTATCCTAATCCTTCAGAACCATATTAATGTGCTTTACCACCACTGCACACTTTCTCATGCCATCTATCTACAACCTAGCCTCTAATATCATTCTCATTTCCCCCATTAGACTATCAGTCTCTTAGAGACAGGCCTATGGCTTATTCATTTTTGGATTCTGAGAGCCTGGAAGACAACCAGATGATAGGTTTTTGAAGGCATGCTGGATACTGGAAGCATAGTCCAGTCCCTAGTCCAGGAAATTGGGCAAGCAGAGACAAAGGGGAGAGATTTGTGTCCCTGAAATTCAGGAAAATGTTCTAATTTCAGCAAGAAACCTCGAACCAGGTAAAAAAAAATCCACTTATGCCAATACCCATTCATTATTTAAAAAAAAATACATACATATATATGTACATATATATATGTACATATATACGTATATATATAATCTTAGCAAGTTAGAAATGAAAGGGAACTACCTCAATTTGATAAAGAGCATCTAGAAACATCCTAGAGCTAATATCAAGTGCAAAGGTGAAAGATTGTGTGTATTCCCTATCAGACTGCCATCACAGTGAGGATGCCCACTCTCACTATTCTTATTCAACATAATACTGGTAATTTTAGCCTCTGCAATCAGGCAAGAAAAAGAAATAAAAAGCCTGCATATTTATTTAAAAGGAAGAAATAAAACTGTTCTTATTTGCAGATGATTGTCTATTTTGAAAAGAAGGAATCTACAAAAACCTTCTAGAACAAATAATGCAACACACAAAAACAAATCACAATAAATCATTGTTAAACACTAACAATGAACACATGGAAACCAAAATTTAAAACATAATACCATTTGCAATCATTTCAAAGAAGATAAAATACTTAGGTTTAAATATGCTTCATTGAGAAAAAACCCTGGGGAATGGTTCTGATGATCTCATTTGGGGTCATGTGTCCATCTCTGAATCAAACCTAAAACTACAAAATTGAATTATATGATTGGTTCAGCCTTGATCATGCCTACAGCGTGACTAGGATTGAGAGGTACTGGAGATTGACAACTTTTAGAAGAACTACATTATTGGGATAGATAATCTCCCAAGATAATAGGGATACTCATCTCAGACTACCTCATGAACAAAATGATAAATAGTGACTAAATCACTATTCCTAAACTTCCAACTTACCACTATACCTGACTCTCATTTCTCCAAGACATGGACCATCAGATATTAGCACCAGAAATTAGTGGGTACAAACTAAGCAGATGGGGCTGGGGATGACAGAGATTTGTATGGCACTATGAGGCCATGAAATATTCCATTAAGCAAATGAGGTTGGAAAGAAATTGGTTTGGTTGCTGAATGTGACTGAAAGATTTAGAGAATAATTGGTTTATATTTTGTAGAGCAATTCTATCAGTTGGCTTATTTCATATAGGCAACAGGGCAAAAACTTGATAATCTAAGCAAAATGGAATTACTGGGAAGTATATCCAAAAATTTAACCATTCCCATGGATATCTGGAGGTTCATGTTTAGAATTCTAGAATAAGCCTGATGCAATGGCTAGCCAGCAAAAAAACAGGAGTTGTCCAGAATCAGAAATGGTCTCATGACAATTTTTCATCTTTAACTCCTGGTTTCTGACTCTTCTTACCATTCTGGAGTCAAGTGCTCAAATACAAAATCCTAAGAACAAATGTCTAGTTGGTTGAGTTTCAATCTTATGTCTATTTTAGGGGTATTAGGGTAGAGGAAAGGATATCTGGCCTCGTGGGCTTCTCCAGAAGAAGATGGTCATCCTGAATTATCATCTGTATTAATTTTCTACTGCTGTGTAAAAAGTTACTACACCTCAGCAACCGAAAACAACACCCAGGTGTGTAGGTTAGATGTCTCAGCAGGCGCACTGGGTTTTCAATTTAGGGTTTCTCAAGGCCAAAATCAAGCTGCTACCAGGCTGTGCTTTTATCTTAAGTCTCTGGGGAAGAATCTCTTTGCAAGTTCATTCAGATTTTTGGCAGTCTTCTGTTCCTTGAAGTTGGATGACTGAGGTCACCATGTTCTTGATGTCTCTTAACAATGGGTCACTTTCAGCTCTAAGACAATACTTTCCAGCCCTGACTTATGTCAACCTCCATTTTCAGGCCAGCAAAGATTCTTCCAATCCTCACACTTTCAATCTTTTGATTTTTTGACCAGCTGAAGAAGGTAGCAGAAGGTACCTTCTAAAGGAATCCTGTGATTAGAATAGGCCCACCTGGATTATTTTCCTATACTTTTTCCTATATTTCCTATTTTCCTATACTTTTAATGTTTATTGAGTAGTACCTTAATCATATCAGCAAAAACCCTATTGCTATCTAAAGTAACATAATCATGATAATTGCACCAGGGGGCCATCTAGAATTCTGCCCACCACAAGCTCAAAATGGATACGATGGTAATGAGCCATTGAACATGCTGCCAAAGAATACTAAAGTTCTCTTAGGAAGGGAGATTTCCTGAACAGCGAAAAACAACAAGCAAATAAAGACATTAAGATCCACTACATTGTCTAAACTTCATTTTTAAAAGGACAATATGTTTTCGATTGATGTATAGGAACATAAACATTGCAGACATGTGTTTTACAACACAATAATAAAAATACATACTAATAAGTACTGTTCTTTTGTTGTTATGCAAAGTGATGTAACCCATGAGAAACCCAGTGGACTTAGTGGTGATGTAATGGACCAGTGAACAGGCAGTCAGGTAACCTGGATTCAATTCTCTCCTCCAATAGTGATGCACTCTATAACCTTGAATACATCACTGGCTCTCCTTTAGGAGTGTTTCTTCAACTTTAAAATAAGAGAATTGGAAAACAGTAAAGCCATTCTGGAAGACAGTTTGGCAGTTTCTTACAAAATTAAATACATTTTTACCATCTGATCTGGTTATTATGCTCCTTGGTATTTACCTAAATGAGTTGAAAACTTATGTCCACATAAAACATGCACAGGAAGGCTTATAGAAGTTTTATTCATAATTGCCCAAACTGAAAACAACCAAGATGCCCTCAATAGGTGAATGGATAAACAAACTATGATATGTCCCTCCAGGGGAATATTAATTAGCAATAAGAATGAAATAAACTAGCCAGCCAGAAAAAGACCTGGAGGAAACTTAAATGCATTTGGCTAAGTGAAAGAAGCCAATCTGAAAAGCCTGCATATTATATGATTCCAACTATATGATATCTCCAGGGGAAAAAACACAAAAGTATGGAGACCATAAAGAGATCAGAAATTTCCAGGGTTCAGAAGGAAGCATGACTAAATAAAGCACAGAGTGTTTTTAGGGCAGTGAAACTATTCTGAATGATATTGTCATGATGGATACATGTATTACTCATTTATCAAAACCTACAGAATGTACAACACCAAGAGTGAACTTTAACATAAACCACAGACCTTAGTTAATTATGTATCAATACTGCCTCATCAATTATAACAAGTGTATGCACCGTGTTAATGCAAGATGTTAACCAGAGACAAAACTGGAGGTACAAGGGAGAAAATATATGGAAATTCTCTGTACTTTCCACTCCTTTTTTCCCCTGTAAACTTAAACCTGCAAAAAATTGTATGTATTACAACTTTTCTTAAAGTTTAAAAAATTAATAAAAATGTAAATTAAAAAAAATAACAAAATTGGGCAAAATTATCTTTATGAATATTTCCAACTCTAACACCACTTCATGCTGAAAAGCTGTTATGTTTCAAAACTTAGGTGTAGGATGCTCTGTGTTTCATCGAAGATAGTAAATTATAGGGGTGCCTGGCTGGCTCAGTTGGTAGAGCATGTGACTCTTAATCTTGGGATCATGAGTTCGAGTATAAATAAATAGTATAAACGTTTATATCTTTTTGGGAAACAGGTTTATACAATGAATCCAAAACTATAAAACCATTACTATGGATTGTCAGGAATATACTTCTGGGTACTGTATCTAAATAAGTCAATTATTTAAAATCTGCATTTGTTGAAAGATGTTCATTGTGTCATTGTTTATAATAAAGGAAATATATGAGTATGACATGTCTCCCAAATGGAGAACTGCTAATTAAATTATAAAACATTAATGAAATGTGCTACAGATTGCCATCTGGAATATATGTAAGGCACAATATCTTCAGTATATAAATGCAGGTTATTAAAGATACGTATGCTTTTACATAAATTTTGGAGGTAAGTCCATGAAATTCAGGTAAGTTTTCTCAAACTTTCGAAGAAGCCATACAAGTGGTCAATATGTTAATGCCCTTCAATAAGTATATCTTATGTTAAAAAGAATCTCTTCTACTTTCCATTTTCAAAATTCTTTTTTCACCACTTGATGGAACTCACTGTCAGGAATCAGTGCATTTAAATATCTTCTTAGAATGAAAACAATGGCATATGGAGAATTGGAGATGTAGGTTTATTGGTGTTACATTAAGTCTGCAAGCAACGTTCTTCTGAGACAATTTGGGATAGTGTCTTGATGTTGTATCATTTTACTTTTCCAATTTTCTGATTTTTGCCACAGTGCCTTCAGTTCTAGCTTGGCCCACATTACTTCACTTGTAGCTTCTGGGTCCCTCTCTATACTGTGGAAAGTATTTAAATTTGGGGTTCTGCATTTATCCACAGCTTTCTTTTAATTTGCCTTCAATCTGCTCTCCCTAGAACCAAACGTCCTGAGATATGCCTAGTCACCTACTTCTAGCTGTAGCCCTCAGTTCTGAAGGACTCTCATCACTGATCCTCTTTCAAACTCAGGCCATATTCAACATGCATAAAGAGGACTATATTACGATTTGCCAAATTATGGGACCATTATCAGCATGTGAGCCAAGGTCAGGATCTGGAGATCAGAGTGAAAAATAAGTAGCAGGAACTACCTGACTATTAGAACTGAAATCGCTAGGGGCGCCTGGGTGGCTCAGTCGGTTAAGCGTCCGACTTCGGCTCAGGTCACGATCTCATGGTCCGTGAGTTCGAGCCCCGCGTCGGGCTCTGTGCTAACAGCTCAGAAACTGGAGCCTGTTTCAGATTCTGTGTCTTCCTCTCTCTCTCTGCCCCTCCCCTGTTCATGCTCTGTTTCTCTCTGTCTCAAAAATAAATAAACGTTAAAAAAAAAAAAAAAAAAGAACTGAAATTGCTAAAAGAGGGAGCAACATATGAATCAGCCAAGAGTCCAGAGTTAGGAATGAAACAGTGGAGAGAAAAGCAGATAGCTCAGGATTAAGATTGTTTGTTGTCCTGTAAAGGATTCAGATTCCTGGTAAACAGGTCCTAATACATATTACAAAGCTGGAAAGAGAATCCTAAAAAGGTTTAAGACAGGTGAATGAGCCCATTGCTGTGAAGCATGGCACCCTGGGAAGTGGATTCTCTGCAAACATTATCAGATAGTAAAAAAATACCCCAGTGGTTAGCATACCAGACCTCCCATAATAATCTCCATGGCTAAACACAATCACCCATGTAACATTTGCATAGCAAATCAAATTCATTCTCCAGAAAACAAAGGCTAACAGATTGAAAATTTATTAGCATCTGCTGTGTTGTGATTATGGCTTTTAAAATGATTCACATCACATGTGTAAAATGCACAAATACATTTCACCATTGCAAAATACATGGCATTTTGGTTGTATATAATGAAAGATTTTATCTAACACAGGATGCTGCCTTTTTTTATTGCTCCCTGCCAAGAGAATGCTCGGAATGCTTTTATTGGTTTAATAAAATAATAAAATGAGATTGCACCCAATATGAAAGCCAGAAGGACACCCATCTTCACAAAGGTGGATTAATTGATTTCTCTGGGGACATAAGCTACCCTTTTGTGAAGTTAACTTTGAGAAGGAGGATCTTTGAGTAATCACATTTTGAGGTATCCATTCTCCAAATAGTTTTACTGTTACAAATAAAAAATACCACCATCCCCCCCACCCCCAACAAACTGAAAGGATTATGTCTTTTCATTGAGTCTACAGGATATCCAAGGCCACTCACATCAGCAGATGAGGCTATGGGAGCTATCCATAGAAGACTCTGGAAGAGTAGCCCCGAGCTACACTATATATTTGGGTTTTACTTATGTTTGTCAGTAAGTAAATCCATGGGAGATGCAGGTCCATAGTGGTTTACACTGCCTAACGCTTTCTGTCTCTCCAAGGAAATTAAATATGTAGGAGAGAATGGCTTTTATTGAAATTAAATGATGTTTATGAAATTATTTAAGTAGACATCAAGGAATGAGGAAAGGTATCTAAGTGGTGTTGCACCACATAGTAAGACTTCAAGTAAACAGCTGCCAAATGAGTGACTAAATAAGTAAATGGTGTGCATAATAGAAAAGTGAATGAGGATTTCTACGGCTGCTGGTAGAGGACACATTTCCTGTTCCTGAAGTACAGACTCAAGACAGGATAATCTTGATTAAAGGCACAGCTTCTGAAGGCAGGCTGCAGGAGTTCTGTATCTTATTAACCATATGACTTTAGAAACAAGACTTAACCTCTCTGTGTCTCTCCTCCCATATTTGTGAAGTAGAAAATATTAATAACATCAAATATGATAATAATATCTACTATATAATCTGTGTGATGATTTGAGTTTATTGCAGGTGTCGTGAATACTGTTTGACACATAGGAAACTCCACATGAACATTAGCTATTATTATGTAGAAACTGTAGAACTACCATTTGAGGCTAGATCTATTTCCTAACCTTCTTCCCTGCTACTCTATCACATTAACTTTATGTGAAAATATGCAATAGGTGACCTCTCAAATCATACTTTGCAAACTTGAATGTGTGTATTTCTCTTTTTAAAAAGTATTAGTCATAGAGCAGGAGAGGGGTCATTGAAGTTCAACATTTTATGAACTTCCAAAAGTATCAAAATTTTTATTAAGATTTTATACAGAATCTGATACACTCAACATATAAAGGTTGAATCTTCCTACTTTAAGTGGAAGTAAAGGACCAGGAGCTTTATTTCAATGAGTTTTACCTTTGTTCCTTAGGATAACTTTTGGGGACCTCCCATTTGCCTTTCTAGCTGGGAAATGAACAAGACAACTTCTGTTGTTCCACTTAGAAAGTTGGTGCTCTCAATGGAGAAGTGAAGCCTTACACAGAGCAATAACTATAAAAATGAAGAAACGACAAAAACCTATGGTTTACAATTTAACCCTATTGTACCTAAATGTGCCTTAAATATTAATTTTGAATAGTATATGTTAAAATAATGATGCATATGGAGCGTTTTAAGCTCTTAATAATAACCACTTGTCAGGTTTAAAGAAGTACTATTTAATTTTTTTTAAGTTTAAAATGATCTCCTGACTTAACACTGAATTATCCTGGATTATTTGCATAGAAAATTATATTTTAAAAATCCATTCATTTTTCTAATAATTGTATTGAATTAGCATCTTGTCTGACTTTCAACTTCTCTGCCTTCTGGATCCAAGAATACAGGTCTTCATGGGTCCTGTAATCCGCTAATTTATGTCACTAAAACTGTCTAGACATCTTCTAGATTACAGGGATTTTCTTCTTAGAGACAACTTTTCTTTGAACTCTTTCAGCACATGGTCTCTCCTGCAGTCAGCCTGGAGTCACAATTGTGTTTGGTGACTATGTGATATTGTGATTTATAATAAGAAATATATAATTGGTCTTTTTCCCTGTTTCTGGCTCCTAAAACCCTTGGAATTTCCTAAGTGGTGAGAGCGATAAAGGTATCTTGATATTCACACAAACCCCTTTAACACCACACCTGAGTTTATTTGTAAATCAGAGACATTTGGAAAACACCTAAGGATGGGGGATGGTTGTCAAGGGAACCAACCTTGTGATGGAGAGTTGGAATTTCAGTCCCACCCCACTGACCTCTGGGGAGGAAAGAGTGGCTAGAGGTTGAATCAGTCACCAACGGCTGATAATTTAATTAATCGTGCCCATGTAATGAAAGCTCCATAAAAAACCAAAAGGACAGGGTTCAGAGAACACCTGGAAGGACTGGAGGCGTGGCAGTCTGGAAAGTACATAGAAGTGCCATACCCTTCCTGTATGACTTGCTTGGGCATCTCTTCCATCTGGCTGTCCTGAGCTGTATCCTTTCATAAAAAACCATTAGCTAGGAAGTAAAATCTTTCTCTGAGTTCTGGGAGTCACTCTAGGAAATGAATGAAACCCAAGGAGAGGGTTGCAGGATCCTCTGACCATTGGTCAGAAGCACAGGTGACAACCTGGACTCGGTATCTGAATGGGGGTAGGGTAGCAGTCTTGTGGGACTGAACCCTTAACCTGTGGCACCGATGCCATCTCCAGGTAGACAGTGTCAGAACTGAGTTGGATTGGGGGACACCCAGCTGGTATCAGAGAACTTAGTGATAGAAAACACACGCGTGCGCGCGCGTGCGCAAACACACACACACACACACACACACACACACACACACACACACACATATCAGGGTGACCACATAAAATGTTTGGTATACTTGCCTCCTTATATATTGTGCTGACCACATGTACTGGCTTCCCACTACTCCCTGTAACTGGGTTTAAGCACTCACTGACCACCTTCCACATTAACCGAATCCAATTCCAGGTTCATATCTTTTGCCGGCTTATGTCCATGCCCTCCCACCCCTAAGTAGAACTGGACCAAGCCACACCTGAGATGCTCAGAAATTATAAGGGCAGTGGCCATATCCTGAACACCTGTCCTCATTGCTGCATACAGGCCAATTCTTATAGAATAATTAGCTTTCACCTTTTGAGTAATTAAATAGTCATAGGTGAGCTGCCTTAGTAAGTTTATAGGGCTTCCCTCCTGTTACTGAGTCCCTTAGTTTCTTTCAGTCTCTGGAGTATTCGAGGTGATGAGCTCAGGGGGAAAACAAGGTAGGTTGTGTATTCGTGCCCAGGAATTTAATCTATTTACCTCTTCCTCAGAGGCAGCAATGTAAGTGCAGTGATGGAGAGATACAAAGGACAACCCTAGACAGATGGAGAATCAGACTGTAATGAACAAAACTACTTTTCACTGCACCTCACTGCAGTTCAGTTGGCAACACAGCATTTATGCTGTGCTTCCTGTCTGTGATGGCCTCATTCACCAGAAGGGTGCTATGGCTTAAGAGACTTGCAGAGGGTACCTGTCACCAATACCCAAATGGACAGGCTGATAGGCTGATTGAGCACAGATGCACGCATGTGTGCACGCACACACACACACACACACACACACAAGCACACACTTTCCCATTTCATTTTAAAAATCCAGAGTGAAAACTCCAAACTCTAAAATGTAAACTATTACATCTTAGCTGTTCACTCTTTGGTTATTATTCATGGAAAACTAAAGAGTAACAGAGTAGAACAGGTAGGTCAGCCAATGAGAACAAGGCTGGCAATTAATCCCTTTTCTTTCTTACTCAGTGTGGACCTTGGAGAAGAACCTTTAGGTCAGTGAATGTCCATTTCCATGCTTTCATGAGCTTGAAACTCAAAGCTGGGTGCATTCATTCATTTGACAAGTATTTATTGAGGACCTATTATATGCCAGTCACTGTGCTTAGCACTACAGATACAAAGAAGAAAAAAGGGGACCATCCTATCTTCATGGGGCTTGCAATCCATGAAATCCATAGCATTCCTGTACAGCAGATTTCTGTACTAGTCTTTCAAACATGATACAGACATCAACCTTCTAGATTAGGGAAACATGAAAGCCAGAGATAGGAAAAACTGTCTATCTCACTCCAAGACCTATTTTATTTTAACAAATCTTAAGTGAAGTCTCTCATAACTATGTGTCTTTTATCTTAACTTTTGGCACACTCTATTATAACTGCTTATTTCACCATATTCCTCCCCACTGGACTGTGAGTTCCATGACTATAGGAACTGTGAGTCCCATTCGCCAAGGAACGCCCTGTGGTGATCAGGGTCTCTAGCATAAAGTAGACAATTAATAAATATTTGTTGTACTGTTGAACGAACGACAGTGTAAAGGAAGACATTTTCCTGACTTTACACGTAGAGTTGATTCTTGAACTAGGTGGGGGTTATGGGTGCTGATCACCCTTTGCAGATGAAAATTTGTGTACATTTTTTGATACCCCAAAAACTTTACCAATAGCCTACTGTTGACCAGAAGCCTTACTGATAACATAAATAGTCGACTAACACATATTTTGTGTGTTATATCAACTATATATTTATACAATACAAGCGAGAGAAAATAAAATGTTAAGAAAATCATAAGAAAAAATACATATATAGTACTGTACTATAAAAAATCTGCATGTCAGTAGAACTGTGTGAAAGTAGACCCACACAAAGCTTTGAGAATCAGCAAATGCACCTGATGACAGGAAAATAATGACCAGCACTTCTTGAATTTTTACCATCTTCCAGACTGTAGCACTTTGGGAATATCGCATCCCAATAACTCTAGAGGGCAGGGTTTTTTTTTTTTTTTTTTCACATTTTACAGATTGAAAACAAAGACTAGGCTTCTCCCCAGGGCAGCCACATGGGAGAAAGGCCAAGATGGCAGATGAGTTCGCCAAGGCTCAGGCCACGTGACCTGACAAAGACACAGTCTTTGGGAAGACCATTCACAAATCCCGGCCAAAATCATTTTTGAGGATGACCAGAGTCTTGCTTTCCATGACATTTCCCCTCAAGTACCAACACATTTTCTGGTGATACCCAAGAAACATATATCCCAGATTCCTGTAGCAAAAGATGATGATAATCAAAGTCTTCTTGGATATTTAGTGGTTATTGGCAAGAAATGTGCTGCTAATCTGGGCCTGAATAAGGGTTATCGAATGGTGGGTGAATGAAGGTTCACATGGGGCACAGTTGTCTGTGATGTTCACCTCCATGTTATTAGAGGTTGGCAGATGACTTGGCCTCCTAGTTAAGCATGTTTTCGGGATAAGTTTCCCTTCTTTAGGCAATGATCAATATTTGCAAGTTCTAATATGTTAAACAGTACACTTTTGCTTGCATTTGGAGAGATTGGGGAAATAATTTTTAAAAGCCCATACATAATAAAACACAATGTTGCATGGTTTACAGTTGTTTTTTTTTTTTTAAGGATTAAAATGTAAAGACTTCAAGGAAATCCCCCTGTTCATACAACTACTTAGAAGCAAAGCCAAGATTCAAACTCAGATCTGCTTAACTTCGAATTTTGAGAGCTTATATTCAATATACTGAATATTCTTGAGCTATATAGAATGACCTACTATATAACAAGATGAAATTTAAAGGGAAAAAAAACATAGGCTTTATGTTTTGATACTCCAGTATGAGTAAAAGGAAGGACTGGCAGAAAATCATATGGAGAAAAATTGTCAAAAGGAAGCAGAATTTAGGGGCACCTGAGTGGCTCAGTGGGTTAGATGTCTGACTTCAGCTCAGGTCATGGTCTTGCAGTTCATGAGTTCGAGCTCTGTGTCAGGCTCTGCGTTGACAACTCAGAGCCTGGAGCATGCTTCAGATTCTGTGTCTCCTCTCTCTGCCCCTCTCCAACTTGTGCTCTGTCTCTCTCTCTCTCTCTCTCAAAAATAAGTAAACATTAAAAAAAGTTTTTTTTTAAAGTAAGCAGAATTTGAGTCAGCAATACAACTGTCCTGCCCCAAAGGCTTTCAGAATTAAATAATTATTTAATTAATTAATAAACTGATCATGATGGTAATCTCATTCTTTTTATAGACCAGAGCTAGAAAAGAATGTCTGGATCTGGGCAGCACATGTGTAATGGGGTCAGTGATTTGTCATAAAAAGGATGGGGGTCAGTCTACCCTGAAGTAGGATAGATGTGAACTAAGGTATTATAATCACAACCTACCATAGCTGAAGGGCCATCCCAGGCAGAAGCTGCAGACTTGTTTTGCCTGGTCCCAGGGAATAAAATTTTGATATGAATGGAATCCTCAGATGAACAGTTTTCGTTCAAATGAGAAAGAGCCATGGAGAGGTGAAACATGTTGTCCTGAGAGAGCTGTAACTTTCTTTCTCATGGAAATGTCCCAGGAGACACTGAGAGGCCACAGTTTAAATCACTACAAAGAGGGGGCGCCTGGGTGGCTCAGTCAGTTAGCATCCGACTCTTGATTTGGGCTCAGGTCATGATCTCACAGTTTGAGTTTGAGCCCCACATCAGGCTCTGTGCTGACAGTGTGGAGTCTGCTTGGGACTCTCTCTCCCTCTCTCTCTGTTCCTCCCCCACTTGTGCATTCTCTCTCTCTAAATACACAAATAAACTTAAAAACATTAAAAAAAAAAGTAAAAACAAATTATTGTAAAGGGCATTGAATTATGTGGTTGGACAGTATAGGGGTCATCAACTATTCAGAATACATACTGCTACCCTCCCATGGAAGCTCATTAAAGGCATCACTAATCAATCATGGTACATTTTTCATGGTGTTTCCTCAGATTCTTTCCAAACACAGAACTCCAGGAAACCATGTCCGATTAATTAGAGTTGGCATGTGCAATGAAACATTGTTACTCTGCCCATGTTAGGTATACATGGTGTAAAACATGGACCCTCAAGCTGATAAGAATCAGCTCTGGAGCTCTTGGACCTATTAACAACTGCTGATTCCCAGGCTCCATCCTAGCTCTCCTGAAAAAGTATATCTAAGTAAGTTCTGAACCCAGGACTCTGAATATGAGAATTATCTCCAGCTGACTCAGATGTGTTGAATCTAGCACAGTCTGGCAAACCGGTCTACAGCAACAAGTCATAAAAGATCCATCCCAATCCTTTGGCTCTGTGATTCTTCCGAAATCAAATAATCAAGAACAAAAGGGAGTGTTTATCTTTGTTTATATGTGCAGGTATTACCCATGCGTGCAGTAGCCATGTTTTCTGTGTTTTTCCCATTGATGAAATTTTGTGTGCAAACCATCCCGTGGTGCAGATAGATTTATGTGTGCATCCGTCTCCTGACTTGCACTGACTGGATGAATCACACTACCTGTTAGAGTATAAAAGAGCAAACATTAGTAAAACTGATAATGCACCTGGTGGTGGTGACTCAACCAAAGCAAGCACATCTGTCACGGAGGAGCAGCCTGCCAGCTTTCCACTAGGGGAAACGCAATTGAATAATAATGCACCATACATAAAGCAACTTCAATAACGCTCTCTGCCAAGTTAAATCCCCTTAAGTTGGAAACGTGTGTGTGTATACTGGACAAAAGCACGGTCACATAGTATAAACAGGTCAGAGATGTGTGCTCAGAATACAACATCTTAAAATCATAGGCTCATCCAACAAGCATCAGGCACTGTGTTAAGACCTGAGGAAACGGTGGTGAACACCACAGACACACTCCTTGCACTTTTGCTCCTTCAAGAAGAGTCGTGGAAGCAAAGTACCGTACTGTGTTTGGAAATCAGAGTCAAAGTTAGGGAGGAGGCAAAGGTGAGCTCATGTAGAGTCTTGTAATACCAGGCATATTAAGATATTTGATCTTTAACTTGAGAATGAGAGAGTGGCAAGCCATGAAGAATTTCAAACCCAAGAGTGTATTTTGTATGTAGAAAGACCACTTGGGCTGCACTGTAGAGAACGGAGAGAGGCCAGGACTGGAGGGAAATATGCCCATTAGAAGACTGTGTAGCAGTGGTGCAATGGGGACACACACCTAGCTGAAGAGAGCTGACCATCAACATCTATATCCAGTTACAAGTTCAGTGATTTCAATTTGGTAGCATGCAGTCAGCATGACAGGAGCATTTACACCACGGAAATTGGCAAATACTGCAAAAAATTTTCCTCCTCAGAGAGCTGGTTGTTAATCATTTATCAGCACACCACATCTGTGCCAAGTATATATTTTGTGTCTACACATAGTGTGAATGAAGACATTGATATAAAAGCCTAATTCAGAGGAACTTCACTATGGAAGCTGAACACGGAGAGAGAGTTTTGTTGATGAGAATACCTATCACTTATAAAGGGCTGTACCATTTGCAAGATACATTTATATTTATCTTCTGTTTATCTTTCTTCTTTTGCAAAATGAAGATATTTGTTATCTTTATTTTACAAATAAGGAAAAGTTTAATGGAGATAATAGAATTTTTGAAGAGATTGAATGATAACATTTACGCAAACACTAAACAGAATGCTGGCTACATATTAAATGCTCAATAAATTTTAGCTATCATTGTTGTTATTATTAGAAACAATTGTTTGGTATCAAAACAATTCTATAACCTAGACATGTCTGTCTACATTTCCTTAAGGGTGGACTTAGGAGTCAGAGAATTGAAATCACGTGACTAAGACCTAGATTAGAAATAACAGAAGAGGGGTGCCTTGGTGGCTAAGTAGGTTGTGTGTCCAGCCTTTACTTTTGGCTTGCATTATGATCTTGCGGTTCATGAGATCAAGCTCCACTTTGGGCTCTGCACTCCCAGAGCATAGCTTGCTTGGGTTTTTCTCTTTCCCCTTCTCTCTGCTCCTCCCCTACCTGTATGTGCGTGCATGCGTGTGAACACACGCACAAACACGCACACTCACTCTCTCTCCCTCTCAAAATAAGTAAATAAACATTAAAAAAAATAACAGAGGCGCCCAGGTGGCTCAGTCAGTTAGGTGTCTGACTTCAGCTGAGGTCATGATCTCATGGTTCATGAGTTTGAGCCCTGCTTCTGGCTCTGTGCTGACAGCTCAGAGCCTGGAGCCTGCTTGGGATTCTCTGTCTCCCTCTCTCTCTGCCCCTCCCCCACTTGCACTCCGTCTCTTTCTCAAAAATTAGTAAACGTTAAAAAAATTTTTTAAATAAATGAATAAATAAATAAAAAGAAATAACAAAAGAGTGACCTAAAACCAGAAGTTTTTTTGACTCTTGGTCCAGTGTTATGTCCACAGTGCATGCTGAAGTTTATTCATTCATTTATTTATCCATCCATCTACTCAACAAGTATGTGTTACATACTTACTACATGCAGGTGCTATTATGGAGAAGTCATAATAAGCCCAAAACTATCTTTTCTGTAATGGAGCAAACTTTGTAGTGGTGAATGGCAGAATTAGCACATTAAAAACAAATAACTGTATAATAAATGGTACGTATAAGTTCTGTGAAGAATAATAAATGACCTTTGTGAAGGAGAGAGTGTAGAGAGATGGCATTTTAGGGAGGGTGGTCCCTGAAGGCCTCTCTGTGGAGACTGTTGATGTGACTCCATGAAAAGAAAGGGCATCTTGGGAAGAACCGTCTATATGGAGGGCATGGTAAGTGTGAAGGCCCTGACCTAAGGAGTGGTTGGTATATCTGAGGAGTGATGGAGATCATCGTGACTGAAGCAGAGGCAGCCAGAGAGGGGAGAGTAATAGAAGATAAGATCAAAGAAATAGTCAGGGACCAGATGTTAGAGGCTATTTATAGGTCAAGGCCTGGTCTATGGTGCCCTCCATTGAAATGTGTGCATCGTAATGAATTTACATTGCTTTGAGTGGAAGGGGGCAGATCTCAGTCACCATTCTGAAAACATTCCCTGTAAGCTCATAGAATCTTCCCATCCGAATGTAGAGGTTGGTTGGTCTCTCTGGATTCCTTCAGTCTCTCAGTCTTAATTTTTATTGGATAAATGTGCATTCATTCATTCATTCACTCATTCATTTGTTCTTTATGTCACTTCACTATGTCCCAGGCATTGTGCTTATCCCTGGGAACAAGTTGGTGAACAAGCAGTAAGGTCACCAGGACCCTGGCAATTCAATAGGAAATAAAAGCATAATCACAAGTAATAAAGTGCAGAGTGACAAGAGCTATATGCACAAAAATACTCAAAAAAATGCATGTTCCTATATACCCCACAATTCACACTCATAGGTACCTTCATGCAGGCTGTTCTGAAGTACAATTCCGTGACCCACAAGGGTGATACAGCCTGTGAAAGCAGAGCACAGCCTGTTTTGCCAAACATGGAGAAATTAGCAATAAAGACAGGAAAATATTATTTTGTTGTTTTTAACTAAACTCTATAACTGGAATAATATTACCTTTAATGAGGCTGGGGAACTTCCTCTGAGGAGTCTAAAGCCCTTTACCGATGTTATTCCATTAATTCTCCTTGTGTCTGGAACTTGGCACCTGAAGCACAATGCATTATGCAAAACCAAAGCACACTTTGCATAGAGAAAAGATTATGTTTCAATTTTTCCCATGTGCTCAACTTCAAAATACGGCAGATCTGCCATCAGGACATGTTTACTCTCTCTGTGCTCTTGACGTTAAAATCATCCTAGATGGCATATATCTATCTTGTGGTTGGCGTGAGGGTGTGGGCAGAAAGAGAGGAAGAGGGAGAGAGGAGGGAGAGAGAGAAGTTTGGCACGTGTGGGCAAAAATGTACCTGAAATCTTTTATTAGATTAAGGATAAGACTGAGATCGTAGCAACCATTTGATTCAACAAAATTTTATGAAAACCTTCTGTAGAGTGCTATGTGAATTCCACTACAGTGCTAGATAGATAACTATCTGCATAAGCAAGTAGATTTGATGCATGCATGTGCCCAGTCTGGTGCTAGACAATTTGTAAAAGGAAAATGAGATCAAGACAAGCTCCCTGTTTCAGTCAGGGAGAAAGGACTGCCTTACATAAAGCACTGAATTTACAATGCAAAATTAGAGCACGTGCTAGATTGGGCAGTTTAGTATCTAAGTGCTTCTTGGAGTTCAAAGACAGCAGAAATCAATGCCGACTGGAAGGATAAGAAAATCTTTATGATGAGCAATAGATTTGAACTGATCTTTGAAGACCAAGATGCATTCAGAAGGGTGATTTTGCAATACACTTCCAGAGATTGAGAGGTTGCCTAATAACCTAAATATTCCAAAATTCAGAGCAGACAGAATTCACCCATTCTTCTTCTTCCCTGGGGTTGAGAGGGGCCGACTCCACACCTCATAACTGCTGGGACCCTAGGATTCTTCTCAGCATGGTCAGTATTCCCTGAATAGTGATGTTGAAATGGTCCTGGGGGCTGCTGGTCACCTTCCAGTTCAAACGCCTTGCTACTTTTTCTTCACCTGCCCTGGAAAGCCTCTGTCCCCCACTCCACACTGATTGCCTACATCCTGCCATCATCTCTATGGCCTCTTGCTCTCCTCATTGTACTTCACTCCTCTGCTCTCCTGATTCAGCCACAGAACCTGCAGAAGCCTGGCCCCCAGTGCTCAGTCTTCTGACCCACAGCCTCTGGGGAAGCCTATGTTTTTCTCCCCTCAAAAAGGCTAGAGACAAGGGAGGAGAAGAAAGTGCCATGAAAGAGGAACTTAAAAGTGGACATCAAAAGTCATCAAAGTTAAAATTAAGGAACAGGATCACTCCCCGACTTCTCCACAAGAATCTCTTCTTGGTTCCTGGCTCAGTGATTCCTGGCCTGGGACCTATCCTTACCGTCTGTGCCACAGATTGTCTTTGCCACACTGCTTGGACTCAGGCTCCCTGGGGATGCAACTCAGGGATACTGCTTTCCAGTTGTGAGGATCTGAGCAAGTTTCTTCATCTATAAATGGGAATAGTGGTACCTACTGCAAGGGGTTGTGCTAAGGATGAACTGAATTTGTATAGGTAAAACTCTTAGTGTCTGGAACATCTCCAAAAATGTGAGAAGGCTATTAGCTATTAACATTGTTATCTTCACCAAATTTCCGGGCCCTAATATGTTTTTCCTAGGAAACCAAGAGGAACCCAAACTCGCTGTGAAAAGAACTTTTGTACTAAGGAATTCGGGTCCCTCAGTTTTGTTTTACTTTTTTTAAATTTATTTTTTATCATTTTATTTTAAGTTTATATATTTATTTTGGGAGAGAATATACATGCACGAGCATGGGAGCGGCAGAGAGAGAAAGGGAGAGAGAAAGAATCTCAAGCAGGATCCGCACTGCCAGCAGTGAGCCCTATGTGGGGCTCAGTCCCACGAATTGTGAGATCATGACCTGAGCAGAAATCAACAGAGCCACTCAGATGCCCCTTAATTTTTACCGGTTTTTAAAAATGATTTTATATTCTGAGAAGTATTTGCCTACCCCATATTCTTAAAGATAGTCTCTTTTTTTTTCCTGGAAGTTTATAATTATTGCTTGTACTTTAAGTCCGTGGTCCATCTGGAATTATAGTTTGTATATGGTATAATGTAGGTACCATATTTTTCACTTGCCTATCCAATTGTTCCAGAACCATTTTTGGAAGATACTCTCCTTTTTTCACTGAATTGTTTTGTGTCCCTGTTGAAAATTAACGAACTACATATAAGTGGGACTCTTTCTGGTCAGGTCCCTCAGTTTTAATGTGTCCCATTGAGGGGATACCAGTCCTCCTTTGGTCTCATAATCTTTCATAAGATCCATTTAAGAGTTTTCAGAAAGAAAAAAAAGAGTTTTATCTCTAAAAGAAAGACAGCCACTTAATTGTTTTTTTTCTCCACACCAGAGTTCCGTAGAGGTCAGTTGTTTCATTTTACAGATGAGGAAACTGAGGCCAAGAAAGACAAATGTAATTTGCCAAGGCCCCCCATATAATTAATGGCCAAAACAAAACTAGAAACCTGATTTTTTCCTCCTTTCTTTAGATGTGTGTCTCTTTCTGGCGATGCACCATTATTATATCTTGTTCGAGTATGAAAATACCTCCACTTGTTTCGAAACCAAAGTAGGCTAGATTCAGAGCATGAGTGTCTAATGTCTTAAATTATATTTTTTAAGGTTTTTGAAGACCACCTACCAAGACAACCTTAATATTTCCCTCAGCCTCACTAAATTCAGACAGGTTTCTTCCTGAGAACAGATCCCAGACTTCTCTTTCTTAGAGCATTTAGTTTAGAAAATGTAATTACAAATTCTTTCTGTGTCCCTCTGAGATGTAAATCTTCCCCCAGCCTCTTTCCATTTGCAGTTCAGGAATATATTCCCTCAATTACCAGGAAGCCATTGCTTTGAAACATAATCATCTAGGAGGATAGCACCCCATCTCCCAGTCTCTGTGGGGTGGTAGGAACCAAAGTTCCACAAGGGACAAACCACACCCCCCCACCCCCACCACCCCACACACATGATCTAATCACCTTGAGGAACCACCCCTCAATGTGCTCCAGTAATCTTCCATTAACTCTCCTCAGTGCTAAAACAAACAAACAAAAAACAAAAAAACAACAACAAAAAAACAGGCCCTGCCTTTTGTTTCAGCAAAGTTGTGCTCAGTTCTGTACTAGAGTCTGTCACCTGTTACAGTAGACTGAATAAACTCTGTAGTGCTATTTTTAACAACTGTCAGGTGCAACTTTACTGAGAGGCCATAGGATTCAGGACAAAGGGTTGCTCCAGCCCAGCTTCCTCCTTTGTTTGGGAAAGCACAAGCAAGTTAACTGGAAGCAGACCAAATTTTGCCGATTCATTTGCATTTAAATAGCCCAAATGGCATTTGGTAAGAGCTATTTGATGTCCAAGAAGGCTTTGGAGGCTTTTAAACTTCAAAACAGAAGGTCAGGATTGATCAGCAGGAAAAGAAACTCAGTGCTAAGTGGCCAAGTTGAGTCCCAAGCTTCTGACCTAGGAAGCTGGTTTCAGCTTGAAGCCTGGGGGCAGTGAATCTCACAAGCTCTTGGTGCAGGAAAAGATGGCCAGGCCTGGACTGGGTAAGGGTGGGCTGAGGTCTTACTTTCTAGGCTGCTAAACTACAGCCTCCTGTCCCCTTCCTTAATTTGCTGGGAAACACATACTTTATTTACCAACAAACTAGTGTCTTGAGCATTAAGTTTTTTTGTTGCTATTGTTGTTTTGTTTTGTAAAATGTGGACAGTGTTAAATTAATTATCAAGGGAGCCCTTAGACTGAGGTGGCCCTAAAGTCATGGTGGCCTACATAAGCAAACCAAAACCTCAGCCCGTAAATGGCTCAACGTTACGAAATTGAAACCTAAGGACAACTAATCCTGAACAGCCAATAAGGCTTTAAGCTATAGCCAATGAATGATTTTCTTTACTTCGTTCCTGCCTTTTCTCTGTCAATGTCTTTCCCAAAGCCCCTGTCCATGATGTGTTCCTCGCCACTTCTGGTTTGGTGCTGCCCGATTCCGATCAATAAACTCTTCAAATTTCTGATATACCTCATTTTATCTTTTATTCACTCACATCTTTTCTTATCTCATAAGATTAACAGAGAATAACAATGATGCTTGCTGGAATGATGATGATGATGAATCCACCAATTTGTTATGCTCATTCTTGATGTTTTGAAGACCCTGGAGCCCAGGACCAAAGGTGACTCTAGTCCAGCCTCCTCATTTGTTTACAACAATCCTATGAGTTCTGTTTTATTCTTTCCGTAAAATAAAACTGAGGCACAGAAAGGTTGAGTAACCCATCAAAGGTCATACAGCTGGTAATAGTAGGACCAGAATAAAACAGGCATACTGGCTCTGGAGAGTTAATAATATATATAAAATATTAAGCTAGCTATTTCGTGTATAAGAGGAACTCAAAAAATTGGTAATATCATTATCACTAAAAATAGTAAATTCCAACGGTGCTCTTGTCAGTACTGACTTTTCACACCAAACACTGTCTTTGACTTCTAACTTGCTATCTAACCTTTGACCACATTAACTTTTCTGCTGTCCCTCTCCACGCAGCTATCCCAACCAAACTTTATATCTGAGTAAGACTTTTCTATTGACACAAGTTTGACCCAGCTCTCCAACTCAAGTCATGCCTTCTTTGCTGATCAAAATATACAACACAACAACAAAAGAAACAGTAAACAAGTCAGAAAACAAATGAAAAACAAAAACAAAAAACAATGGGAGTGAGAAATCTGCAAAATCAGAGAACATGGGAAAATAATAAAAGGTTCACCCTCAGTGCCTGACAAGATGCAATCAACCTTAGTGCAAAAGAAAAGGCTTGGGCACAAGCCTGGGGACAATGGAGGGCAAAACAGGGCTGGGGCGTGATCACACTAGCTGCTGGGGCATGGATGTAAGCAACTGGGGCCATCATGGTGAAAGACGATGCGCGAAGTGGGATGTGAGAGACGTCCCGTGGAATTATTGAACACCACGCTAGACGCTGCAGAAAAACACAAGCATTGCTCTCTCAAACACAAGACATTACCCAGATTACCATAGCTGAAGGGGAAAGGCTTAGCTGCTCAGGTGCTAGTCTAACCTGGCATGTCATTTACCTTTCCCACGCTGAAATCCACTATGCATTTATTTGCCACCTGCCCATTCTCCCTATATTTACAGTTTATCTTGTCTTGCTTCACAGAATAACAACTCAAAAGCAAGCCTTAAAAATCATCTCATTACAATCTTCGTTTACCAGTAAACGCAATTTAGTTTAAATATGGAAAACCAGTAAGTTAACCGAGGTCACACAGTTTCCCAGTGGCAGAGCAGGGCAACAAACAGGGTCAGGTTCTTTTAGGAAAGGGGATGGATGAACACCTTGAAATGGTTTGCACTGTATTTCAGGAACTTGCTTTGTTTTTCTCAATGAAATCCATGAATCAAATATTTTAAGGACCACTGTTAGGAGTTTTTCCACAAAGAGCTTCAGAGGTGCAAGTAAATTGCATTTAGACATTATTGTTTCCGTTGACTCATTTAAAAGCCATAATGAGAGAAGAAATCTGAGAAGGAAACAAACTAAAATAAAATAAATAACCTTCCTCCAGTTCCTTTAGTCCACTGACTAGGAAAGATATCGTTTCTAAAAACAACATAGACCAAAAAAAAAAAAAAAAAAAAAAAAAAAAAGAACTGTTGCTGATGCTGCAGTTAATTGCAAATGATTCCACTACCCAGCATCTCCTGCTCTGAATGCTTAAGCACCTGGGCCATCTGCTATCAGACCCTCTGCAAACTCACCACTGTATGACATCGCTCCTGGCTGCCTGTGGTAAGGGAAACAAAGGTTTTACCTGGGTTATTGCTCCTCTAAAAAGAATTTCAACACTACCACAAAAGAAAATAGCAGCTAGAAAAACGATGGTTATAACACTGTGTAAATGAAAAGGATTGCCTGATCCTCTCTTCAAACCCAACTTGCAGAGAGAAGGCTATAATCACTTGTTTCTTTAGAGTGTTATGCAAAGTGGGGGAAAACATTTTCTTGTCTTGCCTTGTCTTTTCTTTTCTTTCTTTCTTTTTCTTTCTTTTTGGTGCCAAAAGGTGATTTTATGAAAGCACGGGGACAGGAGTGGTGGGCACAAAGAAATGCACTGGGGTTGTGGAGAGTGACTGATTGTATACTATGGAGTTGGGGGAAGTAAAGGCAAAAGGGAAGCCTCCGGAAAGACTTCCATATGCTAAACAGGGCTCTTAAGATACCTGAGGCCTTGCTATGGTCAAGCTAAGGTTGTTTCCCCTCTAACATTTTCATGGATTTACTCAGAGAATAGATTACTACTACTACTACTAAATATATGCAAGCAGAGACACTGCAAAGATGTAAAGAAATGAAGCTAGAAATTGGGGGTCACATATGAGAATGCAAAACTAAGAATGATGATATAGGAAGCTGAGTTTGAAGTAACATCTGATGTATTTATTTATTTGTATGCATTCATTTCTTTAAGAAAAAAAAAATCTGGGATCCTTCCCTTGTAGCAAGTAGATTCTGTGCATGTGTTATTTTTATAGGCAATCCTAAGTCAGCGCAATGGGCAGCAGGCACTCATGCCAGAGTTTGGAAAAAGAAAGTTCATAAAATGGTTTAGCTATGACAATAGAGTGATAATCAGCAAAATATATATTAATACAGTTTTTTTTTCCCAATGGGGAAAATGCATATTATTATAGATTTTTTTTCTAGGTAGATTTCATTGCCTCCATTTTGCAGAGGAAGGAATGGAGACTTTGAAGGAAGGTAAACAACTTGCCCAAAGTCACACAGCTAGTATCCTTATAGAGGGAGCATTTAAAACCACATCTGTCTACAAAGCCCAAGTACATCCAATGACACGTGACTGCCTCCCAACATTACCTACAACATCTCCATCTATTGAACTGCCTTTTTTTGCCTTTGCTTATAGTTTCCCCTCTGAAATACATTTCCTATACCACATTGTAGTTATTCAACTGTGTCCCATCCTTTGAGACTTGCTTCAAAGTCCATCTCCTTTGCAGAGCTTTATCCAAATGTCCCCAATTACTAGCCTCATCTACCTTTGAATTCTCATGTGATTTTATATCTACATTTCTTACCATTTTCTTATTTTCTATTCAGTACCATAGCTAATTATATAAATGTCAATCTCTTCCCTGAGACAGAAAACTCTTATTTTGCTTTCTAAACCTTACTGTATCTTAAACTCCAACTTACACTAGAGGAGAGATTATATAGTATATGAACAAGCCCTTTGCCCTTTGTATCAGAGCGACTGCAAGTTCCAGATCTACCACACTACCTAGCACCATGCAAATCAGTCAGCATCTATGAGCCTTATTCTCCTAATCCCTATAACAGAGAATAAACAATGAATCTCTTCCTCTCATTGTTAGTGTGAGAATCAGACTAGTTGAATAGGTAGAAATACTGGGTTTTTACCAGGGTTGAAGGAGTATATTATTTAACATATATGTTTGGCTGCTCCAAGAAAAGGACCACAAAATAAAAAGGCATTAGGAACATGGAAGCTATCAAGTGACCAGACAAGCATTTCAGGTTGGCAGCGACTGTACTCCAAAAAGTTACACAAGGACTCGGGTTCCTTGTGTCTTCTGCTCCTTCATTAGTGCTGTCCTTGTGTGTACATTTGGAGCTGTGGCACAGGTTCATCCACATTTCAGATTACAGGAAAGTGAAGGTGTGAAGTCAAAGCCACCTATTTTCACTGAAGGCAAGTGAGGCAGAAGTCACAACACATCATTTCTTCTCGCATTCCATCGTCAATAACCTGGTGTCCATTGCTACGCCTAGCTGTAAGTCACTGTAAAACTCTAGCTGGGTGGCCATGGGTCCACTGTGAATTAAATTATTGCAAAGGAGAGAATGGATTTGGGTGGGAAATAAGCAATTTCTGCCAGAGGGAATATAGAAAAATAAAATGAGCACCAATAATCATTAAGGCATGAAGACCCAATGTAGATGTCACAGGCAGGTTTTATTCTGCAAACCTTTCAGTACAGTTCGATATGCATAATGAAATTAAATGCTTTAGAGAGATGATTTGAATATGCTAATTGTGGGCAGCACAAACAGATCTTAAACTGTCATGAAGTACAGCTATCACTTATAGTATACAATCAGTACAGATGATACCACACAGTTCTCAGTACCTGGACACCTTTGGTAATCTTCAGGGGATGAGAAATTCCCAATGTTGCCCAATTCCATATTTAAGTGATCAGTTCTGGCTATTACATGGAATTCGTTACTAGGAAGAAATTTAAAAAAACACTTAAGTTAGATACTAAAAAGAACTCCCTAATCAAAAGTATTGAGAGATACTAACACTTTCTTATTGGGAGGTACACAAGTTCCTCCTCTGGATAGAGGCAGGAGAACTGAGGGGACTATCTCATGATAACCTCATATATAACAAGGCTTTAAAACAATAAGCAGAGATCTGAGGCTGATGTGATAGAGTTTTGGGGGAGCCTCCAATAGAGCCTGGAAAAATGAAATGAGAGTATCTCTCCTACAGCGGTAATAATCAGTCGTTAAGATACGCTTTTTGGAAACTGTGTTGTAAATTTTAATTATTAACGAAACTAATAAAAATATTTATAAGAAAGCAACTATAAAGTAAATGAAAGAGCACGCCAACAAATTAGCATTTAATTACCAAACATTGCAAGAGGCAGCTAAAGCAGAGTGCTGCAGCTGAACAAGGCAATGGGGGTAGAGTTGAGTGTGAACTCTTCTAAGGATGGGCATCATCCACATGGAGCTATCTTGAGATTTGTTCCAACCAACAACAAGGGGAGGGTGAGGGAAGGGCCAGGAATCCTGCTCGTGTTAATCTGCAGGCAAATAAAATCTTTACAACTCAGTGCCAAAGATGTACTCCATGTAATTTATCAACTAGAACTAACTTTATATCATGGAACCTTCCTGCTAAAGTTAAAGAATCATCCAATCACTCTATGACTATGGATAAGACACTTAGCTTTACTGAGTCTCTAGACCTACATTCTTGGAAAGTGAGGATAGTGGAGGCAATGTAGGTAGTGGTGGTGGAAACTGACAACAATGCTTTCAAATATACAAAGGCCCTAATATTTTGGGCCTATAATCTTCTCAATCTAGGATGCTTCACATTGAATAAACCAACTGGCAATTAGAAACTGGTCCAAAGATCTGGTCCAACACACTACTGTATAAACTCTGGTCTGGGCTCATGGGTATTTCAAACTGTGATGATCAGGAGGAGAACTTAGCAACTACTGCTATGTGGTTGTGTTTTTCTGGAGGTATCTCTGAGGAGGGAGCAATTGTTTCTACAGCACTATAAGCAATTAACAACTTCAGCTCTGCTTTCTGCCTTCTTCAAAACATGGCACCATCATGTTTAATTTGAACATCTTTGGCCAGATATCAACCTCTCTGTGACTCAGTTTTCTTATCCATAAAATGGACACAATAGTGCTATTCTATAGGAGTCCTGTGAGAATTTGAAGTAATAGCTACGAAAATGTCTACTGCATTGTCTGTTCCTTAATAAGCACTGAGTAATAGGGGCCTGGGTGGCTCAGTTGGTTAAGCATCCGACTTCAGCTCATGTCATGATCTCATGGCTTGTGAGTTGAAGCCCTGTGTCGGGTTCTGTGCTGAAAGCTCAGAGCCTGGAGCCTGTTTCAGATTCTGTCTCCCTCTCTCTCTCTCTGCCAATCCCCCACTCATGCTCTGTCTCTCTTTCAAAAAAAAATAAACATTAAAAAATATTTAAAAAAGTAAGCACTAAATAAATCCTTGTTATGATCACTTCAGTTCTCATTGACTGTGACTCTAATCTAGAGATACCCCAACAGATAGATGGAGCACAGGGGAGTCCTTATTTAGAAAATTAAGAATGTTGTCAACCAGAGGGTGATTTCTTAGGCCTTACCAAGGCCCTCTATAAAAATGTATGCTTTTCCTGAATGTCCTCCCAGCTCACAGTAACCTCACCTTCTCTGGAAACTAGCTCTTTCTCCAAGTCATGGAGCTAGGCAACTAGTACCCATATTTGAACAGTTACTCTGTTCACCATCCCCACATTTCTTTGTCTGTGGGATGACAATCAGGTCTATGATAAGCCATTCCAATCTTTTGTCACTGAATTGTGGAACTGAGATTGAGGATCTCCTAGCGGTTGGTCCTACAAAGTGAAAATTTGTGAGCTGAAGTATGACCTTATTTTCTACTATGTGGGTCAAGGAACTGAAAAAAGAGGGAAAAAAAGCAGAAATCAATGATAAAATAAGAAAAGAGAGTCCTGAAGACTTTCTAGGTTCTGTGTCTAATTCCATGGTTTCCAAATCTGCATGCCCATTAAAATCAGCTGGAGATTTCTTAAAGTCTCCAAAGTCTAGACCACACTATAGACTAATTAAATTATAACCTATGGAGATGGGCTACAGGCATTAATATTGTTAAATCTTTCAGAATGATTGCAATGTACAGATATGTTTGGAAACACTGTTCTAGTCCTTCCTGAGAATCCATTTATAGAACTGATCAGGGGTTACATAAGCCATTCCAATACCTTTATAATAAATTCCATTATTTTTGTTTATGCTATCTGAATTTACTTATTTTACTTGAAAGTAAAAAAACACAAAGTTGAAATTTGGGAATCATATACTTTGTCAATACTAAACAGGGAACTAGACAGGGATTCAATTGTACAAACTAGCACACAAGGTGGGAATTTAACTAATACTTTGAGTTTTAGTTATATACTACTACTGCAAAAAAATCCTTAAAGTTGCATTCAAAGACATATAAAATGGGGTGCCTGGGTGGCTCAGTAGGTTAAGCATCTAACTCTTGATTTCATCTCAGATCATGATCTCATGGTCCTGAGATCCAGTGTTGCGCTGGGTGTGATGCCTACTTAAGATTCTGTCCTTCCCTCTCCCTCTGCCCTCTCCCTGCTAGTGTGTGCTCACTCTCAGTCTCACTCTTTCTCTCTCTCTGTCAAAAAAAAAAAAAAAAAAAAAAGACATATAAACACTATAATATGGTATGTATAATTGGGTAAATAAGAAATGGAGATAAACCTCAGATCCTAGTAAACCAGGCATCTTTTAATGATATCCCATTAGTTTCTTCTGAGTTTCCTCGTAGCCAACCAGAAAAGGAAAACTAGTTTAGTCAACCAATTGCATTTACATTTGAAAAGCAAATTATCTGGAAGTACAAATGTTCTTGGTATGAAAAGCATACATGAATTTCTTCCTTAGGTCCCTGTTAAAAAGAGGCAATGAATTTGGAAGCATGGTCAAGAAAACATAGCAGAACAACAAACACAATAGGTGAGACATAATGTTAGGCCAGAACAACAGAAAGGAAAAGCATGCTGAACCAAAGCAAAGAGTCCAAAGAAGGTTGTAGCCTATTTAAATCACCCTCTTTCTGTGGAAAGGACCAACACCCTTCCCCAATGTTGAAAAGAAAACCATGTATTTGGGAACAAGGACACGAGCAAACCCTGAAACTATTCATTCACAAGTGCCTGCCCCATTGGATGTTTCCCATTTCTGGAGACTGCCTCCCAGGGTCAGACTGAGCAAGTTTTACCTTCTGTTCCATTAGCTGATTATCTTACCACCTACTCAATTCCAGCTCCTTTAAATTTCCTGTTTACTCAGTGAATGTCCTCTGCTTAGAACCTCCCTGGACTTTTAGAATCCTCAATGAAAAGGTTACAGCATTGCTTAGAGAATTCCAAACACTAGTCATTCAAGTGTACACAGGCATCATGGGTGGGAAACAAGGTTAAAATGCAGATTCCTGAATTGTACTTCCGGGGATTTGTTTCAGTTGGTATTCAACGGGCCAATACAAATCTATACTTTGAAAAACATTGCAGATAACATTGATTCTGGTGGAACCTGCACTAGACTTGGAGAAGCCTGTCTTAGGAAGTTATCGGAGTGTATCCACTACTTTTATGCCTTTCCCTTCTTTATCCCCACCTTCATATTTCCCAAACATTTACTGCATTCCTCACACCATACTAGGTCCTTTGCCATAAGTCAATTGAATACATTTTTCTAAAAACACCTTGTGGTAAATATTGTGTCCCCCATTTTATAAGGGAGGGAACCAAGGTTCAGGGATTTTGAAACTTAAATAAGTATTTCAAGGACACAAAAGATACTGGAGTCATGAAGATTTTTAAAAATAGACTTTTTCTTTTAAAAGGAAAGGATGGGAATTAGTTGCGTAGGAATTCCAGTAGCACTGGAATAACACTAAGCTAAGATAGTCAATAGCTCATGCCTCAGTTTCTCTATTGTCAAATTAGAAACAACACAGGCTTTAAATGAAGTTAGAAGACTTGAGGGGAAACATGGTTTCCAGGTGCAAAATATGATTAGCATGTCAAGAAGCATAACAAATTGATCAAACTGCTGGTTAGACACCCAGAGTTCTCACAAAACATCATCTTGCTGCACTAAATGCCAATCAATGAGGATTAAGTGGATTGAATTTTCCTTGGAGAAACGTGAGCTTTTAAAATGAAAAGGAAAAACCTTAGACTAATAGCTACAAAGAGTTTTGCAGACACAACACTAAGGAAATCAGTCATTTGATAAACTTTCTATTATCAGGGAAAGCATGGAGCTCAGAATCATGGAAACTTTGAGTATAAACTCTGGAATAAACTTACTATGTGAAATATCATGATTCCTAAAACAAAATCCTTAGTGTCTCCTAGATACAGGAAGGCTAAAATTAATCTGATCATTTCCTTAAAATTTCCATTTTATGTAAATATATCTCAGTGGGATATATAGAAGAGATATAATACAGTTATGTGTATACTATATATAACACATATACACCTATGTATACAGTTTATATATATATGTATGTATGTAACATTTTCTCTTTCTGTGTCTCCATAATGCAAATGCAAGCTTAATACTATGATTAATAATTGAGGTTGAATTGATGATACTCTCAAAGATATATTTCACATTTAAAGGGATATTTGATAAGAATTAGGTGGTCATCAGACTTCTGGCAGGAGAAAGGAAACTTTCATTTTATTATAATTCAGGAACAGCACATTATTCTCAACCACTCCTGGACCATTAAATTTGGAAGGGCAGACCACACAAGAGTTGAATTCACTGTTGAGCCCATTTGGATTGTACCAATACAGGCTTTGATTTATCTTTATCACATAGTCCCTGAACAAAGACCTAAAAGTAATTAAAAGGTACCAGGGTGGATCTTTAAGGCATTCTAGAAAACAGTCACCTTGCACAAACCAATAAAAGCAATTCCAGGTAGGGGCACCTGGGTGGCCCATTCGGTTGAGTGTCTAACTTTGGCTCAGGTCATGATCTCGTGGATTTCATAGTTGCTGTCAGCATGGAGCCCTCTTCAGATTCTCTGTCCCCCTCCTCACCGTCCCTCTCTCTCTCTGCCCACCTCCCCCCCACTGGCACTCTCTATCTCAAAAATAAACACTTAATTTTGTTTTTTTAAAGCAGGTAATAAAGAGGCAGTGTAGAAGAATCAGATATTAGTTTGGTTGTAGTTCTTGTCCCCAGATCTTCACTGTCTCCCCCTGACTCTGGCCTAAGGACCTATTTCACAGTAAGGAGGCAGCATGGTAGCATTAGCCAGATATTAGTTTAATTATAGTTATTGTCCCCACATCTTCACTGTCTCCCCTGATTTTTTGGCCTAATGTCCCGTTTTCACAGATAATCTTTGCTACTTCCTGGTCTGAATTGTTCACAACTTTTCTTTTTGATCTAATGGCTTCAATTGGCTACTGTCAAAATCTTGCTTTTCAGATCACGGTCTTCATCAAGATATTTCTTTCTTGTCTTTATCCTGAATGTTCCTGCCTCTGTATTGCTTAGACTTCATACTCAAAAACTGATTAATTAACTCTTTGAAGTATGCATATTTATGAACACTTCAGGGCTCTTTAGAGAACTCTGTGGGGATACCACTGTGAGCAAGATTAAAATACTGTCTACCCCCATGAATTTTACAGCCATAAGAAGGACAGAACATGAAGTAATGCATTCCCATTAGTGTGTTACCCAAGTGGTAGGAAGGGTGCCAAGAAGCTGACCCTGACACTCTACTGGGGTCAGAGAAGAACTCCTGAGAGAGGTGAGGTTTAATCCAAGAGTAGAGAACAGAGAGAAGTAGGGTTAGCAGAATAAGTGTTCAGGCAGGGAAAACTGCACATATTCAAGCCTGGAGGTGAAGGGAGTTGTGTCTGAAAGCTGAGAAGAAAACTGTGTGGTGTGGCTTAGGAAAAGTTTCAATTAGAGAATTGGTTGAGATGGTACTAAAGATGTGGGTAAGGAACAGATCTGGAAGGGCTTTGACATCCATTCTATGAAATTTAGGTTATTCTGAGGGAAAGGAGGGCCTGTGAAAGTATTTTTAGTAGGGTCAGGAAAGATGGTAAGAAACATCATTGGAAAAATCATTCTTGCAGTATACAAGAATAAACGGCTTCCTCTTCTCCTATCCTGCAAGAAGCAATATTGAAAGAGATTCAAACAAGTATCATTGTGGAAGGGGCTGATCTACACTGAAGGCTAGCCCACATGTTCTCCTTGGCTACTGTTAAAGAACAATGACTTTGGACCCAGCATGGTTTTTCCATCACCATTCAGGTGACAAGACTGGGAAGACCAAGAAAGTGCCACCCCTGAACAAGAATGATCCCCAGGAGATATGCCATCCCTTATATAAGCAAGCAAGAAAAGACTGAGACAGGAACCAAAAAACAGACATTTTATATATCATGCCAAAGACCGCTGAGGCTAAGTAAAAATCTAAGAAATGTCATCCATCATCCATCCAGGCAATTGTCTGCTCTGACAGCTTATGCAGGGACCAAGGACATACTGCTAGAAATCTTTGGAGGAGGGGTACATTCTGTGCCTCTGTGTCCTGAAAAGCAAGCTTTAAACTGGACACCCTTCAATTTCTCATCGGCGAGGATCTATTTATTTAACAATCATGCAAGAGTTTTCTTAACTGTTTTGAATTTTTAATTTGCACTTGAAATAAGTATGAAAGTTAGCATGGGTTAGCCCAGTAGATTTCAAACAAGGATTTCCAGATCCCAGGCTTTGGGGAATACATTTCATTTCCAGAGCCACCAAGAACTCCTACGATGAGAAAAATTCCATTATTTCAGTTCTCATATTGGGGTTCAGTAGATAATATATTTCATTGAAGAAACAATTCCACTATTTGGGAGAAAATCATAGAAAGAATAGGTTCATAAAAAAAAAGTAAAAAGAATCAGAAGACTTGAATTTAATTAGCTGGTTGATCTTTAACAAACTCCTTCTCCTCTCTGAGTCACAATTTTCTCAACTGAATATTGAGGGATGAAAGTAGATAAACTCTACTATTCTTTCTAGTTTCAAGATTTGTGTATCTATTTTGAAAGCCACAGGAATGCAAAATAAAAGTATACCTTCTTATTTCCTAGTGTGTCCTTTCCTAGGAGAAATTCTAATATTATTCTTTACTTCTGAAACACTCGTTTGTCTTGAGCTCCTTTCAGTCTCACAGGTGGTCTGTCTTTGCTTCATGACATTATTCTCTTTATTCCAAAATATAGAAACACATTCATATTTTTCAGCCAGCAATTCTTAAAATAAGGTAAAATTCTGAGCTTGTTTCCCAGGACTCTCCATATACACTCAGGCGTGCGTGCAACTTCAGACCCCAGTAAGCCCATTCATACACTTGTTGTAAAAGAATTTTGTCTAACTCCACCCTCTGGTGCATTAATTAATCAAATATTTGTAGACTCTCAATTAATGGCCACACACCTCTTTAGACTCTAAGGATGTCAAATAAACAGACGCCATTTTTATATAGGATTGCATTTTATTTATCTAGGGGCTCACAAGCCAGAGAAAAAGATCTGTAAACAAGTCAAAAGCTGAAGAGTGGCAGCTATAGTGATAAAGAGGTTAGATGAGGGTACTGACGTATGCAGAGTCATACAGATAACAAGATTCAGAGCCAGCGGCCCAGGTCTGTTGACTCTGCCCAATTTACTTTTCCTGTCATCCAAAGATCACTAAAGCTGCTAACACTTGGGTTCTACCTCTTTCTCTCGGAAGGACATTGGAGGCTTTAGAAGACATTTGCTAGTCCTTGACTGGGAGCATTAAGACACTAAATTACACTGACATGGTCCATAAATCACCAAATGAGTGAGATCCAGACAGTGGGCCAGTGTCAATAGTTTGCATCAAGAATGACAGTCGCCAAGATCAGGTTGGAGATATGCCGGCTACATACGGGGTCCAGCTAAACATCTGAGATGCTTCTTGTTTGTACACTGCTTAGGAAAGAAGAGGGAGGAAGGCAGTTCTTCTGCAAATTATGATGACGACAATT
Organism: Neofelis nebulosa; assembly: GCF_028018385.1. Lineage (NCBI taxonomy): Eukaryota > Metazoa > Chordata > Mammalia > Carnivora > Felidae > Neofelis > Neofelis nebulosa. Next base: position 16,815,916 of record NC_080793.1, read on the forward strand.
ATAAAACCAGCTTGGTTCAGGGAGTCAAACCCCCTGACTTCAAATAACATGCCCTGCTGTGTACTTTGTGACCTTGGACACCTTAATTCACTTTTTTAAGCCCACTTTATAGGGTGAGCCTACAGACTGAATGAGATAATTTGCAGAGTGCTTAGCTTAGCACTTAATAGAGTGTTCAGAAGATGTGAAGAGCATATAATTATAACAATCATTTTTTAATCTCATTTTGATTTCGCTCATTTTAGTTTACAATATCTCACTGGAGGTGGGTGGGAGACATGTACTCCAAGTATATTTCATCACTGACATTGTTAAAGAAGACAAAATTTCATTCAGTTGTATTACTGTCTTTAAATTCTCTGCAAAGAACATACTAGCTATCCCCTCTACTTGGGATAGACCACTCACATCATGGCACATCATGGAAATATTTTTTCATCAATATTCATGATTTGTTCTTCACACCAAACCTGCTAGTTAGGCAGAAGTATCTTCTTTTACAAATATTACAACTGAGGCATTGAGGGATAAAGTAATGATAGTAATATTATTAATAAGAATATAATGGCTACTGTTTGATAGTATTTACTCTATGTGCACTATGGCACAATCCACTTAAAATGTATTTCTACAATAAACTCTCACATAAACCCTATGAAGTAAGTTGCTTGTTACTCCTTCTGCAGATGAGGAAACTAAAGTTCACAGAGATTAGTCATTTTGCTGAGGATAAGGGTGAAGCTGGAACCCAGGTATAAGTCGGTCTGGAGTTTCAGCTTCTCAGTCCTGAGAATGTTTCTCATTACCCAGTAACTCAATGGCAATGCCACATTTTGAATCAGGTTTCCTGCCTCTTTCTGCTTAGATATCCAGAGTCTTGGGGTATATTAGATAGCTAGGGTCCCCACAATGAAATAACACAGAAGAATTGCTTAAAGAACAGAAATTTATTTTCTCACACTTCGGGAGGCTATAAGTCCAAGATCAACGTGTCAGCCCTATTGGTTTCTTCTGAGGTCCCGTCTTTGTGGGGTGGAGATGGCCATCTCCTCCCTGGGTCTTCATATGGTCTTCCCTCTGTGTCTGTGTCCTAATCTCCTCTTTTTACAAAGCTTTCAGTCATATTGGTATACCATAACGACCTCATTTTAACTTAATTGCTTCTTAAAAAAATTCTATCATGTTCTGAAGTACTGGGGGTAGGATTTCAACATATGAATGAGAGACACAATTCAGCCTGTAATATGGGAACATTAACTTTTATTAGTCTTTGGCCACCACAGTCTCTCTGTCAAAGGCAATGTTCTAGCTATTGCAAATATTCCCTTATTGTACAGAAAGCATCAGCTGTGACCCCAAACAAAAGACAATGTCAGTTCTCGTAAAACAAGTAGTGGTCTTGAATGGAAGAGGTTTAGAAAGGTTTGAATAGAAAGTGAAGCCTTGAAATAAAATAATTTGATACACAAAATCATTGTTATAAGCAAATTTACAAGCATTAACTTAGTTGAATTTGCAATAATGGTACGAGATAATTACTATGATAATATGCTGAGAAAGGGTAAAAACTGTCACAATTATTCTCCATTGAAATACTTGACTTTGATAGAAAATAAGCTTTTCATTGACCAAGCAAATACTGAGCACATATAATGCGTCAGGCACTGTGCTAGATGCAGAGGTGTCGAGGACTTTTGAATATGGACTACTTCAACAGGAATCAGGGCTAGGACCAAGAGGAGCATGCTCATTAAAGAAGAACTCATTGCTGGCCCGGAGATTCCACACACATCCTAGAGATATATGTAGAAGTCTTGGCCAATAGATCAAACCACCTTATTATTTTCTGTGTTTTCTTATGACAAGTACTTTTAAACTTCTCCTCATCAACCGAGACAAATGAGTTTGGCACACTAGCTCCCTTGGCATTTGAGAAAAAAAGCTGTTAACAGAAGTTATTGTCCCCTGACCCTCTATATCCCTCCATATACTCTGTCTGTTGGTATTAGTTGAAGCTCTGGCCTTACCTATCTGAGGCTCCAAGGTGAACTGTGATTGGATTAAACTGGTCGCACGAGTCCATCTTCCTTTTCTGTATATAATTACCGAGATTGATGGCCACTCATTCTTGTAGATGGGAGCAGAACTGGGACAGGAGCAGTTAAGCAGGATGTGTCTGGCACAGGACAGTAGTTTAAGCAGGTCACGGCATTGTGTCCAGGAGGTCACTTTATAGAGAGAGGGAAACAGGCAGTGCCCGTCTGGTGGAAGTCAGAGAGTCGGTGGGACGAGAGGAGTAAGCAGGGCTGGGGATCTTCAATTCTTGGAACAAAACAATTCACTCAGTGCTCTATTGAGGATTCATATCTTTCTCCAGAAATGTGAAATTGTTCAAAATCCTTAATCACATAGTTAAAATGTTTGGCTGTGAATTAGACACAGTCTTTAATATAATACTTGAAAGGCATTAACTTCCCCTTTCCTAAATATAATGCTTGAAAGGCATTAACTTCCCCTTTCCTAACATACATGTAGTCTCTTTACATTCATAATACTAATCCCATCTTTCTGATTGTTAAATACTGTGAAATTTACTTAGACTGTTAGATTTTTTTCTCCACTGGAATTCTGCATATGGCCAAGCTCATCCAGCATGGAATCTGGTGAATTTTGTAGGTCAACTGGTACAAACTGTTCTGCAATTTTCCTTATTATTAAATGTTTTTATATCAGAATAAATTTGTCTTTCAAATTGGTCAAGGTTGCTTGCAATTCTAATATGTCTTCCCAAGACTACAGCAATAGTTTTCCACATTCTCTGCTTCAAATAGAGCCTTATTTAAAAAAAAAATTGGGGCAAGCATCATTAAGGATAGGATGAATAGATTCTTGCTGAGGAAAGGTAAGTCACTCCTATGGGAAGGAGACATTTATGATCTGGCATATGGTGAACATTCTCTTCAGTGCTGGTGATGGTAGGCACTTGTTGGGTGTAATTCACAATTAATTGTGCCCAACAGTTCAATAATAATTCAGATGGAAAGAGAAATGCGAAAGGATTCTTAGTTCCGGAGGCTGTATTCTTGGCAACAAATATCCCGAAACTAAGTTTCGCTTTTGGGCACTGTGCTGTATTTTTGTGTTTTTTTTTCCCCTTTTCTCTTTGTTTGTACCTCTCTCTTTTCCTTTCTTGGCTTTTAATTCTCTCTTTCTTTTCCTTTTTTTCACTTTTCAATCCATCTTTTAGATTCCCTCTCAGCTCCCCAGCCTTTTTTTGTATCTTATAGGCCACTGAGCTATCTCTGACTGAAGATTTCTCAATCTGGAAAGACCTAAGACTGTAGCTGGGCATGTCTCAGCATTTGATAACAGAGTTGGGAAGAATGACATTATTTTCTGCCTGCATCAGTGTGAGATGCAAACATACACAATTACTTACTTAATGATGATTCTCCCTGTATTCCTTTTTCTAAGTGTCCAGAATGAGCAGGTTGGGCGTAGTTGAAAGAGCAGGTAGGGATTCTTCCTATGATAGACAACCAACAGACATCCTTTACTCTGTCTACAATCTGCTGTAAGGAGAAGAGCAACTTCAGCAGTTTTTGCAAAATTACCAACACAGCAAGAAAGGCAAGCAAACAGATTCCTCAGATAGACTGACTCTTAATAACTAGATCTATCAAGTCCCAGATTTGCTGCTTGCTGGGAGACTTCAAAGTGGACCTGTTTTTAAATATTTGATTTCCCCAAATTAGGGAAAACCCTCTGAAACATTTAGCGTGTGGACCATATTTCGAGAGACCCAGGGAGGCTCGCTTTGATGTCATTTTGGTGGCATGGTTTCACAATTTCTGCAGAGTCGTGTCATTATCCCGACTCCCTTTCTTTTGATGTATCTGTGAATTCAGTTTGGTTGCCCACTTGCCAACTGTTTGTATCTATGAACCTATCCTATACCCTGTTCTCCCCTCCTCTGTGTGCCAGGAAACTGCTACTGACTGTCACTGGGCTCTTCTGCCCCATGCCTTCTGGTGGGTTCAGCCAATGGGAGGTGTTGGCAACACATGCGGAGGGCAGGGGAAAAATGAGGTTGGGGTATGTATTCCTCAGATGTCTCCTTCTGGGTCACTATAGCTGAACTGCCTCCTGTTGCAGAAGATACTGCTCCTATTAGGTGGCTCTCTCCTACTGCTATCAACTAATCTCTCTGCAGATTCCTATCACTGCTTTATCACCTTGTCCTTTCAGACCCAAGGGCATTGTGAATACCATGCTCTTGCTCATAGAGGTACTTTCTCAATCCTCTTTTTGTTCCTTAACCCTACCTACCTGATTGTTAACAGTCCATAGACTGAGCCCTCCTTAAACAGGCTTTGAATATGCCACTTGTTTGCTATTAGTACCCTAACCAATAAACACGAGGATCAGGGGTATTCGTTCAGTCACATGAAGACAGTAAAGGATGTCATACATAGGTAGATTTAAATTGACATATCTGTTGTAGAGGCTGAGATAGGTCAAATGCTTTACTCGAGGTCCTCTTCAGAATCTACACCCACATAACTCCCAAGTGTATTCCATGGACCACTAGCCTCATGGCTTTGCCATAGTCTAAAAGATGGAAATTACTTTACTATACTATACTATACTATACTAATACTGTACTATACTATACTACACTATGCCATAGTATACTACACATATTTTGGGGAATCACAAAACATGATACCTATTTATAGGCTTTAAGAAATCCTATAGTCAGGCAATTAGTTAAACTCAACTTTGTTTAAAGGAGAATTTACCACACATCATTGCAGAACTTTTTTCCCCTCCTTTCTCATAACCCCTTTGTATCCCATGGAAATAATGGCCTGTGAGATCCAGATTGGATTTCTCTGCTTCCTTAAGCATACTTGAAAAGAGGAGCACTTTAGCACTCCAGAGTTTATGTCTCCGTCAGTGAAGCTCCCAGTGAAGAGGGACCTGAACCTCTCAGCCCAGGTGTAATGATGGCAGGGAGATCTTGACTGAGTTTCGCTGAGGTTGGGACTGTTAAAAAAAGAAACAACAGGCCCAGAACGGACTCATTTTTGCTAAGCCACATCAAGACTTAATACCTAACCTACTTGCAGTTTCAGCCTCTCCCAGAAGTGGAATTTTAAACAATCAGAAGGGAATTTCCTGATCTACTAGTGAGGTAAATCTGCAAGATAAGACCCTCTGCCTTCCCTAAGGAAAGGTAACCTTGCCTGAAATAATTCACCCTTTTAATTTCCTTGTCCCATTCTCTTGCCTATAAAAACCTTCCCATTTTATGCAACTCCTCAGAGTTCCTCTTTACTTGTTAGATGTGATGCTGCGTGATTCATGAGTTATTGAATAAAGCCAATTGGATCCTCAAATTTACTCAGTTGAGTTTTGTTTTTTAACAGATTCAATCCAGTATGTCCATAAGGGTAGGGTCACATCCTTGAAGCATGGCTGCTGAGACTGATCCTTTGAGTTGGGGGATGTGCTGAACAACAGAAGCTCATACTAGCCTTTGCAGACACCTCCAAATACATTTACATCATTATTTTCAGAAGGCACAGCCTGGTGATTTGTATTGCCTGAGAAAACTACTTTTTGTTTAAGTATCTGGATATTTTCACTCTCCAACAATGACATACGTGAAGTCAAGACATATCTATACCAAAAATGCTCCCTTGAAAAGCAGATATTGGCTTTCCCGCCCCCACCCCCATAGGTAGATGATTGTCCCTAGTCACTCACACACTCACGCACACACATACAGGAGCAGTGTTCAGCTCAGTACCCCTATACACTGCTCTCTGTTTCCTCTGGTCAATAATGCCACTTAGCCTTACTTAATGCAGTTTCTGCTTCAGTCATCACAACTCAAGGTGAGAAATAAGGAAGGCAACTAGGAGGTATCGAATACCTATACATGCCAGCTCCTTTCTATCTTACTCCTTCCTCTGTTTCTCAATGTTCCCCACATGAGGAAACTGAGGCTTGGCACATTTATGCTACTTGCCCAGGGTTTTAAGGACAACAAATGTTTTAAACCGCTGGCTGCCTTACCACCACTCATTCCTTTATTCCATGCATAATTGATGCTGTCTGCTCTTGGGCATGCGTTGTTGAGGAACTGAGATTACAGATTTTTTTTTTTTTAATGTAACAGAGATGACTTAGATGCAGTCACCAAAGAATACCCATGGGAATATGGAGGCCACAAAACACACAGTGGGGAATTCTACAGGAGCAATAAAAAAAAAAAAAGGTAAGGTTTGAAAATGGAAAGTTTATTGGTAGACCATGCCTCTTCCAGGCAGAGGAGAGCAGCATGAGTAAAGACAGGTGGTATGGTTTGGCGTGGTATGCTTAGGAAATTATGATTCATTCAGGCTGGTTGAAATACAGTGAGGAAAAGGTGCATAGTGAGACATGAAGCTGATGCTGTGCACAGGGTTCTGATCTCAGAGGGCTTACAGACCATGCTAAGGACCTATCATACGTGCAAAATACACTGAGGAAGCCCAGAAGAACAGAATGCACGATGACCATGAGGATCCACGAATGCCGCACAGAGGAGACAGCATTCTGAACTTGGCATGGGGTAAAAAATGGAAAAGTCACAGTTATAACAACACATTCACTCTCAATTGTTCAAGTGCCTTTGGCTGAAAGTACACACTGAGAAGGCTGGATTGCAGAAGTATTTCCACATTCCATTTGCTTTAAATAGAGCATTCAGTCTAAACTGAACAAATGACCTGCCCGCAATTAACATTTTTGTCAGGGTCAACTCTATAGGTCAACCTAGAGATCTCTGGATGGGTGATAGTTTTCTCAGAGAGTACCCATAGAGGTTTTCCCTCCAAATCATGCTGTTTTCCAAATGAGTTTCCAGGGAAGTAAAATTAGTTTGTTTTCGGACCACTAATAGGAAGTTGCTTTTCTTTGCTCAGGCACCCCAAAGGGGTTGTAAACTTGGATGTTTACCACTGTTGCCGACTATGGCTATTGAGCTCTCTCAGGACTTCTTATCCAGAAACAGCTTCTGCAGTTCTTTTGTATGCTAATTGATAATGCTTATTTTTTAGTAATGCTTCTTTCTGCACACTATTTGAATTGGTTGCACTGTAAATTAAGAATCAGGAAGAGAACAGTGCAGAACATCTGCAACTGGATGCAGCCTTCCAAAGGAAGGCAGGTTGTAAAGCTGCTTCAAAAAACCACTGAGAGAGGGGCGCCTGGGTGGCGCAGTCGGTTAAGCGTCCGACTTCAGCCAGGTCACGATCTCTCGCGGTCCATGAGTTCGAGCCCCGCGTCAGGCTCTGGGCTGATGGCTTGGAGCCTGGAGCCTGTTTCCGATTCTGTGTCTCCCTCTCTCTCTGCCCCTCCCCCGTTCATGCTCTGTCTCTCTCTGTCCCAAAAATAAATAAAAAAAAAAATGTTGACAAAAAACCACTGAGAGATTTCAGCCTTTGGCTTCAAGTTTCCATCTTACAATTCAAAGAAGGAATTTTCTTTTTTTTAATTAATTTTTTTCATGTTTCAAAATTTGTTTTAGAAAAAAAGAGTGGGTGCACCTGAGTGGGGGGGGGGGAGAGGGTTGGGGGCGAGGAGAGAGAGAGTGGGAGAGAGAGGGAGAGAATCTTAAGTAGGCTCCAAAGTCAGCATGGAGCCTGACACAGGGCTCAATCCCATGACCCTAGGATCATGGCCTGAGCTGAAATCAAGAGTTGGATGCTCAACCAACTGAACCACCCAGGTGCCCTCAAAGAGGGTATTTTCTTAAGAAGCCTCAACTAATTCCAAATCTTACAAAACAGAATTTAGGGGGACAAACAGAGACTAAAAACTTGTTAATATCTCTCAATTTGGCATTTGTTTCTCAAATCACTCATTTGCTGGTGAATCCATCCATGCAATATATAATGAATATTGTACTATGTATAATATATTAAAACAGACAGTACTATATTGAGATAATCAGATGTTAACATTGCCCTTAAGAATTATTCCTTCAGACTATATCTTCTGAAGGCAAGTATTGTCTGTTTTGTCTACTATTAAGTCTCCAGATCCTAGCAACATGTCTGAAACCTGGTTGTATATTAGGAATTCAGATGAGTCTGATGATCCCACCACCTGTCTTTCCTTTGACCATACCACCTGTCTTTGCTCGTGCTGCTCTCCTCTGCCTGGAAGAGGCAATAAACTTCCAATAAACTTGCCAAAATAAAATCTCCTTATGATCACATCCGAACAAGCTAAGGGGTAAGGGAGATACTTGTATTTTTACAGAATACTTTTTGATTAATAGTCAGAGAAGCATGACACAATGTTCAATGTAAGTTCTGAAACAAGTTGTGTGGGAGAACATGAATTCCACTTCCAAATCCTGAATTAAGATGGCCTCTGTGGAGAAAATTCCAGCCCAGCTTACTTATCCAATTGCAGGTAACAGAATTGAAATAAAGAAATCTGAAAGTGGCAGATCTGCCCCAATTTTTCAGGTCCTTATAAAGGATTTTTTGCCACACGCCTGTATGGGGATGAAAAGGTCTAGAGGTGGTAAAGATGCCCACAAGTATTTTGCCCATGTTCACCTACATCCCTAGAGCAAGTTTAGGGGGAGATTAACATCTGGGCATTAATCTTTGAACTCACAGTGACTCTGCCCAAAGGCAAACCAGATCTGATGAATACCTTAGGCGCTGCCAGTTTAAAGTAATTTCTTCTTTTTGAAGGGTTTTGACTAATAGGGTAGGAAGTTTGAACTTTATCCTGTAGAAAAAAAGAGAGTTGTGACACCCGTATGGCAACCACAATAAAGGAAAAGCACAAAGGAATTCCTTTGTGATAAGGGAACAGTAGTGTATCCTGATTCTGGTGATGGTTCCATGCATCTAGATATGAAAATAAATCACATGGAACTTGGGGTGCCTGGGTGGCTCAGTTGGTTAAAGTGTCCAACTTCTCATGGTTGTGGTTTGAGCCCCATGTCGAGCTCTGTGCTGACATGTCAGAGCCTGGAGCCTGCTTCAGATTCTGTGTCTCCTTCTTTCTCTGTCTCTCCCTCAATTGAGCTCTGTCTCTCTCTCAAAAATAAATATACATTAAAAAAAATTTAAAAAAAAATACATGAAATTACACAGTCACACACACAAAATCAATAATACTGAATAAGGTCCATAGTCTAGCTAACAAGATTATGCCATGGTGATTTCCTGATTTGATATAGTACTAGAGTTATATAAGATTGAGAGTAGCTGGGTGAAGGATTCTTGGGATTCTATGAACTAGTTTTGAAACTCCCTTTGAATCTCCAATTATTTCAAAATACAGGGCGGGGGGAGAGAGAGAGAGAGAGAGAGGCAGAAATGACCCCCTCCTCCCTCAATTAAATGCTAATGCTCCAGGAAGATGAGACTTCCTGCATTATGATAAATTGCAATGGGGAAAGACCAGAGGCTAAGTGTCCATATGGAATCTCATGCCTTTTTCCTCTGTTAATACATTAGCAAAATTCCATTTTCCTAATTCAAAAATTTGACTCTGGGGAGAGAGAAGTAAACACATCACAGACAGAAAAAAAAAAAGATTTTAATGTAAAAATAATCTTTTTAATCATGTCTTCAAGTTTGGTACACCCCACGAGAGTAGCCTGCAGCCAGAAGGAAATCTGTGTATGCCAAGGAGGTTGTGTTTGGAAAGTTTAGAATAAATTCCTTTGAAATTTACAGATGGTTTGAAGGCAACTGTCAATTTCTCTGCATCACAATCTTTATTATTCTTTAATAGCACGTCACCTTTAGTTAAAGGCTTTATGGACCCAGGACAAAATATAACCTGGGAGGAAAGTAGCACACAAGAATAGTAACTTCATGCAAGGGAGTTTTTAACATCCTAATATGCTGTCACACATATTTTTTCCATTTTTGCAATTATAATTATTTGATGGAATTATTGATCGAGCATTTAATTAGCTGGGAGAGATAGGTAGATAATAGATAGATAGATAATAGATCGATAGATAGATAATAGATCGATCGATCGATCGATAAAGATTTTATTAGCTTCCTTTTACTCTGAGGAAAACAAGGCACCAAGCTTTGAGATGCCTCTGTCACTGATCTCGTACTGAACCAGGGCAGCACTGAGATTAGAGTCCTGCTCTCTGTAAGAGCCTTAGCCTTGACCATTATTCTCTGTGACCAGGCTGAGATTTGGTTTCCAAGAAGCGTGATAACAAATGCATTATGCCTAATGATGCATGGAAAAAATGAGCCTAACTTATGTGTTCTCAGAAAAATGAGAAGGTACATATTTTTCACACATTTGGCAAATAAAATTGCAGCCATTTGCATGGAGCTTTCAAACAGATCTCATTTCAAAAATGTTAAACTAATAGAAGCTGCAACTGTCCGTGATTGCATTCAGAGCCAATCTTTAGGGCTTGTTGCAAACTGAGGACTTTCCTGGACAACAAATACATACCACCAAGGTCCCTTCCCAAATACTTGGTTTCTCCAAACATGCCACATAATGTTAATTTTTAGATAAACTGATCGGTACAAGAGAATATATTTTCAAGAATATGTTTACCTAATTCACTATATTGGTGTCATTACAGTATTAGGGAAATACAATCTTGTCAATAAAGGGCGGAGGATTAACTGGGTATCATCATGGAAAAAAAATTGAGCTCCTATCTCATACCTTACACAAAATTAAATTTCACATAGATTACCAACATAAGAGTGAAAAATAAACAATAAAGATTTCTGAGGAAATCATAGGAGAGAACATTTTTTTAAAAACCTGGAACAGGCAAAGATTTCTTTACACAGAAAAATAAAACAACTATCAAAAAATACATAGATTGATCTATAGTAAAATTAAGTACTTCTGTTCACCAAAATATAGCAATAAAAAAGTACAAACTCAATACCGGTGTGTGAAAAGGCATTTGCTATGTCCTACAGTGTCCTACAAATGAATAAGAACATCTAGAAATAAATAAGAGAAAAGAAAGACACATCAGGCACAAAAGACTTGAATCCGTACATAATGAAAGAAGATATATACATAGCCAGTAAACAAGTTGATCAATTTCATTGGTAATCGGGGAAAATACAAATCAAAACCTTAGTGAATCCAGCCACCATAATAACTAACAGCAACAACAACAAATGCTCATACACTGCCAGTGGGAGTACAAACCAGACCGGATGCTTTAGGTCAAAGCTGAATATATGCCTAACTTGTGGCCCAGCGACTGAACTCTTTAAGTACACACTCAGCTGAAATACATTCATGCATCCACTGTAAGACAAGTCCTAGAATACTCATCTACATCTTATCAAGCATAGCCCCACATTGGAAATTATCAGTGTTGCCATCATAAGAATAAAATACTAGTACAGATGGTCTCAAATTTACAACAGTCCAGTTTATAATTTCCGGACTTTACAATGATGCAAAAGCAGTATGCATTCAGTAGAAACCATAATTTGAATTTTGATATTTTCCTGGGTTGGTGATAAGTAGTAGGTATGCTCTTGCAATACTGGGAGCAAGCCACAGCCACCAGTCAGCCATGTAATCACCAGGGTAAATAACCGATGCACTTACAAGCACCTGTACCCACACAAGCATTGTTTTTCACTTTCCGTATTCAATAAATTACATGAGATACTCAACACTTTGGTACAAAATAGGCTTTGTGTTAGAAAATTCTGCCCAGCTATAAGCTAATGTAAGTGTTGTAAGCATGCTTAAGGTAGGCTGGGGTTAGCTATGATCAGGTTAGATGTACTAAACGTGTGCTACTTATTTAAGTGTTTTATTTATTTTTGAGAGAAAAAGAGAGAGTGCATACACACGCGTGGGGGAGGGGCAGAAAGCGAGGGGAATAGAGGATCCGAAGCAGGTTCGGCACTAACAGCAGTAAGCCTAATGCAGGCTCAAACTCACAACCATGAAATTATGATGTCAGATTGTCAACCGACTGAGCCACGCACGTACCTCTGAATGTATTTTAACAATATTTTCAACTTATGATGGGTTTAACAGGACATAACCCCCACCATAAATCCAAGAAGATATGTATAATCACAGAAAGGAATATTATATAGCAGTGAGAATTAAGATCCAGTGATCCACACAGGAATTTGAATCAATCTCATGAATATAATATTGAGCAAAAGAAATAAACTAGACTCAAATGAATATACACTTATATGCCTACATTTATATACAGTGTTTTTTTTTTTTTTTTTTTTTTTTTTTTTTTTTTTAACGTTTATTTATTTTTGAGACAGAGAGAGACAGAGCATGAACGGGGGAGGGTCAGAGAGAGGGAGACACAGAATCTGAAACAGGCTCCAGGCTCTGAGCTGTCAGCACAGAGCTCGACGCGGGGCTCGAACTCACGGACCGTGAGATCATGACCTGAGCCGAAGTCGGACGCTTAACCGACTGAGCCACCCAGGCGCCCCTATACAGTGTTTTTTGAAAAGGCCCATGTAATACTGTTAGAAGTCAAAGAAAACAGTTTCTTTTGGGGTGGTAGGAACAGAGAGAACACAAAAGAGAGATTGGAGAACTGAGATAATTTTTTTGTTTCTTGATCTGGGAGATGGTTGTATGGGTTAGTTCAATTTGTAAAAATTCATGAAGCTATATACTTATGATATGTGATCAATTGTGGATGCATATTACACTTCAATCTTAAAAGATTACCCCTGGAAGGTTTTCAGATTTGCCACTTTGCTTGACTCCATTCAGTTCACTCATTCATGCATTCAGCAGTGATTTTGAGACTCTATCAAGTGCCAGATGCATTTCTAAGAAATGGGGGGGCTCCTGGGAGTCATCTGTGAGGTTTATCCCTCCTCTAGTCCAGGTTTTCAATTTTTTTTCCCTTAGGTTATGGAAATACTCCCCTTTGATCTCAGTTTTGTCTCCTTCATATCCACTCTCTGCATTATTGATGAGGTCGTCTTTCTAAAATACAATACCCTTCATGCCCTTCCTGGCACACAAGATAGGATTTCAGTTCCTGCATAGTAATAAAAAGAAATAAGAATAATAATCTGGCTAACATTTATTGAACTATTATTATGTGCTAGTGATTACATTTATACTTACTTAATCATAACAATTGGAATCTGTCTTAGAGTCTGTATCATTCATTGCACTTTACTGATGAGGACTCTAAGGCACAGTGAGGGTATCTCACTTGCCTAGTACAGCAAGTACGTGAAAGGACAAAAATTTAAGCTGAGTTAGATCTGTCTGTGGAGTTAATGCTCAACCTAATTTTACCAATTAGACTCTTCATGGAGTATTCCTGTCTTATCCCCTCCAGGCTTCTCCTGAAAATTCTCCCTTGCTTGTACTGCCCTGACTTCTGACCTTGCTCACTCATGCTCCTTCACCCCATGGCTCACAGGTGTCCACCTCGTCTCTTTTTCTCCAACCCTTTCTGCTACCGTAGTCACCTTCCTCAGTACACCTCCTCACGCAGTGTCCTTGCTCAAAAATCCTCAATGGTGGGGCGCCAGCATGGCTCAGTCAGTTAAGGGTCCACTTCTTGATTTCAGCTCAGGTCATGATCTCCCGGTTCGTGAGGTCGAGGCCCACGTCAGGCTCCGTGCTGACAGCATGGAGCCTGCTTGGGACTCCCTCTCTCCATCTCTCTCTGCCCCTCCCCTGCTCGTGCTCTCTCTCAAAAATAAATAAGTAAACATTAAAAAACAAAAACAAAAACAACTTCAATGGCTCTTTTTGCCAACAGGTTAAAGGCCAAAATTTTACATCTAATGTATCGGCACTTCATAAGGTGGCCCAATTGCCTAATGACTCCCACACACTGCCTGCACATTCATCAAACTCTTCTGTCCAATTAAGTTATTCATGATTCCTTTTCATTTTCCATGCCTTTGCTCTTCTGATGCCACTCTTCTTGAATCACCCCCTTCCAGCTCTAAAGGTCCATGTCCTACCTCTCCTCAAGTCCCACTGAAATAGCAGCACCTTCTGCAAAGAGTCTGCCCTTAAGCCCGCATCCTCCCTCATTCTTCTCAAATTAGATTAGGTGCCCCTCCTCTGGCTTTGTGCACTGTCTGTTTCCGCCTATCACCACACCATTATAATTATTCCTTTGTATGGTGACAGAGTACTAGAAGGCCTCTACATTCATACTACCCCCCACACCCCAAACACACACACATACATACAATTTTTAGAGCCTCGAACATAGAAGATGCCCAGGTCAAGTCTGCTGAACTAAACTGAGGTGGAGGGGCTGTAGGAGCCTGATTTCAGGCCCTCACGGGCAAACATGGGCATTTGCATTTACATAGTGCTTTATGTTTACAAAATTACCTTTCTGTGCTTTATTTCATAGGGTCTTCTTAAAATTATTATCACCATTTATTTTATTGTAAAACTCAGGCTCTGGGATATGGATTTACCCAAACAAAGTAATACAATGTTATAATATAAATGCCAGTCCCCCCCCAGGTAGTGAACTAGAAAGCCTACCCGTAAGAATGTTACTTTTAACAGGAACATAAAGGAAAAAAAAAATGAGGAGACACTTTTTTTGTTTGTTTTTAAAATATTTTTCCTGTCTTTAGTTCACTGTGGGATCTTTCAGGTCATTTTCTGCCAACTTTCAGATAAAAGGTGACTGTTATCAAAATTGGGTCTCTGGTGTTTGTTTTTATTATTTTCCCTTCCTCTTTAAGGTCTACAGAGTGAACTCCCTAGAGTCAGGAGGACACACAACAGACATTATTTCAGCAGGAGACCACGGAGAAGATAAACAACCAGGAAGAAGACAGTTGCAGGAGTCATCCAGACAAACTTCCTTTCTTCTGAACTCCTGGCTGCACAATCTCAGTACATTCATTCAAGGGCCCCAGAAAGAAAGCTACAATTCAAGCAACCTGGTTGGGCTTCTGGGGCTGAAAAGCATGAGCTCAAGATCAATCTCCTGCACTACTAAGGATGGTTAAAAAATATACCTATGTCCACTGTATTTTATATGCATTGATTTAGTAACAATTAAGTGCCCAAGCATTGTACTAGGTGCCACAAAGAGATTTTAGTCTTTTGCTGTTATGGAGCCCACAACCAAGTGACTAACATAGCTGTAAGTGTATTAAACAGCTCAAATCTATTATAAAATGCAACAGGAATGCAACACAGTAATTGCCTTCTTGCACGTTTTTTCCAGAAAAATGAAAATCTTTGTTTATACGCGAATGTTCATAGAACCTGACTTGTAATCACCAAACACTGGGGGCAGAAACACCTTCAGATATGGTTCAATGTGGGCATGAATTGCTAAACAAACTGTGGTGTGTCCATACCATGGAAAACTACTCAGTAATAAAAAAAAGAATTAAAAAAATGATATATGAAAAAATTCAGTTTTTATCTCAAGGGACTTATTCTAGTAAAAAAAAAAAAAAAAGCCAATTCCAAAAGGTTACATTTACTGTGTCACTCTCTATATAGCATTTTGAAATGACAGAATTATAGAAATTGAGAACATATTAGTGGTTGTTGGGATTAGGAATGGCTCAGGGTTATGCATAAGGAGAGGGAGGTGGATGTAAAAGGACAGCGCCTGGGACTCTTGCAGTGATGGATTACTCCATGTCCTGTCCGTGCTGGTCCATACATGAACCTATATATATGATAAAATTACATGGAACTAAACACACATACACATACGCACACGTATCAGTAAGATTGGGGAGATATAAATAAGCTTGGTGGAGTATATCAATATCAATGTCCTGGTTGTTGTGATTTTGCTAGAGGTTACTCTGGGGAGAACTTTGGTAAAGGATTCATAGGACCTCCCTGTATTACTTCTTATAATTCCATATTATTTTACAATGATCTAAAAATAAAACAGTTAGTTAAAAATTCAATTGAGTTCTAAAAGAATATGTTTGAAAGGATTAAGGTATATGACAGAGGAATTTGTTCTAGCCTAGGGAAACCATTACAATCTCTGCTGAAAAGAGGACATCTGACCTGAGGTTGGAAGAACGAGGCTCTGTTACCTGGGCAAATAGTGAAGGGATTCTAGGGAGGAGGGAGCATGATGTGTTCTAAGAACTGAAAGTAAGGATACTGAGTAGTATACGATAAACCAAAGAGGCAAGCAAGGTTCAGGCCATCACAGGCCATTTTAAGGGTTGGCTCTTTATTCTGTGTTTAGAATGCTGTTGTACAAGGAATGCCATAGGTTTCTCTGGGCAACTCCAGGAAATAAATCTATCTCCCCCAGAAATACCAAGGGGATATTTTTTTTTTTATTACGACTTTCTAAAAAACCAAAGCTTTGTGGATTATTGTTTCAAATGGGGATAGGTTATAAATAATGAATTTCCCTTATCTGGAAATATTCAGAGTAGTTGACCATTGTAACGTTGGACATATATAACAATTAGGAACAAGATTTAAATAGACAACGTCTAAATTTCCTTTACATTTCTATGAGATGATGTCTTAATGTGCATTTTGCACATTTAAAGATTAAAGGAAAAAAAAGGTCAGGCAGAATTGGGTAAAATATCTGGAACCAGATGATAGCATCTTGGATTGATTTAAGGAACCCTCTAATGAGTAATTGTAGCATTCATGTTGCAAAATCCTGAAGTGTGATGAGTGGTAATAGGCATGACACCACAGAGGATTTCAAACATGGGTCCCTGATCCTTATTCTCAGGGGTCATCTCTTCCCCTGGGTGGACGAGTCCTTTCTTAATGGTCTGCATTGCAGGCTACTCATTCTGGAGTGGGTTATAAACAGAAGCCCTCCTATTAATTTCAAATGATGCATTTCTATCTCTGGCTATGAATAAAACAGATCAATGCCACCCGCATGTTTTATTGGGCCTCCTGCGAAATGAATCTGTAGGGAGACAGCCGGCAGGATGGAGTTGACATGCAGATGAGATTTGTAAGTGAGGACATATTGATTATTTCCATCTCAGCTCAGGCAGTAATTCCACCCAATGCCGCTTCCCCTGTTTGAGCTCATTATTTATGCCATAAAAACACTATCTCAATGATAATAACAGGCTTCATTTACAAGCCAGAACATAAAGCATCAGCGCTTAAGATTTCAAGAGGTAGGAGAAGAGAGAGAGAGAAATTTAACAAGTCCTAGGGAGGCACAAAACTGCCAAGGCTCATCTTGCAGCTTTTACTCTCTCCAAAAGCAAGAGTGGGAGCAGGCACCAGTACAAGTGTTGGCTTGATGGAGCACTCTGAACTTTCTCCACAGTGAAACTTTCCTATCGATACCTGGTTTTTACTGTGCCATGCCACGCCTCAATGTATGGAGAACATTTTGGGATACCTACTTGTGTTTGTGCTTGACGATTTTCAAATATTCATCTGAGTGTCTATTCACATGGAATCACATTCAGCAGAAATTGAACAGTTCTTCAAATAAAGGAGTTTTCTCCCCCAGTGGGTGATTTTAGCAGCTAATATGCCTATATCTATTGTTTTGCCATCAATACTTTTGAAATTGTTTTAACCTAAACCCAATACAGGTAATTCCATTCAGGTCAAGTATAAGTCATGTTCCTTTCATTATTCTTGGGAACTGCTGGCATTTCCCCATTAGGTAAAACATAGTCCCTGCCCTCGGGAATTTTATAGCTTAGGAGTCAAACACACAGCAAGAAGGTCCAAACACACATGGAGGTAGAGTTTAGGGAAGAAAGAAATAATTACAACAGATTGACATGGGAAGACTCACAGTAACAGATGACTCCTTAGGTGGGTCTTGAAATTGGTAGTATTCTGCCATATTATATGTTGTAAAAAAAAAATATGCTTAACCCCCTTTAGTAAAAGAGTAATATATTTTATTAGAGAAATTTGAAAAAAAATATATAGCTATGGAGGAAAATAAGAGATTTATTGATTATCTCAGTATGATTATCTCATCATACTGAGATGACCATCACTGACAGTTTAGGATATGTTCTTCTATACCTTTTCCTATTTAGATTTGTTTCTTTAAAGTAAGGCTTCACACCCAGCTCGGAGCCCAGTGCAGGGCTTGAACTCATGACCCTGAGATCAAGACCTGAGCTGAGATCAAGAGTCAACCACTTGACCCAGGCATAACTTCTTTAGATTTCATACACAAAAATGGATGCGTATTTTACATAATATCTTGAATCTATGTCTTTTCCACTTAAGAATGTGTTTTGAACATCTTTTTAGGTAGTGGCACAGTCTCCATTTTTTCTAATGACTACAAGTTTTCCTTGTCTCATACCTTTTTCCTAATATTGGACATTTAATATTAACAATGTTATTGGGATTAAAAACAATATTCCACTGAATATCCTAGAAACTAAGTCTTTATTCATATCCATGATGACTGCTTTCAGATAAATTCCAAAAATCTAGGAATTCCAGGTTAAAAGGCATTTTAAACATTATTGATAGATATAGCTATGTCATCGTTGAAAAACAATCCATCAATCTTTCTGCCCAACAGTAGCATAGGAGTGTGACTTCTTAGACAGTGTTTTTGACAGGCAGAGTACATAGGGAGTGTTTTGTCAACTGATCAAATAACCCTGGCAGGAGTGATGTAAATATTTGGTGGTATTTAGGCTTTGTGTCTGGGTGTTAGCTAGAGACAAGGTTGATAAAAACGCTTTAGAGCAAGTGAGTGAAAATGAATTTGCTTTTCTTACTTGGTAGCAACAACCAGGCACTGACAAATGTTTTAAATTATTTTTACTGTTATTATAAATAATATATGTGAGTGACAAAAACAAATCTGAAAAGCACAGAGGATATAAAATAAACAATAGTTGCCCCAAGCCCTTGATTTGGTTCCCTTCTACAAATGTAACCAATTAATAGTATTGGCCAACTTCCCAAAATTTGAGTTACTTAAGAATGCTTTGTGAACTCAGATTTTTTTTTTTAATTTAATTTTTTTTTTTTTTTTTACCAAAATTCAATCACTTTTCTGATTGGTCAATCTGAGAAGAACGAATTAGGCATGCTTGTCTCAGCTTTTGTTTTCTTTTCTTTAAAAAGTACAGTTTCAAGTAGCTTGCACTGGGAAAGGTCCCTACAAAAGCAAGCAAGGAAGCCCTGTCATGGTTCAGGGCAACAGTGGGCATTAGAGGAAGCCAATCTACCTGTAGATATAAGCCACATTCTCTAGCACAGGTTTTATTGGTGTTCTAAAGAGGCTATCTTGGTCTCCACATATGCTATTTCTTTTTTTTTTTTTTTTAATTTTTTAATGTTTTTATTTATTTTTGAGACAGAGAGAGACAGAGCACGAGCAGGGGAGGGGCAGAGATAGAGGGAGATACAAAATCTGAAGCAGGCTCCAGGCTCTGAGCTGTCAGCACAGAGCCTGACACGGGGCTTGAACTCACAGACTGTGAGATCATGACCTGAGCTGAAGTCAGATGCCCAACCAACTGAGCCACCCAGGTGCCCCAACATACGCTATTTCTTGTCTTATTTCTCATTTGATTCTGAACTCAGGCAGGAGAAAGGTGTGCTATTTGCTGGGTGCTCCCTCAAAGAACCCAATGCACATTGATATAGAAAATTTAGCTGACCAGTCTTCAGTTGAGCAATATTTATGTTGTTTGCAGATTAAACAAACCAAACAAACAAAAACACATACACAACATAGCAACATACTTTCGTAAGTAAATATGAGTATGTATTTAAGGTACACCCTAACAAAAATACTCTATGAAAAGGTATACATTCTTTAAGTTCTGATATAGCCAGACTGACTATGTTTTACAAATTTACAGTCTCATTAATAGTTAATGTGAGATCTAGTTTTCTCAACCCTTGCCAATATGTACTAGTCTCAAATATTTATCTATACCATTCTGATAGGTGACAAATGGCATCTCATTAAAATTTTAATTTGCATTTCCTTAATTTTGTGTGAGACTGTGCTCTTTTTCAAGTTTATTGTCCATTTATATGATTCCTTCTGTGGACTGTCTGTTCATCTTCTTTGCCCATTTTTCCATAAGTCATTTGTCTTTCTCTTATTGATTTTTAAGAGCTATTTGCATATTAATAAAGTCAGCCATTTCTCTTTATTATGTGCTGTGAATATTTTCCCATTTATTATTTACCTTTTGATTATATGTAAATATTTTTGTCTTTATGTCAAGTATCATGTAGTCAAACTTCCAACTGCTTTTATGATTTATATACATTGAACTGTTTCACTGACCAAATGATCCTTAAGAAGAGATACCACTTGAATTGAAAAAGAAAAGATAGAAACACAGACATGAATTGGAGGAATATTACAATCACCTTAATAAGTGGTCAAGACTATGGTAATAGCGGGGCGCCTGGGTGGCGCAGTCGGTTAAGCGTCCGACTTCAGCCAGGTCACGATCTCGCGGTCTGTGAGTTCGAGCCCCGCGTCAGGCTCTGGGCTGATGGCTCGGAGCCTGGAGCCTGTTTCCAATTCTGTGTCTCCCTCTCTCTCTGCCCCTCCCCCGTTCGTGCTCTGTCTCTCTCTGTCCCAAAAATAGAAAAAAAAATTAAAAAAAACGTTGAAAAAAAAGACTATGGTAATAGCAAAGTAATAGAGAAAGGAATCAGGGTAAGTTGTGTTTTTTTTTTTTTTTTAAAGTAGATGTTAAGGACGAACAGAAGGTGAGTAACAATAAGGGTAAAATTCCAAACTTAAGTATGTAAATGGAACTAGGAATTGATACATTTTATCCAAGGAAATTCCCTTGTTTTCCAAGTCTTCCATGAACTGCATGAATCTGAACTTGGAAACAATTCTAATAGACATATCCAATGCATGCTGCTACTCACTTTTCCAGATGTCAACTATTTCTTTTATTCTCCTCAGAGAATAAGAATTTAAATAAAATAAATAAAGTAACATTGGCATAATAAAGGATTGTCCTAGGAGAATATCAATTTCACAACTATGCTATTATTTATTGATGAATGGTATGTCTCTTTAATAATTTTATATAGTATTCCTTCACAATGCTGATATATTTATTTATGAATATTTACCATTCATCTGTATCTTAGACCAACAACTCTGTGAGGACAGGGACTTTGCCCATTTTATTCACTATGTCTCTTGTGCTTAGCACAAAGACTAAACAGACTAGGAAACCAATTAAGTCCTTTTACATGAATGACTAGTAGATACCATTCATATAATATTTCTTCAGGTTTGAACAAAGTTTTGGTACGCATAAAATATATCCATGTACCGAGTTTTATTTGGATGTTGAATGTCACAATAACTCTGTGGGTTAGGTTTTATCTCCATTTTATTGAGAAAGAAATTTAGGCTTAGATATGCGACATGACATTTCTAAGATCACACAAAGAGTGAAATAATTACTCCATGCTACGACTTCATCCAGTGATTTTTCCACAATGCCATGCTTCAAGTTTAGAATCATATAAACTTCAATATGAAAAGGTTAAAAACTTCCTAAATGCTGCCAGACTCGGTAGTTCATAAAAATCTATGTTGTTGTGTACAAATAATGAAATGATAATACATCTTCATTAGGTAGTTCATTCCATTGCTGTGGTGAAGGGTGTTATTTACTAATTATAAGTTCGTTATTGAGAATACACTGTAAGTGTGTCACTGCATTTATTTTCCCTTAAAGTCAGTATGAAAAGAACATAGCCTTATGTTGGAGAAAGAAGGGTTCCGTTTAGTTAGAGAGATGATTATATTAAATTATAAGCTGCTATGATTAAGTACAATTGTAACTACTAAGTCAACTGGGTGTACCAAGAAAGTAGGGTTTCTATGGTACTGCAAATTGGACAAGAAGCTACATCTGATTTCAGCAGAACTTGATCACTGGGGACCACTGTTGCTTATTCAACAATGTACTGGGCCATCTACGGAGAGCCAGGGATTCCACAGTAGAGAGGAAGGGCAAAATCTCTGCCCTCAGATAGCATATATTCTAATAGGATGACATGAACAATATACTCTAGACAATTAATATACTAATAAAGCATAACATCTTCTGATTGCTGCTACAAAGGAAACGTATTCAGTGATAAACTAGAGAATGACAAGGTATGAGAAAGATATACAATTGATTGATCAGGGAGGTCCACTCTGAGGAGGTGCTAGCCAAGCTAGATCTAAAGATTGGGCTAAGAGATATATTATAAATATACTCAAGGAAGAGAAAAATAATGTGTCAAAGTCTAGTAGCAGGAAGCTTTATGTTCACAAAACAGAATGGAGGTTTTGAAGCCAGAGGATAAGAAGTAAACCACGATGTGATGCAGTCAGAAGATCAGCAGGAACAAGATCATGTAAGGGCACAGAAACATGGTAAAAAATCTGGTTTATCTTTATTAAATGAGATATCATTGAAGAGTTTTAATTTTTTCTAATGTTTATGTATTTTTGAGAGAGAGAGAGAGAGAGAGAGAGAGAGAGAGAGAGAGAGAGAACAAGCAGGGGAGGGGCAGAGAGAGAGGGAGACCCAGAATCAGAAGCAGGCTCTTGGCTCTGAGCTGTCAGCACAGAGCCCTATTCGGGGCTTGAACCCATCAACTGTGAGATCATGACCCAAGCTGAAGTCAGTGGCTCAGTCAACTGAGCCACCCAAGTGCCCCATCATTGAAGAGGTCTAAATAGATAGACACTATGATCTGATATATTTTCTTCTAGTTTATGATATCTAGAGTGAAAGATTAATGATGTTAGGAGAGATGGACATCAGCAAAGTCCAATGGGAATCAGCAAATTTAGAGCTAGACTCTAGTTTAGAGAGAGAGAGAGTAAATTCACTGTTAGGGCTTTACCAAACAGTAAGTGTTGCTGATGGTAAGCTCCAGGAAACACCTGTGCTTTGAAGAATCTCTTCTAGCCTCTTGTCTAAAATTGATCACAGCACATCCTGGCCACTTAGCCATGAGAGGTCTGAAAATTACCACTGGGGAATTAGAGGGCTTTATTATAGCTTATTCTTTACTCAAATGAATGAACGAATGAAAGAACACATAAGCAAACAAACAAGCAAACAAAACTACTCTCAGGGTTTCAGCTGAAGATGAAATATGGATCAAAGCAGTAATTTCAAATTACAAGGTAGGAGGAAGATATAAAACAGATTCATCTGGAAAGTGCACTCTGAAGAGGTGATAGTTAAGCCAGATCTAGAGACTGGGCTAAGAGATAGATTAGAAATATATCCAAGGCAGAGCAAAATAATAGCTTATCATCAAAATCATTTGGGAAGCTTTGGAAAGATTAAAATTTCTAGGTCCCACTTTTGCAGATTCTAACCTACTGATCAGTAGGGCTTTATGCCCAGGAATCTGTATTTTTTAAAGTTCCCCATTAAATGTTGATATTCAGCCAGGTTTAAGAACCATTGAATTAGATAAGCTTGCCAAGTCCCTTTCAACCCAATGAGTCTGTAAATTATCAAACTACAGTGAAACCAACATGGGACTATTGCTAGATGGTGCTAATGTGGATTGCCAAACTGTTTCATTTTAAATTTCATTTGAGGAGAAAGCCAAATGATATTAGCAAATAGAAAAAAAAAGTTATTGGCACCAAATTCTTCCAGCTGCTATGCATTGAAGGCACAAATTACTATATATATTCTGATTGTCTGAGAGAGAAAATGCATCTACCAGGGAGACATGACTTACAGTCGAGGGAGTGTCTCAGCACTGGGAGAAGGCGCTTAAGATCATCATACATTATTTTTGTAAAACCCCCTGTGTTGTCACTATAGAAGAAAATTTTGCTCATTTGCTGGGGTGTCTTCTAGCTATCAGTTGCGCTAAGTAATAAGGAAGCTGATGTCAAAAGCATACCATAAGCTCAAGGTCACACAATGAGTCACTGGCCAAAATGGTTTCCAGTCATAGGCTCTACATTCTTAATTATGTTATTAACCTCCCAAGACAAAGTAACAGCACAAACCAACAGAACAGAAGTATCCAATTTTTTAGATTGAAATTATATGGCTTTTCTGTACCAGAGTTAAGTCTTCCTAGGAAAAGTGATAAACTCCAGAGGGAGAATAGTACTGCAAAAATCTTTTGCTTATAAATGTTTTGTTTTTTTCTACTCTGATGTCATAATATTTGAAACACCACCATTGGTGACTCTTTGGGGAGGGAAAAACTATATCCATATTAGGCCACAATTTTTCTGGAATCCCTGGGTAAGATATTATATATCTGTATCCGTATTTTATACATGTACTCACTACTTGCCATCATTTCAATAGTTTTAATTATTTGTTTATTCAACATATGTATATAGAGAACCTGTTATACATAAGCCACCATAATAAACACCAAGAGTGCAATGGTGACTAAAACACAAATTCTACTTTTAAGGAAATCCTAGCAAGGATAGTGGCTGGGTCCTATGCTTATATAGATACAAAGAGTAGGTGATATGTCTGTTTAGACTCTATCACCTTTTAAAAAAAAGAAACTTTCTTTTGGGGATGGTCTAGTAACAGATTTTAATTTCCAAAGATGATCACAAAACATTTTCCATCTCACATGCTCCTTATATGTTCCCTTTTGAAACACTCTCTTGGAACTCAGCTCTCATTCTCTGAATAGCCCAAGTCACATGGTTTGATGCACATACTTGTCATCTGGTTCACAATTCCAGTTAAACTAAGACTTGGAGACATCCCTGTCCAGGTTTCAGACATGTAAGAAAAGAAGCCTATAGGTGTTTCTAGCCTCCAATTGTTCAAGATTTCCCAGAGAAGAGCCCAAACTTCACAGGGCAGAGATCAACTATTCCCATTATATTCTGTATGGAGTCCTTTTTCCCCCCCCAAATAATAATAGCTAGTATTTATTGGACTCTTAGTCACTGTACTAAGTGATTTATATAACTAGCTCATTGCTCATTTAGTCCTTAAAATAACTATGTAATGTTGGTCACTTTTCATATTTCTGTATTACAGATGATGAAACAGGCTTATAGAGGACATGAATTGCCCAAGGTGATGTAGCTAGTCAACAGTTGGGTGATGCAGCTAGTCAACAAGTATGGTTGCTTGTCTCCATGCTGACATTGCAATTTATTTAACTGACAGGCATTTTAATTTATCAATCTGTATGAGTATCTGGCTGAATTCTTGATTAGACAGAGTCCAAAAGCCTAATAAAATGGTTGATGTTTTACATTACAGTGTTTGAGATGGCTTATTATGCAGCAATAGGTAACTAGAATAAGCATTCCCCAATCCTACTGTTAGTTAGAACCGATTCCACATCCCTCGAAAATCAGTTTCTCAGCCATTCCCACAAGAAGGGAATAGGGACATTTATAGAGTACCTATATTGTGCTATACTGTACTATGTGGTTTGCTTTAGGACAGTAGACATTTCCATTCTGAACCTCATTTTCCATATGACCACATTTATTTTGAGCATATTTACTCTAAGCATGAGAAATGCTCAGAGACATTACCTGTAGTGTCCCCTTTTTTTGTTCACTATACTCTTTAGGCTGCCTGTCTCACACTCATCCTTCAGGTAATCGGCCTAGATTTAACTTCCCCTGGAAAATTTTCCATGATCTGTGCAACTTAATTAGGTAGTTTCCTCCGGGTTCCCAATGCATCATATATTCAGTCATTGCAAATATTTCTGAATTATAAACATTTCACTGGCCATTTTCCCTGCTAAACTCTAAGATCTTTGAGGATAGAGATACAGCTTTGCTCATTATTCCATTCCCATAATTTATCACAATGCCTAGAAGGCAAGTGACTGTCAGAACTAGCATCCAAGTCCCCAGGATCTTGCCTCAAACATCTTATATAACCACTTAACTCTCCTACTTCTGACAAATGAAGCCCCAGACATTTTTCTATTAGCAGCTTCTTTTTCGCTCCCACAACCCATTCAAATTTGAAGCCCAACATAGTAATAGATCAGTCACTGGTATTTAGAGAAGAGAAGAGGAGAGTATTAGGTTGGGGTGGGAGGAGGCCAACTGCCTACATTTATGGGTCATGGATTTAGACAATCTTGTTTCAAATCCTGGCTTCATTACCTTCTTTCTTGAGATCTTGGTCAATTTACTTAACCTTACCAAGCCTAATTTTTCTCATTTTCATTCATTCATTCATTCATTCATTCATTCATTCATTCATTCATTCTAGAGAGAGAGAATGAGCAGGGGAGAGACAGAGGGGAAAGAGAGAATCGTAAGCAGGCTCTGTGCTTGGTGTGGAGCCTGACACAGAGTTTGATCCCACAACCCTGGGATCATGGCATGAGCTGAAACCCAGGCATGAGCTGAAACCCAAGCGAGACACTCAACTGAATGAACCAGCCAGGTGTCCCTTCCCATTTTTCAAGTAGACTTAAGAGGGATTATTGGAGAAACAAATGAAATGATGTACATCAAAGGCTTGGCAGTGAGCATCCCTTAATGGTAAACATTTACTGTCAGAGTCAGAAACAGTCATCACAGAAACAGTAGTCAAAGTAGTAGACGTAACAGTAACAGAAGTAATAGAATCAGCATCAGGCTGTGATTGCAGTTAACCATTCAAATCATTTTTTTTCCCTAAATCCAAGTGTTTTAGTTTTGTGTCTAACTGTATTTGGGTCATTTGAATGTCTACAGTGTTCCACTCTCATAATTCAATTCAAATAACAGAATAATGACTTCTTAAAGCTCCAACAGAAAGAACGTATATTCCCACTTATTGAACACTTACAATATGCCAGGCAATTGCTATGGCTTTTGCACTGGGGGATTTTGAATTACAAATTAAATTATTAATTTCCTCAGGGAAAACAAAATCTGAGATTAAATAAGAATATCTTCAATGTGATATTCTGAGCCCTTACATCGTGAAAACCATTGCAAGTGTAAAAGGAAATTTTCAAAAGGACTCAAGGTATATACAAAAGGTAGGACACCCTTCGACTTTCTGATGGTAACTCAGAGTATGAACTACTCCAAAATTCAGTAGGAAGCTGCAAGGGAATAATAGAAACTTAAACTCTTAAGGCAGGTTTTAAGTAGCTGTATTTCCCTTGAGGAGCTGATGTCGTAGTGAAGTAAGAAGAACCTCTAAAAACAGCATCAAGACTATCATTAATTAGAAACAGAGTCATTGGAAATGCAGAGAAAACTATTATGTTGCTCCTCCCTGGGGTCTGGGCTGGGATGAATCCCCGGAGGGTTATTTCCAGTTTTGTGTGAGTTAATGATTCCTGTGTAATCAACCCCAGTCAAAGAGAATGTAACATAAAGAACAAACAAAAGAAATTTGTTGGGATTACACATAAACTCTCTTTGGACATATGCAGGCTCACAAAGCTAATGAGTTCCCCATTCAGACTCTCCGGTGGCAGGCTATTATAATAGCCCTAACCATTCAGAGAAAAGAGCTACCCAATTTGGGGAAGGGGGTGGCTATTACGGCTGAATGCTGAAGAAGGCAGTTTGTTCAGGGAGGAAGGTCTCTCTCCTAGGGGCTGCCTTTCACTGATCAGAAAACGTATTGAAAAAAAAAAAAGAAAATGCAAAGCCCAGGGAAGGCTAGCCAGATGCTTGACAAGAGCCATTTTAGCTTCTATATAATCACAAAGGGGACAGAGTGGGGAGGGGAGGGAGTGAAGTAGCTCACAGCCCATCCTGCCACAAAAGAACAGGCCTCCCTTGAGGCTTGAATAGAATACTTGTGGAAAAATTCAACTACATTCAAAGAAGAGCAATAAACATACGAAACTCATTACACACGGCAAATAGAAATAGCACCGAGAAAAGAGATGAATCTGTTGATTACAAATCCCATTGTTTGTAAAGAGAAGGCAGAGATATTTTAGATATATTAAGTATTATTCTTCTGTCTCCATGTAACAAAACAGGGTAATGTGGTTCAAGATTTTTCACATTTTACAAAACATCAGAAGCCATTTATGTGTGAAAACTTGTCTGGCAGTCCAAAACATAAAACACATTAAAACAGACCCAATATGTTCAAAGAAAAAGGGGAAGCTCAGATCCAGTCCCTCTCCTCACATTCTGGGACACTCCCATGAAACCCAAGAGAGGAGATAACACAGCTTGAACATCTCTTTGGACTGGCTAGCCACATATTATCCAATAAATACTATCAGACAAGCTGTTCACACTTTCTGAGTCTCAGTTTTTATCATCCTTCAAATGGCAATACCTACCAGGAACGCAGAGAACTTATAATGAGCTAAGTATAGGTAAGTGGTATTTGACATATAGCAAGCTCTGAACCAATGTTACTTCTCTTTTTACCATTGAACTCAATATAGATTTTGCATTCTCTGAAAATCTTTCTTAGCACTTCAGACATACAAACTATCTCATCTTTTAAGTCCTACTGCACTTTTACTTCAGTACAACACTTTACCATTTGGCCATCTGCAATTATTACTATCATTAACAAAATAGTCATAGCAGCTACTGTTTTATTAATCACGTATTATCTACACATTATAAAATGATTTCTATTTATTTTCTCAAACTTCCACAACAACCCATGACAGTAATTATTTTTCTCAGTGGACAGATATAGAAAAAAATCAACTTGAGAGTTTAAGTAGGTACTTTGTCAAGGTCCTATAAATGGTAATTTGCAGAGAGCCCATATA
Organism: Neofelis nebulosa; assembly: GCF_028018385.1. Classification (NCBI taxonomy): domain Eukaryota; kingdom Metazoa; phylum Chordata; class Mammalia; order Carnivora; family Felidae; genus Neofelis; species Neofelis nebulosa. The sequence goes on from NC_080793.1 coordinate 16,844,647, forward strand.
TGAACCCATATTTGACTCTGAAGTCTTACTCTGATCTATTAAAACCTCATACTTCGGGGCACCTAGATGGCTTATTTGGTTAAGCTTCCGACTTCAGCTCAGGTCATGATCTCACGGTCTGTGGGTTCTAGGCCTGCATTGGGCTCTGTGCTGATAGCTCAGAGCCTGGAGCCTGCTTCCGCTTCTGTGTCTCCATCTCTCTCTCCCCCTCCCCTACTCATGCTCTGTCTCTCTCTCTCTCCTTCTCTCTCTCCCTCTCTCAAAAATAAATAAACATAAACAAAATTAAAACCTCATATTCCATCTCCTGGATGAGTCTGTAAACTCCTTGAGGCCAGGGAATTGCAGGGCATTCATTCACTCATTCAACAAATATTTTATGGAGCACTTACTATGCACAATTCTAGGTACATGATGAACAAAACAAACAGAATTTCCTGTGTTTAGTAAGAATACAAAACAATGTTCAATATTGTTAGTCATCAGGAAAATACAAATTAAAACCTAAAGGAGATAGTCCACAGACCTACAAGGATGGTGAAATAACATGGTACACAGTGCTGATGATGGCACATGCTGACTAAAACCGGTGATGAGAACGTAAAATGGTACAGACACTTTCAAAGTACGACACTTTGAAAACACTGTTTTGTTTAAGTTAAACATAAACCTACTCTATAACCTATTCCTAGATACATACCCAAGACAAATGAAAACACATGTTTACATAAAGACTTGTTTCCAGCAGCTTTGTTTATAATAGTCAAAGAACTGAAAACAACCCAAATTTCCATTAACTGATGAATGGATAAACAAATCTGATAGATTTATATTATGGAAGTATTCAGTAAGAAAAATGAAGAAACCACTGATCCATGCAACAACATGCATGAATTTAAGCACGATGCTAAGTGAAAACTGCTGGGGACAATAGGCTACATATTGTATGATTTCATTTTTACAATTTCCAAGGAAAAAGAAAAAGTACAGATCAATTGTTGCTAGGGACTATGGGTAGGGGGAGGAGTAGAGCATAAAGGGGCATGAGGGAAATTTTGGGGCAAATTATAGCATTTTGCCAAACTGGGTAGAGAATGGATAGGCAAAGGCTGAGCAGGAATGGCTACACCAAGCCAGCCTGGCTATAATAGATAATGCATAGGGATTTACACTCCCCATTCTAACTACAAGTCTTACAAGTGCCCACCTCCATTACAACCAGAGGAAGCACAATCCCAGGAGAAAAGTTTAACCTTGAGTAGGAGAGAAGGAAAGAGAAGTTAAAATACCTAGGTCTCATATTGCTAGATTAACGATAATTTGCAGGGTTATATAATAAAGGCTCATGGGCCTTACTTTAAAGATTTTGTGGAGGAGACTGGGGACCTTCTTAAAAATATATGCCTGAGAGGCGTCTGGATGGCTCAGTTGGTTAAGCATCCAACTCCTGATTTCAGCTCAGGTCATGATCCCAGGGTAGTGGGATCAAGCCCCATGTCAGGCTCCATGCTGAGTGTGGAGCCTGTTTAAGATGTCCTTTCTCTCTCTCTCTCCCTCTCTCACTCTTTCTCTCCCTCTAAAAAATAAAAATAAAGTACTTGCTTACGTATGTGTGTATGTGTGTGTGTACATACACATAATCCTGGTCCATGTGGCTCTAGGAACCTGAACCACAGAAACTAACCTCTAGGATAATTAGCTCAACCATGTGCTGTTGTCTTGGTGGGAGAGGAAGAAGGTTCATGGTCCAATTATAGTTCAAGGTGGCAAGGTATGGGCTTACTTCAGTCTAGATTTCCTGTCCAATGATATCCATTACAGTGAGTGAGATGTGTGCTCAGGAGCACAAATGGAGAATGACAACTGAGGACCATAAATGACCTTATCAGGACTTCCTGCCATGCAGTCTTTCCCAGCCTGAATTCTCCACCTGAACCATGGATCACAGAAATGATTTGAGTAGTGATTTACGAAACTCTTCTAAGAATGCTACATAAGTAGGGCAATCTAGATGCACGGGAGAAAAGTTAACTTTATTAAATAATAGGGATTTCTTGGGCGTATTAGGGCTTAATTCTCTTTCAGGACCTTTGTTGAAAAAGGCTAGAGCATAAAAGATTTCCCATGCCAAAGGATCAAAAAGTGGGTAAAAAGACAGTAAGTCTCAATGGGCAGACTCAGAGAGTAAAAACACCAGAGATTCCCATGCTGCGGGATAAGAAAGTAGGGAAAGCACATAGAAGATTCCCATCTTCCAGATCTACTCACATACCCAGAGAACTTGCTGAAATCCAACAGTCTTCAAGGATGGCCTTTGTTCTCCTTTATCTCTTACGTTGTACATTCATCCTAAACAATTGGATTTCAAGCATGCATTTGCTTTTGTATGTGCCTGTGTATATCTTTTTATGTGTATATACAGGCATATAGGTTCTTATTAACTAGCTTCCAGTCTCTACAACAATCTTGGACCCAGTCAAAAGGGATTAGTGGTCAGCTGAGGTTAGGGAAGGGGGCAAGACTCCTGACCCATGAATTCTCCCTGCTAGTCATTAACCCTCAGGAAATGAACCTTAGTGACTAATTCTGTCAACCTCCCTCCTGCTTGGAGGACTCTATGATCCCCATATATTGTGAAGACAATAATATGTTTAATCAATAGTCATGGTGTGTGCACTGACAGCTGGAATGTAAGCCTGTGGTTCTTTAGTGGGGACCCAGATGTGTCCTTATAGTAATGTTGTTTATAAAGTAACTTGGTGGTTTCCTGTTGTTTCTGGCCCTAATGAACCCTTTACTTCTCATTTTAAGTAAGAAATCAGCATGGTGCTTTGGAAAAGAGCTTTATTCTAAAAGGGAGGTGATCTAGCATTTTTCCTTCCCCTACAGACACCTGTGAGGTGCTCTGTACATAACACTTAACACATTTTTATTTAATTGGATTGAACTCTACTGGCTGTGACTCTAATGGTCCTATTAATAATAACATAATTTTTGCTATTACCTTATATATTTATTTGCTTATCTGCTTATTATCTATCTCCTCCCCTAGAATATATACTCCATGAGTTGAAGGTTCTTGACAGTTTTATTTACTGAAGTATTCCGAATGCTTAGAACAGTTCTTGGCCCCCTAGGAGGTGATCAATAAACATTTGTTAAATAAATGAACAACCTTTCATTGAGCTTTGTGAAATATGCCAGGCATGGTGCTAAAAAATTTAATGCAGATTATGCCATTTCATCAAATGTGTCTCAAACTTTAATGTGCAAAAATGCATACTCTGGTATCTTTTTTAAATGCAGATTCTGTTCAGGGTTGGGTGGGAATGGAATTCTGCATTTCTGACATCTTCCAGGTAGTGATGCTGTTTCATGTACCACAGTTGTAGTAGCAAAGATCAAATCCTCATACCAACCCATAATCCATCTACCATTCGCCCCTTTATTTTTCAGAGAAGCAAAATGAAGCCTTCTGAATATTCAATAACTTATCCAGGGTCACACAGCTAATGACTAGGAGAGTCTGATAACAGAAACAAATAGCATCTTATGTCTCTGAGTCACAATTCCTGAAAAATACATATCCAGGTATATGCATTTAGGTTGTGGCAGGTAAATGTTTCAAGTATGTTTAGAGCGAGATCTCTCTATATCTCTAGGACACATTTCTATAGAGATGAAATACCTCATTCATTCATTCACTCAAGGAGTTATTGAAGGTCACCTCTAGGTAGCCTTCTGCCTATATGAATGTCTCACCTTGTTTTGAAGATGCATCTACATCCATCCATCCATCCATCCATCCATCCATCCATCCATCCATGTATACCTGTATTAAAAATAAGCAGTTTCTCACACACCATCCTTCAGTGAAAACGGTCCATAGCTACCCATTAAGAAAACTCTAGTAAGCTCAAGTTTTTTCTGCTCATCCTTAGACAATAGTCCAACTGTCATCTTATGTGGCACACAAAAGCCCATTCAGAATTTGGTCTGATGCATTCAGGATCTTTACTTAATGTTGTTTTTGTGGTGGTGGTGGTGGTGGTAAAATACACATAACAAAAAACATTTTAAAGTATACAATTTAGTGGCATTTAGCACATTTACACTGTTGTGCAACCATCACCACTAATTCCAGAACGTTTTTATCACCCCCTACCTACTGAGCAGATAGATACTCCCTTTTCTCCACTCCCTGCAGTTCCTGGCAATGCCTACCATACTTTCTGTGTCTATGAAAGTCTATTCCAGAAATACGATGGAAATGGAATCATATATTATATGGCTTTCTATATCTGGCATATTTCACTTAGCATCATGGTTTTTTTTTTTTTAGGTATCTGTAATTGATCTATTTTTTTTTTTTGATATATGAAATTTATTGTCAAATTGGTTTCCATACAACACCCAGTGCTCATCCCAAAAGGCGCCCTCCTCAATACCCATCACCCCACCTCCCCTCCCTCCCACCCCCCCATCAACCCTCAGTTTGTTCTCAGTTTTTAAGAGTCTCTTATGCTTTGGCTCTCTTCCACTCTAACCTCTTTTTTTTTTTTTTCCTTCCCCTCCCCCATGGGTTTCTGTTAAATTTCTCAGGACCTACATAAGAGTGAAAACATATGGTATCTGTCTTTCTCTGTATGGCTTATTTCACTTAGCATCACACTCTCCAGTTCCATCCACGTTGCTACAAAGGGCCACATTTCATTCTTTCTCATTGCCACGCAGTACTCCATTGTGTATATAAACCACAGTTTCTTTATCCATTCATCAGTTGATGGACATTTAGGCTCTTTCCATAATTTGGCTATTGTTGAGAGTACTGCTATAAACATTAGGGTACAAGTGCCCCTATAGCATCATGTTTTCAAGGTTCCTTGTTTTGCACATCTCAACACTTCATTCTTTTTTATGGCTGGATAATATTCCACTGTATAAATATAACGCATTTTGTTCATCCATTCATCAGCTGATAGACATTTAGGCTGTGTTCACCTGTCAGCTACTGTGAATAGTACTGCTATGAACATCCTTGTGCACTTTGAGCACTTGTTTTCAATTCTTTTGGTTATATATCTAGGAGTAGAACTGCAAAGTAATATGGTAATTCTATGTTTAAATTCTGGAGGAAACAGCAAACTGTTAGCCAGAGTGGCTGAACCATTTTATATAACCACCAGCAATGCACCTGGTTTCAATTTCTCCACATCCTTGCCAACAACATTATTTTCCATTTTTTGATTATAGATCCTAATGAATGCAAAGTGGTATCCCTTTGTGATTTTGTCATTTTCCTAAGCACTAATGGCTATATCCAAGATCTTAATCAAAACTCTGAACCTGATTTAACATTGAATCTCTTCTTTGTTTTTGCTAACTAGTGTCCTAAAGAAAAGGAGATTGATACACTAAAGGACATGATAACCCATGTGTACAGAGTGACAACCGTGTGAAGAGGCAGCAAGGCGGTCAGCTACAAGTTAAAGAGAGAAGCCTTAGAGGAAACCAAGCCACTGACACCTTGACATTGGATTTCCAGCCTCCAGAACTGTGAGAAAAAAACAATTTCTGCTGCCTAATCCATCCAGTTTGTGGTGTCTTGTTGTGAAGCCTGAGCAAACTAATACAGCCCCTCAGTGGAAGCTTAGGCAGGAAATGGCCTATTCAACATCCTGCTACATACAGGAAGCTTGGTGATCCCTGGCTCTGGAATCCCAAATCTTTTATTAAGCACTGGCTTTAACCCTTACTAGCTGTGTGCCCTTGGGAAAGTGACCTTGGTTTTCCCAAACTGGGAATACTAATGGGGAAACTGTGGTTGTCCTACTTCATCACACAGGGTTTTAAATCAATGCATGGCCACTTACTTGCTCACATGAGTCTCACTCTGAAGGACTCTGAGGTCTAAAAGAGGGAATCTATGCAAAAGTGCTTTCTAAATTCTACAGTGTTATAAAAATGCTCATTAATACAATCACAACATCTACAAAACTGTTAATGGGGGGGAAGGAAATCAATCGGTGTGTTATTTTGTTTTGAGTGCAAGGTCAGGGTGTAAAGTGGCATACACACCCCTCTGCCCGTCAGCAGCCGACAATTAATCTGTCTCAGGGTATTTTTAAACATCGGGAATCATGTATTTTCCATTCACTAGCTGGAAGACTGCCATCCAAAACAGCCAGCATCAGCTATCAGCTAAATTAATACTTGCTGCTACTAAGAATTCATCCACCACCTCCTTCACTCCTACTAGTTCTTGCAAAGTAGCCAACACAAAGTTCCCTGGAGCTGAGCTTAGGCATAGAGTGAGGCCTGATTTTCTCATTCTGATATCCATGGGATTAAGGATTCATCACCTAGAGAGCATCCGTATGCCCTAGAAAATGTGCTAGACGTTTTAATACGTGTACTATCTTATGTAACACATCAATTCTTGAAAGTGGGGGATAATAACTCCATTTTAAATTCAAGCAAATTGAAGCTTAGAGAGGTCAGTGATTTGCCATTCACTCCTTTGACATATTATTAATTGAGCACTTTCATTTTGTTAACTCCTAAGTACTAACTGCTGGAGAATACAACGTGAAACTCGCAATCTTGGCGAGGGAGAAGTTCACAACAAAATAAACAAGCTAATATACTTCAGAACTTTAGTTGCATGAAGACAATTCACAACATAGCCAATCACAACATGAAAGGTAAAAACCTTAGTGGGGGGAATAGACGACAATCAAACATGCAAATGAACACAGATTTAAGTTCCACCATGGGACTTCACAGAAGGAGTGGCCAAAGTTCAGGTGGGTGGATATACTTTATCAGAAAACTGAAAGATGAAGGGTTGCCATCTGTCCAAAAGGGCAGCATGGAAACAAAGTCCTAATGATAGTGTTTAAGTTTCTGTTTCTGACCATGAAGAACCTTATTCTTCTGTGCTATAGGAGTTGATACATTCTCTTTCTTTAAAAAAAATTTTTTTAAACGTTTATTTATTTTTGAGAGAGAGACAGAGCATGAACAGGGGAGGAGCAAAGAGAGAGGGAGACACAGAATCTGAAACAGGCTCCAGGCTCTGAGCTGTCAACACAGAGCCCGACGCGGGGCTCAAAATCACAGACCGTGAGATCATGACCTGAGCCGCAGTCGGACGCTTAACCGACCAAGCCACCGAGGCGCCCCGATACATTCTCTTTCTAATTAAAGTTAAAAAGTTAGGAATCTTAGTATACACCCAAGGGCCAAATTGTAAGACTTTTTGTGATAGTTACCAACTGGTGTATTAGGGAATTCATTTCATCCTTCTGAGGTTCAGCTTTCAAATCTGCCTTGTTATGGAATACTACTTGGCAATGAGAAAGAATGAAATATGGCCTTTTGTAGCAACGTGGATGGAAATGGAGAGTGTGATGCTAAGTGAAATAAGCCATACAGAGAAAGACAGATGCCATATATGTTTTAACTCTTATGTGGATCCTGAGAAACTTAACAGAAGACCATCGGGGAGGGGAAGGAAAAAAAAAAAGTTAGAGAGGGAGGGAGCCAAACCATAAGAGACTCTTAAAAACTGAGAACAAACTGAGGGTTGATGGGGGGGTGGGAGGGAGGGGAAAGTGGGTGATGGGTATTGAGGAGGGCACCTGTTGGGATGAGCACTGGGTGTTGTATGGAAACCAATTTGACAAAAAATTTCATATTAAAACAAAACAAAACAAAAACAAATCTGCCTTGTTAAACTTACAGTTTAACTAATAGCATATAGCTATTCTGAGGATAAACGGGGCAGCATATGTGAAGGTGCTTTAGCGTGTGCTATACAAACATAAGACATTACTGAAAACAGCAACAACTTCCTATAGAAAAATGTGATCCACTACTGTCATTCAAAGGGACATTAATCCAATTGGTTAAACCTCTTCCAGAAGAGTTTACCAAGTTGAATTCTTAAAAACAGCCCTGACCACAAACCTGCTGACAATCCATAGTTAGCTCCCAATTGCCTCCAGGATAGGAAATGTGTCCCCCAGCCTCATCACATTACATGTGTCCTTCCACCAGGATCCCAACCTCATCATTGTTTCCCAAATTTCCAGTATTTTGAGAATCATCCAGGGGCTCATGGGGATTTGATATCTATTTGATAAGTATCCAGATGCCAAGGTACAATTAGTAACTTACTAACTCTGAACCTTGAACCAATGAATCTGTGTACAATTAATAAGCACTATGGGGGATTCTTATAACTGGCTTATTTGGACAGGCATTACAGGTCATTGGTCCCCAAACATATGTATACATAAACATCACCTGTAGAGCTTATGAAAAAATAAATTACTGGCAATAACCTCCAATAAAATTTCTAATTTAGTGTATTTCTTGTGCAACTGAGGAGATGTATTTTTAACAAGCTCACTCACTGTCCCTAGCTGTTGTCAGTGGCCCATTGTTTAAATGTAAGGAAGCACTGGTCTCGAATGGAATGAATTACTGTCTACTGTACTCTCTGAACTTCCACCTTCCTCTCTCTCCACAGTCTACCATCAATTTAAATTCCACTTCTTACAAAAAGCCCTAGAATTTCTGCCCTCACCTCCACTGCTCTAGACTTATTTAACATATTTTGGGAGAGATACGGACTTTCTGAAGTCATTCTCTGTCTTATAGCTTGGATTGTTATTAATTAGATATTGGAGGGAAAATGTAGAATTTGGAGATAATTAGAAAGGAAGGGTGAGGAAAGGGAAGAGGGAAGGAAAGATGGAGGAAGGAATCAAATATTTAAAGTTCGTTTTAAATACCAGAAATGGATATGGATGTCAAGACCCTGAAGTCAGAAAGTCCAAACGTGATGTATCTCTCTCCCATGTTTATGGGGGAGAATGAATCTAGTGTAAGCCTATTCTCTGAAAGCATATGACATTTCTGCACCACTACAGAAACTCCTGGCTTCTCAGAACAGGGGGAGATATTTAGATAATCTTGAGATATTCTCCAGGGTGCCTCAACTCACATTTATTATAGATTTTAACTCTATCTGAGGAGCATATAATCCTTCCTCTAAAGTGGGGACTGTGAAAAAGAAAAAGTGAACAAAAGAAAAGGGCAGGTAGAAAGAAAATAAGTCACCTATCCAGGCAAACTATAATGCATCCCTAGATCCAATCTGCTATGCAAGCTCCATTTCTAATTTTTGCATCATTGCCCCTTCCAAAATTCATAGGATGAAGGCTAAATCCCCAATGTGATGGTATTCAGAGGTGGGGTCTTTGGGAAGTGACTATATCTTGGTGGTGGAGCTCTCAGGAATGACATTAGTGCCTTTACAAGGTGAAACATCAGAGAAATGATACTGCTCTCTCTGGCTACCATGTGAGAACACAGGAAGAAGAAGGACACCTGCACACAAGAAAGCCCTCACCAAACGACAGAACTGTTGGAGCCTCGATGCTGGACTTCCGAGCCCCCAGACCTGTGACAAATAACTACTATTGCTGATGGCAAGCCATCTATAGTATTCTGTTATTGTAGCCTCAACTAGAGACGGAATCCAGCCCACCCTAGACTTTTCTGAATCACTGAGCCTTCCAATTGCCTGTGTATAACTTTCCCCAATTCAGCTACAATCACCAGTGAGAGAAAACGTGCCTTGAAACAAATGTGTTGAGTCAGCACCAAAGGGGTTTTGGGGGCAGGAGGTAGGGCAGAGGATGGCGATGGGTGAGGATAATAGCTTCCTGAGTGTTTGTTCCATCAATGACCATCCTGCATCATGAGGAGAGCCTCAAGGTTTGTTATTTGCAACAGACGGTGGGACTTCAAGCAGCCCTCAACTGGGTTCCCTTTCTGGAGGCTCTCCACTTTTTCTACTGTGATGAAGCTAGTTCATTCTCTTTCTTAGAGCCTTGTGGAGCATGGGAAAACAGGGACCAAGTCTGACTCCCTTCTCTTTAGATCCACATTATGGTTTTGCCACCCGCTAACTATAAAGACAATTTAGATGCTGTTTCTGGCCCAGGCAAATAACTGAAACCTGGGTGATCAACCTAAATCATGTTTTTGAAAATAATAGTATGTTCATGTTATGTACACCACTGGATCCCCTCTTTTCCCACTTCTGATGGACTTAAACGTTTTAATTTATTGTTATTTTTTTAATCTTTATTTTTAAGAGAAGAGGAGAGAGAGAGAGAGAGAGAGAGAGAGAGCGAGCATGAGCAGGGTGGGAACAGAGAAAGAGGGAGACACAGAATCTGAAGCAGGCTCCAGACTCAGAGCTGTCAACATAGAGCCTGATGCGGGGCTCAAACCCATGAACTACAAGTTCATGACCCGAGCCAAAGTCCAAAGCTTAACCAACTGAGCCACCCAGGCGCCCCTGGACTTAAACTTTTTAATGGCTTCCGATGCTCTTTTAAGTAAGACTAAAATTACTGACGAGCTTGCAAGAATCTGCACCATCTGGCCTCTATAATGGTTGAAGCTTGCCCATCACCCTCTATTCTTGCCCATGGCCTACTCCCTCACAGTCTTTCTTATCTTCTCCTCTCCAGTCAAGACTAAGCCAAAATTGTGTTTCCTTTAAAAACTGTCTCCAGAACAGTGCAGGCTCTCTGCAGGAAGTTAATGGTCTTTTAGCTCCTGTATTTTTTCCTTTATGTCACTTATCAATATTATAATTACAATAATAACAATTATGGAATTAGTGGCTTAATAAATTAGTGTTAAAGTCTCTACTAGAATGTGAATTCCATGAGGATAGGGGACCACTTTTATGTTTAGCATCCTCAGAGTTTAGTAGGATATCAGGAGCCCAGTAAACCTTTTTTTGAAAGAATAGCAAATGGAAGTGAAGAATGTTTATAGGGAAAGACTCTGTGCTGGTTTCCTTTGGTCTACATTTGCAAATATGCATAAATTAGTAGAATAGCAAGATGCCTCTCTGATCTTCATACTCTAGGCAGAATTGGCAAGAGCCTCTAATTCCAAAGGTCTTGGATGTCTGAATACACTCAGCCCTGAAAATATTCTTCTACACATTTTTAGAAAACTCCCCCAACCCCCAACATGGAAATCTTGGCTTTTAATCCCTGCTTCTAGACCTGCTTTCTTTCTTTTGTACCATGTTGAAAATTTAGACATAAGACTCACTTCTGTCTATCACTTTATAAATGTGAATGTACCTAAACCATTATGACTGAAGATTTCAAGGGGTGGAAGGAGGCAGAAAAAAAATGTTTATATCACAGCAGTACAAACAGCCTTCAAAGTTTCCAGCCACCACCATGTCTCCTGCTTGATCTCAGGAGTTCCAAATGAAATAATCTCCTCTTCTTCAACAGATACATTTGCTCCCTCTTTTAAAGCCTTGCCATATTGCAAAAGGGAATCTGACCCACTTTGAGTAGTATTTTGGGTTATTTCTCCTAACAAAGATAGTTTCCTTCCCAAGAAGAATCTCATTGTCAGATGGGAAGATGGCATTTACTATTTTTATTTTATTGTTATCTCCTCTTTAGAAACTTAAGTTTGTCATTTTTTTTCACGATGGTATATTTCTATAGAAATTTGAGTGAATTCTTCCAATTGAAAAACAAAGTGATGATGGAATTACATAGAACAAAAGCTAGGGACACACATTAATCTGGGTTAAAATCTGGAATCTACAACCTAGTAGACTGCAGATAAGTTCTTTGAACTCTTTAATACTTCATTATACATACATATATATACATATATGTATATACATGTACACATATACATATATGTATATATGTGTATATGTATATACATACACATATACATATATGTATATATGTGTATATGTATATACATACACATATACATATATGTATATATGTGTATATGTATATACATACACATATACATATATGTATATATGTGTATATGTATATACATACATATATACACACATATGTGTGTATATACACATATGTACATATATACATGTATGTATATATGTACATATGTGTATATATGTATATATACATGTATGTATATATATATATATATACACACACACACATTGCACACACACCTGTTTCTTCCCCTTTGCCTATCTATCGATTATTCTAATATGTAATCATATGTATATACTTGTGATTTCCCCTTGGCTGTCCAACATCCTTTTTGTCTTACCATTCTGATCACACTAAATTTTTTCCTCACACTAAATTTTTTCCTTTGGGAAGCCACCCTCTCATACTGAATAGGCAGATGAGAATAGGACTGACTTTAGGCCTAATTCACTGCAAACTAACTCAATGTGTGGCATTCTCAGAGTCATAATGTTAGTCCATAAAAGGCTCAGTTAGAGCTAAAATAGGATAATTTGTTTGACTGTTGTGGGAACACACCTGCTCTATTCCCATGATACGAATGAGGAAGCAAAAAGTCCTAACTGCTGATGGTAACTATCTTGCAACCATAAGGAAAATCAGTCTGGCACTAGGCAGAAGGAAAAGCCAAGAAAACCCAAAGAAATGAAGATTCAATCTGACCAAAATGTTCCTAAGCCCATATATTTCTGGCTTTTTCAATTATGTGAAGTAATCAATCCTTCTTTTATCACTGAAGCTAATCGCAAGTGGTATTAGTAACAATCTACCAAAAGTGAGCTAAATAATACACTCATTACCTTTGTGATTTATATTTTCCGTTCAATTTTGTTTTATGTCTCTATATTTGCAACAACATCACTATTTTTTTTTATTATCTGATAAGGCTAGAATACTGTTATGATATTCTTTTATTGAATATTGGACCTTTCACCTACTTACATTTCCAAATAAATATAAAATCATTTAATTAAGTTTTAAAGATAAGACAGCTTGAATTTTGACTGGAATTATATTAAATCTAAAAATCAAGGTTAATAGACTATTTTCCAATATTTTCTCTTCCCATTTAGGAACCTAGTGTATCCAACCATTTAATCAAATCTTCTTTTAAGTTCTCTCTAATACGATTTTATAGATTTATTTATGACTACATATTGCCCATTCAATTTATGCCTCAATATTTCACAATTTATTACTATTCTGAAAGGATGGTTAAGTATTTCTTTCCCAAATGGTAATTGTTAATATACTAATATTCTTCTTGGCAGTTTAGTTTTCAGAAGCATAGTACCTTGAAAGTAGATCACCTGAATCTTCTAATCATGGGTCAGCCACTAACTACCTTTATTTCCTTGGACAATTTACTTACTCCTGTGTCCCACAGAACTCCCACCTATAAATGAGACGTTCCTCATAAGGGTGTGGTGAATATTAAAAGAGTTAATACATGGAAAACACTTAGGATAGTACCTGACACATAAAAAGCCCTCTATAAATCTTAGTTATCATAATTTCTTGTTGTCATCATTTTATTGTTGATGTTACCCACATTATTATAAAAGTAATAATGCTTTTTTTAAAGCTGAGTTTGGATTAGTGTGTTTTCCTACCTATCTATCCATATTCATCCATCTTCTAATCTACCTACCTGTACTATACCTATTCTTCACTTTAACCTTCCTATTTAAATGAATTTGTGAGAAGGTATAAAATTAAAATTGGCAATAATATTAGTGGGCATGATAAAAAAATATTAGTGGACATGGGTATTTTGTTTATAAAATTAAAAGAGATGTCAATGGATTTTCTTCATTGATTGCAATCATGTTTGTGACATTTGGTTTTAGAGTGACTCTATTATATCAAGAATGGATCCTTTCTCCCCTACCTCCTTCCTTTGCTCATTTCTGTCTTTCTCCTTTCTTATTTCCTAAGTGGTACAGAAAAACGTATTTTTATAGGAAAACCTCAAGCAATAACAGAAGTTAAACAATTAAAGTTGAAACTTTTCTATCAACATTGACTTTCTTTGCTTCCAATAAATTTTCTTTTCTCTTAATGTTTATTTTTGTGTGAGAGAGAGAGAGAGAGGCAGAAAGAGAGAGAGAGAGAGAGAGAGAGAGAGAGAGAGATCATGAGCAGGGGAGGGGCAGAGAGAAATGGGGACACATAATCTGAAGTAGGCTCCAGGCTCTGAGCTGTCAGCACAGAGCCCAGTGCAGGGCTCAAACTCACAAACTGTGAGATTATGACCTGAGCGGAAGTTGGCTGCTCAAACAACTAAGCCACCCAGGCACCCCATTTCCAATAAATTTTCTGATTAAGAATTCAGTATGTATCTCTAAAGTCTTTCTGTGTGTATATGTCTGTGTATACATATACAAATATAATTTGAAGGGTATGTTTTTCCTGACAATTTACTGTTTTTATCCTTCCAATTTTTTTGACAAATTGATATACACATTCTTTTTAATTGCTGCATAATATTCCATGGCCTCTGCATAATAATCCAAGGCAGTTTATGACAGTTTATTTAACCATATCTCTTTAAGTGGATATTTAGAGATTTCAATTTTTCACTATTACAAACACTATATTCCTTATATATAGAATATAGAATATGTAGAACTTTGTTGCAATATTCTACAAAGCTCTCCTAAATTTATCATCAAAGATGTAATGGTATGATGTAATACAATGATGTAATGGGTGTGACACATCAATGATGTAATAAGTATCAACAAAGATGTAATTCAGTAGATAGTTTCCTACCAGGAATTCATCTGATCCAAAGTCACATAAACAATAAAATAAACCTATAGTCCAGTAATCTCTTACATAACAATGGCAAGGGTGGTGAAAAAACATACCACAAATTGATATAAAATGGCCATTGAACTATGGTAACAGGGACGCTTGGTGATGATTATGTACTATTGATAATCTTAGAAACATGAAAAAATTACCATAATAAGATAAAGAAGAACTGCTAAAAATATATGGAGAATGCCAGACATATAATTAGAGTTATCAGATTCAGCTCATTATTATTACTGTGTGACAGTTATAGTAGGAAAAAAAAAAAAGAACACTTAGAGAATTTGTTCTTAAGGTGTGAGAAGATGTATCACAATCCTCAAAAAAATATTATTTTTCAAACTAAATAGGATTTTGCCTCAGTCCTGGCATTCTTTTTAAAAACTTTTAATGTTTTTTGATTTTTTTTTTTTTTTTTTGAGAGAGAGAGAGAGAGAGAGAGAGAGGCAGCAAGCAAGCCAGGGAAGAGCAGAGAGAGAGAGAAATCCCAACCAAGCTTCCTGCTTTCAGCACAGAGCCCAACGTGAGGCTCAAACTCACATGACCCAAGCTGAAACCAAGAGTCAGAAGCTTAACCTACTGAAACACCCAGGCACACCTCAGTCAAGGCATTCTTATGGCTCATTTCTCTTCTTTGTCCTCAATGCCATATCTAAGAAGTTGATATGGTGACTGTCACAGCCCTAGCTATTAAGGGAAATATGTCAATTTCCTCAGATTCACAGCAAGGAAGAACAGCTGAAAACCACACAGGAAGTTTGTTTACTTTTTAAAATGTGAATATTTTATATAATATATATCTATATCTGTCTATATATATATCTCCATCCCTTCATAGGGAACACATGTTCCTTTTCTACAAATAGAGCTCATATTTTAAAAATTGAAAATTTACCAGCTAAATTGCAGAGAAAAAAATTGTATTCTTCAGATCCTAAGAACAGTTCTTAAAACCTAGAAATTAAAACTACAAAATTTGAATACAGGTGACCAATAATTAGAAACAATTTTGAAAAATGAATTCCTAACCAATAAGGTAAGAGATCAAATGTGGAGCACCACCGAGGGAATTTGTTACCTACAATGTGAAAAATTATTTAGAGTGTTTCTTAAATGTTTAGTCTTATTCAAAATGAATTCTATGTGCCAAAAGCAAAATGATTTTCATTTCAAATATATAAAATAGAATAGATCTTTCCTAATATTTCAAAAAATGAGATATTTTTATTAAATATGATAAAAACATATAGAAAGCCTTTTATAAAATATCTATGCCAAGGGCCCAGGGCGCCAAAACCTTATACCTAAATGAATGAGGACACTTCAAAGATTTGGTTTTTCATGCAGATCTACACATGTCCATTTAGTGGCCAAGGTATAGGTCCCACTACCAAACTTTGGGATAATTTTGATGATTAAGAAAATTGTAGACACATATTGACTCCAACAATGCAGAAACTTAGTGATGCATCACAGGGACTCAATTAAATTTTGCAAAACAACAACAACAACAACAACAAAAAACATTAAGGAAAACGCATAGTTCAAATCCTAGTTCTGACACTTTGCTTTTTTTAGCCAAAATTTGACACCTTGCTAGTGTTGTATCACATTGCCTTTTTTAAACCTCTCTTTTATCTTTTGTAAAAGAGGGAGCTGGAAAACAGGAATCTATGCCTTTTACTAAATCCTATGCTTTGATTCTTATTTTCAGATCTCAAGAGCACTGGAAAAGTGGTCTGAGAGACATCTGGAAAGAAAATGCAGATTGAATAAATGTGTGTATCTCTGTTTTCTTTATAAATATTATGGTAAAGGGATTTTACGAAGTGATAAACCTAGAAGGAATATGCACTGTTTCATAGCCTTAATGCTGGATATATAGTATTTAACCTATTATTGTTGTTATTATTTTTTTAATGTTTTTATTTATTTTTGAAGGAGAGACAGACAGGCATGAGCAGGGGAGGAGCAGAGAGACAGAGGGAGACATGCAATTTGAAGCAGGCTCCAGGCTCTAAGCTGTCAGCGCAGAGCCCAATGCGGGCTCAAACTTACGAACTGTGAGATCATGACCTGAGCTGAAGTCGGACGCTTAACCGACTGAGCCACCCAGGTGCCCCCTGTTGTTGTTATTTTAAAGGAGAGAAAGTTGAAATCTAAGAGTCTGCAAAGGATGGTGGCAATAGGAAACAGGTGAGGCGGATCAACACTGAGGAACTGGGAAAGAGTTAGAAATTAGAAACATCCAGTTTCAGAGCACCTGGGTGGCTGGCTCAGTTGCCTGGGCTGCTCACTCTTGATTTTAGCTTAGGCATAAACTCATGGTTGGTGAGATCCAGTGGCAGATAGGGCTCTGCCCTGGCAACATGGAGCCTGCCTGGGATTCTGTCTCCCCATCTCTCTCTGTCCCTCCCCTGCTCACTCTCTTTCAAAACAAAACAAAACAAAACAGAAATTCAGCTTTTCAGAAGGCAGCAGCCAGGTTTGGGCTAAAATGAGAAGTGTTGGACAGAAAGTATGAATAAAGAAATTGTTCCCAAATTCTCCCTTTTTAGCACAGAGAGCCAGGAAACTACTCCCAACCCCCACTTCTGGAAAAAGAAAATAATTTAACTTGTTGAACTGAACCAGAGAAGCACAGGAGCAAAAGAGAACAGGGGTGAAAAGAATTACATTAGGTGTAAATCTACATAATTCATGATGAGACCCCCTATTGCCTCTTTTCTCCAACTTAACTAGGATGCACTCCCATTCCTATGAAGAGAAATTTATCCAACTTACAAATCAGGACATTTAGTGCCAATCTCTCCACATTTTGATCAATTACCCTGAAGGAAACATAGTAGGAGAAAATGGGTTTGTTTAAATAATTTATTTAAATATGAATAATATCTAGAGACTACCAGGAATTTAAGAAAAACTCCATTCTGAAGGTGGAAAAAGCAAATAAACAAAAAGAACTGTAGGAAAACAATATTTTGAAAGCACAGTGAAATAATGACTAATCAATATCACTACATAGTTAAGATAAAATATTAAAGCTACAAATAAAGCAAAATCGGAAAACAGTATTACTAAAAAAGGAGGACGGAGGGAAAGAAGGAAGGAAGGGAAGGATGGAGGGAGAGAGGGAAAGAAGGAAGGAAGAAAAAGAAAGAAGAAAGAGAAAGAAAGAAAGAAAGAAAGAAAGAAAGAAAGAAAGAAAGAAAGAAAGAAAGAAAGAAAGAAAGAAAGAAAGAAAAAGGGCTTAAAATGGAGTCACTTGTGCTGAGTCCTATGTCAGCAAAGAAGACTTAATATCTAATTGTGGTTTCAGCATCTCTCAGGAATGTGACCTTTAACCAGTCAATCTGGAATTAATTACCTTGTCAGCCCTAGTGAGGTAATTTGCATAATAGACCCCAGTGCTTTCCCCAAAGAAAGGTGAACTTGCTTGAAATATTCCATTCTTTGTTAGAAAGTTCTTTTTTCCTCCCCTTCTGCCTATAAAAAAGCCTTCCATTTTGTACAGCTCCTCAGAGCTCCTTTCTGTTTGCTGGATGGGATGCTGCCTCATTCATGGATCACTGAAAAAGCCAATTAGAGCTTTAAATTTACTTGGTTGAGTTTGTTTTTTAACAGATTTGATGGCAGTGTTGGGACCAAAGGAGACTTCTGAGGGTTTTAAGACAACGAGAAGCAAGGGTGTGATACCCAAGAACCATTCTGAGTTCACTTGTCTTTCTCACCGTTCCCAAGGGCAAGTTTCTCTCAGTTCTGAGTTCTGTTCTTTTTGTGTTGAGCTCTCAATCTAATTTGCTTTACAGTACAGGGCAGGTCAGCTTGAGCTGGCAAATAGTTCTGCTCAGAGCCCAAGCCCGTAGTGTTTATTTCAGGCCACAGTTCTTGTTTAATTAGTGGAAACCCCCAGCCCTTGATTCTGTCCCAAGATCCACATGGGAACTGTTACTGGCAGTTTACAATTCTTCATTTATGTGGAGCCAGCAGTCTACAGTCGCCATTTGTTCAGGTCTGCTGGTTTAATCCTTTGTCCAGTTCATGTTTCCATGGTGGGAACTGGTGGTGGTGCACACAGGGCCTTTTCTTGACCAGGAAGCCATAACATCTTTTGGTTACTGTCAGTACATTAATGTGCACCTGTTTGTCTTATTTTGTGTGGATAAAGGATATTGCTAACGGGAATCTCAGAAGCAACCCCAAAATTGGTGGGCACGGGTCAGCATTTGAAAGCTGTTAGACAGGAACCCTCTTGCACTGTTGGTGGGAATGCAAACTGGTGCAGCCACTCTGGAAAACAGTGTGGAGGTTCCTCAAAAAATTAAAAATAGACCTATCCTATGACCCAGCAGGAGCACTGCTAGGAATTTACCCAAGGGATACAGGAGTACTGATGCATAGGGGCACTTGTACCCCAATGTTTATAGCAGCACTCTCAATAATAGCCAAATTGTGGAAAAAGCCTAAATGTCCATCAACTGATGAATGGATAAAGGAATTGTGGTTTATATACACAATGGAGTACTACGTGGCAATGAGAAAGAATGAAATATGGCCCTTTGTAGCAATGTGGATGGAACTGGAGAGTGTGATGCTAAGTGAAATAAGCCATACAGAGAAAGACAGATCCTCACTCTTATGTGGATCCTGAGAAACTTAACAGAAACCCATGGGGGAGGGGAAGAAAAAAAAAAAAAAAAAAGAGGTTAGAGTGGGAGAGAGCCAAAGCATAAGAGACTCTTAAAAACTGAGAACAAACTGAGGGTTGATGGGGGGTGGGAGGGAGGGGAGGGTAGGTGATGGGTATTGAAGAGGGCATCTTTTGGGAGGAGCACTGGGTGTTGTATGGAAACCAATTTGACAATAAATTTCATATATTAAAAAAAAAAAAGAAAGAAAGAAAGCTGTTAGAATGCTTACCACCTAACCCAAGGATTCCCATGTTAAGATAAATTGGTCATGGAATGGAATAGATGGACACTGGGCTCCCTGCCGACCTCAACAAAATTTCTGTGCAACAAGGTACACTGTAAACAACCACACAATCCCCAAACCCATGGCACATCCCTCTTAGGTATTAATCTGGCTCTAAGAGACCAAAAAAGGCTTAGCTAATAGAAATGGAATCTTTTAAATTTCAATAGTTAAGCATGACCTCTTCCAGCACACCTTATTTTATGTCTAAGAACTGTGGTCTCAAAAGCTATGGATATCTCTAGACATGCTGAAATCTTACTAAAAGCAACCTAGAATTACAATGGTCTCTGTGAGAAATATTACTATTAGTCAAGATCATTTAAGAGGTGTATTTAAAACAAGGGTTCCCAAATCAAATAAGCAGAATGAGATACTTATTTTAAGTGGCTTGAAGAGGCCTCCAAAAGGCTTCAAAAATGCCAAAATCGCTTCATCGAAGGATGAAAATAGTAAAAAAATATACAATAGGCACCCAAAAGACTGTCAAACCCCCAACTGTTCCCCTCTGTCCTCCTTTATTTGAGTATCCACTCTATTAATCTGAATTGTCTTTTCACTCTAAAAAGACTACATGACTGTAAACAAAGGTCTTTCAAGTTAATATCCTTATAGACACTCCCGTATCTACTCTCAATGATGAGCCCCTATTCTCAGTCACTAGGCCACTCCCTGATTGAGAAACTTAGTTATTTCCTGGTTAACTGCTACTTTCTTCCCTTTTTCCCAGGGAAACTAAAATTAAAATTAATGAAAAATCTTGCCAAATTTTTTTTAGATACCAGAGCCTGCAGAGCAGGTCCTAGGAAAACTGGCAGAAGCCGGGTAAGGTTGAAGATTATTGCCAGACATAGCTCTTGGATCTCTGTAGTGTAGAGGCACCCTTTATGAGCCAGGGGTTGGGGCAGGAACAGCCAAGAGGGTCCTTGGCTTCAGGTAGGGCTGAACTCAAATGTGAGCCAGCAGGAGGTGAAAGCAGAGTTTATTGAAGATATATAGAGTTTCAGATGCAGCATCCAAGAGACTTAGAAGGCAAAAAAGGGAGTCTTATCTTGGTTCCAGATCTAGGTTTTTTTTTATTGAGCAGGGTGGTCTGGTGTCTGTCCTCTCAGGCACCCAGCAACTAGTTAGAACAAAGATGAGGGTCTAGGTATTATTCCTTGGAGCCAGGGGGTTTTGGCTTTGAGATGTGATAGCTTCCTCCAGTTACTCTCACCCAGTTCTTCCTCAGATGTTATCCATTCAGCAGAAATCATTAACCCCTTGTCCCTTACCAGGAGGCCATATGCTATTTGCATTACAATGCACGTGTAGAGGGAGCTGGGGGTGCAAGTCCTAGCAAGAATAGAAACTGGAACAGAAGCAAAGAAAAATTAAAATGGCTTTTTCTCTCATGGAGTACCTTTGATTTCCCTGTCTCATTAAGATCTTGGCTGGGCTTCCTGCCTGCTTAGAATGGGGAGGTTGTTGGCCCATCCTTTTGACTATTTTGGGAGCCACCTGAAGATATTATCTTTTGCACTCTCTTTGAGGAAACCTCATGGGCCCATAGGGTTGTTAGTTTAATACTGCCAGGACCATTTACTGTTTGTCCCAGCTGCAAGCTGACAAGATATTTGAAAGAATTTAATAATTCTGTGATCAGAAATTTGGCGAAATAGGAAGCTGATACTCAGTCTGCTAGAATTTTTTTAGGCCTTCTTCCCTAAGGTAAATGTACCCAGAGGCAAAGAAAAACATTCCACCACACATGGATGGGTGTGTCAGTCCTTTCTTTGATAAGCAACTAACCTCACCTATTCATCTCTAAAGGCTTGGAGGCATGGTAAAAATTCTGGCCTTAGGACACAAAAGTCCTTCTTAAAGGAACTTGTACTCTTTCCCTGTGCCTTTGAGATGTAAATGTTCTACTTGATCCCTCCAGGAACAGTTATCCAGGCCATCTCTTTGAAATGCAAACTTCAGGAAGGTAATGCTTATCAGAAAAACAATAAAAGGAGGAAATGTCATTTAAAACTTGGGTAAATTAAAAACCTTTTAACCATCCTCTTCACAAATATTAGTAAAAAGGTTTAGCCATTTGAGAAGGTAACCTTAATTTATTCCATCTGCCTGAGGTGTAAGTTAAATCTAATCTCTGTCATAAGCAGTGAGTTTTGTATTATTTTACCTGACTCATGGTGTTAGTTTTTAAATGGAAACTATAACGTCTCTGTTTGCATTAGTCTATTTATGTGTCTGTCTATCTATCTATCCATCCATCCATCCATCCATCCATCTACTAGGTGTATGGTATTTTTCTATCTCCAGATGGTATTACTAAGATTAATTTGTAAAAGAGCTCTATATAATTGGCTTATGTGAATTAAGGGTCCCTAAATTTCTCAGAAATATAATAGAAAGAAAACCAAATATCTTTCAGGTTCACATGATCTGGGAAAACACTTGGTATTAAAGCTAATTTAAGTTTTTTGGTTTAATTAAAATAGACATGTCTGTAGAGTTATCAACAGTGAATGCAGACATAAGGCTTTTATTCTATCCAATTTATTAGTCAAATAAGTTCATTGTTATAAAATTTGCCAACAATAAGACAAACTTGATATGATGAAATTTCCATAAGTAATCTCACAATTATTGAGAACAAGTGAATTAAATAGATGCAAGCAGGATAAAAGTTTATAAGTGAACTTTTTCAATAGTTTCTCTACATCTTTTTGGAAACCTGAAACCTTAAAATTTTGCTAAGTTAATTTAAATGATGAATAGTCATTGGCTATCTTGGCCATTTCCCAAATAAGATAAAATACTGAAACATTAATTACTGAACGTAGGCTTAACCACTTTTGGCTTCTTACAGAAAAACTGAAGGTATTTGGGTCTATTAGTCAACATGTTTTGTGCCACACTGGAAAGTTTACTATGAAAAAAGTGTTTCTAGAAATAATAAAAAGTATTTGTAACTTCTAATGTGAGATGGTTTGTAATTGGTTACTTCTTTATTTCCCCCCAAATTAAGGTTTTTCAGAGTTCAAAATTCTAATATATATAAAGTCACTACAAATAATAAAGGAAACATCCCTGATGGGGTTTTGGAGTGATGGTGGGGTTCAAAGCTGATGGCCAACAAAGAAATTTTGAGATGTCTTTGGTGCAAAAAAGGTGATTCTGCCTGGGCAGAAAGAGCTTCACTGGAGTTGTGGAGACTGAATGATTATATACTATGGCGTTGTTGGCAGGTAAAGGCAAAAGGGACACCTCCAGAAGGACTTTCATATGCTAAAGAGGACTCAAACCAGGGGTCTTTGCTGTTGTCAAGCTAAGGTTGTTTTCCCTCTAGTAAGGCATTAACATTAGGAAGGTAGGGCTTTTCCGGAGAAATGTTATACTCTGTATTTGCCTCAAGTATTTGTCAATGGGATGCAGGTTATAAGGAAATTTAATTTTACCTGCCATTTCCTTCTTGCCTTTGTTTCCCACCTCACTAGGAGGGGAGGGATGCTGGGCTCTAGGAAACTGAGTCTATAGGTTTCTGGAGATCAGGCTATTGATAAAATTGCCTTTTTCTTGTAATTTACTAAGACATAAACTGATGGAAACTCCTGTCCTATAGAACTATGATCTCTAACAGTGAAACATTTGTTTCCCCCTTTCCTTTGTTCTTGTGCAGCCAGGAGTGCCTGAGGAATGTCACAGGTATCCTACCTGGGGTGGGGAGGGGGGGGGCATTGAGGGGTGTCAGCTTGCCTTATGTTTCCTCATCAATCTTGATATGCAAGGAAAGTAAGATGAGTGTGCCTTCAGTAAAAGAAAATATGAGGAACAGAGATGCATTTTTGTTAAGGAAAAATAATTTTACCTTAATGTGAAATTGGCTATTCCAGAATGGGAAAGAGAAAAAAAACAGGACAAAACTATAGAAGGTAAGTTCTGTTTAGCAAAACATATGATCCTGTATGACCAAGTGTTTTTATTTTTTAACTTTTTTTAAATGTTTATTTACTTTTGAGGGAGAGACAGAGTGTGAGCGGGGAGGGGCAGAGAAAGAGGGAGACACAGAATCTGAAGCAGGCTCCAGGCTCTGAGCTGTCAGCCCAGAGCCTGACTTGGGGCTCAAACCCAAGAAGTGGGAGATCATGACCTGAGGCAAGGTTGGATGCTTAACCAACTGAGCCACCCAGGCGCCCCATGACAAAGTGTTTTTAAACCTTCTGATGTGTTTGACAAACTTCCCAAAATAAAATTCCAAATGTAGTCTAAATTTCAGGATTTTCTAGAGGGACTCTGGAACATTTCAAAAGATGTGTTTTCTCTCCTTATAAAACAGGAGATGTTAAACTAATTAGGCATATTTGATATGCTAAATTACATGGGAAGAAGTGTCAAATAACAAGTAATACTAAGCTTTATTTATGTTGCATTTTTATAGGCATAGGTTCTAAGTATTCCAAAAATTGTATGAAATTCTTAGAGTCTGATATGTCTTGGTATAATGCTATCATCATAATTATGGTTATCTTTTTAAAATGTGGGCCCCAGGGGTGCCTAGGTGGCTCAGCCAGTTGAGTCAGATGCTCAGGGTCATGGGATTGATCCCATGTCAGGCTCCACACTGATCATGGAACCAACTTAAGATTCTTTCTCTCTCTCTCTCTCCCTCCCTCTGCCCCTCTGGCTCACGCTCTTTTTCTCCCTCTCTAAAATTACAAAAAAAAAAAAAAAAAGCCTCAGAAAATAACCAAATCTCCTTGTCAATTCCATTATAATAAACTCTCACAAGGTCTTTAACAACGGGGCATTTTAAATGTGTGTATGTGTGTGTGACTTACGGATAATTACTGTTTTACTCAGAGGCTTTTGCAAAAGTATTCTGCAAAAGTGTGTCATCTTCAAGGAGATTCACAGGAAAGGACTTTGACAAGTATAGGTTTCTGATAACTAAGATCATAAAATTGAACTGGGTACGAATTTCCAGAACTAATGGAAAAACTGGATTCAGGCAGAACAAGTATTAATTACACACGACTGAATGAAGAAGGATGATCATAATTCCTTATGATATTTTGTTTGAAACACTGATGGTTCTTCAATTTTTGTTTTTCCAGATTTAAGGAAATCTTTTCTTAAGCTATCTATGACTTAGAGTAATTTGGTAAAGTATATCTTTGTAAACAAAGATGAAACATTTACTTTTTCCTCCACCGTGCCTCCAAAATTTGGAAATTCATGAGTATTCTTTTCATGGCATTATAGTTAGCTATTTATATAAGTTCAATAAGAATCTGTTCTCTTAGTAACAGGACACTATTAGAAACATTGGTTACACTGCCAAGACTTTGACTGGAATATTGTATTTGAGAGAGATCTACACAGACTCAGATATGACCTGAGCTTATAAGGTCAATCACTATTCTTGCTGCACTTAAGTAAATAATCAGGCCAAGTTTAATGCAAACAAATTAACTTTATTATGATTATTTCTGGAAAAAAAATAGGGATGACTATAGAGAGAAAAGTTATGTTTCCACCTTTGTAGATACTAACTTCTAGTCCTGCCAATTGTCTTTGAGGTTTTGTCATATACCTGTAAACTGAACTGGATCCTGAGTTCTTCTGGTTTCCTCAAAACCCCTGGCTAGCACTCTCCAAACTAACATTAACATTTTTCTCCCACCTTTCTCATTTGGAATCACTAAGAACAAAAACTGCCCTTGAATCTCCTTGGAAGGGACTTAACTAGATCCTCCTCACTACCCAGTTGACAGCCAAACTTCAGGGACCTGACAGTTAGGTATACATATATCTCACAGCTAAAGAAGGCTGCACCTCACAACTGGTCCTGTGCAAATGCCAGAGGTCTCTAAATCAAATTGACCAGCAAGAGCAACAGCCAGCATTGATGTAGAATGCTCCCACACAAAATGCCAGATCAAGACTTCCTACTTTTACTCATCATAAAACCCTTTCTTTTCTTTACTCTGGCTCTGACCTCCCTGGAAAGATATCAACATCTGTATCTTTCAGGCCATTGCTAAGTGGGAGTAACCTTTCGGGCTGCCAGATCTGTCATTAAAAACAAACAACCCCCCTAAAAACACATGATCTGTCCATTAACAGTGCAACCTTAGTAGGAGTGGTTTGTGTCCTAAGAGAATCTATCTTTGTCTGTGGTAGTTATCATTTTCCTTGGGCCTATGAATACTTAGGTGGCTGCAACAATGCTTCTTAGGTTATCTAACTATGCCCATAACTGTTCACAAATGGACTAAGGAAGATACATTATTAGTCAACTCTCCTGAATTTACATCGCTGAATTAGAAAGGACCTACAGGAATCTTTCATGATTCAGGATTTGCTTCCATTGGCAGGGCCCTACTTCCTTGGTTAGATGTAAATGTAAACGAGAGGCACCTGGGTGGCTCAGTTGGTTATGCCTCTGACTTTGGCTCAGGTCATGATCTCCTAGTTTGAGAGTCGAGCCCTGCATCTGGTTCTGTGCTGACAGCTCAGAGCCTGCAATCTGCTTTTGAGTTTTGTGTCTCTCTCTCTCTCTCTGCCCCTCCCCTGCTTGTGCTCTGTCTCTCTCTTTCTCAAAAATGAATAAACATTAAAAAAAAAAGAGAAGTAAATGTAAATGAGGCTATAATCAGGAAACTTTCCTTAAGTTATTTATTTATTTATTTGAGAGACGGAGAGCGCTAGTGGGGGAGAGAGGCAGAAGGAGGGAGGGAGGGAGGAAGGGAGGGAGAGGGAGAGGGAGAGGGAGAGGGAGAGGGAGAGAGAGAGAGAGAGAGAGAGAGAGAGAGAGAATCCCAAGTAGGCTCCATGCTTAGTGTGGAGCCTGATTTGGGGCTTGATCCCACAACCCTGAGATCATGACCTGAGCTGAAATCAAGAGCTGGATGCTCAACCAAATGAGCCATCCAGGAACCCCAGGAACCTTTCCTTAACTTTTAAAAGTACTGAAAGAATCCACTGCTAAAACAATAGGTGCCCCTCCCCCCACCCCTAAAATTCTAGAGTCTCTGGCCAAAGTTCTTCTTGACAGCAAGATAGCTCTTATTTATATTTTAGCTGAGCAAAGAAATTTCTGTGCTGTGGCCAACACCATCTGCTGAACCTGGATTGATACTTCTGGAGAAGTTGGAACTCTACTAGATCACTAACAAGTTATTAGGTTTAAAAAGTTGAGTCCTAGGGCTCCAGAGTGGCTCAGTCAGTTAGTTGCCCGACTTCAGCTCAGGTCATGATCTTGTGGTTCATGGGTTCAAGCCCTCCTGCATTGGTCTCTGTGCTGATAATTCAGAGCCTAGAGCCTGCTTTGGATACTGTGTCTCCCTCTTTCTCTGCTTTTCCCCTGCTCACTATTTGTCTCTGCCCCTTTCTCTCTCACTCAAAAATAAATCAACATTAAAAAAATTAAAAAGGGGGGCGCCTGGGTGGCTCAGTCGGTTAAGCGTCTGACTTCAGCTCTGGTCACGATCTCGCGGTCCGTGGGTTCGAGCCCCGCATCGGGCTCTGTGCTGACAGCTCAGAGCCTGGAGCCTGTTTCAATTCTGTGTCTCCCTCTCTCTGACCCTCCCTCGTTTATGCTCTGTCTCTGTCTCAAAAATAAATAAACGTTAAAAAAAAAATTAAAAAAAAAAATTAAAAAGAAAAAAAAAAGTTGAGTCCTTCAACAGGGCCTTTCATGGACTTATTGAATTTTGATTGGTTTAGGTCTTGGATACCCTAGCTCTAAATTGCACTCCAGACATTGGGAATTATTCAGCTTATAGTAATTACTGTAGTCTCCCTGGTGCACTGTATTTTCTCAAAGCTTAAAATGCATGTTTCTAGCCATTAACCATTGAGTCAATGATGTCCCTAAAACTGAACATCAGAAAAGGAACAAAGAAAATGACCAAATAAAAAATTGTGAGCATGAAGTCGTGACCTTGTGAATGGCATAGATATTCAGGAAAAAACATGACCTGTGAATATCACGCAGAGGACCAGTAAAAGCTGAAAAAACTGCACAGCACTAGCTGGAAGTGCCACTAATGTCTTCAATTTTGATCATAGCTCTCAGTTAAGGTGAAAATCTGATCGTGCTGATCCTCATGTCAACAAATCAACACTTAATATCTAATGTAATTACGGTTTTAGCCTCTCCCAGGAATGTGACCTGTTATCTGTCAATGTGGAACTACCTGGTCAGCATGAGTGAGGTAATCTGCTTGATAAAGTCTAGCCTTTTGCCCAAAGTCTAGCCTTTTGCCTGAAACAATCCACTCTTAGTTAGAAACTTCATTCTCCCTGCCTATAAAAATCTTCCATTTGTACAGCTTTCTATCTGCTTTATGGGATGCTACCTAATCCATGAATCATTGAATAAAGCCAATTAGATCTTCAAATGGGCTCAGGTGAAATTTGGTTTTTAACACAAGAAAGAGCTCTTAAAAATGAAATAAATAGCACACATTTTTAAAGGAAGAAATATTAGCAGAAATGGAAGAATAATTTGAGAAAATCTAAAACAATTATAAAGCTGAGAGAAAAAAACAAAACCAGAGATAAAACAAGAAAATTAAAGGCTCAGTGTAGGATGACTGAAGTCTGACTGTGAAGAGTCAGAAGGAGAGATCAAGGAAAATAGAGGCCACGGAATTGTCAAAGACCTAATTCGAGGGGCGCCTGGGTGGTTCAGTTGGTTAAGCCTCCCACTTCGGCTCAGGTCATGATCTCGCAGTTTGTGAGTTCAAGCCCTTCATTGGGCTCTGTGCTGACAACTCAGAGCTTCAAGTCTGCTTGGGATTCTGTGTCTCTCTCTCTCTCTCTGTTCCCCTTCCCCCCCCCCACCCCCCGCCGCACTCATGCTGTTTCTGTCTCTCAAAAATAAATAAACATTAAAAAAAAAACTAATTTGAGAATAACTTCCAGGAATAAAGGCTATCTCTAGACTGGAAGAGCCAGGCAGTTGTCCAGCCCAATAAAGTTTAAAGCTCCACATTCTACCACACTGGCATAAAGTTTCAGAATTCCAAGCATTTAAGATCTTAAATGCTTCCTAGTTGGGAGGGGAAATAAAGGGAATTATTTAAAGGACCAGGAATAAGAATGCTTCGGCCTTCCTTCTGGAGAATGAGAAGACAAATGCCTTCAAATATCTGAAGGAAAGAGGTCTGTAAACCAGAGTATTAAACGCACACAATCAAATATCAATTAGATACTGACATAAATGTCAATTAAATATCAATTATATTTAAAAAATGAATTTTCCAGTATAAGACGCTTCTCTGAGGACAGCAGATACCTACATCGACAAATCAAATAGCACACATTATTTAAAAGTATGAAAGGGTTGAGAGAAAGCTGGCTTGAATGGAGAGAAGTGAGGCCAGAAATTATTTTTGAAATTATGCATGCAGCTCAAATTCATTAAAAAACGAAATGCAAATATATAAGAAGACAGAAAATAGTGTCTTTGAGAACTAGATTTATATCTGAGCTTCCTTCATGTTAAGGCATGAAGGGAAAACATTTAGATAATGGAAAACAAGCCAGATGATGAAAAATTTCCAGGATTTTGAGCACAGATCAAGAATACACACATATAGGAGCACCTGGGTGGCTCAGTCAGTTATGCATCCAAAACTTGGTTTTGGACCAGGTCATTATCTCATGGTTTCGTGGGTTTGAGCCCTTCTTTAGGTTCTGTGCTGGCAGTGGAGGCTGGTTGGGATTCTCCGTCTCGCTCTCTCTCTGCCCTCCCCCACTAGTGCTGTCTCTGTCTCTCTCAAAATAAAAAAAATAAACTTAGAAAAAAGAATACATACATATATAATGTGTGTTTTTAAGAAAAATATTGGTTAGAAAAAATTTGTTACAAATTAAATACTATTCATATACACCTTGAAGTATACTGGTTTTTTCTTTTCGTGTGTGTGTGTGTGTGTGTGTGTGTGTCAAATAAATCATCATAATAGGTATCCATGGACATTGTCTGGTTTTAGAACTCAGGGCTTCAAGTAAGAAGAGTGAAATCAACTTGAGATTCAAATGGACAGGCTCCTGATCCCCGAAAGTATATGTATGAGTGTCTGTATCTGTGTATGTGTGAGGGGAAGAGGCAGAGAGAAGCAAAAAGAGAGTCTCGTAAAATTCTAAATGACAAAAACCTCTCCTTCCCTTCACCATCTGCTTTTAGTTGAGACTCAGAGGCAATTCTGGTGCAAAGTAAGATAATAGTTCCATCAAGATAGGAGATGGAGAAGAGAGAAGTCCCTCTGCTTCTCACCTACTGCAATGTTTTGGGCTCCTCAAATGTGTTGCAATGTCAATGACTTGGATCTATTCATTCAAAGAAATACTATTCCCTCTACCTGGTGTGTTCCTCATCCACTTCCTTACCCCCTTTCTGCTTTATCTGGTTGACTCTTACCTTTCTGGGTATCTTGTTTGATATTATTCCTTTTTTTCCCTTTAGTTTATTTATTTATTTGGAAAGAGAGAGTGAGCAAAAGCAAGGGAGGGGCAGACAGAAGGACAGACAGAATCCCAGGCAGGCTCCGCACCATCAGTGCAGAGCCTGATGCAGAGTTCCAACCTACAAGCTGTGAGATCTTGACCCGATAAGAGATAGAGATTATTCCTGTAGGAAGATCTTTTCCATAAAATGATACATTTTTTCAGTTAGGCTTTTCTAAAGTACCCTGTTATTTTTTTTTAAGCTTATTTATTTACTTTGAGAGAGAGAGAGAGCGAGAGCGCATGAGCAGGGGAGGAGTAGAGAGAGAGAATCCCAAGCAGGCTCCATGCTGACAGCACAGAGCCCAATGTGGGGCTCAAACTCATGAACTGTGAGATCATGACCTGAGCTGAAGCCAAGAGTTGGATGCTTACCTCCATGAGGGCAAGAACAGTATCTGCCATATTCCTACATGCATGTCAGGAATGTTTGCATTTCTTTAATTATCTTAAATTAGAGGGGAAACATACTCATACACCATCCTTGTACGGACATACAATAAAAGATGTATTTTGAATTTTGCAAAAGAACAACGTTCTACTCTATACAAAGGTGTATAGTGATCACCAACCACTACATTTTCTCTCTCTCCTTCATTAATTCATTCATCCATTCATTCATTCATAGGGTCAATAAAATACACTAAAACATGTATTGAGCACCCATTCTATACAAAATACTCAGGTAATTCTGGAGTACAACAATAATGAAGGCAAGCAGCATCTCTGAAGGAAACTTGCATTACAGTTGCAAAAATAAATGAAGCAAGCTAAAGTCTATTTCACACACCATCATTTAGTTGAGTTGCAAGTAACTATTCCCAGACACAAAAATGTTCAGTTTCCCAAAGATGAAGAAAAGCTAAAATATATGCAGATTTTTCTTTATACTGAATCAGCCCCTCATTGATAAGAACCATTCGCTACTGATTGGGATTCTGGAAGATGAGGTGAACCTTGAAACACATTGCAGAAGACTGGTTAGGAAATCCTCCCAGAGCATCTTCCTCTGTATCTTGTTGGGGGCGTGGATAAAGTTCTGCCTGTGTCACTACCAATTAATCCATGTCTCAGCTTTCAGCTGCTTCACACTGAGCTCACTGTAACTTTAAATATTGATAACCAAGCTCATATATCACAGAGCTGAGAGAATGACAGTTTCAGTGCATAATGGCTAAAGCTTTCTACAATAATCAGATATTCAATAATTCATGAAAATATATCCCCCCAAATCAAATTGGAAGCTATTTTGTGTAATATATTATTTAAAATTCAATATTATAATGCACACAACTTCTCCTCAGCCAGAGAAGGACCATTTCAAAATGTGATTATGTGCGGACTCTATTTAAAAGTGACAATTCTGCTTTTCATTTGTTTAACAGCTTAAGCAGAGGAGCTCAACTGGAACTAAGTCATCTGACAACAAAACCAGGGCGGCCACAAGCAACTTTGCAAAAGTGACATTAGGACCTAAAAAAATGCACATACATTTGGATAGCAGAGACATGTGTACCGGGGGAGAAAATTCTTAATTTGTTCAGGTCCTACATCAACTTGCTCCCAAACAGTCCTCTCCAAATCAACTGTAACTTGTGAGCATCGTAAAATTAATGTGTGAACTCATAAGACTGAGAGTCAAGACACCTGCATCCCACCCCAGTGTGCAACAGTCTCAGACACTTGCCAAGCCATCCTTCACTATGTTTTATTTTCTGAGTAGATCAGGGAAAAATTGTTTCATAAGCATAGAATCAGAACTGTGGTTTCATATTGTTTAATTCTTGAAAGCACCCCTACTTCTCCCCTTTGTATCTGAAATCTTCTTTCAAGGGATATGTCACACCGAGTGAAGCCTTCCCTGACTTTGCAAGCCAGATATGGCTCTCCATTTCTCAGAACATCCGTAATGTTAATTATCAGCAGCACTCCTGTTATTCCACTCCCTATCCCTGATCATATGTCAGGCCTATGTCAAAACATCATGTATTTACATTGTTTTCATTAGACACTAGTCCACCATTGCTACCCAGAGTTATAGCTGAGGAAAGTGAATTCAATGAGTTGTTGAAGGATACAAATCAGAAAGTACTGAAGAGGCAGAAGGTTGTCTGTTTAGCTTAGCATTTCACTGGTGCCTATAGTAGAGCCTGATGCATAGGCAGGGCTCTATTTGTTGGCTGTTGACTCAAAAAACAAACCCCTAAGCATTCAGTTGTATAAATGTAGTGTTTTCTTACCTTGCAGGCAACATGGTTGGGAGAGACCAGCAACAGTAAGTGAAAAGAGAGTGCTTTTATGAGAATAAAGCATGGTGTTTTAGACAAACACTGAATGTGGAGTTCGAGGGCCCTGTCAATACCTAGACTCGGACAATTTGCGATAGTATGACCTAGAACAAAATTATTGACTTTTCTTGTCAATAATCTTCATCGATAGTATCTTCACTCTATTATAGTAAAATTTCCATGAAGCAATATAGAATTGTGGTTAAAAATGTAGGTTCTAGGGGGTCCTGGGTGGCTCAGTCAGTTAAGCGTCTAACTTCAGCTCAGGTCATGATCTCATGGTTCATGAGTTCAAGCCACACATCGCTCTCTGCTGTCAGCACAGAGCCTGCTTCAGATCCTCTGTCTCCTCCTCTCTTTGTTCCACTCTCTCTCTCTCTCTCTCTCTCTCTAAAAAATAAATAAACATTAAAAAAAATGTAGGTTCTAGAGGATGAAGGCCTGGGTTCGGATGTCATTTCTTACCTGCAGGACACTAGGCAAGTTCTTTAATGTCCCCATCTCATACCTCCTATACATTTTACATGGTTTCCTAAATGCGAATCCTGTAGAACAATGGCTATTAAATAAAAAAGATGTAAATAAACATTAGTTCTCATTATTATGTATGTGTAATCGTCATAGCACTGCATACATAGTAGGTCCTCAGAGAACATTTCCTTCCTTTTCTCTTAGTGCTTTGAAAAATTGACTTAACTGTGTTGGAACTTATTTTATCTCCTTTATTAAATTAGAATAATAAAACTGACCTTTCTCCAAATAGCAGGGCTAAGTGATATTTTAATAATATTTTCAACTCTAAGATGCCAATAACATGCATGGGGCCCAGAATTTGTAGGCTGGAAAAGACAAGCATCATCCTCAATAAGAGAATGTCAGAATAGTAGGTATAAATTCAAACCTATATAGGAAGGCATAGAAGAAAATAAAAAATCTCTTGGATAAGGTGATTAAAAAAGAATCTATGGAATTTAATATTTGAATTGGGCCCCAAGATAGATAAGACTAGCAATAATTAAAAGGATAAAAGTATGAAAAATGAGCCCTCTTCACATAGATTTTTGCCATAACTTCACCAAATGCTGCCTGGATTAGATAATTTGATTACATACTGCAATATTTTCTGGCTCTGGACAGAGTAACCAACATAGAGGAAGAACTTAATTAATATAAGCATCATCATTATATCTTTTATTGGTTGTCTCTTATGATCTAAGTGTTGTGCCTTTATTATTCTTAATTATTTCATATATTTGCTATTAAGTAGAATCTTCTCCATTCAGAGGTTAGGAACATGGGATTCAGCAAGGTCAAGTCACTTGATCAGAAGCCCCCCTCTCAGGAGTGGAGCTCAGATGTGAACCCAGCTCACCCTCATACCTCATAGTCACCCTCTCTAGGTTTTTGGATGTATTGTTTTAAATGATTATGATTTTAATGAATTAAAAATATTATTAAACATGCCCTTCTCCATAAGACTCCATTAACATAATGAAAATATGCAAATTAGTAATTTTAAGCCATCTAAACAACAGCAGCCACATTTTTTTTCCTCCTGCCAGCGAATACCAGCTTAATGAGATTGGACTGGCCCAGTGCTAGATGCCCAAGCCAAGAAAAGAGAAGGAATAAAAACAGGCATCCAAGGTAAAAAAAAAAAAAAAAAAAAAAAAAAAAAAAAAAAGTCCTTCTGGCCCCACCCAAGGCATTCAGAATTGGAATAGATTAATAGTAGGAAATCAAATGATTGCAGCCCTAAACATAGGCAATATCATCAATTTCCCATTCACACTCATATGGTGAGATTTATAAGTCACAGGTTGCCTTTCCTGCTGGTCTAGCAAAAACTAAAATTCTGAATAATTTCCTTTCTTCCCTTGTTCCTTCATCCCTCCCTTCCTTTCCCAGTTGTTTCTTAAGCACCTAACCTGTATCAAACACTGTATGGATTAAGTCTTTTGAACCACTAAATGATCCATTACAAAGCCACGAATGTTGCCTTTACTGAGTTTATGGTCCACTATGGTCCACTAGGACACTTAAGCAGGAAGTTACAATACATGGGATGTTAGAAGTTACTCATGAAAAAGCACTGGAATATTGCTTGAAAGTCAACTGAGACTTGAAGAATAAATAAGAAATAACCAGATAAAGTACCTATAATGCGTGTGTATATCTGGATGTGAGTGGGATATCGGGGGAATAAGGGTATATATGTTCTAGATAGAAAAACAACATGGGCAAAGGCTTGGCAGTGAAAGAGAAAGAGATAAAGGTTCCAAGCTAGTTTTTAAAGTGTGTGGTGTGCTTCATATGGGTCAGGCAGAGGCAAGTCCAGAAATGAGTCTAGAGAGGTAAGCAGGATTCAGAGCAGGCCAAAGCAAGCAGTCTCTTCTTCATGAAGAGGGTAATAGGAGCCCACTGGAAGCTGTGGAGAGAAGGATGTCACCGTGTTTGGTATGAAAACTATCCATGTGGCTATGGATAGAGGATGACGGAGGGTCTATTGCAGGGCAGGACTGGGTTAGATGACTGAAGGTCTTTGGTAAGAGGTAAAGGATACATGATGCTATTCCAAAGATGTCTTCCTGAGACATCAGGAAACTTTAACTTGGGGAAGTGTACATCTCAAGGGGTCTGGAAGGCTTTCTTTCAATATCTGTAATGCCGTCTCTGGCTAAAAGATGGGGGTATTCCTGCTAGCCTCAACAATACTATTGGCACCACTGGACAGAAATCAAAGGAAAGCTCAGTCTAACAAGAAAACTT
Organism: Neofelis nebulosa; assembly: GCF_028018385.1. Taxonomy (NCBI): domain Eukaryota; kingdom Metazoa; phylum Chordata; class Mammalia; order Carnivora; family Felidae; genus Neofelis; species Neofelis nebulosa. The sequence goes on from NC_080793.1 coordinate 16,879,865, forward strand.
TCTGTTGAGCAAAGCAGTGATTCCTTCAGGTTGCCATCTGGCTCCTCTAGTGGCCTTTCTGGGTCTCTGCCATTGTTTCCAGCTGCCATAACAACTCTGTGCGAAAGAAACAGACATCCCAGGTCTTCACCAGCCCCGTGGCTGCATGAGCATGTCTAACCAGAGACACAAACAGCTGCCTTACATTTTCAAGCTGGTTTTGAAGAAAGCGGCTCCTTCATCAAGAGTGAATAGGGGCCAGAAGTCTTCTCTTCCTTGCATGTCCAAGATGACCAACACCTCCAGCTGAGGGAAGCAACAAACACCTCCGGTGTCTCTCCCAAAGCCAACACAGCTCATGAAGCTGCTTATGAAGGTTATAGTTAAAGAGACATTCCCAGCTCACCACCCCCAGGTCACCGCACTATCTTCACCTTCAAGACTGAAGGTTTCCCAGCGTCCCTAGTAAATAATACGGACTTTAACTTCAAATGATAACTACTGGCTTTGTCAGCTTGAGCTGATATAACAGCATGCCACAGGCTGAGTGGATTCAACAACAGAAATTTATTTTCTCACGGTTCTGGAGCCAAGGGGCCCAACATCAAAGTGTTGCTGAGTTGCTTTCTAGCGAAGGTTTCGCTTTCTTTCTGGCTTGCAGAGGGCCACCTTCTTGCAATCTCCTTATTATGTGTGTGTGCTGGGGTAAGGGTGGGGGGAGGGGAGAGCTCTGGTGTCTCTTATAAGGACACTAGTCTATAGGGTCAACGTCTACCCTTATGACGTTACCCTGGGGATTAGGGAACCAGCAAGTGAATTCGGGGTGGGAAGGGTTCATTCAGTCCATAACACCAACCTTTCTTCTGAGGGCCTCATGGTTCAATCTCTTTGCACATTCTACTATGTTTGTTTACCACCAGAAGTGCAAGCACATGCCCATCATGTATTCTATGTTCTTTGCATCACTAATTTCATCTATTTTCCACTGCTCCTCACCTTTCTAAATTGTCCTTTCGGTATGCTGTCTGGATGTCATGGTATGTCATAAGTAGATTCCCTTTCATCTCCAAATTCCTCTTGAACGTTTATTTTACCTTCTCTAACTGATCCTTGGCACAATCTCTTCCCCTCAAGAACAGTCCCTTCTTCCTTCCACAGGTATTTCGGGGAGTGCTTGGATGTGGACAAGCACACTCCTGTCTTCTCATTGTAATTCCAACCTGTGCCCTCCCCCCACTCCCTGTTTCCTTTTTCTTTCCAAAATGGTTCTTTTAGGGGCGCCTGGGTGGCGCAGTCGGTTAAGCGTCCGACTTCAGCCAGGTCACGATCTCGCGGTCCGTGAGTTCGAGCCCCGCGTCGGGCTCTGGGCTGGTGGCTCAGAGCCTGGAGCCTGTTTCCGATTCTGTGTCTCCCTCTCTCTCTGCCCCTCCCCCGTTCATGCTCTGTCTCTCTCTGTCCCAAAAATAAATTAAAAAAACGTTGAAAAAAAAAAATTAAAAAAAAAAAAAATGGTTCTTTTAAAGCATATTACTGGGCACCTCACCCACTGCCCATTATTATTTCTTGTTGCAGTTACGCTGGGCTGTGTGCGTAGGAGACCCTGTTGCTTGGTTTAATGCTCTGCTTGTTACTTTCTTGAATTTCTTAATATTTGTTGAACATGAGGTCCCACGTTTGTCTTTTAGTAGGCCTTGAAAACTATGTCACCCGTCCTCTTGTTGCTGTCATATACTGTCACTCCACCTTATCCCTTATCTCTTAGCACTTAGCTCATTGCTCTCCCCAGGTTATTATTACTGCTGTTATTTCGGGTGACTTTAGCATCTACACAGATCTATTCAATGTCTTAACTTCCTGGTTCTCTTACTTCCTCAGATCCCAGCATCTTCTCTGTCATCCTTTAACGATCTAGCAGCAATAAGAATGTACCCTAGACCTTATCACCAAAAAAAAAAAAAAAAAAACACTCCAGCTTTGAAATCTAGAAGGTAAGCATCCCACTCTGTGGCTCTCACCTCCATCAGCCCTGTTTATTTGTTTTCATTGCTCCCAATCCAGCAATTCTTAGACCTCAACAGGACATCCAATTCATTTGTCATATCATTTAATTTTAAAAATTATGTAGCCCTTGGTAACTAAAAAATAATACATGTAATGCATTAATTTATGAAGTATTATGAGAAATACTCCAGGAACATTCCATCTGACTTAAAAAATATAACATTTCCCAAATCACTGATGTTAGCTCTGTGTTCTATCTTGATTCATTTCTCTCCCTCCTCTCCTCCTCCCTAAAGTAAACACTACCCTGAATCATATGCATATCATTTGTTGCTTTTGTTTACACTTTTGCTAGATACACATATATTAAAAGTGGTATTGTTCTCTGTGTCATTTTCTGCAACTTTTTTCTCACTCAACATCATGTTCCTAATAGTACGTTTTCCTGACAAGTGTGTTAACAATGATTAACGTCACTCTGGGGATTAGGGAACCATGTATGATAACCATGTATATCTTAGGTATGTATCTGGGACAGCAGTAGCTGAATAGTTGAATTCTTGCAGTTTCAATTTTATAAGACAACACTTAATTGTTTCTCAAAAAGCTTATACCATTTTGCATTCCCACCCAAAGAGTGTAAATAGTGTAAATACTGCCATCAATGTGCACTCTTTTCAATACAAAACAAAACAAAACACACACACAAAACAAAACAAAAAAAACAAGCAAACAAAAAAAGGACAAAATTGTTTCACTGAAGTTACTAGTTTGCAATTGCAGATTACTCAGGATGAATATCTTTATAAAGTTTTGCATTATATTTTTATTTACTCTTGTGAAATGCCTGTTCAAGTTTTTGCCAATTATTCTATTGTCTTTTTTTTTTTAAATGATTTGTGAGATAGTTTTTGTGTTCAAGATATTTCCTTCAGCAGATATTTTCTTCCAATTTGTGGTTTGTCTCTTTATGGTCTGAGAAACAAATTCTTAATTTTAATGTGATCAAATAATCAGTCTTTTCTTTAAGGAATGCTGATTAGGTCTTGCTTAATATATACATAGAGATACTTATGTATGATGTTTTGGCTTCATATACAAAGCTTTGATTCACCTGGGATTGATTTTCTGAAGTCTCGTCTATTAAAGTATATTTTACTAAAGCAAAATGTATATAGTATATAGTATATGTCAGATGGGTATTGTTGTATGGACTTTGACAAATTTCTATGTTTTTCATATAACCAGCATCACAACCAAAAATACAGAATATTTGTGCTGATGGACATTTGGGTTGTTTCTAGTTTTTGGTGATAATGAATAAAACTGCTATATATGTATCTGCATACAAATTTTTCTGAAGACATATTTTTTTATTTCTCTAGGGTAAATACACTGCTAACTCATATTGTGAATTTGTATTTAATTTTACAATTTGCTAAATGTTTTTCAAAGCTAGTGTACCTGTTTTCATTCCCAACAATGTATGAAAGTTCCATTACGTTTCATCTTCCCAATGCCTGTGATTATCAATTTGTATTTATTTTAGCCATTTTAATATCTGTGTAGTACTAGGTCATTGGGCTCTGATTGACTTTTCCTAGTGACTGAAGATATGTAGCCTCTTTTGAAGTATTTCCTTGTCATCAGTGTCATCTCTGCTGAAGTAATTCTTTAAGTCATTTCTTGACTTTTGCGAATTGGGTTGCTTATTTTATTATCATTGAGTTGAAAGAGCTCTTTGCATATTTGGAAAAAAGACCTTTATTAGATACACATATTAAAAATATATTTTGCCTTGAGCTTCCTTTTCCTAAATTGTGTCCTTGGAAGAGCTAAAGTTTTAAATTTTTTTTTAACATTTACTCATTTATGAAACAGAGAGCACAAACAGGAAGGGGCAGAGAGGGAGACCCAGAACTGAAGCAGGCTCCAGGCTCTGAGCTGTTAGCACAGAGTCCCACATGGGGCTCGAACTCACAAGCTGTGAGATCATGACCTAAGCCAAAGTTGGACACCCAACCGACTGAGCCACCCAGGCACCCCATGAAGAGCTAAAGTTTTAAATTTTGATGTAGTACAGTTTGTTATTATTTTCTTTTATGGTTCATAGTTTTTGTATTCTATTTTAATAAAAAGTCTTTGACTCAAGATCACAAAGATTTTTCTCTTTTATTTATTCAGAAGCTTTTAAGTTTTAGATTTTATATTTAAGTCTATGATCAATTTTGAGTTATTTTTAGTATTATAAGAGGTATGGATTCAGGTTGAATTTTTGTTTTGCATATGGATATCCAGTTTTAATAGCATCAATTGAAGAAAATACTATTCTTTTTCTCTTAAATTTCCTTTGGAAACTTATGGAAAATAAATTTATATATTTAGGTGTCTTTCTGGACTTTCTAATTGTGTTCTATTGTCCCACTTGTCTATCTCTTTACCAATGCCATACTCTCTTGATTAATATAGCTTAAGCTTAAGCATTAAAATCAGATAAGTGTAAACATCAGGTACTACAAGTCTACCAACTATGTTCTTAAAAAAAAAATTCTATGTCCATTGTTTATCCATACAAAACTAGGTACAGTTTGTCGATTTCTACCAAAAATCTTGCTGTAATTTATATTGGGTTTATATTGAAACTTAATATCAATTTCAAGAAGATTTTTAACAATACTTAGCATTCTGATCATGAGCACAATATGTTTCTCCATTAATTTAGGTTTTCTTTTATTTTGTGCATTAATTTGTTTTATTTTTTTAAAGTTTATTTTTGAGAGAGAGAAAGAGAGAGAGAGAGAGAACAAACGAGTGGGGGAAGAGCAGAGAGAGAGAGACACACAGAATCCTAAGCAGGCTCCAGGCTCTGAGCTGTCAGCACAGAGCCTGATGTAGGGCTTGAATCACAAGTGTGAAATCATGACCTGCACTGAAGTCAGATGCTTAATCCACTGAGCCACCCAGGCACCCCTGTGCATTAATGTTGTTGCCTTGCTCTATTTATAATCTTAGGGGGTGGGTTAGGGTTTAACCAGGGAAAGAAAACCAGTGGGAGATGTTAGTCAGGATTCAACCAGAGAAAGAAAACTGGTGGGAAATATGGATTAAGAGATCCACTGCAAGGAATCAGTTTACCCAATTGTGTACCGAGCTAGAAAAGTCCAAAATCTATAGGCCAGACCATTAGGAAGGTCAAAGCTATCAGAAGGGCAGGCTGGGGGGCGCCTGGGTGGCTCAGTTGGTTAAGCAGCCGACTTTGGCTCAGGTCACGATCTCGCGGTCCGTGAGTTCGAGCCCCGCGTCGGGCTCTGTGCTGACAGCTCAGAGCCTGGAGCCTGTTTCAGATTCTGTGTCTCCCTCTCTCTGACCCTCCCCTGTTCATGTTCTGTCTCTCCCTGTCTCAAAAATAAATAAAACGTTAAAAAAAAAAAAAAAAAGAAGGGCAGGCTGGAACCCTTGGGAATCAGATGAAGCTGCTGTCTGTCTGAAGGTTTTTTCTTCAGAAAACCCTCACCTCTGCTCTTAAGGCCTTTCAACTGATTGAATAAGGTCTACCTATAGTATCTACAATCTGCAATCTAAATTGACAGTCTAGAAACTTGGAGACCTTGGTGTCAGAAAAGTGAAGTATATCTATATCCTAAATAACCTGAGATAAGATTGGCAGTAAGAACATTTCCATTAGCAAAAATGAGACTAAAGGTGATGTGCTTCCATTCCTGTACACTCACCTGTTTCAGCGACTTTAAGATAGGAGTCCATTAAATTGAAGGAGATAGGCATAACACACTCACAGAATCTAGTAAATAATGGAAGACCATTCGCAGGATTAAAAAATATGAACATAAGCACTACTTGCCTGTGGAAATGTAAACACGCAACTCATTACACAGCACAGATTGGATATCTACTTTATGGTTGATGGGTACCTCCCCTTTATTATATTTTATTACCAAAGGCATCAAAGGATGGCATGTGAAAGATAATAATTGTTCAACTATAAATCAACCTCTGAGGCCCTACACTTGTGCCCGGATGAAGAATCAATGCTAGTATCTAAGGACATACACTCCAATTTTATTTTCATGTATGACAACAAGAAGTATCAGAAAGGAAAAATTATCCAAAAGTAAAATGGGATATGGAGGACACTGGACAAATTAGTGCTTCTGAGAAAGCAAAACCAGGGTCAAAAAAAGAAAAAAAAAAGTTACTTCACTGCTATGGCAGTGCATATTTGCAATTCCTAACAATCATTATTTCATTATTGTCACAGAATAATGACCTCTGTATGTTGTTTTTTTTTTTTTTTTTAATCTCTGTATGTTTTACATTCTAGTACCCCATTCCTACTCATTCCATATAGAATATAGGAAGTAGAAACAGTAAGGTAGATATTGTGTATATATTAAGTTCTTAGACTTCCAGAGCCACCAAAATAGGATTAAAGCACTTCCAGGCTTTGGGCTGGATATGGATTAAAGAAGTTCTCCCATAGGCAGATAGTGGTTGTACACAGTACATGTGGAAACCAGAGTTTCCAGCTAGAGGAGTGGATTGTGGCATACAATACATATTTTCCCTTAGAACACATTTATTTTACTTACTGCTAATACTAGATTTCCTCTCTTTGCCATGGTTTAGCTGGATCTATGGCTGTCCTTCAAGAAATTTTACTTTCTAAACTCACTCATAGCTAGGAGTTACCATGTGAATAAGTTTGGATTAATGAAATGTCAATGGAAATGATCAATACAATTTCCAGTTCACCTCCCTAAAAATGAAGCTTTCTGCTCTGACTCCCCTTTCTGCTGGTTGGGAATGACATTTGATCCTTGACCCAAAGATTAAATTCATGTTTTGAGAAAAGCAAACTCACAAAACCAGTCTAGTTCCTGAATAACTTCACAGAGAAGAACCACCTCGTAATCTCTGGACTATCAATTCACAGAGAAATAAATTTTATATGACTTAAACCACTGAGAGAAGACAGGGGTTGGATTCTGGTAAACACTATGTCCCACAGATGACAACTATAAACTCCAGAAAATTCATAAAAAATCAACTACATGAACTCAGTACTGATGATATCAAGCGGGTGTTGAACCCTGGGAGAAAGTAATGACCAGCAAGTAGGTGAGTTTGCTATTGAGAAGACTTTTGGCTTATAGACTGTTCTCAGATATCACCTCATGGTGGAGCTAGGACTTGCACAGAAACCCATAGATTTACTAGCTTGAAGAACGAGGGAGCAGTTTGGAGCAACCATACAATTGGAAAGTATGAAGGGAAGACCTAGGTAAGAAAGAAGTAGAGAGCAGGAACTACAGATTCTGTTCAGGAAATCTTCCAAAATAGCTAGCTGACCTCAGGACTATGAATACACGGAGTAGAATTCTAGCAGACTGATTAAAGTTAAAAAACTAGAGATATTAGAGTTTGGAGTATGAGTTCAGATAAATCAACTGTCTGCTAAAACACAAGAATTACAATAACTACTTACTACTTAAAGTAGTACCTTTTAAATCAATATAAGATAATCCAGTCTTTACACATATTGAAAATGTTCAAGATCCAATAAAAAATTACCAGTCATATGAAAAAAACAGGAAATGTGAAAAAACAGGAAAATGTGACCCACATTAAAGAAAAAGACAATTAGTGGAGACTAACCTTGAGCAGCTGCTATAACTCTGCTCAAGGGCATAAGGGAAAATATTCTTATAATGAATGAAAAAATGGGACATTCCAATAGAGGAATAGCAACCATAAAATGTTCCAAGTAGAAACTGTACAAGTAAAAATGGCAAAATCTGAGAAAAATTTAAAACAAAAGAATAGGCGTAAGAACATATTTGAGATAGCAGAAGGAATCAATGAAATAAAAGATTAATAGAAATCATCTTATTAGAAAAAGGATTAAGAAAATCGAAACTCTGGGTCCTCTTGCGGGAAACTCTAATGGTCCAACATACATATAATTGCAGTCCCATAAGAAAAGGAGAGAAATTGGGGCAGCAAAAATACCTGAACAAAATGAAAGTTTAAAATTTTTTCCCCAAATTAATTGAGGACATATGTTTATACAGTTAAGAAGTCCAGTGAATGCCAAGCTGGAAAAACAGAAAGAAAACCATACCTAAGCCCAACATAGTTATTGTGATTAAAACTAAAAATACATACAAAATTTAAAGCAGCCAAAGAACAACAATAACAAGAAAACACATAGCATATAGAGGAGTCCAATTTTAATGATGGTTGAGTTCTCATCAGAAACAATGAAATGGTATTTTTAAAGTACTGAAAAACAACAACAACAACAACCTGAAATCTAGAACTCTGTATCCAATAAACCGGTCTATTACAAATAAAGGTGAAACAAAGACTTTTTAAGATAGAGAAAAGCTAAGAGAATTTTATGCCAGCAAGTATGCACTGCAAGGAACCCTAGAGGAAGTTCTTCAAGCTGAAAAGAAATAATAGCAGATGGAGATCTGAATCTTCAGGAGGAAGGAATAGCAGCAGAAATGGTGTAGAAAAGGAAATCAGAGAGGTAATTAGAAAATTCCACTTTGTATCTTAATTTGTTCAAAATGTCTATTTAAAGCAAAAATTGTAACATCGTAATGAGTGATTTATAATTTGTGTAAATCTAATATACAAAGAAGTATATCATACAGGATGGGAATGGGTTGAATGGACATACACTGTTTCACGTTTCTTATATTCTAATTGTTGTGGTACCATGATAAGTTCAAAAGGTAACAATTTTTAAAAGTGAAAACTAAGTAAAAGTTAAGGCTGTTATGTTGTAATCTCTAGCACATGCATTAGTTTCCTAGGGCTGCTGTCAGAAAGTTCCAAAACTGTGTGGCTTAAAACAATAGAAACTTAGTGTCTCAGTTTGAGAGGCTAGAAGTCAGAAATCAAGGTAGGAAAAGGATCCTTCCTTGCTTCTTCAACTTCTGGGAGCCTCTGGCATTTCTTGCTTATAGATGGCATTCTTTCTGTCTTCACACCATCTGCCCTCTGTAAATATCTTTCTCTATACTCTAATTTCCTTTTTTATAAGGACATCAGTTATATTTAGGGCCCACCCTAATGACCTCATCTAAACTTGATCATCTCACAAAATAAGGCCACATTTATAGATATTTGGGGTAAGGACTTCAACATATTTTTGAGGAACACAGTTCAATACATAACAAGTAACTACCAAAAAATTAATGCAAAGAGGTGTATATAAAAACACATAAAATTTAAATCAAGGTTTTTTAGGAGTTTCTTTACAGAGAAATTTAGCAGGACCCTAAAAGTAATATACACAGTTATTACTCTCATCCTTATTTTCCTGATGCAAATCCTAAGGTTTCCACAAATTAAATAACCTGCTCAAAGCCTTGCATTGAGATGATTCAAGAACATGAACTATGTTCATGTTCTTGTTATTTCAAAGCATGCACTATTAATCACTACAATCTATTCTTTAACCTCACCAAGATCATAGGCAGGTAGTTCAAGATCACAGCACTAGCTAGGACTGACCTGAAACTAGAATATAGAAATTTGGGTTCTTAAGCCAGAGGTCTTTTCAAAATAGCATTCTCCTTCCTTTTTCCCTCCGTTTGTAGAGATCTGCTACAATAGATGTCCAAAGGGAGTTCATGCTTAACAAAGTTGATTAATTTTTCAAAGAAGGTGATAGTCACCATAGATGTAATTCACTTGGACTTCAAGTAGGCTTTTGATACAATGCACATCAAAGGCTAATCCATAAGGTTAATGTAGAGGGGGCTCGTGGAGAAATAAATTGGATAAACATTTTACAATGGGTATACTAATGGAGGGCAACGAGTCTATAGAAAGTGGCTTTGGCTCAGGTCAAAAAGATTAACCAATGCTAAGCTTAATCCAACTCATGTATCAGTTACCTAGGAAGTTAAAAATATGTTCTGTTTAAAAAAAAAAACACATAAACTTTTGTTGGGGACAGTAAACAGGTCTTCTAACAAACCTCATCTGGGATATGTTTTTACCTTTTTTTTTTTTTTTTTTTTTAACATATTGGGGAACTACAGCTCAAAAGAATTCAGTAATGTTACCAGGAAAATTAAATGAACTCATGTGCAAAGAATTTAGCAGTGTTTGGTTTCTTATTAGTGCTTGACAAATTTCAGCTAAGGTTTAAGAAATGGCAGATACTAGTAAATAATTAGTCAATGGATAAATGAATATGAAATGTGGAGTGGACTTTGTTCTGAGTTTAGAGAGGGCAGCAATCCCTATGAGCCTGAATTATGTGAGAAGCATTTGCAGAGGATTCTGCATGAATTCTTTGGCTGAGCATGCTTGCTTAGTAACATTTTTAAAACTGCTGTCCAAGCTGTTAGCTGGAATTGAAAGATACAGTGGTGGTTAGAGGGCCTATTTAGTAAGAGCAGAAAAATGCACTGGGAGTGAATCATTTGTCTGGACACAGAAGGCTGAGTCAGGGAGAATGGACCGTCACGTAGGGAGGTTGGGCTAAAGCCAAGAACACTGGGCAATGATTACTCTGAGGGACAATTTCAAGCCCAGGCATTAAGACTCTCTCCATGCACCCCCACCCAATTCCTCAGTTCAGGGCTTTTCCAATGGTACCTCACTTAAAATTCTAGGGAGGAGAGCACAGACTGCTAAAAGAAAGAAAAAGCCAACTTGCCCTATTCTGAGTTACTAATAGCACACTGGATGCCATGCCCCAAAAGCCCCTTATAATAGAGAGAAAATTTTGATTCAGTACGAGAAACATATGCTAAAATCCATGACTTTTCAGTGATAGAGAAGCCTCTTCTTAGAGGTAGTGAGTTCTCCAAATCTAGAGGGATACAAATACTGTACGAGTATACTCAAACTATAGTGGTGATTTGTTCATTAAGGAGAAGGCCTAGTTTAGTGGCCTTCAACCCAACAACTCCATCATTTTACATTCTGCGTCAAATTAAGAGCCATGAATCAAATAGTAGCTTTCCAGGCTTGGAAATATAAAGACTGTGGCTGAAGTCAAGGTAAAAACAATAACAATAATTCATCAATAAATAGTTACTAAGAGCCTCCTATGTAGTAGACGATGTCCCAGGCATTAAGGAAGATGGAGATTTGCATTAAGTACAGTCCCTGTCCTCAGAGTTTACATTGGTGGGGGTCTGGGGAGGAGAAAATTTTATGTAATTCAACTACTTGTCCTTTCTTTCCATCTGAGGACAAAGGTTATTTACTGGCAATGATATTCCAAGCTCTCTTCTAGTCCGTGGGGATGAAATAATGAATAACTTCAGGCATTGGTCTCAAAGAGGAAGTATTTTGAGAGCTTTGGAAGGTCAATAACTATTTCTTTGAGGGTATATATTCAATTGAGCAGCGCAGAAGTAGAAGAGGACCTTTTCACATTCAGCCCATATCGGTCCAAAAGGGAGGGAGAGACAGTGGCCAGTGTCTTTAAGAATCTGAAGGAAGTTAAATATCTGGGCAAAATGAGGGAGGAAAAGGCATGAGGATGGAGAAGTGCTCAGGGGACAAATCAGAATGGGTTTTATAAAAGCCTATTAAGGAGGTTGGGCTTTATCTGGAAATTAATGCAGAGCCACTGATGAGTTTTCAGCAGAGGAGTGACATCACAGATGGATGTTTTGTAAAGATCATCCTGGCTGCAGGGTGTAGAAAGGATTGAAGAAGAGAAATTCTTTAGCAAGCTCTTGAAATATTTTAGGTGGCAAGATAGGATAGCTTTGAGGCTAAGAGCAAGGTTCCTGGATCCACTGATTCTGCTTAAATCTTAGTTCTTTCTCTTATTAGCTGGGTGGCTCTGGACAAGACACTTAAACTTTCTTAAGTTCGGCCAGAAAATAGGGGCAATACAAGTGCCTACATTATGAGATTATCATCAAATCAAATGAGACAAGGTATGTCATATATTGACTGTAGTGCTTGGCACATAGTAAACACTCAATGGACTCAGTATTATTATCAAGTGTAAGTGATAATGAAATGGACATTCACTGCTAATCTGAGAAACAGGTGCGTAATTATAGAGAAACTTCAGAAGATGGGGATTAGTGGGTTGTTGTCAATCCAGGAAAAGGCACGTTTAGTTACAGTGTTGATTAGCCAGGACACAAGAAGGCAAACACTCATGCACATGCAATTACCTCACACACACACACACACACACACACACACACACACACACACACACTGCTTCCTGGGGGCTGTAGTCAAAAAATGCGTCGTAGACCGATTTGATTATCAGATAAACTCTGAAGAACATCAAGATTGAGAGGAGAAAGGAGAACACTGCAGTCAGTAGAAAACATGGGGAAAACTGGACGAAAATAGAGAGGCTGGAATGGGGGAGAGATATTTGTCAGGAATTCCTTCATTCATTCAATGCTCATTTACTGAGCATATTCTATGAGCCGGTCATTTTTCTCAGTACGGGGGATAAAGCCTGGAGCAAGACAGAGGGGTCCCTGGCCTTCAGAAACTTATTTTCAAGAGTCAGAGTTAGTTTTGATGCAGTGAATAGCCCTAAGAAGACTGCTTTATTGTATGTAATAAGTGCTATTGGTGTCCAATCCAGATCCCTGTTACCCGGCAGGTTCACTGTTTCCCAGACAGTGTAAAGTACTAGCTACCAATGACCCACTGCTTTACTTTCTTCAGCCGACAGGAGTCACTTTGCCTAAAGAAAACTAGGAAGTTACATCTCTCCCAAGAGTGGCCAGAAGACAAGGAATGATTGATAGACATTTGGATAAAAAGCCCAGCACTCTTGCCACAAGGCGAAACTAGCTTTGTGATGCAGTCAATATTCTGGAGATTCTCTGGGCTCAGGTTGAAGTTAGATTGTAGCTGAAAGCACACATATGCTTAGCTGAATCCCATGCCCTCGACTGCTTCCCCTACTCCCTTACAGGCGTCTCCAGTGTGGTCTTCCTCATTAAGTCACTTGACATCGATTCTCAGTCCAGGCTCTGCCTCTGAGAAACTGTATTCAAATGTAACCCAAATTTTAATATTTCCTTTCTCAAATATAGTTATTTCCTTCAGGCCTAAAAATTAGTTTGTGTGTCCTGACTGCAATAAAGAACTATTTACCTAGGACTCCATAATTTAAATGCATATATCACAACATCCTCATCTTGCAGACACAATTATTTGACTTGTGCATCCAAATTATATATATAATATATATATATAAACATTAAATATAAATATATTTATATATATTTACCTTTAAATATATATATACATACATATATGGATATATATATATATATATATTTTTTTTCCTTTAAAATTCCTTGATACTAATCATTTGTAAGGTTCTTACAGCCATACATTCCAACAAATAGCATATTATATTAACTTACAATGAACACTTCTTCTCTTGCACATTAAATATTGGGCACAGTCCCTAATAAACAGATGAGGAAACTAGGAGTACTAAGAGACTAAGAGTCTTGCAACACGGAGTCAAAGAATAAGAATTAGAATCAGAGTTTTCTGGTCCTCAGCCCTATATATTTTCCATGACTTCAGCATAAGAGGAAGATGCCCAGTGTCCATGGATATCACGTTTGTTTGTTTTCATTTTTTTTCTCCTATCATGTCTTCCAATGAGAAGGAATTTTGATCCCTGTTTGGTTATATTAGCAAATCAATTACTTTTGGTCTGTCTACCCCAGAGGCATTGTGGAAAAATCCAAGTATTTGGACAGTTTCAAAAGCTTGCTTTCTATAAGTTCACAATGCAAACATTTCCTGGAATTAGGAAAAAAATCCCTATGAGGATCCTGCAATCAAATAGAATACATCCAACAGAAACCCCAAGAAAAGTCAAGAAGTTTCAGTATTTAGTCATTGTTAGGTCTACACTTTTCTGTGTTGCACAGTTGGGATTGTCATCTGTTTAAAATTCTTATGTAAGATGCTGGAGTCTCCTTTGTCCTGAATTAAGATGCTCTTAGTATTGATTTTTTGCAACAGGGTTATTGCATATACATTAACACATGTATTTAGCCATGAATATGTGGGAAGCTTGAAAGGTCGTCTGATGGGGAGGAATGGAGGAAATGTTTCAAGGAGTATAGATGGAGAGCCTCAAGAATCTAGGGCCACACTAACTCTATTCTAGATGCCTTGTCAGCATTGACTGAATGTTTTTTATTTGTACAGCAGAATATATAGGGCTATGACAATGGCAGAAAAAGTATACAACATATTTATTCTAGTCTTCCAGACCCACTGTGTGGCATAGAATTGAGCACGTAGACAGCACCCAATAAATATTTATTCACTAAATGTTTGAATTTTACATTCTTTTTTTGAAGACCAACCCATATGACAAATACCATGGAAGACATCATCCAGGGATGGATTCCTTTCCAATGATACACAATTGCAGAGGTGGGAAATATTCTTTTAAAGACAAAGTTTGCCTGAAGGATAAGAAACTTCAGGCCCCCTCACGCTTAATTTTATGCTGTGCTAGTAATTAGGTGTGTTGAACTGGCAAGTGACTTAACTTCTTTGGTTTCCAGCTACCCTGAATATAAAATAAGGGGTCAAGCTAGGAGATTGAGGACTTCTTAATGGTGCTTGAAATTTTAACATTTTCAGAATTGAACTAAAGTTCCTACACTGTATAGAAGTTTCCCTGGCCCTAAAAAGAATTCCTATGGGGTATGAGTTCCGTTGAAACATCTTCTAAAGGAAGTGTGCATTTCCCCTACATATAGAATTTGGTGATGGGCAGGTTGCCTGAAAAGATATTTCACTGCAATTAGTTTTCTTTACTCCCTGACAGAAGGTTTCAGAGCCCAGAGGCAACTTCCACCAGGATAAAAATACTCTGCACTGTCAGTAGAAGATATTCTTATATAACACACACTGATTTCTTTCCCCCATTTTGCAAGAACTCAGAGGAATGGTGGGGTTTGCTGACATCCCTGAGCAGATCATCATGCATTAACGCTCTCCTCCCTTGTCTGATATAACCAGAACATTGCTGATTCCAACTATTCTCTGGGTAAGTTGCTGAAGGGAACGGTAGGTCAGGGGTAATGGTTACTTTCATTTTTTACTTATTATTTCTTTAAAAAATATTAGAAGAATAATAAGACATTTTATTAAAACTGTGGTTCTCAACTAGAAGTGAGTTTGCATCCCCCATCCTCTGCCAGGGGACATGTGGCAATGTCTGGAGACAGTTTTGGTTGTCACAACTGGGGAAATTCCACTTGTAACTAGGAGTAGAAGTTAAACGTTCTACAACAGTCTACAAGACGGAAGATACCTCTCCCAAGAAATTGCTGGGCCCCAAATTTAGAGATGGAAAGGCTCACACTACATATATATAGTATATATATATACACACATATATTATACATATATACTATATATATATATATATATATATATATATATATATATATATACACATACATATATATACATATATGTATATGTATGGCCCCTGGTCAGGCTCTGAACTAATAGTGTGGAGCTGCTTGGGATTCTCTCTCCTTCTCTCTCTCTTTGCCCCTCCCCCACCACACACACACACACACACACACACACACACACACACACACTCTCTCTCTCTCTAAATAAATAAATAAATAAACTTTGAAAAAATATATATATATATTCTAGCACAATAGTTGATTTTTAAAAATTCTGTTCCTGTTTTTCTTCATAACCAAATATGAAGTACATATGGTTTACCATATAATTTAGCACTCTCTTCTTTTATTCGTATCACATTATAAACATTTTCACATTTATGTTTGTCTTCCTAACTACCATTTTAATGGCTGCTTAATAATCCATTGAGCTGATGTACCGCCATATGCAATACTATTCTCCTATTGTTGATTATTCATGTAGCCTGCTTCCAACATGTTCCCTTACTGTAAATGATTTCTTATGACAAATTTTCAGGGGTATAAATTACTGGGTCAACAATATGAATATTTTTAAGTCTTCAGTTTTCCAAATATTTTTCACAGTTAGTGTTGAAAGCTAGGATATCTTTTAAGTGACTTGACCATGGTCATGCTAAAGTATTTTACAAATATTAAGTGTACTAAACCAGCATGTTGTGAACCTTAACCTTATCCAATGTGACATGTCGATTATATCTCAATATAGCTGGAAAAAATGTAAAAATAAAAATGATTAGGCATCCTGTGGGGGGAAAGAAGTACCTGGCCACAGCATGACTTAAATTCAATTATTTAACTGTCATGCTTTTCATTAAAAGTACAATTTGGAAGAATGAAGCCAAAGAACACTGATGGTTTACTTTTTCTAATGTCTAGAAATATGGTTATTCCCTAGACAGAAACAGATGGTAACTTCAAGTTCTTATCCCCACCTCCATAATTTCCCAAAGAAATCTATATACTATGAAGTTAGTAAAGAATCAGGTCTGAGTACAATAACACAGGACACATTTCAAACGTCTCCACTGTTTCACTCCAAGTCCCCAAGGAAGGAAAAAAAAAATGAGAAATGGTAATCACCCTGATGCGCCCTGTTAGAAATAAATAATGGAGTGGCTTATGGTTAGAAATCACATTTTGTGCACAATGGTCTTTTTTTTTTTCTTTTTTTGTAAC
Source organism: Neofelis nebulosa (assembly GCF_028018385.1). Lineage (NCBI taxonomy): Eukaryota > Metazoa > Chordata > Mammalia > Carnivora > Felidae > Neofelis > Neofelis nebulosa. The sequence continues at coordinate 16,896,508 of NC_080793.1, forward strand.
AACTAATTTTTTGATACTCTAACACTGTATTATCCTAAGTCTTCTACCCCATTCTGACCTCCACCTTCTTAGCCTGGAACATCAGGCATGGTCTCTTTCTTCTAGAATTATGCCTTTTCTCTTCATTAACATTAGAGCCAAGTAAGTAAAGGTTTGAGAAATGCTGGAGTGGACAAGATTAGTGAGGCTGGAGAAGCATCAAAAAGGTAAACAATCAACTACTTAGAATTGTGGAGGGGACCCATACAGCTTAGAATTCAGATTGGATTCTGTATGTCAAGTAGCTGATCCTATGAGCCGTGTAAGAGACACAGGCTCTCAAGTGGAGGTCCAGCTCACAGAAGCTTTAGTAGGTATATACATCACAGAAGCTTCAGCAGGTATATACAGCCAGTATATCTTTCAACATTCAGCCAAGAGTGCCCCCTTCACAGAGCTCTTTCTGGTCCTCCAAGCAGGAAGCCATTTCTCCCCTCCTCTTAACCTACAAAGACCCCTGACAGTATCCCTTTTGTGGGATGCTTTATTTTGTACATTTTTATTTTACCTTTGATGTCAGGAAGCCTATCTCATTCACTTTTGGGTTCTACATGACAGCTGATACGATGTATTAAAGATAATAGCTGCCCATTAAATAGTTTTGCTGAAATGACAAATGAGTGAATATTCATCAAAGAGTACAATTTAAGGGAGGGAGCCAGGGATGCTGACCTTCCCATTACGCAGATTATGTTTGCAGATACGTGATTGGGTTTGATGCTTACTGATGGTAAAGTATTCAGACTCTTAGAGCGTTCAATGTCACATACAAATTTGAAGTCTGTATACTTAAGAACTAAGAGAAAAAAGAAGAAAAAAGAGAAAGGGGTTCAATAAAAGGAGTCAGTGAAGAGGAGGAACACAGAAGAACATACGTTGCATTAATTATCTATTGCTGCATAACGAATTATCCAAAACTTAGAGGCTTAAAATAAATAAAGTATCTCACAGTTTCTGTGGGTCAGGAATCCAGGTGGGCTTAACTAGGTCCTCTGGCACAAGGTTTCTTTCTCATGGGTCTGCAATAAAAAATGCAAAAACAAGGCTTCACTTTTCTCAGACTCAAGCGGGAAAGGATCTTCTTCCAAGCCCACTCATGTAGCTGTTGGAAGGTCTCAGGTCTCAGTTGTTTGCTAGAGACATGAATTCCGTGTCTGCCACATGGGCCTTTTTGTAGGCAGTGGAAGGGCTTCAAGAGAGAGAGCACAAAAGGACAAGCAAAATAGAAGTCCTATTCTTTTCATAACCTCACTCACAAGTGACATCCCATAACTTTTATCATAATCCACTTATTAGAATTGAGGCACTAAGATCAGCTTACACTCAAAGCGAGGGAGATACTCCAGGGCAAGAAGATCAGAGGTGAGGATCATGGTGAGGTATTTTAGAGGATGCTTATCACATGGGTTGACAAAGGAAAACGAAAAAATGAATAATGAGACTGGTTAGAAAAATTAAGAAAAAAACAAAGGAGTTACTGGAGAAAAACAACTATAAGAAAAGAAGAAGAAAATAGCAAAGTAAACATTGAATATGTGGGGAAGGGGATATGAGAAAGCAGGAGTCTTTACCCACACTCCCCAGTTAATTCCAAGCTATTTTTTTTCCCACCTGCTGTTGCCCTAATGAGAGAAACAAATGTCTCTAGAGAAAATGTCTTCAGAGTAAACCTCCCAGGAGGGGCACACAACACCACAGAGGACACAAACTACTGTTTATACTCTTCGTCACGACTGACTGTCTCATTGGGCCTGGAACAACCTTTTTAAAAAGAAGTTTTGATCCTGTAGCCTGCGGAAGAACGTGCTTCAAAATTCTTGACCTTTTTCAGTGTTCCTAGGGGCCAAAAGTGTTTAGAGAAGTGAAAAATTCAATTTCTCCGCTTGGCTTGTCATTCAGACCTTGAAAAGAATAGAGAGATAGACCGTTGCAAATATCCCCACGGTTTTGCTCCAAGTCCCTAAGGGAAGGGAAAAATTGGGAAATAGAAACCACCCCACTGCCCCACGGTGGACAGAAATAATCTTTGGACAAGAATGGCTATTTCTCCAACAGCAGTCTTATCATGCTTTCAACCTATAACCTTTTAGTTCTTCTAACACTGCATTATTGTAAGTCATCTACATCTCTTTGTATTTAAGGTTTTGAGCCATTTTGTAGGTTTACCCCAAACCAAAAAGGAATAGAGCAATCTGAGAGCTCCATGCTGTTTCAGAATCCTCCCTCATCATTTGGGGGAATTCAGAATTCAGAAACCAATCTGAATTCTAAGCTACACACCAAGCACAAAGGTAAATTTCCCGCCCACTCGCAATTTTTAGTAGAACTCTAAGAATTTAATAGACATCTGTATCATAAAGGCTTATGCTGGACTGGACTCTATTTAAAAAATTTCCTATATTCTTACCAGTTTATGCCAATATTTTCAAAACCAACCATCAGCTGATATCTTTTACAAATGTTTCTCCTACCATCTGACGTGTCTCCCCTACAGCTTTCTCTGCTTGGATGTTTTCTCTTTTAAGAATTAGCTCAGTATTCATTTCCTTCAAAAAACCTTTCTTGCCCATACCCCAGTCTTGATCAAATGGACTCCTGAATCTTCTTTACTGAAAACGTGGACATAGAGCCATCAGAACTTACCACTGTGCACTCTAACTACATACTGAAAATAGAATGTGTGCCTTTCTTTTTTTTAATGTTTATTTATTATTGGGAGATAGAAAGCGGGGGAGGGGCAGAGAGAGAGACACACACAGAATCCGAAGCAGGCTCCAGACTCTGAGCTGTCAGCAGAGCTTGACTCAGGGCTCCAACTCACAAACCGCAAGATCATGACCTGAGCCGAAGTTAGACGCTTAACCGACTGAGCCACCCAGGCGCCACAGAAAGTGTGCCTTTTATCTGTAAATTATTGGCACATAGCTTACTGCCTTATGCATAATAGGTGCTCATTACATATTTGCTGAATAAATGAGTAAACAAACATGAGATATATAACTAGATTTTAAAGCTGATATGCTAGGAAGTTCCCTTGTTTTTCTGGAGATTCCTTTGCAAAGAGCCAATACCTGCCAAATTGACAATGAGCAGGTGCATTATAAAACTTGGCTGTTGAGCTATTTATTAGAAGCAAGGAACGAGGTATATGGGAGGGAATTACACAAGTGCATGAATACCACTGGGCTGAGAATGAATACCTGATCCCATCTGAGGCAATTACATTGTGTCCCACGGGAAATGCAAATACAGTCTCAGAGATCCTACCAACTCTTTCTCCAATACCTGAACTGAGTAATCATGGAGCCCATCCTGAGGCAGCTATTTTCACATCACATATAAATGGGACAGGGCAATACTTCTCTTTGGCAAGACCAATGGGCAGGACCTCTGCTAACAGCCAACTTTGACGACTGCAGGTTTTCAATGCTCTCCATCTGTTTAGAATTTTAGAGTGCTAGGCAGTGGAAATAGGAGACGCCCCTCTTTCACCTCTCTATAGACAAAGTAGATGCAAACCTACATGACACTAGCCAATGACCTAGGAGTTGTGTGCATAAAACTGACCATCAACATAAAAATGACCTTAAACTATAGGTCTGAGATATGAAATATCCAAAACCCAAGTGGACAGAGAACAACACCAAGGGCAATGCACACACATCTTGAAAAAGAAGTGAGGCTCAGTAGATATTCCCTTGCCTACACTGAGTAAACACAACATAACCACATGGTACTTATGAAAACAACACATGCATAATAAGCTGATGATATCCTGAATGCTCAGAGGAAGGTAACATTTAGTTTGAGAGTTTAGGGAGGAAAATCTTATTTGTTGTGTGCTATGATTGATTTTGATATTGATAGTTTTTAAAATGTTATCTATCTCCATTATATATTAAAACTGCTTTAAACACATACAGGCATATGTACTTATATGTATGTGTGTATATGTATATGTACGCGCATACATATGTATATATATATGCACATATATATACATATATATATACATATGTGTGTATATATATTTATATAGAGAGAAAGAGACACTCTTTTCCATTTGGCTCTATACTAAGTGTTTTGGAAGGTGTGAGAAGACTTGCCTTGGCTTAGGGAAAACTTCAGCATGCATGAGAAGGCTTGGCTTACACAATTCTTAGTGCAGTAGGAAAAAAATCAAGTAGAAAAATGTGTGGTTGGAAGGCTCCAGAGAGGCCATCTAGTCCTTCAAATCAACTTTCATAGGACAAAGATGTAGATGCCCAGAAAGAGAAACTGAAGGGAAAGTACCCATGAGAACATTAGGCTTTTCTGATTTTTGGACCAAAAATAAAAGAAACTCCTATTCCTTCCTCACTAACCATGGCAGTATTCCTCTAGTTTTGTAAGCAGAATGCCAGGTTGAACATTGGCTGTTGTGCTATTTTGCAAACTTTTGTATTTTAACATGACCACACTGTGAAATCTCTGTGAACCTCAATTTTCTTATTTCTACTTGCAAGTTTGTAATAATTAGTAATCAGTCAGTATACATAGAGCATTTAGATTCTGGAATATAATACTTGCTCAACTAATGTTAGCTGTTCTTCTTACTAATCGCATCACTATTGTTATAGCTCATTGTGACCTTGGCCTTATATTAAATACTCTGATTAAGACAGAAATGATTCAATAAATGACTCGTTGACACTACCTATTCCGTGAAGTTCTTGCTTGGGCTTCCTCCCACATAATACTTTGTAAAGACCTCTGCTATACTGTCAGTGGTGTTAATTTTACACAACCACAGCTTCATCAGATTACGAGCTCCTAGGAGTAGGGACTGTATTTTCTTCTCTGATTATTCCAGCACTAACCAGGGGACTAACAAATGTTCTAAAACAGGTTTGTTCTGCTTATGAATGGACTCTAACATGGTGACTGTATTAATATTGTCCCAGTGGTGTTTGGGAACAAAAAATAAAAAATAAAAAAAAGTAAGCACATGATAGCTGCAGTATAAGGCTCATTTGAGAACTTCCAAACTACACATTTTATATCATCACCATCACTGTCACCATGATCATCGTCACTGCTAGGATTTGTTGAGAGCTTAGTATGCAGAAATACTAGACTCACGTTATCATTTTTAATTCACCATAAATTGGGTGTTAGAAATTATTATTCCCCTATTGCAAATGAGAAAACATAGTATTATGTTTTATCCGTGCTAGAATTAAAACCTATAAATTGTTTTTATTTCAAAATTGAGGTTCTTTACCATCACGCCATGTTGCTTCTAATCTATTTTTCTGTCCACTCATTTACTCAACCATTTGTTCATTCAACACCACATAAGCATTTCATATGTGGCACTCTGTCTTAAGACATAGCTTGGTATCATTCCATCTTGCACACAAGTGAGTGCTTTTCAGAGAGACAGTGTGAGATAGCCCCTGGTTGGCTTTGCCCAGGTACACATATTTCACCCACAATCCTTACCCCTGCCTCTATCCATCCTATTCCCTATGTTCTCATTTTCCCATTTATGAATGGGGGAAAAAAAGAAACCCAATAGCCCCGTTAATTCTGTTAGTGACACAGCCAAGTTTTCTTGGCTCTGAAGGACTTGCCCTCCCGACTCAATGCACCATGTACCAAAGGTAATTAGGGCAACTTATTTAAAACTTACGATCTAATTAGTGGCTTTTAATGGTAGTTAATTACATAGAGAGCAACAAAGCAGTTACATTTCCAACCAAGCTTTCTCCCAGACTGAGACAGGAACAGGTATTTATTTGAAGTCATAAAGGAGAGGGGACACTACAGTTAACATCTAATTACACAGAATTGTCCCCGGTAATTATGAGCAATGTGATTTTATTTATCTGACAATTATAGGGGCTTTGCAAAATCTTTGACCTGGGAGACTTGGAAAGGGGACAGAGAAGGAATTAAATGTTATGTGGTGTCCAGGCATATTTTAGACATTTCCCAGTCAAGGGGCACCTAGGTGGTTCAGTCAGTTAATTGTCTGGTTCTTGATTTCAGCCCAGGTCATGACTGCGTGGTAGTGAGATTGAGCCCTACATCAGACTTGGGATCTTCTCTTTCTCTCTCTGCTCCTCCCCTGCTCGTGCTCTCTCTCAAAATAAATAAATAAATAAATAAATAAATAAATAAATATTTTTAAAAAATTACCCAGTTGACTGGAAGCTGGAATGGATAGGTAAGGAAAAGGGCGTGGAATGCTCTCACTTTTATGAGAGAGGTAATACAAGGTACACTGGAATATGCAATATAAACACTCGAAGACTGAGTTAATCAATGAAACTTCTAACTCAAATACCAACTTCACCGCTTGCTAACTAGGCATGAAACTAATCACTCAGAGCCTCAGTTTTCTAAATATAATATTTGCCCTGCATATGTGTTGGAGACATGAACTCATTTGTCCAACAAATGTTTGCTCCATGAGTGATTATACTGGTCCCTGAGTTAGAGAAAAATAAGACATTATGTCTCCCCTCAAGAGTCTTCAAGGTTAGTAAGAAATATGGAAATAGGGGCGCCTGGGTGGCTCAGTCGGTTAAGCGTCCGACTTCAGCTCAGGTCACGATCTCGCGGTCCGTGAGTTTGAGCCCCGCGTTGGGCTCTGGGCTGATGGCTCAGAGCCTGGAGCCTGCTTCCGATTCTGTGTCTCCCTCTCTCTCTGCCCCTCCCCCGTTCATGCTCTGTCTCTCTCTGTCTCAAAAATACATAAAACGTTAAAAAAAAAAGAAATATGGAAATAAATAGCATTAACAGCCCATTTCAAGATCTAGAGATAATATTCTGAGATAATGGATAAGTGATGTCATATTATGATGTATTATTATAATGCTATTATAATTATTATAGTTGTAGAATTATACCATTATTATAACTCAATTTAACAAACATTCATTGAGAACTTAATACATGCTGGATACTCCAGTTACTTGTCTGCTTGTGGAAGGTGATGCCTACATTAAGACTTTAGGTAGGGGGTGCCTAGGTGGCTCCATCGGTTAAGCATCCAACCTCAGATCAGTTCATGATCTTATGGTTCGTGAGTTAAAGTTGCACACCAGGCTCTCTGCTGTCAGCATGGAGCCTGCTTTGGATCCTCTGTCTCCCTCCCTCTGCCTCTCTCCCACGCTCTCTTACTTTCTTTCTCAAAAATAAATAAACATTAAAAAAAAAAGACTTTAAATGGTATAAAGTAGGATCTCAACCAAATTGTTAAGTATGTTCCGGCCATTTCAATCTCCATGCCCTTTACATAAATTTTCTCACTCCCTAGTGTATCCTTTCCTTTTTTTTTTTTTTTAATTTTTTTTTAATTAGAGAGAGAGAGAGAGAGAGAGAGAGCCAGCCGGGGAGAGGCAGAGAGGGAGACAGAATCCGAAGCAGGCTATAGGCTCTGAGCTATCAGCATAGAGCCCGATGCAGGGCTCGAACCCATGAACCATGAGATCATGACCTGAGCTGAAGTCGGTTGCTTAACCGACTGAGCCACTCAGGCACCCCTGCCCCTAGTGTATCCTTGCTAAGACAGCTAGTGTCTTTTTTAATAGAGGTTGGGCTCTGGAATCAGACCTGGATTCATATTCAGATGAAACCCCTTAAAGTTCTGTAATATTGAAATATTCAGTTTCCTCACCAGTAAAATGTCAGCAAAACAGTGTTACTTCTTGGAAGGACCGAATGCCTCCAACTGCTTCCATAACCATTCAACCTTGTATTAATTAAGGTTTCTCAATCCAGTTATCTCTAATAAATTATCAACATCGGTGATTATTATAAATTCTAGGTCTGGAGGCAATATAGTTCATGAGAAAACAGTTTCTGTACTCAACCTGGATATGTTCTCTTGAGAAAATTACTTTCTTTCATTGCTTGACTTCTTTAGGTTGAGTACATACCATTATATCACTGAACATGTATATTTAGCTCTTCTCTGTGGCCCCTCCAAATTTTATTTGAATGTAACACTGAATTTTGATTTTTCAATAAATTCAGCTTAGTTTATGGAAATAGTGCAAAATAGGGGAATGGTTCCAAACTGAGAATCATGTGATTTGGGTACTGACCCCAATTTGGTCATAATGTATGAGAAAATAGATGAGTCATTGTTCCAAGTTCCTATTTCTGCACTTCTAGAATAGAGTGCTGGTGGGAAAAGAGGGGGACTCCATGGTCCCTTCCATAATTAATAACTGATGGTTCTAAAAAGATTTTATTTTCACTTTTTTCACCTACTCTCACTCCGTCTCCAGAGAACATGAAAATAGAGTTCTTTCTTGCCACCCCTGCCCTCATAATAGTATTCAATCTAAAAGGTTTTCCTGGAGAAAACACTATATGCTAATGGTATTTTGCAGGAGGGGTGTAAGTAATGAAGGTATACCCTATTTTTTCTAAGTTTTAAATTTTATATTATTTTTACCTAATCAGTGAGACAGTAAGACCAAGAAACATGCCACATAGTTAGTTTGTGTACTTCTTAGTGCCTTAGAGTTGTGGGTACATAATCTGTAGTAGCTGATTTGTTCCTTCAACTCACTATTAAATGTAGATACCAATACAGAAGGGGCATAAAAGGCCCTTTTGATTATAAGAAATAAAGGGTTAAATCTCTGTACAGAAAATTTTGTTTTAATTATTACTTTGTGCTCATAGAGCTTTGTAACATGAATTTCTATAGTTTCCTATCTCTAAAATGCAAATGCATGATCAGGAAAAGAAAAATCCAGAAGCTGGCAAATGATCGTTCATGCTTAAGTCCGTGAGCCTCAAGCATGGATGGGCAGCCTGGTGGACATGAGCATGTGTGCTGGCTCTAGGCCCAGCTCTGCTGCTAAATTACTGAGGGATCTCCAGCAAGTCACTTAACCCCTGACTTGAGGCACTGGCCATGCCCTCAAAGCGTGCTGGCCCAATCAGAGTTGCAATTTATGTTCCCAGGCAAAGCTTCCTCCTCTTAAGAGTAATTTAACGTGCTCATTCCAGGCACAAGCTGTTCTTCATTTCTTCCTCTTTCTGTTCCTTCCTCTTCCCCTTCCAATGCCCCATTTATTTAAAACATATTTATTATGTATCATTCATCGGTTAGTCATTTTCTACATACCAGAGCCCCAACTTAGTAAAAGTAGACAAAATCCCGTGTTTTTTTAAAGTTTGTTTATTTATTTATTTAGAGAGTGCACACGAGCAGGGGAGGCGTAGACAGAAAGTGAAAGAGAGAGAGAGAGAGAGAGAGAGAGAGAGAGAGAGAGAGAGAATCCCAAGCAGGCTTCACACCTTCAGGACAGAGCTCGACCTGGGGCTCAATCTCACGAACTATGAGATCATGACCTGAGCCCAAATCAAGAGTCAGACACTTAACTGACTGAGCCACCCAGGTGCCCTCAAAATCCACGTTCTTGATGTACTTTATTGTCTATTGAAAGAAGACAAAAAATGTTTAAAATGCACATTTAGAAAGCAAAGGTGCTATGGGGGAAAATTAAGCAGAAGGGGATTGGGGGTTTTGGGGATGTAGCAATTCTAAATAAATGGTTTGGGAAAGCCCAGTGGGGTGAATGAACACCCCACAGAGGTGTGTGACAGATGGGGTAATTTAGGGGAAGAGCATTCCAGGTAAAGTAGAGCACAGGGCATCTCTCTGGTGTGCCTGAGGGACATCAAGCAGGGCAGACCTGTTGGCTGAAGTGTTTGAGCGAGGAGAGAGAAATTGAGGACGAGATCAGAAGAGGAAGCGGCAGCCAGATTAAATGTGGCTTTGTAGGCAGTTAGCTCCTCAGAGCAGGAAAGGAAGCTATTGGAGGGCTTTGGGAAGGAGTGTCTCAATGTCTGATTTTTATTTTAATAGGATCACTCTGGCTACTATGAAAAGGGTAGAGAGACAGGTGGCTACTACAGTCTTTTGCCATTATTCAGACTAGATGTGTTCATGACACAGACAAAGGTGGTTGCTGTGGAGGTGAAGAGAGATGGTCAGACTTTAAATATACTGTGAAGATTTTATTTTTTACCTGAGGTCAACTACAGAATTTGACTTCGTTCAGAGTCGCTCTTCTATACTACATGTTCTAAACAACTAAGTACTCAAGATGTGAAAATAACAGGAAATTCCCCTTCCCTTGGGCGAGATAAACTTTCAGATTATGGCTTTGAGCCTTCCAGCTGGCCTGCTATGTTTTCTTCAATTCAACAGCTATATTTTTTAATAACCTACCATAGTTCAGACATGTGAATCAGAGTTACATCTCGTGGTAAGAAACTTACAAAATAAGTTATTATAATGAAATGTTATATGTTAACTGATATCTAAACTTAACTGCTCAGGACCTGGGTGATGTGGGTTCTTCCTCACCACTTAGTAAAGCACTATATCTGCAGATTTAGTGTCATCCTAAGCCACGCAGAGCCCTAATTTATATGCTTTATAGAAGCAGCTTCACCTCGTGTCATCTTGACTGTTGCCTGAGCTTCCTTGTTTCCTAACAGCTATTTTATCAGGGCCTTTCATATCCAGACCACATTTTCCTCAATGAAGACATCCACTCAGGAATTGCATTGTGGTGAATCCGAACCAACTCTGTGATGAAATTCCAATGATATATAAACCCAGGACTTTATGTTTTATATGTATTAGAGGTGGAAGATTGCAAATTTCTGACAAACTTAAGTTCACATGGTATTTGTGCCATTCTGTATCCTTCGTTAGAAAGTAAAGGGGACTGATTAACAAACACACACTAAAGGGATAATTCCAAACTCTCAGAATGTTAGGTGTCTTGGGATAGATTCTTTTGAGTAAGTGTTTCGCAGGAACTCCTCTGATAAGGTTGTCTTGGGTATAGGAAGAGAGGTTGAAACATCTAGAATATCCCTTCCAATTTCCAGACAAACAAGAAAATTAGTCCAGAAGCAGAGGCTGTCCTAACCACAGTCACAGGATTAACAAGTGGTGGAATTGGCATCTGACTTAGCTCTACTGACCTTTACATGATCTTTGCCCTGTCACATTGTGCTATGACTCTTCCTAGTCCAGTGGCCATACATACAAAAAAAGGTCCCAACAGGAAGGAATTCTTCCTTGTCTTCATTATAATATATTCATGTCCTAAAAAAAAAATATTTGTGCCCCAGATCCAAAAGAAGTGAACACTGATACTCAATTTCACTCTTTTTTTTTTCCCCCTACGAAACACACGGGGAGTTAAGATAGTTGAAAATCATCAACTCATTCCTCCAGGATATTTCTCTGTTGGAACAGATCTCTTTCTAAGCAACTACTGCTAATTTTAGATTAGCTGTAAATATATTTTGACTGTATTTTTCACCTTATAATTTTACTATTTTTAGAGAATCTGCTGATTATTATGGATATTTCTTTTATTGGAAGTTTAGCTAATTTCAGTTGGGAAATACAGACACACACACACATATAAATATGCATACACACACATGCACATACACATATGTGTTCCATTTACTCTGTCAATATGACATCTTCATTTCAACATCTCAATATGACATCTTCAGAAACCACAGTCAACTACTCTGAGTTTGTAGAAACATTTGGAGACCAAGAGAAACATTCCAAAAGAAAATACACTTAATAACAGATAAAACAAATGTATATTTAAAAAAAATAATGTTTTTGTTTATTTTTGAGAGAGAGAGAGAGAGCGTGAGCAGGACAGGGGCAGAGAGAGAGGGAGACACACAATCTGAAGCAGGCTCGAGGCTCTGAGCTGTCAGCACAGAGCCCGATGTGAGGCTCTGACCCACAAACCATGAGATCATGGCTTGAGCCCAAGTCTGACTCTTAACTTACTGATCTACCCAGGCTCCCCACAAATGTATATTTCAAAGCATTATGTACTTATATTACCTTATTTCTAATATTGTATCTTACACATTCCTTTACAGCTTATAAGAATTACATATTCTTGTCATTTAAAAAAAATAAATGATTCTAAAGTTAGTTAAGGAAAGCAATTTTATGTCTCTTACATAGATGGAGCAACTGAGGGTGAGAAACTGAATTGGCTTGTTATGGTAATACTTTTGAGCAGGAGTAGGTTCCATACTTCCTCCCACTTTGTCCATATTCTGATCACTACCACATGTGCCAAGGTGGTACTGATACATAATGTGAAGTGATACTGGCCATCCAGTTGTGGGCAGAACCCAAGAGCATAGTCTGTCAGACTTCCACAACATCCTTTAGGAAGTCTTTTTTTTTATTATTAAATTTTTTTAAACGTTTATTTATTTTTGAGACAGAGAGAGACAGAGCATGAACGGGGGAGGGTCAGAGAGAGAGGGAGACACAGAATCTGAAACACGCTCCAGGCTCTGAGCTGTCAGCACAGAGCCCAACGCAGGGCTCGAACTCACAGACTGCAAGATCATGACCTGGGCCGAAGTCGGACGCTTAACTGACTGAGCCACCCAGGCGCCCCATCCTTTAGGAAGTCTTAGAGTATGGTATTGGCAAACAAAATCAGGCATTTGAAGGTCATTAAGCTTATACCTACAAGTCACAATGAATTCTTCCTTCTCCTTATTGTCAAAAACTTCAGCACTGCTTTCCTTGTTCATATGCATGGACCAAACTACCTGACAGTTTCCTGCTTTCTTCTACCGACATTCCTCTCCCAGGAATGTGGAGTATCACTACCTTAAAACCAAGCACGCCGGTAGCAACTCATCACATTTCTGTTCTGTTTGTGCACTGAGCCATGGGAGGGAGTTATAAAGGCAGCATGTTAGGACAGGATGAGACCATTAAAGCCATCAATCATACCCTGCAAATGTCAATGCTAAATACTAACGCGTTCAAATGTTTTTTTTTCCTGTGGTAAAATCTGAAGTAGATTGAGGGATTCCTACTTTCACCTATGAGGGAGTAACTGCTACAGGATATTCTCTCCCACTCTAAACTACCAGAAAACTGGATATAATATATGAAGCAATTTGTTTCAGACATTGGACAAGCAAGCAGTATGGGTTATGACACCTGAGAAGAGAAACCAACAAGGTGTGATCTATGATCATCCAGACTTTCTACCCAGAGGACATTTTCAGGCCAATATGCAAGCGAAGTCCAGTGGAATCACTGAGATGGGGGGACAGAGTTCAGGGAGAGTGAGACGGCTAGAATTTTCAGTGAATAAGTTTAAGGGGGAGAGAGCTAAGCAAAGCAAAAACTCCAAAAATCAACATAGAAGACTCTTGGAGTCTGGACTGAGTACTGATCTGCACATGTGCAGGATGAAATTTCAAAAAGCCATATGACAAGGGCAACTGCCAAAAATAAAAAAAAAAAACCTGAGAGCTGTAAGCTTAAAAATTCCTTAATCTCATACAAGGTTAGGGATCATTTAATATCCCACCAGCCTAAACAGAAAGACTTCAGTGAATACAAAAGTCATTCAGTGAAGGACCCCAACACGGCCCCTGGCTCTGAGGTAAAGACTACTCTAGATTTGGTGGAGGGGGGAAAAGAAGTTTAAAATGGGCTTCAAAATTATTGAGCTGATCCACAAATAAAATTTTGGACCAAATGATGTTCAGCATTCTTTAAGAAAAAAAAAAAACAGAATTCAGCCCTCAGCAATGTAAAATTCATATTTGGCAGGAAATCAAAACTTACATACAAAAAAAGCAGGAAAAAGTGACATAGAACCAGAAGCAAATGGTCAACAACAAAAAAGACTCAGAATGGCAAGAGGTGATGGAACCAAAAGAGAAGAACTCTTAATTTAGCTAGTATAAATTTTATAAATGTGCTCAAGGAATCAGAAGAATATATGAAGACAGAATCATTATCTGAAATGAAATATTCACCAATGGGCACATGGATGGTTCAGTCAGTTAAGCAACCAACTCTTGATTTTGGCTCTGGTCAAAATCAAGTCGTGAAACGGAGCTCCATATAGGGCTTGGTGTGGAGCCTGCTCAAGATTCTCTCTCTCCCTCTGTCCCTCCCCAGCTCATGTGTGTACTCCCTCTTTCTCTCTCAAAAAAAAAAAAAATTAAAAAAAAAAAAATATATATATATGTGTGCCTGGGTGGCTCGGTAGGTTAAACATCCAATTTCAGCTTAGGTCATGATCTTTCAGTTCATGAGTTCAAGCCCCACATTAGGCTCTGTGCTGACAGCTCAGAGCCTGGAGCCTGCTTTGAATTCTGTGTCTCCCTCTCTTTCTGCCTCATTTAAAATGTTTTTAAAATGTTTTTTAAATAAACATTTAAAAATATTCATCAACTTGGCCTAATACCAGAAGACAAATCAGTGAATTAAAAGATAGAGCAAGAAAAACTATCTGAACTAAAGCACAAAGGGCAAAGAGTTTGAAAACAAAATAAACAGAGCATCAGTATCCTACAAAATAATAACAAGCATGGTAATTAAAACTGAGTAAGGAGAAAGAGTAAGGAGGAGAAGATTATGGGTGGGAATAACTAGTTAATTTTTTTTTAATTTGGCAAAAATAATAAATACAGAGATCCAGAAATCTCAACAAACCCGTCAAAGGAGAAAAACAAAGAGAATGACACCAAAGCACATCATATTCAAAATGTTGAAAAGCAGTGATGAAGAGAAAAATATTTAAAATAACAAAGGAAAAACACCACGTTACTTGCAGAAGTGAGAATGATTGCCAACATTAGAGAAGCCACAGGACATCACAATGGTATCTTTAAAACTCTGAAAGAAAACAAAAATTAACCTAAAATTCTATACCTTATGAAAACAAAGAGTTCTGTTAGCAGAAGCTGAGAAAATTTGCCACCTACAAACATGCTCCAATATAATTGTTAAAGGTAGTTCCTCTGACAGAGGAGAAAGGATACCAGATGGGAAGATGGACCAATAAAAAGGAGTGAATAGAACAGAAATGGTAAATAACAAAGATATTTAGTGTTACGTTAATTTTAAATACAATTAATTTTAAAGCAAGGGGCATCTGGGTGGCTTAGTCGGTTAAGCATCTGACTCTTGATTTCGGCTCAGGTCATGATCTAACACAGTTAGTGAGTTTGAGCCCATGTCAGCTCCAAGCTGGCAGTGTGAAGCCTGCTTGGGATTGGGATTCTCTCTCTCTCTTCCTCTCTGTCCCTCCCCTGACTGCTCTCTCTCTCTCTAAGTATATAAACTTTTTAAAAAATTACAGCAAAAATAATAATATAGTATGAGGTTTAGAACATATATAAACAGTGGGTCCTCACCACTTCTCTGCACCATTGTTTCAGTGGTTATCCACTCCAGTAAAAGAAGAAAAATGTTTTATTTACTGTTTTCATTTTTTTAATGTTTATTTATTTATTTTGAGACAGAGACAGAGATCCGGGGAGGGGAACAGAGAGACAGAGCGAATCCCAAGCAGGCTCCGCACTGTCAGTGCAGAGACCAAAGTGGGGCTTGAATCCATGAAATGTGAGATCATGAACTGAGCCAAAACCAAGAATTGGATGTTCAACTGACTGAGCCACCCAGGCACCCCAAAAAGAAAAGGTTTTAAAAACTACTAGAACCATGAAAGGATTTTAGCAAACAACAGGATACAAAATCAGCATCTCACCCCATAAGTCTTTCTATATACTGGTAAAAAAAAAAAAAAAAATTGGAATTGAAAAGATACTGTAAATAAAACTTTAAAATGTTGGGATCCATTTAAGACCCATACAATAAAAAACAGTAAAAGATTTCTGAGAAACTCTAAAAAGGATTTAAATAAATGGAGAAATATACAGCAATAATGGGTTAGAAGACATAATACTGTGGAGACATTAAAAACCTCAAATTTATCTGTTGTCTTCATGCCAACTTGACTAAAATCTCAGCAGGCCATTTTGTAGAAATTGGCAAACCAATGTTAAATTTATATTGGAAATTAAAAACAAAGATAGCTAAAATCATCCTGAAAATTAAAAACAAAATTTCAAAATCTAACACTATCTGATTTCAAGACTCATCCTTAAATGACTATAAGATGGTGTGAGGTCTACAAACAGATGTAGAGACTGGAGCAGAACAGAGATATACACGTATGTGGCAGGGCAATTTTCAGAAAATTGCTGAAACATTTAAGTAAAGAAAATATATTATTTCCTACAAATACTGCTTAAACTACCAGATATTGATATGGAAAAAATCTTAGACCTTACCTCACATCATCTATCAAAAACAAAACGAAACTTTGCAGTGGATCGTCGAGCTAAATACAAAGACTAAAATTATGAATTTCTAGAAGAAAAACTTTCCAAATGTATAGAAAATAATTTCATAGATAAAACAAAAATGCACAAACCCTAAAAACATTGATAAATCAGACTTCATCAAAATTTAAAATGTGTCTTCTTCAAAATACACCAGTAAGAAAAAGGTAGTCCGCACACAAAGGACTGATATCCAAAATATATGTAGAGCTTTTACATATAAAATTTTTTTTAACTGTTTATTTATTTTGATGAGGAGGAGGAGGAGGGACAAGGAAAGAGAGGAGAGAGAGAATCCCAAGCAGGCTGCACACTGCCAGCTTGGAGTCTGATGTAGGGCTAAAACTCATGAACCATGAGATCATGACCTGAGCTGAAATCCAGAGTCAGATACTTAACTGACTGAGCCACCTGGGTGCCCCTTATCTATCTATCTATCTATCTATCTATCTATCTATCTATCTATCTATTTAGGAGAGAGAGAGAAAAGTGCAGGAGTAGGGAAAAGGGGCAGGGAGGAGGAAGAGAAAGAGAGAGACAGAAAAGGAGAGAGAGAGAGAGAAAAAAAATGAATCTTAAGCAGGCTCCATGCCCAGCGTAGAACCTGACATGGGACTTGATCCCACAACTCTGGGATCATGACCCGAGCCAGTATCAAAAGTCAGATGCTCAACCAACTGAGCCACCCAGGTGCTCCAACACTTTATAATATAAAAACCCACCCACTAAAAGCTAAAAAATGAATCTGAACACAATCTTCACAAAAATATAAAAATTACCAATAAACATATGAAAAATTACTTTTAACATCGTTAGTTATCATAAAAATGCACATTGAAAACACATGAGACACCACCAGACACTCACGTGGCTAAATTGTAAAACATTGACAATATCGAATGTTCTTAAGGTTACGGAGCAACTGGAAGTTACAAACACTGTTAGCAGGAATGCAAACATGGTGCATCCATTTTGGGAAACAGTTTGACAATTTTCTATAGAGCTTAAGAACATACATAGCACATAAACCAGCAATTCCACTTCTAGGTGTTTACCTGAAACAAAAATTAAAATACATACGTCCATAAAACTTTACGCAAATGTCTGCTACATTTTAATTTTTAATAGCCCTATAATGGAAACAACCCAAAAGTCCACCAACGAATAAAGAGATACACAGATTTTAGCCTATTTTTCCCATAAAATATCACTCAGCATGACACATTTGAGATTAATTCACATTGTTGTGGGCTCATTCCTTTTTACTGCTAAGTGAAGAGAGCCTGACATAAAAGACTATATTCTGTAGGAAACATTCCAGAAAAGGCAAAACTATCATGACAGAAGGCAGATCGGATGTGCTTCATCTGGGAGAGGGGACATGAGGGACATTTTGGGGATGATGGAAATATTTCATGTCATAGTTATGCTGGAGGTTACATGAATGCATACATTTGTCAAAACTCATGGAATTGTGAATTCAAAATAGGTGCATTTTGTTGTATGTAAAATAGGCTTCAATAAAATTGAATGAACAGCATCTGAACTAGATTCTGCCCAAAATGCTCCCTTTATAATCTGTCTCCTGATTCCCCTCTAACTCTATCCTCTGTTCTTCTCCTCCAGACTCGATTCTGACAACTCAAATTTCTCAAATGTGCCAGAAGCCCTCAGGACTTTTTATTTGCCATTACCTCTGCCAGAGAGATCATGTGGTTCTCCTAGTCCCTCCTTTGGATCTTTATATTCATATGTTATCTTGTGACTGAGGCCTTCTTCAAAAACCATATTTAAGACATTCCATTCCCTCCTTAACTCAAAATATCCTAGTCCCTTCATCCACTAAATTTTTGTCTGTAGACCTTGTCATATATCATATTAAATATTCTACTTATTCAATTACTTATCTATCTACCCCACAAAAACTTAAGCTCCAGGAGAGCACATTATTAGTTTTGCTCACTATTATCATCCCAGTTGCTACAATCATGATTAACACAAAGTAGGTATTCAGTCTTTTTTGCCCATTATATTATTATCATTATTTAACCATTTTTGACTAAATTCACATTTTCTTCTGGCACAAGGTTTTATAATCCATATGAAATAAAATTACAATATCACTCACTATAGAATGGTCTAGTGCCATTTCCCAAGAGGCTAGCTTTAGGGAAATAAGGATAAAATGGTAGGGATGCGAGGTAGTGGTGGCAGTGCCATTTAAAGGTATTATGTCAAAGAATTTGGAAATAATTCAGCATTCTCTGATACCACAGAAATCCTTTATAATAAAGTTCTTTATTTTTTAACATTTTTTTTTTAATCTGAGAGAGAGAGACAGCATGTATATGTGGGAGAGGGGCAGGGGGAGAGAGAGAATCTCAAGAAGACTCCATGCTCAGGGCAGAGCCCACCATGGGGCTCAATCCCATGACTCTGGGATCGTGACCTGAGCTGAGATCAAGGGTCAGATGCTCAACCAAATGAGCCTTCCAGATACCTCTATAATAAAGTTCTTGAAGGAAATATCTGTGTATAAAATATTTTCAAATGGTAAGCAATGTAACACTTTATTGCTAGCTGGAGCTCTGACCACATTCTAATGAGCAGAACTTGAACATATGGAAACACTGTTTTCAGGTCAAAGCTTACAATTCCTCTATTTTGCCCTCCAAATCCAATCTTAGGTGTTCTATCTTACCAATATGATTCCATGCCTTGAAAAGATGGGGAGGGTGCAGATACAAAGAGAAAATGAATATTTCTGGATATTTTAATGACACTGAGTCTTCATGCCCACTAGCCAGCATGGCCCAGTCATTGACCTGAAATCTGATTAATTATATTGCCATTTCCTCTCCTTGGGAAGAACACAGAAAGGGTGAAAATAAAGAATCAAAAGGTGAAAATAAAGAACCTGAGTGCCTTCCTTTCCTATAGGACTCTAGCAATAGTGACAAATAAAATAATTTCTCCTGTAAGTGATTTTCTAAGATGTTCCCACAGGTCCTCAGTCACTCAAAAAGCTGTATCCTAAAACTGGTAGTAGCCAATTAGCCAACACTCTGGAGATGGATGAAATGACCTTAATGTCATCAAGATGGGTGGCCATCTCTACATGATTGGGTGTTGCTGTGGACTGATTTGCTGCCATTTTTATGGTTCAGTACCACAAAGCAATTAACAGTGAATGAGTGAGCTTTCCCAACCTTTACTAGAAATGGTGGCTGTTTATCATTGTGTCAGAATCCTGGCAGATTCAAGAAATCTAAATTTAACAGGTGACTGCTTCCTCCATGGCTGATTGCAGTCAATGGATCTTCAGGATACCTACTCCCATTCTGGTGATCCGGACCAATAGAACAAGATGCTGAAAAGAAAGGGGATGAATGGGGCCCACGTTAGAATCCATCACGCAGGAGGGTTCTACACAACTCTTGCACTCCTGCATAATAACTTTTTCAATTGATTTCAGCAGATTTCAACAATTGGTTCCAAAGAAAGCTGTGGTGGCAGAAAAATAGATAGATGGGTAGATGTAGTTGAAGATATAAATATATTCAAATTTGGTCAGTCACTACCCCATATTATTGATGGCTGTCCTCTTGGACTACTTAAAAATAGCTTTATTATTTTTTTTTAATTGCTTGAGGTCAAAATGGGGCCAATGAAGACATGTTAGACAATATTTAAAATCCCAGTCCCTCTGAATTGGTCAGCATGGTCTTAGGTACACAATCATCTTCAAAAAAGAACTATTTTCTCTCACTGCTGTGTTTACAGTGTAGCAGATGATGCCTGGCACTGATACTTACCTATAGTAAAATGGTAAAGACTGATGACTGGGGTTAATTTTCCATTGACGTAGGAGGGAATAATTCCCAGAAAATCAGTCTACCATTTCTCACACAAAGAATGAGAAAAAGTGAACACACCCCTGCATTAGAAGAAGTCTAATATTGTCCTCATAATAAACCTGCATAAGGGATATTATTATCGCCATTTTAAAAATGGGAAAATTAGGGCAGAAAGAAATTAAAATTACTTGCCTGAAATCATGCAGATCAGATGCGGTAAAGCTGGCTTTTAAATGCAGGCATCTGGCTCCAGAGTCTGTGATCTTAAGCAACATGCAATGACATCTCTCAATGTTAGGTCTAAGGTAATCTACTTTGGGAATCTGAATGTAAATGGTTATCAGTGATTTCTTAAGCATTCCTCTAAGTGAATTCCGTGACTTAAGAATATAGTCATGAATATGGAAAATGTGGTATATCCATACAATGGAATAGTATTCAGACACTAACAAGAAATGAAGTACGGATACATGCTACAATATGAATGAACCTTGAAGATATTATGCTATGTGAAAGAATCCAGAAACAAAAGGCCACATACTATAGACTTCCGTTTCTACGACAGATCCAGAACAGAGAAATCCATAGAGACAGAAAGTAGTCTCTGTCTTGATTGATGCATGGTGGCCAGGGGCTAAAGGGAAGAAGAAAGGAAGAATGTCTACTAACAGCCATGAAGTTTCTTTGAGGGGTAGATAATGAAATGTTTTGGAATTAGATAGTAATGGTGATTTGCAACCTTGTGACTATACTAAAAGAAACAATGGATCACTTTAAAATATCAAATTTTTTGGAACATGAATTATACATTGCTTTAAGAAAAAAAAGAATATAGGGGTACCTGACTGGCTCAGTCAGAAGAGGTGGTGACTCTTGATCTCAGGGTCGTGAGTTTCGGCCCCACATTGGGTGTAGAGATTATTTAAAAATAAACTTAAAAAATTTTTTTATGAAGCAAAAGAATATAGCAATACAGAGAAGAAAAGAGGAAATAAAAATAAGAATTACTAATTACTAAAGACACACACCAGGAACTGTGCAAAGCTTTATGAATACAATTTCATCTAATCCTCATGACAATCCTAGGTAGGTATTATTATTATTATTATTATCTTCATTTTACAGACAAACAAGATGAGGCTTGGCGGGTTTAAATGACTTGACCTATGTAATTTGGTAAGTGGCTGTGGCGGCGAATGAAGCCAGTTCTGCCTGATTCCGAAGTTAGCATGCTGTTCTGCAGCCACTCACACAACATCACCCTCTACACTCCCTTGCTGTCCTGCCAGGAAGTTTTAAGAAAAAGAAAGGTCAAAATAGATGATCCTGATAAATATTTAATGTCCTCTGTTTTCACAGCTCCCTTATGGCTAGAGAGTGAATGTTTCACACCTGAGGGGCACTCCACAGGCAGAGCTGGAAGCGACTGTAGACATGCCCAGAGGCAGAGTCAGGGGGAGAAAAGCCAAGGGTGAGGGTGCTGTCCCATGCTAGAAGTGGCATCACCAAACACAGGACCTCCCCAGTGTCTCAGACAGGCTTAACTTTGTGGGTATTTCTCAACATGCCAAGGTTTGCTAGGACACATTCAACTTATGTGAACGGAAATGCTCAGGAATGGTGCCAACTCAAGTTATATTGAGAATCACAAAAGTTTGCCATTTTTGAGAATTTATTATCTACGAGTAACTGTGTTAACTTTTGATCACTTCATCGACTATTCATAACAACACTATTGAGTAAGTACTTTATTTACCACACTTTATAGATAATAATATTGATCATGAGGCTAATGGCTATTGAGCACTTAATATATCATTAGAAATGATATAATATACATGCCTAAATATATCATCTAATAATTCAACAGTCCAGTAAAGTTGGAAAACTGAGCTAAGTTAAAAATATGTCCAAATAGGGGCGCCTGGGTGGCGCAGTCGGTTAAGCGTCCGACTTCAGCCAGGTCACGATCTCGCGGTCCGTGAGTTCGAGCCCCGCGTCAGGCTCTGGGCTGATGGCTCGGAGCCTGGAGCCTGTTTCCGATTCTGTGTCTCCCCCTCTCTCTGCCCCTCCCCCATTCATGCTCTGTCTCTCTCTGTCCCAAAAATAAATAAAAATAAAAAATGTTGAAAAAAAAAAAAATTAAAAAAAAATATGTCCAAATATACACAGCAAATAGGAGTTGAAGCTGAAATTTAAAAGTCACTTTAGGGGGGGACTGGGTGGCTCAACTGGTTAAGTGTCCAACTCTTGGTTTTGGCTCAGGTCAGGGTCTCAGGTTTGTGAGTTCGGGCCCTGTGTTGGACTCCATGCTGATAGTGCAGAGCCTGCTTGGGATTCTCTCTCTCCCTCTTTCTCTGCCCTTCCCCTGCTCGCATTCATTTGCTCTCTCTCCTTCTCTCCCTCAAAATAAATAAGTAAACTTAAAAAAATGTAAATAAATAAAAGCCAGTTTGAATTTCCATAATTAAACCAACATGTAGAAAAAATAAAACCAACACCAAGATCAGAAAATTGACCATAACTAGCATCTCAGATGTTTTTAACTTTACCTAAATGGTTACTAGAGAGTAAGCAATCATTTATATCCAGCTTCCGTCCTCTGTGTTTATTATTATTATTATTATTATTTTAGAGATTCTTCTCTGTTGCATTTACCAATATTTTGTTCACTGCTATGTAATATCCCATTATATGAACATACCCCCCTCATCAATTCTATTGCTAATGGATTTTTTTTGATGAACTGAGGTTTAAAATATTTCTGCTGCCATAAATATTAAGTGTCTTTTGGAAATACATAAATGTGTTCATTTCCTAGCAGTGGAATTCCTGGGTCACAGGATATGCTATGTATATGATCGGCTTTAGCAAACAGTGTCAAATAGTTTTCCAAAGTAGTTGTAACAATATACACCCTCATCAGCTATAGACACAAGTTCTAATTTCTCTTCATCTTTACTAACACAGTATTGTATATTCTTTTCATTTTAGCTATAGTGGTACCTATGTAGTGGTATTATTTTGTGGTTTTAATATGTATTTCCTTATGGGTCACTGGGCTTGAACACATCTGCTATACTGAAATGTCTACTTAAGTCTTTTCCCTCATACACCTAATGAGCTCTCTGTACTTTTCTTCTTGATATGTAAAAGATCTTCATTCATCGACCTGTACATGTAAGACTGTGTGTTGTGTATTTTTCTATGTGTCATTATATTTCAATTAAGAAAAATAATAAAGTAAATAAAACCATTTCATTCCTAGGATTATATATTTAGCCACTAAGTTCACATGTGCAGAGTGCTCTATTTTATTACTTACATTTTCACTGTGTTCTATTTATTGTCTAAGATATTTGCAAAGATATTGCATCATTATTCCCATTTTCAAGATAAAAAAGTTACAACATAATAAGGTAAGTTTTCAAAGACAGTAAAATGGTGACGTTGGTCCTACAAACATATCCTCCAACCTCTGTATTTACATGCCATCGGCATTTTCCCCAGTTTTACTAATAAGCTGTAATTGATGTATAATATTGTACTAATCCAAGATGTACAACATCATGATTTGATATATGTATATGTTGCAAAATGATCACCACAATAAGTTTAGTTAACATTACCTCACAGAGTAACATTTTTTTTTCTTGTGATGAAAACTTTTAAGGTCTACCCTCTTACCAAACTTCACATTTATTTTTTATTTTTATTTTATTATTTTTAAAAATTTTTCATGTTTATTTATTCTGAAAGAGAGACGGAACATAAGCACGGGAGGGGCAGAGAGAGAGGGAGACAGAGAATCCCAAGCAGGCTTGGGCCATCAGCTAAGAGTCCAATGTGGGGCTGGAACTCGCCAACCATGAGATCATGACCAGAGCTGAAACCAAGAGTTGGATGCTTAACTGAATGAGCCACCCCGGTGCACCTATTTTTATTAATCAAAAAAAAAAAATTTTTTTTTAAACTTTTTTTTTTCAACGTTTTTTATTTATTTTTGGGACAGAGAGAGACAGAGCATGAACGGGGGAGGGGCAGAGAGAGAGGGAGACACAGAATCGGAAACAGGCTCCAGGCTCCGAGCCATCAGCCCAGAGCCTGACGCGGGGCTCGAACTCACGGACCGCGAGATCGTGACCTGGCTGAAGTCAGACGCTTAACTGACTGCGCCACCCAGGCGCCCCTCAAAAAATTTTTAAATGTTTATTTATTTTGAGAAAGACAGACACAGAGTGTGAGCAGGACAGGGGAAGAGAGAGAAGGAGACACAGAATCTGAGGCAGGTTCCAGGCTCTCAGCTGTCGGCACAGAGCTGGAAGCAGGGTTCAAACTCATAAACCATGAGATCATGACCAGAACTTCAGTCAGATGCTTAACCAACTGAGCCACTCAAGCTTCCCTAGTTTGATGTAGTCTCACTTATCTATTTTTGCTTTTGTTGCTTGTGTTTTTGGTGTTATAAAGTAGGTGATCTCTTTATGTGATCCTTGGTGAATTCCTGGGTATATGATAGCCTCTCTGAAGTTTTTCACTATTTAAATGTGAGTAAGGCTCACTTCATAACCTACCTTCTCAAATAAGTATTTTCTGACCTCTCCCTACTCTCCTCGGGAATTCTATACAACCAGTTATGTGTATCATTCTTTGGCTTAAAATTATTAGTTTTTGGTGCATGTAACACTCTATCTTCCCAAGTAACCAAGGACAGAGGACAGAAGTAGAGTTTTTCATTGATTCATTTTCTCTATGGCTGTAGTTCAAATAGCATTTATCACCAATCTAATCAAACTAGAGGTTGCAGTGTGTTATCCTTGTCCATTGAGGTCATCAACCTTCAGATCTGGATTCATCGGCTCTGAATAACACTCCATCTTTTGGTGTAGTTGGAAGATAAAATGGTGAAAATGCCCACTGGATTTGATGTCTGATGTCTACTAGGTGATGAGGACACTCAAAACTAAACTTGCCAAGTAAAAACAAAAAGAAAGTCCTGAATGGTGAAATATCAGACACTAGGACTACCAGAGGAAGGCATATGCAATCCTGTCTTTTACTGGCACAAATCATATTCTATGGAGATCAGCTACTCCTGTCTGTTGAAAAGTCCAGCTGGGAAAAGCATCAGAGGTAGGAATGGATAGGAAGTGCTATGGTATACACATTAAAGAACAACAGCATTTGGGGAATAGAGATACATACATTGATAGGAAGAAAAAAAAAAAAGAAAGAAACCCTAACATTATAGAATTGTCAAGATTAAAATGTGCCTTAGAAAATATCTATTCTTATGGACTCTTAATTGGTCCAATAGATTCTTACATGGTTTCTTCAAAATTTGTCCAAGAAAAGCATTTACAAATAACTTTCCTTTCCATATCTATAGGCAATAATCACATATAATGAGATTATATAATTTATTTTGAACTCCACCTACACTAGCCTGTATTTTTCTGGTTACTTTCCAAGGTGTCACCTTGCCCCTTGGTCCCAGCAACCAGCCCCCAATAAGTCAGAGGGAGGCTGTGACCTAGCCAACAGGACTCAAAACTTTGGCTTCCTTTCTCCAATTTGTTATTTCAGACTCAGGACCAGAGTGAGGAAAGCCAATCAAAATGTCTGTTTTTCTAATAACACTTTGTTTTTGTTAATGCTTGCAAACTGGATACAGTTAAGACTGCTGCCTAGAAACAGTGATCTGACATTCACTGGTCCCTGCAAACTGAGAGAGAGCACACTTCAAGATGGTGAGATAGACAAGTCTCTCTCACTAGTTTATGCTCAAGTCCAGAAGGAACCAAAAGGAGATAAAGTCTTGGCAACAGCCAGCTCCTAACCCTAATCCACATCATTTTTTGTTCCCTGTGCCAAGATGAATGCCAGCTGGACATGCCCCAATTACTGTGGTTGATCAAATAGAGAACTTTTACGCTAGAATTTTGTTTTTTTTCTTTCTCTAGACTGCTGTGAAGTCAGCTGTGCTGCCTGTATAAATGTGACCTACAGCCCTTTACGTGCCAGATGTGAACAGATGTGCACTTAGCACGCCTTCTTTATGCCAACCTCCAGCTAGTGGAGCAGCTGATTAGAAGAGACGAGATAGAAAGAAAAGCAAATGTGACTATGTAACTGGCTAACACAGCAATATAGCCTTGCAAGCTAAGCAAAGGTTGAGGATTCAGGTAAAATAGGACCAGGCTTGAATAAGCAAGGTCAAGGGAAAACAAACAAAGATGGAATATAAAGGAGGATTGGAGAAGATTGGTTCACTTTTATTTAGTCTATCTTTCTGGTCTTAGGAAGATCCTAGTGAACCCAAGCTTTGCAAATTTAGTACTATGCACATGCACAAACAAATATTTATTTAAGTTCTGAGGCTCTTTGGGAAACAATGAATATATCACTAAGACCTATATATCACTAAGATCTAATAGGTCTAATAGATCACTATATTCTAGCAGGAGTTTAAGACTTTAAAGGAGGTGACTTCTAACTTTGAGTGGCCTATGAAGGAATTGGGGCTTCACTTTTGGGTAGGTAGAGGAAAGAGAGTCATAGAAGGAGGTGTAACTCTCAAATAATGTAGTTTGACTGACAGTTCTGAAGGAGCTCTCTTTAAGATATACTAGAAAGCAGGGCGCCTGGGTGGCTCAGTTGGTTGAGTGTCTGACTTCAGCTCAGGTCATGATCTCGCACTCTATGAGTTCAAGCCCTGCGTCGGGCCCTGTGCTGACAGCTTGGAACCTGGATCCTGCTTCGGATTCTGTGTCTCCCTCTCTTTCTGCCCCTCCCCCTCTCATGCTCTGTATCTCTCACTCTCAAAAATGAATAAATGTTAAAAAAATTTTTTAAAAATGTACTAGAAATGTAGAGAATGTAGGTGAGAGCAGCAGGTAAAAACCTCAGGTAAAGACCTAGCCTAAAGTGATGTGAGGCTCTTGACTGAGGCAGGGGAGATGGGAACCCAGAGCGGTAGGAGCTAAATACAAAACCACAGAGATTAAAGGATAAGGTGTGTGGGCTGTATCAGAGAGGGGAGAACTCAAGTAAGACAGCAGAATCTCTAGTGGGTTTCTGGCGGTGGAGGGAGTAGACCTACCTTCAACAGTCGTCTTGCTCAGTGCCTGGTGCTGTGTTCTTTAAGCTTCCCACCAACCCTATAAACTAGCCAAAATGACTCTTTGCTTGTTTGTTTTGGTTTTGTTTTTCTTTAAAAAAAATTGTTTTTAGCGTTTATTCATTTTTGAGAGAGACAGAGACAGGACGCGAGTGGGTTAGGGGCAGAGAGACAGGGAGACACAGAATCCGAAGCAGGCTCCAGGCTCCAAGCTGTCAGCACAGAGCCCCGCGCGGGGCTCCAACTCACAAACTGTGAGATCATAACCTGAGCCAAAGTCGGACGCTGAATCGACTGAGCCACCCAGGCTCCCCTGTTTTGGTTTTGTTTCTTAACAGACATGGCAACCAGAGTGACAAAACCCTCCAGTTTTCCAAGGATTATGGGATTCCTGAGACATGAGCGTGCAGTGCTAACATGAGGGATGTCCTGTGCAAATGGGGACTCTAGCACCTCAGCTCAGAGTGTTTATATCACTTTTCCAAATTCACATGTCTGGGAGGAGCAAAGCCGAGATTCATTCCGTCTCTACAAAGCCCATACTTTTTTCCCCAATGATTTTCAAGGTTAAAAATGGCATTGTTACCCAGAACATTAATGCAGAAGGAAAAGCACATTGAATTCGGATCAGGGAGAAGGTGGGGGTAAAATGTTCTATTTTAGAAAACTGACATTCAACTTTTCTAAAATAGAGGCTTTCATTATTAACTTTTTTTGGTCTCTTTCTCTTATACCTTCAATGTTCATCAGGCCCTCCTCCCTCATTTTGTGTAAAGGCTCTATGCAGAGTGGTTATTTTTGTGACTGGATAATTATCTATATTTTAAGCTTAAGATCCAGACTCTGAGTAAAGGTGTGATATGCATCTAATGAATAAATATCTGCCTGGTTAATGTGATTTGCTTGTGTCAGGTTGCCTTGCTCATTCTTTCTAAAAAGCAATGACAGGTCAAGTAGTAGGGTCAGGCTGCAACAGCTGGGTAAATATGGGGTGAAGATGAGACCCTCGGGCAAGGTACTATGAAGGGAATTTGGTGAGGGACTGATCAATACTGTCTCACCACCTCTCTTGCCTTGAATCTCTGCTCGTCTTCTTATCAGGCCAGAGAAAGTGTGGCCCCCTGACCAGTAGTATCAGTACCATCTGGGAACTTGTAAAAAATTCAGATTCATGGCTCCACTCCAGATGTACTAAATCAGAATCTTTAGGGCGGGTCCCCCAAATCTGTGTCCACAGAAGTTTTCTAGGTGAATCTCATCATCACTAAAGATATTAAGCCCTATGGGCCAAGAGAAAAATCAAGGATATTGTGTAAGAACTTGTACACTGTAAGGCCTCTGTTGCAAGCACTCGGATGTTTTAGCATAAAAGTAGCCCCACACAATATTTAAAAGAGTGGGGATGTGCTGCAAGAAAATGGCTATTGGACACTGAAATGTGAATTTCATATAATTCGCACTTGTCAAAAAATATTATTCTTCTTTTGACTTATTTATGCCCAAATTTTTAAATGCCAATGCTATTTCTAGGTCTAACAGCTACCAAAAAATGGGCAAGTAGAATTTGGTCTGGACTATAGTTCAAGGAATTCTACTTTTGAGAATCTAGATTAGGTGTGGGAAGATAAAGATGGAGACAGACAACATGAAACTTCCATTAGTCTATATCAAAATGTACCAAGAATGCTAATAAACTGCCAGAGTCCTGTTGCTAAAGAAAATATGACTTTCATAGCCATAATAATGTTTCCAGGTTGTCTCTTTTGAGCATTGGGATACTGTAAATACCATAAATATCCATGAATAGAGGTTGGTTACATGAAATATGGTATAACCATCCCTAGTCATACAAACTGATTAAGGTAGGGACATTAGAACACTAAACTGGATATTGTATTATATTGAAAACTAAAGTGATGGTTACCAATTGTAATAATATTGTACTTTTTTCAATAATGAGTTCTTGTTTTTTAGAAAGATATATATTGATTAAATTACATAAAGTCAGGAATAGAATTTGCTTCAAAATTTGCTTCAATATACAAAGTGGGGGGTATAAGTGAAAAAAAGTTGATCATGATTTGACAATTGGAAAGTGTATGGTGACCACGTGGGGTTAAGATTGTATTTTTTATACTTTTACATTTACATTTGTTTATAATAAAAATATTTTTATCCAAAGAAAATGATGATTGAGGCAGATGTAGATGTGTTGATGTGAAACTACATGATGCTCTCTTGTTTACTAAAATAAAAGCAGGCTGCAGATAATATGTAGAAGATGATTTATTTATGTATCTCCCTAATGGTTCTGCAACATATAGACTCATGACATTTCAGCCTATGTCTCACAACCCTTCAGCTGTCTCTCTAAAAGAGAGATTAGATCCTTCCTTGCCCATGCATAAAAAAAAATCTAAATGTGTCTCCTTTGCTAAGAGAATGGAATCCAAATTCCCAAGTATGGCATGCAAATTCCTTCACAATATGACTATACTGTGTCCTCCCAGGTATTCCTCATTCCATTCTCCTTTTCCAAAACATCCTATATTTTAAAATGAATTAACTAAGCACACAGAATTTAAAGTCAGGAAGCCGTACCATCAACAAATTCTGGACTTGATACTGGCTATGTGACTTTGGATAAATTCCTCTCCCTGAGTTTCCATAAATTCATTTAATTACTATTATTTTTTAATGTTTATTTTTGAGGGAGAGAGAGAGAGAGACACAGAGTGTGAGCAGGGGAGGGGAAGAGAGAGAAGGAGACACAGATTCCGAAGCAGGCTCCAGGTTCTGAGCTGTCAGCACAGAGACCGAAATGGGACCCAAACCCATGAACTTTGAGATCATGCCCTGAGCTGAAGTCAGATGTTTAACCGACTGAGCCACCCAGACGCCCCTCCATATTTTCATTTATAAATGAGAATTGTAACAATGTTTATCTCATATGCTGTGGTGGAAAACTAAGTGAGATATATAATACCTGAGACATATTTAGTACTGAGTCTGACACTGAGAATAATTCAATAAATGCTGGCTATTACTGTTAATAGTTATATTTGGCCATTTATTTCCTCATTTATTAAACATATTTTTTTGAGCTTTCACTAAATGTCAAGTATCTTAGGTTGACGCTATGTTATTCACCATTCCAGCAATGGGTCATGAACTTCCACCATATCATTCCTTTGCCTGAATCATTTTGGTTTTATGGATTATCCTTCCCACTAGTCTGTCTGGTAAATTCATATTTAACTTATTTTCCTGTTTGAGTTAATCCTGGTCTCCCAACTCTACTGTTGACCTCAGAACTACTCATAGCTCCTTTCCTTATACCATCTTAACACTCCACTCAATCCATGACTTCACTAGTTGTAAGCAGGCTTCCTGACTTTTGTCTACATATTGGTCTTTTTCCATACACTGTGAAATCCTTTGAGGAAAAATCCATTTTTAATTTACCTTTGTACCTTCAGAGCTGAGAATCTGGTCTGTTTGAGAGGACATTTAAGGAGTCTCTTGGAAAAAGGCATGTATATCTTTCCTATAATACTGGGAAATGAGACACTAAGAAAATTGCTGTCATTATCATCAAATATTAAAACAAAGGGATCAGAAACATTATAAAGACCAATATCTTCATTTTTCTAATAATCAAAATGAATCTAAATGAAGTCCACTGACAATGTTTCATGACTTTCAGCTTATTAATTCATTCAAAAAATGTGTACTTTGTTTGCATCACTCCATGCATGACAGTACTAGAAACTAAAGTAGGTACAGGGTCCCTTCCATGGTACTATGTTGTCTCTCTGCCTATGGACAGAACCTTTCATGGAGGGTATGTTTGGATATGAAGAAGACACATGGCTGCCTGAATGGGGAAAGCATCGCCATAAAAGGGGAAGACTGGGTGAGAAGAAATGGTGTCCAAGAAATTACACTTGACTGAAGTCACATTTTGCTCAGAGGTCAAACATGCACATTAGGTTCTGGCTGTCTTAGGGATTCCTGTATTCTATTCCCAGTTTCTTTTTGCTGGTAGTGATGTAGGGAAATTATCTTAACATCCCACTTTCTGCTTTCCTTTTTACAGTGAGTGGATGGGACTAGTCAATGGTTCATAACTTTGTTAGGTGACAAGAACAATTTGAGATCTAATGAAAGCTCTGGAATTTCTCCCCAGAAGGGACAACTGCATACATGCAACACACATACATACACACTCACACACATGCACACATACAGAGGCAGCATTCGTGGAATCACTGTTTTCTAACCAAGGGGTACATATTTCCCAGGTTAAGGACTCCTAGACTCAGGGGTCTCCAAGGCACTTCTAACTGTATACTTCCACCTTGTCGGTTTTGTTCAAAACATTCTTTCCTACTGTATTTCTCAGCCCTAAGGTGTAATGGAAAACTAGTCCAGTGTGCCACTCAGTCTCCCTCAGTTTAGGTCCACAAGGGAAAAGTGCTTGGCAGGCAGACGCACATCTAGCCATCATAGTCTGGGGGTGGTGGGAGAGGAGAATGAAATGGGATTCCAGTTGTAGTGCAGTATATGTCTCCTGCCTGCCTTGCTGGGTTTCACTTATTGAATTAGGACAAATTGGAACTTTCATAAACTGAGAGATAAATCATTATCTCGAGTTAGCAGATGCAGTCGCACCAGGGTAGAGCACTGTTAATAACTCTGCTGGATTAGGACTGATTGGAACAATTTGAAACTTGTTTCTCTCAGCTTGATCAGCCTCATTGTAACCACGGCAATTATCCCATTTCACTTTCAATGGCTCAGCACAGACATGTTGTCGCATTATATCCATCCTTCTTAATGAAGCCAGCTCAGACTTTTGTTTGTTTGTCAAAGAGCTAGCCTATGTAAACAATAAATACCTCCACCCCTTGGGGTACAAGGTAGATGTCTGTAAGGCTGAGATCTCCAATAGGATAGACAAACACAATTCATGTGTTGGTGATTTCATAGATTTACTTATTAATTTCACTCTTTCATATGTGAGCAGCTGCAATGTGCCAAACACTGATGTGTTAGTCTGTGGGATATATATAGAATTGGATTAAACTGTATTGTGTAGCACCTGTGTCTTTGCTACTTCTCCTGATGGGGTGTACATTTTTTGAAGGCAGGGAACATCCTTTAACAGTGATAATGGCTATAATGTATCTGTTCTCAACAATGGTCCAGGAACTATGCTAACCAATCTGTATCCACAAAGCTTATGGTAAGGGATGTTGCAGAGCTGCAAAGGAGTTTATGAGACGGAGCTCCATCTTTGTACTGAACTGGTTAGTGAAGACTTCATAGAGACAGAAGCGTATGAGCGAATCTTAAAGAATAGCGTGAATTTGCTAGGCAAAAGATGAGGAAGAAAGTATATTTCACACAGAGGGAAGAGCATGGTCCAAAGACATTCTTTATCACTTTG
The DNA here is from genome assembly GCF_028018385.1 of Neofelis nebulosa. Taxonomy (NCBI): domain Eukaryota; kingdom Metazoa; phylum Chordata; class Mammalia; order Carnivora; family Felidae; genus Neofelis; species Neofelis nebulosa. The sequence continues at coordinate 16,929,221 of NC_080793.1, forward strand.
TTGGAAACCCAGATAACATATTAGGTGTTACAGACAGGGTGGAGTACTGCCAGATAAGGACTGCTTTTAAAATTCCAGAAGCTTGGACTGGTTGTCAATGAAGTATAAATAATAATTATACATGTATTTAATATTTAACATATTCATGATCCTTAAGTTACATGAGGTCCTAGACCTCTAATTTTTTTTTTTTAGACCTCTACTTTTATTAGTGTCCAATTCAACATAAAAAAAATTTCGTTCAGTGCTCTAGTGAATACAAAGGCAAATAAATCTCAATTGCTTAACAGGTTTCCTGTTCAACTGATGGCATGCAATGGGTGTCCGGTTGGAAATTTATATCAAAACGCAAACAAGAGGGTTAATAAAGAGTAGATACATTAGGTGGAGAACTTTTCCTTTCCACTCCTCACACTCCTCACTGCTATACTTTATTTGGTTAATTCCTTCTGATGGGTGTTTCTACAGAGACACAGAAAACCCTCTCCTGTTATATGGCCTCTTTCAAATCAAGTACTCCTGAGTTTGATTTAATATCATAGTGCCCTTTAAAATACTTTTTACAACCTGTAATATCTTTTTGTAGGAATATTTTAATATACATATATATGTAAATTTCATATAGTCACCTTCCAAAGTAAGAAATACAATTTCCCTAAAAATGTTGAGGCCGTCATGTGCCTCTGCTAGATTCCATTTCTTGCTAGATCCTCATTTTCAATCCTACCTTGAGGTAAGCACTATCCTGAATTGGGTTTCTAGTATTCCTAGCCTATACTCACAATCCATAGTAAGATAACAAAGTGTACTAACATCACACCCACTTTTCCACTCATCCAAGCAGTTGAGAATGTAGTGATGTTGGTAGGTATACACACTTAGTCCATTCACTTTTACTACGGCATGGTATTTCAAAGTTTGTGCTTATGTAGGTTTTCATATATTTGCTTCTCCCACTAGGGCCAAAGCTCCTTAATAGTTTTAAGGTAGATGGTCTTCATCTCTGTATTTTCAGTGCCCTGTAGGCACCTGGCACAGGGTAGAGTTTGAGAACTATGTGCCAAATGAATGAACACGTCCATGAGGGAGCAAGAAAATCATTCCACATGGAAACTGTGAGGAGAGAAGATGGCATTCAGGCTGATTCAACATTCACATTATTTTTTGGTTTTTTGTCTTTTGATAATTGGATATAGAATAAAGAAAACCACAAAGGAAGGAAATTAAGGGCATATGTGGGGATATAGTGGACTAGCTGTGACATACGTAAGAAAGACAAATAAAAAAATGAGCTAGAGAGAATTTATGAGTCTCAAATGGTAAGGACTCAGGGAGAGCATAAAGACAAGGCCTGGGATTTTCCTACCAGTTTGTTATGATGACATTTGATGGTGCTATTCCATACTCACTGGCAGTAAGAAGGGAGCAGACTCCGACTTTGACCATTGTCAATAGTGAGGAAAATCTCACAGTGAGGAAAATGTCAGAGAATAACGGCACCTTCCAATTGGAAGGAGTCTTCAAAATATGTAATTTAACTAATCTCTTAACACTTGAACCTCTACTACTGACTATGATTTCCCCCTTATCCCATTCCCATATGGCCTATGAGGACTAGACCAGTGACACAGAGCTCATAAGTCAACCTTCTTTAGCACTCTGGCTTTTAGAAATTTATTTTTTGTAATGGATTGGATAATAATAAAAATGGTAACAACAGTGATGATCACTTTTAGGGTGCATGCCATGTGTGAGGCACTGAGCTAAGGGCTTCCTATGAACTTATGTATTTAATTATTGCAGTATCCCTATAAAGATACACAATAGAGTTTCAGTAAATGTTGAATGAAGGCACACCTGTATTACCACTATTTTACAAAGAAGGAAATATAAGTACAGGAAAACTAACATTTGCAAACACAGTCACACAGTTAGTAAAAGGCAGCAGTTAACCAAATTCTGTCTTGACTCAACAGGGAGTTTGACCACCATAATATGTAAGTCTCTCAAAGAGAAAATGCCTGCTTCTATCTCCTAGTGATTAGATTTATAGACATCAGTCCAATCTTAAATTTCATTTCTCATTTTGACATCTGTCATATTTAAAGGTAGTAAAGTTTGACCTTGTAATGTGCCCTCTTCCTATCTATCCCAACATTCTTTGTTCCTCTAAAAGTTGCTCCTCAGATACAGTCTTTATCCATATTATCCTTGTACGGAATTGAGAAATGTGCTAGGTCAGGTGAATTCAGTAAAGATTAATTAACAGCTGGAATTCTCCAACAAGTGTGGTCTGTTTGGCACCTAGGATTCTAGTAATATATTTCATCTACTGCTGTTGTAGCATTCCTACAAAGACCCTTTCTGTTCTAAGTTTCTGCCCTACAGTAATTGCTGATTGGCCCTTACTGCTTGAGGTAGGAAGTCTACCTTTTTGAAAGCTGTGCCATTAAAGCAGGTCACAGGAAATGGCCATATGAGTCACTGAGTCCTGAGGGGCATAGAGGATGTGATTAGGGGTCATTATGTCCAAGGTCGTGGGCTAAGATCACATTCATGCATGGGTTGCCATGGAAACAGAGCTGAAGTGACCTGCCTCTTTGCCCCCACATGGATCTCTCCCTGAGAAGCTGATTGAAGAGGAAGCTTTGGATGGTGCTCAAAAGAGTAAGGACCCATTAAACGACCTTTTATTTGGCAGCTGGGCCCCCAAGTGAAGGCTGCAATACAATGAACAGAGGAGGAATGATTGATGACAGTGGGAAACCTCACAGCATTATGGGACAGAGTGGTGATTACCCAGTAAAGTGGAGTAAAGTAGACAGCAATTCAAAAAAAGTCAATGTCTAGTTTATTGAAATGATGTTGATTCCTCACTGCCTACATTCACTAGAATTATATCCAGAGCAAGTCATATGTGTTAAGAAGTAGTGAAAAAGAGATTTGATATTTAGTAGGAGAAAAAAAGAGTTGTGCATTGGCTCCATTTGTTCTTTCAGTCAACAAGCTTTGAATTCCTTTTAAAAGAACCAAAAGAAGATGGGCTTTGGAGCCAGAGGAACCTGAGGTTAAATCCAGTTTTACTAATTACCGACCTTATGATCAAGTCTTTTGAGCTCTAGGAAGCTCAGTTTCCTCATCTGTTAAGTAGGGATAATCGTGTAAGCAATTGTTAAAATGGATGTAGTAAAAGAATCAAAGATGTTATTGGCAGAATTTCTTTCTGCTTATGAAAGCACACACACAAACAAAAACATAAATAAGTAAATTATGTAGTATGTTAGAAAGTACAAAGTCTTGGAAAAGAAGAAAATAAAGTAAGCATCAAGACAAAGGATTGGGGCTGTTGATAAGGTGGGGAAGGGTAATTAGAGCAGTCAGGATAGGGTTCACTGAGAAGGTAATGTTTGAGGGGTGCCTGGGTGGCTCAGTTGGTTGTATCTGACTTGATTTTGGCTCAGGTCATGATCTCACAATCATGAGATCTAGCCCTGTGTTACACTCTTTGCTGACAGTGCAGAGCCTGCTTGCGATTCTCTCTCTGCCCCCCACCCCCTCATACTCATTCTCTTTCTCTCAAAAAGGGTAAACATTAAAAAAAAGATTATCTCTTTCTCTCTCTCTCTCTCTCTCTCTCTCTCTCTCTCTCTCCCTCCCTCCCTCTGCCCCTCCCCTGCTCGTGTGTGTGCATGCTCTCTCTCTCTCTCAAAAAATAACTAAATGGGGCACCTGGGTGGCTCAGTGGTTGGGCCTATGACTTTGGTTCAGGTCATGATCTCGCAGTTTGTGAGTTGGAGCCCCACTCGGGCTCTGTGCTGACAGCTCAGAGCCTGGAGCCTGCTTTGGATTCTGTCTCCTCCTCTCTGTCTCTCTCTCAAAAATAAATAAACATTAAAAATAATAATAATAATAATAATTAATAAATAAATTGTTAAAAAAATAAAAAATAAATAAAATAAAATGGTCAACTTTATTTAAAAACAAAGGATAATGTTTGATTAAAACCTTGAAGAAGGTAAGGAAGTAGGCTACATGCATATCTCATAGAAGAGGATGGATGGGTGAGAGTGAGTAAAGGAAAAGTCACAGGTCTTAAAAGTGGGGATGACAACGGCTCTGGTGTGGCCAGAACAGAATGAGCTGAAGGTATAGGAGGTGAAGGAAGTAGAGTGGTGTCCAATGGTCAGAACATGTATGGCTTCTCAGCCTCGATAAGGACACTGATTTTACTGAGTAAATTGGGAGGTAAGGCAGGGTTTTAAACATAAGAGTGACATGATCTCACTTATGTTTGAAGAGACAGTTAGTTTCAAGTATAAAAGCAGAATACAGACATTCTGAAGCATCCACAAACTCAAGGCACAGAGGATGATCTCCTAATCTCTTCCTTAAAAAATTTCTGTATCACTTCTTACAACTGCATGTGAATCTATAATTATCTAAAAGTAAAAAATGAAAACATAGAAAAAATGGATAAACAAGCTGTTGACACTGCAGGCATTCTATCTAAGACAGAACCCTCAACTGGGATAAACTACTGGGGTGGAATCACATTGGACAGGAAATGGACAATAGAGACAAAGGAATGGAGAAGGTCTAAGGCTGTGCCTCTCTAACGCTATAGCCACTAACCACCTGTAGCCACTGAACAAGCCAACCATGGTCAGTGGGTCTGAAATGTGCTCTATGTATAAAACACACACCCAACTTCAGAGACTTAGCAGAAATAACAGACCGGTAAAAAAAATTACATTAATAATGTGGTATCAATTATACACTGTAATAACAATATCTTGAATAGAAGTGGTTAAAGAAAATATATTATTCAAGTTTTTTTTTGTTTTTTTTTTCAACGTTTTTTATTTATTTTTGGGACAGAGAGAGACAGAGCATGAACGGGGGAGGGGCAGAGAGAGAGGGAGACACAGAATCGGAAACAGGCTCCAGGCTCCAGGCTCCGAGCCATCAGCCCAGAGCCTGACGCGGGGTTCGAACTCACGGACCGCGAGATCGTGACCTGGCTGAAGTCGGACGCTTAACCGACTGCGCCACCCAGGCGCCCCATCAAGTTTTTTAAAACAAAAGGCTTCTGGAAGATGAAATCAGGTAAACAAAATGATAAATGATGATAAAGTAATTGAAAATGAGGAAGCCATGGGAACGGGATCAGGGGTGAACTCGGATTCCTATTCAATATACAATTAAAAGGAAATGACAATGAAACTTGCGGTTTCAGGCCAGAATACGTAAATGTTGTAAACCTTACTAATAATAGCATAAGAGAGAGAAAGGACTGGAAACAGAGAAAAAGAGGGTGTGGGGACACTAGCTTCCTCATAGCAAGGAGTCAAAAGGTAGTGCTACATTTCCATTTTAGACCTTTTTTCTTTTGTAAAGATTTTAACAAGTTAAAATGTCTTCTTACTTTTCCCCTTAACTCTGGAGATATTTTAGATGCTAATATTTTCTTGAGGTGAAGAAATATGTATTTGACATTCCTCATTTTTTCATGTTTATTTTAGTATGTTTTTCTTAATGTTAAATTCAAGTAAAACTAAATCTGTCATTTTATTTTAAAATAACCTCTATAACAGCATCACATTTTTATTTCTTTTCCTACTAATCTATATATTTCTATATAGTCCTTAGATAGGAATATATACATCTGTGTAGTCCTTACAGAAATGTCTGGAGCAATCGCCACCAAATAGTAATGACAGTTGTTGCTGGTGGTGGAATTTTAGGTAATCTCTCACTTTCTATACACATTTTTGAATTGCTTGCTTTCTTGGTAGTGATTACTTGATTGCTGATGAAATCATTTTTCTATAGACATTAATAAATTTTTAAAGGATCTTTCTGGCTGCCACGTTGAGAGTTGGGTCTACGCTGGGCAAGGGTTGATGCAAAGAGACTAGGTAGGAGGGTGTTACATCGAAAACAGAAATGACCAGGCATAAACACATGCACATTTGATTACTATCCTTAGTGGAACTGAAGCATGTTCTACTAAAAAACTGAGGAATTCAAAACTAATTAGTTTTGAGTATTTTTTTAGTGTAAACAAACAAACAAACAAACAAACAAACAGTAGTTGGGTTGGAATACAAATTTTGAGGAAATCTCCAGAAAACTGAAAGATTCTAACAAGTTATCATCGGAAACAATGAAAACAACTGCCACCCTAAGGCACTTTTGAGTAAATTTTTAAGGATGCAGGGAAAAACAAGAGTCCCTAACATCTTTCATAAAGAGAAGTAGCATTCTTCTGCCCAACATATCCTCAACACCATATAAAATTACCAAGTATCTGAAATGGCATCACAGAAATTAGGAGACTACAGAAGCATCCCATCAAAATTCTGAGGGGAAATTATTTCCTTCCACACAAAAGACTTTAAATACAGATAATCCATCATCGTGGATCAGAGTAGAATAAAGACATTTTTAGACAGGCACGATTTCAAAATTACACCTCTCATGCAAGAAGATACTAAAGATATTCTCCAACAATACAAGGGTAAAAAACAATAAAGAGAGACTGTGAAATCTTGAATAGGAGATTCAATTGAGAAAAGAGAATAAATGGAACACCTGGGTGGCTCAGTTAGTTAAGCATCTGACTTGGTTTTGGCTCAGGTCATGATCTCACAGTTTTGTAGGTTTGAGCCCCACACTGGGCTCTGTGCTGACAGCAGGAACCCTGCTTGGGATTCTCTTCCTCCCTCTCTCTCTTCCCCTCCCCGACTCATGCTGTCTCTGTCTCTCTCAAAATAAATAAATAAACTTAAAAAAAGAGAGTGAGAGAGAATAAAGCAATTATAAAATCACAAAAGAGATCCCCGGACAATTCTATGAATTCCTTCTGAAGACATAAGTCCAGAACCGAGCCAGTCAAAGAATGCCAGAGGGAGATGTGTCTAAATACACACATGAACACTGTGGTGTTTGACTGTAATAAGCCTATGCTTAATTTTCTTGGGAAATTTCAGGATAAAATAATACCTGAAAACTAAGCAAATGAAAAAAAAAGCAATTCTCAATTATAGAGGGGAAACAATAGAGAAGAAAGAAATGTAATCATAGTAAGCCATACGACACAGCTGTGAGCATTATCTACATAGTTTAATAATATAAAATATCTCCATATTGTAAGGGAGCTATGTATAGTAATGAATTGAAGGTATGTTTGTTTGGGAGGGTAGGGAGGTGGATTTGGGGAGTGTGGTAATAGAGTTAAGTCTTTAACCTCCTTAATTAAAAGTCAGTAGCTTTTACCAAAACTAAAAAAAAACATTAATAAAATGTCAAGAACATATTATTTTTGAATTAATATAAAGATCAAAACAAAGCTGAAATATAAACCTACTTATGTATTCATTTCATGTCTATATGTGTAAGTGTGTATACGTGTGTGTGTGTGTGTGTGTGTGTACCTGTGTTCAGAAAGTGGTATGTTTGGGGCAGTTCTTAGGAGTAAATACTGGCATGGCACACAGATGGATATTAATTTTTGAAAAAATGCAGATAGAGCCAGGAAACAACCATCAAGAGGTGACTAACCTGGGCCTAGATTATGATGTGAGAGAGGGAATAAAGGGAACAAGAAGTACCACTGTGTTAGAGTAGTCAGAGTTTGCAGCAGGTGAGACAGGGAAGAGACGGAAAGAGTCTCTTTGTTATGCCCCCTCATTCCATTCATCTCCACTCCTGCATCTTTGCTTATCATATATTCTTATCTGTACGCCCACAGTTAACAGCTCAGTGCATCTATCCCTTCTGCGGTGCTAGTCTCAACAGGTGACTATCCTATAAAGTATTTTTGATTCCTTAAGACCCTAAACTTTCCTTTCTCTCAACTTCTATAACTCACTTCCAGGAACATTCCTGCTTCCATTACGTGGGTGTTGCATGCCCAGGTAGAGTTAGTTTTTATCAACTCAATCCCCTTACCTTGCTTCATTTTTCCTTATAGCTCATGTTATTACCCAAGATATATATCCATGGCCAGAACAGTGGTTTTCATTTCAAAGTACGTCCAGAGTTAAGTGGAACACTTAAATACATATGACAATTTTGGAAAACTATAAACTAAAAAATTAAAACAGGGTACTTCAGCAGAGAGGAGCGGGATGAGAAGAGCACTGACAGCACTTGCATTTATAATCTATACACATGTTTCTTACATATTTTTTAAAGCTTATTTATTTATTTTGAGAGAGCAAGAGAATGTGTGAATGCAGCACGAGTGGGGGAGGGGCAGAGAGAGAGAGGGAGAGAGAGAATCCCAAGAAGGATCTGTGCTGTCAGCGCATGGAGGCTGACATGGGGCTCGATCTCAGAAACTACAAGATCATGACCTCAGCCAAAATCAAGAGTCGGACACTTAACTGACTGAGCCATCCAGGGATCCCTGTTACATATTTTTAAATAGATATATTTTATTATTATGGTTTTAAAATGAGGAGAGGTGATTTTACCATGGGAAACAGAAAATATGCCATTAATGAAGATAAGGTACAGTTGAAGGAAGGGAAGAGTATCACACTGAAGAAGGATAAGGTTTTGAGCAATCTGTGGTTTTTGAAGGGGTTCTTTTTTTTTTTAAGTGTATTTATTTATTTTGAGAGAGGGAAAGAGCATGCACATGCACTTGCGAGTGGTGGAGGTTGCAGAGAGAGAGGGAGAGAGAGAATCTCAAGCAGGCTGCAGGTTGTCAGCACAGCAGAGCCTATGCTGAACTCACAAACTGTGAGATCATGACCTGAGCCTAAATCAACACTAGCACCTTTAACCAACTGAGCCCCTCAGGCACCCTTGAAGTGGTTGTTGCTAAGTGGGAGTGAGCACAGAATGGAGAGGGGTCAAACAGGATATCCATCAAGGGGGATACATAGGAAACAGAATTACAGAGGCAAGGAAAACCAGACGTGAAGCATTTAGAGGGAGTTTGGAATGAAGTGGGTCCTTATGACCATAAGAGAGCCAAGTGACCACATGGTGGTGGGTAGAGAAACTCCCCCTTGGCAGATATAATAGTGTGGTATGACTTGGGATCTTCTGAATTGACTTTTCTGCCTTCTTCATGCAAAGACTCATGGAGTTCCAGAAAGTAGTAGATATAGATTCTTGCTTTTAAATGACTGTTTATAATGCAATAATGAAGACATTCATTTTTCTCTCTATGTCTCCATTATCCACCCTACCTGTCTTCCAAAATGACAAAAAATAGCTTGCTCTGCTTTTTTGTCATTAATGTGAAAATAAGGAAACGAGAACCATTCACCAGGCAGATAAAGCCCATTTGCAAGAAAATTAAACATTTTATGAAACCATTATAGGAGAATGTGTCAAAGCCTATAATTCTCTTAAGTCTGAAATGGCTATTTGTTGGAGGTAATGGTGACCTGATTGTTATATCTGCCACCTTGTGGATTGCTAGGGGAAACATGAGCAATCATCTGCATTATGATGTTCTTATTTCAAAGCTCCTTCACCTTTCTTACACACTCCTCTTGAATAAACAAATCAGAGATTATGGCTCTTAAAAATACTCATTATTCAGCCGAGGCACAGAGAGGTAAGATGGGTTGTCTAAATATGGGTTGAACCCACGTTTGCACAGTGATTAAGGAATCAGTCTTTGGAAAGAAATGACTGAGATTGATAGGGCACCTGTGTGGCTCAGTCAGTTAAGCGACCAACTCTTGATTTCAGCTTAGGTCATGATCTGATGGTTCGTGGATTCGAGACCTGTTTTGGGCGCTAAGCTGACAGGATGGAGCCAGCTTGGGATTCTCTCTCTGCCCCTTCTACACTCATGCTCCCTTTCTCAAAATAAAATAAACTTAAAAAAAATGACTGAGGTTGATTCTGCTTTTACCATAAAGCTATGTAAACTCAGCAGGTATTAACCTTCTGGAGTCTCATTTTTTTCTCATCTGCAAACCTAAGGTTAATACACTTACCTGGCAACATCATTGTAAAGACTGTATGACTTTGTCATTATTGTTGTGATTCTATGTTTACTAATCACCTATTTTGGAGCAGGTTGTATATTAAATACTTTATAATCACTATCTGATTTAATCCTAATAGAACTTATAGTGTAAAAACATCAGGCTATGGGATGATCATACCAAAATGGATTTGAGTCATGACTCTAATGCCTCCTGGTTGGGTGTCTTTGGGCAACTACTTCATCTCTATAAGCCTCAAACAGTACATGTTTTAAACAAAATAATAGTATTTATTCAATATGGCTTTGCATAATTCAAATAAGAAAATGAGGGGTGCCTGCCTGGCTCAGTTGGTAGAACATGTAACTCTCGATCTCAGGGTTGTGGGTTCAAGCACCATGTTGGGTGTAGAGATTATTTAAAAAATAAAATGTTAAAAAAATAAGAAAATGAATATAAAGCACTTAACTACTAGTAAGTACCCCAAATCTATTTGCTATTATTGTGACGATTATGATTATTTGGCTTAAAATCCTACAGACCCTTTGAGTTGAGAAAGTAAAATAATAATAATTATTATCAGCATTGTTGTTACTAATTGTATTAGTATATATTTATCATTGTCACTTCAAGATTAATGACATCCGAAGACTTCCCATGGGAAAACAAATCTATGGTTTTAAAATCAGGAGAACTTATTTTTAGAGAGGAGGGTGGGGGCTGATCTTGGTAAAGTGCACAAGCGGAATTTCTAGGGAGATTTAATTATAGATACAGAGATACACATGTTATACAAATACACACACAAATATAATGCCAACATGAATGATTTTACTATAAAAATTCCTCTATCTGTACACTTAGGATTTGTATTAGTATTGTGTTTCAATTAAATGCCTTTTAATTCTCATAGATCATGTATATATATTGGGACCCACTTCTAGGTTCCTTACACAAATTCTGTGATCTATTTCATAAGTGAATTCAGGTAATATTTCTTGGGCATTTTTCTATGTGCTTGGAATATACAAGTGAACCAAAAATGGTGCCTGCTCTCCTGCAGTTCATACTCCGTCTCCATTCCTACATAACACCAGATCTCTTGGATGACACTAGTTTTGCAGCATGTTCGGAGATGTGTTAAATAAATTCCTCTTTTTTGGTATTCTTTTGGACAAACTCTTAGGCTCTCCTTTGCCATCTCTTCTACTTTTATAAACTTTAAAATTATGTAATTTTATTCCAAAATCCCTGTTGGGCATCTAAAGGGAATTGAATAATTTAAAAAATATAAATTAAAATATTAGTTAAGACATTACTTAAAATTAAATTTATATTATTAACATATTGATTTTCCCATTTTATATAGATACTGTTATTTGTATAGCTAAAATTATTTTTAAATGATATATAATTTATTTTATTTTATATTTTTATATATATTTATATTTTAAATATATATATATTTTAAATATATTTATATATATTTAATATTATATATATAATATTTTAAATATATTTATATATACTTATATTAACATCATTTTATACATGATGTTAATGGAAACTTTGTTCATTCGAAAATGGTTTTTATTGCTAGTATAGTGAAAGTATATTGATCCTTGACTATCTTCTCTTGTATACAACCGCCTTACACAATTTTCTTAGTGATTCTATTAATTTTGTTTTGCCACTGTAATCTCTTATTGTTAACTAATTACCTTGACTTCTTTTCATACTTAATTGGCCAGAGAATTTAAGAAAATGAGAATAAGGACAACACTGGTTGTTTTTGCCTAAAATGTTACTGAAAATTTAATGGTTTTGTATTTTTCCCCATAAGATAATATGTGTTGTAGAGTTTGGGTGCTAGTAAATTCTTTTTTTTTTTTCAAATTTTTTTTAGTGTTTATTTATTTTTGAGAGAAAGAGACTGGATGTGAGTGGGAGAGGGGCAGAGAGAGAGGGAGACGCAGAATCCGAAGCAGGCTCCAGGCTCTGAGCTGACAGCACAGAGCCCAATGCGGGGCTCAAACTCACGAGCAGCGAGATCATGACCTGAGCTGAAGTCAGATGCCACCTAACCGACTGAGCCATCCAGGCACCCCAGATGCTAGTAAATTCTTTTACTTTATGCTAATTTTATTTAGTAAAGTTTCTAATTTTTATCAAATGCCTTTTCAGCATATGGTGACACAATCATATGGTTTTTACCCTTTTATTTGTTGGCATGGCAGACTGACCAGTAGTTTCAACCACCTATGAATTTCTAGGGATAAATGTGTTATTCCCTTTTTAGTTTCATTGCTTGATTCTGCATGTGTGTATGTGTGCGTGTGTTAGCCCACAATTTTCTAATTAGTGTTACACTAGGTTTTGGCTTTAAAGCTCTGTGGCTTCAGAAAATAAATTGAGATGATGTATTTTCTAGGGAGTAGCATATTTTAAATAATATTGAAATTAGTTTAAGGGTTAGATAGATTCAGCTGTGAATCTATTTTTTCTGGTGCCTATTTTAATGGTAGCTACTTAATCATATGTTCTATCTGTTTTAGTGGATTTGGCTTATTAATATTTTCTATATCTTTGAGGTCAATTATAATGATTTAAAGATTCCTAAGAATGCATCTTTTTGCTCTAAGTTTTCGAAATGTTGCCATAAAACGTATGCAGTGATCTCCTGATTCCATTTATACTTGTGCTTCTACCACCTTAATATTTCTTGATTTTTAGTATATTGTGATCTCTGTGTTTAATTCTTAATTAATCCAACAAGAAGGTTATCTACTTTACTTGCCTATTCAATGAACTTGTTTACACACCAATATATTTTTCTACAATTTTTGTGTATTTCATTAATTTCAGGTTTTGTCTTTATTAATTCCCTGCACATAGTTTACATGTTTTTGTTTTCTTTTTTTTTCTTAATTGCTCTCTATGAGTACTTGTTGTTGTTGTTGTTGTTGTTGTTATTGTTGTTGTTGTTGTTTTTACTATCTTCTTCTATTGTGAAGTCATCTATGACTAGGGCTTTCCCTGCTATGTTTTATATTGCTCTCTAGATGGCTTGTAATTTGACTTTTGATTTCCTATATGATACAAAAGTATATAAATTTAACTTAATGTTCAAGTAGTTAAGATATTTTAGATAAATTTTTTATAATTTATTTCTAATGTAATTGGATTTTTATCAGAGAATGTGGCCTATGGTAACTATGCTATACCCCTTTCCTTAAATTTGAATGAATTCTGGTCCTTTTAAAATCTCTTTGCACCTGACTTTGTGTGTTGTGTATATATGTGTGTGTGTGCATGTGTGTGTGTGTGTGTGTGTGTGATATGTGTTTGCCTAATTGCCTCCACTGGTGGGTGACATCCTTGAGAGTAGGGATAGATGAAGAAGGGCATTATATAATAATTAAGGGGTCTATTCACCAAGAAGACCTAACACTTGTAAAAAACCTATGCCCCCACCTGCAAGAACCCAAATAGATAAATCAATTAATCACAAACATACTGAAACTCATTGATGATAATAATACCATAATAGTAGGGGACTTCAATACCACACTTACAGCAACAGACAGATCATCTAAACAGAAAGTCAACAAAGAAACCACAGCTTTTAATGACACACTAGACTGGATGGACTTAACAGATATATTCAGAACATTTCATCCGAAAGTAGCAGAATACGCGTTCTTCTCAAGGGCACATTGAACATTCTCCAGAATAGATCACATATTGGGACACAAATCAGACCTCAACAAGTACAAAAAGATCAACATCATACCATGAAAATTTTCAGACCACAATGCTATGAAATTTGAGATAAACCACAAGAAAAAATTTGGAAAGATGACAAATACTTGGAGACTAAAGAACATTCTACTAAAGAATGAATGGGAAAACCAAGAAGTTAAAGAGGAAATTAAAAAGTACACAAAGCCAATGAAAATGATAACACTGCAGCCCAAAACCTCTGGGACACAGAAAAAGCAATCATAAGAGGGAAGTAAATAGCAATCCAGGCCTTCTTAAAGAAGGAAGAAAGGTCTCAGATACATAATCTAACCTTACACCTTAAACAGCTGGAAAAAGAACAGCAAATCAAACCCCAGATCAGCAGAAGATGGGAAATAATAAAGATTAGAGTGGAAATCAATGCTACTGAAAAAAAAAAAAAAAGTAGAACAGATCAATGAAACCAAGAGCTGGTTCTCTGAAAGAATTAACAAAATTGATAAACCCCTAGCCAGTTTGATCAGAAAGAAAAAGGAAATGACCCAAATAAATAAACCCACAAATGAAAGAGGAGAGATCACAACCAACACTGCAGAAATACAAACAATAATAAGAGAATATTATGAACAATTATATGCCAATAAATTGGGCAATCTGGAAGAAATGGACAATTCCTAGAGACATATAAACTACCAAAACTGGAAGAAGAAATAGATAATTTGAACAGACCCATAATCAGTAAAGAAATCGAATTAGTAATCAAAAGTCTCCCAAAAACACGAGTCCAAAGCCAAATGGCTTTCCAGGGGAATTCTACCAAACATTTAAAGAAGAGTTAACACCTATTCTTTTGAAGCCATTCCAAAAAAATAGAAATGGAAGGAAAACTTCCAAACTCATTCTATCAAGCCAGCATTACCTGGTTTCCAAACCCAGGTAGTGGTTTCTCCCACTACAAAGGAGAACTTCAGACCAATTTCCCTGATGAACATGGATGCAAAAATCCTCAACAAGATACTAGCCAACAGGATGCAACAATACATTAAAAGAATTATTCACCACGACCAAGTGGGATTTATACCTGGGATGCAGTGTTTAATCCCCTTTCTCTCTCCAGTGCCTAACATAGTTAGGCTTACTGCTGGTACTCAAATGTTCTTTTGATTTGAATTTAACTGGATACAATGAACATACCTCTTAAGCAATGGGTCTTAGACCCTAGTGCAGACAGTAATTGTGTGAGGGTAATATATTTAGGTGAAGGTGACTTTGAATGCAAATCATATTCCATTGGCATTTCTAGCCCCTCTTTGCTCTACACTCTCCAACCCCCTCTCTCTATCCTCAGACCCAATAGTTTCTATACCCTGTTGCCAAAAAGCCCAGGGAAAGCAGAGGCATATTTGAAAATGTTGTAAATATAGCCATGCAGTGTTTAACAAACAACATAACAAAGGCATCTGTCACAACACATCACCTTCTGTTCCTGGGAGACTTCCGCCAGCACGGTGGCACGCTCCCTGCCTTTTCTCTTCCTCTCTGCTCATTCCCTCTAATTACATGTGGCGTTCTCTCTCCATCACACAATGAAAGAGGTCCTCATTTTGGCAGGAAAATGGAGAAGACTGGCTAGGGAATAAATCCTGCCACAAGCAACAGTTCCTTCTCAGACTGAGTATTTGGGCCAGGTCACCTATATGAATTGATGTACAGGCATTGAAAGGCTGCTTCATGCCTAAATAAGCCCTTTGACTGACAGAAAACAAAAATATCTCTATTTTCTCACTCTTGTCATTAATGCCCCAAATCTTTAGAAGCACATTCCATGTCTTCATCAACCTGATTCATATCTACTTTTCCATCTAAACTTCCCTTTGCATTTTCTCAAAAACAGAGCTGGCTTGTAACATCTGCATTTTATAGGCTCTTTACACCCCTAGTTTATGCTGCATCATCCTCTTGGATCAAACTCAAGTATAATAATAACATCAATAATAAGAGCTGCTTATACTTTGTACTTACTGTGTGCCAGGAACCAAATGACTTTATGCACTTTTCTCATGTAATGCCTACAATGATCTTACGAAGGATATAGTATTATATTCCCCACCTGTTAGATAAGGAAACTGGAGTTTAAATAGGTTAAATATACAGTAAAATAACCCCATGCACCCACAAAGTGGATGGCAGAAATATAACTTATAATTTTTGTATGCTCCTACCTGTTGGGGCCCTCTCTCAACCCTGTGAAAACCCAGGTCAGATGCCTTCTTCCCTGCAAAGCCTGTTCAGACCCCCATCGATGGAATCGTCCCTTTTCTGTCCATGGCCTCCATCATTTCGTTAGTTCTCCTCTCCTGGTTGATACAGCTGAAACCACACTGCCCAGGGAAGAAAGGTATCCCTCATGGGACCACATTTGCTCTCTTTCACGGGAGTGACATTTCAGCAAGCAGCTCATTATTCTTCTGTTCCTGGAGGTGTATGTTTTAATTAAGATCTGCATTGCATTCAGGTAAGAAGAAGGCCAGATAAATCAACTTTTAGATTCCAATTACCTTTTAGCCCATTTTAAAAGCTAACTGGCGTATGGATTCCATCTTTCCTTACTCTTTGAAATATGTGTTATTTTTCTTCCAATTACACTCACTGACAACCAATTGCATTATAGCCAGTGTTCTTGAAATAATGAGGGCTTAATGATACTGACAGCATTTGAATCTTTTTAGAATATTGCTTTAGCTTGTTATTCAATCCATTTATTAATTCATCAAATATTTACTAAACACCTATTATCTTCCAGACACTGCCCTAGGTGCTGAAGACTCAGCAGTAAACAGTCTATATGTGGCCCCTATTCAAAAGAGCTTACTGTCAAATCATAGTCATAGCTCAGGTGGCAGGAAGAAAATGTTACAGAGTATAGAATAAAGCCAAATATTCCTAAAAATAATAGCTTATATTTGTTCAGCTTATTCTTTTGTTTTGCCACAGTGCTTTACAAAAATTAAATGACTGATCTTTATAAGATCAATTCCAGCACTGTCTCCCCCACTTTATAGGTTACTTCTTGACATATATCCTATTTTATATATTTATTTTATTTTATTTTATTTTATTTTATTTTATTTTATTTTATTTTATTTTATATCTTATTGTACAGATGAGAAAACTGAGGCAATGAGAGACTGGGAAGCTTGTCCAAGTTCACAGACTTGGAAAATGGTGAGAGCTGGTATTGGACCTCAAATGGGGCTAACCAGGTCCTATGCTACTAACTGCCACATTAATACCAGAGCAGCAGACTCCCTGAAGGATCTGTTGCTCTCTTTACACTGCGATAACAGACCACTCACCCCTGTAGTGCCCAACCTCTCTCTCAAGAAAAACCTATTCAGCATGCCTTCCATCCCAATACTAAAACAAGAGTTATATATTATGAAAGAATTTAATGCCTAATGCCAACCCTGCTCACAAAGTTATGTTTAGTTAAAAATGAAAAGCATGGGCATATGCAAAGATAAGTAACAATACAAAGAAATCCAAAATAAATACATCTTATATTATAAATGTTTAGGAAAGAACTAAGTTGGAGCTATGGGAAGAGAATAACCATGAGGGACTATGAGAGAAAATTAGGATAGTGAATACAGGCAGAGATTACCTACAAGTGCAGGAACTGGTATGATTTAGGTAAGAGACAATAAAGAGAGCATAGCAGACCACACAGATGGTGTGAACAAACACTGGAGGAGAAGGAATTCATGAGATTTTCAGTTTGGGGTGAGGAGACCAGTTTAGCTATAGCCAGATCTCTATTATGGAAGAACAATGAGAAATACTATATGAGGTATGGGAACCCAGAGTGGAATGAGTGTTTGGCTAGAAGTTTTCTCCCTGTTCTTCAGCAAGCATATAACTTGGGACAAGAAGCATCCACAATCATATGAAAAACTGATCAACAATGAACAAAAGCACTGAAAACTCGTTGCTTAATACTTTGTCTTATTAAACATTTTAATATTCATCATTCCATCTGATATTCTGAGTAATTCCTTGATACAAATATTGTTGATTTCCCTGTGATCTATTATTTTAGGAATGAGAAAAATGGGAAATCAGAAACATTACCAGATTTACCTAGGGTCATCAATCTAGGAAGTAAGGAACAGGACTTGAATCCAAGTCTTCTGGTTTCAGGTAGGAACAACTAAAAAAACAATACTATGTTTCAGGGAAGAATGCAAGAAAGGGGAAGTCAAAGTTGATTCCAAGCAAATCAGACAATGGTATTTCCTGATTGAGAAGCATGTGGACAGATTTTTATAGTATCCCTTAGCTTTGAAGTTCTAAAGTAACAAAGCTCTGGGCTGCCTGTTAGTCTGATCGTCCCAAACTCCCTCATCATTTCAACCAGATGGTAATAATAACTTCCATCACCAGGGCTATAAGCAAACAAACAAAAAACATCAGAAAAAAATCTGTATTACAGGATGTTATTAAAAAATAAAATACCTATGCCTCTGTGCTTAAAAACAAATTATTGCTATCTTGGGAATACTTCGATTGGATAGGATTTTTCAGTGTCTACTCCATGATCATTTTTCCTCCCCCAGGTAAGAGAAGGCAAAAAGGAAGAAACTCCAACCAACATATTTCAATAACAAAGTAGCCACAACCCATTCCCCATGGTGCTGGTAAGCAGCAAAGAAGCAATCAGAAGGAAGGGGAAAAGTTCAGCAGGAACCAGTCTAAACAATAGCAAGATGTAGTTTGACAAACAGGAGTCTGCTACAGCCGCTGCTTTGAGTGGCCATTTCCCCCTCAGAGTGACACTTTTCAATTATGAGATGGTAGTTGAGAGTATTCTGGGCTTATCTGCAGCTGGCTGCTATTTCATTGCCCCATTTTTTACACATGCCAGGAAAATGAACCCTTGTTTCTACAGCCACTCTTTGCCAAACAGTAATAGGAAATGGGTGATATAGGGTGTATAATACATACATACATATATATATATATATATATATATATATATATATATATGTATGTATAGGTATATGGTTATATGGTGTAATAGGTGTCCACTATGTGCCAAAGTGATGGTCAGCAAAACTTCCTAGAGAAAAGATCCCTGATCTGATTTTGGCAGGGTTGATAAAGGGTAATGTTAGCTTTAAGATGAAATGAAAAGAATTTCAGACAGAAAAAGAATGAATGCACACTTTTTGAAAGCTTTAATAAGTAATGCATATTTACGAATTGGGTGTGCAATTTGGTGTGACCAGATCATAGTGTGCACCCTGGGAGTAAGAACAGAATTAGGAGAGAATTAGGAAGAGATGAGTAGACATAACCAAACACTTACCATTCTATAAACTACTTTTTAAGTTTATTTATTGAGAGAGAGAGAGAGAGAGCATGTGCAAATGGGGAAGGGGAAGGGGCAGAGAAAGAGGGATAGAATCCCAAATAGGCTGTGTGTGTCAGTGAGAAGCCCAACATAGGCCTTGATCTCACGAACTGTGAGATTATGACCTGAGACCAGAGCAAGAGTCAGATGCTTAACCAACTGAGCCACCCAGGCACCCTGATTCTATAAACTATTGATATGTGATACATAAAACACTAATGAAACACAAGCAATTAATCTAGTGCTTAGAACAGTGCCTTTCTCATAGTAAGTAAATATTTGTTAATTGAATTTTGTCAACTCTACAAATCTTATAATATCTGACTCATAGTAAAAATCCTGTTATGGAGATGGGCATTGAGGATATGTTCCTTGACTTCAAGAAGCTTATAATCTACTTAGAGAAAAATAAATAAATAAATAAATAAATATGCATCTGTACCACACAAAACTAAAGAATACAAATTAATATCAAAAAAATGGCAGGGGTAAAACAAATAACAATGGAGGAGAGGGAGACCCCTAATGGGTTGAGTCCCCATGGATAATATCTTAAAAAAGTACAGAGACCAAGAAGAACAAGTAGGAGTTAGAGAAGGGTTTACAGCTCTCAGGGTAAGAATGAATGAGGCATCAACCTTGGATGGGTCTACCATGCAAATGACGAACTGCAGAGACCAGGCTATTCAAATGGTGGGCGATTATTTGGACAAGAATAACCATCATTAAGTAAAAGAAAATGCATTTGCTTTGGAAGGAAAGGTTTTAGATTTGAGCTTCTTACCTTGAGCCACTTACTATGTGTCTTAGAGGCCAATTATTTACCCCTTCTTGGAACAGACAGTGCTTTATCTGCCTACCAACTCACCCTTCTTGTAAAGTTTGCTTCTTCTCACATTTGAACTAGATTATTGCACAGAGTGCCATACCCACAAGAGTTTTTTTTTCACATTTTCATATATTTCTTTCTCTATTGTTTTACTCAAGTATAATTAACAGTATTATATTAGTTGCAGGTGTACAATATAATGATTCAACAATTCTACACATTTCTCCATGATTACCAACATAAATGTACTATTAAACTCCTCTACTCCACCCACTTCAACACATCACCCCTCTGGCAACCACCAATTATTTGTTTGTTTTGTGTATTTAAGAGTCTGTTTTTTTGGTTGTCTCTTTTTTTTGTTGTTGTTCATTTGTTTTGTTTCTTAAATCCCACATATAAGTAAACCATATGGTATTTGTCTTTCTCTAGCTTATTTCACTTAGAATTGTACCCTCGATCCATCTGTGTTGTTGCAAATGACAAGACTTTCATTGTTTCTAATGGCTGAATAATATTCTATTGTGAATACACACACACACACACACACACACACACACCACGTCTTCCTTATCCATTCCTCTATCCATGAATGCTTGAGCTCCTTCCTTATCTTGGCCATTGTAAATAATGCTCGAATAAACACAGAGGTGCATTTGTCTTTTCGAATTAGTGTCTTCATTTTCTTTGGGTAGATACCCAGTAGGTGAATTACTGGATCATATGGTAATTTTTAAAAATTTTTTGAGATGGGGGGTGGGAGGGAGGGGAGGGTGGGTGATGGGTATTGAGGAGGGCACCTTTTGGGATGAGCACTGGGTGTTGTATGGAAACCAATTTGACAATAAATTTCATATATTAAAAAAAATTTTTTTTGAGGAACATCCATTCCATTTTCCACAGTAGCTGCACCAAATTACACACCCAATAACAGTGCGTGAAGGTTCCTTTTTCTGCACATTCTAACCAACACTTGTTTCTTCTGTTTTTGATTTTAGCCACTCTAACAGGTGTGAGGTGATATAGCATGTGGTTTTAATATGCATTTCGCTGATGATTAATGATGCTGAGCAACTTTTCATGTGTCTGTTAGCCATCTGAATGTCTTATTTGGAAAAAAGTGTCTATTCAGGTCCCCTGACCATTTTTAATTAGAATATTTAAGGGGTTTTTGGTGTT
The DNA here is from genome assembly GCF_028018385.1 of Neofelis nebulosa. Taxonomy (NCBI): domain Eukaryota; kingdom Metazoa; phylum Chordata; class Mammalia; order Carnivora; family Felidae; genus Neofelis; species Neofelis nebulosa. Next base: position 16,950,345 of record NC_080793.1, read on the forward strand.
GAGGTCTCACATTTAGGTCTTTAATTCATTTTGAGTTTATCTTTGTGTATAGTGTAAGAAAGTGGTCCAGTTTCCTTCTTTTGCCATGTAGCCTTCCAGCTTTCCCAACACAATTTGTGAAAGAGACTGCGTTTTTCCCATTGTATATTATTGTCTCCTTCATCATAGATTAACATACCATAAAAGTGTGAGTTTATTTCTGGGCTCCCTATTCTGTTCTATTGATATACATGTCTATTTTAATGCCAGTACCATATCGTTTTGATTACTATAGGTTTGTAGTATATCTTGAAATCTAGGATTGTGGCACCTTAGGCTTTGTTATTTTTCAAGATTGCTTTGGCTATTTTGGGTCTTTTGTGGTTCCATATACATTTTAAGATTATTTGTTCTAGCTTTGTGAAAAATGTTGTTGATATTTTGATAGAGATTGCATTAAATGTGTAGATGGCTTTGAGTAGTAAGCACATTTTAACAATATTGGTTCTTCCACTTCATGAGTATGAAATATCTTTCATTTGTTTGTGTCATCTTCAATTTTTTTCAATGTTTTGTACTTTTTGCAGCACAGATCATTTGCCTCCTTGGTTAAATTTATTCTTAGTTATTTTATTAATTTGGTGCAATCATAAATGGGATTATTTTCTCAAATTTTCTTTCAGCTACTTCATTATTAGGGTATAAAAATGCAACAGATTTCTGTATATTAATTTTGCATCCTGAGACCTTACTGAATTGTTAACAGTTCTTATAGTGTTTTGGTGGAGTTTCAGGGGTTTCTATATGTAGTATCATGTCGTCTGCAAATAGTGAAAGTTTTACTTGTTTACCAATTTGGATGCCTTATTTATTCCTTGTTGTGGCTAGGACTTCCAATACTATGTTGAATAAAAGTAGTGAGAGTGGACATTCGTCTCTTGTTCCTGACCTTAGAGGAAAAGTTTTCATTTTTTCCCCATTAAGGATGATGATGTCAGCTGTGCATTTTTCATAGATGGTCTTTATTATGTTGAGATATGTTCCTGATAAGCCTATTTTGTTCAAAGTTTTTATCATGCATCGATGTTGTACTTTGTCAAATACTTTGTCTGCATCTACTGAGATGATCATATGGCTTTTATTCTTTCTCTTATTAATGTAATGAATCGCATTGATTGATTTGTGAATACTGAGCCATACTTGCATCCCTGAAATAAATCCCACTTGATTGTAGTGAATGATTATTTTAAGTGTGTTGTTGGACTCAGTTGCTAATATTTGAGAACATCTGAGACTTTTTGCATCTATGTTCATCAGAGATCCTGGCTTATAGGTTTTTTGTTTTGGGGGGGCAGTGTCTTGGTATCAGGGTAATGCTGGCCTTTGGAATACATTTGGAAACTTTCCTTCCTCTTCTATTTTTTTGGAATAGTTTAAGTAAATAGGTATTAAATCTTTATTTAAAAAAAATTTTTTTAACGTTTATTTATTTTTGAGACAGAGAGAGACAGAGCATGAACGGGGGAGGGTCAGAGAGAGGGAGACACAGAATCCGAAACAGGCTCCAGGCTCCGAGCTGTCAGCACAGAGCCCGACGTGGGGCTTGAACTCATGGACCGCGAGATCGTGACCTGAGCCGAAGTTGGCTGCTCAACCGACTGAGCCACCCAGGTGCCCCTATTAAATCTTTAAATGTTTGGTAGAATTCACCTGCGAAGCCTGGACTTTTATTTGTCGGGTTTTTGTTTGTTTAATTATTGATTCAATTTCATTGCTAGTAACTGGTATGTTCAAATTTTCTATTTCTTCCTAATTCAGTTTTAGAAGGTTATATGTTTCTAGGAATTTATCCATTTCTTCTAAGTTGTCCAATTTGCTGGCATATAATTTTTCATAATGTTTTCATAATCTTTTGTATTTATCTAGTTTCAGTTGTTGTTTCTCCTTTTTCATTTCTGATATTATTTATTTGAGACCTGTCTCTCTCTCTTTTTTTTTTTTTTTTTTGATGTGTCTGGTTAAGGGTTTATCAATTTTGTTGATTTCTTCAAAGAACCAGCTCCTGTTTCATTGTTCTGCTGCATTTTCACTTAGTCTCTATTTCATTTATTTCTGTCCTGATCTTAATTATTTCCTTCCCTTCCACTGACTTCAGGCTTCATTTATTCTTTTTCTAGCTCCTTATGTACAAGGTTAGATTGTTTACTTGTGATTTTTCTTGCCTCTTGATGTAGGCCTGTATTGCTACAATCTGCAGTCTTATAACAGCTTTTGCTGTATCTTAAAGATTGTAGAATATTGTTTTTTTTTTCATTTTTATGTGTCTCTATGTATTTTTAATTTCCTCTTTGGTTTCATGGTTGGCCCATTCGTTGTTTAGTGGCATGTCATTTAGCCTCCATGTTTTTGTGGTCGTTCCAGATTTTTGTTTTTTTATGGTTGATTTCTAGTTTCATACTGTTGTGGTTGGAAGAAGTGCATGATATAATTTCAATCTTTCTGAATTTATTGAGATTGTCTTGTGGCCTAACATTTGATCTATTCTGGAGAAAGCTCCATGTGCTCTAGGAAACAAAATATGTATTCCACTGTTTTGGGATGGAATATTCTGAATATATCTCTTAGGTTCATCTGATCTAATGTGCCATTCAAAGTCACTGTTTCCTTCTTAATTTTCTGTCTAGATTATATATCCATTGATATAAATAGGCTGTTAAAGACGCCTACTATTATTTCATTACTGTCAATTTCTTTTTTTTTATGTCTCTTAGCAATTGCTTTCTGTATTTAGGTGTTCCCATGTTGGGTGCATAGATATTTACATTGTTATATCCTCTTGTTGAATTGTTCCCTTTAACATTATGTGATGTTCTTCTCTGTCTCTTGTTAATAGTCTTTTATTCTATTTTGTCCAATATAATTTTATTACCCCAGCTTACTTTTTGCTTCCATTTGACTGATAAATGTGTTTCCATCCTTTCACTTTCAATCTGCATGTGTCTTTAGGCCTGAAATGAGTCTCTTGTAGACAGCATTTAGATGAGCTTAGCTTTTATATACATTCAGTTACTCTATGTCTTTTGATTAGAACATTTAGTCTATTCACATTCAAAGTAATTATTGATAGGTATGTACTTATTTTATGTTTATTTTTATAGTTATTCTCTGTTCCCCTCTTTTCTTGCTCTCTTCCTTTGTGGTTTGATGGCTTTCTTTAGTGATATGCTTGGATTACTGTCTCCTTATTTTTTGTGTATCTATTACAGATTTTTTTTATTTGTGGTTATCAATAGGCTCATATATAATATCTTATGTATATAACAGTCTGTATTAAGTTCATGGTCACTTAAATTTGTGCCCATTCTAAAAGCACTAAATTTTTACTCTCCCTTCCCTGGTTTTATGTGTGTGATGTTATACTTTACAACCTTTTATTTGTGAATCCCATGACTGATTTTTATAAATATAATTGGTTTTACTGCTTTTGTGCTTTAACTTCCATAATTATTTTACAAGTGATTAATCTATTACTTTTATTATGTTTTTATTTACTTGTAATTCTTTTCACAATTTTCTTTCTCCTGATTATGACCTTTTCTTTCCATTCAAAGAATTCCTTCTAATATTTCTTGTAAGGCTGGCTTAGCAATGATGAATTCATTAATTTTTGTTTGTCTGGGAAAATATTTATCTCTCCTTCTATTCTGAATGGTAGTCTTGCTGGGTAGAATATTCTTTGTTGCATGTTTTTTGTTTCAGCACTTTGAATACATAACACCACTTCCTTCTGTCCTGAATAAGTTTCTGCTAAAAAATCAGTTGATATCCTTATGGGGTCTCCCTTCCATGTAACTACTTTCTTTTCTCATATTGTTTTCAGAATTCTCTCTTTATCATTACTTTTTTTTGCCATTTGAATTATGTGTCTTGGTGTCGACTTCTTTGGGTTGATTTTGTTGGGGGTTTTCTGTGCCTCCTAGATCTGGATGTATGTTTCCTTTCTTGGATTAGGTAAACTTTCAGCTATTGTTTTTTTCAAGCAAATTTTCTGTCCCCTTTTTCTCTTTCTATTCCCTCTGGGATCCCTATAATGTGAACATTATTACACTTGATGTTGCTGAGTCCCCTTAACCTATTCTTATTTTTTATCCTCCCCCCCCCCACCTTTTCCTGTTCCTCTTGGTTGCTTTCCATTACTCTATCTTCCAGGTCAATGATCCATTCCTCTGCCTCCTCTAATGTACTATTGATTCTGTCTAGTGTATTTTTAATTTCAGTCATTGAGTTCTTCATCTCTGATTGGTTCTTTTCTGATATTTTCTAGCTTTTTGTTGAATGTCTCACTGAAATCCTCTACTCTTTTCTCAAATTGAGTATCTTTATAACCATTACTTTGAATTCTTTATTTGCCATATTGCTTATTTCCATTTCATTTAGTCCTTTTCTGTGGTTTTGCCTTGTTCTTTCATTTGGGACATATTCCTCTAGCTCCTTGCTTTGTATAACTCTCTGTGTTTCTTTCCATTTATTAGGACAGTCAGTTATGTCTCCTGATCTTGAAAGGAGTGGCCTTATGAAGAAGAGATCCCTATTACAAAATGTCCCCTATGCTTCAGTCCAGTCAGCTGCAGTGGGCCTCTTTTCCTATTGTGGGCTGGGTTTGGTACCTGTGCTCTTAAGAGGCCAGTCTGATACTGCCACGGGCTTCTAGCTGGGCCATGTCTGAGATGGTGACAAACCAGATGGCTGCTCATGGTCCATCTGTTGGGGCTTCAGTACCACTGACCTACTCTGGCCCCTGCAAGGCTTTTGTTGGTGAGTGGGTTCAGAAGTTAGACCAGATGCCTACCCCCAGGCCTTCTGCTGGGGCTACACATGCATTGATTGCCAGGGCACTCTCTATGCACTGAGTTATAAAGTTTGGCTGCTGGAACTCCAAGTGTACTGGTGTGCATGGTTATCTTCCACTGAGCCCAGGGCTGGAGTGTCTTTGGAGTGGTTTCTGGTCCCTGCTGGGGTTACTTACAGGATGTGATGTGGAAGAATCTGTTTTGTATGGACTCTGCTGAGTGGGGTAGGTTTGACTGGGCAAGTCAGCAGAAGAATGCAGGTGGTGTTAGCAAGACAGGTGGAGAGTATACATGCTAAATCCTATGAGTGTCCAGCTATCAGAGCTGGGGTAGTAGGGGGAGGGGAAGAATTGGCATCTGCCAGCACTTTTGTTCTGAGAGAAGTCTCCTAAAGATCTGTGTTCCTCCAGCATGCCTTCTGAGATTAGTAAACAAATCTTCACATATACCCCAGGCACTTTTCAAATTGATACTTTTATGCTCTAACATGGAAAAGTTGCTTGTTATTGTCTAAGGGCTGGAACTCAGTTACCTACCACCCTCCACATCTCTCAGAACCAAACCCACTGATTTTTAAAGTTCATGAAGTCCCACTGGTTGTAAAAACTCATGAAGTTAAGCCCCACTGTTTTTCAAAGCCAAATGTTATGGGGATTCGTCTTCCCAGTGTAGGTCCCCGCTGCTTAGGGTGCCTGGGGTGGGGTCTATTCCTTCTCTTTCTCAATGCTTGTGATGTCTCTCATATTTTTGGTTAGTCTTGCAGTGAGTTTGGTTCTCAAACATGCCTTTGACCCTTATATCCTTTTTGCAGCAGCCTCCTCTCTACAATTAAACTGGAAAGCCTATACAGCTAATCTTCAAGTCATTTTCTGGGTTAGCTGCATGGATATGGCTTTTACCTATGTGTGTCTGTGGGACAAGGTGAGTTTAGATCCTCTTGCTCTGCCATCTTCCCAGAAATCTCAAATTCTTAATTGTTTTATCCCACCCTTAAACCATTGGCCACATTGTACAGAAATGAGCATCCTATCCAAACTGGGCTAACCAGAGTCCTTTCCAGGGAATTTATGTTCCTATTGCATTAGGGAAAGAGTCTGTCTTCTTTTTGTGATGTGAGTTACAAGATGTAAAGGTAGAGAGCAGTCAGCACTTATGTTTTAACAATATTGAGGTAGTTGTTTTGCAATGACAGAGAATAAATATAATATGCGGAAAGAAGCCAAGGCAACAGGTAGATACAGACCTAGTGGGAGTGAATTCCCTGAGTTTTGTTGACTCTGACACCAAGATTTATCTATTTCTTTTTGTGGTATGTGTGTCTCTACTTTTGTTTGATACTGTGAGATCCTTCCAATAAATCCTCCATGTTGTCTAAGTTAGCACAAGTCAAGCTTCTTTCTGTCTCTGTAACCAAAAGAATCCCAACTAACACATTTCTAAAGAATGTCCTCATTCCTAAGACAGAGGTAGCAATCCTTCATTTAAATAGGCTTTTGAGAACTGAATGAATGTGATGAGAATAGCACACAAAACACAAATAAGATGCCATTTTTATTATTATTGAAGAGAAGAGTAGGTAGTTTGGCCTCACCAGAGTGTGGTATTTCTGGATGGAGAAGACTGACTCTGTTAGAAGATGAGGTGAGGTTTACTATGCTACTAAATGTTATTTTGCTGGAGGGTCCAGAAGCATGCACATTTGGTTTTCAAACAGTAACCTTTCTCCATAATAATTTCAAAGCACAGGTGTGTGTGTGTGTGTGTGTGTGTGTGTGTGTGTGTGTGTGTGTGTGTGAAATAGGAAGCCTGTGTGCCTGGGTGGCTTAGTTGGTTAAGTGTTTGACTCTTGATTTTGGCTCAGGTCATGATCTCATGGTTGGGAGACTGAGTCCTGTGTCAAGATTAAGTACAGACTGTAGAGCTTGATTGGCATTCTCTCTCTCTGTCCCTCTCTCTCTCTGCCCCTCTCCCACTCATGCTCTCTCTGTCTCAAAATAAATAAATATACCTTAAAATAGGAAGCTGAACTACAATGTAAATATTAGCCTGCTGACAGTAATCCTGAATGAAGAACTCTCTTGTAAAAAGTGATAGCATATCACTCAGTTTCAAGTCCAAAATAAGGTCTACTCCCACCCAAAGCATAATTTTTTTCTAGTACTGGCCATCACCCAAGGAGAAGAACATCTTAGCAGGTATGAGTAAAAATAAATGGAAAATGGTAACTAAACAACAGATACTGAAGTCTTGGCCATAGAAAAGCAAGAGAGAACAGCTCACTCTTGGACTGCTAGTGATCCCACCTACTAGTAAACAAGACTCCATCATTCACACTCCAAAGAACTATCCCCATCGTGTTACTCTGATGTCCCATAAAGAGGGCCAAGGACACACTTTGCTTCATGTCACTGCAGTGCTCTCCTGCCAAGATCCTTGTCAAGATGTATATCCTGTCCTCTCCCAGTTGACCTTATATTTGTTGATTTTTACATTCCAATTTCTCCATTTGACACCTTAAGAATCATGATAGCTTGCCTTCCTAATCTCTTAGAGAATTAAGAGGTAAATCATTTACTTATTAGTGAGATTAATTATTTAGCATACAGTAAGTACTTAATAAATATAAATTTGTCTTCCAATAGAAATGTGACACTAAAGATGGCATTAAAATGACTTCCTGGGGAGCCTGGGTGGCTCAGTTGGTTAAGTGGCCAACTCTTGATTTTGGCTCAGGTTATGATCTCACTGTTTATGGGATCAAGCCCTGTGTCAGGCTCCATGCTGCCAGCATGGGGATTCTCTCTCTCTCTCTCTCTCTCTCTCTCTCTCTCTCTCTCTCTCTCTCTCCCCCTCCACTGCTCAAACACTCTCTCTCTCTGTGTGTCTCTCAAAATAAAATAAACTTAATAAAAATTTAAAAAAATAAAATAAAATGACTTCTTCCTAATTAGTTTTGTTCCATTTTAGGTCACAAAAATTAGAGTTGGATATAGGAGTTTTAGTTTTCTCTCAATTTTGCCATTGGTTTAAAATACTTGCAACTATAAGCAACAGATAATAGCATGTCTATTAACTTTAGTGTTCTGGGCTGAGACAGAGAAAATTATGTAACCAAGAGACATAGTTCAGACTGTAATTATGATTATTATTAACTGTAATAATAGATCATAATAGCATCTGCTAACAACACCACCGGAACTCTTGCCTAGGTCTCATTAATCTGGACCTTACTAATTTGCAGTATGTACTTATTTGACAATGGTTATACAAAAGTTCTCCAGAACATCATCTCTGAGTTTAATTTTTAATGTAATTCTAAAAATATTTGGTAAAAGCATGATTGTCTAGCATGGAGTTAAGTTCAAATGTAGTAATTTAAAGAGTCTCTAGGCTACAAAGACAGGCTTACCTGAATTTAAATCCTATAACTGTCACATTCATATTTGTGTGACTTTGGCTAAATCTCATTTTTTTCATTTGTAAAATGTATATAATGATGATTGAGCTGTTATAATTCTTATAAAGTCTGTGACACAAACATGCAATAAACACCTAATACAGTTATCATTTTTATCACTCTTGTCAATAACAATGATGATGAATAAGTCAGAGCACGTATTTAACACAGATATAGAAGAAGAGAATAATTATGATTTCATAGAGTAAAATACTGTAGTAAAAATATTTACATAGTGTTGCGAAATCATAAACTAGTTTCCAATTAATGCTATACGAAGAGGTAAGGAGAGGAGTTGCTATCCGGGTAGTTGAAGCAGTATTTTTTCTCTGGTGTATAAGGAGATAAAGTGATTCAAGGCATAGAAAAGAATATGTATCATTCCAGAAAATATAACAATCTGGTGTCATGAAGTCAAAGGTTATCATAAAGATAAAATTCTAAAGACAGGCAAAAGGAAGAACTTACTGAATACATTAACAAAATAAACACTTCCCCCACCCCCAGGTTCAAAGCATTTAAGATGCTTTTAAAAACCCTAACAGAATAATTTTAAAACCTGTGAACTGTGATAATCATACATCTGGTCTACTTATTAACAATTATTTTAAGCCTTGGTACACTGCTAGCAATGAATTTATACTATAGTCTCCAAATGTATTTATTTGAAACAACTCATCAGTTTATTTCTTTTTCTTTTTTTGTTTTCAATACGAGACAAGAGTTACGGTATACCCCTTGTTACCTGAGAAAGAAGACAGCAGCCCATGTAACTACTGCTTTGTTATTATTATTATTTTTAACATGTTTCTCAGTTTTATTGAAGTAAAATTATAAGACATTTCAAGTGTACAACATAATGTTGTGATGTAAATAAACCTTGTGAAAATGATCCCCCCATTGAGTTAATTAACACATTCATCACCTCACGTATTTACCTTGTGTATGTGAGATATACAACACAGTGCTATGAACTATAGCTGCCACGTTATACATTAGATCCTCACACCTTATTCATCTTAGAATTAAAAGTTTAAATGTTTCATTTCTTTAGAGTAATCTTCTCCCATTTGTCTGGGTTAGTAAGATTTGACTACTGAAATCACCATAAAAGACAGACAAATTATAAATCACTTTGAGTAAGTTATTTAACTTTCTGTAGCTCTGTTTTCTCAGCTTTACAATGGAGATCATAGTATATATCTAATCCACCTCACAGAAATGAACAGGGGTTAGTCTAAATCATTGTTTATGTGACCACATACTTCTATATAATTTGAGAGCATACCCCTCATCAAAATCTCCCTTACTTCCCTAGAGACTGACACATAATTGGTGGTTCATAAATGTAATATGGAATAAATGGAAGTAGGTCTGTAGTAGAAACGGCATACAGTGCTATATAAATGTAAGTTATTATTATGTTGAAAAACATCATCAAGGCAGCCTCCTTTGTAGAACATTGAAAAAAATAATACAAATATCCATAAAGAACAAAGAAATATCGGAAAGAATCCAGTATTTCCCATCTGCATAAAGTGTATATTAGATAACAAATGGCCATTTCCTTCCATATTGTCTCTAAGAATGACTCAGTCCTCAAGGCTTAGAGTAGTTCTATGCCCATATGCAGTCCAAAAGAAAACTGAAGGATTGTGTTTGGACTTATGCTAAGTACATCTGTGGTCAAAATCAACTACTAAATAATGCCTGACTCCATCGAGGGAGACTTCAACTGTCTCAAACAAGGAAACTTAACAACACAGCCAAGTCTCTTCCATTGTTGTAGTAAGAGAAAATACCAAAAATGACAAGAGAACAAAACCATACTCACACCTTGAATGATAAATAGTTTGATGGGAATGGATTGGAGGAAAACACCTTCATGAAGTGCCACACCACCACATTACTGTGACAAGCCCAAAAGAAAGGTATCCTTATGTCCATTTCAAACATGAGAAAAGTAAGGTGAAGAGAGGTTAAGTAACTGTTTAAAGTCTTACACAGGCAAAGCTAATATTTCAATTGCCACTTTATTCCGATTCCCTTTTCTTTTTTCTTCAACAGCTTTTCCAAAGCATCTTTTTCATAACTTAAAACTTATATGAAAAGAGTTGCTGGATAAAATAAATTTAGGAAACTATGTTAATTCAAGTTGGACAGCCTTAATTATGATAATCTGCATTGAGAGTTTCCAAGATGGAAATATAGAAAGTATAACCTCATAACATATTTTTCAGCAGTGCCCTCTTTCTTTTCTTCTTCTTTCCTTCAAAATCCTCACAAAGATACACAGCCACCTATATTTATTCATTTATTCACTCATTCAAAAATATTTATCAAATGACTATTATATAATATAAACTTGGGGATAAAAAAATGGGTAAGATTTACATCATAAACAAGTGTGTTAGTCAATAATGAGTAAAAATTCACCAGATAAATTCACTATCTGCCAGATAGTGTCAAGACAGCATTGGGTTTACTGATTCTGTCCCCTGGAGTATTTGTGGGTAGAAAACAATAAAACAAGAAATTATAATTATGTATAATATGTACTATTTGTTCATTCAATGAATACTTATTGAACATTTACTCTGTGTCAAGCACTAGGACTATCAGAAAACAGTGGTCAATATGTCACAGATTATCTCCTGCCCTTATGGAATTTATATTTAGGTGGGTAGACAGAACATAAAAAAAAATTATTTCAATTTTTTTTTAGTTTTTTAATGTTTATTATTGAGAGAGAGATAGAGACAGAGACAGAGACAGAGCATGAGAGGGGGTGGGGCAGAAAGAGAGGGAGACACAGAATCCGAAGCAGGCTCCAGGCTCTGAGCTGTCAGCACAGAGCCCAATGCGAGGCTCAAACTTATGAATTGTGAGATTGTGACCTGAGCCGAAGTTGGACACTTAACCAACTGAGCGACCCAGGTGCCCCCGAAATATATGTTTTAAAGGGGTAAGAAAGAGCAGAAAAATAAAGGATAAGGAGTAGGTAAAAAGAGTAGGGATTATAATCATAAAGGCCTCAATGAGGAGGTAAAAAATTTATTCTTCAGTAATAAGAAGTTGTTAGCCATATCCAACACTAATTCAGAGAGGTAGGGGGTAGACAGAGTTCAGTTTATACAATCCTGCAAATTTTGATAAAGAAATGGGCTTTCTTCAGTGTTCAATGGGAAAGCACTAAGATATTTTAAAGCAAAGAGAGTAACAGAATCTGACTCACATTTTCAAATAATCATTCATGCTTATGAATAATGTACTGGCGGGGCTCCTGGTTGGCTCAGTCAGTTAAATGTCCGACTTCAGCTGAGGTCATGATCTCATGGTTTGTGAGTTCGAGCCCCACATCGGGCTCTGTGCTGACAGCTCGGAGCCTGGAGCCTGTTTCGGATTCTGTGTCTCCCTCACTCTTTGCCTCTCCCCTGCTTGCACTCTGTCTCTCTCAAAAATAAACATTAAACAACAACAAAAAAGAATATACGGGAAGTGCCCAGGAATGAACCAGGTGGTCAGCTAAGAAGCAAAACTGTGAAAAGGAAATGATTGCCTGTGCTAGCATGGCCATGATGGAAGTGGAGAAAAGTGGATTAATTCAGGACATATTTTTAAATAAGGCAAGATAACATGGTGAAGGATTGTACTGAGAAAAGGATGGGATACTCAGGGAAAAGGAAATATCAAGATGGACTTCCAGATTTCGGACTTGAGCACAGTTGGGAATAACATATACAGAGATGGGAAAGAAGGCTAAGGTAATAGAAATAGAAGTTACAAAGGCCGTTAGTTGGGTTATCTGAATACCTGCATATGAGCAGTGCAACTGTCAATGAAGACTTTTCAATGGAAGTAATTCAAGAGACACCAGGAGAATGAGCAGGAGTCAGGACATGGTGCAAGTTACCAACCTGGACAGGGTGTCCTTGACAGTTGTTAAAAGCCTGTGTCCTGGAATGACCACAAAGAATCTGGTGATTTAGAAGGAGGCTCAGTGTGGCCCTTATAACATTAAGTAAAAAAGTGGGGGCACCTGGGTGGCTCAGTCGGTGAAGCGTCCGACTTCGGCTCAGGTCATGATCTCGCGGTTTGTGAGTTCAAGCCCCGTGTGGGGCTCTGTGCTGACAGCTCGGAGCCTGGAGCCTGCTTTGGATTCTGTGTCTCCGTCTCTCTCTGCCCCTCCCCCACTTGTGCTCTGTCTCTCTATCAAAAATAAATAAATAAAATGTAAAAAAAAAGTGGGAGGAAGAAGGAGTCTGGGGTGGAGGTGGGGGCAGGGAAGGAGATGAACAATGAGGGTGCTACACTGGACAGGAACCAGTTCAAAAAGAGCCTTTTACAATATGCAGGGTTTTTATCCTAATGAAAATGGGAGAATATTAAAGTGTATTAAGTGTGGGAATGGCAGTATTCATCTAAACTTTTAGAAGAATCACTCTAAATGATTTAAGAAAAATTAATTATAGTGAGCACAAGAATATGACTGTGTGTTCCAAATGTGTTCAAAATGGTGCACTTTAGGTAACAATGACCCCTTTAAGAGAAAACAAAATTTCAGATTAGCTTAATGGGATATGAACATAATTTTCATGGAAAGACACTGCTGGATCCAATATTAAAGAAAGGATAAAGGGTGAAACCCTTCAGTGAAAGGCAAAACACAGGATATGAATATCTATGACTAATCTCTGCCATTCTACAGATTGGAATGGTTTGCTTGGATTGTTTGGGATAAACGATTGACTTCAGGAATTTACCAGGGCTCTCATCTCTCAATGGCTTCAGTTATCCTCCTCCATTATGAATGTTTGTAACATTTCTTCATCTTGTACCTTATTTTTTAAAGGGAAATAAAGGTTTATTTCTATCACCTATGTTTCCTGTTACGGTTGATTTGGGGTGATTTCCTAAAAGAAGTTAAAATAACATAACAAGTTCACAATGTTTTTTTCTAGATAAACTGCGTCTAAAATCCCTGTCAGATGGCAGATTCTGGCCTTCTTCCTCCAATATGTCAAGATATGTTCTGGAATATGAATATTTTAGATTGTTTGATTTCACTTTGTATATTTCTATGAAAATTTAAAATCTCTTATGCCCCTTTGTTACTCAAAGATAATTAACTAAGATTTATTTATTTATTTATATTTCAGAGAGAGAGAGAGAGTGTACATGTACATGCACAGAGCAGGGGTGGGGGACAGGGGCAGAGAGGGTGAGAGAGAGAGAAAGAGAGAGAGAGAGAGAGAGAGAGAGAGAGAGAGAGAGAGAGATTCCAAGCTCAGCATGGAGCCTGACGTGGGGTTCTATCCAAAGACCATGGAATCAGACCTGAACAAAAATCAAGAATCAGACCCTCAACCAACCAAGCCACCCAGGAGCCCCATTAAGGTTTATTTTAACAAACTAATGAGCCCATTTCCAACAGCAGCCCTACTTGGTATCTCCAATAGGGCCACAGAATAGAAGGGAGGCCTTATAAGAACAAATGAAAAGTCTAACAATCCTTCCTCCTCTCTGGTAAAGGGGAATGAGCATGATTGTGAGCTAGAGGCAAGAACTGTATGTACATTTAATGGTGATATACCATTTTTAGACCCAATTATGCAAATTCATCCTGGAATATTGTGAGTGAGGGATGGGTGATCATTTTCCCCACTACCACCCACACACATACACACACTGGGATTTATAGCAATTATGTCAATTGTCCTATTTATGGTACTTGACACATTTAATGTAAGAAAGGGACAATGCATTCCATTACTTCTTATTACAATGCAGCATGGTGATGAATGGTATAATAGTGATGATAATTAAAATGTGTTGTGCATACTTAAACATGAGATTCAAGGTTTGAATAAGTACCTATTATCCTGGCCCTTTTTCTCTATCTTGTCTTGTAAAGAAAGACTCAATATCTTCCTCTGCTTGTCTGCAATTACTTAGGTGGCTAAGAAGAACACTCATATTACCTGGAGTTGATTCCCCTTTGTGCAATTCTTTCTTTCTCTTTCTACTCTTTGTGGGACCTCTGAGTGCCCTAAAAATCTCTATCTGTAGCTCTAGCTGCTGACAGTTCTTCAAGCAGAGGCCCCTGCATTCTAGCATCTTCCAAAGTCATTAGATTCAAATTGTCATAAAAACAGTGGGGAATACTCTTAAGGTTCTGAATGTTAATTTGCTTTCTTCTTACTTCACTATACCTGTTCTTGTTCTGTGACCAAGGCCTCTTCAATATAAATCAGCTGCCCTAAATTTTTATAGAAGGCAGAATAGACTGGGGAAACCTGGTGAATCACTCAAACTACCTCAACATGCATCTCCTCCTTTACCAAATGGGAATGATGTTAACTGCCCTGATGTACACACAAGACTATGGTAGAGACAAACAGGTTAAGAAATTAATATCTCTCTCTCTCTCTCTCTCATAAAGTGTAAAATATTATACATTATTATATAGGCTTCGGATGAAAGCATAAGATTCATGTCAATATGGCACTTGAGAGTCAACAAAGCATTTTAACATAAAGTATTTTTTCAATTTTACAACAGTGTATGTATCAAATTTTATACATTTTATAAAAGAGGAAATTTAACTCTAATAAGCCCAACGTCATGCTATTAAATGACTAATTTCCTATTGGGATCTAGTATTTCTAGGTTTCGACAAAGGAGGTGCCACAAATTCGTTTTTCTCTTCTGGGCAAAAGAGACTAAGGCATAAAAAACTAAAAGAGAAAAGAAAATCATATTAAAAGAGGTAATGTAGTACAATAGTTAAAAGCAGAGTCAGACTAAGTTTGGTCTTCCTGCTGCCTGGCATCTTATCACTGATGCTGCCCCAGAGTCATCCTATTCT
This sequence comes from Neofelis nebulosa, assembly GCF_028018385.1. Taxonomy (NCBI): domain Eukaryota; kingdom Metazoa; phylum Chordata; class Mammalia; order Carnivora; family Felidae; genus Neofelis; species Neofelis nebulosa. The sequence continues at coordinate 16,965,499 of NC_080793.1, forward strand.
TTTACGTGACTTTTTCTACCTTTTCTCTTCATCTCCAGCCTCCAAAGCTCTCTGAGACCATGCTCAGTCTCTACCAATGATTTTGCATCTTATTCCACTGAGGAAATGACAGTAATTAGAAGAGAATTTCCATAAGCTCCCATCTCCCTGTCAAGCATGTGTCTGTATTCTCTGATCACCCCCCCCATCTAAATTAATATTTAAACCATAACATTATTCCCTAGTGTTTATTCTGCTGTCCATGCTCCTGTCTCAAACCAACTCCTCTTGTCTGCTGGCCCCCATCCTTTCTCACCTACTTGAAAACATCATTTCTTCCCTTTCTGTAATATCGCTCCTTTTTCTTGTCTCTTAGGTCATTTTTTTAAGTTTATTTATTTATTTTGAGAGGTGGGCAGAGAGCAGGGGAGGTGCAGAGACAGAGGGAGAGAGAGAGAGAGAGAGAGAGAGAGAGAGAGAGAGAGAGAGAGAGAGAGAGAGAGAGAGAGAGTTCCAAGCAGGCTCACAACCGTCAGTGAGGAGCCCGACCTGGGGCTGGATCTCACGAACCATGAGATCATGACCTGAGCCAAAATCAAGAGTTGGACTCTTAACTAAGTCACCGAGGCACCCCCCTCCTGGGTCATTTTTATCACCATACAAACATGCTTGAGTAAAACAACTGAGGAAGGAAAAACAATCTCTTGACTCCTTATACCCTCTTCCTTTATGCCCTATTCTTCTGCTTCCTTTTACTACAAAATTACCTAAAAGTCTCATCTATACCCTGTCTCCAATCCCTTTCTCCCGTTAACTTTTGAAATGTTCCAGTTACTCATGAGCACTAAAACTGCTCTTATCAAGGTCAGCAATGATATCCATACTGTAAAGTTCAATAACCGATTCTTATGGAAGGGATTTTTGTATGTTGTGTTCAATGCTATATTCCAAGATGCTAAGAAGTACTGATATATGGACAGTGCTCCACAAACACTTAGTGAATGAATAAATGTATAAAAAGCAGACTTGGTTTTTAATCCAGCTTTCCCCACCTTCTTGTTATATGCCATTGGAAGTTCCCTAATCCTCCCTAAGCCTTCATTTCATCATTGAAATAGGGATAATAATAATGACCTCTCAGGGATATTACAAAGGGGAAATGAAATAATGAATGTATATTAGTGGCAAATAGAAAGTGCTTTGTTGTTACAGGTCTTTTTCAAATGGTGCATTATTCATTATTTGTAGCAAGGCTGATTAATAAAGTGGGAGGTTCCTGAGGATGTTTCAAATGCTTAAAAAGTTTGCTCTGAGGGTAAAACAACAAATTACATAACAGTTTTATTGGTTTGTTTGCAGCTGGAATTTCTTGATGAGGCTGGGACCTCCCAAACATAACTGTTGAACATATTGAGCAAGCGTCTCCAAGGTAAGACAATGGGAAGCTCACTGCATCATTATCTTGTGTGATTGCTAAATCTAGAAAAATAAAACACATTGCCCATTAAGACTTCCTAAGGGTGCAGTGTGGAAGAGAAGTATGTAATTCATTCCAAATGGGTGATGACTGCTGAGGTCTTACTCATTTAACAGCCTAGAAAGTGTGTTCTGTCAGCAATCCATGTCATCAATGGATTTCAGTGAAATTCCCTGGTCTTTAATTAGTGGAACTGATGACCTTTCAGAGGTCAACTTGTGTAACCAAGGCTCTTGATTGGTGATCTTACTGTTTCTATTAAGGCAGCATAAAATATCAATGCTCAGTTTTGTCAAACCCTAACTTATTCACAATGTTTCTTACCAATGTTTTCTTGTTGATTATTTCATAATGGTACTGATGGGACTGATCTGTTTATTTAAATGATGGCTGCTGTCTTCTTTTAGGGCTATTAGTGTCCAGGAGTGAAGCTTACAGATGCATAAATAGAACACTGAATCTTAGAGGATGTGCGAAGTTTGGGGATCATCTTTTCTCTTAACATTTTTGACACCATAAGGAATGTCAAGGCAAGGATGCTTTGATTTAAGCATGAGAAAACATGAGAAGCTCCTCCTTTGTTAGAAGCAGGTAAAAAATAAACCAATGTTTGTTTTATCGGCTCATCATACAAACATGTTCGCATGCACATACGCATGTACACTCAAAGCATAAATGTATTTCATATTGGATCCATATTTTCTGCATACTCTTACCAGCTTGCAACAGTACATGCACACACATGTACACACATATACACACAAGCCAAAACATATATGCTGTATCCATTCACAAAGATATATATGTTCATATACAGCAACTAAAGCATATACATTCACACCTGTGCACAGATACCCATAAAACATGCATAAATTCATACAGAAATGGCTCATAGTTCACACATACTACCCAGATATAAACATGTGTGTGCACAGACATATTCATATGTTGTGAAAGCAAATACCAATTTCATAACTATCCCACTACCAATTTCTAGTGGGATGGGTACTTTGAATTGGACAGTTCTTTTATTTATTTTCTCTTCGGGGAACAATGATGGATTTGGAATATGCAACCATAGCAAGATTTCTTGTTAACATACCATTATACTTCTAGCATCTTACCTTGCCTAAAGTAAACAATCAGTAAATATTTGATGAGTGAGAGAGTGAATGGATGGGTGAATAAATGAATGGATATGAGCAGTACAGAGTGAATTACTCTGCATAATAGAGGGCAAACTTCTGCCAATACCATGTTCAATGTGGGAGAGATGAGGTGAGGAAAGATGGGTGAGGAAGAAGCAAACAAACAAGAGGAATAGCTTCGCAGTACAGAAGGAATGCAAGTGTTGGCCAGATTCCCACACAGCTATTAAAAGAATAAATCTGTTTTAATTGTAGGGACCACAACCATTGGTCATTTCCTTTTCATGATATCATATTTAAAGATGTCACCAACCCCAATTTTTTCATCTATATTGCTTTGTAGGGAGAAAAAAACCCAGGAAGGCACTTATAGAATTCCCTCGATCTCTGTGACCAAATGTATCATTTATCTATTTCTATATAACAAACAACCCCTTCCCTTAGTGACTTAAAACAACAGAGATTTCTTATTACTCACAATGCAAAGGGCTGGCTGGACTGGTCTCACCTGGTTTACTCATAAGTCATATTCTGTTGGGCTGGAAGGTGCAAGATAGGCACACTGCTGTCTGACAGCTGGTGTAAATTCTCAGCCAGGGCTCACTGGTTCTCTTCCTGTTGGCCTCTCATTCTCAAGTTTGCTAGTCTAGCTTTCTTACATGGTGGCCTCAGAGAAACTTACTAAAACTGAAAACACAGCAGTTGAAAATGCCTTGAGGCCTAAGCTCTGGTACCTGCCCAGTTACACATCTGCCATTTTTTATTAGTCAAGGTGAGTCACAAAAGTGGGGAAGGAGGCCCTATCTTCTGACAGAGGAGCTGCAAGGGGTTTTCGGCCCTTTCAAACCTATATGCCAAATCTACCTCATAATTATAAATATCTTCTGCTATCTGGGAATTCCGGACCTCCTTGAGTACACTCCCATCCATTCTCATGACACGTGCATATTCCAAGGCCAATTGATAGAAGAGGGACACTGTGTGGGGAACCTGGGTAGCTCAGTTGGTTAAATGTTGACTCGATTTCGGCTCAGGTCATGATCTCATGGTTCATGGGATTGAGCCCTGCATCAGTCTCCATGCTGATAGCTTGAGATTCTCTCTCTCCCTCTCTCTCTGCCCCTCCCCCACTGCACATCCCTTCTCAGATAAACTTAAAAAAAAAAAAAAGAAGGGGAAACACTGTGGCCCACAACCACCTTCTCAGGCTTCTAAGAGAGGATGGAAGTTTGACTGATTCTCTTTGCCTGGTAGTGATCTGACAGCCATGGGATCCAGGTATGCCTATTGTGAAAGAGGGTATTTGTTACTGGGATACATGTCCATTAGAAACTGGACCAAAGCCACAGACTCATTTGTCATAGTTTCCAAAGGAGCCTTAACTGGTAATGAGTTCTGGGCTCTGGAGGCCAAGGTCAGCATAATTAAAAGGCCTCTGTGACATAGAAAAACCCACTGGGTGACTGTGTGTGTGTGTGTGTGTGCGCGTGCGTGTGTGTGTTTTACTACAGATTAAAGTTACTCTATAGGAAAAATACAGAAATTACTTCAACTCACTTTCAATGCTTTCACATATTTGTAATCAGAACAAATATTTATTTTATGTTTTCATTCTCTTAATTAGCATAACTTATTTCCCTTAATATTATGTATAAACATATATCTCCCTCTTTTGAACTTCTCCTGTGAAATATGTAAGCTTCTTGTAAGGTATTCATAACATCCCGTGTATATTATTTTTGCTATTTATGCATGTCTCACTTCCCCTAATTCATCATCAGTGTTGCTTCTATCATCATCATCAAAGGCATTCACTGAGCATACACTTCACAAACACTATTTCCAACGATCACAAAATTCTAGAGAGATAGTTACTGTCCCCATATATTTAATAAAGGAGAAAGCAGAATCTCAGATAAATTTACTAACTTGCCCAAAGTCCTGTTGCTAGCAAGTAATGGAGGATAGAGGAAAGATTTAGTTTCACTGCCTATATTGTGATTATAAGCAGATGATAAACAGATAGGATACATGTTAGAAAAATGTTTGTATATCCCATTACAGTTAGTAGAGTGCATGCATATAAGATGCACTAATACATACTTTTAGAAGAATATATTTTATACAAGATGTGCACATATGGGGATGTTCACTAGGGGTTTTATTAATAAAGTATGTGATTATATTATATTACTATACGATATGATATAATATAGTAAATCATTATAACACACTCTGCTTGACCATTTCCCTACTGCTGAGAATGTCTGTTGCTTCCATATTTTATCCTATTATGAACATACTGGTGTCAGTTCAAAGAAAGGAGGGCAGAGTAATTAAGAGTCAAATGGACATGGGTTGAGTCTTATTGATTTGGGTAAAGTCACTCATCCATCCCAGGCCTTAACCTTTTAAATGAAAGACTGAGATTGTAAGAGAACCAATCTCAGAACCAACCAATCTCAGAGTTTTTACAAGTATTGAGCAAGAATTAATGCTTAAAACAAATATCACCAAGCACCCAATGTACGCTAGGCCAGACTCTGTTGGGGGTAAGCAGGAAACAAAACAAAGTTCCTGATCCCATGAAGATTACATTCTGGTGGGAGACACATGAGGTAAGCATAAAATATAAATATAATATCCAGTCAAAATAAGTCTTTAGAGCAAAATTCTGTGTTCTCTATTTCAGATTACCTCACACCTTACTTGTTCTTTAGATTTTAGTTATAATGTAACTTCCCCAACGAAGGGCATTTTAAAACCTCAGAATGGTCAAATTCCTTTCAATCTAGGTTTTTTTCAAAAACACTTATGTTGTAGTATTACACTTCTGTGATTATTTCATTCATTTTTCTTCATCCCCTAGAACACATAATGTATAAGGGCAGAAACCATGACTGCTCTGCTCATTGTATCTTGGGCTTTTGCGTGGTGCTAGCAGAGAATAGATACGCTAATCAGAATTCAATGAGTAAATGTAGTTGATGAATGTCGTAAATGAATAAAGTCAGTTTTTCTTATGAGAAAAAATTTCCCAATTCTCCTAGAGCTCCTCTACTTCAAGAACCCCATAAAAACCAATTCTTAGGATGTTCATAATTCCCTAATGCAACCAGGCAAAATCAAACAGTCCCAAGAGCAGCAAAGAAGAATCTAAATTTTCTTTCTTTCCTTTCTTCCTTTCTTCCTTTCTTTCTTTCTTTCTTTCTTTCTTTCTTTCTTTCTTTCTTTCTTTCTTTCTTTCTTTCTTTCTTTCTTTCTTTCTTTCTTTCTTTCTTTCTTTCTTTCTTTCTTTCTTTCTTTCTTTCTTTCTTTCTTTCTTTCTTTCTTTCTTTCTTTCTTTCTTTCTTTCTTTCTTTCTTTCTTTCTTTCTTTCTTTCTTTCTTTCTTTCTTTCTTTCTTTCTTTCTTTCTTTCTTTCTTTCTTTCTTTCTTTCTTTCTAAAAAGTTTTTATCTAAACTCCAGTTAGGGGGCGCCCGGGTGGCTCAGTTGGTTAAGTGGCCAACGTCAGCTCAGGACATGATCTCACCATTCATTAGTTCAAGCCTCATGACAGGCTGTGTGCTGATAGCTCAGAGTCTGGAGCCTGCTTCAGATTCTTTGTTGCCCTCTCTCTCTGCCCGTCCCTTGCTCATACTCTGTCTCTCTCTCTCTCTTCCACAAGAATAAATAAACATTAAAACAATTAAAAAAAAACCTCTAGTTGGTTAACATATACTGTAATATTAGTTTCAGGTATACAATGTAGTGATTCAACAATTCCATACAACACTTGGTACTCATCGCTACAAGTGCACTTCTTAATCTACATCACCTATTTGACCGATTCCTTCACCCACCTCCCTTCCGGTAACCATTAGTGTGTTCTCTATAGTTAAGAATCTGTTTCTTGGTTTGCCTCTCTCTTTTTTCCCTTTGCTTATTTGTTGTGTTTGTTAAATTCCACATATGAGTGAAATCATATGGTATTTATCTTTCTCTGACTAACGTATTCACATAGCATAATATCTCTAGCTCCACCCATGTTGTTGTAAATGGCAGGATTTTATTCTTTTTTATGACTGAGTAATATTCCATTGTATATGTACCCCACACCTTCCTTATCCATTCATCAGTTGATGGACACTTGGGCTATTTCCATAATTTGGCTATTGTAAATAATGCTCCTGTAAACATTAGGGCACATGTATCCCTTTGAATTGGTATTTTTGTATTCTTTAAGTAAACACCTAGTAGTAAGATTGCTAGATCATAGGGTAATTCCATTTTTATCTTTTTGAGGAACCTCCATACTGTTTTCACAGTAAAGGAAACAACAAAACTAATCTATGGAATGGGAGAAGATATTTGCAAATGATAGAACTGAAAGGGTTAGTATCCAAAATATATAAAGATCTTATAAAACTCAACACCCAAAAAACAAATAATCCAAAAAAGGGCAGAAGACATGATTAAACATTTTTCCAAAGAATACATACATGTGGCCAACAGACACATGAAAAGATGCTCAACATCATTGATCATGGAAATACAAATCAAAACTACAATGAAATATCATTTGACATCAGTCAGAATACCTAAAATCAACAACATAAGAAACAACAGGTGTTGGCAAGGATGTGGAGAAAGGGGAACCCTCTTGCCCTGTTGATGGGAATGCAAACTGGTACAGCCACTGTGGGAACAGCATGGAGGTTCCTCAAAAAGTTAAAAATAGATTTCTTTTTAAACAGCACCAAAAAGCCTTGAACACGTCTATAGAGGGTCTCACATCATCATTTGTTTTTCAATAAACACCTACAGAGATTAGCTCTCTGCTGTCATGAGAAGAAATTCGTTAGCATAGTAATGATTTATGATTTACTAGACAGCATTTAACTGACTCTCATCCAGCAACTGGAGATGCTTATCATACAACTGGTCATTCACACTAATGAAAAATGGATTCCTGACAATAGCCACATGCACACTTGAATTTGGATAGCAACTGATATATTTCAATCCCAGGGAGAAGAAATAGAGGCTCAGTAAGTGGAGAGAAAGGGAACTATTTAATTGATATTATGGTAAGAATGAATATATTTGGATTAAAATCCCAATCAGGGGGCTTTCTGGACATGGGCTTGGGCATTTGTGCAGAAAGAAATGTTTTCTGGCTTTTATGTATTAATGTGCATATAAAACTCCATAGGGTTTCTATATGATATGCACAAGTATATGAATATGGTAGGTATGTATCCCTATGTACATGAATATATACCTAGGCATGTGTGTATGTATGTATCTGTATAAACATTTAAAAAAATTTTTTTTAACATTTATTTATTTTTGAGACAGAGAGAGACAGAGCATGAAGAGGGGAGGGGCAGAGAGAGAAGGAGACACAGAATCGGAAGCAGGCTCCAGGTTCTGAGCCATCAGCCCAGAGCCTGACACGGGGCTCGAACTCACGGACCGCGAGATCGTGACCTGAGCTGAAGTCGGACGCTTAACCGACTGCGCCACCCAGGCGCCCCTGTATAAATATTTGTAATTTATGCATGAACATATAGTGTGTGTGTATATATATGAATGGGTATTACTTTGAGTTTTTACCCTGTCTTTCATTCAAAGAGGAAGAAATCAGGGGGGCTCAGACAGAAAGAGAATAGGCTTCTATCCACTTCTAATTCATAAGCAGAGAATTCTTTTCCATTTTAAATGGTTTAGTTTATTTCTAATAGCAACCAAAAAATAAAAAGAAAATTTTAAGTTGATACTTTATCTCCTGCTATCTGTGAACCTTCAAGAAAATCAAGTACATGATTTGAGAGAAATGTGCTGCCACTTAAATATGCCCACAATCCTGCTTCCCCTTGCAACACACATATGCATAATAAAAAGCTCTTGAGCAACATTCCTTTATATTATTGATTACAATATATTTTTTAATTAAAGGCCAATAAACATGCTGCTATGGGGACTTTGAAAAATAAAACACAACAGCACAGTCACTGAGACATGGAATGTTAAACAGTAGAAAATGAGGGACTCAGGCCACTCCCTGCCCATTGATCCTGCTCAGCAGAATGCAAATCAGGACACTTCCTAATATAAGGCATTGCTCTTAGTTTTACTTCTAGATGTGTATGCCTTTGCAGCTTCAGATGCATTTGCAAAATTAAAAGCATAATTTATCTCCAAAAAGCAATATTCCATCAGCTGAGTGACTTAGTCATGATGAAAAACTGGTTTCTACACAATGTTCATTCACTGTTCTTAGGAACAGCAGTGGGGTAATAATCTCCAATATCCAGGATGGGGTTTGGAGATGTAAGTCAGTTCGTTTCCCTCATTTCAACAAATATAGGGAAGTCAAACGAGACTTGCCTCTTCCCCTATCCTTTACCCCATATTATCTATCAGTCAAATGGTTCAAAATATATGAACTTCCAGGAAAAACAGGAAGGCCCCTGTTATCAGTAGACACCAAGGACAGGTGTTTTTCCAGATACACCAGATAGTGCCCTTTTAATCTATGAGCACTAAAATGGGAATCAAAAACCATAGATAAATTTGTCTAACTAGCATCAAAGAGGATCTATGCAAACCAAGTAGAATTCTGAGGACTACAAGGTATAGCACTAAGGTCATAAATTGAGACTATCACATCCCAGGAAGGGGTGGATACAAATGCAAGACTAGAGCTGAGAGTAGAGGATATGGGACAGTCAGTAGCTTGACAAAGAAAATTTGAGTTTATAATATTTCACTTTGGCTGGGTCTCTTGAATCCTCCTCACCATCACTCTAGAACCCCCACGGTATGCGATGATGTACTGAATAGTGTATTGCAGTCATCGACATAGCAATGGGTGTATTTATGTGTGTGTGTGTGTATGTATTTGTTGCTTTATTTTACTATTTTATAGTTACAAGGATTCTTCGCAATCACTGAGGAAAGGTATTTGTTCAAGGTGATGAGTTGAGAGCAGCCATGGTTGGAAGATTAACTGGACTGATGTCTAGTCACTCTCTCTTGTGTAATTCCTGTTAAATAAGGAACCAATATCATGGTGAGGGGCTATGAATTAAAGGGGACAATAGGCCAGTGATTACCCCTTAGGGAATGGATGAGGGCTGACCAATTTTTTAACTCTAAAGTTTCTTGGGGCTGGTACTTTTACTGCATCAGTTGAGAACCAGTTCAGATAAAAGTGATCACAGCTATTGTTGTAGGATAATCTTCATTTAATATAAAATAACTCCCTTTATTGATGTCAGTATATTACTTTTAAAATAAAAAAAAAAAATCAATGCTGATGGAGTATTCCCAGAGTTGAGGAACCAACTGGGGAACAAATTATTGAGATTATTTTATGAGTTTGGGCTTTAAAAAAATTATTATTCACTTCAGTCACTTTTGCTTCAAAGTTAATATAAGACTGTTTCTTTTCTTAGCACCGTGTACATTTCCATATTTCCCAAAGGTTCTGAAAATGAATAGACAACCAGGGGACAAAGCATTTCACTGCCAACTTCTTATATGGGCAGCACATTTCCAACAGCAAAGAATAACTACCTTGACTTACTTGGGAAGGAGCATTTATAAAATCTTCAGTTTGGGAAAGGATACCTTGCATGCACTGATGAGGTGAATGCACTGAAGTCCAATTATAGACTATGACAGTTGGGTATTATTTCTCAGAACATACCATCTGAATACTTAACTCCTCTCAAGACTTAAAGTGTGCAGCTCATGCTTGGTCTCTGTCCAACAGACATAATATGAGTAGTTTTGTTTTTGTGTTTGTTTGTTTAAATAAACACTGAACACTGAATTCCTGGTTTCTACCCCAATTTCCCTCAACTCACTTTAGTGTTTCAAAGTCAGGGTTTTGTGCACATGTCTTTCAGGGCTTCTATACCAACAGACTAAGCTAAGTATAATGAGCCAGACTTGAAACTTGAATGAGTGAGAGGGAACTGGCAGATTTTGTTAGTCAGCAGGGCTAGAAGTCATGTCCAAGAAGGTCATCCAAAAGAGAAAGAAAGGCAAGCTGACAAGGTCCAGAGTCAGTGAGATGTAGCAGCAGGGATATATGCTCAAGCAAGGATGCTGGTGGGGTACTCAGGCAGAGAGTGGGATTAAAAATCAAGTGACAAAGCAAGGTCAGCCTTGGCTGCAAATGCAAAAATATAATGTTCAGGGTTTCTTTAGCCATACAGGAGGGAAACCATGATCTGATGTTGTGTGTGTGTGTGTGTGTGTGTGTGTGTGTGTGTGCGTGTGTGTGTGTGTGTGATCTATCATGGCACTGAACTTAGGTGTTATCTGCTCTATGACCTTCACTGGACAGGGTACATGATCAGAAGTTTTCACCTGGGACCACATAAGGACCCACATGTTAAAACATGTGGAATTTCTGATATAATAGATAAGACACTGAATGTTATTGTGGTTAAAACTTGAGGCACAAGAATATGGATTTTCTGTCTGGTTCAAATCTCAGCACTCCCAGCTATTGTGTGAATATGAGAATTTTATTTAACCTTTATGGCGTTCAGTTCCTTTATAGCTATAATGAGGATCATATATATTAGAAAAGTATTAATAGCTATAGTAAGTAGACAGTGGTTCAAACATACAGTACAATTTTTGGTTTTGTGGTTTTCCCCTCATTTACATAGTACATTAAATGTGTGTTGTTTCTGTCATCTGACACCTTTCATCCATATACAGTGATTCAGTAACCCAGGATCTCTATAGTTCATGGCCCCACCACATTCTAGGACCTTATAATCATTTGCAACAACTCAGCTAAAGGGTAGAAAGAAAATGAAGGTTACTCTTCTTCTGAAAAGTCTTATTTTTACTTGCATTCCATTGACAATAACTAGTCACATGACTATACTTAGATGCAAGGGTATCAGGAGAATGTAAAAACTCACAGAATCATTATCTAAGGGATGATTCTACTCTACAGTAGGCTGAATAATGGCTACCACAAAATATCAAGCCCTAATCCCTGAAGCCTGTCAATTTCACTTCATAAAGACAAAGAGACTTTGCACATGCGATTAAAAAAGATTCTGACATGGGGAGATTATCTTGGATTATCTACTAGACCCTAAAGAGACAGCAGATGGAGATTTGATATGAACAGAAGAGGAGGTGGCAATGTAATCAGGAGGAAGAGACTGGTGTCATGTGACCACAAGTCAAGAAATGCCAGTTTTGAGGGATGGGTCTCAGGACAGACTGACACCTTCTCTATGTTCCCACTCAGAACCCTGTGCTCTGTACATGATGCACTGGCAAGCTCAGAAATTGCACTGCATACGAAGAGCTCAGAGCATAGACAGTCTGATCTTTTCCCCTCTGTATGCGGTACATGTAAACTTTTCTTGGAACCGCTTAGCTATGCATATATCAATAGCCCTCAGGGACAACCCCACCTTTCTTTATCTCAGACTCCATAAGGTGAAGGTAAAGATCCTTCTACTGCTGCAGGAAGCAGAGTGTAACCAGTGTAGGCTGCAGAATGGATCTGCTAGCCATGAGCAACCAACATATGGGAAGGACTGGATCTTCTGTGCTCTCTCTCTCTCTCTCTCTCTCCCCTCTTGAGCCTGGTGTGCATCTTATCTTTTTTCCACAACCTCGGATCATGCGTTGGTCTTGTCCCTAAGCAGTACTTATGTGCCTGCCTTTTGACCTTGGCTGACTGGTCACAGTCCCTCCAGCAACACGGCCTAATAACTTAGTGAAATACCAGATGCCACCAGAAGTTAAAAGAGGCAAAAAACAGATTCTCCCGTAGTGCTTCCAGAGCAAGCATAGCACTGACAACACCTTGATTTCCACTCAGAGAAACTGATTTCAGACTTCTGGCCTCCAATACTGTGGAAAAAATAAATTAGTCTCATTTTAGGTTTGTGGTAATTTGTTATAGCAGCTGCAAGAAACGCATACATACTCTCTGCAAGAGAACATATTTGGTTGGACAGCTGGTTATTTATGCCACAAAAATGTTAATCTCTACCTCGCAGGATTATGGCAGGATTAAATGAGAATTCATGTCAATAATTTAGAAAGGTAAGAATTCAATTTGCAGATAATTTGTCAAATATAAATAAACTTTTGAAGTTTGAAATGTAAATATAGGTTGATTTAAATATAGGTAAGAGTGGCTCATCATACACGTACTTGCTTTCTGATGTATTTTTGTATACAAGAGGAAAGAGTGGAATTACAGTTCTTTAATTGGCCAAAGCTCATGAGAGCCTGCAGCATATGTGTGCACCATCAATAATGGGTGGTAAGGGGTGCGGGTGTTGTGAGAATTGCTGATCTAAATGGAATATGTGCAAATGAGTACAAATTAAGTAAGTCACTGGGAAAATGCTTTATGAGTTTTAAAGTGTCACATTTCCTCTTCATCTCCTTTTTCCTCTTTTTCTCCTTGTTCTTTTAGTCAACGTATTATCAGTAACTCCATGAAAACATATGTAGTCTGGAAGATGGGAGAAATGGATAGGCATTGCGGGAAGGGAGAGCAAGAGGTTCATTTATAATTCTTAAAATAGGAAACTAGAGAATACATTGAAAATAATATCCTCAGGTGACGATCTATATTACGTGTGCATTCTTTTTATCTCTTCTTATCTTTTCACTTGTGGACAATCAAGAATTAACTAGATTTATTCAAATCATTACATGTACTGTACTATCAGAAATCCTCTAGGAATGTTTACCTAAATGTTTATTTTTTTTTTAAATCAACCTGCTTTTCTCTTGCACTAGTGATGTATATACTCACTGATCAGTGATTGAAATCTGTGACATTTAATAGGGGGCTTTAAGTCTTATAGCACAATGATGTTCAGCTCCTCCTTCCTTCTTTCATCTTCAAAGGTCTTCAATTCTATCTAAAAATAAATATCTACGTAGTCTACCTAAATAAAATCTGTCTAAATACAAATACTAATAGAAAAACAATATATGATCCACCTACCAGTAAGTTATTTCTTCACTAGAGATAATAAAAATGTTGGCTTATTTTTAAGTTTTAAAGACCCTCTCCCTCACCCATATTTAATAACCATAAATTTAAACACTCGATTTACAATAGTTATCAGATTATATGTACAATCTTAGCTGTAAATCCTTTACTATGAGTCTGGTACTAAGATAAACATTTTAGCCGTGGTATCTCGTTTCTTAATTCTCCCAACATGTCATAGGGATAGCTGTTATTAACACTATTGTAGACATGGGGAAACAAATGCCCAGAGAATTTAAGTGATTTGTCCAGGATCAGATAGCTGTAAATGTCAGAGTCAATATTTCAATTATGAACTTCCTGATATTGGAGCCTGTGTTTTTAATCATTACAAAGGATGAAAAGCAAGAACAGACACTCTGCATAATCTATGGTAAACCCCCTTCTTGTTTATTTACAAAAAGTGTGGTGGACAGGGGTTACAGTACTTACCTCATGCGATGAACATTTTTATAGAAAGTTCCCAAAGGAGACTTCAGGATTTGAAAATCCCACTTAGTTTCTAAATCTTTTTTCCCCATATAATACCTAATTTAATTCTACCTCCCAATATAATGCATGTTAAAAACAAAAACAAACAAACAAAAAAACCAAAGAAAAGTGCTCACACCAATAATGCACTCACTCACCTGTAGATAAGGAGATCTTTTCTAGTAGAAATGTGAATAGCATTGCTGTAGATGTAAGTTCTTTGTTTCAAAAATGCATTATTATACAAAAAATTAAAAAGAAAAGTAAAAATTAATCTTTATTGGTCCTGAAAAAGCCCTCAACTGGGATGTACCAAAGGACTAGTATATTTTCACTTGGCTGTAAATTCACCGCACTGTCACCTTTGTGAAGCCCCTGCCTCAAGGCATTTTATCCCAAACAATCAAATAGGAATTCTGCTGCTCATATCTCTTAGCTTTATTATTCTTAGGAAATCTTACAAAAAGATTATAACTTGGCCAAAGCATTAGCAGTTATGTAAATCTACCTGTAACCTCTTCCCGTAAATAGTGGTTTAATCTGTTCTCATTCACTCGTTCATATATAGTAATCATCTAATGCAGATTATAATATGGAAGATTTACTACCTGTACTTCAGAGCTTTCACAGTATCTCAGAAAGACAGAACTGGCCTTAAAACCAGGTTTCAATGCTTCCTTCTAGCATGATTTCAGACAAATTACTTACCCTCCTAGATCCTCAGTTACCTTATTGACTTTGGGTAATAAAAGTATTCTTCAATAAGTGAATTCTCTGTGAATGATGATCATTGTAATTCTTATTGGAATTTTCTCAGATAGAAGACTCTGGTAAAGTTAACTAACTTTTCTTTGTCTCAGTTTTCTCATTTGTTAAAACTATCATATCAGGGGGAAACTAAATTGAGTTCATATGTGAAAATGGTGTCTGGTACATAGTGAACATTTATTAAGAGTTATTATAACTTATTATTATTAAAAAGTAAAGTTCACATGTATGCATGCATTATTGATGTTTACAATAAGGAGTACTTCATGAGGTGAGTAAAAAATTTTCTTAAAGCAAACTCGAACTGAATTGTCTGTAAATTTCCAAGGGGTGAGCTTTTCTTCAAAATATTAAGAACATATAAAACTAGGAAAGCCTTCTTGAATGTAGATGTGAACGATCACACAACATGATGGAGTTAACAGCCACAATTCAGAAGCAATTTTTCCTGGGTTCATGCAATTTATATTCCTTTTTTCCCTTCTTTTCCATCTTGGGGGTTAGTAGGAGACAATCCCTCATGGGGTTCCAGTCAGCTGTCAACTCTGAAGTATGAATTTTTTCCATTTATGTTTTGAGTTGTTGATGGGCAAAAAATTTCCTAAACTTTTTCATCCTGAAAAAGGACTCTTTGGTCACTCTCTCATAATTCAGAAAAAAGATATATAGAATGTGAGTGAGTGTGTGTGTGTGTGTGTGTGTGTGTGTGTGTGTAAACACTGGAGATTATGTGTATGATTTTGCCGGCAACTTTTTGAAAAATTTCACAAAAAAGCACACATAATCCTCTTATGTCATGTCAATGCTTATAAATTAGGTAACATTGCTACGTTTGTGTTTGCATATACATGATGAGTTTCTATTTTCATGTACAATTCAAACTTTTATGCTCTTTTTTCTGAGAGTTTTAAATGAATTTCAACATATTTACTTCATATGTCTGCCTCAACTTTCTGCTTAACAAAATGCCTTGTATATAGAAGAGAGCTAATAAATACTTGCTGAAAACCAAGTCACGAAGAAGGTTTCTTGGACACATGTTGCTTGAGGTAATAAGGAAAAGAAGCAAACTGATTTAGCAGACATCCAATTCAAGTCAGGCACCTACCACATCCCTGGTAATGAGTTAAGTGCTCCAGGTAGAGGTGATGGATACAAATGTCAGAGTCCCAGCACTTTTTCTGGGTGGTAGGACCAGGTGAGCTTTCATGATTTGCAAGATAAGCCTGAGTTGGAAGAGTAGAATGAGGGTAAGGTTTGCTAATATACTGTAATCTATGCTACAAATCAAAGAATGACCAAAAGCCAGATAAAAAGGAACAAATATTAGATAGGAGTTAAAAAAAAAATATGAATTACAGGACAAGTTCAATCACTAAGATTTGTCACCTGGCAGAAGATGGTTCACCCTCTTTAAGATGTATGCATCTGTAAAACTATGGGTTTTATTTTTTAATATCTACCTTGAGCAAGAGTTTCTCCTGCCCTCTAACAGTAGAAGCTGAAACAGTTTAATATGGGAGGAGTTTTTTGTTTTCGTTGTCTGGTAGTGCATCCCAAAATTGTATGGCTAAAAACCACAATTCTTTGGAATGACTGGACTCAGCTGGGCAGTTCTTCTGCTCCGTGTAAGCCTGGCTAGTGCTACAGTTGTCTAGGGGATTAACTGGGTTCAACCTCCCAAGATGGCCTATTCACATGCTTGGAATTTGATGCTGAGTATTGGCTGGGAGCTCAGCTGGAGCTGTCAACCAGCCTATCCTTATGGCTTGGCTTCTCACAGCATGGCAGCTAGATTCTAAGATGGAGGGTCCAAACATAAGAATTCCAATAGGGAGAAAGTGAAGGCTGCCAGTCACATTAAAGTCTGGGCATTGAATGACACCATATCACCTCTGCCACATTTTAGAAGTTGAGCAGTCACAGACTTAGTCAGATTCAAGAAGGAGAGGAATAAACTTTAACTCTCACTAGGGAGAGAGACAAAGAAGTTGTGGACATCTTTAAGTCACCTATATTTTGCTTTATGCCTATAAATTACTTATATTCTATTCACTTACAAAACAAACTCTCTCTCTCTTCCAGACCTCCATCTCATTCTGTAATTTGACATGTCTCCAAGAGTAGGATCTTGTCATCTTACTGAGGTTCAGACTTTTGGGATATGTTTCCTCTCAACGTGAGACCCAATGAACTAAAGAGAACAATCCGACCCCCAGTACCTGACTTTGAATGAGTTGAGATAAGGTAGGGACAGGAGAACCACAGTTCAAACTGTGAACACTCTTCAGGGACAGGAGGAGTGTCGATGTGTAGTGTTTGCTGATTTCTATGGTGTACATATTCCAACTGTGGCCAATTTCAATGTTTCAACATGCTGTCAACTAGCTTGAAAAATTCTTCAGAATTTAACTATTGGCTCTTGCCTACCTCTGTGCCCCATTCAAGAAAAGTGGGCTAGGAAATAGGAGACATATCAGTGGTTCACAGTAATTCTGAAATCAAGCTGGGTACATGTTGGAAATTATCTTATTAGTGTGGTTCTTCATGGCTCTTGGTTGTACTCTCAGGGCTACTGGTTCTGCCCTTTACATGATCCTTCTCAACTATAATAAATGTCCTATGTTTGCATCTAATTAGCATCTTCACCCTTCTTCTTGCACATAAAAAAGTTTGATATGAAAAAATCTCTTTACATTTTAAACTGTCTCTCTACCTTTAATTTCAAGCTTATTTTTAAAAAACCTTTAAAAATTGTGCTTTTATTATGTGTCAACTTATAATTCACTCCATAAACAAAAGTCTACATTAACCTATTATCCAAAAATCTGAAGCCAGCAATCATTTTGAGACTGGCCCCTTTTTACCTTGGATTGGGAGTCAGAATACTGTGGAACAATACCATGAAGATTCTTAGAACCCTTCATTTCTAGCATGAATGGTCTAAGATAAGGGACCTTCAAAGTATTAGAAGACTCATTGTCTGGCTGAGATGCACTGCCTTAAAACTTTCTAACATCCTGAGAAAGAGTCTAAAACATGCAGGGTGACTGGCTGTCTGTCAGTAGAGCATGTGACTCTTGATCTTAGGGTCGTGAGTTCAAGCCCCACATTGGGCACGGAGCCTACTTTAAAAAAACTAAAAATGAAAAATAAAAGATGCACCATTGAGACTTTATATTGAGACTGCATAGTACCCTGGGTTTGGTCTTTGCCCTAAGGATATTTTTTCTCTACTTTGGGAGTCTTTTTCTGGGAGTGACAAGGGGGTGGGGGTGGGGAATCACTTATTTTTGAACCTAGCAAGCTCTAGTTCAAAATATTTCTCTAGATTCTACCTAAAAACTCAATAATCCCTTCTGCAATTCATCTCTCTATATCTGGACATTATCACATGTAGCTGAAAGAAATTAGTGTCGCCTTTAGCATTATTCTACCTCTAAATACTCTCAGCTAGATCCACAGATTCGTTAAGTATGTGTTATACTTTATATTCTATCTTAGCTGATAGTGTTGCCAAGTTTTCACTACTAATTACATGGATAACCATTTTCTCAGACTCAAATATAAATTTTTTCCCTGACCTTCCTATCTTCCTTAAGGATTTCCTTGAAGCACTCTGTGACATTCTGCCTACCATTTAGTTCCAAAACCAGTGCCATATACTCATATATTTTTTTAAAACAGCATCATGCCTCCAGGTACTAAGTTCTGTTTCAGTTACCTGGTTTGGTTATCTGGTTTATTTGGTTGCTGAAAATTATTGGCTTAAAACAAGAACCATTTTAGGGGTGCCCGGGTGGCTCAGTCAGTTGAGCATGTGACTTCGGCTCAGGTCATGATCTCATGGTTCATGAGTTTGAGCTCTGCATCAGGCTCTCTGCTGTCAGTACAGATCCCACTTTGGATCCTCTGTCCCTCTCTCTCTGTCCCTCCTCCACTTGGGCTCTCTCTCAAAAATAAATAAAACACATTAAAAAAACATTTTATTATCTTTTATGATTATTTGGATTGCCTGGGCTCAGCTAAATGGTTTTCTGTTTCATGTGATGGTGACTGGAGCGATGGTCATCTGGAAGCTTGATTTGACTAGCATTCTAAAGATGGCCCACTCACATGGCTGGCATTTGATACTTACTGGCTGTTGACCATGAGCTCAACTGGGCTATTGTGGTAATGCACGGACACTCTCTGTGGTTTGGATTTCTCCTACCATAACAGCTGGGATGCAGAAGAAAGCATGTCAAGTAAGTGTTTTAAAAGGTAAGAAGAAAACACTTCCTGACCTCTTAAAGGGTAGGGTAGGCCTTCTTCTTCATTCTTGTGGCAAGTGGTCATGGGGCAAGCACAGTTACAATGCAAGGGAGAATAAATTCCAATTCTCAAAGGAAGCATGACAAAGAACTTTTGGCCATCTTTAATCCAACAGAGACTTTATCCTGTTTCACAGGACAAAAATATTTCAGGCAACCAGAGAGAATAACTTTGTTTCCACCATTTTTGATAGTTTTCTGACTGTAACTTGTTCTTTGTTTTTTGATCGTTACACCATCAAAGTGGGGACATCTCTCATTCTGGAGAGATTATACCTTATAAAACCCCACTTCAGATGATTAGGGACTAGTGTCTGAGTGTATTCTCAGATCACCCTCCCTTATGGTGTCCACATTGGATAAGAACTGCATTCTCCATTATTCACTATTGTCACTCATACAGCTAGCTCTCTTCATCTGCACGCAGAAGAGAGTGTCTCAGACTCAGGATGCCTAAATGTTAGAGCTGGGTCAGCTATTTTCCAAGTGACCTTGGGAAAACCAGTAAATGCTCCTCCATTTTCTCATTTATGATTTGTTGATAAAAATAAAACAAAATAATTCTCCATTATAATGAGAAAATGAATTGTGTTTCATAAAGCGTATTGCATTTGTGTGAAGGATGACAACTCACCCACTTGGAATCCTTCTGCTGAACCCTCTGGGGGTACAGCTTGTGCTTGCATGGAATGTTGCTCTGGCTGCTTGAAGTCAGCCAGCTGACACTGACTGGACCATTGAAAAAGAAGCCTCTGTCCACAGCTACTACATGCACTACCGCCTTTGGGAAGAAGGCCATACACCAGTGGGGTCCCCATCTGCTTCAGGCAGCGAGCCAGCCAGCTACAACCTGTCAACCAACCATCTCCTAGCCCAGTTGGTCTCTTTATATTACACCCCAAACCTCAGTAATTTCAATCTGTTTTTTTTGATTGTTTAGATACTTGGCTACAGGATACCAAATCATCAGTTTGACTAATTTGAGCACTGGATTCACCAGGTGTTCTGGGCCTACATAGGCAAGTGGTTTGTACAGAGAGTACTGGGTTTTCCCTTGGGGTCTTTGGGAAGATAACAAAAGATTTCTGTAATGCATGCCATTATTGCTTAAAAGCCTTAATACCACCACAACTGCTGGAACCTGGAAAATAGAATTACCTTTACACACAGAAAGAGGTAGTCCACTCCCAAGTTAAAAATATCATCTCTTTGTCCCACATTTTCTTTCCTTGGCCTCGTCACTTTGCTTGAAATTATCTTAAAAAGTACACTTTGGGGAGAGAGCCAAAGCATTAAGAGACTCTTAAAAACTGAGAACAAACTGAGGGTTGATGGGGGTTGGGAGGGTGGGTGATGGGTATTGAGGAGGGCACCTTTTGGGAAGAGCACTGGGTGTTGTATGGAAACCAATCTGACAATAAATTTCATATATTGAAAAAAAAATAAAGTGCAAATTAAAATTCAAAAAAAAGTACACTTTGTAAATTGTAGGCCAAAACAAAATTCCCAGTTTGACCCAAGACGGTAAATCATCATTAGCTAGCAATATGGTTGAATGAATTGATTATTAGTTAAGCAGGGGCCTTCTAGTGGAGTCCTGAAGAAATAGAACAGAAAATAATGTGATGGTATCATAAAGGATGGGATAAAGGAACATGACAGTTTTTACATGACTGACAGAACAAAATACTTAAATACAAAGGGAGATAAGAACACTAGCCACTGGGTAAAATAGGAAAACACAAGCCAGCGAAGCAAAGGCAGTTGGGAAAAAGCATTTATTCCAAAGCTGTATGGAAAGACTTTAACTAAGGAGATATAATACATAGGTGTGAGCTATCTGAAATTACTTGAGAAATAGCAGTGGCTGAATGCACCAGATTGTTCATTGCTAATTTCTGTGTTTGCTAACATCTACCATACTTTTCTCAGGCAATTTGATTGCAACACATTGCAAAAAGAAAAAAAAAAGCCACAATACTTTGGATCATCTTCAATTAAGAAGTTGAGGACCCACAAACGTATGGCCAACTAATTTTTGACAAAGCAGGAAAGAATATTGAATGGAATAAATACAGTCTCTTCAGCAAGTGATGCTGGGAAAACTGGACAGCAACATGCAGAAAAATGAACCTGGACCACTTTCTTACACCATATACAAAAATAAACTTAAAATGGATGAAAGACCTAAACATAAGACAGGAAACCATCAAAATCCTAGAGGAGAAATCAGGCAAAAACCTCTTTGAACTCAGCTGCAGCAACTTCTTACTCAACATGTCTCTGGAGGCAAGGGAAACCAAAGCAAAAATCAACCATCACAACGAAGGAAACAATCAGCAAAAATAAAAGGCAACCAACAGAATGGGAGAAGATATCTGCAAATAACATATCAGATATTAGTATCCAAAATCTATAGAGAAGTTATCAAACTCAACACCCAAAAGACAAATAATCCAGTGAAAAAATGGGCAAAAGACATGAATAGACACTTCTCCAAGGAAGACACCCAGATGGCCAACCGACACATGAAAAAAATGCTCAACATCATTCATCATCAAAATTTTTTTTTCAACGTTTTTTATTTATTTTTGGGACAGAGAGAGACAGAGCATGAACGGGGGAGGGGCAGAGAGAGAGGGAGACACAGAATTGGAAACAGGCTCCAGGCTCTGAGCCATCACCCCAGAGCCCGAGGCGGGGCTCGAACTCACGGACCACGAGATCGTGACCTGGCTGAAGTCGGACGCTTAACCGACTGCGCCACCCAGGCGCCCCAACATCACTCATCATCAGAGAGATACAAATCAAAACCACAATGAGATATCACCTCACAACTGTCAGAATGGCTAACATTAACAACTCAGGCAACAACATATGTTGGCAAGGATGCGGAGAAAGAGGATCTCTTTTGCATTGTTGGTGGGAATGCAAGCTAGTGCAGCCACTTTGGAAAACAGTAAGCAACTACATGGATGGAACTAGAAGGTATTACACTAAGCAAAATTAGCCAGAGAAAGACAAATATCATATGACTTCACTCATATGAGGACTTTAAGACACAAAACAGATGAACATAAGGGAAGGGAAGCAAAAATAATATAAAAACAGAGAGGGGGACAAAACATAAGAGACTTAAATATAGAGAGCAAACAGAAGGTTGCTGGAGGGGGAATAAGTTAAATGGATAAGGGGCTTAAGGAATCTACTCTTGAAATCACTGTTGCACCATGTGTTCACTAACTTGGAGGTAAATTATAAAAAATAAATACATGGTAGGAAAAAAAAAGAAGTGAGGTTGATTTCTTCACCCTTTGAATCTAGGCTGCCCTTGTGACTGGCTTTGACCAACAGAACATGGAGGAAGAGATGGAGTGGCACTTAGAAGCCTAGGTTTTAAGAAGTCTTACAGCTTATACTTCTGTTGTTCTTGTAACTTGCTATCAGCGTGCAAATAAACCCAAGCCGACTGGCTAGAAAATGACAGACATGGAACCCAAGTGTTCCTGACACCTCCATCTGACAACCAGTCAAGGCCTGGGGACAAAGCTGCCTATTTAAACAGCATTCACCACAGATGCATGAGTGAACCCAGCCAGGAACAGCAGAAGAACCACCGAGTTAGTCTAGCCTAAATTGCCAAAACATAGAATCATGAGCTAATTAAGTGTGTGCTGTTTTAAGGCACTAAGTTACACAGTAGTTTATTACGTACCAACTGCTAACTGACTGACACAACAAAAATAAATCTGATTTTGAAGTTATTCATAATGTATGGGGGTCACTTGATCTTTCCTCCAGGAAACATATGAACTGTGTTTTCAACTTCTGAGTGGAATGTAGAGGAAAAGTTGGGTATAGTCTTCCAAAAGCTTGATGTGCCTAGGCTAATTTCATTATTTGCTCAGAGCTCTGGTTTCTGGCACTCTGGTTTCTTTGAAAAGAGAATTATAAGGAGGTGATGAACGACAGTGATGTTATTACCTTGCGCACGTAACATTCACATCTTCAAGCTGTAACCCAATGTAGTGAAAATAATAATGAGATTACCAGGTGCTGAGGCAATAACAATAACCTAACAATGGTAGTAATGATAAAAATAAGAAAATAAGCTTTCATTGTTGAGTATGTTCTCATAACAAGGATTTCAACAGTCCACTCTCATTTTACCATCGTAGTAACAAGGCAATCCTTATTTTATAGATGAGGAAACAGTCTCTGAAAGCCAAAGTGACTTTTCCAGGATCACAAGAGTAAGTAATGGAAGAGTTAGGACTTGCACCCAGCTTTCCAAGGCTCTCAAAATCCTGTCCTTAACTATTTACTTACTCAACAAATAATAAATGAATGCCTATGATAAGTCAGGTACTCTTCCAAGAGGGGAAACAGTGAGACCCAATGTCTTTAATTTCACGATGTTTATATGTGATCAGGGAATATGAAAAATGACCAATAAGCAAATAAATAATTTATACTAGTGATAAGTGCTTTGAAGAAAATACATACGATAATATGATAATATGATAGACAAACTTCAGATTTGGTGGTTGTGGATGCCACTGACATACAGAGGACAGGAAAGAATAGCCATGAAATATCTGAAAGAAGAGGATTCTAGTAAAAGGTAAGAGTTTAACACAGGCCATAGGACTGTAATAACATTGGATTATTTCAGGGACAGAGAGTGGGGCTGAACCACAATGAGGAAAACAAGAATGAGTGAGAGACACTGAAAAGATAATCAGTGGCTTGATTTTTAAGGGATATTATAATCTATTTCCAGATCATGGTAAGCAGGTTAGATTATATTGTAATTATATATATCTAATATATATATCTATACATAGATATATAATATATATATCTAATTATAATGGAAATAGTTGAAAGATTTTGAGTAGGTAAGCTATATAATCTGGTGTATTTTGAAAACATCACACTGGCTTTTGTGTGGAGAATGAATTTTATGGGAAAAAAGTATAAACATTAAGACCAATAAGGAGAATTAAAACAGATCCCAAGAAATGATGATAGGTTCAGGCAATAATAGTGGAGATAAAAAGAAGTAAATGAATTTGGAATATTATGTTAAATATTAAGTTGATAGAATGATGGGGTTCAAAGGAGAGGAAAAATCTAGGATGACTTTTAGATTTTAGGGTCAGAAGATCACACACTAAAATGAGAAAACTTGCATAAGAGCAAGTTGTGAATTGGACAAAGGCTTACAATTTCTTTTTTGATAATTCACGGTATTTCGTACCCAAGGAAAACATTTAGAAAGACATTTTATATGGGAGTGTGATGGTTGAAGAATTCAGTGCCAGAGATAAAAAACTGGTGGTAATTAAAGATGGTAGTTAAAACCATGAGATTGTATTACTGGACAAGTTCACCAAGGGTAAGAGTTCAGAGATGGCCAGATTAATCCATTGGCCATGCCAAAAATTAGAGATCAGTCTGAGAAAGAATGACCAACAAAGGTAACTGAAAAAGCGAAGCTAGTGAGGTAGGATGAAAACCAGGAGAGTATGTTGTGTAAGAATCCAAGATGAAAAGAAAAAAAGTCTTTACAACAGAGAAAATGGCCAACTGTTTTGAATGGTTCTGAGAATCCGAATAACAGAAAAAGAAGTGACAATTTAATGTAGCAGCTTGGGAGTAAGTGATGAACATACTATTTCAGAGTGTTGCTGGTGATAAAAGCCTAACTAGGGATGAATTTAGGAGGGAACAGAGGGGGAAATACAGGGATTAATACTCTTCTCCCTGCCCTATGTTGGTAGGGAAAGAATGTATTTTGGAGAATATGGTCTTTCACTAGCTAATTATACTTGACTTGGTTAGAAATGTCCTAGAGAAATGGATAACAGAAAGATATAATAGTAGTATATTGCTGAAATAGAGATATTGCAGTGATGCTCAAATTTTATTAAATTAATTTTATATAATCTCATTATAGGAAAACTGTGCAGCTCTTGAATCTCAAAGGGACCAAATGATGTGTAAGCAAGTAGCTAGAATACAAATTAACCTTTAGGATAAGATAAGTTGCTTTTAACAGGAACAGTTTAATGGAGAAAGTCAATATTCATAAGACTTGAAAAGAAAAAGATAACTTATACTTGGGTAAGTGAGAGAGAAAGAGGAGTGGGAGGGTCATCCAGTATAGCTAACACATAAGTGGGTAAGGTTTAAAGAGCTTTATTAAAGTCAACGCATGTAAGATCTAGGTCCTATGAAATGTATGGTAATGTAAATGGGGAGCCAGGAAAGAGTATTTAAAAGAGAAAATCCATTATTAGTACATGTGAGATGATTTGGAGGAGAGAGTGGAGGTGGGCAGACCTTCAGTAGGAGGCCACTGAAATAGACCAGATGAGAGGTAACAATGTATGAACTAGGGCACCAAAAATAGGAAAGAAGAACAGGGAGGAGTTTCAAAGATGTTGTAGGGGTTGGGGGGAAGCCCACTGCTGTAGGCTCCTGGCAATCCAGTCCTGTGGTCATCCGTGGTGGGTCAGATTATCACTCTACAGTGCACAAATCCGTGATCTGGGGATTACACCTGGTTGAAATGGATGAATGATGAGGAGGGTGAACTTAGCGAGCTATAATGAGAGACAGATGTAGGGAGAGCTCATTGAGAGTCCTCTGCAGCAGGCAAACTGCAGCATGTGATGGCTTACGCCTGAGGGCTCTCTTGGCTCTCACTGAAGCCATCATGGAGGATTTTGCTTACCTCTGGCCATCTGCTCCAGCCCAGAGTATCTCTCCTTTACCATCCAGAGTCTCAGGATGTTTTCCCAAGCAATAACAGTAGGAGAAGTAGGAAGGAGAGAAAGGAAGAGCTATCTCCCTCAGAGATGGTTCTCAGACTTAACTCCTTATGGAGGGTGGTGGTGGATTCATGTACTCATAATTAGCAACACTTGGTTACAGCATATAAAACGCACTGCTGTTCCGATTGAAGCATGGGTAAAAGCCTAAAATACCAGTCATCTTGGCTGGCCCTACTAGGGCCTCCTAAGAGCCTTTACTGGATTGTTGGGGAGTGCAGTCAGAAATCCATCGATCCAACATCCTCATTTTTCATGCCGGGGGACTGAAAGTCAGACAGATTAAGTGACTTGTACAAGGCCCCATAGAATTTCAGTGGAATAATGATGCCTAAAATCAAGTCAGGATCCTGTGTTGCTGTTGCTGTAGTTATGTTCACAGTAAATTAATTCTATCCAGAATTAAAGGCTCTCTGCTTTCTTGTGGTTTCTTGCTCATTCTATTAAGCATGTATTTTTATTCTGGTGTTTTGATATCTGGCACCTTGCTGACCTTGGGTAAACATCTCCTCTCAGGGTTAGCCAACTGTCTTGTTTGAGAGCCAACAACTCATCTATGACCATGCCTTTCCATATGCAAACTGTGGAGTACCCCTGTCTCCATACACACGTTCTCTATCTGACTCTTACGCACCAAGCCAATATTCCTCTTCCTTAATTATCCCAAGTCCAGGTACCAGAAAACTCAGGACAGCCCCTATACCACAGAGCTGGGTGAAATTATTCAGACTTGCCAACCCTAAACCTGCGTTCCCTGTCTCACCTGTTCTTTTGCATGGAAACCAAAATAAAGGCTTTTGCTAATGTTGTTTGTTTATTTTTCCCATTGCCTCTACCTCATGGCCAATCCTGGTGCTTCTCCATGTGGCCCTGCATGGCATGGAGTGCCCCCACCTCTTGACAACTGTCAATAACAAAATATTTTCAGTGACTGTCATCTCCTGGTCTGTTGGTCTCACAATACCTGAATAATAATGAAACCTATGTTTTATGTATGTATGTATGTATGTATGTATGTATTTATTTATAATTTTAGAGACAGAAAGCACACACAAGCAGGGGAGAGGGATAGAGGGAGGGAGCGAGAGAGAAAGAGAGAAAGAGAGAAAGAGAGAGAGAGAGAGAGAGAGAGAGAGAGAGATTGAGAGAGAGAATCTTAAGCAGGCTCCATACTCAGCATGGAGCCCAACATGGACCCTGGGATCATGATCTGAGCCAAAATCAACAGTCGGATGCTCAACTGACTAGGCCACCCAGGTGCCCCAATAAAACCTACATTTTAAAGCACCTATGCCTCTATCTCTGCTCCTCTTTGTCTCATATATCTATCCCACCACAGTGTGAGCCCCTAAGAAGGGGGAGAATATTCTATCTTACTTTGTAGCCTCCATTTGCCTGGCACAAAGAAGAAACACCTAATACATATATGCTGAAATCATGCATGTGTATTTGTAACTGGTGATAAGAAATTTACTACATAGCAAAAACCACTAGGCATGACCAATGTTCTCAAGGAGCTTGTTGTTGAAACTTGCATGGGAAAAATAAGACATGCATCCAGGCAACTAATATAAAAACTTAGGATGTATTACGTCAAAATAAAGGCTCAGATAAGATTCATTCACATTTGCCAGGAAACAAAATTACTACAAGAAAGTAGACTTTAAGAAGCAGAAGGAGGTGTTAATATGCAGAGAAGAGGGTGAGGCATTTCAGTTGGCAAGTATGACATAAATAAAGTCATAAATGTAGAGAAACAATGGAACATTTAATTACTCTGCTTTAAACACTTCAACTTCGTAACATTTCCTTTAGGAAAATATCCAAATGCATTAGTGTGACTTAGAAGACTCTCTTCTGCTTTCTTCCTCTGACCTTCACTTACTCCTCTGAGAGGCTGTTCATATTCTCCAAGTCCAAACTTCTCCACCTTCTTTGGCAGCCCTACAGTCCTCATGTCTCTCAACAATAAAATTTACAATATTTTTTAATAATGTCCAAGTGTCTATAGTTCTTATTAGATTCCAAGCTCCAGGAAGGGTGTGTGTGGGAGGAAAGGTACTAGTCTTGCATTATTTATTGCTGTATCCACATCTTTACCACATAGTGAATATTCAGTAAGTATTGACAAATAAGCTGATTGGTAGAAAAGGAACAAGGGAGTTTTCCCAATGTGGCTGGAGCCAGAATGGTATGGATCAGCTGTGAGGTGATCATAAAATCTATTACCTCACCTGTGATACTCTTAAGGCAGAAAGAGGGTACAATTACTAACTCTACTGTGACAATGGGGATAAATCAGACTTTCCTGGCAAACCAGGGTTTTAAATTACAGCTTGTCTCAACTATTTTACGTGGTCAGCCGGTTTAATGCAAAATTACACAGGAGACAAAGGAGACAACCTTAAAGATAACTCTCCAGGGGTCCATCATTGATGCTTCCTCCACTGTCTTCATCATTTACCTTGTGAAAGGGTGGAAGACTTCAACCTTGAATATAAAAAGTTGCTATGGAGTCTAAGATAAATTGAAATTAATAATAATAATAAAATCTTCACGGTGCCTGGGTGACTCAGTCCATCAGGCCTCTGACTCACAATTTCAGCTCAGGCCATGATCTCACAATTCATGGGATCAAGCCCTGCATTGGGCTCTGTGTGGACAGTGTGGAGCCTGCTTAGGATTCCCTCTCTCTCTCTCTCTCTGCTCCTCCCCCCATTTGGTTGCTCTCTCTCAAAATAAAAATAAACATTTAAAATAATAATAACAATAATAATAAAACCATCAACAAAGCAAAAGGCAACCCACTGAATGGGAGAAGATATTTGCAAATGATATATCCAATAGAGGGCTACTATCTAAAATATACAAAGAACTCTACAACTCAACATCAAAACACACACACACACAGACGATCCAATTAAAAATTGGCAAAGGACCTGAACAGACATTTTTCCAAAGATGACACGGATGGCCAACAGACACATGAAAACATGTTCAGCATCATTCATCGTCAGGGAAATGCAAATCAAAATTACAATGAGATACCCCCTCATACTTTTCAGAATTGCTAGTACCAAAAAGACAAGAAATAACAAGAGTTGGTGAAGATATGGAGAAAAGGGGGCCATCAAGCATTGCTGGTGGGAATATAAATTGGTGTAGCCACTCTGCTGGAATTATATATATATATATATTCCATATATATATATATGGAATATATATATATATATGGATATATATATATGGAATTTACATATATATATGGGATATATATGGAGATATATATATACCATATATTAATATTCCATATATATCCCATATATATATATATATATACTATACTATACTATAATACTATATATACAATAATACTATACTATACTAATAATATTCCATATATATATTCCATATATATCCCATATATATATATATATATATATATGGGATATATATGGAATATTACTCAGCCGGCCATAAAAAAGAGTAAAATCTTGCCATTTGTGACAACACAGATGGGCCTACAGGTTATTATGTTATGTGAAATAAATCAGACAGAAAAAGACAAATACTATATGATTTCACTTATATGTGGAATCTAAGAAAGAAAGAAATAAACAAAAACCAGAAATATACTCATAAATACAGAGAACAACCTGGTGGTGGCCAGAATGCAGGTGGATGGGGAGATGGTACTGGGGATTAAGAAGTACAAACTTCCAGTTCTAAAATAAGTAAGTCATGGCAATGAAAGTACAGCATAGGGAATATAATCAAGAATATTGCAGTAGCTTTGTATGGTGACAGATGGTAACTGCACTTACCATCCTAAGCATTTTGTAATGTATATAATTGTCAAATCACTATGCTCTACACCTCAAACTAATATAATATTGTATGTCAACTGTACTTCAATAAAAATAATACTATACTTCATTAGTTTTTGACTGATACATTGCAAAGTACTCCAAACTTGGTAACTTCAAACAAAACACAAAACACACAAACAAAAGATTCCTTACTCAGAATGTCACCAGAACTCAAGATATCAACTAAGGCTGAGGTTTTCATTTGGGGTTTTTTGCCCTCTTGCAGGCATGCTGGGTGTTGGCAAAATTCCTTTGTTTATGGTGACAGGACAGAGGTCCCGTTTTCCTGTTAGCTATAGACTGAGGACCACTCTTCACACGTAAGCCTGGTCCCAGATCTTTGCCATCTGGCTCCCCCATAAGTAGCTCACAAGATTGATATCTGCTTTCTTCTAGGTCAGCCAAACACATCTCTCTGGCTTTCATTTCTACAACCAAACATACAAAACTCTTTTAAAGAGGTTATCTGATTCTGGCAGGTACACCCAGGATAAACTTCCTCTTGCCATATAATGACAGGAATGTTGTCATATTCACAGCTTCCATCCATACATAAATGGATTATACAAAGATGTGGATCATCTTAGAATTCTGCCCACTGTATGTGTCATTTTTGGAATAGCTAGGAACATAAGGCAGGGACTATGATAAACACTGTATATACATTAATTTATTTAAAAAAACATGATCACTATATGAAGTAGATCTTTTTTTGAGAGAGAGAGAGAGAATGCATGAGTGGGGGAGAGGGATGGGGAGAAGAGAGAGAAAGAGAGAGAGAGGGAGGGAGAGGGGGAGGAGAGAGGGGAAGAGAGAGAGAGAGAGAGAGAGAGAGAGAGAGAGAGAGAGAGAGAGAGAGAGAGAGAGAGAATCTTAAGCAGACTCAAGGCTCAGCACAGAGCCCGACATGGGACTCAAACTCATGAACCATGAGATCATGACCTGAACCAAAATCAAGAGTCAGACACTTAACCAACTAAGCCACCCAGGTGCCCAAGGTAGATTTTTCTGTCCTTCCTTAAACCAGAAAAACATCCCTGAAACTTAGAAAGTATAGTTGATGCTGTGGTACTATCCTTCATTCTTGCTTCAGAATTGAAACCCTATTTCCCCAACTGCTGAGAGGGGCTCTTAGCTGAGTCCCCCTTCAGGAAGTGTCATTGGCCAAAGAGAACGGCCCCACTCAAGGCCATGTACCATCCCCAAGGATAGCTTACATCCGGTGGCTGTAATCTACAGGCTGTGAAGCACCCCCTTCCCAAACCTCACCCCAGCTTCCAGACAGGACAATAGTGATATGCTATTCTAACTCACAATACTGATATGCGATTCTCACAGTACTGGCTGGAGTTTTTGTTGCAAAAACCTTGCAATCTGACTTCTCTTTCTTCCCAACCCTTCTTCCCTCAACCTTCATTGATGTTGTTTCCAGCAGCACTCCCAGCAAATCTGAAACATGCCAGTCTCCAAGTCTCGGTCCATTTCAACCTGATCTAGTATAGGGAGATGCAAAACAATATCCCAGTTTACAGAGAGAGTAAAAGCTAGACCCAATATTTGAGCCCAGGTTCTAAATCTCTATGATACACTGAGTTGACCACCCCTCATTGGTCACTTAGACATCACAAATGGAGATTTCAGAAAACGAGCATGCCTGTTTCCCCTGAAATCTGAGGTCAATTTTGGCATCAAAGATAGTTCTGCACAAATAAGAAATAAAAGATTTTTTCACTTTCTTATTGGAGTCAAGATACATAATAAACTTGTGTATTTCTTGCAATGTTACCAATTCAAATAATTTTAAGAGTTGGGCAAGAAATAATAGGTCTTCAAAGCCCACTCACTTTTTAAACTGGAACTGCATCACACAATGTCACTGCTTGAATGCCTGCATTAATAGAAAACTCAAGCTTTGAGGTTACCATGGTCCATGTTCCAGGTCAGTGACAGCAGAGTGCCAGGGGCAAATTAGGTGTTCAATAAATATACCTGTTAAATACATGAATCATTAAGCGTCACTCAAGACTTTCTGAATAGGAATCTCCAGTGTAAAGTGCCAAGTATATATTTTAACCAAGTCCTTCCAGATGATTCTGATGCAGACTTGGGTTTCAGCAGAATTACTGACATCATTAGATTAATTTATTGTGACAAAATATGTGTGTCACATTTACCGTTTAACCATTTTAACTCAAAAAAAATGTATTGTGGTAAAATATGCATAAATTGTTTAACCATTTAAAATATACACTTCAGTAGAATTAAGTGTATCCCAGATATAATACAGTCATCATGACTATCTGGTTCCAGAGTTGGTCATCAGCTCAAAAGGAAACTTGTAACTATTAAGCAGCCATTGTCCATTTCCTCCCTGCTGCCACCCCCCTCACCACCACCAGCCCCTGCCCAACTCTTGAGTTCTTTATTACATTGATCTATCCAAGTCAGTTCAACTCTTGGTAATGTTTATATTTCTCATTTATCTCCTGAGTCTAACCATATCAGACTAAACTTACCCATACAGTATGATTTAGAGGCTATACATATGATGATTCTTCTCCTCCTGGTCTGTTTCTATTTGCCTAAATCCCCTTTAAATTGTGCAGGAGAATCTCCTTCCTGGAGTCTGACATTATACTTCTTTAATTTAGTTCTAAATTGTTTTAGTTTTGAGAGAGGCTATTTTATACTTCTGATACATATTGAACTTGACAACTAATTTTTCATATGTGCTACTGGTAAGTCTCATTTCCTTATGTGTAAAGATGTTTGAGGAATCTAAATTCAGGTCTTTACATTCATCCTTTTAAAATTTGTTTAAAGCACTTTTTTTTTCAACTAACTGAGATATTTTGAGATCTGACTTTACAATTTAATTATTAGCCTGATTCAAGGGAGTTTCAACTGTTATCATCAGGTTATATCTTTTGGGGCCTCTGACAAGATTAAAGAATGTATACAATGTGCTGAATTTTACGAGTCTTGAGAAGCCTCAAACAATGCTTTAAGATATCCAACTTCTATTCAGTAATTCACAATATTTACTTAGAACCTAACATATGCAAAGCATGGCAATTGTATAGTCTGCAGTACTGTTGCAGATTAGGAAAATATAGTTCCTTCTTGTT
Organism: Neofelis nebulosa; assembly: GCF_028018385.1. NCBI lineage: Eukaryota > Metazoa > Chordata > Mammalia > Carnivora > Felidae > Neofelis > Neofelis nebulosa. The sequence continues at coordinate 16,998,538 of NC_080793.1, forward strand.
CTTATCAGTGGGAGATGCTGAGCTTCTACCATGGCCACCCAAAGATGTCCTTCCTACCTACCTACCCTAATTCCTGGAACCTGCAATGAGTTGACAAATCACTCCCATGATTATGTTATGTGATACGGCACAGTGGACCTTAAAATAGGGAGATTATCCTGGGCTTGCTGGGTAGGCTCACTGTAATCATATAAATCCCTAAAAGCAAAGAACTTGCTCCTGGTGGTAGGAGAGGAGGAGTCAGAGAGATTTGAAGTGTGAGAAAGAATCATTGTGCGGTTGCTGGTTTGAATATAGGAGAGGGACCATGTGAGAAAGAATGTGGGCAAACTTGAGGAGCAGAAAGTGGACTCTGGCTTATAGCCAGCAAGGAATTAGGGACTTCAGTCCAACCAGTTCAAGGAAATAAGTTCTTCCAGCAATGTGAATGAGCTTTGAGACCGTTTTTATCTGGAGGCTCTGGGGAGGAATCTGAGTCCAATCAATACCTTGACATTAGTCTTGTCAGATCTGGAGCAGGGAACGCAGCCAAGCCCACCTGGACTCTTGACCAACAGAAACTGTGCAATAGTAATGGTGTTGTTCAAAGGCTCTAAGTTTGTGGTTGTTATGTAGCAATAGAAAAGTAATACAGTCATAGTTTAGTTAGGAAACATTAATTCATTTAGTCAAGCAGACAAATACAAACAAACAAAAACAAATAAAATGGCTAAGATGTCAAATAAGGGAATCCAAATCAACCTAAAGATTCCAGGAACAGGAAGTCACTATCACTTCTTGGGCTAGCAGTACGATAGGAGGAGGTGAAATTGCCAGAGACAGAGTTGGAAGGATGGTAGGATCAAGCCAGTGGGAGCTGGAACCACAGAGGAGATGAGGACATTTGGGGAGACACTCAAAGAGGAGGGGACCACCCAGAAGTTTCCCCTTCTTCTGCCCTCTAATTGTCCATTAATTCTTCTCATTGGCTAATCTACAGAGGGCCAATGAGCAAGGGCTCCTGTAAAATGTCATAATGTTGTTCCCTGTGATTCAGAACACAGAAAGAGAAGGGAAAGAAATGGCTTTGAGAGCAACAGTCAAAAACCAGCACAGTTTCCAGCCTAGTGTTTTTTGCTTATTTGTTTCATTTTATAATTTTTAAAATATAACTTATTGTCAAGTTAGCTAACATACAGTGTATATACAGTGTGCTCTTGGTTTCAGGGGTAGATTCCTGTGATTCATCACTTACACACAACACCCAGTGCTCATCCCAACAAGTGCCCTCCTCAATGCCCACCACCCATTTTCCCCTTCCCCTCTTCCCCACATTCCCCATCAACCCTCAATTTGTTCTCTGTATTCAAGATTCTCTTATGGGTTTGCCTCCCTCTTTGTTTAAAACTATTTTTCCCCTACCCTTCCCCACGGTCTTCTGTTAAGTTTCTCAAGTCTGGTATTTACAGCCTGGCAAAATAGATGAGAAATAATTTAGGTGCCATCTGGTACATGTCTTACTATTTGCAAACTTCTGTGTCAAGCACTTTATATGCACCTCTCATGCAATCCTGTCAACAATTCTGAGTTATGGTGGCTCAATTCTTCATCCACTGCCTATATCCCCACTCTTGCTGTAGCTTCATCTGGGCTACATTCACCTCCCCATCCCTGACTTCAAGTTTTTACCACTGATTTTCTCTGGCCAATGACACATAGTGGTTGTAACAATGTGCCAGCTCCAGACCTCAGCTTGAAGAAGCTTCATATGTTTTCCACGATCTCTTTGGCCTCTGCCATCCCAGGGGATAAATGGGTCCCAGTTAACCAGAAGATCCAAGGAAGATGAGACAAATGGAGCACAGCTACCTAAGTCAATCAACAACCAACAGTGAGAAGCAGAGCCACCTTCACTGCTGCAGACTGGAGAGCTCCCCGGCTGAAGACAACCTCTATCAGCCAAACCCATGTGATTATAAAAATAAGTCTTCCATTTTAAGCCATTGAATTTTGGGTTGGCCCTCCATGCAAAACTGCTGTGGCAAGAGTAAATGACCACAAGTCTTGAGGATCAGATAGCAGGAGACTAAAGTGCAGATGGATAAGAAATTCATGCACAATCACCAGGATTAGCTAGCAGCGGAGGTAGCATTCAAACTCAGTTCTGCCTAACCACAGACACTGTGCTCCTGACCACTAATTGTACCAATTACAATAAATCTTGGGGTTTAGCTTCAGTTTGAGGAATAGAAGCAGGAGTTGGTGATCACTTTGAGATTCATCATTCAGATCCCGCCTCTTTTTATATGGAATTCACGTCAAAGTGGTTCTTCTTCTCTTAAGGAATGAGATAACACCCGGAGAACCCAGCTCCCATGGAGAAGAAACAAACACAGTCCCAGCAGCTGCCTGACTGAGACCATGTCATCCATCGTCCCCCAAGCTGCTCAAAGACAGTGATGCAGTGTTCCAAGCTGCCTCTGAAATAGGCGAGCAGCTGGGCTGGAGCATGAAGCCGGTGATTTAAGGTGGTGTCTGTGCCATTCCATGCTGCCACTGTGCCCGCAGAGGAATTCACACAAGTGAGGAGTAGATGAGCTTTCAAGGGAGGTGGTCAGGCCAGTGGTGCTGAAGCACAGGAAAATTTATGGCAGCATTTCCAAACGGCTGCCAGCAAACCAGTTACACTTTGAAAGCCTGGAAAGACTCTTCCCTTGCTCCATTTCATTCATACTGCCACCATCTGAGTTGTGATTCCCAGGACCTCAGGCCTGGGTTATAGCAATGAGAATCCCACCATTCAGACTGTAATGTCTTCATTCTTCATTCAATGACTCATAGCCCTTAGCCCCCCTGTATAACCCATCCTAATAAAAGAGTCACGGTGGAAAAAATACAAGATTAGAAATTAGAGACATGGACTTGGATCCCAAATAATGTCACTGCATACTTGTTAGTGATATTAAATAACTGGTAGCTATTAGCATTATTATCATTATTATGGCTAATAATTAGCTAATGCATATATATAGTTCATACAACAAGCCTATGAAGTAGGGACCATGAACCCCACTCTATAAACAAAGAAACTGTATCTCGGAAAATGTCAGCAACTTGTCTAAGATCCTACAGCTATTGAGTGATGCAACTAGCCTTGAATCCAGAACTTGAGGCTTTAAGAACCACTCTACCAAATTGCTTACATGCCCCACTTTCTAGCTGTTAAGCACTGGACTGTAAACCTAATTTCTTTTAGATTCATTTTCTTTATCTAAAAGAAAAAAAAACATGACAATACTTGTATTAGTCTGGATTCATTTAGTTACAAGAAACAGAAAACTCAACAAAACTTGGTTAAGAACAAAAGTGAAAATACTGATTTATGTAACTGACAGTCGCAGACCAGAGACTCAGGCAATATCATCTCACTGTTTTTCTCTGAGTTGGCTTCAGTCTAGGTAGGGTCCCTATCCATGGTATTCATGGCAGCCATAGGCCTTTCACAGTAACAGGCAAAACAACTCCAGTGACAAGAAAGCATCTTTTCCCCAATAGTTTTGATAAGTATCCTGAGATAGGTTGATCCAAAACCAGTACAATGGACCTCAATCACGGTAGCACAGAGGGCAGAATATGCTGACTGGGGGTGTACAGGTTATACCTCAACCCATAATGGAGTGGGTAGGTGAACCACCCAGCTATATTGATTCATTATGGAGAGGAGACCATTTTCAAAACAGAAAAAAAAAAAACAAAACAAAAAACAAAACAGCATGTTTCCACTAGAAGTTTAAGGAACCTGGAATATTGTAAATAGTTACTAATGTATACTTATAATTACAAATATGATTCTGCCCTCTCTCCTCACAACATCTCCAAGAGTCAGTTGGGTGTGTACCATTATCAGAACTACACTATATGTAAAGAAACTATGGCTTAGAGAAGAATTTTCACAGGATCACATAGCTGGTGAGTTAGAAAGTAAGGAATCTCACCCAAATATACCAACTACAGATTCTGTGCACTAATTTGAGAACTAGAACACGTCATCAACTTAAGTGGTGACCACTCTCTTAAATAGCAGCTTCCTGGAACTTAAACCAGTACTGGTGAGTGTACACGGAATTGTCTTACTGAAGTCCATACAGTGAGGGACTCTGTCCCCTCTAACTAGAAATACACCATTCTGGCAGACTTAAAGGTAAGAGTTATCACTGCCATGCTGAATTCTTTGCCTTCTCATGCTTCTTTCTCAAGCAGAACACGGGGTAATTCGAAAAGGCTAGAGGCAGAAACTCTTGGCCCTTCCTTGTCTATCTTATCAATTCAGCTGAGCAGGGAGGAATGAGGGCAGTACAGGAGACTTGCCAACAGACACATTTTTCTTAGTGAGCATAAGTTTCGGGCTCACAATTTGCTATCTTTCCAGGCATATTGTAAGGAGGCACTAAAGAAAATGGAATCTGAACCAGAAAATGGTCACCATGAAGCAGCAGCTGTGCAAGAGGGGCTCTGAAGCAAAATCCAACTGAGAAGTTGCCCAGCAAAGAGATAGAAGACAGAGCAATCTGTAAGCGGTAGACTGAAAAGGAATCTCACATTGTCTGCAAATCCTTTTATGTAAACTCCACTGGACTATTCTGTAATCATTTAATACAGTGTTGAGGAAGTACGTTCATTGACATGTGAAGGTGCTCAGGTATAGGAAAAGACTGGCAGGGCACAAAGCAACTCACATCTGCTGTCTCCCTAATCCCCAATCACTTCATGGGGTAGGTGCTATTATTCTCATTTTAAAGATGAGAAGACCGAGCTTGGAAGTGCTACGCAGGCAGTCTGATGTTTTAGTCACCTTGCATATGAGAGCCCAGCCTGACACTCACAGTGCTATTAAGTCCTGTAAACATCCAGAGAAGGACCATGAAAGCCATGCTCTAAGACAGTAAAACCTGCTGTCTCTAAAAAGGTGGTATTGTGAAGGTTTCTTTTCTTTGTTTTCTCTCTCCTTCTCTCATGTGGATTTTTCCATTTCTGTTAAAATGATAATAATAAACATATCACTATAGTAACTCAAATCAGTATTATAAGTCAAAGAAAATGTACTTAATTTCTACTAAGAAATATTAAAGACTTAAACATATACCTAACATATACCACTTTCATAACTCAAAAGTCTTATTATAAATCAAATAAAAATGACTTAATTTTCATTAAAAAATATTAAGCTTTTAAAAACCATATACCTAGCAAATTTCTATCTCCTGTGGGTACAATATGTGGCTAACAGACTCTTTCCTTTCAAGGAGATCAACATCTTAGGCCAACAAGATATGACCCTTATGTATGAACTATAAGCAAGTATTCTAACTTTGTGCTACAGGAAGCTAGCTGAGGGGGTGCGGGGTGTGTGAATGTCTTTACATTTGTAACACTGATAATTACTCATTTTTACAAAAAAAACCTATCTATTATCTCACCTGGTTCTGAAAGTTATGTCAAGTATTTAGGCAAAATAGGAAGACCTGATCATTACTGATGGGGTCAGCAAGGCTCAAGTGACTTCCGGGGGTTAGACACCTAATATAAGGTAGAAGCTGTTTTTGAACCCAGGGAGGCTGGCTTTGAAGCCCTATTGCTCTTTTCGCCGTAAAATGTGGCCTCCTGTGCAGCATGATAATTATGCCTTTGAAAATGTTTCACATTTATCTCATTTATTTTTACTAAGGCAAATAATTTAAGTAGCTTATATAGAGTATTTATTATATACCAAGAAATTTACTGGGATCTGGGGATACAAAAGTGAATAAAACCCCACAAGAAAATTATATTTAGGGGATTAAACATTGAAAGCATTAAAAAAAAACATAACTACAGAGGGAAAAGTATTAGATAGTTTTTCGATCTTTCATTTAGTTCTTTTACAACTCTGTATTTCCATAAATATTAAATTAAGTACATTCTATTTTCTTATAAACACCATAAACTTTTCCCAATCCCCTACCGTCATTTTGTCTAAATATATTAATAAACTACTTTTATATCTTTGTAATATTCATAGAAGCACAATCACAGAATATGAGATCTGGAAGAGCATAAAAAGGAATTCAGAGTGGATACTCAAGTATTTTTGTTCAATTAATAAGCAGCTGAAAAAATGAATGGAGTAGATGCCTATTATTCAAAAGATGTGATGAGGGGAGTGGATGTATTCTACTGAATTGTGGATACAAAATCTCCTCTATGAGTACAAATCAGCTACATTCTGTCTAGGCCTTCTTATACTTGAACGCTTTTAATATCAAGAAAAGAAAGTATGGTTAAAATTGGTGAAATCTAAATTTCTTTGCCTATATTATGTTTTTGAAGTTATGAAAGTAACATATGCTCTTTGTTTAAAAAAGAAAAGATTAAACCAACAAGCACTATGTAAAATTTTTACATGATAGTCATTTCTCACCCCATCCTAATCTCATATTCACTATTGGTTTTTGAAAATTAGACATCAATGTTTTTCTGTTTCAATTATTACTTTTATATTATATAATTTATTTCTATCACATAATTATAATCATAGCCATAAATCCTATAAGCAGCAACTGCATTATACTATACATATTGTACTACAAATAGCTTGCTAACTTAATCTAAAACAAAACAATGTATTGTGTTAGTTTTTTTTCATTTATTTTTGTATTGTGTTAGTCTTAAATGATGTCATAGTTGAGGGTATGGGTTCTGCATTCACGCAGATTCAGGTTTGATCCCATACTAACCATGTCATTCACAACTGATTTACCCTATGAGTTTCAGTTTCTTCATCAGTCAATAGCAACAATAAATGTACCTTCCTAATAATGTTGTAGTGAAGAGTACAAGAAGCAATCTGTATAAAGTATGTAGCACAGTACTTGGCATTTAGGAACTATATCCTTGTTTACTCTAATAATTAATATCATCACTTGTGCAAAACAATATCCTAGAGCGTGGATGTATGAGGTTGAATAGAATTCTCTCAAAATTAGCATCTATCCAAAATGTCTGAGCCCAATCTGTTTTGGAAATTAAGATAATTTTGCAGATGTAACTGGTTAAGATATAGTCATACTATATTGGGGAGGACTCTATCTCAATGACTGGTGTTCTTATAAGAACAGGAAAATTGGAAACAGAGACACGCACAGAGGAAAAAGATAGAGGGAGAGCATCAGATGTCAAAGGCAAAGACTTGAGGGATACATCTGCAAGCCAAGCATTGCCAGCAACCACAAAAAGCTGGAGGAGAAAAGTAGGGAGTCTCTCCTGGAGCCTTCAGAGAGAACACAGCCCTGCCAACACATTGATCTTGAACTTCTAGCCTCTAGAACTGTGAGCCAATACATTTCTGTTGTATTAACTTACCCAGTTTTTGACAATTTGTTACTATTGCCCTAGGAAACGAAAAATGGACATATGTTTAAATTGATATATATATATATATATATATATATATATATATATATATATATATATATATATATATTTAAAGTGTATTGTTGTTACTGTCTTGCATGTTGCTGTATCCGATGTTGTAGATATTTCTGTGACAGATTCCAGAAATATATTTCTTGATCCAAGGATGTATACATCTAAATTTTTGATACCTACTGCCAAATTGCCCCATAAAAGGCTGTATAAAATTATGCTCTCATATTGGTATATGCTCTCATATTGGTATACTCTAAATTCTCACTAATAATGGATAGTACCAGTTTTTTTCTTGAGAGCTATGCAGTATTTCACCACTTACTATAACTTATCTGTGCCTTAACTTCTCCACCTAGAATATTAAGACATCATTCACTTTTTAAGTTGTGATAATAAAATGTATCAAATACTTAGAATAGTACCTGACATATAAAGAACAGCTTAATAAATGCTATTGATGATGATATTGATGATGATGATGATGATGGTGATGACAGATGAAGTCTTCAAGAAGAATAACCTTCAGCTCAGAAACCAAAGTATCTTTCATTTAAGAATCATTGCAAATTACTGGTGGTCATGAACAATTCTCATTCCAGCTCATCCTAAGTCTATTTATTTTTTACCAACTTGAAGTTTTCTTGATCTCGGTCAAGCACCAAAGGGAGCTACAAGAGAGATGCCTCATCTTTTTCGTTTCCTCTGTGACTAGCTGAGCACCCAGTTTTTCTTTCTTTCTTCCTTTTTTTAACCTTTATTCCTCTCCTTCCTCTCTTTTCCTCCCTCCCTCCCTCCCTCCCTTTTGTTCTCCTTTCCATTCTTTCCAATAATGAACTGAGATTCAGAGAGGCAGTGTTGTTTTGGGGAAATATGCCTCCTTGAAGATATACACTGGACATGGAGTTATAAAAACTGATTAACATTAAATCTCTGTGATTAGTAAGCACATTTAATTGGGACAAGTCATTTAATTATGCTGGATGTTAGTTTCATTAGTTATTCATTCACTTATTTATTTCACAAATATTTCTTGAAAACCTCCTATGCACTGATAGGTGAAGACACAACAGTGAATAAGAGGGATGGAGCAATTGCTCCCATGGGACTTTAATTTTATTGCAAGAGAGATATTAAAATACAAAATTCAATGATTTCTTTATTGTTGTGACAAATCTACACTAGGGAAGTAAAAAAAAAAACATGCAACAGGGACATTTATCTCAGGCTAAAAAGGAAGTGACATTGAATCTGACATCTGGAATATGACTTAGACTCATCCAGGAAAATGGTACAAAAGGAGAAGATGTAAGCTGAGGGAACAGAACATCAAAGGCTTGAGGCTGGGAGAAGTAGAGCCCATAACTGAGAATCTGAAAGAAGGCTTGTGTAGTTGGAGGACAGAGAAGGTAGTAAGTGAAATGAGGGTGGTTGGGTAGGCAAAGGGTAGAGTGTGCACAGTTAATACAATATGTTAACAATCTAACTGCAGTGTGCAAAATAAAGACATACATATTCATTGCATGCCATGATTATGTGAGTGATGTTATGAATCTGCTATAATGGCCTAATAGTAACATCATCTAGAATCATACTGAAAGTTGGTTATGTTTCTAGAATTTCCCATGGTAATTACAGACAGGAATGGGAGGGCAATGGAAGCAGGGAAACCGGTAAGAAAACCCTTGCAATGGTTGAGGAATTTAGAGTACAAATATCTACTCTAAATTTGTATTTATCTAAATACAGTAGATATTTTCATTGGTCATGGAAAGGAACAGATGAGTCATGTATGAAAGATATTAAGGAATGACTGACTTTTATAATTAAAAACAAAATGTCAAGACCACGTAGCTCCTGCATGATCATGAAGCCCCCTCACTCTCTGATTGGTGGGAGCACTTTGTTAACAAAGGTTCTGAAGCTACGACATATGAAGGGAAGTGTGTCCTGACCAATGAGTGATGGCTACCCTGGGCGCAGGAAAGATAAGTGGCAGCAGGGATCCCCCAAACATGCTCGGCCTGTCAAACACTTGTTTTGCGGGCTAATAACTGAAACTAAAGAGATCAAGTGAATTTTGAGATTTCTGTTTTCACAATTTGTACTAAAGCTGTGACTAGTGCTCATGTCTCCTTCCTATTTCATACACTCCCTTTATAGAGTTAGCTTTCCTGGACTACAATGACCTTAAGCAATCATTCCCTTCATGCATCCTTCTATAGCTCTATTCTGAGATGTATGAATCAGATGACCTGCTACCTTAGAGCAGAGCTAAAACTCGTAAAGTAATGTGACGTGCTTTATCTGAAGTAACTATAAAATACTTACCAAATAATAACTTGATATGATATTCTGAACAGATACTGAACTTAGGTATTACTTCCCATACAAGTAAACACTAACTATTGTCATTAAGCATTGTTTTATACTGAATTTATTAAAGGCCCCACTTTTCACCAGCTTGTTTCCACTGGTACTAGAAGGCTTTAATAAGAAGGGAGGGATACTTAGGTTGGGGCTGCTTTCTCTGAGAAATATATACCAAGATTGGGAGGATGTAGAGGAAGGAACTGGAAGAGGAGAAATAATGTACAGGAAAAGCTACGAGAGTGGTATTAGAAAAAAAAAGATGTCTATGTATTAGAGACATATTTTGGTGGCAGAATAAAGATGCATTGTATAATTGGACCTACCTTAGCTTATTCTAAGAGTGCCTTTTCAGGCATTCATATTTCTTCCCCCATCGCACGTGAAATTTTGATAATAATGCCTAATTCACATAATGGAAGAGTATGTGGAAATAACTGGCTATACTAGAGACGACAAAATGGTTTTCTGTCACATAACTTCACTAGACTTATGAGCTTTATTTTCTAGAAAACAGTTCTCAGCCCCAAGCTCACCTTTTTCTTTTCCTCCAATATAGGCCTAGCACTATCCTCCCCTGCAATCCTTTTGTGTTGTAATAAATCCACATGGAGCCTCCATTGAGAGCAAGCAATAAAAGGGAGGTAGAGATGAAGTTGGTCAGAATTTCAAGAGACACTCTGAGAGACACACCACATAAGCCAGTTTGCCCAGGACAACCTTTTCATCTGTTGGTATCATTATTAATCTCTCCGTCCTTCACTTGCAAAGTGTGGATAATAAATTATATGACCACCCTGCCTTTTGAACTTTGGTAACTCTCCCTTTATGTTCTCTTCCTGTTTTGATGTTTCTCTCTCTGTGTTGCTCATTTTGACTATGCCCTTCAGTCTCATTGTATTAAATTCTTTTACTCTTTTAAGTCTCCCTTTCACTCGAGCTTTCTTCCCTTTTACTTTCTCTTCATTGTTCCCTTCACATCTTCCTCCTATCCAAGAGCTATCCCCATTTTCTCCCTTCCTCAACCCCTGTCTCTCTCTGCATCTTCTCTATCTCCCTCCTCCATGCCTCTCCTTCCTACTTCTTCGTTCCGTCTGCCCTAGCTCCACTATTTTCATCTGTACCACATATGGTAGGATCTGGGATAATCATCCCAATGAGGGGACCAGTTTCTCAGTTTACCCTTGGTTTCCAGATATGGACCCAGACAGACAGGTGGACTCATACGCGGATGAGTAATGACAAGGAAATGATGCATTTGTCACAGCTTGCTAGTGACAGAGGAAAGTTTAAAATAGGATTTGAAAAACAGGAGTGGCCCAAACCCAGAATAGATGGCCTCAAAGCACTGATGATTTAACATTTTCATTTTATTTGCCAAAGGGTTGGGATGAGGTTACTCAGACTTCACCACAGGCTCGCCCTCCTTCCAGGTCTAATCATGGAGTCGCAGCATCATAAAAATAGAAACAGTCCGTGCATCCATTTGTCATCCCTTACAATGCTGCTAATCAGAATATCCTGAGTGATAGCCAGAGAGCAGGGATATTATAGCAAATTTGCTGGTCACACAATCAAGTTTAGGGTTAAGAGAGAGGAGGACATGATGGGTTCTATGACTTGTGGTGAAGCATATGACTCACAAGGCTATGTATCTTCCTAAAATGTGAACACATATGACTCTAAACTCTACATTCTGACCTTGGAGTCAAAAAGGCAGGCTGTAGCTTCCTATCAGTAGGATATAAGGACTTGGCTGCTGACTCAGGCTACTTTTACTCTTCCCAGAGAGGAGAAAAGGGGCCACCAAAGAGGATTTAGGTGATATTAAGTAGCTCAGCCATAAACCAGGATTTTCCCATGGTCTGTGATACCCCACTGCCTTCTCTAGAATAAAGACTGCAGGCAAATGTTGACTGAGGCTCAAATAATACTAGATTTGAAGAAGACCTCAAGGACCTAGATGCATATTTCTCGCACTTTAAGGTGCAAATTACTTATGGTTACTGTTAAGAATGCAAATTCTGATGGAGGAGGTGTGGATGGGACTTTGCATTTCAAACAAACTCCCAGGAGCTGTCATCTGAGCTATTTATCTGAACAGGAGGACCTTAAATCCTTCCATCCTTTTATGGATGTGAAGAGGGTCTTTAAAAAAAGCAGGACTTGTCTAGGATCACCGCATGCACTGCTGACAAAGTGCTGGACCAAACTGACAGAAGTGGTGGGTGTTGGTTTGTTTTTACTTGTTTGTTGTACTATTCTCACTAGTACTACCGTTGGAGTCAGACACATCCAGGTCCAGACACCAGTCGACCACATACATCAGCTTTCTAACTTCTCAGCCTCTTCATCAATGAAATGGAATAAATAAACCCCCTACTTCACCAAGTTTTTATAGGAATTAAATGAGTGTGTGTGTGTGTGTGTGTGTGTGTGTGTGTGTGTGTGTGTATCTGGCATAGTATCTGACACATAGTGTATATTTTCAGAAAATATTTTCCTTTTTTTCTTTTTTTGCCATATTCAGGTGAAACCAAAGAGGAAGAGAATTGCCAAAAAAAGAAGAAGGAAGAGGAGGAGAGGAAGAAGAAGAAGAGGAAGAGGAAGAGGAAGAAGAATAAGAAGAAGAGGAAGAGGAAGAGGAAGGGAGGAGGAGGAGGAAGGGGAGAAGGAGGAGGAAGGGGAGGAGGAGGAGGAAGCAGAGGAGAAGAATAAGAAAGGGAAGAAGAGTAAGAGGAAAAAGAAGAAGAAAGAAAGAAAGAAAGAAAGAAAGAAAGAAAGAAAGAAAGAAAGAAAGAAAGAAAGAAAGAAAGAAAGAAAGAAAACAACACAACAGAAGTTACTAAAGGGAAGACAAAGGTAATGTTCACAGAAAATTTCCTCTTCCTTCCAAGCACTGGGTTATTAAACCCAATGTAACCACATTTCCAAATTACAAGATTCTGGTGCTAAAGAGGTTACAACACACATCTATGAAAACGAGCTGTGCACGTGTCAAGCTTCCACCATTCACATCAGTTACCACAAAAGTGCATATTCATCACATCTTTCTGGCAGGTAGCAGTCAATTGTGTGGAGTAAGAGGAACCTTTTTCCTGACTTGCACAAACATCCCTTTGGACTAGCACTGATGCTGCCTTTAAGAACCTTCTAGGTATAATCTCCAGGGGCTTGTGCAACTTTATAAGCACCTTGCCTAGTCTTCCTTTCTCTCTGCTCCTTATTTATCCTCAGAGACACAGTTAAAATTGTTTCGAAGACTCTTATCAGTCATATGGCTATCCTGTCTTCTTCACAAGTCAGGGAAAAGTTTAAGTCTTTCACCTCAACCACTCATCTCACTTTCTCCCACTCAATTCTCAAAAACTCCTCAACCATGGTTGCCTAAGGGATCAATCTCACCTCACAAGAAGGCCAACCCATAACAAAGATGTTAAAGGTGCCCCCCAACTTACCATGATGCCAAAAGATCTATACCACATTCACTGTAGCATATATTGCATAGAAATTATACATAAATAATAAAGGGAGGTTGATTTCTTACAGATTTATTAGGAAACATGGATGATGTTGGAAGACTTGAGGACCCAGCAATACCAGTATTTGCCATAAGATACAGAAAGGTCTCCCTCTATGGTATCCATACTATTAAAAACAAGTCAACAGAGGGGCACCTGGGTGGCTCAGTTGGTTAAGCGTCTGACTTAAGTTCAAGTCATTATCTCATGGTTCATGAATTTGAGCCCTGCATCTGGCTCTATGTTGACAGCTCAGAGTCTGGAGCCTGCTTCAGATTCTGTGTCTCCCTCTCTCTCTGCCCCTCTCCTACTTGTGCTCTGTCTCTCTCTATCTCTCAAAAATAAATAAACATTAAAAAAATTAAAAAAAAAACAAAGATAAGCCAACAGACCCAAAATACAGTTACTTATGCTAAGCCCACATCACCAAACAAACACTTAACCTAATTACAATTTTGCTCCCCGCCCCCCCCCCCCCCCGATATGGGATCTTAACCCAGTAAATCAGAAATTTCCCGATTAGCACAGTTAGGCCATCTTCATTATAGAATCCTGCCATCCCTTAAAGGAAAGTAACTTTGCAATAGCCAACCTGCTTTTTGGCCTAGTATAACTTTCCTTGTTCCCACTGCCTTATGCCTATAAAAGTCTTTGATTTCATACAGCCCTTGGGTGCTCCTTTCTATCTGCTACACTGGATGTGGCCCAATCCAATCAATTTTTGCTCAAATAAACACTTAACACTTTTAATATGCCTCAGCTTATCTTTTAACAATACAATGTGTAACATAATATTTTATTAATTCAATATACTTTTGCTCTAAGCCCCAATAAAGAACTCTGGTAAACTGGATGCTCTAAGTGCCATTTTGCATCAGTCAGCCACAATTTTGTGTTCTGCAACCACAGCTAGTTCTTTCCACACATGAAGTCTCACAACAACATTGTGAGTTAGGCATTATTAACATTTCATCGCTGATGCAACAATATCTCAGAGAGGTAAAACATATTGCTTAAGATCACCAGCACAGAAGCTGGACAGCCAGGATCTTAAACCAGATCCCTAGCTGTTTTCCTTCTTTTATTTTTATTCTTTTTTTTTTTCCAGATTAGGGCACCCTAGAGATTTTAACAGACTCATCTGAGCCCGAATGGGTGGGTCACAGATGTTCCAACTTCTTCCCCACAGTCCATGCCACCTGGCACCACCTGGCCCTATGATCCAATGCCAGGTGGAAAGGCCACCTCATCCCATGACAATCAGAGTCTAGAATGAAAGCAGTGAAGCAGGCAGCTGCCCTTTCCTGTGTTCTGTTTTCATTGCGATCGCTGCTGAGATAATCAGATGTTTGTTCCAAGTGATAATTTCTTGTTTGCTTATTCTGGCCATTTGATGCCCAAGCTAGTCTGTGGCTGGCGAGATGAAAATTCAGCAGGGTACCTGGTGACATTGAGAGTGGGGAGGCAAAACTGGCACTAAGAGGTATATTCACAGCCAGCAATGAGCAGCAGGTAAGGTTCACATTTTTCTACTATTCAAGAGAGGGAGGAAAGTCCCAGTTCACGGGTATCTACTCTAAAAATTTTGAGTTCTATGATCAAGACTAGAAAGACCACCAGTTGTAGACTGAGAATACATGAGGGTGTCCCTTGTAGTCCCTTGCCCTCTCTTGTTCTCTCCCTCATCCACAAAACAGAAGGCTAATAAACAATTATGTCATGATTATTAAACCAGAAAATGTATTCATCTGCTTAAAAATAAGTATTTGTTGAATGTTTCTCTGTTTCAGGCACTGGGCTAGTTGTAGCAAAGACAATGGAGAATAAGGCAACATGGTGGCTACTCACATAGATGGCACAATTTTTGTGAATATCACAGGTAGTGAACAATGACTGTTTTTATTATAATGTGATAGTATAGGATACTACAAATTTCTCCTTGAAATTCTTTCCTCTCCTAGCTTCTAGGAGGCCACGATCATGCCATTTCCCCCTTACTTATTAATTTATTTTCTTTTCTAACACAAAAGGCCTTTATAACGGCCTAAAACATCCTATAATATCTGACCTCTCTTACCTCTCACCTTACCTCCTCTTACTCTCTTCTTCACTGGATCCACTCTGGGCACATAATCAAATTTTACTAAGCATGTTCTTCTGCCTCAGATTCAATGTGCTTGCTTGTCTTCTGCCAAAAATGCTAGGAATCTGCATAGCACCTCCTTTGTCCACCCTCAGGCCTCTGATCCAATTTCATTTCTCTAGCATGTACCTCCCCAACCACACTATTTAAAAATGCAACCCTCTTCCCACAATTGCCACCCATCCCTTGCATTATTTTTCTCCAAGTCAATTACCACCACCTAACATACTTTATGTAACATAATAAACAATAACATAGTCACCAATAACAATAAATGCAAGCTCAGTGAGGAGAGGGATTTTTCACCTGTTTCCATTCATTGATACATCTCCAAATACTGGTAAAAGGCCTGTTATGCAGTAAGTGTTCCATAAAAATGTATCAAATGCAGATATGAATGAATGAATGAGTGCATGAATGGTGTTCAATAGGAGTACAAAAATTTGTCTAGGATTGTTAGGGATCTAGTGTGTGTGTGTGTGTGTGTGTGTGTGTGTGTGTGTGTGTGTGTTTTAGCTGTAAAAAAAAGTTATATGGCTTCTATAGTGTTTTGGAAACCTCAATCATAATTATCATTACTATTAGTAGAGTTAGTAGGTTGCTGTGGTATCTTCTTTAAGTAAGTAAATTGAATTAATTTCCTGCCGACTGCACCTCCCTTTTCCTCAGTCATGGTATCAATCACATGTGTGATAAAAATGAATTTCCTCCAATAAAGAAAATACCTTTCTTTCTCCTATGCATGCTATGCAAAAATCAAATGTAGCTCTGAAACACATTTGACAATTCAACTAAAATATGTCATGTCCTAAGAGCAATCATAAAAGCTAGGGGAAGTTTATTAACATTTGCATATATTGTAGATTTTCTCATATGCATTTTGAAAAATCTGTGCTATGCATTTGATCAGACTCAGAAGAGCCACACAACAGAGGTTAATCTTGTTTTGAATCCATCTCATTCATTCCAAGGACAGTTCCAAAACACAATACCTATATTTAATAAGCTGCACAATGCCCTTGTGAACTGGGCACAGATCTCAACATTACTGCACAAGGAAAGATAGTGGTTTGTTGTGGATACCAAATGGCCAAGTTGGGAATGAAATTGAGGTCCAAAATTGTCATAGAAGCATTATTTTATACCTCCTGGCAATTCTGTTTTCATTTTCAAAAATGCACAAATGAGTTGGAGGAATGATGGGTTATCCTTTGTGATATATATTTGTGTCTCATGATTATGCCTTTTAAACTGGCCTGGAACACCAATCTGGTATGTTTTCCCAATAAAGAAACAGTGTGACCTGGTAGGAGGACATCAGTAGTGGAGAAAGGATTAATAGATTTCAGTTCAGGTTTGTTTTACAGTCAAAATCTGCTAACAACCCACTTAAAATGTCTACAGTCTACAAGTATAGGCATCCAAAAGGGGGAAACATAGACAGAAATCTAAGGATCAGTTAAACTTTAAGTAGAAACACCACTTGGAATACACAGCCTTTTGTTTTTCAAAAGTTTGTGTTGGAATCTCACTGATTTGACTTGCAGGTGATCATAAATATTTCTGTTTCTGGATCCACAGAGTTGAGATAGCAAAACTGGGATTAATTTTCTGGTTAAAGCTGGAAAACTTTTACCAAAAAAATAAATAAATAAATAAAGTCCTATGAGGTTAGAACCCAAAGTGTAAAATGAATATCCATGTTAATAGTGATAAAAATAAATGACTGAATAGATTAATGGGGTGGGGGAAAGACAAGCCTTTTGGGTAGAAGTTCAAATGAGTTATGTAGACAGTCCACATAGTTCTACACTCGTTAAGTGTGGGCTTTGCAAGGTGACTTTTTTTTTTGAAAGAATACATTTTGGAAAGGGTTAAAACTATAACTTTACAATGCAGAAACCTGACAAACCAGACCTCAGTCAGTTGATCAAGGTCAACATTAACAGTGATAGGTCATGGTGACAGTAGATGCCTTTGATATGTTATGATTAAAATGGCCCTTTACTTCTATGGTCTTGCTCCCCAAAACACATAACCCTGCTCTCTTCGTGAGAAAAAACCTAAGAGAAATCCAAATTGGAAAATATTCTACAAAATAACCAATCACTACTCCTCAAAACTGTCAAAGTCATTATCTCAGCTTAGGCTGCCATAAGAAAATATCATAAAATTGGTGGCTTACCCAACATATCATTATTTTCTAACTGCTCTAGAGGTTACCCGTCCAAGACTGATGTATCAGTATGGTTGGGTTCTGGTGAGACACTTCCTCATCTGCAGATGACCCCCTTTTCACTGTGTCCTCACATGGTGGAGAATGAGAGAGAACAAACTCTCTGGTGTCTCTTCTTTTAAAGACACTAGCCGTGCCATGAGAGCCCCACCCTCATGACCTCATCTAAACCTGATTTACCCCCCAAAGGCTCCATCTCCAAATACCCTAACATTGGACTTTAGGACTTCAACATATGAATTTGGGAGATACAATTCAGTTCATAGCAGTCACCAGAAAGAAGAAAAAGTTGATAGACTATCATAGCCAAGAGGAGCCTAAGGAGATAACGATGACTAAAGGTATTATAGTCCCCTGGCTGGGTCCCAAAACGGAGAAAGGAAATTAGGTAAAAACTAAGGAAATCTGATCAAAGTATGGACAGTAGTTAATAATACTGTACAAATATCAGTTCATTAATGACAACAAATGTGCCATACCAATGTAAAAATGTTAATAATAGGGGATACTGGCTGTGGGGTATATGGGGATTCTATGAAATATCTTTGAAATTTTTCGGTAAATCTTAAACCATTCTAAAAAATAAAGTTTATTTTTAAAGGTGCAAAATTAGAAGGTCATTTTAAAAGCCCACACCAGGATTTACTGGTTAACTCCGGATACTTTTTCTCATTACAAACTACAATCCCTTTTAAACATCCTGTCTAATCTGTCTGCTTTGAGACTACTGGGTGGCAAAGGTCTCTACAGGTTAATTAAGTTGTTGTTGCGTATGTTTCTTTTAAGCATTTGCATTTGTGTGGTATGCACTCTTTTATTTTTTTATTCTTCTCGGCCATTTCACCCTGTGCCCCCCATTTTACCATCACAAAGTGCTGGTTAAATGGGAAAAGTCCAATTGGCCCTTTCTGCAGCCTTTATTATTAGGTAGACCTGGTGTTGTATAATCTTTATCACTGTGCAGACATCAGCTAATTAATCTGTGTAGTATCCTTCTGTCATGACTATTCACTTTTTTTATAGTGTGAAAAACTAACAGCTAAGTGACTTCCCAACCCTTCTCAGTAAGTTCATTAGGATGTTAACTACATTCTTAATCCAAAAGTTTCTAACATAGACAAAAGAGGATGCTGGACTTGAAGTGAATCTTAAAAAATGTTTTATGCCATCTGCTTTGGGATTTATAATTTATCCCTCAACATATTTGATGGGTCATTCCAGGCTCTCTTGGATTATTCCCTATGTTGCAGAACTCATAAGTGCCTCATAAGGTAGCTCAAGAGAAAGGTCATTAGAAATAATATATAAGTATGGACATAGAGCTTAGTGCCACTGTCATTATCGCTGTTATTGGAAAGCACTTCTTTGTAGTGACCTGAAATACGCTTCCCTATGACTTCAGCTCTTTGGATCTAATTGTGTTCTTCAGAGCAATATGAAGTAAGTCTACTTTGGAGGTAGCTAGGCCAGGCGCTGTGAAAGAACAATGGTCTATAACGAAGATAGTGAGACTCTAACTCCACTTCTGGAGCAATCAAAAGACAAAGAAACATAATTTACAAAAACCACTGATGGAAGAGCCACACCAGGAAATATTAATACAAAATAATCAATGCTAAAACATATGCCTCTAAATTCAGAATATCTGAATTTTAAGATATTCTTTGTTGTTGTGTACACGTCATCAGTGGATCAAAGGTGGTCTGCCTACCTATCAATGGCAGAATGGTTGAATGGGTTATGCATTTTCACAGAATATCTCTCGGGAACACATACTTAAAATAAGTTATAGTGACTTGATTGCCTCCCTCTAGAGAAGGGAAGTAAGTCACTAAAGGTAGATGGAGAGTCTTTTGAGTTTCAGTGTAGACACTTTGTTCTCATTGGGTTATTTTTTACTTGCGAATGCCATAGATATTTTTAAAACTTAGTTAATTACTTTAAAAATTTGGGATTTACATATTATAAAGATAATAGGTAAATGTTTGGAGAAGTACACAAAATTTTGAAGAAAAGAAAATCTCCTGCATTATTGCATGATTCAAGATCCTGGCCATTGGTCATATTTTGATAATTTCCATCTAATTCTTTTGGACATGTTTTAAGAGACTGATGTCATGTTATATATACTGATTTTATCCTAATTTATTGGCTTTACATTCACTTTATATGCATTCAATTTTTTCTCATTTTATTACAAAATCATTGCATTTTAATGAGTATCTGATACTTCAGAAGATTGGGTCACAGATAAATTAATATTTTATCCTTTATAGGTTTGGGTCTGTAATGCTTTATCTGTGTTTAGTTTTATTTCCTTAGTATGGATTTCCAGAAATGGAGCTCAGGAGTCAAAATTTCTCATCATTTTTAAATGGTTAATACATTTGTGAAATTTATGACATTTGTTTATAACAAAGGTCATGTCTGTTTCTTTAGGAGATGCTCAAGGCTGAATACTCTCTAGTAAAACAGTAATATTTATTGAAATTTACTGACCATTTGCCAAGCATTTCTATAAGCTTGGGGTGGGAAGAGGAGAAGAGAGAGAGTGTGCAAACTTTTATGTGCTTATTTCTCTGGTGTTTTCTGAATACGTACAAATGCCTTTGATCTAATTCAAGATATGAATATCTGATGGAAACCAGAATCTTTCCAAAAAAATATGTGTGTACGATGATGTGTGGAAACTTTTAAAACTATGAAATTTTAAGAAATAGTAAACTTTTTTTTTAAATGTTTATTTATTTTTGAGACAGAGAGAGACAGAGCATGAATGGGGGAGGAGCAGAGAGAGAGAGGGAGACACAGAATCCGAAGTAGGCTCCAGGCTCTGAGCTGTCAGCACAGAGCCTGATGTGGGGCTCGAACTCACGGACCATGAGATTGTGACCTGAGCCGAAGTCAGACACTTAACCAACTGAGCCAACCAGGCGCCCCAATAGTAAACTATTTAAGATAAGGTTTTTTAAAAGGAAGCTGGTATAGTTTCTAAACAGAAGCATCTCTGGGAAACTTTCAAGCCTTACATGTTCTATTTATTGCCACATGGGAAATATATCTTATTAAGAATGGTACACACTGATCTTATTGTGACTTAATAATTATGGTTTGGGAGTTTTATATTTTTTAAAGAAAGATGAAAATGTGTTAATTATCATAAAGGATTTTAGGTATCTTCAGGCATGTAAAGGGAAAAACTGACCCACAGTTTCACACACTATTTATGTATAACTCTGAATTTTCTACACTCATCTACAAAATAGGGAAAAATAACATCTTTCTCAATGGATATTTTGAGGATGGAAAGTGATATTTCAATTAAAGAGTATAGCACCTTATTCAACACATAACACAGATTTAATCATCTTCCAGCCAAGTCTTCTTTTTCTAAATAAAATCCTAAAATATTTAACTGTGGCTGTTTGCTGCTCTTATATTTTCTCTTCTTGTGGAAAAGTGTAGCCACGGTCCTCTTCATTTCTTCTTTGACATGTCTTCCATGCCCTTCACTTTAATGACAACCCTGTAGACATATTTTAGCTTATCAACTTGTCCATCACTCTTTTCATTTCTTTGTTATTTGCCACAAAATTCTTAACTGAAATGTCCTCAGTATCCTGAAATTATCACATCATTTTTCCAAAACTATTTCTATTTCTCCTCTTCAGTGTTATTAACCTGAAAACATAATCTATGAGAGTGACTTATATAGCAGCTAAAGACAGTTCTCTCTTTTTATAAAATTTGCTTTGCCAACTGTCAGGGCACACAGATCTCTGAAGTCTGTATTGTACTTCTTGCCATGATTTGTCCATCTCTTTCATAAAAAGCTTTCAACCAGTTCAGCAGCCCATCCTCATGTAAAGATTCATTATAATCATCATTTCAACCAGCCAGTACACCTTCTCATCTATCCACAATCTCATCTGCATTTGCATTGTTGAGTCCCCCTTGGACCTAGTACACATTTCCTTGGTTTTATCAAACTAACGGCTTTCACACTAACTGGATTTCATCATCTCCTGGATAAATAATATCACCTCCCGGGATAAATAATACCAATATGTTCTCTACTCCCCTGAGTCTTATTTATTAATGGAAAGATGGACATTAAAGATGACAGCAAGTTCCACTGTTAGGCTCCTCTTTATGAGATTCTGGTGAGGCCTCTAAATGGACAAGGCACACTAGGATATCATCATATCCTATTGTTGGCTTTCCCACAGGAAGCAGGTGGCATTAGCAGATAGTGTCTATTATCTAAGTTCTTGCCTGGGCTTCACTGTATGTAAACTTTGTCCACGAAAACAGACCACACTGAGGGAAGAAAAAAAATGTAAAACCTGCTGAGTCTTGTACTTAAGATTTTGCTTAGAGATGTTGTGATTTGCTTTTTAAACATGTCTGTGGGTATCCTAATGATCTAAGACAGCCATGATTTGATGCCCTGTTTAGCTGAAATTCTTTCTGGGAGAGGGTAGTCAAAGGAATCAGAGAATGTTTCTCCCTTTTAAAAAGTCTACAGAGACTTAGCCCCCTTGATCGTCCACACTGAAATACCAACAACAAAAAAGATCTAATGAAGGATTAGATAGATTCACAGAAAAAACAAAAAAACAAAAATAAAAACAAACAAAAAATTGTACTTGTGGTCAGAGGAGTGATAGTCTAGAAAATATGTGAGTATTTATCACATTTATTAGGAAATGCAGAAGGAGTAGAACACTTGACTGATCTCTTTTCTCTTTTTCTTGTGTCCTGAACTTTCTACAGCAAAGTCATTCAAAGGATCTAAGTCCTTCCCCAGCAAGGTGTTGCCCAACTTTGGTGTTGAAGACAAAAGAAGATTTTTTTCCCAGTGAAAAATATCTGTTCACTAATAATAAAGATGAGGTAGGTTCCCTGGTACAGTGTACTATTTACAGAGTTTTGATAAAGCCCATTTACTGCCCATTTATTTCACCTTCAGCACAAACTAAAAAACAACACTAATAATTATCATTTCACAAATAAAAGAACTGAGACACCGATTTAAATGAGTTTTTCAATGATAAGAAAATTAGTCAATGAGTCAGAATTAAGATCTATGTCACTTAACTCCTAGCCTTATGTTCATTTTATACTCTTCTGGTATTTATTTGAATTCTTTAGTTCTACTTTCTCTGTCAGTTTAAAAACACATTGATAAATCTACCTTCATGACCATCTTCCATTAAATTTCCGAAGAAAATACTCGTTAAATGTGCCTAATGTTCAAAGAATGACTAACAACTGGAATTAGGTTAGAGACCTTCAAAATTATTGAGCGGTTTTTGTGGAGACACTCTTGTTGTTCTTACATAGGGGCAATTTTTTTTTTTTTTGCATTAAACTTATGACTTCCACTGATTCCTTGTAACTTGGGAAGTCAAACTGAAACCATAACATTCAACACCCTAAAATTCCATACTAAGGTTTAGGGTATTTTCCTTGAGTAAATAACATATCTAGTAATTAACTCACTTCAGACACCACAGTATTCTGTTTCTATGCTCCAATTTTCCCTATAGCTGAATCCTCTTAGCCTTCAGAAGCCTGTCTCTGTTCTGAACTTTTCTAGGTCTTTTCATCTACATTTGTCTATTGACACAGTTGGATTAGATAATCTTTATAGAATTTAAGGTAATGCCTACCACTGTAACACACAAACCCAAAACATATGGTGGGCCAAACATTATAGAAACTTGCTTCTTACATGAATAAAGTCAAAAATTGATGATTCTCATTGTTGGGCAGCACAGTGTTGCAGTATCTTCCCGTGTTGTGCTTCCATCATTGTCTATCATGCCTTCCACAGATGTCTTGCTTATGGGTGTGAAAGGAACATGGAGATTCATCCTTAAAAGAGTTTTATGGGCTCAGCCTGGAGTAGCACACATCAATTTTGCTCATATTCCACTGGCTAGTACTCAGTGACATAGGCACAAATAATGCCAAGAAATGCTAGGAAGTGTGTGCTCAGAAAGAAGAAATGTTTTGGTAAAGTGGTAGTGTTCTGTCATAGTATTTGCAAAGTTCCATTTCACTTATCATATTATGTAACTGTTGGATATGTACAGCTGTATAAAGTATTCAATAAGGTATAAGGCTTTATTTTAGATACCTCCAAGACAATATTTTTTTTTTATTTTCTTTACTATTTCTCTTTTCCTATTTTACTGTCCCTTAGATAGATCTCTCACAGTTGGAATTACACAGGCTGGTCTAAAACAGAATTCTTTGACCTGAATCAATTTCTCTTCCTGTATCCAGCCAGTCTGGTTCTATTATCACCCTCTTAGCTTCTATTTTTTGGTTGTTCTGTAGCTGATACACCTTTGGGGATTCTCATAATTTATTCTTAAACCAATTTCCTTTAGATTCTATGGATTTTAATTTTATAACTTTTCCTTCAGGCAGTTTCTAACTCATTCTATTTTTTTTTTCTTAAAGTTCATCGAGCCAGCAGCACCTGATATGATCTCCAGTGAAGATGTCAAACTTAATTATATAACCATCACCGTGCCTTAGCATTGCAACCTTTTTTAATGCTGCTGACGACACCAGTGTTTTACCCAAGACAGAGTCAAGAATAGCTCCTTGTCTCATAAGCTTTAGTGTGAACTCTTCCAAGAACCAATTGTTTATGGCACTGTGGAATTAGTTCCACAAACTATGCCCCAATGTGACATTCATCATATCCATTTTATTGCAGCCCAATGTTTTCTCAACATTTTGAATTTGCCATTGCTTCTTTTTTGTTCCTTTGTCACATGGATCATGATTTAGTAGAATAATCCAACTGGGTTAGAATTCTAGCTCTGTCACTTATAGGGTGTGTGACCTTCAAGATGTCATTTAACATTTATTAGACCCAGTTTTATTTGCAAAAAAAAAGGACAATTATACCTGCTCAATAATGCTATTTTGAATATTATATGTGGTAACACATGCAAAAAGCCCAGCACACTTCCTGAAACACAAACATTGAAAGATTTTTTTTCTTTCTTCTCGTTGGTTGAAAGGGCCCATAAAATGAAATTCATAGGTTCAATTTCTGTATGCCCTATGGCAGTACACCAAAATTAGATGTATCAATGAAACTGAATTGAGATATTCTAATATATTATTAGGTTTTAAAAGATAAAAACAGAGGGGGAGGTAAACCACAAAAGACCATTAAATACAGAGACCAAACTGAGGGTTGCTGGAGGGGAGGTATGTGGGGGGATGGGCTAAATGAGTGATGGGCATTTAGGAGGTTACTTGTTAGGATGAGCACTGGGTGTTATATGTAAGTGATGAAACCACTGAATTCTACTCCTGAAACCAATACTACACTGTATGTAAACTACCTTGAATTTAAATGAATAAATTAAAAAAAAAAAAAAAGAGGGGCGCCTGGGTGGCGCAGTCGGTTAAGCGTCCGACTTCAGCCAGGTCACGATCTCGCGGTCCGTGAGTTCGAGCCCCGCGTCAGGCTCTGGGCTGATGGCTCGGAGCCTGTTTCCGATTCTGTGTCTCCCTCTCTCTCTGCCCCTCCCCCGTTCATGCTCTGTCTCTCTCTGTCCCAAAAATAAATAAAAAATGTTGACAAAAAAAAAAAAAAAAAAAAAAAAGAAAGGACCCTAAGGAATAATTTAGTATAACTTCTTACTGACAACTATATGCAGGGAGCTTTTCTATGAACTGTAGGGAATACAAAGGTAAGTCTAAAGGCCTATTCTCACAGTGAGTGTATACTTTAGAAGGGCGAATTGGATGCTACACAATGATTTTAAGAGGGAGGCTTACTTCTGATTAGTGAACGAATAGCAAGTAGGGCTTCTTGGAGGAGATTACATTTGATCTGAGCCTTGAGGAATCAGTACATTGGGAGGTGGATATGGGAAATATCTATATGCACAGGATATTTAACTAAGGTTTAATTCAAGTGGAATTATTTGCATCTTAAATTGCTTACTCTCATGTGATAGGAGAAATCTTCAACATTTCCTCTGTTCTTTACCAGAAATTCCATTTTAGGATATAAACAACAGAGATCTGCCATCCTTATTAAAATTTAACAATCACAGTCTCAAAATCGATACTTGCACAGCTCACTCAGATAAACCTTTTCCTGAAGGAGATTTCTCACCCAAGAAAGTTGATCTCCTCCCTCCTTGTTACAGGAATATTCGGTCATAGCTTTATATGCTATATTTATGTATCTGTCCCCCCACTGGGTTGTGAATTCGCTTATTATTTATTGTCTTATCTAAGCCAGATATTCCTATAGGAACAAAAAGACAGAGATCCCTTCCCTCATGAGGAGCACATTCTAATGTGGAGAGACAGACAATAAACATAACAAATAAAAAATGTATTATGGCACAGGTAATATAACCTGGGAAATAAAGTAGAGAGGTAAAGGTAAATGTAGTAGGAGTGCTTTAGTGGAGATGACAGTCTGCAGTTTTAAATAAGGGTCACAGGGTAGGTATCCTTGAGAGGTAAGAAAATCACCCTTACTAACATCAGTGGAATGAGAGTTTCAGGCAAACAGAACAAGCGCAGATACCCTAAGTTATGACTTCCTGGTGTGTTGCTGAGCAGCTAAAAGGCCAGACATCCTAGAGAGAAAAAAGAAAAAAGCAAGGGTAAACATAGCAGGAAGTGATAAAATGTTATCTTGAGCACTTACATGGTGATGATGGTGGAGAGAAAGAATCAGGCCTTATAGATGATTATATGGAGTTTGGCTTTTTTTGTGAGTGAAGTGTGGAACCAATGTAGCACTTGAACAACGAATCACACATTACAACTTACACTTGAAAATCATTATTCTTGTACTGTAGTGAGATTAGATTGACTGGGAGCAGCAAGTGTAGCAAGCAAGGGCAGTAACCCAGGTGACAGATAGCAGTGATGCATATCAGTATGGTAGAATGGATTTGGGACACACCATGATGGTAGAGCCCGTAGTATCAGTGGTATATTTATTGAATGTGGTGGTCTAAAGAAAGAGAGGAGCCAAGGATCAATTCAAGGAAAGAGTCACTACCAACTTATATGGGAAAACCTGTGGGGATAACAGATTTGGGGGAAAGATAAGTTCAGTTTTGGATTGGTTGGTTTGAAATGTCAATTCTACATCTGTATGGACATACTGAGCAGGCAGATGAATAGATACATGGTTCTGAGGTCAGGAGAAAAGCCCGAAATAATAAATATATTTTGGACATCTTCAGCACCAACATAGTATTTTAATCCAGGTACTGAGCTGTCAGACACTCTAACATTAAGAAGTAGGGAAGAAGAAAAACCAACAAAAGAAATTATGGAGTAGTAGCCAGTGAAAAAGGAGGAAAATCAGCAGAGAGATACAGAAAGACAAGTGACAAGAGGGATCAAAAGAGATAAACTGAGTAAAAACCTATAAATGAAAAAATAGGCTGAGAACTGACCAAGGGCTTTAGCAACATTGAGGTCATTGGTGAGTTGACATAAACAGCTTAACAAAAATGAAGGCGGTGAAGACCACATTGGAATAAATTCAAGACCAAATAGGAGGAGAGGAATCAAAGACCCCAAGTAGACAACAAGTATAAATAACTTTTTCGAGCACATTTTATCCTACAGGGAACAAAGAAATAGGGCATAAATTGTATCTTGTTCATCTACACCTTCACAGAATTTCCACAGAAACTAGAACAATGTAGCCACTAAAAACTGGTTTTGAATGAATGAATAAAAAAAAAAAAAAGACCATGTGAACTAAATTCAACTCATTTAGCTCCAGGAGAAAAAAGTGCTTGGTTAATGCTTTTTCCTCCGCACCGAACTCATCCAGGTGCCCCATGCTGTAAATTCTATCTTTAAAATAAGCTACTTTGATTCTCTGACACATCCTTGTTTAAATTCTCACTGAATGTCAAGTACCTTGTGCAATTGCCTCCTAACTGATCTCCCTATGTCCATTTTCTTATCCTTTAGTTTGACTGGTGAATTTTTCCTGAATCAGGACATTCTTCACCTGCAATGTTTCCACATTACCTGAAGAATAAATTCATACTCCTTGTCTCCATCCAATGTTCCAGCCAAATAAAGCAATGCTTTTCTCTCTATCACAAAAATATTCTACAATTTCTAAACACTGAATTTTAACTCATTCTGTTCCCGCTTTTCTACTCTTTTCAAAATCTAAATATTTGTAAGTAATTTTTTATGATGATTTTCCTACACAAAGTCTCTAAGTCCACAAAGTGTCCAAACTCCCAAACTCCTATAGAGTTCTTTCTGAACTTTTATTGTGACCTTGTTATTTTATATTGTGTATTATAGCTACTTGTATATTTTACTCATCCATCCTCTGTTCATGTCCAAATATAAATAAAACATAGCTATCTCACTGTTTTTTTTTTCTAAAAAATAGGATAGGTTTACAACTTAGGTTGGTAATAAAGACCACAGGAAAGGAATCCAGCTTCTTACTTTCTTCATTTTCTTTAAATCTTTTTTGTAACCCACAAAAATTAGACTATAATAACAGAAAAAAATTAAAATTAATCTCTAGAGTTATATGCTATAAGATATTAATATAGTTACTAATATTAATTACTCTTACTACTAATGTACTACTAAACAATTACTCTGACTATCTGTTGGGTACTCTTCTAAGTTCTTCAACCTCTAGTGATCCTCACCCCCCTGGATATTCATGTACTGTGTACTCCCCTCCCACACTGAATAGGGCTGACCTTGTAACCAGTAGGATAGTGCAGAAATCATGGTGTTGATATCTGACATGAGCTTTTTAAAAGTCATTGGGGATTTGCCTTGATCTCCTTTGGATCATTCAGTCTGGGAGAAGCCAGCTGCTATATCGAGGGGATGTTCAAGCAGCCTCTAAAGAGGACTACATGGTATGAAACTGAGTCTTCTGCTAGTGGCCATTACCAAGTTGCTAACCACACGAGTAGGCAACCTTGAAAGCAAATTATTCAGCCCCAGTCAAGACTTCCACTGACAGCTGTTCCAGTCACCACCTTGACTGCAAACTCATGAGCAATTCCACAACAGAAATACCCAGCTAACTTTCTCCAAGATTCCTTACGTCTAGAAACTGATAGATATTAAAGGTTTACTGTTGTCTTAAGCTATTGTGTTTGGGGGTGATTTGTTATACCATCATGCATAACTAATTCACCTGCTACTCCTCTCACTCACTCTGTGACGTTGGGTGGATGACACAACCTTAAACTTCTACATTAAGGAAAATATTGCAACACAGCATAACCATGGGCTTTTATATGTTAATCTCCCTGTAATTCTACATGTCTTACCCTACCATATATCAGGGAAAATGGTTCAGAATTTCCTGAGAACAGACTCTGTTGGTGACTATTCATTTACTCTGTGATGGCCTTTTGCTATATCTAACTCCTTGGTCTTTAATGCTGTTTTTGAAATATTGCCCAATCCATCCATAAACCCACCTCTAGAACGTTACGTGAGGATGGCATAAAGCTAACTAACTCTTTTAAGCCACGGCAGAAGCAAATGTTTCTAATTATGCTGCCTTTTATTCATTACATAATTTTTATTTTAATGCCCCATCTTGACCATACCAAAATGCGTTGGCTACTAGGATGGAAAACAAAAAGTAAATGTTTCATTTCTTCTCTTGGCCAAATAAAGGGGAATGTTCATGGCTCCAGGTCTTGATATGGATGGAAGAATTTATGAGTAACTTTGTAGGAGAAAGAATTTAATATATAAGGAAGCACTGTGTTTAAAAGTCTAGATCTAGATGCTGTTTTCTACTGCTACTACCAACCTGCAAGATCTTTGGCTAGTTGTTCTTTTTTAAGCCATCAACTAAAAGAGTTGGAATAGCTTGTTCTAGTCTGCCACTCACATGGAGTAACTGGGAACATACTGAGCTCTAAAGTAATTGATAATATGACAGAGTCCAGCGGTAACAGGATCTTTATTAACACATAGCTCATAGTCTGTAGTCCGTAGTCATAGGAATAATGAAAGGTCTACATCTAAATCAACTCAAAAGGAAAGAGATAACAAAAACGTATAAACACTGACTTTATAATAACTCCCTGTATCTCTTCTCAACCCAACACCAATATTACACATTTTTTTGTGTCAGAGAGTGGGAAAAATAAAACATAGAGGAAATATTATCAGTATAAATATTACAAATAAGCACTTAAAGTTCAACTATTTTTCCCTATAAGGACCCTTTCCCATTTGTTCTACGTACTTCCTGGGCATATGAAGTCTGCTTGTAACCATGAAGGGATATGAACTTAATTGGAAAACCATATCTACTGCCAATGGGTTAGGTGCTATTTTTTTTCCAAAATCAAATAGATTGTACATATCTGTTACTGGAAGAAAAGGAGACTGTTGTCACTAAAATTTAGCCTGTAAACACAGAAGAAACCAGCTAATTGTAGTATTCCTTAGTACAAAATGGCATAAAGCCGAAATAGTGCTTAAAATTCCAGCAGCTATGACTTCCGACATCAGACACTAAAGAGGTAGGCTAAAAGTTCTCTCCCAACACCTGTGAAGCCTTTCAACATAGGAGATTTTAAAAGTCCCATCCATTAACATTTGGACCTTGGAGTAGATTCAAGAACCTGGTTGCCTTTAAGTTGCTGTCTTATATTATGAAAGCCACGGGAGCTGGTTCATTTTTCTGAGCTATAGAAGACTATTTTGTCAACAGAATAGGTTAGGCTAGATGATGTAAGGTTCTTTCCCACTCTGACAGACTAGGACTCTTACGCTATTTACTTATTTACTTGCTTACTTACTTACTTACTGAAGTATAGTTGACACACAATGTTACATTAGTTTCAGGTGTACAACATAGAGATTCCACAAGTCTATACATTATGCTATGTTCTCCACAAGTGTAGCTACCATCTGTCACCATGTAACACTATAACATATAACACATATAACACCATACAACACATACAATATCACTATGTTCCCCATTCTGTACCTTTCATGCCTACAATTTATTCGTTCCATAGCTGAAAGCCTGTACCTCCCACACTCTTCTTTGCCCAATCTCCCACCCCATTCTCCTCTGGCAACCACCAGTTTCTTCACTGTTAAGTATGTGTCTGTTCATTGTTTTTTAACTCTATTTTGACACCAAACTAATATTATAGTAAATGAGAACATTCCTGTTATTTGTCACAGTAAAATCCATTGGCAAATTAGCTGCAAATACTGAAAATATGCATGACCACACATCTCATGAACTCTCAATGATCTACGGGTATCTTCAAAAAATTATATAAAAAGTAGGGGCGCCTGGGTGGCTTGGTCGGTTAAGCGTCTGACTTCGGCTCAGGTCATGATCTCACGGTCCGTGAGTTCGAGCCCCGCGTCGGACTCTGTGCTGACAGCTCAGAGCCTGGAGCCTGTTTCAGATTCTGTGTCCCCCTCTCTCTCTGCCCCTCCCCTGTTCATGCTCTGTCTCTCTCTGTCTCAAAAATAAACGTTAAAAAAAAATTTTTTTTTAAATTATATAAAAAGTAGTATGGGTTCAAGAGCAGTTGGATTAGAACACTGGTTATTAGTAGAATCAATATAGACCTTAGATTGCATGATAAAAAGGCAATTTGTGAGCAGAATAAGCAGAATTACCTAAGAACATATTTGGATTAGGAATTCACAATTCTGACTTCTTGAGTTACTGTGAGAAGAGGAATTCTTTGGCCAATTTAACTCATAAAAAAAAAAAAATTGGTGCACTGCATTAGCCACATCTGCCACAGGATTGGACAGTGATCAGATCCAGGATAGGAATATGCCAGGTCTAGAGATGAGCCAAAGAGATCTGGGGGTAGATGGGTTCCTGGAGAGCCAGTGTTTTCCTTTTGCAGATCAAGTGGTAAAGAACCAGAAAAAGTATTTGATTCATGCTTAAAGTCATGTAACAATTTAATCTCAAAATTACTTCTAGAATTCAAGTCAGTTGGACTCCCCATCCCATTTAGTATGCTTTCTGCTTTGTGCCTCCATTTCTAATTAAGAAGGGGAACAAGGAAATGATAGGTACAGAAAGGTATAACTTATATTCTGGTTTACTACTGAGAGGTCAACTTTTATCCTTAGCCCACACGCTAAGTACAAAATAACCTTACGTGGAAAGGGTTAAAGGAAAACACCGTAAAAGAAAGAACAGGTATAAATGTGTCTGGTTTTAGGAAAGGAAAGCACTTTCTAGGTAGAAAGTCATGGAGTAAATAACAAAGAAAAATGATAAATTTGACTACATGTAAATTTTAATATGCCATTTATCAAAAATAATATAAACAAATTTAAAGGGAAATCAGGAAAAAATACACTAACCTTGATCAGTAAGCTCATGATATTCTCCACAAAAAAAAAAAACAAAACAACAAAAAAAAAAACAAACAAAAAACTTCACTCCAAACTACAGAATATAACAAAGGGGCAATCATTTTCAATAAACCAAACCCAAATGGCACAAACCATGAAAACATTCTAAATCTCGTAAGAAAATAAATGTATTAAGTTAAATAAGGTATGTTACCATCTTCTTCTATCAGATGTGCAAATATTTAAAAATTGCCATAGTGAAGCTGATGGGTAGTCAGTATTATTGGAGTGTTTGTATGATACATTGTTCTAAATATTCACTGCCCCTCTCTACCAGTTCTATCTCTAAAGGGCCCGAGGCTGTGCACTTATTACACTGGGATGGAACATGTGACTTGCTCCAGCTAATGGCATGTGAGCAGAAGTGGCTGGTACTGTGTCCCAGCAGCAGCATTAGGGGGCGTCATGTGATTGCAGCATTGCTCTTTCCCCTCTGTTTGAGAACAGCATGCCCCACATAAAGCTGCTGCTTCAGTCTGAAACCCAGAATGAAGGAGATACATAGACCACAGCCCAAATTGATCTAGTCAGCAGATACCGCGAGCAAGAAATCAGCCTTGGTTTCTGAACCCACTGAAATGTTGATGTGGTTTTTACTGCAGCATAACCTAGCAAAAGCTAACAAATACAACGGGGATATAAGCAGCACAACATTTATTAAAAATATTTTAGCAATATATATCAAGAGGCCTCAGACTGATACTACTGACCTATAAGTTACCTTCCATGACTATGTACCAAGAGGTTTATTGCAATATAACCCTTGGTGGTGACAACTGGAAGCAAGCCAAATGTCCAAAATTAGGAGAATGATTAAATAAATTATGATAAATACATAGTCTGAAATGTTATAGAGCCATTTAAATGGTATTTACAAGGAATATTTAATGTCATAAAAAATAGTCTCTATATAATATGAGGTGACAAAACAGTGTACCAATTTGAAAATGCAAAATGGTGCCAAATTTGTAATATATACAAATGCATATGAAAAACATTTGAAGGGAAATATATCAAAAATTTTATGAGTGCTTATCACTTCATGGGTGAGGGAAAGGGTTGTTTTATTTTCTTCTTTATATATATCCCTATATTTTTTAAACCATTAAGCGTAAGGGTGTTTACTTTTATAGTCAGAAAATATGTATACTTAAACACACACACACACGCACACACACACGCACACCAGATTGTCCTCATTTTGCAAATGAGGCAATGGGATCTCAGAGAGGTTGAGTGTGTCCTGGAGGAGCCAGACTTGGAATCTAGTTTTACCTATGCTTTTAACAAGTATACATTTATTGCTTTAACATCCTATTGTCTTGGGAAGCCCAGGTGGTTAAGTTGGTTAAGCATCCAATTCTTGATTTTGGCTTAGGTCATGATCTCATGGTTCATGGGATCAGATTGAGCCCCATGCTGTCAGTGCAGAGCCTGCTTGGGTCTCTCTCTCTCTCTCTCTCTCTCTCTCTCTCTCTCTCTCTTTCTCTCTCTCTCCCCCTCTCTCTCTCTTTCTCTCTCTCTCCCCGCCCCCCACCTCCCCCACTCGTGGGCTCTCTTTCTCTCTGTCTCAAAATAAATACACTTAAAAAATACCCACATTATACTGTGTTGACTGCTACGTTTCTGCTCAAATATCTTTATTATGCAGATGAAAATCCAATATCCATTAACCTACTTACCAGCTTATAATAAAATTATACCAAAACCAGAACAGATGCATAGACTTCATTTTATAATTCAGATTTTTAACACTTATTCATTCATTCATTCAAAAACTATTTATTTATAAATCTCTCATGTTCTGAGGTCTATGCTAAGCATAGGTGATTCAATAATAATAAAGAGATAAATGGACCACCTCCTTACTGAGCTGAATTCAGCCATGTAGATATAGTACATTCATTCTTCTTCTTCATACATTCTTTCAATTGCAAGTATCCTCTTATTCCACCCCCAAAACATCACTCCAATCATCAGAATGGTTTCTACACTATAAATGCCTAGTAAATATTGTTTGCCTAGTAAATATTGTGCCTAGTAAATATTGTGTATGATTATTATTTTTGTTTGACTTTAAATAACCAAACTTACCTGGTAAAATGCTAGTACTGCATAAAGTATAGGACACCAGTTACCTAAGCATAGACAGAAAATGAATCCTAAATTTTTTCCATGTAATTTTCTATAGATTCATTAATTTTCCTTCATCTTTCCCCATGGTTGGACTTTATTATCTTTCCAAGATTCACTCTATAAACAATGCTTTAATGAACATCCTTCTATACTTAGCTGTGTGCTACTATGGAATAATAGCTGATAGATGAACATCTGTATTTTTGTATGTTTTCTTTTGAGAATGCTTTTCCTACTGTGTATCTAACAAACTCATCTTCCACATTGAGAGAATCGCCCAGACACTCTTTCTCTCTGAAGACATTTTTTACCCATTTGTCTTACTGGCATTCACATTTCAATGCACATTTCAATATTCACAATTCACATCTCAATATTAGTTTCCTAGGGCTGCCATAACAAAATACCACAGGCTGGTTGACTTAAACAGGAGAAATTTATTTTCTCACACTTCTGGAGATTGAAGTCCAAGTCAGGATGTCAGCAAGTTTGATTTCTTCGGTGGCTTCTCTTCCTTGATTTGCTGATAGCCACCTCCTCTCTGTGTCCTCACATGGTTGCCCCTCAATGTTTGTTATCTGTGTCCTAATCTCCTCTTATAAGGATAGCAGTCCTTAAAGATTAGAGTCTACCCATATGACTTCACTGCACCTCTTTAAAGCTCCTATCTCCAGGGGCGCCTGGGTGGCTCCGTCGGTTAAGCGTCGGACTTCGGCTCAGGTCATGATCTCACAGTCTGTGAGTTCCAGCCCCACATCGGGCTCTGTGCTGACGGCTTGGAGCCTGGAGCCTGCTTCCGATTCTGTGTCTCCCTCTCTCTCTGCCCCTCCCCCATTCATGCTCTGTCTCGCTCTGTCTCAAAAATAAATAAATATTTAAAAAAAAAAAAAAAAGCTCCTATCTCCAAATACAGTCCCATTTGAGTACTGGAGGTTAGGACTTCAGCATATGAGTTTTGAGAGCACTCAATTCAACACATAACATTGCCACTGGTTTGCTTGTCTGCTCTCCTCTCTATCTGAACCCATTTAATGGGAAAGCCACGTCTCAAGGGCCAGGACCTCACACATTGTAGGTATTCAACAAATGTTGGCTGGATCAATTAGGCTATGACTATTACACAGCACAGACAAAAGTGTACAGACTGGAGGGAGGACAAGAAGGAATGAGCGTTTTTGTGGGAGGTTTCATGCGACATGGACTGAACTTTGAGTAAACGGTAGATGACTGCTCACAGAACACAGACCCCTCACCTCCAAAACAGGATAGCTCGTCCAAAATCATGGAGGCTGATATGGTTAGACAGATTGATGGAATGGTGAAGACAATCAAGGTTTATAGAACTGGTGGGGACAAAGAAATGATCTCCTCTGTGGGAATACTTCTATCACCTCCACATGGTGACTCAGCTTCCCCTTGAACATCTCTAAGCCTGAAAGCATACTGGTTCCAGCTGTAAATGGAATTATTTCAGTTACTGGCATGGTATTTACCAACTTTACTCATTCAAATAGCTGAATGACTTTGACTACACTAGCACACTATATAGCCCTTAAGATTTGATATACTCTAAAAATTAACTCATTTTTCATATAGTGCATTTAGAATGAAATTTTATATTACTACCACAACTTTTTGAAACACAGCATCTATTGCCTCAAATAGAAAGTATCACTGCAAATTCATCCATAACTATAACTACTATTATTAATATAACTACACATACACACATGCTACTTACCACAAGTGCGAGATGAACCACAGTTTTAGAAAACTTATTAGAAAAGACCTTTTTAAGAGAAGTTTAAATTAGTCCCTTTCCATTTGGCTATCTTAACAAATGCAACATATCCAACTTATTTGAAGGAGGAAATCCTGGTTCCGTATGGAGGCAGAGAAGGGAGAATGTTAGGGATTCCAAATAGGAATATTTGGAAGAGAATCAATCAGTGGAACAACTTTCCCCGGAATTCTGCCTACGTTCAACGGCCATTAGAAAGAACATCATCACAGTGGCAACACTAAAAGGTCAGTCCCTTTACTCAGAAACAGGTTCCTCTTACTTCGTGCTTTAATTTAAACTCAAAAAATAATACAACTCTATTTCAAGTGATTAAATACAGATTAAACATTTCCCCTACAATCTGATTTCATTTGTAAATTTGCTCAGCAAATCCTTTCCCCATAAAGAGTAGAAAAGGAAATTTTTAACCAGTTCCCATTTGAATGAGGACTTTAAAAGCTTTTGCTTAAAAGACTCCTGAATTCCTAGTCTTAGCTAATTTCAATTTGCTTTGTGACCTTGAACGATCATTTAACTTCATTGAACCTCAGTTTCCAAACCTGTGAAACAATAGGTCTAGACCAATGTTCCCATGGCTGTGATCCCTGGAACAATAGCATGAGCATCAGAAGGGGATCTGCAAGAAATGCACATTCTCAGGCCGAATCCCAGGCAAACTGCCCAACAGAAACTCTAGGGTGGGGTGCAGCAATCCGTGTTTAAGGAACCTTCCAGGTGATTCTGATGCTAAAATTGGAAAGTCCCCAGGTTAAAGGATCTGAAGAGCTCCCTCAGCCCTGCCATCTGTGAAGGGCTATGATCTGGTAGTCTTTGAATGGACAGAGCAAGATATCCTGCTTCGCCAGTGAGAGGGAGAGCTGGCTGGGTTGAGCTGCTTGGAAAGTGAGTTTGCTCTCTGGAGGAGTCACCTGGCCTAACTAATGACTACAGATCCCATGGGGAGAAAAGCCTGGGAAGGGTTTCTCTGGCCACCTGGAAAGGAAGCAGTGACAATATGGGAGAACTCTCTCCTGGTGCTTAGGGATGGGCAGAGGCAGGCAGATAACATCTTCATCAGGTACAGCTTGGCATGCATCACGCATTGTGTATACAAACAGAAATGGTATGTGATTTGTCCCTAGCACTAGGGCTCCCAGAGATATGAAAACTCGCATAAACCACTGTTCCTATTGTTTGTTTTTTTCTAAATTTTATAAGGAGTAGCACTTGGGGAGGTAAATCAATGGAAGACCAAGTAAAGAGAAAGTTCCACAATAGCCGAGGCCACAAGGCATTTTCTGTCCCACAGATTCCTGAGGGAAAAACGATTTTCCCAGCAAACAAATTCATCACAACCCCAGTGGAGCTTGCGCAGATGCAAATGCATAATGGGTGGGAGCTGGCAGGGTGGTGGTGGGGAAGAGGGAGCTACAGAAAGGAATTCTGGCGCCATCTAGTGGCCTATGAGACACGGCACTTGTCCTAACAGACCTATCCAAGGATGGCTGACTCAGAAGCTGCTTGTTTAAAAGAATGCCTTTAATACGGTCTAATTGCCATTCCCCATGGAATTAAGTAAACCCTGAGCTCCCCACCATGCATGAGCACAAAGTGACAGACCCAATGGTAATGGCAGAGATTGGCGGGCAAGAGGCTGTGACTGAATCAAAGAATCCTGAATGTATTAACGACTCCTTTCAATGGAAAAGCACTTCACAATTTACATGTGGAATAGCTCATTCCATTCTCAGATTTACTCTGAAAAGCAAGTACCAAGGGAAGAATCACTTCCCACTTTGTAGATGAAAATACTGAGGCCCAGAGGGATGTGACCAATGGCTGCACAGAGCAAATGACAGGGACAAAATATCAACCCAAACAGCTCTGTTCAATGCCAAGTACTAAGTTCTCTCAGCCACACTAGAAAATACTCTGGCAAGTTCAGGGTATATGAAACCCAGAAGTCCGTCCCTTCTCCGAGGGTCACCTGAACATGCCATAGATTTTGTGGTTTTCAAATGACAGAACCAAAATCAGTACTTCTACCATTTCCCCCCCTTAGAATCTCTCCTGCTTTCCATTCTAAAGAATGTGGAGGGGAAAGCTATTCTTTCCCTTACAGAGCTTGTACATTGGTTGAGCAGCCAGGACTCAAGTGTATGGAACAAACAAGTGAGCAGACAGACTCTGAAATGACCTCCAGACTGGCTGGAGTAGAGCATAAATGCTTAAATCCTTTAGGGACAAGGAATGAGCAAGGTTCTTCACTACCTAGAAAATAAAACTCATAAACTGAGCAAACTGAGGATGGGAGTCATCCCTGATGCCCCGCTCTGTCCCTACTCCCAGTCCTGGGGACCACTGCATCAGACTCTCTTCTCCTTCCTGTGTTTTGATGCAACTCCCTATATCCGATGTATTCACTACATGACCACGGAAAGCAGATTGTGACACTGTGCCCATTACAACACCCCAGTGGCTTTCCACTGCACCCTTAGAAGAAAACAGAAATCTTTCACTGCCGCTTGTGGATCCTGGGAGATCTGCACTTTCCTCTTGCTCCCTTGTTATGCCATTTTCTGCATCATTCACACCTCTCTGCCACCCTAACCTTCTGACAGTTCCCACAGTGAGCCACACCAGGGGCTGCCTCACATACTGTGCCGCTGATCTTTCTAAAATCAGAAAAAGTACTTCTTGATATGCTGGCACATTCCCTCAGCTCTGTTTAACTGTTACCTTCTCAGAGATTCCTTCCTCCACCTCATCTGCCGTATTATCGTGCTCCGTTTTCTGCCACACCAGCCTTTTCCTTTGTCTCTTCCTCTCATTTCCTACTCATCACATGAAAAATTACTTTATTTGATGGTTCATTTATTTATTATCTGTTACCCCAACTACAATCAAGGCTAGGATAGAAAAGATGGTTTCTGGGGCGCCTGGGTGGCGCAGTCGGTTAAGCGTCCGACTTCAGCCAGGTCACGATCTCGCGGTCCGTGAGTTCGAGCCCCGCGTCAGGCTCTGGGCTGATGGCTCGGAGCCTGGAGCCTGTTTCCGATTCTGTGTCTCCCTCTCTCTCTGCCCCTCCCCCGTTCATGCTCTGTCTCTCTCTGTCCCAAAAATAAATTAAAAAATGTTGAAAAAAAAAAAAAATTAAAAAAAAAAAAAAAAAAAGAAAAGATGGTTTCTGTCATATTTGCAGTACAGGACTGAGATCAGAGTATATACTCCATTTCATCTCTGTTACCAGGACTCAATACAGAACCAGATCAATGGATGTTGGTTGAATATATGTTGTCACTTAATTTAAGGAAAATGTGAAACAGAAGTTCACTAGGGAGAAGACAGCCTTTTTAGTAAATAGTGCTGGGTAGGTTAATTGAATATCTACATTAAAAAAATGATGTAGAACACCTGTAATCCTCAATTACTGCATGTGGGCTGTAAATTAACCCAGCCACCTTAGAAAATTGCTTGGCAACATCTTCCAGAAGTGAACATACTTACCCTATGACATCATAATTCCTTTCATGGTTGCACACCCCAAAGCTATATGCAGGGATGTTTCCCCAAGAAGCAATTCAAGAATACTCATCCTGGTAATATCTATTAGTGCTACCACTATTTAATAGTCATTAGCAGTATTAGCAATAGCTGCAAGTTGGAAATAAGCTAAATGCCCACAAACAGTATAATCAATGAAGTTTGATATATGCACAGAATGAAATAGTATTCAGGAGTGGAAAAGAACAAATTATTGCCATAGCAAACACCTTGAATAAATTCCACTAGCATAATGCAGGGCAAAATAGGTCATGTGTTAAATAGTCCACAGTGTATTGTTCCCTCTAGTTGAAGTTCAAAAACAGACAAAACTAATTTCTGGTGATATGAATCAAGATAATTTTAGGGGATAATTGTAGGGGAGGGAATAGTAACATGTCTGGGTGTTTGTGCTGAGTATTATTAATGTGCTGATATTATTCTCTTTCCTAATCTGGGTGGTAGTCACAAGAGTGTGTTGTCTTTGTGGAAATCCATCAAGATTTACACTCTGGATTTGTGCACTTTTCTGTATATAAGTGTACTTCAGTGAAAGATAAAGTTAGATATTTCTTTGATGGAGGAAGAAAAATGGAAGGAAGCGGGTGCATGAGGGAAGGAGAAAAGGAGAAAAATAAGAAAATAATGGAAAGGAAGAAAGAACATAATATTCGTTCAGTTTGGGGATTTCTCATCAAACTGCTGGAACTCCTCCCACCCCACAGCTGAGACCTTGCCATGAGACACACCCAGGTCTGCATTCCATCCTCACTATTTCTGGAAGTCCATCGGCCACATGAGCCCGTCTCCTGGCCACTTCCTCAACACACAGCTTCCCTCTCTGGCAAAGGTAATGGACATACCAGGCTGAGCCCAGATGTTTTAAACCAGTTCCTTCCTAAACTGCGGAAGAGCTATGCCTGGGAAAGCATAGATGCCTACCACTGAAATCATTACTAATCCAACTAAACTAGCAGAATCATGGAGGTGCAGCCAAACCATGTAAGGAATGGTTTTGCAAACTTGGAAAAATGTAGTCTGGGAAAAAGAAGATGCATATGCACTGGGCACACTCACTATTCATTCAGCTCCCCTCTTTTTCTGCCTCCCCTGCACCCACCTCATAACAGGAAGCCCCTGCCGCTGAGGTTCTAAGCACTGACAGTTGTAAAGGTGAGAGTTACATAACAGTCTGGTTTCAGTTAGATTACATTACCATCGTCTAAATTAGCAGGACCAAAATCTTGTTGCTATCAGATCTGCCTAGGAGCTTGTTAAAAATATAGTCTCCAAGCCTGATCCCAGACCTACTGATTCAGAAACTCTGGGATCTACAATATTTAGTAGGCTTCCTGACTTGTTCTCAAGGAGCAGAGCCTCAAGGCTGAAGACGATGTATTGTGAATGGTCAGACCTCTGGCGGAATCCCAGTTTTATCACATCCTTGTTGTATAGATTCGGGAGATTTATTTAACTTTCTTAGCCCCACCTTCCTTCTTACTAACGTGGAGATGATAATTGGATTAATCTCTTAGTGCTGCTCTGAGTTTTAAATGAAATGCTGAGTCCAGCGCCCGTTTGACAAACACGAAGTGCTCAGAAATGTCATGACCATGTCCAACCCTGATGTAAAACCAGTATTTGGAAACCTGTTTTAAAAGCTTTCCCCTCTCTCATTTACACAGGGATGTTAGCACAGTGATTATCAGCTTATACACTGTGTGTTGACAAATTCACACAGTCGTGATATGTACTCTGTCCACATATCACTATCACACTCTGGGATATTTTCCTAATAGATGTTATTAGACAGTAAGCTAATTGAGGTCAGGGTTCAGATCTATTTAGCTTACCATTGTATCAGATATATTTAGCTTTTTATGGAGCATTGTACCAGACACAAAGTAGGTGTGCAAAAATAACAATAAATGCATAAATTAATGACCAAAGCATGGGCAATCATGGGCTTCCTCTCAGGGTTCCAGGGACATACAGTTTAGAGCGTGAAGAAGGGAAAAAAGTAATGTCTGACCAAAATTCTCTCTGGAGCACTTAAGACTTATAGGGTTGCTGGATTTCATAAATAAAAATACAGGATGCCTAGTTAAATTTGAATTTCAGATAAACAAAAAATGGGTTTTAGCATAAAAATTCCCCATGCAATATTTGGGGCATAGTTACACTGAAAAAATAATCATTATTTATCAGAAATTCAAATTCAACTAGGCCTCCTGTGTTCCACATAGCAACCCTAAAGACCTGTCTGGTCTAGTGTTGAAAATGAGAAACTGTTGAATATGTCAGGGGTGATAGTTAAAAACAAAACCAAAAACAAACAACTCTGTACTGCATAAATATCTGATTAACTCTCTCTCTCTCTCTGTGTGTGTGTGTGTGTGTGTGTGTGTGTGTGTGAGAGAGAGAGAGAGAGAGAGAGAGAGAGAAAGGCAGACAGTCTAAGGTTTTCAATAAGATTTTGCCTTTATTAAAGTCCTTTATGGCAACATGTAAACATTTTAACCATTATGTTTCGTTTCCTGATAGTTTTCTAAAGATTGTAGGGTTCCAGCTTCTCAGCCAGTTCTTTTCTTATGCTGGCTTCTCTAACTAAAATAGAGGCCCATGTTTTAGCTAACAAGTAATTAGCCTTCATAAGAGGTGTGTAAACAAATCATTGACTCATGAACTTTCTAATTGTTCTCACCTATTATTTGATCTGAGCTCATAATGCTGCCACAGAAGAGATTGAAACACTGGCTGGGGATTCAACAGATTGTCTTTAAGGCCCTTCTTCCAGTCAATGAGTTATACCTTCATATACATTTGCATGCATTCATGTATAATCACATTTGTGAAAACACATTTTTTAAGAACTACACTGTCCAGAAAAAAAGTGCTAAATAGGATGTTTAAATGGGAGTTCTGTGAGAGTAGAGACCATGCCTTGACTCTCCTGTGCCTCTGCTGACCTGTGATGACCACTTTACTTAATGCTGCCTTGTGCCCTCCCCATCCCTTTTCTTAATAATCCTCTATACCTTGTTGTGTTTTTCCTCTTTCTTTTTCATAATAATATTCATGACCTTCTAGCCTACCATAAAATTGACTAATTTATTACACGTATTATTTATTTCTGATCTCCTCTTAGAAGATAAGCCCATCTTCAACAAATGGCCAAGTTACGCACAGATCCTGTCTCAAGTGCAAACCAGAATAGCTGATGACAAGGGTATTTAGGACCTCCCATTGCCCACCCAATATTATCATTACCATCCATGTTTAGAAATACCAAAAGTTGACCTGATCTTGCAAATAGCCTTATAAAAAGCGCTACCTCCTACCTTATTCATGGGAGCAGAGAGTAGCATTTCTACTCTCTGCTCCCATGAATAATTCAGTAGGATTCAATGTAAGAAATGCAGTAAATATGGATTCCAATGACCTGTGTTTCAACTCTAGCTCTGGTAACAGCACCACAATCTCACACCAATCACAGAAGAGTCCATCTTCTCATCTGTGCAATGAAGGGGCAGTGCCAATTGAACTCAAAGATACCTCTATATCTAAAGATACTCTGATTTAAAGTTCCTGAAACCCTACATCAATGTTAAGGCCATTAGAAACAAGAGGGTGAAATAAAATGGTATACATGTCTGGAAAGAGGCAAGGCAAGTGAACTAATGACATCACAAGGAATCTGGAGAAAGTGGGCCAATTAGAAAATTGTGTTAATTTTACCCTTTGTAGTGTACCAGCAATTTAGATAGCTGGATAGAGAAGCAGAAGAAATAGAATACTGTTCCCAACCATTAGAAGAAGAAAATATCGATGTAAAGTCATTTGTTATAATTACTTTAACCCATAATTTTGTATAGTCAATTACTCCATTTTTATGATCTAATAGTGCCTTGTTTACAATAATGACTATAAATTTTAGGGCTTATTGAGAACAGACAGTGTGCCAAACACTAATCACTTTGCACAAAGTGTCTAATTTGAAGCTCATGACAGTCTCTGTGGAGGTACTGCGTGTGATCCCTGTTCACAGGTGAACAAACAGAGGCTTGAGGTGATTAACTAATGTGGCCAATATCACATGGTCTGTAAAAACAAAGCTGGAAGTTGAGCTCAGATGGTTGTACAGGGCATGTACCCTGAACCCACTACCCACTCTGAAGTGCCTTCTCTCTGCTCTGGCAGTAATCATGCTGTGTTATGGGTGCCATGTTGTATCTTTCTCTGTTACAAGTATTGCCTTGTTCCTGAACACAAGCAGAGACAATATTCTTCACCCTGCCTACTCTTTGTCCAAGGGAAAGTCTTAGGCACAATCATAGTGGGGAGAGAATGTCCGTTGTGATACCTTAGAACAAATAATATCTTTATCTTTTCACCTACATCTTGAGAGGTGTCATATTTCATTTCCCTAATTGTGCCAATGAATTAAATTATTTAACCAACAAGGCTTCAAGTCCTTTTAAAAAAAGGAGAGGAGGGTTGGGGATAATAAAAATTTAAATATTGGCTTAGGCTATAGATACATAAGAAAATGGCCTAAATAATCCTGGAAACAGTAACTTAATGCAAAATTGATTTTAAAGGTCATTAAGAGAAAGCCCCTCAACTTA
Organism: Neofelis nebulosa; assembly: GCF_028018385.1. NCBI lineage: Eukaryota > Metazoa > Chordata > Mammalia > Carnivora > Felidae > Neofelis > Neofelis nebulosa. The sequence continues at coordinate 17,042,783 of NC_080793.1, forward strand.
AAAAAAATTCACTCATGCATGTACTCATTTATTCTAAAGATAAGCATTAGATGCTGGGAATTCAAATGTGAACAGTAAAAATGTGGTCTTAATCCTGAGGTCTCAATCCTTTCTTATGCTGTCTTCTTTAACCAGGAGTTTACAATGTGTTTGTGAATACGTGTGAATGTGTGTGTGTGTGTGTGTGTGTGTGTGTGTGTGTGTGTGTGTGTGTGTTTTGGGCAGGAAGAGTTGGGGTATAGGGAAAGGCACACAAGGAATGCTGATTTCTAGCACAGCACAAAAGCATTGTTGTAGAAAACTTGAGAGGTTTATAGAACCCAAGAAGAAGGGCATTTAGCCCAGACTTCCCATAGGCAGAGGTGTACCAGAAAAGGCCTCAGCTGTGAAAGGATATTGTAGCTAAGACTTGAGGAGGAATAGGAGTCAATAAAGGGGCAAGAGGGTAAGAACGGCACTGTCTTTTTGCCTACCAAAAAACCATTTCCACCTTCACTTTTGTTCAGAGAAGTTGAGTCTAAAAGATATCAAGGTAAGTCTACCGCAGGGAAGATGGCTGCCTGAAAAAGGTCCTGAAAAAGGTCACTTACTACCTGTTTACAGGAAGGCACATTCACAGAACCTGCCTGCCTCACACAGAAAGCTACTTTGTGTCTCTGAAAGCTGTTGTGTAATATTGGAGCTGCTGCAACTATCTTGTGACCATGAGGCAAAGGCCAACAGAATCATAAAGCCAATTTTCTCAGAGCCTTTATAGTATTGAGGTGCTGAATCAGCGCTAGCAAACATTCATTTTAAACATATCTTTAAGTGAGAAAAATAAAACTTTTGTTTAAGCCACCGTTGTGATTTCTGTTACTTGTGGCTGAAAATACTTCCAAACAGAAGACAGTCTGTGGGGTACAGAGTGGTGTAGGTAAACGGCTGGAGGATAAAGGAACATTAGCATTTTTCAGGATGTAAAAGGAGCTTCAGAGGAGTTGGATGGTCACAGGCAGTTAGGAAGGAATGATGAGAGAGGCACCATAGCTTGCTTACCTTTCATTCTTAATTCAGCAAACGTTTAAGGAATAAATATTTTCTTCGGGTACTATTCTGGGCACTGCTCCCAAATAAAATAAACAATCTCTGCTCCCATGGAGTTTGCATTCTAGGGGGTTAGGAAGTTCTCTTCGTGCAGTTTTAAATAAACTGATGAAGAAAGACCTCACTGAAAATGTGACCTTTGCACAAACACCTAAAGGAGATGGAGAGCAGGTCACGTCAATATCTAGCAGAAAAGCATTGCAGACAGACGGACCAGAAACAGCAAAGCCCTCAGAAGAGACTGTGTCCAGCACTTTCAAGGAATCAGAAGGCCGGTGTGGCTGGAGAAGAGTGATCCAGAGAGAGTCCTCACAGGTAAGCTTGGAGAAGTACCGGGGAGTAAGACAGTAGGCTGGACCCTGCAAGTCGTTCAAAGGCTTTGTTTATTACTTAAAATGAGCTGCAAATATGTTGGGGGGCTTTGATCAGAGGAGTGGCATGATGTCTTAAGTTTCACAGGATGACACCTGTGAAGTTCAGAATAGACATGGGGAAAGGGGGCAGACGTATAGAGACTACTAAAGTTGAGAAACTACTTTAATAATGTGGGCAAGTGACAATAGTGGTGTGGACAAGGAGGGTCTTGGTAAAAGCAGGGAGAAGTGTTTGGGATTTCTTTCTTGGACGACTGAATGCCAGGGTTTTCTAACGGATTGAATGTGAGCTATGAGAACAACAGAAGAGTCAAGACTAATTCCAAGGGATATACCCTGAATAACTGAAAAGATATATTTGTGATCTGTAAAGATGGGAAATACTGTGTGTGGGGAGCATGAGTTTGGTTTTGGGTTTGTCAATCTTGAAATGTAGTACAGATACATAAGTGGAGATGTCAGATACATGGATGGATATATAAGCCTGGAATTTAGTAGAGAGTCTTGGGATGGATGTAGAAAGGTAAGCAATCTTCCAAAGAGAGATGGTATTTAAAGTCACAGGACTGGAAGAGATCACCAAGATAGTGAGAGGAGGGAATGAAGAATTTCAAAGACTGACAGCTGGTGCATTTCTGTAATAAGAGATGTCAGAAATGAAGACAAATAAGCAAACAAGACTGAGAAGGAGCAACCTGGCAGAAAAGACATGAGCTATGGTGGACTGGAAGCCAAGTAGAGCAAGTGTTTCAGGAAGGAGAGAGGGAAAGGTGAGTTGGCATCACATCATGAGTTAGTTAATGCTGATTTTAGATTGCAAATCTTCTCATTCTAACTCCAAACACTGGGGAAATGTTAGAGCGATGTCACCAGCTCCAGCCTGCTTCACTCACAGACTAAGTGAATCACTAGAATATTTTCTATTAATTTGGCAGAATGAAGAAAAGTCAATGTTGGGAGTCTACACTCTGGTAGTGAAAGAGAATAGTAACATTGTCAGGATTAGTGGATGTGCAAGGATCTTCTTTCCTTCCTTCCTACCTTCCTTCCCACTGCCCCCCTTCCTTCCTCCCTTCCTTCCTAGATAAAGTAGTCATTCTTTAAAAATGACAGACTGCTTTTCCAGACAGTGGATGAGCCAAGATTGCTTAGGAAGCATACCAGCAGGATTAACAGCCCTGGTGAGTCTTTATCATATAACTATGCATGTCAAGTAATATGAGAAATTCCTAAGAAACAGAAGAGGATAAAACTAGAGAGAGAGTTTAAAAGTCTCAGCTTCGTGCATCATTAATGAACAAGAAGGAAAAGAGAAACCCATCTCTCTTCTGTATGGAGAAATGATGGAACAAGGAACTCTTATCATACCACTCTCTGTGCTTCATAAAATATGAGTAACTTTTGGCAGCCAGTCAAAATGAAAGAGGAAATATGCAAAACGCACAGGACTCTTCTGCATATACAGGGTGAGATAGAGAAACAAGAGCTTCAAGGTTGATTTGCTGAAGATGGGAAGGTAAACTATCATACATACATACACACACACACACACACACACACACACACACATATACATGCATACATACACATAAAATATTCTGGATGTTGCAGCAAGTGTCAAACACATTTTCTACACTGACTATCTTAATTTGTGCCTCCGCATGCTACTTTTGGCTTCTAAGGAATGAAATTACCTTTTATCAACTTTTTTTTTAAAATCCCTTACCCATAAATTTTGGCACCAAGAACATTCAGAAAAAAAACTGTACTAAACTTTCCTTTAAGAAAGTCCTCTTATTTTCATAAATGGAGAAATCAATTATGTAAATATTAAACAGCTCAAGATAATTTACTATTTTCAAATATTCCAAGGCACATTAAAGCATCCAGGAATACATAACAGTTGACAAAATAATTACTTTTGCTTACAATGAATCATTAATACAGGTCCCCTAAGGACTTCTATCCCAACACACTCACTTAGCCTATTTATTTATTTCTTTATTTAAAATTTATTTATTTATTTATTTTGAGAGAAAGAGAGTGTGTGAGCTGGGGAGGGGCAGAGAGAGAGAATCTCAAACAGGTTCTAGGCTGTCAGTGCATAGCCCGTTGCAGGGCTTGATCCCACAAACTGTGAGATCATGACCTGAGCCAAAATCAAGAGTCAGTCCCTCAACCAACTGAGTCACTCAGGCACCCTTCTTAAACCTATTTAAACACAAACCACAAAAGGCAGTATTTGGAAGGAGCTAGGGTGATACAACTAAATGTTGTTAGGGGTGTCTGGGTGGTTGAGTCAGTTGAGCATCCAACTTTGGCTCAGGTCATGATCTCATAGTTTGTAAGTTCAAGCCTCGCATCAGGCTCTGTGCTGACAGCTTAGAGCCTGGAGCCTGCTTCAGATTCTGTCTCCCTCTCTCTCTGCCCCATGCACGCTCTCTCTCTCTCTCTCTCTCTCTAAGTAAATAAACATTAATAAATAAATTTTCTCAAAACATAAATAAAATAATTTAGTTTGTTGAACATCATTCTACCTATATTGTTTCCTGTCACTATTGTCATAACAGATGTATTGCCAAATCTAACTGGAGTTTTCCAAATTCAGTGCAAGGTAAAGAAATTTGACTCGACTTGGGAATTTGCATTATGTGTGCCAAAGACTATGATCTGCATTTTCTACAGGGGTTAATGATAAATCTAAAAAGCAAACAAACAAATAAACAAACAAAAACAACAATTTTTATAGCTGGATAAAAATTTTAGAGATTATACAATCCAGACCCTTTATTTTACTGAGGTGGAAAATACAGCTCAGAGAAGTAAGTGATTTGCCTAAAGTCACACAGTGAATTAGCAAAATTACAGTTTTGTTTCACTTACTGAGAGTAACAGCAATTTTCTCAAACAAGCTCCTCTGTCCTAAGTGAATTCAGTCTCTTTAGACATATTCCAAGTGCATTGCTCTTTTTTCTAATGGTTTGCCAAGAGGTAATGCTGGTATTTTTTTTTTATATTCTTTAATCTAGCCATGGTGATAAGCACTTAGGTTTGTGGAGAACTTCATAGAGTTTCTATTTGCAAAAATTTCTCACATCCATTCCCCAGCATGACTGCATACATGAGTATGAACAGATGGAATTAACCTGATAGGGAAACTGAGGCTCATATTTAAAGATTTGTCCAATGTGGCTTACCCAGATAATTGGAGCTGAACTGGATCCAGGTAGATGATTCTAAACAAAGTCAAATGACCTGAATCTAGTTCCTAATTTCAGTACCCACACGCAAAGAGACAATATTGTCCTCCCTTGCTGGTGTTTTGAGGTCTTCTAAATCCATTCAATTCCTTGCTAAATTTACTGAATTGAAAGAAGAAACAAATAAGAAAACCCAGGTTTAGGTTTTGTTATTTATATGCATATGATGTGTGATCTTCATCCACATTATGCAAAAAAAAAAAAAAAAAAGTTTGTGTTTTATTTCCCCCCTCAAAGCTTCCCTTCTTCCAAAAAGCTACTAAATAAGATGGTTTATTTCACATGATTGATTACAGGAATTCTGCTCATATATCCAAGGGCTGACATTTTAAATCACATCTTCTTTTCAATTGAAGGGAATGAAATGATTTTCATATCTTGACATGATTGATTATTTGGAAACTGAAGCCAAAAATCTTTAAGAGTTCAATCTATAGCTCCCACCAGCTGATAGGATATTATCAAACCTTATTAAAATCATGCATGGCTTCCAACTGCAGCTTTATATCTGACAGTAAGCAAATATAATGGCCCTCTGCCTTCAGATTGCACTTTGTATTAATGTGGTGGTTGATGTATCTATTTATGAAAGGATTATAGGTGATGTAAATTTTACCTTTACAGATAAATGGTAATCCCTTTGTGTTTAATCTCCATAAGAGATTGGGGGAATCTAAAATAGTGATGGGGCTGCATGTTTGTCAGAGGCAGATCTATAAAGAGTTTCTGCTAGCAAACTGCTATTCCCAATAGGATACCTCTTCCTGATTTTTCTAAGGGTCTCTCCCTTTAATCCAAACCCTGAGAAGTATCTCAGCTATAAAGATGAGTCACCAGGGCATACAGACTGAAATTTATACACTCCTGTGTAAGTCGACTTATCAAAAGAAAAGGTTTCACTCATCTAAGACACAGAGCAGGAGATGGAACATAGAGACCAGCCACTGTTCTGAGGGTTGGCACATTTATGGGAAAATCGATGCTTAAGTTATCATTTCCCCTGCTTTAATTATAATTCCAATTTTCTTTTTGGATGGTGCAGATCAAATAAAAATAGGCCGTGTCTCTTCATTGTAAACACCGCCCCATAAATCTGGGCTCTGTCGTTGCTGGACTCTATCTCAGGCATTCAACCCAGCTCCTTTGTACCTAGAGTTAATTTCAGTTGTGAGCTTTGCCAGCGTCAAATGGCAAGTCTCTTAATCACCTAGTGGCCCTACAGAAGCACCAATTAAGGGGATACCCAAAGCTCAGATTCTCCTAAGAAGTAAATAAGCAAAAACCTCCCTTTAAAAAAGTTATTCAGTAGACAACCAACATCCTGAAGGGAAGATCCAGATCTCTTTCATAACTCACAGAGATGGGCGATGGACTCTCATCTTACAGCATTGGTACAAGTACAACAGATAGGACAGTGAACAAGAATGGTGTAGCTGCCCTGGTACTCAGAGAGTTTACCACCCAATGGCTGAACAGTACAACTAAACAAGAAAAGCTAATAAAAAAGTGATGAGTGCTGTATCAGAGAAAAATAAATCTTAGCGCAGGAACGTAAGCAAGGGCCCCTTGTAGGAATGCTGCATGGATGCAGGGGAGATGAAGCAGTGTCCCCGTGGATCAGGTACAGAGGTGGGGAGGAGTCTTCTAGGAAGAAGGAGCAGTAAGTAGAAGGATGCCATGGTGAGCTGTTCCTAGAGTATGGGTGGTTTGTTTGATGTGCGCCAGACCAGGAATGGCCTTACTACTCATGATGAAAAAGTCTCACCTGACTCTGAAGGAAATGGATATTCTCTCAAAATGTGTTTTGAGCAGAAAATTATATGACCATTTTGTGTTTTAGAATGTAGTAGATATGCAGTGAGTCTGGAATGAAGACATTTCTATTACTTATGGTAAGAATGACTAACATTTTGGGGCACTTCTGATCTTCCAAATTTCCCCATCAAAAAATGCTATCCTACCTTCAAAGTGCCTATTAGTGAAGATGATTTAGATATTACATGCATCTCAAAGATGAGAAAACGGACTCCTATAAATTCAATGGCTTTCCTAAATGTCACAAACCTTGTTATGGGTCACCATATAAATCATATAAATATGAATCATTCTGTTCCCAGCTCCCCAAAATGATATTGCACCCTAAAATTCCAATAACCTGATAAAAAATACTAGATTTGGAATAAAAAACAACTGTAAATTTCAAGTGCTGAGGAAAATTTAAAACTTTGCTCACTTATTATTTGATTACATTAAAGTTGGCTTTGCTGCTCAAAACATCTCAAGGATCACTTGAACATTATAGTAAAAGATTAATATTTATTAAATGAATGTTTAGTGTTTTGTGTAAAAGTTTTGCTGTTTCCGTTGTTGTTTTTCATTTGTTTTATCTTGTTTTATTTAGAGTGTGTGGTTAGTGGGATCAAGTAAAAGGCTGCTGGTCATGGCTGAGCTCATAAAACGGTGTCAGACACAAACCAGTTTGTGTGAAAACACAACCATAGTGCCAGAGGTGACCATGAGCAAATATGTTCTTGGCAATTTGTGGGAATCTTTGGGAGAGTTGAGATTTCAGCAGAACACAAACTGGGGGTCAAAGTATCCTTGCTGTAATCCAGGGTAGAAACAGTCACGCTGAAATAACACCCCAAATCTTCCTATTGTAATGTTTGCCTCTCTTCCCTAGCAACATCCTGACAACCATGGTTGCAGCCATCCCCTCCATGGCGTTGACTTATATATTTATGTTGTCAACACTGATACCACTGCTTAGCACTAGACTCGTTTTTCCAAATGCCTGTCAGACATTTCCACAAGGATGTTCCCCCTTTCATATTCAATAGTACCAAAATTTACTCCTTATTCCTTCTGCACAGATTGGTCTTTATGTCTTTGACTTCATGAATCACCACAACCAAATCCCCCAACTAAAAATTTTACAACAACTTTTGTTGTAAACAACAAATTACCACCTTTCATATCTGAGGAATTTCTTAAGATCATTTACTTCTACATCCTTAATGGCCTATTCCAAGCCCCTCCTTTCTAACCCCACCACTGTAGCCCTGATTCAGGGCCCCACCACTCAAACAATTGATGTACAACGCCATGAATTTTTTCTCTTATACTTGAAGATCCATTTCTTCCACAGTCTTAGCATCCCCCCCCCACCATTATCTTACTAAAATAAGACTAAATTCCATCAATACAAAAACCTGTAAGTGAATGTTAACTGTAGCTTTATTTGGAATAACCCCAAACTACATACAATTCAAATGTCTTCCTTTCATTGGTGAATGAATAAATAAACTATGATGCATCCACACCATGGAATCCTACTCAGCCATAAAACAAAGGAAATACTGACACATGTAGTGACTTAGATAGATCTCAAGGACCTTAGGCAGTTTCTTTTAGTGATAGAATAGGTTCTGTATACTAATTTTGGTGCTGGTTACACTATATGTATGTAACAAAATTACAAAGCCATATATATACACAAAAACAAATGAGTACATGTAAAACCCAGTAAGACCAGAATAAGCTCTGTGTTTTACTTAATAATATTGTACCAATCTCAGTTTCCTGGTTTAGACATCATATTATAGTTACATAAAATGTTAGCAGTGACAGAGGCTCAATGAAGGCCATGGAAACTTTGCATTTTTTTTTTTTTTTGCAAATTTTTACCAGGTCTTAAATTATTTCAAAATTTAAACATTGAAAAAAAAAATTCCTCTCTCAATGTTTTACTGTATTTTCTTTGATTTCAGAATGAAGTCTAAATCGATGACCCTGAAATTTAAGGTCATGGTTTCTCTTCCTAATCTCATTCTTCCATAATTCCTTACAGTTACATTATTATACTCAAAATTAATTCCCTAAATAGGTCATGTACTTAGTCACAACTGTGTATTTTCACCTATTTTCTATGAAATATTTTAGGAAATCTTCATGATAATCTCTAATTGTTCTTACCTTGACTGTATTTATAGCAGAAGTCACTGAAACTCAAGCAAGTTAGATCACAAAGCTAGCAGGATAAGAAGGATTTAAACCAGGTCTTTTTGACTCCTTGGTACCAAATTTATTTATGTATGCTGATGTTCAGATTACTTGCTTGCATGTGAGACTAACATGGCCCATGCCTTATGCTTGTAATCTTCTATATTGCTATATTGCATAAAATAGGTGTTCAGTAAGTGATTGAGAAATGAAAGTGACCTGAACTTCATGAAGTGCTATTTTAGGCACACATAAATCATCATTTTGCAAACTGAGTTGAAAGGGCCCTGATAAGTGTAAATAAAGACTTAAAATAAAAATGATTATTTGGGGCTCCTGGGTGGCTCAGTTGGTTGAGTATCTGACTTTGGCTCAGGTCATTATCTCACATTTCATGAGTTTGAGCTCCACGTTTGGCTCCGTGCTGACAGCTCAGAACCTGGAGCCTGCTTCAGATTCTGTGTCTCCTTCTTTCTCTGCCTTCCCCCCTTCTTTCTCTCTCACAAAACTAAATAAATGTTAAAAATTTGTTTTAAATGATTACTTAATGGAAACAAGCTAGTGATCTGAAATTAGTGGATGAGTGCCTGAGTATTTGCAGAAGCTTCTCCAGATCATCAGGAAGTTCTTCCACCCACAGAGATGTGAGCCACACTAGAAATTATGGGCTTAGCACTAAAAACATGGCATTTTCTGTCTATTGCTTCCTGTGAAGGGAGCTTCAGTTTTCACAGCCCAAGGCAAGAGATGAGAGATATGAGTCAGCAAGGAGTCCAGTGTGAAATGTGTAAGCAAGCAGGTGTAGGAAGTCCCACAAAATCTTATTTTGAACTCTACATTATCTTTTGAAGTTAAGACAGACTCCATCTGTAGGAATAGTATTTCAGTGTCTATCTACCTATGCATTGTTGACAACATGGAGCAGTATAGTGAATATAAAGCACCCAAGAATACATATACACACACTCATACACACACAATGCTGCAGTTTTACAGGCTTCATGGGATACCTTGAACCCTTCCTAAGACATTTAGTACAAACTCTTTGATATAGATGGAATACCAAGTTTGAAGTTCAAAGAACTAAGCAATGCAACTTTGAGTCAATTATTTTATTTTCTTACCCTTTACTTTTTGACTGACAAACCAGAGCAAATAATAACTTTACTACTCTACTGAAATGATTTTAAAAATCAGGAAATAGATGGGGCGCCTGGGTGGCTCAGTCGGTTAAGCGTCCGACTTCAGCTCAGGTCACGATCTCGCGGTCTGTGAGTTCGAGCCCCGCGTCGGGCTCTGGGCTGATGGCTCAGAGCCTGGAGCCTGCTTCCGATTCTGTGTCTCCCTCTCTCCCTGCCCCTCCCCCGTTCATGCTCTGTCTCTCTCTGTCTCAAAAATAAATAAAATGTTAAAAGAAAAATTAAAAAACAAAAAAAAGAAGAAAAATCAGGAAATAGAGGCATGTGAAAAATATCACATATACTGTGAAGTTATATAAGATATAAAATATGAATGCAAATATCTGGCCTACTACACTGAGCAAAGGTAACGGCATTTGAAAATTAGTGAACATTGAAGAGTTGTGAGACTCATAAAGAAAAGGTGGTTTCTAATTTACCTGTTTTCTCTAAATTCAGTTTAGTCCCAATATACATGAATTCAGATGACAATGGTAGAGAAGTATTAGGACTGTTTCAAAATATTCTGATACTCCTTGTGGGTACATAGAAAGAATGTGACCATATGAGTTATTCTGGCCAATGGGATGTAAGAAAAATTATGGGTATCACTCCCAGGTGGAAGCTTTAAGATACAGGATGCAATGTACTGTATTTCCCTCTTCTGCAACATTGATACTGGAAATGCATCTAGAGGTAGAATCTAATGAGATGAAACTCCATCCATCTGAATGCCTGAGCAACTACAATAAGCATACTCCCTTCTGACCAATTTTGTACATGCAGTGTGAACAAGAAGTAAATTTGTTGTGTTAAGTCTCTGTGGTTTTGGACTGGTTTATTTTCACACATAATATAGCCTATCTTGATCTATACACATTATATCAAACACCATGCCCTGTCCAGTTTCAATTCCTACCCTATCCCAACTCCCAGTGGATTACTTTAATAAGCTAAATTAGATATTTTAAATCCTTAACAGGATTATATCTTATAAACTGCATATAACACATAAGACTAAAAAGATGGATGCATTATTTCACTCCTTTTACAGACAGACATTTGCCATGTCAAGACATATTTAATTCTTCTCCCCTGAACCTGAGTTTGCCTTAGTAACTTGCTTTACCAATAGAATGCAGTGGACTACCAAAAACAGGTTATAATAAAAGGTGAAACCTCTGCCCATAACTCTTGGAATGCTCCCCCAAACAACCTAGCTGCCATGCTTGAAAAGTCAAAGTCAAATGATGAAACCACATGTAGAGTTTTCAGTTGACAACTCCTGCTGATCTATCAGCCCTAAATCAGAATCAATTCCAGCCATGTGCGCACACTATCTTGAATACTAAGTAAAACCTTCACGTGACTACAGACCCAGTCAACATCTGACTGCAATAACTAGAGAGACCCCCCACTTGAGAACTTCCTAGATGATAACAAGCCACCTATGTGATAATGAAATGTGAGAAATACAACAGATAATAATAAATCATTTTAAGTCACTAGGTTTTAGGATTGTTTGTTATACAGCGATAGATAATCTGAGTTCTGCGTGTTATGTTTATTGACTCTATAAAATGTAAATACTAATGCATATCTCATAGGATTATTGTAAAGATTAAATTCTGTAATGTACATAATATGCTTTGCATAGTGTCTATAAAACGTCAGGCGTCAATCAAAATATTTTTGGTCATTAAAAAAATCCTCAAGTTTTACTGGATTAAAAGAACAACTTACAATTCTCCCTCATTCTACTTCTCCAACAAGGTTGAATCTGGTCACTAAGGGACCCAAGATGATAGGGGTATGAGTACTTTGAATTTTGTTGTTTCCTGTGCAAGATGAAGAAGGGAGCTCTGGGGCTCAGACTCTGGCACTTAAATGTGCTGGACTGGAAACACAACATACATATCCATTCATTATCCTGAATTGCAATGGGTGGCAAGTAACATCCTACCATTTGCTCTGGGAACAGGGAGAAATTGAAGCATTTGGCCAAGATCATGATAACACACTGTGTGCTTGTTTCCATAAAATTATTCCAACGTTAACATACCATACTTTACCTATTTGTTTTGTTATTGTCTGTCTCCTGCTAGAATATAAGCTCTATGTAGACAGATATTTCTGTCCAAAGTGTTATATCCAAGCACCCAGAGATAGCAGAACTTGTGCATAGCAGTTACTTACTACGTATACAATACAAATATGGGTTACCAACCAACTCCTCCTCCACCTCCCCATCATCACATCTTAATATTAGTGGCCACATAAACTGCATTTTTAAAGATATATACTAAGTGGGATGCCTGGGTGACTCAGTCAGTTAAGCGTTCAACTTCAGCTCAGGTCATGATCTCACAGTTCATGAGTTCGATCCTTGCATCAGGCTCTCTGCTGTCCGCACAGAGCTCGCTTAGGATCCTCTGTCTCCCTCTCTCACTGTCCCTCCCTGGTGCATGCTCTCTCTCTTTCCCTCAAAAATAAATATGTAAAAAACACATGTATTTAAAAAACTAACAAATAATAAATAAGTAAATAAAGATACTTAGTAAGTGGAGAGGTATAGCCTAGAGAATATCACCAGGAAATGAAAATTAAGCATAAATATCTGAAAGACTTTTCACTTAAAAAGAATTCTGAATAATTATTTTAATTTTAAAAGCACAGTTAGTACTAATGGATTTATGTATGTGATTCACCTATTGGATATATACGTTCTGGGGTCACACAAACCCAAGGTTGGATCTGGGCTGCCCAGTTTACCAACTATGTGATATGGGTTATAAACCACAGGTATTAAACCAAACCTCACTTCTTACACATCTCACTCTTCATTTTCTCATGGTGACTTGAAAGTGTAAATTCTCATGTGTTTGGAATTACCACTCTCCCTCCCATTGTTCTGATTCTGTGTTCTCTTCCAGGTCCTCCCGCTCTCTCTCGTTACAGAGAAATACTCCAGCCCAACCATCTCAGTGGTGCAAAACAATTGCAGTAAATAATGTTAGGTTGCTGATATCCTCTCTCCAGTAATTATTACATCCTGCTTTCCTCCACCATGGCCCCCACTTCTTGGCAATACTTGACAGCTGGATAAAGAGATTTCGTAAAGGACAACAGGTTCTGAGAGGCGGAAGCTGGACAGAAGCAGAGTATTCCAAATCAGAAAAAAAGAGGGCATCAAATCATCTAGCCATCCTTTTGTAACCAGCTCTATGGTATGTGAAATTAAAGAATAGGCAATGTGTCACTACTAATACATGATGCTTTCCTGACACACAGAGCCATCTTTGGTTTACTCAAGAGTAAACATGATCACTGAGCTGCACACAGCAGAAATGTTTAAAGTATATAGACAAAAATAAAATCTTTATTTATATGTTCTAAAACAAGGATAGTCAGGGGTTTTTATTTGGGTAGTAGGGAGGGAAAGGTTATCTTTGCAACAAAGAAATTTTGTTGCTCTTCAAAAGATAAGCAAACTTTGGGAACAACAAAGAATCTCTGATTAATCAGACTCCAACAATATCAATCCCTTGATTAACCTGACTATGTAACCAAGAATTTTAAGAGGCAGATAGTAGTAAATGGTAGGTAAAATATCTGATCCCAAGGACATTTTCTTTAACTCAAAAGCAAGGTTTTAGACTCACCATATTTCTAGTGATATGGATATCATATATCACCCCCCCTTCTTCTATTAGCCAAAAATAAGAAAAATGTGTATTTGTAAATCTGTGCTTTTTTTGATACTTTATATTGTCTGTATGTTTTATTTCCACTGTACCTATAAAAAGAAGACATTTATAATATTGATAGCTCCTGTAACAGAACAAGTACAGCTCCAAATATGACTAGATCAAGAGATTCAACTGATGTCATCACAACATGTTTTTGTTCTGTCTTGTGGGTAAGTAGTCTTTCAGCTGTGGTTTCTTCTGTAAACCTTCCTACTGAAACAGATTTTCCTCATGTTGTAGCACAGACGGCCATTGGCAGCCTCAGGCTTACCTGGGTGTTAGTGCCCACTGTCACAAAAAGAACTGATTCTTGGTGGGTGGTTCTTGATTTTTGATCAATCTGGCTTCAGCTATATTCCTATCCCTGAACAAATCACTTTAACTAGACTTCTCCAGTATTGCAATTGGTCACTCCTGTGTCATATCCTTACTTTAATACCAGACATAGACTTAGACCCACCAGAAATTCAGACTGAAAATTGGAGCAGATTTCCTCCACTGGACAAAGATATTTTCAGTATGTTATTTTATGTGATTACAACAACCTCATGAGAAAAAAAAGAGACAATTTGTAGGAGAGGTAGCTTGGGAAAGTAGAAAGATAAGATAGGAATCTTAGAGGCCAGCAGTTATCAAAGTATTTCTGACTTTCCTAAATTGTTTAGCTCTGTGCCTTCAGTTAAGCTAAATGGCTTATAATGACCTCAGTTTCTTAATTTCTAAAATAAGTATGACATACATCATTATAACAGACATTAAATAAGACATAAAAAGAAAAAAATTATACTGTTGTAATAACCCTGTGTAATAAACAACCTCAAATTTCAGTGGCTTACAGTAAGTTTATTTTTCAACTCTATGATTTGACTTACGATTGTGCTCTGACTCTGCTTGGCTCTTGGCTATACATATATTCACATCTGCTCAGCATGTTTGCTCGTTCTGTGACCAACAGCTACCTAGGGTATCTTCTTCTGATGGCAGATGGCAGAAGCATAAGAGGATAGGGCAAAACATATAAAGACACCTAATGGCTCTATTCACATTATATCTATTGACATCTCATAGGCGAGATCAAGTCACATGGCCAAGTCCATCACTGGGGTAGGCAATACAGTCTCCCTAGTCAGCTCAGAGGCTTTAAAAAATCACTTGGAAGAGGCCGTTGGTGTATAATTCCATCACAGAGAAGGACTAAAGAATTGGGAATAATAACCCAATTGACCAGAAAACCATAGTTGGCAATCAATTGATAAATAAATAAATAAATAAATAAACAAAAATTATCATTGCAATTCACCCTTTGAAAAACCACATTAGATTTCATTAGGTTTTAGGATAAGGGATTTATGAATATGGAAAGTAGCTGAAATCTGACCTAACACTCCTCATTGCCTATTTGTCTCTATACTTCTTCCTGTGATCAGCAGGGTTCCCACAGTAGCTCTGCTTCTGGCTTCCATCTCCATTGGCACCTCACTTCCAGTATTTACAGACTGGCTACATACCACATGTCTCCTGAACCTTCTACACATAACCTGGATCCTCTATTCTCCCTTCTTGGTCACAGTAAGAACAAGTGATATCTGTCACAGCCACTTCAACAGCCCATGATAGTGTCTATCACATATGAGTTAGTCAATAAATAGTCATGGATTCCCCGGAAATAAATCCACATGATATGGTCAATTAATCTACAACAAAGGAGGCAAGAATACGCAATGGGGGAAAAAAAACAGTCTCTTAAACAAATGGTGTTGGGAAAACTGGACAGCTATGTGCAAAAGAATGAAACTGGAGGACTTTCTTACACATTCACAAAAATAAGCTCAAAATGGATTAAGGACCTAAATGTGAGACCTGAAACAAAAATTCTAGAAGGAAGCATAGGCTGTAATCTCTCTGACATTGGTGGAAATGATATTTTTATAGATATGTCTCCTGAGGGAAACAAAAGCAAAAATAAACTATTGGGACTACATCAAAATAAAAAGCTTCTGCACAGCAAAGGGAACAACCAGTAAAAATTAAAAGGCAACCTCATGAATGGGAGAAGGTATTGTCAAATAACATATCTGATAAAAAGTTAGTATCCAAAATATATAAAGAACTTATACAACTCAACATCCAAAAGATAAATAATCTCATTAAAAATGGGTAGAAGACATGAATAGACATTTCTCCAGAGGACATACAGATGGCCAACAGACACATAAAAAAGATGCTTAACATCACTCATCATCAGGGAAATGCAAATCAAAACCACAATGAGATATCACCTCACATCAATCAGAATGGCTAAAATAAAAAACTCAAGAAACAAGTGTTGGAAAAGATATAAGAAAAAGAAACCCTGGTGCACTGTCAGTGAGAATGAAATACAGTCAGTATTGTCACTGTGGAAGACAGTATGGAGGTTTGTCAAAAAATTAAAAGTAGAACTACTCTGTGATCCAGTAATTGCATTACTGGGTATTTATCCAAAGAATACGAAAACACTAATTCAAAGAGATATATACACGCCTATGTTTACTGCAGCATTATTTACAATAGCCATGATATGCAGGCAGCCCAAGCATCATTCAATAGATGAATGGATAAAGAAGATGTGATGTCTGTGTGTGTGTGTGTGTGTGTGTGTGTGTGTGTGTGTGTGTGATGGAATATTATTCAACCATAAAAAATAATGAAATCTTGCCATTTGCAACAATATGCATGGAGCCAGAGTGTATAATGCTAAGTGAAATAAGCCAAAGAAAAACAAATACCATATGATTTCATTCATGCATGGAATTTAAGAAACAAAACAAGGGGGGAAAAAGAGGAAAAAAACCCCTCTAGTTAACTAGAGAACAAACTAATGGTTACCAGAGGGTTGGTTGATGGGGGAATGGGTGAAATAGGTAAAGGGGATAAGCACTGAGTAATATATGAAAGTATTGAATCACTATATTGTACACGTGAAACTAATATAACACTGACTGTTAACTACACTGGAATTAAAATTTAAAAAACAGTCATGGATTCAATGAATGAAGGAATAGCCACCATGGCAAAGACCACTTGTGGTCTACCCAAAATTCACCCTTCCATTCTTCCTTCTTAATAGTAAACAAATTAAATTATTTTTATTTTTAAATTTACATCCAAGTTAGTTAGCAAATGGTGCGATAATTTTGGGCTCTTTCTTATTTGGGCTCTTTCCATACATTGGCTATTATTGACAGCACTGCTATAAACACTGGGATGCATGTGTCTCTTCAAAACAGCACACTGCATCCTCTGGATAAATACACAGTAGGGCAATTGCTGGGTCGTAGGGTAGTTCTATTTTTCATTTTTTGAGGAACCTCCATACTGTTTTCCCGAGTGGCTGCACCAGTTTACATTCCCACCAGCAGGGCAAAAGAGTTCCCCTTTCTCTGCATTGTCACCAACATCTGTTGTTGCCTGAGTTGTTAATTTTAGGCATTCTGACTGGCGTGAGGTAGTATCTCATCGCGGTTTTGATTTGTATTTCCCTGATTATGAGTGATGTTGAGCGTTTTTTCATGTGTCTTAGTCATCTGGATGTCTTCTTTCGAAAAGTGCATATTCATGTATTTTGTCCATTTCTTCACTGGATTATTTGTTCTGGAGGTGTTGAGTTTGATAAGTTCTTTATATATTTTGGATACTAGCCCTTTATGTGATATGTCATCTGCAAATATCTTCTCCCATTCCATTGGTTGCCTTTCAGTTTTGTTCATTGTTTCCTGTGCAGAAGCTTTTTATCCCGATGAGGTCCCAATAGTTTTATTTTTGCTTTTGTTTCCCTTGATTCTGGAGACGTGTTGAGTAAGAAGTTGCTGCAGCTGAGGTCAAAGAGGTTTTTGCCTGCTTTCTCCTCTAGGATCTTGATGGCTTCCTGTCTTACTTTTAGGTCTTTCATCCATTGTGGGTTTATTTTTGTGTATGGTGTAAGAAAGTGGTCCAGGTACATTTTTCTGCATGTCACTCTCCAGTATTCCCAACACCATTTGCTGAAGAGACTGTCTTTATACTATTGGAAATTCTTCCCTGCTTTGCCAAAGATTAGTTGGCCATATGTTGGTGGGTCCAATTCTGGGTTCTCTATTCTGTTCCATTGATCTAAGTGTCTGTTTTTGTGTCAGTACCATACTGTTTTGATGATTACAGCTTCGTAATACATCTTGAAGTATTGTGATCGTGATGCCTCCAGGTTTGGTTTTCTTTTTAAGGATTGCTTTGGTTATTCAGGGTCTTTTCCAGTTCCATGCAAATTTTAGGATTGTTTGTTCTAGCTCTGTGAAGAATGCTGGTGTTATTTTGATAGGGACTGCATAGAATATGTAGATCTCTTCAGGCAGTATTGACATTTTAACAATATTTGTTCTTCCAATCCATGAGCATGGAATATTTTTTCCATTTTCTGTGTCTTTTTCAATTTCTTTCATATGCTTTCTATAGTTTACATTATATAGATTTTTCACCTCTTTTGTTAGGTTTATTCCCAGGTATTTTATGGTTTTTTGTGCAGTTGTAACTGGGATCGAATCTTTGATTTTTCTTCCTGTTGCTTCATTATTGGTGTATAGAAATGCAACCAAATTTTGTGCATTGATTTTATATCCTGAGACTTTGCTGAATTCATGGATCAGTTCTAGCAGGTTTTTGGTGGAATCTTTTGGGTTTTCCATATAGAGTATCATGTTAACTGTGAAGAGTGAAAGTTTGACTTCATCCTTGCCAATTTGAATGCCTTCTATTCCTTTGTGTTGTCTGATTGCTGAGGCTAGAACTTCCAATATTATATTGAATAACAGTGGTAAGAGTGGAATCCCTGTCGTGTGCCTGACCTTAAGGAATGATATTAGCAATAGGTCTCTTGTATGTGGCTATTATGATCTTGAGGTATGAAACTTTTATCCCTACTTTCTTGAGGGTTTTTATCAAGAAAGGATGCTGTATTTTGTTGAATGCTTTCTCTGCATCTATTGAGAGGATCATGCGGTTCTTGTCCTTTCTTTTATTAATTTGATGTTTCACATTGGTTGATTTGCAAATATTGAACCAGTCTTGCATCCCAGGTATAAATCCCACTTGATTGTGGTGAATAATTCTTCTAATGTATTGTTGGATCTGGCTGGCTAATATCTTGAGAATTTTTGCATCCATGTTCATCAGGGTAATTGGTCTGTAGTTCTCCTTTTTAGTGGGGTGTTTGTCTGGATTTGGAATCAAGGTAATGCTGGTCTCACAGAATAAGTTTGGAAGTTTTCCTTCCATTCCCATTTTTTGGAACAGCATCAAAAGAATAGGTGTTAACCCCTCTTTACATGTTTGGTAGAATTCCCCTGGAAAGCCATTTGGCCCTGGACTCTTGTTTTTTGGGGGATATTTTTGATTACTAATTCAATTTCTTTATTACTGGTTATAAGTCTGTTCAAATTATCTATTTCTTCCTGTTTCATTTTTGTTAGTTTATATGTTTCTAGGAATTTGTCCATTTTTTTCAGCCTGCCCAATTTATTGGCATATAATTGCTCCTAATATTCTCATATTATTGTTTGTATTTTCACAGCGTTGGTTGTGATCTCTCCTCTTTCGTTCTTGATTTTACTTATTTGGGTCGTTTCCTTTTCCTTTTTGGTCAAACTGGCTAGGTATTTATCAATTTTGTTAAGTCTTTCAAAGAACCAGCTCTTGGTTTCATTGATCTGTTCTACTGTTTTTTGTTTTTCTTTTTTATTTTGATAGCATTGATTTCCACTCTAATCTTTATTATTTCCCATCTTCTGCTGGCTTTGGGTTTTCCAGCTCTTTAAGGTATAAGGTTAGATTATGTATTTGAGACTTTTCTTCCTTCTTTAGGAAGGCCTGGATTGCTATATACTTCCCTTTTATGACTGCCTTTGATGCATCCCAGTGGTTTTGGGCTGTGGTGTTATCATTTTCATTGGTTTCTGTGTACTTTTTAATTTCTGCTTTAACTTCTTGGTTAAACCCCAATTCATTCTTTAGTAGGATGTTCTTTAGTCTCCAAGTACTTTTTTTCTTTTTCTTTTTGTGGTTATTTCCAGTTTCATAGCTCTGTGGTCTGAAAATATGCATGGTATGATCTCAATCTTTTTGTACTTGTTGAGGGCTGATTTGTGTCCCAGTATGTGATCTATTCTTGAGAATGTTCCATGTGCACTCGAGAAGAGTGCTTTTCCACTGCTTTAGGATGTAATGTTCTGAATATATCTGTTAAGTCTATCCGGTCCAGTGTGTCATTAAAAGCCATTGTTTCCTTGTGGATTTTCTGCTTAGATGATCTGTCCATTGTTGTAAGTGGGGTTTTGAAGTCCCCTACTATTACCGTATTCTTGTCAATGAGTTTCTTTATGTTTGTGATTAATTTATATATTTGGGTGATCCACCCTGGGGTCATAAATGTTTACAATGGTTAGATCTTCTTGGTGGATAGATCCCTTAATTATGATATAATGCCCTTCTTCATCTCTTGGTACAGTTTATTTTAAAATCTAGATTGTCCAATATAAGTATGGCTACTCCAGCTTTCTTTTCACAACCACTAGCATGATAGATGGTTCTCCATCCTCTTACTTTCAATTTGAAGGTGTCTTTAGGTTTAAAATGGGTCTTTTGTAAACAGCATATAGATGGATCTTGTTTTCTTATCCATTATGTTACACTGTGTCTTCTGATTGGAGTGTTTAGTCCATTGACATATAGAGTGAGTACTGAAAGATATGAACTCATTGCCATTGTGTTGACTGTAGAGTTGGAGCTTCTGGTGGTGTTCTCTGGTCCTTTCTAGTCTTTGTTGCTTTTGTTCTTTTTTTTTTTTTTTTCTTCGTCTTTTCTCTTCTCAGAGAGTGCCCCTTAAAATTTCTTGCAAGGCCGGTTTAGCAGTTACAAACTCCTTTAGTTTTTGTTTGGGAAACTCTTTATCTCTCCTTCTAGTTTGAATGACAGCCTTGCTGGATACAGAATTCTTGGCTGTAAATTTTTCCAATTCAGCATGTTGAATATATCCTGCCACTCCTTTCTGGCCTGCCAAGTTTCTGTAGATAGGTCTGCAGCCAACCTGATCTGTCTTCCCCTATATATAGGTTAAGGACTTTTTTTCCTTTGCTGCTTTCATAATTCTTTCCTTGTATGTGTATTTTGTGAATTTGACTATGATATGCCTTGTTGATGGCTGGCTTTTGTGGAATTAATGGGAGTTCTCTGTGCTTCCTGGATTTTGAGGTGTCTTTCCCCAGGTTAGGGAAGTTTTTCACTGTGATTTGGTCACATAACCCTTCTACCTCTTTTTCTCTCTCTTCAGCTTCTGGGACCCCTATGATTTGGATATTGCTCCTTTTTAATGAGTCACTGAGTTCTCTAATTATTATATTGTCTTCTTTTGTGTCAGTTTCCCTCTTTTTTTCTGCTTCATTATTCTCCATAAGTTTCTCTTCCATATCGCTGATTCATTGCCCTGCTTTATCCATCCAATGCCGTGGCATCCATTCGAGATTGCATCTCAGTTATTGCGTTTTTAATTTTGTCCTGACTAGATTTTACTTCTTGTATTTGCACAGAAAGGGATTCTATGCTTTTTTTCAACCCCAGCTAGTATTCTTATCATCATGACTCTAAATTCTGGGTCAGACATCTTGTTTATATCTGTGTTGATTAAGTTCCTGCCTGTCATTTCTTCCTGTTCTTTCTTTCAGGGTGAATTCCTTTAT
Organism: Neofelis nebulosa; assembly: GCF_028018385.1. Lineage (NCBI taxonomy): Eukaryota > Metazoa > Chordata > Mammalia > Carnivora > Felidae > Neofelis > Neofelis nebulosa. Next base: position 17,064,177 of record NC_080793.1, read on the forward strand.
TTCATCATTTTGGAGGAGGGAAATAATTAATAAAATAAAACTAAATAAAATTAAAAAAAATTAAAAACAGCACAAAAAAAATCAAATAAAGGAAGCTAGATCCAAAGTGTGTTTTGGTCTGGTTGTAAAAAGAAGATTGATAGAATAGAGAAGAAAGGGAAAGACAAGAAAGTGAAAGGAAAAAAGGGGAAACAAAGTAGGAAAACGTTTGAAAAATTTTTTAAAAGCATATAATAAAATAAAATTAAGTGAAATTAAGAAAGTGAAATGGACTTAAAAAATCAAAAAATAATTTTTAAAACTACAGTAGAAAAAAATCGTTTTATAAAAATGGAAAATAAATATAAATTTTTTCTCTTTCTGTTTCTAAGAACAATAATAAAAAAAAAAGAATGGATGGACCATTGAACAGAATGAAATCTGAACAAAATTACATCCAGTTTCCCCCAGAAGTCAAACTATGAAGCACTTTATATTTCGTACAGTAAGCAGGGGGAGAGATTTGTGGTCATTCTCTAGAGCTTGGTTGGTGCTGTTGGATGGGGCTTGGTGTAATGGCTCTGTTCTCCACTAGACAGCACTGCTTAGCTTACTGGGGTGGATCAGTGTGGCATGCCTATGTGTGTATGCACATGCACTGGGGAGGTGAAAATGGTGTCACCCAGCTTCCCAGTCTTTAGAATCAGAATTCTGTCCTCTTGCCAACCAGCAATCAAGCACCCCTCCTTTGTCTCCAGCTTCCATTCACTCTCCACTTCTATGCTGTCTGCAACGAAGCCATCAACCTGTCAAGTGGCACCTCCCTCACAAATTTTATCTCAGATGGGGAGGGGTTTCAAAATTCCTCACTTCTGAGAGCCCTGTGGCTTGAATCCACTCCAACTCTCTGGGGGAGGATCTCACCAAGTAATGGCTGGGTGCCAGCCTGCCTCTAGGAAAGCTCACACAACCGAGCCACTGCAGAGGCCCAGAGACTGAGGCCAGGTCCCAGCATGCCCCAGAAAAATTTTTCATGAACATGTAGCAGCAGCAGTTCAGGGACTATGGTAAATCACAACACACATATGGGGCCAGGCTTCACCACACCCTAGTGTCTTTGTTCCAACACCAGCAAATGTGGCTGTAATCTAGAGTCTGCTGGGCCCTTTTACTGTGAATAGGCTGCAAAGCCTCTACCAAACGTGTTCCTGCCTGGGGAAGAGCCTCTCCCTGTGTGGCATGAGGACCCCTACGACCTTGCTGTCTGCTCCTGGGGATTCATCCCTCCCACCAGAGCACCACCAGGTATAGAGCTGCAGAGTTCCTGACTCTACGCTCACCTGTTTATAGAGTCCTAATGGTAATGAAACCTTCTCCTGTCTCCTCTCCTTTCTCCCTTCCCCGTTTCTGGTTCAGTTCCTTGCAGGTGTTTCCACTCTCTCTTTCTCTCCAGCTGCTTTCAAGGAGAGTGCCTTTCCTGTACTCTCCCCCTGTCTCCATCCTCTCTCTGCAAACAAAAACAGGTCCCCACCCTTCTGGACTTCTCTCCCTTCCAGTTCACCTCCCAGGCCATGTATCTGCCAAATTCTGTGGCTCAAGTTATGCAGACTGTTGTGTTAGTCCTCAGATCAATTTTCTAGGTGTGCAAAATGGTTTGGTGCTGGTCTAGCTGCATTTCAGGGATGAAAGAAGCAGAGAATTTCCATGCTGCTCTGCCATTTTGGCTCCTCCCCATCAAGTCCAACTACATTTTCTATCTTCCCATGTGGCTAAGGGTGGTTAATGGAATGTGAATGAACAGTATTAGAAAATGCTACCAAAGTTGTTTTCAAGGAGACCCTATCCCTTTGTAATTTCCCTTCTTCCTTCCTTTAAAGTGGTCATTTTTAGATTATGAACAGGCACTAGAGATGGCAGAGTCAGAAGGTGGAAAGAACGTAGGTCCCTGATGACTTTGTGAGCCCCAGACTATCAACCTCTGAACTTCTTATGTGTGAAAGAAAAGTGAACCCTTAATATGTTTAAGTTACTGTTTGGGAGGCGGGGAAGTTCTGGTACTTGTAACAGAACACAACATTGTCATAGATTCCTGGTAGATGTTCATTGGATCTGATTTTGTTAGTGGAGACATACTGAACTCTCATTGTGAAAGGAGCAAAGGCAGAAATAGAATGAAGTTGGGGCACAATGGCTTTTTGGATATAATTGAACAGGAAACTTTGACAATCAAGATCACATCAGCAGTGAGCACTTTGTATTTCTCTCTACTATGATTTATGGTATGCTTCCCTTTTATATACACTAAGCCTTGTTATATATACTACCTCATTTATTCCTCAAAACAGTCTTTTCATATACTCAGCATTATCTCTGTATTATTTAATAAAATATTTACTACAAAACAAAGTACATATAAGTAATTTGTTCAAGGCTATTTAACCAGAGAAAATATAACTTGTTTGACTTCTAGATCCCATTGACATTTTAAACTCTATATACTATTACATATTTTAAAAATAAACAAGTATTGCTTGAAAAACAGACAAACCAAAAATAATTAACACCTATGATCTTAAGCACTGTAATATATTCCTTCTTGACATTCTTATACCTTGAATAAGAATAACTGGCCATTAAGGAAGGTGGGTACAGTTTATATTCCAGATAAACAGGGATGAGGCACAAAGCCACATTATCCATTAATTATATCCTACACACTGTGACCACCCAAAAACAAGGGTTAAATTGATTTCTTGCTAATTCTTCACTTTTTAGAAGAGGTGAATACATGATTCTCATGATAGCTATGAGCCCCTAGAAACTCTTCTAATATTTCAGACACTTAACCGGAAAGCAGGAAACTGTCAATGTCCTATTTAAAGAAAGAAAAGAAAAAGAAGAAAGAGAATGAAAGGTAAACAACAGGGAGAGGCAGAGATAGGAAGAAAGAAAAACGTCTCCAAAATTGGATTAGCAATGCTACCAAATTGCTTGAATTCTGAAGCACTTCAAGGCAAAACATGAACATGTATCTATTGCTCATCGCCTTTGAATACATAATGCATATACTTCCAAGTATAGGATAATGACATGGAAAGAATTACAACTGTCACACAAATCTCATAAATGGACAGGTCTCCCCCACTTTTTAAAAGCTCACATCACACCACTTTGCATTTACGAAAGACCTACATTAGTGCCTTTGTTAACTGAAAGAAATTCAAACAGGATTTTTGCTTTTATGAAAAAAAAAGGTGAAAAGCGTAAATAGCGTCCAGTGTTTGTTCCACAGCTGTTATAGAGGCAGCACACACTTCAAGCAGTGAGGGTGGCCCCACCCAGCTACTTCCCTGGGAATTACACTCAGCATCTCAGCATCAGCCACCAGAGGTCTGAGCTGTGTCTGTGAGCATCTGTGCTTGATTCCAATTTATTTTGTGCATTCATTAGCAAGATGTGTCCTAAATCATCAGAAAAGCCAACAAAAGGTTATTTGGGGGGTCTGGGAACAATTTATTCCATGTAAATTAATACCAGTTGCTTGTTTGCTTTGTAACATTTCAGTTTACCAAAGGTTTCATAGGAACACTACTTTAAGATAGCAGGGGAAACCTGTATTATGTAATTATTCAGGAAACATTTACTTATTTTCTTCAATATGTAAAATGTTACGCTAGGTGTGGTGAGAAGAAAGGCAAGGAAGATGAAGTTGTATAAAATGCAAATAGGGGCATCTGGGTGGCTCAGTAAGTTAAATGTCCAACTCTTGGTTTCAGTTCAGGTCATGATCTCACGGTTTATGAGTTCGAGCCCTGCATCAGGCTCCATGCTGCCAGTGCAAAGCCAGCTTGGGATTCTTCTCTCTCCCTTGCTCTCTGCACCTCCCCTGCTCCCACTCTCTTGCTCTCAAAATAAATAAGGACACTCTAAAAAAATGCAAATAATAAACTCCAAACTTTCACTATTGACAAAGCAATGACATGCAAAGCTAAATAATAAAAATAACTGCTGTTACATGTCTCTCTACATGAATTAACTCGATTTTACAAATATTTATCAAGTGTTGACCTCATAGCAGACACTGTCCTAAGTACCCAGGGTATGTCAGTGAACAAGAGACAAAACTCACTGTCCTTTTATATTCTAAAACACGCCTTTGGATTATAGCTTTAGGTACAAAGATGGTGACTAGTTCTAGTCAATGAAGTATTAGCAGAAATAAGATGTCACTTCTGGGTTAAAGCAATGACGAATTGAAGAGTGCATGCAATGTTTCCCAGTCTCCCTCTTTCTCTGCCTCAGCAAAGCTAAAAATCAGTCTGAAACTTGCCAGATCTATGTCTCTAAGGTATTACATGGCACAGAGTCCCACATCAACCCACGTGGGTTGGATACGAAACATAAACAAGAAAAAACTTCTTTGTTGTCATATGCCACTGAGTAGTTTAGGAGTGTTTATTACCACAGTGAAATACAGCCTATACTGACTAATACAGAGGTGCATTTCTTACCATCTTTGTAGCTAATGCTCTTAGTCGTCTGTCAGCAGAAGGTACTTAAGACATTATTTGAATGAATACAATTTCCCAAAGCAATGTTTTAAAAGGGTACAAAGGAAGGAACAATATATTTTGGTTTATGGTATCAAAGAGGAATTTGTGGAAAAGGTGGCATTTGAACAAAGAAAGTGTATGGAATTCTGATGAACACTATGGCTTTTGGCCTTAACAGACCTGGATTTGATTCTCAGCAGATTAATCACCTATCCTAAAAAAGTTATTTAATCTCTCTGAGCCTCAGTTTCTTTATCTTTATAATGGAGGTTATTCATATTACTAAGTGCTTTGTGAAGATTACATGAGAACACTAGCAAAGCATTTATATAATCTGATCACAGTAAAAAAAAATGCGTAAGAATTTAGAGACACTGACTGTGTGGGATGTTTGGACCTAAGAGTGGGAAAATGTGGAGCTTACCTGGCAAATAGGTATATGTGCACTTTAGCTACAGCTTCTAGCATTAAACTTAGTAATTGTGCTTAGCATTTGTGCAACATTTTACAGTTCCAAAAATACCTCAGCGTGAATCGTCTCGTGTTTTTCAGATCAACTCTCTGAGAGTTGTTTAAGACTTGGCATTTAACAGACATGTATACTGAGGTTCAGAAACATGCAAATAATCATCAAAGCACATTAATGGCAGGGTTGGAACTGAAGCTTCTGTTTTCTGATATAACACTCAGTGCCTTTTGTTAGGATTCCAAGTATAGAAGGAGCTAAGTACAAATCACAAAACCTTCTCTGCAAGGCATCCCTACTGTTTCACGATCAAGGTTCATTTACACAACATTGCTCATCCCAGCTGTGCTTGTGATGAAGTCCTGCCTTAGCCAACCTGATGTCAGATTTCAGAAAGCCTATAAAGTGGACTGCAGGAATAAGTGAATGGTACTTCTCCTTTTTACAGTTCCTTGTCTCTGTAATTCCTATATGTATGTTTTCCAAATCAATCCATAACCTGAGGGCAAGGGAACCTGTTTAAGCAGATTGCTTAGCAACCAACCAGGAGAAGGTGGACATGTTAACAGGAATCCTAACAACAATATTTCCTCCTACTGACTTCAACTTCTGAAATAAACACAGGTAATTGCACTGACTCTTTCATAAGTCTGGGTTTATGTTCACATGTGTCACATGTTGGTTTGCAAATAACTACACTTGTTGATTGTTCTCCTGTACAAGACATGACCCATACCAATGTGAATTGCAGGTGCACAAGATCTCGGATTCTTCCAAGGAGAGCAATTTAAGATCTCCCTGCCGTGTTACTTCAGCTTCACATCTGCGAGTGCTGAGATGCCCTCATGAGGTGAAGAATGCCTTGAGTAAACCAGGACCAAATAAATACAATTTTTGTTAAGAAGAAGTCCCAGGGGTGACAGCTGAGGGATCAAGCATTGAATCTGGACTCTTATGGTTTTGTAGGACTTTAGAAATGGAAGGTGCTTCATTTCCATTTCCCTCCTTCGGCTTCTATGCCACCATCTCCTTATTCAAACTTAATAACATCACCACCTTAGAAGATGCCTCTCTTCTCTGAGAATTCTTCCCAAATCTCCTAGGGCTGGATACCTGGCTTAAAGAAGACACAGAATAGTCTGGCCAATGGCCTATCTGTCTATCTCTTCAACCAATTTCAAATAAGATAGGACAGACGTGGAGACTGAGGAAGTGAGCATATTCGGAGTAAAGCACTAACGTAAGAAGTTATGAATAACTATTTTCCCCCTGGAACTGCTTTATTCCTCTGACTTGGTTGTTGAACTTTTCCTTAGATTATATGAGATACACCATTAACCTTCCAAAGTTTTTCTTCCATTTACTTAAAAGAATCGAATAAGGCTCTACCTTTTTTCCAACCACACTGTCAATAAGACATTATTAATTTAATTAATTCAGGATGAAAGCTGATATCACCTTTCACTGGCCTTTTCTCTCTGAGGTGCCTATGCAAGGGGGCACCTGACCAGGGGCAAGACCTCATCATTCTACCTCTCAAATCTATTCTCCACTTTATACATTCCCACAGCTCTGGTCTTCATCTAGGGTTTCAACTTAACTAGTGTTCCTATTTCTACTCTTGCCTCCTTCCAGTGAATTCTCTGCTCCAAAGAAGAATCCGTTTTAACAGGGGGAGAAATTAAACCAGCCTTTACCAAATCTCCCATTTGTTCAGAGATTTCATATTCCTTGCCTCATGTAATCCTTTCTAAGAATTAGAGTTTTTTTCTTAATCTTTACGCTCATTTTACTGATGAAGTACTGTAATTGAGACGCAGACATAGTAAGTAAACTTCTCCTGGTCACATAGTTGGTAAGTGATGAAGTCAAGCTTCAGACTCAGGCAGGCAGACTCAAGGACCCATGTTTTCAACCATTTGCTAATTTACTCCCTAGTAAGAGGTGAGCTTTAAAGATATTTTACAATCCTATATACTTAGTGAGGTCAGAAACGGTAAAAATCCAGATCTCTCTGACCCATGCCCTTCACACTATACTGTGTTATGCTCATGCCATCCCCTAGCTTAAAAATTCCTTTGGCAACATATTTCCTTTTACTGGCATCAAGTCCCTTATGATTAGGCTGTAACTAAAACTTCCAGTCTTTATCTCCCATCTTCCTTGCCTTTCTGTCTTGTATATAAACCATCTTTAACCATTTTTTTGGTCATTTCCCTCTTTCACATTTCAATGTAGCTAACTACTATCCATCAAAATCTAGCTTTAATGTGTGTGAGCAGTCTACAAATTTCCCATTAAACTCAAACTATTCACCTATTTGGAAGCAAAACTTTTCATGGCTATTCTTAAATCACCTATTATACAGGAAAATGTGAGGGAGGGGGATAGATAGGGGAAGAATATAGCAATCTTAAATAATTATCAGTAATTCTTAGGGAAGGAGAAAGAGTTCACACAAACAAGGTCCCTGAAGCTTAATCTTCACTGTTGTCTATCATATTCATTCTTAAGCTTCTCTAGAGTTAGGAATGACTTCTATTCTTACTACACTCCAGTAACTAAAATTCCATTCTGCATGTAGTAAAAACTCAATTTTATTTTTTAAACTATGTCGGTTGATCTTTTTTTTAATCCACACTTTACTCTATGATTCATCTCCGCCATTCTACACATGGCTTTGAATAATCTTAGTGACACTAATGATGTGGTGCTCTACCAACCTGAAGCAATCAACACCCAAAGTGAACCCTGTTATTCACCAGATGTTCTAACAACTTTGTATTTGTGAGTCAATAGTTATTTCACATTGGGAACTACGTGTAATTTCTACCAGGAGAAGAGGAAAAGTAGGAGAGGGTCAAGGAGGGGAGCATAAAGAAGATTTTAAAAATGGGGAAAGAAACAATAAGAAAACAAAGGAGAGAGGGAGCAGAGGAGTGGGAAGAGAAGAGGAAAGACTTGGGGATACAAGGAAAAACTGAAGGAAGAAGAAAGGCCAACTTTAATCAACTCTTACTATATACCCAATACCATACTACATGTTTCACATATGCTTTGTCCTTTTATTTCCATATGGCACTGAAAAGTAGATAACTGTACTCCCATTTTGCATATAGAGAGATTCAGGCTCAAAAATTTTGAGGAAGTTCCTATGTGGTGATAGTCTGAAAGGTGCCAGAGCTGGGGTTGAACTGGGGTCTGTCTCATCTTGTGTTCTTCATTGCTCTGATGCATTGCCTTTCTTTGGTCTCCTTGGTACAGGCACTGTTTTCACATCAAACTGAATTTATGCTCTTCATCTGCCCCATGGCAACACTACTGATATTTGTAAGAAGTGACATATTTCTACATGGTTGTTTCTTCTCCAGTTTAATATCCCCATTTTCTTTCCAACAGATTCTCAAACAATATTTGACTTCTACTGAACATTTAAGGTCACTTTCTTCAGTCAATGTCTCTTTCTCTATGGGTTTCACTATGACCATTGAGATTCCTGGTGGGTTACCCCCAGATTCTTCTACAGACTGTTCAACAAGTTTTCTTGTCTTGGAAAAGAAAGATGACAATAAGCTATTTCTCTCTTTTAATTTTGTTGAAACCAGGGTGAAGCAAAAGACCATGGCCTTGGAAATCCTATTCAGAGAGACAATAGAGCTTTGGTGACAGTAAACTTCGGGTTCTAATCTTGTCTACAGCCCTCATTATTTGTATGATCTTGGTTAGGTTACCCACAGTATCTAATACTTAGATTGTCTTTCTATAAAATCAGATATTAGTATCTATGAAAGGGTGTTGAGAAAAATCAATCAAGAGAGCATATGGCAAGCAAAAGACACATAAGAAACTCTCAGTAAATGGTCTTCATCATCATTCTTATTAGTTGCAATGCCCACACATTCTCATTCAAACACCATCCAACTATGCTCATTAGAAGCACAATCTTCTATCTTCATTCCAAGTCATAAAATGACTTGGTTATACCCATGTTTTTAAGGATAATATAATGCACAAATTAGATAGACTTAAGGAATTTTTCCCCCCTGACTGAAGTTTATACCTAAAGAAACAGCATGTGAGATAAAATAAAGGATTTTCCCCTAAGACTATGGATGGCTACAGGCAGAACTAGAAGCAGAACCCATGATGTTTGTAAACCAATCCAATGTACTTATACCTAAAGTGATTTCCAAATTTTCAACTTGAAGAACAGAATTATGCTGACTAATGGGTTACCAACCAAGTATTTTGCCTAATTCAGTTATTTTTCCTCAGTCAAATGAACAAGAATAAGAGATACCAAAAGAAAATATATTTGTTGAAAGAGACATTGGAAATACTTCTCAACAAATCAACTAAGATCACCTTGTCACCAAGTTTAACCATACTCATGGGGGTCCATCTGACAAAGATCAGATGATTAAGTTTCCAGACTTGGCTCTTCTATTTGTGAGGTAACCTTCAGTAAGTCATTTCACAGCTTTTTAGATTGTTTTATCATGTGTACAATGAGTAAATCAAAGTATTGTTGATACGATGCATATAATGCATTTTTAATTTTTATTTTTTTTGGTTTTAGTTTTTTTACATGATTATTCAAACAAGTTTATATTCAATTAAGTGCCCAAATCTAAAATGTAACGATTAATAAATTTTTACATATCTCTACACTCATGCAAACACATACAGATGACAGAAAATATTTACATAATCCCCAGAAGTTCTCCTCATGATGTTTTATCAGATTGAAAAAAAACATAGGACACCAGTTAAAGTTGAATATCATGTATTTTTAAATATATGTGGATTTTTTTTTTAGAGAGAGAGTACAAGTGGGGAAGAGGGGCAGAGGGAGGGAGGGAGGAGGGAGAGAGAGAGAAAGAGAGGGAGAGAATCTTAAGCAGGCTCCATGCTCAGCACAGAGCCTGACTTGGGGCTCAATCCCACGATCTTGGGATCATGAGTGAAGCTGAAATCAAGAGCCAGATGGTTAACCAACTGAGCCACCGAGGCACCCCTGAATATCATTTATTTAATGTAAGTATGTGCCATGTAATATATGTGACCTCCCCAATACCTTTGCTCAGCAAATTCCACCTGTATCTCCCCTTAGTAACTATAATCCTTACCTCCATCAACCATATATTCACTTTGCATACTCTTGAACTTCATGAAAAAGGAATTATACAGAATGTACTTTTCGTATCCACCTTCTTTTGCTCAACATAATGCTTTTAAAATTCATCTGTGTTGCTATGTGTATAATAGTTTGCTCTGGAATATAGTAAAATTTGCTTATTCTTTCTCTTATTCATGGATATAGATTATTACCAGGTTAAGGATATTAAGAATACAGCTTGTTATGGCCATAGCTTTTTCATGGTGGATATTTGTACTAATTTCCATTGTTTTGGTGGATATTTGTACTAATATTGGCAATTATCTACTAAAGATTGTTAACTATGGAGTTGTGGAATGTGTGCAGCTTCAAAAGATATTACCAAACAGGATAAAACTATTTAAACTTTTGGCAATACATGAGAGTTCCGGTTGCTCCACATTCTCACCAACAAGTGATATCACTGGTCATTTCAGTTGTGGCCATTTTGGTGATTGTGCAGTGCCATCTCATTTAGGTTTTAATTTGCATTTCCCTGATGTGCACCAAGAATGAGAAATTTTTACATATCAGCCATTGTATCTCCTATTTTGTAATGTACCTATTCAAATATCTTGCCCATTTTTATTTGGGTTGTGGATTAGTTTTCCAAGTTTTGTTATTGTTTTTAGCGGAGAATAAGTCTGATAACCAGCCACTTCATTATGACCAGTTTGTTTTGAAGGTGATTTATAAATTGCAAAATGCTGTTACAACATGTCATTATGCATATCATTATTATTAATAGTACTGTCTTTACATTTTTTATGAGAACATTATAATTAGAGAACAGGGCTTTCTGACTCTTGCTACCCTGCCCAAAATGTCACCGTGGCTTGCAAAATTGTATACTAATGGGAATATTTATTTGTGTAGACTGCCAACTTTTGAGACAAGAGTTTTCCATTCTGCATATATTATATTTCTATCTTTACAGTGTATACTTCCTTTCTAATCAAATAATATGTGAGTAAATTCAAGCCATTCCTGAGATATTTACTCAACAAATTTTATACCTTAAAAGGTCAGCAGTGTTTCTAGTCTTAAGTAGTATAAAACAGTACAATAAGCATGAATTTTGGAGTCAAAAGGCCTGGTTTGGCATACCAGATTTGTCGCTTGCTGATTACATAAACCTGGATCATTTATTCAACATCCCTAATCCCCTAATTTTTTTTCCTTTGCAAATAAAATAGATCATATTCTGTATCCTCTCCACTTCAGAGAATTATGTCCAGGTTTTGAAAAATAGTTTCAATAAAAACTACCATTTATTGCATGCTTACTAAGTATCAGGTTTTGATAAGGAACCATGCTCTTATAATCTCTGCAACAATTCTATGATGTATAGAATGTGGGTGTATGTATTATCACCCCCATTTTACAGATAAGGAGACAGTGATAGTAGGGGTCAGGTAGCATAGCATGCCTAAGATCACACACGAATTGCCAACCCAGACCTATTTACCTCTAAAAGTAACCTGTGCAGCCCTTGTTACCGTATTTGCAGCACAATCATTAAATCACTATGAATGTTGCCAGGTCTCATAACTGAATAGGACAGAAACAATTTATTCCTCCCTAGCACCCTAAAAAATATTTTTTCTTTTTGTGAAATGGGTAAAAATTGGGTATTATAGCACTTAAACTTTAATTGGAAATTCTATTCCCATTCAAGACATTTTATTAGTAAGGACTGCTTATGCTTTCACTGGGACAGGGAGATAGAAGAATTCTTGTTCTCTCGGAATACCAAAATGAGATTAAATAAAGAAGAGACTCTTTCCCTAGGATCACCAATCATGTCCAAGGAAGACTCATCCAAGAACCACATGCAGCCTCCACTTCAACAAACCAAACTTTGGGTTCAGCAGACTATGGGGTGCAGGGTTATCTAGGGAGACAATCAATGGTGCCAGCTTCCTTGTCTTTAAACAGGGGCTCTGTCTGGCGTATTCAGAATTTGTACACTCAAGATCCAGAGAACTGTAGAGTGCAGACATACTGGGATTTACCTGGCAAGAGAAAACACTCTGGCTGAATCTAAAACGAGCTGTGTTTGCAGACCTCAACGGCCTGGTGCTGGTGAAGACCCAGGGGAGGTAGAAATAGTAGAAATGAGAAGGACACCAGAGCCCAAGGAATGGTGTGTCGTGGCTTGGCAGGAACTGTGGCTTACACATTAAGAACTAGAGGACTTGGGAAAACACAATAAGGTTAATTAATAAAACTTCCAACTGGAAGTAATTGTAAAGTTTACAAAATGCATTCACGCAAACCATCTCAATTTTCCAAGGGCCTGGGTGAGGTGTTTTCATTGATCCTCTTTCTTGGGTAAGGGCAGTGGGGATCAAGAGGTCACATGGGCTATACAGCTAATAAGAGGCAGAACTCAGGCTCCCTGGTTCCCAGGTCAGTTCATTTCCCATTAAAGTATACTGAATTGTTTTCAGGAAACCAGAATCAGACAGTAAAGTATCCAACAACAAAAATCAGCGTCTGGGGACAAAAACCAAAGAGATGGAGTGAGGGGCCAGATGTTGTAATCCACCAGAGTCAGAAAATGTCTTAATTAAATGCTTCGAACAGAGAGAAAGAGAAAAAGGTTATATTCCAGAACAACACAAATTAGAGTGGAGAATTAAATGGCACCTTTCAGGATGGAACAGGTTGGATCCTGCTTTGTACAGACTCCACCACTTAAGTAACAGCTGTATGATTATGAATAAGTCACTTAGTGCCACTGCACATGTATTGCCTCATTTTAAACTTGCAACAGTGAAGGAGGAAAAGTAAAAGAGAAGAAGGCAGGGAAAGGGGAAGGGAGCAGGGAGAAAAAACATAAGGAAGATAATGTAAGGGACAGGTGATGTTTAAATGCAGGGATAGATTATATAAGTATTATAGTAGTGGTGGGGTTAAAGAAGAATATAGAACTTTGTCCATGAATGGAATAGAATGTTTGGAACTTACTTAGCCATTCATATGTTAATTAATTTTTTTTATGAAGTTGCCCATTTATTCACTCAACAGTTAAGTGCTAATAATCAATTTAGTACCATGCTACTAGAAATTGAAGACAAGGAGATGGACAAAACATCGGTCTCCTGCTTTAAGAGCTCTCAGTGTGGAAGACAGACAAGTAAACCTACTACAAATGGAATATTATGCAGGATAAGTACCAGGAGATTATAAAAGCAAAGAAAGGTCCTCACCCAATTTTGTGCCTGGTGCATGGACAGCTGAGTGTTGGGAAAGCAAGGGAATTGGCTAGAACAGTCTCTCCTGGAACAGGTAACAGCCCAGGAAAACATGAAGGAAGAGTCAGAATTATTCAGACAATGGGTATGGGGAAGAAAGCTGAGAAATGCATAAGGTATTTTCAGTCAGAGAACACAGAAAAACAAACACAGAGTAAAAGGTGAGTGAGAATAAGTTTAAGAAAATGAAGGAAGTTTTGTCTTGCTGGAATTTAAAAAATAAGGGGAGCAGAAAGGAGGCTGAAGTTGAACCGATTTTGCAGGGTCCAGATTGTGAGTGGGATCAGAACATGTGGACTTTTTCCTGAGGACAGTGGGCAGTCTATGAGTGATCTTAACCTGGGCAGCAATAGGATAGGTGGTACCTTTTTTTAAAGACCATTCTGGCCTCATGAGAGAAAAAACTGAAAAAAGTAATAAGCCTAGATACAGGAAATCTAAGCGGGAAGGCTCTGTGCACTGATCCAAATAGAGTTAATGTAGACTCCAGTGTGACTGTGGAAGCACATACATGTGCAGGCCTGAGTTATACGCACAATTCAAGGGAGATATACTCTCAGCTCTTCATATTCTCTGACTTCCTCCGTTACTCAGACACAATGACTGCAGTGATGTATATTAAACAAAAAATCTTCAATTTTAAAAACATTCTGCACTTCTCCACCTTTTGCTATTCTCCTCTAGAAAATACCTATTCAGATTATTCTGGGATAACAAAGTTCTTTGGGAAGAAGCAGCTGAATATATCCATCTCAGCAGATGCCAGCTTCCTGAATGGCAGGGATGGAAAATCCCACATCCCCCACTTCTCTGACACACATGACCCTTCTCCACCCAATTTCAAAGAAACAAACGATGTCTCAGAGACTCCTTTGGAAAAATAATCCTTCAATAGGATGTGACTAGGCTGTTTCCATGGCAATTCAAGCTTTCTTACATTGTGATAATTTCCTAAAATGGAAATTTCCTTTTGTCTCCTAATGTTACTTCCTTTTGTTGTGTGTAGGTATTCACACTCACAGAGGCAGTTTGGGTTAAAAAAAAAAAGTACAAAAAAAGTAAAATAAAAGACTTAAGTCTCTTGGTTATTTTCCTGCTTCCCACAGCTTACTAGCCTGGGGAGATTGCTGAGCTTTTTAAGGGATGTATCAAATAGTATCAATGTGGGGGTTGGAGAAAGGATTATCCTAGTACTTAAACTTTTTTTTTTTTAATACAGGCATTTCAGAAAAAATAGAACACTATGTAAAATACCTATCACCACTCCCAAACTAGGAGCACACTCCATTCTTTCCTTCCAATTAAAAACTGTTACTAGGCCAGGGATGGAGCAACTCAGCCAGCCAGAGAATGCAACCCAGAGGAAACAATGTCATTTGACTAGCAACCCTCAGCTCCATCCCCATAGATAGGGCCAGAGTTTGAAGACTGTGATGAAAGTTTGTTTCTATGCCATAATTTAAAAATCGAACTCCGGGGTGCCTGGGTGGCTCGGTCGGTTAAGCGTCCGACTTCGGCTCAGGTCATGATCTCACGGTCCGTGAGTTCAAGCCCCGCATCGGGCTCTGTGTTGACAGCTCAGAGCAATCATACTCAGCCAGGTACAATACTGATCCCATGGGACGTTTGTCAATGGCTAGAGACATTTTGGGTTAGCACAACCAGAAAGAGGATAGATGAGAGGGATGCTGCCCAACCATCATCCAGTGGGCAGAGGGCAGGGATACTGCTAGACATTCTACAAAGCTCTATAGCACCTCCCCCCACCCCCACCCATGACAAAGAATTATCCAGCCCAAAACGCCACTGGTAAAAAGTTTGAGAAAATTTGCCTTAGAAATTGGAGATGCTGCTAACATAGGGGCGGTAGGTTAATCATTGGAAAACAGATTGGCCTTCAGGGTCTGAATTGGGAAAGTGCACCTAAAAGGGTCCGTACAATGAAAGTGAAGGAGCTCAATGACTCATTTCAAATTCTGTAAATGTCGGGAGTTAGGTCTCCAATTAGGCATGTAAAAAAAGACATCCAGGAATCCATGAGCCAGGTGAGTCCATTTATTCCATCATTTACACATTCATTGATTTTTTTTTTTTTTCAGTACATTGCAGGCAGTGGACCAGGTACTAAAAATTCAACAATAAACAAAGCAGAGGGTCCTATCTTCATTGATCCCCTAGTCTGGCAGGAAATAAGGATAATAATAAACAATGCATAATTAAATATTTAATAACAGTTGTAACAAGTGCTATGCAGGAAAAGTATGGCTTTTTTTTTTTTTGAGCATAAATTAGAGGTTCTCATCTAGAAAGGAAAACTTGCCAGAGAAAATGATTTTAAACCAAGATCTGATTGATAAGTATTAATGCACTTACATAGGCCCAGGTAGCCAGACTGGTATGTAAACTGCAGAGTAACATCTGCCACTAGGGTGAGGTCTGTGAGGAGCCCATATCTAGAATGTTTCAATCACTTATGCTTTTTCTAATGCAGGCGTGTTCACAATCCATAGAAGGAGAATGAGATGTCAATAAGGACAAA
This sequence comes from Neofelis nebulosa, assembly GCF_028018385.1. Classification (NCBI taxonomy): domain Eukaryota; kingdom Metazoa; phylum Chordata; class Mammalia; order Carnivora; family Felidae; genus Neofelis; species Neofelis nebulosa. The sequence goes on from NC_080793.1 coordinate 17,080,132, forward strand.
CAGGAGATGGGTTAAGAATTGAGACAAGGCTGGGCCAACTTGGAAAAGCAAATTGATACCTACAATGGTCTAATTATGCACCAGAACTTGAGTTTACATATCAACTGTAGTTCCAATAAACATTGAGTTCATCCTCCATACCCAGTAAATGTTTTAGTTATAAATTAAAAACAAAACAAAAAAAAGTGCCTAAAGTTGAGGTAAGAAAGATTCAACAGGAGCCCAATATAGTAGCAGTACTTTTTTTTTTTTTTTTTATACAGGATCTCAAACCAAAAATCGTATTTGGTTATTCTTGTTTTATTCAACTGTATAGAAATGGGGTCAAGGATATGTGAAAATGGTGGATGTATTCTTCCAGCTCCTGCTAGTCCTATTGCTTCTTTCAATCACGCTTTTTGTTTTTCAGAAGCGTTTTGCATTCTGTTGCCCAGGTATGTTAAATGAATTTTTGTATTTATTTAAGCATACATACTTAGAAAAGTATGCGAGTCATGAACAGATGGTTTAATAAATTTTCATAAATTCACTTAGATAACTGACAGTCAGACTAAGACTTAAAATATTACCAACATTCCAAAAACCTCCTTTGTGGCTCTTCCAAGTCAACATCCCCACCAAGATAATGAGGGTCTTAATTTTTATCACCACAGATTAGTTTTGCCTGTTTTTGAAATACTCTTTAAATTACAGTATTTGTTCATGTGTCTGGCTTTTCTCTCCTAAAGTTATATGCTGAGGTTTACCCACTTTGGTACATAAAGCTCTTAATTATCTTTGCTGTATTATATACTACTTTAGCTGCATACTTTGATATGCTGTGATTTCATTACCATTCAATTTGAAAGGTTTTATTGGTTTCCACTGTGATTTCTCTATTGACATTTGGATTATTCAAACGTACATTCTGTAACTTCCAGATCACTATGATTCTTTATGACTTGTTATTAATTGCTAATTTAAATATTTTTCTGTTCAGACAGCATACTCTTTATATGTCAGTCCTTATGCTTGACTGCTTCTAGTGGCGACAGACTTAGAAGGGCTCTTCTAGTTAGGGCTTCCCTCCCTTTTCTGATGACAAGAGAATTCCAAAGGCACGGAGTCCAACGTGGGGTTTGAACTCACAACCTTGAACTCATGACCCTTAGATTAAGGCCATGAAATCAAGACCTGAGCTGAGGTCAAGTGTCAGATGCTTAACTGACTGAGCCACTCAGGCACCCCAGACAGCATTCAATTCTGTGAGGACTTAATTAAGTCTTACTTAGACAATAATATTTCAGAGTGTTTTTTTGTGTGATTTTTTTTTCCTAGAGCAGTGATTCTTAACTTTGACCATGTATAAAAACCATTAGAAGAATATATATAATAAATGTATATAAATATATTTATATAAATATGTATATGAATGTATATAAATATAATAATAAAATAAATGTACACATATAAAATATATTATAAATGTATATAAATATAATGAATATTACCTATACACATATATAATATGCATTATATTATAAATGTCTGTAAATGTGCATACGTATTTAATTCATGCCATAAGGAAGAATGCTAATCATAATACATAATCATACATTGCTCGCGACTGAGATAATGGCATCTTTGGTGGCCTAAGTTCCTCCTGGGGGACAACTGTTCGTGAAATTCATGTTTATGCGTATCTTGTGAGCAGAGACAGTTTTTGGTCCAGAATGAGTCCTCAAGGCTGTTCTATAATTAACAAATAGAGGCAATGTCTCCTTCTGGGGCAGAGGGCAAGTTTGTTTGCCCTCTGGTATAATGAAGACAGTGTCTCTGGTCATAGCTAAGACTGGGCAGGTTTGCTTGCAGCCAATTATAACTATCAGAGTATCCCAAGTTTGAGATTCCTTAGCTATTATGATTCAAACCCACCACATTTAGAGTATCTGGACTGCTCTGCATCAGCCTCGTGGGACTGAAATGCTACAAGAATTAATGTTAATAGAAACTCAAGCTCCTAATACTTGCTGTGTAGTAAAAAAATAATTTCCCTTATCTCTGACCAAGGAGTTTCTGTCCATAAAGTTGTGTCAGGTTAACTTGTTAGCTTGGAAGTAGGGTGACATCTCAGACACTTCATAGTTATTGATAATTCCAAAGAAAGCAACGTCTGGTATCCCTGGGCCATTGGTTAAATTTTGATCATCTATGTGGCCAAAATGTGGGAACAGGTAATTTTGTTCCCTTGTTAACTTTAGCTTTATTTTCTATCCTAATAGAAATTTACTTGTATAAAAACTTCCCGGTTTATATGTGTTATGAAAGGTTTATAGAAAGTATTTTGTAGCCCAGGACTCTTTTCTCTAGGGTAGTTTTTAACTTTTTCTTTTTTTAAATACTATAGACCCTTTTGGCCATTTGGTAAAGCCCATGGCCTCTTCACCATAATAATGTTTCTAAGTCTATAAAAAGTATAGAATTGCAAAGGGAGTTCATGCTATTAAAACAGAATTGTCTAAATATTTAAAAATCAGTCTATGGTAACAGTAATGCATTGCTTTTATTAATGTCATAAATAAAATAGCATAGAACAAATGATTACCAAAATATCAAATAGTCTTAATTCAAATAATATTAAGATATCGGCAACCATAATATGCATATGTATGTAATATGTAATGTGACATGAAAATATCTGATTCTGTTAATGCAAAGTCACTAGTAATGCAATTACTGCTATTATTAATGTAGTTTGTTTTCTACTTTAATAAATGAAGGAATGCTAAATTTCAATTATAGGATAGTAAAAATAAATGTGCTCTCTCCCCACCTACCCCCTGCCCTGCCCTGGCCACACATAGTCCTGATTGATTAATGGACTCCTTGTTTAGAATCTCTGTCCTAGAGTTTCTGAAGAACCTCAAGATAACCTTGAAAAAGTCAAAGCAAAGCAGATTATACTAAGTGAATAGTATTATTCTCCTGAATTTAATGTCCTCCACAGAAGACAGTGATTTGACTTTTCAAGCATTTCCCAAAGGTGTAAATTTTTGACCTGACTTCATGTAAATTGGAGTCTTTTGATTTCCAGAGTTAACAGAAGAGATAGCTTTTTTTGTTTTTGTTTTGGTTTATTTTAACCTCTTTTGCTTTAGGAGTATCATCTTCTTTAAAACATCTAAAGGAAATTATTACTTGGGACCCCTTCCTACAATCTCAGATTTCCTGGAGTTAAATCTTAAAAATCCTAAATCTTTTAATTTTTGTAGGTCAGAGGGAAGTCTAGTGTCTAACATGAATACCACAGGCACAAAAATATATGAGATCGCTAGGTTCATCCTTAGACAATTAGCTGGACCAATTAGATAGAACAAAGGGAAAAGCAGATATGTAGACATGTAAGTGATTCTATCACATGTTACCTACCAATTAATTATAAATGATTGGGGATGAGGATGAGGGAGAATTATAAAGCATTGCTGTTTTTATAATTTTACCCAAATATGATTAATGAGCAAGCCTCAAAAACATGAATGCATGTTATCAAATTCTATTTTAGTATTCTTTTTTTCTTTTACAAAATTATTTAAAAGCGTGAATAATAGTTTTTTTTAGCTTCATACAAATTTTCACATAAGCTATTCCCTAACCACACCTTTGGAGTAGGAATCACCAGTTCGGAATCACAAATGAAGACACTGAAATTCACAAATTTGATATCTTGAACGAAGTCACTGAATCTAAGTCTGACCATCTTTCTTTCACACTGCTATATTGGAACCTGGCAATATGAGAAAGCTTTCTTTCCTTTCTTGAGCTATGTGAATCAATCTTCTTATTCTGCGATTACACACATAATATTAAAATAACAATGCTAATGACTGTTACAATAGCAACAACAAACTTCACTGCATAGAGTGATCATCTAAGGTAAACAGTGAAACCCAACAGACTTGAGAGCTCTTGTTCTTAGCCACTGTTGTAAAATATTTCCTTTGAGTTGCCCTTGCTCTCTGAGGGGTCCAATGCCCTTCTCAACATTCTTCCATTCTCCAGGCCATTACCATTAATCAATGGAAAGTTCTCCTTCATCTCAGATCATAAATCACCAGGCTATCCTAGTGTTGCTAGGTAATCGCTCTGATGAGCTAATCCACACCAAGGTGTGAATGAATAATGATGGTTTTATAATTTTTCCACTTGGGAGTCTGTTTGCATTTTAAAGAGGGCCACAAACACTTCTTCACTGAAGTGTGAAATGTGGAGATTTCTGAGTCTATTTTCAGGCAGATGAAGGGAAAAGTAATGTTTGGTCAAGAGGTGTTTAAGCACCTCTCAAACTACCTGGTTTGTAAAGACTGGAAGAAATAGAGGGAATTAGCATATGGAGGCTAGCAAGAGAAAGACATGATAAGCCAATCCTTTCTGACAGATTTGGGTGAATCATACTTGTCTGCACAAAAGGAATTCACTCCGGGAAAGACTGCTGCATCTGTTCTGTTCTCCAGGGCATATATCCTTTCTATTCTCAGGTCATTAATAAGCAAGGTTCCTGACATCCAGAACCCAGCTACCTCTCTGAGTCTTGCCACTCCATTGCAGGGCTTCTAGAATCTTGTTATTGTTATTATTATTACGTTTGGGGATTTGGTGATGAAACTTCCACACCACCATCCCGCGCCCCCCGCTTCACTGAAATATAATTGATACATAATATGGCGTAAGCTTAAAGTATACAACATGTTGGTTTGATTCATTTATGTATTGCAAAATCTTCATTCAACCCTTTTGGGATGGTTCATCTCCTTCCATAAAGACTCCACACTTAAACTAATTGGAATTTACAAAAAAAAAAAAAAAAGTCAACAAAAAGCTTGGAAAAGCTTTCCCTTCCTTCAAAGTACTCTACCTTATAAAGTTTGGAGGCTTCAAGGACAGAGATAGTTTCCATTCTTTCAAAGGTACCCTAGTTCCCTCCTTTGGAGCTGCCCCTTGTAAAGCCTATGACACAAGATTAAACTCTACTGATAGACTCAATGGACATTTGGGACAACTGAAGAAAGTCCTTCCTTAATACTCGCTATTAAAGTTATTGTTGGAAATTGGTATCCTCTTCTGAGATGCCTCAGTGGGATTCTGAACTGAGAGCCATTACAAGCAAAGTAGAATAATGATGAAAATGTCTCCAAAGAGGAAGGCTCTGATCAGGCTGAGAAAACAAAAATCAAAAGAATTATGAACTTGACTTGGTTCAGTATAACCCTCCACTATTAACTGTTGGTCATTCAAATTCCTGGACATTTTAATAACATTAGTAGCACTTCCTCCCTTGGGTAGAAGTGAGGAAAGGATCATGGAATGAAAATCCAAGAACATATTTTTTAATAAAAAAAGTCAAATGAAAGCAAATCCATTTTTTAAATTATTACTTAGTGTATGACTTACAAATTCAGAGATAATCCTCAAATAGAAAAGAAAGGAAGAAATAGCAAAGCTAAATACTAAATCTATCCTTTTCTACTAGCTTAATGGATTTATAGGCTTCTCTAAAGTTTATTTTTCCTCTTTCTTTCACCTAATGCCTCAAGGCATTTATCTGTTAAATGAAGAATTATTATATTTATTTCATAATGAGATTCAGAGTGTTAAACCTAACAATGCAAAGTATTACAATAGTACAATAGTACAAATATACAATAGTCCAAAGACTAGACATAGTGTGGCTAAGACTTAGTATTTTGGAATCAGGTAGGTATGAACTAAATTCCTAACCTACCAATTCTAAACCACATGACTCTGGATAAGTTATTTAGTCATCTGTCCTTTATTATTCTCATTTACACCATGCTGGTAAATAATAGGTGATATATAGCAAGATTAAATTAAATATAATAAAGAAGTTTAGTGCCAAATACACATTAGACACTCAACAGTAGTAATTATTATTAATGCTATTTGGAAACTACTTAAAGGCTTCTATGTGTTCCTACTTGTATGTAACTATTAGCAGAAGTGGGTTTAGAACAGATAAAACTACATACGAAAGTTACACATAAAGGTATTTTCTTTCTTTTAAAGCCACTCACAATTGTCTTGTGGAATATGTTGATGTAATGTTTTGAAATCCTTGTTGCTTATGGCAGGGCACAGTGGTTTACGATCTAGAGTCTCAGGGCACCTGGGTGACTCAGTCGGATAAGCGTCTGACTTCAGTTTAGGTCACGATCTCACAGCTGGTGAGTTCGAAACTCGCATCAGGCTCTGTGCTGACATCTCAGAGCCTGGAGCCTGCTTTGGATTCTGTGTCTCCCTCTCTCTTTCTGTCCCTTCCCCATTCATGCTGTCTCTCTCTCTCTCAAAAATAAATAAACATTAAAAATTAAAACAAAAATAAGATCTACAGTTTCAAAGCCTGTATTTAAACCCAACTCCAGAATTTACCATCTAAGTGAATGTGAGCAAATTAAATAATATCTTATTTTCACATTCCTCATCTATAATATATGGGGGTAAGAATAATACCCACTAGGGGCACCTGGGTGGTTTAGTTGGTTAAGTGACCAACTTCTGCTCTGGTCATGATCTCACAGTTCATAGGTCAGGCTCGCTACTGTCAGCATGGAGTCCGCTCCAGATCCTCTGTCCCCCTCTCTCTCTGCCCCTCCCCTGCTTGCTCTCTCTCTCTCTCTCTCTCTCTCTCAAAAATAAATAAACATTAAAAAAATAATATTACCCACCACTTAGGGTCTTTGGGAGGACTACATGAGTTACACAACTTAGCTGATTTAGAGAAGTGTTAAAGGACATAGTAAGGAACTCCAAAATGTTAACTTACATTTCTTTTCAAATCTACTTCTCTTGTAGATCATACTTAATGAGTAAAATATACAAGATTATAGTTTTGTTATTAATTAAAGTCAATTCAATTTTTAAATTGACCTATGTTGTTCCATATATGCCACATTAAATGCTGTTATTAGTTTGTCAGACATTTATGATCAGTGATGTAAATATAATACTCTTCATCAGACCCAGGTGGGATCATGGCATTGCTGATTTGTAACTGATTGAATTTATGGGTGGACTAGTTGGCCCAAAATGCACATCTACATAAATATAAGTTGTTATCACTCTTGCAAAGAAGTAATGCTGCATGAATTATGTTTAAGTTTTCATTTATTTTAATATCTGATTATGTCTGCCTCAACACATACTACTAATGCCCTAATGCATCCTCTTATAATACAACTGAAAATCCAAGTGCAATTACCTTGAGTAGATAACACAAACCCCACTTTTGTGATGGTAAGCAAACATAAACAAGCAAAGAACAAAATTCAGAAACTCTTGTCAGTCCAGCAGCCTGCTCACCACCTTCTGGAAAGGCTCTCTGAAGCAATCGTTGGCTTTGTTAGCTCCCCTGAGATCAGAGCTCCCTCCGGCAGCTGCAGGTGCTAACAAGTACTTACTTCCTTTAGCCTCCTAAGAATCACATTTCCTTTACATTTCCCTACTTCTTCACCTCTATCCCTTCTACTTTCAGTTAGAAATCCTAGTCTTCTGAGTCTCTCTGAACTTCCTCCTAAAGGAGATGAACGTATCACCACTCTCTCTTAATCCTGCATTTCTCCCCATTCATTTATTCAAGGCTATCCTGTTTGCTTAAATCATGCAGCCTTGACTTTTAAAGGAGGCAGGTGTTTAGTCACTTAGAATCTATCTAAGTAAAACAATAGAAAAAGATTTCTTATAGGCTTTTAAAAAGACTCTCTCTCTGACACAGACAGGAAAAGTCTTGGTAGAGAATGGAGATTGTGAACGCTTCCCATAAAAGCCAGGGTTTATTTTCTGCCCATTGTCCATTCACTGTTTTATTGTTTGTTTCGGTGTCTGTAGCAGAGTTCTCACACTGCATGCCCCCACTGCCTCTGCCTGCATAAAACATGATGCTCTACCGCGAACAATGCTGGAATACATTACATAAATTTCCCTTTGATATCCAGCATGTTTTCTACTCTAATAGAATCTGAGCAGAATCACATCTCTTTTTCCCCAGTGTTCCCGATGTGCTTCATAACTCTGTCTCCTACGAACCCAATAACCATCTCCAAGCCGTTAGAAGGAATACGTTTCAATAAAGGGTGGAAGCAGCTCAGCAGGGCCGAGCCGAAGATGATCTACCAAGTAGTTACATGATAGCATCAGAGCACACAGTCCAGAGGATCGGGGCGGGGGTGGGGGGGGGTGGGGGGGGGGGAGGTGTACAGTCAACCTTTATTACTGAGAATTCTTGCAGGAATAAAGCATGGTGGCTATAATGTGGAGCGAACCCCTAAACCTCATTGCCAATTTTCCAAAATTCTTGGCGTTCCTTCCCCAGAAAGGAAACCAAACTGCAATTTGGTTTACCTCACACTTACTCCCAAGCCTCATGCCAACTTCCAGATGCCAAGAGGAACAAACACACCTCTCCAGCCTCCTTTGTATCCAGGCATGATAATGTGCATAGTTAGTTAACCCCAAAGAAACATAAATAAACAACCTTATTCAGGATTCCTTGGAAAGCTTTCGGCTTCCTGAGGACAGCTAGTAAGGCATCACCCTTTACCAATCAAATGTTTCTGTGACACCTGGAGTTACAATGCCCATCAGTGACCACGAGACAAAGACCAATGTTATCACAGAGGCACAAGTCCTGATACTGATGAGATACTAACCCACTGTTATAACTGCCCACTTCCAGATTACCTTATTAGGTATAGGAAAATAAATTTTAAAAAAGTCCAATTTGTGTGAACCAGGTGTATCATTTGATTTGCTTTGTTAACTGCAGTGAAAATCTGTTAAACTACTGAAAATATCTGGCTAAATATTCCAAGACTCTCAGGGTTTTTTAGTCATCATTCATCATTCTAAAAGGCCTTATACAAGGTCTGAAAAGTCTCAGCAAATCATGAAGTCCCAGTTCCCTAGAAAGTCATGTAATAGAAATAGTACCAGAATGGACTGGTCTCTGCTCTTCTCACTTGCAGTGTGATCCTGGAAAAGCCAATTCAACAACTAAGCTCTCTGTTATTGGAAGTTAAATTTGGAGTTGGGATAGAGTATCCTCTGTCTTGAGAGCTGACAATTCTGTCTTGGGACCTAGAGTGCATTGCAAGATTATAATTCCCACATATTCTCCATGTCAAGGCAGAATACGAAACAGCCTGCTAAGCTTCTGTGTCATTGGTGCCATTCGTTCATGGCATCCATTTTTCTGAATCTCATTTTTCTCACCAGCATGATATGATGAGGAAATCAGAGATCATATTCTGGATGGCTCTTAGACTGAATTCAGTCTGAAATTTTGTTTTATTTCCCTGCAAAGGTTTGGGAGGGGGGTATTTATTTATTTATTTTTAGATTTTTAAAATAAATTGAATGTCACAGCATATCCATATTTCCTGAATCTTTCGAAAATTTTATTATCTATTTGGCAATACTGGGTCTACACTCTTTCATGAAAATAATCACCTGGAGTAGACGGGGCTGCTGCCCCACTGAAATAAGCTCGTGTCTTGCACTCAGAACACTGCCTACCAGACCCACTTCACTCACTTACATTGTATATTTGGTGATCACAGTTATTTGAATTTTAAGCCAGAGAATAGAAAATTGCTAAAATTCTTCTCTAACTCTAAAGTTGTCTCTAAAGTCATCCATATTGCAAACTGAATAAATTACACCATTAGAAGAATGGGTATCTAGGCCTAAGATTATAATGTCATAAGCCCCTCCTGGATCTAATATTCTAGCATTCTACAAGCCAAGAAGTTCCTGAGACTTTGACATATTACTTGACACATCACTGGGCAAGCCAGCCTTGAGCTGGTTTTAGAAGTCACTAAAGGGAGCAACACTTCACTTGTCACCATTGATCTGGGATGGAAACACTGATAGGTTAAAATCAGGGGCTGCAGGTACACCCTTCCCTGCAGCTTTAAATAAACACAAGCAGTCTACCCAGTGCTAAGCAACTGTTTCTTAAGGCATGTTTGTAAATGTGTTTATAAAGCAACAACCTTCAATCCATCAGGCCTCAAAGAGCTAATCAATATATTCCAATCTGATCTCAGAGAAGTTTTGCCTCTGGGAAGTTTAATTTATTTCAACTCATGGCCATGAAAAAATGAGCAACCGTGGCATTTTGACAAAATAGAAAAAGTGGACGATGTTGTATCCAGCAACAGTTCCATTTCAATTTTCCATTTTATCTCAACAAATCACCCCACTGAATGGAATGACCATGAAAATTGATCAGGCATGGGGCTAGTCCATGGGCCAAGGTAGGAAGACAGAATATACAGATGGCAATGTAAGCGGCATTGTTACTCACAGAGTTTGGTCCCTGCTAAAACATTTCTGGAGAGGGAATAGGAAGCCTGGGGAAGAGTTTTGGTATGTAATCTACTAGATAAATGTCCTTTTAACAGTATATGTATCTAGATATAATCACTTCTCATAGCTAGGGTGTTTGCCCCTGAAAAATAAATTCCCCTGATGTCTGCAAGGGAAGGATATCAAGTGCCATTTCCCTTTTAGAGTTTGGCACAGTAATGACATAAACAAATCCCAGGAGAGTATTTCTTATTTTTATGCACCCGAAATAGAATCCAGGTCTATCATATATCGAAAGACAGCATAGCTTTCTGGATGGCCCCAAGGGAAATATGCAGAGTGGCAGAAATAGAAATGTGTTATCCTGGGAACCCTGCTATATTACAGGCTGCATCAGTGGCATATGTTTGCATAAGTGATGCAACAATCCCTTCTTCGTATGCAGATTAAATAAACAACAGTGTCCATTGTCTTTAAAATACAAATACATATGCTCCTGAAGCCAAAAGATAAGGTAAGGAGAGACTGGAGAGGGCTAATGGGAAGGAGGCACTTTTTAAGCACTTATTTAAGCAAATTTATCCTGAAAAGGGAACGAGAGTGGGAGAAAAGCTCCAGAAAGCATAATTGTACTTAACACCCTAGAGAGTCAGACCTCATTCCCTGGAAGTACAAAGATGGGGCTGTAGCAGAAAAGGGGTGAAATATCCTAATGCCCTCCTGGGTCCTGATAAAACCTCTGTTGGTGCAGAGAAAGCCTTGAAATGAGATGTCCACCTGGAAACTGTAACTAGACTGTGAAAAGCAGTTAAAATCCTTCTGAGGTCTCCCTGGACTCACAGTTGTAAGAGTATGGGCAGACTCTGTAGGGATTTCAGGACTAATGGCACACAGAAGGGACTCTACACATGAAATAATAAAATATTAGTTCTAGCTCCTATTTTGCCACTAATTTCCAATATGACTTAACTTTCTTGCAGCTGTGTTTCCTCTTCTAAACAAAGTCATTGCATTCAGTTTCCTAATACCCTATATAACTCGGAAACATCACAATCCTCATCTGTGATCTCCCATAAAACTCCACACCCACATTTCTCTATTATCTATTGAAGTACTAGCTTTTTTGATATATGTTAAGTTTGGGTTAATTCCAATTCTCTGAATTTAAACCTTTGCAAGATCCTTTCACATGTAGGAGATATTTATTTTCAAGGTCATGATGCGAAATCAGGACAGAGTTGATTTATGTCAATTATTCTCCAGAGGTATCCAACCTCATTCATAAGTTCCCAAAGGTTAGAGCAGCAACGGCCAGAAAAGATCTTCTGAAGAGTGACCTGTTTTAAAACACTCTTTGTCAAAAGGGAGAATTCTCTGTGGCACGATGTGTGGGCTCCTGAATAAGAATCCACTCACTTATCTTCTATAAGTTTGGTTGACTATTCGGAGGACTGTATTGATTGAAAGCTCTCTGATCATATTCTAGAGAGTTAAGTTACAAGAGAACTTATGTTACTGTGCAATGCTCTTTGGATTAAAAAAATTAAGTGATACTAAAATATATACAAAAAGAATATGACATTCAAGCATTAAAAAAAATGACCTTTGTGATCTGTTTGAATTCTGCCATATCGTTATTAAATACTTATATCTAATTAGGTTTTTTAGTGTGTGTGTTTTGTTTTCTTTTGTGTTAATCACTGCATTCTTAGAAAGCTGGGCACTAACTGGAGAAGGTCAAGAGAAGAATATGGGCAACCAGAAGGAAAAGACCAAAGTCATAAAGAAAAACAAAAAAAGCTAAAGAAGTTTTAGACATCTACCTGTAAGAGAGACTTAAGAGCTATTTGTCTCTAGCCTTCGTGCATACAAAAATATACAACAGGAGAAAAAAACATGTAACTGAGCCACCCAGGTGCCCCAATGAAGTTTTATTTTAAAGATACAAATAGGGGCGCCTGGGTGGCTTGTCGGTTAAGCGTCTGACTTCGGCTCAGGTCATGATCTCACGGTCCGTGAGTTCGAGCCCCGCGTCGGGCTCTGTGCTGACAGCTCAGAGCCTGGAGCCTGTTTCAGATTCTGTGTCTCCCTCTCTCTCTGACCCTCCCCTGTTCCTGCTCTGTCTCTGTCTCAAAAATAAATAAACGTTAAAAAAATAATAAAAAAAAAGATACAAATAAAATACAAACATGAGATACCCTAGATACATCTCCTAGATACATGGCATTCACTCTGGGTCCAAGACTAGAAATTGTCATAAATTTTATGGAACAGAGAAGAATAACATTGCTAAGGAATGGGGTTTGGGCTTAAAGGTTCCTTTTCTTCTTATATACTTCATGTCTACACCACCTGCAGAGCGGGGCTCATTAGGTTGTTCTGTTACACCTAATTGGAAGGGCCAGCATGGGGCACAGTTTTATAAGTCACCCTACATGTATTTTTCCTCTTTTATGTATAGCCTGTATTTCATTGGAGTATTGATCCCTTGGTCAACAAAGTTGTCACCAAGGCGACAGAGTTGATTTCATCCAACAGAAACTGCACAGGTCTCTTCACATATCTCAGAAAAAATCACCTTGTTCCATTGTCTTAAGAGTACGTATATTTTGCCTCCTCTTTCTATATGAGGCCCTGCTCTTCCCACCCCTGCCTTAACTCTCTAAGGGAAGAGGTGTTTCTTTTTTCTCTTAGTATGAGCCCAGAATATCCACTGGGCTATGCTTTATTTTCAGGCAGGTTTATTTTCCCTTAAATGAAGAAACCCACTTTCCTTTTATTGCTTTTCTGTTTCGGCCTTTGGCATAGTCAAGCCCCAGGGCAGATTGCTCATCTTACATGTTTCTCTTTCATGGCAAGGAACTGGTTGTATAAGTGGATTAAGAGGTTTTCTCTTCCCACAGGCAATAAGCATGGTATTCCCAGGATTAAAGAGGCCCTAATTTGATTTGAACTATAACTAGTTAGGGATTATTAGACACCTATAAGGATATTAATAAGGTAAATTTTTATTTACTTTTGTATTATCTCTTCTGTCTACAGTACCTTCCAAAACCCTCTGGGAAGTGTGGTTTAACAGGGTATGACTTGATATTTCTGAATCTCTAATCATAATATCACCATTATAGGCTCTTATCCATGTATTTTTCCTCAGAGATCAAAGCTGGAACATTGTGATAAGTCTTACAACAGAGTACACAGGAACAGTCTGTAGGAAAATCGGGGTGATACATTAAATCACATTGGAAGCAGCTGGGATGAGAGAGTTTTTAGGCATGTCAGAATGAGTTTGTCTATTAATGAGGCTTTCTTACTTTGTGGAGTAAACCCTGTGTGATGGTTCATTTTATGTATCAACTTGACTAGCCACAGGGTGCCCAAATTAAACATTTTTTTTTGAGTGTCTGTGAAGATGTTTCTGGATGAGACTGGCATTTGAATAGATGGACTCAGTGAAGCAGACTGCCTTCCCCAATGTGGGTGGGCATCATCCCATCCAAGAGAACCTGGATTGAACAAAAGGTGCAAGAAAGTAGAATTTGCCCCCTTCTTCCTGCCTTACTGCTAAACTGGGACAACTCATCTCACTTTCCCCTGACTTACACTGGGATTTCACCCCCATTAGATTCCCTGGTTCTCAAGTCTTGACACTTGGAATGAATTATATACCACTGGCTTTCCTGGGTTACCAGTTTGCTAATAACAAATTGTGGAAATTCTCAGTCTCCATGATTATATGAAAAAATTCCTCACGATGAATCAATATCTCCCTCCCTCACTCTCCTCTTCCTCCCTCTCCTTTTCTCCTCTCTACCCTTCTACCTCCCCTATTGGTTCCCTTTCTCTGGAGAACTAGTATATTCCCTAACTAATATAATAAAACCCTGAAAGGGTATTCTAAGTCCTTTAATTTGACCTGCATTACTATACAACTGCCTTCACTTTAATACTACCTTTAATAATATGGACAGTATTAATATTTTTACAAGGTAAAAATGTTCAGAACTATTATGTAGGCACTATTCTAAGATTATTTAAATTAATACTTAAAAAATTCATGGGGTAGGTGTTATTATTAAGAAACGAAGCTAATGAAAATTGTCTTCAGACACACACTCAGTTATCTATTGTTGCATGGCCAATCATCCCAAATTTAGTGGCATATGACCAGAATATTGATTATGTCTCCAGACATTGGTGGCTGACTGGGCTCAGCTAGGTGGTTCTCACCCTGGGTTATGCATGCAAAGTCAGACATTGGCTGAGACTGTAACCATCTTCAGGGCTTCTTCACTCACATGTCAAACCCCTGGGCTGGATAGACTCAAAACACTGAGGACTGGAACAGATGGGACAGCTAGGGCATCTTTCTCTATTCTTATGTGATCTCTCCATGCTGTCTGTCTAGTGTGGGAGCTTCAGGGTAGCCATATTTCCCACATGGGAAACACACACCAGACGCACGTTTCCTGACAGAATTGGGTGCACGATGCCTCACATTCTGTAACCTAGTCTCATACTGTTTCTTAGAAGCAAGTCAGTAAGGTGAGCCCATATTCAGAGGGAAATGAATTAGGCTCAATTTCTTGATGAGACAAGAGTTCAGGAAGTGCTCAAACCTTAATCTGAATTCTGGTTTTCCTGACTCAATATCTACTCTTAGCCCCACTGTCCAGCTGCTCTGAAGATTGTCTCAACAGTACTTGTCCACTTAACCTGTTTGGTCATAATCCTCAACTGAAGTCACAGATCTAGTCATAATGTTCTCCTAAGGTCTTTCTGACATGAATGCTCAATGTATATTTTTAAGTTCTATAATCTTTAGGAATTACATTTTTTTATGAAAGATGTAAAAAGACTGTAGCCCCAGGATACAATGCTTTGTCTGAAAAATCCCCTCATTCCTTAATATATTCCTGAATCTCTCCTGGTCTCTGTCACTCTCTATGTCCCCCACCCTTTCCCTTTCTTTCTTTTCTCACTTTTTTCCCCCTAAATCACATACAATTTGGGTCCCATCAGTGTGGTTTTTGCCTACTTAACAAGGCTTATATTCAATACACCTAAATTAATTTTTCATGTAAAATCCCCTGATGGACATGATTTCTTAAAAAAAAGATATATTGCATCAACATCATTCCTTCTGACAATGACTCTTCTAATTCTATCAAAAAAGTAATCAAGTTTCCCTCGAATGATTTATTCTCTATAGAGCTAGGCTGCTTATGGCTCATGGCTCTGTGGTCATTGAGGCACTAGAAAATTTCCTGATTCTTTATATTTATTATGGTACTTTGCTGAACCATGAATTTCTATGAAAGGTTGAGGAGATGGTGATTGGATTCCTTTCCTATTTGGACTCCTAGCTTCTGGCTTTGCATACATTTTCAGAGGTCTCTCCAAATTTCCAATCCAAGTAAAAATGAATGAAAATAGAACAACAAAGCCACAAATTAAATGCATCAATGCCTTTTTTCATACCTTTGCAGAAGAATAAGCTCTATGAATTCTCACTTTCCGACGTCTCCCAACATCCATCCATGCTTTTATCTGTTGCTGTCGGTGCACTGAAATCCTAAGTTTTTTGTTGTTGTTGTTTGTTTTGTTTTTGTTTTGTTTTGTGAAGCCTTTGCAACATGATCTATGATACTTGTACAACAGGTGTGGGAGATCAGGCTTGCAAGTAAGAGCCCTGGCCCTGTGTAAATTCTGAAAATCCACTTAATGTTTCTAAATCTTAATTGTTTCATCAGTAAAATGGGGAGAATAATTTCTCAAAGCCTAATTTGCAGGGTTATTTTGAATGAATCAATAAAATGTTTTTTTACCCTCTGTTAAGCCACTTCTATTGGATGAGCATGAGAATGTCACACATACCATAAATGTAATTTCAAGACTTAAACTGCATTAAATACTTGCACATAAAATTAAATGTGTGTGTGTGTGTGTGTGTGTGTGTGTGTGTGTGTGTGACTCTACTCTTCCTCCAGAGGTTTTGTGTACCAACTTCTCCTGGGAATCACATCTTAAGATTTCAAAAGTATTTTTGTAAACTGGTAAGTGGCCTAGAACACTAACTTTCAGATACATTATTTTTTTAATTTATTCACGTATTAATTAATTAATTTAAGCAATCTCTACACTCAACATGAGGCTCAAACTCATGACCTTTATATCAAGAGTCACACACTCCTCCGAACGAGCTAGCCAGGTGCCCCTCCCCGACATATTATTTTATATAATCACAAAATCTTTGTGATGTAGAGCTTATTACTGCCATTTTAAAGTTAGGAAGTTCACGATTATATTCTAATACTCAGCAGAGCTAGAAATCAAACCCCACTTTCTGACCATAAATTGATGGCTATTCTTTGTCCTCCTCAGAAATTTATCATTATTTGTCTGTACCCAGCCCACAGAATCTAAGGCAGGAACACAAGTCCTTGATTTCTCACTTTTTGTTTTTCCTGGAAAATAAAATTCATCTCCAATACAGATTGTAAACTGTTTGAAAGGAGGACACATCTCTATTTCCATCAGCTTTAATGCTAGCTTGCTGAATAATGTATTATTCCTCAACGACCTGTTCTAGTTTTCTTTTCCAATAAGCATTAGGCATAGTTTCCCTTCCCATACTCTACCATAAATATATTTACCTTCCTGAGTTACTCATCCTACCAGATGTGCAGACAGACACCTGTATCTCTTTAAATACCAATTTTCATAGCATAGAGGGCAGGTAATCAAACGCTACCTACAGTCCACCCAGACTGTACTGGGACTGGAGTAGTAAGAGAGGTATTTCAGGCCATGCTGAATTCTAATAGATACCCACTATTCTCTTGATACATGAACAAACAATCCTCTCATTGCATCTTGCAGATGGGAACTTCCCATGCATTGACAAAAGCAAAAACAGAGTTCCACTGAAACATAATGCAATTGTTAGCTCACACAGCCTCCATTTCCCTTTCCAACATTAAAGAAGTGCTCAGTTGTTCTTTCTACCTGCTGCCCGCATAGTAAGGTTACTGTGGTAACTTCACGTGTCCCCGTTCCCCAGACAAAGGTGAGAAAAAAGACCACCTTTCTGCATCCTTTCAGTGTAATCCCACCAGATTAAAATAGGGAATTTCTATCAAGGGGGTACAAATAGGTTTCAAATGATTATTAAATTAATTTCGAAAAAATATGATAATTATAACACATTCCTATTTACAAAGTGTCATTCATTTTACAGTGCCTTTTGCTTTGCTTTTCAAAACCAAATGAATCCAATGATGTCAGTAGAGACCCATAAGACGGGTAAGAGAATAAAATTATAAATAAGAATGGGTTGACACAATTCATGAAGTTAAAAGCCAAAGAGCCTGAGCACCAATTTTAGCAGTGTGGAAACAAGTATTCTATGAGTACATGTTTCATGCCAAATAACTGTGGATAAATAGCTAATAAATGCTATATCTAAGCCTCACAGTTGAGACCGAAATTAACATTCCCCCATCTAATCTATTCAGGAGCTGCTCAGACTTAATATGTTATAACTCTTCTTCCCAGTAACAACGCCCAGCAAAATGTAGATATGACAACTATTTCTGGCCGTGGATTATTAACAGCAAAAGTGTTGCAAACATTTGAAACAATTTTAAGTTTACTCAGATATAAATATGGGTGTCATCTACAGTGGAGCTGGTGGTGGCTTTGTAAAGGTCACCTTGACCAGGCTGAACTACTTTTCTCAGAATTCTCTTTTCTCTTTCTTTCACAGTAGGATGTACCACGAGAGACATGGTCACTGGAGATCTGAAGAGAGGTAAAGCAGCAGCCTTGCTGTGTTTTATGCTTCAACAATGCTCTGAGCAGGTACTTTTGTAGCTTCCACTGGCTGTCCCTTATCTGTGGGCTCACAGTGGTGTGTAGCAACAGCCATACCTACAAGGATCCTACCTTTTCTGAATTCTTCTTTAGCTCCTCCCACTTCAGGGCCAGGTGTATATTTAGTTCTGTGATGAAGGGCATCAGTTTCTCCTCCTGCAAGACACACACTCATCACTACTGGAAACACTGAGAACTGATCATTCTCAGGGATTCCATATCGTGGATTCCAGCTTATCCTAGCCTTCCTCACTTTATATATAGTTTATTGTCTTCAGACACAGCTTGATAGAAACTACTTAGGCAGGGCCACAACTGTGCAAAGTCAAATGTATATAACAAATGTATTCTCTTAGTTTTGCTTCCCTGATTGAATCCCACCAGATAATACAATTAGTCACTGAGAGGAACTCTAGAGGGATAGTACTTTAAGGACGGTTTTCTGGACTGTTCAGGTTTATCCGGTTTGTTCTTGTATGATTAGATTTAAATAAAAACCTTAATCACTCCCACTTCTAAGGTCTAATGAGACACCAGTAGTCCATGTCATGTAGTGGCAAAAGTGTTATGCAAATTATCACCTGCAGATACCTGCAATCAAATACCTATAGAAAATAAGCCTCAGAGTGACGAAGTATGTGCTGCCGTAGAATATTTTAGTCAAAATAAGGCATCTAATGGAATTGGTTGGTTGCTTCTAAATGTACTGGAAATATGGGGGAAGAATATAATGAACACACTACCTTAATTTTCCAGCTAAAATATGCATTAACGATCTGAAATTGTATTTGCCCTAAAAAGAAACCATTACTTCTTTTGACCACAGGGCTGGGATTTCTAAAAAACAGACCCAAAGCTGAATCCTTCAGTGGGTAAGTTACAATGTAAATTAATCCCAAATCTCTCAGAGGTCTCTATTATTAAAGTTTGGGCATTAATTGGGAGGAATAGGACTCTGAAATTTGCAATGGGGTGTATGGGTACATTTCGCTTAAGCTGGGGACTTTGGATCCATAAATACTGTGATCTTTTTTTTTTTAAAGATTTTATTTTTAAGTACTCACAACCCCAAGATCCAGAGTCACATGCTCCACTGACTGAGCCAGCCAGGTGTCCCTTGTGACTTCTTTGACAGTAAAAGCTACCCTTCCACACACGCCGCTATAAGAGATTGGTTTTGCCTTGTCTAAAGAAACTGTAATGATCTACAAAGGACTGCTGATCCTACTCAGGAACTACTCCCACCACTTATCTTTGCTTCTAGATCTACAAATATATTCCAGTTTTCTTACCTGCTGAAGAGTAAGAAACAAAGTATGACCTACGTGCAGGTATGCTGTGTACCAAATCACTATCTCTGCCAACAATGATCCCACTGACCTGGAAGTTGAAACTGTAACACCTTGCCACTCTGGGCTACTCATGCCAATGAATCAACAAGCAAGAATGGGGTAATTATAGTGGCTGGGGTGATCAATTCTGACCTCAAGGAGAAATTGAGTTTGTATTATACAATGGGGGTAAGAAGGAAGATTCTAGGAGAACGTCTGGGTTACCTCTTAGTGTTCTGACATCCGTGACTAAAGTCAAACAGAAGCTTTAACAACTCAGTTCAGGTGGGACTGACAGTAGCCCAGACACTTCAGGAGTGATAGTCTGAATAGCAAAAATAGACCTGGGACCACAACAAACTGAGAAAAGAAAATACAGAATGGAGAACGGAAGAAGGTAGTTATAAACACCAGATATAATCCCAAAGCCATAACCATATAATTTGTGTATAATATTTTTTTCCTTTCCCTCTTCTGTTCCCCTTCCATGTGACACAAGGTATATCTAATTATTTAAGCTACAAGATATCAAAGGGAGAGTAGGAATCAGCTAGAACAATGAATATCACCCAAAGACTAAAAGAAAGTCTTTCTATGCTCTTTTGGGAAAAGGGTTAGCAAATGTTAGCATAGAGCATAGTGGTCTAACATTAGGTAACAGTGTGACTTTATAAATTTGTTAAGTTGACAACAGTGGACTATGGTAGTTCTGTGATATGTGAACTTGACTAGGCAGAACTACGTCCTGAATTTCCTTCTTTGTGTATTTCCAGTTATAATGGGCATAAGAGACATTTCCTTACAAGATTTGGAGGGCAGAAGTGAAGCAGTAGCCATTTTGCTTTTTATGATGGAAGGTTGGGGTGGGTGCTTTTGTAGTTCACACACCGTTTCACTTACCTACAGGCTCTCTTCACTGGCATAGGCAGAGATGGGCCTGTAATGTCCTACCTTCTCTTGGATGACTTCCCAGCTTCTCTGACTCCTGGGTGGGGAGAGTTTTTAGCCCCGTGATAAAGGGTGCAGGTTCTCCCCTGCAGAACACCCACTTTACCAATGAACTGACAACAGGTTCCAGCTCATGTCCACGGGTTCCAGATTGAGCTGTTTCCAGCTCATGCTGGCAGCTTCCAGGTTGACCTTAGCCTCCTGGATTTTATATCTTTCTTTCCTAACTGTCTGCCTTGCAGACTTCAAGCTCCAGTACCAAACACGAAGACAACACCTAAGAGACTGTTTATCCCGCTCCCTCAATTGCATAAAGTCACATTCCTATAAACAAATTCCTTAATATTTGTTCTGCTTCTCTGATTGAGCCCTGACTGATACAGGCCTTTTAATTAACTTTTCACCACATCCTTTGTTTCTGTGTTTCTCATGTAATGCTTCTTTGGTAATAGTAATAATATTGTACCTTCTAATATTAAAATATTTGTTAACATTAACATAATAATTACTCTGACTCAGAGTACCCAATTCTGTAACATGGTGATAATTTAAGCTATGAAAATAGAAATCACAAATACGAAATGTACCACACCAAGTACTCAATTACGATAGCTACTGTTATAAATAACAAACATTAGTGCCTCTTTAATAATTAAAATCTCTAAAGTCTCTTACCATACATTCAGGTTTCTAACCCCCATTAAAAATGAGTGATATAGGAAAGCATTACAATTACTATGTAGTATTATTCTTCATGACTATTCCCATTTCACAGGTGAATATAAAAATATCTTCAAGGGTTTACATGACAGTTAGCCAAGGGTCTTGGACACTAAGGACTTACACTCTTGTGGAATGTTCTGCCGACACGCAATGCAAATTCCTTGTTTACTCTGATGTCAGAAAACGTGGAAAGCAGAAACAAATGTGTTGATTCTCTTCCTCTTCTAACTGCCTTGCATCCTAACGCTCCCTGCCTTGATGTGTTGTTCCCGGTCATATTTGATATAGCTGTGCAACATCTTTTCTATGTCAAGGCTTTGCTTCAAACACTCCATTGCCAGTTCGACTTGTCAAAAGTTGGAGGGAACATGTTTTAAGCATTCAGCGAGCGTTCTTCTGAAGAGAAAACCACTATTTCTAATGAGCATTTGAGAGCGCAGTGGATTGCAGAAACTGTTTTCTAAGATCTGTCACAAATGATTTAGTTTTATTAGTTTTAATGGCCCTCAGCTATGGACATGGAATATAAGTGAAAATTAAGATATTTTTCATGAGATGAAAATAGATTTCAATCAGAGAGAATGTTCCCCCACCACCTCTTCCCATTTGCTTATTTTATTTATTTATTTGGGCAGATGATTCTGGTTAAACATACACACACACATACACTGACAGAGATGAGAACACAGAGATATTCTTCCATGAGAACAAAGATTTCCTTGTATTGGAAACCTCTCTGCTAATTGTACATAGCTGGATGGTTTGGCAAGCTCACAGGCAGGATGGCAGAGAAAGGGGCCAATGTGTTAAACTGAAATTTTATCCTGGGTACAGACAAGGAGTGAATATTTTTATTCATAGCTAAAGGTTTATCTTCCATGATAGTAGGCACAGAAATGGCTACGAAACCCATATATTGCTTCCAATTCATAATACCTTTTGCTTGTTGCTTCTGCTTTTCTACACTGTAGCTTTGCTTCAGGATTTTCATTTTTCCTCTTCTTTTCCATTGCTCATCACTCACTACAAAGCACTGTAATCTGAACAGGTCTATATATTTTATTCTTCATAAACAAGTTGAGTGCATTTCCTAAACAGTTGGATGGTTTTGGCAGTCCATCCTCATTGCTCATGTATGTATAAGGTGTGTTGGTGATGAATGTGAGGTTTTCTGTTGCAACAGCTCTGCTCTACCATTTCTTTATCCTCTATGCCAAAGCATCTACGTGGTTCAAAAGAGAGCCAACCAGAAACTGAATGAGGAATTCTGGAGTTTCTGCACTCCCTCCACCATTCATTTACAATCTTGGGCAAGCCATTTCAAGTTCCTGTGTCATACTTTCCTCATTTGCAAAGGATATATCTTGAGCAAGAACAGAATGAGGCATCTCAAACAAACAAAAAGGACAAAATGCTTGCCTTCAGGAAGATTATAATCAAGTATAGCAATATAACACTTAAGCAATAAATCTAGCATCAAATTAAATCGTATCGCATGTCAGAAGGTAACTGCATTAGTTTGCTAGTGCTGCTGTAACCAAAGGACTGCAGACTGGGTGGCTTAAACAACCATTTCTTTCCCCCTCACAATTCTATGAGAAGGTTACAAGTCTGAGGTGAAAGCATCAGCAGGGTTGGTTTCTTCAGAACACCTTGCTCCATGCCCTGTAGATAGGTGTCTCCCCCCTGTGTGTGTCACTGGTCTTCCCTCTGTACCCATCTGTGTTCTAACCTCCTCTTCTTATAAAGAGACCAATCATGTTGGATTAGGGCTTTCCCTAATGACTTCATTTCAACTGAATTACCTTTTTTAAAAAATTTAAAAAAATAATAATATTTATTTTTGAGAAAGAGAGGGACAGACCTTGATCAGGGGAGGGGCAGACAGTGAGGGAGACACAGAATCTGAAGCAGGCTCCAGGCTCTGAGCTGCCAGCACAGAGCCCGACGTGGGACTCAACCTCACAAACTGCAAGATCATATCCTGAGCCAAAGTCGGAAACTTAACCAACTGAGCCACCCAGGCGTCCCTGAATTACCTCTTTAAAGACTCTTTCCAAATACAAATCCTGAGACACTGGAGATTAGGGATTCAACATATGAACCGGGGTGGGGGGGGGGAGTGGAGACAATATATAACAAAAAGTTATTATGCCAAAAAATTTTAAGGAGAATAGGGAATGCTGGAAGGTAGTTCAACATTTATGGGGATATTTAGGACAGCAGTGACAGAGATGGTAACATCTGCACAAACTGTGAAGAAGCTGGGGTAACGGACATTGTGGCTATCTGTTAGGAATGTAATTCACTAAAAAAAAAAACAAAAAACAGTCAATACAAAGGTCCTGAAGTAGGAAGGACCAAGATGTCTGAGGGTCAGTGTGGATGCAAGAGAGAAAGGAGATGTGATCAGTGACAGAGCTGGCACACAGTACCTTTGAGGGTCTTGTGGGTAATTGAATGTAATTAGGCTTTTATTCAGAGAATTGGAGAGCCACTGAAGGGTCTAAGCAGGGGTCTAAGCAGGAAGACTCACCCTTCCACATACTTGACGCAGCCTGTTGTCTTGAAGATAGATTACAAACCAGGGTTTCTCTGCATCAGCACCACTCACATTCTGGGCCAGAAAATTCTTTGTTGTAGGACCCTGTCCTGTGCATTGCAGACTGTTTAGCAGCACCCCTTGCTTCTACCCACTAGATACCTGTAGTCCCCTGCCTGACAGTTGTGACAGCCAAAAAGGTCTCTAACCATTGCCAAATGTTCCCTAGGGAAGGATAAGTTACCCCTGGTTGAGAACACTGTTGTAGGTACTACAGGGGAAAAGCTAAGAGACCATTTTGAAACTCCCTGTAATAACCTTGGGTAGAAATAAGAATAATTCGGGTCTTAATAGTAGGCAATCATGATATTCTGAAGGTAAAGCCAACCTATTCTGAAGGTTGCCAACAAAATGAATGTGTGGTATGAGAGAAGGTTCAATAAGGCTCTGGGGTTTATGTTCTGAACAACTGGAAAAAATGGATTTACCTCTTACTCAAACAGGGAAGACTGTGGTTACGGCAGACATAAATAGGAACACAGACCCTTCATGCAAGGTAACTGGAAGGAAGTCCACATGTATGGATAACGGCTTTGATATATGGGTAGATGAAGCATAGGAGTTGGCAAAAACCTCTTATCTTTCTTTGTGAAATAGGAAGATCATAGTCACCTGGGAATGGGAATGGGAATGGGGCAGGAGATGTTGGAGGTTTTACAATAAAAAGGTGTGGAATAAAATTCTAGAACATATATTTTTTATATGGCATACTACTGTAATTCTGAAGTCATGGATTGCAATAGCTTTTCTAATAGGTACTGACGGTAACTTTTAATGGCATAGCTCTTAACATTCAAATGAATATTAAGCCCATAAAACCAGATCCAAAATGCTTTTTGATCTATTTTCCATTGTTCTGAACTAAACACACAATTTCTGCTATAGGCAAAACAGCCTCTGTTCCTCTGGAAATGCATTCACTTGCTTACGAAGAACTAATGGGTAAGATTAGGGCAAAGAAGTGCTTAAGGCTATTGTCTTAACCTCATGAGTATTTATAATTAAAATCCATCTCCAAGGAAGAAACCGTCAACTCTGGAGAATTATGTCAGTTCCCAATATATCTGTCTTGCATCAGAGACGGAAGCACACTTGACTCACTCCTCCATCAGTGCCCATGCCAGCGCCTCACTGAACTCCCATTACTATTGATTACAAAAGACAATTTACTCCATAAGATGCTTCTGAAAGTGGTCCCTGATCCTAATGTGCCTCTGCTATGAGACTCAGATACTTTAGACACACATACACACACATAGCCCACATGAAGCTGCAGGAGCGTGGACTGAAAACCGACCATACCCTGTTGTGAGAGACCCTGCATGATTCATCCCTGGTAGACCACCCTCTCTTCCGGGCACAATCCTGTTCCACATTGGCCTTCTTTCGGTTCCTCAGGTATACCATGCACTTTCCCACCTCAGTGCTTTTTCTAAGATTCACTTATTCAAAAACTCTTTTTTAACATGTTCCAAGAATTGTCAAAAGTACATTACAAATATTAACTTACTTAAACTTCCTTGGCCAAATGATCAGTTATTGCCAACAGAACGTGAACAGAAGTATTAGATGCCATTTGGGGCCATGTTATTTAAGACTTTTGTTTCTTTTCTTTTCAACCTTCTGGAATTAGAGGATCCCAAAGCCCTAAGGGATGGTGTAGCCAACACATAGAAGGAACCTAGAGGCCCAAATCAACAGATGGTGGAAAGCTACCAAGAACAACTGTGTCAGACCATTACATGAGACAGAAATATTTCTATTTCATTAAGCCACTGACATTTTAGCATTTATTTGTTACAGCAAGTAGGATTACTTTAATACAAAAATCTTAACATGGCTGACAAAAGTCTCTGCTTAAATGTCACCTCCTCATAGAAGCCTCACTTAACAAACTATTTTAGATGTCCTGTCTCATTCTCAGTAGCTCTTTTTATTATCTCAAAACTTTTTATTACTGTGTGTGTGTGTAGCCCTCTTTACCACCACTAGTACAAAAGCTCCACACTGGTTGGAAGTTTGTTCAGCATGCTGACTGCCACAGTGCCCAGTGCCTAGAATAGTGCATGGAACATGGAACTACTGAATGTGTTCAAATAAGTATTTCTTGAAAGAATTACTATAATTCTCTACCTCTGTATCCCAGATACATTCCAAAAGAAAATTATGAATTGGGTACTATTCATGGGAAGGAATATTGTTTGTATCGTTTGTCAATAACCTTTTCATTTTCATGCCTGAATTGTCCATTTCCCTCCTTTCCCTTTAACCAAGCCCATTCACTCAACATCTTCATTGTGGAGCTATAACTGAAAATTAACTTTCATATCCACCAGCAGTACTCCATTGCTCAGGGGAAATCTGAGAATCACTGAAGTGAAGAGATTTGCTGTATAATATCTACAATTCACTGAGCACTTTACATACATTATTTTATTTAATACATTATGGCCTGCTGTGTATGTAGGTTGTAGGTATAATTGTCCCAGCTGCAAATAAGAAAACTGAGGTTCAGAGAGCCTAAATATACCTAAGTTAACACAGCTATTACATGGCAGAATGGGAGTTCAAGCCAAGTCCTGTGTCCCAAACCCGTGTTCTAAGTAATCTAATCTTAGAAGTGGCAACCCATTACTCTTAACTGTATTCTATATATTCTAAGTGAGTCACTTGGTCCAACTCTCACTCAAGGAGACGGGATAACATGTTTGTAAATACCAGGGGATGATGATTATTGGGAGCTATATTAAAAGCTATTTTCCACACATTTTAAAAGATGGTCTTTTGTTTTCTGCTATATTCTGAACAGTTGTAGGCTTTATATTTAGATCCCTGCTCCCTCAATTATTGCTTGTATATTTTAAGATAGTTCTCAAGGTTCATTATTCCCACATGGATGCCCACTTGCCACAGTGAAATTTGTTAGAAATTCTTTTTCCTCATCAAATTGTTTGAAACTTTGTCAAAAAATTGTCATATATAGGTGCACATATTTCTGGAATATGCGGTTTTCTATACAAGTGTGCTAGTATTTAGTCACCTATTTACCCTTGTTTGTTCCATCCTGCAGGTAAGAGTCGCTATATAGTACCATTTCCCTTCAGATTTAAGATATTCCTTTGCTATTTATTGTAGTGACTATGTGCTGACATGGGAATACAGATACCTCTGAGATATCCTGTTTTCATTTCCTTTGCATAAATACCCAGAAGTGGGGTTGCTGAAGCATGTGGTAGCTTTATTTTTAGTTTTATGAGGAACCTGTGTACTATTATCCATAGTGGGCTGTATCGATTTACGTTCCCACCAATAGTGCATCAGGGTTCCCTTTACTCCACATCTTTACCAACATTTGTTAGATCTTGTCTTTTGATGATAGCCATTCTGACGAGTGCGAGATGGTATCTGATTGTGGTTTTAAATCACATTTCCCTGATGATTAGTGTTATAGAGCAACTTTTCATGTTCCTGTTGGCTATTTGTATACCTTCTTTGGAAAAAATGTCTATTCTGCTACTCTTCCCATTATAAAAAAAATCAAATTCACTTTTTTTGCTATTGAGTTGTAGGAGTTCTTTATATATTTTAGACATTAACCTTTTATCAGGTATATAATTTGCAAATATTTTCTCTCATTTCATAGCTTGCCTTTTTCATTTTGCTCATAGTTTCTTTTGCAGGACAGAAGGGTTTTTTTTTAAATTTTTTTTAACGTTTATTTATTTTTGAGACAGAGACAGAGCATGAACAGGGGAGGGGCAGAGAGAGAGGGAGACACAGAATCTGAAACAGGCTCCAGGCTCTGAGCTGACAGCACAGAGCCCGATGCGGGGCTCGAACTCACGGACTGTGAGATCATGACCTGAGCTGAAGTCGGACGCTTAACCGACCAAGCCACCAAGGCGCCCCAAGGGTTGTTTTTTGTTGTTTTTTTTTCTGCTGGATTTTTTTTTTTTTTTTTTTTTAGGTTTGCCATAGTCCTATTTGTTAACTTCTGGAAACGATCCCACGAAGCACAACTGATGAATCTTTTGATGATAAACAGTTATTAGCACACATATTTTCTGAATGCTGACATAAACATTTCTTTTCTCAACCAAGTAGTCCACTTACTCAACCAATGACTTCAGCTTTTCAGTTTATTATTTAAAAGCCTGTAAAATACTAAAGTGTGCAAGTATTTTGCTTTCAGATGCAATCACCAGGGGTGATACTTCAAGTATCCATTAAATTGGATAGAGAGATATTTAAAATGGATTTAAAGCAGATGTTTTTCTCAGTAGTCTCTGAGAGAAGAGATATAACTTATTTTATTTTGACCATCGATATATTCATTTTTTCTTTTGTTTTATGCTTATTCAAGTAACATAAGTCAGATTTTTAAAAAACTTTCTTCCCCAAATAATCTTATGTCTACAAAAATTATAGGCAAGTAAAATAAGCTTATCTTTCTCTAAAGTGGTTTTTATCTTATATCTCCACAATCTTTCAAATTAAGACAAATTTCCCCGGAAACAAAAGGAAACAATCTTAAAACCAAAGTGTTCCAACATGCACTTCGATGGCAGCCATTAAAAGAAGATCTTCTAATGTTTTGAGAAATATTCAAATTTAAGTTCTCTTTGCATTTGAATTGCTGTACGATTTCAGGTTAATTATTTAACCTCTAAAGGTTCACTCTTTTCATTGTTGAAGCGAAAGCCTCACAAGATGAATTGAAGATAAAGTAATATAATAAAGAAAACCACAATGTGGTATATTATGGGGGGGGGGGTCATCATCTGTCTTAGTTGGGTTTCCCAGAAGCAGACCCTGAGATAACTGTCTTTGTATAACTGATTTTCTAAGGAAATGCTCCCAGAAAATCCTTGTGAGGGAGTGAGAGAATAAAATAGGGTAGAAAAGGATGCCATCCAATGGAGCAATTTTGGGCAGGAATCCATGGAGGGTAGCCCACAGGGGAAACTGTAGAGTATAAGCGTTATCAGAATTTTTGCATTTGTGAGCAAGGAGCGGGGCTTTGAAACTTCTACACCAGTCATTGGCTAAGAGCCATCATAAGCAGATGGAAACTCCCAAGCTCTTCTAAGTATCTGTACTTTCCAGCCAACTGCTGCAATAACCCAAGGGCCACCCTCCAAGGTGAGTCACAGGTGCACTCTGTTAGAAACAAATCACACAGAAGCCAAGACAGAGCACACAGAACATGTACAAAGAATCCAAGGAGATCTTGGCAGACAGTATACACTACATCATCTTTTTTTTCTTATTTAACATCATCAACTTCTTCATTGTCATTTGAAAGCACTGTATTGTCAACATCTTTATAGTGTCTTTAGAGCTTTTAAAGTTCTTTCATATTTCTTATGTGTTTTGTTTCTTATATGTTTCCTATGGTATTATCTGTGGAAAACTGGAATATGAGCATCAGAAAGCACACTGCTTACATTAAAAAAAAAAAGTTTGTGGAGATTAGAAGAAGTCAAGTTGTTAATCATCAGTCCACAGTATACTCTATTTTTCCAGCTATAACAGCATGGTTTACATACATATATAAGGTATTTTTATATAATTATATCATCAAATTCTATGTTTATATACTTATAAATATATATTAGCATAAAGATAAATATATTTTATATGCCCTCCATATATATTTATAATCATAATAGAAATATAGAATATGATATAAAATAATTATTTTTATATTATTTACATTTTATGTTATTTAACATATAATATAGATATTCCCAGAAGTAACATTAAGTAAAAGATATAGAGCTACTGATTACATTTCATGTAACATATATTTGATATATGATGATCTGTTTATATTTGGATTGACTGTTCTACCATACCTAAGTAGAAAATCTAAGTCGGTATGTATTTCTTTGATCATTTAATAAAAGTAATTGATAGTCTGTGAATTCTATAAACTCCATTTGGGAATGCTATTATTTTCATTAATTCTCATTTTCAAATAAAACCTAAAAGCTTGCAGAAGAGGAAACAGATTCGTGTTTTTCAATCATTAGTCAAATCCCTAATTTGTCCTCCTTCCCTAATTTAAGGGATGCTGTTAATATGTTTTTGTCATATTCCAAGAAAGTGATTCAGCCACATGTAGTAAAGAGAGGAGTCACTAGTTGTCATTCACAAGGGACAGTCTTTTCTTTATGTTTCCTTGTGTCCAGCAAAATATGTAAAATGTACTTTTTTCCTTATAAATTCTATATGAACCTTTCAGGTACATGTTCATGTACTCTTTTGTCTTTGGTCCATTGTACCAGCTAGTTGACAGATTTTCAGGATATGTATTTGGATTTTAACTGAAGGGAAGAAAAGTCCTTCAAGTCAGCTATAATTCATATCTTAGGCATTTAGTTTAAATTACATGTCATTCCACAGACTGTTTTGATCGTTTTAGGTACAAGCCTTCAAATAATTAAAAGCAGTTATTTCCATTTGCATGTATATGTATAGCTTTTGTGTATCTTTGGGGGGTAACCTTTAAACATAGTGGCTAAATAGAATAAAAATGCAACTGCTTCTCAGTTTCAGGACCATATATCATTCAATAGCAATCTAGGCCCATTCTAATTATCATTAGCTAAAGTAGAATGACTTATTCTAACCCAAAATCTAATAGACTCCCAATCCCACTGCAATCCCTTACCAATTCATTTGAAGGTGTAAAATGTATTAAGATAAGGAAATTACTAAATTATCCATGAAGGACCCCACTCATTAATTCTGATGTAGTTTCACAGCTTTTAAAAGTAAAACAGCAAATTAGGATATATGTACAAAGTCAACAGTCTTGGCATTAGGATATTTAGTCCCTACCTCAGTTTCAGTCATTCATTAGTGTTACAACTTTAGCCACTGTCTTTAATATAACTAGCTTGTAAGATGAGGATAGACAGAATTACTCATAAGGCTGTTGGAAGGGTAAAAGAAATATCAAAGACAAAGCTTCTCTATAGCCTAATGTGCATGGTAACAATGTAACACAGTAAATGTACATGACAGGGTGCTAACATATAATTAATAGGTCCCGTACTTATAGCCCCTAGTATTAGCTGCTTATGTTAAAAACTTGAAATGCTTTTACTTTTCCCCTGCATTAATTCATACCCAATACTGGGTCTAGCAGAACTATAGAAATAAGATTTTTTGAAAATTTTTTTTAATTTTTATTTATTTTTGAGAGAGACAGAGACAGAGTACAGCAGGGGAAGGTCAGAGAAAGAGGGAGACAGAATCTGAAGTAGGCTCCAGGCTCTGAGCGGTCAGCCCAGAGCCTGACACAGGGCTGGAACTCACGAACCACGAGATCATGACCTGAGCTGAAGTCGGTCACTTAACCGACTGAGCCACCCAGGTACCCCAAGATTTTTTTTAAAGAGAAAATATCCCCAATTTTGATCAGCAAATAATGGGAAAACCCACAAGGTACATAAATATATACATATATATACAAATATATGTGTGTGTGTATAAATATGAGAGAAAGTTGTTAAGTCTTTCAATTTAATATGATTTTACTTTTCATCCTAAATCTTGCTATTAATTCCACATTCCTAATGGGATGAGAATAACTGAATTACCCTAGAAATGTTGTCATTATATTTTTAAAACAAATGGTAATTGAATCAAGTAGAAAGCTCAAGATACCATTCTTTTTCTAAAAGATCTAATGTCAAGGTTCACACACCAAAAAGGATAAGGTTTGTATAATCTTCTGAACTTCTTAGTAACTCACATGATCAAATAAGTTGAATTTATGTATCAATCACTTAATGGTCACTTAGTTTAAATAACAAAATTGATCCAAAACCCATGGTTTCAAATTGCCGTAGCTTGTTTATATAAACCAAAACAGACAGTTCCAAGTTTACATAAATTAATGTGTCTTATTAAAACCATGTAATAGTAAAAAGAACACTGGAGCAAAAAGCATCAATATTAAAATGAAACCAATATATTACCTACCAGCTTTATGAATCTTGGACAAAGTAAATCTACTTCAGCACTCAGTTTCCCCCCCTATAAGATAAATGGGTGGTCTCAGTTATATATAAGCTACTTTCTAAATTTAATTATTTGTAAGCAACAACTCTAGACCTGCCTACACATAAGTAAAATTAATTATGTGATCTGAAGAGCATAAAAAATATTTTCTGTTTCTTGTTTTTTCACAATCTATCTTCAGCATTGCTACTCAGTTGAATCATCCTTTTATGTACTACAGTTAGTTTACATAAAACCAATGGTCATTTTACTAGATTAAAGCTAATTTGCAATCATTGTTACATACAGAAGAGTAGGTTTCGAGGCAATGAAAGATGTGAGGGTGGAAGGAAGAATGTCTTTGGGAGTATAGACTTCCAACTGGGGAAGTGCTGACAGATTTTAAAAACTCATGTGGTCACTTTAAGCTTTGATAAAAGGGTGACTGGGTGGCTCAGTAGTATAAGCATCTGACTCCTGATTTCAGCTCAGATCAGCATCTCAGTTCATGGTTTCCAGTCCCACCTAGGGCTCTGTGCTGACAGCATGGAGCCTGATTGGTATTCTCTCTCTCTGTCTCTCTCTCTCTAATTCTCTCTCTCTCTCTCTCCCTCTCCCTCTGCCTCTCTCTCTCTCTCTCACTCTCTCACTCTCTCAAAACTAAACATTAAAAAAAACCTTTGATAGAAATAACTGGTAAGGAAATCAGTCCTCTTGCCACAGACAACTATAAAGCTATACAAAATATATGAAGTGACAGTTTTCAGATGTTGCTAACATGCTGTACAAGCCTGTGATCCATAAGAAGCATTCCCATGACAGTTCCAGCTTTTGTACTGAACAAAATTTCCAGATTGTGGTGCAGGTGGGTAGAACACAATTAGACTGTTGCAGACCTGCTCATGTTAGAAGGAAGAAGTGTGCTAGTTTACCGAGGTGGTGGGAATTTATGGGGATGGATAGCAAGGGGAAAAGAGCAGCACAGAGAACATGCTCCAGAAATCTGTACAGGTGACCATGAATTCAAAGTTATGGATACAAAGGGTCAGACTCCATGAGGCCCATCAGAGAGCAAACACTAGGAAGCTGTGAGATGACCAGGGGTTCAGAAGTCACCCAGTGCTTGGAAACAGGCATGCTGATTGGCTGGAGTGGAGAGCCCTCACTGAATATTCTGGGTTTTCAATTAAGACACCAAAAGGCCACAATTGAGAAATGAGAGTAATTTAACCCTAGACTATGAACTGTTTTAGACCCACCAAAACAATGACTATAATCAAGCCTCAAAGTAAAAAGCCCAAACAGAAAACTAATTGTCTGCCAAAAGAAAACTTGACACTGTAAAAAGAAATCACAAAATCTAGGATCTCAAAAATATAGCATCTATTATGTTCTCCACGTAATAAAAAGTAGATGTGTGAAGAAGCAGGAAACAATAACATAAAATGAGGAAAAATAGTAAAAACAAATGCAGGGATGACAGAGATGGCAGAGCTGTTGAAATTAGAGACAAGGACTGTATAAAATAGCGATTATACAGATGTTTAAGAATTTAAAGGAAAAGACGGATATGATGAGTAAAGAGATGAGAAATATCATTAGAAAAAATAAAAACTTGCTTGGAACCTGGAGTCTGCTTCGGATTCTGGTTCCCCCACTCCCCTCCCCCACTCACACTCTGTGTCTCTCTCTTTCAAAAGTAAACATTAAAAAAAATTAACAACAAAAAAAGAAAACAAACAAAACTTTCAAGGGAAACAGGTGAGAAATCTGGAATACAAAAGTAGAAGATCTGATATGAAAATGTGACCACATAGGTCTAACCAACCAAAAAGGGAAATATCAGTGAAACTATGCAAACATAAGCTCAGAGAGAAAAATGTCTAGAAATAAGAGAAGGGGACTCTAGAAATCAATGAGATAATATCAAGTAGCCTTAGATAATTATAATTCTACAAGGAGGTGATTTACATAAAACTATCTGAAGAAACAAAGAATTGAATACTGTACATTTGATGAAAAAAAATACCAACACCTGGAATAAAGAAGTACATTGTTGTCAAGTAAAATAAACAATACAAACACACAATCACATGATAATCAAACTGCTAGAATAATAAAAAGGATAATATTAAATTCACATGAAAAGATAAATTACATTGAGAAAAAAATAACAAAATTCTAATTAGAAGTAATGGCAAGCCATAGATAGTAAAGCAGTATCTTTAAAATGTTGAATGCATAAAAATACTTTCAAAAATATACCTTGAAACTACTGCCTTCAAATTTTTTTTTCATAATATCACTTTCTAAAACTGAAGGTGAAATGGAAACATTTTCAGACAAAGAAAAGCTGAGAGAATATTTTCCCAAAAGAACTGCAGTATAAAAAAACTGTAAAACAAATTCTCCTTCAGGCTAAAGGAAAAGGATGCCATATGGAAACACAGATTTAAACAAAGGAATGAAGAGCACCATATATAATAAATACTTTGCTAAATATAAAATGATTTTCTCCTTTTTGAGATCTTTAAAAAATAGTTAACCACATAAAGCAAAAAAAGAGACATGATTTATCACATGTAAAAGGTAAGTATATGCAAAATAATAGCACAAAGGAACTATGGAAGAAGGGAATTTATACAGTTTCAAGGTCCTAATAGTTGGTATACTATCTGCAAGTAGGTTGTGATAAAACAAAAATACACATTTTACAACCTAGAGAAGCCAATTAAAATAATTAACAGTTATACTGAGTTCTTACTGGTTTATTTAAATATCAAGTAAATTAGTAGACTAAGTAAAAAAAATATATATTAAAGGAAACAATACAAAAGAAGGCAGGAAGAACAAAAAGGAAACAAAGAACAGAAAGGACATCCAGAAAAAAAAAAAAGCAAGATGACAGACTTAAACTTAATAATACTATTAATTGCATTAAATGTAAATGGGTGAAAACACTAATTATAAGACAGACAATATCAGACATAAGAAATACTTAACTACATGCTTTCTACAAGTACACACTTAATACACAGAAATTTAAGAGTAAAATGATATAAAGATATATCATGAAAACACTAATTGTTGAGGAAGCTGCAGTGGACATGTTAATATTAGACAAAAGAGATGGTAAATCAAGCAATATTATCAGAGGTGAAGGGCATTTCATAACATTAAAAGTCAATTCATTAAGACAATATAGGAACATTCGTGACAAAGGATCTTAAAAAAAATATCAAACTATGGACAGAACCGAAGAAGAAAACAAATAATTATGTTATTAGATTTCTACATTCTTTCCTCAGTGATTGGCAGAATAGTAGGCTTAAATCAGTAAAATATAGAATAATTAAACAGTACTATAAAACAAATTAATCTACTTGATAATGGAACCTCACAACTGAATAATGCACTTTTTTTTTTACATACATATGAGATATTTAAGTAACAGATCATATGCTGACTCATCAAACAAGTCTCAATATATTTCAAATGGTTAAAATCAGAGTCTGTTCTCTAACAATAATGGAATTAAACATCAAAAAAGAAGGTACCGGGGCAGCTGGGTGGCTTATTCAGTTAGGCTTACAACTCTTGTTTTCGGCTCAGGGCATGATCTCATGGCCATGGAATGGAGCCCCACCCTGGGCTCCACACTGGGCATGGAGGCTGCTTGAGATTCTCTCTTTTCCTCTATCTCTGTCCCTCCCCTGTTCATGAACATATGTACATGAGAGCACTCTTTCAAAATAAAATAAAATATAAAGAAAATACCTACAAAATCTTCCCAAAGAGCTCACAATTAAATACATAATTCTGTACAACTCATGGTCAAAGAAGAAAGCACAAGGAGAATTCAAAAGTATTTTTAACTCAATGAAAATGAAAATACAACACATAAAAATTTATGAGTTACAGATAAAGCAGTGCTTAGAAAAACTGCTGTTACAGATTTAAATGCTTATAGTAGAAAATACCCCAAAGATTTAAAATAAGTAATCTAAGTATCTATCATAAGAAACTAGAAGAGAGTAAATATAATTTAAAGTAGGGGTGCCATGATCTCATGGCTCCGGATTTCAAGACCTGTGTCTGGCTTTGTGCTGACAAGCTGGAGTTTAGAGCCTGCTTTGGATTCTGTGCCTCCCTCTCTCTCTGACCCTGCCCCACTCACACTCTGTCTCTCTCTCCTTCAAAAGTAAATCAACATTTTAAAAAAATTTTTATGTTTATTTATTTTTGAGAGAGACAGACAGAGCACAAGCTGGGGAGGGGCAGAGAGAGGGAGACACAGAATCAGAAGCAGACTCCAGGCTCTGAGCTGTCAGCACAGACCTTGATACAGGGCTTGAACTCACAAACTGTGAGATCATCACCTAAGCCAAAGCTGGATGCTCAACCGACTGAGCAACTCAGGTGCCCCTAAAAAAATTTTTTTAACTTAAGTAATATAAGACAGAATAAAAAAAGATGAAAGTGAAATTAATAAAACAGAAAAAGGACAAAAACAGAAAAATTAAATAAAACAAACTGCCTTTTGATAAGTTAAATATAAAAAAACATTAAACTGATCATGAACAAAATGGAGAAAACACAAATTTCCAAATATCCAATATGAAAGAGAAGTTTCACTATAGGTTTTACAAACTTTAAAAGTAAAATAAAGAAACATGATGAATAACTTCATGCCAAAAAAATGTGACAATTTATGTGAAATGGACAAACTACTTAAGAGAGCTAGAAATTATGAAATTAACACACATACAAAATAGAAACTCTCAATAGCTACATAACTAATAAAAAGCTGGATTCAAAATTTTAAATCTTTTCAAAAAGAAAACAATAGGACTCTGTGGTTTCACAGGTATATCCTTTCAAGTACACAAGGTAGAAATCATATTAATCGCAACAAACTCAGCAACTGAAGACAGAACCTTTCTCATCTCTTGTATGAGTCTAGAATAACACTGGTAATAAACCACACAAGATTATATATATATATATATATATATATATATGTATACATATACATATATGTATACATATATATGTATACATATACGTATATGTATATATTTACAAAATATAAATATATAAATATATATTTACAAAAATCCTACAGCTAAGGATGTATTTAAATGGGGAAAAATAAAGATTTTCCCTTAAAACCAGAATAATGCAAGAGTTTTCACTATTACTGCTTCAATTCAATTCCATAGTAGAGCTTCCAGCCAGGGAAAAGGGCAAGAAAATGAATAAAGAGGATATGAGGACTTCTGCTTTGAGTCAAGATGGCATAATGGGAACTGGATTTACCTGCCCTCTACCCTGAAACAAGAACAGTAAACAAATGAACAAAAAAATGTTGGAAACGATGCTTTTGATGACACCAGGCAACAAAGGAGAATGATTTCAAAGAGACAGGAAAGAAAATGTGCTGTACCATTTCCCAGCTTACTGACTTGAGAATTTCCAAGGCAGGACAGAATTAGTGGTAACACAAGTGGAGCCTGGTCAACTCTGGGTGAGGCAGATGGAGCTCAAAGTCCAAAGATAACAGGAAAGTTACAGTTGAAAAAATACAGAAGCATAGAGGACATAGCCACACTGAGAGTCCTAGAAATTCATAGAAAGTTGCCCTTCAGTATTTGGAAGAGTGTTTTTGTTTGTTTGTTTTCTTTCCAAGGCTTTATTTAAGTTCCAGTTGGTTAACGTACAGGGTAAATTTAGTTTCAGGTGTAGAATTTAGTGATCCAACACTTACATATAACCCATGCTCATCACAACAAGCACACTCCCTAATACCCATCACGGATTGAACCCATCCCTGTCCCCCATCCCTGCCCTCTCCTCCTCTGGTCAGTTTGTTCTCTATAGTTAAAGCAAACAAACATAAGGGCAAAGAAAAAAGACAGGAAAACCAAGAAACAGACTCTTAACTATAGAGGACAAACTGATGAAGAGTGGTGATCGGAGCATGCGTGTGATAAAACTAACTGAAATCAGGAGAAGAATCATCCAAAAGGAACTAGTACTCACATGGGAATAGGCAGGTTTGTAGCAGGTTAGACTAGAAAACCTGAAGATCACAGTACTTTGGAAAAAAAATACAAAAGATACTTCAAAGAAGATCTACAGATGACACATAAGCATAAGTTGGTAGTTTTTGTTTGTTTGTTTTTTCCAGGTTTGTAGTTGTTTTTTTTTAAATATCAAATATACACCTATCATATGATCCAGCCATTCTACTCTTAGATTTTTATCCAGTGAACACAATGCATCTGTTCAAAAATTTGTATACACACACCCCTTTAGTTGTAACAGGCCTAAGTGAGAAATAACCTAAATGTTCATCAACAGGTGAATGGATAAACAAAATGTGGTTCATTTAAACAAAGTAATACTACTCAGCAACAAAAGAAACTAATCTGCAATAAACTTTTGATATACATAATAACATGAATGAGTCTTTTTTTTAAATTTTTTTTAATGTTTACTTATTTTGGGGGAGACAGGGAGACACAGAGCACAAGCAGGGGAGGGGCACAGAGAGGGAGACACAGATTCCAAAGCAGGCTTCAGGCTCTGAGCTGTCAGCACAGAGCCCAACAGGGGCTGGAACTCACAGACCGTGAAAAAATGACCTGAGCTGAAGTCCGACACTCAATCCACTCAGCCACCCAGGCACTCCAGTAACATGAATGAATCTTAAGTGATTACACTGAGTAAAAGAAATCAGACAAAAATAATACTTGCTTTATAATTCTATTCATATAAATTCCTAGAAAATGCAAACTTATCTATAGTGATAATGACTATATCGTTGGTTGTTTGTGGACAATTAGGTAGGTTTCAGAAGGGCCAGAAGCAGAGAATACAAAAAGGTATCAGGGAAATTTGGAGCAAGGGGTTTTCACAGTCTCGATGTGGTGATAGTTTCATGTGTACCAACCTTTGTCAAAACTTAGAACAAGATATAAAAGAAAATCCTTACAACTTTGGGATGGGCAAACATTTCTTAGAACACAAAAAGAACAAAAAATAAGATACTAAATTGGACTTCATCTAAAGACATTATTAATAAATTTTTTAAAACCTAATACATACATCTGACAAAGGATTTTAACCCAGAGAATAGGACGAACATTTTTACTACTCAATAGTAAGAGTACAAGAATCCCAAAAGGTGGGCAAATGACATAAATTTATACTTTAAAAAAGGAAGATACCATAATGTATGATAAGCACATGAATTTTTTTCAATCCAAATAGTTATTAGGGAAATTAATTTTAAATCACAAGAAAGTACCAACATAATCCTAGCATAAATAAAATTTAAAAGTCTAGCGATACCAAGTATTGATTTAGATATATAGAAATTAGAAGTGCCATAAAACTGATAAGATAAAAAATGGTATTTTGGAGAACATTTGGTAATTTCTCATAAAGTTAAGCATACTCATACCATATGACTTAGCAATTGCAATCCTAGGTATTTACCCACAATAAATGAAAGCATATCCACACACAAGAAGTGCACAAATGGTTATAGCCACTGTACTACAAACTGCCACAAAACTGAAACAACCCAATGCCTATCCAACACGAATGTATAACCAAATTATGGTATTTATGGCAAATGTATACAATGGTATACAACTAAGCTATAAAACAATTACTAAAAACTACAACATGAGTGAATCCCATAATTTTGTCAGACATGTAAGGGAAGAGTCTCTCATTATATGCAGTTCTGGAAATGTCAAGTTTAATTAATTATAGTAGAAATAATATCACAGTACTTGGAATGAATGGTAGAGCAGATTGGAAAAGAGTATGAGGAAACATGCTTGAGTGGTAGAAGTATTGTATTCAATTGTAGGGTAGATTTATGGGTGTATACTTTCACCACATTCTTCAGAGTATACATTTAAATGGATGGTTTTATTTTATGTAAATTATATCTGCATGAATTTTATGTATTAAAAAAACATGCATTGAAGGTAGAGATGGTAATTAAAGTATTAGTGTCAAATGACATAATAAAATGACATAATATCATCGTAGTATCTTGCCATTTTGAAAAGCCTGGGAAGGTTTCTTCACAATCCCACGTAAATGTTTATAGGGGTTCCTTCCCACCTACAGAATCCCAACTTCTTACTAACTCTGCTACATTTAATCTTTTCCAGCAAAGTCAAATAGCAGAGATATGGAGAGTAATACAACAAACTATATAACACACTGTGTAATTGAAATGGACCATAATCACTAATATTAAAGACAGTGAATCATTCTAATAGAGCTGTGTTCAGCAAACAATGAAAAATTATGTGCCAGAAAAGCTAATGCTGGTTTTAAAATGAACAGAAATGAAGTGAAATGGAACCTCACTTGTTATTCATGAAGGTCAATTTAACGTGATTATTTTTCCCCCAGCATCGTAGCTTTGTGATTACTGTTGTATACCTGAGTGGTATTTTATAACCTAATAAGAGTACAAAATAACCAGGTGGTGATGATTTTGTTTAGAGCTGAACCTAAATATCACCCTAACCAGCATCAAGTTACACATGCTACTGGTTGCAATGCAACCAAGTTCCAACGTATCAAAAATCAAAGGGAACATAAGGCATTTAACAATTAGATTGCGGTTTAGCAATTTAAAGAGGGACAGACAGACAAGCATTAGTTACTCTTTGGTGAAATATTATTTCTTCAACACCGACTTTCACTAATTTACCTCCACCTCTTCCATAATATTTACTTTAATGCAAATTTACTTTGTACCTTTGAAGGGAATACCCTGAAATTAGACTCTTACATGGCATAAGGTGGATGCTGCCATTGCAACTTGCTGATAATTTCCAGAAAATCTTTGAAATCCCAAATAGAGAAACCTCTATAAAAGTTAATTAAAATATACCTAACCAATCCCTTCACCAACACTAAGGGAAATAATGTTTGGATAACAAACTGGATAAATGAAAATTTCCCTTAAATTTAGCTTTATCGGGGGTCTCTACAGCTACTATCAACAAGTTTACTAGATTTTTTTCTATAAAACCCATCCTATTTTGTGCTTATCTCATTTTTAATTTTACTAAAATCCCAAAGAGACAAATTAGTAAGGTGGCAGAGCCTGGCTGAGTGCCTTCATTAGCTCAGCGCTAATAACTTCTTTCAGCACCACGGATAGCGCCTGACATCACAACTCAAGCTTATCCAAAAGCTAATTATTTTCCCTGTTATAAAACAAAGGTTCTATATCAAAGGCTCATAATGCGACACAGTACACCCTCTAGATGCACTGATTTGCAAAATAAATCAACTGTGTCAGGGAGGAATTTGAGCAGAAATTACAACAAATTGCAATTACACTTGCAATGGTACACTATTTAAATGCATTGTCAGTTATTCATGGCAAGATGGCACCCATGCCATTTTGAGGGTTCAGGGAAAAGGTAGAATTCTCATCTGTCAGAGTAATAAAAATGTACTTTCTCCTGTTCTTGCAATTTTTTATATATTCTATTAAAACTTAGTTCATAAATATTTAAATGATGTCACTGGAAAAAAGACCTAAGGACCCCTGACAGAATGAATAAGAACCATTTTAATTACACATACACTCCTGCATCTATACCTATTTGTTTTAGGTGGTTATTCTATTGTATATTTTCTTCCTTGAAATGATAGGACTTATCAAGCAACATGCAAAATATATATTCCAGCTCACTTGCAAAACAAAAACAAAAACAAACAAAACAAAGCACCAATTCATTCTCACTGGCCACAATGCCATCCTTCAGATTATACCATGACCTCAGAGACTGAGGAGAGTTGGAAAACAGGCCAAAATGTACTGAACTAAAAATTATACTCAGATGCTAACCAGCACCCCACAAAATTTCCCATGGGCCTATGTCTACAATATTTCAAAAATAAAGTAGACTTGAGGAAGAAAAGAATGTTTCCCCTTCCTCCCTTCTCAAGGCAGAAGCTGCTAATTTGGAGCAATGCTTGTGTACTTTGGTTTCCTTAGGGTGGGCTTTTTAGAGGTCTGACTTTGATTCACACTGAAAGGAAGTACAGAAGAAAAACAAGATGCCTACACAGCCTGTCAGATAAATGACATGTAACCTAGGAAGCTCTGAATCATTACAGGTAATTAAAAATATTCTCCACAGCTGACTCAATGTGTTTTAGTAATACAAATATTTAATTTTCCCCTTTTTCTATTTTATCTTGATCAGGTAATCACAACTGCCTCTTCTTTCATCATCTTTCACACACCTATTCTTTTTACTCCTTGATTTAAAAAGGAAAAAAAATCAATCTGATGAACTGTTATCTGTAATTTTGTCCTGTTTCCTTCTTGGAACTTGGTCTATGGAACCTCTTTTCCATATTAATATCAGCTGTTTGTTTTACTCACCACATACTCTTTCCCTTTCATTTCCCTTGGTTTGTTTCCTAAGTTTTATCTTGAAATCTTTAGTTATATGCCAGGAAGAAGTCTGCCCCTTGAGTTCATTTGTTATTCCAGTCTCATACACCTTATTGAGTTATTTTCCTTGCTGCAATCACTCTTTAAATACAATCCAGTAAAGATACAGCAATGATTTTTGACAACCTGACCTTTCTCTGCTTTCTTACACTTGTTTAATTAGGTACTACGTGCAGCTGTGACTTGATCTTTACAGTTTTCTTCTTGAAAAAAGAGAGAGATGTTGTTTAAAGAAGGTCAGATTTGGCAGGTCTTCTAGTTACTTCAGGAACTGACATTGGAGACCTGAAAGACTGAGGAACGAGGGAACGCTATACTGATTTTCTTAAACATAATAAAAAAAGTCTTATTTGGAAAGACCACTTGACTCTAAGAATACATTATGAAACTCACAGCTTTTCACTTTGGGGTTGACAGTTTGAAGTGATTGCAAATCATGACTCTGGAAGTGATAATTTTGGTCCATATTCAATGAAGTGGCAGGTTCTAATGGGGGAAAAAAACCCACATCGAGTAGCTGAAAAACAAAAATATTATGAAAATTCTAAGTGAAAATATAGCAGACAAGTCCAAAGTGGTTAAATAGAGTGTGTTCATTTACCTGATTTATTGAAACTAGTAGAAAAAGGCAATGCAAGGGTACTTTATCAATGCTTAAAGAAGTAGAGTGAAATACTGAAGACATGAGGGGCACCTGGGTGGCGCAGTCGGTTAAGCGTCCGACTTCAGCCAGGTCACGATCTCGCGGTCCGTCCGACTTCAGCCAGGTCACGATCTCGCGGTCCGTGAGTTCGAGCCCCGCATCAGGCTCTGGGCTGACGGCTCGGAGCCTGGAGCCTGTTTCCGATTCTGTGTCTCCCTCTCTCTCTGCCCCTCCCCCGTTCATGCTCTGTCTCTCTCTGTCCCAAAAATAAATAAAAAACGTCGAAAAAAAAATTAAAAAAAAAAAAAATACTGAAGACATGATAGAAGTATAACTGGACCCAAAATAAAGGCAATGAGTTCAAGTTCCAAAACTGATACTATTTTTGTAATTTTATGGAAGTCATTTCACCATTCTTGGTTTTCTTTCTTTATTTATGAAATCGTAACTAGCAATGACAGAGTCAAAAATCACATTTGAATGATATTCAATCCTATTATCAGGTATTTGAGCCTCTTATTGCTATCTCTTTTGTCTCAGCTAGGTTCAGTAATTTGTTCAATGTAGCATAATTGGAAGGTGACAAAACTGATTTAGAGCCAGCTCTACTGATCAAAAATCCTCTGTTTCTCTTTTGTTATTATATACTGATTCTGTTAAGTGAGGCATTTTGTTTATGGACACTATAGGTTTCCTAGCAACTTTTAAATGTATGTTTATTTCATTACATCACCCATGCCATCTGGTGTCCGTACCTTTAAATCAGACTCACAATATCCCTCTCTGGTTGTGTTGTACCCATATTCCTGTTTATATGTCCATTGTTTTTCTTTGTTAGATAAGATAGATCTTGAAACCATTTTTTTAAAGCTCCATTCTACCTTGGGCTTCAGAAAGGTATGCTTGCTCACAATAGAATAACTCTGTATCATGCCTCAGAACATACTGATGATCCAGGAGAATCAATCCAATTTGATTTAATTCAATTCAGTAAGTACTTTTATTGCATGCTTATATTGTAATCAATTCAATGATAGAGTCTACGAGAGATATAGAAAAATGTGATGGTTTTTGCCTTCCAAGAATGTAATATTTCACTGTACTAATATGATACTGACATATGCCACATCTCAATAAAACTATAGGATGATTACTAATTATGTTCCAAGAGGAGTTATCCTGTTATGCAACTTCAAAGCAGAAAGAATGCAACAGCAGATGAACTGGGCATGGAACAATATATGGAAAAGCTGGAGTTCAATATGTGGCCTGAATAATGAATAAAATATATCTAGATAGAGGTGTGAGAGAAAGTAA
The DNA here is from genome assembly GCF_028018385.1 of Neofelis nebulosa. Taxonomy (NCBI): domain Eukaryota; kingdom Metazoa; phylum Chordata; class Mammalia; order Carnivora; family Felidae; genus Neofelis; species Neofelis nebulosa. The sequence continues at coordinate 17,124,459 of NC_080793.1, forward strand.
TTTTGTAGGTATTAAAGATTCTGAAGTGGGGCTTGACATAGAATTCACACAGCATAGCAGGTAAACATTCTTCCCTGGAGAGAAAGGTATATTTGGAAAGGTAGGAGGACAGAAGATTCAGCGAGTTTTGTTACCATTCACAGCAGCTTCATCAAAAGCTAAGCTGTCAAAATATGAAATGACATGTGCACATGTTTTTTACTACACCTCATTTTTTGTGATTACAATAAAATTTCATTTTTTAATAATTAAAAACATATGCATATCCTTCAATAATGAAGTGTTTGAATAAACCAGGATATATTTCCAAAGTGAATACTATAAAAATGTGTAAAAACAAATAAATTATCTTTGTAGAGATTATAGAATATCTCCAACATACATTGTTAAGTAGAGGGGAAGGAGGGCAGTTCAGATCAGTGTTTTAAGGGTGCTACCTTCTGTAGATGTAAGAGGAAAACACACAAGTATACCTACCCACCCCCCCACATGCACAAACAGAAGAATAAACCAAATTGAATAAAAACATTTACCTATAGGGCCAGGGAGGGAAGAGGGTGGAGGAGGGACAGGGAAGAAAACAATACTTTTCTAAATATACATTGTTTTGTAGTTTTTATTAGGAACCATGTAAATATTTTACAAATTAAAAACAAAATTGAATTTAAAAAGGAAAGAAAAACATATTTGAACAAATGAACCAAATTGCTTATATGTTGGTTGCATTGCAACAGAGAAATAAAAGTTAATTTCAGTAATTTTATAACACAAAATTTTGGTTTATTTTATACCTAATGGTATATATTATAAGGACAAAAACTACAACATAATCTTTAAAACAATGTCTGTAGTCGTATTAGCAGTAATATTGATTTTTTAAAATATGGATATTTTAATTGATTCTACACATACACACATACACACACTGTATACATGCAAATAAGTAATAATGTAAGTTTTGTTGATTAATAATGAAGAGTGCCAATATAATAGATACACAATTTAAGTATAAAATCAAAAAAAAAATCATGATTTTTTTTTTTTGCCTAAAATATTCTCAGTTCTGTCTACTTAAAAGCATAGAAGCAATGACAACACAGTAGAGACAGAACCAAGACAGATACAGTAGAACCAACATAAAGGAAGAAGTCTGTCAAATTTGGAATGTGACATTATACCATATACCAATAAATCAAAGACAATTTTTAAATGGAGACTTCAATTATAGAATAAAAGATTTAAAAGACATAAAACATGCAATATATGGACCTTAATTATATGTTGAGTCAAATATATCAACAGGTAGAACATTTGAACGTGCATTAGGTGTTAGATAATATCTGATATTAAGAAAGTACTCATCATTGTTATTTAGGAATATATAGCAGAGTATTCATAAAAGAAATGACTTGATGTCCTGGATTTGACTTAAAATAATCTAGAAAAAAGATTAGAATTTAGATGATCAAGACTGGAAAACTAATTATAACCATTGAAGGTGAATTATAGGTATATTGAGGTTTATTATACTACCATCTATATTTTTATGTATATTTGAAAATTTCCACATTGAGAAAAAGAAAAAAAAGGAAAATGTACTTAACTCCTACCCTACCACCAATTTCAGATGATAATATGGGGGAACTTTCCACAAAAAGTAGGATGTCCTTCTAAACAGTTTCTTGCACCTTCACATGTCATCATCAAACATTAAATGATTTAATAAGAGAATTTATTATAAACTAAATGTTGATTTCTACACTTGATAATTTTGTTAACAAATATTTATTAAGAGTTTACGGCATAAAATGCTATTGATAAATTGCTGAACAAGACAAAAATCTTTCTTCACCTTCATAGAGCTTGCATCTGGTGGGGAAAAAGAAAAGAAACAAGCAAGCTAATAAAATGACTATGGATTTTGATGATTAATGTGAAAACAGGCAAGAAGCTGAGTTACACAGTACTAAAAAGAGAGTAGAATTTTAGGATTGTGAAGAAAAAGCTTCCATACAAGGGTCATACTTTAGTTCTGACCTAAAGGATGCTAAGGAAGGTGGTAGTGGGAGGGCTTCCCAAGCAAAGAATCAACAGATAGTAAGGTGAGCAAAAATCCAAGACAGTCTTCGAAGATTACTGGCCTCTAGTGTATGTATATATGTGTATATATAGCCTAGTTATTCAATGCATTACAATTTAGGTACTGCTATGAAAGGATTTATTTTACAGATATAATAAAGCTCCCAGATCAGATGACCTTAAGATAGGAAGATTATATGGATGGGCCTGGCTTAATCACATGAGCCCTTATTTAAAAACAATTTTTTTAAATATTTAGTTTTGAGAGCAAGAGACAGACAGAATGCAAGCAGGGGAGGGGCAGAAAGAGAGGGAGACACAGAATCTCAAGTAGGCTCCAGGTTCTGAGCTATCAGCACAAAGCCTGACATGGGGCTGGAACTCACGAACCATGAGATCATGACCCGAGTTGAACTCAGACACTTAACTGACTGAGCCACCTAGGAGCCCCATCACATAAGCTATTTCAAGAAAAACATTTTCTGATGCACTATTGTTGACTTAAAGATAAAGGTGACCATTTGGCAAGGAATACAGGTGGCATCTAAAGGCTGAGAGCAACATTTGATTGACAACCAGCAAGTAAACAGAGATTTCAGTCCTACAACCACAAGGAACTGAATTCTGTCAACAAGAATGAGCTTTAAGGGGGCGCCTGGGTGGCGCAGTCGGTTAAGCGTCCGACTTCAGCCAGGTCACGATCTCACGGTCCGTGAGTTCGAGCCCCGCGTCAGGCTCTGGGCTGATGGCTCGGAGCCTGGAGCCTGTTTCCGATTCTGTGTCTCCCTCTCTCTCTGCCCCTCCCCCGTTCATGCTCTGTCTCTCTCTGTCCCAAAAATAAATAAAAAACGTTGGAAAAAAAAAAAAATTTAAAAAAAAAAAAAAAAAGAATGAGCTTTAAGAGGATGACAGGTTTTGTTTTGTTTATCCCCAGAGGTTCCAGAATAACAGTCTGAGTGACACCTTGATTGTAGCCTTGTGAAACCCTGAACAAAGAATCTAGCCACCATGTGAAAGACTTCTGATCTGCACAACAGTGAATCATTTATACAACAGGGGAATGGACATTCTCCATGGGAAGTATTTTAGTGTGCTAAATGGAATGTTCTTTTAGAAAAAATTACTTCCTTAGAGATGTGAATGATCCCTTTGTCAAAGGAGATATCTGAGGCAGGAGAATGCTTTAACTTCTACTTCAGTGACTCAAGTAAACTGGGGCTCACAAACTGAGGAAATTAAAGTTTGGATAGAACTGTTAATGTGTATGTGGATTTAACAGGGGTCAACTGTTAATGTGTATGTAGATTTAATAGGGCCCACACACTGGTTAAATGTATGCCAAGAATGAATAAAAAGCCAAGAGTGAAGGGTATGGCAACTTGAGCTTAGTTGAAAGAAAGTTTGTGATATTGAAAATTGCAAATTAGAAGGAGACCAGTGATTTCAGTCATATGCAAATATAATATAAGGTGGAGAGCAGATAGTGGGTGGAAACTAAAGAGAAATTCTGGAGTAAATTTGGTGATAGTCATTTAAATACAATTTTAAAATTATGCAAACAGTTGTATATACTTGTGAATAGAGGCAAAAATGAGAAATCTAGGGACTGAGCCTAGAGTAGTTGTGTGCGGGACCCAGGCTTGCCTGAATGGATTTTGCATACTCCTTCTTAATTCTGTATTCACAGACTTATCACATTGGTAGCTGGAACAAGACCATATCGGGAGTATTTAATTTTTTTTAATATTTATTTATTTTTTTGAGAGAGAGAGAGAGAGAGAGTGTGTGAGTGGGAGAGAGGCAGAGAGAGAGGGAGACACAGAATCTGAAACAGGCTCTAGGCTCTGAGCTGTCAGCACAGTGTCCTATACAGGGCTTGAATTGGCACACTGATGAATACAGAAGACAGAAACTTTAAGAGCCACTGCCAGGTGGTTTTTTTGTTTTTGTTTTTGTTTTTTAGTTAAAAAAAAGAGCTAAGGTAGTTGATTATCACAGAAGAAACTCATGAAAAATGTAATGGTCTACCGTGTAACTTGTTCAGGATGTCCAGTAAGAATGAATGACTTTGGTGACTACAAATTTGTCATTAATGCAAGAGAGAATTTTCAATAAAGGAGTGACCAAATGGCAAGAACTTGAGCGCAGATGATATGCTGAGAAAATAGAACCTAAGTAGAATGCTATTATTTCACCCAAATGACATAGTTTAGTAAATTGTTTGCTGGGATAACACTCAGAGAATCTGTGTCCCTTATGCTGACACTATCACTTATCTCTCTGGGCCTCAGTTTCTCATTTGTAAAATCAGGGGTTTGAATGAAGTTTTCTGTAAGACCTATTCCAGCTCTATTAGTTGAGAATTGATGTTCCAAGATTTCTAAGGAATCAGTTAAAACAAAAGATATAAAATTCCAGCAACCTCACACACACCTCAGCCTCCTTCAACCACACTTCTGTAATTGCATCCTTTCTCCCATGAACTCCATATCTGGAGCCATCTCTTCTAGGAATTAGACACATGCATCATCTCACATTTGGTACAGGTATTATTTAAGAGAGGAATGAGACAGACAGTCAACTGAGGTTGATTAATGTGCTGTCTCAGAATTGGGGGGAAGGGGAGAGAGAATTGTATTCAGCAGAGCTACTTCTCCCGCTTCACCCCTTCAGCTCAAATTATTCAGTCAGTGCTGTCAAGACAACTGAAATGACTCCTTGCAGTTGGGGAAAAAATGATTTTTTTTGCATGTTAAATTTTTAAATATCTTTAAAATTATTTTTATCAAATATTCATCCAAAAAAAGCTTAGTTCTTTTTTTCCTGGGGCCTTTAAGGATAACGTGAGATTATGGAATCTCCTTATGAACCTATTGATTGGACAGGTTTTCTTTGAATGTTTGACATTCAATAGCTTACTCTGCCCCTACCTTTGAAGCCCAAGAGGTACTCAGAGTTCTGATACCTGTGACTGAAACTGCAGAGGGGACTGGGAACCACATAATGCTTTAGCATTCACTGAGGAAGAAAATAAGCTGCAGAAAAATTAGAGTCCTCACAATGGAGCTGACACAGTTAACAGCTGTTTCTAAAGTAGATGGTGAAGGACAATTTGGGGGTCCTGGATAAGTTCCAATCTCTGATTCCAATGTCTGATAATGTCAATAGTTGGGCAGGAAATACATAGGAGCATAAGATCAGTAGACCTGAGAGTGAGGATGAGTGAATGGAGGGGGAAAGGGAAGATAATGAAGCTCATTGTAGAAATACTGTGTGCTTACATTAACACAAGCATCCCTATGGGGAGATCTACGAAGAACGTGTTTATATTGATACAGAGCTCAACAAGGTGATCTTGACAAAAAGCATGGATTCAGGAGTAGTCAGATTTGTAGACAATAGGACTTCCAGAGTGGAAGAAATTGCCTAAGGGCATGTAGTTTGAGCAAATAAGAGAAATAAGGAAAAATGCAAGGGTGACATCATTACTTAATGGGAAAGAATAAATTGAAGAGTCAACCAAGATTTTGATAAGTTTGGTGATCAGACAGGCCAGAGGAGCACCCAAAGAGTATGGCATTAAGAAAACAAAGGTGAGGGGCACCTGGGTGACTCAGGCGGTTAAGTGCCTGACTCTTGGTTTTGGCTCAGGTCATGATCTCATGGTTCATGAGTTCGAGCCCCACGTCAGACTCCGTGCTGATAGTGCAGAGTCTGCTGGGGACCTCTCTCTCTGCCCCCCCTCCCTCCTTACACACACACACACACACACACACACACACACACACACACACACATTCTCAAAATGAATAAACTTAAAAAACTTTTTTAAAAAGAAGACAAAGGTGAGGTATTATGACAGTGTCAAGTGTCACTGAAGGGCCAAGGAAATTGTTCAGTGGGTTTGAAATTAGAAGATACTGGTGAACTTGGCAAGATAATTTTTAGTTGAATCTGGGTTTAGAGGAAGGAGATGGTATTCAAAGTCACTAAAAGAATTTCTTTCCTAAGAATGATATTTAGGCATGAAATGTCTGTTTCAGAAGTGTAACTCTGAAGTCACTAAAAGAATTTCCTTCCTAAAAATGATAATATTCAGGCATGAAATGTCCTGTTTCAGAAGTATAACTCCTCCTTAATGGAGATAGTCAAGCAAGAAACAATCTTCTTTTTGAAAGCCAATTTGGCCCAGATGACATCTAAGAACCTTTAAAACTATAGGTCCATGATTATTTGAAAGTAGTTTCAATTAACATGTGTTTGTCTACATTTTCAACAAAAGTTTACTAACCACCCGCTATATGTGGGCACTATTTACCTTTTAGGGATACAGCAATGGCACAAGAGATACTTCCTTGTTCTTAAAGAACTTATATTCTAGAAGACACAGAAAAACATACAAATGTAGAATATGTTCGATAGAAAACCACAGATTGAGTGGCTTAAACAATAGTAATTAATTTTCTCACAACACTAGAGGGTGAAAGTCCAAGATCAAGGTGCTAGCAGGGTTTGTTCCCAAGGAAGCCTCTCTCCTTAGATTCCAAATGGTGCCTTCCAGACATGTTCTCACATGTTCTTTTCTTTGGGCATGAGGAGACATCTCTGGGGCACCTGGGTGGCTCAGTCGGTTGAGCACCCGTTCAATCCATTCAGTTCAAGTCATGATCTCACAGTTCATGAGTTCAAGCCCCACATCGGACTCACTGATGTCAGTGTAGAGCCCACTTCAGATCTTCTGTCCCCCTCTCTCTCTGCCCCTTCCCCACTTGCACACTCTCTTTCAAAGATAAATAAATCTTTTTTTAAAGATACTAATGCTATTGGATAAGAAATCCATCCTTATTGACCTTAATTGCCTCCTTAAAGGCCCAGTCTCCAAATTTAATCATTTAGGGGTTAAAACTTCAACCTATGAATTTTGGGAGCACACGATTCAGTCCATAACAGATAGTGATAATTACTATACAAATTAGAGTAAAGGAATGGAGAATGATAGGGGCGCCTGGATGGTTTAGTCAGTTAAGCATCCAACTTCAGCTCAGGTCATGATCTCATGGTTTGTGGGTTCAAGCCCCACATCAGGCTCTGTGCTGACAGCTCAGAGCCTGAAGCATGCTTCATATTCTGTGTCTCCCTCTCTCTTTGCCCTTCCCCTGCTCGCACTCTGTCTCTTTCAAAAATAAACAATATTTTTAAAGAAAAAAAGAATAGAGAATGATAGAAGGGGTGCTATTTAGATAGTGTGTGTGTACCTACACACACACACACACACACACACACACACACACACACAACTCCAAGGTAGTGATTTTGAGTAGAAACCTGAAATGTGCAAGCAAATGATGGGAAGGCTGGAGAAGCCAATCAGAGAAGACAATAAATGGTTCTGAAGAAGTTGCAAGTTTGATTTATTGAAAAGACATCAAGAAAGCCAAGATGGCTAGAGTGAAATGTTTTATGAGTGAAATATGAATTATAGGAGCTTAATACTCACATATTCAATAAATATCTGAGTTCCTAGAAGTATCTACATTCTAGGTCACACACTGGGTCCTGAGGATATAAATTGCAAATAAAATAATTTGCATGCTAAAAAAAATCTCTCAAGACAGATCTAATATGACAAATGCAATGATACAGACATAGAGTCTTTTGGTCTAAACAGACTCTGGCAGGTATTTTCTTATTTCATATTTTCATACTTTCTGGCAGGATGGCTGATGTACATAAAGTCAAGTCGAAATGAGATGAAGTTGTATCTCTGATCTACTACTTTGCATCTATGTAAGTTTGAGCAAGTTACTTCATGTTTCTAAATCAATAATCCATTTATAAATGAGTATGGTAGAGTTTCATCTCTGTAGACTAGTTTGAATATTGTGTATGTTAATTAAAACAAACTACCTAGCAAAGCATTGTCACTGAGTATGCATTCACTGCTAAGCAAGAGTTCCTTTTCACAAGATACTCCATATACATATGGAAGTACGTGATTCTCAAACAGGCTGGATCAGAAGAGTGGTTATGAGGAAGAACACTTCAGATCAACATGGAGGAGACAATGTCAGCAATACAGATGAGTAAATAAGCTTCTATAGAGAAAGAAGTCTCTGCAGCACATCTCAGATTATCTTTAAGAACCCCTACTTCATCCTTCAAAAAAGTCAGTGTGCTAAGTCTTAACAACATATTGATACACATGAAGTTAAGCCTGTTAATTTTGCTACCGCTTGTGATCACAGATCTCACCTCTTCAGAGCCAGAGCCTTCCTAATAGTTTAAGGCAGAGGAAAATCTGAAACAAGAGAATCTTAGGTCAATAGGAGTTTCATAGAACATTCAAATTGTGTGTGTATGAAGGGGAGAAATTGCTTTAATTAAGATATAAAAAACATTTGAAATCAGTATTTCAGTTTGGGCTTGATAGCAATAAACAATGGCCAGTCACTAATACCGCTGAAGGGGTATTGGAAAAATTGCATCCCTGAAGGTGTGATGGAAAACTTTGGAAATAAGTGCAATCTGTAAGACTAAAGAACAGTGCATTGTACATAGCACTGAACTCTAGCTGATAAAGTTGCTTCCTACAGGTAAATAGGTTAAAAATATCAAAAGACATTATATGTATACTGTAATTGGGCAATTATGTTTATGGATGACAAAAGGTTAGTGGCAGGTTACCCATTATTAGCGTACAATATTACCAACATGCAAGGGAAGAAGGCTAGAATGATTTATGTAATAATGGATTAGAATTGGAGATGGCAGTATGAACTCATTTTTAGCTTAAATTTATTAAGATACAAATTATACACAGAAATATTTATGGATATATAGATCTACATAGGTTAGCATATACACATGTTCCCCTGCTCTGACACCTATGGGTCCAGAAGCAATGATACACCAGTAGCACAAGCACATCTATCACCCAGATCTTGGTTCCTGATACCATTCTCTAATAAAAGAAAGCAGGAACCCTTGAAGAAATGGCTAATTCTAGGACAAGGGCAGAAGATACAGATGAGCCAAAACACCACAGTAACAAGGACTACATCCAGTGGATTAGAAAACATACAAGATGAGCTTGTTGCATGCTGTAGTGCTATAAAGTAAGAAAGTGCTTAAAAAAAAAACCCACCTCAAAACACAACACAAAATGACAGAATTCTATCAAAATGATAAAGGACCTAGTTCAAACAGCTCCAATGATCAAAGCTGGAACATGTGATTAAAACTAAGTAAAGTAGTATTAGGAGATAATCAAAAGTATAACATAAATATGCAGAGGCCATACTGATATAAACAACTGAATAAATATTTGAATAACTGAACGAATATATGGAGGATACTGTTTCTCCAAAACAGAAAAATCATAAATAGTGTAGGTAATAAGCTTTAATGTAATAGAACATAACTCTTTATGCTTGGAAAAAAAAAGTAACTTTTTAAAAATTTTCTTCTTTACTGTTTATTTATTTTTGAGAGAGAGAGAGAGAGAGAGAGAGCGAGAGAGCGAGTGGTAGAGGGGGCAGACAGAGAGGGAGACATAGAATCCCAAGCAGGCTCCAGGCTCTGAGCTATCAGCACAGAGCCTGATGCAGGGCTCGAACTCACAAACTGTGAGACTGTGACCTGAGCTGAAGTCAGACGCTTAACTCACTGAGCCACCCAGGTGCCCCCCAAAAAGTAACTCTGCATTGGTGAAACATAACAAACATTTCCTCAAGCCAAGTGATCTAGGTGATAAGACATATTGATACTATGTACCCTTCATAGGATGTGATGAGAATGACACTTTATTTCTGTGGTCTTTAACCAAAAACACACTGCCCCTTTCTAACCAGGAGGAAAAGCATCAGGTAAGTCCCAATTGAGACACATTCTACAAAATACCTGATCAAGTTCATCAAAAACTGTCAAGTTTATCAAAAAGCAAGGAAAATCTGATATACTGTCACAACTAAGAGAAGCCTAAGGAGATATGACTGCTAAGTGTAATATGATATTCTGGATGGAATTCTGGAACAGAAAAAGAGAACATAACAGAAATCCTGAGGAAATCTGAATAAAGTATAGACTTTAATTAATAATAACATAGTAATAGTGTGTTAATTGTGACAAATGTTCCTTCCATACTAGTGCAAGATATTAATAGAAGAAACTAGGCATGCAGTCTACAAGAGCTCTCTGAACTGTCCTCACAATTATTTTGTATATGTAAACTTAAGAGTTGATTTAAAAAGACAATGATTTAAAAAGCAAACAAACAAGGTTTTAGAATATCTAATCAAGAGTTTACACCAATATTGGTTCAGCATCTCTAAATGTGTTTTCTATGGTACAGTAGTCATGTAAGATTCCCTAGGAAAATAACACATTGTTTCTTTGGTCAAATAATTTTGAGACACGTTGCACACTGCAAGAGCCTTTGGAGATTCACAAAGCACATTAGAATATTTTTTAAAACTTCTAAGAAATTTTACACAAACACACAATTTAATGTTGTGTGCCACAGCATTTCCCAAGCTTATCATAACTTTTGAATTTTCTGGCCATACCTTCTAACATCTGTGGAGATACAATTCCCTAGAACATACTTTGGTTAAGCGTTTGTTGTACTGGCATGTACACTATTGAAATCAAATAATGAACCACCTATGGAAGAAATTCATGATATTTTTGAGTTTAAAGCTATGTACAATGAGACGTGATGGAGACATTTTGGGGTGGGTAATCTACCAAAGAGAGGGTTCTGTTGCAACACACTACTGACTATCAGAACTTGGAAGAAATGCCATGTTGAAGATAATCTGTGGGGGTGAAGATAGTAGACCTAATCCAAAAGTAGACCTAGACCAAATCCAAATGGTGAGAAACCATACACATGCAAAAACATGACTTTCATACAAAGAAAACTCTTCTAGGAATCAGAGCTGTGCAGGAATGCACCTGGAAGGTGTGGAGAGCATGATCACTACAGGTGTTCAAGGTGTGAGACGAGGTATGAAGGGACAATGTAAAGAAGTGAACTAGGTTGGAGGAGGTGATCTTCATGATCTCTCCCTATTTTATGATTCTGCTTATGTATTCACCTCCTCACCAAGTGATTAGTGCCTATTAGGTGACCAGCACTGCGCTAAGTTTTCACTTAGCTTCTATGGTTCCTCCCCGAGTACAGTGTAATGGGAAATAAGACAATGAAGGCAGGGAAAGTTGTCCCTACTAAGGACCATCCCAGGGATTGGGAAAGCTTCCAGGGAAAGGATTTTAATACCTATAAACACATAGTCAGCTGTAGATGCCAAGCACTGGTCACATTTATATATGGATTGTTTCACTCTCATAATCTTATGAAGTAGATTCTATTATTACTACTATTATTTTACACATGAAGACACTATGCGACCCAGAGGTTCAAAGACTTGCCTTAGATGCCTCAGCTATTTAGGATCAGGTGGTTTGTCGGTAAAGTCTGAATCCTTAAACACTATGCACTCTTGTCCACATTAAGATTGGAGGGATAATAATCAAAAGATGCACACACGTGTGTGTGCACACCCATGTGCACATTGGTAGCAGAGAAAGGGAGGGGAGCAGGAAGAAAAATAAAACAACGATTTGAAAGGCAGAGAGAATAACATGTTCAATCTCTGAGAAATAGGATTAACCAGGGAGAATGTGATAAATTTAAAAAACTTTTGAGTTATTCCCGAGGCTAAAATTACTGACAATAGCAAAGGAAAAAAATGCAGGTTTCTTCTCCTTTTTATTTACCCTATCCTCCCACAAACATCTACCTCCCCTCCATGTACACATCCATACATAAATATAAACACATATACCACAGGAGATTTAGCTTGAAAACTAAAGTGTGTTACTAACTTCCTTTAAAACGTATCTTCATAGAGTTAAGGTCAGTTCTTTCTTCCTTCTATGAACCTAGGAAAACCAATTTAGCAAAGTAAGATTTTAAAAAGGGTAAAGACTCCATCTACTAGCTTATTCATTCCAGATTTCTGGATCACTTAGGAACTTGAAAGAGGCTGCCTGAAGGCCAGCCTGGTGGTGCTTGGGGGCACACTTGGTAAAGCCCCCACAATTTATAAGTTCTCTGGCTGGTGTAACCACATATTTAAAAATGATTAACTTACTCCAGCAATTATGAAATTGGATACCTCTCAGACCCTCAAGACCCTTTAACAGACACAGGAAGTGAGTTGATAAGGTTATAAATTCCATCTATAAAGGGACACTCTGGGCTTAGACACATGGTCATTGGTTAGAAATGGAGCAAACATCCAGAGGCCTGGCAGTGATCGAGGTGACAGAATGTATTCCTAGAAGAAAGTATCTTTTGACCCACAGAGCTCAGGTACTTCATATTTTGTAAGGCTTCACTTCATGTCCCTTACTTCATTCTATGCTCATTTGAGGGAGGCAGAGAGGGAGTTTTTTTTTTTTTTTTTTTTTTTTTTTTTTATTTATTTTTGGGACAGAGAGAGACAGAGCATGAACGGGGGAGGGGCAGAGAGAGAGGGAGACACAGAATCGGAAACAGGCTCCAGGCTCCGAGCCATCAGCCCAGAGCCTGACGCGGGGCTCGAACTCACGGACCGCGAGATCATGACCTGGCTGAAGTCGGACGCCCAACCGACTGCGCCACCCAGGCGCCCCGGGAGTTTTTATTCCTAATTAAGGAGACTGAGTCTCTGAGATGAAATGACTGTTCTACATCAAACAATATCTAAGCCACAGACCCAGAGCTGTGGAACATGCTTATGCCTTTTGTTTGTTTGCTTTTGCCATAACCCTGAGGGGCATGGTAGAAATTAGCAAATCCTACTCTCTAAGGTGAGTGAATCCTATGGATATGATAAGGGGGTGCCTGGGTGGCCAGTCAGCTGAGCATCCAACATCAGCTCAGGTCATGATCTCATGGTTTTGAGTTCGAGCCCCGCAGCGGGCTCTGTTCTGACAGCTCAGAGCCTGGAGCCTGCTTCAGAGTCTGTGTTTCCTTTTCTCTGTGTCTGTCGGTCGGTCTGTCTCTCTCTCTCTTTGCCCCTCTCCCACTTGTGTTCTGTCTCTTTCAAAGATAAATAAACGTAAAAAAAAAAAACCATTATAAGAATAGCAGCATACATCAACAGGTCTTTTATTTAGCTACTGAGTCTAAAGATTTTCAGTGGTTGTGCTGATACAGACTGAGGATAAGGGTACTCTGTCCCTTATGCCTTTACCCTCCTCCTGAGACCAGAAGGTCAGCCTGGGCATGGTCTTCTCTTGGCAAGTGCTTAAGCACAAGTACAGCAGGAGAATACACAAACCATCTTGAGGCTGAGTCTCAGAACTGCCATTATCACATTCATCATAATGGCCAAAGGAAGTTATGTGGCCAAATCCATAGACATGAGGCAGAGAACACATCTCACCTACAGTAGAAAGGCATTACAGGTTTACATGGAAAAGAACATGGTTATGGAGAAGAATGGAGAATTTTGGCAATAATGCAGTCAACCACAGTGGAGAGAGGATTCTGAACTAGGAGGAAAGAATGTTGGAAATGTAGGTCTCTTATCACAGATGGTAAGTTTGAAGCACATTTAAGGAGACTCAAAAGGGAGGGGTGCTGGGGTGGCTCACTCGGTTAAGCCTCAGACTCTTGACCTCAGTTCAAGTCATGATTTCACGGTTCTTGAGTTCCAGCCTCGTTTCAGGCTCTGAACTGATGGCACACAGTCTGCTTGGGATTCTGTCTCTCTCCCTCTCTCTGTCCCTCGCCTATGTGTACACACACTCTCTCTCAAAATAAATAAAACTTAAAAAAAAAAAGGAGACTCAAAAGGGAGTTGGACAGGGACTTCATTATATAGTACCCCATGTATCTTAAAAAGCTTTTAAGGCTTGTTTCAAAATACAGTCATGAGTCACTTGAAGGTTTGATAGGAATGTGATTTGATCAAAATTACATGTTCAAAAGATCACTCTGGCTTTCTAGGAAGCATGGATTGTAGAGATTCAAAACAAGAGGAAGAGAAGTTAGGATGCACAGTCAGCAGAAAGAGGTCACAAGACAAGGGACAACAGAGATGGGGAGGGGAGTTTCACAATCCTTAAAACATCAAAGGGCATTTGGAGACGCCATTGAAAGAGCTCACAAATGGACTAAAAATGGTAGAAGTGGTGATGAAAGAGATGGGGATATAGGTCATGAATCTCAAAACTTTAGGCCTGAGCAACTGGGGCAGGGGGGAGGGGGAAGAGTGGAGAGGTCCAGAGGAGAGACAGAGAATCATATCTTGCTTCACTTGCCCTCTTGTGCCATTCCAAGACGAAATTTCAGAATCTTTGGTCAGCTTCCCCAGGGCTAGTAACTGCCCATGGCCCCAGATTCAAGCAGACTTTATTCTCCTTCTAGGCAGCACAATTAATGGTATTTTTGAAAGGATTTTGTTGTGTAAAATGTCAAAATACACAAGTGGAGAGAAACCCACACACATTGATGCTCTAGCCTCTACAATTATTAACCCATGCCCCATCCTATTTCACATATACCACTCCTGTTCTTCACTTAGATTATTTTAAAGTAAATCCCTGATATTTTTTAGTAAATAGTTTAATAGGTATCTCTAATAAGGACTTTTAAAAAAATGCTACTTTAGACTTAAAATCTCTAATTACATCAGATAAGTCAATTTCCAAAGTTTTCTGAAAGCTTCATATTGTTTTATAATTTGTTTAAATTAGGATCCAAATAAGGTTCATACATTGTTTGTTGTTGTTTTAATGTTTATTTACTTTATACAGAGAGAGAGAGAGAGAGAGAGAGAGAGAGAGAGAGAGAGAAAGAGAGAAAGCGCACGAGTAGGGGAGGTACAGAGAGAGGAGGAGACACAGAATCCGAAGCAGGCTCCAGGCTCCAAGCTATCAGCACAGAGCCTGATGCAGGGCTTGAACTCACAAATCATGAGATCATGACCTGAGCCGAAGTCAGACGCTTAACCGACTGAGCCACACAGGTGCCCCAATAAGGTTCATACACTGTAATTGATGGATGTGTCTCTTAAATCTGTTTCAGTCGTTAAGATGCTCCTCCATATTTTTTCCAAGCAATGTATAACAACCTAAAAAACATACCTTGTTATATAGCAATTCCCATAATCTGAATATTTACTTATGGTATTGTGTGATGTTCCATATTTTTCTGTTTTTTGTATATCACATAAATTAGTAGTTTGATATAGCCTGATCAGGTTCAAGTTTGACATTTTGGCAGATATAGGAAGCAGTATTTTGATAGAGCAAGTAATGTGAAAAATAGCACTGCAGGTAGAAGAATATATGAATTAAAGCCAGCTGTTTTCATTTTTCCTAGCTTGTAATCCTGAAAACTTCATTAAGCCATCCCACATTTCAGTTATCATAGTAAAAAAAAAAAAAAAGGAATACTAATGTAACTTGCTGATAAGATACTAATAATCCAGTGTTTCTTATTTTGGGCTGTACATCAAGTCATCTAATTTTTTGGAGTTCAAATGCCTGAGCCCTACATTAAATAACCTGAATCAGAATTCCTGGGATGGGACCCACATGTCTATATTTTTGAAAATCCTCACGTGCTTCTAAATATACTACTTTTGTTGAGATCTATATACTAGACACTAAATCCCCCAGGGCAGGAATTATGTTTTGTTCACCAGGTTCTGGCTCAGAGTTAGCACTCAATAAATATTTTCGAGTGACAGTATGAATAAATGGATGGATGCATTGCTGGTAGGATGGATAAATGGATAAATGAAATAATTATAATGGGTGAAATGACCCTGAGTTAGTAACAGAGGGATGTTAACTTCAGAATAAAGTTATATAGTTTTTACATAAAAAAACATTAAAGTATTTGTGCTGTGGGCCAACATGACAAGCATTCTAGATATAAGTTCATTAAAGGAACACTGGATAGAAGTTCAAAGTATCAAATAGAAAGGTTTTCAATAAAATGGGACTTGAGACTTGGTGTGAGTAATGCCAGACTGTCTGAGAAGATACCTTGGAATGAATGGAATTGCTGAAGGTAATCAAGACTACTTTTTCATTAGCAAAACTATTTGTATGAATAATAATCAGAATGGAGCCAGACAAATGCCACTTATCTGGATATGATAAACAGTCAGGACTATAGCACAATTGAAAAATCTCAAAAAAAAACAAAACAAAAAAACAAAAACAAAAACAAAAACATGTTATAAAACTTAGATTGAGGAAAAATATTTAAAAATTTTCCTTCCCTTGCCTTGGGCACAAATAGTGCCACATCATCTGAAAGTCGGCATGGCAATTGGCTAGTCTTAAAATAATTACCTCTGGTAACCATAAATATTATTAATCTAAAAGAATTAACTCAAAAAGCCAATGATTGGTGAACTGAAATGAGTGGGGGTGTGTTTGGGGTTCTAGCAGCTATTAAATCATTGTACAATTCTACTGTGTCTACCAGTATTTGTCTTACAACCCCCCTCCCTGTGTTCCTGCATTGCAAATGTTAGCCTTTGCTATTGCTTTTATTCGATTTGATTTTGACATTTAATTGGTGAAGATTGCAGGCATCGATCTTTCTACCACTCATACTACTGCTCTGTTTACCGAAGAGGGTTTTTGTGACAACCAAATGGAAAGCAATATGTGAAAGCAAGTTATAGTTCATTAAAAATGCACAAATAGGAAAGATTATGAATATAACCATTCATCCTCCTCCTCATCATCACAGCAGCATTTAGCTGAGGAACGGTGATGAGGGTAAGAACAACTCTTTTTCATTGGAAGGACCAAGGATAGTTATGCCCCCATCAGAGGATTCTCACATATATGGGGAGGAACCAGGCTAGTTATTTTAGATATCCCACAAGACAAACCCTTGAATGGCCACCACAGTAGACAAGACAGGCAATGCAATTACTCAGGTGGGAAAGAAGGGTTAGAAGAAACAGCGGAAGTGCTGCCTTTTCTGGTCTGAAGGTCTCAGTACTGCTTGTTCTCCCCTCTCTCCTTTCCCTATCCTAGCTGAGAAAGGTCCATAAACCAAAAAGGTTAGGCATGGTCACCCAATTCCAGTGATGTAGGCTTGCTCACCAAGCATAGGCACCTGCTTCCCCAGCTGCACTTGATAATTAAGGGGGATGTGGGTAAGCTACCTGACCCCTCACTGGAAACTTTCACTGCTTCTTTTTGCTTCCATACGAAGCTTAATTCTTCTTTCTCTCAGGATTTTTCTGTGATTTTTTAAAAAAGATTTCCAGTTACCTGAGCTACTATTTTTTTATACCTCTAATTTCTAAATGTGTTATCTTTGGCAACTCACTTAACTTCTCGAAACATTTGTTTTCTCCATTTTAATACAGACACAATTTTTGTCCTACTTTGTAAGGATCGTAGTGACTCTAATTAAGAAAATATATTCAAACATGAACAAGATGATCAAATAATGAGGTATAATTATTGTAATTTAGTGTCTGACCCAATTCTTTATTCAATTTTAAAAATCTATCATGCACGGTAGAATCTTTGAATACGATGACTAAAGTCTCCTTTGTCTGGGATATCTTCTTGTATATCAACTCCAAATAGTTGGTAGTGGCTGCTTGTGATGCCTGTGGGGAAGAATTCTAAGTTCATTTATAGACTCTATAGGGAATAATTCTAGGATCAATGAGTAGGATCTGCCAAGGGCATGGAAGAGAAAAACGGTGTTAAGCAGAGTGTATATCTGCTGGCCCTGTATAGTGCTCTAGAACAGTAGCACATAACGAGGTGCATAAATGAAATTCAGCCCAGACTGGTTTCATATGGCCTGAACCAACACTTAACAATTGGAAGATTTCACATATACCTGAATTTTTTAAATATTTTTTTTATATTGAAAGACTGGAAAATCCACTAAAACTGTGATTGCCCTTTCCCCATGACAACAACAAACAAGAACTAAGTATGGTTTCATTTCTTCTTTTAGGTAAAACACACGCTCTCCATTTTTAGCTAGCCCTTACCCCTCCCCATTGCCTTACTCCAGTCTGTTTACCTCACTTTATTTTCTAAAGTTTTATAGGCATTATTATTTCTGATTGCTGCCTTAGAGTTTTCCTGTGGAGATTTGTAATGTGTCAGATTTATCTGCAGAAGTCTGACTATGACAAACACTATTTGAGTACCATATATTAATATAGACCAAAAATCTTAGATGCTTGAAAGTGCTGTATGGTACAGGCTTTCTCATCTCAAATCCGGCACTCTGGCCCTGAAAATGTCAATGCCATTATGCATCGATCTAGCCTTTTAGCAAAAGCTTCATTAAGTGAATCATGGCCAACATAGTGTAGCCAAGTCCAAAGTTGGAAAAGTCGGTGCCTCTCTTCTCCCTGTCATCCCTCAACACTGTCAGGACCCAGCCAAAAGCAAAGAAGGAGCAATATAAAATGAAGTGAGTAATTCACCATTTGTTGAAGGAACATAAATTAGCAACTTGTTATGATGTCGCCCTTTTTTTTTAAGGTAAAAATCTCCACAAATAAGTTTAATGTGGAGAACAGCATTTATTTCCCTCTAATAGGACATGCTTGTCCCCCCGTCCTCCTACATACCTTCTCAGATCCCCTCTAATTGAACAAAGTGGACTTAATTTGAATTAGACTGTCAAAAATCATCCACTTAAAGTGATGTATTTACTTCCCCAGCTAAAATGGATTCATTTCTGTGCAATATATATGAAGTGTTGACGGACTGTATTTTGCGAACTAGATGTATTTTGCACGCATCTCCATGTCACATAATTCAGGTATGTAAAGCAAAGGAGATGGTGGGAGTAGAGCAGATCAGTGAAGGGACAGGAAACACAAGTGGTGGGGCACCTGGGTGGCTCAGTCAGTTGAGCGTCTGACTCTTGGTTTCAGCTCAGGTCATGATCCCAGGGTCATGGGATCAAGTCCCATGTCGGGGTTTGTGTTGAGCATGGAGCCTGGCTGGAATTCTCTCTGTCTCTCCCTCTGTCCCTTTCCCCTGTTCGTTCTCGTTCTCTCTCTCTCTCTCTCTCTCTCTCTCTATCAAATAAAGAAAACAATAACAATAATAAAAGAAACACAGGGGTGAGTCAGGGGCAAGAGCGGGATAAGATGGCTGTGCTTGCACTAAAACAAGGAAATAATCATTATATTTAGGTTTCTGGAGGCAGAGTAACTTTTCAAATTAAATGTGCAAAGTCTATCTTGAATTTGATACAGTTCACCTTCAAAACCCCCACAGCAGACACTTTATTGATGGCTTCCATTTAGGAGTACATGACTTTATATATGCAAACAGTGTATTTACATAAAAAAAGAAACGCTGGATTTTAAACACTAGGAACATTGTGAATTTAATATCAAATGACGATTTTTAAAATAATGTCAAGAAGTCTTTGTGGACTTTATAATAGCACCACATTCGCCTGCTAAAGGACTGGGCAAAAAAAAGTATTCAAACACAAAAACTAGTTCTACCTTCAAGGATATTATAATTCAATTAGGGGGCATAAAACAATTACTATCATATTTGAGGCAGAAAATAATTTAGCACTTAAGCCTATGGTTATGGGCTATAAATGACAAAGAAAACAGAGGAAGGAAATCAATGTGAATTTGTGTAAATCAGGAAGCTTTATCAATAAAGTTCACTTGTAGAAGATGGAAAATAATGTTTCATGCTTGTTGGGGGAAATTGGAGTACTATTCACTGGTCTGCCTTTGGCAGTTTTGACCAATGCCATAGATATTAAAAGAAAATTAACTAAATAGGAAGCATAACACCTGTTTATAAATCACTGAGTGAATGCCTGCATCTCCTTTTGTAGGGCTCTGGCAAATAGGGAAATGTAAGAATTTAGCTTAGGTTTGAAGCTGAACCAGACCTGCAGCTTCCCTCCTATTTTAAACCTCTATATTGGAATCCATATAGAAGTTTAAACACGCTTGCAAAAGGAGAGCAAATTAAGGAAGTTCTGGAGTAGTCACCTAGTTTATTATCCAGCCAGCTGCACAGATGAGGCACATAAGTCTATCTTGTTGATTCATTCAAAGACAAAAATCAGGAAGAAAAAAAAAATAGGACAGTGCTTAGTCCTGTACCCCCTAGCTGGGTTTCCGACTAGATGAATAAAAGGCAAGAGAAGGTAAGGAAGATCCTATTTCTGAACACTAATTTCTATTAGTGTCTCCACCTACTTGTGGAATGTAGTTCATTAGATTAGTGTCTCTCCCTCCCTTCCCAAAGAGGGAAGAAAGTAGATGGCCAGAAAGTTAAAGGGGGACAGAAAATTCCAACTCTATGAGCTGAAGCCAAAACATGAGATGAGCAGCCAAAATATTCCCCACAATTGGAACAATGAGTTGTATCACACAACTACATTGGTTCTTAGGAGATCTAGAGACATTTGACTTATGTCTGTGACCTTCAATGTCCACCTGTCATTCATTGCACAGTATTTCCAGGAGTCTTTTTCAATCAAATTTTCATCCGTTGGCCATCATGAATGGTTTTAACAAGCTCATGGCACATCTTAAAATACAAACCTTTTGAGGGCTATGTACAAAAATGGTTAACATTTAGAATTTAGAGAGAAATGAAGGGGCTACCATGAGACTAAAATGAGCATGACATGGGACCAAAGGCTGAAAAAAACTGAGGCTATGAATGCTGGTGGGAAAGAGGGAGACAGAATCATGATCTTTGAATACCTACAGCTTATTGTGGAAAAAATATGTTAATTCCTTATGGTACAAATAATAAAAGTAAATGCAATCAAACTATATCACAAGGTAGTAAGCTCCCAACCACAGGAAATGTATAACCACGGACTTTCAGAACTTACCAGGCATGCTGTATAGCAGAGTTATGTTTCAAAAAGATAAGTCTATAAGTTCCTTAAACTACCATCTAATCCTGAAATTCTATGATTCTTTAAGCCTCAAGATATTCCACAAGCTTTTAAGCCATTCGTAAATTTTAGCTCCAAGAATATTGCTGTCAAATCTTACTTCTCCCAGTATTTTTCCCCTTTGAATCCATGAGTTTAGGGTGCATATTATTCTTCGTTATAAGAGGGGTAGGAGTCCACTTTCAGTTGAGACTGGACTATGTTCAAAAGAGAAGAGGGTAAGATTTCCTATGAAGCAGATCCATCCAATATCATACTTTAAACACTACCTTTATGCTGAAGTTCAAAGTCATTGCCAGTCCAGGTCACCTCTGAATTTGAGATTCCTCACACAAACCACAAAAAAAATTTTCTCTTTGATGTGACAGGCATCACAAACAGTATTTCCAAACAGAAAATGTTAAAGAAAAATAATGTGCATATTTCACCAGCTCCCCTACCTCTACCCCTACAAAAAGAAAGGAAAGGAAACAAAAGGAAAGAGAGGTGCCTGGGTGGCTCAGTCGGCTGAGCATCCGAGTTTAGCTCAGGTCATGATCTCGCAGTTTGTGGATTCAATCTCCATGTTGGGCTCTGTGCTGACAGCTCAGAGTCTGAAGCCTGCTTAAGATTCTGTCTCCCTCTCTCTCTGCCCCTCCCCCACTCATGGTCTGTCTCTCTCTCTCTCTCCAAAAATAAATAAACATTAAAAGTCTGTCTCTCTCTCTCTCTCTCTCCAAAAATAAACATTAAAAAAAAATAAAAAGAGAAAAAAGAAATGAGAAAAGAAAAAAAAAATGGCACCAGTATCTACTTGTTAGTTCCAATACCTAGAAGTCAACTTTAACTCATTGCTTTTTCCCCATTCTCTGCCTCCAAAGTTCTTCAGGTTCTTTCAGGTCTACTTCAAAAATGTATTTCAAATGCATCTTCTTTCAATTTGCTCTGCTCTCCTCCCAGTCGAGGCAGCCATCATAATTCCTCTAGACTATTGCTATCATTTCTGAATGGTCTCCCCGATTCATTCTCTACACCACGGTGAGAAGACGGAAGAGAAGGCAAGGAAGACAAAATGCTGGAGACTAATGTGTTTACAAAACAAAACACTTTTCAATCATGGAAAATATTGTTATTACAATTATTTATGCATTATGCAGACTAAATTAGTACTTAGCATAGTAAAAATCATTCAAAACAAATTTATCTTCACTCAGAAAAAGAATTCTTATCTACAGAATTCAGGATGGGGAGGGGTAGGTTCAAATGTCCCTCTGATTGACTAAATAAGAATTTGTCTTCACTTCATCACAGCCGGACCAAATATTTTTTACTGTTTTCTTTCCATGTTCTTTCAAAAACCTAAGGTTTGGAAGACTATAAAGGTAGGAAAGAAAATCATTTACTTATTCATTCATTCATGCTACATATGCTTTTTAAATATTCCAAGTTCTGGGCTAGGAAAGACACAGTTTCTGCTCTCATGTGAATTACAGGCTAGTACGGAATAAAAACTGTTTAAAGTTTACTAATTTAACTTCTTGGAACAGTGGAAAGAGCCAGGGGAAAGAAAGATACACTGAGGTCAGCAAGAGAATGAAAAGTACTCACCAAGTTTTTTTTGTTGTTGATACATACAACATCCTTAGTTACTAGTGACATTATCTAAATTAATACCCAAGACTATTGCCATTTAAATGAGCTTCTCCTTCTCCATCAATTTCTCCTCCCTACCAACCCCTCCCCTTAGAAATAGATTTTATTTAAACAAATGAGCAGTATGGTCAAGAAACAGAAATGCAGGAGTGATGCTGAATGGAAAGAAAAGTTAGGAAAACATTCTTTGAGACTTAGTATGTGTCAAGAGCTTTTATACAGGGGCGCCTGGGTGGCGCAGTCGGTTAAGCGTCCGGCTTCAGCCAGGTCACGATCTCGCGGTCCGTGAGTTCGAGCCCCGCGTCAGGCTCTGGGCTGATGGCTCGGAGCCTGGAGCCTGTTTCCGATTCTGTGTCTCCCTCTCTCTCTGCCCCTCCCCCGTTCATGCTCTGTCTCTCTCTGTCCCAAAAATAAATTTAAAAATGTTGAAAAAAAAATTAAAAAAAAAAAAAAGAGCTTTTATACATAATTTGATTTTTTTTTTAATTTGTACCTTCAATATGAACCAGAAATAACAATCCTGAATTTTTTCACAGGGAAAGAAAACATCTCAGAGATGGCAAGGGACTTGTTTGAGGTCTCACAGATACATAGAATGGCAGGACTGAAATTTATACCCAAGTGCATCTCATGCCCAGACTCATGCATCAATTAATTGTGTTCTACAACATTTGTAACTTCCAAGAATCAGGCCAAGTCCCTGGGTTCTATATGAAAAAAGATATGAGGACCTTGGAAATAAACCAGAGACTGAAAGAGCTCTCTGGGGCTTTCTGACCAAAATCCTTTTCAGGTATGTGCAGTTGATCTCCCTTGCAAACTTCTGTTTTCAGAGTCCTCTGGGACTTTCCATAATTATACCCTGCCTCTCTCTAGCTTCCTCCCTTCAATTCCCTGCCCCTTTGGCCCCTCTCAAATGGGAATTAATCCAGCCACAAACAAGCTGTCACTAAGTGAAGATTTTACTGTGATTACTGCTTGGGAGAAAAATGTTGCCTTTTCTTCCCCCTCCTCCAAATGCCTTATTTGCAGACTAGAAATCATGGGGCATGTGTCCAATTGATACATTTCCCTTCAAACAGCAGATCCAACACTGAAGTGGGATGCAAATTTAATTATTCCACATGTACAGAACAGAAACAGAATCTCATTGTTAAATTTGTTCTCCTATGTCGGAAAGATTAAAAATAAAAGATCTTGAAGCGGTTTGTGTGAGTGGAATATGTTTCAGTTCATAAAACCATGAGGCAATGAAAAAAGGGCACCAGAGGGCTTCTTTCTACCACACGGAATTATTATTTCTAAATGTTTCTTCTCAGAAATCTTAGCTCTTCACCTGTGTACCCCAAAAGAGACTTCAATCCCCTTCTCTAGGGCTTGAATTTCTTCAGATAATCTCTATTTTCTTCAAATAATCCCCTTCAAGCACCTTATACTCCAGCCAAGCCAAACTATTTACCTTTTTAAATTAATTTGGGATAAAAATGGAAATATAATTAGTTAATTAACTAGAACATAAACATGAGTCTAGTGATGAAGTTCATCTGTGGCTGGCTACTTAAAATCAAACCTTGGCTTATGGCTTCCTAGTTACAGAACCTTGGGCAAGCTATCTGACCTTTCTGTGCTGCTGTCTCTCGCTACATAAAATGGGGATAATAATGGTATCCATCTCCTAGGGTTTCTGTGAGAAGTAAATGAGTCAATACATGTATTATGCCTACCACAGTGCCAAGAACTCGGAACACACTCAATAAACTAGTTTTTAATCATAACACATCCTATACTGCCTTCTTTTTCCTCTTCCTCTTCAGCATATCCTTCAAGACTCAATTCAAATGTTGCCTTTGCCATAAATCCATTTCTCCAGCCACTAGTTAGCATTCTTATTTCTAAATTCCCACAAAATATGATTTTTGTTTCACTTATCACTATTTACCATGTTCTTCTTACCCAATGCCTCTGGAGCAAAGAGGAGGGATCATCTTACTCTTTTATAGAGAAAGCAAGTGCTTGCTGATCAATACAATTAATATAACGACAAGGAATGTTTTAATTAGAACCCTTGAGGGCTTAGTATGCACCCAGACCCTGTGCCAAAAGTTTATTATCTCATTTAATCTTTGCAACATTCTTAGAGGTAGCTGTTACTGTATGCATTATACAGATAAGGAAATGGAAAGTCAGAGAACTTTACTAGCCTTGCACAAAAATGCAAACCCAGTAAGAGGCACCAAAGTTATGTGAACTACGTATCTCCATCTGGCTAACTCCAAAGATCCTATTTGTAACCACTAAGCTATCCTTCCCTATGGACCCTTAGGCTTGGAAAAAGACAACCCAGAGGGTGGTGCTATGGGAAATGTGAACTTAGGATTCACACAACTTGTTACAGATGCTTTCCTTCTGTCAATAAGATAGGCTATAGAGGGGCGCCTGGGTGGCTCAGTCGGTTGAGTGACCGACTTCAGCTCAGGTCATGATCTCACAGTTTGTGGGTTCAAGCCCCGCGTCGGGCTCTATGCTGACAGCTCAGAGCCTGGAGCCTGCTTCTGATTCTGTGTCTCCCTCTCTCTCTGCCCCTCCCCCACTCATGCTCTGTCTCTGTCTCAGAAATAAACATTAAAAATTTTTTTTTAAATAAAATAGGCTATAGATCAGAAACTTTGTTTTTAAGTTCTCTTGATAAATCCTAGCTTGAGAGGGAAGGAAGAAGAACAGAGTACTAGCATTTTTCTCCACCCATCCCTGCAAATGATGTCCATCTCTGGGAAAGAGAAGGTTTTCTTAACTGTTCAAGTCCCCCCTCTTCCAACTCCTGCTAGGTTCTTAGGCTTCATATCAAGCACCACTACCACTTTCTTCTCTGCTTAAGCCAAAAGACTTTCTTAAAATTCATTGTATGTCCACCCTTCTTTATCTTCAAACTTCTCTGCCATGCCTCAATCCAAAATTCTTGCCTAACAAAGGCTCATTCTAGCCAACTCTTTCCCTAAGAAGAGTTTTCCTGATCATTCCATGGATCGCACGGCTTTGCATTTGCCTATTTATTACTACTCTGTATTCTCCCTGAGGGTATGGGCATTGTCTACTTTACTCACAATTAATTCCCCCGAACAGGCCAGTGACTTAAATTATGAAAGAGAAGGAGGAGCTGGAGAGAGGAGAGGAAATGGTCCGGGTGCTGAAGGAGATGGAAAAGGGAAACAAAAGTAAATAACTATACCCCAGATTCTTGATTCTGGGTCCAGAGCACACATTTGTCTCTACAGAACACTTTCAGAAACTTTTTCTTTTTAAAAAGAAAACCTTGGGGTGCCTGGGTGGCTCAGTTGGTTAAGCATCCGACTTAAGCTCAGGTCACGATCTCACAGTTTGTGGGTTTGAGCCCTGCATTGGGCTCTGTGCTGGCAGCTCGGAGCCTGGAGCCTGCTCAGGATTCTGTTTCTCCCCCTCTTTCTGCCCCTCCCTGCCTTGTGCTCTGTCTCTCAAAACTAAATAAATGTTAAAAAAAAAAAAAAAAGTTTAAAAAATTAAAATAAAAACAGAAAATCTTTTTTCAGGTTGTCTGAAGTCATATTGGTGTTTGAAAATATGTCTCTAGGTTTTAGGAAGCAGTTAACTATATAATTCCCCGCCTCCTGCCTATAGCATCCTGCCCTCCACTCCCCAGACAACATACAAAAGAGAAAAAATTTAAGGTTGAAATTACCTGGAGAAAAAGACCAGGTTCTTTCTCTAGAAAGAAGACTCTTTTTTAATAATGTGGATACAGACCTCATCTCCCTCCCTTCCCTTTTTAAAGCTAATGATTTGCCCTAACACCTTACTTCAGGCCCAGTGCTTCTCAAGCTTTAATGTGCATGAGAATCATATGCAGAGTTGGTCAAATCACATCCCTAGCTTCCAACCTTCAAATTCAGTAGGTCTGAGATGGGGTCATCATTTGCATTTCTTAACACTTCCAGATGACAATGATGCTCCCATCTTGCACAGGAACCTTCTAGAAGCACTGGTCTAGTCTAACCAATGGATCAGTGTCGCCAGTTACTAGCTGGGTAATATTATAATAATGTGAGAGTGTGCTGTGGACCAATCAATGTTTTTGGTCCTTGAGAATTTTATTAATGGTTTGAGCCATTGGAGATTCTGAGTGGATGCTATAAATGGGGGCTAATTTCACAGGTTTTTGTTTGAGTTTATTTATTTTTAGAATGAGAGTGAGCTAGTGGGGAAGGGGAAGAAAAAGGAGACAGAATCCCAAGCAGGCTCCACTCTGCCAATGCAGAGCCCAACATGGTGCTTGATCTCAACAACCATGAGATTATGACCCAAGCCGAGATTAAACGTCAGACGCTTAACTGACTGAGGCACCCAGGCTAATTTCACCCATGTAATTTCACAGTTTTGAGGCTTACATTAAGCACATTTACTTTCATGAGATCTCAGCAGAACATGGTCATTGTAACCTACACAGTCCAACACAAAGTGAGGCTCAAAGTCTGCTAGGTTCTGTATCAGAGAGAATTGTGTTTAAATCCCATCTCTGCTCCGTCTGAGCCATATCCTTATATTTTCCATTTTCTCTCATACAAAATGGTTGTGATTGTATCTACCTCATAGATACTATGGCACAAAGTAAGCACTCTGTGAACGTAAAGGGTATTAACGTCAGCAATAACAACTAAAAACTCCTTTATGAAATAAATAATATTATTCTTCTTTATTTAGGAAGATACTGAGGTTCAGATGCTCCCTTAAGGTGTTAAAACCGGGATTTGTGCATGAGACAGAGGTTGATTCCAAATCCTTGGCTCTTAACCACGAGAGGTTATGGTGAATAGAACCTTTGGTATTTAGCTGATATGGTTTTAGGGTTACCTGAGAAATGTAAATAGCTCTGTGTAAGCAACCCTATAATTCCTCAAACTAGAATGGAAATGCCAGCCTCGTGCTTGGGCACAGTCCTTGGCATTGTGGGGCCTCATGACCCCACTTCCTCACTGCTTCTTTACAGCTTCTCTGCACCAGAACAAAGAAGGCAGCTGAAAATCATGTATCAATTATGGATAATCGTGTCTCCATTTAGCACAGGCAAGTGATTCCTCATTGTCTCTGTCAAATGAAACCAGCCCTTAGCTCAAGCCGTTTCTCCCAGAAACTACAGCTCTCCTTCCTCCTACCCTGAGCTCAGTTAGATTAACATTAATGATCTGTCCTCTCAGATGGGTCCCAGAGCATTGGACCCTGCCAAGCCATTTTCCACTCAGAATGATTTTTGCCCTGGCCTCTTGCTTGCAATGTGGCCCTTTCTCAATTTGGAAGTAGCAGCTGCTTAACAGATGCTCACCCACTTAGATTTGGAATGGAGGCCTTGAAAGATGTGGAGAGAGAGCCTGGTAGGCCAAAGAAGAAAATAAAGCACTACAGATGCATTGTGATGAATTCTAGAAGTAAAGAGCATAGATCCAGCAAAGGAAAACCATCACAGAGCTTGATAGCTGACTTTGAGTGAAGACAGAGATATTATTTTACTTTTCCCCAGGAATGTGTACCAGTATTGAAAATAATTTTTAACTACCTCTTTTCTTTTTTTTTAAATGAAACAAATCAGGAAGTGCAAAATACATAAAACCAGAAGTAAAAGTCTACATGTCCAACTTCCTTTCTCCACTGCAGAAGTAATCATTGTTTACAGTGGCCTGTTTCCTAGAATTTGTATAAGTAACAAAGCAATTAATATAAACACTGTTTTGAAATTACAAATGATATCTGTAATATGTTGTACATTGTTTTAACATTTTTATTGAAGTATGCCTGCAGAAACATGTATGTATTTTAAGTTTGTAACTCCTTTATTTTTTATAAACTCAATGCTCAGATATAACCGGCTGGACCCACACCAAGAAATAGAAAAAAACAGAATCCCAGAAGTTCCCTTCCACACTTTGCTTTTTCATTTAATAAAATAATGTAGTGAACTCCCCATTTCAGCATATAAAGACCTAGCATTTTCTTTTAATAGTTACATAGAGTATTTGGCTACACAGAACAGCCATCATTTAATAAATTAGCTATTGATAGACAGTTAGGCTATTTCCACTTTTTCTTTGCTACTATGGATATTCCAATAAGTATATCTTTGCACACTTGTGAGAAATATTCTTTAGAATATATTCTTGAAAGAGAATTACAGTAACAAAGAATATCTATATTTTAATTGTTAAGAATGTTTTTAAATTACCCTACAAGAAAGTTGCACTAGTCTATACTCCTACACTGGTACCAACTTTAGAAAAATATATTCTTTTAAAGAACTACAAGCTGGGCCACTTGGGTGGCTCAGTCGGTTGAGCATCCCACTTCAGCTCAGGTCATGATCTCACTGTTCATGAGTTCAAGCCCCACATTGTCCAGCTGCTGTCAGCACAGAGCCCGCTTTGGATCCTCTGTCCCTCCTCTCTGCCCCTCCCCCACTTGCACTCTCTCAAAACTAAATAAACTTTAAAAAAAAAAAAAAAGAAAGAACTATTTGCTGAATATATATCATTTAGAATATACTGATAAACAAAAAAGATAAAAATTCCCAACTATCTTATTACCTAAAGATAACTTATTTTTTATAAACATATGAAAAATATTTTTTTTAATTTTTTTTTCAACGTTTTTTTATTTATTTTTGGGACAGAGAGAGACAGAGCATGAACAGGGGAGGGGCAGAGAGAGAGGGAGACACAGAATCGGAAACAGGCTCCAGGCTCCGAGCCATCAGCCCAGAGCCTGACGCGGGGCTCGAACTCACGGACCGCGAGATCGTGACCTGGCTGAAGTCGGACGCTTAACCGACTGCGCCACCCAGGCGCCCCGAAAAATATTTTTCTTAAATTCAAATGAGGAAGGGGATTGATTTGAAAGGACAAAATGAAGAGACAGACCAGCCTGAGGATACAAGCTCAGTTGATGTTCCAGAAGAGAAAGTTGATCACTTTCAGGTTAGCACCAAAATTTCCCCACTGCATCCTAAGGCCTCTACTCCTCTCTCTTTAGACTAACATACTTGTGGCCCAGGAGGAAAGAGGAGACAGTCATCCATAGGAAGGAAGGCCCAGGTAGCTGGCTAATCAGGTAGTGAGGCCTATTTTGCTTCCCATGCAGATGATGAATAGGCAGTATGGGATCCATTCACTAGAGCCCAGATTCTCTGATAAAGGAAATAGATCCTATACCCTGTCACTGACAGGCAAACTCCTTTCTTTATCTTTCTGTGCATTTCTCACTGCTGACAATCATTGAATAATATCTCTACTCCATATAAATAGGAGGAAAATTTTCACAAAAATACCCTCCATGAGGGATGAGATGTCACCAAACAGAGCTACAGATAAAGTAAAAACATTCCTGCCATATCCACTCCCCCTCCTTCCTTGATTCTGGTTCTACCTGTGGCATGATATTTCTAAGCAAGCAACTTGAACAATTATTCGGGGGTGTTTTGTCTCTACCCTGTACCTTCTGCCTTTGGATTCCTGACAAGTAGAACCCAACATGACAGAGATTTTCAGAACTGAAAGGAGTCTTAGAGGATATGTGGTATGGAGATTCCCTGAAACCTGAAAATCATATGAAGACCACATTCAGCAAATGGCTTTTAAAGAGCCAGCTTGTGCATACATGCACTAGAACATTCTTACTCCATCTTAGATAATTCAAAGTTTAGATCTCCCTTTTCCTCTAGACTAGAATCTCCACATACATTTATCTTGTGTGCAGCCAAGATCTCAGACCCTAAAGTAGTTTCTCGCACAACGCATTTATCCTCTAAATGTCTTCTGATTAAATAAATGGAAGCACTAACTCAACTATACCTCTCTGCTAGACCACACCAAAATCCATTCGGTCTCTTAATTCACAAACACTATGAATTACCCAAACCTACTCTACTTTACTTTTCTTTTTCACCTGTTTAGTGTTTGACCAATCTTATTTCAGGAATTATCTTTCCTGTCTTTTTGTGGTGTTTCATAGAGGTTATTTAAAAAAGTTATTTAGAAACAACATAGGCAGGCCAGGCTAGACGGCATAAACTGAGACTAGATATGACATTCAGAAGGCCCAAAGAGTTGGGACTCAGCTGCAGGTGCTGGGGGAAAAAGCAGGCAAAGGGTACATGGAGGTAAGGCCTGAGAGTGGGCATGGTCAACTCCTGGGCTGTCCAGCAGGTGTTATGGGCAGATGGGATGCAACATCAGGATGTGAGTTGGTGATAGAGATTTGGCTGAGCAGACAGGTAATAATCAGTCAGAGGTGAAAACTCCAGTAGGGTCCCAAGTTCAGAAACAGGACTCTTGTTTCTGCTAGGTCCAAAGGAGAGAGGCGGAGGCAGAGGGGGAGGGGGAGGGGGAGGGGGAGAGGGAGAGGGAGAGGGAGAGGGAGAGGGAGAGGGAGAGGGAGAGGGAGAGAAAGAAAGAAAGAAAGAAAGAAAGAAAGAAAGAAAGAAAGAAATGTAGAACCCTACTCTGACAGGAGAATGAGGATACTTAGAACTTTTTTTCTGGCTGGGACCCAAACACTGAGAATCTGGGCCTAGATACTGTAAGCCAATCAGAAGTACATGTTGGCCTTGCTCAGATCAAGGCAGAATCTCAGTTACTGGAGTGGGGGTCTGGAGTACAAGACAGAGTCCTAGACCTCAGGAGGGCTGTTGTAGTAGGAGTGAAGCCTCCCTGGCAAGGGGCATTAGAAAGTGAGATTTGAGAGCCTGGAAAGGTCCTCTAATTCTGTTCCTGTAAAGGCGTGTTGCAGCAGGACTTAAAGCATGTTGCAGCAGGACTTAAAAAGAATTTCATGTTGGTCTGTGGTCACTCCTCTAGTCTCACCTCTACGTCTTTCTCAATGTACCTGTCTTAGCCCAGGCTACTTAATAAAAACCACAGGGTGGGTGGCTTAAAAACTATTAATTTCTCACAATTCTGGAAGCTGGAAATCTAAGATCAGTGTGCCACCGTGGTGTGGTTCTGATGAGAACTCTCAGCCTACCTTCTTGCTACATCCTCAAAGGCAGAGACCGAGACCTCAGGTCTCTTCGTCTTTTTATCAAAGGGTCCTAAATCCCATCTTGGAGTTTCTATCCTCATGATGTCATCTAAACTTAATTATCTCCTGGAGGGCCAATCTCTAAATACGTCACATTGGGGATCAGGGCTTCCACACAGAAATTTTAGGGGGACAAAAAGCTTCAGTCCAAAATACTACAATCCAAATGAATTTGCTTTATTTTCTACTTTTCTTAAATGTGCCCTAGTCTCTGGTCATACTATTCCCTTTGCCTGGAATGCTTTTCCACACCCTGTTTGTCTGGCTACCTCACACTCATGCTTTCAGCCTCTGGCTAGAAGACTTTGCCTCCAGGAAGCCTTAATTATCTCTGCATTTGAGTGAGATGCTCTTCTGTGGTTTCAGAACACACTATCCTTGTTCTCTCATAACACATATCCCTGATTTGGCAAATTTCTGCTTACTCTTCTCTTTCCCTCCCCCACTAACCTGAAATGCTCATCAATGGCAGGGAACGTGCCCACATGAGTCATCACTGAATCATGAGCATCTAGCACATTTTTGTATGTAGAAAATGTTCATCATTGGTTAAACAGCTGAATAAATAAATTTTTTAAATGCCAGTTTTGGTTTATTCATTTTTAATAAGGTGTGTTAAGTGTCTCTCAACTACCCTGACATTTCAATTATAGATTATGATGGACATTTCTCTGTTTATTTTAAACCAGGAATAAGCCAAACTCTCTAGAGATGATGGCTATTTTATATTTTGCACTGATCTTAAACCAGTACCTTAATTTCACATTTTTAAGTAAACACATTTTAAGTAAAAAACAAAAACAAAAAACAAAGCAAACGTTGGGGTGCCTGGATGGTTTAGTCGGTTAAGCATCTGACTTCAGGTCATGATCTCACGGTTTGTGGGTTTGAGCCCCACGTCAGGGTCTGTGCTGACAGCTCAGAGCCTGGAGCCTGCCTCAGGTTCTGTGTCTCCCTTTCTCTCTGCCTCTCCCCGCTTGAACTCTGTGTCTCTCTCTCAAAAATGAATAAATGTTAAAAATTTTAAAAAAGAAAAACAACTTCTAGACTAGACGTGTGGTAACTTGAATTTGTGTAACAGATTGCTTGAATTCAGGGATTCAATAACTGGTATAAATTGTGCTATCCACTGAGCATCAAGCAGACTACAGACACTAGCAATCTCACCTGCAATCCTTGCACTCAGATAATCTTGATCTCAAACAACTGGAAAAGTTCATTGACTTGACCAAGTGGGTAGTGTGCTGCTAAAGCCAAATCTACCACTCGTGTGGTTTGGATGGAATTTTGTGTAATGACTGCTTTTCTCTCTGTTCCCCTCTATGTGTGAAGACTGCATTCATGGATTCTTTCTCTTTTTTCCTCATCTGGTCTTTCTCTCTTCCACCTGCCTACCCCAACTCCTGGCATCTCTACTGCATTATTAATGGGGACTTGTCCAATTAAAGGGCTCATGGACCTTCATATTTCATGGATGCTCAACAGCAATCAGATTGGCAGGCCCAAGAGGAACCGCAGTCCCCGAGACACTGGCTGCATGAACTAACAGGAAAAGATGAACAATAAAAAGGAATTGTGAGAGAAATCGATAGGCTCACATTGGCCCCGCATGTCCATAAGCATCTTTTTGCTGTTGTAGAATCACTTCTGTGATTGTAGACATCATTACTGCAGTATTTATTTCTCTCCCTCTTGTCTGTCAAATAGCTGGCTAGAGTCAGAAGTCTATTCGACTCTGGCATTTAAAGCTCTCTTACTTCTCCATGGGTCAAATTTCTAGTCTTTTCTCTTATTTCCACACTCCAAGCCAGAGGCTGCTTTTTCTTTGACTGACCAAGGGCCTGAAATATTGTGAGAGGTTTGTAGCATCCACAAGGTGGCTTGGTCTTAAGAACTTTTACAGTTTATTCTAGTTTTGGTTTCAAAAATCCTATGGCTAAATGAATGTTGTGTCTCTCTTCTCTAAGACTGAAAACTTGCTATTATCCTCATAAATATTTATTTATTGAGGATGTTGTGCCAGGTATTAGGTTATGCATTGGGTTTCATTGATCACACCCACCTTTCATGTTAATTTTAGATAGATACTGATTTGTTTCAGGCACCACACTAGCCACAGTCTGTTTTTAAATGTGGTGCACAACTCTGACTCAGGAAAGCCAGCAGAGTACAGTAAGTAGCTAAGAACAAGGCCTCTGGAATTGGATCCTGCCTTGGCCACCAACCAGCTATGAGACATTAAGCAAAGCACTTAACCATTTAGAACAACCCTAGTAGAGGACATCTTGAATAAATGTTATCAGAATCACCCAGAGGTTCTGTGGAAATGCAGATTTGGAGGTATATAAGCGGTGGAATGATGTCTGCAGTTGTCTGCATAAGTCTTACCTATTAAAACTTGTAAATCACTGAATCTCATACACTCGTCCCCACCCCTTCAGTTCCCTCACCCTCCTTCCCCTCACCCCATCAATAGCTAGGTTCAAATCCCATCCTTGTTAAGAGTTCACCCAATTTCCAATGCGGGCAGAAATCCCTCCACACCATCAAACAATTCTGAAACACCAGCTGGATGTCTACAATTCAACTGATTTCTGACACTGTCTACCCAAAGACAGCATCAGAGTCCATCAGTTAAAGGCTCAGTCTTACAAGACTGCTCTCCACTTCAGATGGTGATCCCAAATCCAGGTTGCAACCTGAACTTCTGACAAACTATAGATGAGAGGTTCTCAGGACTCCCTCTTTGGGTTGGATTAATTTGCTAGAGCCACTCATGAAACTCAGGAAACCTGTTTACTCACTAGATTACTGGTTTATTACAAAGACTATTAAAGGATACAAATCAACAGCCAGATGAAGAAGTACATAGGGATAGGTCTGCAACAAAGGAGCTTCTGCCCTCGTGGAGTTTGGAGACCCAGCTCAAGTGGCACATGGAAAGCATTCTGGCTCACCAACCTGCAAGACCTGGAAACCCCTTCCTTTTGGGTTTCTATGGATGCTTCATTACATAGACAAGACTAACTTAAGTCATTGACCATACAGGACTGATTTAAACTCCAGCCTCTCTCCAATCCCCAGAAGTCAGAGGATGAGACTGAAAGTTCCACCCTTCCATGAAGTTGGTTCCAAAACCAGCCCCCATCCTTGGCTGCTTTCCAAAAGTCACCTCACTAACATAAACCCAGTTGTGGTAGAAAGGGCTTGTTATAAATACCAAGAACTCCCACTTCACTTTTCTGGCTCTGAAGCATTTCAGGAACTGAGGACAAGATATCAAATATAACAAAAGATGTTCCCAGTGCTGAGGAGATTCCTAGTGTTTTGGGAGCTGTGAGCCAGGAACTGTGTGAGAAAATCAAATATATATGCGAAATATACTTTGGTCATCTGAGAGACCAAATAAACATACCTTATAAGTCACAATATTGCACTTGTCTTTGTCAAGATGTATCATTCAGGCAAGTTGCTTGAACTTTCTGAACCTCAATTTTTCACTAATTTTTCATTTAGCCACTAGTGTTGATGAATGTGGCAAAGATTAAACAATATAGAATATACAATAAAATCAAAGGTATTATTTGCACCCCGTATCAGGCATTCCCTCCTGTCATTTACCTCTCTTAGTAATGTCATGGGATGCACATTTTACAGAAGAAGGTGAGGGTCAGAGTGGTTAAGCCATTTGTACACAATCTCACAGAGCCATGATTTGAAAGCACAACTATTTTTAAAATCTAGGCACCTTATTAGTAGGTTAGTTTCTACTTTTCCTGAAGTATTTGTAGTTAAGTTTCACCTCTAACTGAAAAACATGTAAATAATGTCCCCTTGGGGAGAAGATTTTCTGAAATCAGGATGTAAAGAACTTTTCTCATTATTTATTTCCTTCACAAGTTTCATATTTATGATCCATGTTCCTGTACGGGTGAAATTTTGGAAAAAAAATCCCACTCTAAACCTTAACAAGAAAAGCTGCCAGAGTAGAAAGTACTGTGTCTATATATCCTACTTTGTATCTTTAGTTATAGACTATTTCTGGTGACCTTATATATACAATGAAGTCCTACAGGATGAGTATTAATTTATCTCCCCTACTCTCCTCAGTCCTCTCTCTGTGATTCTGCTTTGTTTTATTCAACAGGTATCTATACACTAGGAATAAGTAAACAAGACAGTAATGGTCCCTGCCATAGTGACAATTTATGGGGGAATACAGACAAAACGAGAAAGAAAAAACCTACAACCATAAATGACTTTCATAAATGCTGTGAAGGATGGCACAGGATTTAGTTGAAGGAATAGAAGGAATTAAAAAAAAAACTTCATCTGAAAATAAAAAGATGATAAGGTATTCAGGGATTTGGGGTCCACTTTCAACTGCTAAGCTGTTCATGTGCGCTAATAAACACTGAAGTATACAATGCTATAGTGTATTTTGTTTTTTAATTTTTTTAAATGTTTATTTTTGAAGGAGAAACAGAGCATGTGTGGTGGAGGGGCAGAGAGAGGGAGACACAATCCAAAGCTGGCTCCAGGCTCTGAGCTGTCAGCACAGAGCCCAGAGACTGAAGTGGGGCTGGAACTCACGAACTGTGACAGCATGACCTGAGCCAAAGTTGGACACTTAACCGACTGAGCCACCCAGGCACCCCTGTAATGTGTTTTGATAGATCCCCAACGTGCATCCAAGTCTTTGGACTTAAGATGAGCTGGGGCGCCTAAGTGGCCTAGTCGGTTGAGCAGATATCTGACTTCCGCTCAGGTCGTGATCTCACTGTACTTGGATTTGGGCCCCACATGGGGCTCTGTGCAGACAGCTCAGAACCTGGATCCTGCTTCGGATTCTGTGTCCCTTTCTCTCTGCCCTCCCTCACTCATGCTTTGTCTCTCTCTCTCTCCCTCTCTCTTTCTCTCTCTCAATAAATCAACATTAAAAAAAATTAATTAATGGCAAGAGTTTTAAAAACATGATGTCTTCTAAGACCAATGTCCACAATAGGCAAAATAGGTAAATTTCCTCTGATTTAGACATGTTTGCTATGATATTGACATCCTCATCATTTTCTTTGAAAAATATTACAGGGACAGCTATACTTCTCTCCTAGTATGGATGGGTAGCTCAGCTGATTAAGCATCCGATTCTTGATTTTGGCTCAAGTCATGATCTCACGGTTTGTGAGTTCAAACCCTGCATCAGGCTCAGTGCTGACAATGTGGAGCCTGCATGGGATTTTCTTTCTCTCTCTCTCTCTCCCTCTCTCTCCCTCTCTCTTTCTGTTCCTCCCCTGCTTGTACTCTCTCTCTCTCTCTCTCTCAAAATAAATAAATAAACTTAAAAAAAGTTTAAAAGAATTTTTAAAAACATAAAATCTTTCCACTCACAGTATTCCTTACAGAAACTACTTGAGAATAGCCCTTTCAAGGAAATACCAGACTGGTCTCTTATTGCAGAACCCAGCCTCACCAGGGCTACATTTGATTGATCAAAGTGGGGCACCTGTCCCTCAACACAGCCAATGCACATACTGGTCAGTGGCCCATGAAATGGTCTGGAATAAAGCATAAGCCAGACAAATTAGAGTTCCACTCTGAGAATCTGAACTGGAAAACGCTTAGGGAATGACATTGGTAGCTGTGAGGAAGTTAAGATGGAAGTGTTCATAAAGCCCATGAGATACATACACCGTGGAGGGCCCTGGAGATTCTCAGAAAGTCTTGTGATGAGGATGCAGGTCCTATGAGTAAGCACATATGAGGAGAGAAAAGCTAGAGAGTAAAGGACAATGAAACCAATCTTTGTAAACTAAAAAAAGGAAAGAGAAGTAGAGATCCATAGAATACTTCAATTATATTAGTTTTGGAAACCTTGAGTTAATATCTACCAGTGCCCTCTGCCAGAGTCTCTAGAACTTTGCACTGGTTTCTGTCTCTGAGAGGTTGAATGAGCACCTGGTTGGCATGTCACAAGGGAATTCAAGAATCAAGTTGATACTAGGCCAGATAAACTTTCAGGTATTTCCTAATTATTAAAGTCTATAATCAAGATTTCAAATCTCCTATACCCACACAGCTGACTGCCTATACCAACATGACTTTATTAACCCATTGCCTTCATCAACATGACTTTACTATTCTAAGAAACTGTTGCCTGGGAAGGTAAAAATCACAAATAATTTTATTCTTAATTCCAGGTTTTTAAAAAAAAATTATTTAAATAAGCATCAAATGGTTTAACTCTTCCACTGCATCAGACTCCCTAAGAGTCTTCCAGCTGAAGTGTTCACCAATCCCAGATAATTAGATCAGAATCCTTACCCAATTCTAGTCACATATTTTAACTAAAAGACTGCAAAACTTCAAAAAAAATTCCTAAATTTATCCTCCGTACTCCACAACTTTATGAAAAGTCTGCCAAGATAGTATATTCCCTTACTACGCTAAGAAAAAAAAATATCAGCTTTTTTTATCAACTGGTTGTTTTCTCGTTTAGTTTCATATGGCAATATGTGTGATACCAGCTTGGGGAAAGAAAATTCCCCATGTATCTTCCAGAATCTGAAAGCCTTTACTCTGTTCATCTGCACTGTACATTGTAAGACTCTGTCAAGTGACCTGAATTAATCAGGATTTTTATCCCTCCTCCCTCCCACCCCCATTTATTCTCTTTCCATAATTCTATGCCATGTCATTTCCTTCACTCCTCCTTTTTTAAGATGGAGGCACTTCTGCTCCCATTTCATTTTCGACTATTCTCTGAACTGTTCTAGGAGGAGTCTATTCTTCATCTGTGTAAATCTACATTTTATTTTTGTTCCAAATTGTAAATATCTGAACTCTGTAATAGATCAAACCTTTGTCAAAATCCCTTTCAAATTACATTAACATGAGGCTGTGATGCCTGGAAAAGATGATGTGATTTTTCTGTGTCTACGTGTCTGCGTGTGTGTGCACGCGCACCATGTCAAAAGAGAAAAACGCACAAACATGGAAA
Source organism: Neofelis nebulosa (assembly GCF_028018385.1). Lineage (NCBI taxonomy): Eukaryota > Metazoa > Chordata > Mammalia > Carnivora > Felidae > Neofelis > Neofelis nebulosa. The sequence goes on from NC_080793.1 coordinate 17,163,221, forward strand.
ATGTCTACCAACATCAGCCCTTTTGCCAAATAGCAACCAAATTAAAAAGAAAACCAAAGATAAATTCAGGTCCGTATTTCAGAAGAAGTGAATGAGGACCTCTTTATTTCCAATGCAATAGAAATGCAAAGAGGAAGAAATCAATGCAAACCAGTATGTCGTGGATCAGCACATTTTAAAACAAAATGTACCTTTGTATCTAAAAATCTGAGAGCCATGAATATTTAACAGAGAGAGAAAAGAATGATTTTGTCAGCGTGTAAAGCAAGTCCCAGGGAAGCTTAAATTCTGCTGCCTTCTATTAGCTTCTCTGCTCAGTAAACAAAATGAGTCATTCAGGGGGAAGGAGAGGAAGGAGATGAGGGCTGGGGGAGGCTGAGAGAGAAGGGACGTCTGAGTCTTGGGAAGAGGCAGGCTCAGGAATAGTAGCGGAGGGCAGAGAATGATGAAGTTTAATGCCAGCCGGTGGTCATGAGCTCTCTGGCTGGGGATAGAGCAGCTGGAGACAGTCCGTGAAGAGAATTTTCAAAACCTTTCTGGTTCTCAAAGCCAAAGGAACAGGGAGTGGCTAGTGCAGTAAAGGGATCTAAGGGATTGATTTGGCTACTCCAGGATGCAAGTCTTGTCCACTTAATCTCTTCAAGGCTCTCTTTCCTCACCTCTTAACGGGTATTAATACCAGCTACCTGTTTTAGGAGAATATCTTGGGGATAAGTGAGGCACATTAGCCAAAATCCATGCTAAATATTTGATGGCTGTGTCTGAAGCCACACAAGGGAATATTTGAGCAGCTTACCAGCTTCATGGGGGAGGAAGATCCTTAATGTGGCATAATTCAGGACTTACATTACAGCCCAACCCCTGTCATTATGACTCAAAGAATGCTCCCAGGAGCTCGTCTGATACCCAGAAAACAACATGCTACAGGCTAATGATGTATTGATTCTTTGGTTACGAAGTCTGCACAAAAGGAAAATGCTAATCAGTGGGCTGGGGTAGTGTAAGTGGGGGTGTAGCTGCATGGAGTAATACCAATCAACAAGTTCAGCTGCTCCTTCAGCCTACTTTCCCCCCTATCATCCTGTTGAGCTTCAAACTGGCATTTTACCTACTTTAACGCTTAACAGGTGAATTTTGCAAGAGGCAGCATAGTGTTTTGTGAAATGAACTTTAAACTGGGAGTCAAAAACGAGGGTTGTCATCATAACTCAGCAATGAATATCACTCATGAATTTGAGTAAGGCACTCCTAAATCTTTTACTTTTAGAATGTCAGTTTTTCAGGCTGGGCGGGGGGAGGAACCTTCTTCAGTTCTTTGAATGATAGAGGGAGGAGGGAAGAGCCCTTCATTATGGATAACACATATTACTTCCCTGTTTATGTTTTTTCCTAACCACTCTAAGCTTAGAGCCTGTATTTCAAGGCCATAAGCTTTGACTATAAGCTGTAAGCCCTGCTGGGGCTGTCACAGCTGAACCAACCATTAACTAATTAGAAGGAAGCAAATCAAGTTGTCAAAAACCTCTAAAACTAATAAGTCCTATTAAATTGTAAGATTTTTTTTTTTTTAATTTAAGTAGGTGCATAGCAATCCCGTCACTTCAAGGCCAGGCGTGATTAGCACAAGGTATCAGAAGATGACCCCTGAAAATAAGATTTCTCATTAAATGTACTAGCCCCGAGGCCATCGCTTCAAAGCTGTCCTTGGTGCCTTAATTTTGGATGAAAATGCAGATATTCAGAGGAAGTAAAAAGAAGGCATCTGGGTTGTCAACTAGGAGCCTCTTGAGCCCTCAGGCAATCGGTCTAGAAGCAAGTCTTTTATACAAAGGGACACTTGACATCCATCAATTATCCACCTAAGCTGACTAATTCCTCTTTATGGCTTCTTGGTGATCACACCAGAGCAGAGGTGCCATCTATATGAAGGTTGACTTTGTATCAGCTGAAATATTGGGGCCGCCCAGGAATTATGGAATAATGGATGCTCAGAACTTGCCATATTAATGATGGGGACAATTGGCACAGGTGCATCTTACTGGGGCCATATCTGCAAGTAAGATATTTGCCATAAGGATGTGAATAGAATCATTCTGCAAATAGTCAACAGTTTCTACTCTGGACTCACACTTACATCTGAGCACAGAGAATTAAGAGTTGAAAACCCCCTGCCCTTCAAGTGCCTTCGCATCTGGTGGGGTTAAAGAGATGTGAACAAACCTCAGACCATAGATGGTTAATAAAATAAAAAGCCTGTCTACCCCTCTCATTTTATAAGGTGATAAGGGAAGACATTACAAAGAAGGCAATATCTGAGCAGAGAAGGATGAGTAGGATTTATGAGTGTAAACAAACAGAGGGAAGGCCATTTCAGGCAGGGAGAATATTATTTGCAATGGCAAGAAGGTCTGCAAAATAATGATTTTTTTTAAAGCAGTCTGGTATGAAGAGTCACCGCTGAGATACTTGTCTGCCCAACAAAAATATCCACGAGTTTCTGGCACGGTTTAGGGGAGCCACTATCAAATAGTGAGCAGGTGTGTGGCCTGACTGGGTGCAAATAGGAGAAACCTGACTCGGGGGGGGGGGGGGGGGGGGTGGAGAGAAACTATATAAAGAATTGTCCAGTTCCGGTTCAAGATGGTGGCCTCAGAGGGTCTGGGCTCTGCTCCTCCTGTTAGAGTCTACAGATAAATATGGAAGAAGTTTCCCTGGAAAAAAACCTAAGAAACTCTCTGGGTGACTCCTGTGCATCCTGTCCGAAGGAGAGAGGCCCACACGAAAGCAGGTAGGAGGCTGGGGCACAGTCCCCCACCCCGAGCGCGGCCAGGTGGCGACCCACCGAAACCCAGAGCTTCTCCCCGAGAGGTAAAGGGTTTGAACCCCCCAGCTTCTACGAGTGGCATCTGAGAGCCGGGCCTGTAAATGTCCAGCTATGAAGGCACCCACCCCCCTGAGGAGGGCGTGGGGTGGCTCGCTTCCACGACACTCCCGTGGCAAACCGCGCTGGGAGGAATGGGTCTCGGGGGCACCCTAGGACTCACTCACCTTCTGGGCCCAGCGGCAGGCCGCCGCGGAGGGCCTCGGCTCTCTAGATGTGAGAGAGGCTCAGTTTGCTCCTCGTGGAGATGTGAGAGAGGCTCAATTTGCTCCTCGTGGACCTCCGCCCTGAGGACGTAGGCGCCTGCTTGGGGCGCATTTGGAGGCCGCAGTCCTTGCACAGGAAGATTGGCAGGCGCCATCTTCCCGCTCCCTCGACAAGCTTCAGCCGCTGGGCGCCGCCTTTTTTGTTTTCTTCTTAAAACTGTAGGCTCCCTTTCCGCCCCCCCTCCCCCCTTCTTTCCTTTTCTATTTTTTATTCCGCTTTCACGGTGGACACCCTCTCCACGCCGTCCCGGCAGTGTGCCAGAGCGCACGTGCCCCCGGGGTGCTGAGAGTTTCAGGAGGCAGGTGCAGGCCTAGTATTTGGCAGCTGTTGCCAGGGGGCGCGGGCGGGGCTTCCTCATGCTTCCGCAGGCCTGTAACCAATGGAGAGAGAGCTCCTAAAGGGCCGCCACCCCCAGGGCACCGCAGGCACGAGGCCCGGGGAGCTCCGTCTCTCCGAGAAGGCGCCCGCTTAGCTTATTGTGGCTGTAGCCTGAGGGGCAGGCTTCTAATCACACAAACCTGGAAGGGCTGACCACAGTCTTTTCTGGAGGGCCCCGAAGCACAGGCGTCTGCATGCTTCTGGTGTGTTTTTGCGGCCCCTGTGGACTTGGGTTTCTCGGTTCCACCAGATGGTAACGACGGGGAACCATTGTTGGCACGCTGCTTCCCGGAGAGCACCGCACAGACCGTGGAGTGAAATACACCCCCAGTCTTTGTGTGAAACTGGACTATTTGCTTGTCCTGTAGCTTCAGCCCTAAGGGTAGGCTTCAGGTTTGGCTCACTCTAGAGGTCTCCTGGACATAAGCCAGTGTGGCCATCTTGGTACTCTCTTTCTGCCTCCATACCACTGGACTGTGTCTCCCAGACAGGAGCATATATTATACACTCATTTGGAGCCCCAATTTTTTGCAACTGCTGCCAGGGGACACCCCTAGATCACCTGGAACTGGTAGCCAAGGGGGTTAGGCTTGTGGTCCCATGGGACAGGGTATATTTGCATGCTTGAAAGCTATGCCAGAGACCATTCCCTCTTTAGAACAAGATCAGGTCTTGGCACACCCTCAACTACTGGGAGCCATTAAAAATAGAATGGACTGTTTGGACACTCAAAAATGTTTGGGAGACCACCAAGAGCTAGGGTGGAGTTGACTGATAAGTTTCATCTCCTACAGGAGGCCACTCCTCTAAGACTGGGAGAGGTGGTGGTTTTATCTAATGCACAGAAAGGAACAGGGAAGAGATCAAACAAAATGGACAAACAGATGAGTATGTTCCAACGGAAAGAACAAAATAAAACCTCAGAAGAATTCTCAAGTCCTGGGTAGCAGGGGTAGGAGACACTGGATAGATGAATAAGGATGTCATTTCAACAGTGGAGGGTGAAAGGTGACACCAAATAGAATGGCAATATCTGGGGTAACACCGTGTAAGAGAACACAGGTGGTGGTAGAATTAACTCAGAAGTGTATGATGGATACAGGAACTGGATGAGGAAGACCAAAACTACTTCTTACCTGGATTTAGGCTATTATTCAAAATTCCTCACTCCAAGTAGCTTTCCCAGTTTCATAAATAAATCCGGTGCCAATACGTGTGTTGATTCAGTGGATACCACAAAAACTATGTGACTACACTGTCTTCAAGTTGGCAGGAGTTGAATATCAGGGAGTTTTCTCTTTAGCTTTTCTAATCAGTGTCCACTGAATTTCCCTGGACCTTCTAAGCACAGCATATGTGTTTGGGGTGGGGGGGGGGAATGGTGAAATTCCAGAAGACTTTCATCTAACTTCTGGTGGAACCTGACACCCTGTGTGGCCTGATTCTCTGGTCGAATGAATTTGTTAAGATGGCAATGCCAGTTTTGGAAGCTGCGTTCTCAGAGTTCACAATATACCTCTGGAAGAGGTCAAAATGGATGTTTTAATTTCCGTCTTGACTACATAGAGCCCTCTCTGGGTTTCTTTGTATTTTTTGAGTATGCTCTAAAGAGCCAAAGTTGCCGGACAGGCATGCAAAGATACATATGTGCACGCGCATAGAGCACAAAGGGAAGAGCTGGGAGGCAAAATGCATAACACATGAGACAAAATAATTAATGACTTGTTTATTTATTCACTAATTAGATAAGCATTTATGGAGTTTCAAATATTGTAAGAGGTGCAGTGGGTATCATCATACAATTAACAGAATCTAGAAATAAATTTTAATACTCGATGATGAGTATTATGATTGGGATTGTGAAGTGTTATGGGAGTGGATACCAAATGCATTTAGCCATTAATTAAGTTTACTGTGAAGCCTAAGACTGTTTATGTCATTAGAAGAACTGGGTAAGAATTGCAGAATAGTTCATTTTTCAACCAGTATTTAATATTTACCTATACTTCAGACATTGAGCTAGGTTTGTAATGGATTTAAGAGTAATCAGACACTGATCCTTTTCTCCAGACATTTATAGACCAGTCATGGTAAGGTATGGATACACATTAACTTGGGAATTAAGGAATCCATGCTAAGCACCTTGCCAGAGGAAGTACTACAAGCTTTGAATGACAAGAATGAGAAGTTGAATCTAGTTGAGAGAGCTATCAAGAGAGGCTTTGATATTCAGGAAAGCATCAATAAAAATAAAATAGGTTTGGGAACATAATAATGGAGGAATTAGGTTTACGGAGCCTTGTGGACGGAAGGCTAGCAAATTGGTACCCAAGTCTGTTCATCCAGACTTTCCAAACACCTAGTCTCTACTCTGTGCCCACTCTACTGCCTTAAGTCAGGCCCTCCTTGTCTGGCTCCTGCACAGCTTCACAGCAAACCACTCACCTTGTCCTTTCTCTCAGGCACTGTCTTATCAGTTTGGACTGCTGTAACAAAGTATCATAGGTTGGGTGGTTTATAAACAACAAATTTCTCACAGTTCTGGAGGCTGGAAGTCCAAGATCAGGGTACCAACAAGGTCAGGCTCTGGTGATAGTCCTATTCCAGGTCACATACTACCTGCTTCCTGTATCTCCATAAGGTAGAAAGCAGAGGAAACAAGCTATTTAGTGCTACTCCTAGGCGGTAATCCCATTTATGCGAATTCTACTGTCATGACCCTGTCTAATCCCAATTACTCCCAAAGGGTCCACTTCCTTAAACTGTCACACTGGAGAGTAGGGTTTCAACATAGGCATTTGGCGAGGGGACACAAAGATTCAGTCCATAACAGGCCCCTCTTAAGTTTCCCACACATCAAGCAATCATCTGACTCTCTAGGAAACCCACCTCCACATTCATTTACTGGCATAGTATCTCTAATGCTTCCTTTGACTAAAACACGTATAATAATCTGGTTCCAATAACATCATCTTCTATCATTTCACCCTTAAAACCATGGTGCAGTTATCTAAAACTTTTTCTTTATTCTCTAAATTACTATTTTATATGTACATGCATTGTTTTCTTCATATGCTGACCTGTCTGCCTAGAATTGGCCCCCTCACTCTTTGTGGCCCAAGAAATTCCTATCTGCCCCGTAAGACCCTTTTCCTGTGATGTTATCTGTGAGTCTGTTTCCTCTCCATTCCATTTTTTGTTACAGTGCCCACACTGTTTTGGAATTATCTCTTTATAGACTTCCAAGCTATAAGTTCTTCTTTTTTTTTTTTTTAATGTTTATTTTTGAGAGACAGAGCATGAGCCAGGGAGGGGCAAAGAGAGAGGGAGACACAGAATCCAAAGCAGGCTCCAGGCTCTGCACTGCCAGCACAGAGCCAGGTGCAGGGCTTGAACTTACTAGGAGATCATGATTGGAGCCTAAGCCAGACGCTTAACAGACTGAGCCACCCAGGCACCCCCAAACTATTAAGTTCTTAAAGGAACCATGTTTATATTTTGTGTAATTTTTAAAGAATCTGTTCGTTTTAATTATTTTTAATATTCTAATATTCTGTATATATTTTTATAAAACAATAATTTATAGATTTTTAGTGTCTCCAACTATACCCTCGTTGTAATGGATATTCAACAGGATTACTGAATGACTCCTAAGAGCAAAGTGTTATGGTGAGTTAGAACTCACTTCATCTCCCAGTTCCATTACATATTCTGTTTAATTTTGTACAACTTTCTTGTTCAAGGTTTAGGTTCATTATCTGTAATATGAGGATAATAATACATAGTTCATTGTAAGGATTAAGTAAAATGATTATAAAGCACTTGGCTCAATTCCTGGCATCTCTTATGCTCTTAATATATTATTTATATTAAAACTATTGCTATTAACTACTATTTTAACCCAAGCAAATTTCATCCTCCATAAACTTTATTTTCTCCCATCTTTTTAAATAAAACACAAGAGTAAAAATTTCCATCTTGCTCTCTTTATAACACTTTAGTAATTATCCAATTAAATATTCTATGTTAGAGTACTTTAAAAATATAACAAACCATATAATGGTTAATGGTAATTATTATACTTCTTAGAACCTTAGGTCACTTGTGAAAGATAAAGATGTAGCTGTAATTCTGTGACTAACATGGAGAATGTTTATAAGAATTCAGAATGTTGTTATAGTTGATTCTGTGTCACCCAAGGTTAAGAATTGTAGGTAAGATTAATATAGTCAAAAGTTTCCTCTTAATCATGTCTCACATTATAAATCAGTTATTGCATCTTTCTCCTGTCCAAATAACTGCCTAATGTAGGTAGAATTATTAGCTGCTGTTCTGCCTCAAAGTACACATTTGTACCATCATAATTAGTCTGGCCTGAAGTGATAGGATGATTAAGAGGTATTTCTGTCAAGATTTTGTCATTCAAGATTTAATAGCAACCAGTTCTTAATATGTTGCCCAGGTCATTGTAAAATCTTCAATAATCCTGGAATAGACAAAGGAGCATTTATTTTTCTTTTACCAATAGTTGTTCAGGACTCTCAAACACTTAGCAAATATACTAATTGTTAAAATATTAAACCGTAAATATCTAGGCTAAAGATCTATTGCTCATAAGTAACACTTGGTGAAATAATGGATACTTCTTCCATGAAGGCTTTGTTAACCACTGTGGTCTACGTTAATTCTGTTGGCTTTCTCTCTTGATTGCATGCCCTACAATGCTATTGGAACAGCTCCAGGTGGGTGTTCAGCTAGATGAACTTCAAATTTGCAAGCCCCAGTTTCTTTATCTGTGAAGACCATAATCTTTCCCTGCCTGCCTTCCCCAAAAAAGTTACTTTAGTTCAAATGGTACGTTAGATGTGAAGATAGTTTCAAAAATGAAAATAATTGTTCAGATATTACTTAAATGTTGGTATTGCACATTTTTTAAAAAAGATAGCTCTTATTTTATATACTTTAAAAACTCCTATTCCCCCAGCTCTCATTATCATTTTTAGAGATGATAGTTCTGAAATCCATCTCTGTACCTCCTATCTCTCTTCATAATCTGGACACCCATATATCATGTTGTATAAACTAAAATTTATCAAAGTTAACATCTCCAGGTGTTTACTCATCATTTTCTCTCCACATGTCGCTCTTTTGTCAGTGTGTGGTACTCCCAACCACCTGGTTGCTGCAGCCTGAGCCAGGTGTTCTGGATTTCTCCTTCATCCTTACTCCACACTTCCAGCTATCCACTAAATCTGATCAAACACCCCTCAAACCTGACTACTCCTCCAGTCCTGAGTCACTATAATAACACTTAAAGAATTACAGTAGAGGGGCGCCTGGGTGGCGCAGTCGGTTGGGCGTCCGACTTCAGCCAGGTCACGATCTCGCGGTCCGTGAGTTCGAGCCCCGCGTCAGGCTCTGGGCTGATGGCTCGGAGCCTGGAGCCTGTTTCCGATTCTGTGTCTCCCTCTCTCTCTGCCCCTCCCCCGTTCATGCTCTGTCTCTCTCTGTCCCAAAAATAAATAAAAAACGTTGAAAAAAAAAATTAAAAAAAAAAAAGAATTACAGTAGAATCTTTAACTTTAACTGATTAAATCCTAAAGATTCTTTAAGACTCGCTCTAACAGCCTCCTAACTAGCTTCTCTAGCTCCTGACATGGTCGACTTCAGCATTTTCCCCCACATTTCCAGGGAACTTTATATGTCAAGGAATCTACTCTTGTCGAATACCTATAAATCACAACCATTGCTTCCAAGACCGTCTCCAAACACAAGCATGGTTTACAAACCCTTTAGAACAGCTCTTCTCAAATGCAGTGTGCATGCACATCCCCAGGGCATCTTGTTAAACTAGTTTTGATCCATTGTGTCTAGGACTAGGGTAAGTTGAGACATCACAGGTGAACAATTTAAGGAGGCCTCATTGTTAGGGCAGTACTGGTACCAGTCCTATACTCTGCATGAGCCTGAGAGTGAATGCCTCCTTAAATCATGTGCCTACAATACTGCACTTCCCAGGCAAGGCTGGTGCTGTTTGTTCTAGAACCAAATGTTGAAAAGCAAGTCTTGAGTGATCACTAATCTACCTATCTTCGTCTCTCAGGATTCCTCACTTCATACCCTACCCTCTAGCCATGCTAAATAATTTATAGTATTTCTTTAACTTCTGGTTACGTGTTGTTTCTTCTGGAAATGATTTGTACCCTTACACTTCTTTGCCTCTGACTTCTACGTGTTCTTAGACACCTCTTTCTCCAAGATCTCTTCTTCTGATTTTGAAACAACAGATGGGCACCTATGCTTTTTCCTTCCACATTCCCATTTACATCTTCTTTAGCATTTATTTGCCCAGAGTTTAATATTCTCTTGTGTTGTCTCTCTCTACAAACAAGATTTGTGGATTAAAAACATGGGCTTGTTTATTATTTCAGGCCAAGCAAAAAATACATATTTTCCAGCACAGAATAGATAACATACATTTTATAAATAAAAGAGTAATTGAATGTTAAATTTTGTATTTGTGCTATCTTCTTAAGTCGACTTTAAAATCCTTTAGTGATATCTTCTATGGTTCTTACTTTACCTTACAGTGTACCGTATGTATTCAGTAAACATGTGATGTTATATCAATAAAAACAGGCAAAAGTTGGCCTTTACTAAAGTCATTCAATGAATAATGGTTAATGATATGCTAGGTGCTATGAATTCAGTGGCAAACCACAATGAAGTCCCTGCTTTCACAGCATTTATAGTTTAGGTTTTTGTTTTGTTTTGTTTTTGCATTGAACATATTTAATGACAAAGTTTGAAGATGTGACACAGTAAAAAAAGCTAGGCCTGTAAGACCTAAACATGGGGCATTTAATAATGGAAGTTGGTGGAAAAATGAAAGCAATGGAAGAAGGCAAAAGGAATGGACACCACTGGCATGAAACAAAGGAGAATTTGAAGCAGACAAAAAGCAACATGTAATGGAAAATGTAGTGAACTTGGGTTTAAATCCTGGCTCTTGTTTGTTGTGTGACCATTGGTAAATCACTCCATCTCCCTCAATCTTTTACTCTCAGTCTGCAAAGTGGTTATAGCATTGTCTATCTCCAGGTCATTGTGTAGATAAATGACTATAATTCACTCAGGCTGCTGACTTTAATGCTGGTTGGATCTGAGAGTCCTGAAGGCAGTTTGGCATGACCCTTTCTATTCTAAGACATGACATGCCTCCCCCCCTCTCTATGACTAAGGTGTTTTGTCACATTAACATGGATGAGTGCCTTTGGATGCAGTGCTGTGGAGGTAACTCAAAGAGGGGAGCCACGCAAGAGGTTGAGAGGAGCAGGCATGAGCAGTATTGGGTCACAGGAGGGAGGGCACCCTCTCACAGTGTAATGCATATGGACAGGGGAGTGATGTAAGGCAATTGGGATCTGTCTTCAGTGTTAATTAACCTTTCTCACCTTTACATTGCAACAGCCAGTGGTAGTTCTCTTACTCCCAAGGAGGGGATGTAATTAGAACAGATGGAGAAAATACAAATGGAAAGAAGTAGAGCACTTATTCAACTCCAGGGGGCTCATGCCCTGGGATTGTGTTTAGTGAAGGCAGGAATGATTTTTACCTTATAATCCAGGTGTTTTTCTCAAGCCCCTGAGGTAAGCCAGCTGTTAAAGAGAGAAAGAGAAGGAAAATCGAGAGCCTGTTTGGAATCAAGCCTTCTCTTATTTATCTCTGTATTTCTAAAGCCTCAAAGTTTTTGGAATATAGGAGAAGCTCAGTAGATGTTTTAAATGAGTATATGCATAACCTCTCCCTGGAGACTATAAAGTCTAGAAACCAAAGAGGCCATAGCAGGATGAGCCTTTGCAATCATCTTCTCAATTAGACTTAGAATTTTCGAGAGATTAAAAATAGCCTAAAGCCACAGAGGTGATCAATGTCAAAGCTAGAACTGGAAACCAAATTCAGACTTATTTATTACACTACAGTGATTCAGTCACCCCCATTAGATCTACATTTTGATTATACAATTAAGAAGCACTGGCTGGGACCTCTAGGAACTGTGAATGAGGATGATGTAGACAACCACAAGTCCACAGACTACATATTGGAGACGCAGCTGCATCAGATTTGGTCTATGCTTAAGCCAGCCTCACAGGTGATGTTGAGCCACCAAGGCACCCTGAGGAATGGCTCATGAAGAGGCAAGGTGCAGGCAAAAGACTTCTGAAGGCAATTGTGCCCTTAAATGTGCTCTTATTTCCCCAAAATTTGAGGTATAATTCACAATTGTATATATTTAAGGTGTACAATTTGATTTCACATACGTATTCTTTGTGAAATAATCACAACGAAGCTAATGAATATATCACTTCATATAGTTATGTTTTTACACTTTTTTAAAATTTTTAACTTGAATATAGTTACACACAATATTACAATAGTTTCAGGTATACCATGTAGTGATTCAGCTTCTTTGTACATTATGCTATGCTCAACACAAGTGTAGCTACCATGTCACCGTACAATGCTATTACAATGTCATTGACTCTATTCCCTGTGCCATGACCTTTAGTCCTGTGACTTACTCATTCTATAACTGGAAGCCTGTATGTCCCACTCCCTTTCACCCATTTCGCCCATCCTGCCTGCTGCCCATTGTTATCTTTATTATGGTGAGAGCACTGAAGATTTACCTTCTTAGAACATTTCAAGCATACACTACATATTATTAGTTGTAGTCACATTTATTCTATTAAATCTCCCAGAACTTATTCACCTTGTATAACTGAAACTTTGTACCTATTTTAAACATCTTTGTAATGGAGAGCTTTCTTTGATGAGTCTGAACACCTTCTCTGCAATTATATTCAGGAGTATAAAAAGTTCAGAGGGCTTCTATCACTTATGGAGATTTCCTCTCTAAAAAACCAACCAAAACCAACCAACCAAAAATATCTTGCCTGCTTTGCCATGGTTACTACTAGTATTTATACATTTGTGTATGAGACTCTATGAGCCTATGGATATTTTATGGTATTATTTGCTCAGATACTCCCATTGGAAAGTGCCCCCATTCCATAGGACAAGAGAAGTGGGTGCCATGTTTTCACTCTACTATGTTTTCGCTCCGCTGGCAGAAGGTTATTGGTGGTCAGCAGTGAGCATTTGATGCCAGTTAAGCCAACAGAGCTCTGGTGGCATTTGCATCTCTTCCCCATTGTTGCTGAGGCTCATTTACCTCATTTCTCTTTCAAAAGCTGTGTTACTTATAACTATCTTGGATTTTTGAATGATATTAGCTTTCCTGAAGCTAGTTGATCTGTTTCACCTCTCTTTCAACAAAACAGACTTGATTAAGATAGGAATAAGAATTTTAAAATAATTGTGATAGTTCCATGTATATTCAAATGTAATTAAAATCATAGATTCATACACATACTTTACATTCACCTTTGAGAGCCTGATATTGTTATCCCATTTTATAAAGGAAATAGAAGGAAGCTCAGAGAAATTAAGTGACCTTTTCCAAAGTCACACACCCAGGGAATGGAGAATCTTTGATGCAAGTCTAAGCCTCTTTCTTTTTCTAGTACAGTCCCTACTCAGGGAGATTAAAGTTCATTGGAAGTCCATAAATAAATAAATACAGGAAAGACCAAAATAAAGGCAAATGGACAGAATAGAACAACTGCAAATTGCCATGAATCAAGAAAATGATTTCATGTTGAAGCATCCTAGCTAAGTCCTCATGGTTCTGAGACCAATTCCAACATGGGGGGCCAGGGAAGTTCCACATAGCACCAAGTAATTCTCCAGGGACCATTCGGGTGCCCTACAATTCAATTCAACTCTGACACTATCTACCCAGATATAGAAACAGATTCCACAGATTGAGCACTAAGTCCTCCAAGACCATCCCTCTACCCCTACCTTAAGATGCCAATCACAAGCACACTTTGTTCTCTGTACTTCTGACCAGCCAGCTATAAACCACTACCCCTTCCTTGGGTTTGATTAGTCTGCTAGATTGGCTCCCAGAACTCAGGAAAACTTTTACTAACTAACTGGTTGATTATAAAAGGATGTAACTCTGAAACAGCCCGATGGAAGAGATGCATAGGGCAAGGTGCGGGGAAAAGATATGGAGATTCTGAGCTCTGTCTTCCAGCACACTACTCTCCCCACATCTCCACGTGTTCACCAACCTAGAAGCTCCCTGAATACTGTCCTTTTAGGGTTTTACGGAGGCTTCATTATGTAGTCATGATTGATTAAATCTTTGGACACAGCCAATGGCTCCAACCTCCAGTACCTTTCTTCTCCCCAGAGAGAGGTGGAACTGAAAGTTCCAGCCCTCCAATCACATGGTCGGGTCCCCTGGCAACCAGCCCCCAACCCTAGGGGCTTTCGAAAAGCCACCTCATTAAATAACAAAAGATACCCTAATTACTCTCTTCCATTAGGAAATTCCAAGGGTTTTAGGAGCACTGTGCCAGAAATGGGGTTGAAGATCAAATATATATTTCTTGTAAATCTCAATACCACAGTCCTTAAATATGATAAAAAGGTATTTCCATTCATGAGAATGGAACATGAGAAAAATCAGAGTGGAAATGCAAAATATGGCAGGAATTTAGCATTCATGGAGCAGTGCAGTGGGAGCAAGACCAGAAAGATAGTTAAGAGCCATGTTCTTGGATCTCTCAAAGTTGTCTAAGGAATTTGGATTGTTCCATTAGCATGAAAAACACAGTGGAAGGTTTTGAGAAGGGAGGCGGATTCTTCTCCAAGAGTAGTCTGGACTACAGATGGGAGAAAATGGAGGTGTGTTGGTGAGTAAAATATTGCAATGATCCTTATTCCTCCAGAACTTTCATTTTCTGTATCAGAATGGAAAGACATGCCTTATGTACCAAATGGGAGATCCACTTGTATACCCTTTATCTCAAAAATCTTAGCTCTTTGATCGCATGATCAGTATGTCTCTTATTCTTAAACCACTTACCTTATTTAATTCCAGAGTCTGAGGTCACATCCCCAATACCAGCTAATCTCTATTCCTCCCAGGTCACCAAGGGTGATTTCAGAGTATGCTTCAAGACTGCTGTGGGTCTACTGCCTACCATACTCACGCTGCAACTCCTTTTTCTGCTAAATAGAAGAAGTTCTTCCAATTTCTTTTATAATCTTATTCACGTGCCAGCTTTTGTCTTTATTTTTCTCTTGGATTGCTCTAAAGGGATAGATAAGAAGTTTTCTATTCAAAATAGTTTTGTAAATGTGGCTGTTGCAAATTGGGATTGTTCCATTATGCCAACGTTCTCAAATGTTACTTATGTAAAATAATTTTCCATGTTCTATTTTAAAGGAAAATTGGAGAACAGTTGAAAAGATCTAAATTCTAGGTGTTCACAGTAATGGGGAAATTTGAGAGGACATCTGTGAATGAAAAATCCTGATTCCTTTTTCAAAAATGGTCTTCTCACTTTGAGCTAATATACTCCTTTTTTGATGCTTCTATCGTGTCATATAAATTTTTGACTTTTGTTCTAGTTTTTTTACATGCTCATCACCCTGAGAAGATAGTAAACTCATTAAAGACAGGTGCTCTCTTTTATTGAATTACATCCTTTTTTAGGGGGGTGTCCTAGCTCATAATGATTCTTTAATCTCTGGGAATTCCTAGGTGTGAGACCCAACTGCTATGTCTACATCATCTACCTGCACACCTCTGGCCATAGCAGTTTTCTTCTGAAGTGAAGAGCTGACTCTGTTGAACCCGTCAGATTCCCTCTTCTGGAAAATTGTAATCTCGAAAGCAGAGAGAGATGAGCTATATTGATGATAGTATCACAGAGAGAAAATTGTATTCTTTCCCTAAATCCTCTGAACTTCTCTGCTCCCCACTTCTCCTGAGTCTTAGTCATTAAACACTTTGGATTTGAGGGGATCCCCAACATTCTGTCAGAATCCCCACTTTTTAAAGTTAGCCTGTGTTGGCTTCTGATAGTTGAATCACAAGAATCCTATCTAATTTTGTTTATCATTGTCTTTTCTGTAACACAGATCTCAGAAATTTACACATGGTAAGCGTTCAAGATCTAAATTAATGATCTCACAAGCACACAGACCTTAGCTTTCATTCGGGGTTTAAGCACTTGAGTGGAAAGACAAACAGGGACTGAATGTTAGTTATGACCCTTTTACTAAAACACAACCTTACCTAGGGCTCTTCACCTCCTTGGACCATTCCTGTCTGGACCTTTAAAAGAGATTCTATCACATGACCTTTTTAGGTTGTTCCCAGGCTGGATACTAGATTGTAGTCTCCTATTACTCTCTGAAAAGAGATACAAGGCTTGACGTCAGTTCAAAAACTTTCAGCAACAAAATGTGTTGGGTGATCATTTATCTTCATGTTCACCTCCATATGTGATGGTCTCTATATACAACATGAGAGCTAATTATTTATGTTTTTTCTTTTTTCTTTTGATTTTCTTTTTAATATGGTAAAGGCAGAGCTGGGAATGAACCCAGGTCATGCACCTTTCAGTTCACTGTACTTTCCTTCATCCCCTGCTGCTGCTTCTACTCTGCCACCACATATGGAAACATTTGCTGATAGTCACCCAGGCAGTTTTTTCAGTTGGCCCACATTAGTCATTTAAAATGGTCAACAGTCTTCCCAGAGAAGTGATCCTTACCAGTCAGGCTTAAGTTATCATCACTGTTTTAGGTAACTCATGATATTGACCAAAATCTTGGTGAGGAGAGTATGGTCCTTGGAATAAATTGGCTTTAAGTGGTCAGAAATGTTTTGCTGGAGAGTAAAGGTACTCTGCTCTTCTGATAGCACACACCTAAGACAGAAAATTGTTCTTTTCCAGAATTCAGTATGTGAATGTTTGATTCTGGGTGACAGAAAGTGATGGCACTGAGTCAAAATGCTGGATCTCCTCTGGAGATTCCTCAGATGCTCCATATTCACTCAGGTAACCAGAACTGACTTCATTTCCCTGAATTTTGAGTACTTCTTCTATAACATTGGACTTAGCTCAGTGGTTTCCCACCTGTGCTCTGGAGGGATCTGGGTTCCAAAGTAGGATGTCTGAAGGCACCTTGCAGTATCCAGGAGAGACGGAGTGAGTAGAGAGTATACAAATAGTGTTACACAGAAAGGGCTTCAAGGAGCTCCCTCCCCCACCTCAACCAGAACAGCCCTGCTTGGGTGTTTCTCCAGTAGGATTCATTTAGCGGTAAAAATGAAAGCTTTAAAACAACTCGTTTCTTAAAGTTCTCTAAGTGGGATTCCCTCCCTTCCCAATCTTAACCCTAAATGAGGAAGGTGGGAAATTGCACACATGCTTGTCAGTGCATCTCCAGCAAGGGTTTGGAACACATTAAATTTTTTCCTTTCTGAAAAACAAATGGATTCCTGCATCTCCAGCTACTGATCGAACTCTGCCACTGTGATGCCGCGCTATCAGCTTATCAACTCAAAATTCAGATCTGCGGGCCGCCTGGGTGGCTCAGTTGGTGGAGCGTCCGACTTCGGCTCAGGGCATGATCTCACGGTTCGTGAGTTCGAGCCCTACATCAGGCTCTGTGCTGACAGCTCAGAGCCTGGAGTCTGCTTCAAATTCTATGTCTCCCTCTCTCTCTGCTCCTCCCCCACTCGTGCTCTGTCTCTCTCTCCTTCAAAAATAAATAAAAACATTGAAAAATTTAAAAAATAAATAAGAAAATCACATCTGCAAAGCTGAACTCAGCTTCTCTCTCTGACAAACCAGCTTCTCAACAAATCAGCTCTAGGCTCAGTGAACAGCAGTTTTTATCTCCCTGGTTAGTCAGTACTGAAACCTTAATTTATACTTGACCTATCTCTCTCCTTTCAAGGCTACATACACTTATTCACCTAGCCTTCCCAACACTTTTTAAATTCCATGTATACCCGCTTGATTTCAGTTTCTATTCTCATAATCCTAATTGAGAGAAGCAACTTGCTGAAGGCTGAGGCTATTGTAACAATCTCCTGTGTGCCTGTCACCATGCACAACCATTCTAAATCTCTCTGTCCTCCTCACATTCATATCCTCCTCAATGCCAGGTTAATCTTTCTGGAAGGCTGCTCCCATTATGTAGTCGATAGGGCTTTGTGAATCCGACACCTCTGGATTGGGTTTTAAGTCTCTCTCCTGCATCCCCATCTTACATATCTACTTATGTTATCCGAAGTCTATTTTTAATTCAAAGCGTTCATTCTGGAATATTGATCCCTTTGCTGTGTGAGAAGCACCTATATGATTTGGATTCAGGTAGAGATGATCTGATTTGGAGTTCCCGATGTTGGATCTGATGGACACTTGAATTTTTCAAGAATAAAATGGAGAATGTGACACTCACAAAACTTTCCCGGCAGGATGCAGGGAGAACTTTTTTTTTTTTTTTTTTAATATTTATTTTTGACAGAGAAAGAGAGACAGAGCATGAGCAGGGGAGGGGCAGAGAGAGAGGGAGACACAGAATCCGAAGCAGACTCCAGGCTCTGAGGTGTCAGCACAGAGCTCAACAAGGGGCTCAAACCCATGAACTGTGAGATCATCACCTAAGTTGAAGTCAGATGCTTAACCGACTGAGCCACCTAGGCGCCCCCAGGGAGAACTTTTTAATAAGGGTAAATTATTATATGAGAGATTAACTAACTTCCTATAAAACTAGAAGCCTTCAAGACAGAACCTTTATTTTTTCTTAAATGTGTGTTTATTTTTGAGAGAGAGCATGAACAGGAGGAAGAGAGAGAGGCGGGAACAGAGGATCTGAAGCAGGCTCTGTGCTGACATCAGAGAGCTGGACGCGGGGCTCCAACTCATAAACCAGGAGATCATAACCTGAGCCTAAGTCAGACATTTAATTAACTGAGCCACCCAGGCACCCCAAGACATACCCTTTAATAGATTAGGCTAAATTTCACATGTTTCTATACAGTAATATCATAGCACCTGTCTGAATCACAGGTAGAAGATTCAATACCCTACATTAATTGAGGCAGTTTCAATAGTTACTCCACATTTCTATGATACTGTCAAAATAACCTATCTCAGGGCATCCTCCTCTATTTTAAAGTTTTAATTATTTAAAAAAAATTTTTTTGTTTATTTATTTTTGAGAGAGAGACAGAGCACAAGTGGGGAAGGGACAGACAGAGGGAGACACAGAATATGAAGCAGACTCCAGGCTCTGAGCTGTCAGCACAGAGCCTGATGCGGGGCTTGAACTCACAAACCGTGAAATCATGACCTGAGCCGATGTCGGACGCTCAACCGACCCAGCCACCCAGGCGCCCCATAAAGTTTTAATTATTTTATTTATATACTCATCACTTCTATTATCATCCTCTGCAACTATAATATCTTTCTTCCCTTTCAAACCTCCATTTCTCCATGCCCATCACAAGGACCATGCTCAAATCAAATTCATTGCTTTGCCTCAACAAAGCTGCTCTCCTGTGTCATCTTTGTAAGTCTTCACGTTTCATAAAACCTTTGAACCAGGCTCCTTGGAATCATCAATGACTCCTGTATCAGTCAGGGTTTAGGCTGTAAAACCTACCACACTAGGTGTTTTTTTTAAAAGAGATTTAATATAGGGGATTCATTACACAGGTGCTGGGGGTCTGGAGAGAGAAGGGATGGATGGAGGCAAAAAAGAGTATGCGAGCACACATGTGCCTACAGAATTAAGAGCTGGAGGAATCAGCTATTCTCCCTTTGGTTAGCAGAACAACAGAAAAGGTTGGGATGACTATAACCCAGACCCTCATTTAGAAAATGGCCAGGGCCCCAACTCTGTGGAGCACTATGAAGCAGGGTGCTGGCAAGCTCCCTCTGAGAGGGTGTAGTGGGATTGCTCAAAAAAGCTAGAGTTTGAAACCAGTTGTCCTGCCAGGATAAAGTATAATTTCTGGGTCATTGATTGCAAGAACAAAAAGCAAAATAAGAAGCAAGTCCTTTCTGCCTTTTAATAGTCCTTAAATGGCAGAAACTTCCAGGAAACTAGGTATCAGAAAAAAATGAGTAATTTTAGAAATCTAGTCCCAGCATCAAAAGATGAGAATAAAAGGTGGATTTGGAACTCAGAGACTGTGACTTTCACATCCCTCTGATCACCAACTTCTGAATATTCTTCCTTTGACCCACCCAGTGCAAGAACATTTCTCCTCACTTCCTGTTGCCAGGCCCCTGGTGCAGGTTCTCAGCCTCTCTTGTCCAGACTGCCCAAATAGAGGCTGCTAACTTGTCTGTCTATTGCCATCCCACCCCCAACCCCCCTGCCCCCCCGCAAAATTCATCCTTCATATCTATACTCGAATTACTTTCCTAACAAATCACCGTGATCATGTTACAACCTGTCTGAAAACCTTTCAAAATCTCTCCTGGCGCCTTCACTTATATTGATACATTTCACTCTAGAGAATCTGAAATATACCTTGTTCCTTCTTTACTTTGATAACTCTTCTAAAAACGTTTATTCCATCTTCAAGAATATGGTTTTTTTCCTACAAAACTTGATAACCACTCTGTTCTATCTTTCAGCATTCACTGAGCATCTATTATATGCCAGACATCAAAAATATTTATATTTTGTGAGTCTGTTGCCCTTACTAAAGTATAGATGTCTCAAAGGCAAGTTTTATGTTTTTTTGTTTCTGTAGTGCTCTGTAGAGAATCTGGGATGTGGTAGATGCTGTCAGCTATCGGATGGATGGATGGATGGATGGATGGATGAAGGGATGATAAATTCACATTTCTAATAAAAAATCAAGCTGTCTTCTGGTGCTGCTGGGTGTGTACATTGTCCACATAGACGATTCCAAGAAATCTGGATCAATGCTGGGTAAAGAAGAGCTTCTGATACCTACAGTGCACATAAGGTCAGGGTCATGAACAAACGATAAGGCAGATGCAGCACTGGTTCAAAATTTTTTTTTTCAACGTTTTTTTGGTTTTTTTTGTTTTTTTTGTTTTTTTGGGGGGGACAGAGAGAGACAGAGCATGAACGGGGAGGGCAGAGAGAGAGGGAGACACAGAATCGGAAACAGGCTCCAGGCTCCGAGCCATCAGCTCAGAGCCTGACGCGGGGCTCGAACTCACGGACCGCGAGATCGTGACCTGGCTGAAGTCGGACGCTTAACCGACTGTTCCACCCAGGCGCCCCAACATTTATTTATTTTTGAGACAGAGAGAGACAGAGCATGAACGGGGGAGGGGCAGAGAGAGAGGGAGACACAGAATCGGAAACAGGCTCCAGGCTCCCAGCCATCAGCCCAGAGCCTGACGCGGGGCTCGAACTCACGGACCGCGAGATCGTGACCTGGCTGAAGTCGGACGCTTAACCGACTGCGCCACCCAGGCGCCCCAACATTTATTTATTTTTGAGACAGAGCATGAACGGGGAGGGCAGAGAGAGAGGGAGACACAGAATCGGAAACAGGCTCCAGGCTCCCAGCCATCAGCCCAGAGCCTGACGCGGGGCTCGAACTCACGGACCGCGAGATCGTGACCTGGCTGAAGTCGGACGCTTAACCGACTGCGCCACCCAGGCGCCCCTGGTTCAAAATTTCTAGCTTGAGTTACACCAAAGCCAATGAATTTGGGGAGAAAACTGAAGTTAAAGCAAGAGGGTGGTCTGCTGGAGGAGCTCACCCCTGTTACCCTTCTTTCCTCCTCTCAGAAACCTGAAATTGGTCCTTCCCTCCCTGTAACCCCTGCCGCCTCTCCACTTCCACCTCCTCATTTTTAAACGCCACTGTTTTGGAGAAACGGAGTGCAGTTCCAGCTGCAGGCACTAAATCATCGCTGTGCTTTGGACATGTGCTGCAGAAGGGAGCCCCGTGATGAATGGGGCTGTCCGTATTTACATTGGGTGCGCAACAGCTGTGGGGATCGTCCTGTGCACTGAGTATTCTGGGCAGACTTGGCGTGTCCTCCCCCCCCACCCCCACCTCCTCCTCACGCGGTGACAGTGACTGGCCACTTCTAAGGAGAACTGCCCTTTAGAACAAAGGAATCACAATGCCCCCTCTTGTAGAAGCACATGCACACATATGCTCACAGGACTCCCACAAAACACCTCACTCTCGGTGCCACGTTCTTTTTGGCAATTTCATATTTCGCTGGATAACCTTGCAGGCAACAAAACTCAACTATAGGCAGGTGGTGCAGAAGCGGCATTCTTTGTCTCTAAAAAAAAAAATCTCCTTATGGGCTTTTGGTCATCCCCAAACTTTTTGCCCCGGGCAAGTTGTGTCAAATACAGGTCCTGCTAAAGCCCTATGTAACCAGGACTTTGCCTGTAGGCAATTTACCTTCCTGACAGTGTTGACTTGAGTTCCGGTGCCAAAGAGAGGGGAGACAGCTAAGATCTATCACATTTATCTAGTTCTTTACAGTTTATAATGCATGCCATCACCTTTCACTCTCCAACAATAAACTTTTCAAGCCTGAAGGATGTGAGAGCGAGTGAGAGAGAGAGAGAGAGAGAGACCTGTGTGTGTCCATGTGTATGAGAGAGAGGGAGAGAGAGAGAGAGAGAGAGGTGGTTTATTTGCTTAATATCATAAAGGCTTAGCAAGTTGCACTAATTCAGGTA
The DNA here is from genome assembly GCF_028018385.1 of Neofelis nebulosa. Taxonomy (NCBI): domain Eukaryota; kingdom Metazoa; phylum Chordata; class Mammalia; order Carnivora; family Felidae; genus Neofelis; species Neofelis nebulosa. Next base: position 17,185,392 of record NC_080793.1, read on the forward strand.
GCTAGGTATATAAATACCTAGAATCTATCTATCTATTTTTAACATTTATTTCTGAGAGAGAGAGAGAGAGAGAGAGAGAGACCATGCATGAGTGGGGGAAGGGCAGAGAGAGAGGGATACAGAGGATCCAAAACAGGCTCCACACCATTAGCACGGGGCCCGATGTAGGGCTTGAACCCACAAACCATGAGATCATGGCCTGATCTGAAATCAAGAGTCAGGCACTTAACCAACTGAACCACCCAGAGGCCCCAGGCCTCGGCGTACTTATAAGTTCTGGCAAGTAGACATCAACAGAGAAATCATGGTCATGATCCCATAAGTAAATTGTATGCTTTATTCTACCCCATATTCTGTCTCTGAGTGGGTAACCAAAGAATCATTGGTTTATCAAGAATGATTCCAAGTTTTCAGGGTACTCATCAAAAACTTTATCTTTTTTGGAACACATAATTCAGTTGCTATTCTTAGGTTTCTCCTTCATATGTTTCAACCTGTTTGGGGACACTTCCTGGGGTAGGTAGCAAAAAGGCTACAGAATCGATTACAATTGTTTACAAACTCTACTGCATAAAATCCTAGTGGGTCATTGAGGCCTAGCAGGGTTCCAAGACAACTGGAAACAAGAGGGAGGGAGAAGACCAAGCTGATGGGAGTAGCTCTCCTATCCCTTTATGTTCCTATAAAATTTTATTTGAGCAAAATGTTACAAATCTAACCCAAAATGCTGAAAACCACTTGGTAAATTTAAGTTGCAGTTCTCTACTCGAATTCTGTTCTGGAGCAAATAATTATGGATCCCTGAGCCTCACTTTCCAGAAGTCAAAAAGAAGAATAGCAGTGATCCTTGCATCTGAGTATTGGCGTTAGGGAGCTAAAGCTAAAAATACTTTGAGAAAGGGTTGCCTGGGTAGCTCAGTCAGTTAAGCATCTCACTCTTGGTTTCAGCTCAGGTCCTGATCTTGTTTCACACAGGTCATGATCTTGCATTTTGTGAGTTCAAGTTCCAGGCCGCACTCTGCACCCTCAGTGCAGAGCCTGCTTGAGATTCATTCTCTCTCTCTCTCTCTCTCTCTTTCTTTCTTTCTCTTTCTCTTTCTCTTTCTCTTTCTCTGTGTGTGTCTCTCACTCTGTCCCTCCTCCACATGTGCATGCCTCTCACTCTCTTTCTCTTTCAAATAAATAAAACTTAAAAAAGAAAAACTTGGAGAAACGATAGTTTATAAATCATAAAACATTACAGAAAACTTAAGAAGATGTTAGTATTATTAAATTTCTTCTACAATGACCCCCCATTTCCCCCTATTTACTCTACCACCACTACTGCCAGAACCCAAACCATCAGGATCTGTTCTGGGACTCTGCGAATCAGCCATGCCCACCTACTGGATTCACTGTGTGCCCTGCAACTCTACCTATCCTGACACTTAGTCAAACACAAAATAAGACTGCAGGAGGAAGGGTTGAGGACCCAGGGGACAGGTTCTAGTTCTGTCATTTATTTGTTATGTCATCATAAGTTTCTTAACCCAGCAAACACTGTTTCCTCATGTGTGAAAATTATGAGTGTATCTGCATAAAAATTATGATGAGGACTATGAGATATAAGGAATTCAAAGGATTTGTGATCACGTAATGATTTAGGAAATTGTCTTTTTGTTTGTCTTTATGTTATTTGATTTGGTAGAAATTGTGAGATAAGAAATATGACTAAGATGCAAAAAACAAACAAACAAAAAACCACACTAAAAAGTCCCCCAAAAGGGTAGTGCGGAGGGGTTCCATCATTCAACAGCTTTGGGAAAAACTGGGTTAGATGGGTTTTTTTTCGTGGCAGGAGTTTGATTTAATATTACTGATATCAAAGGAAGATGTTTTATACAGCATCTTCCAAACCTGCTTGACAGTGGCTCCTATCTGCTGGATGTCTGGAGTGGCAGAGTCCTATGGAACTTTCTGTGATGCCTTGTGCAACTATCGCCACAGTTTTAGAACCTTTTTCTAAATTGGGAGGAGGCGCCCCCATTAGCAGCCACTCCCCATTTTCCTTTAACCGCCTGGTTTGCCCCAACCCCTACCCTAGGGCACCAGTAACCTACTTTCTATCTCTCTGGATTTGCCTATTCTGAACATTTCATACAAATGGAAATGTGGTCTTTTGTGAATGTCTTCTTTCACTTAATGTTTTCAAGGTTCATGATGTTGTAGCATGAATCAGTACTTGATTCCTTTTTATGGAATAAACATAACATTAAAATTAAAAAAAAAAGAACTTTATGTGATGACAGACATGTCTTTATCTGCTGTGGTCAATGTGGTAACTACTAGCCACAGGTGGCTACTGAGCCTTGAAAAACGTTTCATATGACTAAGAACCTGAATTTAAATTGTGTTCAAATCAATTAATTTCTAATTTAAATTTAAATAGCCACATGTGGCTAGTAGCTACCCCATTAGATAGCACAGATCTAGACACTAGTGTTTCAGGAACATGCTGCAGCTGTACCAACAGCTGGGCACACCGTCAGAAACTGGCAGGACCTGGGGAAGCAGGTTGAATCAGGCAGGAGAAGATCTGCTTGCTTTCCTCGCAGAAGGAAAAGTCATGAATAAGAGCTCCTAACCCAGGTGGGTTTCCTGAGAAGCTAATGAAGCTTAAGCTTCAGTATTTCTCCCTTGCCTGGGCCCATATAAAGTCTTGGGAGTTTTTCACATGGTCAGATATTTTATTGGAAAATTCTCAACCGTAGGTGTTAACCATATAATTGATTAAAACAGCTTTTTCACTCTAACTTCCATCATTTAATGTTTTCTCTCACATTAGTTGCCAATGGTGTAGCTATGAATCTCTTTGGAGTCTGCGTAATGGGAAGTTGAGTTGATACGCAGTGTTTGGGTCTGAGTGAAATACATTCACATGGTTCAAAGTCACTGTTGTGTTACACTGAAGTTATTTCTAGTCATTCCAGTGTAGGAATGGCTTTCAGTAATATTCCTAATACCGTGAGCTCAAAAAGCATGTAAGAAAATCTAAAATGCTTTTAAATTTGACGACTTATCTGTGAAACAAATTTGCTAAAGGTTTTCATAAATTTGACCAAAATCTTCAACATTTCCTGATGTTTTAAAAATTTGTGAAGCCCAAAGAAACTTCTCTAAATTATCTTCAATGGAAAACATGTTTTAAGCAACATTATCAGAGAAAAGATCAAATTATCTTTTATTCTCTCTAGAGAGAATATTACAAAAGCATCATCATAAAAGACATAAAATAAAGCCAAAAGAAAAAAAATATTTGAGTTAAAAATTATTACAGAAATATTTCAGAAAGTTACTTATCTTGTAAAAAAATACATCATTTTCTGGATTGAGGAACCCTTTAAAAACTTTGAGTTTATTATGAGCCTTTTTCTAACTATTATTTTGAATTCTTTATTTTGTTTGTAATTTTGTATGCTTGTTTTAAAGCAGGTCCCCTAAATTCTATAATTTTTAGTATCTGTAAAATCTAAATAAGTCTATAGATGCATTAAAAAAATTCTTATCATATGCCAGCCATCATGTAGAACATATTGCATGTCTTATCACATTGGATTTGACCAGTAGTCCTATGGAGGAGGTCTTCTTTTATCTCTCTTTTTCAAGATGAAGGTCTGAGTCAAAGATGCTACGTAAGTTTTCAGAGCTAGTAAATAGAAAAACTCAAACCCGAGAAGACTTTTCCTTCTGACTCAGAAGTGGAAGGTAGCAGCAAACTCTTGCTTCTTACAATGATGCGGCGGGGAATCTACAAATTACAAAAAATAATGTATTTTTAAAAAGTGACCAAAAATCTGTGGAAGGTAAAGAGTGTAGAAGAAATTAAGTCCAGAAAGAAAAAAAACACTGCTTTCTTTCTTGGGAGCATTTCTTGAGTCTAGGCACAGGCTGGAGATAAGGTTTGCAATAGGCAGAGAGACTGCTGAGCAAAAGAAAAACCAGTGGAACTTCTAGCAGCTATGTGGGCTAGCATGAGGGATTTATGTTGGGAAGTGAGCCCATGCTAGCATCTGTTGAGTGCTGCAGGGGAGGCTAGAAAACAGAGTGAAGCCCCCCCCCCCACAGTCTTGCAGGGCTTAAATCAAAGTCATGTATTCTGTTGTTTGTTGGTCATTCTAACTGGTATGTCATAATCCACTGTGCAACCATGAACAATCTGCTTTTCACCTCACTTTTTAAAAGTATTGGAATGGGTTCTGAAGTTTGGCCATCACAGATAGTGTCACTATGAACTTTCACTGGCTTGTCGTTATGTTGCGGATATAACCAGGTGAGGAATTAATTGCTGGGTCATAGGGAGATGCATATAGTCATTCTGCCAAATAGCAGGTGGGGCCAATTTTAAATGTTTTTAACTCTGCTATACATTATTCAGTCTCATTGAGGCACAGCGAAGTTACAACTACAAAATTGACTTCCTTACCATGCATCTATATATTCATTTAATCTTTCTGTTCATCTACTTGAGGAGACAGAGAGGCAGAGTTCATATGGAGAAAAGAATATAAAGTACAAAAAAATAAGATACAGAAACCAGAGAAAAGAGAATTGCAACTTAAGGGGCGCCTGGGTGGCTCAGTCGGTTAAGCGTCCGACTTCGGCTCAGGTCATGATCTCACAGTCCGTGGGTTCGAGCCCCGCCTCGGGCTCTGTGCTGACAGCTCGGAGCCTGGAGCCTGTTTCGGATTCTGTGTCTCCCTCTCTCTGACCCTCCCCCGTTCATGCTCTGTCTCTCTCTATCTCAAAAATAAATAAACGTTAAAAAAAATAAAAAAAAAACGAAGATATGTGAAGATAGATATTATATTAACTTTACAGAAATAAAGTGCAGAGACCAAGGTTTTGGAATGTATCCATGCATCCTTATGTGTGCATTTTTTTTTTATCAGAGCAGGAAAACATATTTCTGGAAAATACCTTTGTCTAATTTGTGTATTTTTTTCTTAAATTAGTTGGTGCCTTTGATGTATTGAATGTGTTCTTTTAAGTGTGTTGACAGTCAAAGAGAATGTGCATCTGAAATAATTCTTTATTTCAAGTATTAGAAGTAAACAAGATGTCAGAGTCTCTGAAAGATTAGAGGAGAAGAGAACAAGAAAAGCGGATCTGTATGTATGGGAAAAGAGTTTTACAGAATTACAGATCAGGATGGGGGCAGAGTGTGCATGCACACCTGTGTTGGATGGTAGATTCTACAACTCCAACTTGGAGTCTCCTTGGCAATGTGGTACTTTGTAATGCATGTATCGGGATAATTGACTCTTAATTCTTCTCCAGTTTGGACCCTTGCTATCTAGTCTCAAACTGCTTTTTGTCCAATCCTAGAATGTCAGAGCCCAGAGAAAATTGCGAAGATCACCTATTATAAGTCTTCATTTTACGTTTAAGAAAGACTGAGCCCCAACAAAAGGAATATGACTTAGAGAGGCCACAGACATGGTCTTTAATTTCCTCTCCTTCCACACACGCCTCCTGAGTTCCAACTGCTCTGCTTTTTGGTGCAGTATTTCTTCCCACTAGAGCATATGCGTAAGGGATCACTGTTGCTTTATTGTCTCTGTATTGTATTTAACCTTGTTTTCTCTTCTACTCTGGCCCTAAGTAGGATTCACTCTCGGATAATGGAGCAGAACCACATGTTCTTGTTGCTTTTATTTATTAGGAGGAATTCTCTAAAATTCAGACAAGAAAAATATTCAAATAGAATTGTAAAACCAAAATAAAATTCAAAAAAAAAAGCTGCAAAGAGACTTGAAAGATTATGAAGTCTTCACGTTGGTGAGGGGAAAGGTTTGTCTCAGAGACGTCAAGTTGTTTCCACATTCACGTAGATGACGAGTCACAGGCATGCGTAAGAATTCAGGTCCTTTTACTCCCAAGAAATTTAGTATAAAACCAAATCTCTACTATGAGTGAAGGACTGTTTGGTGCAGCAGAGGAAACACAGGTATTGGCCTCTACCCTTAAAGAGCCCAGTAGAGGTGAGCCAGGTACTGTAGATAGGGCATTTTCAGTGGAAGTCCTATTTGATCCTGGGAAGGTATAAACACCACCCAAAAGAGTAAGATGAGAAGAACTTCAGTGTACCTACTGTGGTGTGTGTGTGTGTGTGTGTGAGATGGGTAGATATTTCAGGCAGACCAATTAGTACCCACCTCATGCCAAACATGCAGTAAACAAAGGATATAATGCTGAGTGAGACAGATACTGTTTATGATCAGGTAGGGTAAAAAACAACAATACCTTCTGAGAAAGAAACAGAAAATGAAGAAAGAAATGACTAAGGCAATCTACCTAAGTAGAGGGTGATAAACCAGGGGTTTCGTAGAGGTATATAGTAAGGATGATGGAGCGGCAAAAATATGATCTTAGAAGAAGGGAAAACTCAAGCATCTTAAGAGGTGTTGTAGATTGATGGGGAAAGGGTGTGCACGAACAGTTCTTTTCTCCCTTGCTCACAGATTCCATGTTACTATGCTGTGCGCACACATAGATAAAGTGGTCTCTTTTTCACTCCCTTCTCTGTGGGTTTCATTTCTAGTCACACTCTCAGCTGGTTAATTCTCTTCTCTCTAAGATCAGAGATTAGATACAGCCTGGATTTATTGCTGGAAGACATAAAAAGAACTATCCCTATCAGGGATTCAAATGATTAAATATCCCACCACAGAAATACTTTTAACTTCCCATATAGTAGAATTTCACTTGCCTTCAGATACCAGGGCTGGTGCTACCCCAGGGCTCTGAGTCATGGGGAGCAAGAACAGAAGCAGGGGGATGGAGGCAGCAAAGAGATAAAGCCCAGGAATGAAAAACAGGATGGATTTTAAAATGGAGTAGGGAGAGGCTGTGAGAAAGGAAGGACAGAAACCAGGATAGTAGAGAAAATAAAGAGGAGACGTGAGTAGCATGGACTGAAACGGGAGGATTAAACCAATTAATCATGGAAACAAAAGCAAAGACTAGAAGGGAAAATGGTGTTAGACATCTTTCCTTGTGCACTCCCTCTATCACTTACCCTTGATTTTCATGTTCCTGTCTAAGAAAACTCTATTCCTCGTGTTACAGAATCACAGAATGGGAGCATATGGAGCAGCCCCTTTAAAAGAGCGTTTTCTCCATCCATTTATTGTTAGGCTGAAATCCTCACTCAGGTTCTGTTTGACCATTACATTTTGCATACACTAGAAACTCAAACTTCTCTTGAAAACGTTAGAAGATCTGCTAATGCTTATGCTTGGTTGTCTCACACACACACACACACACACACACACACACACACACAATTAAAGTCAAGTACCAGCCATCCCCCTTAAAGCAAGATATGACACTTCTCCTTCTCTGTGGTGCCCACCAGTCTTCCTTCCCTCCTGGCTGCTTTGTCCCTCATGCATTTGAGTAGGCTACACGGGATTTGGTCCAATCCGTGTACCTCCCAGCTCCCCACACTAAACACACAAAACCACATGCTCAATGCACATAGAAAACAGCCCAAGGGAAGTCAAGAGGCTCCCCAAAGCGACACAGTAGGTTTCTGGCAGAGACCGAAGTGGAGAGTCTACCATTGTTTCCACTGCCTCACTGTCAGCTTGTACTTGGTGATGAGGGCTTTCCAAACACTAGGGCTCTTGTCACAGCTCAGCTATTCATGCTCTCTCCCAGGCCATCCCAAGTCTCTATCCATCTTGGATCACTGGCCTCAGCTTTCAAAACCATCTCAGAGTAAGAAGGGTCCTTAGTCTACCTAGACCATCTATCACATTTCACAGATAAAAAAAAAAACAAAAACAAAAACAGAGGTCCTTACTGTTGACTGACTTGCTCAGTTCAAACTGGTTATGAATGAAAGGACTGGCATCAGAGTCCAAATCTCCTTCCTCCTAACCCCATGCTGTCTGTTGCTAAACTCATTGGTTCAAGCCCCAGGACCCTCCAGGGCTTGCATTTGACTTTTTTTCTTTTCTTTCTTTCTTTTTTTTTTTTAATCCTTCATCGCCCTCTGGCTCAGTCCCCAGCTGTCTGGTGCCTCCCCATCTTGTCCCCCTCTTTCTATTCTATTAGACTTAATTTTACCATGATTTCCTCCCAAATTTTCTAATTTAATCTGATGTTGACTTTGACACTATTATTTTCCTTGAGCCTTCACTGTAGCACTTACCATCTGTCCCAAGAATTTAATGGATTCTTTTTGCTTTGTGTTGTTTTATTCTATCTACCTTTCATGATTTCTGTCTCCCTCTCTTCTATTTCTTTCTGCATCTCCCTCTCCCACTTCCTGTCCCATTTGCTTTTCTGTCTGGCTCCTTCTCTCTCTTTTTCCTTTCTCTGCCTGCTTTTTTCTTATTTCTTCTCTCTTCTTGTCTCCTCCTTCTAATAGATACACTCTAGCCCCCACTCCCCCTCTTTCTTTATGAGGCCCCTTTATTTTTTCCAAGGGGAAGAGGGAGTAGGTACCAGATATGGGAAGAGCAGCAGGAAAACACGTACTCTCAGTTCCACTCCTCATTGCCATGTAGAGTATGTAGGAGCACCTGCCTTACAAAACAGTGCCTACTCCTCACAGGTTCTCCCTGCCTCAGGTTTAGATGTTGCCTTTTCTCCTTTCTCAGATTTCTGGTCCTTACTTAGATCCCCTCACTCTTTAGACTTGATGCTTCATGCTGAACTAATCATGAGTGAGCTTCAAGGAACCTGGAATGGAGTTTATTGCCTGTTTGCTCTCCAGAGCTTGGGAGAGATCCATAATAATGTAGCTTTGGATAGACCAGGGACCCTTTTCATCCTCACAAAACAAGTGGCCTGAGTAAAATATGGTGAAAGATTGGGCTAGAGAGGTAAGAAGGAGTCAGATCATGAACAAAAATAAGTATGAAATGTTTCATAAACCAAAATGACCAAACTATTTTTTCTATTCCATCTCCTTTTAGATTTTAACAAAATTATTTCCACTCTATGAAAAATAACCAGGAGCACCAAGAGGATGGGAGGAGGAAAAGGAAATGACAAGAGAGAGGAAAGAATCATATGAGTGAACTGGGTTTTTGCTAGTGGGTCTTGAACAGCTTAATTAGGGAATAAAATGAAACCAATATATTAAGCCAGGCATTAGATTATGAATGCCTGGCTTTATGTTCTGATGTATGGAACTCATCAATTAGTAATAATCAGATCTTTTCCAAGTGTAGGATCCAAGGATGCCACTGTTATATCTGAAGAACAATTCAAGCTTAGATTTTCCTTGAAAATTTTTCCCATATCCTATTTTATTCTATTCATGGGCATGGTCCTAAGATAAAGGCCAAGGGGGAGGCCTCCATTCTATCGCCAAAGCTTGAATCTATAGGCCGTTCATTGAAGAGGCCTTTTGCTACTAGGGGGAGGTCGGTAAGATGACTGAGCAGTTTCTGGATTCAGCACTCCCGACCTCCCAGATGAAATCAGATGTAAATGGGCCTGTAGACACTTTGTAAACTGTCATATGCCCTCAGGCCCCAGTTAGCTGGAGATTAGCCTTCTAAGACACTTCAAAGAACAGTTTGCTGCATAATGATCACATCCACCGTCATTTATAAAAACTGACAATTTTCCAGGCACACACATTATATTTTCATTCTTCATTCAAGGTTTTAATACCCTCATATTTACATATGAGGAAATAGAGGCTCAGAGAGGTTAATTGATTTGTTAGGGTCATACAGCCAATAACTGGTAGCATTTCAGTTTGAACCCAGGTCTGCCTGTTCAAAATTAATTTTTTCCCATAATCCTACACTGCTTGCCTTATACAAAATGGGTGCAGGAGGAAAGGTAAAAATAGAACCTTCCATCACATGATTTTATATTGTTTAATCCTTTTTCTTATCTCTTCTATAAACAGTTCATTAGCTTAGGCTAAGAATCATTCAATAAATGAATGATATCTTTACTGAGATTACTCATTCTGGAGGCAATGGACTGGTTCTTCCCCATGGCCTCTTCAAGTTGGAAAATTTCAGGTGGATTTTGGGAGAGACATATAGAATGAATGTGTTTTACAGCAAAAAAAAAAAAAAAATCCACTTATCAGGTCATCCCCATCCTATCAGGACACCTGCTGGATTGCAGTCAAATTGCCAATGAATGATTAAAACCTTATTTCCATAAAGTGATTTGCCATCTTTACTGGTTTCTGAATCACTGTCTGATGAACTACTCCTTAGAGGGGTATTGGCTGCCTTTACAAGATTTGGAGCCACCCACAATGGCCAAGCAGGAGTCTCCGGTGTCCAGAAAAGGGGATGTGGGTGCAAGACTCAAAGTGTATTGTTTCCTATGGGAGGGGGTCTGGGAAAGCAGGCCCTCTGGTGCTTCTTGAACTGAGCAGAGCAGAGGAGGAGACAGCAAAGCTCAAAGAGAGAGGCTCATGGAATAAGCAGTAGATGCTAAAAAGCACCCTATTCTTCAATGACATCCACTCTGTCAAGGTTAGAAGAGACCTTAAATTCAATTGATTTAGTGCCTTTTCAAGCTACTTGGGGCCCCAGAATACGTATTTTTGTATATAGGACTGGTAGGATCAGGGCTTCTTTAGGCCCAGTGTCTTTTTCTCTTTTTCTTTTTCTTTTTCTTTTTCTTTTTCTTTTTCTTTTTCTTTTTCTTTTTCTTTTTCCTTTTCCTTTTCCTTTTCCTTTTCCTTTTCCTTTTCCTTTTCCTTTTCCTTTTCCTTTTCCTTTTCCTTTTCCTTTTCCTTTTCCTTTTCCTTTTCCTTTTTCCTTTTTCCTTTTTCCTTTTTCCTTTTGTCTTTTCTCTTTGAAGCCAATTTGTAAATGTTTATCAAAACTTTAAGTGTGTATAATTTTTGACACCCCAATTCTACTTCAGTATTCTAGCCTCTAGCAAAGCATGCACCTGCACAAAATATGCACAGGTATGGCGTGTGTGTGTGTGTGTATATATATATATACAAATTAATTATATATATATATACATATACATATATATATATATGTATATGTATATATATATGTATATATATATAGGCTTCGATGTCCCGGTTTACTTTCTGCCACTTTTTGGAACTTCACAAAGCTATCCCTTTGTGTAGGTAAACCCTCACTGCCTGTCTTTAGAACCAGCATCTGCATACTCAACACCACCCTAGGGAAACTGGCCTTTCTTGTTTACTGCATTGGTTTTAAGTTACTTGTATCTGTCACCTAAGTATTTGTTTCCTCCCCCTCACACAACCCCACCCCCCACTGAAATTCTGCTTAACCTTTAAAAACATTATTTGTTATGCTGGTTTTTTTCTAGTATTTATGTATTTTTGTAGTGGAAAGGAGGATCTATACTAGTTCAAGCTATTCCAATGTCAAAATTTTTCTATTATCTCTGCAATTGTGGAATAATTTAAATATTGAGAATGTGAATTAACTAATCTTCCCCCAGCTCTCTGAGGTTCTTTCCTGGAATCCTCAGGTTCCAAGTAATAATTACAAAATAGCTAATAATATTGATGATTTACCAAGTACCAGGAACTTTTCTAAGTAGTTTATGTGTATTAACCCACTTAATCTTCATAGCCCAATGTGGTAAATTCTGTTAATTTTATCCCCATTTACTCGTGAGGAAACTGTGGCAAAAGAGTTCAAGAAACTTGTTCAAGATCATACATTGTGTATGAAGCAAAACTGGAGTTTGAAAGGGCAGAAATCCAAGCTCTTAATTACTATGCTAGCCTGCCCCTCCAGTAAATTGAAAATCATTGCTACAGCTCACCCCACTTCCCTCCTGTACTAATATTGGCAGTGAGGCATAGAAATTCACCAACAAAATATGAAATTCTTGAAATCTGAGCAGTTAATAGGCACAAAGGATAACATCATCCAGAACTTCACATTGTGTCTGGAGCCCATATCATAGCTGATACCAGACAAAATTCAGGACTACTTTTGAATTTGGGTCACTTTTAGCCATTTTGGGGGACTTCTCTGGGATCTTATAAACACATATCCCTACAGTAGGGAGGTTGTCCACCCCCACATCAGGTAGGTAGATGGGTAGGTGGGTGAGAACTATATAGAGAAAACTGGGAGGCTAATATGCCAGTGAAACATTTTGTGGGTATTAGTACTGCAATTTTTGTTCTGTAATGTACATATAGGAAAGGAAAATAAATATTAAATGAAGAATCTTTGATTCTGTTGATCAAGTATGGTGTCCAGAATGTTTGCCAAAACCCAATTCCCAGTTTCATTATTCACAACATTTCCTGAAAAATGTGAGACTGTTCTGAATAAGCTCACTGTAGTGAGAAATGGCCCATGGTGAAAATATAAATGGGCGGGGGGAATTGTCTTTCTGGATCAAAATATTCCTAGAGAAATGAAATAAATGTATAACTAGGTTAGTGGTAAATGGGACCTTTTGGCTCCCTAAAGACTTTGGATAGTGACTTCATTTAGAATGTTTTGTAAGCTTAAGGGCACTTATTGATAATTGATAGAAATAATAGTATTTGAAGCAAAACTCTAATCAATAGTATAGTTCCTTCAGGACTGTATAATCAGAACAAGGGCATCATTTTTTTTTAATTTAGTTTTGAGAGAGAGAGAGAGTGTGAGCAGGGGAGGGGCAGAAAGAGAGGGAGACACAGAATCTGAAGCAGGCTCCAGGCTCCGAGCTGTCAGCACAGAGCCCGATGTGGGGCTCGAAGCCACAAACCATGAGATCATGACCTGAGTTGAAGTCAGACGCTCAACCAACTGAGCCACCCATGCGCCCCACAAGGGCATCATTTTTAAGATTAATCTATAGGTGAAATATTTAGGACTTCTTACATCTCACTGTATAATGTATGTTGAGAATGAGCAAGGATGAAGTGGAACAAAAATATCTTGCCTCCATACTACACAGCCCATACAATGCTTAGCTAGCACTGAAAAGCAGGAGCTTGGAGGGGAAGAAAACCTCTTGTATTGCCAACACAAAGAGCATTGTCAGAATTTTCATGTTCCAGAGTATCATAAATATGTCTTTATGTAGAATAGCACTGTCCAACAGAACTTTCTGTTCTGATGGGATTTTTCTCTCTCTGTGCCATCCAATAAGATGGACACTAGCCATTAGCTATTGAGCATTTACAATATAGCTAAAGTGGTTGAGGAACTAAGTTTTTAAGTTTTAATTAGTTTAAATAGCCACATGTGTCCACTCGCTGCTGTATTGGACATGTAGGTCTGGAAGTACCTAAATATCTCCCAAGGGACAAGAAGCAATTGAGGACTCTAAAGAGGGCAGATAAATGCTGATCCTGGGGCTTGGACTTACAAGTGGGCAAGGCCCTGCTGATACTCTTTATCTCTGTTTACAGATCTCCTTAAATGAGATCTGCCTTTATCTATGTATGAAAAGTCACCTTACTCTTGGATTAAGAAGTGATCATTAGAGCCAAAATTTTATCCATTAAGGAAGGTCAACAGAATCCATTTCATTCTTGCTTACATGATGAAACATGATAAGGAACTGGCATTCCTCTGTCCCCAGTCCTGAAGCCTCCCTCCCTTCTTCTCAGTAATTTATGTTTGAAAGAAGAGTGAAAGAACCATGCACCCTGGCTACAGAGCATCACTCTTCACAAATGGTGAAATTCTACCTTCAGAGTTCATCTTTTGGGTACAAGCATTATATTTGTGAAAACTTTTTTGAAATACAAGAATGTTACCTAATGGGATTAACACATAGAATAAAAGAACTTGTTAAACCTTTGGCAGTAATTAATTTATCAGGTTAGCTAGACTTCTGGTATAGTGTAGGACTGGTAAATTTCTGCAACTACCTCCGTCACTTCCACAGTATTAGTGGGAAAAAGAACTTAGAGTTGAGTTAGTCTCAAGCTTTCCTTTTAAAAATGGGAAAATTGGGGTTCAGAGAACAACTGAATGGCTTGACCAGTCAGTCAGGAGTGGCAGTGTGTGATGAAGTGTAGGCTTTGTAAGTTCCAATCTGCTCCCTTTCCTAATGCACTCACAGTCTCCTGAGGAATATCTACACAAGGACAGCAAATACATTTTTTTTTTAATTTTTTTTTTAACGTTTATTTATTTTTGAGACAGAGAGACAGACCATGAACCGGGGAGGAGCAGAGAGAGAGGGAGGCACAGAATCAGAAGCAGGCTCCAGGCTCTGAGCCATCAGCCCAGAGCCCGACCCGGGGCTCGAACTCATGGACCGTGAGATCGCGAGATCGTGACCTGAGCTGAAGTCGGACGCTTAACCGACTGAGCCACCCAGGCGCCCCGGACAGCAAATACATTTTTATAGGTGTGCAAATTCTTAATTGCTATTGAACTTGGAGCTCTATATACTATGAAGGATTCTGGGGCTGCATCTGAATGCAAAGGGAAAGACTCTATAACTTCTTAATCGGTGGTATCTGTCATGCAGGTACGAGAAATGGCACATGTATATGATATTTGCTGTCCTTGTTTCCAAGTGTCCTTGGATAGGTCTTGGGAAACAGGAAAATCAGGGCCAGTAGAAGCCATAAAATATTTATATAAGTAGTGATGAAAGGAAGATTATATTCCACTTTTGGTAATGTATTTTAGGGGTAACGTTGAGATGGAAAATACTACTTCTCTGGAATAAGAAAACCTGCATTCTAGTCTCAGGTCTAACCTGGATATGCTGTTTATGGAAAAGCTATTTTACTTCTCTGAATTTCAAATTTCTCTTTTGAAAAATAGCAAAAAACAAAACAAAACAAAAAAAAACACCTACTTCCTCAATTTGCTGTGAGAATTGCCTGAGATTGAGGGATGTAGCCCATTCCTCAGGGCGTGGCATATAATAGCAACTAAATAGAGCAGTTGCTCTTTCCCTTTTCTCATGTGTGGGTCTGTATTTATCCACAAATTCCCTAGACATGGGATTTGCCATGAAATAATGTTTTAATCCTTATGTCCAAAGCCCACTCACCTCTACACACTGTTCTGTAGCATCTGTGGGTATAAATATAGACAACCATGAGGTCTTTATAAAATCCTAACCAAACAACAGCCAAAAACCAAAACATCCATAAAAGCCATTTCCAACTAGTGCAATATTAAACCTAAGAATCTCTGTGTCCCTGTGTCTCACCTCTGGAAGGCCTTTATGCATGCTCAGTGCTGGGAAAGGTGGGCATCTCCTAGCTGCTTTCTCCCCAGTAGCCCTCCAAGTTCTGTTCCTTGATGTAGTAGTATTGATCTCTCTTCAACTCTGAATCCTCACTAGAGCATCACCCCCATTATTCACCTGCTTATTATTTCAAAAACCTTTGTTAAGCCCTACACTCTCTGCTTAATGATTGGGATATAATGGTGGTGAATGTAGACATGGTCCCAAAGCTCCTCTCACAAGTCAGTGAGGAAGAACGGGAATGAAACAAACTTGGAGAATACTAACACATCCTCACCTGTGTTCTTGGTTCCTTGAGGACACTGCAAATTACTCAGATACTCTGAATCTCCACAACTTGAGTGGATGGGAGAGAGAACAACCATCCTCCGTTTATTTTCGTACATCATAAAATTGTTCACTGCCATCTTCTTTGTGTGTGTGTGTGTGTGTGTGTGTGTGTGTGTGTATGTGTTTACGTGCACGCAAAATCCTATTGCTTTCTTGGTAGGCTTTCTTCCTAAACAATCAACTGTCTTCTGTCTTCGAGATGTTTCCTATACTGTAAGGCATCAGCTGTGGTTATGCCATCAACTCACTAATCAGAACACAGCCTAATTATAGTCATGTTGTGATTCTCTATCTTGATCAGATAATCGAAGGCGACTCATTACTCAGATATTGAGGGAGAGGAGTGCATTATGGGAGTGATGCTCTGTGATGATAACCCTGATAAGGGTATACAGGATATCTTGGTGGGGGTGGAAGAGGGAAGATATTCTGGGGGCTAGCTAGTATTAGACTAAACTAGAAAGACCGGCAGCCCATTGATGAGAGGTCCTAAAAGAAGATAAACTGTTTAAAATGAAAATCAGTGGCACTGTACATATTGATTTTCACAGAACGCCCAAGAAACACCTTCTCTTTTGTAAAGGAAGGTTTGCCTGTGCTGTGTTTGCAGGCCAACACCATTACAGCTTTATTTAGATGTGTGCGAAGGAACCATCTGTTCCAGCTCACAGGAGGGCCAGGTCCGCATCACAGGCCCCTCAAGGTCCAATCACAGCACCTGATGCAAAAGTTCCCTGATGTGATGCTTGACTGAAAGCTAATGACAAGGAACACTTCATTTTTCAAAGAGTGCTTTTTCTCAGGAGCATGTGTGCCCTTTGGTGATTGCTTTTCTCCTCCCTGCAGCCCATAGAAACAGCGTGAAAAAGCAGAGGACCTGGAAAATGAGGACAGTTTTCTATTTATTCTTTCTCATATTTGTTCTTTATCCATTCAGTAAATACATGTTGATGACTGGTATTTGAGATGCTGCAGGTATACCTGTGAACCAGGCAGATGAGATTTTCAAGGTAATTATGTTTGGAGGGAGTGGACAATAATCAAATACACACAAAAAATTTGTTTTAAAAAGATATGCTGCCAGGTAGTAATATGTGCTATGGTCAAATACATTGGGCTGATAAAATGAAAGAAACTGGTCGGCCACTCCATTGTATGGTCATAGGCTGTATTTAAGCTGAGGTCCTAATGTTAAGGAGTCTACCCTGCAAAGTTCTGGGAGAATGTGCATCCTAGGTAGAGGCAACACCCATAGCCAGCTTTCTAGAGTCAGAAGGACTATGGTGTGTTTGAGGTACTGGGAGGTTCAGTGTGGCTGGAACACAGAATTACATGAGATGAGGTAGAGTGATAGCCAAGGGGCAGGTCACATATAACTATAAATGTCAGGTTTAGGAGCTCAGATGTCTTTCTATACATGAGTTTACACCTGGAATGGCATGATCTGATTTAAATGTTGCCAAATGCTTTTGGGTTCCCTTGAAAGATATTTGGCCTCTGCGTCTGTTTCTTTCCCCCTCTCTATAAATGAAGACTTGATATCAGCCTTCAAATTCTCCAAAAGGGACATAAAAACATAAAATTTGAGGGGTCAGGGTCAGTACCCTCCACAAGAGTATCATTGCCTCCTCTATTTTTAGGATATTATGTTGCTGTTATCTATTAATGGAGCTGCCTGCATGTGTCTCTCTTTAGAGTGTAAATTTCTTGAGGCCTCAGGTCAATGTGATCTCTCTGTGTCCCCAGCCCTAATTCAGGATGTGGCTCACACTAGGTCCTTTGTAATCTGGACCTTGACTATGAGTCCCCTCTCTGTGCCTGTGATTATCACATCATGGTTTAACTTCCAGGGAGCTCAGACTAGTTGAGGTTCCACTTAACTCCTCTCCCAGGACAGTCTTTGTTCTCATCTACCTTCTACAGAACTCCAGAGTCTTGAAGGACAAATGCCATATCCTCTTTGGTTCTCCCCATCTGCCTCAAACCTGGCATAGGTAACCTCTCCCCTGTGCTCCAATAAAACTGTATTATCTCCATCTTACACTTATAAGTACATTGTAGCTATCTGTGCATGTGTCTGTGTCCTGCTAGAATGTAAACTTTTTAAGGACAAGTACTTTTCCCTTCACTTCCATATGTCTATGATGTTAGTCTTGGTACATAAGACCGAAGTAGCAAATATTGATGAATGAAAGAATCATCAGGGAGAGGGTGGCTAAGTGGATAACAACCCCTGTTTCGTATTTGTGGCCACCATAAGCATGTGCCCCACAGAGCTCCACCTGCAGGGAGGGTGACTGACAGAGGCCCCAGCTGCTGTGCTCTGAGATCTGTCCCTGCATTCCTGTCCTGGCCAGGCTTCCAGGGCTGCCCCCAGCTAGTGACTGAGCACAGAAGACATGCTAAGGCAGGCCTATTCCTGGAAGACACAGGTCTTTGTTTCTGAACCTCCCTTAAGCTGCCCCACAATCTAGGATGCTTCTTCTTCCCTCGCCTTCACTCAGAGTTGAATTTGTATCTTGGTCTGAGGGCTCTCGGAGCATACTTGTACTACCACACCCTTCTTCTCTCACAGGCATTTCTCCTAACAAAATTCTTGCACATTTAATCCTGTCGTGGCAAGCAGAGTAATTACATTCAAAGCATTTGTTGAGAAATATGTATCGAGCACCCACTATGTCAGGTGTTTTGATAACTGGCCTGAATCCAAGGAGCAATCACTGGGCTCAAGAAGCTAGTTGAGGATAAGGACTGGTAACCAGACATAATACAAAGGGAGAATTGTTAGAACTAAGGAACTTGGTGGGATATAAGAGCATAGAGATGCACCACACCTAACTCTTCCTCTGCCTCTATGTTGGCTGTAGTGAGGATGCAGGGAGAAATCGCAGAAGGCTTCCTAGAGGAAGTATTATGGTAAAATAGGAAGTGTGGGTATAGGTCAGAGTTTGCTAGAGAGGCAGAGGAATTGGTGGCGCCAGCAGGGAAGGGGAGTGTTCCAGAAAGAAAAATAGCAAGGAAGCTGCCAGCAGGAGATAAAACAGTGTGTGTTGTTTATCAGTAGAAGAAACAAGAAAGGAAACTGGGGGTGGCAATATAGAGGGATGAGGTGAGACTTACAAAGGAACTAGTGGTGAACAAGAAGAACGAGAGGAAAGGACATGGGACTAAAGCTTGAAGGGGTTAGCTTTGCAAAAGCCACGTTCAGGAATGAACTACACTGACAGAGCATTTGTTTGATTGGTTAGTTTTACCAACCCAGAATCTTCGTGCAAGAAAACAGGAAGCATGGCATTAAAGATCAGATCATCTTGACCACATACCCTCAAAGGCAATGGGCATAAATCATAGTCTTGGGGGTTGTTGGGCATAACCCAAAGTGTCTACCACCCAAGCATAGTGTTTATTTGGATTTGATCTAGGTCATGGATTTGGGAATTAGACTAGCGAGGTTCCAGGTGATGTTCAAGTCTCAGGTCTGTCACTTGTCAGTTCTGATTTAGGGCAAATAATTCTCTCTGAATCTCAGTTTACTCATCTGTAACCTGAAGATTAAGTGAGAATTCAGTGCTTATTAAGCAAGTCTCTGTGCCAGACAACATGATCAGTGTTTCACACATATATTTTATTTACTTCTAAGAGATATTTTGCAGAATAAGATATTCAATTGCATGGGTAAGAAATATCTCAAGGTCACAAAACTGGTAAATGGTAGACCTGGCATTTTGTTTGAATTTATTGCATTAAAAAAAAAAGATATGTACATGTTTTAAGTTAAATACTATTCAATTAAAATTATGTGACATGCTGGTAAAGTGTCCTGGGATTTTGATCCCCACTCTGACACCACCCCCCTGAATCTCCCAGGAGGTACTCATATCTTGATTTAAGAGGCAAGGACTTAAGAGGTCAAGGCCTGAGAACAAATTCAGAGCCAGACTCCACATTCAGCAGGATAAGAATCAAGGAGTGCAGAGAGTAGATGCAAAGAAGGTGCTGGCTGGTCACAGAGAGGCAATGATAGACAGGAATGAGGCTTCAGTAAGATGAGACAGATATTAACAGGAGAAGGGAAGGGGATGTTGGGGGGGTGGGGAAGAAGATTCATGGGCAGTCACAGCTAAGTATTTTACCTGTCAAAAAATTACTTTGACCTGCACATTTAGGCTGTAAAAATACATCTTCAATCAAGAAGAGCAGGGCTCTTTCCAAGGACAAATCAAGGCAGCAACTTCTGCTTTTCTCACAAAATTAATCTGAAACACACACATACACACACACACACACACACACACACACACACACACACACAGGACTGGACGCTGAAATTCCTTTCACAACCTCTTATCTGTGTTAGGTGGGAAGCGGTGACTGAAGACTCAGATTGGCTGGGTTCTGGCTTTAGTAAAATGAGGGAAAGCATAGGGCAGACACAAAAGGACAGTAGGAACCTGACAGTTCTAATTTTCCCCCTGTTGCTTTGTTTTTTTAACGTATGTTAATTATCGTTGTAAGATACAGAAGCATAGAAAAAAACTTGCATGCAAACATTCCTGGAACTTTCATCA
Organism: Neofelis nebulosa; assembly: GCF_028018385.1. Classification (NCBI taxonomy): domain Eukaryota; kingdom Metazoa; phylum Chordata; class Mammalia; order Carnivora; family Felidae; genus Neofelis; species Neofelis nebulosa. The sequence goes on from NC_080793.1 coordinate 17,205,488, forward strand.
TGTGTGGAGCAAAGTGCTAAACATCTGTGTGTGTTATCTAATTGGCTGTATGAGTTATGTGGCATTATTAGCTTCATTTTACATATAAAACACCTGGAAATCAAAGCCTCTGGTCAGTGTTCCTCCACTTAAAGGGCATGCCTTTGAATGGCAAGAGAGAAGAAACTGTCCTCGAAATGGTTTCGAAGGGCTCAAGTTACATCCCTAAGTTCTGTCCTATCCTAGCTTTGAGACCTTATGCAAAACCATGAACTCTTTGTAAATATCTTCCAGTTACGCTTCTATTCATCTCCATCACCAATATCCTAAAGCCAAGCCACCATCACACTTTGTTGAGACTTTTGCAATATCTTCCTATTTCATCTGCACAGCAACGCCATTTGCTTTCTCCTCCCTCTTAATGCATTTTACAAACTGTACCCAGAGTGATTATAGGTGGAAAGGCAGGTATCAGAGAAGACTGTAAATGCATTGCTTGCCCAAGTGTACAGATGAGAATTCCATTAACCGAGGTAGGGGTCATCGGATTTTTGAGGGAGAGGAGTGGCTAAATCGTAGTCATGGCGAGTTTGAGGTATAATCTATATTATCTTAATTTTCTTCTCACTCCACCTACCCCCACTTTGTTGGGTTGTTGTGATTGAGCAAGAAAAGATACATGGTGTGGTGGAATACCACACACAAATAACGTGCTATTATATTACTAGGACTATTTTCTTGTGCCACGCAGTCATTGAGAGGTTTTGCAACAAATACATGCGGAGGGCCTGAAGCTCTTTAGAGGAAAACGGACTTGAAAATATCAATTAGGATACACAAATAAGTGGGCAGACAGGAGCTGGCTGTCTTGTGAGTCTGTTTCTCTTTCTTGGCTTACATAAAAAGGGTGGTTCTTTTTGATTCAGTTTATCTCCACATGTATAAACCTTGTTATTTGATGATGTGCAAGGTGCTAATTACAAGGAGAATATCAGAAGTATAGACACTAACATGTTCTAAATTCTAATCTCACTTCTAAAGCAGAATGCAAGGCCAGATTATACTGAAAGGGATGATAGTTTAGGTCAGAATAGCAGTCCACAAGGCTGATCACAGAAATCTGCATCGTTACAAGAGAATGTCTAGAGAACCACACCTGTTGTTCAAAGTGGACCACAGAATGCTATCAGTATTTAGGACTCCTTCCTGATCCTCAGCGATCTTAGATGAATTGCCTCTAGTTCACTTCAACATGAGACTTATTCTGTGTCACAGTAGATTAATATTTTGTTTTTAGATCTCTGTCTTCTCCACTGAATTAAAATAATAAAATGGATGTCCATTTATTGAGTGCCTACTTTATACCAACAGCTGGTCTAGGAATATTGCATGTATATTTTCATTCAATTCTCATAACACCTCAGCTAGGTGGACACAGTTATTCCATTTACAGAGAGAGTGATTTGAAGTCACTTGTTCAGAGCTAGTTAGCTACTAAGTAGGATCCCTTGACTGACTGAGATTCACATCTGTTTGTTGATATACTTGATTCCGGAATCTTTTTGTTTGCTTGTTTGTTTTTTGTCTTAATGTGTTTCATGGTCCCAATCATGTAGCCAACAGGAGTCTGTCACATCCGTGGTCAAACTTCCTTTTCAAAATTTCCCTCTCTGCTGGATGAAGAACATGAAACTCAGAAAGGATTAATTTATGAAAACACAGGACCATGGTACAATTGGATTTAAAACTCAATCCTTTTAGCTGATTCAGATTATTACTCTAGACCATGTTCTCCTTCCCAGTACAACTGAAAGCTCAGAGATTTGGGGAGTTACCATCCCACAAATATCCTCTCCTTGGCTTCCAATTCCCATTTCTTCCCTAACAATGGGAGGAATTCCATAGGAAGTAGTAATTTCTCCATGATCTGAGATCGCAGCATGCAGCTAATTATAGAAATAAATAACTGGTGACTGGAACCATCTGTCCTTCCTTTGGCAAACACCTTGCTTTCCTGTGAAATTAGTGCCACCTGCACCCTGCGGGCCCCTCAGAGACACAGGGGATGCCCCCTCCACATTCAGAGGTCGACTGCGTTGTTACTCCCAACCCCACAGTCACAACCCTATGGGCTGTCACACATCCCCAGAGAGACACAGCTAATCAAGCCACTTGTGTTCCTGAGCTCTTTCCGTGGCTGACGAAAAAGAGAACAAGGGCAGGGCTCAGGCCTTAGGCTTCATCCTCCACTGTTCATTCCCCATAGGAGGAACACTTAGGCTCACTCTGAATAGAAGCAACATGGATTTCAAAAGTCATCTCAGACATACCTCAGCTCTGCCTTGTTCACTTTGGAAACAGCTAGTTCTGGTTCAATTCCCAGCTTTTTAATTGTGTGATCTTGGATAAATCATTGTATTGCTTTGAGCCTCAATCTCCTATGCAATTTGAAGGAATTATAGGCCCTACCAATTAGTGCTGTTGTGAGAATTGTATGAGATATAGCACATGGTATAGGGTAGTATATTAGTATATAGGAATCACTCAATATAGTGTGGCTTTCATTCATCAGAAGTGAAAACTAGTTATAATAGAATTTAGGGACTACTAACCTGGATTTCAGAGACCCTAAGGAATCTAGAAAAGCCTGAAAATATATGAAAAATGTATGCATATGATGATTCCTTTTGAGCTGTGATATTTTGGTTTATAATCAGAAATACATATTTGGTCTTTGTCCCCATTTCTGGCACAGAGCTCCTAAAACCCTTGGGATTTCCTAATTGCTGGTAGTGATCAAGGTGTTTCTTGCCATGTTATTGAGATGACTTTTGGGAAGCACCTAAGGATGGGAGCTGGTTGTCAGGGGAGCCAACCAGATGATTAGAGCGTTGGAACTTTTAGTCCCAACCCCCAACCTCTGGGGAGGAGAGAGGGGTTGTAGGTCAAATTAATCACCAGAGGTGATGATTTAATCAACCATGCCTGTATAATGAAGCCACCATAAAAATCCAAAAGAGTGGGGTTCTGAGAGCTTCTAGGCTGGTGAACATGTAGAGATTTGGGAAGAGTAGTTCATTCAAAGAGGACATTGAAACTTCATGTCCCTTCCCCATACCTTCCCCTATGCATCTCTTCCATCTGGCTGTTTCTGGGTTACATCTTTTTTTTTTTTAATTTTTTTATTTTCTTTATTTTTGAGAGGCAGACAGAGACAGAGCATGTGTGGGGGAGGGGCAGAGAGAGAGGGAGACACAGAATCTGAAGCAGGCTCCAGGCTCTGAGCTGTCAGCACAGAGCCCGATGCAGGGCTCGAACTCACAGAATGTGAGATCATGACCTGAGCCGAAGTCGGAGGCTCAACTGACTGAGCCACTCAGGTGCCCCTAAGTGTTTTATTTTTGAGAGAGAGAGAGATAACATGAGTGGGGGAGGGTCAGAGAGAGAGGGAGACACAGAATGTGAAGCAGGCACCAGGCTCCAAGCTGTCAGCACAGAGCCCAATGCAGGGCTCCAACCCACGAGCCGAAAGACCAACACCTGAGCCGAAGTCGGACACTTAACTGACTGCACCACCCAGACACCCCATGAGTTATACATTTTTGTAATAATACAAAATTTAGTAAGTAAAATGTTTTTTTGAGTTCTGTGAGCTGCTCTAGCAAATTAATCAAACCCAAGAAAGGGGTCATTGTAACTCGTGAGCCATAGCCAGTTGGTCAGAAACTTAGGTACAATATGGACTTGCGATCAGCCTCTGAAGTGAGAGGAGAGGGGCATGCATGGTCTTATACAACTGAGCCCTTAACCTGGGGGTCCTGATGGTGTCTGCAAGTAGGTAGTGCCAGAATTGAGTTGAACTATAGGACACCCAGCTGGTGTGAGAGCATTGCTAGTTGGTGTGGAAACCTTCCCAATGGTAGAAGTGGGTGCAGAACCCTTAGAGGGGGTGGATATCATACATAACTTTAATCAGAATCTCAGTGGTGTCCTCTGACCTCCTCCTACTTTCCCAATTTAGAGAGTGGAAACTTGGAGGATTTTCTCCAGGTTTTTTTTTTTTTTTTTTTTTTTTTTTTTATTAGATTTCTTCCTGCTGTAGAAACTGCATGCTCAAAGCTACTCAGTGTCTTTAGGGCCCAAGAAGGAGTTGGAAGCAGGCTTAATTCCTCTGCTCTCTATCTACATCACCAAAGTAATGAAAAGCAGGTCCTTTACCACATCTCTATCAGTACCTCTGTAAGCATTTCATTCCATGTTGGTGATTTCATTAATTTTATCAGACAGGCCCTGCATCCCATGTCCAGCATTGGGAACAATATTGTTTGTGAGCCACCTGGCATCTATTATTACATGAACACAGCAGACATCTATTATTACATGACTACGATTTCAGTTATTGTTTTCTTGGCAGAGAACAGGAACTTAATTCAGTAAATTCTACCAGCCTTGGTAGCGTCTAGCAGTTTACAATATGATTTCCCTTTCATTATTGTATCTCACCATAAGTCTGTTAGGTATTCAAGGCAAAGGAGTTTGTTCCCATTTTATAGAGAAGACAACTGAGGCTCATTGAAGACAAGTATTAGATTTAAATTGGTTTATTTAAGAACACTTTCCTGTCGGGGCTCCTCGGTGGCTCATTAAGCATCTGACTTCAGCTCAGTCATGATCTCATGGTTTGTGAGTTGGAGCCCCGCATCGGGCTCTGTGCTGACAGCTCAGAGCCTGGAGCCTGCTTCAAATTCTGTGTCTCCCTCTCTCTCTCTCTGCCCCTTCCCCACTCATGCTCTGTCTCTTCCTCTTTCTCTCAAAAATAAATAATAAACATTAAAAAACATTTTTAAAGAACACTTTCCCACCAGTATCCAATATTTATAAAAATAGATTTATACAAACATCAGCTATCATTTTTTGCCTTTCTTTTACCCAGGATTAATTCAATTATGTGATCAGCCTGGTTTTGACATTTGAGTTATCCCTAAGGTTGACTCCATCATCTTCCACTACTAGATCATTGTTGCTATACTTTTATTTCAGCAAATAGGTACTGATCTTCTCTGTTCATGAAAAAATGGGAGATATATGTGTGTGTATGTGTATTAAAAAATATATATATATATAATGTAGATATATAGTTTTTAAAAATCTCAGTGGAAAAAAATCTAATAATTTAAAAAATATTACGGTGTTCTTTTTTTTTTTTTTTAACGTTTATTTATTTTTGGGACAGAGACAGACAGAGCATGAACGGGGGAGGGGCAGAGAGAGAGGGAGACACAGAATCGGAAGCAGGCTCCAGGCTCTGAGCCATCAACCCAGAGCCCGACGCGGGGCTCGAACTCACGGACCTCGAGATCGTGACCTGAGCTGAAGTCGGATGCTTAACCGACTGAGCCACCCAGGTGCCCCTATTACAGTGTTCTTTATTTGATACCTAGAACTCTGGGAATCTGCAAATTGGCTTCAGGAGGTCAAGAAACTCCTGCGACCTAACCTTTTAAAAACTAACTTCACAACATTATGATATTCACTCACACAAATAAAACTCTCCTGGAAGCCAGGGGGAGAAGTAGACATTGACAAAGTAAAGAAGGCCTGCATTGTAAGAAATTTTATGGAGGGACTAAAGAGATAGTAAAGGTGCAGAAGCGATGTATACAAACTCCTCTAGCACTGTTCAGTTTGTCCAAAACACAACTTCAGATGTATGGTTATCAATTCCCCTGGGAACACATACAACCTAGATTTTCCCTGGTACATGCATGGACTCTTTAGTAGAAATGTTATTTTCATATTACCAGGATTCAGACTACTACCTGAGGGAGTAAAAGACTGTCTTCATCTATCCAACGCTTCATTAGTCCATTAATTCATTAATTCATCTAACATTCATTACGCATTGACTATATAGCACATTTAGTTAAAATCATTGAAGCAGGCTGGGGAAAGAAACAGATGAGGAAATCAACATGCATGATACAGTGATAAGCACTAGGACAGAGGTATGGACTGGTTACTAGCAAAAAGTAGAAAGGAGAGGTGGACACATAAATCAAACTGGAGGCTGCAGGAAATGCCTTGCAAGACTAGTATTGCTTGAGAGACGTCTTAAAGGATGTGCTTATGTTGAACATTACAGGTTGAGTCAATGCAGAGGAAACAGTTTCCACGTAGAAGAAACAGCCTGTGTAAAAACACAGAGATTTGAGAAAGCCTCCTTGCTCCCAATTGCCTCTGATGTAACTACTACCCACACCCACAACTCCATGCCTGGCTCTATCCCCGTAATAACATTAGCTACTTTGCCCTCAGTGATAAGTGCCCAGCTACTTCTCAGGTTAAGCAACCTCTTCTTCACAGAAAGTTATTCTTACAAATGACAGAAACTGCAGAGCTGATGCTTTACATTTTAAAATACTCATTTGCTTTACAGAAAGTATCACCACAAGGTTCAGCATGGGAGGTCTTGACACAGTGATCATGTGATGTGACATCAAATGGTGGTTACTCTCATTTCTGCAGAAGCACATGTTTTGGGTTAAGGGAGGCCCACCTGCATTTATATAATTGTATATAAAACCTGTGTGTATATATCTGTGTGTGTGTGCATGTGTATATACATATATGTATATATATGTGTGTGTATATATATATATATATATATATATATATATATAATTTTTTAATGTTTATTTTTGAGGGAGAGAGAGAGAGAGGGTGACACAGAATCCAAAGCAGGCTCCAGGCTCTGAGAGCTGGCAGCACAGAGCCCGATGCGGGGCTTGAGCCCACAAACTGCAAGATCATGACCTGAGCTGAAGTTGAACACTTAACCAACTGAGCTACCCAGGCACCTCGAACATATATTTTTTTAATGTTTATTTTTGAGAGAGTGTGCACGTGCATGAATAAGGGAGGGACAGAGAGAGAGGGAGAGAGAGAATCCCAAGCAGCCTTCACACCTAGCGTGGAGCCTGACCTCAGGCTTGGTCCCATGAACTGTGAGATCACAACCTGAGCTGAAATCATAAGGGTCGGCTTAACCAACTGGGCCACCCAGGCGCCCTTGCCTTGAACGTATTTTAAAGTTACATTTACGAAGTATAAAGATTCTAGAAATATGTATTTTTAGGTTTTATCTGTATTTTTCTTGCTTGACAGAATCATCCTGACCCATTTTGTGTGTACATGTCTCTGTTTACTGAATGTCCTCTATCTTTTGTATTGCCTTTTCTGTTCTCTCAAACTCTTGTCCAACTCCCAAGAAGCTCAGAAGGTACTCGAAAAGAGAAAGTCTTTTTTATCCCTTTTTTGCTTAGTATTTGATCCTCCTCTCTCAGTCTCAGCATAGAGGAATGGGACCTCAAATCAATTTTGAAATCATTATGAATTATTTGCATTTGACTTTTTAGTGGGAGCTCAAAAATATTTCAGAATTTTAGAGCCATAATTAGACCTATCATTTTAGACAAATGCCACATAATTTGTCCACTCCTGAAGCGAATCTTGCTTCTGGGAAGGAGGGCAAATATTTAAGAATGAAATGAGACCGATGCTCCCATGAATTAAAAAACAAGTGGTTTAAATCTTTAAAATGATTTCCCCAGTTCTTGCTCATTAGTCAATATTGCAAAGAGCCCCATGCCAAAATTTTGAGCAGTCCCTGAATCTCAAAGACCATTGCTTTTCTCCCTCTTCATTATTAATGCTAATTTATATGATCCTTAAGGTAAGCAATTGCTAATATTCCTATTGCACCAGTTCCAGCCCAGGGAATTATAGGAGTGAAACGCTGGCACCTAATTCATGGTTATTTCCCCTTTCACCTGAGCAAAGTGGGGAATGGAGCATTCTTTAGGGAGGAAACTGTGAGTGCAAAGAGGGCAACCTGGGAGATGACAAAGACAGAAGAGAAGACCTCTCAACCAAAGTGGTAATCAGAGGATTTAAAAATTATTTTTTGACAATACAGACAGCACTTTCAGAATGCAATTCCCTTTTAGACAAAGTTACCCAGTGAACCAATACAATAGAACAAGAAATAAAATGTCAGACAATGCGTACAACAGCAATGATTTCTCTTTACACATCTTATTTCCAAACTACAGCTGGGTTAGTCTGTCAAAATATGATGCAGAGTTCCATGTGAGTGGAATGGTACCAGTCTTCTACAATGACAAAGAATTCAACAGTTGAAATGAGTTGTTGGCTAAATTCCTCAATCTTCTCTGCCATGTTGTTTGAAAACCTACCCCTGCTTCAGTGATAATTATGATAATGATGATGACAGCAACAACACCAGTGCAATAATAATAGAAGTACTTATTATATGGTATCCATTAGTCGCCTACATTAACAATGGTATATATCAGGGATCAGCCAACTATGGTGGTGGGCCAGCCTGCCCATGACCTGTTTCGTATGGTCCTTGAGCTAAGAATGAGTGTTACATTTTATAGAGCTATAAAAAAAGAAAAAGTCAAGAATGTCACAGACACTCTGTGGTCTATAAAGCCTAAAGTATTTACTGTTTGGGCCTTTACAGAAAATGTTTGCCAACCTTTGGTATATATTAATATTCATATAGCATTTACTGTATACCAGATTGTTGTATTATAAAGACTTTTTTGGCCTTTGTTTCTGGTTCTTGGGAGAGCCTCTAAACCACTGGAATTTATTCCTGGTGGACTTCTCAGACCACAACTGACCTTATGCTACTTAGAATGAAATTTTATAAGGGGTTCCAAGGCAGACTTAGGATAGGGGCTGGCCATTCCAGGTCAGCAACACGTGCACTTCCAGGTTGCAGGTACACAATGATTTGCCAGGGTGGTGATGCATCCTGAGGACATAGGAGCTTTGCATTTGGGACCCTCTCAGACCTCATCCTATGTTCTCTTTATTTGATTGCCCTCACTTGTACCCTTTATAACAAAACTGTAATCATAGTATAGTGCCTTCCTGAGTTCTGTGAGTTGTTCTAGAGAATTATTGAACTTCCACAAGAGTGGAAACTCTTGAATTTGTGGCCAATTGGTCAGAAGGGTAAGTGGCTTAGGAACACCTGGGCTTGAGGGTGGTGTCTGCAGTGAGCGCAGTCTTGGAAGACTGCTCTCAGCCTGTGAGTCTGCAGTAACCCCAGCTAGTTAATGTCCGAATTGCACTGCAGAGGCATTAGGCATTGTAAAAATAAACTTTAATGAGTATTCATTCTGAACAACTCTATGAAGTCCGGTGCTCTTTTTTCCATATTTGCAGATGAGGAAACTGAAGCACAAAGAGATTGAGTAATTGACCTCAAGCCACACAGCCTGCAAGTCAGGACTCAAACTCAGAGTCTAGCTTTGAAGGCCAGCTGAGATTGTAACCATCATGCTACTAAATCATGATCCTTCTAAATATCATGGGATGGTAGAAGGATGGTTGTAGGATTCTTACTGTAGACTCTAACATGCAGAATTCAGTCCCTTCTTCAGTTTGTCTTTCCCTTGACCTTGAAGCTCAGTTTTAATCCTAAGCCTTGGACTTTATAACTGTGGTGTGCCCCACTCTGCTGGCTGGATCCTTGATTTATTCCATACGAATAGCAAGGCAGAGTTGTCCAAGAGGAAAATAATGGATTATGGAGTGAGCAGACTTCAGTGTGAATCCTGGCTGTGTCACATTCCTATGTCAGACATGTTACTTGACGGTCCCATACCTTGGTTTCCCATCCATAAAATGAAAAGGTGGATGGAGGGGTACCTGGGTGGCTCAGTTGGTTAAGCATCGACTTCGGCGGGTCATGATCTCGTAGCTCGTGGGTTCGAGCCTCATGTCAGCCTCTCTGCCTACAGCTAGCTCAGAGCCTGGAGCCTGCTTCAGATTTTGTGTCTCCCTCTCTCTCTGTCCCTCCCCTGTGTTCTCTCTCTCTCTCTCTCTCTCTCTCAAAAATAAATAAAACATTTTTTTTAAAAAGGTGGAAGGAAAAGAATAAAAATGCATTCAGGCATTCTGATTGGAGCAGAACTGAGGTTAAAACTTTTCTGGCATGTGGAACTTAGGGTCCTACTTGAGTTTCTATCCACTCAACATCTATTTGGATCCAGGGATTAGCATGGAAGCTGGGGGTTCTCTGTGGACATTGGGAAAAGAGCACACCTAAAACAGGTAAATCACTGGGAGGGGCCTGTATGTCTCCTGAGAGAGAGTTTTCCTTTCTCTCCATCAGAGAAGAATCCAGAAAGTTTAACCAGCTTGGGCAATAGCATCTGAAGGTGAGTTGGAGAGGTGTGGGGCTGTCAACTAAACCTGGCCCTACCGAGGCCCCTTGTTAGCATGTGTGTACCTGGGAAGGAAGGGCTGTGCTCACCAACTAGGAGCTGTTGCATTAGGCTCCAACTCCTCCAGCTGCATGATCTTGCTGCGTGTTCCCCTCTAACTCAAACTAACACAGAGGAAGGGTAGTGTTTGCTTTCTCCCTTCACAGAAAGGATGGGTTTGAAAACATCAGGGGCCTGTGAAGTAAGAATTTGCACTTCAGCAATGTGAGGGCAGTCAGCCTGGTGGATTTCAGATTTGATTATCCCTGACTACAGCTGGAATACAGTGGGGACCCATAACTGTAATATGATGGGGAGGATTGCAGTGGTTTTACATATATCTCTGCATAGGACTTTGTGATCTGTCTGGTTATATTTGGTTGCATTATTTGGCACATGATAAGTACTCAGACTTTATATTTTTTAATTCTTCTCCTCACCTTGCCTTCCCTTTCCTTTCTAGATACTTCCCTGGTGTCGTCTTGCCATACTTTCCCTTCCAGAGTGTAAAGATCTGCCCTGAGTCCCAGTCCTGTGCCTGGCTCTCACGGTACCTGGCTACTGCCTGCCTGTGTGCCTCCATGACTAACTCCTGCTCCTTTACCCCCTTTCCTTGCTGTGACAACATTCCAAAAAGATGAAATTTACTCAGGATCAAACACAATGATATGGGGCCTTCTGGAGGCAGATTTCAGTGGATATTACAAAAGTATCTTGTTGGTTTCAGTTCCTGTCCAATGCTTAGTTCTACTGAACTGTTTGCTTCCTCCCAGCTGGGTCTGTGGCCCAGGATCAACTCCATGTACACACACTCGTGCCTGAGTCTTTCCCACAATAAGCATTATGTTCCCCAGTTCCTTCAGGTCTTGTCCCTACCCCACCTTTAGCCCTTCTCCACCCCAAACTCATTTCAATCCATCACCCTATAGGCCTGCACTCCTGTAGTAGCCTCTAGCCTCATGTGTGCATTCATTGAGCGCTCGAGAGTGGTTAGTTGAATTTGAGATGGGCAGTAAGTGTAAGAAGCACATTGAATACTGAAGCCCCAGTGCAAACAAAAGCATGTGAATTACCTCCTTAATAATGTTTGTGTTGATTTCATGTTGAAACATTAAATTTTAGGGGCGCCTGGGTGGCGCAGTCGGTTAAGCGTCCGACTTCAGCCAGGTCACGATCTCGCGGTCCGTGAGTTCGAGCCCCGCGTCAGGCTCTGGGCTGATGGCTCAGAGCCTGGAGCCTGTTTCCGCTTCTGTGCTTCCCTCTCTCTCTGCCCTTTCCCCGTTCATGCTCTGTCTCTCTCTGTCCCAAAAAAAAAAAAAAAAAAAAAAAAAAAAAAAAACATTAAATTTTAGATATATTGTATTATGTGAAATACATTAAAATTATTTTAATCTACCTCCTTTTTAAAAAAATGCTACTAGAACATTTTTTTAAATTTTTTTTTAATGTTTATTTATTTTTGAGACAGAGAGAGACAGAGCATGAATGGGGGAGGGTCAGAGAGAGGGAGACACAGAATCTGAAACAGGCTCCAGGCTCTGAGCTGTCAGCACAGAGCCTGACATGGGGCTCGAACTCACGGACCGTGAGATCATGACCCGAGCCGAAGTCAGCCGCTCAACCGACTGAGCCACCGAGGCGCCCCTAGAACATTTAAAATTACAAATGTCACTCACATTTTCATTCACATTATATTTTTATTGGAGAGTGTTGTTAGGCAGCCCCTTTAAAAACATAATCTGACCATGCTCTTCTCCTGATTAAAACCCTTCGAGGGTTTCCTAGGGATAAGGTTTCCTAAGGATATCCTTAGGATAGTGGTCAGATTTCCTAGCATAACCTGAACATTTTCTGATCTGGACCCTGTTTACTTTTTCATCTCTCCCTATGCTCCTCCCATATGGAGTCACTTGCAGCCATGTGAATGGGCTCTGTTTCTCCTCACCTCTGGACCTTTGCTCATGCCAATTTCTTTACCTGGAAAGTCCTTTCTTCCCATAGTCCATGTCTGGCTCCTCTTTACATTTTGGTTTAGATGTCACTATAGTTTAGGTGCCCTTCCTCAACCTTCCACAGTGTCCAGTGCTTGAACCTTTGATGCCCCTCATCACATTGTTTGATACCCCCCCCCCATCATCCCTGACCAGTGGCCCTACTTTGCTCACTGATGTGTACCTAATGCCTGTATTAGTGTTTGTCATATAGTGGTTACGATGCTTTTAAACTGAAGTACAACATACACATTTTTGAGTAAAGAAATGCATCAATCAATATTCTCTTAAATCAATAGAGCGTGTCCGATATGCTCAATTCATCAACACATTCACTAGAGATATGTAGGATTGCTTTGGGGGCTATGACTAAAGACTCAGATTGCTTTGAAATAGATGCCTGATTCCAGTTTTCCAAGAGAACAGGAAACACCTTTTGCCCAGTGACTGAAATCTAAGTTTTTCAAGGTCATAGGTACTGGGGGCTGCCATTCTCAAGTACCTGTGCAGCTGGCATTGGCCCCAGAATGCCTGCGAGAAAGCTCTCCTTTAGAGTTGTCCCCGCTCTCACGCTGTATAGTAGCAAGAGAACAAGGTCTTTGCCCCAAGACTCAAACCAATTATATTTCTAACAGATCATTCATGCCCCAGAATCTTCTCTCATGATATTTACAGAATAGAGGACCTTTCTGACCTTTGGCTTATAGGTGTCCTTAATAAAACCTGCCCCTATCCCTTAGTGTTTGATATTGAGGTATTGTCTTCACCTAACTTAACCATAAAGACGTAGTTCAAAAGTAAACCTTATAGGTCATCCCAAGTCAGGATTTAATATTGAGGTGGTTTTGGAAACCTCATTTTATGAATTCCAGTTCCCACAGTTGGGGCACAGTATCCCAGAAACCTGTATTCCCCCATTCTCTGATCCAGATAATTGTCCCTCCAATTTATTTAGGCTCATCTGTATATTTCTGCTCCTACTTAGATATCCTAATATCTTCTCTTTTAAGAAAATCTTACCTATCTTTAATATCTTGGTCAAAGTCCATTTGTTCTATGAAACAAAAATAGATCAACTCAATCCTCAATAATGTCTTCTTATCTCCCATAATATTTATTATCCTTATTGTTCTCTTTGGCACTTCAATTTGGTCTTAATGCAGTCTTGTGATATTGATTATATTACTGTGTTAGTGTTACTTAACCTTTCAAAAGATTATGTCATGTGTCTTCAAATATATCATATGCTCCCTGAGGGCACAGCCTGTCGTGTATGTCTTCATAGTCACCCTGGAGCCTCGCATATGGGTCAATAAATTATTTTTGACTGACTGGTGCGTAATAAAAAGAAAGCAGGATAATATCAAATATGAATTGAGTTAGTGAAACTAGATCAATAACATTAAAAACTGATATACTTGAATTTAATAGAAGACCTTGGTTTGTAGGAGGAAAATGGGCTTGGAAGCGTCCATTTTTCAGACTCATTGCTCTGAGTAACTTTGAGTATAGGCTCGACCTAGGTGCTGACGATCTAGTGGTAAACAAAACTGGAAAAATTTGGCCGTTAGAGGGCTTAAAATTTTAGTGGTAGAGGTAAATGAAAGCAAGTAAGCACTATATATTATGTTACATAGTATAAGTATTCTGAAGAAAACTGAGGCATGCTGGGGGACAGATGATACAGTTATGAATTCAGAATGTTTAATTCCAGCAGAATTAGGTTCAAAACAGGCTCAATAATTTATTATCGGCCATGCACTACTGAATATTTTCCTTAAACTTTAGAATTTTCTGTAAATGAGTTAAAACGAATATCTACTTGTACACTGAGTGTTGCATTAAAATGTATACAAGGGGCGCCTGGGTGGCTCAGTCGGTTAAGCGTCCGACTTTGGCTCAGGTCATGATCTCACAGTCTGTGAGTTCGAGCCCCGCATCGGGCTCTGTGCTGACTGCTCAGAGCCTGGAGCCTGTTTCAGATTCTGTGTCTCCCTCTCTCTCTGCCCCTCTCCTGTTCATGCTCTGTCTCTCTCTGTCTCAAAAATAAAATAAACATTAAAAAAATTTTTTTTAAATGTATACAATTCCTTACATACTGTAGGCATTCGGTATATCATACCAGATACATGACCACATAAAATTCTACAGTAGTGAAAGTACTCCCGGACCTGTACAGTTGTAATTGTGCTTACTCTGGCATCTTTGTATGGCCATACATTAAGACATGCTTCAGATACCACCAACTTTGTGAAGCCTTGAGATCCTCTGGTACAAACTAGGCTTCTGCACTCCTCAGGCCTCTTCACATTTATCTCTTACTTGTGAGCATTATCCTGACCCAGCTAAGGCTATAACTTCTTTGAGGGGAAAAAAAAAACACTGTGATTATTGGCGTTTTCTGATTTTTGACATTTTGCTCACCATTTACATATAATCAAAAACCAAGTGCCATAGAACCTACCTGCAAAGTAGCTCTCAGTATTGCCAATTTTTCAATGATACTACTCAAATGTAAGCAGTCACTAGCTCTCCTTTGATCTCTGACCCTGCAACATCCTTTAAATGATCTCCTTATTTTCATTCCTAACCTCTTTCACTTCTTTCCACCTCCCAGCCAAAACTATCTTCTTTAAATATGAATCTAATTAAGTTGTATCTTTTATTCTTAAACCCTTCTGTAGAGTCTCATTAGACTTAAAATAATATGCAAGCTCCTTACGCAAAGCCCTATGTGACCTGGCCCTGTCTGCATTTCACACCTTACAACTCACCAGCCTCCTCATACACTGCCCTTCAGCTATTTTGGTCCTTTTTTAGTTCCTTAAAATTTCCATTTTTTTTCCTCAAAGCATTCTACC
This sequence comes from Neofelis nebulosa, assembly GCF_028018385.1. NCBI lineage: Eukaryota > Metazoa > Chordata > Mammalia > Carnivora > Felidae > Neofelis > Neofelis nebulosa. Next base: position 17,220,623 of record NC_080793.1, read on the forward strand.
AGAAGCAATCTGTTTTTCCCCCATTCTTTGCCCAGATAAAACTATATATCCTCCAAGTCTCACTTGAAAAGTTATCCCTTTAGAGAAGCATTATGTAATTATCTAGTTATTTCACCTGTACTCTTGTCTCTAAAAACCCAAGTGTGTTACTTAGTAGTACTTATCACAAACAGTTTGAGGATTTACTTTTATCCTCTCATTAGACTGTGAGCTGTATGAGGGCAGGGCAACAACTATGACAGTGAATGTGGAATAAATTGATTTAAAAAAAAAAAAAACACCTCTTGACACCTACCTGATAGGTGCTATTGTTTGCTAGCTGAATTAATGTTTATTCAGTTTTTAAAGTAATTAAAAATATACTTAGCATTAAATAAACAGGGCCAGTATCCATAGACACTCTGATCTTTGCAGTTCTTGATCAGAGCCCAGAATGTCTTCCTCTGCCCTTCTTACCACCAGCAACCACATCACTGGAAACTGATGGTGTTCTTAGCCAATCTTCTCCCCAAAGCACATCTCCTTTCAGTGTGCCCTGTTCCCAGTATCCTTTTATTAGCTAATCTGGAAGAAAAAATGTATGACTCATGTTAGTTTCAGATTCTGGTACATGAGACTATATTCTTGTCTACATTCTTTATAATCATCATTATATAGATGGTCATATCAAATATGTTACATGAAAATACTAGTATGTCAAGAGGTTTTCATAACCTGGATTTGATAAAACTAACCAATGAGTTGGAATTTCACATGAAGACATGGAAACACCTGCCACTATTCACTTAAAAAGGTATAGAGGATGGGAAGAACAGAAGTTAAACTCAGCATGAGTGAAATAGGCTCAGGGCTTTCAGCTGACTCAATATGTTTCAGGACTATAATACATTTGGAGTTCAGAAAAAATGTATTTGCTTTGGAATGAATTAATAGAAGTAGAATAGGGAGAATATGTGTGATCGGACAATGTAAACTAAACAATTCAGGACATGATAATTTAAGGAACATATTTGCAAAGGGTGAGACACAGAAGGTCACCGGGAAGGTGAGGGGAATAAAAACTCTCTTGGAGTAAGAGATATAGATCTTAGAAGAGAGAGAAAGAATCATGGAGTTGGCAGAACACAGTTGTCTAAAGCACAAAGCTTTGGAATCCTTCAAATATTAAATTCAAATCCCTCTAGTTTCTGGATATATGACCCTGTATTTTAGTTTTCTCATCTGAGAAACAGGTATATCAACTTCATTAATTGCTTGTGAGGATAAAATGAAAGCGATTAGTCTAGACTCTAAGATGTAGCAATTATCCAATAACTCTTAGATGTCATTATTAATGCAAATAACATAGTGGAATGGCTATATTTAAGAGGGAGTAAGCTTCTTGTCAGTCTAGGAATTCAAACAGAGATTGAATCGACGCTTTTTAGGGTTAGGGGTTAGGGAGATGTGCAAGGAATTCAATATCAGATAGAAAACTATAGTAACTTGCAACTCTGATTTGCTGCTGTTGTTTTTGTTGTTGTTTGCTTTTGTTTTTGTTTTTGTTTTTGTTTTTTTTAAATAATAGGGGCAGAGGACAGAAAGAAACAGAGAGCTATCCAGTGGTCAATGAACTGCTTTCCATCTTCCAAGAGGTTTTTAGACAATTCATCATCAGAGCACCTCTGCAGCATCTCACAGACCACTCCTTTATGCTGTGTTCCCCCAACTGTCTTGCCCCAGACAAGTTCACATTCCATGCCACACCTGAATGAGACCCACACTGGAAGGGGGGAGGGAGGCACAGGTGTGCAGGATTAGGTCTGGCCTGCCTCCCTCTGCTTCTCTTCCTCAGCCCCTCCCTCCTGCAGTGGTTTCAGTCAGCAAATCACCCTGGGGACTGATAAGGCTCTTGTAACCCGTGGCAACCAGCTGCCTTTGGCTAGAAAATGGCTTTTCCATAATTTCATAATGTACTTCAGTGGAGGGGGCAGGGGAAGAAAATGGGAAAATAAATAAGTCTGGCTCTGAAGACTGTTGTACTCATGGCAGGGAATGAAGGGTTGTAATATTCTCCAAGTTGATTATACTGCCCTTTCATAGGTAAATGGCTCTCTTCCAATAAATTTAGAAAGGCCCTCCTTACCGTGCCATTTAAAAGAGGTCTAGAACTAGCCACATTCTAATTATTTTTAACACAAGTGTGGTGGCCCAATTTGGAGAGACAGGCTGATGCCAACTCTGAGTTGTCCCCAGATTTTGAGACAGGTCCTTAGAATACCACTGGAAAGTTATTTTTCCAAAAGAAAAATACTTTACCTTCCTCAAAACACCATAATTAGTTTCCACCACCTATATACTAAGAATCACAGAACTGAGAACTGTAAGAGGCAAGGATGATTATCTTGTTAAACCCTTAACTGTGTTATATTACTGGGGTCAATGGATAGGAATAGCCATCCAAGATACCTAAGGTCAAGAATGGCCAAGGAAGGTCTGGAAACTCAGGTCTCCCGATTTACAATAAAATATTCCTTTACTTTTTCTTTTGGACAGTCTCATTTGCTGCTTCTCTCTGTTTTCTGAATATAGCCTCTCTTTGTTTTCAGATTTCAGTAAATTTAATGGATAACAGTGTACATCCACTAATCTAGCTTTAATAATGAGTAATGAAATAATAATGGGATGTCTTAGATTTATTTATTTCATTATTCTAAGACTTTTTCCTCATTTCTGATTCCAGTGGTTTTAAAAACTCATTGTCAAGAGTTTTCAACAGCAGTCTCTGTTTCACACATATTTAAAATATTTTTATTCATTTTTTTCATTTGATAAATACTTACTGAAGGTATACTCTGTGCAGAGTCCTGTATGAGGCCTTTAAGAAACACCAAGTAACCTACTGAAAACTATAATCACCACAAAAATAGTAACATGCACCCCAAATGTTATGAGCCATGTTTTAACAAGATGTGAAAACTTTGATTCTTAACCTTAACTGCTCAATTAACTTGTTTTAGTGTGAAAGTCATTTGCTTAATCTTGCTTACTTGAAAGGTATTCTTGACATTCATTGTCAGCTGCATTGCTAAAAGAAAATTACTATTCGAAATTACTTTTCTATGCTATCAGAATTTTCCATTCTAACATTAAAAAAATAAAAGCAAATAGGATTCTGAGGTTGACTCAACAGTAATGACCTCAGATCTCTCATTCCTGTATTATTTTTATTCATCAAAATAACCCTATTTTTATTTAGGAATTCATGTTAATCTTTTTATTACGTTTATTTATTTTTGAGAGATAGAGACAGAGCACAATCAAGGGAGTGGCAGAGAGAGGGAGACACAGAATTGAAAGCAGACTTCAGGCTCCGAGTTGTCTGCACAGAGCCCGATGCGAGGCTTGAACCCACAAACCATGAGATCATGACCTGAGCCGAAGTCAGACACTTAACTGACTGAGCCACCCAGGTGCCCCTCATGTTAATTTTTAATTTGACATCACCACTTTTTAAGTAGTCCTCATATTTACAATGTGCATGTGAAATGTTTGAATGACATGATATAGTGAAGGGGGATCTGCTAGAAAAAGGGGTGTCAGGAAGGAGAAATAACGTGGCATCTGCCACGAGTCGACAATGACTGAACCTGGGTGGTGAGCTCCTCAGGGGTTACTGCTCCATAGCTTCTGTCTTTGTATATGTTTAAACGTTTCGGTTATAAAAAGGTTACATTAAAAACAGCCTAATTTTTTTCTCACTGAGATTCCAAATAGGGGAAAAGCACACATTTGGGTTTATAACATATGTTTGACCTACTGAAATACTGGGCTTGGTTTGTTTTGTTTCAGCGTACCACATAAGATTTGTTTGGAATCTGTGGACGGTGAAAACCAGCGTGCATCTCATTTGTGTCTAACCCTCTCAGAGATGGTTGTCACCAGCAGGACAGAAGGAAAGGACAATAAAAGGACCCAGAGAACTCTGTGATTTGTCTAAGACCACACATTGAGCTAGGTTCAGTCTGGGACCTAGACCACTTTTCCTAACCTTGAGCTGTCCCTCACCTGGGAGAAGAGCAAGTTGCCCTTTAAAAGTTCAGTAATTGAAGGCACAAAAAATTATGGCCATACAATAGATTGTAAATGAACTCTACACATAATAGGCCCTTCCTAGGTGGAAATGGCATTATCGTAGTTTTGCCGTCCAAAGGTCCATCCTGACTCCGTGCCCCTACACTATATTAAACCCGTTTATAGGCAAAAAGCTATTTCCCATGCAAACACAAGTTGATAGAACAATCAACAGGCATTTGATGTAGTTGGTGGCAAACAGGAACTATCTGTTGACATTTTTGTGTTATTTTATGTACTCTGTGTGTGTGTGTGTGTGTGTGTGTGTGTGTGTGTTTATGCAATTTTTTTTTTTTTACATTAACTTCTCTCTTAAATATGTCTTCCAGCCAGCTTCATGATTGGATTTTCTTTTGTTATAAGAAGCGAACATAAATTACTCCTGTCGGGTGCAGGTTAGGTTACAGGATTTCTTTTCTTCTGTCACCATCAAAACCTGGGTGTCAGAAAGCTTTAATATTTAATGCAGGCCTAATTAGTCTCAGTTGGGCCCAGGGCACTTAGCAAAACCTGACACCAGCCATAGAGTCAAGTTCATTTAGAGAGCATAATTACCAGTTATTTCTATACTGCAATAAATGCCCCTATTAGAGTAGCCTTCCTCTCACCCCCTGATTTTACAAGTAAATTGAAAAATAAAGGAATAGAAAAGACTTTGATTCCTGGTGACAGTGGGCAAAGATTATGTAATTTGATTCTGGGTCTGACATTTCTGAGGTAACTCGAAGTAATTTGCAAGCATATAAAAATAGAATCAGAGATGGCTGGAAAAACCTGCAAGAGTTGGATCTGTAACAGGTTGTTAAAGTTCAAGATTCATGAGGGTAAATTTCTGCCCATGACCAACATTCTGAAAATAGCTTTTACATATGTCTGATCAGTCATTCAGAAAATGCATATCAAAGGCTTATTGTGGGCAGGTGTCATACTAAGTCCTAGGGTCACAGTGGTAAAAAAAAAAAAAAAATGAAAGGATTTCTGCTCTGGAGGTATACATTCTAGCAGGGGGCCACAGAATTGAAAGAAATCACATATTAATTTGTAGTTACACTTTTGCTTACTGCTACACTGGAGAGTCATAAGATGCTACGATGATAGCAGGGTGATCTGACCTCAACTGGGTTATCAGGAAAAGTGTCCCCGAGGTGTGGACATTTTCCCTAAAATCTGAAGGAGCAGGAGGAAGAGTGAAGAGCAGGAACAGAGAGAAGTGCATAAAGTCTCCGGGCAGGGAGGAGGCAGAGTGTGTTTATGGAATGAGAGAAGGTCTGTGTGATGATTCCCCAAGAGCCCTGGGACATGAGAGGATGAAGGCATCAGAAATCAGATAATGCAAACCCTGGTGGGTCATGTCAAGGGACTACACAGTTGTGTCATTGTACAGTGTCTGTCTTGGTACGATACCTGTCTTACTCCCTTTGAAAACCTGAGCACCCAACCTGCATGCATTGAATGAATCAGCTGAATGAACAAGGAATGACCATCACAAAGTCCGACACCCCAGTTCCAGTACTGCTTGCTTTTTTGCGCCAATTTACAATTCAGAAAGATCCCCTTTCCCTATACAACATGGTCCTCAGTGCCATCACCTAAGGCAGGAATAATTATTGCCTTTAAACCTAGGGGAAATTGGCTTTGTCCAAACTCCTACCACTGCAATGCCAGAGCTGAGACTGAAAGAGAGGTTCACATTCATCCAGAAAGGAGTTTGTTATCTGAATATTGTGCTGTTTCTAGACAAACATTTCCAACCTTATCTCCTATAGCAGTTCTCCCCCTGCCTTCATCCCCTTCCCCCCTTGTCACTCCATGGTACCCACAAGTCTCAGTTCAAGAGTAGATTTCCTTTATGAGCTTCCCAGCTGTGTTAGCCCCCATGAGCCTTTATAGCAGCTCAAGTCAGCATTACACATTTTATCACTTGATTCTTTGTGACCTTCGTGTTCTTTTGTTGCGTCTGATGGTGTGCCTTTCTGCTCTAAATAGAGCATATGTCCCATGAGGGCAAAAACCCTGTGTTTGTTTGTTTGTTTGTTTGTTTCTTTCTTTCTTTCTTTCTTTCTTTCTTTCTTTCTTTCTTTTTTTTTTTTCTTTTCCTGCAGCCAGTACACAAAGCACAGGAGACAGTAAATAAACACTTGTTGATGGATTGATCCCTGGGAGAAAGCGCAATTCCCTCACCTGAATGGGAAGAATTTTTATCTCCCTTTTGTTTACCTACAAGATCTGAAAATTCTGAGACACTGACTATTGCTGAATTGATTGGGTGAATGATGGTGTGAGGGCAAAAGGGTGGAGCTTGGGAGGGGTTGCTCTAGTGATTTATTGGAAAACCTGTCCCAGCCAGAATCATAACCAGCCCAGGTGACCCTCTCCATGGCTATCCCTGACCTTTAGTATTTAGTAGCCAAGCTCAATGCTGTTTGCTCACCTACTTGAATCTCTAAAACATTTCTCAGTTGATCTTACCTCCTCACATACTTTTGAAATTCCATTCTCTCCCATATTATAAGATTGTTTGATTATGATCTTGTGTTTATCTTCTGGTAACTCCCTCACCTTTCTAGATGTTTCTTCAAGGAAATAATTTGGTTCTCTTCTATGAGCCACCAATTAAAATTCTTTTCTCCATCCTCCCAATATAGTTTCATCGATTTTATACTAAATCTATATTTACAGCTTATAACAATATATAGTTCACAGCTGAAACATGCAGCATACCACAATTATGGGTGTGTTTGTGAGTGTATACACGCATGTACACATGTATACTACTCCTACAGTTGACAATTGACTCCTGTTTTTCTGTTGGGTTACGTTTCCATGTTCTTATGACTGATTCCATCTCAAAGGTCTTTTACTCAACGTACTGAAATGCAACAGGTAATGCTAATGCATTGTGTCCCTTCCCTTCCCTGTGTCTTGGAGCAAACCTCCAGGAGCCCTTCATCTCCCGTAATCAACACTGTTGGTGCAGGCTGCTTGCAGTTTCTGACCTAGGACTCTCCTCAGCCATTGTACTGGGGCCTGCTTTCACCTTTTGCATGTTAGATCGACTATTTCCTGATTCTTGTATCTTCTTTCATGGATTACTCTCTCATTTAGGTGACATGCAAACTCCATCCTCCTGAAAAAGTGTACATAGGTGTTAAGTATTTGAGTCCCTTCCTTTGCGTCTGAAATATTGTTATTAATATTCAATAATGGCTTACATATAGAATTCTGTGTTTGAAATGAGTTTCAGAATTTCTACAGTATCGCTCTGTCTGACAGGTTCCAATATTGTTTATAGAAAGCCTAATGCCATTCTGATTCCCAGTCCTTTGTATACGATCTGTTTCATATCTCTTTGAAGCTTTAAGAATATTTGACTTATTTGTCATGTTCTGAAATCTTATAATGATATGCTTTGATATGCTGGGTACTCCACAAGCCTTTGTTAAATTATTTCTTTGGTAAATACCTTTCTTCCATTTTGTCTTTATTTGTAACTTACTTTGGTCAGATATTAGACTTGCTGTATTAGTATTCCCTGTTAGCTTTTATTTTCTATTTTCTATCTATTTTTCTATTTACTTTCAGGGTTGTTTTTGTGACCTTAACATTGTATCTTTGTTTTGAATTATAAATATGTTTGGGGCACCCGGTTGGCTCAGCCAGTTAAGCGTCCCAACTTCGGCTCGGGTCATGATCTCGCGGTTCGTGAGTGCAAGCCCCGCGTTGGGCTCTGTGCTGACAGCTCAGAGCCTGGAGCCTGCTTCAGATTCTGTGTCTCCCTCTCTCTCTCTGCCCCTCCCCTGCTCACACTCTGTCTCTCTCAAAAATGAATAAACTTAAAAGAATAAATAAGTAAATGTTTAATTTTTGCTACCAGTTTTCAAATTTCAAGATCTCTTTTTTTCCTCTGTGACATTTTTACAACATTGTTTTTCATTTCAATAATCAAATATCTTTTTTTTTTTTCTAAAGACCAATTATATATTTTTAGACCTTTCTTTTTGTTCTCTACATTATTTATATTTCCTTGGTGTTCCTTTTCTAAAATTTGTTTCGGTCTTTTGTTTTTTTCATATAAGCTTTAATTTTATATCTCTTTTTTATCTAGTTATCTCACTAAGAAGCTTCTTTGGAGCAATGTGTATGGTGAAGCTTATCAACTGGTGAGTTTCACCGAAAGGTAGTTGAGCTAGTTCCTGGCCTTTGTGTTGGCAGATGTCTACTCATATAGGTCCTCTGTTAGACCAGCCACTTCCCCAAGAGGGATGCCTGGGAGACCTCAGCTTGGATTACAGCAATCTGGAAGCCAAGGAGGGCAGACTTGCAGTTGGTACTTCGGTTTCCCATGCATTGCCCTTTGTCTAGCCTCACTTGCGCCTAGTGTCCCTGAGAGTAGAATCCTTCTGATTCAACCTTTTAAGAGACTAAGTCTCCTGTCTTATTTTGGAAAGGAGTATCCAACTTTTGAAGGAGTTCTTCTCAGGGTCTCACTGTTCTTTACACACTTTCAACCAACCCTCTTTTTTTTCTTTATAAGTTTATTTTGAGAGAGAGAGAGAGAGAGTAAGTGAGGGAGGGGCAGAGAGAGAAAGAGGGAGAGGGAATCCCAAGCAGACTCCATGCTATTAGTGGAGAGCCTGACGTGGGGCTCGAAATCGTGAAACTGTGAGATCATGACCTGAGCCAAAACCAAGAGTGGGACGCTTAACCAGCTGAGTCACCTGGGCATCCCCTTCAACCAACCCTCTTAATTACTGGTCCCACCAATCATCCCTGGCGTCACTGCTACATGGCATCTCCAAGTCCTGACTCTCTCCAGGTTTCCATGATGCCAGTCATGCTGGCAGGCCAAGTCAGTCACTACTTATCCATATACACTTTTACCTTTTGTTATTCAATGAATGTAATGTTACTGACATTCCTTGTTATTTTCTAACTCTTCTCTTATTCTCCTTTACTCCATAGATTTAGTTATTTTTTGGTCAGTCACTATCATTTTAGTTAGAATGGGGAAGGTGGTTTCAATTTACTGCTATGTTTAACTTCATGTCCACGATTTTCTCTTCCATTTTCTTTCTCCTTTTCATGAGCATTTAGTCATTTTAAGCCCAGAGAAGCCTTGCATGTACAGTCACAGCCTAAACCAGTTTCTGTATACAAAAGGTATCTTCTAGTTAGAACTCAATGTTTTGCAACACTCAGTGTACTGTGTCTAAATTAGAATGAATGCATCATCATTTCTGACCATAGAATAACCCCTTGGTTAATGTTCAACAGCATAATCCAAATGAAAATTAGTCATTTTGCCTTTAAATGGGATCCATAGCACTTGCAAAGCCTGTATTGAAATGTGATTTGTACTTTTATTCAATGAGAGATTTGCTGAGTATCTTCTTTGTGTCTAACACTGTGTTAAAACTGGCTGATAGACACAAAAAATTTACTCTCACAGAGCTCATGCTGCCATGAAGGAAACAAAAATGTAAGCAAGACATTACCATGTAATATGATAAATGCCATAATAGAAGTGAGCACAAGGGTTATATGTGTGGGAAGACTTCCCAGAGGACAGCACTTGAGTGAAATATTGAAGAATAATTAGAAGTTCTCCAGCTATAGAATGACATGAAGAGCACTCTTGGCAGAAGGGGTGCTATGTACAAATTCTGGGAAGCATGAAGCAAGTGGTGGTTCACTGAGGAATAATAATTCAGTCGTCATAGAGGCCAGAGTGGCAGAGTTGGGGTGATAGGAGATAGAACCAGAGGTGCATCCCAGGGTAGACCATGAAGAGCTTCGAGTGCTATCCTAAGGAATTTTGGTGCATGTTCAGACTATTTAAGGGGCACTTGGGTGGCTCAGTTGGTTAAATGTCAGACTCTTGCTTTTGGCTCAGGTCATGATCTCACGGTTGGTGAATCTGAGCCCTGTATTAGGCTGTGCTGACCGTGTGGAGCCTGTTTGGGATTCTCTCTCTCCCCTCTCTCTCCCCTCTCTCTCCCCTCTCTCTGGCCCTCCCCTACTCACACTAGCATGCACGCTCTCCCTCTCTCAAAATAAATAAATAAACTTTAAAAAAAAAAAAAAAAGATTGATTGAGGCTCCGGGGTGGCTCAGTCAGTTAAGTGTTCAAGCCCCATGTCGGGCTGACAACTCAGAGCCAGGAACCTGCTTCAGATTCTCTGTCTCCCTCTCTCTCTTTGTCCCTCCCCTACTTGCTCTCTCTCTCTCTCTCAAAAATAAGTGTTACAAAAAAAAATTAGAAGATTTCATTTTTCATTTGCTAAATTATATTAATGGATCTTCCATTCTAACATAGGACATTTGAATGTTTATACTAACCCACACACATGTTCACACACTTATGCAATTACAGGTATGCTATGAGTTCCAGATTCCTAGATTTTTATATTTCCCATGCTGTTGGGTTAATTTGCTGCATCCTGAGATAAATGAAGGAAAGGCAAGACTGTTGGGTCTTGTGCTTCCTAGGGCATGTGATCTAACATCAGCAAACAGTCACAGCCAGGAAAACTGACAAGAGAGTCTATTCCAAGTCCTTGGTAAAAACTGGCAAAACACACATATCTGGGGACTATGAGGCCCCAAAGGACCCACAACGATCTCACTAACAATTGGGTTTTCTAATTATAATGTATAGTAAGCTCCTTGCTCCTAGGACTGCCATCAGAAGCCACACAGGTGTTGTGAGGGGATAATGCAGAAAGAGTTTGTACCTTGGGTAAAATCATCTTTCCAGCCATAGGAAAGATTAGAATTCTAAAGTATATGAACATAATGAGTTTTTTCCCTGATTTCTGGGTTCTAGAAGGAAATAGCAAGCTCAGATTTTGGGGAAGCCCATACCAGGAGACCATGAGGGCAGTGATCACTAATAATTGGAAGACAATAAAGAGACCATATGTGTGGACCACTTATTATGGTTTGTCAAATATTTTCATACCTAGCTTTTAATTTGATGCTTATGACCTCTTGAGAGAGGCAGAGAGATATGCACCATCCCTACATTTTTCAGATCTGCACGTACATTCCAGGAAGCTAAAATGTGCTCAAGATCACGAAAGTAGAATGCCACTGAACCAGAGCTGAAATCCTAAGTCTCAGGTCTAGTGTTCTAGAATCTACCCTCATTCTTTGCCCGGATTTTCTCTCTTGCTGGGTATAGGTATGTGGAGGTGGGTTTGGGCTGTGAGCATTCAGAACAAGTAATGCTTACCTCATGGTTTTGTGGTAGGCAGGATAGCTGACAGGTATTCCAGGACTAGTTTATAAGAAATGCAATGTTCCCAAGACCAAATCTATAGTTTATTTAAGCCCTTAGAGCTTACATGCATTGTTCTTCATGACAGCAGACCACAAGGGGTTAAAGATGGGGCAAGAGGGAGGATAATTGACATGTGGGCCTATTGGTCTTTCCCCCGGCCATCTGGGAGCTTAAATAGCCAACAGTTAATTAAAAATAAACTGACACTTTACTTTAAGGATAGTTTTAATAACCATTTATAAATGTTACATTAAAAATTCATGCACTGTTATCAACTCCTGCTAAGGATTTACAGCACAATGAAGGTGTTATGAATGTTTTATAGGTACTGGGGAGAAGGCTCTTCCTGTAGAGATATTTTCAGAAGACTATTTGTCTTTTCCAGGCCACATCATAAGTGCTAAAGACAACAACAGCTTGTGAAATAAAAACAGCTCCCAAAGTTCAGGTTGTGATCTTGTCCATATACTTCTGACTGGCTGCAGCTCTTTCCTTTGGCACGGTGTGTTCTTAGCAGACTGTTTGTTCCAAGTTGAAGATGATATAGAGAGGAAAAACAAGCTGGCAGTGACAACTCATAAAATGGCAGGTGTGAAACCCCCACCCCAAAAGATCTTGCATATCTCTGATGGAGAAAATGAGTAGAAACTGAAGGCATGGTATCTGGTGACCGTGAATTCCACTAACCAACAATATTTACCTCTGCTTTTGGAGATTCTGTTACACCACGAAGCAGTAGCTCCTTATCTGCTCTACTCGGTCACATCCTGCAAATTTGAGTATAATTCCCACATGTTGTAGATGCATCTTTTTGACCATGAGTTTGGGAAACATGTCCTCCAGCTGCTGCCTTTTCTTTTCTCCAGATAGGAGCCGTCACAAAAGGCATACTGCAGGCATTAAAGAGAACTCCAAGGTGTCTGCTTCACAGGTAACAAGTGGAGACTGCATTTCCTTGTTCTTGAGCCGAGAATTACAAACTTTATCTCTTAGTGGTTTAAAGTCGGTGACTTTGTACAAATCATGACTGGATTTTAAAGCCTTAGATGGTTGCATGCAAGGGTGGCCCAGCTTCCCAGGTAAAGTGAAAAAGAAATAGAAATCAGTGGTACATTTAAAAAAAAAATTGATGTTGTTGTTGAGAACATTTAGGTTCTACTCTCTTAGCAAATTTCAATTGTTACAACATAGTCTTATCCACTGTAGTCACCATGTTATACAGTAGAGCTTCAGAACTTACTCATCTTATAGCTGAAAGCTTGCTCCCTTTGACCACCCTCTCTTTCTCCTGCTTCCAGGCTCCTGATAACCACTTTTCTACCCTGTTTCTAAGAGTTGACTTTTCTTTACATATCACATATAAGTGATACCGTATAGTACATTTGTTTTTATTTCTCTGTTGTCCTTTTAGTTCTATATGTACAGGTCAGTGTCATGTGATCTTCTCACCTTGTGAGGAACTTAAGGCTGTGCACTATATCTAGCTCCTGATGCCATTTTGACTGATCAAAATATCAATTGAGACCTATGGTAGCAGAAACACAATACATGCTTTATTAGCAATAACCTAAAAGGACTCAAAATGAGAAATGTTTTTGGTGAGCGTCAGTTTACATTTTAGGCACCATTGCTTTCTCAGAGTCTTTCACTTTATTTATTTGGGACTCATTATGTCCCTCTGCTTACAACCCTTCCAGTCTGAGTGGTTTGTGTGAGTGGCTTTTGAATATATCATGCCAATTTGTCTGTATTAAAAATGACATAAAAATAAAGCATCACAATCATCACATATTACGGGGCATAAATAAATCTAGATCCTTATTTTTCTTTATTCCTTTTTTGTTTGCTTCCAGACTGCTAGAAGAAACATCATTAAGTTTTTAAAATTACAAAATCATACCCTTTGAAGTTGGATTAAACAAAAAGTTCGCACTTTAACTCCTCCTAGTAGAAATAGAAGGATTGAAAAGAGAATAAAACAGATGGGGAGGAAGCCATGATACTCATATGCGGGGGAATGTGAGGGAAGAGAAAAGGAGTAGGGAGGTCAGGAAATGAGGGGTAGAAGGGACGGAGGCAAAAGGCAAGTTTACATTTTTGGAACCAGTTGCAATAATGCCTATTTGCCACAAGATCAGATCTGGAAACCACTAGGCTGGTCTCATGTCATAACACAGTTGTAAGACTTGAACTTGTGTTGATGTCCTTGCCCGGCCACTCTGCTGCCTCAGTGTCCTTCATTATCACATCAGGATAAGTATAAAACCTCCCCCCGCCCCACCACCAAAAGGGTAATAGCTTCCTCATGATATCGTTTGGAGAATCAAATGAGATCATGAATGTAACTTACAAATTTAGCCTGAACATTTTCACAACTGTGAGATGTTGTCATCTTTAAAGTAGCACTTTGTAACCTACCGTTTTCATATGCATTATAGTATCATCCTTCTAAAACTCTATTGTCAGGACAGTAGAATTGTGTGTGAGGAAACAGATGCCCCAATCCATCCTCCACACTGCATCCCTGCTCTTCCTTTTCCCCACCTTCCTCCTGAGATTGTGCCTGTAAAGCCGGTTGTCCCATTGTCATCCATGGGCTGTTAGTTTGTTCTTTACAAACCTATATCTGGGAGGCCAAATTCAGCAAAGCATACCCAAGAGGGATTACTGCTGCTCTGGCTTCACAAAAAGTTTGTTTCATTTGTTTTATCTTTTCATTCAAGTGTGCTGGATCAGACCCCTGCTGCTTCTCAGCCTTATCTGCTACCATGTCTGTCATGGATTTTCAGGCAGTGCAGGAAAAAATAAGGGCGGGGGTGGGTTGGGGGGTGCTTACAGTTGGCGGCCTTCTTACCATCCTCATCACACATACAGACAGATTGTCTTTCCAGTGAGCTAAGCTCCTTCCCACTTACACTTTCTCACATGGTGACCTATGGAAATATACCATATGGATGTATCTTTATATGCATTTAAACATAATAATTAGCCTTTAGCACTCCAAAGTGTTGAAGCTTTATAATTCATTACTCTTTAGATAAGTGGAAAAGAGTAGTGAACTTGGGTTGAGGATAGAAGTCTGAATTTCTTTCTGTTCCTGCCAGGAACTGGCTGCCATCTATGTGATTTGGGGGCAGTATCTTCATGCTGCCTCCAAGTTTTCCGTATATAAAGTTAAAGAGAGGAACTCAATGGTGAGAGAGATGTGGCAAGAGTGTTACTTCCTACCTCCAAGCCCATAGAAGCCAATCTAATATCAGGAACTTTATATATTTACTAACTGCTTTGGATTGGAAGTTTGCATCCCCCAAAATATATATGTCAAAACCGTAACTCCCAATATGATGGTATTAGAAGGTGGGCCCTTTGGGAGGTGATTAGGGTTCTGCCTTCATGAATGGGGTCATTGCCCTTATAAAAGAGACCCCAGAGAGCTCTCACCTCATCTGTGCTGTGAGGACACAGTGAGAAGATAGCCATCTGTGAGCCTGAAGAACTGTGAGAAATCAATGCTGTTTAAGCCACTCACATTATGGTATTTTTGTTATGGCAGCCCAATGGACTAAAACACCCTATAGTGTTTTAGGCTAAGACTTGAAGAAGTGGTCTCTTAACTAGACCTTGAATATTAAGTAGGAATCATATAGGTACAGGTGAATGTAAGGCATTCCAGTTGATGTCCAGAGATAGGATAGAACAGCATAGTCATTTATTCACTCGTCCAGAGTGTCCACTCTCACAGTCACTATTCTGGGGTCTGGGGATTCAGCAGTGAACAAGACAAACAAAAATCATTAAGTTATCATGGAGTTTGCATTCTAGTTGGGAGAAAACTTGCAGTTCCTTTCATCTGAAGGAGAGAATGAATTCAAGAGAACAGTGGTAGTTGTGTGAAATTATACTGCGTTGGACAATTGGAGGGCGTTCCATTCCAGCCTAAGTTTGAGTTTCATGGTAATGCATTGGTGCTATTCCTTTTTTTAATTTTTTTTAATGTTTATTTATTTTTGACAGAGACAGAGTGCAAGTGGGAGGGGCAGAGAGAGAGAGAGAGAGAGACAAAATCTGAAGCAGGCTCCAGGCTCTGAGCCATCAGCACAGAGCCTGATATGGGCCTCGAACCCACAAACTGTGAGATCATGACCAGAGCCAAAGTCAGATGCTTAACCAACTGAGCCACCCAGGTGTGCCCCACATTGGTGCTATTCTTAAAACCTGCTGCTGGGCCATGGGGATCAATAGAACCTTTCCTAACCAGAGTAACAATGCAGGGAAGAACAAGCCTTATGACCTCTTGAAGGTGATCACAGACAATAGAGTTATAGATGTGGGTTGGCTAAAGGAGAAGAGAAAGCCATCCATCCATGGTGGAAATATCTCAGGCTTTGGAGTCAGATTGATACTTTCTAGTTGTGGGACTCCAGAGGAGTTATTTAATTTGTGTGAGTGTTGGTTTCTTCTTTCGTCAAATAAAACCCAATTTATATGCTTACTGTGAGGATTAACTTACAGGATTGCTCTACTCAAATCTAGCAAAGTGCCCAGTGCTTAACTGCTTAATAAATGGTAATAGGGTATTTTAGGGCCAGCTTCTCTTAGGTGGGTTAAGAGCTTAGATGAGAACTTGGCAGAAGGGAGAACCTTGGCAGATGTTGCTGAAGAAGGATATCAAAAAAGAATTATACTAAGCAACAAAAGAGGAGTCCTCCTCCCTAAGCTGAGAAGCCTTGGGGGCTGCACCTTGCTTTGCTGAAGAGAAGAAATGAGAGAAAAGAAGTGGTCTGCTAAAGTATGACAGACACAGAATTTAGATCACAAGTATGTCTTGTTAAATATTTCCATTGTGAGCTATGAAAACTTTAACTGAAACATCTGCCAGCAGATCACATTCTCTTTATGAAAAATCTATTCATTCATGAAATGTGATCCTCTCCTCACTGGAAACCTGTGAGAAAAGCAGAGATAGATGATAGAATCTCTCCTACAAAGTAAGAAACAGAGAACCAAAGAATAGTTTCACATTTCAGGCCCTGGCCATCCAGTAAAACATGGTAGGCCCAACAATATAAATCTTCTGATTTGGATTCCAAAATTCCTTCTTCTAGATCCATGCACATTTTTGCTGAGAAGCACTGTCCAATGAGGAATAAGAATCCTTTATGCCATTTCATTAAAACAAACAATTAAGTAGAGAATATGAAAAGCAGAAGCTATAACGAATGGGCTCATAGATGCCATGACATGGAAGATTTCGAATAGAGCCAGCTTCAAATTCTGGCTATATTATTAGTTGCATGAAGCAGATAGGAATCTTATAAATTTGCAGTGAGCTATGATAATTATGTGTGTGCAATCATTGAGCTCTGTGCATGGCCTGTAAGTATTAATATATGAAAGGTACAAATAACTCTGCTAAAGTTTCATCCAATGAATTGTATTGTACACTACTCCCCTCTACCTCCCAAAGCCATACAGTCAGCATTGGTTTGGCCAAGCCAGTGATAGATGGCTCAGAACTTTTAGGGCAACTTGCTCAAATGCTAGACAGCAGTCATTAGGAATGGCCTTCTTACATTGAGTTTAAATGTGCTAGTGGTCAAATGTGCTCACTGTTCTATGGAAAATAGGCTCTATATACTATTTCAACATATGATATTTCCTTTGAATTTCAGTTTTGGGTTTTTTTTTTTTTTTTTAAATTTTTTTTTCAACATTTTTTATTTATTTTTGGGACAGAGAGAGACAGAGCATGAACGGGGGAGAGGCAGAGAGAGAGGGAGACACAGAATCGGAAACAGGCTCCAGGCTCCGAGCCATCAGCCCGGAGCCTGACGCGGGGCTCGAACTCACGGACCGCGAGATCGTGACCTGGCTGAAGTCGGACGCTTAACCGACTGCGCCACCCAGGCGCCCCTTGGGTTTTTTTTTTTAACGTTTATTTATTTTTGAGACAGAGAGAGACAGAGCATGAACGGGGGAGGGTCAGAGAGAGGGAGACACAGAATCTGAAACAGGCTCCAGGCTCTGAGCTGTCAGCACAGAGCCCAATGCGGGGCCTGAACTCACAGACCGCGAGATCATGACCTGAGCCGAAGTCGGTGGCCTAACCAACTGAGCCACCCAGGCGCCCCTGAATTTCAGTTCTTAATATATTCAAAATATATATCGTATTGTACTTAATCTTCTTTAAGCTTAACATTTCAAGGTTCTTCAACTGGTTTATTAAGTAACATAATCTTCAGATGGTTTTCTAGGTCTGTGACTCATTGTTAGCACAACTCTTTCGAAAAATAAAAACTGAGGCACCTGGGTGGCTCTGCCAGTTAAATGTCCAGTTCTTGGTTTCAGCTCAGATCGGGATCTCACAGCTTGAGGGATTGAGCCCTGTGTCGGGGTCTGTCGTGACGGTATGGAGCCTGTTTGGGATTCTCTCTCTTCTCTCTCTGCCTCCCCTTCACATGTGCATGTGCTTGCTCTCTCCCAAAATAAGTATTTTGGAAAAATAAAAACCGGTTTGCTTGTTTAATCAATCCCACCAGTTCTATTGCCAATAGCAACATACATGTTTCTCTTCTAGCCATACTTCTTAAATACAATTGTCTTTGTTTTCTCTCTCCCACATTGTTTTCTTTCTCTCCCTTCTTCTCTGTCTCTATCTCAACTTAATCATGTGTGCTCTTGCACCTCTGTGAGTCACACTCTTCCTTGAGCCATTTTGTCCATGCAGTTGAATGAATTTGCTACGTATAACATCTGTACTTGGTCCTAAACCTTTCAAATATTTCATCCTTTCAGAGGTTATATCAATGGGTACAAAGGTCATATCTTTCATCTTTATCCTTGCTACATGTCTGAGTTTTAATCATCCTTTACTACTTAAAAGCCTTCTCAATTTTATTCTTTGCCGTTTGGTATTGAGAAGTAATTTCCTTTCCCAATTCTAAAGATCTCGGAATTAATGAATTCTCTCTGCTCCCTTCCATTTTCACTTACAAGCTGGGCAACAGTTTTCTTTTTTTTTTTTTTTTTTTTTTTTTTTAAATTTTTTTTTTCAACTTTTTTTAATTTATTTTTGGGACAGAGAGAGACATAGCATGAACGGGGAAGGGTCAGAGAGAGAGGGAGACACAGAATCGGAAACGGGCTCCAGGCTCCGGGCCATCAGCCCAGCCCAGAGCCTGACGCGGGGCTCGAACTCACGGACCGCGAGATCGTGACCTGGCTGAAGTCGGACGCTTAACCGACTGCGCCACCCAGGCGCCCCAGCAGTTTTCTGAAACCATCTTTTTATTAATACGTTGCCAGATGGATCCAGAAGTACTAAATTCTCTTTCATGGCTGTTTTCTCTTAGACTCACAAGTTCATAAGATACATGATTTTTTTTTCCCCCAAGTTACCACATATTTGTTTTTTACCAAGTGCTTTGCCTCTGCAAAATAGAAAATAAGATCTTTCCAACTTCTGATCCATTTTCTTAGCACCTGTCAGACAATTACCCCTACTTCAGAGTTTTGCTGCAAGAGTATCTGGTTTCTAGATTCCTTTACTACATTAGTCAGGAGAGGGAAGGTTGTGCTTCAGCAGTCAGCAAAGTCAAACTCTCAGCAATTAAGCCAAATAAAATATTTTCACTCATGCCACGTCCATGTCTCCTGAGGGCTCAGCTCCATGTCACCCTCAATCCAGGGTCTAGCATGATGGAGGAACTGCCATCTGGATTTTGCCCAGCTAAAAGCTGCTGGCTAGAAGATGCACAAATCACTTGCATTCAAATTCTGTTGGCCAAACAGGCATATGAAAAGATGCTTAACATTGCTCTTCATCAGGGAAATAGAAATCAAAACCACACTCAGATATCACCTCACACTAGTCAGAGTGGCCAAAATGAACAAATCAGGAGACTATAGATGCTGGAGAGGATGTGGAGAAATGGGAACCCTCTTGCACTGTTGGTGGGAATGCAAACTGATGCAGCCACTCTGGAAAACAGTGTGGAGGTTCCTCAAAAAATTAAAAATAGACCTACCCTATGACCCAGCAGGAGCACTGCTAGGAATTTACCCAAGGGATACAGGAGTACTGATGCATAGGGGCACTTGTACCCCAATGTTTATAGCAGCACTCTCAACAATAGCCAAATTATGGAAAGAGCCTAAATGTCCATCAGCTGATGAATGGATAAAGAAATTGTGGTTTATATACACAATGGAGTACTACATGGCAATGAGAAAGAATGAAATATGGCCCTTTGTAGCAACGTGGGTAGAACTGGAGAGTGTGATGCTAAGTGAAATAAGCCAGACAGAGAAAGACAGATACCATATGTTTTCACTCTTATGTGGATCCTGAAAAACTTAACAGGAACCCATGGGGGAGGGGAAGGAAAGAAAAAAAAAAAAAGAGAGAGAGAGGTTAGAGTGGGAGAGAGCCAAAACATAAGAGACTCTCAAAAACTGATAACAAACTGAAGGCTGATGGGGGGTGGAGGGAAGGGAGGGTGGGTGATGGGTATTGAAGAGGGCATCTTTTGGGATGAGCACTGGGTGTTGTATGGAAACCAATTTGACAATAAATTTCATATATTAAAAAAAAATTCTGTTGGCCAAACCAAGTCAGATGACCATGGACAACTTCAAAGTTGGGTAGAAGCAAAAGAACCCTAATGCAAAATGAGGAGAGGCAAGAAAGGGAAGATAGCAATCAAGAGACTTTGGTATCCTGCAAGCCACAGGGTGGAAATACTTCATAAAGGAGGAGAATGCCATCGGCAACAACCAACATGAGTGAGAAGTAAAGATGAGGACTTGTAGATAAGATGGTGACATGATTGGTAATATTTGAGGAAAAAGATTCTATGCCAGGAACACTGAGGGACAGCGATCAACTCACCCTCATTAATACAAGTTTAAATTTACCTGAATTGCCTGAAAGTTTGCCTACACCCACAATGAACATTTCTATAGACTTGGGATTGCAATGAGTGGAAATCAGTCTTTTAATTTTCAAATAGACTCAGATCCCTACTGAAAATCAGTAAGTTCCATATTTTTCATTCAGAGCTTTTTCAGTCCACCTGGATTGTGGAGGAAATTTGCAGGCCCACACAGCTCAAAAAAAAGGTTCAGCTTTCTTAGCAGAAGTCAACAACTGCCGGTTACTATCACTACCACACACAGTCTTGTAAGAATAAGGAGACTCGGCCCCACAAATGATGTCGGTCAACTGCTGATCCAGTTTCCTGACCAGGTTCTTAGACTTTCAAGGACGGCCCATTCTATTGCTTTAGTGCTAAAACCAACTGTGGGTACTCCTCACTAGAGTTCTTAGATTTTGCATCTTGGTATCTGCTTCTTTCACTCCCATATGCAGCCATGACTTGGAAGACTGTCCTTCTCAATAATGATGTCATATTTAAGGGTGCCTGGGTGGCTCAGTTGGTGAAGCATCAGACTTCAGCTCAGGTCATGATGTCACAGTTCATGAGTTCAAGGCCCAAGTCAGGTTCTGTGCTGACAGCTTAGAGCCTAGAGCCTGCTTTGGATTCTGTGTCTCCTTCTCTCTCTGCCCCTCCCCACTCGTGCTCTGTCTCTCTCTCAAAAATAAACATTAAAACCATTTTAAAAAATTATGTCATATTTGGCTTATGTCTTCGTCCCATGCAGACTAAGAACTACTTTCCCTTTTTCCTGGGGGGTCCACACCACCAAGACTTGTGATGTATGACCTTCCCGATGCTTAAAATCCTAACAGTCCTATTTTATCCCCTTTCTCAGATAATGGGCATCCACACATAGCTTTCTAGAGGCTGTTGACACCCTTCTAAGATCTTGTATGTGGGGAGATTGGGAGAATGCTGCTTTCATAAACTCAAAATGAATTTATTTCCATAGATATGACCATGTTGACTTTGTCACAGCCCTCTCATAGGTAAAGGCAAGCAAAACAAAACAGAAACCGATCAATAAACAAGCAAAACCTACATAATCGTTGTCTCCCGCAGAGCCTCCCATTAATTGTTCAGAGTAATTGTTCAGAGGATTCTTTATCAGTGACCATTTTATAATTTATAATTAATGTTTTAAAATGTAATGTTTTAGTAATAGAAAAGTAAGCTTAAATATCCAGATGCACTTGGCAATAAATGTTTGTTGAATGAATCCATGAATGCTATGCATCCAGTATTACAGACTGTTTATAGCTCTAAACAGCATCATCAATGCACCAGAAACACGTAGAAATACCTGAATTACCTGGGAGCATAACAGCAGCTGCTATATCAGCAGTTATTTTGCCAGTTGTTTAGAGGCTGCGAAAATTAGCACAAATTGGCAGAAACACTAGCAATATATCTAGGAGCCATTTTTGCCTAGAATAAAGGTGATTTCTTTAGATAAAACACTGTCTGCAGGATCACAGAGGATGAGAGGCACACTGAGCAGAGATCAGCATCAAATAAGTACCAAGAACAAAAAGCTCTGTAGGAGAACTCCGCACAATGTACTGCTAAGTGGACTGTGACTAAGCTCTAATATCACACAGGCAAATATGTAATTTGCTTACCTATGATGACGGGGTGTGTAAGTATTGAGGCGATTTAAGAAAAAATTGAAAGGCTACCCAGACTGATGGGTAAGTGTACATGCACATATTCAACAGGATCAAACACATGGAATTTATTGTGGATTAGGCACTGAACTAGATTCTCATCACACGGGAGTGGACCTGTCAGAACCCAGCCCTCTTGAAACACATAACTCTGAATTTAGTACACGCTTCATAAGAAATTCCCTTGAGGAAAGCTAGAAGGGAAAGAAAAATCAGGATGACTTTGGTGATGAAAGACTGTACTTTCAGCCCCAAAGCATGAGGTCAGAAGTCACCCCAAATTTGTCAACACCAATTCACCTCCTTTATTCACAGCCTTCTCACCCCTGTTGCACAGGTGCACATATAGCTTCATGCATTCATTTTTGGTGACAGATGGACACCCTTGTGCCCATTCCCTGCTGGATCTTGTCTCCTTTTTCCTCCTCCCTTCCCAAGTTAGTTATCTGAGATTGCTCACCAAGTCTCCCTGTGGCACTTTTAATCTAATCTTCTTTGCAACGCTGAGGTGAGGGTCATTTATACATATTTTTCATAAAAACAATATTTCAGAGAAAATGAAAACCAGAACCTCGGTGGTCGGTCAAAAAGCCCATCAGGGCAATCTCCGAGGTTTGTCTCCCTCCACTGTTCAACCAAGGCATCAGCAAGACATTTATTTCTCTGCTTGCTTAGTCCCAGATGCATTGACCGGTGCCTGATCACCTCTTTAAATAGGGCAAAACCGGAGAGAAGGGGTGAGAAGGAGAAGGGCACTACTGTTTGGATCTGTCACTTTAGGGTAACCCTAATGCTGTTGTCGCTGATGCAAAATTCAACTCTAAAGAGCTGACAACATGCATTTTGCTTTCACAAACTCTCTCAGCCTTTAATGGAAACTTTCCCCTTGGTAACAATCTCAGAATCTATCCGGGGGCGGGGGGGGGTTGGTGACTGGCTAAGAATGAGGAAGGCAGAGTTAGCTGAAGCCAGGTCTCACCATTCAGAGTCTGTCACCCTCTGGGCGTGTGGCTTGCCTGCCTTTGGGAGGTCACAGTCACTACCTAAATGTCAGTGTCTTCACCTTTCAAAGGAGAGAGGAATCTGCAAATGACAAGTCGAACAGAGTAATAAAATTTAGGAATTGGAAGTGAATTTAAACATCATGTAGCCTGACTTCCTCTCCATCTTACAGGCAAACTAATGCAAAGAGTGTCACAAACCTGCTGCTCCTTAGAATCTCTTGGGAAGCTTTTTATGAAAGTACCATGCCCAAGCCCAGTTTACGGAAATTCCCATTTAAATGGTCTGGGACAAGGCTCATATTGGTCTTTTTAAAGGCTCTCTAAGTGATGCTGAAGTGCCACCCAAGAGCAAAACAACACAGAGAATGACAACACAAAAGCACGGGCCTATAGAGAAGGGACACGCTGCTCAATTCTGCTAAAGGAGCTCCTGAAGAACAGAACTGGGATAGGAATGCACATTTAACATTCTAATACAATGCTGTTTCTTTATCTTCAATGGGCAGATGGCCCACTCTGTCCAGCTGGGTGCAGTTTCTCCCTCCATTCAGCTACCAGAGCAGTTGTCACTTCAAGTGATTTATTTGCATCCTTTATATAGACTCTGAAGAATGTTACCTTCTCAAGAGTGGAGACCACATCTACATCAGTCTATGCTTTCCCTCTTGCTAGGGACTGTGCTGCTGGGTAGTACACAAGGAAGTACATGCTGAACACTAGATTTCACCAATCCCTCTCTTCCAACCCACTTCCATACATCTCGTACCTTCTTCCCGACCTTCTTTACCCCAAGCTGTCTTGTCTTCTGCATACTTCCCCCACATTCCTTTTTCCCCCTCATTGCTCTAATGTTTCAGGCCTTAACATCCCTGTCAAACATTATTTCCTTTTTCTCGGGCAAAGGAACCTAACCCATTGAGCATACCCCCAAAGTACCAGCCACAATTACTAAAACAATTAGTACCTCTTGGGTATCTTGGGATTAGTTTCACTCTTCACTTATTCTTGGGATTGTGTTTAAAGGGCCATGAATGGATAAGCTCTTTTCTCCAAGGAAGCAAATGAAATTCCCCTGAGACAGCCCCAAATCTGTTGTACATTCTGATATTTGCTTCTGTTCCATTATCCAATTACATTTTGCTCTTTGCTGTGAATATTACCTGTCTTCCACCTGCCATGCCATCAAACACGCACACCTGTCTTATAGTACACTGATTTGAAATACCTTTGCTCTTGTTATTTATCCAATACCCACTTTCCTTTTTTTTTTTTTTTTTTTTTTTTTTTTTTGTTAGTGTCCTTCTTTCCCATATTTCAGGGGCAAGTAAAATTCTAGGTTTTTTTTTTTTTTTTTAAGCCTTCCCTGGAGGCACCTGGGTGGCTCAATGGGTTGAGTGTCCAACTTTGGCTCAGGTCAAGATCTCCTGGTTTGTTAGTTAGAGCCCCATGTCAGGCTCTCTGCTGTCAGTGCAGAGCCTGCTTAAGATCTTCCATCTCCCCCTCTCTCTCTGCCCCTTCCCACCATGTGTGTGCTCTCTCTCTCAAAAATAAATAAGCATTAAAAAATTAAAAAAAGACTTCTCTGACCTCCACCTCCCAAGCCTCTATTGATATCTGTCATCTCAACACAACTGATTCAAAATCACCTGTCTCATCAGGTGAGCACTTAACATAGTGTTAGTAAGAAACTATTTTTATTCTTTTCCCAACCAGAATGTAAGCTCAAGATATGAGATCTTTCTTCTGCTTCTTCTCTATCCCCAGTGTCTTCCCAATACAGTCCTGGGAAAATAATAACATGATTATCAGAAGCCAGAAGTACTGTACACTGACTCTGTTAGATTTTACTCTAAGCATCTTCTAAGATTGACAGGTTTAATCCTAACAACCGTAGGAGGTTATCCTCATATTACAGAGAAAATGATACACAGAGAAATCAACTAACTCAAGTTTACATGGCTAGTAAGTGGCAGAGACAATCTAACTTCAGAGCCCATGCTTTATATCACTGTGTAGTACAGTACTTATGTGCTCATTGTGTGGTTATGAAAAACAAAGAAGATGGTAATGTAAGTCGCTTAGTACAGGGCCTGGCACACAATTCCTCAGTCAAGGGTAGATACTGTTATTACAAAGAACAGTCTGGGCTCTACTTATTGTGTGGTCTTGCATAGATCACCAATAATCTCTGTTACCACAGGCTCCACACGTGGTGGAGTTGGACAGTCAGCAGGGGCATTCAAATGCATGGGAGTGTTATTTTCATATGAGGAGCATTTCTGATTGCCATGATGACTGGGGTGCTACTTGCCTTGAGCGGGGGTGGGGTAGGGGAGGAGGCAAGGACGTTAAATACTGAGCTCTTTTCAGACCTGTACAACAGAGGTCATTCTTGCCCAAAACTCAAACAGCACTCCCAGTGAGTAACACTGGGCCAAGTACTTTTAAGGTCTCTACAAAACTTTAAACACCACAGCTTTGGGGCGCCTGGGTGGCGCAGTTGGTTAAGCGTCCGACTTCAGCCAGGTCACGATCTCGCGGTCCGTGAGTTCGAGCCCCGCGTCAGGCTCTGGGCTGATGGCTCGGAGCCTGGAGCCTGTTTCCGATTCTGTGTCTCCCTCTCTCTCTGCCCCTCCCCCGTTCATGCTCTGTCTCTCTCTGTCCCAAAAATAAATTAAAAAACGTTGAAAAAAAAAAATAAACACCACAGCTTTAATATTGGGCTTTTTGCTAAGAGATGATTGCCTGTCAAAAGTTCCAACCTTTATCGCTTACTAAAAAATCAGCTCAGCACTACTCATCAACTAGCCAGTATTTAAAACACAGGGTTATGTATTTATAATTAATATGGATTAGATACTATTTTCCATGCAGCCTGGAAGACAAGTCAATTTGGAGAGCCACACAGCTGCTCAATAATGTAAACGATGCCTATTTAAAATAGTGTATTGCATTGCCTTTTTAAAGTGTGGGAAGTAGTTTGGCATAGTTGGAAAAGTACAGTCTGGAAGCAGGGAAACCACTTCCCAATTCTGACTCTATTAATTATGAACTGTGTCAACTTGGGCATATCATTTACCTTTGTGGGACACTGTTTTCCCAAATGGGAAATTAAAGCAACAGAGTTTGTGTTAAGGATGCTGTAAGAATTAAAGTGACTGTATTTGGAAAGGCTGGTACTTGTTGGTGGCTCCATAAATGGTATCCATAATCATTTCTACTATTTTCATCATGCAAAGGATATATATTGGTTTTTCCTACTGTAATAAAATGGGAAATGCAATTTGGAATCTGGGCCTTGGAAGATAATTAAGTTTTGGTCTGGTGGATAAGTGGGCAACTTTGTGACCACAGAATGCAATGGCCCTAATGTGTGTTTTCATTCATTCCACAAGTATTTCTTGAGTTGCTGTTGCATACTACACACTGTAATAGGCATCTACAGATGAATGAAGATGAACTCCTAGAGTTGGCACTCTGGAGGATTTTGCCTTGTATCTCTATAAGAAGTTGTGACCACAGGCTGCATTTGCCAAACTTGCTTTTACAACATTCAGGAACATCATCCTAGACCTATTGAAATGTTTCTATTCATCAGCCTTATTGCTTTTGCAAAGAAAGTATGAATCCCCAAGTTCATTTAATCCAGGAATTTCACTTTCTGTAATGTAGCACACAAGTGCGCATGCACATGTGTGTAAGTTACCTATATGCCTCAATAGCATGAATATCAATAGGCACAGTACTAACTCGTGGTTGCCTTGCTTTTTCTCATTATTAAATTTGTTTGTAAAGATCCTTGGTCTATTACCTGAAAAAAATGATTTAGTAGTAAAAAATGCTTAGGAAATGCAGGGCTTTGCTGGGTCTTTAATGTGCATCCAGATTCTCTAAGAGGCTGATATACTGTATTGAGCATTTCACAAATAAATTTGACTTGGGGACCCTCTTAATATTTTTCCTATTACATCTGACTTGATAACAAATGCCTGTAAAATCTTACATACCTATTACTCTTATCTCATGGCTTTCACTGACATATTTAGTGAACATTGTTTTGAACACATGGCTTATAAGATTATGTTTCTCTTCCTGGAAAAGTGAGAAATAATTTTAATTTTTATATCTGTGGATAGAGCAAACTAATTTTATTTTCAATTTAAGGATATCAGGAGACATTGCAGCCAGTAGTCAATGTTTGAATTATTTCATTTAGGTCTCTTTTTTTCTCTGCCACAAAATACCAGTGATCTTTGAGTGACAGCTAACAAATGAACCTCATAAATTTGCACTCATCAAATAAGATTTGGGTGTCTATTATAATATATGTGCTATATAGTCCGCATTGAAGAAAGATAATTAAATTATGGCTCATGCCTCAAGGAGCTTATAGTCTAATAGAGATGACAGTTATGTTAATAGGCAATTATAATATAAGTAAATATTAGAAATAAGTCACAGAGAAGGAAGTGATTATCTGGTTGGGCAAATATCTGGAAAAAAAAAAGTGCTTATGACTAAGGCTGATGATTTATTGCAACCAAGTGGATACTATTTAAACAAAATCCCTCTCTACTTAGAGTTTAGAAACAAAGAAACAAGAGAACATCATAACGACAGTAGGTCAGGATACTTGGACTTCTCTTATCCACCTCAAAACTTTTCCAGGAGTGACTGGATGAAGACTTATTGCTTCGTAGAACCTATGAGAGCCATTGTACTTTGAGGAAAGACCGTGACCACCTAAAATAAGAAATACCTACAGTTTTTAAAAAAATTTTTAATTTTTATTTTTGAGAAAGAGAAAGAGAGAGACAGAGCATGAGCAGGGGAGGGGCAGAGAGAGAGGGAGACCAGAATCCGGAGCAGGTTCCAGGCTCCAAGCTGTCAGCACAGAGCCCGACATGGGGCTCGAACCCACAAACAGATCATGACCTGAGCCGAAGCCAGATGCTCAACTGACTGAGCCACCCAGGTGCCCCACCTACAAACACACTTTGAATTCCACCTCAAGAGAGGTGGATAACGTATCTTCACTCTAAATTACCACCCCATCTGATAACTGTCAAAACTATTTTCCCCACCGTACCCCCTAACAGTGCTTCCCTTAGTTAAACCCATTTGTGGAAAACATATCCCTGGAAAACATTGATGCTATCGGTAATAATAGTAGTTCTTCATTACATTTTGCAATGTCCTGTATTCCAGTATTTAATTTGAACCTAAATCCTGCTTGTTGGTTTCTATAATCTACATTGTATAATTAAGAGTACTAAGGCTCAGTGATATCAAATAAGTAACTTCATGTCACACAATAGCACAAATGCTACAAATCAGTGGCACAAATGCACAGTTGCCAGTCATTTGACGTAAATTAGGTATTTTGGGGGTTTTTTTTAACCAAATTTTGTGAAGCCTGTCTAAATACTGAGCTACCAAGAAAGCATCCTAAGTATAAATTTTGACTTAGGGCCATTATTATTTGTGAATTAGAGTTACCTTCTCAAGTTATGCAGAAGGTGACATCAAAACTATTCTTAAACAAAACATCAGCCTAATAGACCCATTAGAATTTATATACTGTTATAATTGAAAATAATAATAATCTTCAAAGTTATATAACTCACTTAACTGACTAGATCATGAGTTCTGAATGTTAACATGAAACAGATTCTTGAGATCTTACTCAAGGTTGTGTGAAATTGTCACCCAATTAACTATAATTCCACTTCTTTCTCACTCAGGAAAGCATACTGGAGTTTGAGTGACAATATAATGCATAAACTTAAATCTGCATGATCATAAAAAGTAAGCTATTGCAACCTTTTATACCTTAACCATTATTTTTAAGACTAATTTTAATATTCTTCAAGACAGACAAAGTCTCACCAGGGTGCCACAATACTATGATTTAGACTATTGATTTATCCATTTATCACATAACATTTGTGGAGTTTTTTTGCCTTTATAAAGTCATTGTTTTAAATTTTTTTAATGTTTATATATTTATTTTGAGAGAGAACAAGCATGTGCATGGGCAAACAGTGAGCCAGGTAGGGGCAGGGAGACAGAGAAATCCAAGCAGGCTCCATGCTGAGCCCAATGTGGGGCTCAACCTCATGAACTGCAAGATCATGACCTGAGCCACAATCAAGAGTCAGACGCTTAACCAACTGAGCCACCAGGCCCCTATAAAGTCTTATTTTAAAAGTACCTTCAGATATCAACATAGTTATTTAATCCTTGGCTTTCACTCAATCTTATTTAAAACTCACCAGCCCCTCCCCTGCTCACCCTCTGTCTCTCTCAAAAATAAAATAAACATTAGGGGCGCCTGGGTGGCGCAGTCGGTTAAAGCGTCCGACTTCAGCCAGGTCACGATCTCGCGGTCCGTGAGTTCGAGCCCCGCGTCAGGCTCTGGGCTGATGGCTCGGAGCCTGGAGCCTGTTTCCGATTCTGTGTCTCCCTCTCTCTCTGCCCCTCCCCCGTTCATGCTCTGTCTCTCTCTGTCCCAAAAATAAATAAAAAACGTTGAAAAAAAAAATTAAAAAAAAATAAAATAAACATTAAAAAAAATTTGCACCAAAATATCTGATAATTATAATAATAAAATGACTAGATAACTAGTATTGCTTTAGTGTTTTATAATTTACCAAGTACTTTCACACCTGTTATACTTGATCCTCAATAATTCTGTAATGTGCTCAGCAATTCCCATTTTACAGATGAAGCTGAGATTCATAAAGGAAATGTTGGAGATATGAAAAATTATGCTTATTGACACTCTTATCATTCTAAGGTTAGTATGCCTGTAAAAGAGAAAAACTTTGGAACATACAAATCCAGGGGGAATTATCTCAGCCACCAAACCTGGGATTCTTAATTCCAATTGGTTTGTTCTGCATCAATACAGTTAATTAATATACAACTCCAAATTAGCTTTCGCAGGCAGGGAAATGTCAGTGGGTTTCTTCTTGTCCTTCTGCTAAGTGGAGGACATTAAATCATTATTACACATAATAGTTCCTAATTTGCAGGTGGAAATATTAGCTCCCAAATGCATAAAAATCATTCTGAGCCTGAAGGTCAATAGTTGCATATCAGATTGTTTTGGTTTCCTGCTGGTCACTTTACAACATGGTTTAATGGTTACCATAGTATCTTTCTTCCATAGTGAATTGTGACCTGAACTTTAACTTTTCATTTTTGCTTAACTATGAGGTAGCTAGGAAACCAGATTATCAACTGCATTTTTCTAACATAGGAAAAGAATCCCAAAAAGGTTAAATGACTCACCAAAGGTCACACAGAAAATTTGACTGCTCTGTGGACCTTCCAGATTGGTGCAGGCTTTGGAAGGAACTGATCCACGTATATCTTCTTGCTTATCTAAGTGTCTCTTCTCTGCCCTTATAACTCTACATCCCATGACATTCAAGAAGACAGTGGAAAATGCATGGCTTTACCAGCAGCAAACATACCCTGTAAATAAGACTGCCATTAGTGGGGGACTCACTATTGCAGTATTTTATCTGCTGGATGGCCAATTCATTAAAACAGATATCTAGTGTTTTAATCACTCTGCCAAACCACCATCTGTTTTCATCCCTGCCTCTCCCAATCCTAAACATCCCCCATACCTTCTGCCATGGTCCCAATCAGATTTTGGTATAGGAATGGACAGCTTGCAAGTGGAATGTCAGGGGCCCATGCAATAATTCATCTTTTGGGCATGACAGAACAAGCTGTTGGATGCTGTGAATATGCATAGCAGGTCTTGCTGGGCAAAATCCTAGATCTGAAAGGAGAATGGCTCCCACTTGGTGGAAACAAATGCTTTCTTCCTCTCCTCACTCGACTCAAAATGCTTACCAATCCCTAGAGAAAGCCTAAGAAATATTTCAGAGCCCAGGAATAAGCCTCTTCGATGAAGGGGTTGTGAATTCCAATACTTAGGAGATGAATCGAGATCAAATGTGTCATTTATTATTAGAAATAGGACTATCGTTTAATAGATTCTTACTATGAGTTAAGACAATGTTAATAAGCACTTTACATAATCTCATTTTAATTCTTAAACTTCCTGGGTAGTAGGTTATATTCCCATTTTATAGATGGATCAACTAAATGAGACTCTGGCTACTAAATGACAGAATGGTCACAGCTATTAAATGACAGAATCTGCATTTGTTTTTTTGTTTTTTTTTTTTTTTTTATTTTTGGGACAGAGAGAGACATAGCATGAACGGGGGAGGGGCAGAGAGAGAGGGAGACACAGAATCGGAAACAGGCTCCAGGCTCCGAGCCATCAGCCCAGAGCCTGACAGAATCTGCATTTGAACTTGTGTTTCTTTGACAATTAAATCCTTTACCCTCAATGACTATATTACCTGTCCCCCTGTCAAGTTTCATAATGCCATGGAGATATTAACAATGGGCTGCTTTCAGTGATAATTTTATGTTATATGCTATGGCTTACAATATGATTGCCTTTTTTATTTTCACTGTAACTGTTAACAAAAACAAACTCTAGTTCAGAAGGTTAAGTTATTTTGTACAAAATTATTCAGCAGAATCTCAGTAGGATAGGTCTTTTGGTGTCTCAGCCCAAAGCTTTTTCTAAGCAAAGTTTAACCATCCAAGCCCTTGATAAACTGGACAATTTTTTTTTTTCCAAATTAGGAATGAGCCTCAGCCTTGCCACCTCTCCACTTTTCTAATCTGTAGAGGCCAGGTGCACATATTCACGTCCAGCAGTGTACTGGAGCTATCTCATAATGGTCCAGCATTCTGGGTTCTATAAAGTCAAATTGGTAGACCAGGCAGGTCCAGCAACATAATTTGCAGGCTCCAAAGCAAAATAAAAATGCAGGGTACCTTGTTTCAAAATTATTAAGAACGTCAATTCAGCAACTATGGAGCATCAAAGCATGGGAGCCTTCTGAGTGTGGGATACTGGGCACCTGCACAGGTCACATGCCCATGAAGCTGGCTCTGTCTAAATCTACAAGAGAGGTCCTGTTTTCCTCCGCCTTACTCTTCTCATATTACCCAGAGTAGAAAGAATGTTAGAGTAAGAGGCTCTAGTCCTTGGTCTTGGTTTAGGGTGTATGGTTAACTCGCTTTTTAATTTCAAGTTTGTCATTTAACCTCTGGTGCTAGGAGTCCTCACAATCTGTAAAGTCCACCAAACCGTCCCAGCCTATAATGCGTAGGCCTTCCAATCGCCTCCCTTGTTCCACCTCATTCATCTTTTCAATTTACCTTAGTGCCGAAGCAAATCGGACACTTAGTTGGCCTCCGTAATACTGTACCACAATCAACCATGGTTTTCACTGTTCCCAGCCTCATCACATGCTGGGGAGTCCCTTCTCCCACTGCAGTTACCAGGTCACCATAGCTCACGCCACATCTTCTCATCAGCTCAGATGCCTACCCTGGGCCATTTGAAGAAAGTTATTTTAAGATTGTTAAAGAGACAAAAAAAAAAAATGTTCCTGTTTGTTTATTCTAACAACTCCATGATAGTGAGGGGAAATAGCAGGAGATTATCCCCTAAGGGACACATTTGTTAAAATCATGTATTTCTTAGTTGTTTTTTTTTTTAAACAAAGATTTCTGTATCATGAAGATAAGCAAAGCCATACTAAAATTGCTTATTTAGGAACACTTCAGAATAAAAGTCTTTCTTCAAACCGTAACCTCTATCTTGTGAAAAATTACAGTGATACCAACCTAACCTATCTTTTCTCTATCTCCAGTTTTCCTCCACTTGTCCTCTCTACCAAAAATAAATAAATTTATTCTGCTTTTATCTCACTCCCATTCCTGAGTCCAGACTGAATTTCTTTCCTTTTTACTTTAAAACTCTCTCTGAGTCATCTTCAGATCCCTTAGTCCCCCAACCTCTATCACCACCACTGCCGTCATCTCCTACCAATGACTTTCAAAAACGTTTCTCCCTACCTTAAGGAGGATATTTCTATAGCTCTGCATTAAAAAGTCCTTGCTTTTTGTTTGAGCTAGATTTGGGAATTTTATAAAATGTACTCCTTCAAAGAAGAGCTCAGATTCCTGCTTTCCGACTAAACTTTCCTGACTTCTATCCATCCAAACTGATGTGATCTTTTGCTTTGCACAGCCCTTTCAGAATATTTATCACTTCTTAAGGTTGGTTAAAAGTATGTATGCACATGCCTCATCACCCCATCTGGCTTGTAGGCAACATGAGGACAAGAAAGCATGTCTTGATTAGATTAGAGTCGTGGTGAGTGTTTGTTGAGTGAATGACTGTGAACTGTTATCAGAGAGACAAGTTAAAACAGGAACAAGTGGAATAGACTCTTATCTCAGCTGACCTCTCCCCCTTGATGTTCCTTGTTCATGTATCTCAACTTCTGAGTCTATCAAAAGCCAAGTGAAGAGGCTGTTTCTCTGAGATCATTCGTCTGTCCTGTTAATTTGTGTTAAGTGGTACTATATCAGAGCCAAGCTTTTAAGTCCATTAAAAGTCTTACAGCTTCTCTCAAAGTTGAGAACACTATTAAAGACAACATCAATCCTGTAGCTCTGCTCTACACTCAGGACAAGCTGATGCTTTCAGTCCAGGTCTCAAGATCAGCTTCAGGACCTCCAGAATAACCCTATGGAATGACAGCAGGCTGTGGAGGGTCACTTCTTCTGAGATAAGAAACAGGCTGTCCTAAACGCAAGAATCCCTCATAAAGATATCAGCTGGAGAAGAAATAAACATGCTGGTGATGAGGCATGTGCATGCTATTATCCTCAAATGCCCTCATCTCTCAAGCTTTATAATGCACTTTTTTAAAACTCTTTTTAAAAACAACAAATTTGACAGGCCAGACACAGCTCACTAACCTGGGAGATTTGTTTTAAAAATACTGATTTCCACATACCATCTGTAGAGAATTTCCGGGGTGAGGCTCAAAATTGTGTATTTTTAAAAGTTCCCTATGTGATTTTTCTTTGTAGCTAGGGCTTAGAACTTCTGGAAGCCTATTGCAGACTGCAAAGCAATTTAACGTCAGCTATTATTTCATTTGGTGTTTACAGACATAGCTAGGAATAGTATTCCCATTTTAGGAATGAGAAACCAAAGCTTGGAGAGATCTGATGACTTAACCTAGCATGAGTCCTAACTTTGGTCTTCAGTTAGAACGTAAGCTCAGGTGATCTGAATCCCAGTCCAAGGCCTGCCCACTGTTCACTTTGAGATCTTACAACTGTAGTTACCAACAAATTATCATGAACTAATTTATCACACTGTGATAAAAAGGATGAGAAACTAGGGGAGTACATTTTCAACAGAAGAAGAACCACACGAGCAAGAAAAGTTTATATGATGGGGAAGCCCTCATTTATTTTTTTAATTTTTTTTTACTGTTTATTTTTGAGAGAGACAGACAGTGAGCAGGAGAAGGGCAGAAAGAGAGAGAGACACACACGCAGAATCTGAAGCAGGCTTCAGGCTCTGAGTTGTCAGCACAGAGCCCAATGTGGGGCTCAAACTCGTGAACCATGTAATCGTGACCTGAGCTGAGGCTGGACGCTTAACCAACTAAACCACCCAGTTCCCCTGGTGGGGACGCCCTTTAAAAGCCTTCTTCTATTTCCATTTTTCCTATTTTTTTTCTTTCTCGTCTCCATCACAGCTTTTCTTTCTTCCCAGGCAATGACTTAGAACCATTACCAATACGAAAAAATGTTAGATCACACAGTTTCAATTAAAAAAAAAAGAAGAGGATGGGAATGAATTGTGCACACATGTGCCAGGGTTCTGAACTATTACTGTTATGTGGAGGGTTGCCCCTTTTCTCATGTTTTTTGCCCCTGTCTTTCTAAAAATAAGATCCTTCTCCAAAGATAGAAAGAAGTGCTGATTTGATCAGTTGGAGTGCAGGCCTTCTACGGGGCCATATTTTACAATTGTGTGGGTTTACTCTGCCCCAAAGATTAACACCTGTGTGCATCTCTTGTCTCTTCTTAATAAGACTTACATGTACAAATGTATTTGGAACTTCAGTGTATGGGAGGCATGTCAGATAAGTGAAGAAAGGAGAGACTATTTTCAGGGCACCTGGAAGGCTTAGTTAAGTGTCCAACTTCAGCTCAGGTCATGATCTCACAGTTTGTGGTTTCAATACCCGCATTAGGCTCTGTGCTGACAGCTCAGAGCCTGGAGCCTGCTTCACATTCTATGTCTCCCTCTCTCTCTCTGTCCTTCCCCTGCTCATGCTCGCTCTCTCTCTCTCTCTCTCTCTCTCTCTCTCTCAAAAACGAGAGAAATTAATAAACATTATTTTTTTGAAAAAAAGACTTCAGTTAAGCTAATAAAATGTTTATTCATATAGAAAATGATAAAGTTGGACAACTCTGTCACTTCGTATACATTATAATTAGAAAGGAAAAGATTTATTTAAAAAGTCCAGAATCTAGGGGCACCTGGAGGGCTCAGTTAAGTGTCTGACTTCAGCTCAAGTCATGATCTCATGGCTCATGGGTTCGAGCCACAAGTCAGGCTCTGTGCTGACAGCTCAGAGCCTGGAACCTGCTTCAGATTCTGTGTCTTCCTCTCTCTGACCCTCCCCCACTTGCACTTTGTCTCTCTTTCTCACAAGAATAAGCAAACATTTTAAAAAATGTAAAAAGTCCAGAATCTAGCTATTTATCTGCAATTTGGCCAATAGCATCCTCACTGGTCCCCATAACGTTACCTTGACCCCAGTGTCTCATTTCAACACTGCAATCTTAGCGATACTTCTAAAAAATAATTCAGAACCCAATAGCTTAAAATCTTTAATGCTTACCAAACTCATTAGCAATGTAATCCAAAATCCTTAATATGGCTCATTAAGATGTTTCATGATTCTACCACAGACTACTTGCCCGACCTCAACTGGTAAGGTTCCATTTTCCATCAGTCAAACTACTGCAGATGCACTGGCGTCCTTGCTCTTTCTCAAATAGGCCGAGTTTGTTCTTGCCTCAGAGCCTTTGCACTTATCCTTCCTTATCCTAGAGTATTCTGCTTATAGACATCTATATGATTTTTCTTCATTTTCTGAAGGTATTTGATCAAATTTATTATTACATAGATCTTCTATGATCACAAATGTATACTTTTTAAAAAAATATTTATTTTGAGATAGAGAGGGAACATGAGCAGGGGAGGAGCACAGAGAGAGGGAGACAGAATCCCAAGTAGAATCTCTGCTGACAGTGTAGAGCCTCATTCAGGACTCGAACTCCTGAGTCATGAGATCATGACCTGAGCCAAAACCAAGAGTTGGACGCTTAACAGACTGAGCCACCCAGACACCCCACAAATATATACTTTTCATGTCTCTTCTACCTATCATTGTGTCAACCACAGTGTCTGCACTTAGAATTCATTAAATTCATTATCCTCCATTCATTATTCTACTACCTTTTTATTTTATTATTTTCTATTATCATTGGACATATGCTGAATCATCCTATATTAATAACCACAAATTTTTGGTATCATAGGTAAAAAGAGACTGATTATAATAAGGTTTTGTTTATTCTAAAGGTCTGTCTTGGGCTGGTGGAGGGGGTGGCTCTGTTCATCTTACTCAAGGACTCAGGAAAACAAGCAACCGCCATTGAAATATTTCCAGTTACTCTGTCAATAGAAAGAGGTCTGATCAAACTCAACCTAGAAATCAGCTTGAATATCCCTTCATGGCCATATTTATTTCATCTTCTGTGAAATTTCTGCTTATAAATATTGCCCTTTTTTATTGCATTTGTCTTCTTAGTAATTTGTAGAAGTATTTATTTACTCTTGGTACTAATCCTTTCTTAGCTATGTGCATTGTAAATATCTTCTCCCCATTTCTCTAGTCTTTTCATTTACTATAAGGTCTTTTGACAATAAAGAAAAGTTATTGGTTCTGTTAGAGAAAATGTATTACCAAAATCCATCTCCTATTTCCAGATGAAAGCATCCAAGTTATCAGTCTTGCCTTGTCAAGATGGAATCCTGGAGACCAATTAGGAGACTATTAGATAGTGGTTATCAAATTAGAAAGAAAGAGTTGGGATCTGGATAATTTGAGAATAGAATGGAAAGAATTTCATGATAAATTAGGGATAGGGAAGGTACATAATGAAGGAAAGGGGAGTCAAATATAACTTTAAGATTTTGGGCTTGGCCAATTAGAAGAATGAGTAATATGTTGAAATTACAAATGTAAAGGAGCAGATTTGGGGAAGAAAATCAAGAGTTTGCTTTTGGTCATGCTTATTTTGAGATATTATCAGACATCTAAAAGCAAATAGATGAGGCACATGGATAGATGTCACAGAATTCATGGGTGATAATGAATTTAGACATGAACATTTGGAAGTCGACAGCATACAGAAGGCATTTAAAACTGTGGGATAAAATACACATACTTACAGAATTTGGTAAATGGTGCAGAGAAAAAAGTTCAAAGACTGAGCTCCCAGGAATTCCAATATGTCCTAATCAGGATAAAGAGGAAACTAAAAAAAAAAAAAGGAGGAGGAGGAGGAGGGGGAGGAGAAAGAAGAAATGGCCAGTGAGATAGGTGGGAAACCAAGAGAAAGCAGTGCTCCAGAATCCAAAGAGAGAAAAATTATAAAAATAAGAGAGTGATCAACTCTGTCCAGGTAAAAGAGCGAGACAAAGAAATTACAATTACGTTTGGCAATGTGGAGGTTTTTGGAAAACTTGACAGAAGTGATTACAGTGCACTTTGGTGAGTGGAGTTTAGTAGAGTGGTTTGAGAAAGATTGTAAAGCTAGGTGATGGAGAAAATATAAATAATTTTTGTGGAGAATGTTTTTATTTGTAATTTTGGTTTTGTTTGTTATTTTTTTAGGGGAATAGGAAAATATAGCAGTAATTGCATGGAATTTGATAACAAGGAAGTTTGGGGTTTTTTTGTTTTATTTTTCTGTTGTCAAGAAAAGAACAGCAATTGTACTACTAGGTATTTACCCAAAGGATATAAAAAATACTGATTCAAACAAATACATGTACCCTGATGTTTATAGCAGCATTATCAACAATAGCCAGATTATGGAAAGAGCACAAATGTCCATCGACTGATGAATGGAAAAGAAGATGCAGTGTGTGTATATTGTATGTATGTGTGTGTGTGTATGTATATATACATATATATATATATGT
The DNA here is from genome assembly GCF_028018385.1 of Neofelis nebulosa. NCBI lineage: Eukaryota > Metazoa > Chordata > Mammalia > Carnivora > Felidae > Neofelis > Neofelis nebulosa. Next base: position 17,258,830 of record NC_080793.1, read on the forward strand.
ATGTATGTGTACATATATATATATATATGTACACACACAATAGAATATTACTCAGCCATCTAAAAGAATGAAATCTTGCCATTTGCAATGTTGTGGATAGAGTTAGAGTGTATTCTAAGCAAAATAAGTCAGAGAAAGACAAATGCTGTATGATTTCATATGTGAAGTTTAAGAAATAAAACAGATGAACATAGGAGAAGAGGAAAAAGAAGAGAGGGAAACAAACCATAAGAGACTCTTAATGGTAGAGAACAAACTGAGAGTTGACCGAGGGAGGTTAGTGGCACATGTGCTAAATGGGTGATGGGTGTTATGGAGAGTACTGGTTATGATGAGCATGGGGTGTTCTGTGTAAGTGAGGAATCACTAAATTCTCCTGAAACCAATGTTACGCTATATGTTAACTAACTAGAATTTAAATAAAAATTTGAAAAACAAAAGGCAAAATCCCAAACCATACAGCATGACTCTATGCCAGTAGGAATGGCCTAGTAAAAAGGAAAAATTTGACAGTGAGGAAGCATCCTTCAGTGAGTAAGATGCAAAGGGCTGGCTTAAGATAGGACCATGGACAGCTAGTCCACTAGAGCTGAAAATGAAAGAGCATATGAGGATATAGAAGCAGACGTGTTAGTACATTTAGGGAGGGAGATTTTTATATTATCCCCTGCCTTTCCAGATCTCAAATTCCATGATTATACCCCAGTACCCTCATGTAATTGACCCCATTAAATAATGGTGGGGGTGATTTCCCACTGTCATTTAGAAAATTATAGACACATTCAGGGCCAGAAATTTAGTCTTCTGATGACTATATCTGCAATATTTAGTTCACTCATACGTTTATTAGGTAGATTGTTATTGAAATCCATTTGCCAAGAACTCTTCTAGACACTAGGAATAAGTAGTGAATGATATGATTTCTTTCAGTATATTTGAATCTAAAATGTGAGACAAGCATATTTGCATAGTTAATTTGAAATGCCATAAGTTCTACAAAAACAAGACGACTATGCAGTAAGAAAAAAATATTGGGACTGACCTAAGGTAGCTGGGGAAAGAGAAATAATTGATAATCTGAAATTTGAAGAATAAGTAGGACTCGTGTGTGAATTAAAGTCTAGGAAGCATGGGTAAGAACATTGAAGGAAGCACAAATACCCTACAAGAGCACCTCAAAATGTTCAAATGTGGCAAGGGAAATGAGAATAAAGAAAAAAGGAGTATAAGTTCCAGGAATAGGCAGGAATCATATTACATAGGGATGTAGTTAAAAGTTCATATTTTGCCTAGAGAATATTGAGAAGAGATTAGTTTAAGCTATGGATCAGCTAGAACAGATCTGTGTTGCAAAAGGATAACTACATTGTAAAAAGAAGAAAGTGAAGAAAACAAATACATATGCAGACAAAATGGTTGGACTATTATTAAAGTAATAGATGTGTGAAATGATGTTAGCACACACTAAGTTGGTTTATGGAGAGATAGGGAGAATTGGATGGATTTGAGAGATATCCAGGAGTGTGGATTGATAGGATACGATGGTAGGTGGTTTGTAAGAGAGAGATACTTTGGAGGATGACTTTAAGGATTTGCATTAGAATATATAGGTTGATGGTGGTGCCATGGAAGGTTTTAGAGTCAAAAATGAGTTAGTACTGGACAAATACAATGCCAATTAGATGTCAGTGGTATTTTCAGGTGAAGGTAACAAACATAACATACCAAATACCAGCCAAGTGCTGTATTGTGTTCTGTCAATAGAGAAATAAAAGTCACATTCTACCCTCAAAAAGCTCATAGTTTAGCAGCTCATACTCTACATTGCTATAGCACCTTTCTCATTCTGAATCTGCTACCAGATCTGAAAGTTCAACTTTGTTCGAGAATGGCTGGACGGAAGAAAAAAAAAGTCCAAGTCGATATACTTCAACTAGGCAACAGTTACTCCTAAAAAAGATCAGAATGTGGTGTGAAATATGCTAATAACATTTATGCAAATGAAGGTTCACTGTATTAACTACAAGATCAAGGGATAACTGCAAGTAATTTGGTAATGGGCTGTAATTACCCTTCCATCTATAGCATAGGGGATGAGGGTGATTCATGAATCAAACACTGTTACTAAATACTTCTGCATTTCATCAGTGCCTTCTCTTTATCATTGTATTTGAACATACCTGGAAAGCTATTACAAAATAAACAAGTCATTTTTACTATCAGGCTAAAGTAGAGAGAACAGTTTATTCTACTTTTTTCCTTTCCCTTTTTTTTTTCTCTTATTCTTGACTTGATAATGCCTGATAGAGAAGTCTTTCTTAAAGTGTTAGCAACTAGGGCTACAATTCCACATCTTCTAAGAACTAGCTTTGTGACTCTGGTAAAGTTACCAATCTTTTCAACTCAGTTTCCCCATTATTCGTACAAGGATATTAACATTTGTAATCGCCTCTTCAAAAGCATCAGAAATGACTGCTTTTTATTTACTTAGAAACATTTAAGACCATTTTTCTTTTTTACTTTTTATTTTGAAGTATTTTCAAAAGTTGCACAACAAGAACTTCCCTCCGCCCCCAACTGAATCACATGAAAAGAAGTTTTCAAAGTGATGTCCCACTCCCTCTGAATACTTAAAGATGTTTTCCTACTAACATGGTGTTATTCTATATAGTCATGGCATGGCTATAAATGTTAAGAAATTAACACTGATGTAGTCTACTTCCTACTGTTTAACACATAGCACACATTAGGTGTTTGTCAGTTTTTCCAGTGACATGTTTTGTAGCAAAAAGAATCCATGTAGTATCATGTGTTCTATTTGGTCCACACATCCTTCAGTCTCATTCAGTTTGAAAAAGCTGGTCAGTCTTTCCTTGACTTTCATAACCTTGAACTTTTTGAATATTAAAGCCAATTATTTTATAAAATATCCCTCAATTTGGATTTGTCTGATCTTTTCTCATAATTAGATTTAACTTACGCCCTTTCATTTTTTAGGGGAGGAGGCAGAAATATAACAATGTGCTTTTATTGCATTCTGTTGGGTGGTACATGGTTTAAATTTGAACCAGTGATTAATGTGGTTTCTGCCAAGTCTCTCTTTTGCGAAGTTATTCTTTTTCTCTTTGAAAAAAAAATCAGTGTTTGTGGGAGATATTTAAAATATGTAAACAGCCCATTTATCTTCAGACCTTTTTATCCACTTGTTTTCATGTTTGTTTACTTTTCTTCATTTATTTATTTCATGTTTATTTATTTCAAAGTTTATTTATTTTGAGAGACAGAGTGCAAGTGAGGGAGGAACAGAGAGAGAGAGAATTCTAAGCAGGCTGCACGTTATCCGTATGGAGCCTGACACAAGGCTTGATCCCATGAACCATGAGATCATGACCTGAGTCGAAACCAAGAGTCAGACACTTAACTGACTGAACCACCCAGGCATCCCATTCATTTACTTTTTTATTTGCCTGATTTCATTATCACTCATATGCTTGAAATAATATTTTCTGAAATTCTGTCATTTATTTTAAGTTTATTACTTGGCATTTTACTGTAATGAGATGTTTTCTCATCTTCTAATTTGTTCATTTCAGATATACCTTTATGAACATATCAATTCCTATTTTATTCAAGGTGTAATTTGCTATTATTTTATTTATTTGAATTATCTTAGATTTGGCCAGTAGCATCTCCTTGAAATGGATTTTTTTTTCCCCAGACATGTATCCATGGTTCTCTGAGCCCTCCTTAACTATTGGCACAATAAGATCTCCCAGGCACTTCTTATATTTCTCTTGCCCCAGCTTTGGAGTCAGCCAATTATTCAAAGATCTTTTTTTCTTTCTCTTTAGTGGAGGATAGTAGTTGGAAACCAAGATCTGGATACAACATGTGCTCATTGAGCTGGATAATGTGATACCATGCATGGATTCCAGCTACTTTGGAAATGCTGCCCCCAAATACATGCTGACTGTCAAACCCTTTCAGGGACTAACCTCACCTGAAGAAAGCTATCTTGCCCAAGGTCATCTCACTATTAGAAGTACCACCACAGTGAGTCACTGTTTATTAAAAGCTCTGGCTGCTTGCTTCAAATCAGTAATATCCTGAATTACAATCTCAGTTCCAGAGCTTCCCATGAGGCCAGCTGGAGTCTTGATTGGGTCTGCATACTAGCTTAACTTCTTTCTTTGCCCAGTTCTGCTTCTTTCCCCTTCCTTCCACTAGTGTGATTTCCCAAAGGCCTGTCTCAAAGTCTGCTTTCTAGGGAATGCAACCCTAGGAGGTATGGCGTGTCACTGTGCTCATGTCCTCTCAATGGACAAAGCTAGGAAATACATGTATGCATTTCTTCTACTTAAATCTTTGTCTCTAGCTATTTCTCTATATATTTATCTATATAGTGAGCATCACAAAAGTGGTAGGAAGAAAATGGCCCTCCAAAGAAGTCCACATCTCTGGAGACTGTAAATATGTTAGGTTGTATGTTAAGGGAAAATTAAATTTGCAGATAAGATTAAAATTACTATTTGACTGACCTTAAAATAGGGATGTTAACCTGGAGTATCTGTGTGGATCCAACACAGTAACAAAGTCTTTTTTTTTTTATTAAGCTTTTTATTTAAATTCCTGTATAATAAATGTACAGTATTATATTGATTTCAGGCATACAGTATAGTGATTCAATAATTCAGTGTTCGTCATAAGTGTATTCTTTAGTCCCCATCACCTATTTCACCCATATGCCCTGCATACCTCCCCTCTGATGACCATCTGTTTTCTGTAGTTAAGAGTCTGGTTTTGTTTTTTTTTTTTTTTGGTTTGTCTCTCTTTTTCCTTTGTTGGTTTGTTCTGTTTCTTATATTCCATATATGAGAGAAATTGTATAATATTTATCTTCCTCTGACCTATTTCACTTAGCATCGTATTCTGTAGCTCTATCTGTGTTGTTGCAAATGGCAAGATTTCATTCTTTTTAATGGCTGAATAATATGCCATTGTATATATATACCACATCTTTATCCATTCCTCTATCAATGGACAGTTGGGTTGCTTCCATAATATGACTGCAATACTACAGTAAACATAGGGACATGATATCCCTTTGAATTAGTGCTTTTGTATTTTTTGGGTAAATACCCAGTATTGCAATTACTTGATCATAGGGTAGTTCTATTTTTAACTTTTTGAGGAACTTCCATTCTGTCTTTCATAGTGGCTGCACAAGTTTCCATTCCACCAACAGTGCATGAGGTTTCCTTTTTCTCCACATCCTCACCAACACTGTTTCTTGTGCTCATGATTCTAGCCATTCTGAAAGGTGTTAAGTGATATCTCATTGCAGTTTTGATTTGCATTCCCCTGATGATGACTGATGTTGAGCATCTTTTTATGTGTTCATTGGCCATCTGGATGTCTTCTTTGGAGAAATGTCTGTTCATGTCTTCTGCCCATCTTTTAATTGGGTTATTTGGTTTTTGGGTATTGAGTTGTATCAGTTATTTAAATTATGGATACCTACCCTTTAGGAGATATGTCATTTGCAAATATCTTCTCCCATTTAGTAGGCTGCCTTTTAGTTTTGTTGATTATTTCCTTTGCTGTGCAGAAGCTTTTGATTTCAATGTAGTCCCAATAGCTTATGTTTGCTTTTGTTTCCTTTGTCTGAAGAGACATCTAGAGAAGTGTTACTATGGCCAATGACAAAGAAAACTACTGTGTTCTCTTTTAGGATTTTTATGGTTTCAGGTCTCACATTTATGTGTTTTGTCTATTTTGAGGGGTTTTTTTTGAATGGTGAAAGAAGTTGTCTAGTTTCATTCTTTTGCATGTGGCTACCCTATTTTCCAAACACCATTTGTTGAAGAGACTGTCATTTTCCCATTGCATATTCTTTTCTCCATTGTCAAAGATTTATTGACCGTGGAATTGTGGATTTATGTCTGGGCTTTTTTATTCTGTTCCATTGAGCTATGTGTCTGTTTTTGTGCCAGTACCATGCTCTTTTAATTACTACTGTTTTGTAATATAACTGAAGTCTGGAATTGTGATACTTCCAGTTTTGTTTTTTTCTTTTTTGAGATTGCTTTGGCTCTTCAAGGTCTTTTGTGATTCCACACATATTTTAAGGTTGTTTATTTTAGTTCTGTGAGAAATGCTGTTGGTAATTTGATAGGGATTGTATTAAATCTGTAGACAGCTTTATGTAGTATAGCCATTTAATCAATATTTGTTCTTCCAAGCCATGAGCTTAGAATATCTTTCCATTTCTTTGTGTCATCTTCAGTTTCTTTTATTAATGTCTTAGTTTTCAGAGTACAGTTCCTTCACCTGTTAGGTTTATTCCTACATATTTTATTATTGTTGGTGCAATTGTAAATGGAATTGTTTTCTTAATTTCTCTTTCTGTTGTTTCATTATGAGTGTATAAAAATGGAACATATGTCTCTGCATTGATTTTGTATCCTGCAACTTTACTCAATTCATTTCAGGAGTAGTTTTTTGGTGAAGTCTTTAGGGTTTTCTTTATATAGTATAATGTCATCTGCAAATACTGAGAGTTTTACTTCTTCTTTACCAGCTTGGAAGTCTTCTATGTCTTTTCGTTGCCTAGTTGCTGTGGCTAGGACTTCTAGTATGTTGGATAAAAGTGAGAAGAATGGACATCCTTGTCTTGTTCCTGATCTCAGAGGAAGAACTCTCAGTTTATCCCCATTAAGGATGATGTTAGCTATGGATTTTTCATAGGTGGCTTTTATCATGTTCCCTCTAAACCTACTTTGTTTGTAGTATGTTGGAATTATGTTGTACTTTGTTAAATGATTTTTCCGCATCTATTGAAATGATCATATGGTCTTTATCCTTTCTTTTATTGATGCAATGTATCACGTTGATTGCTTTGTGAATATTGAACCACTCTTACATCTGGGATTAGTACTTTTTGCCATTTTAATTTTCCCATTTTAATTACTATGTGTCTTGGTGTGGATATCCTTGGGAGGATTGTTGGGTAATTTCTGTGGCTCCTGGATCTGTGGATGTCTGTTTTCTTTCCCAGATTAGGGAAGCTTTCAACTATTATTTATCCAAATAAATGTTCTGCCTCCTTTTCTTTGTCTTCTTTTTCTGGGATCCCTATAATATGAATGTTATTACACTTGATGGAGTCACTGACTTCCTTAAGTCTTTTTCATTTTGTGTATTTTTTTTCTCTCATTTGTTCAGCTTGGTTACTTTCCATTAATCTGTTTTCCAGGTCATTAATTTGTTCCTGTGCTTCCGCTAGCCTGTTATTTATTCCACCAAGTTTATTTTTAATTTTATCTATTGTGTTCTTTATCTCTGATTGGTTCTCTTGTAATCTCTCTGTTAAGGCTCCCACTGATGTCCTCCATTCTTTTCTGAAGTACAGTGAGTATCTCTATGAACATTACTTTAAATTCTCTATCAGGCATATTACTTATATCCATTTTGCTTAGGTCTCTTGCTGTGGTTTTGTCCTGCTCTTTTGTTTGGGACATATTCCTCTGTCTCCTCATTTCATCTAACTCTCTGTGTCTGTTTCTGTATTAGGAAAGTCAACTACATCCCCTGCTCTTGAAGGTAATGTCTTGATGAATAAGAGGTCTTATAGTACCCTGCAGTGCAATGCCCACTGAGACCCAGCACTTGGTGTCTCAGGGAATATCTCTATGTGTGTTGTATGTGCCCTGCTATTGTGTCCTGGCCACTTTTTCCTTCAGTTCAGTCATCTCCAGAAATTCTCTTTGCCTGCTATAGGCAATATTTTGTCTGGACAGGGTGAGGCGTGTTTTAACGTGGTGTAGGCTGGTCTGCTTGTGAAATGAGACCTGCCCCCACAGCTGCAACAGAAGCCCCATAGAACATTGCAAGTCAGAAGACGTGTTGGCATGGTTTGCACTGGTCTTCTGGGGGAGGAGACCCCAGTGCCAGCACTGAGGCAAAAATGACTGGAAAGGGTGTATCCACCAAAGTGTGGAAAGAGTCAGGGCTTAGTATAAGCAAGATAGGTAGTGAGGATTGGCCTCTTGCTCATTCCTGCATGTGTCTCTGTGTTTATACTTGGGAGCAGGGGATGGAAATGGCACCTGCCAGTTACTTTGTTCCTGAAGGGGTCTCCCTCCAATCCCCACCTCTCTGGGACATGTTCTGAGATGAGTAAATAACTGTCCCTCCTATGTGCCCCAGGTGTTTTTCAAACTGCTGCTTCTAAGCTATATCTCTGCTGCTCCTTTCAGATGGAGACTCAGCTTTCTAAAGCCCTTGGAACTCCCCCAGAGCTGAACCTTACAATTTTTTAAATCCCAGGTTTTAAGTCCTGCTGGCTGTAAGAACTCACAAGATTCAGCCCCTCTCACTTTCAAAGCCAAGTATTATGGGGATTTGTCTTCCCCATGCAGGCTCCCCAGTATGCTAGTCTGTATCTCACCTCTCACTGTACCCCAGCTCACTCCTGATTACCCACAGCCATGGTCTTCTTCACTCCCAAACCATGTCTCCACCCTTCCTACCTTCTTTGGTGTGGCCTCTTCTCTACCTTTAGTCGTCGAATTTGTTCTGCCAGTCTTTGGGTCATTTTCTGGGTTATCTGCACTGCTGTGAGTGTTACCTAGTTGTATCCAGATGGGAGGAAGTGAGCTTAGGGTCCTCCTACTCTGTCATCTTTCTAGCCTCTCCTTCAGTAACAAGGGTTCTTAAAAAATTGGAAGTGGTAGGCAGAAGAAGGAGGCTAGAAGGAGACGTAACTGAAGAAGGTGAGCGTGATGCAGTGTAAAAACTTCACCCACAGATGCTGGATTAAAGGTGAAGGAAAGAGGCCATAACCAAAAGAATGTTGATGGTTTCTAGCAATTAGAAACAGGGGAAGTAATTCCCCCTAAAAGCTCCAAAAAGGAACCTAGGTTTTTGTTTTTGTTATTTTCCAGTGAGACCCATGTTGTACTTCCTACTTACAGAAGTATAAGGTAATAAATTTGCATTGTTTTAAGCTGGTGAAATTGTAAAATTTGTTACAGCAACAATAGACAAGTAATATAAGGAGTTTATACTGATTCCAACTAATTTCAGTCCAATACCATAGCAGTTATTACAATTTTCTCCTTTTCATATTTGTAACTCCCTTTTCCAGCATTGAGAAACATGACCCCCAATATGTTCAATACATTTACTTATTTGATTAACCCTGATCCCAAATCCACTGGGCCACTGCCCTGTGTGGCCACCTTGCTCACTTGGGCCCTACCCTTGTGTCCAATCACAACTGCTAATGACACTTAACTAAGTGATTAGGGAAGGAAGGAAGGAAGGAAGGAAGGAAGGAAGGAAGGAAGGAAGGAAGGAAGGAAGGAAAGGAGGGAAGAAGGTTAGAGGAAAGAATAGCAGCCAAGTCATGGATTTTTTTCCAAGTGTCTATGGATAGACCTTGAAGAGTTGTATTACATAGCCCACCCCCAGAATTTTCTGAAAAATCAGTACTTATGTTTGCTTCCCCAGGGTATAGATCCATAGTTTTTATCACTTTCTCAAAAGAGATGCCTGAACTCTAAATAAGTTAAAAAGCACTGACTTTATAACTATATAGTCAAAAAGTAGAGTGATGACCTAAATGTTCTCCTTAAAATCCATTTACAAGCCTCATAATAGACCATAATAGATCTTCAAAACACTCAAAACACATCTATTCTTATTAGGAGTTGTTAAAAGTTTACTTTCTTTATTTCAGTTTTGTCAGACTTTCCAAGGTTAGAGAAATATCTATAGGTGCCCAGAATCCTCACATTTCAGAAAGATAGTAGACCAATTATAGGAAATGCTATAGGATCATGAACCCAGTTTGTTCAAGTTAGTGTTAACAACTTCATCTTCTACAAGGACCTAGATCAAAGAGGCCCTAAAGGATGAATTTATTGATGAGAGTTTTTGATGTATGCATTTACCTATCCTTTCCAATCCCTGCAACTCCCAACTATGGGTCAGTTGTAGAAGGAGTTTCCAGCTACAGGTCCTAAAACTCCCATGAAAGAAAAAAAAAACAGCTTTCAGTATCAGCCAAGTGCAGCTTACAATACACCTGGCCACCAAACACCATGCTTCCACTGTTCTCCTGAGGTTCACTATACAGGGATTAAAAAACTAAAGCCTTCAGAGGAGAGATCAGAAGCAGCAAGGGGAAAGAGAATCAGTTGACCACAGCCTCATTGCCCAATATTTAGTTGCCCTGTAGTTCTATAGGCTGAAAGCCATATAAACTTTCAGGGGAAGAATTTCTAAATTAGGTAAGATTTGGCAGCTTTGGGGTAATTGCACTGGGTTGTAGATTTTAATAACAGAAATGAGATTAATTCTGCAACTGAAAGTTACCAAAGGACTACTTAATTCTGTAAAAAAAAAAATAGAGGGAAAATAGGGTACTTTCCCCAAATTCCATACAAGAAATGGGGGAAATATGTCCATGGATTGTGTTTCAATAGGTTGTGGAAGAAAAATAAAGCTGTCTTCTGCTTATATTCTTGGGTTAGCTTCTGTCAAAAATGGCTTATTTTTATCAAATATGATATTGAAATAGTGGTAGATGTAGAAAAACTTGTATTTTTTATGATCTGGTGGAAAGAGCTCTTAGAAGCTTACTTGTTCTTTCCTGTTTTTCATCTGACACATTGGTGGGCATGTTACCTTAACTCTAAATCCAATATCCAGCTGTGACATTCTACAGTCCTAAAAGCTATTACTCAGTGGTCTTTAAGCACCCTAAAGGAGACAGTTTAAGTAAGGTGATGTTTTCAGAACTTTGAGGGCAGATTATATATACATCAACCTTGGGATATTTTAGTAAACTTATTTTTTTCCTCATCTGAAAACCACTTAAACACTTTTAAAGTTTCTGAGATTGACTTTTTTTTTCTTATTCAAATTTACTTTCTCTCTAATGGCCAAAGCCATTCCATGGATGTACTGATGCCTTCTACCTGCCTTCTCAGTCACCAAGTTACTTTTTATTCTATGGAAATACAATGATTATTAGTAGGAAGAATAAATGAGATAAGAAGTCATAAGAAATCACTAGAAGTCATAAGAAATCACAAGTCATTTGGGAGGATTATTTCATTAGTTTTCTACCTTTCAGCTCGGTAGCCATAAAATGTGCCCCCAGAAAAAAAACATTTAGTCATTAAATAAGTAAGTATTTGTGGAAAATCTATTTTGAGCAACGCCTTAAGCTAGGGATTCAGTAGAGAACCTTTTTAATTGAAATTATCATCATTATCATCTAAAGAAATTCTACAAACTTTGTCATATTTCTTTCATAGTCTGACAACTCTTATTGCGAATAACCCGTTTATAGGTTCCATGTATTATGCTCTGATCCTGTATTCACAGGACATCTCTATCCATTGCCTTAAATCACCTGTGTGTAGGTTTGTCAAATATGTGTGTATATGTTTATACATACAGACATACACACATATGGAGTGTACTATTTATAGCCTAGGGCAGGAACACAGGACATTCTGAAATAGGCTTTACTTTACAAGTGGATGGTGGAAGAGGGGCTTGCATTTACAGTATTATTTAGAAGTACAGTGGCTAAGATCCCTTCCCTTTTAAGTCCGAGTGACCTGGGATGAGTCTTATCTGTGTCGACTCACCAGCTTTTTAAACTGACACAAGTCTATTTTATCTCCTATCGGCCTCACTATTCTCATCTGAAAAGTGGGGAGAATAACAATCAGCCTCACTGAGTATTAGGAGGTGTTAAATGGGAGGGATACATGAGTGCTAGTGCCCAGCACATAATTTCTGCTCAATGAATAGTAGCTTTTTAGTGCCTGTTGTATGTGCTTGTGATCATGACAATCTTACACAGTAGTGTGAATTCATTTCCCATCATCATTTTTTTTTCCATATGAAGAAATTTAGACTGAGAAAATTTAGATGATTATCTGTGTTTATGCAACTAGTAAATTACAAGATTCCAGACTCAGTCCCGCCTTTGGCTGTGACATTCTGCTAATTCCCTTCCTCTCTCTGGTATACATGTTTTGCACTCACAAGCACACAAGCACAGATAAACCTAGACCTGCCATGTTCTTGTGACATTTTAGAACTAAGGAATCTTGGAATTGTAGACCTGTAAGGAACCATTACTAGTAACATTGGAAATGTAATTCTAAGTCCTTAGTACTCCCATTGAAATTTGTAGTTCTAACACATTTTTGCAAATTTTATCTATTTCAGTTCTGGAACTCACCAGTATATCTTGAGCTGGACAGAACATGCACTATGAATGCCAGCTTACAGAAGAGGCAAAAATAAGGATTCAGCATGTTCTTTGACTTTGCTTGGTTCTCAACAGCCTGACTTCTTCATGGCCACACATCTGGTAAGTGGTAAAATTTTGACTTGAGCCTTTCTAACTTCAAGTTCAGTGTTCTTGTAGACACATTACTTAACACATGAGTTATAATCCCTCTCATTTACTGACAGATTCAGTATTTGCTCAGCACTGTTCTAGAGTTTTATGTCTCACAACTAACTGAAGCTTTGACACAAACTTTTAAGGTGTATGTGTATGTATGTGTAAATATATATTTGATAAAGAAAAAAAGGCCTGGAGAATTTAAGTAAATTACTCAAGATCTGACAGAAAAGAAGTTTAGAAACAGGCACATGAATTCAGTCATTGTACTGTGGGAGTTAATTCTCTCCCACTCTACTACCGTGCCTGAAGACTGAGACCAGAGAGCTTCACCATGGAAGATTTTCATACTAACTCCCCACTGAAAGCCATTGCTGCTTTCATGCATGAATTGTTTTCCAGCTTGAGTATGTTGTTCAAGGTCAAACAGCTATTTGATAGATTCCATCTCTTTTCTACTTAGATTCAAGCCATCATCTAATATGCATAATAATTGAATTTAACTTTCATGAAAAAATTCAGTGTACCTGTTTCCCTGTCCTTACACCTTTTTCTTCATCTCTACACTCAGTTAAAAATGATTCAGAGCAGCAGGAATAATTTTTTTAAAAAGCATAGTGTCCCAAATGCCTAGAGCGTTAGTTTTCTTACTCTGTAGATTCTAAGTGCCCACTAGCTGAACCTGAAATATGTAATAACTTCCTGTGGGACCTTTCTGGGTTGATGTTTTAAAGGGACAAACTGAGAGACATTGCCTTTAATATCCACTTTCCTCTAACCCATTGGGTCTTTTTGCTGTGATACATGATGGAGCAGAAAGTGTTTAAAATGGCAGTGCATGTTGGTGGGAGGGTAAAGCAAGAACCATTTTTGGAGGGCAGTTTAGCAACATAGATCAAACTGAAGGTGTGCAAATCCTTCAACCCAATAATTCTATAGAAACAAATTATAAGGAACAGTTTGAATAAGAGTAGGAGGGAGAGGAGGGGCAGAGAGAGATTGAAATATTGACAAACAGGAAGCAAGCTAAATATGAGTTAGGAAACTAGTTGAATACACCACAACAAATCAATTCAATGGATTTATAAGGTTTTTAAAAAATAATGATGTAAACCTGTATGTAAAGGCAAGGAAAGATGTTTAAGAATTTTTGATAAGTAGAAAAACAGGTTATGAGTAAGTATGCATGTGTATATATGAATGCATCAAATGTTTATTGAGCAAAGATTAAATTCCAAGCATTGCTCTGATGCAATCAAATTTGTATCAGGAGTATTTTGTGTGCACTTCTGTTTTATACACACACACAGCAAGAGAGAGATCTAAAGAGTTATTCATATAATGATAAATGTATGGGATTTGGGGAACAAATTTTGCTTTTATTCTACTTTCTTATCAGAATTCTTTACATTTCAAAAATAATTAGCACATATTGTTTTTATAATTAGACAAGTCAAATTCATTTAGAGGAAAAATGAAATACCTGTCCATTGGCACATGGAATCTCTGCTCCAGTAAGCCCAGATGAAAGTCAAGGGACAAAAATGCCAGTGATGCTCTAGTTTCCCAAGAAGTGAAAAGATGAAGCCCCCTCCGAGTTCTACTCTTGAGGGATCATGTTTTAGGCAGAGAGAAGGGATCCAGGAAAGATTGTACTCACTAGTGAGGCTGTGGGGCTCTGAGCATCTGAAGTTCTCTGAGTTAGGGAAACAGTTGCATTAATTATAGCTAATGAAGTTTGCAAAAGGAGGCCAGAGGAAGGCTGTGTCAACAACTGTCCCTAGAGCTCAAAGTCACTTTATTATGCTGGACCTTAGCCAGAGCTGAGATCTGTTCACCTGGCCTCTGCCATAGACCATGCATTTGGGTTCATGGAGAAGATCCCTGCAGTCAAATATTAGGCGCATGGATGGGGTCATCACCTAAACTCTGGTAACTCTCCCCTCTGGTTTTAAAATCATTTGGAGGAGGTGGGGTACCTGGGTGACTCAGTTGGTTAAGTGTAAGACTTTGGGCTCAGGTCATGATCTCACAGTTTGTGAGTTTGAGCCCCACGTTGGGCTCTGCACTGACAGCCCAGAACCTGGAGCTTGCTTCAGATTCTGTGTCTCCCTCTCTGTCTCTGTGCCCCTCCCTTGCTTGTGCTCTCTCTCTCTCAAAAATAAATAAATAAACAGGAAGGAAGGAAAGAAGGGAAGAAAAGAAGAGAAATCATTTGGAGGAAGATTTTTAGAAAACACCAAAGCATGAGTAAAATGTGTCTGTGATTCAGTAGCCTGGTGTAAACCTAAGCATGAGCATATTTCAAAAGCTCATTAGGTGATCCTGAGCAGACTGCCAACATTGACAACTGGCCTTACAGAAAGAACTCTTGCATTCTTGTCTTATCTCCAATACTTACTGGTTGTGTGGCCTTGGGCATAATATTTCATATGAGTTATCATTTGAAAAATAAAATGAAGATACAAATATTCATTTTACCAAACTCATGGTCGATGTATTATGTTAGAGAATATATATAAAAGTCTTTTGTAAAGTACTAAGTGAATAATATTATTTCATAAGTTTAACCAACTTCTCCCCCTGTCCAAATATGTGACATAATTCAAGGTCAATATGTAATGCATCGTTTCTCAATATGTAGAATGTGAAGTATCTACGCCAAAATCTCCTCAACTTCTTGTTAGAAATGCAGAGTAAAATTTTTTTAAGTGTCAGAAAATAGGGTCCAGTATCTGCATTTTAAACAGGCAATCCAATGTGCTTCTGTGAAGTAAGGTTGAGAACCAGTGCTAAATTCTTGGAGGTATTGCAGGAGACTGGTAGCTCTCAGATACAGGACACAGATGGGCAGCAGTTCAAAAGTAGCAGCCCTACCAGCATTAGGTTAATGTTAATGACAAAAGCAGATCAGAAGATACAAACTGACTCTCGGTATTGATTATATCAGAGTGGATTTCCTTAGTGTTCTCCTGACTTTCTGTGCTGGGGCTTGCAAAGAGGACTTATCTCATCCCTGTTTGGCTTGCCATGTGTGAAACTTCACAAGAGTTAAATGCATGATGTTGATTGCTGTTTCATCACTCCCCCATTACACTAAAGGTACAGGCTCTTGTGAGTAAGTAGGTGACTTTCAGAGGTCTATAACTCCATAGACTGATACAGCACCTTTCCAGAACAATGCTTTCCTCATGTCTAGTCTTCTTGCCTCTTATGCCTAGAGAGATGACTATACTTGAGTTAAAAATGCTCTGAGAACTTCTTTATGAAATATTAAATTTCTAAGTATTATATCCTGCCTCCAGCAGCACAAACAACCTCCCATGATGGAGAAGGAGCTTAGGATACTTGATGATAGCGTGACCAATTCCTATTTTTCTAGTACTTGGAACAATTGCCTAGCACAGAGTCAGCTCAGGGGACACAAGGTAACACACACTCTGTCAAAGTCTGTGAAATATGCCATTCTGTAGACATGCAGAACACCAGGCTGAGTAGCTAAAGACTTGGGATCATGTCCTTTTTCCCAATTACTCATGAGCTAATATGAGCCTCAATTTATAAATTTATAAAGTAGAGAATGCAAAACTTTTTAGGAATTTCTCAGGAAACAAAAGATGGTGTGAGATTAGATTGAGAAAATGATAGGATAATGCTTGGAACGCCACTGAATGTACAAAGTTCTGGAGGATCTTACAGGGCTGTGGACAATGATGTGATAGCTAATTATCCCTCAATCAATGCTCTCCTCCCAAAATAGTACCCTTTGCAAGTGCTCAATGATTCCTGAAATTTCTCTATAAGAGACAAAAGCCCATCTTGCCATAAATTGAAGTCCTATTTTGGAGTGCAAATGACTCGCAGAGCATCTGCTGTCAAGGGGAAGTAATGGTAGAAAGCACTAAGAGCAGAGCACGTGTGCCTCAGCAGTTCTAAGGAGAGTATACAGACTCATAGGGCCCCAAAATAAAGCTGATGAAGGAGGCCGGAAGAATAAGGGCAAGGAAAGTGGGGAAGATTCAAGATTTCTGAGTACAAGCAATGTTACGGATGTTCTTTGGTACAAAATTCATGGAAGTTTTGAAATTGAGAATAACCTTCGTTTTTGAAACCTCCTCTGACTTGGGAGAAGTCTGGATATGACACAGGAACTGGAGAGACCTCTGTTTGGAGCAGAGAGGTCATCTTCTCCATAGGGAACATGAGGGAGGGGTGCTGGGCCTAGCAGAGCAGAGCATGTTAGTGGCGGGTCAGCCCTTTCACAAGGATAAGCTATTTCTCCATAAAAGTAGGCTGCCTAACAGACAAGGGCAGGAAGCACTAATTCACAGGCTTTTAGTGGCTGACAGACACTTCACATTCATAACTCGCTCTCTGCTTGCCACAGCCATTAAAGCAGTGGCAGGGGGCTTGTGCCTCCAAAGAGAACAAGATGACCTTGGTCAGGGTTGGTGGGGAAGAGGATAAAGGGGCAGCACAGAGAGATATTGAGATCTACTCTTATAACAGTAAAAGTAGAATTAAAATAGTCTAAGGCCATTGCCACTTAAACCTAAAACCTCTCACCACCATCCCCAAAACATACCTCTCACCCAGATAACTTGATCTTCAGTACAGACTCATAGATGCTCAGAATAGGACAAAAATAGAACCTAGTTTCGCCCCCCCCACCTCCTTTATAAAGGTCTAGACAGGATAAGCTGTCTTTCCTTAGATACCAATATGTGAGATAACAATCTATTAAGTGGCATATTCAGACTGGAGATGGTAATATAGGAATATTTCTTGCAATATATCATTTAGCAGATCTCAGATTTCTGCAGAGTAATTTATCATTCTACATTTAGAATGTACTTTGTGTTTTTAAATGCTAAAAAAGCAAATATTTTACTTAGCTCTTTCAGTTATAGGCAAAATAAACACACATAAGGTTTTAATAATGCTACTATTAAAAATGTGTATTGAATGCTTATATACAGGGCACTATGATAAGTGGTTCATGTGGGATTATCTCATTTAGCTCTCACAAGAACTTTATGAATCTGGGTGATTTGTTTTCGTATTAGAAAAGTTAAGACACTTGTTTATGATCACACAGTTAGTGGGAGACAGAGCTCATATTAAACTCAACTTACAGGCCCTCAACAATCGTGTAGATATATTTAGACCCTAAAGAGAAGCAGCCACATCCAATGGTTTGAGCATAAACCTTGGAGGCCACAGTGTCTGGGTTCAATGTGGGCTTTAGCTATGAAACACTACCTAGTAAGTTATATAATCTCTTTGTCTTAGTTTCCTCATCTGTAAAATGGAATTATTATTGAAACCTATGTCAGAAAATTGCTATGAGAACAAATTAAGTACACAAAGGTTATTGAACAACATCTGTCATAGTGTAAGCTTTCATACACATTAGCTAAAATTATTATTAAATGGAAAATAAGAAGGAAGAGTTTAAGAGGTGAAATATAGTGTAGAATCTGAGCATATTCCTTATGATTCAGCAAACAAATACTGAAGACCTACTATGTGCCAGGCATTGTGACACCTGTTGGGGAAATAATGGTGAAAAATTCTAGTGTGAACCCTGGTAACAAGGTACAAGTTCAATTTGTTTCTTAAATTTGACATATGAGTGAAATCATATGGTATTTGTCTTTCTCTGACTTATTTTGCTTAGGATAATACTCTCTAGCTCTATGTCGTTGCAAATGGCAAACTTTCATTCTTTTTGTGGCTGAGTAATGTTCCATTGTATGTGTGTATATATACACCACATCTTCTTTATATATTCATCAGTTGATAGAGACTTGGACTGTCTTTATAATTTGGCTACTGTAGATAATGCTGCTATAAACATTGGGGTGCATGTGTCCCTTTGACTTCATATTTTTGTATTCTTTGGATACCCAGTATTACAATTTCTTGATCATAGGGTAGTTCTATTTTTAACTTTTTGAGGAAATTCCGTACTGTTTTCCACAGTGGCTGAACTAATTTTGCATGCTCAACAGTGCAAGAGAGTTCCCCTTTCTCCACATCCTTGCCAATACCTGTTGTTTCTTATATTGCTGATTTTAGCCATTCTGACAAGTGTGAGGTGATATCTCATTATAGCTTTGATTAAGTGGAATTTGAATAAAAACTTTAAAGAAAGAAGACCTGGTGTATATAAATATACAGTGGAATATTACTCAGCCATAAAAAAGAATAAAATTTTGTCACTTTCAATGACATGGATGGAGCTAGAGAATATTATGCTAAGTAAGATAAGTCAGAGAAAGACAAATATGATTTAACTCATACGTGGAATTTAAGAAACAAAACAAATGAGCGAAGGGGGAAAAAAGAGAAGCAAAACAAGAAACAGACTTTTAACCACAGAGAACAAACTGGTGGTTACCAGAGGGGAGGTGGGGGGGAATGGGTTAAATAGGTGATGGGTCTTAAGGAGTGCACCTTTTGTAGTAAGCACTGGGTGTTTTATGGAAGTGTTGAATCACTATACATATATCTGAAACTAGCACTACACTGTATGTGAACTAACGGAATTAAAATAAAAACTTTTTTAGAAGTACAAGTTCAATAATGAATAAATAAATAAAGCCTGTTCAAATTTCACAAATCATTATAAGTGTTTCATAGCTAGTTTCATAGAGGAAATTGTGGTTTAAGGGGCATACTTGGCAGAGGTTACAGGAATAATGAGGGACTGAATCAGTATTAAAATGAGTCTTTATTCTAATTTAAAAAATCTGTGTTTTCATAGGCTCCATTATTCTGCATCATAAGTGTGTGTGTGTATGTGTGTGTGTGTGTGTGTGTGTGTGTGTGCGCGCGCGCGCACATCTGTCCTCAGTTAAAAGAAAAAGACACCGAGTGGGCAAGATAATGCAGAAAGCTAGATTTAAAACTTTCATTTAAAAATTCCTTTTATCCACATTTTGTATCTGTAATCATACAGGTATACAGTAGTAAAAATTATAAAGAAAATCCTGAGATTGTCAGAACTTTTTGGATACCATAACAGAATTATAGTTAGACTAGATTAAGTTACAGAAATAAAATAAATTTTATCCATACCTGATGGATATCCTATCTGCCTGCCATATACCTCTTTCCACAACCATAGGCACAAAACCAATGACTTGAATCATGTAAAAAGGAAGCTTGACTTTACAACACGCTCTATACACGGATGAACTCCAGATTGATTAAATTCCTAAATGAGAAGGATACGTAATACAAGTTTAAAGGGTGTATCTTTATGACCTTAAGATTATGAAGCATTTCTAAATCAAGACCTAAAAATTGTAAACCAGAAAGGAAAACATCGGTTGATTTTTATATACCAAAATTAAATAGTACTTTTTAACAAAAGATAGCATCGACAAAGTTAACAGACAGGTACCAGTGTCAGAGAAGATAATTGCCAAATTAATAACTAACAAAGGATTAATTAAAATTCCTGCAAAACAAGAAGAAAAGCCTATGAAACCCAAAATAAAAATGGACTAATTATATGAATAGCACATGAGGAAAAACTTGACAGACTGCTTACCTGGAAGAGATGGTCAACCTCAGTACCAATCAGAGTAATGCAAAGCACAACAGTAACAAGATATGATTTTACACAATTAAGATGGCAGGAATTCAAAAAACTGATCCAGCATGCTTGTGATGATAGGTCAAAATGGGAATCCTCATGAACTGCTGATGTGGCATAAGCTAATAAGCCACTTGGGAAAATAAAAAATCATGTTCCATTCATCACATGAGTTCTGTCCATACTCTGAAATACAGCAATGGTGCTCCTGTGTGTATGTCCCAGAGAAGCTTTTATAGGTGCACAGACAGCCATGTATTTTATTGTTCATGGCCCTTTTTCCACGTGGTGGTAAATAGTTGGGTGCAATCTATGGTCTCTCAACAAAAGAGCAGATGAATGAAATACATAAGATTTACACTATGCGATGATCAGAAGAACTGAACTCTGTATGTAATGATGTGGTTTGTTCCTCAAAGTATGATATTAAGGAAAAAAATTATGAAAGCAATATTTATAATGTAATATGACCTGTCATGATTTAAATGTCATACACCCACTACACAAACCATGTATTTGTAAGACTTTCATATATGTAAATAAATACATGGAAGCATAATGGAAAGGATTACTTGAATACAAAATTTATAGGTCCCCATCAGGAGAAGGAGATAAGATTATAAATGTAAAATGCAGGGGAAATAATAAAGTATGTGATGACTATGTACTATGAATATTAGAGTGGCAGTGGCTGTCTGAAGTAAGAGAAAAATGGTAAAGGAGTCATATATCATAATTTACTATTTGTTGAGCATATACTATATGCCTTAGTCTGCACTTTCCATTAATTATCACATTTAACTGTCACAAAACATTACAAAGTGATTATCACACGACTGTTTTACAAAGAAGGAAACTGAGGCATCAGGAGAGAAAATTGCCAAAGCTTACAAGGATAATGAGGGGTTGATGCAAAGTTGATAAAGTAGCACACTGTGAGTCTGAGCCCAAATCCTATGTTCTCATCTCCAATGTCCTGCCTCAGGATTATTTCAAAAGATAATCCTATGTTAAATTGTACAGAAGAAGGTAATAAAGTAAAAGTTTACTTCAGCCTAGAGTATCATGAATCGTTTTAGTTTTGAATTTCCAAATCCTAATCACCTCGGCAAATCAGGCAGCAGAACAAAAGCTAATCTTGAATATGCTGTGCTGTTTTGCATAAGGAGGCAGTGGATGGGTATGAAACCCCTAACTCCTAGCATTGTCTGAACATGGTAGGCATCAAGTGGTTGTCCTCAAAATTATAAGATGGCTCAGTTGAGACTCATGCTTAGTTACGCCTGGGTGCTTCAGTCGGTTGAGCATCCGACTCCAGCTCAGGTCATGATCTCATGGTTGAGGAGTTTGAGCCCCGCATTGGACTCCTGCTGTCAACGCAGAGCCCACTTTGGATCCTCTGACACCCTCTCTCTCTCCCCTCCCCTGCTCATGCTCTTTCTCTCAAAACTAAATAAACATTAAAAAAAGAGAGAGAAGCATGCTTTAAAAAGAGAGATGCTTAAGTTCGGGTTAAGTGGAATATGGAGTAGCTCAAGTTTGATTTATTTTTGAGACAGACGGACGGAGAGAGTGTGCATGTGTGGGGGAGGGGCAGAGAGAGAGGGAGAGAGAATTCCAAGCAGGCTCCCCACTGTCAATGTAGAGTCCCACACGGGGCTCAAACTCACAAGCCATGAGATCATGACCTGAGCCAAAATCAAGAATCAGACACTTAACTGCCTGAGGCACGCAGGTGACACTACAGTAGCTCACATTTTAAATAATAGGCGCATATAAACTAAGGAGATTTGAATCAGAGACTAAATTAAAACCTTTATCACAGAGGGTGGAATCACAGAGTTTAATTTATTTGGACATTTAAAAAGTCATTGAAAGCAATGTTAAGAGAGAATCAGTAAAAAAAGTTAGCTGTGTTTCCATTGATAAAAAGAATTCAAGACCCCACGTCAAATGACAAGGTTGATGTTCAGTCAGAGCCCTGAAGAGCACACACGCCTGACTGAGACCATTATCCTTTGTCCACCGCGTTACATATCTTCTGCTAGCCTAATCCATGATGCCATCCCCTGGGCAGTAAATAGTCCATGTTTCTGAAGTCAAATCCTATTCCTTAGTGTAAGAGTTTGCATGCTCTTCTTCTGAGGATCCACAGCCTGTGTTATGGCTACATTCTACAGGCAGGTGTATATTTCAGCTTGAGAAGTTTTAGGAAGTGGGCAGAAGGTGATTATAGGAAGTGTCTGAGTATTATCTTCATCAATGCACTCTTACTCCAGGACCTACCCATTTTATCCCTCTCCAGTAGGTCTGAGGCAGCTATCCTAATGCTTAGGATGAAAATTTCATCCACCATTTAGTAAGGATAGAAAATCTATTTCCATTAAAGCCAGACCTTGTAACCGAAATACCCAGATTCTCAATCAGGGTGTCATGCTTGTCTCTGTGTTTCCATTTAACTGCTAATATGCAATGTTTCCCAGCTTAAAGGACAATAGGAGAAGGAAAGAAAAGAAAGAAGAATCTTTATGAGAGAGTTAGCAGAGGCAAGTCATGCCATCAGGAAGCATGGAGATAAAAGGAAAGTAACCCTACAAGACAGCATGCAGGTGAAGAAAGCACAGGGGCAAAAGTAATAAGACGTGTCTGTTATTTCTGAAATTTTCCAAAACAGGCTGGCTCACTTTGGGTTAGTCATTTAATTTGACTCTGCTTCAGTTTTCTTATCTGTCAAATGGGATTAATTAGACATATCTTGCGTGACTCACAGGACTATTGAGGATAAAGAAGATAATACTTACAGAGGCTATTTGGAAAATGTTATGTAACTGCTTTTGGAACCTAAAAGGTTATTAATGACAATATGTGACCAGGGAAGGTGCATTTTAATTGATGATAGCTTAGGTATATCAAGAGAAAAAATGTATTCTCACTTATATGGGGATGCAGTAGTAGGGGAAGTAAAAGTGTAAACATGAGTAATTTAGAAATATTTATTAAAAAAGGAATGGAAAGGTATTTTGTGACACAGAATGATTACAGTGTGAGAAGACCTCATAGGAGATGTCTTTTAGGCCAAGAAAATATATAGAAGAACACTGGGGATATTGAAGAAATAATTAGATACCTTCCTTGGGGGAAGGGGGCTGTATGAGGTGAGAAGATAAAATGGAGCACAAAGATAGAACATAAAAAGCTAATAATAAGACAATCTAGGAAGATCCAATGGAAGATTTCTTTCCTCTAGAGAAGTTTGTTGGATGTTGTTAATAAACACCTCAGTTGTAGATGCATGAAGGAAGAATCACATTCCACATGGTCATCCATGTGTCTTTCATGAAATGACACTGTGTCAAAATGTTGAGAGAATTTTAAAGTCAAAGGAGTCTCAGAAATTATCAGTTCCCCACTTCATGCAGGAATTATGGATATGCATTTACGTTCAGAGAAGAGAGGCTCACCACCTCATAAGCTACCCTATGCCATTATCATAGAGCACTTTTTATTCAACGTCTCTTCTTTACAAGGAGAAGACATTTGTTTTTTTCTGATGGTTTCCTACTATACATGAAAAGTATACTCAGCCTACTTCTTAACGTTTTCTGAGTCCCTGCTCTGTTAGGCACTGTACTAATCAGTAGAGACTTCAAGATGAAAACAGACTTTTAAATAATTCAGAGATGCAGAGTATAGAAATCACAACTATGGGGAACACAGAACTGCACCCTCCTCTGGGGTCCTTCAAATACTTAAGTGCAATATCTAAGTCTTTGTTGATTTTTTATTCTGCTACATAAATGTATACAGTTTACCACAAATTACTTATTTAATTTTGTTTCTAGATCATCTCATGTTCTTACTTTTTCTTTGCTGGACATGATCTAGTTTTTCAAATCCCTTAATATATGCTATCCAAAATTTTTAAGTTTAATTTTTTTGGAAGTGTGCACTCTTCTGAAATAAGTACACTATTAGGAACTTATGAAGGATATTCCATGATGATAAGAAAGAACAAATTTGGGAGCTCAAATAGCCAAGATTTCACTGGCATCATAGTTAAACCTTCAGCAATAGATGGCACAAGAACAGACACTCAGATCAATGGAACAGAATAGAGAACCCAGAAATGGACCCACAAACGTATGGGCAACTAATCTTTGACAAAGCAGGAAAGAATATCCAATGGAGTAAAGACAGTCTCTTCAGCAAGCGGTGCTGGGAAAACTGGACAGCGACATGCAGAAGAATGAACCTGGGCCACTTTCTTACACCATACACAAAAATAAACTCAAAATGGATGAAAGACCTAAACCTAAGACAGGAAGCCATCAAAATCCTTGAGGAGAAAGCAGGCAAACACCTCTTTGATTTTGCCCATGGCAGCTTCTTACTCAACATGTCTCTGGAGGCAAGGGAAACAAAAGCAAAAATGAACTACTGGGACCTCATCAAAATAAAAGGCTGCTGCACAGCGAAGGAAACAATCAGCAAAACTAAAAGGCAACTGACAGAATGAGAGAAGATATTTGCAAATGACATATCAGATAAAGGGTTAGTATCCAAAATCTACAAAGAACTTATCAAACTCAACACCCAAAAAACAAATAATTCAGTGAAGAAATGGGCAAAAGACATGAATAGACACTTCTCCAAGGAAGACATCCAGAGAGCCAACCGACACATGAAAAAATGCTCAACATCACTCATCATCAGGGAAATACAAATCAAAACCACAATGAGATACCACCTTACACCTGTCAGAATGGCTAACATTAACAACTCAAGCAACAACAGATGTGGGTGAGGATGCGGAGAAAGAGGATCTCTTTTGCATTGTTGGTGGCAATGCAAGCTGGTGCAGCCACTCTGGAAAACAGTATGGAGCTTCCTCAAAAAACTAAAAATAGAACTACCCTACAACCCAGCAATTGCACTACTAGGCATTTATCCACAGGATACAGGTGTGCTGTTTCGAAGGGACACATGCACCCCCATGTTTATAGCAGCACTATCAACAATAGCCGAAGTATGGAAAGGGCCCAAATGTCCATCGATGGATGAATGGATAAAGAAGATGTGGTGTGTGTGTGTGTGTGTGTGTGTGTGTGTGTGTGTGTGTACACACACACACACACACACACACACACACACAATGGAGCATTACTCAGCAATCAAAAAGAATGAAATCTTGCCATTTGCAACTACATGGATGGAACTGAAGAGTATTATGCTAAGTGAAATTAGTCAGAGAAAGACAAAAATCATATGACTTCACTCATATGAGGACTTTAAGAGACAAAGCAGATGAACATAAGGGAAGGGAAACAAAAATAATATAAAAACAGGGAGGGGGACAAAACAGAAGAGACTCATAAATATGGAGAACAAACTGAGGGTTTCTGGAGGGATTGTGGGAGGAGGGATGGGCTAAATGGGTAAGGGGCATTAAGGAATTTACTCCTGAAATCATTGTTTCACTGTATGCTAACTAATTTGGATGTAAATTTTAAAAAATAAAAAATAAAATTAAAAAAAAACCCTTCAGCAGTAAAGAACAGTTGTAGATTTTAGTGATTTGGGGCAGCATGGTGTAATAAGATAAACTTTGATGTTAGAGTTTAAAAACCAAAACAAAAATGGACTTGAATCCTGTTTCTATCATTTATTAGTTATAATATCTTAGCCATAGTATACTACTCTCTGAGAACATTTGATCATATTTAAAATAGGAATATTATCTACCTATTTCATATAGTACTGGGAAGAAAAAACGAAAACAAAATGAGATCATGTCTATGTAACTGCTTTATAAACAATAAAATGGAATGAAAATGTAATATGGTATTGCTATTCTTATAATCAAATGGGTTGACACAGAGAAAACTGTTCCATTCTGTAATTACCTAAATTCAGTAAAAGCACATTATATTCTAACAAATTAAAATCCCAGTAGTACTAATAGCTACCATTTATTGAAGTTTTATTATGTGCCAGTCAGCACCAGGTGCTTTACAAACATTATCCCATTTGGTTCATGATACAGACAATGCTATGAGTTTACCCAACCTGTTTCATTTTCCTTTTGGGCACAAGAAAAGCTACATTTTCCATCCCAGCCTGTAGTTAATTGGGGCCATGTGATTGAATACTGTCCTACCTGTCCTACCCAGGAATGCCCATAAAATGCCCTGCATGATCTCCCACTCTGTCTTATTCCCTATCCGCTGGAAGGATATAAATGCTCAGGTCACTCTCTAGTGCCATGAACTGAAGGTCACTGAAGATTAGAGTTTCTCTGTCAGCCCTTGGTTTCCAAATGATGTTATGGACCAGAGGCTTCTCTCCAGAGCCCCCATGCTAACCTGACATGTTGGAATGTGTTGCGAGCAAGAAATAACTTTCGTTGTGTTAAGCTACTAAAGTTTTGGACCTGTTCATTATAGAACCTAGCATTAAATATCCTGTCTATTAGAGTTCCTCAAAACATTTACTTTTTGCCACAGTCAGGAAAAAATGTCCATAAAATCACACTACTGCATCTATCAACCTACAAGCAGCTGGGCTTATGAATTCCATTTTCCTCCTTTCCTGATTATAGGGATTTTTGTCTGCTTTGTTCATTGTTTTATCTTAATTTCCTGGAAGAGGACTCAATCAGTATTTGTTGAATAGACATATAAACTTACAAAAATCTTTTGATGCTGATGGTTGCTTTTGATCCCAGTTTTCCAGATAAGGAAGTGGTAATGCTATGTGTATCCGTCTTATTCCAGAGTTCACACTCTTACACACGATGCTGAACTGCCCCATTTGACCACTCTAAATCCACAGTTAAAGATGATGATTATGTTTTATCAACTGCAATTTTCTATTACCAAGATGTTCTCTTTACTTAAGAACAAATTCTGTAGTTCAAAATGAGGGGTTCAAAGACCAATGAGTTGCTTCCAGATCATCCGTGAAGTTTTGGGATCCATATAGGCTTAACATTAATAAATTTTATTCCTTTCTCTTAGCCAGATAGAATTTGATGTCTCATGGACCATCACTTATAGGAAATTAAACAGAAAATATCAGAGAGAAAAGTAAGGAAATAAAATGTTTAAAGGGAGGACAGAAAAGCTTACTGGTTTTCAGTTTCTCTAAGCTACAGTAAGGAATAAAAGGAAAACACACTACTAACTAAATGTAACAAATCACATTTCATCCTAATAAGACCATAAAGAGTGTTATTATTGCCCTTATCTTTTCCAGATTCAACAAGTTGAGATTCAGCAAGTTGAAGCCCATTGTATAATTTCACAGAGCTGTTGCATGGTACAGCCTGATTCTCACCTAGTTCTTTGGTCTTAAAATCTTCACTTACTTCAACTAATATTCTTTCAAAGCCTTATTATAATGCATTTCCCACTATCAACTGGTAGCAGAAACACTGTTGTACACAGCAATGGTGAAGGGCAGAGTTTGTAAGAAAATGAGAATTGAGATTGAAATCTGGTTCTGCTATTAATCGGCTGTAAAATCTTGGGCAATTCAATTAACTTCACTGGACTTCAGTTTCAAGTGTATGATGGGGGTTTTGTTAGTACTAATTGAGTTAATGTAGTACAACTCTTTCATGGTGGTTTTCACATATTAAATGCTCAAATAGTAAAACTATTTGCATCGTTGTTGTTAGAATTTGAGTCAGTATCCCATTGAAAGCTTTTTGATGACAAAGATTTGTTCTTGTCTCACTAGGACTTTGAGTTCAATAATAGATACTTTTCTTCTGGGTTTAGTTCATTCATTTAATACAGATTGACCAAGCACATACTAAGTTCGTTGAACAATATTAGATATCAGGGATAGTTAGATATACAATTTGCTTCCACCATTAAATCTTATTTAAAGTACATACCATTAGTAGCATTTAGCAACAAAGAGACAGAGAAGAATAACAACAACAAAAAAACATCTGTATAAATAACTGATTGAATAAATAAATAAGTAAATTGGAGATAATAGACATATCTTCAATGCAGAAGAATTCAAAATAATTTGTGTACGAGACGACTGGGTGACTCAGTTGGTTAAGCATTCGACTTCAGCTCCGTCAAGATCTCATAGTACAGGAGTTTGAGCCCAGCATCAGGTTTCCTGCTGTCATTACAGAGCCTGCCTTGGATCCTCTCTCTCTCCCTCCCTCCCTCTCTCTCTCTCTCTCCCCCCCCCACCCCCAGCTGCTCTTGTGCATGTGCACACGTGCACACTTTCTCTCTCAAAACAGAAAAATTTGTATAGATACTCCAGGGTGATAAAGCATAACTCCTAACTCCTCAAGTGTGGAGTTGCAGAAAGTACAATGTTAAAAGGGGAGGAAAGAACCTCACCATGAAGAAACTTAGCACAGCCAGGTGATGAAAATTAACATCAGTAGTGATAAATCATGTGGCTGGCATGCACTCTTCACATGATGTGATAAGAATGATGCTTTACCCTTGTGGCCTTCCACCTCAGAACCCACAATTCCACTTGAATCATGAATTGCCATTTCACCTAATCTTGAAAACATCAGACAAATCCCAAATGAAGAACACTCTACAAAATTCCTGACCAGTACCAAAAACTGCCAAGGCCAGAAACAAAGTCTGAGCAACTGTTCCTGACAAGATGAGCCTAAGTAGATATGGTGACCAAATATAATAGGGTATCCTTAAATGGATTTCGGAACACTTGCAACAAGATAAAACAAAAAGATGTTAGGTGAAAACTAAAAGAATCTGAATAAAATATGGTCTTCAGTTATTTTTAAATGAGATATACTATTAACTATGAATATGGCTAAAACTAAAAAGAATGATAGTGCGAAGTATTGGTGAGTATGTGGAGCAACCGTAGCCCCTATAAATTATTGGTAGGGTGTAAAACGGTACAGCCACCTTGCAAATAGGTTTTTGGTTCTTACAAAGCTGAATGGGGGCGCCTGGGTGGCGCAGTCAGTTAAGCGTCCGACTTCAGCCAGGTCACGATCTCGTGGTCCGTGAGTTCGAGCCCCGCGTCAGGCTCTGGGCTGATGGCTCGGAGCCTGGAGCCTGTTTCCGATTCTGTGTCTCCCTCTCTCTCTGCCCCTCACCCGTTCATGCTCTGTCTCTCTCTGTCCCAAAAAAAATAAATTAAAAACGTTGAAAAAAAAAAAAAAGCTGAATGCATATTGGCCGTGAGACCCAGATACTCATATTCTCTATATTGATCTCAAATAAATGAAATACTGTGTCCACACAAATCTTTGTACATGAGTGTGTGTAGCAGCCTTTTTTTTGTAATGGTCAAAAAACTGAAAATCCAAATGTCCCTTTGCAGGTGAATGAATAGACAGATTCTTGTATTTCCTGCAATAGAATACTCTTACACAAAGGAACAAACTAATGATGTGTGCAGAAACATGGATGAATCTCAAAAACGTTATGCTGAGTGAAAGAAAGCAGAAAAAAATGTGCATTTTATATGATTCCGTTTATATAATTGCATTCTAGAAAATGCAAACTAAGATAGAATAGATGAAAGTAACAATGGATTACAGAGGGCACAGGAAACCTTTTGAATGTGATGGAAATATTTGTTACATGTGATTGTAGTGATGGTTTTACAGCTACATATACAGCCTATTGTATATGTAACTTATTGTATGTCATGTATTCCTGATTATGTTGTGGCTACATATACAGCTTATTATATACACAACTTATCCTATGTCATCTATTCCTCACAGTTTGTCAAAAAAAATGAGAAAAGCTTTAAAAAACATGTGCCCTACTCTATCGTCAATCATGTCTAATGCTGCAAGCATCAATACAATAGTTTGAAAAGTATTTTAATCCGTTTTATTTTTAATGAAATATTAAGAGGAAGCCATATACATACACCAGATTTAGATGAAGTTGTTCTTCTTTAGTGAGGTTGAATGTTCCTGAAGCCCTGCACTCTTACTGGTCCCTACTTTTCCACCACAGTCCTAGCTGTCCTTCATTGCCCCCCACAGAACCTGGACTACTATTAAATGAACATCTGGCTCCATGTTTTATTCTAAGCTGTGCCTTTGCAGGTCTGATTATGCCAATAAGTGACCATAGCAACCTCAGCTGTGACAGTAAATCACAATTGACTTGGATAAGTCATTTCATTTCTCTGGATCTCAATCTACCCTTTAAAAAAATTTTTTTTAATGTTTATTTATTTTTGAGAGAGAGAGAGAGAGAGAGAGAGAGAGATTGTGAGTGAGGGAGAGGCAGAGAGAGAGAGGGAGACACAGAATCTGAAGCAGGCTCCAGGCTCCCAGCTGTCAGCACCGAGCCCGATGCGGTGCTTGAACCCACAAACCATGAGATCATGACCTGAGCCAAACTCGGATGCTCAACTGACTGAGCCACCAGGCGCCCCTCAATCTACCCTTTTAAAGAGAAAATCAGGGGCGCCTGGGTGGCGCAGTCGGTTAAGCGTCCGACTTCAGCCAGGTCACGATCTCGCGGTCCGTGAGTTCGAGCCCCGCGTCAGGCTCTGGGCTGACAGCTCAGAGCCTGGAGCCTGTTTCCGATTCTGTGTCTCCCTCTCTCTCTGCCCCTCCCCCGTTCATGCTCTGTCTCTCTCTGTCCCAAAAATAAATTAAAAAAAAAAAAATAATAAAGAGAAAATCAGAGTGATGAACCATGTTACTTACAGTTACTTACTTGACCTATATTAGCTCTAAATAATTATATATTTTAAAAAGTATATGTTGTGGGGGCGCCTGGGTGGCTCAGTCAGTAGGGCGTCCAAATTCGTCTCAGGTCATGATCTCACAGTTTGTGAGTTTGAGCCCCACGTTGGACTCTGTGCTGACAGCTCAGAGCCTGGAGTCTGCTTTGGATTCTGTGTCTCCC
The DNA here is from genome assembly GCF_028018385.1 of Neofelis nebulosa. NCBI lineage: Eukaryota > Metazoa > Chordata > Mammalia > Carnivora > Felidae > Neofelis > Neofelis nebulosa. The sequence goes on from NC_080793.1 coordinate 17,289,770, forward strand.
TCTCTCTCTGCCCCTCCCCCACTTGTGCTCTGTCTCTATCAAAAATAAAACCGTAAAAAAAAAATTTTTTTTTAAATATATGTTGAAAAACCTCTCCAGGCTCAGTGTGGGAAGTAGCAACCAATCTAGATATTGCAAACAGAAGGAATTTAACACAGGGAATTAAATTCTAAGAGAACATTTGGAAGACAGAGGTAGAAATGGTGAGGGAAGATGCTGATACTACTTAGAAATCCAAGAAGTACAAGAATCTCAGATAATTGCTATCCATTATATCAGCCACTAGGACCACTGAAGTAAGCAGTTTATAGGAGAATATATGAAAGTCACTGACAAAATGTCACACTTGCTTTGTCTAGCATCAGCTGCTTCCAGAATGATAATGGCTTCTCTTTCATTTGTACTTACCAAATAGCTTGCCAGTACTTCTCACTGGTAAAAACCTAAATTTGAATGGGCTGACAAAAAGTTTAGGAAATGTGGATTTTTGCCTTCTAGTTGCTATGATACAGGAAATGGCCTAATATGGTAAAATGCTAACAGATAATCTAGTGCAGGCAGTATTTAATGGGATGAAGTACCAAAGTTTATTACTAGTAAGATACTAATGAACAATCACTAGGTATTTGTTCAGTGAATGAATATGTTCAATGTAGCTTGAAATTACAAGAGTAGACTTTTTGAAGAAACAGAATTCAACCAAGTCTTGAACTATGTGTAAAGATATTCATAAAAGAAAAGCCAAGTAGAAATCTCCATGTATCAGTTGGATTTTGCTGCATAACAAACCATTCTGAAAAACTGAGCTTTAAACAACTACTGTTAATTTAGCTCATAATTCTGTGGGTCAACAATTCTGGGGGTCTGGGCTTAGCTGAAATTTTTTTTCTGGTCTCATCTGAGCACACTCATGCAGTTGTGGTCAACTGTCACATGGCTTGAGGATTGGTTTATATCTCATGACTTCAGCTATAATGACTCAGCTCTACTGCATATGGACTCTTATCTTCCAGCACATTACACTGAGTTTGTTTTTGGTTTTGGTTTTTTGGGGGTATTTTTTTGGTATCTTGTCAGGTTTCAGAGAGAGAAGAGTAGAAACATACAAAATATTTTGATGCCTAGGCTATGGTACTTACACCATATCAACTACATGAGTATCTATTGGTCAGAACAAATCATAAGGCCAGTTCAGGTTTAAGGAGTAGACAAACAGTAAAATTGTGTAGGGTATGGGTACAGAGAGCCTGAATATGACTCTTTGTTTTTTACACACTACTACAGTCTGCGAATCGATTCATCCAATATTCTAAAGCTATAGACAGGAATGTTATTGGTAGATTGGAGGATCAGGAAATGGGGATTAGTTATGTGAAGATAGTCCAATTCTGCAGTATTAGGTAGTATTAGGTTTATAGACTCCTGTGCTCACAACATTAAATATAACAGGAAGCAAAGATAATCTTCCTCAGTAACCTTATTTTGCAGATGACATATATTTGACCCAGAAATGTTAAGTGAATTTTTCAACGTCTTACATCCATCAGGTATATTCAAACTGGACTAAAACCCTACAGATAATGTCTATTAGTCCACTGCCTTGAATGCCAAGGAAACACTGTTTTGACTTTTCTGGAGTACAGAGTGGATTTCCAAGACATATGTATGGATATGTATGTATGTGTGTGTGTGTGTGTGTGTGTGTGTGTGTGTGTGTACACATGTGCATGCACGTATTTAGGACATGCATATACACATATACACAGTAGGAGGAGGAGGCATAAGAGTACAATTTTGCATAAGGCTGCTGCCTAATTTTAATTTGGCTCACCTCCTAATTTCTTTTATACCCTGAGCAGAAGTTATTCCCAGAGCTAATTCATACATACACAGTTTAGCACAGGCCATCTGCTTCTAAAACCTGTGGCTGCACACAACACGTGTCCTGTAAGGTAACTAGGCTCTGGTATTGTCCTAGAATAAATGCAGATCCTGCCTCCTTTAGGAAAAGTAAAGAAATAAGTAATCATAATCCTTTCATACAGCCATTTCCTCTGGCTTATGAAAAACATACAAGACATACCCTTACAAAAAAACCTCATCAGTGTGTTCTCCAGGATGCTTACTGATTTGGACCGAAGGATGTAGAATATCCAGTCTAAAAATGATAAAGTCTGACTTAGAGAAAAGTCTAGTTACAGGAAATTTTTAAGAAACATTTAATATTATTTTGAAGGATATTAAAAAAAATGAATAGTAGTCCATACAATTTAGCTGAGTCCAATAGCTGTGGTTTTCAGTCCCATTAAATCCCATTTTCTGGAGTTTTTAGTTTTGTGGTTTTATAATTCACTTGGCATCTCTGAAACCCAGTGATCTCATCTTTTAAAAGAAGGAGGTGAGTTATAATAGCACATCCTCTGATTATTGTAATCATTACTGGTGATAGATGAATGGGAAAAATTTAGTGCAGTGCCTGGCAGAGAGTAAATAATCAACAAATGCTAGCCAATTATATTATTATACTATAAAACTCATGGAAAAATTAGTAAAAGTTTATAATTAAGCCATTATAATTGCTATAATTCATGAATTACTGAAGATAAGTAAGGTGAATGTTGGACAGCAGAGATCATCAAGTCAAAATGTGGTAAATAGGGAAGGTGCTAGATATTACATCAGGGGCTTCACATACATTCTTTTATTGAGTCCTCTTCATTAACTCTGTTTTACAGACAGGAAAACTGATGCTTAGAGAAGTTAGATAAATTGCCTACAGTCTTTGAGTTAAGTAGGATTTGGATCCAGATACGGCTGACTTCAAAGCCTTTTAAAGAAATTTGGAGATTTATCATATATGTCTTCATATCCCCAGATCACTTCCTGTTTTTTTCCCATCATATTTAATGTAGATAAGCATTGAGAACATACACCCTGGATCTGGACTACCATACTTTGCTCCATTAAGTGTTGGGTTATAAAATGTCCAATAGTAGCATTTGCTGAGTTTCCCTTCTACATTCACAGTGAAGTTTAAGAGGTTATAAACCTTAGGCTGATGCAATCTTTTCCTCAGAAAGAGGGCAGATATGGAAACTAGAGCTCAGACAATGCTGGAGAATTAAGTAATAATGTCAAATGTCAGGGAAGGTCCAGAGACATAGAAAATGATGTTGGGGTCAGTTGCCTAAAGATCAGATTTCTCCATGCCAGTCCATGAGTGATAGGTAGAGATATAGCCCCTGGAATGTCCCAGCAATATGAGCAAATTACATCATATTGTTTTGAGGATGAGATTACAAGGCCATAAATGCTACTTTCCAGAATTCTTACTTCAGAAGACTTGCCTGTCTCACCTTACTTTAGAAGATATGAAAGGCACAACTGATTTCTCCAATGTAGTCCTTCTCAAGAGCATTTTTGTCTCCTTAGATTCAAAGACTGATGAAGTGATGAAACCCTGAATTTGACAAGACTAAACTTCACAGGTCATAGTAGATCTGCATCGGTAGTCAGTGGTCCCTAAATACCTGTAGCTAATGGTAACAAGTCCACATTCCTGTGGAAAGAGTAGAGGATTCAAATGAAGAAGACTGGTTTTAACACTGTTTATACCAATTCATTTTAACTCTTTAATTTCTGTTTATTCATCTATGAATCAATGTTTACAGCATTTTTAGTATTAGAAAATGAAGCAAGAATTCTGAGAATAATATTTATATTTTCTACATAAGTCTCATGAGTTATTCATATATATTCATATATGCTATATATTACTAAATAGAAGACTGATGTTCATACACAATAGTTCCAATACTTGAGTTCAGTTTTCAGAATATCAGAGAAGACTCTGCCTCCATGATCTATTTGATAGACCTGTTATAAATGACAGCCACCCCCCCTTCTAAGGAACCCTGCACCTTTATTTTAGGGACCCTTTTCCAGAAGTAGATGCTAACATGTTGTGCAACTACGTTGTAATTCAAGCCAGGAAGCTAGTAGTCATTTTTTTAATTTAATATTTAAATTTTTTGTCCAGTTTTGTTGAGATATAACTGACATATAACATTGTATAAGTTTAAGGTGTACATCATAATGATTTGATATACATATATATTGGGAAATAATCACTATAATAAGTAGAATCAACCTCCATCACCTCACACAGTCTTTTTTCTTGTGATGACAACCCTTAGGATCTACTCTCTTGGTAATTTTCAAATATATGATACCGTGTTGGTTGCTATAGTCACCACATTGTACATGACATCCCCAGAACTTACTTATAACTGGTGGTTTGTACCCTTTGACCACCTTCACCCATTTCCCTCACTTCTACCCTCCACCTCTGGCAACCACCAGTCTGTTTTTTGTTTAATGTGTGTGTTTTCATTTATCTTTTTTTAAATTTAAATATAAGTTAGATAACATAGTGTAATAATGGTTTCAGGAGTAGAATTTAGTGATTCACTTACATATAACACCCAGTGCTCATCCCAACAAGTGCCCTCCTTAATGCCCATCACCCATTTAGTTCATCCCCCCCATGCAACACCCTTCCAGCAACCCTCAGGTTGTTCTCTGTATCTAAGAGTCTCTTATGGTTTGCCTCCCTCTCTTTTTTTATCTTACTTTCCTTCCATTCCCCTATGTTCATCTGTTTTAAACATTTCTTAAATTCCACATATGAATGAAATCATATATTTATCTTTCTCTGACTTATTTCACTTAGCGTAATACATTCTAGTTTCATCTACATTGTTGCAAATGGCAAGATTTCATTCTTTTTGATTGACAAGTAATATTCCAGTGTGTGTGTGTGTGTGTGTGTGTATGTATATATATATATATATATACACATACCATATCTTTGTCCATTCATCAGTCAATGGACATTTGGGCTCTTTCCATAATTTGACTATTGTTGATAGTGCTGCTATAAACATTGGGGTGCATTGGCCCCTTAAATTCAGCATTTTTGTTTCCTTTGGATAAATGCCTACAAGTGCAATTGCTGGATCATAGCTCTATTTTTATTTTTCTGAGGAACCTCAATGCTCTTTTCCAGAGCAGCAGTTTGCATTCCCACCAGCAGTGTAAAAGTATTCCCCTTTCTCCACATCCTTGTGAACATCTGTTGTTTCCTGAGTTGTTAAATTCAGCGATTCTGACTGGTATGATGTGGTATCTCATTGTGTTTGTTTTTTTTTTTTAATTTTTAAGTTTGCTTATTTATTTTTAAGAAAAAGAGTGTGAGTGGGGCAGGGACAGAGAGAGAAGGTGACAGAAAATCTTAAGCAGTCTCTGCACTGACAGTAGAGAACCTCATGTGGGGCTCAAACTCATGAACCATGAGATTATGACCTGAACCAAAGGCAGACACTTAACCAACTGAGCCACCCAGGCACCCCTCATTGTGGTTTTGATTTGTATTTCCCTAACGATGAGTAATGTTGAGCATCTTTTCATTTGTCTGTTAGCCATCTGGATGTCTTCTTTGAAAAAGTGTCTGTTCATGTCTTTTGCCCATTTCTTCACTGGAGTACTTGTTTTTTTGATGTTGAGTTTGGTAAGTTCTTTATAGATTTTTTTATCCAATATGTCATTTGCAAATATCTTCTCCCATTCCGTTGGTTGCCTATTAGTTTTGTTGATTGTTTCCTTTGCTGTGCAGAAGATTTTTGTCTCGATGAGGTCTCAAGAGTTCATTTTTGCTTTTGTTTCTCTTGCCTCTAGAAACTTGTCTAGTAAGAAGTTGCTGTGGCCAAGGTTAAGGAGGTTGTTGCTTCTCTTCTAGGATTTTGATGGTCTCCTGTCTAACATTTAGGTCTTTCATCTATTTTGAGTTTATTTTTGTGTATGGTGTAAGAAAGTGGTTCAGGTTCATTCTTCTGCATGCCACTGTCCAGTTTTCCCAGTACCATTTGCTGAATATACTTTTTTCCATTGGACATTCTTTCCTGCTTTGTCAAAGATTAGTTGGCCATACATTTGTGGGTTCGTTTCTGAGTTCTCTATTCTGTCCCATTGATCTATGTATCTGTTTTTGAGCCAGTACCATACTGTCTTGATGATTATAGCTTTGTAATACAGCTTGAAGTCCAGAATTGTGATGCTTCCAGCTTTTGTTTTCTTTTTCAATGTTACTTCAGCTATTTGGGGTCTTTTCTGGTTCCATACAAGTTTTAGAATTGTTTTTTCTAGCTCTGTGAAGAATGATGGTGTTATTTTGATAGGGATTGCATTGAATATGTAGATTGTTTTGGGTAGTATTGACATTTTAACAATAATTGTTCTTCTGATCCATGAACATGGAATGTTTTTCCATTTTTTTGTGTCTTCAATTTCTTTCATAAACTTTCTGTTGTTTTCAATGTACAGATCTTTTACCTCTCTGGTTAAATGGTTTATTCCTAGATATTTTATGGTTTTTGTTGCAATTGTAAATAGGATTGGGTCCTTGATTTCTCTTGCTACTTCATTATTTGTGTATAGAAATGCAACTGATTGCTGTATGTTGATTTTATATCCTGCAATTTTGCTGAATTCATGTATCAGTTCTAGCAGTTTTTTGGTGGAGTCTTTCAGGTTTTCTGTGTAGAGTATCATGTCATCTGTGAAGAATGAATGAGGTGGGTTTTTTTTTTTTTTTAATTTTTTTTTTCAACGTTTTTTATTCATTTTTTGGGACAGAGAGAGACAGAGCATGAACGGGGGAGGGGCAGAGAGAGAGGGAGACACAGAATCGGAAACAGGCTCCAGGCTCCGAGCCATCAGCCCAGAGCCTGACGCGGGGCTCGAACTCACGGACCGCGAGATCGTGACCTGGCTGAAGTCGGACGCTTAACCGACTGCGCCACCCAGGCGCCCCGAGGTGGGTTTTTTTGTTGTTTATTTACATATTAAGTGAGATCGTGCAGTGTTCTTTCTCTAACTTATTTTACTTAGAAGACATTTAAAAATATTCCCCTCCTCACCATGCAACTCCCATCAGTCACTGAGTCTGTGACTCTACAGTTCTATCTCCACTGTCCTTTTTCTAGTACTCTTGAACTTTCATAGGAATCTTCAAACCTATCTTTCCATGTCCAGTCTTACCACCTCTGCAAGAAGGGTAAAAATAACATGAAAAATACAATGACCATGAGATCCATGAAAACTCTTTTTTTTTATATCCTTACAGTTTCTCTTAGCTTTTAAGACAAACTGCAAACTTCCTAGACAAGACAGCATTACAGAACCCTTGTAGTGTGAGCCTTACTTATTTCATCACATCAACTCTCCTTCTTACAAAGTGTACCAGCTCGAACTCTGTTCCATCTACTACCCATACACCCCTGCCTGTAGTGCACTGCTTTGCACATGTTAAAAACAGAAAAAATTGGTAGATGAAGAATCAATGGATATATATGTAAACTCAATGTTTTTTAAACCATAGTTGTTGTTTTTTTCATGGCAGAGATGAACCATCCCTCCCAGAGCATCATTTCTTCTATCTCTAGAAAATGCCCTTACTCTCAAAAATTTCATGAATAACTGAATGTATCTGAATTAGACTGAACAGACTTCATTAGTTCAATTCCTCTCTTTCAGTGAGTCAAGGGATATGCTCAAATACAGTTCAAACTGATTATTAGTTACACGAAAAGTGATTTTTTTTGCTTCTGGTGGCCAAGCTGAGAAGGAAAAAAACTCTGGTCCCTCTGTAATAAGCAAAAGAGAGCCCTATATTTGAAATGAGGCCCATCATTCGGCCTCCCTGACCTCACTCTTTATCTCTGGCCTCTTAGGTTTGAGGCCTGAAATGATCTGGCTGCCAAGAAAGATGTGAGGCTGTGAGTTAATTTATAAGATCGTAGACAGCTAGAGAGTTGGTTTAATTGAAAGATATAATTACCAGGTGTTGAAGGCGAAGGGGTTCATTAATTTCACAGACACTCTGTTGACTGAACTGTCCTCATTTTAATTTTTCACGACACATCAAGGAGGGGGACACCTGTGGGTCATGAGCACAGACCAATCTGAGCTTGCAGGCACTTAAAATTCCACCCCAGGGGCAAGCAATCTTTCAGAAGTAGAAGGCCAAGTTGTTTTCTCCTGTTTAAAACTCCTCTTTCTAAAATTCTGAAAAGATCCTCCATTGCCCCCTTGGGCTCTGCAAAACTCATCATAACCTGGCTTTTGTTTACTTCTCCTGCCTCAGTTTTCAGTATACTCCCTGATCCCTGTGCTGGCTGCATCAGATATCTCAAATGGATAATAATACAAATATAACTATTGTTATTAGAATCATTTTACATTGTTACTACTGCTATTAATATTTACTACACATGTGTTGTGTACAAATCACTGCTTAAGCATTCATTTCCATTAGTTCATGAGGTCCTCCTGATGACCCATGGCAGATACTGTTCCCATTTTACAGACAGGAGGGAGCCTGGGAGCCATACAATTACTTGCCCAAATCAAGGAGCTTGATCAAAGCAAGATCTGGGTTATACAACAAGTCTGTCTGACTTCAAAATCTATCTTTTAAATATAGATTTTTTTTGTTGAATCCTATTGTCTCCCTCCTTCACTTGTGTGTTCTTTGAGGGTGAATACTATGTCTGGGTAACAGCTGTATCCCCAACAAATAGCAGGGTGCTGTGCATTTAGAAGGCTGTTGGGAAATCTAATGAATGAAGAAATGGACAAATGAACTTTTTTATTCCCACTCAATGATACAGCCAGTGACATCTAGAAAGGAAACCACATCTTTCTTGGCAGATGTGGCACAACCACATCTAGTTGGTTGTGCCCAGGTGGAGATGAATATGACAGCACCTCCTGAATGAAGAAAGTGGCTCTAAGGTCCAGGGTCCTTACCTTGAAGTCCTCAGAGATGCCCAGGGGGTCTTATTGGAGGAAAATCTGAGCAACAGGATGGAAAGTGGCTTGCACATCATTTTACTTCTCTTGACTGTACAAAACAGATGTTCTCCACTCTGATAATACACTTTTGAAACATAGACATACCAGTATCTGTAAGATATGAGATCATCTCATATGCATGGAATTGTGAGGCCTTTTTTTTCACACTGACTACAGTCTAGAAGACTAAGAATAAAGGTAATAGGCAATAGTAGAAATGAAAATAATAATAACACCAGGGTGCCTGAGTGGCTCAGTTAAGCATCTAACTCTTGGTTTGGGCTCAGGTCATGATCTCAGGGTTCATGGGATTGAGCCCTGCATCAGCCTCTGTGCTGACAGGGTGGAGGCTGCCTGGGTTTCTCTCTCTCCCTCTCTGCTCTTCCCCTGCTCGCATGTGCGTGTTCTCTCAAAATAATGAGTACAAAATTTTTAAAAAGCAAATAATAACAGCAATTAATTATTAAATATTTACTATATGTCTGGTGCTATCCAAACATTACTTCTGGTACCTCACAACAATACTATGAAGTACGAATTAATATCTCCATTTGACAGAGAAATAAACCAAGAACTAAACTTCCCAGGGTTAATTGTTAACTGAAAGAGGAGGGGTTCCATTAAGATCTTTCTAACTGCAAAACCCTTTCATATTTTTTTAATATATATATATCACTATTTCAGCGTCTTAATTTTTAAATATATTTTTAAGTATGGCTGTTGGCTAAAGGTGTATTTGACATAGAGGATGAAAGTGTATAGTCAAAATAGGGAGCTATTTTAATGGGAAAAAAAACTGACCTTGAATTTGAATATCCCTGATATTACTGGCCCAAATTAGCCACATACCCCAGACCACAGTAGACTCTGACAGTTCAATTAACTATATATTGGGGAAAATAGCATTGATTAAGTAGGAATCTTAGGAAGTGGTTAATTACATTTCCTGGATAACTTAAGACATTTTGTGCTTCAGCCCATCTTAATGAAAATCTAAATATATCAGACCCTTTGCAGAGAAAAGATCACATGGCATTTATTTCTGTGTCCTTGAAGCTTACTTAATCAGGCTTTGTGAAACATACATACTGTCTTCTTCAGTGTTTCTGCAATTATTGTAGTGCTTAGTAATGATTTCTTAGTAATGATTTCTGATTCTGGAGAAAAGATTGTTTCCTGATATTTGCAATAAGGCTGTGCTATGACATCAGAACACTTGAAACTCTATATCACATCAGAGAATCTGTATTTAATGACTGGAAATTCATAGATCTTCAGTTTCATTCTTCTGAGTCTCATAGATGTCTTCTTTAGAACTTTGTGGGTTTTGTTTTATTTTAATCTAACCCTAGATTACGTCAGGTAAAAATTTCTAATCCCTGGATTTGATTTTAAAAATAGATTCTAGGGGTATCTGGATGGCTTAGTTGGTTGAGCATCTGACTTTGGCTCAGGTCATGATCTCATGATTCATGAGTTCAAGCCCTTCGGGCTCTGTGCTGTCAGTGCAGAACCTGCTTTGGATCCTCTGTCTCCATCTCTCTCTGCCCCTCCCCCACTCATGTGTGGTCTCTCTCTCTCTCTCTCTCTCTCTCTCAAAAATAAAATAAATAAATAGAGTGATTGATTCTAGTTATTTATATACTTATTCTATGTATTGATTTCTTGTTGCTGTTTTTATTTTTACTTTCAACTGTGCAACACATTTATAGAGCACGTGTATTCCTATGGTTATAACCCAAATACCTGACATCCCACCAGTAGTTATGTACAAATGTGGCAAACATTGATACTGGGGCCTAGATCCCAATTATTCTGAGTCTTGCTGTATGCCTCCAGTTCCTCCATCACCAGGGTGGTGATTTTTTTGCATGGGTTTAGGAGAAAATCTACTTATTCTCCATCTTCTTCAATGTGTCTTCTTGCTGTCCTGAACTTTGGTACACTGTGGCCTATCAGGGGAAAGGAACTGTCCGTAATTCAGAATTGATCAGATGGGCTTCAAAGCAGAGTTGCTTTATCCCAGAGTCTTACAAGTTTTGCTTGAGCTCCATTCCCTCTGTTTTCCACCCTTTCCTTAAGATCTTAAATCTAATTCCTTCACAAGGTGGAAAGAATATATGTCATTTCTATTGTCCCATCTCCCAGAAGCTTTTAGGGTGGGGCTGGGTGGGGAGAAACCATGTACAACAAATCCCTCCTTGTTCATGTAGCCTTTGTCATTACTTCTCCAGGTACAGATGATGAGACAATTTGGGGTAGCATGATATTTGTTAGGAATTAACGCCTATAAAAGAGAGTAGAAGCAGAATTGGGTGGAGGAAAAAGATGAGCTGCAATACAGGTTCAACAAAGCCTCTATCAGCATGGTAGAAAGCTCTAGAGTAAGCACTGAACATGAGAGTTCAACATTGAGCTGAAATGGTCAGGCCTTTACACCCCTAACTGAGCCAGTCATAGGTGAACTGACTTCAGAAGGGTGTGACTTCAGTGAGGTGGTTCTCTGCAGTTTAAGCCAACTCTGAAGAAGATAAAGTTGGAAAATGTTTTCTGAGAACTCTTCCTACAACATGGCAGCCATTCCTTTCTTGCAGGAGGATCTGGACTTTGTCTATCATGGCTTCCAAGCAAAATGACTTCATATAGCTCTTTAATGGAAATCAATACAAGGGTATTTACAAGGGTATATACAAGGGAAATAAATACAAGGGATAATGTCTAACTCTTCTCCCAGAAGCATTTGAGCCCTTGCACCCCCTAGGAGCTTTTGCCCTTATATTGGATTTAAGTATGCAAAAATTTGAACATGTGTCTGTGAAGATCATGAAGCATGTACAGCATTCTTAATATGTACGTCAAGTGAAAGGTCTCAGTCCTTCTCACTGATCACCCTGGAAATGTGAATGTTCATGCTCCACCCAGACACAGGGTGGAGCCAGAAAGGAATTGCCACTTACCAAGCTTGAGTTAGATGCACAGAGATCAAGATCAGAATTTAAGAAGATACAAAATAAGAGAGAAAGGTTGGGAGCTCAAGTGGTCAGAGCCAGATTGCAAAATCAAGGCCATAGACACCTATGATTAGACTCATTCCAAGATGGAGATTCATTACTTAACATAAGGCCAGAAAAGTAAATTTTGACAGGAAAGAGATAACCTGGAATCCTTTGGCATTGATCTTGACTTTCTACTAACATTTTCATTAGTAATGTTGATACCGTTTTTTAAAACATTTTTGGGAATATATTATGTATAAGACACTGTATTGAATCTGCATATTATCATATTAATCCTTAAAGTAAACCTATGATTTCGGAGTTATCTTGTCTATTGTAAAAATGCAGAAATTGATTCTTGTTCATATTAAGAATTTGCCCTAACTCAATACTTAGTAAATGGTGAGACCTCTCTTCTCAGCCTTGTTCTACTGTACCCAGAGGATAGAATGAAGACCAATAATTGTGAGTCACGGAGAACAAATTTGGGTTAAATACAAGAAACATTATAATGATAAGGATTGTCCAAATACAGAATTGGCTGCCTTGGTGGAGATCTCTCCATTACTGGAAGGGTTCCAGCAAAGACTAGGTGGCCATCTGTCATGCTCATTGCAGAGGCAAATCTGACTGGCTAGGAGGTTGAACTTAATGATTTTGCAATGCTTTTTCCAATCCTGAGGCTCTAATTTTAAATCCCTGGTAACTCCTGCAATTTCCATTCCAATTCTGTTTCTGAGTCTTTATACAGCTGACTTGCTTCTCCAATATTTAGACTTTCTCTTGATTTAGAGTGAACATTTCCAGTTAAGAATGGAATTTGGATAATTTATACTTTAATATAATTCTTATTGGAAAAAGATAGATGCTCAACTATATACTGTGCCAGCATAACCAAGATAAAGCTAGGCTATTCTAGGGCTTGCCTCAGCACAGTGTCACATTTAGAAGAAACTCTAATTTCATATGAACAAATATTTGGAAATTGAATAGGCTATTTAAATCTTTAATAAAGTTTCTTTTAAAAAAATAGATGCCAAGCATAATACTCAGAGAAAAAGAAACTCCTTAAAAGTAATTTTTCTCAATGTATTTTTCTTATACTTAAGTGAGTAGCAACCGGCCCTAAATGTTTCCTCTTTTCAAAAGCCCCAATCTCCTCAAAATCTAACCCATGTTTGATTTATCATTTTATCTTAAGGATACGTCTCTGCCCTCTCTTTTTTAAAACAAGTGTTCTCTCCTTTGTCTTCAATTCTTCAATTTACCCATTAATATTACACATCACTTTCTTAGAGGGCAAGAAAGAAGGGAGCCTTGAATACTCATGTTTTATAATAAAACTTCAGTGAATTCTTTAAGAACCTCCTGAAAGAAGGGAACATGTTTTTTTGCACCACCCATTGGTCCTTCTCATCCATAGCCTGAACCCCTTCCTCTCTTACAGGATCCAGTGGGATCTTCTAAGAGCTGAACACTGACTGTACCCATTAAAGTTATGTCCAACAAACCTAGGTATGAGTAACTTAGACAAGTCCAGAGTAGCAACCATGTTGTTTTTCAGGTTCAGTCACCTCCCAATCCTGGTTGTATTTCTCCTAAGAAGGAAGGAAGATAAAATGTTTATCCAGTTTGTTGCTTCACAGCTACTTGATGCTTCTCTTAATCTTCAGTTCATCTCTGACATTTTCCCTTCCACTTGTGGGTCCACAGTATGCCAGGTAACATTTTCCATTTTCCATTCCACATTCTCATTGTGGAGATGATTTAGGAGACACAGCCTCTGGCTATCTCTGAAGCATCAGCTGATAGAGTTGAAACCACTCATCTCTGCCAACCTGGGTCACATTTTGGGGTACCCAAATTTAGGAGTCTATAGTATCTCTCGATTCTCATGCCTTACCTAGAGTTTCAGTCTGAGTTCTGCTATTTGATTTCTTTCCAGGGAGACATCATGCTCACTCTTTTCTTTTCCCCTCTCCCCCCAACCTTCCTCTAATTAGCTTTGCTAACAGCAAGAATTCAGACATCTCATATAGGTGGTGAAATCTGAAATAGTTTTGTAACTCTTGGCTATAAATTGCTACTGCACTGACCTGATCTAGGAGTTTCTGATCCTCCAAGCTACCTTCTTCCCACTTACTGCCCAATTATCAGCTGTGGAAGTCCCTGCAGTCTGGAAGAAAATGCAACTCGTAAGTCCCTTTCCTGCCCATATACAGCTATCAACTAGACACAAACATTCCAGCTTCTCTTCACTTTTTCTAGGAGATTCAGGCAGCCCATACCAAAATAGATTGCATAGAGTGCATAAATAAATTCTAATCCTGGGCCCTGTAGTCTTACTTAATTGCCAGTATTTCTCCTCCTTCCTCTACCTCTTGGTTCACTGCAAGTTTTGCCCACAACTTAATATTTCCTTTGTTTTTTCTTCTCAGATTGCTATTATAGTTACCTGTGCACATTTTCAAGTTTCTTGGAGTAAAAGAAGATTCATGCATTTTTTGTATAAAGATCATAACTTTCAAAACATCACATAATTAAAGATTGATCCTGACACAGGGCATCAGGTCTTTCTGTTTAACATCTGAAGTCACATGTTGCTTTTGGCCCTATCAAAGACACAGTTTATAACTCACAGAGCCCACTTTGAAATTATGAAATTCTTTTTTTTTAATTTTTTTTAAATGTTTATTTATTTTTGAGACAGAGAGAGACAGAGCATGAATGGGGTAGTGTCAGAGAGAGGGAGACACAGAATCCGAAACAGGCTCCTGGCTCTGAGCTGTCAGCACAGAGCCCAACACGGGGCCCGAACTCACGGACCGCGAGATCATGACCTGAGTCAAAGTCGGCCACTTAACCGACTGAGCCACCCAGGCGCCCCTGAAATTATGAAATTCTTGATGAATTGTTTTTAATTTGAATGAGTCACATAGTGTTAAATATTATCCATAAAGTGAGATATTGATATTTTATACGATGTAATTTCTAATTTGCAGAATCCAAATTCACATAAAATGTTACCACACTGTGGCCTGTAATATCAGTTCCAAAGGTACTTGATGGAATACCCAAGAGCTGGAGCTTAATTCTCAGGAATTTTGTCTTAAAAATTTGGCCCAGAACAAAGCCTTGAATCAGTCCATTATGCCTGCCAGTGACCACCTGTCCCTTTTGAGAAAGGTCTATAATTCTTTAAGATATTGAATTTCTATAGAAGCCAGGTTAAAACAATAAATATATCTAGCCTAAAATTCACTGTGGTAGCTGTGGAAATTCATGGCTCCTGCTGTGGGGAACCTGGTTGACAGATGGCCCCAGTTACTGACCCACTGGATCTGTCACCTCTGAGACCATACTTGCAGTGGGATGCTCCCAGCCAATGACTGAGCACAATGAAGGTACTAATGCCAGTTCATTCCTGTGAGGATTCAAGACTCTTCTAAGGAGTGATTTTGACCCATCTTAAAGCCTTTTGAAACAAATACAGCCTGAGGCTGCTATTATCCAATCCTCCTTCCTTCCTGTCCTTCTTCCCTGGAGTCAGAGCTGCATCCCAGTCTGAAGGTTCTCCCTGTCTTCTCCCGCTTGCTCCCCATTATCCTTCAATGGGCATTTCTCCACGAATAAATGTGTTGTACATCTAATCCTGTCTTTGCATCCACTGCTCCACAATAATCTTTAATCAATTTAATGAACATCTACTTTTATATGGCCAAATATATTGCCTAAATACCACAATTCTGACCTCACAGTAGTGTCTGTGGTATCTCTCTGGCAATGAGGAGGCATTTCTAGGACCATTGTTGCTCATGTTGGATCAATATCTATCCCATGTGTCATAGGTCTGTTAATTTGGCAGCCGTGAAGAAAATGCTCTCTGTGTTAAGTTGGAGGGTGATAATTTTAAATTACTTGAATCTGGGGGCTCCTGGCTGGCTCAGTCGGTTAAGCATCTGACTTCAGCTCAGGTCATGATCTCACGGTTGGTGGGTTCAAGCCCCACATTGGGCTCTGTGCTGACAGCTCAGAGCCTGGAGCCTGCTTCAGATTCTGTGTGTCTCTCTCTCTCTCTCTCTCTCTCTCTCTCTCTGCCCCTCCCCCTCTCATGCTCTGTCTCTCAAAAATAAATAGACATTAAAATTTTTTTTCAGTGATTTGAATCTGAATATTGCACTTTTTATCCCAAACCCCTTCCAGAATAAAACCAAATAATGTTTAGGGGCATCGGGGTAGCTCAGTCGGTTAAGCTCCGACTTAGGCTCAGGTCTTGATCTCATGGTTTGTGGGTTCGAGCCCTGCATCAGGCTCTGTGCTGACAGCTCAGGAGCCTGCTTTGGATTCTGTGTCTCCCTCTCTCTCTCTGCCCTCAGCTAGTCTCATTATGTCTGTCTCTCTCTGTCAAAAATAATTAAACATTACAAAAAATCTTTAAAAAATAATGTTTAGCTACTCCATTTTGGCATAACATGTTGCATTTGTAAGGAACTCTGGTCTGACATCCAAGAAATTTGAAAAGAAATTTACATCTTATTTTGTAGTTTCTTGTAGTTGTTCAAACAGGGAGTCAATTTTTAAAATACAACAAAATTTCTTGAAATTCAGTTCTTTAACTTTTCCAACAGCTTGGAATACCCCCATCTCCAGATTTGTTAAAATTCTTCTTTCATAGTTGCCCAACCTACAATGGCTCATATTGTTCTCAATCTCTGCTCACACCTTTCTGTATTCTTCCTTGTTCCCAAGAGCGGCCCTGTCCTTTCCAGTATACATAAAGCTAACATTTTGGTTCTCCATTTCACCCTTCATTCATTGCTTCTTTCACTTTGAAAACAGAAAATGAGGAAGAATGTCAGCATTCTGCATAAACAATTGTCTTTGTTCCTGTTACTCCCTCATACAAGTATACAATTATTCCAAATCCAGGTGCTTTAACTATAGCATCTTCTCACACTCCAGCAGACTTTAGGCTCTCTGCTAACTTCTGGGTCCTTCCAAGTAAGGGTCTCATGAAAGTAGCCCAAACATTAGCAATTCAGCACCCTTCACAATGAAAAATCCCTTCATTTGAGAGAATTTAGGAGGCAGCAGAATGCCTGGCCTTGTGGCTAATTCAGCAGTGATCTCTCATTCACACTACTGAGGTCTGGCAGCTCAGTTGGAGGTTGGCTAAGGCTAGAAGAGAAGGAAGTACATCCCTGCAGGCTGGTCACGGTCCTCCTCCTGTCAACGCTTCCTGCTGCACACCCCATAATCAATCCTGGCCACCACTGCCCGCTTGCTACTGCTTGGCCTGAATTGGTATTCTTTCTGCCTTACCAGTCTGCACTTAGATTTATGATTTATTTAGAATTGGATTACATCAAGGCTCAAGGCCAAGGCTCCATAATCCGTCACCGTCTCCACCGTGGCCAAACACAAACATTTGTTTTAGCTGCATCAGCATCCCTAAACCCTGTTCGAAGGATACCCATTGTTAATCGCTATAGCAACCGCATCTCCTTGTGTGTGTGTGTGTGTGTGTGTGTGTGTGTGTGTGTTTCATTGCCTCCCTCCTTCCCTGTTCCAAATAAAAGCATTGACTCCATCAGGTGATAGATACTCATAATTTAACAGAATGGTGGCAAGTCTAAGTTATGCTGTTGAAATACATCACAGGCAGAGTTGCTTTGCTATTTGTTTTTGTGCTGAATAGCAGCAAGTGTTTTAAGTTATGGGTTTCACACACACATAAGGAAAAGAGAGGAGGTATATGTAATTGTCGCCAATATTGATGATGGCTTCTTGCCCACCAAGTAGTCTCGAGAAGCAAAATGAGGGTGCTGCTCCCCTAACCGGCACTAATGTTTTTATACTTTATTATTGTTTGTTAATAATAGTGAGAAAAAACCCATATTTGATATTTCAGTAGCTCATCACAGTTAACAGAGGGCAAACCTCATCCAAAGTCATCCAGACTTTCAAGTGTTTTGTTAAGGGTATTTACACTTAGTTTTGTGAATGAGGAAATGTAAGTGTAGACGAGTGAAATAGTAAGCCTATACTCCTCCAGTTTCTAAATCACAAACAGAGAACTGAGGGCAGATCTTCAGATTTCAAGCTGAAAGTACCTTCTGTTAAACCATCATTGCCTCCTTAACAGAGGATACATCTATGTGGACTAACATATCAATTTTAAATTGATGTACAGGAGCACCTGAGTGACTCAGTCGGTTAACTTCCCAACTTGGCTCAAGTCATGATCTCACGGTTCTTGAGTTCAAGACCCGCATTGGGCTCTGTGCTGACAGCTTGGAGCCAGGAGCCTGCTTTAGATTCTCCATCTCCTTCTCTCTCTCTGCCCCTGCCCTGATCATGCTTTGTCTTTCTCCCTCCCTCCCTCCCTCTCGCTCTCTCCCTCCCTCCATCTCTCAATAATATTTTTTTAAAAATTAAAAAAAATTGATGTACATAAGGGCATCAAGAGTATATCTTTTTTTTTAAGAGTATATCTTGATGAAATATATCTCTGTGAAACTGTACAGAAATGGAAGAACAGTGGGTTAAGTGACCCTTTTGAGGATCTGGCGCATGATTACGTATTGGAGAAATAAATCAAACATCAAATGATATAAAAAATGAAATGGATTGAGGAGACCTAGCTTTTAGTCAAGTTCAGCCATTAACTCTCTGAGAGTCATTTTTCCTCTCTGAGAGTTTCTTTGTGTGTGAATTTTGGGAATTGAAAGAGATTATTTTTAAGTTGATAAACTTGTAATATTCTCAGATTCTATCTTAAGTGCACGTCGTATGCTTATCCTTGAGCTTGACACCCTAAGCTTGTATCCTCCATAATCTTATAAATAATGTTCACAAGACCCAGACATATAACACCAAACAAAGGGATGTAAAATTGTATCTAGATGTTAATGTTTTAAGATTCAGATATAAATGATGTAGTTGGCCAAAGAAAAGTTATTCAAGGAGGGTTTGCATGATCAAGGAAGATGATCATGGTGGATTTTCTCTATGCTAGAAGAGAAATCTGAGCTACATGGTGAAGGGCAGGAGGAATTTGATAGGCTGGGAAAATGGAAGTCCACACTTAGTGGGGAAGATGAAGTACATGAAATCCCAGTTAAGGGCATGAACCACAGCATCTCCATTCGGCTACGAGTGTTGACTTTCCTGTACCACAGCTTTCCGCTTGGTTGTGAACTTTGGAAGTTGGACCAAAAGTAGGTGCAAAAGGGACTGGAATGATTATTCCCCATTTATTCAAAACCAACCTTCAAAAATTTTTACAGAGAGATGTGTTAAAGGAGGGGGAAGAAGAATAGAAAATGACAAAATATAAAAGATCACAGTAGAATTAGTATTGAAACGTAAATATAATCCTATCTAATCCAATCAACTAACTACAGAAGGGGAAAGGAAGCCTAAAAATTGAAGTGACTCTTCCAATGGCATACAATGACCACAGGCACCATGACCTGTATACACTCTATATCCTCATTCTGGTGCTCTTGGGCTCTATGGAAGCAGTGAATGGGAAACCAAAGAGAAAGACAGAAAAGAGTGACTAAGAGGGGAAAAAAGGGTGAGGGAAGAAGGACCAGAAAAATATGCTAGTAGGATTCCATAAAGATGTGTGTGCTCACTCAGGTGTGGGAGGACTTGTTCAAAGCTGCCCCCAAATGGTAGGAATTTGGAATGCTGCTCATGCCCATCCCTCATTGCCTTGAGCACTTCTTTGAGTGTCTTGATGGCTGACAAATGTGAGAGGTCACCAAAAGTTAGAGCTTTAGTTGGTCTATCTGCTTTTATGTGCATTGGATCCCCTTTTGGACTACAGACAATTGAATCAGAATAAAGCTGGCTTTCAATGAGTGACAATCTAGATGAGTGGTTCTGAACTGAATCACATTAAGAGATATAAAAAGTACCCAGGTCCTCACCTACTTGAAAACATTCTCATTTAATTGAGCAGAGTAGGAATTAAGATTTCATAGGGTTTTTTTTTCATTTATTTACCCAGATTAAAAAATGAACTTCATAGTAATCTTAATCAGAACCAATATCTGATTATGCCCCCCTACACACACACACACAAAATCTGATTATCCCAGACAGTTGCATCTGGAACATGAGCCAGCAGCTCATGGATGAGTAGATATGAGGGTCAGAGTTAGGGAAGATCACTGATGATTCACTCCTACACTGGAGCATTAACTATTTTAGGGAACTGTGTATCTGCATTTTGTAAAACCCTTCCCCATCAGCATTTAAGGCCTTTCCAGAGATGAGGGGTCTCTTAAGAAAAGACCATAAGAAATTAATACCAAAGCCTCTGGAATACATCACCAAAGGAGACAGAATTCTTATTTGAAAGGACTATGGGGGTCACTCATAATCTGTTCATTATCTGAATTGGGAACTATGTACCCCACTGAAGGTCACTTACCCCTTGTACTGATTTGTTTGAACTAAAGAAATAAGACTGACTTAAGGAGGAAGTGGAGGTTCTTCAACTGTCCATACCCTTAATTTCTCCAGGTTGGCTTTGTACTTGTAGAGCAGTGCTGACTTTTCTAGGGCCCAGATCCTGGGCCTGAATTGTACCTGCCTTCTAATAAGAATGGACATGGGAAAAGAGAAAGACATTTATCTCAGAGATGGGGTGAAACAGAGGCCTCGAGGTCAGTGGGATTCCCCTTCCTGTATTTTAAGCCCAGAATGTCAGCACCTTGATAAGAGCAATAAATGAATGACACCTCATGAACTCTGGAGTGATGAATCTTGACCTCTCTTCTGGGGACTTCTGATCTCAGTCAGCCTCACTCTACCTGAGAGAAAGCCGCACAGAAGCTCTCTTCCCATATACTGAATGGGATTACCAACAGACTAAGGAGAATTATGACTGCGCTTGAGGACACTCTGAAGGCAAATCATACCAGCCCCTGCCACAGCACCTGTGGGGACTCCCACTGAAAAATACTTGTGATATTGGAAAAATTGATGATTACTATAATGAACTATTTGTATCTACTATTTGCTAACATTTTGCTGAGATATATACACTAACTTGAAAACAATGAAAGCTTTTACTGTTAATGTGTATTAGTATGAGTTGAACTGGAGAGTTGTAGATATAATATACATTTATGCAGTTGCATTATTATATGTGTGCATAAATATATGCATGGTATAAGTTGAACTAAGGAGTTGAACAAAATGCTTTCAAAGCACTGATTAGAGGACAATCTATTCTTACAAGGCCGTGGTAGTGGGATTTAAGACATTTTAAAGAGTCTGTGATTTCTGAATCAGATTTTGAAGTTGAGGGATTTGGCTGGGTTGACAATATTGGGGAGAACCTCCTTCCTGGAGGAGAGTTTGGGAACACAGACTCAAGAGTTTCTGGATCATCCAACTCTCTGGGAGGGCGTTGCCTGGTAGGACTTTGGTTTTGTAGGACTTGAGGACACAGTTGGGACAGCATAAGCCAAACTAGTCACATCATTTCCTAGCCTACAATGCCTTCAAGATTCTAGTCCATACTTCTCTGTCTAGACTCATGCCTCATTTCCTACCATCTCCTTATGTTAGCTGCTCCTGGCCCCCTGCTTTGAGTTTTAACAGAAATTCCTCTGCTCAGTCTTCATCTTGTTAAAGGCTGCTTATCCTTGAGATTTCTATTGGAAATATCACTTTTTTAAAAGTGACATTCATCAGTCTCCAGACCAATGCAAATTTTACTCCTACTGATGAGGGTTTTTTTGGGTGGCAGTGGGGTGTGCAGGGTCCGGAGCCAACAACCAAGAAAGAATTCTTGAAGAGGTATTTGGTGCAAAAGGTGATTTTATTGAAGCAGAGGGACAGGACCTGTGAGCAGCAAGAGCTGACCCAGGACTATGAGGAGAGACTGGTTTTATACTTTGGAGTTGGGGGAGGTAAAGTCCAGGGGAAATTTCCAGTGAGATTTTCATATGCTAAAGAAGACTTACAGGATAGTGGAGGCCTAGCTATTGTCAAGCTAAGGTTGTTTTTTCATCTAGCAAAGCATTAGCCTTAAGACAGTAGGGAGTTCCTGGAGAAACATTTTACTCTGCCAGCAGATATTTGTCAATGGGCTGCAGGGATGAGGAAATTTAGTTCTATCTGCCATTTCCTTCTGCCTTTGTTTCCCACATCACTATGGAGGGGTGATGGAGACTTAGGTCCTGCAGAACTATGATCTCTATCAGTTAACCATTTGTTTTTCCCCTTTCCTTTGTTCTTGGGCAGCCAGGAGTGCCAGAGGAATATCACACATATCCCACCTGAGGTGGGCTTATGCCCACCCTGTCAGCTTGCCTTTTGCTCCCTCAGCATTACGTCCTCTTTTGCAACATTCATCATCCATAAGTTTACTTTTTCAGTGTTTCTATCCCCATTAGACCTCAAAATAGACTATCTTATTTACCAGCGTGCCCTTGTGACCTACTATTTTCCTTAGCATCTAGTAGGTTTTCAAAAAAAAAAAAAAACTTGTTAAAAGAGAGAATAAGGCCAGATTGTGAAGGACCATGAATGCCAGGGTCAGAACCTTATCCTTCAGGTGACAGGGATCCACTGTAGATTTTTTTAAAACCAGGGAGAAGCACTATCAAAGCTGAGCTACTGAGAGCTCTCTCTTTAGGTGATGTTGAAATTGGCAGGAGCTGAGGCTTTCAGCATGGAGACTCCCTGACTGCATATCTTAAGAAGCCATGTTAGCCATACCAGAATCCTATATTGTTATTGCTGTTTTTACTGAAGAAAATGATTCTTCTCCAGCCTCCCTCCCCTATCATAATCCCAACTGATGAAAAGCACAGCCAATCACATGTAGTAGTAGGTATGAAGGAGGAAAAGGAAAAACCCTTTCTTCAATTGCTTCCCAAATCTCCCCAGTGCTTTGATTTGCTTTCAGAGAACCCTTTAGCTTAACAAACAATTGCAAACTACCCAGTTGCAAGGTAAAATGAAAAGCCCACAGGCATTAATTATATATAGAGATATTTAAAAAGAAGCTACTGCTTAATTATTGTTTGCAAATCTCAGTATTTAAATTGACTTATTTGCAAATGTCTGTTTAGAAATTGACTTTGTAATTATAAAGTCAGTGCAGGGATGTCTCAGGCCCTGGAGGAGTCTCTAACGAGGAATGATAATGTAACAGCCAGAGTGAGACATCCTGAGCTGCATTTTAATAACTAGAGGTGGTTGGCAGGGGGTTGAGATGCTTAAAGGAAAATCCCTAAACTGGTAAATAAAGGGGCCAGGGTCTCCCTCTCTGGCAACAGATCACTGGAGGATACAGGAGGGGACAGTCAGGGGGAATAGAATTCTAAAAACCTGGCAAGGGTGGGGGTTGGAGCTCAGGAAGAGTGGAAGGTGTGCTGTGTTCAACATGAGAATGGGTCCTTCTTTGGAACCAGCCATGGAAGTTTCAAGAGGTCCCCTCCATGAACCATGCCCTTCCCAATTGCTCAAATCTAAGTATTGGCTTTATGAATTGAATTGCATTTCCCTAAAATACACATGCTGATTTTCAAACTTCAGTACCTAAGCTTGTAAACTTATTTATAAATAGTCACTTTACACATTGTTAGTTGAGATGTGGTCATTCTGGAGAAGAATGGGCCTTAATCTAATATAAATGGCATCCTTGTAAAAAGGGGAAATTTGGGTAAAGGCTATACACACAGGGAGAATGCATATGAAGGTGAAGACAGAGACTGGGATGATGCTTCTACAAGCCAAGGGATGCCAAAGGTCGCCAGGAAGCCACCAGAACCAGGGGAGAGGCAGGGAGCAGATTCTCCCTTGTAGCCCTCAGAAGGAACCAATCCTGCTGACACCTTAACCTCAGATTTCTAGCTTCCAGATCAGGAAGGCAATACATTTCTGTTGTTTAAACCACCCATTTTGTGGTACTTTTTTATGGCAGCCCTAGGACACTAATGTAACTGGTATGTGCAATTCTCAACGACATTGCAAAACTCTACTACGGAATTGGAGATGGACCAACCTGGAGGTAACCAGAAATTCTCTCAAAACACTAGAATATTAGACATTGAGGGACCATGACCTTAAAACCATTTAGATGACCAGTTGTTCTCAAACATGGTTATGTTTTGGAATCACCGCGGGAGTTTCAAAAACAGTGATACCTGTATCATATCTCGGTGATCCTGGTTTAATTAATCTTGGATGCCTCCTGGGGATTAGTCTTCCAAATGCACCTGAGGAGAATCTGATTTGCAGCCAAGGTTGAAAACCAGTCTTGAAAATTTTAGATCATCTTCTCCATTTAAGGGTGAGGAAAGTAAGTGTCAGAGAGGTGAAGGAATAGTTGCCCAGGTGATAATGCTAATGACTGGAAGAGGTGAGAAGCAACCCAGACAACTTGACTTTCAGTTCACTGTTCTCATGGGCAGCACTGCATCCTTTTGGCTCCAGATACAGAGTGTAAGTACTGATTTCCCGGGCATCCTCTAGTACTAGGCAAATGGGAATCTTGGCCTTTGGTATTTAAGGAAGAATGTCAACCTCTACATGGGCACAGTGAGTTTACAAGATCATTTCATACATTCCACATTCTATTGCTTCACATCAACTCTATGATATTAAGTAGGGCAGTTATGTTCTACCTTTTTAAGAAGAGAATGAGTAAGCACAGAGAAATGAGATAGTACCCTAAACCATACCATTGGTTAAAAGCAGAACCAGCATTTAAACTCAAGCCTTTTAAAACTATTCAGGCATCCATCACTTGCCATTGAGAATGAAGTTAAACTGTCTTGATTCAATTTTAGTTTAAAATCTTTCTAAAAACACCCTCTTTTACTCCCCTACCTTCAAGGAAGAATTTGTGAACATAAATATACAGGGTTCAATTCAAATCAATGTCCATTTTTTTCCCAAAGAGATAAAAATCTTGCATGAACTCTGAGCCTTCATTTCAAATGATTTCTCAAGACTCAGAGTAATGGTGGAGAGTCTTTCCATCACAATGTTAGAGGAGTACTCAAAGAAGTGTAATGCTGCCATTTTACTAAAGGTACATTTAGTACCCTGCTATAAGCTGATCATCCTGGTTCTTATCTCAGTCACCTCAGTCACAAAGGTATCTAACTAGAGCTACTTGACCTCTCTCTGTGATTCTAATTGTGCTCTTGTTACGGAACCAGGCTGGAATGCTGGCGGAAAAACCAAGCGGCACTCGGAGATTTTGGTGGATCGGAGATTTATTTAACACTGACGGGCTTAGAGGAGACCATTTCTCCAAAGATCTGAGTGCCAAATGCAAGTGGGGAGGGTAATTTATAGTTGTCAGCTTCCATATCTGTGGGGGGTTTTCCAGTGCGCAGCAAAGGAAGAAGAACATGGAGGAGGGGTCTCTAAGCTACAGACCAGAGTTTGTTTTAGCCCCATGGGCCATCTTTGGCATACTTTATTCACTTCTCCAACATTCCCCCCTTTGATGCCTTTTAAAAAAAACTTTTAGTAGGTATCACCTTTCGGTTTTACAGGTTGGTACTCTCAGAAGGCGAAGATACGTGCAGTAGTTTGGTGAGCAATAGTGTTTTCAATAAAATGTACCACGGCACTCAGCATACAGGGGCCAATATATACAAGTAAAATTATGGAGAGGGCCCCACCAGGGCAGGAAGCCAGGATGCCCAATCTGTGAGATCCCATCCTTTCCATTGATTGATACTTCCCTGTTGTCTATATTGAATTCTTTCCTTGAGTTCCTTAACCTTAGTTGTAACTATTCCTGACTGGTTTACAAAATAGCAACATTCTTCCCCCAGAAAGATGCAAGTCGCTCCTTTTTCTGAAGTGAGGAGGTCAAGGGCTTGCCTGTTTTGGAGGGTCACTGCCGCCAGAAAGTTTATTTGGTTTTATAAAGTTACCAGAGAATCTGCCACCGGTTCCATGTCTTCATTTATCTCTTGGAATAGTCTATGGTATAGTTCTACGGATAAACCTATGCCCCCTATTCCGTTTCCTATTCCTGTCGCAATTTCTGTTTCTATCAGAACAGGTAACAGGGCTGCCCGTTTAGCCAGGGACTTGGGGCTAAAAGGCTGTTAGGATCTGATCGTCAGTGTATACGGATCTCTCTGGGGTTAGGAAGACAGAATAACATATCTGAGTCAGTTGGCCTCTAAGCATTGGTAGGCTGAATTAGAACACAGATAGAAGACCCCAGGGGTTGAACACAGGGTTTCATTCCTCTTTAAGATTCTATTTCTTCCGCATAGAGAGGTACCGTTCATACCTTCAGGGACCATACAAATTAGATTATCGGCATTTGTGAGACAGACCCCAGTGGCCAGGGATCCAATTAAGACAGAGGTGTTGGTTTTGAGACTTTCAGGAGCTTCCCAGGTCAAAGGGATGGGAGTGGCTAAGTAAGCCCTCCAGCTGAAAGGCAAGCACATCCAGCAGGTTTGGGTGTGATTATCTATTTTAGGGAGGACTTGTAGAGTAGTATTGGCCCATTGCTGAAGTGGGGAATTGGTAAGCATCTGATTGAGGCCTGAAAGGTTCAAACCTTGGTAGGCTGTCGGGGGAGTGGTTGCCTTTATGGCTTATATTACCCTATCCTGGGTACCCTCTATAACTTTTTGAAGGGCCCTGTCTTGTACCCCTCCCCCATCTGACATCCCCCATTGAGGAAGTTAAGTGTAGCAAGCTCGCTTCCCTCTCTGGAGGCCCTTGTTGTGGGTTCCTGACATTTTGGGTTATCTCTATGGTCCAAAACTTAGTCCCTGGGGCACCGGGTGGGTGACTGACAGAGAGTGGGTGTTTTTTCCTTGTAGCAATCTTTGTGAAGGGAGGTGAAAGCACTGAATGCCCTTAACCCCCTTATTGTCATACAACAATCCTGGGGGCAAAGTGGGTAAGCGGCAATTGTGAGGGTGAGAGAGGTTATCGTAATATACAGGCAGTACTTAATAATCCTCCCATCCAGAAGAGGTATGTGAGACCCAGAATGCATCTTTTGTCCCATGTCCAGCTTGTTGGTGCAGTCTCTGTCAACCCAACAGTAAAAAAGTAAGATCAGGGCTATGATGCCAGTAAGGGGCAAGGGCTGGCAGAGTTGCATCCAAACCCCTGGGCTAGGTTCATGCATTGATTCCTCCAGCTTCTACTGTGCTCAGGCCAGCCAGCTTCCGGGGTGTGGCTGGAGCAGGGCTGGAGGTCCTGGGCCAGTTTTCCTTTTGAGGGTCAGTTTAAGAGGTTTGACTGGATTTGGATCACTTTCTCAGGTTGTGGGTTCTTCTGAGTTGGCCTTCTTAACTGTGGAGGGATGGACCCATGGGGTGATACCTAAAACTTTAAGGGCTGTAGGAGTTGTTAGAATAACAGTATGAGGCCCAGTCCACAGTGGTGTAAGAAGTTCCCTCTTCCAATCTTTGACCCACGCAGAGTCTCCTGGCTGAAAGGGGTGAACGGGGGTCCCTAAGGAAATTGGGGCCCTCTCTGTGGTGTATCTCTGTAACTTAGGACCCAAGGTCTGGAGCTGGTCTCTTATTCCCTTGTCTCCAATCTGGTGTAGGTCTCCTGGGAGTTTTCCTAAACATGGGGGGTGGGGGGTCCACCTATATAATAACTCAAAAGGGGAGAATCCTAGTGCCCCAGGCATGCATCGGGCACACAGGAGGGCCAATGGTAGTAAATCTAGCCATGGGAGATTAGTCTCTTGGTGGAACTTAGCCAGGGTTTCCTTGAGGGTGCAATTCATCCGCTCTATTACCCTGAGCTCTGGGGTCAGTAAGCAGTGTGCAGTTTCCAGGTAATGTTGAGGGACTTTGTTAGGGTTTGTATAATGTCTGCCACAAATACAGGCCTGTTATCACCATGTATGGTTAAGGGTAGACCAAACCGAGGCATAATCTCCTATAGAAGAGCTTTGGCCACCTTGCAACTTCGTTCCATTCTGGTCGGGAATGCGTCGACCCATCCTGAATACGTGCAGATTATTACAAGGAGGTACCTGAACCCTTTATTTGGTTGTCTGTCGGTAAAGTCCACCTCTAAGTCTTCAAAAGGGGTGGCCCCCCCATCCTTTATGTGCCAGGCAGGGGCCATGGGGCAGACCCAGCATTGGTTTTGGCACACGTTACACATTGTTCACTGATAGGTCAGCATAATGCCAGCAGCTGGCTGATATAGTAGTTCTTTTTGAGGAGGGCCTCTAGTGCAGTTTTCCCTAGGTGCGTGAGTTGGTAATGTTCCTTCACTAGGTGTTTTCCCATAGACGACAGGACAAAGATGTATCCATTTGACATGACCCACCATCCCTCTTTGCTTAGCGTGCCCCCTTCTGTCGAGGCCCAACTTCTTTCTTCGTTTGTGTACAGGGGCAGGGAGGCTTCCCTCTGGGGCGCTAGAGTCATAGTATAGGTAGGAGCTTCGCCTGGGTCACCATAGGCGGCCGCTCTGGCTGTTTTGTCGGCCAGGTGATTTCCTTGAGTTATGGGCTCATCTCCTTTCTGATGTCCCTTACAGTGTAGGATAGCTACCTTGTCTGGCAGCCATACGGCCTCAAGAAGCTTTAGTATTTCTTCCTTGTTTTTGATAGTTTTCTTTGCAGCAGTAAGGAGGCCTCTTTCTTTATAGATGGCCCCGTGTACATGCACAATAGGGAAGGCATACTGGGAATCAGTGTAGATGTTAACTTGTTTACCTTTGCTAAGGATGAGGGCTCGGGTTAAGGCGTACAGTTCACCTCATTGTGCTGACCATCCTTCCGGCAAGGCCTTGGCTTCCAGAACCTTGGTGGTTGTGGTTACCGCATATCCTGCTCTTTGGCTTCCCTCTTATAAATAGCTGCTCCCATCGCTAAACAGGGTAATCTCTGGGTTTATCATAGCCTGGTCTTGGAGGTCCAGGCAGCTGGTGTAGACTTCATCCACTACTTCGGAACAGTCATGGTCGGGTTCTCCCTCCTCCGTGGGAAGGAAGGTGGCCAGGTTTAGTGTTCTTACTGTTTCAAGAGTGACCCTTGGGTTTTCATAGAGAAGGCCTTGGTATTGTGTCAGCCAAGAATTGGAGAGGAAATGATGTCCTTGGGTGCTCATGAGGGACATCACTGCGTGTGGGACCTAAACATTAAGTGTTTGTCCCAGTGTGAGTTTGTCTGCCTCCTTGATGAGCAGGACTGTGGCTGCCAGCGCTCTGAGGCATGGTGGCCATCCTGCAGCCACAGGATCAAGTTTTTTTTGACAGGTAGGCTACTGGCCATTGCCAAGGCCCCATGCTCTGAGTGAGCACTCCAACGACTATTTGGTCCTTTTCATGTACAAAGAGGTTAAAGGGCCTTTCTATGTCAGGAAAACCCAGGGCTGGGGCTCGTCCCAGAGCCAACTTTATTTCTGTGAAAGCGGCCCTTGCCTCTTCAGTTCCTGTGAAGGGCTCCTGGTCTGGCCCTCCCAAGAGGTCATAGAGGGGCCCCACTATGGCTGAGAATCTGGGAATCCAAATGCGACAGAACACTGCGGCCCCTAAAAATTCACGCAAGCCTCGTTTTGTTTGGAACTATGGCACTGTGGTGATAACTTTCTTCCTTTCTGGTCCTAGTTCTCTTTTTCCTTTTGTGAGGAGGAAGACTAAGTATTGGACCTGCTGCTGACAAATCTGTGCCTTTTCCCAAGAGGCCCAGTACCCCGAGAGGGATAGGAGCTGCAGGAGGGCCTTGGCACCTTTCATACAGTCTTCTTGGGTGTCGCTGGCAGGGACGAGGTCGTCTACATATTGGAGAAGGACGCACCCTGTGGTTTCCCTCAGAAAGTCGGCGAGGTCTGCAGCTAGTGCTTCCCCAAAAAGAGTGGGCGAGTTCTTGAAGCCTTGCGGAAGTCGTGTCCAGGTCAGCTGCATCTGGCACCCCGTAACGGGCTCAGTCCATTCAAAGGCAAACAATGGTTGACTTTGAGGAGCCAGGGGAGGCAGAAGAAAGCATCCTTTAGGTCAAGGCCTGTAAACCATCTGGCTGACCCCGGAATTTGGCTGAGGAGAGTATACGGGTTCAGAACCACTGGGTATAAGTAAAAAGTCACATTGTTAATGGCCCTCAAATCCTGTCCTGGTTGGTATCTTCCTCCTGGCTTCTTGACTGGTAAGAGCAGGGTATTCCAAGTTGATTGGCACTCAATTAGAATACCTGCTTCTCTGAGCTTGGTCAGGTGCTCTTGTATACTCATTCTAGCCTCAAGTGGAAGGGGTACTGCCTTTGTCTCTGCGGTTGGGCTCCAGGGATCATGTCAACGATGATGGGGGCCCAACTCCAAGCTAGTCCAGGTGGGTTATCTTCAGCCCATACAGAGGGGAATGTAAGCCTGAATTCTGAGGGGCTACAGGGTAGGGCCCGGGTGCAGAATAGTCTCCATTCTTCTTCCATTGTCAGGGTAATCACCAAGACCAGGGTTTCCTTCTGCCTTGGGTTTAATTGGAGGTTAGTGTGTCCAGTGTGTTCAAAAGTTATCTGGGCCCCAAGCTTGGAGAGCAGATCCCGGCCCAGAAGAGGAATCGGGCGGTCAGGTAAGTAAAGGAATTCATGCCAGACTTTGTGACTCCCAAGTTCACATTGTCGAGCTTGGCAGAAAGGCTGCTTCATTGCCCGTGTCCCAGTAGCCCCAAGTATGGTTGCTGTCTTTTGGCTTAAGGGTGCCACCGGGGAAGTAACAACAGATTATTCAGCCCCAGTGAATAACCATAAAAGTTATTGTTTGGCCCCCTACCTTCATTTCAACCGTGGGCTCATGGGGGCCAAGAGAGAAAGAGCCCTGTCCCCCTCAGTCCGATTCTATCCCGGCCAGAACAATGAGGTTCTCCTCAAGGTTCCTCCCGATATCAGCTGGGTTTTGAGGGCCCATTCCAATTCAGACACTCATTCTTCCAGTGTCCTTCCTCTTTGCAGTATGCACATTGGTCCCTTGCTAAGGGGGCTCTGGGCTTCCCCCCTTTTGGTGGTTGGGATCTTCTCATCTTTGCAGTGTCCATTTCTTTTAGTGCTGCTGTGAGAAGGGTGGCCTTCTTTTTTAGTCTTCTCTCTGCTTCTCTTTCAGCTGCGACTTCTCTGTTCATGAAAACTTTATTGGCGACCTCTATCAGCTGAGTGATATGCATCCCGGCAAAGCCCTCCAACTTCTGGAGTTTTCTTCTGATATCTGGGGCAGCCTGTACCACAAAAGAGATATTTACCATTTGTTGACTTTCTGGTGCCTCGGGGTCAAATGGGGTATATACACGGTATGTGTCACATAATCTTTCATGGTAGTCTCCAGGAGACTCCCCAGGGTGCTGTGTGACTGATGATTTTTAGTCATGTTCATGGGCTTTTTGGCTCCAGCTTGGACTCCCTGAAGGAGGACTTTCTGGTATCGTCAGATGTGAGCCTTTTCTTCTTCTGTGGTGAAATCCCATGTTAGGCATTCTTCAGGCGCAGCAGCTTGAGCCCAGACAGTAGGGTCATTGATCCCCGGAGGTGCATGATCTTCTAGGTACTGTTGTGTTTCTCTCATTATTCTTCTTCTTTCTTCTGTATTAAACAGAGTACAGAGTAACTGTTGACAATCTTCCCAAGTCGGTCGGTGGGTCTGGAAGAGGGACTCCATCAAGTCAACCATTGCTTGTAGCTTTTCAGAGTATGATGGAGTGTTGTGTTTCTAATTGAGGAGGTCGGTTGTAGAAAAAGGTTGATAATACATCATGGAACAGCTGGGCTGGACTGTTCCATCCTCATTCTGCCTTTCAGGTTCTCTTGTCTCTCTTACAGGCATTTGGAGAGCATTAGGTCTGCGTCTGGGGCACAGTCTGGCTGCTGGCCCCTGTGGGGGAGGGTTCTTCAGGTCCGAGAGGGGTGGGGAGATGAACAGCACCGACTGCAACCACAGCAGAGAGACAGACGGGGAGGAGTTTTGAGCTCAGGGGGAGGGGGAGGGAGCTTGATGGGTCATAAGGAGGTGGAAAGACAGTATCTTCCTCTGCATCTCCTTTAAATATTAGAGGAGCGGTGCATCGCTTCTTTGGCTCCCTGGGTAAGCCTCCAGATAAAGTGGCTAAAACTTTTGCCTGGCTCTGTTTGCTAAGGATGAATCACACCCAAGGTGGGGGTTTCAGGCAATTTCAAGCCAGGAGTTGATGTGTGGAAATTGATCAGGGTGGCCTGGGTTCCCAGTGACTGTTAGCCACACCCACTGCACTATTTGAGCATCTAATGTCCCTTCTGGGGGCCATCCTACATTGAATATGGGCCATTCTAGTTCACAAAAGGTCCTTAACTTCCTGGGTATCATTTTCACCCCATTATTGCCTGAAAATCCCTTTTTAAATTTTTTGAGCATGACCTCTCATGACTAAATTGTAGGCTTACTCTGTTTTGATCCTATTATTAATTTCTTTCTCGTGTTCGATGTCACAAAGACAGACAAAGGGAGGGTATCCCCTCGGATGAGAGGACCAATCAGATACTCCACTGGTCGCGTTCCGAGGGAAACTTGAGTTGAGGTTTGGCCATATTGGACTCAGTGTCATGACTTGAAATCGGAATCTGATCTGATACCGCCCTAGACCTTAAGCTCTCACCATGACACAGGAGAGCCCATTTAGACTCTGTAGACTTTTGGGGACCTTAAGGGTGCCCGTCCGTGGAGCCACAAACTCAAACTCTACTGTCAAGCCTGGCTGAGCCACACATTCACACACACACACACACACACACACACACACACACCAGAGTCTATTACATTCCCCAAAATTTTCTACCTGTGAGACCATTAAAGCCTCCGGGGATTGATCAGGTCCCCCTTCCACCCTTTTGGATGGGCCTGACTTCTTTGGGGCCCTAGCCTTACCGGTTCTGATGTCAGGTCTAGATCCTCACCTACCAGGTCTCTTTGAGTTGGGCAGGAGCAACGAGCGGGGCCAACCAGAGGCAACTGAGAAGGAGACTCCTGAAATTCAGGCAGGGTGTGGACCTTCTCCCTTGTGATCCCTTGGTCCATCACCACCTCGCCGTTCTCCCAAACTGGTGGCAACAATGGGCCAGTGTGGTTGGGTTTCCCAGTCAGGGAACCAAGTGTGTTACAGAACCAGGCTGGAATGCTGGCAGCAAAACCAAGCAGGACTCGGAGATCTTGGTGGATTGGAGATTTATTTAACACCAGTGGGCTCGGAGGAGACTGTTTCTCCAAAGATCTGAGCGCCAAATGGAAGCACAGAGGGCAATTTATAGTTGTCAGCTTCCATATCTGTGGGGGTTTTCGCGTGTGCAGCAAACAAAGGAAGAAGAACATGAAGGAGGGGTCTCCAAGCCAGAGACCAAAGTTTGTTTTAGCCCCATGAGCCATCTTTGGCATACTTTATTCACTTCTCCAACACTCTAAGCCTAATCTTGATAGTGGAGAGAATTGAGGCTTTGTACTTATGCAGATATAGATCCATTGTCCAAGTCCTGGCTCCTGTGTTAATTAATTATGGAACTGTGAGGAATCAAGTAATTTGAGCTTTAAATTCTCAACTAGATAATGGAAAGAATAATGCCTATTCCAAATATTCTGATGCGTAAATTGAGATCATGTAAATAATATTCTTTATATATACATACATACATATATATGTATATGTATGTGTGTGTGTGTGTGTGTGTGTGTATATATATATATATATATATATATATATATATAGAATATATATATATATATATATATATATATAGAATATATATATATTCAAACTGAACAAAGTCAGTTTGAATCCTTTTCCCAAGATGAGAAGCTAAAAACAACGGGTAGAAGATAGTCATGGTGAGTCCTGCTTTGCACCATTACATGAATTGGCCATATTCCCAAGCCCTAGCTTATAATTCCTTGCTTGCTTGCCTCCCAGTTTTAGAGCCCCTGCTTTAGTAAGCTATCCTGGATTCAGTTTCTTTGCATTAGATCCTTACTGCTCATTAATCCTTCCAGTGGCTTAAATTTTGCCATAATCCAGCTCTTAGCTCATACTATTCCATTTCCCCTCTGAAACATCACCTATCTTATTTAATGTTCTTCCTGCTTTCTGTGATACCTTCTATTTCCTCATAATAGATGCTCCTGGTCATAACAATCTGACTAGGCTTAAATTTTTATTTCCCAAAGAAAAAGAATATGAATGGGGGGACATTGATAGAATAAAGATCCCTTAGCTCTTGAGGAAGAAAACTTCACACCAAAGGGCAAAGAATAAGGTAAATAAGGTAGGACTCAGAAAACCAAAGGAGATTAATTTTTGTATTGTTGAGGGACTCAGAACAACAACTTTCTGGGTATATGTTATTATGGTAGAGGTGACCTTTGATCTCTGTTGATGGATACCCTTCTCCTAAGGAGCCTCTGGACCTCTCATTTATTGCATTGATCCAACATGAAGAAAGTAATCATGGTGGCCTCACCCTCACGGATTACAAAGCTGGAAGGTGATGGTTGTTGAAGAAAATGCCATTTTTTATATCTTCCAATTTGACTTGATTCATTGAAAAAAAAATTAGCAACTCTTTTTTAAGTAAAGTTCATAATTTGAGTGAACAATCTCAACAATATCCACGTATTCTATTTCTATTTGGAGTACAGACCATAACATTGTGAATCTGCATATAAAATAAAGAATGTTAAAACTGCATTTGATGGGACACATCCTATGGGCCAAGCATTTTTTGAATCTTCATTGTACCTATGGCAAAATATATCTTATTCCTATTTCACAGATGAGAAAACTGAGGCTTAGAGAAATCAAGTAATTTATTCAATACAAGTTAGCTTCTAGCCCAGGACCCCTTCAGGAGAGACTAAGACAGGGATTCAGCACTATTTTAATCTATAAACCTGTAATCTTCCCCACCCTATTACCTCATTTGTAAAAATAGAGGACTGCATTCATCTAGAAAACCTCTTTAAGCCCCCATGTTTTATTATTCTGATGCAAATACTTCCAGTCCAAGCGAGCAACTACTGCTG
Organism: Neofelis nebulosa; assembly: GCF_028018385.1. Taxonomy (NCBI): domain Eukaryota; kingdom Metazoa; phylum Chordata; class Mammalia; order Carnivora; family Felidae; genus Neofelis; species Neofelis nebulosa. The sequence goes on from NC_080793.1 coordinate 17,324,697, forward strand.
AAGGGAAGGAATTAACATTCCACAATTAATACTCCATTTCATTAACAATTAGATATGTTAAATGCCATTCAATTTGTTTGCACCATCAAGTCCTGGGAAGGTGTCCATGCTTCTTGCAACTTTCCAATAAGTCGCTATTACCAACTGAGTTAATTTCCCAAGCAGGCAGGCAGGCATCAGATTTTAATTCCCAAACTTTAATATTCTCCAGCCCTAGGGCCACTGGTGGACCTAGATGAGCTGATGTTGTCACCTGCAATCTGAATCTAAGTTAAGGCTCTTCCTTTGGATTAAGGGTGGGCCTTCTCTGTACCAAGAAGACCTACCTTAACACGGTCCAGGTATGGAGCTGTTCTTCCCCATGCCCATCTCTACCACACCCTCAGTGATTTTTTTAAATTATTTTAGAGAGAAAGTGTGCAGAGGAGAGAGAGAGAGAGAGAGAGAGAGAGAGAGAGAGAATGAATATCTTAAGAAGGTTCCACACTCAGCACAGAGCTCGACACAGGGCTCTATTCCACAACCCTGGGATCGTGACCTGAGCCAAAATCAGGAGTTGGATGCTCAACCTACTGAGCCACCTGGGTGCTCCCCCTCCCCGGTGATTTTCAAGTGGAAAATACCATAAATTTATGAGAGGGTAGATTTTCAAATCCAATACAAATGTCACCTCTGCATGGAAACCTACCCACACTGTAACCTGAAGTGAAGGAATCATACAATGCCAAGTTTAGAAGACATGATAATAACAGTAATAACACTAACAGCAGTAACAGCAGGAGCAGCATTAATTTATCCATTTATCACATGCCATACATGGCAGCCAGTGCTTTATATACAGTTTTGCCCTTATTCTTGACTACAGCCCAGTGAGGTGTGGGTATTATAGTCATGCTCATTTTACTTTTTAGGAAATTAATTATTTATTGTATTGGTTATTAGTTATTGCTATATACCAAATTACCCCTAAAATTTAAAAGCTTGAAACAATAAATATTACCTCACACAGTTTCTGAGGGGCAGGAATGTGAGAATAGCTTAGGTGAGTGGTTCGGGCTCAGAGTCTCTCATGAGTTTATAATAAAGTACTAAAGTGCAATGTACAAGTACAATGACAGAGTGAAGTCATCTGAAGGCTTGATTGGGGCTGGAGGGTTGACTTGGTCATTCAGTCTCACTGTTGTGAACAAGAGGCTATCCTTACAACATGGCAGCTGGTTTCCTTCAGAAAAGTAAACCAAGAAAGAGAGCGGCAGAAGCTGCAGTATCTTTTATGGCCTTGGCTCAGAAGTGAGACACCATCACTTGTGCTGTATTCTATTGGTCATATACACCAACCCTGATACAATATGGGAGAGGACTACACAAGGCATATATACCAGGAGGTGAAGGTCATCAGAGGCCACCTTGGAGGCTTCCCATAACACAAACTAAGGTTAAACAGCTCATGAGTGGCAGTAAGGTAGCAGGTTTACAAACTCAAGTTATGTCTAACTCCATAATCCATGCTTTTAACCACATTCTGGCTACTTCCTTAAAGGTCATATGCAATTTATCTTCTAGGGTCTATCAGTACCAATCAGAGTTTGATCGGAGAAGCTGAACCACTAACAGTGACCTGGAATCAGGGATTTATTATAGGAAGTTGACCTTGTATAGTTCTGGATGCTCACTGTACAGTATGTGTAAGGTAGTTTCTTTGGAATCTGGTGCTGAGGCCTGAAGTGCCATCTGTATGGCAGGCGGTCAAGAGGGAAAAACGGACATGAAGAGGGGGAGAACAAAGATAAACTTGGTCCTGCAAAGACAAACTGGAACCCACAAGGATGAAGTGGGACATGTATTGCAGTCTCAATGCCTCCAGCCCTCCAAATTTAATGGAGTGTGTGGGTGACCAGGAGGAGCTGGCACCCTTCCTCATGGGAAGCTGGAAAAATACCTCAGGGTGAACTGGGAGATAAGCAACACTGCATATGATCTGCAACAGCCCCCAGTACCCTGGATACACCTTCCAATTCCACAAAGGATGTGGTAACTACTTCACTTCCTACTTTCAAATGTTATATAAAATGACTCTTGTGGCCCACAGTAACCCTGACTTATCCAGGGAAGGGGATCCTTGGAAAAGTACTTGCATAGCAAGATTAACAGTACAAACCCACCATTCTGTCAATTCTGCCTTGTTGCCACATCTCCATACTGATCCCTTCAAACTCACACGTATCCATGTGCATATACCACAATTTAACAAGACCCTAAAAGCATCAGGTCTCTGCATGTCTCCATGCTTTTATATACACTAATCCCTCTGTCTGAGGTTTCTGAAGTTGCTTTCCCCCAACCAGGACCAACTTCATGGGCATGAGACGTGTACATAGAGCCCAGAGCTTGGTTTAATGTTCAGCACATTTCAGCCCTTCCATGGAACATCACTTGAGTTGCATACTTACAGCAGTTTTGTCACCCCTCCTTCCAGCCTCAGCATCAGTGTCCCTACTGAGGGATAGCTCATTACTGCACCAAGAAGCCAACTCTGGACAGCTTTGAACAGCTGTGATTGTTAGAAAATTCTTCCTCAAAGAAGTATAATCTTCATCTACATTTGTCTTCATACAGAGCCTACACACTGGTCATAATTTCACCCAGCTAGCACAGAAAAAATGAATCCGCTGTCTCTTTTAATTATATTCTTCAGGTAGGCAAAGGCAAAAATCATAAACTACTTATTATTCTGCTTATATTTGCATATTTAAGTGTCTCTGTGGCCTGGATTCATATCTAACAGATCTTTGTGTTATTCACAGGGCCTAAGAGTCTTTAGGTTAGTGGCAGACACAGGCTGTCCTGTTCGGGGGCAACTAAATGATTTGGCTCCCCACTGTGTGTTTCTCATTCTCCTGAAAGCTATTCTGGGCCTTTTTTCATGGTGATGAAGGAAGCATAAAGAGAAAACAAGCCCACCTAGCAAGTTCTTTCTTAATCTCTGATTGTGTCACATGCCATTGGCCAAATGGGTGACCAACCATTGTGGTGTTTCTGACTGAAGGATGTCCCTAGGACTGATGAGCCTGCCAGAATGTAAGGTCTTTAATACTAAAACTGAGACAGTCCAGGACAAACCAGGACAGTTGATCACCTGCCCAGTCATGTAGCTTGGTTCAGAGTGGGAGGTACTGCAAAGCTATAGGACAAAGGTACGGATTTTGAGGGGCAAAGAACTGGGGCCATTAGTGTAATCAGTCTACTGTTGATGGGCTACATATTTTCCACATCACTGCTAAAAGTGTTTAGATCAAATTGGTGCATTCTCTCTCTATTCTTGGTTTTAAACTAAAAAGATACCAAACACAGCAAAGAAAAAGGGAAGGCATGTTGCTAAAAAACATAGTGATTTTTTTATTTTTTAAATCCTCATACAGCTATATTTCAAGTTGATAGCAGAGGTCTCTTGGTCAGCTGCTCCCTAGAGCATTCCCAAAACAAGCCTATGTACTTTCCAATTAAGCCCAGGTGAACTTAGCCCTGACCTGTAGCTCTGAGTGTCAGCGCAATGCCAGAACCACTAGATGAAAAATGTAAAGTACAGCGAGCTGAATTTTGTTTTTGTTTTTATGTTTTGTCTCTACTATTTCAAGCAATATTTGATTGGGTTTGCTCTCAAATCAGGTCAAACTCATGCATGATGACCTGGTGGGCCAAGCCTTCAAGCCTTCATCAGCTATTGCCACCTACCTATGTCTCTTATTTCTCTCATATTGACACTGCTCTTAACAGGAAGTGCAATCATTCATCATCATCCACTTATTGAGCACCTGTTATTGACCGGATACTGTGCTAAACTCAGGGAATGTGGGAATGAATAAGTCTCAACCAGTGACTCAACAGGAGCTGACAGCAGAGATAGATGTATAAACAGATAATGAATGCAAATGTTTATGTATGTAAGGTAAATGCAAAAGGTGCCACCATAGAGATATGTGTAAAGTAAATGTAAGGGGCAGGGCTGCTCTCTTTACCCAGACAAACCAAGAAAGATTTCAGGGATTAAGTGCCCTTGGACTAGGTCTTGAAGGATGATTAGAAGCTCACTCATCATAAAGCAGAGCCGTTAAAAATGTGGGCTTTAAAGTCAAGCCAGGTTTGGAATGACACTCTGCCACTGGCTATCTGTGTCACCTTGGGTAAGTTAATTAACTTCCCATTTTCCATTTCAATTATAAGTAAAATGGTCTTTTAAGAATTACACAAGAGGTAATTATGTGTGTGGGTATATATGTACACCCACATATAGTACTTAGCATTGTGCTTTCGGAGAGAAATCACTCAAAGTGTAGCTATTTCCCATTGCAGTTACTTCTGATTGAGCAGTGGCAAGAGTGGTTTGAGGAGAACATTCTAGATAGAGAAAACACCAAGTTCAGGAACATGGAAAAGCACGGTGTATTTTTGGAATTAAAAAACAAAAGTCTGATTAGGGTTTTGCGGGTAATGGGTCAAGATGCGTGGAAGAAAGCCTAATAGATTGTTAAGGCAATGGGGTTACAGAGATAAAGAGGTAACTGAGTAAAGGATTGTGAATGCCATTTCAAAGGAGGGTCACTAGTCAATAGCAAGGGGTCTATTTAATGTCCTAAGAAGATCCATTAGAATGAAAGAAGATGCGTAAGTGCAAGTGTCATATCTGGTTTACCACTTCCTCTGGGGACCTAACAGAGTGCCTTTCTCAGTGTAGATGCCCCATAAATATTTGCAGAATGGGCAAGTGAGTGAGCAGAGTGGCATCTGGAAGACTATCAGACAGCAGAACTTGCTGCAGCCATTCGGATGAATGCTGACCATTTGACTTGTGTCAATGGCAACAGTGAAATTTTAAGAAAAAAACTAGGAGTCAAAACTGTTAGGAAGTGGTGAGAAAAAGGATGGAATCAAGGATGATCTGGACTCTAGCATGGATCGCTAGGCAGAATCCCAAGGCAACAGGATTATAGTGAATTAACTCTCTTTTGCTAGTCCAGTTAGAATGTTTTGCACTATTTGTGTGCAACACTGTTGAGGGGATCATATGAGATCATAGATATGCAAGCACTTTGTAAGTTGTAAAGCAAATATGTAACAGTGAAATGTATTTGTTCATTCACAGGTAGATTTGATTGCTTATTATGTGCCCAGCATAATTCTAGGTACAGGGAATATAGCATTAAGCAGACAATGACTCATTGTTCATGGAATTTGCACTCTGTTCTAATAAGAACTGCTCAGATTTTAAGTTCACTTAGAATCACATATACTCCTCCATCAATAAGAGCTAACATGAATTGAGCTCTTTTCATTATACAGGGAGGGTTTTTTTTTTTAAGTTTATTTATTTATTTTGAAAGAGGAGGGGAGGGGGAGAGAGGGAATCTCAAACAGGCTCTGCACCAGCAGCGCTGAGCCCAACACAGGGCTCGAACCCATGAGCGATGAGATCATGACTTGAGCTGCAACGAAGAATCCGGCATTTAACCAACTGAGCCACCCACACACCCCAATTATAGAGGGAGCTTTTTAGACAGAATTTTACTGAATGCTGGGAAAACCCTCAAAATAAGTATATAATTCCCACTTTGAAGATGAGAAAAATGAGACTTCAAATATTTAAATAGCATGTCAAGATTCACCATGTTACAAAGTGGTAAAAGCCACGATTTGAAACTGGGTGGGGTGGGGTCATAATGGACTGTTTCAGGGAGAAGAGGGTAAGAAAAGTGTATCATCTGGAAAGCTTTAATATTACAAATGCATATTTAGAAGCTAAAATAAAATCCTTTTATTTTCATAATATAAGGTATAAATATAAAGCTCAACTAATCTCAGGGGCCTGGGTTTAAAAGACTGGGGAGCGCTTTCCAAGATAAAAGATTGATGGGGCTTTCATAAGGACCTTCCTGGTTAAGAACCTCAGCCACTTACATTTCAACCTAAAACTATTAAAAACAGCATCTCAACAACCCCATGAAGTTAAATACCGTTGTTAAAGTGATCACATATATTCCAGTTAAATAATAGCTGTGGGAGAGGGCAATTAGCAGATGCGGTCAGGAGAGAAAAAAGATATGTTTTCAGATGAGATTGGAAATGAGATGGAGAGTCAATGAGGCAGAAATATACAAGACACTTTTTTTCCCCTGAAGTTTCTTGAATTCTGTTACTAATGATACCTTAAGATTCTGAGTGCTGTGACCGGAACAGACACATCATGATCAAGGAGGTTCAAGGAGACTGACACAGAGCCTAACCACCATTGCTTTCTGGCTAGTTCTTTCTTGAGAATGGTGTTTTTGCTTTATCCTTGTTGCGCCCATCACTTGAACTGAGAAAGAATCAGGCACTATGTCTGGGTACGTAATCTAAAGGGAAGAAGGCACAAGTCTGCCCCCACCAAGGAGAAGGAAAACATCAGCCCAGGCACAGCAAACAAGGCACTTGGCTTAAATTATTTTCCCTAATTCCTGCAAGTGTGTTCAATTTCCACCACTACTTTGCCATCATTTGGGATTTGGGCATTATTCAGTCTTCTCTCGGGCTACAGAAACGCAAATACCCATTTGTGGTCTTTCACACAATATGCTATACTTTTGGTAGGCAAGGCAAAAGGAAGATACTAGTAAGTGATCTTTGTGGGCCCCTGGGGGGGGTAAAAGGCTTTGTGTTCACATGAATGGGGTGTAAATTCTGACCCCTACATTTACTGTCACCAGTCCATCTTATTCATCACTATATTCAGTGAACCAAGAATACTTCATGGCAATTCGATAAATATTTGTTAGAAGATAAATGTGTGACCTTGGATAACTCTCTTTTCACTCTCCTTTCTGCACTCCCTTGCTCTCGTGCATGCTCTCTCTTTGTCCTCATGGCAGAAGCACATTAGTGATATAATTTGAAGCATTGGATGAAATAACATGCAAAAATCTGACCCAGCCCCTGATCCACAATAAATATTTTAAAAATCTCATTTCCCTTCCTCTAATAATTGCAAAAGTTCAAGTCCCAGCTATGCTATGTACTAGCCCTACCCTTGACCAGATCAATCACCATCTCTGAGACTTCATTTCCTCCTTGCTACAAAGGGAAGGACAGAGATGTTTCATTCACCTCTCAGAATTGCTATGAAGATTACAAGAGTTTATGGATTTGGATACATTTATTAAGTAGTAAAGTGTTATTTAACTTTTTTATTATCTTTATTTTTATCATGATGTTAATAATTTGGGTCAAATTAGCTCACTGGAGATACATCTTCCTTTCGTTGTGGGAGCATCTACTTAGAGTCATTATTTAGAAACCCCACTATGTTTTTATTAATAAAATTATTAATATAATTGTATTAAGTCTGCCTGTTAGAAGATGGATACTTTCTACTGCATCTAATTGTACAAAGCAAAAGATCCAATATGAATTTATATGGCCTCAAGAAGCATAATTAATGGGGTCCCTAGAAGGGGTCCCATCTAAGGATGTAATTTTGGAAGCAATTTTCCATGAAATTGTTGATTGTATCTATCCATATAAATTTGAGCCTGTTTGGTACAATTTTCATTTAGTCCAATAACTGCATTATTTTTTTGATAAATAATTTTGTTTAAAAGGAAAGGATACATTTACCTATTAAACGTGTCTGGAAAGCATACCTCAAACTGGATTATCAGATAAATGTTTCTAAGAGGGCTTCTATTTTTATATTCACCTTCACTGATACACCATGACAAAGGCTTTTACAATTGAGTAAAGAAAATGTCTGGGTCACTGGGTTGTCTTTGGTTAGTGCTAAAACATACATCAGCAAAAAAGAATTACATTTCATCCCATTTTATGACCTGATAGACTAACATAGCAAGTGGTTTAAAAGATGGATTTTGGAACCAGGCAGACCCACCTTTGAATACTGGATCTTCCCTACACAGAAGATTGCCCTGAGCTTTAGTTTTTCATATGTAAAAAGAAGTATGGTAGTATTAATCTCCAAAGGTCTCCCAGGGTTGTTGTCAGAATGAAAAAGAAGCTAAAAGTGTAGGTAAAGTGCTTAGCACAATGCAGGGCATATAATGCACTCATTAAATGATTGATTTGTATGATATCCTCATAGGATATTAATGCTAAATAGAACCAAAATAAAGCGTGTGTGTGTGTGTGTGTGTGTGTGTGTGTGTGTGTGTGTGTTAGAGATCTGAAGTCCAAAATGGTTATAGGATAGGTCCAAATAAATCCAAAGCTACACAATTAATTAAGTAGTTATGCAGGAGGCAGAATGAGCTTCAACGGACCTCAGACATGACTCAGGCCCGTCTTGTCATTCAAGTGAGGAAACTGAATTATAGAGATTAGCGACTTGCCATAACTAGTGGGAGAAACAAGACTAGACCAGTAGACTTCTTAAATACTAACTCGATATAATTTCATTAAAGCTTCATAAAGCTTTATTAAATTAAAGATTCATAAAGTTCTTTCTCCCAGAGTTCCGCACAACCCTTTTCTCCACCTATCTGCCCTCATACATAGAGGTTATTGGACAGCTGTCCTCAGAAATGAAACCCATTATGCCATTGCAAACCATACATCTTCTTTTTTTTTTTTTTTTTTTTTTGGCTATTCTTTCCTAGAGAGGAAGGTGTTGGAGAGCATTTTTCATGTCTTCCACTTCCAGAAAGTCAAAATAGCTCCCTTTGCAGCCTCAGTGTGTGTGTCATGTCCCCTCCCAATTATACTAGTGTAGGTCAGCAGGAGTGGCTTACAGGCTGCCATGCCCATTATCCTAAAGTTACCAGCATCAATGATGCTCGTCGTGATGATATTGCTCCTATAAACATTGGGTATCCATAGTTACACTCTACCACCTCAGACCTACAGACAACCAGGTTCTCTTGGCCTCAGTCAGCAATGCCCATGGCCACACTGTTATCAGTTCCCACAACATGGTTCTCCCTTATATCTCTCACACTGGCATTAGGACAGTTTATACCTTCACTGCTTCCTTCCATCTCCAGATGCTTCCAAATTAAACCAGTCTACCATATTTTCTCTCTCATCCTCCAAAATTACACAAGTAATTTTATAATTTTCAAGACTTTGACCTCATTATAACCTAGGTTATTATCTTTTTCCCTTATCTACTCTTTCATCTAACTTTTCAAAAAAATTAATCTAGCAATTTGCCTGTATGTCTTCCCATTTACTTCCTCTAACTCCCCAAGGCATGGTTTATACTCCTCTTCTTTGACGTTGATCTCTGTCTCGAAGATAGCAATGGCTCCCTGTTGATGAAAGCAATTGCTTTTTTATCCTTTATTTTGCCTTTAGGAACATGTGGCACTGTTGATCACCCTAAACCCACTGTTCTCTAAGTTTGATTCTTATATGGGAAAAGGTGGCCATGAAGGAAATAAGTAAAAATGAGAATTTACTGGTGTGACTTACAAAGAAGTCTTACAAGGAAAAATGCCAGCTTTTGTGGCATTGCAGACTGATACAATGATCCTTTAACTCATCCACAAATACTCTAGCTTCGTAGCCACTTTCCATTATCCAGGATTAATCCACAAATCTGGTGATTTTTTTTTCAAGGTTCAGTCTTCTTCCAAACTTTTTGACACTCGCTTTGAAATCAAAGTGCCTCATTCCATATTAGAAAACACAGCACTGATAGCAGAATCGGGATCTTCTCAGTTTGGGTTTTATTTGTTTAATTTCACTTTATTTTACACTTACACAATTGAGTCAGTGGAGCATGCTGCTCTTGATCTCAGGGTAGTGAGTTCAAGCCTCACGTTGGGCATAGAGCTTACTTTTAAAAAGAATTCTCCAATCCAATTTTGTTGGCTTACCAACAAAATTAATTAATTTCAGCAGCTGGGTTTTTACTGTCATTTTGGGGCTTGCATACCTGGGTTCTATACTGTATCACATGGCCTCATCCAAACCACTTTTGTGTTTATAGTTCTCAATGGCCATGTAACATGGGATCTTACCTGTAACATGGGATCAAATCATTGGTTTTCAAAGTTCTTAAAAAAAACAGAATCACTTTGTATACAAAGAATTTTTGTCCATGATATTGAGATTTTACCAACCTTATCTTATTTCTGATTATATTGTGCTTTTTTTTTTTTTGGTTTTTTGTTGTTGTTGTTGTTGTTGGTTTTTGTCAGAGAATATACTCAGCATAATGTACAATTATTTGGAGTTTTCTGAAACTCCTTTTGGCCTTTATCTGTCCATATTGTTGGGTGAGACAAGTTCATAAATGTTTCACCTTCTTGGTGTACTGTTCGGTTTATTAAATGAAATATTCTGTTTTCCCCTTGTTAGCACTAAATTTCAGTTTATCTGATATTAATATAACCAGTCTTTTCTTTTGGCTTATAAGTCCTGGTGTATATATTTTTCCTTTTTTTTTTTTTAAGAGAAATATTTCTTGTAAGTAGTATGTTACTGGCTTTCTTTTTTATTTATTTCCTTTGTCTACTTTCTTTTTTAAAAAATAAATCCTTACCTCCCAGCTTCTGTTAAATTGATAATGTTTTCATTCTAGTTTTCTCTCTTCTAGTTTGGAAGTTACGTATTATTTTTGTTAATTTAGTGGTTTCCCTAAATAATTACTAATTTTTTTTTTCTAGCAAGAGCTGAGTTTAATCAGTATTTACAGCTTCCATCCATTCAAGACACAGAATTTAGTTATGCCCTTGTCTCCAATGTTTATCACCTGGTTGGTGGTATTTTAATTCCAGATTGTTGTAGAAAATATGTGTATATATATGTATATTTGCCATGTTTAATCTGGACACCAGTATGTTATTACTTTCTCTATTCATAAGTATTTATTACCTAACATTACTTTCTTCTGTATTCATTATTCTTTATGTATATGTTCCAATCATTACTTTGAAATATTTTTGTTGGTGATTTCCTAATTCCTTGTCCATTTGTAAATACCATTATTTTCTCTCATATTTAAAGTCTAATTTAGTTGGACATATATTTGTTTTCAATTGAAGCATAGTTGACATATTATATTAGTTTCAGGTGTACAACATAGTGATTTGACAGTTATATACATTACAAAGTGATCATCACTGTAAGTGTGGTTACCATCTGTCACCATACAAATTTATTACAATATTATTGGCTGTATCCCTATGCTGTAATTTTCATTCCTGTGACTTATTTATTTTGCACCTGGAAGTTTGTATTTCTCAATCCCCTTCACCTACTTCATTCATCCTTCCCATCTCCACCCTCTCCTGACTTGAATATGGCATTCTTATTTTAAATTTGTCAGTCACACATTCTGCCTACCACACCTGTGTATCCATGCTCCATGTTTCTTAGCTTCTCTTTTATAGTTTCCGTGTCTTTACACCTTTCTGATGCTGTGACAGCTTTAGTTTTCCAGGAACCAGTTGTTGTGATAGAATTAGGAATGCAAACACTTTATTTTTTTTTTTTTCTGAAAAATGTTTTTTTTATTATTTTTTTTTATTTTTTTATTTTTTTTTTAATATATGAAATTTACTGTCAAATTGGTTTCCATACAACACCGAGTGCTCATCCCAAAAGGTGCCCTCCTCAATACCCATCACCCACCCTGCCCTCCCTCCCACCCCCCATCAACCCTCAGTTTGTTCTCAGTTTTTAACAGTCTCTTATGCTTTGGCTCTCTCCCACTCTAACCTCTTTTTTTTTTTTTTTCCTTCCCCTCCCCCATGGGTTTCTGTTACGTTTCTCAGGATCCACATAAGAGTGAAACCATATGGTATCTGTCTTTCTCTGTATGGCTTATTTCACTTAGCATCACACTCTCCAGTTCCATCCACGTTGCTACAAAAGGCCATATTTCATTTTTTCTCATTGCCATGTAGTATTCCATTGTGTATATAAACCACAATTTCTTTATCCATTCATCAATTGATGGACATTTAGGCTCTTTCCATAATTTGGCTATTGTTGAGAGTGCTGCTATAAACATTGGGGTACAAGTGCCCCTATGCATCAGTACTCCTGTATCCCTTGGGTAAATTCCTAGCAGTGCTATTGCTGGGTCATAGGGTAGGTCTATTTTTAATTTTCTGAGGAACCTCCACACTGCTTTCCAGAGCGGCTGCACCAATTTGGAATGCAAACACTTTAAAGAGGGTAACGCTTATGATATCACAGGGGAGTGGCTATACTTACCTGACAGTCCCTACCAGCCCAGAAGGGAACTCCAGAACAAAGATTGCTCATTAAAGGAGCCCCCCATTATCACCCTTGCTATGTCGTTGGCTGGGAGCTGCCCCACAAATAGCATGCCCTTGACCTAAAAGTCAAGGTAGCCACTTACAAAGCTGACAGCTGAAGACTTTCAGGTAAACCCACCCCTGCAGTGGGACTTTGAGTCCTTTCTTGAACATGGGTATGTATCTCATGTGGCAGAGATCCATTCTGGGAGATATCTACAGCTTGATCTCCCAGGTCGCCAGTTTCCGTTTGACTCTATCTATTCAAATACTCAGCCTATCTTTTCTATTCTTCCTATCATGACTTTCATTACCTAACCATTTCTATCCCGCTACTAAGATCCCCTGCTCCCTCTTTTATACGATCTCTTACTTTTACTTGATGGAAGTTCCACCTTTCTTTTTCACTGAGAATGTTAATTATGCCTATTATAAATTTCTTTTTTGATCATCTTATTAGTTCTGTTTTTCTCTTTTTGTTGTTTCCCTTTCATAGTGCTAGTGTTCACATACCTTTTAATTCTTGCTGATCAACTATGTTTACAGTTGAGTTTACCTTCAGGGCCACCAGCTAACTCTTCTAAGAGTGGAAGCTTCTGTTGAGTTCATTGCTTCCATTAAGATTAAGAAATGGGTAATGTAGCAGCAGGAGAAGGGTCTTTTTCCCTTCATCTCTCCAGGATTACTGGATACTCAGGTTCTGCCTATCTCCCACCTAGAAATGGTCCCCCTGATCATAACTGCTTATTCAGAAAGCCTAGAATGAGGATGGTCCACAGAGCCTGGTCACCCCTCAATCCCTATCAATTTCCTCTTTCCAATGTGTACTTGGCATTCACATGCAGAGGCATGAAACATCCTCAGTGCTGCCCCTATGCCTACTAGTGCTATCCATAGTTACCAAACAGTCTGGAGCTTCTGCTTCCTTTGATCAAATCCCACCCCCTCTCAGCCTGTCTTATGTTTCTCCCAGTCTCTAGTTTGATATGCCTGTGTGCTTACTCAATTAAAATCCTTTTTTTTTTCCATCTCATGTGTTAGATGCAGATCATGGAGATAGTGGCATGAACTCCAAATACTATGTTGACTAGAAGTCCCACCTTAATGAAATTTAAAAATTTTCCCCCAATAGGGGCATGGAGCTGCTTTCACTGAAAAGCTGGGAGCCTGAAGCCAGAGACTTCTCCAGAGGACCCTCTGCATCTCTCCTATGGCTCCATGAAACACTGTGTTTAAAATCATTGTATTTGATGATCTTCAGGGTCACTTTACTCATGTGTTTTAGGTTTCCAGGGTTCAGGAGTCCCTGTGTTTTCTGTAAGAATGCTAAGGACAGGGTGAATAGAATGATATCTCTTTACCTTCTGTTCCACAAACATAGACTGTTAGAGAGTAGTAAAATCCCATAGGCTATTTGCTTGGTCCAATATTATAGGCAGGAACTTCACTTCTTTAATACTTTGGCCTCTTCTCCACATCTGTCAGAGAACTCTATTTTTCCACATTCAATCAACCTTTCTCCCATTTCATTTCATTATTGATTATCTCCATGATGGTAATTGCTGATAGATTGAGGGGGAATGCAGACAGAGGCAAGTTGTGAATATCAATTGTATGTTTAGTCTAGGCCAGGGAAATGGCTTTATAAATGTGGGAAGCTTGGTAACTTTTTTTTTTCATTTTGACAAAAAATCATTAAGTCAAATTTTGTTTTGCTTTTTTGGTTTGTTTGGTGGTTTTGTTTTTGTTTTTGTTTTGTTTTTGGTACATTTTTCACACACTTTAGACACCTGAGTTCAAGGGAAGGACTCTGAAAGATACCAATTGAGTGGCTCTATTAAATGTCTCTGGTTGAATAAAAATGTCCCTATGGTGTTTGAGGGGGAAAAAAGTGAGAAAACGAGTCATGAAATTTCTTGGAGAGGAAATCGTGAGTGCCATTAACATTCCCAATACAACATGGAGTTATATGGAGACAAGTGTCTTCCAGATGTTCAGCGAAACTTACAGCATATGCAGGCAGAAAGAAATCTGGACAAAATAATATTCTATAAGGGGGCTGATTGCCTGATTTTGCCCACTATGAGCACCTACGTTTTGGCAATAATAATCAAGTAGTTTACTCCAATGAAATGTCATTCTATAAAAGCATTTCCCAATGTGCATTCCACAGAACAGTTGTCTTATGAGATCTGCTATGAAAAAAGACCCTGTAGTCAAATAAGTTTGAGAAATACCTTCCTTTGGGAAATTTCACATGCGTATTTTCATATTGAGCAGTCTAATTATATTAATCTGGCATTTCTTAAAAACTGTTTACCATGGCACCCTCTCTGTTAAAATTGCTTGACACATGTTGATGTGTTTAGGGGTATATCCTCATGGTTAAGAGCATGGGTCACAGAAAAAAGGACCTGCTTTTCCATCCTTATCCTTCCGTTTACACATTAACCTCTTAGGACTTCACTTTCTTCATCTGTAAAAGGCACACAGTAACAGTTACCTTACAGAACTGGTAAGTTTACATGCACCAATATCCGGATATTTCACTTTTCCTTCATTTGGTCTTTGAGATAGAGTGAGAGAAGAGACCCAGAAAAAGGTTTGTTGTGGCGGAAAGAAAGAAGAGAGCAATAGATATACTCTTTAAAGTCGTTTTTATTATTGCTTCGTCGGCGGAGCCCTCTGTGCACCCAGTAGCCCTTCCAGCAATGACCTACAGGGCTATTTCCTTTCTGCCACTTTTATATCTACCCCGGCAAGGAAGTTGCTCTTACAGTCCCTACATTCTTCTTGCCCCACTGTTTCTTTCTCAGTGGTAAACTCTTCACATCCGTAAACACAACCACTGCACTGTGTAGCTGAGGATGTCTCAGAGGAGCTTGGGGAGAGACACATTTTTGCCATAAGTTGAACCTCAGGTCATATTTGAATTGAGAGTTTCCAGCAGCTGTGCTTTAAACAGAACTGCTAACCCTAGTAGGAGGTGGTAGGTTTGAATTGTGCTTTGAGTTTCTCGTTTACTTCTGGATTAGGTAAAAATAAAATAAAGCAACAAACATTCAGATTCTCTGTCAACTGGTCTTATAACTCCAGCCTGAGTGCTCAGAATTTCAACATTAAGCCTGATTAAACATTAATCATGGTTCAGAATTCAAGGAAGCATATGTAGTATAATATAATGATTGAATACTTGAGCTTTGATGTTGAAGACAGGGATTTGCTTGTTTTTGGAAAATTCACTGAGGCTTCACTTTCTTTATTTGTAAAATGAGGGGATAATACCGAATTATGAGGATGATTGATAAGGTTAAATGAAACAATGAAGAATATTTGCTATTCTTTTGACTTAGGAGACTTAGATTTCAGGAAACGTATGAAATTTGAGTTGGGTAGTTAATGCATCAGTTAGATTGCTATTCTGGAATGGGAGATTTTGCTGACCATCAAGTGTGTCCGTACAGATATTAATGCAGCTTGTGTCCATTAAAGAGGTTGCAGACCAGGTCATCAACAAGGAGATGTTATGTTCTAACGTCAGAAATGTCAGACCAAAAGACAGTGTCTGACCTGATCTAAAACCAATCTTAAAGTTTCAGAGTCTATTAATAGGTGTGCATTACTTTCTAAGGAGAAAGTTACAGAAGTCCTATTCTTCACAAAGAATGTGAAGGCTGTACTGCTAATTGGATGGCTTATGGCAGTTTTATAAGAATGTGTCCAAAGTAGCACTTCCTCTGGTGTAGGTGTCCTTGGCCCAGGTTATTTTCAAGCACATGGAAGAACCTGAGATAGCATAACTGGGCTTGGTTGATAGTTTACAGGTAAGGAGTCATGGTCCTGTTCATCAATTCTCCCTTTGGCTGCGTTTAAACTGCTGTTCTACAAATATGATAAATATTGCATGTCAAGTGAGTATATTACTATTATTAAAATAATATAATTAAATGTCAAATAATTTAAATTTAAAGTAATCTCATTAAGGTATTAAAATGAATATTCATATTTATTTTCATCATTGAATTTTTTTTCAATATCTGAAGTTTATTGTCAAATTGGTTTCCATATAACACCCAGTGCTCATCCCAAAAGGTGCCCTCCTCAATATCATTGAATTTTAATCATTTCTTATATTTTTAAATTCTCTTTGTAGGTTCTTTTTTTTTTTTTGATACACTTATTTTATAGTTTATATCACATGATTCTTAACTGAAGTGGTAGGAGATGTGTATCAGCTGTTTCTTGCATATGCTGCCTCTTGCTCATACTGGTTCATTTCCTCTTGCATTTTGGGATTTGGGATTTTAGGCTCCTATGCAGCCTGAGTTGAGGACATACTCTCTAGAGAAGAACTGTGTTAGAATGTTCCAGATGCCCAAAGGAGGACCCCAGACCTGGGATCATTAATATGTTAATAGCAAAGCCCATGACCTCACAATCCATAAAAATATACTTATATTCAAACTCTACACCTAAAAGTGAAACAAGGTTATGATTTTAATTTCACAGATTCTTAGAGGATTTTTTTTTCCACTGAGAGACTCTCAACAGATGGACATCCTTTCTTGAATTTATACCATGCTAAAGGATGGTTTTATATACCTTCTTCTTTCCATGAGGGAGTCCCACTTTAATCTTAGAACCAATTGGATCTTAGAATCCAATTCTCACTTTTACCACTGGTGAGCCCAAGGTCATGCCTACTATCTCTGAATATGTGTTAACTCCCTTGTCCCTAGTTTAGGAGCCACCCTCATTCCCAGCTATAGCGTTAGCTCATGCATATCTACTCTCTCATTTATAGCTCCATTTTTATTCATGGCAGCGGAAGATTTCTTTTTGTTGTGACAAGCTAGGCTATGCATTGAGAAGAAAGTTTGCATTATTTTGCTAAGAATGTCTAAGCTTTTATGGTAGGAGGGTTTTAGGTGTCTGTAGTTGACCATATTGCCCCAGCCCAGAGTCTAGCAGAGCTGTTTCAACCTGGGGTCCTTGGGTGATCCTGAGGAGTTAGTAGCAATAAGAGAAAATTCAGTGTGTTGGCTTTTAGTCCTTCCCCTGCTTTCAGCAGAAGGTTTTGCTTTTTTCTTTCTTTTTTTTTTTTTTTTTTTTTGAATTTTATACACTGGGCTTCTGAATAAGAATTGGCTGCACATAAAGGCTCACTATTTTAAAATAAAGTTTTAAAGTCCTGCATCAAACTGTATAATAGGAAACATTGAGGGTGTGGGATGAAGAACATGAATCTCATTGTGAAATGACATGAGCATCCAACCAATTACAAACTGCTGCAATCATTCTACAAACACCCATCCACTCTCTTTATGTTCCTGGAACAGGAATTACCTCCCAACTTGAGATGCTGTGGAGGCAATCACACTTCCCCAGGAAGTAAACTGCTTGAGGAATATAGTGAGCAAGGCCAGAGGCCCATTAACTCTGTGAACTAGGAAAAGTTCCCTCATTAATGCTGGCAGCAGTGGGGACCTTATGTCTTGAAAGAGTCAATAATGCATTAGGTTACTTAGGCTGTAGAAAGAGTTCATTGACTACATTCTTTTAAAGGCTATCTTCAAGCGACTAAAACCAGGGAGGCAAGAACTCCTCCAGTTCCCAAGAGGCTGCCAATAAGGTGGGATATTGGCTATGGGGGCCCTGTCCTAGATAAAGTATAGCCAAGGGAGCAAAACAAACACAGGGGTGTGAAGAAGTTTGTTAAAATAAGAAAAAAAAAAAGGTAAAGGTGTGGACAGAGGACAGATGGCTACAGCAGAGAGAACAAGAGGAGGTGCTAACATGGACAAAATCATCAGATGTTGAGTGTGGGATGCTGCATGTCTGAAGACAGAGACTTGCTGGAACCAGTGGAACAGCCTGAACCAACTAACTTACAAGTATAAACACTTCATGTGTCTATAAGTCTGATTAATACTCACCCTGTGTACATCTAGTGAAACTCCTCCCCACTCTCTGTGGTTATACTGGATTGGCCTTCACTCTGCCCCTCGTCACACCAAGGCAAGCTCTGAATGACACTGAAGCATTGGACATACTACTGTGACACCTCTCCACTTGGACTTCTTTACTTTAAATGTTACTTGCTCAGGGATGTTGTCCATGTTCTTCAACACACACCTCCATGCAAAGCTAAAATATAATGTTTTCTTAGTCCTCAGTAGCTTTTCTTTAACACACTTAGGACAACTATAATGATACCATTGTTTTTGTCATCTTAGAAAATTATGTTTCTTGCCTTACTAGAATGTATATTCCACGAAGGCAGGAATATCTGTTTTTTTCAGTATCTAGGATAGTTCCTGGCACTCAACAAATATTTCTTGGGGAAATGCATTAAAAAATGAAAAAGTGGGAAATGCATTTTTAAGTATGAAATACAATTAGTCTTATAATAAAGTACTTCGTGGAGTCAACTGTTGATTCCCCAAAAGGCTAGCAGAGAAGTCTATTGATCAAAAAAACAAAACAAAAAAAAAAAAACTAAGTTTATTAGATTTTGTGCAGGAAAGGACACAGAGACTTAGTAATGTTTCAGAATAGAAATATATAAGGTTTGGGGGCCTGGGATGGATGAAATAGGGTAGGTCTTGCAAAATGGAAACTCGTTGGGATTGAACAGAGATTGTAACATGACACTTTCAGATTGATGGGTGCGGTGAGGAGAGGGTCTTGAAGGAATTTCTGATAAGTAGGGTATCAATCTCGAAAAATAAGCTGTTTATTTCGTCTGCTGTCTTATCTTCCAGGTGCAGCTATTTCCTGGAGCAAGCAGTTAAATTATTTTTGTTTATTATAAATTATTTTGTTTATTCCCAGCATTGTTTAGCAAAGAAACATGTAAGTATACATCATACTAGAGTTGTTTGCCCAGAGAGAGGAATTATTTTGGTTTGAATTCTGAGTCCTCCCTTTGACCTCAGCTTGAGGATAGACCATAATTGTCTGAAGATTTGATTAATCCAGATTTCCACCACTGTTCAACTATTATGTTATCATATAGAATTGCACAGAGTTGCAGATATCAAAAAGTATCAGCTTGCCTTATTCTTTTTTTCTCGGAGATTTTTTTGTCAGGTCATTCGATGGGACGGTGGCTTCACGTCGGCACTTCAAAACAACTGCTAAAAGGAGGATTATAACCACATTGTGCAGTCCACTTTTCAGCCTGGAGCCAATGGGCTCAAACCAAGAGCACAGATATTATTCCCAGTTGGGAGAGCACACAGAACCACATTTGCAGGTATTAGATAAAGTATCTAATTAAATTTCTTTCTTTCTTAATGCATAGCCCACGAAGGACATTTCCTTCTCTCAACCCCACTTCCAAAAACAAAACTACAAAAACTGTAAGAATCTGTATCTATGTTGCTTGATTATCCATATTTAAATTAAATCCTTTAAGCCTTGAGGATTGCCTCTGAAGCTAAATATTTAGGGTAGGGAGAGAGTTTTGAAGCAATCTTGTGAGTTCTGACAATAAAAATTTGAGGTGCAGTGGGGCGCCTGGGTGGCGCAGTCGGTTAAGCGTCCGACTTCAGCCAGGTCACGATCTCGCGGTCCGTGAATTCGAGCCCCGCGTCAGGCTCTGGGCTGATGGCTCGGAGCCTGGAGCCTGTTTCCGATTCTGTGTCTCCCTCTCTCTCTGCCCCTCCCCCGTTCATGCTCTGTCTCTCTCTGTCCCAAAAATAAATAAAAAACATTAAAAAAATAAAAATAAAAAAAAATTAAAAAAAATTTGAGGTGCAGAAAAAGGGAGTAATTGGCTTGTTAAACAATGGGCCAAGTAATGAATATTAAATACTGGATATATATCGGAGTCCTGCCAATTCCAGAGGCCATGTATATCCCACCATTCCATACAATCTCCCTTTGAGGAATAACATGGAATGCAATGAAGTTAACCCCTTACATTTTTTTTATTAATATAGTCATATCACTGTCACTTGGTAGGGGGCTTAGGTTTTTCCTGGAGACAATGGGAAGCCACAAACGGGGCTAGGAAGGGACTCACAGGTTCAGTTTTTGCTCCTATTGTTGTCAGGAGTGCGATGCTGGCAAACACGGCTGGAGTCACAGAGATCCCTGTTTATAAACCATAGAGGGGGTTAAAAACAAACTTCTCCTTAGAGATAAGGGTATCTGCATAGATCCACTGTCAGATGGGAAGGGCTGTTGTTTTCCAACTTTAAGA
Source organism: Neofelis nebulosa (assembly GCF_028018385.1). Taxonomy (NCBI): domain Eukaryota; kingdom Metazoa; phylum Chordata; class Mammalia; order Carnivora; family Felidae; genus Neofelis; species Neofelis nebulosa. The sequence goes on from NC_080793.1 coordinate 17,345,160, forward strand.
AGGATGCATAATTTAGGCCAAGATAATCACCAGTGATGCATACAGCAGAGATTAATTTGAAAATTTAATATCAAAAGATTGGAGGACTTGCTTATGAAGCCACAGCTTCTAAATTATATTGAGGCATTGGTTGGTAACAAGTGCTCAGGAGCCTCAATGTGCAAAAGAATATTAAAAGATACCACATGTCCTCTAATTAAAATCACAGCAAAATGGAGTAATGATCGCAGATATGATATTAGCAAAGGGTAGGGGGAGGACTGCAGAACAGTGCCAGGAAGCCAACAGGGGTTGGAAACCATGGCCTCTGTGGGGAGAGGCCTTTCTCCAAATTGCAGTGAAATCCCTGGAAATTAGCAAGAGCCAGAGGGAAAGCTAATGTTCATTGCTGGCATTATAGGAAATGAAAATGTTGCTCTATCACACATGATTTGGACAAAGGTTTGGTCTGTTTGTTCAGAGCAAAGTGGCAACTGGGAGCAATTAAAAACCAAGCCCGAGTTTGCAAGTGACTCACACCCAACAATAGCAGTCAGATGTTCCCAAACACTTGATGCTTTAGGAATTTCTGGTTGGTTGATTGTATTGTCTTTGTCTGTTTGCTTGCTTGTTTTCTTTGTGATTTTTTTTTCTGAGAGGGAAGTTAGTAGGACAAAGCCAGAAAAATGGAAAATTTCCATTCCTTCCTAAGAGGACGGTATCAGGTCTAAGTCAGGTCTGGCAAAACATGCACATATAAATCTTTCCATGAAGTGGGCATGGGAAAGCGTGTCCTTAAGACCATGTCCAACATTTTAAAGGCATGGGTTTCTATGGCAGTGGTGTGTATTTGGGATGAAGTCAGACCGTGAGCTTTTTTTTGATAATTTCTCTCCAATTGGAGAAAGCTGGTTGGAATTAGCATGAACCATAATGGCGACTGACATAATATGAAGTCAGATGAAAAGAATCACTCTCTTCATCAGCCCATCCCTATTTAATCCTCCTAACCAGATCCTCCTCCTCGCTAGGTTGTACTTCTCAGGTCCTAACCAAAAAGAATGGGGTAAAAGCAAACCAAGATCACCTTGTAAGGGGGGATATTCATTTATATTGCACATATGGTGCCACCTCCCATTTGACACACACCACAGACATCACTAATCCATCACAGCACCCTTTCTCAGTGACTCCAGAAGCATGCTCAGAATCCTCTGTAGAGGGTTCCAAAAATCACTACTAATTTTCAGAGAGGACATGCCAGGTGCTAAGTACAGGCTAGGGAAATTCTGGAAATTTCGGAGATTACTGAATACTTCTTTTTTTTTTTTTATTAAGTTTTTCTTTTTAATGTTTATTTATTATTTTTGAGACAGAGAGAGACAGAGCATGAACGGGGGAGGGTCAGAGAGAGGGAGACACAGAACCTGAAATAGGCTCCAGGCTCTGAGCTGTCAGCACAGAGCCTGACGCGGGGCTCGAACTCACGGACTGCAAGATCGCGACCTGAGCTGAAGTAGGACGCTTAACCGACTGAGCCACCCGGGCACCCCTGAATACTTCTCATCAACAGGAAAGGAAGACGAATCATCAAAAGACCAGGGCTTCTCTTTCCTCTCCTGCTTTGCTCTTGTGATTTTGGACAACAGTACCTCTTTGATACTCATTCGCTTTGTTTATAAAACAGAAGTAACATGTAACAGTTTTGCAAATGACACAACAACATTCAATAGTTGAAGAATGTTTTGTGGGCCAGGTAATGATATGACAGTGAAATCTATTATTAGTATTAAAATCTGTTAATCACTGAATCTCCATTGTTTGACCCACAGCTACAGCAGAGTTCCTGGCAGACACATCTTTGGCCAAACCTCAGTTACCTTGCTTTGTACCACATTCTCTACTTCAGTTGTCCTCCACCTTGAATGCCCATCAGAATCACCTTGGAGGGGGCTTCTTCAGACACAGAGTGCTGGACCCCACCCCCAGAGTTCCTGATCCAGTTGGACTGAGGGGGTGCGGCCCAAGAATCTGAAGTTCTTACAAGTTCCCCAGTGATGTTGATGTTGCAGGTCCCAGTTCAACACTTTGGCAACCACTGCCTCTAAGATAATATAGAACTAAGTTTGACATTAGAATGTTTAGCTCATTTCCCGTATCTCGCGGGTATCATCTTCAACGAATCCAACTGAAGAGATCTTCCATTTTCCTGAGCTGCTACCACACTGACTACCTTCTGTGAGGCTTAGTCTCTTTATGTTTTTTTAGGAAACTTTTTGTTTGTAGTTGCCTTGCCTTCCTAGAGAGACTGGGAAGTGCCCTGAGGCTTCAGATTTATGAGTATGTGTATCTTTCTCTATTGCTAGTGACACTGGTCTAAGCACCCACCTTTTTTATTGCCCCCAGAGTATACCCCTCAAAACATTTCCTGGGTGCTTCTAAAGATGCCCTGCATCATTGCCTAAAGGGTGCTAAGGAACAGCTCCCCATCAGCCTTTTCCTGCCTCCCACCACACTGCTGCTGTGTCCTGGAGAGATTAACCTTCCACTGGACACAGTACCCTTTGTTAGTGACTCTGCTGCTACCATCACTTTGCCCTCAGGGGAGGAGACATGCCCCTAAATTCCAGGCTCCTTTGCCTTAAAAGCCTCATAATAAGGTCTGACCTTTCCTTAATTTTCTATAGTAGCAGAGTTTGGCTATAACTAATTGGAGGTCTGTCTAAAGGGTAATACATATAGAAAGAAGTAACTGCAGACATTAATTTGCAATTCATAGCCCAGGCCCAGGCCCACACTATAGTCCTGATGTTCTGACTTGCTCCCAGTGAGTCTCCATGTGGCCGAGTTACGCCACAGTTTTCTTTGCAGCTTGGGCTCCAAGATCTAGAGAAAGGCAGAGCATCCTCCCTCATTACAGTCTCCAGCCCACCTCCTGAGTCCTTGTATTCCTGCCTCCACCTCTTACCAGGACTCTCTGAGAATGGAAACAGCCAGTTCGTTCAGGGAAAGCCTTGCTACTACCTGAAAGGAATGGTCTGTTTCCCAGGGCCCAGCGATAATAATCATACAGTAGCTGGACATTAGTACATCCCTAAGTATCTGTTATTTAGCCTTAAAAACTATCTTTTTCCTTGAAGTATCCATGGCTCCATTCCTTCTTCAGTTTCCATTTATGTAGAATTCAAAATACTGTAAGGTATAGTTTCACCCACTGTCATCTTACTACAGATGTAGAAGGGAATTAGGAATGTATTAATAAACAGATGCATATAAAAAATGCATACTAATTTGACCTCTTCATATCTATCTGAAGGTCACTGTGACCTGGGAAGCACATTCAGATCGCTCCAACAGAAGTCTAGATTCTCCAGCCTCTCCTCTGCTTCTCACGCCATTTCTCTTCACATTTAGCCAACCCCCCACTGCATCAAGGTACTTTGGCAGCAGATGGAAGTCCTTGAGTCTATTTGTCCACACAATAGGCCAACCTTCTATCAGTTCTCTCCCCTCCTGAATAATTCTGTGCTTTGCATCTGCCCATGTTTTTACCCAGGCACCCGCAGGTGCTTGCTTTGAAGGCCCTGCCTTGAGTGAAGATCACCAGTTTGAGACAACGCAGTTTGTCCCCATTGCTTATTTGTTAAGATGAGCCCGTCCATCTGTCCCTGTGCCACAGACCCTGGGTGGCAAAAAGTAATAAAAGAAAAACACTCTTTGACAGCCCTCCCGGCATAATGCCGGCATGAGCACAGGTTATTATCTTGTAATGTCGCTGCTATTTCCAACGGCCCCCGATGGATCTGCTGACTGGCGAGACAAAAGGGGAGACACTGTTAACACAGCCCCTGTGCTTTGTAAGGAGCAACATTGTGCTGGGCTTTCAGAGTGGCTTTTACTGCCTATCGATTAGTATTTTGACTGCAAGTCGACGCCCCTTCCCCCATTGAAGTTGTCACTGGCGTATTTATTTAATAAATCCCATCTTGGGCCATGACCACTGTAGGGCTGACTTGGCTTCTGTGCTTCTTGGTAGACTGGGGAGAGAAATAGGCTAAGAGCGTGAAGACGTTCACCAGTCCTCTGTCTGCCGCTAAATTGCTACATGACCTTGGAAGAATCCCTCTCCCGCACCCACCACCCCCCTGCCCCGCCCCGAGCCTCAAATCCTTCCTTTACATCCCAGGTCTGACCCAAGAGGAGTCGATGATTCTGTGATTCTTATTTCAAGACTTTCAACTCCCAGGGGGTTGCAGCATGAACTGCTTGAGAAAGCCCCCGAAATAGCAGCAGAGTAATTGCAATGTATATTCTAATAGCAGTAGCTGTAGTAACAGAGCCGCCCCCTCCCCGGGTTTCCTCTTTAGGGGTGATATGCCAGAATGAGAAACAAAATTACTGTGTCTGTTCAGCAAATTCCTCCTGACAAAAATCTTTAAGCGTTGACAAGAGTAATATACTGAAAATTAGTTTAGAAGTGTTTCAAGTTTCAAAAATCAATCAAAATCAAATTAGGTTCTGAAGACGCTGTCTGTTGAGTTTTAGGAAAAAATAAAGATTCGCTTCAGCAACTCGGGAAAGTGGCTTTGACCCCAAAGGAGGTGACTCTCACACAGAAAGTGATTGTCCTTCCTTACGTCTACCTGTTAGGCTCTCTCCAAGGATTTGGCTGAGTATCCCTGTGTTCTGTCATCTTAGACATTTGTAAATAACTCACCAGCTGACCTACATTTTAATTCCATTTCTTTCCCTTCCATCTCCCAGCCTCCAAGGCCCCATCCAAAGCTAAATGAGAAAAAAAAATTGTAGAAGAATTAATCTTACCTCTCAGAATGGTAAAAAGGTCTGGTGGTGGGGAGAAAAAGAAATTAACACCTGTAAACTCTCCTAGTTTGGTCTGATGGTCAAGTGAAAAAGAGCAGATGGTAGAAAAAGAGCCGTATTTCGGATGCAGGAATGCACGCCTCTGTGGGGGCGCATAGTGACCAGAGTTCCAGCGGCTTCATTTCTTCTCCAGATACATAGCTCGTACATTAGGGTCTTCCCCAGCCTGGGAGGACAGTAGTGATGATGTTGACACCTCTGCTCAAACCAGGCTGGCACTACCGTCACCACAAAGAGGCCCCCTGTCTTTTCTCTCCTTCTTGTCAATGCCTATTATCCGCGAAGCTGCCATCGCTGACATGCCCCTTGAAAGGCACCAGTGTCTGGGCTTAAGGTGTTATTAGTCAGTGTTTCCAAGTCTTTCATTCTCTCTGTGGAGCTGAGACAATGACCTCCATCTACTCTCTTCAGGCAGAGTCTCCAAACATTTCTGCTTAGACCTAGAATCCCTTTGTTCACAAATATGTTGTTAAAACATTAAATTCAGTTTCTGGCAAAACTCCTCTAATCATCAAGTGTCAGACCCAGACAAGGGGCTCATCAGCCCCAGAGAGTGTGTGTGTGTGTGTGTGTGTGTGTGTGTGTGTGTGTGTGTATACACATACCGAGGAACTATACCTGATGCTGTGCTTTGCCATTAGTTCTCAACTAATCTTGAAGCTTCTCTTTGGACATATTAACATGCAAGCTTCTCTTTGGACATATTAGCATGGAATATCTCCCCAAATTCCCCAATGTAAATGGGTGGGGGTACTTATCATTAAGTACCACATGTTCATTTGGAAAATTCAATGTATACAGACAAAACTAAAAGTTACAATTAAATCCCAGAGTAAAATTGTTAAAATATTGTTATGTTTCTCTATGGTTGTTTTCTGTGCATGTAAGGCAAACGTATTTTCCTTATCAAAATTCTTGTTAGTATAATCTGCTTTATAACCTCCCCTGCCTTTTTTTTTACACTTAAGTTATACCATGGGGGGATTTTTCTTCTGTATGTTTTGCAATTTTCTTGTAAGATAAGATTTTCAATGGCTTCACAATATTCTATTGTGTTGATATATTCCAATGTTTAATTTTCTATTCTTTGACATTTAGGTTTTAAAGATGTCTTTAAATTATAAATAATTATGCTACAACAACTTCTCACATTTGACACATATTTTAAGAAATATTAGGCTATAGGGACGCCTGGGTGGCTCAGTCGGTTGAGCTTCCAACTTCAGCTCAGGTCATGATCTCACTTTTGTGGGTTTGAGCCCCATGTCAGTCTCTGTGCTGACAGCTCAGAGCCTGGAGCCTGCTTTGGATTCTGTGTCTCCCTTTCTCTCTGCCCCTCCCCTGCTCACACTCTGTCCCTCTCTGTCTCTTAAAAAAAATAAAATTTAAAAAAAAACTTAAAAAAAGAAATATTAGGTACACACACACATATCTATGCCATATCTATCTATCTCTTCTCTATATCAGTGCCATTCAAGTGAGTGCCAATTTCATAGCAGTCTTTCTTTTCTCACTCTTGGGTACTTCTTGAAAGCAATGTAAAAAAGGGAACACTTCATCCAATTCTAATAGATTTTCATAAATAAATTACTTTGGGGTCAAATTATATAAATAGGATAAGACTACAATTTTCCTAAAATTAAAAACCAGGAATCATTTTGCCTCTTCCATCTCCTTGTTTCCTGACACCCAATGAATCATTATTCTTGTCTATATTACCTTCATAGTGAATTCCTTAAGCCTTCCTCCTTCTCCAACCCATCTGGCACTGTTGCTTGCTCTAAATTGCTCCTTGTAGGGGCTCTTTGCCTACGATCTCTATTTTTAATCTAACATTTCTCATGGGATTTCTGTGGAACACTGGTCCCCATGGGATATGTGATGAGAGAAATTCCATAACAAATAAAATTATAAAAACTATTTTTTTATAATTAAAAACACCTATTTTTTCCCATTCTGTCTCTTCTTGGAGATGCACCAAGCATATCAGTATATTAGATATTCTGGGAAGTCCTATAATTAAACAATCAGAAGAAAAAAATCAATAAAAATCTTAATTAGCTTGGTGGAAACTAAAACTTACTAACTGTAATTTATTCATTTTTTTTCAAAAAACATTTGTTGCATAATTGCAATGTGTGATAGTCGTGTGTGTGTGTAGGTATGTATGTGTGAGAATACCTTTCTTTTTTCTAAGAGAGAGAGAGAGATTGTGTGAGAAGGGGAGAGGGGCAGAGGGAGAGAGAATCTTAAGCAGGCTCCATGCCCCATACAGAGACTGATGCAGGGCTCAACCCTACAACCCTGGAATCATGACCTGAGCCAAAATCAAGAGTCAACAGTCAACTGACTGAGCCTCTTCGGCTCCCCACGAACACCTTTTAATAACCGGTTGAACTTCTGCCTTAAGAATATACTTCGGGAAATACTTTTATGTTGCATCTTTCACATAGCTGGTAAAGTAATTTTCTAAAGACTAGATATAATTATACTTCTAAACTTTTAAAAGAAGTTTAAAGGAGAGTTAAACTCTTAAAAACTCTTAAAAAGAGAGTTCTCCAGGATAATATAAATTCCCTATCTGTGCCATGGCTTTTGAGACCCTTCATAGTTTGTCTTCATCACAGTTTCCCAGTCTCCAATTGCTTTCCTGAATCACTAGAAAATCTAAGCATGTCAAAGCTCTCTGTCTTATCTAAGAGTGTCATAGATTTTTATCTTTTCATGCCTTGATTTCTGCTGTTTCTTTTGTTGATGTTCTCTAGTGGTGACATTTGATTTACCTCCAATAACAAATACCACTGTCTTGCAAAATCTTGCCCACCTTCTCCAGTGGCCACTTCTTTCTTATCCTTCAAATTCCAACTAAAATGGCATGTCTGTGAAGCATTTTCTCATGCTCTCTACTCATTCTTTCTTAATAGCCTCCAAGATTGGCAGGGTAGTGACCATTATCCTCTTTATTTTATTTTATTTTTTATGATGAGGAAACAGGTCTGAAGAGGGATTTGCTGAAATGATGGGCCTAAGCAGGGAGAAGAGAACCTATTTGCATAGTTGTGGGTTCTTTGCATACCCTATGGTCTTTGCTGACCACCTAATTATGTGTCAAGAAGATCAGAGAATGGACGGGGGTTAGGAAGTGAGTGTCTACAGACTTCCTGGAATCCCAAAGAGGATGAACACTTAGCTCAGACGTAGAAGGCTTTAGCTAAATCCTGAGCTTGTTTGTGACCATCAGAACTGTGTCTGGCATGCTCAGTTCAGATTTTCAGGGATTTAGGTTTTAACTGGCAAAGGAAGTTGTTTAAACCCAGGAAATGGGAAGGGAAAAACAGAGAGAAAGCCAGCTAATCAGAAGCTATTAAGCTCGTAAAAAAGTGTTGGCTTGAGTTACAGTTTGAGGGGAAAATGTTAGTTTCAGCTCACTATTCAATAACTATTGGCCTTTTGGGTCTCCAAATTAGCTGTTGACTGACTCTTTTAAGCCAAGAATTAAAATTTCTAGGCTCTGACAAGCTATGAGGATCCTAGGGTAGGCTTGATAAATGTTGTTTTTAATAGCCTACATTTTATTGACATGTAATAATATGTTGAATGATTTTGCATCTGTATGCTTGTTTTCTAGGATACCTATCATTATACCCATTTTTGGAGAGTGGAAAAATGAAATACAGACACGAAAAGTAATTCTCCATAGTGTTAGGATTTGAACCCATGTGTTCTAAATTCTAGTGATGTAAAGAGGACTCTCTTAGCAGGGTCTGAGTTAAGAAATCATGAGTCAGGAGCTATTTCTTGGTTTTTAGAACTTCTCAGTTATTGAGGGAGAAGAGGCATCCATGAGACAGAGGAAGAGGAGAGACAGGCGGAGGGTGGAGGGTGGGGCGGGGAATGTAGTTCCTCTTGGAAGTTTGGAAAGAAGCTTTGCGGACAAGACCTTGTGGGCAGAGGGCAGGAACCAGAGTCTCTTTCTCTGGCTTACTGTCTCCCCTCTTCTGACTCTTGAGTTTTGCATTCTCTTATCAGGAATGATGGTATTATCTGTGTTCTCTGCACAATGGTCTAATCTTTTCCAGCTCCAGGTGCTGACATGGATTGTGCTGGAACATATTGGAAAGGGTTTGATGTAAGACTTTAGTAGCTATTAACTATAAGTAGCTAGATTAAAAATAAATAAATGATGATACACATTCTCCATTTCAACTGCAAAGAGTGTTATATGTGTTCATTATCCAATTACTGATTTCACAAACATTTATTAGGATTTTACTCCATGTCAGACACTCAGTGCAAAGCTCTGAGGTATATGAAAAAAACAAAGTTCTCTGCATTGAAGGAGCGCAGAGTCTAGCAGACATGGTAGTCAAGATGGATCTTAACTTCTTGGAAGGATTCCTGATACTTTTCAATAGGTAGCAAAAGTGAAGAGTTTTCCTGTCTTTCTAGAAACACACACACACACACACACACACACACACACACACACACTTCCAATGATGGGAGGGGAATATCAGCACCTGTTCAGACCCTCTAATGACCAAGCACAGTCCTCCAAGAAGTCCATAAACCTTAAGTTAGAATATTCTGGAATCAAGAACATTGTTGGAATGAATAAATGGTTACTGCATTCCGAGCATATTCAGGGCAGTGGAAATAAAAGGGAATGTTCCAATGACTGTCAGCAACTCACATCACTACTACCCTCTTCTAAAGAGTCTCTGAAGGAAAAGCCAAATGGCATTTCGTAGAACCTCCATGCCCAGTATGATTCTAACTTACAGTTTCACAAGGGAAGATACTAGATTTGGAAAGCAGAAAGGAAAGAAGAAGCCATTATCACCTAGGATAGTTGTAGCCAGATATGTTGGGATGTCATGAGATTTACAGTGGCTTGCCAGAAAGCTCTGAAAGATCACATATTCTCACTACTGCAGACTGAGATGGCAAGGGCTACCCAAAGATTCTTGTGAATTTTAATAGTGTCATGGATAATGTTTGAGAACCACCCACTTCTGTGTTTCAGGATGAATTCTTCTGTAGCAACTTCCTAACTTTTCTTTCCTTAGCTTCCAGTGGTTGGGTAACCCCTTTTCCCCCATATTCAGCCATTCTTTCGTAGAAGACATAGAATGGCTTGTTTCTTGATGGAACCCTAACTGAGGTAAGGGGGAAGGTATGGCCTCTTTTCTGTTCTCCAGGGTGCAAACTTTTTTTTTTTCTGTACAAAGCCACATAGTAACTCTTTCTGGCTTTGCAGGGTAGTCTGTCCCTGCTGGTCTACCATTGTATTGCAAAACAGCCGTAGAAAATATGTAAACAAATGAGTGTTCTGATAAAGCTTTATGACAAAACCAGGTGGAAGGCAAGATTCGGCTCATGGGCAATGATTTGCCAACCCCTGCTTTAAAGGATTGAGCTATTTGTATGTCTCACTTCATGACTTAAGGTCTTCTTTGATCTATGGAAAACCCTTTGCTTGATTTATTTTTAATATATATAGTCCTCACATATGTATTTTACTCTTCTATTTCTCTCTCTACTCTGATAGACAAATGGGTGGAGGGATAGATAGATACATAGAAAAAAATCTATATATATCCATTTGAATATATTCAATATATATTTTCCTTTGTGTGTATTTCTGAAAAATATATTGCTTTATTGTACATGTTTTAACTTTGAATGGATTTAAATTTTATTTCATGTTTGCTTTCTTTCCTCATGTAGTACTGTCTTTAATAGTCTTTTTTATGATTCTACACATAATTTTTTTAACTTTTTATTTTAATTCAAGTTAGTTAACATACAGTGTTATGTTAGTTTCAGGTGTTCAATATAGTGATTCAACAATTCCATACATCCTTAATCCCCATCACCAATTTAACCATCACCCCTATCCACCTTACCTCTCTGGTAACCATCTGTTTGATCTCTATAGTTAAGAGTCCCTTTCTTGGTTTCTCCCTCTCCCTCTCTCCCCTTTGCTCATGTGTTTTGTTTCCTAAATTTCACATGAGTGAAATCATATGATATTTGTCTTTCTCTGACTGACTTCAGTTAGCATTATACTCTCTAGCTCCATCCATGTCATTGCAAATGGCAAAATTTCACTCTTTTTTATGGCTGGATAATATCCCGTTGCGTGTATATGTGTATGTATGTGTGTGTATATATATACATATATATATATGTATATATATGTATATATATACCCTATCTTGTTTATCCATTCATTAGTCAATGAACACTTGGGCTGCTTCCATATCTTTGCTATCATAAATAATGCTGCTATAAACATAGGGATATATGTATCCCTTTGATTTAGTGTTTTTGTATTCTTTGGATAAATACCCAGTAGTGTGATAGCTGGCTCATAGGGTAGTTCTATTTTTAACAGTTGGAGGAACATCCATACTGTTTCTACAGTGGTTGCACCAACCACTAAGAGTACATTTTTCTCCACATCCTCCCTAACACATATTGTTTCTTGTGTTGTTGATTTTAGCCATTCTGACAGGTATGAAGTGATCTCACATTGTAGTTTTCATTTGCATTTTCCTGATAATGAGTAATGATGAGCATCTTTTCATGTGTCAGCCATCTGCATGTCTTTTTTGGAGATAGTCTGTTCATGTCTCCTGCCCATTTTTTAATTGGATTATTTGTTTTGGAGGTGCTGAGTTTTTAAGTTCTTCATTTATTTTTGAGAGAGAGAGAGAAAGAGAGAGAGAGAGCGAGCTCTAGTGGGGGAGGGACAGTGGGAGAGAGACAGAGAATCCCAAGCAGCTTCATGCTCAGCACAGAACCTGATATGGGGCTCAATCCCACGACTGTGAGATCATGACCTGAACCAAAATCAAGAATCGGATATTTAACCAACTGAGCCACCCAGGTTCCCTGAGTTTTTAAGTTTTTCATGTATATCTTGGATACTAATCCAACCCTTTATCAGATATGTCATTTGCAAATATCTTCTCCCATTTTGTAGATAGCTGTTTAGTTTGTTGGCTGTTTCCTTTGCTGTGCAGAAGCTTTTTATTTTGATATGGTCTCAGTAGTTTATTTTTGCTTTTATTGCCCTTGCCTTAGGAGACATATCTAGAAAAATGCTGCTACAACTAATATCAGAGAAGTTACTGCCTGTGTTCTCTTCTAGGATTTTTATGGTTTCAGGTCTCACATTTAGGTCTTTAATCCATTTTGAATTTATTTTTGTATATGGTGTAAGGAAATGGTCTACTTTCATTCTTTCGCATGTTGCTGTTCAGTTTTCCCAACACCGTTTGTTGAAGACACATTCTTTTTCCCATTGGATATTCTTTCCTGCTTTGTCAAAGATTAAGTGGCCATGTCACTGTGGGTTTATTTCTGGGTTTTCTGTTCTGTGTCAGTCATCTAAGTTTTTGTGCTGGTACCATACCAGTTTGATGACTGTAGCTTTGTAATATAACTTGAAGTCCGGAATTGTGATGCCTTCAGCTTTGCTTTTCTTTTGCAAGATTGCTTTGGTTATTTGGGGTCTTTTATGGTTCCACACAAATTTTAGGATTGTTTGTTCTAGTTCTGTGAGAAGTGCTGTTGATATTTTGATAAGGATTGCATGGGATGTGTAGATTGTTTTGGGTAGTATAGAAGTGTTAACAATATTTTGTCTTCCAAACCATGAGCATGGAATGTCTGTTCATTTCTTTGTGTCATCTTCAGTTTCTTTCATCAGTGTCTTATAGTTTTCAGAATCTAGACCTTTCACATCTTTGGTTGGGCTTATTCCTAGGTATCTTACTGTTTTTGGTGTTTTAATAGCCTTTCTTATTGTACTGTGTCCATCTAGTTCACCAATTTTAACTTATGAGTAATACTCCACGGTGGCGGTGGTAGATGTTGGTCCAGCAGCAGGTTCTTATTCCCTGGGGTCATCAATGATCACTGCTGTCCTGAAGAATTTACTTAGATGCTCACTGTACTCTTCAGGAGTGAAAAGTAAATTTCTGTTTATGTTTATTTATTACCATGACATTACCTAGCTTATCTTAGTATCTTGCTTCTAAGTACTGAATAAGTACCCATGATACATATCCAAAACATGACACCAGTCTAGTATGCTGTCAATGGACCACTACATTGCTTAGGAAACATAACAAAGTTATTAAATCACCAGTTTCTGGAAACTAAGTGCCTAGATTCAAAATCTGGTGCTATAATTTACTAAATATGTAATTTGAGGCAAATTGTTCATTTGTTTGTTTTACATCTTTTTTGCCTTTGATTCTTCATCTGTGATATGGGGACATTGCTAATACATACTTTACCTATCATTAAGATTAATTACATTATTGGGGCACCTAGGTGACTCGGTTGGTTGTGTGCCCACTCTTGATTTTGGCTCAGGTCATGATCTCACAGTCATGGGACTGAGCCCCATGTCTGGCTCTGCGCTGGGCATGGAGCCTGCTCGGGATTCTCTCTCTCTCTCCTTCTGACCCTCCCCTGCTCACTCTTGTTCTCGCTCTCTCTCTCAAAAAAAATAAGTAAATAAAAGAATAAAAAAGATTACATTTTTAGAATTGTATTTTTAAAGGTAAAGTACTTTTTATCATTGAAAAAGTACTCCATAGGTATTTTTAAATAAAAAATTAAACCACATGTTGCTAAAATTTTCAAATACAGCATTTAACATCTAGAGCCTTTCCATTGTAAATGCTCTGTGGTTGGAGAAGATGGGGAGGGCAGGTGTTGCCCCAGATTTGCAGAAAAGGAAATCAAGACTCAGATAGGTGAAATCACTTCTCTCAGGTCATGGTGCTCGTCATAACAGAGCAAGATTCAAATCCGTGTCTTCCGGCTCAAAGAGAGTAACTCCTTGGCTTCTTTGGCCCATAGCAATAGGGAACTCTTGTGTGTGGGAACAAGCCATCCAGCAGAACGCATTATGATGGGTATTAACACAGGAGCTCCAAAAGGAAGACATGCTGAATTCTAACCAAGCAGCAGGGAAAGGGAAGTAGGGGGAGGGGAGAATGAAAGACAGGAGTGTGGGAAGGCAGAAACTGCTGGTGAGGTGAGAAGAGACGAGACGTTTCCCCAAGGATAGAGGAAAGGAAGGTTAAAGGCATATTGATCTTGAGTGGGGAAAACATTCTCTGGACTTTTCATCCTGCTTTCAGATCATCTGGCATCAAAAAAGGGTCTGTTACTGAGCTCAGCTTTGGAGATGGCATGAGAGATACAACAGAGGAACGACCATATGCTGACATGGAGGGCACAAGAGTGGTTTTTGATGATATGAGCTGAGCTGCAAAGTAGAAGCAATGTGGAACCTGATCAAACATGCATCCAGTGATGGGCAAGCAGCAGCCAAGCACAAGCGCAGGCATCCTCTGAAAAAACTATTCCATTTCCTGACCTGAAAGGAGGCTGACTTTCTTTTCAAAAGAACTTGCAGAACTACCCAGGTCATACCCGGGCGGGAGGGGGGGGGGGGGTGCGGCGCGCAGTAGAGCATGTTACAATGTCCAAGGTGCTTCCTCAACAATTACCTTGTAGGATTCTCAGAGCTACACTGTGAGAGTAAACCGGGCACCATTTACAATTCTCGTTTTACAGATGATGAAACTGAGGATGAGAAAAGGCAAGGACACAGGGCCTGGGAAGCAGGCAAAGAGGTAGGAGCAGATCGTGGCTTCCCCATTATTGCCCAATTATCCTCGCACTAAAGCACATTATGTCTGGCCAAACTGACGTTTCACAAAATGGAGTTGAGAACATCCCTATATGAATATATACGAGCATATCTATCAATCGAACTCAATTATATATTCATACATCTTCATTTCCCATCCATGTTTATAGTGTATCATCCACGATCAGTTCCTATATCTATTAACATTTTTATAATTATCTGATTCAATTTATCTATATACTTGATCTCTTATCCTTCCTGATTGGTCATCTGTATACAGATACACTGACTGATGTGATGTGATGTGTGTAAGATTAATTACACCATAGCAGAAAGCACACGAACATTGAAGATGTAAATGCATGCTTATAAACCTTGTATTCAAGGTTTGCATCGTCTTACTAATTTCTTTAATCTCTCCGAACTTCAGTTTTGCAACTTGTCGATTAGAGATAAAAATGTCCACCTCCCAGTTCTGTGAGAGCTATAATAAGACATTGGTTATAAGGTGCATAGTGCCTGGCTCAGAGAAGTCTCACAAATAGTTCCTGCTTGCTTGCTTTCACCAGATCCTTCCATTCCTTTCTGGCTATCTAGCTTCTCCTCTAATTCCAGTTGGTCTCCATTTACTTTTTCTCTGAACCTCAGTGTCATCCGTTATGTGAGGGATTGTTTGTGCATTTGACACATGGTTCCAAAGATTATCCATTGAGGATCAGATATTCTGGTTTGGAAATCTGGCTGTAAGATTCTTCAGGTAGAGCTTCTCATTTATCATTTAAGAAAGCAAGACATAATTCTTAATCCACTCTTCTGAATCATCTGAAGGACTTTGCATACAGCATTGCTCATAATTGGTGCCAAGTAAATATTTGATAAATTAGATAGTTCCCAAGTAGCACTCTTGACCCCGGGAGAGTTTGAGAGTGGAAGCACAAAGGAGCTGATCCTCCATGTATGTAAAAAACTGGGATAGCAGAGACCTCTGCAGTTTTAACAAGAAACCACTTATTCTTTTAGTCTGTGCTTATTGAGCAACAGACCTACGTTACCTTTGATATGTGCTCAGATTACACAAATGCATCAGACACACGCATGCAATCTGGAAAAGAAACAGTTCCATTCTAATGCGATCACTGTGATAGGGGGATGCCTGGTGAGCTGTGGGAACACAGAGATGGTACACACTTGATATTTGTCTTTGCCAGTTGTCCAGTGTTTCTTTGTCCCTTCTTCTGGTAATAGCACCCCCTTACTGTGAAGAGCTAAATATTGATCACTCTCTGCGGTTCATGGCATTCATGTGACTAGTTCTGGCTAACTACAAGCCCCTCCCCTTGGCCATAGTCGTGGACTCCGATATGGATACGTGACCCAAGGTGGTCCAGTTAGAGTCATTCCCTGCGAATTTATTAGCAGAAGCTGATAGGAGATCTCTCTTTCCTATACATGACTACTGACTTAATAGAAGCTGAGAGATAGATGCTGTTTGCCACCTTCCCTCTCCCCATTGCATAGAAAAAGTCTTTGAGGTATAAGAAAAAAGAAGTCAAACCCTAGGGTGATGTAGATAATGGAGATAAAGGAAAAACAGAATCTGGATAATTTTTAAGTACCTAGTGCTCCCTGGAGCCATCTGTACCTTTGGATTTCCAATTACATGAGCTAATAAATTCTCATTTTTGTTCAAAGTTTGAATTTTTTATACAGACTTTCTCATATAGTCATTCTATCACTCTAAATCTTATAGAATTTTATAACATTTCAAAACCATTTTGTGCATATCATTTTCTGTGAGTCTCAGGACAATATTGTGAGAGAGGTAGCTATTGTTTTATGGTTCCTGGTGAGAATGATAAACATAAAACGAGTGATGTGGCTGAGGTTGGTCAAGTGAATTGTGAGGCTGAGAGAGAAATTAAACTTTGTGATATTTAGGGCCAAGTTTTCACATTTATCCTAAAGTCTGATTACCAGACCACACATCTAAGTGTTCAGTCCTAACTCTAATTGGACATATGAAGCCTATCACAAAATCCTACCATTCCATGTCCAGCAAGGTGGGGATAGATTTCACTTCATCCTTCAACATTGCTGACTATATGTGGGTTTAATCTGTGTGTGTGTTTACTATATCTATCACTTTTACTCAGAAAACTTGATCAGGAAATATATTTGCAGGTGTTGATCAGAGTTCCCTGGATAGGTTACTATGCAAATACCACTTAGTAATACATTACATTACATTACATCACATTGACTTAGGCATGGTGCTGTGCTTGAGATATAAAAGAGGGACACTGGTTTCAGCAATATAGTCTAACAGCTTAGTGAGTCACTTGTTTCTGGGCATTGCAATCTCTGAATTCCTGGGCATCCTTTGTGGTACATGGTCAGACCATGACCGACCTCTGTTGAAAAGAAGCCAATTACCTGACCTCAGTCCTGGAAGTGAGCTGGTTGAAAAGCTTGTTATTGATCCGTTCTTCCAAATATTCTTTGAGTCTCTTATTAATTAGATTGTCAGAATCTTGTTAATTTAGGCCCCATCCACACAAAGTAACATGGTCTTTTAGTTTTTTAAATGCATTTTTTAAAAGGTTTTAACACATTACCTGTGTTGTTGCTGTCACATGGATGTGAGAGGGAGTATTTGCTGGTTTGTTTGGTAGTTGTCAGGCAAGTGTATAAAAAAGAAATACTCTTGGAAAGATTGATTTTTTTCCCCCAGTCAAAACCTTGTGTAAGCCATCATTTAAAGTGCTGTTCATTGACTCCTTTGAACTATCCACATGATAACAACTATCTAAAATTGAATACCAGAAAAAGTTTGTGTTATCTCAAGAATGGGTATGGTTATTTGTGTCAAGCCAAATTTTACCTGTTCTTTAACACCTTCCTTAAAGTTAATAACAGTTCAAATTTATTGGTAAATCATAGACATTTTCCTAAACTTATTTCTTCAGCAATTATTATACCCAGACCATCACTCACTGAATAACTCCTGCTAAATTGCGGATTTCTTCCATTCTTTATTTCATTTATCTCCCCAGTGCAAGTTTTATTTTTGGCTTTTTATTTTACAGTTTAATCAAAATGTATACATGCCAAGGGTATAAAAAAATCATTAGAAAGTTTTATAATAAATCCTGGAAGTGCCACACCCAATTTTTCATTCTTTTTGCTCAAAAGAAAACTCATTCCTAAGAATCAATGTTAGCATTATTTTCTAGCATATAGCACTGTATTTCTAAAGATTATGTTCTTAGTAATACTGTTTGGTTTTTCAGCTTTAAGCACTATTTTTCCCATACTTAATGTCTTTCCATAAGCCAACATGATTATAATAATTTAAATTAAACATCTGTGTTAGTATTATCATATTTATATAAATGAACATGAAATTTGTTTTTCCTTTCTTGCATATTTTCGGTGTGTATTTTTACTAGAGTTAGTAATCAACTATCTTTACTTTCACAACATTCTGTAAACTTAACATCATTGTCACATCGATGTATTCTAATTCTTGTTGCTTTTTATAGATGATCTTTCCCACTCAAGGTGAAAGTTTTTAGAATCTTCTATTTGCTCTTGATAATGATGAAGTTATGAGAGTTTATGATTGATTATGTGGCTTACCGGGGGGTCTTTTTAAAAAAATATGGTCATTTATTGGGAACTTTGAAACTTTTATTTTTTAATTTAAGGAATTTTCTTTAAAAAGTAGAATTTCTACTATCTGTATATCGTTCTTCCTAAATTGGTTCTTAGTGTTCTTATCTTTTGTCTCCTGCCATAACCATTAGGTCTAATCAAGAGGCAGAAATCACACAGTTTTAACAGAGAAAGTTTAATGTAAAGAATTGTTAATTGCAACATGCCATTATAGTAACGGGGATTTGACCAGAAAAATGAAAGACAATTTTTAAAAATATAGGAATAGCAGACACGAGTAGGGACCTCTATCCCTAGTGATAGGACGGCAGAAGGAGGAGGCGTCCATCCTGTAGCCCCAGGATAAGCTGTAGGTCTCCTTGGAAAGTATGTGCCACAGTTCAGTGGACAATAGGGAGATTCACTGAAGTGTGTCACCAGCAGGACTCTCCCCAGTCTGTCCTCTGGAGTACCAGGGGGTGCCCTCCATGGTGGGGAGTGGCCTAAGAACACATCACAAAACCACACAAGAGGGCCCTGGGGGTGGGGGTTGACGTACTGCTGACCAGGGGTGCTGCTGGCTACTAAGCCCTACAAGAAACAGGTACTGCAGAAACTGTGTGGCCACAGGAGCCTGGGATTGGAGCCAACTAGAGCTCGAAATTTTTTTTATCCATTCGCCTGTATCTTGGTTGTTTCCCAGTTTTGCAATTATGATTAAAGCTGCTATAAACGTCCATGTGCAGGTTTTTGTATGGACCTAGTTTTCAACTCCTTTGGATAAATACCAAGTGGAGTGATTGTTAGATCATATGATGGTAAGAGTGTGTTTGGTTTTAATACAGCCAAACTGTCTTTCGTTTCTGTTGCTCCAAGTCCCCATCAGCATTCGACATTGTCACTGTTCCAGATTAGGGCCGTTCTAATAGTTACGTGGTGGCATCTTATTGTTGTTTTAATTTGCATTTCCCTGATGACATACGACGTTGGAACATCTTTTCATAAACTTACTTGCCATTCGTATATCTTCTTTGGTGAGGTCTCTGTTAAGGTCTTTGATTTTTAAATCAGCTTCATTGTTTACTCTGTGATGAGTTTTAAGAGTTCTTTGTATACTTTGGATAACAGTTTTTAACAGAGAGGTGTTTTGCAAATATTTTCTCTCGCATGTGCCTTTTTCTTTTTTTTTTTTTTCTTCCAGTTTCTTGATGAGTATCTTTTGCAGGGCAAACCTGCACACTTTTTATTTTTTGTCTGTTTCTACTCTGTGAATATTTTTTCAACTTTATCTTATAACTCTTTTATTGGATATGTATATCCATAATTTATAAGACTTATTCTTGTTTTCCAGTGGTATTTTTTTATAATACTCTTTTCCTTTTTACAGATACAACATCTAGCTTATATTATTAATAAGCTTTGGTTCTGAAGTTTTACTCTATTCCCTGTCTTGTATATTTTCTCCTGGTTTTCCCATTCCTATTTATTTGTTTCAGATTTTCTCCCTTGTTTTGGAAGCTTCCCTGAATTGTTAGTTGATCCTTTACTGCCTGTTATTCTTCTAGGCACATAAAACATAAGCTTTGTGTACATGGCAGAAGCTTATCATTGAGCTTTAGATCAGACTGAAGGGGTGGGGGTGACTAATTTTATTGATTGGTCACAAAAACCATATTTGAAATTCCTTTTTCTAGAATCACTCAGCTTCCCTCTGATCTCCTGTCCTTAGTCTGGGTGTACAACTGCTGACTGATAAAATCTCGAGGAGGGGAGTAATGTTCAGCTCCTTTGTACACAGACATTCAATCAGCCTCCCAATTTTCCCCATCCATCCTCTGCGATACCTGTCAACTTTATCTATGGACTTCTTAGGACTAATTGGTTTGTTTTTCATCAGTGTCTCCCTCTGCAGGCTTATTTTGTGGGTTCTGTTCTTTGTTGACTCTTCCAACTTCAATTTCTGAAACTTGTTGAAGTCTCTCACAGAGTGCCAAATCTCTTCTTCAATTCTCTTGGTTCTTATGGATTTATATTATTTGTGTGTGTGTGTGTGTGTGTGTGTGTGTGTGTGTGTGTGTGTGTTCCTTTACTATCCACTTGAGAGACCCATTTGGAGAAAAAAAAAGATAAATGGACTCTCCTATTGTATTTCATCTTCTAATTTATCAGCCTTGATCAATCATTTATGGAATCTAAAATTCTTAGGAATGATCTGGTCACAACTGAATAGTTTTAAAGGCTCATATTGAGGAAACGACTGTGTGGGACAGTAAGAAAGAATAAGTGAATGACAAACTGAGTGAATGAGGAAACAAATGAAACAAGAAAGAAATGATTATCTTATTAGTGGACAGCAGGCTGTGGTGGAAAGTACACCAGGCTGGCAGAATTGTCCCAAGTTTGTGTCTCACTTGCTATAAGCCCCAGGCAAGTCATGTCACCAACTTGATCTGAATCTCCTCTGCACAGTGGATCAGGGAAGGTTGGGAGTAGAAATACGAAGAGTCCCTTCAGGACTTAAACACATCTCTACTCCTTATAACGTATCTTTTTTTATAAAGCTAACAAATTCAAAGTTAGGGAAACCCTGGATTTCCTTAGATTACTAGCTTTCAACAATTAGGGTGACACAGACTCTGATGAGAACCTAATCTTCAATTTTTTTTTCTTAGAACAGTGCACATATGCAAACATGCAATATGTATGCAATTTCAGAGGCTTCTCAGGCCTCCTGAAACTTACATGAGGATCCCATTAAAGTAATGTTGATCTTAGAACCTTCATCCTGCTCCAAGGTGACCTCTGGTCTTTGCTTTTTGAAGGGACTGCTGATGTGTTTTCCTTAGGAAATTGAGGCTTCCCAGAACATGGCTAGAAAACTGCAAAGAACATTTCCCTTACATACAAACCTTGTCATTCAGGTGAACCAATTTTCTCTTTGTAAATCAGGACATTTGCAAATGTTTCATTAGCTTTGGCCCAGATAGCTCTGTAACAAATGCATGTGCTGTGTGGTGCAGATGATGTATCAGCACAAACAGCTCGCTGGGTCTCCATTAATTATACAGGGAGAATGAGGGACTATTTAAATGGAGGCACAGAAATTCCATTTGGGGGTGTATTTGCCTGGGAAAGGAAAGCACTCCCATGTTGCAAGAATCCTATGTTCTTTCTGATCTATTTCTTTTCAGCAGCCACGACACTGAATCGTTCATTCTTTCTTTCATGTATCTACTATTTATTGAGTACTAGGCAAGGATCCTAGATGCTGGAGATAAAATAATAAGCAAAAGACATACAGCCCCTGCCCTCATGAAACAAACTTGTGGAGGCTACGGTAATAAAATAATCACAAATAACAATATAAAATTACCGTGAATATCAGGAGCCATGAGAACAAATCAGGGGTGCAGGAGGGTGCCGATCTAGCATGGAGCAGTCAAGGAAATGTTCCCACAGGGAGTGACCCTAAAGTTGAATGCTGAAGGAAAATAGGAAGCAGACTAGCTGAATATGGGGAGTGAGGAGTAACAATGCCCTGGGCTGAAGCATGCGTGCAATTATTTGCTGAACAGAAAGAACTCCAGTGTGGCAGGAGTACAAAAAGAGTAGAATGAGAAGAGGCTAAAGAAGTACATGGTCACCCATGGGAGGCCTATAACCATCTGAAAATTTTGATTTTTATTTCAAGGGCAACAATAAGCCTATGGGGAAATTGAAGGAACACAGAAATTAATCAGAAACCCATGCAAGGAACTTCAGACTAAGAACTGGTATGTGAAAAGCATTTATTCCATTAGACCAGAGAAAGGTAATTCCTTGCAAAAAGCCAGATTGTAAATATTTTAGGCTTTGTGTGCAAATCTTTGTCACATTTACTTTTTTTAAAGTTTATTTGTATTGAGAGAGGGGGGTGGGCAGAGAGAGAAGGATAGAGAGAGAATCCCAAGCAGGCTCTGCACTGTCAGCATGGAACCCAAAGAGGGGCTCAACCTCAAAATCAGTGGAGGTCATGACGTGAGCCAAAATCAAGAGTTGGGCACTTAACCGACTGAGCCACCCAGACACCCCTGTCACATTTACTTTAAAACAAAAAAGGGGCGCCTGGGTGGCTCAGTCGGTTAAGCGTCCGACTTCAGCTCAGGTCACGAGCTCACGGTCCGTGAGTTCGAGCCCCGCGTCGGGCTCTGGGCTGATGGCTCGGGGCCTGGAGCCTGCTTCTGATTCTGTGTCTCCCTCTCTCTCTCTGTCCCTCCCCTGTTCATGCTCTGTCTCTCTCTGTCTCAAAAATAAATAAAAACGTTAAAAAAAATTAAAAACAAACAAAAAAACCTTTAAAAATGTAATTCCAATCTTAGCTCAAAGACTGCAAAAACAACTCATGAGCAGAATTTAGACCATAGGCTTTGCACTAAGTTTGCCAACTCATACACCAGACCAACAGCTCTCTCAGAGTACAGGTGGTACTTCTCTTGTTCATTGTAGGGTCTCTAGTGCCCATGTAGAGGCCAGACACATAGTGGATACCTAATACACATTTATTAAGTGAATTAATGACCAAAGTAGTTTTAAATATTCAATATCTATTGATGACGAAAACCAATGCTAGCATTGTTGTTGACTTTGCCTTGTTACCATTATTATTGTTGTTATTACTGGCATATCACAGAAAAGGAAAACAGTTAAATTCTCCCAAGATTGGATAAGTGACAGAGCCAGGATTTAAACCAGTTCTGTAAAATTTCTAAGCCCATTCTCTTCATTCTGATCATTCTACCTCTTATGTAAACAATAAATAAATAGCAATGTATAATATAGGTAAACATCAAATGATAGAAGTACAACTTAATATCATGGAAGAGACATGCCAGTCAAAATAGAGGACAGAAACCATGTATCAGCCTCCCCTTCTGTCTCCGTCAGTTTGGGCTGCTATAACAAATTACCATCGCTTGGGTGGCTCAGACAACAAATATTTATTTCTCACAGTTCTGGAGACTGGAAGGCTGAGATCATGAGATCAGGGAGCCAGTACACTTGGGTTCTTGATGAGGGCCCCCCTTTCTAATTATGTCCTCATATGACCTTTCCATGGTGTGGGCACAGAGAAAAAAAAGATCCTGTCTTTTTTATCAGGGCATCATGAGAGCCTCACCCTCATGACCTAATGTAACCATGGTTATCTCCATTTTTGTTAGGTTTGGGGACCCCACCTCCAAATACCATCATATTGGTATGACACATAGCACCTTCCTCCTGAGATCCCTGTTATAATAAAAGTAAGGGAATGTTTAAGTGCAGAAAACCTAAACAAAAGTAAGGAAGAAAGAGGGAGAGGAGAGAAAACAGGAGGGGCATGATGGCTAAGAGAAGTTAAACACGTATCAGGAGCAGACGGGACTGTCCACTAAGGAGACAAATTGAGCTGCATGCTAGGGTGTGCATTGGATGCTTGGAGGAGACTTTCGCTGAAGAAAGCATTGCCCCTCCCAGTAGCATACAGATATGAATCCCTTTCCAAATCTCCTACCCCAGGTGTTCTTGCACCTTCTGTGTCTTTTATCTGGGACGAAATATGCCAGTCTTCCATTGTACACATTCCAAATCTTTATGAATTATTTTCTTGGTATTATTTTTATTTGCTCTGGAGAATGCTGAGAATTTCCTTTTCATTTCCTCCTTATGATTTTCCTTTTCTTCGGTAGGGAAAAGCCATGTATCAAGAAAATAACACTTTCACGAGACCAGCAATAACTCAACTGATTCTGATGCTCCCCATCCTCTTTACTACCTTAGTTCTCTTCTCCTGTAGTCTAAGGAATAAGGAAGAGGGATACCAGTATCTATGATAATAGGATTAGTTGTTCCTTCTTGGAAAGACCTAGGGGTCAATGGAGGATCTTGGGCTCAAAGTTGGTAATTTTTTGGTTCCTCATTAGAATATAAGTGACTTAGGATATTTTAGCTTCAGCTTTCAGACTTAGATCCAAGATATAGATAATAAGAAATAAGTATTTCCTCAAATATCTTATTACAGTAGTATCCAGTTCAGTTTGGAAAAATAGGATATTGATGGTGGATTTAATTAAACAGATACTATTGCCTAACTGAAAGCTTGGAAAAACTTCAAGATATAATAAAGGGACAGGACTTAAGAAAAAAATAAAGATAAGTAGAAATTCTGGAATTAAACACCTAAACTAAAAATTAATAATCTATTTCAAATATAAAATAGCTGAAGCATGACACGATTTTGAACTTTTATTTTTGTCTGATTAGAAAAGAATCTGTATTTGTACTGTTATTAAGAACATCCTCCTTGGAATAGCCTCATAGTGATCACTGACATTAGAACTGGTATGAACATAAAATATGAGTACACTTTCGGGCTCTGTCTTAACTCAGTTATCAACCTGAGTTGTCAGAATCAACCTAGAAACAAATCACAGCAGATTAAACTAGGAGGCTCTCACACTTGGGGTCCTGAGGGCACAAGTTCAGAACTAGCTCTACTTTGCCTTCTTAAATTTTGCTCCCTTGTCTCCTTGCTTGCCTGACCCTAGTCCTAACGCTATCTATACATTCCTAACTGCTGTGCAATGCAATACTACATTATTTTACCTTTTTGTCATCACCATGTAGAGCTAACTGGCACCCTCTAGGCTTGCCACTCAGAGAGTGGTCCAAGCACCAGCAGCCTGAGCTTCATCTGGGATGTTGTTAGAAATGCAGAATTTGGGGCGCCTGGGTGGCGCAGTCGGTTAAGCGTCCGACTTCAGCCAGGTCACGATCTCGCGGTCCGTGAGTTCGAGCCCCGCGTCAGGCTCTGGGCCGATGGCTCGGAGCCTGGAGCCTGTTTCCGATTCTGTGTCTCCCTCTCTCTCTGCCCCTCCCCCGTTCATGCTCTGTCTCTCTCTGTCCCAAAAATAAATAAAAAATGTTGAAAAAAAAAAAAAAAAAAAGAAATGCAGAATTTGAGGTCCTACCCCATATTTCTAGATTCATATTCGCGTTTTAACAGAATCCCCCGATGAATTGTACGTTCACTGAAATTACAAATTCCTGTCCTAACCCACTTTCCTTCCTTACTGAGGACCTTCCCAATCTTCAGCCTATTAAAATTAGCTGTTGTTGTTTCAAAGCAGTCACTATAAAATACAGGAAAGTCTCATGGAAACAGAACTACAGAGGAAGAGTAATACAGTGGTCAAGATCACACAATTTAGAGTAGGATAGAGCTGACTTTACGTTTCAGCTTTACTACTGAATAGTTGGGCAACTACTTAATTTCTTATTTTTTAAAAAAAATATTTAGAGAGAGCGAGTGTGCAAGTGGTGGAGGGGCAAAGAGAGGGAGAGAAAGAATCCCAAGCAGGCTCCACACTGTCAGCTCAGACCCCCATGTGGGGCTCAAATTCACAAACCATGAGATCATGATCTGAGCCGAAACCAAAAGTCAGACGCTTAACCAACTGAGCCACCCAGGTGCCCCATACTTAGCATCTCTTGACTTCATTTCCTTCAAATGGCACATTAGTTGGTTTAGGCCAGTCTATGCTGTATAACAAATGATCCCCAGATCTCAGGATTCTATTCTATATGTCCATTTTGGCTGTGA
This sequence comes from Neofelis nebulosa, assembly GCF_028018385.1. Lineage (NCBI taxonomy): Eukaryota > Metazoa > Chordata > Mammalia > Carnivora > Felidae > Neofelis > Neofelis nebulosa. The sequence continues at coordinate 17,370,977 of NC_080793.1, forward strand.
CTCTCCTCTATATGGTCTCTACTTTAAGACCCAGGTTGATTGGGCACCTCAACCTGGGACCTCGGTGGTCTAACGGTAACGAAAAAAGAGATACGACAAAGCAGACACAGAATCTTAGAGCTTCTGCTTAGCAGTGACACCTGTCACTTCCATTCACCTTCCATATTGCTGCGCCTGCCTTCAGTGAACACAGAGCCTGATCCTCAGACTGGGAGAGGCACTGCAGGGAGGGAGACAGGGAAGAGCAGTAACACAACTGGCAAAGAAAAGAATGACAGTAGTTTGAGCACTGAATGAGCTAAGGCATGAGCCGTCCTTGATCCTTTGCTCAGTAGCTGGGTGGCTAGTTCACTTTTCTGAACTTCAGTTTCCTATTCGTAAAATAAGGACAGTGATAGCCAGCACTTAATGGAATGTGAAAAGGAAGGGAAGAGCAGCACATAGTAGGCACTTAAAAGAAACTCTGAACATAATAGGAGTAATTATGTCCTTTTAAGCTGTCTGAGGTAGAAACTGCCTAATCCTTACAGGAAACCCTGAACTGGAGACACTGGAGGGTGCAGAAACAGCCATGAATTGCTTCATTCTCTGCTCCCTCTGGGTCTGCATCCTTCCTTGCCTTAGCTTGACAGGAAGCCTGCTCTCTTTTTGGAGGCATAGGATGGAAGAGGGTGTGTGTTCTCAGAGATAACGTGGGGCGAGTTCAGGGGTTACTAATTGAGTTTCTGCTTACCTTTTATATTTATTCAGCATCCCAACCAGAACAGGGTTGAGTTACAGCAGCCCCCTCCCTCTCCCTCGGCCCCCTCCCCCCTCTGCTGACAGCACTCAAGTCTCTTCCATAGTCGCTTCCCCACTCAAATTGTAAGTCCAATCAGAAATTGATGTGACAGCAAAACTGGAGAGAGACAAATATGTGGCCTATGAGGATATTTTGAGATTGGATTTGCTAGCACAGTACAAAGCAAGAAGGAATTGTAAAGCCTCTCCCAGAAATGGAATCTGCCAGAGCCCCAACCGTCTATTTGTCCACATAAGATACTACTTGTGGTTTAAGGCTGGTTCAGAGAACCTAGAATATGATGCCTAATTATAAAGTTCTTTAAAGTTTACAAATTGTTTCCACGTGATGTGGCTTATTCAACTCCCCCATGAACTCTGAGGAAATGAATGTAGCTGTCGTGATCCCACTTTATAGTCAAGGACACAACAGGTCAGCAAGGTAAAGCAATATGACCACAAGACACAATTCGAAAGAGGTGAAGGAAGGGCAAGAGTCCATATCATCTGCCCCCTTGTTTTATATTCATTCATTATACTCATTATACTATACATTATATTCATGTTTCCTTCATAACACCGTAACCTTTTGGTATAAAGGTAAGGTAGAGTTTCTGGGGCCATGAAACTGAGAAGCCAGACTTTATTTAAAAAATTTTTTTTTTATTAACGTTTATTTATTTTTGAGACAGAGAGAGACAGAGCATGAACAGGGGAGGGGCAGAGAGAGAGGGAGACACAGAATCCGAAACAGGCTCCAGGCTCTGAGCGGTCAGCACAGAGCCCGACGTGGGGCTCGAACTCACGGACCGTGAGATCATGACCTGAGCCGAAGTCGGACGCTCAACTGACCGAGCCACCCAGGTGCCCCGAAGCCAGACTTTAAAAAGCAGTGATCCCCCCCACGGCAACCCTTCTATCTCCATGTTCTACTTTATAAGGCTTTCTGTTTCCTCATCACCTCTCTCACTGCCAGCACCTACCCTGCTTGTTTCCAGCCTCTTCCGACAATGATCATACCCACAGAAGAGCCAGAGGAATTTCATGTGCAAATCTGAATCTGAACATGTGTCTTCCTCCATATATCCCTCCAAGAGATTTCCTTCAAAACAAGGGGCTCTTTGCCATGGCCTATGATGTCGCTCACCCTCCTACCCTCTCTAACCACAAACCTCTACACTTCTCCCTTCTTACATTTGTGCTCAAGCCAGATCACACTATTTCTAGAAACTGGATCAGTCCGAATTTCTTTGACCTATGCGTCTTGCTGTTCCTTCTGCCTGTGTGGTTCTTTTTCCATTTCTCTTCCTCTCCAATCACCATTCACTGAACAGGCTCACTTTTAGAAGTATCTCCTCATAGGAGCATATGTTCTGATAGCACCCTTTGTCCCTTCTAACTCAATGCTTCTTACTGCACTAGAACTGTCTCTTTGCAACCCCTCCTTCCTCAACCCCAGCATACACACTAGACAAGGATTCCCTTGAGGACACAAACTTCCTTGTCCTCTTAGGTATCAGAGCTTCTAGTGCAGAGTAAAGCCCATGGGGAGCCTGAAAAATGCTTAGAATGAATAAATGAATGAATGAGAAGACATAGAGACAAGGACATTTATTTTTCTAAACTTCACATTCACCTCAGTGTCTACAAAAACTCTTAGGATAGATTTTAGGTAGCCTTCTCCCTCACCATTTTGAATGAGCTGGAACCAGATATTTGATGGCTGAGAATCAGAGAATCCTTGTAGTATTTGTAGGAAGTTAGAGATTGAAGATAAAATTCATACCATCTGGCCTTTCAGGCATAGGGGATAGGCAGAGGGTGGCAGGGGTGGGGGACACTGAGCATCTCTTTCTGAGAAACTCCCTAAATACCCAAAACATGTTCTGCTGTCACAGATAGTGACATCAATTCATCTAGCTGTGTGACCTTCAGCACATGGCTTAACCTCTCTGTACCTTAATTTCCTTATCTGTTACGTGAAGTGAGAATAATACTCTTTCAAACTATTGCAGGAAAAGATAAACTTAAGAGACACTTTAGTCAATTCAGTGTGTGGACTTTGGTCTGATTTAAACAGATTAGACTGTCAAAAAGATATTTTTGAGGCAACTGAGGAAATTTCGATATGAATGAATCCTTGATATTAAGGAATTGTTAATTTTGTTCAGTATACAAACAGCATAAGTATAGAGAAATAGATGATAATGATAGATACATAGATAGATAGATAGTTACTTCCTCATTAGAGTTCCATACTAAAATATTTATGGGTAAAGTGGCATGATGTCCTGAATTTGTCTTAAAATATTCTGGAAAAATAAGTAAAAATCCATAGATAAAACAAGATGGGCAAAATGTTGATAATTGCTGAAGGTGGGAGACAGGTATTTGGGGGCTCATTATAAATTACAAATTATAAATTTTATCTATAAATTGTTCTATAATAAAGTGTAAAAATGTAGTATCCTCTCAGAGTTATGAGAAGTTAATATTTATAGAAATGTAGAAAAGTGTTTCCCATATAATGTTATTATAGTATATTAAATGCATATATCTCATTTATTTGCACTCAACATATTCACTTGCTTTTACAGACTTAGTCACATTCCTTATTTGAGCACATTTGCTTATATATGAAGTTACACAATAATAACAAAAAATGAGATAATAAGAATGACAGCTAATATTAAGGTGGCACTTACTCTAAGCCAGAAAAGAAGGTACATTATCTTCTTTGACTTTCAAAGAAACTTCAGAAACTGGATACTGTTTTATTTTTTATTTAAAAAAAAACTTTTCTTAAAGCACTTCCCCCCCTCCCGAAAGTGGATACTATTACCATGTAATAAGATTTTGACCCAGTTACCCAAAGGTGAACTGATGTTAAAATTTTTTTTTAAGACTTATTTATTTTTGAGAGAGAGACAGAGTGCTAGCAGGGAAGGGGCAAAGAGAGAGGGAGACACAGAATCTGAAACAGCCTCCAGGCTCTGAGCTGTCAGCACAGAGCCAGACGTGAGGCTCGGACTCAGGAATGGCAAGATCATGACCCAAGCCAAAGTCAGAGGCTCAACCGACTGAGCCACCTACGCTCCCCTAAAGGTGAACCAATGTTAAATGAACGAATGACTCCTAGTCTCAGAAGAGTAAGGCTAACCCTGCATCAATCAGTCTGATCAAAACTCTCAGGATGGTAGACCCCTCGACCCAGTTCTGATCACAGAAATGTGGAACGTGAAGATACCTCAGTCTTTATGTCCTCCCTCTGTTTCAAAGCCTTTGAAGTTAAGGCCCAAGATGATTTATTGTGCAATCTGGCTATTCCAGCTTCCTCTTCCGCTCTCCTCAGTTTTCTACCACATCCTTCATCTGAACAATGAGGATGTAGATCTTAGGAATTCCCTGAGCACTTTTTCTCCTGTTGGTTTACTGTTGTATCTCTGGAGTCTGGAAGAGTGTTTTTCACCTCTGGCTGTGTTTTACAAAACCCTAGGAGGTTTTTAAAACATAGTGATTCTAGAATCCCATCCTATGTCAATTGAATAGAATTTGTTGGATGATCCAGGGATTTATTTTTTTCTTAAGTGCACTAGGTTATTCTAATATGCAGCCAGGATTGATACACTGGCACAGAATAAAGCCTGACATAAAATGGGCATTTAATAAATGCCCATTGAATAAATGAATGAATAAACATTCTGTCTTAAGATGTACTTATTAATGTACATTCTTTATCTGTCCAAAGCCCCCAAGCACACATGCATATACTAACTGTGAGCTGCCTGAGAGTGGACACTCCATTCCATATATTTTTGATTTTTCAATTTCTAGCACATAATAGAATCTCAGTGTTTATTAAACAAATATGCTGTCATATATACTCAGGACAAGGAGCAAGAAGATGTTTGGATAGACGCAGAAGGGTGGTGATGTAAATGAGGATACATGGAAAGAGCCTACTTGGGGAGTCAGATGGAGCTGAATTTGACTTCCAGTTTTATTACCTACCAATTCTTCCAACATTGAGAAAATTCCCTCATTTGTAAATGAGAATAAACCACCCCTAACAGCATTATTGTATAGCTTAAATGGAAAGGCAAGTATGAAAGTATTTACTCCAGTGCCTACTATATTAAAGGTGCCTAAATAATGTCACCTTCCCTTCTGTTCCTCTTTATCTTTGAGGTCCAGGTAGGTTGGTTAAGTGGGACCTTTGGAAGTTAATAAGAGGAGAAAGAGAGAGAGAGAGATTGAGGAGAGCAATGTGCAAAGAGTAGAAATGAGTTAAAGGGAAATCTAATGGTGGTTATAGAATGCAGAGACAATTACTATTAGCCACAGCCAAGGAAAGCCAAGAAAATCTTCAGGCCTTGCATTTGATATTCTTCCTCTGTCCAATCCAGACATGTAACAGCCATAAATTACTATCCTTCTGTGTAAGCACTGGATGGTAAGTGCCATGGACACAAATAATAGCATTCATCACCAGATAAGCAGCTTCATATTGAGGTAGCTTGGGCCAAGCTTCCAACCATTTGGAAAAATTCCAAACACCATGCCTCATGCCTTATGTCCTAGCCTTTCTTGGAAGGAGGGACATGATGCTATTGAGACAGTCCTGGCCAAGGAATCTGAAGCAGCTGGGTTCTAATTCAGTTCTAATATGATCACAAATGTATTCACCTGCAAAATAGAGTCAGGGAATCAATGAAATTGCCTCTTGATGTTCTTTCCAGCATTCCATAAATCTGGGGCTCTGAGGCTGGTTGAAAGTCTCCCTTATTCCATTTCAGCACTTACTGATACATTCAACTAACAATACTACTTTTAAGGAAATTGTTCTTGGTCTCATCTTTGGTGATACTAAAACTGGACAAGTTCTTTTTTTGTGATCGATTGATCTACAAATTTGGGTGGAAATTGGGATCCTTTAATTTTGCTAATGATTTACGTAAGCCTTAATAGCATGAATTCTAGTATTTGCTTCTTGAGTCTTCCCTTATCCTCTGATTTGATGAAAACTGCAAGGCCCAAGTGTCCCCAAAGGAAAGTTAGACTAAGATATAAGCTGGCCCCAGAGCTTCTTCCAAGGGGTTATTGGTTATTAGCCCCATCCTTGGAGGCCTGGGATGAGCATCTTTCTCTTTAATCTGGGGAGCAAATGTTTTCTTTCTCTCATCTACCCTACTTCTTCTCCTTTCCGTTTTTTCCCTATCTTTCTTCCTTAAAAAGGCTAAAGCTGAAACTGCCAAACCCTCACCCAGTTGGAAACTAGACAGAACCAAGAAAATTCCATATGCTGACAGATAAGATCAGCTAAGCTCTCAGCCTTAGGGAGAGAATATTTATCTATGATATATTCTTATTTGATTTTCTCCTTGGATTTGCCTTTTCTTATCATAGTAGTGATACCTTGGCATGGGCAAAAATAGTCACCTATATGGGCCCAGCTTAGCCCATCCTGGTTTTGAATAAACAACATCAAGAGTGCACTTTGCTCCTTCTCATGTCCCCTGGGGGAATAGCTTTTCCTTAGAGCTCTCATGGGCATTGGCTGGATCAAGATTAAATTTGAGTATTCAAGGATCCTGAGTCACATCAATTGCCACCATTCCTACCACAATTTACAGATACTGGAGAATAAACGTTGTAAGTGATACGAACTTAGAAATCCAATTGATGTTCAAACAAAGGAATTTGTATTCCTTTGCCAAATAAATGCTCCATTGATCTTTAGTTTTTAGTTTGTTTGTTTCCATTGCAACATGCTGTTTCTCATATACCTGCCATAGTTTGCGAGATCCCCATGGTCTCTGACTCCTGCCTCCTATTCAGACTCACCTCCTGCCACTCTTCCCTCACCTATTCCATTCCATCCACACGTCTCCCTATTTCACAGGGGCAGCAAGATCTTTCCCACATCAGGACCTACACACCTTCTTTGCCCACTATCATGGAATGTTTTAACACCGCTTATGCCTACCCCAAGCACCTACCCCAAACAAACACATTTTTGTCTGGATCTTTTCATTCCAAGAAGAATGCAAGTCTTCTTGTCTGCTTTGTTATTGCTGTATCTCTGGTGTTTAGAACAGCTCTTGGTACATAGTAGGTATTCCATTAATATTTATTAAACAGATGGATGTGAGCACATTTCTAGTCTGTAGGTAAGAGGGCAATTGGGTAGGGAGAGAAAGAAAATTATAAATACAATAATAGGCAGGGACAGCTGGGAAAGGGAAGGCAAGGAGACAAGCTCAGAGGTCTCCTGGTCAGCAAAAAGGCCATTTTGGGGCATGGAAGCTCCTCCCAACAATCTGGCACTAGTTGGAATGATGAGTCTTCTCTTCACAAGCAGCAAATACATTTGCAAATGAAAATAAATAAAACTTTATTGAAATATGAAATTGCAAATGAAAATGGCTGGTTGGGGCCCTTTGTAGCAATTATGCAAAAGACATTCATTTGCTTGCTTTTATATGCGAGTAAAAAAGATACTTTATTTTTGCAATTTATTTATACAGGGAAGCTTAGCAGGGCTCAGAGGTTTGCATGCATCTTGGCAGCCTGTTTCATTCAATTTTCCAATCAGTTAGAAGACAGTGTAGTTTCATTAAGCAGCAGGGTTTTTCCAGTGTAGGAAATGGCTAACTCTTTAACTTTGAGCTCACAATCCTTGTGGATTCCATGGATTGATAAATGTAATGGTCAGTTACTAAAATAGGGTCTCCTTCATGCCATTGGATTGACTATATTGGTGCAGTGATAACAGAAACAGCACATCCTTTTACATTCTGCCCTGTTGCCCCCAATTCATCTCATCCTAATGTCTGCAGGCAGCATGACCATAGTCATGTGTATCTTAAAAATGGGTTTGAATCATAGTATTGGGTATATGGTGAGAGTGTTGGTTATTAGTGGCAGCTGTAGCTGGACATAGTAGTGGTTAAGATATTCATCCCCAGAGTCAGTCAGAACTGTTATGAATTCCAGTTCTGCCTCTTGCTCAGGACAGGGCTTTGGGCACATTACTTTCCCGTACTAAATCTCAATTTCCTCATTTGTAAAGTGTTCACAATAGTGATAAGATGTATACACAGTGCCTGGCATATAGTAAACTCTACATTGGTGGTAGCAATAAAGGGAAGGAGCGGAGATTTCAAAGTCCATACAGTCCCTCTTTATAATCTCAGAGCCAAGACTTGCTACATGATCGTGAACAAGTCACTTGATCTCAGTCAGCCTCAAATGCCTCATCTGTAAAATAAAGATGATGATATCTAACTTTACCATATTGCTTTTGAGATTAGCTCTGGTGCTTGTAAAGTTGCCTACCTAGAGGTTGGTTCATAGAAGGTACTAAAACAAAAAGGCATTTGTTGTTGCTATTATCTTTATGCATTAGTCTCTTTGTGCCTCTGCTTCCTTATTGACAAAATATAATGATGATGAAAATCCCATTCTGTTGCTGCAATTTGTCCACCCTGTGCTTCATCCTCTGCCCCAGATGTAACTTCCCTGCCGAGAGCACTGGCCTTCAGCCCAGACCTCAGCTCCTATTTCCCCCTCTTCCCCTGTGCTCTCATTAACTACTACTCTTTACAATTAAATTGTGCAATGAATGTCAAGTACCTGGGTTGAAAGAATTCTAGCTTGCTGCTCTGAGTATAAATCTCCACCAACAGTCTTTCTGGTCAGATCATAATTCAGGGGCCATTAATCACCCACCTTGCCTCCAGGACCTAGCCGAGGCAGAGGAGTTAATAAAGACCTCTTAGAGAAAAGAAAAAGTATCACAGCCAGTGTTGGGAGATCTTTTGATGGTCACGGAGTGGGCTGTAGATTGCTGGAGAAAGCCCTGGGTAATTAGAGACCTTACAGCTAGAAGTGGTATTGAATCTACTACACGTAGCAAAGGTTATCGTCCTATACGGAGACAGATACAGTGTCTGTCTATGTGGTCTAAATTAAGTGTCCTTTGGCAAGAACACCCTCCTCTAGCTACAAATCCCCATCCTAGCACCAGTTGTTATAACAGCTAAAATTCTACCAATAGAGATTAGTTGCCCCAAATCATTATTAGTAACTTTCATTATGATGAAAATATCAATCCTACATGATATTTAAAGTACTTTAGAGTTTATAAATTGCTTTCACTTTATCATATTTAACTATCCAATCAGGTAAATAGGAGATAATTTTTTTTTCTCATTTTATAAAGGAAGAATGTTTAAGTGGTTTCCCAAAGGTCTTACAACCACTGATGGGAGATCAGGGAATTCCAAGACAAGCTGTTGGACAGCACATGCATGACTTTCTCAATGAACAACACATTGTTTACACTGAGGAAGAAATTTTAGGTCTAAGGGTGAAGACTGACAACAACAATTGAAGGAGGTTGTAGGAGAGAGTTAAAACACACAGAATAGATGTTGGGTGTCTGAGAAAGAAATGAATTTCAGCTTTGTCTGGAGACAAAAAAATATTGTAAATGCCTTTGGTGTCTTGTTTTGTTGATATTCTCATGATCAAAAACATGGTAATTTGGAAAGAGAATAGGTCCTGGTTTTGACAGACCTGGGTTTGTTTCTTGACTCATGTTCTTCTTGAGACATTAAATCTCCATTTTCTCAATAAAAGGCTAGTGTATAATACCAACCTTGATGCATATGATGAGGCTTAAGTGACATAATTAATGTGAAGCAACTGGCACATAGTAAGTGCTCAACTAATGATAGATATAATTTGTTTCACTGGACTCTTTCTTTGTTAGTCATTGTTCTGCATGATTATAATAGTCAGGATACTTTTGGCGCGAGTGAGAGAAATATAACTCAAATGGGGTTAAGTAAATGAAATTTATTGGCTGATAAAATGGAAACTTGCAGTTACCATTGGATCTGAGTTCATATCTGATGTTCTTAGTATGGGCACAAATTCATGTGTTAAAGAACCTTCAGGCGTCTTAATGGCTTAACATTCAAAGGTCTGTTTGTTGGCTTATGGTACAGATATGTGATAGTGTAAATGATGTTAAATAAATATTTACTGCTTTTCCTCTTCCATGGTGAATGAGTCTATTTTCTACCCCATTGAAGTTGGGTTTAATCAGTACTTGCTTGGGACAGTGGAACATTGGCAGACATCACATGAGCAGAGGCCATACATATAGTTATCTATTTTGGCTTGGGCTCCCACACTCATGTGATCCACCATGAAAATAATATGGCTTAGGTAGCTATTACCCATCCATCTGGCCCCATACTGGGACACATAGAGCAGACATCATGGCCTGTATAGCTCCTGCTCTAGTAAGAGTAAAAGACACGTGAAAAAGACCTGAACCCAACCTCCAGCCTAGATCCTGGAATGTAGCCTAGTCCATCCAAGTTGCAGTCAATTCACAGACCTGTGAATGTGACAGTAAGTGGTCAATGTTTAAAGCACTGAATTTTTTAATGATTTATCACACAGCAGTATTGCAGCAAGACTTCTTTCTAATATAGTTTATTTGTTGCTGGGAGGGTTCCTCTTCCCTACTAGGGGACTCAGGCCAACATAGGCTCCATATTCCTTGTTTTTATCAGCTTTATTGCAGAAAGTTGACTTACAATAAACTACACACATATAAACTGTACAATTTGATACATTTTGAGCATGCATCACTACAATCACCATCACTGCAATCAAGAAAATAAGCCCCCAAAAGTTTAATCGTACCCATCTATAATCTCTCCTAATTCAATCCTTGTCCCTCACCTCTGTCCTGAAGCAACCGTTGACCTACCTTCTTGTTGGTATTGATCAGTTTGCATTTTCTAGAAGTTTTTATAGTGGAATCATTCATCCTGCATTCTTTTTTGTCTGGCTTCTTTAACTCAGCATAATTATTTTGAGATTCATCGCTGTTGTGTGTATTGATAACTTATTCCTTTAAATTGTTGGGTAGTATTCCATTTTATAAACATGTTGCAATATTTTTAAGCCATTTATTTATTGATAAACATTTGGATTGCTTTCAATTTGGTGCTGTTATGAATAAAGGTGCTATGAATATTTATGTACAAGTTTTTATATGGACATACACTTTTATTAATCTTGGGTAATACCTGGGATTCAAATGATTGGGCCACATGGTAGTTGTATGTTTAACTTTTAGCTACCTCCTTTTTAGATATGCAACTCATCACCTCCTCAGAGGGTACACCACTTCTACAGAGAGAACATTGTCCTGACCTTGCCACACTGCCCTGCCTCACTATGGCTGATGAGGAATATGGAGTCTCTCTATCTATGCCTTACCATGCTTTTGTCTTTCAGTATCTTCGTTCTGCTTTTCTCTCTGGTAGCTTCATTCTCAATGGGCTTTTATTACAATATGGCCAGAAGGTTGTTACCATGTCAGGCTAGTATCTCATTACATCAAGAGAAAAGATAGTACTTCTTTCGTATATGTTTTATCAAAGTCCAGTGTTCATTCTCATTTGATTAAGTGGGGTCCCATGCTTATTCATAAACTATGGCTAGGGAGATGGAATAAACCAATTGTCAGGCTGGGGCCAGGGAATTGGATCAACCCTTGTAGATAATATCAGAGTGTTGAGGAGGGTCGATGCTCCAAAGGAAAAGCAAGGGCTTCTTTGCCAAAATAAGGAGATAGAGGCAAAGACACACTTAAACAAACAAACAAGAAAAACCTGTACCATGATAATGATTAATCATGTCCATTTCTGTCTTTGTTTAGTACCAAGGGCCTCTCAATGAAATTGAATTATGCCAGCTTACCCAATCTCCTCTTTCTGTCTTCCAATGGGCTAGGATGCCCATTATTGTGTAAAGATAATAACAGACTTTGAATTCATCCATCCCTAAACGTCAATACCATATACAAGGAAACTAAGGTTATGAGGGTGGGGCAATTGTAAAAAGACAAAGCAAAATAAGACAGGATGGACCCTAAGGCTCCATCCACTTCGAAGAGCATATCAATCTATGATTCTACAAGTCTTGTTCTACTATTGTAGGATTCTCTGATATTAGGATTCCAGCATGCCTTGATTCTTGAGGCAGTGTGTGCCTTGAGCAGTTCATACTCTAATCTTGTTATTGAGTTCAGATCATGAGGTTGATACACCCCTCAGGACAGATTGACATTTTGATGCTCCTAGTTAGCAAAAACACGAACTGGGGAAGCTGCATTAACAAGCAAATAAATTTATGGTAGACTGATGCTAAAACGAATCTTGCCATTTGTCAGCAGCTTTTAAGAAGTGAAATATGTATATGGCCAATAGAACTGGGGGAGCTCCCTGCTCAAAAGGTATCTTCTGTTTCCCTAAGATTTAGAGAGAAGGAAGAGAATGTGGCAGATATTGTGTGGCCATGGGATTATTAATGAGGGACCGCTTTAAGGAATTGAAGGGGCATTTTATTATTATCTTTCCTGCTCTTTTTTTTTCTTTTCAAATTTTTATTTAAATTCTAGTTAACATACAGTGTAATATTGGTTTCAGGAGTACAATTCAATGATTTGTCACTTACATACAACACCCAGTGCTCATAATAACAAGTGATCTTACCTGCCCTTAATCCAGCTTCTGTAGCACACACTCCAGCAGTAGGCATTCTTTGTTCTTCTCATAGATGCCAAAAGTTTGTCTGATTTGTTTCTGCTCGTAGTGACCAACTTATACTCAATCTCTTAAATTTCTTTTCTACAAGAGGATAATATCTTGAAGGTCTCTATTTTTCTGAGAAGTAGCATTTTCACAATGCACAACAATATAGGGCTTTGTTGCTAGAAGTTCCAAATTTGACTCTCTGATCTGATACTAACTAGCTGAGTCTTTAAGCAAGTGATAACAAGCCTAGATATGCTCATCCTTAACAACATCGCTGAGATTTGGTGATCTATCCTATATAGGATGTTAGAGACAGAGGAGAGGGATAATAAGGGATAATTCTCTCCTGCCACTCCTTGCTGTCCCTGAAACAAGTTCCCTAAGGGATTTGAAAATTCTTTAAAGAATTTTAGTATAGAGAATGGAAAGCAGGTGAGTAGACTAACCATGAAGACATGTTTTAAGAGCTAAACAATATCTCAGTGTTCTCAAACCATTTGATTTTGGTTGACATGGAGTTAAATGGAACCTTTCTACCATAGCATGGAATAAAATGAACTGATATTGTGGGACAATCTTAATTTCATATATCCATTATTTTGTCTAATAGACCAGTACACTCTCAGGAAATCCAGTATTTCAAAATCTAAACTGTATCCAGGACTCATACATTGATGTAGTTCATAAATCTTTTTCTTTCTTTCTTTTTTTTTTTTTTTTTTTGAGAATTTGGCATTCAGGAGATATGATCCCCTACAGTTTCCTTTCTTGATGCAAAAACCCACTAAAATCTCAAATATTGGCCACTGTTAACAATTCCTAAATTATCCCACTGGATTTTAAGTAATCCGAAAACGTAGGAAGAGCAAGAACATTCTCCATTTTATGAATAAGGAATTAAACCTTGGATGTATGAAACAATGTGCCCTAAGTCAATCATTTAGTAGGAGACAGTGCTATAGGAATCAAAGAGGAAAGTGAATATTAAAGAACACCGGAAACTTGGGTCCTTGGGTAGCTCAGTCAGTTGAGCTTCCGACTTCAGCTCAGGGCATGATCTCACAGTTCACGAGTTTGAGCCCCGTGTTGGGCTTGTGCTGACAGCTCAGAGCCTGGAGCCTGCTTCAGATTCTCATTCATATTCTCTCTCTCTCTCTCTCTCAAAAATAAACATTAAAAATTTTTTAAAGGACTCTGGAAACTTGAAAAGTATGCATTAGTATAGCATAAATGATAATTATTTTGATTGGTATGAAGTCAGCAAGAATTTAGGTAAGATGCTAAAAAAATTTCTGATGTGTGACTGATTGAAATTATGGCCACAAACTCCCCCCATACCTTTGTGCATGTACCTTTGCCATGTGGCATTTCTTATCCTCCCATTAGTAGGTAGAATTATCTTTTCTACCCCTGTGAGATGTTAAACCTCTAAACGTGAGATAGCTTGTAACACACTTGGACCAATAGACTAGTCGCTGTACAGTTTCTGAAGGAGCTCTCAAGGCTTATAGCTTCTTTTCACAATCACTTTCCAAGCACCATGTTAGGAAGCCTGAATTAGCTTTGCGGGGAGCTTCATGGAAGAGAATCAAGATGGCAAAGTCAACAATCCCAAAGAGCTGCCAGACATGTGGATCAGGCCATTAGACACCCTCCAACCAACTTGTCAACATACTAGTCAAGAAAATATGTATTTAAAGATCCACAAAGCTCTTATGAATAGGTCATATTTTACCCATTTCTAGCCAACACTTCAAAATTTATTTTCCACACTATCATTAGAAGTTGATAACTTAAATTCATATAATAATGGACTCTCAGAATTGAAAGGAAGCTTAGAAATCACTAAGTGGGTACATAGGATGACCCTAGGTCCTTTGGTATGTCCACTATTCTCACAAGATTATTTATATGCCTTTCCTTTATTTATATGCAGTAACAGACTTTTAAAAGCTATGTTCATATATTAAGAAAAGACCTTCATTCTCGTAGCTCCCACTTATCAGTCTCTGATATTTGAAGACTGCTATCATGACTAATTTCTGTCACAAAACTTACACAGCCTCACACAAGCATGTGCGCGTGCGCGCACACACACACACACACCAGTCTTTTCCCTGAGTTAACGATCCTGAACTCCCTCCCCTAAAATCCCGTCAATGAAATAGCTGAAGGACTCTTGGTTATACTTTGTCATCCTCTTCTCTGAATATAAGCTTGTAATAAAACTTGAGAGTTAACCTTTGGACAGAGATGGTGGGTCCATTCTCTGTACTTCACTCATTACCAGAAATTCCTTTTTTATGGAATTCTTAGGAACAGTTTCAACTTTCTTGGCAACCACATTCAAGAGTCATAGATTTCATTTGTAGGAACACTGAACAGGAAAAAAAATTATCTGTGGAGACAGGAATAAGAGAAAACGAGTTCATCTTTAAATTGAACAGCCAAACCTTGGGTGGAGTAAAGAAAGAATTTTTTGGTGCAAAGGAACTTACTGAGCCTTTGAAAAAGGATATGAGACAAGTCACTGATGAAGAATATGGACTTCAGGATCTGATAGAACCAAGTTTAATCTAGGCTTTTCTGTATACTCTTTGTGTGTCCTTGTGTGAGTTCTTACCCTCTCTGAGACCATGGTGCTGTGTTTGTAAAATACATATTGTAAAAATATCTGTATAGGTGCAGTGTAAACCTTTAATACATCTTTGTGGCAGTTAAAGAGTACCTAATGAATTGATAACGGGAATCAAATTATAGTCATTATCTAATAGCTAGTAGCATTTGACTAAGTTTCTTAACCTCTTTAAATATTAATTCTTTATTTGTATGTACTGATTAATACAACTTACCTCATGGGAATGTTGATTTAATTAGGAGAGTCAAAGGTTGGCAAAGCAAGGAAAAGTTCTATCAACTAGAAAAACACAAAACTTTGACACAAGTCTGTGACAGATACGGTCCTTTCACTTACGGATTAATACCTAGTGCAGGAAATGACCAAGAAAATGGTCATTTAAGTAATCACTGTAACAGGGAAGAACAGAGTGCTATGAGAGAGGGATCTGGCATCCTGATTGAGGGAAATGATCAGGCCAGATCTCCCAGAGGAAATGATGCATAAACTCACATGGGAAAGCTGAGTAAATGAGAGCCCGCTGAAGGAATATGGTGGACAGTGAGAAGCAGAAAGCAGAATGTAGAGGTAAAGGAAGTCTTGGGTGCTGAGGGAGCCTGGCAAATCTGAGAATTAAAAGAAGTGCAGTATGAGTAGGGCTACAAGTGCCGGAAACAATTTGAGACAACTTAAAATTAGTATTGTCATTGGCCCTTCTACAACTTTATGAATTAAGGCCATATTCTCTGTTTCAGGAATAAGAAAGCTGAATCCCCATTAAAGGTCATTACTTATGTAAGGTTTACATAAAAGCTTTATCTAAAGGACTGGAACTTGAGTATTCTGGTTCCAAACCCATTGTTCTTTCCAATGGCCAAGAGAAGACGAAAATGTTGACAAGTCGAAGCTCTTGATACCATGGTTTCCAGCCATCCATCTTGAGGGACAGGGTGGACAGGTAGTCATGGACCCTGATGCATCCTTGTCGAGGTTAGCATGAGGAAGACAGGTGTTGTCCTCCTGGGGGAATCACTTAAAACTTATTCTTCTGAGAGAAAGGAATAGTCTTTGGCAAGCATGATTCTCAGATGGTCCAGATGCTTACTAAACTCTAAAGAAGCTGTGAGAACAGAACAGGCAGCCTGCACAGTGAAAAACATGTCTTTAGACAGAATCTTGAACATTTAGACCTGATCAGCAACTGCAGTCGCACTGAGAATCTGCATCCCACTGTGAGCGATTAGAGCTTTCTGTAAGCACAAGTGGCCCTCCTGATAAAATTCAGCTCCAAGGAATTAAGGAAGAGGCCCTCATTTGGTTATTTTTCAAGGCCTTTCCTATCTCAGGCCAGCAGCTTTATTGTTCTGTGGCTGCTTCAAAGGACCCCCCTCTGGAAAGACTCGCACATTCTCTCCCTGAGCCTTATCGGCCTCCCTCAGACCAGCTCATTTGCCTAATGGTGTTGCCACAAAGGCAGCAGAAAGCTCCGAATCTGAGCTGAACAACTTCCCACTTTAGGCCAGCTGTAGGAACTCCCCAGGCCTCTATGTTAGAAGCTCAGAACTCACTGGATATCCTTTTTCTCCAAATCATGACCTGGTTGCAGTTAGCTACAAACCTGAGAACTTCTTGGGACTCAGACATTCAAGACCCACTGGGTTCTCCACCATGTGTTTTACCACACTTACGGGCTGGCATTGCACACAGTGATGCCGTGGACCACCTGCTGACTCTCTCCTGAATGATGGAACTATGAAAAGGTATCAGGGTAGGTAGAGAAAATATTGTGTGAGATATAACAGTTTTCTTGTCAGACAAAGCTACAGAACCTTATGAGACCTAGATGTCTGACCTTACATAAGTTAAAATTTCAAAGCTTCTTCATCCTCATTTATAAAACAGGAATATTAAAACCTACTTTATGGGGAGGCTGTGAACATTAAATGACATTATTCCAGGAAAAAAATGCAAGGCATTCACCTATTTGCTCAAGAGAGATTTATTTTATCATTACTATCAATATGATTTTCTTCTGAAGAAGGGGGCTCAAAGAGATACCTTGGATTGCAATAACTGTAGCTTTTTTATCACCTCCCTAGTATTGATGTTTGAGAAATGTTTCTTTAGAAGAGACCGTGGAAATATGGAGAAGGCAGTTTGGAGTCAGGACACCAGGGTTTACGTTATGTGATATTAAGAGACTTGGGTTGGATTCTAGCACTTTTCAATGATGTTTGACATTGAGCAAAGTACTTCACCTCATTAAGTGCCAGTCTTTGAAAAATGGGTGTAATGATGTTCTCAGGTAGCTGGAAATAATAATCACTGAGACAACATGATTGGAAGTCCTCTACAAAAGAGATGCTTTCTAATTCACTAATGAAGAACAAATATATAGTAAGATATTCAATTCCTTCTGTCTCAGTCACCCAATCTACAGTCCCTGACTCCACAATGGAACTCTTTGAAGCAGGATTTAGTACCTTTATTACAGAAATAAGATTGGAACTTAGAAAAGTTAAGTGCCTTGCCAAATGCCACACAGTGGTACTCCTTCCTTCCAGTTATTTGGGCCAACATGGAAGGCATCCCTGATGACTCTCTTTCTCATCCCCCACATTAAATCCTTCCACAAATTAGTGCTGCCTTCACTATGGGGCGCCTGGGTGGCGCAGTCGGTTAAGCGTCCGACTTCAGCCAGGTCACGATCTCGCGGTCCGTGAGTTCGAGCCCCGCGTCAGGCTCTGGGCTGATGGCTCGGAGCCTGGAGCCTGTTTCCGATTCTGTGTCTCCCTCTCTCTCTGCCCCTCCCCCGTTCATGCTCTGTCTCTCTCTGTCCCAAAAATAAATAAAAAACGTTGAAAAAAAAATTAAAAAAAAAAAAACAAACACACCCACCATGTGACCATGCCCCATCACCTCCACTTAAGTCCCATCATATCTTGCCTAGATTAGTACAAAAGCTTTCCATATGTTTTCTCTAACCACATCTGGTATCTTCTCCAGAATAAAGCTTTGCAACCTTGGTCAACCTGTGTCAGTCCCCAAGTCAAAACATCCCTTATGGTTTTCCATCATAGAACAAAAACAAAAGTCCAAGCAGTGGTCTCAAAGACCTGGGTGTATTTGGATTCTTTTCTTCCTCTGAGACCTTGAGTCAGGCCTCACTCCTTCCTACTTTGCCCACTAGACTTAATTAGTTGAGCCTCATTTCTGCCTTTGCTTGATTAGGACAAATATGCCACCATCACAAAGCCTTTGTACCTGCTCTTCCCTTGGTCTAGAATGCCTTTCCTCACATTTTCCTCACATAGCTCACATTTTTGCTTCAGGTCTTCTCAAATGTCAGCTTACAAACAGGCCTTCTCTGGTCACACCACATAAAAAGCAACTCTCTCCTCCTGCCACTCGCTAAGCCCTAAACCGTGTTGTTTTCCATCTTAACACCTATTGCCCCCTGCTGTAATACTAGGTTAGCCTTAAATTTGCTGATTTTTTGTCAACACCAGAACACAGCTATGTGTGGGCTAGGAATAAATCTCTCTTGCTTTTCCAACTTTATCATATTATACTTTATGTGAAAGTAAACATATTCACTTTGATGAGTTTTGACAAGTAGATGTACTATAATTAGATCTAGAAATTTTTCGTCACCCCCAAAAAGTTCCCTGTGATTCACTCCCCATCCCATGCAACAAACTGATTTGATTTCTAGAACTGTGGTTTACTCTTCCTCTTCTAGAACTCATTTAAATAGAATCATACAGTATTTACCCTTTTGTATCTGGCTCCTTTTGCTTGACATAATGCTTTCAAAATCCATTTATATTTTTCTGAATAACAGTAGTTTCTTTTCATTACCAAGTAGTATTCCACTCTAATGAATATATCACAAGTTGTTTATCTACTGACCTAATGATGGAGATTTAGCCTGCTGCCAGTTTTTGGCCTATTATGAATAAAGCTACTAGGAACAGTCATGTGCAAGTCTTTCTGTGAAAATGTTTTCCTAGGTAAACACTTAGTGATGGGATTGCTAGATAATAGGCTAAGTGTATGTTTAACTTGGCTCTAAATCTCTCTTTTTTTGCTAATATATCCCCACTGTCTGCAGTAAGTGTCTGGCATGCAGTAGGCACTCAATAAATGTTTATTAATTGAAAAGTTCCAATAATAAATAGTGAGAGTGGATATATGTCTAAATCTCCCTTAGCCCCGACTTAGAGCTTTGTCCACTGCTCCAGACTGACTGATGAGGGGGAAATTATGGATACATGGTCCATCATAGACTTGTGTGGGCCATGCTGATGTGAGCAACCCCTGTGCATCCCTTGGTGAAACTGTTTACAATAGGACATGAGTGGAGAAAACCCTGACATAAGGAAATGTTTCTCTGGCCTTTATATTTAACAGGCCTTGCTTGACTGTTTCCTTCTCACCAGGGAGCTGCTGTTATAATCCCCAGAGTTCTCTCTTTCCCCCATCTTGAGGCTGGCAATCCCATTATCCTCCTGCCTGGAGAGGCAAGCTCCTCCAACATTGCCAGAGCAGAGACTTATGTGGATGTATTGAATTCACCACCTGGTGACTACAATTAAAATTCCTCTCCTTTGATTTATTTTGGTTGGGGGAAAGAAATCATTTAGTTCTTGGAGATGCAGATAAGAGATGATACACGTCCCATCCATTTCCCTGACAGCAACACTCCCTGCCGCTAACACAGATGGAAAAGAAACTTCAATCACACCCACACTTGACTACCTGTAGGAGGAAAGATGAGGTAGTGGAGGGAAAAAAAGAAGAGTCGAGAAAGAATAGTCCAGAGGAAGGAGATAATGAGAAACATGCATGATATTTCAGGGAAGAGGATTTAAACCAAAGAAAGATTTGCATCTGCTTGATTCACAATTGTCTTTTACCCTGAGAATGCAGCCCCTCTTTTCAATCCAATGAGTAGGCTCAGATATCACCTTGAGGGCAATATAATCCAGAAGTTCTTATCTTGGGGTCTGTGGAGAGACTTGTAGAGGATTCATGAATTTCTTGACATCGAGGGGGCAGTAAAGGCACCTATCTTTCCTCAGACGCTCAGAGGGGTCTAATGACAACAAAAGTTTGAAAAATATTGTATACCTGTACATTTTACATGTATATTTTATAGTTAAGGATACTGAAATCCAGCAAGATAAGGAACTTAATCAAATTTTTATCACCGGTCATATTTGTGTCGTAGTCAAAAATAACACCCACGTCTCCTGATTCTCCTATTCAGTCTGTTTCTTGCATATCTGCACACCTGCCAGCAGGAAATGTGATTCGCTCTGAATTCCAATCAGACCACCATAACTCCTGGAGGTGGGCAAGGCAGGTGTAACTGATGCCATTTGACAGATGAGGGAAAGGAGCTCAGAGTAACAGTCAACTTACTTTACGATGTACTTAGTAGACCTAAATCAGTGTGGCTTCAGGGATCATGATTCTAATCCCTCCTTCTGCCAGTAGATCCTTTTACCCTCATGTATGGAATATCCACATCTCCAGCCCTACACAAGAGTGCACTTGTCATTCAGGCTGAGCCAATCAGAATATGTCACTGCCCTGGTGACTGTGATTGGCCCAGGGGGATGGACAAGTGAGCCAAGCTGAGCCTATCAGAAACCTTAAAAACTGAAACTGGAAGGATTTTTGTGTGTTTGTTTTGTCTTTTTCTTTTTCTCTCTGGTAAGAGATTGAGGGAGAGACCTCCGATGAAATGGGAGCTGCATAGAGGCGGCTGGGAGAATAAGATCTGCTCAGCAAGGATGAAGAGAAAAAGACAAAACTGGAACGAACAAACAAACAAAAACAGTATCCTGACATCAATCCATTGTTGTTGTTTCCTTTCCAAGGCTCACTTTTCCATCGCTGCCTTATCTGAGAGATATCCTAGTATGCTCTTAGTAATTCTTTTTGGGGGGAGGTGAAGTGGGGGAGGATGTTTGAGTAAGCTCCTTCCAGTTAGATATGCCACGTGTAACTGAATGAGTTCTGACTACGTGTGAACCGGGTGGTCAGGTATAGGCCTTGTCCCTTGGACTCCTTCTCTTTGGGAAAGTCTTTGAGATCCTTTAAAACAATTGCTTCCACAATTCCAGTGTTTACCTGGAGCAGGAAGTGCTCCGGGGAGCTATCCATACCACTGAATGCAGGATAGCAGGAAGAGAGGCATTCACTGTTCTTCCTAATTTCAAGTTACACGGAGGGTGTCTCATACCTTTTCTCTTTGTCCTTTTTCCTCTCTCACTCTCTCTTCTCAATCTCTTCTGATACTCTTTTCCTCTCTTTATCATCTTTTAATATCCGTGGAGTTCTGATGCCCCCTGCTGCTGGCTGCTGGTTGCTAGCTGCAAGAACCACACATTTCCCTGGTTGTTTGCCTCACCTTTTTTTTTTTTTTTAATACATATTTATTTTTTTATACTTTTTTAAATTGAAGTATAGTTGGTACACAATATCGTATTAGTTTCAGCACAGGCAGTACAACATAATCCTTTGGCATTTGAATACATTATGAAATGGTCACCATGATAAATCTAGTTACCATCTGTCACCATACTGACATGGTGTTATTGACCACATTCTCTATTCTGGAGGTTTCTACCTCTTCATCCCCTTCTCGTTCTTGGTTTTCCTTGTCTCTGTCTTCTGTGCCAGTTCCTACTTCTCTTCTTATGTTCTCCTCCTCTTATCATCTAAGGGGCTCTGCTTCCTCACCATCTTTTTCTGCCACTTGCGTCTTAACCCCCATATCCGTGTCTTTCTCTTCATCTTTCTCCTTCTCTCTCCATTTTACCTTCTGATTGGGTTCTCTCTGTCTTAGTCTCTATCCCAAATCTCTCATCCTGAATTCCAATACCTTGACTCATGTCACTGGGTCCATTTCTCTCACACACCCTTACCTATTCATTGGTAAAATGAGTGGTGACACACTCCAAGTGTTCCTCTCACTGTCTTAAGAAAATTTAACAAGGTGGTCAGCCTTACTCAACAGCTGGGGTGGTTAGCTCTTTGCACACAAAGCATCTCTAACTGAGAGACAAATCACTTTCATTAGGATCTGGGAAGTTAGATTTCTTCTGTAGTCTTCACCACCAACTTGCTGTGTGATATTGAACAAGTTTTTTTCTCTGTTTCTGAGCTGCATGTTTTAAAATTATATGCTTGGTGAGGTTGTGGGGGGGGTATATTAGAAGATGCTGGGCCATCTTCTAGATCAGAGAAGGGAGTAATAATGGTTCTCAGGCTCCCTGTGAGAGGGTAGTGCTTGTCACATCTGTGCCTCTGGAGCTCTCTGTGTGAGATGCCTGCTCAGGAGGTCCTGTTGACGGATAAATTCTTTTGTTAACAAATAGGACTAATATTCCAAGAACCCCACTGGCCTGAGTTTGCTTTTCTGCCAAAGTGAGCTATCATTAGCATTTGAGACAAACACCCAGACAACCTAACCAACGTGTATCTCCATCCATCTGGGTTCACAGGAGGGAGGATGTACACTATTAAATGGAGGGCACATGATTTGCAATAGTCCCTATGACTTTTCAAAGGAGAATGCTGGCTTGGGGGTAGCACTGGAGGTTGTGTCCTCAACACCACCACATCAGATGCACCACACACCTGATCTCACCCACAAGGTGGTATTCTATGGATAAGAAAACAGAGCTTCAAAGGGGTTAGCTTTGTTGAGGGCTGGTAAGTAGCTGTTCCAGGATTTAGAGGTGATTCTTTCAGATTCAAGAACCTGAGGAACGTGAATCGAAAACATAGACCTAGTCTTTGTTTCCCTGGGCTCAAGTTCTTTGATCTATTAGATGAGGGGGACTCACCTTACAGTGTTCTAGGGTCCCTTGAAATTGTAACACATTAACACTACCTTCCCTGACTTCCTACCACTTTGTTCTTCCCTCCATGAGGAGACCACAATTACCAAGGTCTGCCTCTTCTGGGGTATTGCAGTGGTGTTAGGGCAAGAACATGAAACTGACAATTGGGACACTCTCCCTTCTCTGACCCTACCTACTCTAAAATTCCAGCTTTATTTATCTGCCAGTGGTTCCTCAATCCCCATCTCTGTTCAGGTTCTAAGCACCAGAGTTCTAATGTTCGACCAGTCATTTCTACTTGGGTGACAGAATTGATTTTCCCCTATGATGGAAACCACTCTGTTTCTTTCCATCAGTGGTCAAATACAGTGTTGACTAAGGCTTACTTCTTAGTCATCGCTGCCCCCTCCTCCTGCTCAGCTTTTCATATCTCGTCACCTGCTTTTGGGTTGTCCTCTGAATTTATCCCCTCTACTCCATTACCTTTGCTTCCACTCTGGACTAAGACTATTGTTCATGAGAATGTATACATGCCTATACATTCTACCTAAGTGGGTTTCTCTGATGGCAAAGACTACATCGTAATCAACTTTTGGTTTCTCATAATGCTTCACATCTCATCTTTATACATGTGGTAGACACTCTTTGCTTTTATTTTCTGAAGGTCAACAGTGTGGTGGAGGGAACAATTCAAGCATGAAAGGGAAAGGAAGGAAATATAAAAGGCAGAAATAAAGGAAGTACAGAAGGGGAGAAAAATATTTAAGTGTTTTATTGTATTACAGGACTCATTTAAGAGATAGAGTGTGCATCATTATTGGGTCACTTCTTTGCATTTCAGTGCTGATTGCAGAGAAGGAAGACCAAAAGTATTGAAAGATAAGAATAAAGAACCAACTGACTAGCAAATTGGGAATGAAAATTTCAATCCTCCGAAATCAGAAAGTAATCCTGTAAGGAAGCAGCACTTACCTTTATACGGTTATCCCTCTGAAAACACCTTTGGTGGGTGTACACTTATTCTGCAAAGCAAGATACCTCCATAGCCCAAATACACTCTCTCTTCCAGCTTTTAGGAAACCACTCAGCATGCAGTAGCCCCTGGTGATGCCATTCCAACCATTATCATTGCTTTCCCCACAGCGCAGCCTCCCCAGGACAGATGCTAGCAATCGATACCAAACACCTTACACTTAAATCCATCAATGAAAAGGCTGTTACAATAACAGCAGCTATTTTATGTGGCTACTGATTTCTTTCGGGCCTCCCAGACCCAAAGGTAGGAAATAATAACTGGTCATTTTTCATCAAGACAGACAATACAGGAGGACAATCGGAGCAGTGCCGCTTCCTGTGAACTGTACCGCCCGTGTAAGCACTGCCTGCAGGAAAGATAAAAGCCTACTTCCCGTGAGGTGTGTGTGCATATACCAGTGGAAAACAGCAACAGGAATCTTTACCAACACAGTAATCCAGGCAGCACCAGGCAATTCTGTGGTCCTGGGAAAGCCCATCACTAGGGCTTCCTGTGAGCCTCCAGACGAGGCTATCTGACTGGTAAAAGGACACCATCATCCCCATTTCACAGACAGGTAGATGGAAACACACAAGGGAGAGGCTTCTTAAGTTGCAGAACGAGGGGTAGAACTCAGAGCTTCTTTCTTCCCCAGTTGTTTTTGTTTCCTTTTTTCCCCTCAAAGCAAATAGCAGGAGATGATCCAGTAATACAGATCCAGACATAAATAGATCCACACCAAATTATGTTTTTGAAGAATAATTACCTGGGGAAATGTTTATGGTATAAAGTTAAGTGAAACAAAAACTATGTGTGCAGGGGCGCCTGGGTGGCTCAGTCAGTTGAGCAACTGACTTCAGCTCAGGTCATGATCTCGTGGTTCGTGAGCTCGAGCCCCGCGTTGGGCTCTAGCCCCGCGTTGGGCTCTGTGCTGACAGCTCGCAGCCTGGAGCCTGCTTCGGATTCTGTGTCCCCCTCTCTCTCCGCCCCACCCCTGCTTGTGCTCTGTCTCTCTCTGTCTTTCAAAAATGAATAAACATTAAAAAATAAAAAAAAAAATTATGTGTGCATATGTTATAATCCTGATTTTGTAAAAGTTTTATGTAGACACGTACACATGTTATATATCAACCAAAATTATCTCTGAATGATGATAAAATGTGTGACTTCAGGTTCTTCCTTATACTTTCCTGTGTTTCATAGATTTCTTACAATATGTATATGTTCCTAATATTTTTTAAGTTAATTTGAATATATAATTTGAATTAATAATGTATAGGCTTACACACATGCACACACACATCAAAAGCAGATAATCTTAAGAGAAAAGCTTTTTTTTAATTTTTTTATTTTTATTTTTTTTTGCTTTCACTTGTTTTCCCCCATAGAGGCAATAAAACTCTGACGTCAAATGCTTTGTCGCTCTGAGCCTCCCAATTTTTGTCAATCCAAAAAAACAAACAAACAAACAAAAAAACACTAAGGCGTATTTCTACTGCTTGTCTAACTTACATGTTTTTTGAAAAATGAAGAAACAAGATTTTGTGCCTTGAACTCAAGTGTGCAGGCAAACAGGAAGTAGGGGTGTCATGTAAGTGGGGGATTCCTACTGCAGAAACCAAAAATTTATTCAGTTTCTTTCTGTGTTTGCCAAGCTGTAGACCGTAGCAGGCCCCGTGATTATCTCTCCACAATCAAATGGGTGCAAATCTAGGGCAACAGATGCATCTCCAGTGAAGGGGGTGGGAGCCTGTAATTACAGGATTTGTGTAAGAGGAGATTTCCACAGAGGCAGAGAGACAGATTGCCCTGGAGACATGGGAGCGACTTCCCCAAGCAGAGAAGGATGAGGAGGCTTTGAGAAGAGGCTGCTCTATTTGTGCCCCTCAGTGTCCCCAGAGAAAGAAAACGAAGTTAATGAATGGGGCGCCTGGGTGGCTCTGCCAGTTGAGCAACTGACTCTTGATTTCAGCTCAGGTCATGATCTCACAGTTTGTGAGGTCGACCCCCCACATGGGGGTCTGTGCTGACAGTGTGGAGTTTGCTTGGGATTTTCTCTCTCACTCTCTCTGCCCCTCCCATGTGCTCTTGTTCTCTCTCTCCCCCCCTCTAAATAAATAAACAAATAAATAAATAATTTTTTAAAAAGAAAAGGAAGTTAAAACAGACTGGCTGTCAAGCTGCTAAATTAAATTTAAGGAAGCTATTGAACAGCTACTTTCTGTTAGGCACTCTGGGATTAGGAAGGCAAATGATACAATGGTGAAGAAATGAGAGTTGAGAAACAATATTATTTTAGCACCTGTTGTGTGTCACGTACTCTGATGGACTCGTTTAAACGATCACATCTAATTTTTACAATAAATGTGTGAGGTAGAGCCGAAATAATTTACTGTGGTCACCGGATGAGGTCACTTGCCTCAGTGCATCAGGCACTCATTCAGCAAGAGCCTCTCAGAATAGCTGCAGTCTGCACCCATGCCAGGCTCTTCTGCTCTTGGCTTCTTTATCATGTGTGGCTAGAATGCTCTTCTCGTCCTCTCCACTTGAACTAAATCTCCATCAAGAATTAGTCCAACTGCCGTCTCCTCCAAGAAGCCTTCTGTCACTCACCTATTCTCAAGCTAGTTGAGCGTCTCAACCCTGTACTCCCATCATGTTATTTTTATCTAATTATGTGTTTGCTTTCTATATCCCCACTATACATTGTTTTTCCCTTAGAGTCTCTAGTGCCTAACACAGTGCCCATAGAAAGGCAGGTACTTGATAAATGTTTGTTTTCTTCTTTTTTTTTAATGTTTCTTTACTTATTTTGAGGGAGTGAGAGTGAGTCAGGTAGGGACAGAGAGAGTGAGAGAGAGAATCCCAAGCAGGCTCCATACTGTCAGCATGGAGCCTGACGCTGGGCTTAAAGTCACAAAGCATGGGATCATGACCTGAGCCAAAGTCAGATGCTTAACCAACTGAGCCACCCAGGTGCCCCTATTAATGCTTTTTTTCCTTTTTTTTAAGTTTATTTATTTATTTTGAGAGAGAGAGAACAGGGGAGGGGCAGAGAGAGAGGGAGAGGGAGAGAATCCCAAACAGGCTCTGCATTGTCAGTGCAGAGCCGGAGGCAGGGCTCAAACCCATGAGCCTTGAGAACATGACCTGAGCTGAAATCAAGGGTCAGATGCCTAACTGACTGAGCCACCCAGGTTCCCGTAAATGTTTGTTTGGTTTTTTTTTTTAATTTTTTAAATTCTTATTTATTTTTAAGAGAGACAGAGCACCAACAGGAGAGGGACAGAGAGAGAGGGAGACACAGAATCCGGAGCAGGCTCCAGGCTCCAGGCTCTGAGCTGTCAGCACAGAACCTGACACGGGGCTTGAACTCACAGGCCGTGAGATCATGACCTGAGCTGAAGTTGTACGCTTAACCTACTGAGCCACCCAGGCGCCCCACTAAATGTTTTCTAATTAAAAGACTCGATGGCTTTGTGGAAATAAAGGGAAGGATAAATGGGTGAATAAATAGATGAATAAATAAGGGGATACATGAATTAAAGCATCAATGAAAGCATGGATGTTTCTGGATACTGCAGACATAGATGGTGAAAGGAGGTTAAAAAAAACACTGGAACACACCAGAGATGCAAAAACAGATAGGTCACAAAGACCAACATCAAAATAATGCCACAACCAGGAAAACCATGACTATTTTTAGCAGGCGGTTTCCGAAAAGTAGCATCAGATTTATTGCAGTTGGCCTGTGCATTTTGAAAACGTCCAGCCATCCTGCCAGTTTTTTATCTGGAGCATTCTTTTAGGCTCATGTAAAAGCTTCAGGGCCTAAAATAGGGACCGGGGCAAATACCTGCCTCAGTCCTGAATCAGACTGTGCATGTTTGTGGCTTTCTCAGTGGATTCTAATAGTTGTGTTTAGGATCCCTTACTGTAATGGAAATTCTTGTACTGGAGAGAACGTTCTATCAGATAGTCTTTTTATACCCCATAAAATCTGGCACTGTATGGTTTCATGGTAATACAGTCACCAATTATAAAAACAATATTCCATTTCTTTAAATGTCCCGTCATTGGCAAAGGATTAGGGTTAAGTGTCTGTGCATTTTCTCATTTAATCTCCACACTACCCTTAGTGTGGGGGGTGTGATCACCTTTCTTTGAGGAAACTGAAGTTTGGTGTGATTACTTATTTTTATTTGGTCCTAATCCCTCAGATGCTTTTCAGGTTGCCTCTCCTTTCTCATTCTTTTTCCTCCTTTATTAGAAACTATTAGTGCTCATACGTATCTGGTCCTCCTCTCTTTCTAGATATGTGGAAGGAGCACCCTTCCTGGCTTTTTATAGTTAGGAAGGGCCATGTGACTAATTCTCACCAGCGAGCTGTGAACAGAAGTACAGGTGTTGTTTGGGGACATAAAGCATCTCATTGCCAGTGCAAGTTCTTTCAGCACCTCCTCCCCTGTCAAAGTTTCTTGCTCCCTTTTTCCCCTGTTGAAGCCTTATGTTGAGAAAATAGAGTCACAAAAACCAGAGCTGCCCGGATAGCTGAGCTACTATCCTCACGAGAGGCAGGGGCTTGATATAAGTGAGAATTAAACATTAGTTGTATTCCTTCTAAAGCCTTTGGAAATTGGCTATTAATGCAACACCACCCATTGTCACCTGATTAATGTAGATGCTCCTATGAAGAATAGCAAACCTAATTTCTGGCCTCTGTGGCCCCCCTGGATCAGAGTCTCTGAACCCATACTTCCCAGAGGTTTTTCCAGGTCTCTATGCTTAGTGCTCCCCTGGTGAGCTCCTACAGACCATTAATCATTGCCTGTAATCATCTCAGGAAGTGCACTTAACATTCAGTCCCTGATCAATATTCCTCCCCCGACTTCTCCACTCCTCCACCCTTCCCCTGATTCACTGAAATAAACAAGCCAGACTAGCCCCAGGTGACCCATACTCTAGGCTGCTCTACCAGCCAGATCCCCATCTATACCATTCCAGACCCACCAACCTAAGAATTACAGAAAAGACTATAAAGTCAAAAGAACTTTTGCAAATTTGAGCACGTTTGGAGCTGGAAGAAGTCATCCAGAGTGGCATTACAAATAGGAATATGGGAGATAGAATCCACCCAATCTGTCCTCCAAGCAGAGCTCCAAGAAAACATTCAGTTTTCATGCTAACATCTGTAGGGGCAAGGCATTCACTGGCTCACAAGACATCTTTAACCTTCGAGTATTTCTGACTCCTTACATAGTTCTTCATTATGTTACACCTGTGTATCCCATCCAGGGCCCTGACAAAACCACCTGAGAGAGAAATCTGTTCTTCTTCCCTTCAGCAGCTCCTTAAGAGTTGGAGAAAAGTTGTTCTTCAGCTGACCACAGTATTCCCCTTCTGGCATTTTCATTTGACACAGAAGGATATTAATCTCCAGACGGAGAGAGATTAATCAAGATCACACGGCTAATAACTACAGTTTCCAACTCCTGATCCCGTGTCTTTGCATTTATTCATTTTTATTCAACGAATATTTTTTAAATTTAAACACACACACACACGCACACACACACATAATACAAGGCTTACAATTTGAATATGATTCAGTCCCTCCTGAAGAGAAGCAAAAATTCTAATAAGATATGTGGACGTTTGAAAATGCTACAGTTAAAGGAAGTGGTGGGATTATATGTGGGACATTAAATGTCCCCTAAATGTCTAAGTCGACAGTACTTCTTGTCTATTACTTCATTTATTTTTTCAGCTACACTCTGCAGTTGGCAATATCACCCCCTATTGCTGACTTAAAAACTGAAACGTTGTTCTAGCTGTCCATTGCTACTGAGTAATTCACACCAGTCATGGTGGCATGAAACCATTTTATCCTGCTCACAGGTTCTGTGAGCCAGAAATCTGGAGAGGGTACAGCAGGGATAGCTTATGTCTGCTATAAAGTATCTAGGCAGTGGGGAAGACTCAAATGGCTAGAGGCTGGGATCATCAAAAGATTTCATGACTCACAGGCCTAGAGCTTGAGCTGGGTTGGGCTGAGGTTGGGTGCAGCTAGGACTGTCTATCAGAGACACCTACATTTGGCCTCTGCATGTGGCTTAGGCCTCTGCTGGCAGCTGGGTTCTACTGACCTAGCATCCCAGTCATGCAGTGTCACTTCTGCCTTATTCTAAGTGTCTATCAGGCAAATATGGATTAATTTAGAAATTAGCCTCTAGTTTCCAATGGGAAAATGGCAAGGTCATACTGCCAAAGAGGCTGTGGGATGGCAGATATCACTTTGCCAAATATTTAAGGTTTGAGTTGAATGGCTGGTATATGGTGGGAGCAGGAATGTGAATCCACACCCATATAACTCTGGCAGATTTTGTTATGAGACTTCAAAAGATTGGTAGATCATTGTGTTAGTTTTTTTTAATGTCTATTAATTTTTGAGAGAGAGAGAGAGAAAGAGTGTGTGTGCAAGCAAGGGAGGGGCGGGGGGGGGGGACAGAGGATCTGAAGCAGGCTCCATGCTCACAGCAGAGAGCTCAATGTGGGGCTCGAACCTGTGAGCCCCAAGATCATGACCTGAGCCGTAGTCAACACTTAACCAACTGAGCCGCCCAGAGCATTATGTTATTAAATAAGGTTCCATGGAGAAGATGCCATTTGTTACGGACTTTGAAGGAGGGGAGAAATTTGTACCTGAAGATATCAGTCATTCTAGATATGGAATAAAATATGACTGAAGTCACAGAGGCAGCCATCATGTACTTCCTTCACTCTCTCTAGACCATCTTCTATACCAAACAACGTGGCATGGGTAATTATCTTCCCCCGATATCAGACAGGAACACTAGGCATTAGAAAGTTCTTGAGACCAAAAGCTGGCAGTTTTTGTGAGATGGTAAGGTCCCCAGATGCTACTGCCCATGGCACAGGCAACTGACCCTATGACACATCCAAGCTACAGGCAGACAAAGAGGACAGAGCTGAAGGGAAGAGAATGGAAGGGAAGGAAGGGAAGGGGAACCACAAAAAAACACAACCACTCAATTTGGGAGACTCGGGGCAGGCTGACATTCTCCATGACAAGGCAGGGTGTGATGGCAGCTACAGCCCTTTGCCTGCTAGCAGTGGCCTCCTGAGTCTCTGAGTAACCAAAATTGACTCAGAGTGCATTTGGCATAAGAATTTTAGGGGATTTTTGTGAGCTAATGGTATACCTTATACTGAGAAAGTCAGGCAAAACTCAGGTTCAAACTAAAGCACAGAGAAAGAGACTTTTATGAAGATTTTATGAGCACCAAAATTGTCACAACTTCCGGTGCTTCCCCAATCCATTCCGATAGCCACTGACACCAGCATCAGAGTCCATTATATCACAGAGGTACTTCATGACCTGTTTATTGACTATTGCCCCCATGAGAATGTAAGTTCCACGTGGAGAGCCACTTGGTTCTGTATCTTCAGCACCAAGGAGAACGCCTGCACATGATGATCACTCAGTGCTTGTTAAATAAGTCAGCACTCGGGAGGGGGAAAAGGGGGCAGAGCTTGCTGCTCTTCCTTTTCCCTTAGTCTTGGGGGGATACATCTGACGGTGTGACATTGTCAGTGAGCCACAACTGGTGCTGTTGACACCCACACCCCAATTCCAAATTCTGTGTGGGTAACCTGACTTCAAACATATTTGGGATGCAATCCCACATCTTCTACTTGGTATGTGTGTAACCCTGGCCCATCATTTAGCTGTTCTGAGATTTAATTTCCTCAAAAATCTTTTCACCAGAAGGTCGTTGTGAAAATCAGATGGTGAAAGTGTGTTGAAGGTGATGATGAGGCAGGGGGGCTCAGTTATCTGGTCCAGTAAACCCCAGGTTACTTGCTGCCAAGCTTGGATAAGGGAGGAAATGGAGAAAGGAGAAGCAAGGAGGAAAAAAAAAAAAAGGAACAAATAAAAGAAACCTGAAGAAGAGAAAGGGAAAGAGGCCAGGCTTCTCCCACAGAGGAGCTCTAGCCAGCCGGGAGGCAGAGCCAGGGTCCCCACAGAGGCTGGGGCTCACCCCCCTGAACTAATCCTTCATTTCATGCTCCCCAGCCCCTCTGATTGGGTCTGACAATTAGAGCAGCCTTGGCTCTGTGTTTATGGCACAATGCAGGCTCCAGCAGACACCATTAGCCCTGACTTTATGGGGATTTATTCAGACTATTACCATGACTCATACTTTAGTAATGAGGTCTCTCTTCCAGGGGCTCGGTGCTTTGTTGCTAGTGTCCCTCCTCCTTGCTTCTCACAGTGGCCCCGTTTCCATTTTCCTCCCAGAATTTTCTGGCTTCCCACTTGGTCTCAACCACCACCACAGGTGGGGAGCAGACAGTGGTGTCTATAACTTGTCTTTCACAAGGATTCAGAGACTCGCAGAACCACACAGCTAGACCCAGTCTATAAACAACCAGGGGCAAAACATACAGTATGAAGAAAATGGGGCTTATCTTCTAGAGAGACAGGAGATGGGAGGGAGGGAGGGAGATGCTGGACCTGCTATAAGAACCCCACTTTGGGAAAATGTTTACATTCCCTTACCTTGCTTGATGTAATTTAGAACATCAGAGGTGGAATGGAACTTAAAAGACAGACAAAAATCTCAGTTCATAGATGGGGAAACGGAGGCCCAGGGCTGGGGAGAGACTCGCCCAGGATCTCACAGCAAATGATCTTCCAATCTTGAATTTGTAACTTCTGACTCCTTTTTCCTGCCAATTATTTTAATTTTTTAATTTATTTATCCATTTAAGCGAACACTTAAATCACTGATCAAGGGCCAGCTCTATCCTGAAGGCTTCCAAGACAATTAGGGTTAGCTTGGTTCCTACCTCCCTTTTGCACCTCCTGAGCCATGAACACCTATACCAATATTGTGGACTTTAACATTGCATTTATAATTTTGTGTCTAAGGGGGCATCTCTTTCCCTGGATTGCAATCTTCGGGACGGAGCTCTGGTCTTACTCATGTGTGTATCCTTAACACTGGCACGAGGCCTGGCACAAAGTAGATGCTGTTTGTAGATACATGTTTGATGAATGAATGAATGAATGAATGAATGAATGAATGAATGAACGAACACACTTTATTTTCTTATCACTTGCTAAGTATCAGAGAGCACTATAGATTCAGAGGACCATTCTCTGTCCCAATTGACTCCTGGAACATGGACTCAGCCCTTTGGGAGGCACATATCGTCCTTTCTCTTGTCCTCTTGATCTTTGATTTCCCAAACTACCTGGGGAATATGTACCACCTTCCTTCCTCTCAAGAGACTGATTAGTGCTGATTTAGAAGTTTATGGAAATTGATTTGAACTTGAAGGGGAAGAAATAAGCCCTTCATCCCTTGAGAGCTGACATGACCATTTTCAAGGTTCAAAGTTCCCTTTACCTATTTTAGTGAATCACTGAGGACATTGCTAGGCAAACTGAACCAAATACAGCTTTTAAAAGAAACAAAGCTGGGTCATTAAATCCCAGGAAAAAGAAGGGAAAAGAAGGAGCCAGAAAGATGTTTCACTCACCTGCCAATTTGGATGTTCTCGGGGTTGCATGATGCCTCTTAAGTCCAAGGGGGGGCGGAGATGACACTCCAGGGGAAAAGACCCCAAGACAAAGACCCACGGTGGGCTGTGAGTGGGCAAGATACAAATAGGCAGCCATTTCTGCCAGGTAGGCTATAAATCCAAACTTTATTACCTTTTATTATGTTGTTTCAACAGACTCTTAAAGACAGCACAACGGTCGGTTGATAGCTGCACTAAATCTCTTTCATTTTCTCCCCATATTACTTTCGCCTCCTGGATTTTTTTTTCCCCCCTCTCTCTCTTCATGAGTCAAATTTTATCGGTCTTCTCTAGAGGATGGAAGTAGAATAGAAACATTGTTTATGATTGGGAAACAAAACCCAACAACCCCCAAACCCCAAAACTGTGAGCAAGCAGTGAATGTGTATGTGTGTAATCTATATATGTATACACATTATATATATATATATATACACACACACGTGCACGCACACATAAGCGGAGGAGAAATATAAATCCAATTATGGCAAAAGGGGGGTGGGGGGATGGCAGGAATGAACTTAGGAGCAATTTACTGCCACAAAGTCAAAAGGCTGAAATGCGATGACAATAAACTAGGGATCACAATTTCTAAAAGCCCTGCTTAAGGAACAGAATTCTGTTAAGGGCTAGAAAGTATTTCCAAGAATACTCTGCAATAGTGAGGTGAGGCAGAAAGGCAGAGAGATGGGAAGGTAGAATGAGTTAGTTAGGAAAAAAGTAAATTCTAGGATCTGTCTGAGCTCTAAAGTAAGGCTCAGAAACATTTTCATTACATTTGATGAAGTAATTATTAAGCAGGTACTGAACAAACAGATCTTTAATCCACTTTCCTTTCCTTTATTAATCAATTATTGGCATCTCTTAAACTGATTAGTAGGTGCCCATCCTTCTCTGTGACTCACACACATATGAGCACCCCCTCAGCAAATGCTGACAATCACCTTACTTTGAAAACCCCTCAATCTACCTTCCATTTATTCTTTTTTTATTGAAAAAAAATTTTTACTGTTTA
Organism: Neofelis nebulosa; assembly: GCF_028018385.1. Classification (NCBI taxonomy): domain Eukaryota; kingdom Metazoa; phylum Chordata; class Mammalia; order Carnivora; family Felidae; genus Neofelis; species Neofelis nebulosa. The sequence continues at coordinate 17,405,499 of NC_080793.1, forward strand.
CTTATTTTTGAGAGAGAAAGAGAGAAAGAATGCAAGCAGGGGAGGGGCAGAGAGAGAAGGGGGCACAGAATATGAAGCAGCTCCAGGCTCTGAGCTGTCAACACAGAGCCCAGTGCAGGGCTTGAACTCACAGACCATGAGATCATGACCTGAGCCAAAGTCAGATACTTACCTGACTGAGCCACCCAGGCGCCCCTACCCTCCATTTATTCTTAAATAGTCAATTATTCCTCCTTATTGTTGAAACTCCTCCCCCCCCCCACCCCACTCTGATCTTTCTCTGAGTCCCTTGCCCTGTGTTCACACTGTCCATGTTATCTTTGGTCCATCAGATCTGGAAGACCTTTTTTCATCTTTATTCTGTTCCTTCTTTTAGATATGATTATCAGCTCTTTGAAAACTGGAGACCTGTACATCTTGAATTAGGCTGCCTTGTTCAAAGCCCGGCGCTAGCATTTACTAGCTATGTGATCTCAGGCAAGTTACAGTCCCTCAAGAACCTCTGTTTCTTCATCTGTTATGTGGGGGAAATGCTACCATCTACATCGTGGGCTTGTATCAAGGATTTAAATGTAACAACAAATGAAAAGTGCTGGCGCTGCTATGCCACTTTGTGGATGAGAGGAGATAGGCTCTGAAGTTTCCTTTACCCGTACGAAAACTAAACATAACAACCAACTATTTGGAACATCATCAGGTAGGGCAATGCAGTGCTTACAAGCTCAGACTCTGTAGCCAGACTTTACAGGTTCAGTTATCAGGTATACCACTTACTACTCTATGACCTCGGGCAAGTGAATGGTACCACTGTCTCTCACGGGTTACTCAGCCTCCCTTTGCCTCTATTTCCTAATTTAATGATACTAGTAGTACCTGCTCTATAAAGCACTTGTAGCTACTACGTGAGTCGATTCAAGTAAAGTCCTTAGAACGGTCCCTGGCACATTGGAAAGGTTTAATACGTGTTAACTAGTATTATTGTGATTAAATGAAATGATACGTATGAGGGTCCTAGGTACATGGTAGGGGCTTATGAAGTGGTAATCCCCATGCAGAAAGTGAAGTCTTTCTACTCCTAGGGCCAGAGTCTGTTAAACCCAGATAATATCTTGCAAGAAAATGGAATTTTTATCTCCTGTAGTCAAGGTGAATGACAGATCCCATCATTACCAAGAATTTGCTTTTCATTTATATTCCTTATGCTTCAATATTTTGTTCGGGTAGAGCACCCATGAGATCGTGCCCAGAACTTGCATGTTCACCAGATAGGAAACTTTTGTTGTTTCTAACGAGGAAACCGATTCTTCAAGCCTTGTTAGAATTGCCAAACAGGGTTTCCTGCTGGGCGGTTTCGTTTACTTGGCATCTCCTGCTGAGAGACACCGGTACCATTCACGGAATGGGGAAGAGAGAAGACAGACAACTGAATGAGAAATACCAACTGAAAGTTGTCATCATCTTCCAGAGAATAGGCACAGATTACTTTTAACAAAATGAATTTTAGAACTTAGACAAACTCATTGCATTTACATATCCTGAAAATGTCAGAGTTAAAAAATAAAATCTTAGAAAGCATCTAATCCTACAATGGCAGCGTCCCAGTGGGTTGGTAGCAGCTGCAGGGAGCAGTAAGGAGAGAAGGATCCTGAGGCTACTTCCTAGTTGGGTGGGAAGGTGCTTTAATCCATTAGCGATGTCTGCCACGGGCAAGGAGTTGGGCAGTGTAGGGCCAACTTGCTGTGTCTTTCTATTCCCCATCAAGTCCCGCTTCCTAATTTTACAGATGGGAAAACCAAGAACTACTAGTCTGCTGATGTTTTCAGATTCCCTGTGTTGGGAAAATAGGGGTTTAGACTGTGTTCATTTTTACATGCCATTTTAGTACATGCAAATTTACTGAGATATGAAGAACTGAATATAAATAAGAATGATTTGTGTATTCTTGGCGGCAGTTGGATACAGCTAAATAGATTTTATCTAACTCTTGAATAACGTCTGATTTCCTGGATAGTTTAAACCTTCTTTTTCCTGGGGCGCCTGGGTGGCGCAGTCGGTTAAGCGTCCGACTTCAGCCAGGTCACGATCTCGCGGTCCGTGAGTTCGAGCCCCGCGTCGGGCTCTGGGCTGATGGCTCGGAGCCTGGAGCCTGTTTCCGATTCTGTGTCTCCCTCTCTCTCTGCCCCTCCCCCGTTCATGCTCTGTCTCTCTCTGTCCCAGAAATAAATAAAAAACGTTGAAAAAAAAAAAAAACCTTCTTTTTCCTGTGCCCATTGGTAACTTTGTTTTCAATCTTTACTGCCTAGAGCTTATTAATAGTCTAATACTTGTTAAAATATCTACTGATTCTAAAATACTAAGACATATAAATAAAGTAGACTTTACTAAGAATTTAGGAATAAGCATAACAAGAAAAGCATATATGATATTTGTGGGAAGTCTTCTAAGAGTTTCAACCTAAAGAAAAGTTTTTCAGGTAGTCTATGGATCCACGAAGTTTTGTTGCAAACAGTTTCTGTTGTTGCCCTAACAGTAATTTTAGCAATTTGATTTTTTAAAAATACTCTCCCTTGTATTATCTCATTTGATCCTCATTAGCCCTGTGAGCCATGGGAGGTAGTTTTATTCCCATTCTCTTCAGGGAGAATTGGTTGGAAATACCAATTAAATAATACTCCCCTTCCCCCCTTCTTCCCTCCCTCCCTCCCTCCCTCATCTTGGGAAGGAAATCAGAGATTGGACACACGAATGTCACTGATTTGATCCAAAATTTCACCCTCCTTCATCTCTCTCCTCAACCCTAATATCCCTGGACAATAAGCAGGTATAAGTGAAATTGCAAAATGTTCAGTGCTAGATGAAAAAGTGAGATGAAAGGCTAGCATTCTAGAATAACTGGATAAAGAAAGTTACGTCTAGTGGTGGAGCCAGAGGACTCGTGGGTTAGAGGGACTGAATTTGATTCTCCAAATCAGATACAACGAAAAGAAGGAGGTGAGGATAAAAAAAAAAAAAAAAAAAAATCTCAGAAGTTTCAGAGAAGTGGTGTAGGCTCCTTACCTTGAAAAGCAATGAGGAAAAAGCTACTACATCGTCTCCTCAGCGTAAAAGATGACAGACTGTTTCTGACTCCTTTTGTGTCTTGGTTGTTATTGTCAAAGCTGACATCCAGCCGCCGTAAGAGTTTCTTCAGTAGTCAGTGACCCTGCTCAAACATACCACATGGCTGTTAGTGACAAATGAACCTGTTTGTGAATCTGTTCTCTGTCATTTGCTTGATGTGTGACCTCAGGTATATGATTTCACTCCTAGGCCTTTCCTTTTCCTTTTTTCCCTACACTTTGCTTAATCTGCCTGGGAGGAATAATGACATCTATCCGCCAGCGTTGGTGTGAGAATCATCACTGACATACAAAGAGCACCTGATGTATAGCATGTGTTCAGTGCATTTGTTTTCTTCCTCGTTTCTTACTGTCAGAAGTATCTATCTGACTCAAGAGGAAAGAAAATATTTGATTTTCGTCAAGTAGAACCAAGCCTGTAGATGAAAGTATCAGTGCTGAAATTGAACTTCGTGTGTCTGTGTGACATAGGGTAGAACATTTCATCAATTTCTAACTCTGTTCAGCTAGAGACTTAGGGTAGGTCTACAGGAAGGCATGGAAGTGACTCCAAATTAAATCAACCTGGTAAATTGCTCAGGGATTGTGATACTTTGCCATTAAAAAAAAAAAAAAAAAAAAAAAAGACTTAGATCCCCAATGGCTTCCAGCTTGATCTAGCAGAAGTCGTTCTTTAGAAATGTTACTAAATACTTATTTAATGAGTGTGAGGCAAGAGATACAATCTAGTATGTATGAGAACAGATAATGAAAGTTATAATTGGTACCATTTCATAGAATCAAACTTAATTCATATGAAGTCAATGGAGTGAGAAAAGAAAAACTGGAATTTTAGGATTTCGTGATGAAAAACATACACATACAGCTTTACCTGTATCCATACCTATATATGTACGTATGCATTTTTTTTTCAGATACAAGTGGTAAGTCACCTACCATATCTAAATATTTTCTCAGTAAAGATCCTTGTAGGATGGATAAGATCCTATTATAACTAGCACACTATTTATTGTCATACATGTGGATGTGTCTAAAGTACAGAGAAATAATTTCCACTATTAAGCTGTCTTATCATTGCCTACCCCACAATCTTTTTAATGGTATATTGAAAAGGCTTACTAAATAAAACATTTTAAATAGTATGTGTGAAGGCTTATTTTAAGCTGCAAACTAGGATGGCCCGGATTGACCACCACCATTAGTCAATGTTATCTGGATACAAATGTTCTATCAGGTATTGGAATGAAAGTTCTCTTTAGAGAAGTCATATGTTGGTCTAGCCATTACTCGTTGCATTGTAACTGGAGAAGCTTATCAAGTATCATCAGGGCCTTAGTGGAAACTAAAAAAGCCCAAGTAGATGGTGTTTCTCTGTGAGGATGGGTAGAACATAAAAGTTACCTTGAGAAAGTCAGATGGTTGGTAAAAATGGGAGGTTGTGATAGTGCTGATCATCTGACATGGACTAGAGATGGATAAGAGAAGAGGAGCGGAAGCAGGGGAGCCCAGGGATCTGTGTTTTCATATGCTCTTCTGGGAGATTTTGAGAACTACTGGCCTAATGGAAAGTGCTCTATAATGTCAGCTCCTCAAAACTCTCCTGGCCCAGAAAATGTGAATGGGAAGCACAGCTTCCTGTAAAGTGGCAGGAAAGGGACTGATACAGTTCCTTGAGTTTTTGCTTGTTTCTTTGCCTACAGTCACTTGGTCCTATTGTAATATTGCCTGGTGTATGGGGTCCCAATATTTTCTGCCCACTAGAATTACTGAAGAGCTGTTTATTCATTCAGTCACTCATTCATTCATTCATTCATGCATCCTACAAATACTTACGGAACATTTATATTAGTCACGTAGATGCATTGGCAAAAAAGACAAAGCATTATACTTACTCATCTAGAGTTCACAGTCAAAACGGGATCTCAGAATGTAAACAATCACAATAAGAAAATAACCTTAAATATTCCACAGGAAAATTAGAAATTATGAAATAGAAAGCTTGTCTGTGTTGGGGGCGAGGGGTGATTTGAGAGTCAGGAAGTATCTCTCCGAAGAAGCAATATTTAAGCCGAGCTGAAGGATGGATAGACATTACCCAAGAAGAGATGCTAGGCTGTGCAAAGATCTTGGGAGAGGCCAAACCTCAGCGTATGCAAGGAACTATAAAAGGGAGTGTGCGGCTGGGATGCAGGGAACAAGGGAGAAGATGTCCTGCTTGAGATTGACACCATATAGGTTGTAGAGATCACAGCATCCAACCTGGGGGGACATGGTGAGCAGGGAGAAGAGATGTAATTTAGGGTTTAAATGATCATTGTGGTCACAGGGAGGAAAATGGATTAGAACAGAGCAGCGGAAGCAGGGAGAGTACCTTAGAGGAGCCTGCTGCAGTGGCTGGAGTGCCCCAGGGACTGATGAATGGCATAACGGGGGGAAGGGCTAACAGGTAATGCCGTGGCTTAAAAAGCAGGACCCCTGCATCTAGAGCAGGTCAACATCATTCACTGGAATGGCTTCCAAGCTGTGTGGACTCACAGAGCCCGGCCCCTCACCAAGCCTTGAAGACCGGATAGAGAGAGTGTGCATCTACGTGCTATTCTTTCAGTGACCTTAAGCAGGTCCTTGCTCAGAAGTCCCTTCTCCCTGGTGCCACCAATCCACTCTTACCTCTTAGCTTCCTTTTCCTAAAAGTGTTGCCCTCTCACTGTTCTTTTAAAGTGCACGTCTCCTGGGGAATTAAAGCTCTGAACTGTCTCTGATAATGCTGAGCACATCAGTTTTTCCTGACAGAGGCAGGTTAAAAGGTTCCTCGGTTACAATGCTAAATGCTCTGACATGACCTTGGTTTCCCTCTGACCCAGGTCAGGACAGGGATGTGATGTGACTGACACTTCTTACCCCACACATGGCCTCTGGTGACTGGAGGCTGACACCTTCACCAGCCCTCCCCCTAGGGTGCCCAGCCATATCTCCCTGTGGGGCTGACAGCAGGTTGGCATCGCTGACAAATGACTCATTTCCAGCCACAGAAAATGGCTTCAATCTTCTTTTCTTTGAAGTCTCACAGATTACGTCCTCCACCCCCTGCTTTTCTGACAACTTCGCTCCAGCAGTGCATTATGTTAAAACCACACTTATTATGCCAGAGTGGGGCTGGCACAATTAGAGTTCTGTTTTCATCACGGACGTTGATGTGCTGTAATGACCTGCTTGGATCCATGTTCCTGTGGGCCTTTGACTCCCGCAGAGGGGACCATAGGACCCATTGTCCTCTCCTCAGAAGTGGGAAGAGACTACTCCTCCTTCTTCATTCTCTTAGTGCTATTTGATTACAGCATGCCACCATGAACTAAGTCACCCAAGTCAGAAACCAGGGTGCCAGTTCAGGTTCCTGCCCCGACTCTATCCGTCTTAGACAATCAGTCACCAAGTTTCCTTCTTTCCTTTGCTTTGGCGTCTCCCCGATGCCCACTGCCGTGTCCCTGGATCACACTACCAGCACCTTTTTAAAAGTAAAGACAGCCCCCAACATACAATATTTTGACTCATATTTTTGAGATTTTATGATGGTGTAAGAACAATCCATATTCTGCAAAAATTATACTTGGAATTTTGAATTTTGATGTTTTCTCAGGCTAGTGATATGTGGTAAGATACTCTCTCATGATGCTGGGACAGTGGCATCGAGCCACAGCTCCTGGTCAGTCACGTAGTCATGAAAGCAAACAACCAATACACTGACCACCATTCTGGACCCACACAGCCCTTCTGTTTTTCACTTTCAGTATAGTATTCAAAAAATACCTGAGATACTCAACACTTGTTATGAAAGAGGCATTGTTTTAGCTGATTTTGCCCAACTGTCTGCTAATGTATGTGTTCTTAGCATATAATGTATACATATACATAATGTATATGTAAGGCAGGCGAGGCTGAGCTAGGACATTCAGTAGGTAAGGTGTATTAAATACATTTTTGACTTAAGATGTTTTCAACTCATGATGAGTTTATCAGGATATAAGCCATCATAAGTCGAGGAAGATCTATATTGTGAAATCCTTGATGTCAATCTCTCTTCCTCCAGTCTTGCCCCTTCCTAAATGACCCCCAAAGTAATTGTTCTAAAATGCAGACTTATTGATCTGCATTCATTGTCTTCAACCCTGTGCTAGCTTCCCACTAACCTTGGCAGAAAGTCTTCAGTTTGGAATTCAAGGATCTCTCTGTCTCTCAAGCCTCCATACCCCACCCCAGGCCACTTTCACCTAACTCCTGTTATGTCCCTAGGGTACCAAGCTACTTGGGTCTGCATACATCCTCCTCTTGGATTCCTTCAAATCTTTGCTCAAGCTCATTCTTATCTGGAATGTGTGCTTTTCCTCTCTCTTAAGCTCACAAATTCCTTCTCATCCTGTGGGACTCATTTCACCTCTAAGATATCTATCGTGACATGCCATCCCAAAGGAATTAAGGGTCCTTTGCGAGGTTCTAAGACTCTTTGTCCCCCTCTACCCTGCCATTAATCTCATTAACATATTGGTTCTTTTACTTGTCTTCTGTCCCGCTGAAATACGACCTCCATGAGACACAGCTGGTACATTAGGCGACTCTGTACACCCAGAAACACATACCCTGAAAAGTGATTAACTACAGGCTCATCCTTTAGGTCTGCAGCTCAGCTTTGATAATGGTTAGTTATCAGAGGTTAGTGTGTGCATCCTGGTCTTCGATGTATGACACATTTTAGCATCTCTCACAACATTTAATCTTCACAGCAAACCTATAAGAAAGTCATTGTAGCCAATCTTACACAGGAGAGAAAGGAGCCTCAGGGAGGTTGAGATTCTTGTTTGTTTTCATGCTGTGAATACAAGGTGGTGTAGTGCATGTGTACCTGCTGAGGGAAATCTACATGGATTTGGGTGTGAAATGGTTATAGTTACAGAACTAGACTGTGAAGGATCAGAAGGAATTTGTCATTGACTAGGGTGATTAGAAAGATTATTCCAAGCAGAACCAAGGATATCTTCCTACACATTGACATCAATATGAAGGAGGGAGGTGGTTAAGAAAAAGTCCTAGACTGAATGCATCTCTGCCAAAGACTAGCTGTGATTTAGGGCAGTTTCCTCACCTCATCTTCCTCATATGTATAATGGGAATAGTGAAAGCTCCAAACTCCTCTGATCATTGTGAAGACAGCATGAAATAATGTACACAAATTCCTAAAAACATTCTCTGACAAACAGGAATGGCTCAATACACAGCAGCTATTTCGAGCACTGATATTCCAATTATCCGTTATTCTGGAAGAAACTACTTCCAAGCAGAGCACTGTCAACCATTTGACTTTGGGTGTCAGGATTCCAAGAACTGGTCAGCTGGGTGGTTTGTCTCCGACCCATGTGGCATGGACTGGAACATCCACCGCTAGGATAGCTTCTTCACTCACTTGCCTGGCGTCTGGGAAAGGATGCTAGTTGTCAGATGGACACTGAGCTTAGGCTGCTGACCAGAGAGCCTACAAAGACCAGATAGACTAGAGTGGTCTCTCCAGTGACTTGGGCTTCTCACAGGGTGGCCACTCGTTTCCCAGAGAGGAAAGAGATCTGAGCAGAAGCCACAAGGCTCTTCCAAGATAGACTCAGAGGTTACAGAACATCGCCTGAAAACATTCCCTTGGTCAAGTAAGTCACTAAGGCCAGCCCAGATTCAAAGAGAGGCAATTAAATCCCACCTCTCAATGGGAAGACAACAAAGAAGTTGCAGCCATCTTTAATCTACCATACACCTAGTGGTACTGATGCTATTATAACATTAGCAAGCAATAGCAGACACTCCACTGCTGTGAGAGTGTGTATGGAAAGGGGATGATGGGGCTGGGGGCATGGAGCTGCTGAGAAACGACTACACCAATGTGGCAGACTAGAAGGAAGAGCACTGTTCCAACCACTCCACTCCACCCCGCGAAGCCAGTGAGAACTAAGCAGGTGGATTTCCCAGCCCCAGGGGGTGCATATATAAACCAGGGACTCTGGGGCAGCACTCTCTGAAAACAGGTGAGAATGCCAGGAGCATCCCTGGGATTTCTTTTCTGAATCACCTGAAATGAAGCAGCTGACTCTCTCTAGCCTCTTTCTGTCTCTTACACGAGGGAGGTCACACTGAGCTATTTTTCCAAACTGTTGAGGTAAGAGGATAAAAGGTCTCTGCTATCTTGGCCATCACAAGCTGGAGTTACTCATGGGGAACAAGGCAGGAGGCATAAAGAGGACACAGCAAAGCGGATGTTGTACATGAAAGACACTTTCTAGCACAATATAGTTCACATTTCTTGTCCTTACTGACTGTGCTCATTTTTTTTAACCACGTAGGTTTTTGTTACCACAAGATATGTATGGCCTCTTTTCTCAGTTCACTGATCTGGTTTGAAAAAAAAAATAACATATCTCTTTGGGGCTGACCTCCTCTTACCTGTTAATTCTATTAATGCCTCTGTTATAAGCCTACAACCTGAGAAATACCTAAATAACTTAATGACTTCTGTTCTTATAAATTCTGGACACAAGTAACACACACAAAATTAAATACAAATGTCCACTGAGAGACATATGTTCTCATGCACACATACACACACATAAATGTCAGTGTGCCCTGGATTGCCTGGGCCAGTCATGGATTTCCCCTGGTGTCCGGGTGTAATTATCACTCACACTCACACACACACACACACACACACACACACACACACACTCACATTTCATTCTCAAACATGTCCCATATGAATGATAAATTATATAGTCACCTTCACTTTTAAACATAGACTCCTTAATAAAACATACCATTCCACAGACACATATACAAACATATATATACCAACATACTGAATTCCCCTTCTCCCCACAAACACATACAAAGATATTCAACCATTGTACAACGTACACACACTCACCAGAATGCATGGATGCCCTCAAATTCTAAGTACGCACTTTCAAATCCTTACCTAAACGATCCTTCCCACACTAAGAAAACACCCATTCATTCACACAGACAATAACAGGTTCTCATACCCACATACATGGAAGACAGAAATCCAGGAAGATGTGTAAGGAAAAATGACAATAAAATACATGTAGACATACATACTAACACACACCCTCAATATTCGTTACACAAATGGCACCTTCCAATAGTCCACACACACCCCCATGAACACCCATAAATGTTTGTGCCCAAATGAAGCCCTCACACATACACATACTGAGACAAAATCATGCATATATATTTTTAATTATGATAGAATCAATCATCTACTTTTAAACACAAAGCCACATATAGGATATAACAAAGTATACCTGTGCACAGTCACACACACACACACACACACACACACACACACACACACACACATTCTGGTCCCAATGCTCCCTTCCTGCCAGAGCCCAGACTTCACTCAGATGAACATCACCTCAGAAATCTCCCCAAAACAAACAAGTTTTCTGTTATTTTTAACACAGATGTCCCAATGTAGATAATTCCTGTGCCTTAGATGCCCCCCACCTGCCTCGTGGCCCAGAGTCACTGCCCTGGCCACCAATACAGAATCCAGGAACACTTTTGCAAACCTTTAATTGGTCCCAATCTAGACAGACTAATAGCTCTGGAAATCTCAGACAACAAAGAAATGCCGCATAAGAAGGGTGATCATGAATAATGAAAGCAAAGGACCAGGTGCTGAGTGAAACAACTTGAACCAGATATGCTGGGGGGCCTGGGGCAAGCTCCTGTCGCTCTCTGGTCCTGGTTTCTCCACCTGTGATGGAGAGGCTTAGACTCGACAGTCTATTTTGTAAGATCCCCTAAAAGCTGTGATTCAAAGTATTTGGATGTTTCTGAACCAGAAACTGGCAGCAGGTAATAATTTTTATTTTGATTAAGTCAGGACACTGAATCCTTTGGCCTGAGTGGTCTAGGAAAAGGCATGCAGCACTTAGAATTGAAAGCCTCGACTTAAATCCTTGCTCCGCCCAGAAAAAATTAAATGAATCTTTAATGATGTATTTAGCAGCAACCATGTGCTATGCTGGGTATGGGGACAAGAGACTGATCCGAAACAACCGCTGTCCTCAGAGTCTAGATGGAGAGAACAATACGTCCACAAAGAACATGGGCATCAATTGTTTAAATGCTATGAAAGAGGTATTATCACATGACTATCAAACCACAGTGTTATATGATACCATGCTATTACCGTGTTACCACATCTACAAAAATCCAGCCCCATCTTCTTTTTCATATCCTCCCGCTGCCTGTTTACACATATCTGGATCTCTAAAAATCTCAGGGCAAGCTCCAAAGCTGCTTCCCAACCCATCCATGCTTTGGCACTGAGTCTCTGTTTCTCATATGGCAGGAAGGGCTGAGCAGCCCGTAACTGGCTCTTGAAGTTGTGCGGCATTGCATGGCACTGATACTTAATTTCATTACTTTTATCCATCCAGCCTTGGGTACTTCAGCTGGTTGGGTTCCAGCCGCGATTAATTGGTAGATCTCCCACTGACTCCTGATTAGCTGCTTTTGATTAGGGCCTAATGGCTTCATTCGGTCCCTAATTCAGGGGGATGAGTTGCAAAACTGCCAGCAAACTGCTCAAACAGAATTACATTTTCCCAAGCCCTGAAGACATCACTTAAACTCTGTGTACACAACATTCTCCCTCCCTCGTTCTTCTTCCCCGTTGCCTCCGGACTGTGCTGCACAGAAGCAGGAGAGGAAGGAAGCTTGTGACCCAGCTCCTGGCTGCTAGAGCAGATGTCACAAGAAAAAGGCCTGGAAGCTGACAGCCTGGCTGCTTAGGAGGAAGTCACCCCCCACAGCACTAACTCCCGCACTGTGCCTGAAGGGAAGGCTTGGCGTACGAGAATTTCCCTCAAGTCTACACCTTCTACCCTTACCGCTTGGCTTCTTCAGGAACAAGATACCACCCCAGAGTTTTGCCTTGATCTTTGGCTACAGACACCTAGAAGCCCTGACCCAGAGCAGAAGTCAGAAGACCTAGAGAAGTCTCTACCCAGGATCTAAACTGCCCATGACTGCTGCTGGTCCCTGATACTGGCTCTGACCTCCCAGACCATGCCCCCTGGCATCCTACACTAAGGAGCAAGATGCTCAGAGATACACAATTTTGCCTGAGGATGCAAAGCCCCTGTGATACACGTGTAATGTACAGATTCCCAAGTTGTGAAGGCCCACCTCAAAAGATTCTTACCTAGCCCAACATTTAATTCTACACATTCACATATTCTTAAAAGTAATTTTCTAAATATCTATTTAACACTTGTCATGTGCCAGGTCCCATGTTAGGCTCCAGAGAAACACAAATGATCAAGACTCCATCCTTGCCTTCTAAGAGCCACTGTTTACTGGGGAAGCAAATCCTTTGATTGACAAGCCAACATTCAATACTAAGCGTTTGGAACATAACAGGTGGTAACTATAATTTGATAAATTTATATGTGTACATGTGTATACATGTATACATATGGGTATATATGTGTGTGCCTACACACATATGTATATATGGTGTGTGTATACATATAAAACACACAGAGAGAATACACAAATAAGAGGATATGCTAAAATGCAAACCATTTAAAATGCAATAACAAGGGAAGTAATTCTCTATTTCCCCAGTCCTCAAGGTGTTTTCTCCAGAGTCGACTGCTGTTAGCAATTACTTGTGTTCCCTTTAAACATTTTATATTCATATGCACACATTTTAAAATGAGGAAAGCGAAATTCAGGGATAAAACAAAAGAGTAACTTGCCCAAAATCACAGAGTAAGATGACAGTGATGGAGGCTGTAATGGTCCCCATGCACTCATGTTTTATTCCAAGAAATCTTTAATGGCCTTGCCTGGCTCAAGAGACTGGTCCAGCAATCTCAGTATTGGTAGACACAGGTTCAAGAGCACAGCACCTTGCAAACTAACAGACAGCTGAAAGAAGGATGTGGGAGGACGGGGGTTAGGAGGCCAATCATAGAACATCAAAGATCTCCTATGACAATGGGACATTATCCACACAGATTCTTCCAGAACTGCTAAGTGCTCTCCCTCATACGTGTACATTTCCGTCTTATCAAGGTTTAGCCAGGCATCGGGCAGGTCCTTAGATTATGGTGCCTACCCCTACCTGGCCCTCCTTCTGCACTTGAACCAGAATCTGACTCCAGGCCATCCATCATTTGTCATGCTGGTTCTCCCCCCACCACTGGATGATCATGTTCCATTCATGTCCCTAGTATATCCCAAAACTTCAGGACCGGTTTGCAAATTCTTCGTGTCTGGGCTATGCCACCTCACAAAGACCGTCTAAGTCAAATGATTGTCACAACAATAGATAATATCTATATAGGATCGCTCTGCATTGAGTGAGGTAGCACAGCGAGAAAAGCATGAACCTTAAAAACATCTAGACCTGGTGTCTAATTCCAGTTTTACCATTATAATTGATAAACATTGGGCAATTGCAGAGCTTCTAATTTCTTTGTATAAAAAAAAAGAATGATCATATATACTTCTTTAAATGTTTTGTGTGTCCAGCATTAAACACTGTGCCTGTCTTAATAAACATCCACTAAAAGAATGAATGGAAGAATGAAAAAATGGTCATTCCTAATTATTAGCTCAATTGGAACTACAATGATAAGTCTTGGGGCACCTGGGTGGCTCTGTCAGTGAAGCATCCGACCCTTGATCTCAGTTCAGGTCATGGTTCTCACGGTTTGTGAGTTCGAGCTCTATGTCAGGCTCTGAGCTGATAGCAGGGAACCTGCTTGGGCTCCCTCTCTCTGCTCCTCCCTCACTCAATTTCTCTGTCTCTCCCTCAAAATAATAAACTTAAAAAAATAAAATAAGTCTTGATTTTGTTCTTGGAGAAGAATGGAGTCGTTCAAGCTAGGGGGAGGTTACAAGTGAAGGCTAGTTAGTGTGCAGAGCCAAGGCATTTTAAGGAACTGTAGGAAAATCAATGCATTTGGAAAAGAAGATTGCTAAGCATTGCTCGTGAGTGAGGTGTTGCCTATGACAGGGTCCTGTACGGATCAGGTCCTTAATACATATACTTAACACATTAGTAAGCACACCAAATACTTAATAAATGACGCTGAGAATAAACATACAGCAAACTCAACAAGGAAGTCTGAGGCGACCACAGTAACTTTGTAAAATTCACCCACAATACTTGGTTGAGAAAGCCACAACATGAGTCCACTCTGTGTCCTCTCCTTGCATCCCCAGGAGGCTGACACGGTGCTCCAGGTAGATCAGTGGAAGCCACACACCCCCATCGGCGTTAGGTAGAACAGATGTCCCGGGGTGGCTGCTGCAAGCAGCCAATGAATAAGCCTGCGTCTGGGTCCTGTACAATCTTAAACATTCTATAGCTTGCTTTCCATGCCTTCACCTCTCCTCTGCACAAATTGAGCAAATTGAGGTGGCAATAAATTGATGAAATGTACCAAATTGCATTTTCTTCAGTGTGCTGAATTAAAGTTTCTCTCCCAGCAAATGAAAGTAGGGGGTTTTAGCCAGGCACTATCCCTGGGGGAATCAGTGATGCACTCTTAGCAAATCAAAGACTTAGCACTGGTATTTTTTGTGATGTTCAGAGATAGGTTAACGGGAGGGGTCACATCAGAAGGATGGGGGAAGATAGAAGGGGTTGCAGCATAAATAAGCTGGCCTTTGCCAACCCCCTGCTATGATTCTGCCATGACTCGTGTCTTTTTCACTAGCAGTATTTGTAATTATACCTGTCATTTATGGAGCACTCACCAAGTCCTAGGAATTGTACTAAGCACTTTACACACATTATTTAATTTAATCTCCATAACTACTCTGTGAGGAGTACATTATTACATCCAGGTAACAGATAAAGAAACTTCAAATCAGAGAGGCCATTAACTTGCCTGGTGTCATATCGCAAACTGGTGACAAACTGGGGACTCTAACACAGATCCTTATGATTCCAAAGCCCAAATCCCAACACTTTCAATCTGCTCCCTCCCATTGCCAGGCCTGGTGGGAAGTCTTGCTTTAAGGCACAGCAAGGGTGTTTGCTCAATGATGAAACAAACTACAGTAAGGAATTATATTTGTCTATATCCTATATTGTTACCCAGCAAATTTGAGGACGCTTTCAAAAATACCTGCAATGAAACTGAAAATGGCAAATAGAAGCAAAATAAAAGGACCAGACCAATGTAAAGAAAATACTGGAACTTAGATATACACTGTCTGACATATAAAGGTTATTAAATCAGCTTGAGCATCCTGTCTGCTGAAGCAAAAAGGAAAACACAGTTGTTCGCTAGATGTCTAATATTTATAAAGGAAAAGCATACCAGTTCTTCAGAGGAAATATGCTGATAAAAATTTACCATCCAGTAAAAGATGATAGTATAGTCAACAGGCATGCTGTGAGAGTTCACTATGCGTCAATCACAGAGCTAGGTGCTAGGGATATGGTGGTGAGCTAAATAAGCACGATGTATGCCTCTCAGAGCCTTCAGGCTAGTGGAAAGATAGCCCTAAAACAAGTTAGGCAGATGCACATTAAGGACTTGGGACCCTGGACAAGGAGAATGTGACTGGGAGAGGAGTAGCATTTGCAAATGCCCAGAAGTGTAGGAGAGCATGTTCTGTTCAAGAATCAAAGTTGTGGTGCCTGGGTGTTTCAGCCCATTGGGCATCTGACTCTTGACTTCAGCTCTGGTCATGATCTCACTGTTTGTGAGATTAAGTCCTACGTTGGGCTCTGTGCTGACAGCACAGAGGTTGCTTGGGATTCTTTCTCTCTTTCTTTCTCTCTCTCTCAAAAAAAAAACAAAAACAAAAAACCATAGGTAAATAAACATTAAAAAAAAAAAAAAGAAGAAGAAGAAGAATCAGAGAAATCCAGTGGCTCTAACAGGAGTAGGGACAGAATTAAAGACAACAACAGAACACACATAACCAGAGTGTCCTGGCACCAGTTCATGCCAGCTGCCAAGAGCCCATTGTACACATCTGTTCCTACTTGGGTACTGGTTTGAAATCTGCCGTAATGGAAACAATTATACTATGGGATTGACTATACACGTAGAACCCTTTATTTTCTCGGGAAGAACTGACCATGTCACCATCACATATAACCATATTTCAAGAAAGTGGTCCTTCCAAGGAGCTATCTTGAATGGAGAATCATGTGAAACTGAAGAGATCGGAGACAGCTTCTTAGAAGCGATAGCATTTAGGCTAATGATAGGTGAGCAAAAGTCCAATCCAGCAGGTTGGCATACGGAATCCAGAGAGTTGAGAACCCACAAGTGATGGGAAAGCACAGATGCGGAACCTTATGGAGAGGCAGCGTGCAGAGATATGAGAGTATCATGCTTATCTACGAGGGTATCAGAAGACCTAACAGATCATTGTTACCAACCAGTCAGCAGTCTGGTGTTCCAGAAAAGGAATCTAGCCTCATGAAAAGAAGAGGGAGGGCCATAAGATTCCAAGCAAAAATCAGTCCTATGGTAATGTCAAACTGTGCAGGGACCCAGGGATGATATTTGGGGCCCAAGATCAATGGCTCTCCCTCTTAGGAAACTGAAGGAGTCCAGCAGCTTGACAAATCTGGAGGACAAGTACATAATCTAGTGCAGATTGACCTAGTCTCTGTTTTGCATCTCCAAGTTTTGTGATGCATGAAATAGGCTGAGGTTGAGGCTACGTGTGAGCCTCTAGTAACACCAGGTGTGTGGAGAGGTGAGGCAAAAACAGGAACAGACTAGGATTTGGTAATCTGGGGAAGGGGATGACTGGTGAAAAAAGGGGTGAGGGCAGAAAGCCACGGGGGAAATATACAAAGCAGTTTCTGATGAAGAAGAGTGGCAGTGCTAGGAGATAAAGTTGGAAAGATTAATTAGGGCCAGCATGTTAAATGCCTTAAATACTTGGCTAGGATGCTTTGACTTTACCCAGCAGGCACGGCAGGAGGGGGCTGGGCAATGAGGGTATCCAAGCAGGGCCATTAGTGATGTGCCCAGAGCCATGCTTTGAGACTAATCTGGTACTGATGCATACATGTGGGACTGGACAGGGGAGAGGCTAAGGGCCTTGCATTCTCATACAAGTCCAGCTGCACTATGCTAACAGAATATGCTCCTAAAAAGTGGTAAGGGAAATGGCAGCTGAACATGGTGAGCACCATTCCCCCCATATATACATATACATATACATATACATATACATATACATATACATATACATATACATATACTTATATATATATACATATACATATGTATATGTATATACGTATATATGTATGTGTATATGTGTATGTATATGTATATACGTATATATGTATGTGTGTGTGTGTATATATATATATATATATATATATATATATATATAATTTATTTTAGAGAGAGAGCATGAGCAGGGGAGAGAGAGTGAGGGAGAGAGAGGGTAGGGGGGAGAATCCTAAGCAGGCTCCATGGCCAGTGCAGAGTCCAATGTGGGGCTTGATCCCATGACCCTGGGATCATGACCTGAGCCAAAATCGAGTTGGCTGCTCAACCAACTGAGCCACCCAGCTGCTACACCATTCCTCACTATTTTAAACCCTTTTGCCCTTTTTATGTATTCTTCCTCTGCTCCCAGAACACCCATCAATTTACTGAAATCCTTCTATTAACCATAAGATTGTTGTATAAGGAACTAGTGCCCCAGAAAATTTTGCTGTCTTATAGTTGCCCTGAAATTTTTAAGTTTTGCTCTGTGTAAACATGGCCATGGTCTCTTCCAAAACATATGTACCATTTTTTCTGTGTTTTTCTTCCTTCAACTGAGACCAAGCATTGGAAGTAAGGTTGAGTTGATGAGGAACCCTGTCATTCCTTCAAAAATGCTACAAGGAGTGTCCTATTACAATTTCACTGAAATGACATTTAAGCAACTTGACCTCAGAACTCCATCTTTTGCAAACTCATTGGCATCACTATGGAGATAAATACTCTCATAAAAGTAATCATTGATGACTATAGTAATATTCCTGCATTTGAGTCAGAAGATTTGGATGTAAATGTTGGCTCCAACACTTTGTGAGCTTGCAGGCAAGTCACATGGCCACTTTGAACCTCAGTTTCCCCCTCTGTAAAATGGAATGATTATGTCTGTCTTGCCTGAGAGGATTATTGTGAGGATCAAATGAGACAATGTGCAAGAAAGATTTTCTCTTTCTTTCTTTCTTTCTTTCTTTCTTTCTTTCTTTCTTTCTTTCTTTCTTTCTTTTTCTTTCTTTCTTTCTTTCTACAGTGAAGGGCTGCTCAGGTGACAAAAAGCAATTCCATCATTGGTGGCTCCTTTTCTTCGGGGTTTCCATGTACTTCCAAGCCCAAAGGAGAAGCCTCATTCCACACTGTATGTGTAGACACATTTTGAGGGACCAACTGACCTTATTGACTACAGGGAAACCATAATTGTCCTCAAATCCTGGTACAGCCTCTTTTCTCACTTGAAAGCCAAGATTCAAAGGAGAGGTAAGGAAATTGGCCTCAGATAATGAATCCCCCTCCTTCCCTCACTCACCTGACTCTGGGTTGTAGATGGCCAGGAAGGTGCTACTCCTGATTCTAGAAGCTCTTCCCTCAGCCACTGTTGGCTCTGCTTACTTTAGCTTCACCCTTGAAGGCTCAGGAAGGGGGAGGGCACAGCCTCTGGATGCTCCAATCTCCGGCATCTAGGAGGGATACTGGAAGCCTTTCTCCCAAGATGAGACATCTCTGTCAGAATATCTGAGGGGACATTTATCTTCCTGAAACACACACCAATCTGTCAGCCCTGATGAAGATAAAGGGATAAGGAGCAGAAAGGGAAAGGAAAGTGGCCATTTGGATGGGTGCTTGGTACATTCCTGGGGTCGTGCATCCTCCCCACACTCAATGCAAAGAGGACAGCTGATACAGCACTCAAGGAGGTGAAGGAAGAGGCCTGGGAAGTGCCATAGTACCTATGAGAAAGAGAGTCAGAAGGCCTGAATTCAAGGGGCACCTGGGCAGCTCAGTCGGTTAAGCGTCTGACTTCGGCTCAGGTCATGATCTCACTGTTTGTGAGTTCAAGCCCCGTGTCGGGCTCTGTGCTGACAGCTCAGCCTGCTTTGGATTCTGTGTCTCCCTCTCTGTCTGCCCCTCCCCCACTTGTTCTCGTTCTCTCTCTCTCCCCCTCTCTTTCAAAAATAAATAAACATTAAAAAAGGAGTTAAAAAATAAAAAGAAGACCTGAACTAAAATTTCAGCCTGGCCACTTCTCAGCCAGGTGACTTCTATGAGCTTCAGTTTCCTAGTACACAAAATGGACGCATTGCTGGTTGGTGATGTTACTTCCTTCATATATCACAGGCTGGCCTGACAACTCCATGATATAAAACATGTGAACACACCTGCCCCTATGCCTTCCCCATAACACCATCATCCCATACCCTGAACTGCATCCCGCTCTTCCCATCAAAACTGCCCTGTTTGTGTGACTGATGAATCTGCCAGTCCTGGATTGTAAGCACGTTGGTGCAAATGGTTATTATTTCATCGTTCTGATAAAATAGGGTTGCACGTTGGCAATAGCCACATGAGGTCTTCATTCTTTAGTTTCCTAAACTAACGGGGTCCTCCAGAATCCCCGCAAGCCTGCAGAGGATGGAAGGACAGGACCAACAGAGACTGAGCAGGCAGGCTCCATTAACCTGACCCCAATTTCCACTACAACAGACCCTGTATCTGTTTTACATATGGGATTTTCTAGCAAGATGTCTTCTGAATACAGCAAAGGTGCTGCAAGGAAAGACAAAAAAAAAAAAAGATAATAATATTTGAAAACTACCTTAGAAGTGCAGTGGCAGTCAGGGGGTAACTTAGGGCAGGCCTCTTCAGAAGTCTGTCAGGAACTTAGCATATCAAACATAAATATGTTACAAATAGGTAGAAGAATGAATGAACGTTTTAAACAGGCGACGCATTCCCAGATGGGGGCAGGGAAGCTCCAACGTTACTGAGCTGACCAAGCTTTGCTGCCATCATACAGACTCTTCACCTGTTTCTGCCACTCTTCTAGATGTCACTACTGCTGTCCCCACACATGGGCCCCCAGGATGAAAGGGAAGTCTAAAGCATCAGCAGTTTCATTTTATGCTGAAGGCTTCCTCAAGGAAGGCCCATTTTTCAGCTTTTATCTTATGAGACTATCAGAGTATCTGTGATTCCCCAGAGGACACGGGGACGTGTCAGCAATGCTGTCTGGCTGGGTCTCAACTCACCTTCACAAGTGAGCAGTAATATATTACCATCCAGAGCAGTGGTGTGCCAGGATCTGTATAAGTATGTACGAGTATTTTCTCTTTCCCCGGATCGATATCCGTACCTCTCTTTTAAAAATGAGAACAGTGAGGCTCCGAGCAGTTTAAGCAGCGAGCCCAGAGTCATATGACTCCTAAGTGGTGGTGCTGACATTTGAACTCAGAGCTTTCTTCCACTCCTAAAACTAACTTCTTTTGTATTACATTAAGCTGACTTGCTCATTAAATACCGCCTCAGACCTTCAAACAACCCTGGATGAACACTTCTCTGGGAAGTGCAGTGTTACACAGATTTTAGGCCACTGCGAGAGCTCCCTCCAGCCGCTTTCAGTAACTCAAACAGGCATGCAGGAATCCTTATACTTGTACAATGACTCTAGTCAACTTATAACACATGCAGTCTCCTTGGGCTCAGTTGGTGAAAGACTAAGACACGAGACCAAAAAGTAAGCGAATGCTTGAAGAAGTGCACGGATGAATGAGTGAAGGAGAAATTAAGTGACCGAATGCCTAAGTGAATGAATGAAAACGACATCTTACAAAACCCTGAAATCCAGCTGTGAAGTCAGTGAGTCATGTCAGTGAAGCTGAGACTTAGGACAGATGTGAGAAATTATCCTGGGGTGGGAGGAGTTCTAGAAGGGAAGCACAGAAATGCTCACAGAAATAGTTGAAGGCTGAGAACACAGGCCTGTATTGTAGAGCAGGAAGGTGGCCACGGAGATCAGGGCTAGGCTGCTGCAAATGTAAGTCACAGCTAAATACATATAGGCAGAGCTTTCACCGTGGTGTAAAGAAGGGAGAGGCAGCAGCTAGGACATCCAGCTTGGTGCCTTTGGCCCGTCTCACTGCAGGCTTTGCTCCAACCTGTGTCATCAGAAACAGGATTCAGATAATGGGAGAACCACAGGTCCTGGGAAGATCAAAGACACACGCTTTTATGCCTCAATTAACGTTCCCCTTGTAAGGCTTTCAAACACAATTTAGCTTTTCTCTGCTGGGCTGGGCGAGACACAAAGACAGGCCCTGGGTCTTTTTGGAACGCAGAGCCCATGAGCCCGCGTCTGTAATTAACAGTTTCCTCCCACCAAAGGGAATAAGGTTTTGGTACACAACATAGGCTGTATGTGAGAATGCAAAGGACTATTCACAGGGTACTGAGTGGGCCTTCTGCCCAGGACTGCCTGTCCTAGCCCGATAAGGCTTCAGGGCACAAAAAGTTTGAGGTAGGGAATTAAGAGATAGAGTTGTAATCAGGAAGAGAGGAAGAGGGGTGGGGACGAGGAGGACAGCAAGTCACTGTGTGTGGACAGAACATCCACTTAGAGTCAGAAAACCTACATCTGTTGTGTTCTGGCTTCCCCACTTTCTGTGTTGCCTTGGGAATTCACAGAGATCTTTCAATCATACTTTCTTGTAAGAAGGGGCTAACAAGATCGCCCTCAAGGACTGTGGCATTGAATCTATATCCCTTTTTTGGGGGACAGTGTATTTCAATATGCTCTTCCAGGCTCATACTGATTCACTAATAAACTTTCTGCGAAACCCTGAATAAGCCATTGTCCTTCCAGACAGAGAGGTGTCCTGGAGAAAAGTACTTAACATTTTCTTTTTAACCCAAGTATGATCTGTTTGATGGCTTTGGATGTCATAGGGGTGGAACCATGCCCCTAGAGCCAAGAATTGACTGTCACATAGACTGGGATGACTTGGAAAGAGTTGGGGTTATAAACGTCTTAGAAGAATATTAAAGCAGAGGCCTCAGGTGGCTCAGTAGGTTAAGCGACCGACTCCTGATTTTGGCTCAGGTCATGATCTCATGGTGAGTTGGAGCCCGGCGTCTGGCTCTGTGCTGACAGCGCAGAGCCTGCTTGGGATTCTCTCTCTCTCCCTCTCTCTCTCTGTCTCTGACCATTTCCTGCTCCTGCGCGCATGCTCTCTCTCAGAAATAAATAAACTTAAAAAAAAAAAAAAAGAATTTTAAGGCAGTTACACTGAAGACCACAGTAATAACTGGTGCAAAGGAAGGCACTGGAGACCTGTGCACGTTAAAAACTCAACCTTTGGGCAAGGAAGAACTGAGAGAAACACAAGGGAGCGGAAGCACACTCGTAGAGGCGCAGGGTGCGCAACTTCTGGAGTTGAGGGGGAAAGGCCGGATGGCCACTGTGGGTCAGGCACCTTCTCTGCGTTAAGTGGCGCAGAAAATTCAAACCCAATCTGTCATTCTCAGCTCTGTCTTCCCCCTCCCCCTTCCCACTGTGGAAAGACCCCTCATTCAACCGGGGACCAAAAGGCCTGGGGCAAAAGCAGGAGAAAGGGGGTTGAGTGGCAGCGACCCTCCCTTCGCTAATAGAAACTGGGTTTCCAAACCTCAAACAGGGTTTGAACTCTCCATGTATCTGTCTGTTCTTTGCCTCCCAGATTGGGTCCCTCGGTAAGGCGGGATCACTGAGTGTTGAGAGAGAGAGAGAGAGTTATATATATCCCAAAGAAAAACTTTCAATGCTCTCACTTCAAACAGCCCATTCATCCCCCCACGGCCGGCGAGGACTCCGGGAGCCGGGCCCGTTTCCTCCGTAAATAAAGGGATGGAAGCGTGGGCGAGAACACCCACCAGACCGTCTCCTCGCTTTCATGCTCGCTGGCAGCGCGCGCGGGGGCCGCAGAGGCGGGCACGTGCGCGCCGGCCCGGCCTCCCCGACAAGCCCGGCTCGGTCCTCCAGCGCGGAGCCGGGGGAGCCCGGCCTTTCAAAGCCCCGTTTTGAAAGCGGCCGGCGGCTTGAAAGATGGCTCAGATGTAATTTGCGCGCGGCGCCGGCGGCACCGGGGGCTCGGCGCCAGCGGGGGCCCGCGGGCCGCCCCGATCCCCGCAGCGCGCCGTCCCCTGGCCCCCCGCGCCCCCGCGCGGCCCCGGCGCAGCGCCCCGCGCGGCCGGCGGAGGCGCACTCCCCCCGGCGGGGCCCGCCCGCGCGGCGCCCGGGCCCCCGCAGCCCGCGCTAATGAGCTCCTCCAAGAGTGGTTACTGTGGCACGGCTGCCCACGGGACTTCGGGGCATCGGGCGGAGTTTTCAGCGCTTCTTTTAAGTTCCCTCACTTCAAAGTTTTCCATTTGAAGCTGTTGAGAAAGCCTGGTAGACGCAAGAGAAGAAAGAACAGCAAGATTTTTTGAAATAATGTTAAAACCCCCAAACACCCTGAAAAAGAATGCTTCAAGCAAAGAAATAAGGGAAGGGGCGGGGGGGAGCGGTAATTAAAAAATAAATAACTAACTCCAGCAATTGAAAACGACGAAGGCGTTAAGGGCTGCCTCCCCTCCCCCACCTCATTCCTGACCGGATACATTCTATCTAAGCTGAGAGAGACTTGGGGGGGGGCGGGGGGGAGGTGGGAGCCTGGGGCTTACCAGGAATTGAGGTAAACCCAGTTGAGGGGAATTGAGAGGGAAACCCACTAAGGGGAACTGCGTTGGCTTCTAAGAGTAAACCACATATTTCCTCTTTGGTAGTTTTGCAGATTGGCAAGGCAGTGTGAAAATTATCCATCCCCCAACTAGGCTTCCTTGTTACGCACTTCCCCAGCGTCACTGGGGACACGGTTTGTACTTTGCTTCATAACAGACTGGGAACCACAGCCCAGAGACTTTAGGTACTTGACCCAACTTAACACAGCCTGGAGTGCAAAGGCCTGGATTCAAACACACCGCTGTGTTTTTTAACACGCCTTTCTGTCTGCAGGTAAATAATTAAGGAGATAAGTAAATGAACACATGAAATAAAGACAAAGGAAAAAAGCTGACCGAGGTAGGATTCCAATCCAGTGCTCTAAAGAGACTGGCACCTCAATGCAGACACCCAGTGTATACATGCATTCCTATTTCCCAGAGGAGATAACTGAGACACTGAGCGTTTCTGCCCCTGCCCAGGCTCATTTACCTAGGAAACAAGGACCGAAGCTGTAGACCCAGGTCCATCTAACTCAGGTTCATTCTTTTTATGACTGCACAATATAGCCTCCCGGACCTCATAGCAGAAGTGCAAGTTTAAATCTGACTCATTCAGAAGGTTTTCAGATCCATCTTAAAGTTTCCCTGTGCAGGGCATCTGCTAGGTATTGGGGATGCAGAGAAAAACAATATAGTTCTTAGCACCTACTTTCAACGAGGACATCATATCTACCATATCCCCGTGGCAATTGAAGATGTTAAAAAAAAAAAAAAGGCATTCCAACACTAGCCCCCACAGTTCTTCAATGCAAGTCTTTCCTTCAAACAGACTCCCATCTTAGACTCAGCTCTCCCTACCTCCACCCATTCCTTCTATGTTGCCTGTTACACTGAAAACTTTGAAGTAAAACAAAAGTATTAGTAACTTTTGGCAGAACCCAAAAGAGGGGCAGGTACATATCCAAGATGATTGAATAAACTCCCTATCCAGTACAAAGAGTGTTTTACAACATCCTTCATGGTTCTTAAAAACCTGCAGAAGCAAGAACCTGAGTACCTCTGGGGGCCACCTCCTTCCAGAGGCACACAGTTCCAAGTCCCAAGGATTTCTTCTTAGGCGAAACTGGAAATTCCACCCACAATTCTAGTCTGTCCATTGAAATATACACATTCAGTCTGATCTCTCTTTTCCTGGCTTTTTTTTTTTTTTTAAGTTGCATCCCTCCCTTAGCCCCACCTTAATCTTTTCTTCTCTGAATTCAATATCTCTGACACACTAGATCCTTCCTTGGAGAATATGATGTCTCAAGTATGTCAACATCCCCAATCACTCTCTTCAATAAGATCTAGAGCTTGTCTATATCCATCTTAAGGTAAAGATGCCAGAGAGAGGCAAAACTTTGGTCCCACCAGAGCGTTGTAGCTAAACTTCTATTTGGGCATTCTACTTTTATGAATGCTGTCTGAGTTGCGTTAGCTTTCCTCCACCTTGGGAAGGGAGGATTTGGTGCCAGCAGCAATATTGTTAGTTCATCTGCATCTCTGTTGGGGACAGGAGGAGCAGGTAATTAATTGTTTCTCTTCTGCACTAGGCAGCCGGCTTTCTTCGGAAAAGTTGAGCATCCCTCATCCAGCAGTGGTTTCTGCAATTAGAGCTATCCACAGCCAGGAGTTTGATTAATAGCTGGGAGGTTTCTCCTTTGCTGACAAATGAGAAAAAGAGAAATCAGATAGGGAGAAGCTGAATGCATTTGCTTAGCACAGGGTCTGGCTAATGTTCTTTCCAAAGAAAGAGCTGCAGTAATTTCCTAGGGACTGGCAGGGAGGGAAAAATATCCCTTAAAGTTTGCAAAGTAATGGATCCAAAAAAACAGATGTGCCTGTTCCTTGGGAGCAGAGAGGAAAGGGCTATAATCCGAGGTCTCTGTTGCTGGAGAGGGTTGCTACGCCCAGAGCACAGATGGGGAGATAAGGCCCAGAGAATAGGACCTGGTTTTCCCAAGGTCACACAACCTGCCAAGAGCATCAAAGCCAGTTGTTGTTGAACTTTGCATTCCCCACTATCAGAGAGCCACTTCCTTCCAGCTGGAAGACAGGGATTAGAGGGTTGTGCCCAGCTATACAATGAAAGAAGCTAAAGCCCGGAATCCAGAACCGGAGACCCCCCAGCTCAGCGCTCTCTCTCTCTCTCTCTCTCTCTCTCTCTCTCTCTCTCTCTCTCTCTCTCTGTCTTTCCCATATCACAGCTGCTTGTGGCACAAGGTGTATTTAGCAGCCTAGACTAAGATCTGTAAGAGAGAGATATGCCACTTTATAAATTCCACTCACTGTTCCTAGTTTTTCCTTCCAGGATTGTCCTGAATAATTAAAGTCTCCCGCTTCTTTGCAGATCAGGAGACAGTGACCCTGTTATCCTCCTCTCCCTACTGAGTACCTCAAGTTCCTGGAACCTCAAAGGTCCTGGAAGGGATGGAGTTGGGGCAGGTAAGAATAACTGGCCAACGAAGGAAGTCTGTGGGTTTATGGGACTTGGGGCTAAGCTGTCAGCATCAACACAAGCCAGCAAAGGAAGCAGGGGTGGGAAAGGTAAATGGAGGTTGCCCCAAATGCTACAGGCTCTTCCTGGGGCTCAGCCAGAGCCTGGAGACAGTAAGAGTGTATAAATCATTATATGTCTAGGCAGAAAGCTAACCAGAGATTAGAACCATAGGGAGATATCAAGGGGCGGGGAAGCTGGGGTGTGTAAGACCATTCCCAGTGAATTCTTGTGGATTTTGGATCATTGCAATGAGGTGGCTCTTAAAAGTTCCCAGGCCCTGTTCTTACAGGTGTGCTTCTGTTGGATTTGCATTTTTAAATAGTTGGGGGTGGGGGGGGTGGGAGGAGATCAGAAGAAGAATACTATTTCATGACCTGTGAAAAAGTATTCAAAATTCAGATTTCAGTGTCCACAAATGAAATTATACGAGAACACACCTGTCCCTTTATTTACATTCTGTCAGTAACTGCTTTTGAGCTGCAAAGCAGAGTTCCATAGTCGGTAGGGCCCACAAGCCTGAAGTACTTACTGTTTGGCCCTCTGCAGAGAAAGTTTCCTGGATTAAATCCTTCTAGTTTCTTGCTGGCCGTCTCTTCAAGGCTCCGTGCAGTCCTGGCCCCCTGGCTCTCTAGGCTGTGCACAAGGGAGTTCTGTGAGCTCTAGATGCACACTATAACCCGTAGGTTGGGTGCCCGCGTCTTCTGACACACGCATGGTGATAATTCTTCATGTAAATGTGGACTGATAGACAACAGTCTCCAATTCCCCACAGAGAGTTGAAAAAACTCTTTTCCCTGGAGTGCGCCGCCCCCTTTCTCTGTGCAAACGCACGTGCTCTTTGCAAAGCCCTAACAATTCAAGTCATAATGGAAGGGAATCTCACCCATTTTATTGCCATAGTTACCAAGATTGCAAGTTTAGATGCTGTATTAGCGGTAAGTGCACGGTAATAATAGAAGTCAGGGAGGAGGGGACGAAAAGGATTCTGGCTCCTGTTTCTCCCTACAGCATCCTTCAGGGCAAATATACCAGAGACAGTTTGGTACATTAAATTGCAAAGTTGGCGGTTTTCTTAAAAAAAAAAAAAATCCAAATAATTGCTTTAAAATCTCCTGTCTTCTCCTGACTGGTTAACCCTCACGCAGCTCGCCTCATCCTGAAACAATGAAAAGGAGGTTAAAAGAAATAGAAGTGGCCAGGGTTACCATGGAAACCAAAGTGGAAGGCAAGTGAAAGTCAATTTAAGGTTTAAATGCATATGAAGCAGATGTATATGTGTGGACATATTTGCATATAGATATCTATCTCCCCTCCTCTCTGCTCTCCATAATGTGCTCTTCCTTCTGGGCCCACCTCAGGACCCTTCACCTCCAGGGAGATTGTCCTGACAATTTCAAGCCCCAGTAATCTCTCTCTTCCGTTACTTCAGTTGAACTGCAGTCTGGACGCAGGAATCAACCTTGTAATGCACACTGCCCTGTTAAGGAATCACAAGACCCTTCAAGGTCACTGAATACTCCACGCTGTCTTATCTCTGTGCCTTTGCCCTTGCCGTTCACACCACCTGGAATGTCCTTGCTCACTCCTTCCACTTGACTAGCATTTATTACCCTCCTTGTCTCAGGGTGAACAGCAATATCTGGGCAGTTCCTTCCTCCATCCCTCAGTGTCTCTGTGCTGGGTTAAGGGCCCCTCTTCAATGCTCGTTTAGCCCCTACCACAGTTCTGATTACACGGAGTGTGAGTGCTGCTTGCAAGATGGTTACCCCACTCCTTGCCCTCCAGATCAGGAAACGCTTCAAGACAGAGACTGTGTCTTACTTTGTGGACCCTCATTACTCAATAGAAATATATATTGAATGAATGAATGAATGAATACTAGAATAAATAATTCACATTGCACAACTTAGGTCAAGACATGCATTTCCATATGCCAAGAACAGTTGCTGATAATGATTATCGTTGCTAATTGTTACTGTTCTCTTTAAAACACACAATGCGCAACTTTCCCCTTTTGAATCTAAGAGGAATCGGGGATATTTGAGGAAGGTGCAGAAAGGTAAGCTGGAGAGAGTGGAGATGGGTAAAATCTTAGCTTGTGAAAAATGGTTAAAGGACCCTGGCCACTGTGGCACAGATAAGAAGCTCGAAGCTGTGTTCCACTGATTTCATTTCTCAGAAAGTTCTGGGACTGAACATATCCTCTGAGACTCCAGAAAGTAGACACAGGGACAGCAAAGGAGAGTCATAGAGCGCAGTTTGTGTTTCCTATAAAAAGACTTACAGAGCTTTAACACTGTTCAGTATTAGAAAAGGCTATCATGTGAGGTAGTGAGTCCCCAACCACAGGGAGTATTCAAGTGCACATGGAATCATCATATCCTTCAGGACACTAGGGAACGAAAAGAATGTTGTACATTCAGCAAATTACAAAGAGGAAACTAGATGTGGGGGTGATGGAGGCTGTGGTGGCAAGGAATGGCAAGAAATATGCAGGACCGAGTGGAAGAAATTAAAAATGTGGCTCACAGACTAAGCATGAAGAACTGTTTATGTTTACATTTTTTCTGTAGGAATGGGGAGCGTGGGAAAGGTTTGATGTGGAAAGCTACATGATCATTGATATGCTTTTTGAAGATCATTCAAGATTGGCTGTGACCCAGAGGGATGGAGGGGATAAGCTCTGAGTATTTAATATTATGCAACCGCTCCAATAGCCCGGGTGATACAGGCCCCGATTAAGGCAGGGGCAGCAAGGATGATGAAGAGCAGGAATGCTGGGGACATAAATCAAAGCAGAAGAGACAGGCCGTATCACCCAGTCCCTCTAAGTTGGTTCCACTCACTGTCAGCCACCCCTGTGTTTGTCCTCCTGGAAAACAAGCCAGTCTTACTTGTTTGCAAGAGCAGCCTCGGACTGTCTGCTCTGCTTCGAAGGTTGCAGTCACCTTGAACGGATTCCCCACGCAGCTCGGTGAGAAGCAGAGCCTTCCCTCTGCTGCTCTGTCAGCTCCACTTTGCATCAAAACTGCTTTGTATGTCACCAAGTTATTAAAGTTGTGGATTGCAGTGCTGTGTCAGGCGATGTTGTTCTGAAACTGGGTCAGCGAGGGCTGTCTCTCCAGCAAGACGTGGGCTCCTGGTGTCCCCGCATGCCAGCCCTGGCTGCAGTGACTTCCTGGCTGCCTCTCCCCAGCCAGCTTTGAGAGGAGGACATCGTAACCCCGTGGATTGGCCTTTCTTTTCAGAACCTCCAGTGGCAAATAATGCCTGACACGAAGATTGAAAGGGGTTTCTCTGTTCTCCTGGTCATTGTTTTTGCTCACAAGGATGGCAAGGTCTTGTTTTTTTTCAAGTCTCTTTTGAATCATTCCTTTTCATGGATAGACCAGCTACACGAAGTGAAAAATAAGTTGTTTCAAAACCCTGAGCATGCAGGTTTCCCCTCTGCTCCAGGAGGCCCGGAGACTGAGGGGGAACAGACGCACACAAACAAATGGAAACGTGGCTAGGGAGCATAGGGGCACTTCAGAGAGGGACCCAGAACTCCACTGAAAAAGGAATTGTCGCACAGCAAGGGAGACACAGAGATGTGGATTTGAGGTCAGAAGGAGGAAGGAGAATTCCTAGTGGCCCTCCCCCAAGACAGGCAGCTACTTCAGTTTTATTCCAATTTGATCCCATGCATCTTTATTGAACGTGTACTCTGTACCAGCTGTAGGGTAAACAAAACAGACAAAAACAAAGGTTCCTGTTCCTGTAGATCTTCTATTCTAGTAGAGGGACAAAAACCATAAGTGATGAATGTGTGGTAGATAATTAAATAACATAAGTTATATGCAGCTGATTCTTTTTTTAAATATTTTTTTAGTTAATATTTTGAGAGAGAGGTGGGGAAAGAGCAGGAGAGGGGTGATAGAGAGGGAGAGCAAAAATCCCAAGCAGGCTCCGCACTGTCAGTGCAGAACCTGATGTGGGGCTTGAATCCACAAACCATGAGATCGCCACCTGAGCCGAAATCAAGAGTTGGACACTTAACCGACTGAGCCACCCAGGCACCCCCTATATGGAGTTGATTGTTGCACAACACAGATTTGAACTGCATGGAACCACTTACATGCAGATTTTTTTTTATATAAATACAGCACAGTACTATACATGTATTTTCTCTTACAATTTTCTCGATAACCTTTTCTCTAGCTTACTTTATTATAAGAATACGGTATATAATACATATAACCCACAAAACATGTGTTAGTTGACTGTATGTTATCAGTAAGGCTTCCTGTCAACAATAGACTGTTCGTAGTTAAGTTTTGAGGGAGTCGACTGTGCAGGGTGTTGGTGCCCCTAACCCCTGTGTTGTTTCCAGGCTCAATTGCAGTATGTTAGAAGATGATAAACTATGGGGAAAAATATATGTGTATATATACAGACAGAGGCAGAGAGAGAGAACAAAGGAAGAGAAATGACAGAGAATAGGGTTCAAGTTTTATAAAGGGTGGCTACCATAAGCCTCATTGAGAAGGTGATATTTAAACAAAGAATCAAAGAAGTGATAGAATTAACCAAATGGCTTATCTAGGGGAAGTGTGTTCCATGCAAAGGGTAGAACCATTTCAAAGGGCCTAACTCAGTGTGGCTGGTAGATCCAGGATGCAGCAGGGAAGACAGTGGGGGTAGGAATCCTGTGGAAGACAGGAGTAACAGTAGGAAAGTCAGAGCGGAATGGAGGGCAAGATCAGAGAGTCTTACAGATCCATGTAAGGAATTCATCTTTCACCAAGAGTGATATGGGAAGCCATTCCCAGATCGTGAGCTGTCAGCAAAAGGTAGAACATCACTGAGAGAGAACATTCTACAATAGTAGTTCTCAACTGGGGATGAATTTACCCCTGAGGGAGCAGTTGGCAATGTCTGGGGACATTTGTGGTTGTTACAACTGAGGCAAGTATGCTATCAGCATCTAGTGGATAGAGGTCAGGGATGCTTTTAAATTTCCTACAACGCACAGGACAGCCCTCCTCAGACAACCATTACCCACTACAAATAAATGTCAGTAGCCAAAGCTGAAAAACCCTACTCTAGAAGGAAGTCTAGCTTCAGATGGCTGGCAGTCTACGTTCTTTGAATAAAATGTACCAACACTTGGGGCTCCTGGGTGGCTCAGTGGGTTAAGCGTCTGACTTCGACTCAGGTCACTATCTCGCGTGAATTCAAGTCCTGTGTCAGGCTCTGTGCTGACAGCTCAGAGCCTGGAGCCTGCCTCAGATTCTGCATCTCCCTCTCTTCCGGACCCTCCCCTACTCATGCTCTGTCTCTCTCTGTCTCAAAAATAAATAAACATCAAAAACAAAAAATGCACCAACATTTTTAAGAGAACCTAGCAAGGCCAACATATGCATTAAACACAGTAGGAATAGTTCCTAGGGTCCATGACAATTTTTTAGGGCTACTAAAACTTTTACTCTTTTTATATCAAAAGAAAGAATATATACTTGATCCTGAGTTATAGTCATCTTTATACCAGTGCAGTCATAAAATATACTTTTTATTTATTTAGTTATTTATTTTTAATAAATAAAAAAGGAAGGGACCCATGAAGGCATATGTGCCTACGGCACCAGAAGTCATGCTGGCCTCCCCTGATATTAGACTTGGGACAGCTGTGCCTTCTTGAGGCTTCCACCCCCTAGCTGTGTTTCTAGGCCTAAAGAATTCAGTCCTGTCCTCTGATACTTCCTGCCCAGGTGTATAAAGTTATAAACACAACTTGCTACCAAGTTCAGGCAGACGACAGACATTTTGTTGGAGTCAAGAAGAACACGATCAGAGCTAGAAGGATCTTTAGAGCTCCTCTGGTCTGGTTACCTCATTTTCCAAGATATGGAAATCAAGGCCCAGGCAGGGGAGGTGAACAGACCACATCACACACCTAATTTGTACCAGAGTCAGAACTTGGGGGATTAAGGTTCACTTTACCAGCTTTCATTTGGTTTATACCAGTTTCCTCAGAATGAAGTTGATGTTACTTGATGGGAAAACAAAACAAACAAAAAGCAATGCTGAATGTCATGCTTTGTTATTTCTTATCACTTCTCAGTTTTCAAAGCTCTGTAATATGCTAGTTTGTTTGATCTTCCAACAACTCTATGAGAAGGGGTTGGAGAGAAGACAACTCATATCTTGCCTGTTTCTGAGATGCGCAAACTGAGATTTGGGGAGTCCTCATGATTTCTCCTGCATTACAGAGCTAATAAGGGGTGGAGTCACAGACTTGAATTCCAAGCCATTGACATTTCTTTCAGGACTACCTTCCAAGCCATCACCTTTTATTAGTCTTGATAGGTCACATGGTGCCTATGTCAGACTGTGTTTATTAAATGCTTGTTAAGTGACTAGTTGAACTGTCCTGTTCCATAGATTAAATCATGCTCCCAGAAAAACAACAAATCATGTGGTCAGTGCCTGACACATAGTCATATGATGTTGGCCTTATTCATGGAAGTGTCAGCAAAGAATGGGGGATTGGGAGGCATAATTTTAGTTCACGTTTGTTTTTTAAAAATCCCAGCATGCCTTAGTTTTTTTTTTCCCCTGGGCCATTTTCATAAGTATAAGAAAATAAGTACAAGTTTAAAGAAATAAAAATGATAAGATGTGAAAACTCCAAATTGTCTAGGAACTACTAATTGAGAGAGCCAAATAAATCATATTACTCTAGTGATTTGCTTGTCTTCTTGCCTGATATTACTCTCATCCTCTGGGTTGGGGCCATTTAACCCTATACCCATGCTCCAACCTACTCCACACTTAGGAACAAGTCAGTGCCTGGCCTATAGAGATTGGAAAGGTTCTAGATCAGCAGCTCAGGGCCTCAGCACCAAATCAGTCAGCCAAGTCTGTTGGGCCAAGTCTAACCTGGTTCTACACACTGGGACCAGGATACCTGGATGGCCTGGGTCTATGCCCCAGCCATATGGCCTAATTATAGAAATGGGGAAACTGGGTCTTTGTCTTCTTCATTCTCGCATTCATCACAAACTTAGAATGAACATCTACCATTTGTCTGCATGTGTTCTTACAATTATTAACAAATGTACGTCTAGCACCTACTCTTTGCTAGGCATTGTGTCTGGTGCTGAGAAACAGAATAAAAGACTCAGCCTAGCTCTCTGAAAAGTCCTAGTCTAGAACAATGTGTAGGATGTATCCCTGTAAGTAAACTGTAAGCTGCAAAATAATGTGATTGGACGTACAAACCGAGCAGGGACAAAGCGCTCTGAGGACAGACAGTGGGGAATGACTGATTCTGTTTACAGCACAATGGGGTGGTTAGATAAGGCTTTGCAAAAAAGTGCAAAAAAAAAAAAAAAAAGAAAAAGAAAATGTCACAAGAGGACACTTCAGGGATGATGTTGGTTAAAGGACATTCCAGGTCGAGGGAACAGCAAGAGCAAAGCCAGGCACGTATGAGGGGCCATGTCCCTTCTGAGAGACGTAGAGATATCCCAATGATGATAAACCCCAGAGCTGAGTGCTTCTGATGGCCCAGGCAATGGGTTGAGTATTTTGCACAGAGGATTTTATCGAGTCTTCCCTTCATTTCTGAGATTTACCTGTTTCATAGATGTCATACCTTGCACTTCCAAAAAGGTGCTTGCCATCACGAGGAAGTGGTGACCTAAGCAGTTCATAGCCATTGAGATGGACCAGTAAGTAGCGGGGCAGTGTGATCTGTCCATCTACAAAATCCTATTCTTAGACCCTATGCTGTGCTGCTTTCCTATTTTACTGATGAAGAGAGGGGGGCCTGGGGAGATGGATTCCTTTGCTGAGGATTACACAGCTGTGGTAAGCTGAATCTGAAAGTAGGCCTGGGTCCATGTGCTTTCCACTACCTAAACTGTCATTCTGTGCAGGGATTTATTAAAGAGATTTCAGTGTAGAGACAGAAACAATACCAACCTCCCTCTCAAGTTAGTGACAAGAATCCAGCTACTCAGCCTGAAAAGGAGTGTGTTACCTTTATGATGCAAAACAGATAATATCAATGCAAATTGGCCCTGTGTCCTTTGCATCTTGAAAGGGAAGACTACCCAGCTAGAGTAGTTTCAGGGAAAAATGAAAAGGAAAGACAGATAATGGGCTGATGGAAGAGAGATTTGGAAGTCCTTTGGGAAGGAAAAGGAAAACTAAAGACAATGGATTTCAAATGGAAACATTTGGGAGTTGGGGGCAGACAGGTAGGAGCAAGGAATATACAAGATGCAAGAAATAAAGAGGACAGTGAAGGCTGCTCTTGTCTAGAGAAGCAAACAGAACACACATCAGTAAAGACGGCTTTGTCTGAAATCCACAGAGGAGTAATGGGAAGGGGAATTGTGAGAAATTAATGGAGGAAGAAGCAGAGAGTGGAGACTAGGAGTCCCGCTGGTGAAGAAGCAAAGCACACATCCCAGTAGAAGGAGAAAGGCATGGCTGAGGAAGTTACAGCCTGAGAGAAAAAGGAGTCACACAAAAAGGAAATAGCTAAGAGGCTTAGAAAGCAAGTCTTGGAGGATGTAAATAAAATCACACAAATAGAGAGAAAACACAACTCAGAGTGGGAGACATACACTACAAAGAGAAAACAGAGCTTGTGGGCTCTGAGTGAAGAACAAGTAGAGATCATTTGAGCAAGAAGGCAATGTGGATTCAGAAAATGTAAATGATTCATGAAAGGAGAGAGGGTCCATAGCTAACATTTATTGATCATCTGTAATGTACCCAGTGTTTTACATATGGTCTATCACTTAGTTCTCCTGTTATCAGCACGTTTAGTCATATATTCCAGATCCCGCAGCGATCATGTGTCTTGACTAAGGTCATTCTGTCAGTCATACTAGAGCTAGGACAGAATTGAGGGTGTGCCTACGTCGAGACAGTGCTTTCCCATATTTCAACCTGTCTCCATGAGGTCTGATGGCTTATACACTGGTCACTAGAGAAGAGCAATGGAAGATTGGAAATTCTATTTAACATACTCTTTGATGCCAGAATACCACCAATGGTGGGGCACCTGGTAGCTCTGTTGGTTCAATGTCCTGCTCTTGATTTCAGCTCAGATCTTGGTCTTAAATCGTGAGATTAGAGCCTGGGGTTGGGCTCCCTCCTGGGCATGGAGCCTGCTGGGGATTCTCTCTCTCTCACCCTCTGCCCCTTCCCCACTCGTGGTCTCTCTTTCTCTCTCTCTCTCTTTCTCTTTCTCTCTCTTAAAAAAAAAAAAAAGAATACAACTAATGGTAATATTATGTCAAGTGATTTGCATAGCCCTTGGAATGCAGACATCACTCTGTAAATGTTGGTTCCCATGATTTTATTTAGTCAGAAATCAAACCTGGAAAATTGATGTGATTTTTGTGTGAGCAAGCATAGATACTTTAAAGGTTAAAGGGAGAAAATGCTGCAATTTCTAATAATTTGGCTACTGAGAGCTAGTCATAAGCATCTCTTCCTAATTGCATGTTTGGTGACATCGTGTTGGAATCGTGAAATTAGCCATGGTGGAAATATTTACACCACAGAAACCAGCCAACAGTCAAGGCTTTCTGTTTCCCTCCCCTGCCCCGGAGAGCTGGTTGTTAAACATTCACCAGCACACCAATAAATATTCCCCATGTGGGTGGGAAGCTGCATGATCTCAGTTATATAATAGGAAAGGACAAACATAATGTTTTTTAATGAGTTTGCCTTCCCCTAAAACACACACACACACACACACACACACACACACACAAATATATTTGTAGAAGCAAAATGAATTTTTTGAAACAGTAAAACAGATTTATTTGGAAGAAGATTTCAACTGTCTAAAGAGGAAGGCATTGGGAAATGGAGAAGTATGACCTATGAAGCTACATGTTTAAAATTGGAATTGAACAACAGATCCTCAGACACATATGTTAAAATTCTGAAGTGTAATAGTGATATTTATGAGGGTAGCTTCTGGAGTAAATGCCTCAGGATTTAAATTCTGGCTTTGCCACTTACTAGCTGTGGAATCTTAGGCCAGTTAATGAACTTCTCTGTTGCAATTTCATCGGTAAAATGAGGATAATCACAATGCTCCTCTGAGGGAGTCCATGAAGCAATGCAAGTCAAGCTATTTACATAGTGCCTGGGACACAGAAATCACTCACTAAATGCCGGCTCTAGGACTGTTCTAAACCACAAACTGGGCCAGGTAAATAGGTACAATGTATGTGCAAGCAAGAATAACTGTGGTAAGAGAGGAAACAGTGCTCCTTCTTCCGATCATTCTAGGGTAATAGCTAAATTAATCTTTCAAATGCTGGAATATTTGACCATAACATCAAGGAGATGCTTAAACTCCTCTTAGAGCTGGAGAGGAATGAAAATGCGTTAAGAAGTTCTTAGTTTCTTTCCTATGGCATCTAGTGGATGGTTTCTATCGCTACTTCTCAAATCTGCTTATTATCAGAGTCACCAGGTAGATTTAAATATATATACTTCCTATTTCTAACACAGAAAAGTCTTGTTCAAGTCCTTAGGAGTTGAGGTCATGAATCTTTCTCTTTTCTAAAGCACCCTCTCCCTAGGAGATTTTGGTGATCAGCCATGTTTGGTGACCACTGAACTATATGTCATCTCTGTATCTATAAACCAAAGCTAAGGTGTGTTTTTATCTCCAGCGGCCAGCCCAGCTCCACCCTGGATATTTCTCTTACACCAGCCCCTGCACCAGCATTTCAGGCCACTGACAATCGAGGTGAGAACTGTTGGGGAAGTGACAGCTTGCAGGGAAGATCATTCCAATTCTGGTTAGGTCTGGTTCCCATGAGAATGATGGCTTGTGCTGAATCCACATCTGTCTGCCTTCCCTTTGAAGTCCATTTGTCACAGTAGCTGTATCTCTCAGGGTCAAATAGAGTCTGTGTAAAATATTAAGTCATCACACAGCCTGGCATCTTGGGAGGGCCTAGGAGATACCCATGGGAGACTTTAGGCCAGAAATCCTACTGGAGTTCAGTGTAGTGACAAACTCTGGGAGCTATTCAGATCGGAGAAGGCTTGCCCCAAGAAAGAGAGTTTTAGCTGGACCTTGAAGGATAGAAAGGTTTTGATGAGATGGAAATTGAGGTTGGGAACTAGGGAACCTCCAAATTGTAGGAAGGGATGATGAGGGACCATAAGGCAAGCTGAGGGCCAAACACAACCTAGCACGCCACCCCCTCCAAAGGGGAGATATGTCTAGTATTCCTCAGGAACTCCTGGCTGCCCAAGAACAAAGGAAAGGACAGAAAACAGATGGTGAAACTGTTAAAGGGTCTCCATCAGTTTACAAATATCTTAGTACAATTACAAAAAAAGGGTGGAGGGGGGCAATCTTACCAATAGCCTAAAGTCCAGGAACCCTCTACTGTCTTAATGTTAATGCTTTGCTAGAGGGAAAGACAACCTTAGCTTGACAATATCTAGTCCTCTAGTAATCTGTGAGTCTTTAGCATATGGAAAATCCCTTTAAGAAACTTCGTCTTAACTTTACCTCCCCCACTCCAGAGTATATAACCACTCTTCACAACCCCAGTGCAGCTCTTTCTGCCCATGGGTCCTGTCCGTGTGCTTTAATAAAATCACCTTTTTGCACCGAAGACATCCTTAAGAATTCTTTCTTGCCCATCAGCTCTGAACCCCACCATCACCCCAAAACCCCATCAGCATGATGGGAGGATTTTAAGCCCATGAGAGCCAAGGGGGTAGTCATTGTAGTCATTGTAGTCATTGTAGTCAATGACTTGTAGTCATTGACTAGGGCTCTAGTATTTATATAGCCTCTATGATACGCCCCATTCTACTCTTACCTTACTCCATTACCACCCTAACCTGAGAATGTAAGCAACCTTATCCTCACCTTAGGAACAAACTGAGGTTAAGGAAGGCTATGTGACTGTCTTGAAGCTACCTGTGCAGAAAGTGGTAAAAAGAAGGATTCAGACCAAGTTTAGCCTGTCTCCATGTCTCAGGAACCTTGAGGCATAGGACTAAACCCCAGACAAATAAAAGAAAGGTGACAGCAGTTTTATGCAAAGAAACTAAGAGATTATGTAGACAGAAAAAAGGGGAAAAAAAACAAACAGATACACGCATCCCCACACACATGCACACACACACACGTGAACGTATACCAGTATTTATTACAGTCTGAGAAACCTCTCCACTGTCCTATGGCTAATATATTCTGGTCCAGGTTTAGGGGATCTAGGAGAGAATGACTTGTCAGCTCATAGGAAGTGAATGATAGCATGGGAATTACCAATAATCCCACTCTCCTCTTTCCAACCCTCCAAGGGACTAAGAGGCCTGTTTTGCTTTTGTTTTCTTTTTTCAGAATGGTTTCTTTCCTTGCATAACCACTGACCTAGATTGTGTCTCTCTTCCCTCTGGTGTTTGGCCAAATGCAACTGGAGACATGACGCGACTGAGCCTTTGCTAGGGGATACAGAAATAATAAAAACAAAGCCGTGCACGTTAGGCGTTTACATTCAGAAGGGCCTCCTGTCTCTTCCACTTGGGGCTTTTGCTCAAATTAAATTACCTTCTGCCTGTTGTCACCACGGTTCTATATATATCTAGTGCTTGAGCTATTGAGACGAATGAGCAGAGCCCACATTGTTGGGTCAGACCACAGGAGACACTGCTGCTGCTTTCTCCCAAAAAGAACAGATTGTTCTGTGGCCCTGAAGGTCCCATTCTATGCTTTATGAGATGGAGATAAAAGGGGCCCAGGTTCCCAGGTCTCCTGATCTTTCAGTCCTTCTGTCACAAGATCAGGAATCAGGATCCTCTTTGACATTCAGCAAAGCTGATGAGGGTATGGCCTCCGTGCTCCAGCTGACTGGCCTTTGGCTCCCCTCTTCCTTCCATCCATCCACCACTTGATCCTCTGATCTTGTCCCTTCCTGGAGAAAAGAGCTTCACCGTTTCCCAATACCTTAAACAATTTCAGTGTCCTTCCAGATCTGGTCCCCTGCTATTTTTCCAGCCCTTTATATCCTTTATGTCCCCATCCTATTGATGGGGTATTGAACTGGGAAACAAAGGCAGAAGGAAATAGCAGATAAAATTAAATTTCCTTATAACCTGCAGCCCATTGACAAATACTTGAGGCAGGAAGAATGTTATATTCAATATATTCAATATAATATTCTTCCTGCAACTCCCTACTGTCTTAACGGTTTGCTGGAGGGAGAAACAACCTTAGCTTGACAATAGCTAGGCCTCTGGATCCTTTGAGTCTTCGTTAGCATATGAAAGTCCTTTTGGAGACTTCCTCTTGACTTTACCTCCCCCTAACTCCCAAGTGAATAATCAGTCACTCCTCACAATCTTTCCCTGTGCTTTAGTAAAATCAACTTTTCCGGGCGCCTGGGTGGCTCAGTCGGTTAAGCGTCTGACTTCAGCTCAGGTCATGATCTCACGTTTCTTGGGTTTGAGCCCCACATCGGGCTCTGTGCTGACAGCTCAGAGTCTGAAGCCTGCTTCAGGTGTTCTGTCTCCCTCTCCCTCTGCCCCTCCCCCATTTGTGCTCACCTTGTGCAAGCGCACATGCTCTCTCCCTCCCTCTCAAGAGTAAACATTGAAAAAAGAAAGAAATAAAAATAAAATAAAATCACCTCTTCTCATTGGCTGTGGACGCCCACCACCACTCCAAAACCATGTCAGGTATCACTTATTGAGGGCTTAGTATGTGACAGTGTGCCAATCGCTCTCTATTAATTATGTCTCTTTATTTTACACCATTCTGATTCTCTGAGGCAAGTATCTGCACTATCCTCATTTTACCAGGCAGGATGATGAAACCTAGGAACAGAGGAGTTAAGTAACCTGCCCTGGGTCACACAGCTTATATATAGTACATCTGGCATTTAGGTCTGTCTGTCACCCAACTCCATACCCTTAATCACTGGTCTTTGCCTCCAGTGTATCATGCTACAGTGGGACCAAAGTTCATATGTCTTTCTCTCTTTCAACTCAGTCAACAACTCTGATAGATTAAGAACAATGTTTTCCTTCTTTGCTCCCCATGGATTCTGGCAGGAACAAAGACCTGGCAGACATTACAGAAAATGTTTTCCAGATTGAACTCTATTCTGTCTCTTTGTGGTAGAGGCATGGCAAGAAGTAGAACCTAGCTCCAGAGTACTTCAAATCACACTTCTGTGACCTCTGGGCTTGCAATGATCTAGGGCTCAGTTTTCCGCTGCTCTGTGCCTGGTGTTGCTATCCGTATAATGGGACAGATAAATGAGTACATTCACATCACGCACATTGAAGAATGCTGACCATGGAGGAAGCTCTCCCCATAGGTAAGCCCCAGTTAGCAATTGGCTGCCTGGTCAGCCATGGCACCACGTGTGCACTCTTAGGGAAGGGTCCATTCCACTGCCCTTTCCTGTATACTATGTTGACTTTGACCTTCCTGAGCAAGGAGGGCGCGCTTTGTTTTGTTTCGTTTTTTGTTTTTAATATCACTCCCCTTCAGAGCCTGGCAGATAGCATGAGCTCAGTGAACGTTTTTAAATGAGTTGGCAAGGGATTCTGGTATTAATGTCTATTCTCCCTTCTGGGCTATGGGGGGGCAGGGAGGCTACCAGATAGGGATTCTCAGTTGCTTCCTCCAGTTTCCATGCCTGTAAGAACTCCAGTCTACTGCTTCTGGATGCCCCATTGAACATCTGCTCAGAAGCTGGTTACAGAAGCTGACCACACATGAACCACGTAGGAAGGACGTGCCCGGCACCATGCTGAGTGTCTTACATGCATTGCCCCATTTCTTGTAAACACATGACATTAAACACCCTAGTATACTGGAGAGGAACGGGTGAGCAGCACAGACAAACTACATTACTATGGAGGTCATAGAGGAAGGAACCTCTGTGTGCATTCCTTAAGCATTTCCTACCTCCCAAACAGCTCAGTCAGTGACTTGTAGAGGGGGGAACAGCCAAGTTGGAAAAATACGAGACTCTGCAGGAAACTTCTCCAAGAATGGTGTCCCTACCCCAGGACAATGGTTTTTTGCTCCCAGCTGGCCAAGAGCTCCTGATGAGCAAAGGGCGGAGTCTGACTCCAACTCCCCTTCTGGACAAGGCTCTATTTCACCTCCCCACACCTGCAAAGCAACAAGTATCAGTGCTTTTCCACATCACAGGTGAAAAATACTAGTCCAACAATGATGCAGAGGAAGGCTGACTCGGGCTCCATTTAAATCTTTCTGTCCCTACCCCTGTCAACAGAGCTGTCAAACCATGAAATGAGACACTCTGGAGAATAATCAGCCCCATCCCTGGAGTTGCAGGTATAAGCGGAACAGTTATATGTAAGAGATATTGGAGGGAAGGGTTTGGAATCAGGCACACATGGATTCCAGTCTTACGTCTCACCAGCTGTGATATACTGGCTAAGTGGTTTGGAAGAAGCCGTTCAACCTCCCTGATGGTCATTCTCCTCCTCTGCCCAATGGTGATGATGAGGACAGCCACCTCTCAGGGCTTCTGGGGACATTAAATGGAATGACGGCTGTAAAACACCCAGCATTACTGCCTGGAACATGGTAACAGCCCAAAGACTGCCTTATTTAGTATACATGAAATTCATAATTATTTATGTTTTTCATTAGTATCATTTTAATTCTTACTGTTTTAAGGTAGTGGGAGGAATTCCTACATTGAATAGAGTGTTGAACAAAAGTTTCTAAAATGACCACACACACACACACACACACACACACACACACACCACAAGAGTCAGCAGAAATGCTCCAGTTATTCTCCCACATGTTTCCCCACCCACTTCCTTCCACCTCTGCACAGTTCTTTTCTTATCAGTCGTAGTGGTTTTCATATCATTTTGCTACTGCTAACTACCACCTCGACTCCAGTGTCTGCCTCATACACAGGCAGCATCCTGCAGTGGACCAGGCAGATGTGATTCCAATCTAGATCATGCCTCTTTCTGTCCCTGTGACATTACACAGAGCAGGAGATGTGTAGAGAGACACAGGGGAGCCCAGGCCTAAGCCTGCCATGTGAACAAACCCTGTTGTACAGAGTCCTTTGGAAGATTTCTTTTTCTGGTGTTCCCCCTTATGTCCCTAT
Source organism: Neofelis nebulosa (assembly GCF_028018385.1). Lineage (NCBI taxonomy): Eukaryota > Metazoa > Chordata > Mammalia > Carnivora > Felidae > Neofelis > Neofelis nebulosa. The sequence continues at coordinate 17,448,154 of NC_080793.1, forward strand.
TGCTCAAGTAGTATCTCCTTGAGGGCAGGACGTAGTGGTCTCTTCTCTCTGTACCTTTTCACCATCTGGTAGGAAACTGTGCACTCAGTGAATATTCTCCGGTCGCGGGCTCTATAGCTGCTAATATCTAAGTGATTGATTTTAGTCAACTGCAATGTCTCCTTCGGGGAAGTAAAACTGCCATGTCATGAATCTTTGACTCTCTGGCATAGAAATAGGGGAAGGAGAAATTATATAACCCTGTCTGTTATGCAACTGACAACGGTTTTACCACCAGTGACACATTCCCCTTACTCAGTGACTTCTCCACCCCAGATGTTGTGACATTCCAGAATGTCTTGTTTCTTGAAATGGAGGGTGGGGTCACCCCCAATTCTCAGTGTTTAAAACAAAACAAATCACAAGTCACAGTTTCTCAGATCTGATCTATAATGTCCCCATAGTCACACAGCCTAGTTGCAGCAACACCAGGATGAGAATTTGGGCCCTGTAAGTCCCAGACATTGCAATCCAGTGGGCCTGATGCTAGGGAATTATCTGGGCTTTCATTCTCATGGTATCTTCCCCATCTCTTAACAAAAGTACACAAAAAGAATCAGTATTTTTTAAATGTTTATTTATTTTGAGAGAGAACATGAGGGGCACAGAGAAAAAAGAGAGAGGGAGACAGACAGAGAGAGAGAGAGAGAGAGAGAGAGAGAGAGAGAGAGAATCCCAAGCAGGCTCCACACTGTTAGCAGGGCTCAATCTCATAAATCGTGAGATCATGACCTGATCTGATATCAAGAGCCAGACACTTAACTGACTGAGCCACCCAGGCACCCGAAGAATTAGTATTTTTGAGTGATTGTTGGGTGGCTTGCCCTTTGTTTGTGTTAACTTGTTTAATACATTATCCTTAACTGAAAGATGAACAAACTGAGAAACAGTCCGATAGATGACTTTGCCAGGGTCAGCTGATGTCAATTAATGATTGGCATCTACCCAATTAACTATTTCTACTATATTCTTTTCCACCCCTCTGTGCTATAGCCATGCCCTTGTATTAATATTTCGTGTGTGTGCTATTTCTTTTATTTTAAAAATGTCTCTTTATTCATTTTTGAGAGAGAGAGAGAGAGAGAGAGAGAGAGAGAGAGAGAGAGTGAGCTGGGGAGGAGCAGAGAAAGAGGGAGACACAGAATGTGAAGGAGGCTCCAGGCTCTGAGCTGTCAGCACAGAGCCCAACGTGGGGCTCAAACTCATGAGCCATGAGATCATGACCAAAGCCGAAGTCGGGCTCCCAACTAACTGAGCCCCCAGGTGCCCCTATTTCTTTTCTCAAGAGTTCCTTTTCCTCAGCCTCCACTATGATCCACCTGCAGAGCTAGTCTTTTAAAATATCTAGGTCAAGGGGTGCCTGGGTGGCTCAGTCGGTTAAGCGGCCGACTTCGGCTCAGGTCATGATCTCGCGGTCCGTGAGTTCAAGCCCCACGTCAGGCTCTGTGCTGACAGCTCAGAGCCTGGATCCTGTTTCAGATTCTGTGTCTCCCTCTCTCTCTGACCCTCCCCCATTCATGCTCTGTCTCTCTCTGTCTCAAAAATAAATAAACATTTTTTAAAAATTTAAAAAAATGTCTAGGTCAAATAGCACCTCCTCTGTAAAGCCTTCCGTGATTGCTTCTAAGCAGAACAACCCACCCCACCCCACCCCCCGCCATGTTGGCTTAAGAGTGTATGTGTGTGTGTGTGTGTGTGTGTGTGTGTGTGTGTGTTAATTATTTGTTGGCACATCTCGCTAACCAACTTGAATCTTAACCCCACAACTTCGGGAACATGTCTTGTTGTTTATCTGCCACCTCACGTGCCTTGCAGTGTGCCACCATAGGGTAGCTTCTCCGTAAATAACAGATGGAAGGATTAATAAAATGAGGACAACTCTCAAGGAGATAGAGGAAACTGAGAGCTTTACTCTAGCTAATGAAACTGCCAACAAATCTGAGAGGTAGGTAGGTCTTAGTATGCTCATTTTACAGCTGAGGTGAACAAGACAGGTTCTCTAAGCCTTGGCATCAGAAAACAGATCTGATTCCCGAGCTCGCATTCTTCCCAATATGTTAGAAGAAGAAAGGGCACATTCTTTGGGGAATGCAATAGGCATTGTCACGTGCAGAAGCAGGTAATGGAGTTCACAGATAAGAAGGGAAGAGAAAGAGTAAAGGGAGAAAGAAATTCAAAAACTGAGAAGGCAGGATACTGGCAGTTCATGACAGAGTGGGAGACAGGACTTCCCGGGCAAGCACCGACTTTGTGCCCAGTAAGAAGGTGCGAAGGAAGGAAGATCGAAGTGACATTTAGACAGATGACAATGGCAGCAGAATTGAACACCAGATAATTGGACGAGTTTCTTTTCAAAACTGTTCTGGGAACCAGAAAAGGGCAAAGACAGAGGCCTGCAGCAGGCAAAGGAGGAAGAATGATTTAGAGGAAGATGCCACAGCTTGGGAAGGCGGCGGCTTGACCTCGCCGCTTGAGAAGGGAAAGTGCCTGGAAGGTCTGGCAGCCTGGCCACTGAGTGCATCTTTGGTGGCTGTTTGCGGTGGCATATGGCTGAGGGGTGATAGCAGCCCCACGGTGATAGAAGGATAGAAGGGATAATCGTGGATGGCATTTTAAGAAAGAGAGCAGGAAGGAATGAGTAACCAGAGGTCTCTGCCATTATCAAGCACCAATTATGAAATTTACACAGAGTGTTTACTCTTAACTGGCAAGAATCCGCAGATGGTGGAAAACACCAGGGGTCAGACCGTGCCTCCATAGCTAACTGCTTGGGAGCTTGTGAGATATCACTTTACATGTCAAGTGCGGCAAAGGGGAAGGATAATAGCAAGCATTGTAGTGCAAGGAGGTGCTTGGATTTAGACAAACTGCAGTTTTCTCCTTAAGGTAATTCAAAGTAGCCAAGTAACATGTTGCTAAAATATAGAAGAGTCTTATAAAACTGACACATGTGTTAATTTTGCAGCTTTTTAAATGAGTGGGAAAGCTGGGAGGTATTCTTGCTTTATACAATTGAACCATGCATTTTGGAAGAGAAACCCTCCCTTCAAGGACTTTTCAATCCAGTGTGATACTAACTTTTCTGATTTACGTACCACTTGCATGAACTTTCTTGAATCCTCTGTTCCATTTGATTCATGCAAGTGATTCCTATCTGTCAAAGTGCCTGTATAAACCATGCACCCCGTGGACAAAGAGACACCAAGGGACAAAGAGATCGAGAGGTTGTTTGCTAAACAGATAGTGGTGAGGTCAGTGCACCATCCAGTTGTCCTAATCCCTTCTTCCATAGTCTTTCACCTGCCACTCAACTCGGTTGATAGCTGAGCCTTTGCCAGAAATGAGGGCGAATGGGGGAAATTATAAATGCATGAATAAACCCTGAATTTACTATTGAGTCTCCCATTTTCATACAATATCACAAGTTTTAAGATGCTAGAACCACATGTTAAGGGTGATGGAACATCTGTATGATGGAGTTATGCCTGGAATCATAGATAGAATGGCCATAAAGGACATTTACTCCAACCCCTGCATTTTAGAGATAAGGAAATAGTCCTGGAGAAGTGAACATACTAGAATGTCAGAGAGCTGGCCTGACCCTCAGCAGCCATTTGGTCCATTGCTTTCCAATAGGCAAACTTTCTCATGCAATATCAATTTTTTTTTCCACATTTGCGTACCTCTTGTATTATTCATTTTGTTTTCTGTTTTTGTTCTTGATTTTTTCCTAAAAAGGCTTGCATTATAAACTTAAAAATATTTTTAAGGGATCATATTCCTTATTATTCACACAACCTATCATAAGTAGGAAAAAAAAACATGAGAATATATAGATAATCATTAAAGGTAGTATACTCATCTGTTAACTGCATAAAATCATCTCGATTACCAACATACCACACTTTGGAAAATGCTGACACAGCCCCAGTGTCTCATTTCATAGACGAGGGACTTGAATGCAGGTCAAAGCTCTTACCCACACTACTGCTGCCTCTGCTTACTTACCTAATCTCAGCAGCAAATATTCTAATAACTGAGAAGGGTGTTCCCTGCTCTTTGGGGTTAGTTCCCAGACCTGGACGAGACATTGCAACTACGGCCAATCCAGCCAAAGATGATGTGTGGAAAGGATACACAGCTCTAGCCAGAGAGTTGCTCTCTGCCATGAATTTCAGAAGTGCTCTTTGCAGTTGGAAAGTTTCTACAGCAGATACCTCCCCACTGGGGAGCAGTACATTCCACCAGAGGATTCAGGATCTCAGCCTTAAAGGACAAAATCTACTGAATATCAACCTTCAGTGCTCACTGCCCCACTTGCCTCCCAACAATATTGAAAAAGAGGTTTCTGGGAAGACTGACAATGACTCAGCTAGTCTTTGCGTCGGAGATCCTGGTGTTTCCCAGAGAAAACTATTTTTGGAATCTTGATTGTCAAAGGCAAGCTGAGTGGTCAGTTTGTGAAAGTACAGCGGACAGGTTTTATTTTTATTTATTTTGCAATAAAAATCAGAAAACCAGAATTGGCAGCAGATGGCTCAGAGAACCCAGAGCAGACCATGACATGTTTCTGGTATAAGCTTATGCGGGGTCTCAGCTATTCTAGAGCGTGAAGAAGGAAAATTGGAACCACACTCGGAGGAACTAGGAGAAGTGGGAAAAGCCTAGGTCACAAGACCTAAATGGATATTGTAAGCTCAGACTCAACTAGGCCACCATTAGCATCCCATCGGGTCTGACCTGGGAGGATGAGGGGAATAACCATACAGTGTGAAAGAAAGAAACTGACCAATAGGGAGTGTCTTATTTCCCTTGATAAGAAGGATCACATTCCATCCCGTTGACCTTGCCTTGGCTGTTTTGGATAGTAGCAATAAATCTCAAGGACAAAACCAGTAACCATATTAAATGTGGGGTATTATCCTCCATTTTCTATTATGACTGTCGTTCTCAGATCTGTCTGTGCCTTAAAATCACTTGGGCAACCTTTCAAAATACAGATTCCTTAAGCCCCATCTCTGATACTAAATCAGAATTTTCAACAATAAAGATCATAAACACATCTAGAAAAATGGATGGAAATAGATAATTAACGCCCTCAAGTGATTCTTAAGCCAAGCGCTTTTTAAAAAGCTGGAGGTGGATAACTTTATCATCTTGATACACTGTTTCCATTTTTAATAGTTCCATTAAAGCTATCTCAATTGTAAGCTGCCTAAAGTCCTTGGTGGAAATAGATTGAGTACAAATGAAGGGTGAGAGAAGAAGATGCTAGAAGAACATAGAACAGATAGAGAGAGGGACCTAGAGACACAAGAAAACGTGGTAGATTTAGTAGCTTAATCTAACTTTGGGATCTTGGAACAGAGAAGAGAGACTTCTGTTACCCTTCTAAGAAATGAAGTCAGAGACAGTTTCTCTGGGGATTTTGCGAGAAGTTCAGAGCCTCTAAAACTTTTTCACATCCTTTTTTTTAAAAACTCCTTATTTCCATATAGTGCCTCCCAGAAAATCCCTTTACCAGTAAGTGCTCATTCTTTCTTTGTGTGGAGGTGAGAAGACCAACAAGAATCTAAAGGGAAAGATAAGATAGAATCCCCTGAAGAAGATGGGCTTTGCAACCGCATCTCACAGGGCCCCCAGGGAAATAGAGGAGCAAGGTTCTTGAGGGCAGTGGATAAGATCCAGGCTGGGTTTCTTTTAGGTCAGTCATGTTGCTTGGCTCATGGGAAACGGGGTGTCATTAGTGTGAGACAAGAGCTCAAATTGGCAACTGACTGGTTTTGATTTAATTACATAGTGAGTTAGTTTCTTAAGAGCATACAACACAATCCTTTCTCCTAAACGTGGGTTTAATTTTCAACAAAACACTTCTCGCATAAACAACATGTCGTTTCCAAACCCTTATTGCCATTCCCAGAACTGCTTGCAGCCTTTCAGAAACCCATTATTTTATAATTATAATCAAGACTATTAGGACAGGACAATTTGTGCCAAAAAACACATTTACACTCAGAATTGTCACTTAGCACTGTCACAGGGAGGTATCATCTCTATTTCTGCAGAGATCGAGGCGAGGAGCAGACACTGCCTTTTAAACTTTCCATTTCTAGATGGCATGGGGGTGACTGACCTTGTCTACATTATCCTTCAGTCCTTCTCCCCATGGTAGAGTAGCCAGGGCACCATGGCAGTCGTTACATGGCGGAAGGAATGTAGTCCTGGGAATCAGGCCAGCTTGGGTTCACACCCTATCCACCCCACCTTCCAACTGGACAATTCACATTTGCCCCTCAGTTTATTAATCTGAGCAATGGCAAAACTTGGTAGCTTAGCTACCAAGTACTTGCCCAATAGGGTCATTTTAACAATTAAGTGAATTAGTACACTGATTAGAACAGTCTCAGGCACATGCCGAGGGGAAGAAAAAAGCAAATGTCAGTTATTATTAATACTATAAACTGTGTGACCTTGGATAAGTGGCTCATCCTCTCTGAGCATCCATTTTAGCAATGAGGAGAGTAGTACCTAACTCACAGGGGATCAGTCAGAAGAGCATGCATGGTGCTCAGTGTATTTGGTTGTTTTTGCTCAACTACTTATTCCACAGGGTTTCACTTTGAATTAGAAAGCTTGGGGATCTCCTTAAGAGTGTGTGATTTTATTCCAACCAGCCGGAAGGTCCTTAGCTTTTGGAACTTCCCCCCATAACCCTCTGTTAAATCACCAGTCTGTGATTCCATTCAGGAAGTCAGACTGACTAAGAAATGATATAGCTACTTAAGGCTGTTGTTTTCAGGAAAATCATCATCTACTGGGCTTGATTTGTCCATTGTTAAACAGCTTTAATCATGCATATCTTTGATTCACTTTTTCCTAGGCTCATATGGCTGTGGTATTAATATCCAAAAGTAGCAATAGTAATAATTCCCTTTGGTTAATATCAGTCAAAATTATGATGGTGAGATAGGAAGTTTTATGCTTTTTTTTTTTTTTTTTGAGAGGACCGTGCTCTGGTACAGAACAGTATTAAATAGACCTTGCTATGAAGTGGACGTGGCCTTACATCCTAACTACAGAACTCGCATTTGTTAGCAGGTGACACATTAGAGAATATCTTTAAGTGTCAGTCTTCTCATCTGTAAATTTGAAATAACTAGTATCTTCTTAATTCATTGATGTGACACAGCAAATGAGTTAGTACATACAAAGCCTTTGCATGAAATGATTGGTTAGTTAAATCATTTTAACTAACAGCCTGGGTGGCTCAGTCAGTCAAGCGCCCAACTTCAGCTCAGGTCATGATCTCGTGGTTTGTGGGTTTGAGCCCTGTGTCTGGCTCTGTGCGGATAGCTCAGAGCCTGGAGCCTGCTTCAGATTCTGTGTCTCCCCCCGTCTCTGTCCCTCCCATGCTCATGCTCTGTCTCTCTCTGTCTCTCAATAATAAATAAATGTTAAAAAATATTTTAAAAATAAAGGTAACATTATTATTGTCAGCATTATCATTATAGCCCCATGAGGTCTGCCAAGAAGGTACTGTTACTCCTATTTTATGTATTGAAATCTGAGCCTCCAAGGCACTTGAATGGCTTTCCCATGGTCATATAACAAGTAAATAGAGTGCCTAGACCAGATCTCACATTCTACCCTCCCAGGTGGTTTGCTGTCTGCTACAGCAGGATTATGCTGCATTAAAAATAAACAGAATATGGCTTTTGCCCCTTTGTAAATTCTGGCAGCAGCATCTGGTAATTCAATGTGTTTCAGAGCTAGGGCTCTTCCTGTGTTCTCTTTCCATTCTCCCTCCCCAAGATTCAATTTCTTGAGTAAGACTCCTGCCTTAGAGAACTTCAGGATGCCAGGTTTCTATGTCAACTTCATATGAGGCTTGGGATATTACCTATTCTTCAGGTGGACCCTTCAAGTGGGTAAATTTAGGGTTGTGCTGTGTCTCCCTTTCACTCTCTCTTTTATCTTCATAGTAGCCCTGTGGCACAGGAGAAACTTACTTACCCTTGCCACTCAAGAAAAGGAATGAGAATTAGCCTAAGAAACTGGTTCCAAATTATACCGCGAGGGGCACCTGGGTGGCTCAGTTGGTTAAGCAACCAACTTCAGCTCAAGTCATGATCTCATAGTTCATGAGTTCGAGCCCCGTGTCAGGGCTCCGTGCCGACAGCTCAGAGCCTGGAGCCTGCTTTGGATTCTGTGTCTCCCTCTCTCTCTTTGCCCCTCCTCTGCTCAGCTCATGCTCTGTCTCTTTCTCTCTCAAAAATAAATAAACATTTAAAAAATTAAAAGCAAATAAATTAAACTAAAAATTAAAAAAAAAATTATACTGTGAAAGTGTGGCAGAACCAGGATCCAAACCCAAGTGCGCCACACACATACTGGGCTAACAGCTCCATAAACAGGTCCACATAGAATTTTGTTTTTATCTACACCCCTATATTTAGTAACAACAGCTAGAATGTTCCACAAGAAGAAAGTAAAAGTCAGACTTTCTAGCCACTTCTGATTTTCAAAGCATCTATATTCTTCTTTAGTTAGCAAAATAGACTCTTAGTGTTTTAGGTGGTAGGCTGAAATTCACACTCTCAGACTCTGAGCTATTGGGGTCCTCTCGTTTATTCTAAGCCAAAAGAAGGGAGAATAACAGTGCCAGTAGGAAACCCAGTGCAAGGTTCATGCTATGTTGCTCCTCCTCCAGACTGTCCGGCTTAAATCCTGTGTCAAGATACATTGCTAAAGTTGATGAACTCAGACTATATCAGCTTTATATCAAGTTGCTTTCCAATGTCATTTAATGAAGACACTGAAAGGAATGGCCATATATAAAGCCATGTGGCAGAAAGGATCACTGAGTACAGGGTGGTAGGCAATTGCTATAAATACAGAATCAGCTGGGCCCATCTGGAAGGCCATTTGGATGGGCCTATTTGCTTGAAAGCCCTGGGAGCCTCATGGACAAGAATGTGCTCTATTGGAAAAGAGCATTGAAGTGAGAAGGGCTTAGTCCAGCATCATGGGAGGAAATGGTTGATTTCATGGACAGCCTGCTGTCTCTTACACAGTTTAACCTTTGGCCCAACACCCATCCTTTGGTTTCACCACTGTAGCTCAGTTCTGGTGTTGAGTGCTGGCCATAACAAAGAGAAAATAAAAATAAAGAACAGTAGTACTAAAATCTCTATAAGAAATAAAAGGAAGGCATTAGAGAAACTATCTAGCATAGCTGACTTTTAATTTCAGAGAGACTTGTTTTAAATCCAAGCTGTGCATTTACTACTAGCTATGTGACTTTGGGTATGTTACTTACAGTTTCAAAATCTTTGTTTCCTAATGGGTAATAATGCTGATATTACTAGAATCAATCTCATAGTCATGGTATGGGAATTTAAATTAGATATCATACATAAAGCAGTAGAGTAGGACCTAAAAATAGCCACAACGGGTAAGTAACTATTATAACTCCTCTTCCTCTCTTCTGCAAAGTAACTTTTGGGATACTTGGAGTTAAGGAACCGAGTGGAGGAAATAGCTGGGACCATCTATGCAGACAACAACAGAGACAGGAAGTAGCCATGGAAAGCTAGAGCCCCAGATACTGCATGGGTGGCAGAGAACAGTGGCCTGGGACCTGGGGGCCTTGACCAGGAGGTGCAAAGGACAACATCCCCTCTGGAGATGGTTCTTCATTCACTCATTAATTCTTCCAATAGACGATGTTGTTCTGTCTGCTGTGTGCAGGCCATTGACCTCAGGGCTGGAGCAGCAAAGGATGAGTGCACATGCCCTCTGCCCTCACAGAGCAGTCAGTCATTTTTGTGAGAACTGTGTTTACGTAAGACCCTCCAAGGACCTGCTGGTGATTTCTAGAAAGGTGATAAAGTCCAGAAGGGGGCTAGGGTTCTGACTATCCTGTGGGTGGAGGCCAAGTCAGAAAGAAACTGCCTGATTACAGTTACAGTCTTCCTGTGGTCCCACAGTTTGGGAAAACAGCAATTGCTAAAATAATTGTTTTTGAGAAGACCACTTAGTGTTTATTTCTGTTCGCCCTGCATAAAGTCCCAGAGGATCGCTCCTCCATAAAAGTAGTATCCCTTATATGTGCAATTATTTTGAATACTTACAACAGTTTACAGAGTAATATTCTACCCTCATTTTGTATTTGAGTTGGCTCGACTCTCATAAAAGTGAAGCCCAAAGCATACAGGATACATGGTGAATCTGAATTTTGGCTTTCTCCAGAAGCCACACTACCCAAAACACCAGCGGGGGGGGGGGGGGGGGGGAGGGGTCTTTCCAAGGGTTGAATGGGAAAACAGTATGCTAAACCTTATGCTTAGTGTCTTCCTTTCCCCTTTTCATTCTTTGTCCAGCTTTTCTGGTTCTAATCGGTTAGCCTTATTGCCCATTTGAATCTCCCTCACATCCTTTATGGAAAGAAATGTGTTGTAAGTAAATCATTTGATATATAACATGTGTTGCATATGTATTTGCCTAAAGATTCATGGTTTCAGTGAAAAACCCTTGACTAGTGTCAACCACACAGAAAACTACAGGGGTTTCACTTCTTGTTTTACCAACTCTCAGCATGAAGCAGTGGGGTGTAGTAGAAAACTGAGCTGCCCTGAGGAGGCTGGAGGCCCAAGTCCAGGTCCTGCCGTTCATTTACACTGTGGCCTATTGACAATAAATTTACTTCCTTTCACTTCAGGTTTAATGTCAGTAAAATGAGGAAACTAATTCTTAACCTGCTACCTCACCTCAATGATAAGAAATTTATATGTGGTCATAATTGTGTGACCATATTCCAAGTTGTAAGGTATTACACAAATTTAAGGCATTCCAATTAGTATTACTTTCTCTCTATTCCACTCTTCATGTCTTTTCAATCCAGAGGACTTAAATAGCTGCAAAGAATTTGCCCTAGGTCTGACTTTCTTCTTTCCTCCCCTTACATTAACATCGTATCATTTCTTTCCTTTCTGGTCTACCTCACCTGCAATTTTCTGAATTCCCATCTGGGAGAGGAGGCTGATGGGAAGAAGGCCAGCATCAGCCTTGTATACAAGAAACACTCTAGTTACATTTTGATTTTCCTCCTTGGAGTCTTGTATGTTTGCTTGAACTAACACACATGTGCAAAACACACACTCACTATAGCGTGGACACGCGCAGAAAACACATGCCTTCAGGCATACTCAGAATCTAATGTAGACATTTGTATATAAGTAATCACATACAAACACAAGAGTAGAGAACCTATCTCAGACAGCTGTAGGGGCACCTGAATGTCTCAGTCGGTTAAGCATCCGACTCTTGATATCAGCTCAGGTCACAATTTCACAGTTCCTGAGATGGAAACCCACATCGGACTCTGCACTGACAGCATGGAACTTGCTTGGAATTCTCTCTCTCATCCTCCCCCGCTTGCTCTCTGTCTCAAAATAAATAAATAAACGTTAAAAAATAATAAAAATAATAAAGCAACAGCTGTAGACATTCACATCAATCACATATTCCCCTTGCAATATAATCACACTGTTCCATACAGACATAATCACACAGACACACACACACACAAACTCTTGCATCCACACAGACAGTAATACTTAGAGACATGCACAAATACATAGATCCACTATCCACTTTCACTACCACATAAGACTTAGAAGCACACCCAGCTGTGTGCAACACCTCCCACTATATTGCAATGAAAATGCACTCTGAAACACTCCGTCACAAGCACACTCTTGGGTGTGGCCATGTTTTCAGTTTTGACAAGCATATTTTCCAAGTATCTTCACTGATCTTCCTTTGAATGTACCATTCTGGGGAAGATAAGTGTGTGCTCTTCGAAGAATTCTCCTCAACATGACCCACTTTACCCTCAGTGACATTATTTTCTCAGTCATAACATCCACTCCTTCCTAAATGTGGTCACAGAGTGATACCCAACAGGAAGCCACAATGTATGCTCCCCACCTTAAACTATTTCACAATCCCTGAAGGCATCAATGTCCTGTCAGGCAATATTCATCTGCTGTGGAAGAGACTGCTGCAGCTCTCATCATGTGGTCACCTCAACTGTATCAGCCATATGTTTCTAGGACCATCAAAAAATGACCTCCTGAGGCCATCCCATTTCTTGGCCTGCCCTTAGCCTGAATTGCTCTTTATAAGACCAGGAATTTGGACTTGTCCCTCTTTCTTACAAAAAGTGCCACTTTAAACAAAATCATTGTAATGCTTCCTTCATAGTCATAACTTAGTAGTTAATAACTTTAGAGTGACATCAAGCGACAGAGTGATGGAGTGAATTTCACATATTTTCTTGAATGATAGTGCTTAAATATGGAAATTTCTAGCATGTCTCTAAAAGCCTTATTTATGGTAAGAGTTTATAGAGAAGACATGAAAAATGAGAACTAGATTTATAAAAACAAAAATATATCAGGCACAGTCAGTTAATATTTAGAACATACAAAAGAAAGACCAGGATGTTTGTGGATATGTATTACTCAGATTTCCTTCGGAATTAGTTACAGACTTTAGCCTATGTAAGGAAACAGGTTGAAATTGGAGGGGAGGTGGTCTCAATCAGGAGCCTTCTGAGTTATCAAGTGGAATTTAAATTGCATTCAATAGAAAAGGGAAAAGTGAGTAAAGACCTCATTCAGTTAAATTTAAGCTGGCTAAAATGTAAAACATGAGGTAGTTTCCATTCAGAAGACTCAGGTGAAGAACTATACCTTCTGATTTCACTAGGGCCCAGGGTCTTAGGTCTAATTCAGTTTGATGGGGTAAGTGTTGAGTTGACTTTCCCTGCCATGGACTCCTTAGCTGATTTGGTTGGAACATCCACCTGGAGATTCTGTAATTTAGCACAGTACTTATTCCCCCTGCACTGTAAACCCCATGAGGTCAGCAGTCCTGGGTTCCTCGGGCACCACTGAATCATCTGCCCTTGGCACAGCGCCAGGTATGTCACAGCATTTAATTCTCATTTCGTGAACGAAGGTACTGGGTCAAGCTGGGCAAGGAGCACTGCAGGAGCGTTTCCTCCTCAGGCAGAGGTTACTCTTCCACGCTAGCTGCCTTCTGCATCTGCCATTCCTTTTGGACTGTGTGGTTTACCATCCAGCAAGGCTTTTCTGAGTCGTCTCCAGAAGATGTGCCTCCCCAGGACACTGTCCTCCCACTCGAGGTAGGTGTTCCTGTTGAGAAGGCGATACAGCTCCACCTGCTGCCGCAGCAGGGACTTCTCCAACTTCTGCAGGACGATGAAGATGATGCCGGCACGGCTGCTCAGAAACTGCCAAGTCTGGGCAATCTCATACTCAAAGATGCACCATCGACTCTGGATAAAGTGCTGGGACACCACGACGATAACCTTCCGGCTTTTATGGAAACCTTCCTGGATGATGTTGGCGGCGATGGCCACACCAGGAATAAAGTCTCTGTAGTGAAGGCAGAGCTGAAAAGGGGGCACCCCCTCCTCCAAGTTCTTTACCAATTCATTCCTCACCCAATCTTCGTCCTGGCTTGAGTAGATAACGAAGGCGTCATAGGTGCTTTCACCTCTGCTATACTTTTTACAGCCAGCAAGAAGCATCAGGTGGAAATAGAACTTATACACCAGAACCACCACCAGAGAAACCAAGAGTGCAGTGAAAACCGACACAGTAATGATGCTCTTGCTCACCTGACAGGTAGCATTCCTAAAATTCAGCATGGGCATACCCTGCATGTCCAAAGGTTTTGCACACACCATCTGTTCAACTTCCACCAAGAGCTGCCTCTGGTCCTTGACCCACTGCAGGAAACTCTGGTGTTCACAAACACAAGCAAAATCATTCCGAGTAAGATTTAAGGAAGATAGATTACTTGGAAAATGCCGTAGTTCTTGCTCCTTAGAGGCCACTATACGGTTAAAACTGCAGTCCAGAGTCTGGAGGGAGTGAAGTGGTTCATAAGGAAGTGTATCCAATGATAAGAGGTGGTTGTGACTCATATTTAGCAACTGAAGTTTAGGGAGTGAGTTAAATGCCACTTGGGACACCTGTTCCAGCTGACAATCAGAGAGGTCTAGAATGGTCAAGTTAGTCAGCTCCATGAAAATATTTGGAAGGAAGTTGTCCTGGAAAGAATTGCCAGCCATTTTTAAGATTTGGAGGCTGATCAAGCCATTGAAGATGCCATGGAAGGCAACTTGGGTGTGAGTGTAAGAAATATCAAGGTAACGGAGGTTTTTGAGGGGTAGGAATACTGAAAAATCACTGACCTGTTTCAAACTGGAATGCTGGAAATCTAGATATTCTAACTGTTCTAAGCCCAAGAAGTTTGAACTTATGGTAATAATATTGTTGAAGCTTAGATCTAAATGCTTCAGTCTGGTTGTCCCCAAATCTCTCTCAGAACAGCAACTCTTGAAACTAAAGTCATTTCTACTGAGATCTAGAAACTCAAGGCTTTCCAACTTAACCTGAGTAAAAGTGTTCCCAACTTCGTTGGCAGAGAAAACAAGCTCCTTGAGAGAGTCCAGCTTCCATGTGGGAAATTGTTCAAATTCACAGTTAACCAATTCTAACCGTTGCCATCCGAGATTTTTAGGGAGCTGTTTTAGCCCGTTGAAATACAGATGCACCAGAGAAATGGTAGAAACGTTTGCCAAACAATTAAATGAGTCAATAGCATCCTCTGAGAACTTGTCAAAGTATGCTATCCGGAATTTTTCTATGATCAAATTGCACAGTCCCTCCAGGATAGATTTGTCAAATCTTTCCAAGTTCCTTTCATTTTTAAATTCTCCCAGAACCAACTGATGGATCTGTAAGCCTGCCAGACCTTGAATAGAAGCTTTCATTACATCTGTACTATTAAAATTACTTCTCAAAGTCAGTTTACGGAGCTTAATTTCTTTAAAGGCACCTGGTTGGATAAAGTCTAAAGGGTTTAGGGACAAGTCTAAAGAAAGGTTGAGTAGAGGCTTTTGATGTAGAACCTGTAAGTCTTTATGATAAATATTTTGGATCTTGTTATTGGAAAGATCCAAATACTCAAGGTTGGGCATGTTAGAAAAATATTCAGGTAATTTGAAGGAATGGATAAGATTGTGAGCCACATTAAGCTCCTTCAACGTTTTGAGATGTCCAATGGGGAAGTCCTCTAGAGATGCTATATTTGTTTCCACAACCACCAGCGTCTGTAAACTCGATAGTCCAGAAAAAGCTCCTGGGAATAACCTCTGGATAGGATTTCCTGTCAATATCAAGATGGAGAGGTGGTTTAGGCCCTGATATGCATCATCTTCAATTATTTGAATTTCACACCTACAGGGAAAAGAGATACAGATTATGTAATATTTCTGCTGATCAAAACTCAAAATGGAGTAACCACCCTAGTCACCTAGCTCTTCACACAGATGTGACATGCCATATGATCTATGCCATCGACAAAGACATGAAGCAGGACAGATCATGACACGAGCAAATAAGAAACCCCACAGATGCAGTATTATTACGCCGGACACAATGACAAACTCTTTTTAGCACACTAGGCACACGTGCTAAGCAGAGGCAACACATCCATCAGAAAGAAGTCAGTTAAAGATCAATAATTGGGACACGTGAAGACTGTATGGCTGATAGAGTATGTAACCACCTTGGATTAACTTTAGCTATTTCCTGCCATACATAATTGTGATTGTCCATCAGATTGGCACAGATGATATGGATAGCTGTTAGTTGTTAGGCAGGCTAAATAACCGGTCAGTGTCAATTTTAAAGACATAAAAAATTACACATTTGTGTTACCCTCAATGTCTATGCAGAGTTCTCCATGTATGATAGCTAGATATTTGCAAGTTGTGGTTATCACAGGTAAATGTTAGTAGTAACAGGTGATGGGAGTGAGTTGTATGGAAGAAAAGGAAAGTACACTATGAAACCTTATATGGAAGGAATGTACCTAGACAGGGGGGACCAGAGCAGGCTTCCATGAGAGCACTTAAGTTGAAACCTGAAAGATGAGTAAGGATTACCAAGAAAAGGAAGTGAGTCTGAGGTAGGCAACAGCCATGATACATGGAGGAACCATAAGAAACTGCTTCTGTGTCTGGAGTACAGAGAGGGAAGTGGAGGAGTGTGAGAACTTGTGGAGAAAGGAGGATACAAAGCAAAGGCTTAAAGACTGGATAAAGGATTTTGAATTTTATTTCCAGAGAAATGGAAACCATGCTGTATACAGTGTTCGTAGAGGTGTCCTACAGACAAGGTTCTTATCCAGCCAATGAATGGCAAGTCAATGGTAAACACCTGCCAGTCCTACAAGTGCATGACAGTTACAATTTGCAAGTGAGTTATTTCCTAGTCCAACCTGAATCACGTTAACAATTTCTCCACTTGTCCTATCCCCTCCATGTGGGTCATGGGTAATCAAAGCATTTTGGCCCAAGCTTTTGTTATCGATTGGTAATTCAATAGAAGGTGGAAGATGCTATAGAAAGAATACTGGAAAAGTGGGCAAGATATCTTGGCTCTGGTGTCTTTGATGTCCTCTCTCTCATATCACATGATTTTGGAAACTTCCTCTCCGGACCTCAGTTATCACCTTTCTAAATGAGGCAGCTAAACTTGATTATTTCTCAAGTTACTTTCAGTTATAAGATGTTGTAACCTATAAACTTATGTATATTGCTGTGTGCATCAGATGACTGGAGAGGTCTTGCTCTTGCTCTGTCTCATCAAAGGGGGCTCATCACTTTAGAGAAACAGAGCATTAAGATGAAGACAACATTTAACTTGGAAGCAGGAGATGTGACTATGAATCTCTGCTGCAGCAAGCTCTACAAAACATAGAGAGTGAATGTAGATACATTACTTAAACTCTCTGTACTTCAGTTTCCTTGTCCAAAAAAGCAAATACATGTGTCAATAGGTTTCCATAAGAATAACAGGGTGCCTGGTCTATTATAAAGCATCCTAGAGGACTAGTTGAATCACTATATGTGAACATTGTGAAGGGATATGAGAAGGGAAAGGATATCTACAATACTATGTTTGTCCTTGCCCTAAACCGTAATCAAGAGAGAGAGAGCTGGCCTCTCTTGAGGCACATAGTTAAGGCCTCTGAGAAAAGTTCCTTAAGTATTCCTTATAAAACACATGGTCTGATGAGAAACTACTTCTTGCTTTAAAAAAGGGGAGGGGTGATCTGTTCATCTTAATTATAGTTCTTGAAAAAGTCTTATTCAGAAAAATGAAATTCAGAAACTAATGAAGTGCTATAACAATAGTAATATTTTTATTCTTATAAAGTCTGCCTTATAAGGTTTTTAATATATATGCATGTTAACATCCACGATCACATTTAGCCCTGTGTGGTAAGTTTCATCATTTCTGTTTCGCAGATAAGAATACTGAGACTCAGGGAGATCAAGTGACATGCCTCAGTCCGTGTGGCTGTAAATGTTGGAGGAAGATCTGGCTCAGGTCTTCTGAGCCCCACAGAGCTCTCTCCTCAACCCCCACTGCCTTTCAAAATGCTCCATTCCCTCTTTGTTATATACTTTCACTGTCCAAGTTAGAGTATAAAACATCAAGTGTCCCCTCTTCTTTCTATATAAAGATCTGCTCTAAAGAAGGTTTTCATGCTATGGTCTTAGAATTCATTAAAAGTTTCTATAATAAATAGCCATATATATAAATGCTTCTGCATTTTCCCCAAACTCTTATATAGAATATGATCCATTATCTAGTACATTTTAAACCCATCATAGCCCCATAACCCATAACCCATCATAGCCCTAATGATGAAACTAATTTTAGAATCCAATTCTCTCCCCAAAATAATGATAATAATTTCACCTGCCCTAATAAATGTTACATTTCCCTGAATCAGAAAAGAAAAATCTTAGTCACTATTCTTTCTTACAGAAGATATTTTTCTTTGATCTTGTCATCTTTCTTCTTGGGTTACTTATATCTTCCTATTTCCCTATCTCTGTCACACTTTCAATATTCTAGATATTTTTTTCAATCCTACTCAGTTCATGAAATCTGTCTTGATTACCCACTGCAGAGAAGGCCTCTCTTTTGAACGACACAACATTTTGCCTCTAGTTTGCACATAGCTTATCACTTACTGGTGTGTATTCCCATGCTTATCTCAGGTTCAAAAATCCCAAATCAGAATCAAGTAACATTTATTGAATGCCTACTATGGGCCTAACATCATGCTCAGGATTTTAATATGTTACTTCATTCAAGTGTGTATGCCCTCTTTAATAGCTGGAGTTGTATATATAATATATCAATAAACTTTTATTTCCTAGTAGATTCTATACTATATAGCAAATAGTAATCAATATATATCTGCTGGTGAAAGAGTTTGAGTCAATTTTCTCCCCTGTCCTAAAATCGAAAGATAGAACTGTTTTTAGAAATTGTCTTGTCCAGGTACTCATTTCACAGATGAGGCAACTGAGACCTGAAGAAAGGAAGGGGCTTGCCCAAAGTTATACAGCAAATAAGATACCTGTTGAATGAATGACTAAGTGAATAAAGAGGAGACTCCTGACATAAGAACGAAATGATAGAACAATGAGCATTTCACCTTGTGCCGTGTGTAAAATCTCAGTCATTACCTGGATAAATCCAGCACCTGCAGTTCTGGGAAGTTGGAGAAACTATGGCTGCCTAAATGACTCAGGGGGTTAAAGCTCATGTCCAGGTCCTTGGTTGATGAGGGGATGTTGTCGGGGATTTTGTGAAGATTCAGGTCCATGCATTGGTAAGTAATGTTAGGAACCACCTGCAATGATCACATATTAGATACAGTGTCTTAATATATGCACCTCAATGGACTGCCCTCTCCACACCCTTCTCCTAGGCCAGACCCATGGAGATCTCCTGGACTGGGGCCATCCAACCATCTTTCATCCATCCATCCATCCATCCATCCATCCATCCATCCATCCATCCACTCATTCATTCATTCATTCATTTATCCACTCACTTTATAAAATCTCTTACTCTAGATTTGGAAGGGGAGAGAACTTCCTATGTCTTGTTTTCTAACCTCTGCTATCACAATGGCAGCATTTAGGGAGAAGCAAGGGAATCAAGTGCTGAAAGGCTAAGGCTCTGGAGTCCAGAAGCCCTGAGTTTCACCCCAGTGTTCCATGGGATTTGGGGCAAAACCTTTTTTATACCAAGTACCCCACAATTGTATACAGCCTCGAGGAGACTATCAGTTCAGGTGCCTGGACTTCATAGTCATAACTCAATTTTTGCCCGTTGCATTCTCTCTTTTGGCTGATTGACCTTTGAGTAGGTAACACAGAAATGGGGAAAAATCCTTCAGATGCTTAAACTTCAGTGGTGTAACCTAGCAAATAAGGCCAGGTACTTTATGCTCCCTTGGTTCCTATGCTTGTTTCCATCATATTTCCCAAATTCTTTGTAGGCCTTGTTCTCTAACTTCCCATTTAATTTCTGAATTCTCTGATTTATTCAACAAAATTTCTTGCTTAAGCCAGCTAATTTTGGTTTTCTGTTTAAAACCAAACCAAAATAGAATCTGTTAAAAGGATTAAATGAAATAAGGCATATGAAGAGATTATCCCAAAGCCTATTACAGTGTAAATGATCAATACATGTTAACATTTATTGTTACTAGTTATTAATCCCCTACCATATGTGGGCCTATTTCTTATATGTTATATACTTTAATCTTCAAATAAACCTTTTAAAGAAGAAGTCAGAGTGATGGAATAATCTGCATAAGGTCTTACAGGTCACGTGTGCAGCTCTTCACTTCATCGATGGACATGTCTCTGGAAATGCCTCCCAGACCATACTGTCTCATAGAGGATGGTACCAGGCATCCTTCCCTTACGCTCTGTCATCTGCCTTTGCAGGGTGTATCACCATCTAACATTACACTGTCTATGTGATTGTACCGTGTGTCTTGTTCATTACCCTCACTACATTGTAAGCTTTGATATTCTTGTCCTCTGCTATGTCTCCAGCACTCACAGTTGTGTCTGGCAAATGGTGAATGCTCACTAAGTATTTATTGACTAAATGAGAGAATACCTGATTGAATGAAGATTTGCTTAAATCCAAATTGTAGCCATTTTATCTAAGTGCTAGGGACAGTACAAAGACCAGTGTGAAATGGCTCCAGACTTCAAGGAGCTTACAGTCTAGAGGAAGAGCTAAGATAGGAACACAACTCACACTAGTGTAATGGACCGTAAACCAGGCCTGGAAATTTTTTTTCCCCAAAATAGTTCCTTTGGCACATAAGTGGTAGAGGTCAATTCTGGATCCAGGGATTATAGAAGGCCTCTGAGAATGAGAAGGTTTCAAGGTGTGTCTTCAAGGATGAGCAAGATTTGGATATGTGGAAAGAGAAAGAAGGAGAGAATAATGTAAGCAAGAGAAGGATGGAAACTATTTCAGAGCGGCTGGTCCATAGTGGGAGAAATGGATCCTAATCCAGTGTGGAAGATAGAGCCCTGTGGCAGTATTTTTAATCATCTAAAATATATAAGTTGAGCAATTTCTATGTACTAGGTACTGGGTATAGTCTAAGCTTTGACAGTAGGCATTTCTTGTAATTCAGGTGTCTGGTTTAAGCTTTAATTGGGGGAGGCATCAGCTTCGAAGAGGGCTAAAATAAACACAACACCAGCCACATGACTAGACAGAGCCAGGACTTCTTCCCCCACTGAGCCTTCTTTTTTTTCCCCCTCGACCTCCTCCCTTTAACTCTCTGCTGTTATGTTTTAAATTCACCACTAAGAAGGGAGCCAGGGAAACCCTAAGGCCCCATTCTCAACCCCAGTCAAAACAGAACCCCACATGCTTGAGCAGTTTTTCTCTCTACCCTCAATATTGAGGCCACATGTGTGGCCCTACATGTGCTGTATAATTTCCAGGTCTTATAAGTTATAAATTTTTAGTTTTTCAAAGTTTCCAGATGGTTATTGCTGAAAGGTACCTTACAATCCAAAAGAACCACAAGGGCTGGTCCAACCACAACATTGGTTATTGATAGACTGAGACCAGCACAAAATGCTGGGATATAGTGATAAATAAGATCAGCAATGTTATCCTTCACTTATAGATTCCATTTTAAAAGGACGGAAAAATAGTGAACAAATACACAAAAAGTATTTAATGATGTGCTATAAAAAATAAATCGTCATAGAGATTAGAGGCAAATATGGGGCATAGGGAGTTCTACATGAGGTGATCAAGGAACACTTCCAAGAGGAGGTGACATTTTAGCAGAAACATGAAGTGAGGGATTAAGTCATGATGATAAGGAAAACTGCACTTTCCAGCATGGTAGCCACTAGCTACACACGCCTATTGAGAATGAGAAACAGTCTAAATTGAGAGGTATATTAAATGTAAAATACATACTAAATCTCAAACACTCTGTGCCACAGAAAGGCTGTGAAATATTTTATTAATAGTTTAGTATATATTACATTTTCATATAATATTTTGAATATATTGGGTTAAATAAAAATATTAAAATCAGATTTATCAGTTTTTATTTTTTCAAAGTGGCTATCAGAAATTTTAAAGCTACATTTTAAACTTAGTTACCTACAATTTAGTTAAGTACAACTTTGGCTAAATTTAGTTGGTTACATTTATTGTTTAAATAAGATCATGTGACCCACATGATATTGCCTTTGGGCAGCACTGATTTAGGAGCAAAGCATTCTAGCTAGAGGAAGCCAGTGCAAAGGCTGTGGGGTAGCAAACTGTCCTAATAGCACTCAAAAGTTATCACAAGTTGTTAAGAGGGCAATCTGTTGGAACTGAGACTTAGGCAAAACAACAAATAAACAAACAAAAATGTACAGAGTTAATTAGAGTGGAAAGGGGACTCCAGAGGCAGGAGACCAGTCACTATCCAAGACTCAAGGCCAGGAAAATTGAGGACCTGCCCTAGGGTGGCACTTAGGGGATAGGCAGGGTTGGACAGGTTTTGGAGACTGAGAATATGGGGTGTGGGAAAAGGGATGGTGTGATTTTATTTAGTGGTGACTTTGATTAGAGGACCATCCCCATTAACCTAACAGCAGGAGGGACACAGAGGAGACAAGGAGTAGGGCTCTGGGCAGGAAATTGGAGGAAGGCAAGACTTTGAGATGACAAATTTGTCTTTGTTACATATGGTATGTATTTCCCCCATGGTATTTCCGCCATGCCCTCAATCTCTGCACACCACTGGTTATGCTTTTCTTGAGTTTCTGACCCTGTCACACATTAAATCCCAGGACATTCTCTTGGTTATTGGGTCCTACCATGGGCTTCCAAAGCACTTGTGAAAGTCCATGCACAGGGTGGGGAGGGACAGAAGAGATCCATCATGAATGAGATTATGCAAAAGTCGGTTGGTATTTCACAAAGAAAGAAGCCATTGCATTAGCTGTCATTTTACATGGTTCTTTCTTCCCCCACCCCTTGTATCTTTGTTTCTCATTTTCCATTTTGCCTTCATTTCTCTTTCTCCCCTTTCTTTTCTAAACTCCTTTCTTTTCATCCTTTGGAACCAGGGCTAGATCCACAAGTCTGAAATCCACTTAGAAAGTTCTCCCTATTAAGAGAAAACACACACACCCCCACACACACCCCCACACCCCTCCCACACACACACTCACACACTCCTTCCTGAGATCGAAAGGGGTGAAGTGAGTGCTTGAAGCTGAGAGTACAGACCACTAGCAGAAGGAAATGACAGGAAGCAGACTTCTTACAGCTCTCTGTTTAAGCAGGTATTATTATAATGCTTTCATAGATGCGAAATCTAGCTTCAGAGAGGTTTAATAACTTCTTCAAGATCACACAGCCCAGAAGTCAAAGAACAGTGATTTTAAGCAGATCTGACCTAAAGCCCCTATTAGCACTTAAAGTCCTGAATGGGACATGACCCATGGGCTACCTGTTGGTGCCATGGAACCATGAATTGTTTGGTCCCTGTGCCTTCTCAAGTCCTTAAGGTAATTTGACTCTTTTTTGCAAATGAAATTAGGCAACTAGCAGGGGATCCACAGTGGGAAGTTCTGGGCAGAGAGCAGTTTTTCAGAAGCAAGGCAAATCTCATAGGAGATGAGCTGACACTAACCACGTACCTCCACACAAGGGTCCCAGCTCTCAGGTCTCAGGCAGGAGAGGAAGGCCATGGCTGGGATCAGAGTCCCAGCCAGGCGGGTAGGAGGCATCATTCTGGCATTTTCTGTGTCCAAAAATGGCTCGGTGAAACATGACACGCTGTATCCGCCTGCTGGTGTGGCCTCCGAGGTACTGCCGCTTTCTCTCCCCTGCTCAGTGCCCTAGGACAATGACTGTATTCAAAGCAATGCTGCGTTCAGAGGCAAGAGGAAGTGAGAAAGGCAACCTTAGCGTTCTGGGCTTTTGTTTCTCTAATAGTTATGTCCCCAGTCACAGGAGGGGAAGTTAGAAGAAGAAGAAAATGTCTGCAGATCAGTGGTCCAAGTAACAGCAAGAGGAAGCTGACTTTGATCCCGGGAAGTCATCTGACCTCCTGGTTAGTGAACTTAGGAAAGCAATCAAACTGGTCAAACAGCCTGCGCAACAATCCAGGACGTGGCTTTCCAGTTTCGTTTTAGTAGAGGAAACTCACTGTATGTATTCATTTCCTAAAGCTACCGTGACAAATTACCACACACTGGGGTGGGGGTGGGGGGCTTCAAGGGCAGATGTTTATTTCCTCATGAAGTTCTGGAGCCTGGAAGTCTGAGATGGAGGTGTGGGCAGGGATGACGGCTCTTCAGGCTCTCTCCTCAGCATACAGGTGGCTGCCTTCACTTGCTCTTCCCTGTGTGTGTGTGTGTGTGTGTGTGTGTGTGTGTGTGTGTGTGTCCCAATTTCCCCTTCTTAAAAGGACATCAGTCATTTTGGTTTAGGGTCCATCCATATGACTTCATTTTACCTTAATTACCTTTTTAAAGCTTCAGTCTCAAAACACAGTCACGTTCTGAGGGACTGGAGAACGTCAGCATGGATTTTGAGGGGAATACAATTCAGCACGTAGCAACGTCAACTCTTGTGAAATCTTGTGAAGAAATTCACTTTTGTGAAACTGACTGAAAACACAGCTCCAGTGAACCACAGTTTGAAAGCACAGCAATATTGGGAAGAGATTGGAATGAAGAATCAGATATACTGAAATCCAAACTGAGGCTGGATGACTTAAGGATGGCCCCATGGCATTTGTCAGTCACTTCATACTACTGATCCTTAATTTCTGGTCTGCAAAATGGGACAATGCCTTTAATCAGAATCAAAGCTCGAATCTATGAAATTCACAAAAATCGAGCCATGGGACAGTAGTCCAATGATGCAAGCCACTAAGCCTTAGTTTTCTAGTCTTTGAAATGGAGATAAATCACATTTGTCTTACATGATCAACTTTAGTTAATCTACATAAAATGTTTAGTCTAGTACATGCTTCATCAGTATATTCCATAAATTGGTAGCTATTATAATCATTAAAAATATATGTAAAATGGGGATAAAATCATACCTCAAAGTATTGCTATGGGATTAAATGAGTTGGCATTTGTTAAACTCTTAGAGCTGTATCTGGGATGTAGCAAGTGCGAGGCAAGTTTCTGTTAAACAAGAACATCGGTAAAAATGGGGGTATTGCTAGCATTGTGTCCTAGATAGCTCTACCAAGATGTCCTGCTGGCACCTCAAGTTCCATCTCTAAAATCAAGCTCTGAGGGAGCATGTCATAGACGACTGAGCACAAACTCTTGCAGTCTTCTTCAACACAAGTATACAATTAAGCTAAAAATAGTCCCACTGTCAAACTTTTGCTTTGAGGATTGAGACTATGTAAAGATCATAGAGCAGTGCCTGGCACAGAGTAGGTGCTCAATAAAGAAGAATAGTTCTCTGAAATGTAAATAGCATTTCACTTCCACATAGTCATCCCAGAAGGAAATCGCTTTGACTTCCTCTTTTTTCTCATCAAATGCACATTAACTACATTTTCTTGTTTTCTGCATTTTTGTTGCTCTGCCTCCCGGCGTTGCTGGCTAGGATAGACTGTCCCTCCCAGGGCTAGACAGTCCTTTGACAGCAAGTGATTTGCTCTGGAGTTCACTTTTCATATACAAATGCACCAATCCTAAGCTCATACTTTGAATGCCTTTTCTGCCTGGCTTTTATACGCTAGGAGGCAATTTTCTGCCTTAGATACCAGGTACCAGATACCTAGAGAAAGCACCTATACCCCATAGCTTCCTGAAATTATTCAAACTAGCCAAGTCTAAGCCTGCTGACCTTATGTTTTCTTGCCTTTCCTACTTCAGAAACTACAACCAAACCTCCTGCTTGTGTCTGCTGTTTGCTCTTTATGCCTCCTGACAGATGCTGGTGCTTCCACATGTGGCCCTGCATGGTGCAGTGTGTGGCCTTCCTCTTGGGAACTGTGAATAACAAACTAGATTTTCAATGGCAATCATCTCTTGATCTGTTGGTCTCACCACACCTGAATGATAAAACCTACACTTTAAAATAAAACATTCTACCATTTCCTAGAGATTTGATCTATAAAAGAATTCTAAAATGTCAGTCTTCATTTCTATTAGCATTGCCATTGAATATATCCCTTGGCCTGGATTAGCGGAATACACTATTAACGGGTCTCTCAGGGACCAGGCTCATTTTTGCCCATGTCTTAACTCTTCTAATCCATCCCTTATCCTGAAAGCAAAGCAATGTTTCTAAAATGCAAATAAAATCACCTCATGTTAATAATATTCTAATGGTTTGTATTGCCTAGACCTCATGCCTTATGCCTCTAACACCCACTAGACCCAGACACATCCAGACACACCCACACACACACACAGACACACACACACATTCTACCTTCTCAGAAACAAATGTGTGTTATTTCACGCCAGACAAAACAAGGTCTTGTTACTAGAACAAGACCCCATTACTAGAACACAGCACTCAAGGGGATAGAGTAATATGTGTGTAATGGTGCAAATCCCCTTTCTTCCCATCACTAAGGAGAAAACCCCATGATGGCCAAGATGAGGACTAAGAGAAGGGGTCGAAGACAGTCTCCCAGACTATGTTTCAAGGATGTGAATACACACATTTTATAGAAGTCTTCTTGAAAATTATTCTTAGCCAAGAACGGGGAGTTAATGATAGTGCCTTTTAAAGATGCTTTTTTCTTTCCATGGGATTAACACACCATGATCTACTGACCTCAGTCAAAGAGCTCTCAGTTCTGTGTGCCCCTGCCAGGAGACAGGCCATGTATCAAATACAAAAGAGAAACTCCTGGGCCCATAGTTTCCACTGCAATACAGTAATAATCACACCCTGGGTACAGTCGAGGAGACCCCACCAGGGGCGTGGGAAGCAACTTGCTCTTCTAATGCCTGTGGAGCAAGGTCAACTCAGGACCCATAAGCATTCAGTCAGTTGAGGAATTTCCATCTTCATCAGAGTTTTGGAAGAAGTGTTTGGTATTATTTGGCAGGCACTACATACTTGCTAAGAAATAAAGAAAGAACAAAATTGACCTGTGCTAGGATAGGCTGATTTCTGTATCTACCTCCACATTTCAGTGACTTAAAACAAGAGACGTTTCTTTCTTGCCCATGCAATGTTCAGCAAGAATATTCCTGATTGGAGGTACTCCAAGAATGGTTCATGGGTCCAGGATCCTTTTATTTCATTATGGTAGAATATTCAATATGCAGCCTCTAAGCCTGCTGCGGAAGGTGAAGAGAGCATGGGAGGACACACAGATACTTAGAAATCCTTGCTCAGAAGTGACCTACATTATCTCTACTCACACATTATTGGCCAGAACCAGTCCCAAGACCACACCCAGTGAGGACTCTATCTCCTAAGCTTCAAGCCTCCTACCCACCACCCAAAACTCACACCCACTCACACACACAGACACACACAGACACACACACACACACACACACACACACACACACACACACACAAACACACACTGGGATATACGGCTCCACAGCACCAATTCCATGTTATGGAAAGGAACACAAATCATCTTTGATCAGAGAGTTATCTTAGCCACAACCTTAGCATCCTATAATATCTATTTATGGTAATTAAAATAAAATAAGGGTAAACCGTCACAACATAGCCTGGATCAGACAAGAAAGGCCCAGTTAGTTTGGCATATCTAAGAACTAAACCTGATTCTATCCAACAGTTCCACATCTCACAGTTTCTCACATGTTAACACCTCTCAAATCAGGATGCATCTCATAACTGACAATATATTACAATTATACTTTCTCCTTTTCCTTGCTTAGTGGCAAATACAGTAACGGTACGTCTTAAGATCAGTGGTATCTTACATTCAATGAGAAATAGTTTGTCACTAGTTGACTCCTTACAACATATCCTAGGCTAATGTGTATTCTGCATCTACAAAGGGACATAGAATACTCAATGCTTCCTATTTTGACCCACAGACTCTCTTTTATCTTTGGATACCCACTACCAGTCCTCTATCCTTTAATGTGCCCTGAACCACCGTTCCTATGATCTAAAGCACACACAAAAATGTTGCTTTTAAGCAGAAGCATAAAGTGTATTCTGGCTCCAAGTGACCCAATTCCTGTCTCCGGGGCAGGGTCCTTACATTAAGTACTGTCCTGTATGTTTCAATATTTTCTCCCGAATGCTTCAAGTCCCAGGGGAGAGTGAGGGTACCCACCCCCACCCCAGGAGCTCTCAAGCCTAAGTAGCACCTATTCCTCCCCAGCCTGAAGTGTTTATGACATTTCCTGTGTCATTTAAAAAATTACTTTGAAGGCATTCAGTGGCTCAGTGCGTTCAGCATCTGACTCTTGCTGTCGGCTCAGGACATGATCTCACGGTCGAGATAGAGCCCCACCTTGGGCTCTGTGCTAACAACGTGCAGCCTTCTTGGGATTCTCTCTCTCTCCCTCTCTTTCTGCCCCACCCCACTCATGCACTCGCTCATGCTCGCTCTCTCTCTCTCTCTCTCTCAAAATAAATAAATAAACTTTAAAAAATGAAACATTACTTTGAATTTCCCATCTCTATACTGTCTATCTCTACCAGTAGAATATAAACTCCATGAAGGTAGAGGCTTTGTCTGATGTTCACATATGTTGAATGCATGAGTAGGTACTCAGTAAGTAGCTGATGAATGAATCAATGAACAATGTATGTGAATTTGTTTTTACTATGTCGCTGATATTTTCAAGTACTTGTTATCTTTCCATACTGAGTACTGCGATTGTAATAAGATGTTCAGTGATTATTCTGGACCTTTCTTATACTTTCCTACCTCCTGTTATTCCCCAGGGGATAACATGTGCCCCCAGGATAACCAACACAGAGGCACATAGAGTCATAGCAAGTGGGTTAAGATGAAAATACTTGTAGTAAACACGGTGCCTTCTCATGGGGTACAGAAATCCTTTGTCTCTTTTTCTGAGGCAGAGGTTGGTTCTTTATAGCCAAGAGACTATCCTTTCTTTGTTCTGTCTCACAAATCACCAAATTTCCCAGTTCATTCAGACTCTGGAAAGACATCATGTAATCTAGAGAGGGCTATATTTAAAAATATTTAATTATCCAATTGACTTTCTGGCATCATCATTTCTTGGTGTGAGGCTTATCTTTAGCATTACTGAATTTGCTTAACTTTATAATGGAAATAATACTGTGGCCCAATTAATAATATTACTTGAGGGTTAAATGAGGATGTACCTCTAAACATTACAGTTTTACACAAATGTTGACTATCCTTAATTAATTCATTCACCAAATATGTGCTCAGTGCTTAAACTCTGCCAGGCACTGTTCTAGTCATAAAGGACACAGCCATGAACAAAACAGACGCCTGCTTACATAGAGCTCATGTTCTAACATGGAGAGAGCCAATAGCAATGATAAATTACATAGTGTATTAGATGATGTTAATATATGTGGATGAAAATTTTTAAAAGGGAGTAGGGGGGATGAAGAATGGTTAGTGGTATTAAAGTTTTAAGTAGGACCATCTGAGGGGCACCTGGGTGGCTCAGTCGGTTAAGCATCCGACTTCGGCTCAGGTCATGATCTCACGGTTTGTAAGTTCGAGCCCCGCCTCAGGCTCTGTGCTGACAGCTCAGGGCCTGGAGCCTGCTTCAGATTCTGTGCCTCCCTCTCTCTCTGCCCCTCCCCTGCGCATGCTCTGTCTCTCTCTGTCTCAAAAATAAATAAAACATTAAAAAAAATTTTTTTTAAAGAATCCAACTCTTGGTTTCAGTTCAGTTCAGGTCATGATCACAAGTTTCGTGAATTCAAACCCCACATTGGACTCTGCACTTACAGTGCAGAGCCTGCTTGGGATATTCTCTTTCTCCCTCTGTCTCTGCCCCTCCCCTGCTTGTGCGCCCTCTCTCTCTCTCTCTCTCTGTCCTTCAAAATAAATAAACTTTATTTTTTTTTAAATAGGGCAGTCCAAGTATGAGATAGTAACATTTTGAGCAAATTCTTGAACAATTTGCTAACCATGCAGATATCTGGGAGAATATTCTAGTTAGAATAGTGGTTCTCAACTGGGGGTAGTTTTGCTCCTAGGGGACTTTTGGCAGTCAGTGCCCTCTGCAGATACTTTAGGTTTTCATGGCTTGGGAGCAGAGAGTTTTGCTACTGGCATCCAGTGCGTAAAGGCCAGGAATGCTGCTAAATATTCCACAATGCACAGGATAGGCCCCTAATCCAAAATATCAATAGCCAAGGTTAAGAAACCCTGAGTTAGAGGGATAAGTTAGTGCAAAGGTCTAGACAAAAGAAATTACCAGAACCAACAAGGATGCCAGTGTAGAGAAGTGGTCATCTACATCACTTCGGTCATTGTAGGCCACTGTAAAGACTTTACATCATCTTGATCCCTGCCCCAGCCTCCCCAGGCAGACATCATCACTGTCTTCTTAGTCTCCCACAGCATCATCTGTCATGCTCAGGAGTGGTGAATTGTCCGCTTCCCTCACTAGGCTCTCAGCTCCTTGATGACAGCAGTTGAACCTGGCCTATGTCCACACCCCATGCCTATCATAGTGCCTGATACTCAGTTCAATGCATGTTGGTCACCTCAATGATTATACTAATAATTGTGGATGACCATGGGAATTGATTTTATTTTTATTTCATATATAGGCTCATAAGATTCAAGAGAGAACATATTTTGTCTGTAACATTCATAGCTAGAGCTCCACTGCCCAATCTGTACCAGGTGCATAATAAGTGCTCAATAAACATTGATTGGACGAAAGAATGAGTAGATTATACATAGTAAGCCCATCCTTTGATTGCTGGTCAGTCAAATTTCTCCTCTCCTTAGCAACTTCTCTTCAACAAAGGAAGGAGAAATTGAAAAGGGATATCTGCCCTTTGTCTAGAAGACAGCCTATGACAAAATATTTTCAGTTGGCATCTGATGCAATGCTGTGCTGGACTTGTAGGTCACATTGTGACACACTACTGTGGACAGCACATGCGTAACTCAGGGCATATATCTTTGGAAATAAAAAAAAAGATAAGTGGGGTGCCTGGGTGGCTTAGTCGGTTAAGCGCCTGACTTCGGCTAGGTCATGATCTTGTGGTCGGTGAGCTCAAGCCCCACGTGGGGCTCTGTGTTGACAGCTCAGAGCCTGGAGCCTGCTTTGGGGTCTGTGTCTCTCTGTCTCTGTCCCTCCCATGCTCCTGCGCTCTCTCTCTCTCTCATTCTCTCTCAAAAAAAAAAAAAATTAAAAAATTTATTTAAAAGGGTAAGGACATGAGTATGTAAACATTTTTAAACTACCTGGTTGATTCTATAAGTAGCTTTCCTCTCTTTTAGTCTCCCATACTAGAAGGATTCAGGAATCTGGAGGTGACCAGGTAGGACAATGATGAGAGAATATGCAAACTGGGACATAAACATGAGACACTAAAAATTACCCAGTGAATGGCTTCCCTGAGGTTCAAGAAATATAATTCAATCCACAAAGAGTCAAAAGTATGGTACAGAATTCAGAACACCATTCCTGGTAGAACTAACTTATCTTATGGACACTCCCCAGATCCCCATTATTATCCCTGGCCTTTGTGAGACTTCTACCTAAGAGCTATCGCTTCCCTGTAGACAGCATCATCCCCAAACCCTGCTCCTCACATGCTCGCCCCCTTCCTGTGGACCCTTGATCCTTCTCTTCATCCCAAAGCCAGACATTCTGTGAACTATAGACTCCAATATGAATTGTTAGTTTTCTCCTGCTCGGCTTGGAGTTGTTGATGGGTAGGGGAAAAGGAAATCTATAGATCCTAAGGAGAAGAGCATGGGACAAAGAGACCCTTGTGGAGTGACCACCAAGGTGGGTAGGGTGGGGTTGGGGGGAAGAAATATTAAAATAAAAATAAACCAAAAGGATGGACACTTATTGCTTACATGATAAAGATGAAACTTTTGTTGCCCAATTATTTCATATTTTATGCTTATGTAAGTACTCACCTCCTTTCCTGCTTTGAGTCAAAATAGGAAAAGTTGGGGGGAAGGAAAGAAAAGAAAAAGAAAACCATTTTTAGTGCCTTGGTCTAAAAGGTTGAGGCTCCGGGGACCAAGAAGATGCAGAGAGAAAGAGAAAATAAAAGGTTTGATGTGACATTGTGGAAAGGGATTGTGCTTGGAGTAACTAAAAAATATGTTTAGAATCCTAAACATAACTATGTTTCTATTTTGATTCTGCCCTTTTGATCTATGCCAAAGGGACAGTGCTTTTTTCATCTTTGACTCCTTTAGAGCTCAGCACGGGGAACTGCTCAGAGTAAATAGCCATCGACTGTCTCCTGAATGACTCAATAAAGGAACAACCTCAATGACTTGGCATGAAATAATAACTGAAATGTATGGGGGGTATGCATTATATTGGGAGTCTTGGCTTCTAATACTTCATCACTTCCCAGCTGTGGGCCTTCAACCAAGTTACTTAAATTCAATAAGCCTTAGTTTCCCTCTCTGTGCAATGGTTCTTGTAAGGAAAAAATGTGATAATGTGGACTCAGACCATGGCAACTTTAAGATGTAGTATTTGGATTTATGTTAATACTTGATGGAAATTTCTCATTGCTTGTAGAAGAGTAACACTCAATGCACCTTCCCGATAACAGACAGCTTATTCTGAGTTGATTTGTCAATATTTTATATCTTGGAGTTAGTTGGAGTTTCCCATGACCTAAGAAGATAAAAAGTAAATGGCAGATGGCACTTTGTATGTTGGGGTTTGATCATCACAGTCTGTTTCCTTCAAGAAAGGAGCACATATCACCTTACCCGAGGCTACTAAAATTGGGTGTGAAGAGGAGATGTTGACTCAAGCTGTTTGGGGAGAAAAGTTGTCTTCCAATGCTTCCAGCTCAGGTCAAAGCTGACCTCCACATTTTTCTCTGCTTCCCTCTTCAGCATCCTCTACTCTCAGCCCCACATACTCACACATACCAGGTCAAAGTGACCTCATTTTCCTTTGAATTTTTTTTAGAAATATTGTCCTGGACCTTATGCATGCTTATCTATAAAGAAAGGCATTTTATCGCAGCTCATATCCGCCCCAAACTGGGAATTCCCCCAGGAAATGAAACTTACATTACACATATATATCTTCTACATAGCACTTTACCCTGCAGAAAAAACATCAACTAATAGAAGGGAAGAGGAAAGGAAAGGAGGGAAGAGGAAGGAAGGAAGGAAGGAAGGAAGGAAGGAAGGAAGGAAGGAAGGAAGAAGGAAGGAAGGAAAAGACTGGAGGGAGGGAGAAAGGGGTACATGAGAAGGAAGGAAAGGAGAGGAAAATAAATGATAGCAGAATAAATTTTAAAAAGTGAAAATTCAAAAAGGGTACATATCATAATCCCCCCCCCCAAATCACTATAATAAAGCACAATGTGAAAACTCAAAAGTCTTGCAACTGAAAGAGAAAAGATCCTCATTCTCTAAGAACTAAAGTGAATCCTCTTTCCATTTCCTTCTAGTAAGGTGGCCTGGGACTCCTTGGTCAGGGCTGCACAGCGAAGCCCACAGGCCCAGCTGCCTTGGGGCCTCCCAATAGCATTAGCTTTATTTTTGCCAACCACAAGTATTTGCTTCTGCCTCTGTCCCAGTCCAGCTGGAGAACACATGGTAGAGGACTGGACATTCTAAAATCTCTCTTTTGCTCACGATAGGTGGTTTCTATGGGCATCCCTCATTCCTGTCTAACTCCTTCACCTTTAAATGTGCTGAAAAGTGAGTTTGAAATTAGACTCAGAGCCATATGGCAAACCTTAGGGGCAGCATATGGTTGCAGGTTGCTCAGTGCTGATCTACAGCATCTTTAGGCTCACCTTTTATCTCTCTCTATACACAGGAGGCAGTGATAGGGTCGCAGTTCTGTACTTTGATTTATTCTGTCCTTCATGTGGGAAAGTGAGACTCAATACAGCATCCATGTTAAAGTTTGTTTTAGTTTTCTTGGTCATGGTGGGGATATAGTGCAGGGAAATATCTACACACCTACTTGAGATCAGTGGGAAGTAAACTGTTAGGGGTAGAGATTCAGTCTGTGAACTTGAACAATGGTCTGTCCAATAGAAATGTGAGTTTGAGTCAACCGAACTAGTCTCACCTGCAGATTTGGATCATGCCAACATAAACTACACATAGGGACAAATCAGTTTCATAGAAGCAGGAGCATACTGCTGAACAGTTAATACAGTGAGGTGACAGGGAGAGAGAGGAGTTCTGTGGTCAAAGCATGGAAAGTAATTTGTTTTAACAAGCTGAAAGACTTGAAAATAAAGGGGTACCGAGGAAAAGTGGAGAGTCAACTGCAAGGAATGAAAGATTGCGAATAAGTACACACTGGGAAGTAAATGAGTCAGGATCTAGCTGTGAAGATGCTGGGCCCCAGCATGTCTGCCTCATCTTACTTCACTACCAATGCCATTATTGTTTCAGGGACAAAGAATACTATTATAATTGAGTCAGGTTCCAGAAATCTTGACTGGACCCATTGGCAGTGGTTTGGCCATGCCCCACCATTTGTTTCTTTCATGGAGTCAAGTTTCCAAGAAAGGAAGCTCCTGTTTCAATGAGTAATAACATATTTTTCTTTGGGAAGAAATTCAAACTTCGTTATAGAAATGCACTTTTCTCATACAATTAAATGTGGCAGAGATGGAACTCAAATCCAGGGTTTTTTTTTTTTTTTTAATTCAAGCTGTGTAATTGCACTACACTGTACACTAAACCAACGAACACGTAGACAAGGGGGAAACCCTTTAACATGGAAAAGGGGAGAACCACTGCAGAATACCCTGGGGAGAAAGAGAAAGGAGAGAGAAAGGATTTCATAACTTTGAAATAAAACAAAACAATGTGATTTTATCATCATCACCATGGCCATCTTGAGATCCAGTTCATGTGTTAGGGTATAGCTTTAATAATATGTCACTGTCCTGAAACCAATACTGCACTGCATGTCAACTAACTAGAATTTAAATAAAAATTAAAATAATAATAAACATAATACATCACTGAACCATCATTAGGGCCCTAAACAGCTTGTGGTTTTTTTGTTTTGTTTTGTTTTGTTGTTTTTGTTTTTGTTTTTGTTTTTATTTTTGTTTTAGAGTAATCTCTACACCCAGTGTGGGGCTCTAACTCACAATGTTGAGACCAAGAGTTTCATGCTCTACTGATTGCCAGCCATGCCAACAACTTGGTTTGGCTCTGATATGCGTTTCCCTGATGACTAATGATGTCAAGGATCTTCTCAAGTGTTTATTGGTCATTTATATATCTTCTTTGGAGAAATATCTATTCAAGTTCTTTGTCCACTTTTTTTAAAGTTTATTTATTTTTGAGAGAGACACAGAGCATGAATCGGGGAGGGGTAGAGAGCAAGGGAGACAAAGAATCTGAAGCAGGCTCCAGGCTCCAGGTTGTCAGCACAGAGCCCAATGCAGGGCTCAAACTCACAAACGCAAGGTCATGACCTGAGCTGAAGTCGGACACTTAACCAACTCAGCCACACAGGTGCCCCTCTTTGTTCATGTTTTAATTGGATTGTGTCTTTCTTATTGAGATATAAGTATTCTATATATATTCTGGACACTAGACTTTTATCAGATTCATGATTTGCAAATATTCTCTCTCATTTTATGGGTTGTATTCACTTTCTTAATAGTGTCCTTTGAAGCACAGACGTTTTAAGTTTTAAAGTCTAAATTATCTAGTGTTTCTTTCATATTCATGCCTTTGATGCCATATTTAAGAATCCATTGTCAAATCTGAGGTCATGAGGATTTATCACTATGTTTTCTTATAAGAATTTTACTGTTTTAGCTCTTACATTTAGATCTCTGGTCCATCTTGCGTTAATTTTTGTAAACGGTGTGAGGTAAGGATTCATTCTTTTGCATATGGCTATCTAGTTTTTTCACCACCATTTATGGAAAAGACTAATCTTTTCCCATGGAAGCGCCCTGTTATCCTTGTTGAAAATCCATTGTCCATAGACACATGGGTTTATCTCTGAACATTTAATTATATTACCATACTAATCTACATGTCTCTTGTTATGCCAACACCACATTGTCTTGATTACTGTTGCTTCATAGTATGTTTTGAAATCAAGAAATGTCAATCCTCCAACTTTGTTGTTCTTTTTCAGATTGTTTTGGCTCCCCTGGGTCTCTTGAAATTCCATGGAAATTAAAAATTTTTTAAATGTTTTTATTTATTTTTGAAGGAGAGAGACAGAGACAGAGCATGAGTTGGGGAGGAGCAGAGAGAGAGGGAGACACAGAATCAGAAGCAGGCTCCAGGCTCTAAGCTGTCAGCACAGAGCCCAATGTGGAGCTCAAACCCACAAACTGTGAGATCATGACCTGAGCCGAAGCCAGACGCTCAACCGACTGAGCCACCCAGGTGCCCCCTTTTTAAAGTTTTTTTTTTAATCTTTTCATTTATTTTTGAAGGAGAGAGAGAGAGAGCATAAGTGGGGAGGTGAAATTCCATGCAAATTTTAGAATCAGCTCCTCATTTTCTACAAAGAAGCCAGCTGGGATACTAATAAGGATTGCCTTGAGTCTGTAGATCAATTTGGGTAATATTGTCATTTCATCATTTTCAAGTCTTCCAATCCATCTAACAAGCTAGTGATTGTTTCATTTCATTTATTATACTCTAGAATTTCCACTTAGTTCATTTTTATAATTTTCTGGCCTACACTTTAACGTGTATTTCCAATGCACCTATCAATATCTTTCCAATTACCATTCATCACAACCCTCACTATTTTTGAGAGTGCTCTGAAACTTTAAATTCTCCACATTCTTTTGTGAATCAAGGTCATTCCTTTTGGAAGAGATTGGGAACTGTCCATGTTTTTTTTTTTTCTTTTTTTAAAAATTTATTTATTTAAATTCAAGTTAGTTAATATACAGTGTAGTATTTGTTTCAGGTGTAGAACCCAGTGACTCATCACTTACATGAAACATCCAGTGCTGATGCCAACAAGTGCCCTCCTTAATGCCCATCACCCATTTAGCCCATCCCCCCACACAAACCACCTCCATCAATCTGTGTGTTCTCTGTATTTAAGAGTCTCTTATCGTTTGCCTCCCTCTCTGTTTTTATCTTATTTTTCCTTCCCTTCCCCTATGTTCATCTGTTCTGTTTCTTAAATTTCACATATGAGTGAAATCATATGATATTTGTCTTTCTCTGACTTATTTTGTTTAGTTCCATCCATATTGTTGCAAATGTCAAGATTACATTCTTTTTGATCACCAAGTAATTTTCCATTATATATATATGACATCTTCTTTATCCATTCATCAGTCGGTGGCCATTTGGGCCCTTTCCATAATTTAGCCATTGTTAATGGCACTGCTATAAACATTGAGGTGCATGTGCCTCTTCATATCAGCACTTTTGTATCCTCCTTTGGATAAATACCTAGCAGCGCAGTTGCTGGGTCATAGGTAAGTTCTGTTTTCAACTTTTCAAGGAACCTCCATGCTCTTTTCCAGAGTGGCTGCACCGGTTTGCATTCCCACCAATATTGCAAAAGCATTCCCCTTTCTCCACATCCTTTCCGACATCTGTTGCTTCCGAAGTTGTTCATTTTAACCATTCTGACAGGTGTGAGGTGGGATCTCCTTATGGTTTTTTTTTTATTTTATTTTTTTATTTTTTAAAATTTACATCCAAATTAGTTAACATATAGTGAAACAATGATTTCAGGAGTAGATTCCTTAATGCCCCTTACCTATTTAGCCCACCCCCCTCCCACAACCCCTCCAGTAACCCTCAGTTTGTTCTCCATATTTAGGAGTCTCTTCTGTTTTGTCCCCCTCACTGTTTTTATATTATTTTTGTTTCCCTTCCCTTATGTTCATCTGTTTTGTCTCTTAAATTCCTCATATGAGTGAAGTCATATGATTTTTGTCTTTCTCTGATTGACTAATTTCGCTTAGCATAATACCCTCCAGTTCCATCCACGTAGTTGCAAGTGGCAAGATTTCATTCTTTTTGATTGCCGAGTAATGCTCCATTGTATAAATATACTACATCTTCTTTATCCATTCATCCATCGATGGACATTTGGGCTCTTTCCATACTTTGGCCATTGTCGATAGTGCTGCTGTAAACATTGTGTCCCTTCAAATCACCACACCTGTATCCTGTGGATAAATGCCTAGTAGTGCAATTCCTTGGTCGTAGGGTAGTTCTATTTTTAGTTTTTTGAGGAACCTCCATACTGTTTTCCACAGTGGCTGCACCAGCTTGCATTGCCACCAACAATGCAAAAGAGATCCTCCTTCTCCGCATCCTTGCCAACATCTTTGTTGCCTGAGTTGTTAATGCTAGCCATTCTGACAGGTGTAAGGTGGTATCACATTGTGGTTTTGATTTGTATTTCCCTGATGATGAGTGATGTTGAGCATTTTTTCATGTGTCGTTTGGCCATCTGGATGTGTTCCTTGGAGAAGTGTCCATTCATGTCTTTTGCCCATTTCTTCACTGGATTATTTGTTTTTTCGGTGTTGAGTTTGATAAGTTCTTTGTAGATTTTGGATACTAACCCTTTATCTGATATGTCATTTGCAAATATCTTCTCCCATTCTGTTGATTGCCTTTTAGTTTTGCTGATTGTTTCCTTTGCTGTGCAGAAGGCTTTTATTTTGATGAGGTCCCAGTAGTTCATTTTTGCTTTTGTTTCCCTTGCCTCCGGAGACATGTTGAGTAAGAAGTTGCTGCAGGCAAGATCAAAGAGGTGTTTGCCTGCTTTTTCCTCGAGGATTTTGATGGCTTCTTGTCTTACGTTGAGGTCTTTCATCCATTTTGAGTTTATTTTTGTGTATGGTGTAAGAAAGTGGTCCAGCTTTTCCCCTAAGTTCAGGAACAAGACAGGGATGTCCACTCTCACCGCTGTTATTCAACATAGTATTGGAAGTCTGAGCCTCTGCAATCAGACAACAGAAAGAAATAAAAGGCATCCAAATTGAGGAGGAGGTCAAGCTTTCACTCTTCACCGATGACATGATGCTCTATATGGAAAACCCAAAAGATTCCACAAAAAAGTGCTAGAATTGATTCATGAATTCATCAAAGTTGCAGGATATTAAAATCAATGCACAGAAATCGGTTGCATTCCTATACACCAACAACAACAAAGCGACAGAAAGAGAAATCAAGGAATCAATCCCATTTACAGTTGCACAAAAAAACATAAAATACCTAGGAATAAATGTAACCAAAGAGGTGAAAAATCTATACACTGAAAACTATAGAAAGCTTATGAAAGAAGTTGAAGAAGACACAAAAAAATGGAAAAAGATTCCATGCTCCTGGATAGAAAGAACAAGTATTGTTAAAATGTCGATACTACCCAAAGCAATCTACGTATTCAATGCAATCTCTATCAAAGTAACACCAGCATTTTTCACAGAGCTA
This sequence comes from Neofelis nebulosa, assembly GCF_028018385.1. Classification (NCBI taxonomy): domain Eukaryota; kingdom Metazoa; phylum Chordata; class Mammalia; order Carnivora; family Felidae; genus Neofelis; species Neofelis nebulosa. The sequence goes on from NC_080793.1 coordinate 17,487,259, forward strand.
GAACAAATAATCCTAAAATTTGTATGGAACCAGAAAGGACCCTGAATAGGCAAAGCAATCTTGAAAGAGAAAACCAAAGCAGGAGGCATCACAATTCCAGACTTCAAGCTATATTACAAAGCTGTCATCATCAGGACAGTATGGTACTGGCCCAAGAACAGACACTCAGATCGATGGAACAGAATAGAGAACCCAGAAATGGACCCACAAACGTATGGCCAACTAATCTTTGACAAAGCAGGAAAGAATATCCAATGGAATAAAGACAGCCTCTTCAGCAAGTGGTGCTGGGAAAACTGGACAGTGACATGCAGAATGAACCTGGAACTGTCCATGTTAAGGCCTACTTCCTTCCCTAGGCAAAATCTCTGAGCCAGGGCTTTAAAGTTGGGGTTTGGGACAATGTCCTGCTTCTATCTGAGTGACACTCCCACTTTAGGAGCTGCGTGCTCAGTGGATGGGGGTGGAGGTCTTCTTGGCTTGCTTCTCCCACAGGGAATCACTGCCTTACAAGCTGGGACAAGGGAGATTGGCTCTCAGTATTTTCCGTGGTGCCCAAGGTAGAGCCTCATTCCCATAAATGAGAGGTTAAGGGGAAGAAGGAAAGAGTAACTTCTTGGCTGCACATACGGCCTCAGCAACAGACATCTGGGAGCAAGATGAGCAATGCTGACATGCTGTTCCCCCTGGGAAGACAACCCCTTGACTAGGGGCCGGGGGAGATGGAGTCCTGTATTCCTGATAACGTTAGTATAGAGTCTAGTTTCTTCCTCAGAAACTAAGACTTGAGTCTTAGTTGAGATACTATACATTTTCACTGTTCTTACTGAGTTTTAATCACTTTTTAATGAATTTGTTTCTTCATTTGTTATATGCCCTAGATCATTTCTAAATACTTTGAATGTTTTTTTTTAATTTTTTTAAAAAAATATTTTCACCAGTTTCTATGGGGAGTCTGTCTATGGAGCTTCTCAAACTGTCATGACAGAATTGGAACTCAAAAGTAGGTGATTTTTATACCAAACTTAGTATACTAAAAATAAGGGCAATAATCATAGCACAGGCAATGGGCAAAAAGAAGAATAATGAAAAGAAGGTAAGTGGGGCATAAAGAACAGAAAGAGGAAGAGCAGTGAGAAAAGCACATAATGGAGGGGAAAACAATAGCAGAAAGATGGGGGAAAAAAACAATGCAAAACAACCACGTTTAACCCAAGTTGAGTCCGTATGAACTTGAGTGTGGGACCGCTGACATGATGTTGATATCCCTCACCCTGACCTTTTATCACCTACTGACCTCCCTTCCAGCATCATCCCAGTATTTCACATGTGCATGTGTCAAGTTCCCTAAAAGTGACCTTGAGCTATTACCAAAGATTATGCTTTTTCCTTATCTGTCTCAATGCATATAAATCCACCCTATCCTTGAAGGATCAGCTCAAATTTTGCCTCCTCCAGAAAGCATTCCCTTATTTACCCAGAGCCACCTTGATGTCTGTTCTCTCCATTCTCTGATTTTTCTGAACAATTTATCTGTATCTGTTTTGTGAGGTTATCATTTTTGCCTCCCCTCCAGAGCTACTTGGTTCCTGCTTATTCCCAAACCTAGTCCTCTTGGATACTCTCAGAGATCCTTCCAACATGTTTCCCTTTTCTTATGTAACCTAGGTAAACTTAACAATTAGTAGCCCTAATCAATACAGATACATCAGGGTTTTGGTTTTTTTTTTTTTAATTCGATTAAAGCTGGATTCAATTCTTCATGGCTTTACACTAACACTTGCTATGTGATCTTGAGGAAAACATCTACTTCAATTACGTTATCCATAAAGGAAGGAGGTATAACAAGTTTTTCTCCTGCACAGAATTTCTAGTATGCTACACAAAGAGGCCTATGATAAAACAACAAAGAGTAACAAATTCCCAGGTAATTTTAAATTTAAGAGCAATACCTTTTTTTTAATTAAATGAAAAAATATATAAAGAAAAAGCAACTGTAGCAATAAGATGTTACACACTCCATTTCAGCTTCAAAAGGACATTTCCCTCCTGGTCCCTCAATTATACAACCAACTTGAACAAAGAGTCTATAACTCAGAAATGTTTATTTTTAACCAAGAGAGTACACTGGACATAACATCACAGTTTGTAAAATATTATCTCTCTAGAGTTTTAAGCCTAGATAATTGGATCAGCCTCATCTCACAAATGCTGCTAGATCCCAAGTCTTATAGAGAAATCTGGTTTAAAATTGCCACTCAGAGTGGTATAGGACCTTAACATCGCAATTAAAACAAAACAAAATATAAGAACAAGAAGAGAAGAAAATGGGAAAGTGAACTGGATAATTCTGGGCATATATATGGACATATAAAACTACAGTAACAATTCAACAGAAGATATCCAGTTTCTCCATGGAGAATTTCAATTTCAATATCTATACAAGGGAAATTGAGGCACATTGGACTGTTCCCTGATCACAGAATGAACCATTCCTGGGTTTGCAATAAGGAATCCTCCAAATTAGGCCAGACTTTGTAATGACAATTTGCCAATAGTTCTCTGCCAAATCCCAATAAAATATCAGAATCCCACTGACATCAAGGAGAGAAGATACCTTCTAAGGATATCCCAAGGATATGGGTACATATCAAATACCTGAGCTTCAGGAAACATTTTCATCTAGAGTTTCTGTTCTGTTCAGAAGTCAGAAGTCTTACCTATTAAAGTTAGAACATACTTCTAAGGAAAACGGAAGAAAGTTGTAATCTTTCCTTGAAAATAATTCTTCCCCAGTTAAGAAACATTTCTTACACCTTGGAGAAGTGGTTGTCATCAAATTTGAAAATGATAAATTGTGAGGACTGGAGAACAATTCATGTAACAGATTTATTCCACTTGAATGAAAACAAAGTGGTAGACTAGAAATGGGGCATATTTTGGAGCAGGGGAATTTGGGTTTGAATCTCTGCTTTACAATTTACCAGTTGTGTAACTTTGCACCACCACTCTATCGCCCTCTATTAAAATGGGGATAAATTGGGGCGCCTGGGTGGCGCAGTCGGTTAAGCGTCGACTTCAGCCAGGTCACGATCTCGCGGTCCGTGAGTTCGAGCCCCGCGTCGGGCTCTGGGCTGATGGCTCGGAGCCTGGAGCCTGTTTCCGATTCTGTGTGTCTCCCTCTCTCTCTGCCCCTTCCCCGTTCATGCTCTGTCTCTCTCTGTCCCAAAAAATAAATAAAAAACGTTGAAAAAAAAATTTTTTTAAAAAAAATAAAAAAAAAAATAAAATGGGGATAAATGTACTTTACTTATGAGACTGTCAAAGGATGGCATGGAAAACTTGGCACATAGTAGGTGTCCTAGACCTATAAAATACCCTTGTTTTCATTTTTATTTTCTTTTAATTACAACTTAGAGTTGTCTGCGCCCCCAGTTTTCTTCTCTTAGTACTAATGATGGAGCTAGAGCAAATAAAGGCCTTGACCCATAACTGAGACTGTGTAGTCCACACCACCGCACTCTGTTTAGCATTCTCTTTAGCTTGGATGTACACTTGGCCAGTGGTATTAGACTTGGACAAAAGGGCAGTAGATCTAGTGTTAGGAGACTTGGATGTTTCCCTAAGTCATCTGCAACATAACCTTGAATACATCAGTTGGCCTTTTAGAGACTTAGTTACTCCATCTGTAAATAGGAACTCATCATCCAAACTCTGCACTCCACTATTTGTTTTTTTAAAACTCTTCACTAACTTGAATCTGCTCCCCAAATTACCCAGCTACCCTGCATGAAATTCCCAACACTTCTCGTAAGTCCACATAGCATTTTACAATTTAGAGAATGCTTTTACATTCATTGACTCAGAATAAGCTCCAGCAACCAATTCACCTGCCCAGTGCTGTGACATGAGAGACAACCAAACTTCTATTCTACTTGAACCTTTTCAGTTGAACCAATTAAAGGAGACAACAGATCTAGAATCTAGCTTAGAATCTTTCCATACACATATTAAGGTCAATAAATGTAAGCTACAGTTGTTATATATCAAAGTAAATTATAAGATCTTTGATCAATGAGGCCATGTCTTATATCTTTACATTCTACATGTTCTTCAGTCCAAAATCATCTTCATAAAGCTTTCTCTGGACAACCCATCTAGAAGGGGTTGTCTGAACCCCTCTTCTGAGTTTGAGAGGAACATTATCTGTGTTTCTTCCGATTTTTACATGTTCCCATTATCTGATATTATTTATGCACATGTTTATCTTGAGGCAGCACTGGTATAGCAGCATGAATATGGATTTTGGAATCATACAGATCATGATTAAATCCCAGTTCTGTTACTTACCATCTGAGTGTAGTAGGGCAATCTTTCTGAGTTAATGGGACCTACACACAAGAACTATCATTTGGAGAATAAAATAAAATAGTACGTCTAGACATTCAACAAATGTCCATTTCTTTCTTTTCATCCCCTCTGTCTCCAACCATGTAACTCTGTATGTTCCTTAATGACCAGTACTCTTCTGGTATAGTGAAATGTCCTCCTCAGAGAAGACTGAGTGCTTATTTAATTTGTTCCTTTGCTCTAAACACAACTTAGGTGCTCTTTGCATACCCTAAGAAACACAAACTATGTTTCTACCCTCCATTCAAAAGTGAGGGTGTAAAGCCTTCTTTTGGGTACTTATCCTAAGAGGAATGGACAAGTATTGATTACGAATTTTGGTCTCATTCATGTTTGATCCCTGCAAACACTGAATGGATTAAAAACACACACACATACACACAAATAACCCCCCCTCCCCAGATACGTACAGTGCTTATTCCTGGAGAAGTAAAATCAATTAGTTTATAGAGGACTTCAAAGAATTGTTGTGAGAGATACAAGATTAAACCAAGGGGATCAAAGATTATACCTGACTTTCTGCCTTCACATTCAACAAAAAGTATGTGGTTTCATAGGTGATCAAGGGTTAGGAATACTTATTTGAAATATAGTTTTACTTCATGCAATGGTAATTGGAATCTAAAAGTAACACACACGCGCACACAAAATCAAGTACAATGTAAACACATTAACACACACACATGCACAGTAGAGTCAGGGACCTGAATCAGTCTGTACTCCTTGGAGGAAAACAAGTAATTAAACTGACAGGTAACAAACATTCAAAGATAATTACCGGTAATGCTCAGACACACATTTGATGATTAATAGCAGTAGATTCCAAGGAGGTGATTAAGAAGGAGGCAGGCAGTGTAGAGATAATATATAAATGATTAATAATGAAACTCCCTTCGGTCCATGAAGCAAGCAAGTTGGAGGACTAGGAGTTTGTCTTTCCTAATAGGTGCCACTAGAAGGGTTTTGTGGCACGGAAAAAACCAGGGAGAAGTTGAAGATCGGAACTTGCAAACAAATTATTCGTGGAAGTCTTGAACAAGCACCCTGTTTCAGTGTTCTAATCTGAAGATGGGACAGGATGATAGCTCAGAACTTTTAGTTTTATTGAGAGAATGGTTATCACTGATTTCTTTAAGTGTCTGTTTTTGGATAATAAACACAGTGGATGAGAGACTGAAGGAAGATTAGGTCAAAAAAAGTTTAATAGTAAAGATTAAGAGAGACAAATGTTGAATATTTGCCAACAATTAAGAGTCTCTGAGATTCAAACCTCAGAATGCTGATTCATGCACCAGAAAGCATGCACTGAATAATTATCTATTAAGTACTTTTATGTAAATTCAGCAGGTTGATCATAGCTCCATCATCCCAAATAGGATATCTTTCAAAGCTCAATTCTCTGAGAAATTTCAGCAAAAACTTTTCTTCCAGAAAAATAATCATTTGTTAAATTATTGAAGTATAATTGACATAGAATGCTATTTAGTTTCAGGTGTCCATTCAGGTTTCTATGCATTACTCATTGCTTACTGCGATAAGTATAGTCACCATCTGTCAGCATACAATGTTACTACAATATTATTGACTATATTCCCTATGTTGTACTTTCATCTCTGACTTATATCTAACTGGGAGTTTGTATACCTTAATCCTTTCTATCTATTTTGCCCATCTCCCTACCAACCTCGTCTCTGGCAACCATCAGTTTGTTTTCTGTATTTAAGAATCTGTTTTTGTTTGTTTGTTTGCTCTTTTGTTTTTTTTAGATTCCACCCATAACTAAAATCACATGGTATTTATCTTTCTCAATATGATTTATTTCACTTAGCATAATGCCCTCTAGGTCCATCAATGTTGTCACAAATGGCAAAATTTCATTTTTTTTTTGTGGTTGAGTAATATTCCAGTGTGTGTGTGTGTGTGTGTGTGTGTGTGTGTGTGTGTACACACCATATCTTTATCCATTCATCTATCAATGGACACTTGGATTGCTTCCATATCTTGGCTGTTTTAAATAATGCTTCAATAAACATGGGGATGCATATCTTTACTAATTCATTTTCATTTTCCAGGGGTTAAATACCCAGTAGTAAATTACTTGATCATATGGTAGTTTTATTTTTAGTTTTTTGAGGAACTTCCATTCAGTTTCCACAATGGCTGTGCCAATTTATATTCCCACCAACAGTGGACGAGGGTTCCTTTTTCCTCACACCCTCGTCTGCACCGGTAATTTCTTGTCCCTGTAATACTATCCATTCTGACTGGTATGAGGGCAATATCTCATTTTGGTTTTGATTTGTATTTCTCTGATGATTAGTGATGTTAAGCATCTTTTCATGTGTCTGTTAGCCATTTGTATGTCTTCTTTGATAAAATGTCTATTCAGGTCCTCTGGCCATTTTTTAATCAGATTGTTTATTTATTTATTATTATTTTTTTAGTGTTGGGTTGTATAAGTTCTTTTTATATTATATATTAACTCCTTATTGAATATGTCATTTGCAAATATCTTCTATTCACTACGTTGCCTTTTGTTTTGTTGACAGTTTCCTTTGCTGTCCAAAAACTTTTCATTTTGGGGGTGCCTGGGTGGTTTAGTCAGTTAAGCGTCCTTTTGGCTCAGGTCATGATCTCATGGTTTGTGAGGTTCGAAATTTGAGCCCTGCCTTGGGCTCTTTGTTGTCAGCACAGAGCCCGCTTCAGAAGCTCTGTCCACCTCTCTCTCTGCCCCTCCCCTACAGGAGCATGAGTGCACTCTCTCTCAAAAATAAATAAACTTAAAAAAAAAACCTTTCCATTTTGGTGTAGTCCCAATAGTTTATTTTTGCTTTTGTTTTTATACAAATAATAAGTCTTGAATGGATTGGAGACCAGTAAGAAATCTGTCCATTGTTCAATGTGTTAAATGTGGAATCCTCAAAAGTTCTCCTCCCTCAAATTTTCCATTGACTGGTAAGTCTTTGAACCTGAAGCAAAAAATAACAAACAAACAAAAAAGAAGAAACATTTTTCCATGAGGCATACCTCAAAAGAAGTGAATGGGATATCCTTAGAAAAGCCACTGATTAGTCCTTCTATTTTGATGGCAAGGAAAATGAAAACACGAAAGTAATTTTTCCCAAAGATAAGCAGCTGGGGGAAACTATATTAAATTCAGTTTAATACTGGACACTGGACTTAGAATAAAAACATCTGGGTAATTTGTCCATGCTCTGTCACTAACGGTGCACTTGAGCAAGTGATGTAAACTCTCTTTCAGTGTCTCAGAGTGGTCTCCAAGGGCTGTCAGTGCAGACATTCCAGGATCCTGAGACTCTTTTCTGGTTAGATACATTCATTAAGAAAAGAACATATTCACTTTAATGCCAAACATATGAGGATAGGGAGTTGGAAGTTTTTTTCTCTTTCCAAACAAATTCTCCTTTAGTATTTCAAATAGAAAGAAAACATGATGAATAGACCTCTACAATCTCAAGATTGTTTTTTCCCTGATACTATTAGAACGTTGACCTTCAATTCTTATGCTTTTGTGTGTGTGTGTGTGTGTGTGTGTGTGTGTGTGTTTTAAGAAAGTTTTCTATTTTTTTGCTGTGTGGGAGACCTCTCAGGGAAAATGGCCAAATATTTTGGGATACTGGCTACTTAATTTGATTATTTACAAGATTTTTGTACTTTTTAAAAATTTTATCCTGCTTGAATAAATTGAAGACTACCTATTATGTAGCTGCACATAGAACACTCTTTCCAAATTGGGCCATTCTTGGCCATATCTTTTACCAACATTGTAAGAGACAAATTTCTCTCCCCACCTTCTCCCCTTTAACTATCCTATATTTGACTGTTAAAACAATGTGGGTGGGGGCGCCTGGGTGGCGCAGTCGGTTAAGCGTCCGACTTCAGCCAGGTCACGATCTCGCTGTCCGTGAGTTCGAGCCCCGCGTCAGGCTCTGGGCCGATGGCTTGGAGCCTGGAGCCTGTTTCCGATTCTGTGTCTCCCTCTCTCTCTGCCCCTCCCCCGTTCATGCTCTGTCTCTCTCTGTCCCAAAAAATAAATAAAAAACGTTGAAAAAAAATTAAAAAAAAAATAATGTGGGTGGAAGACAGACAGATCCTTCTTACACACTTCTCATTAAATCCCCCAAATCTCTTTGTAACTCATCCTTTTTTTTAATGTTTATTTTTGAGAGACAGAGAGCAAGTGGGAGAGGGGCAGAGAGAGAGAGGTAGACACAGAATCTGAAGCAGGCTCCAGGCCCCGCACTACCAGCACAGAGCCCGATGTGGCGCTCAAACTCAAGAGCTGTGAGATCATGACCAGAGTTGAAGTCAGACACTTAACTGACCGAGCCGCCCAGGCACCCATATAACTCATCCTTAATGCTTTGGACAAAATTATATTATTAAAAATGTCCATCATTCCCAAAAGTTATTACTTTCTGTTTCTTGGTCATGAGACTTAGAAAAGGTCTTCATTAGGATGTAAGCACTGGGGGGTCTCTTGCAGAAACCGTTGTTGAGTTCAAGCAGGAGAAAGGAAATATACAAAGAACAGAAATGCTGCACAATTTTGACATCATCATCATCATCATCATCATCACAGCAATAGTCTAATAGGAGTATTCTCTTCCAGGCACTGTTTTGAGTACTTCACACATATTAACATTGTGAAGTAGAAATGAAAATATATTCATGGTTTGAGTTATAAAAATTCAACTTGTAATGTCCTATTGAAAATTTCCTTATTTGGCTACTCAAATACATCTGTCCTGCAAAAAGCTGTCCTGGAATAAGAGTACCACCCAATGGTGATGTTTTTCTCCATTAAGTTTAATATTCTTTCCCATTAAGATTTTTTCTACCCCTTCCAGTGGACATAATCATAGGACCTTTCACCAGGTAGGGTTTATTTCAACCACAGATAATCCTTCTGTGGTAGACTAATAATTTTCCTTCCCTTGCAACCTGTGTCATTATTCACTGAGGACAAATTATACTTTTCCACTCTGGGGACTTGAGTCTTGGCCATGTGACTTGCTTGTCCAGTGAAATGTGTGTGACTATAAAGTACATCATGGCAACCAGACTCTGCATTGGCTTATGTTGTTTGACTTGATGTCTTGCAGTCCTGCCCTGTACCATAAGAAGATTATACTTTTGTAAACACTGTGGCTTAAACCTGAGTCCTACAATGACAGATAGATAGTGCCAACTTGAACCAACTCAGCTTGAACCAGAGTCTTCCAGTTCACTTGCAGACTTCTGACAGAGAAATAAACGTTTGTTGTAAAGCACTGAAATCTGGGGAGTGATTTGTTACATAGTATTATTGTAGCAATGGTCACCTAGTACATTCTCCTTTGTCTATAAGCATGCTAAGGAACTCCATTGATCACCAACCCCTTCCTCTCCCAATTCTTGTTCAGTTACCTTCAGTAAACATATATACTTCCTTCTACTTCTTCCCCAGTTCTGTTTATGACTCTCCAGATTCTCTAACGATAGCCAATAAACATAAATAAATTCTGCTGATAAATCTTTATCAAAGAAAGAAAATTAAACTGTACTTAATTGGAAATTTGAAAGGTAGCTTTAAAATGGCTTTCTACACAATATTATCACGTTCATATTTTCTTTCAATGCAATTCTTGCAACACTAGTTCCAGATTACCTGGGCTTGAATCCTGTCATCAACATTTACTAACTATGGGGTCTGAGGCAAGTTTCTTAACCTCCTAATGTCTTAGGTTTATTACATATAAGTGAGAATAACAAGGTATATCTACATGCAAGATTCTTGGCAAGTTAAATTTAGTTCATAGATACAAAATGGTAAAACTGTCCTAGGAAATGGGGGCGCCTGGGTGGCTCATTTGGTTGAGTGTCCGACTCTTAGTTTGAGCACTGGTCATGATCTCATGGTTCGTGAGTTCAAGCCCCATATCTGGCTTTGCACTCACCGTGCAGAGCCTGCTTGGAATTCTCTCTCTCTCCCTCTCTCTGCCCCTACCCTGCTGGCACTGTCTCTGTCTCTTCTCAGAATAAATAAATAAACTTAAAAGTTAATAAAAAAAAACAGTTCTAGAAAATGGTAAGAACTCAAAAACCTTGGCTATTAATTCTATCATCATCACCTACCACATTTCAAAGCCAGAGGATGGTGTTTGACCCCACTTATGGTTTACTTAGCTGTTTGTGATTGTACCTGAAATGAACAGATACCTCTAATTCCTTCTAATGGGAAGATGTAACTACTACTTATAATTCTAAACAGCATGTTACTATTTTCAAAATGCTTTAATAGTCTTCAAATAATACAGTCTTCAGAATATTTAGGAGGAGAGAGCGAAACAAAGATTTTCAGAAAATCTGATCTAGCAACACATAGAAGGGATCTGAGGTAGGCAAAGCAGGAGGCAGGGACCCAGTTAGTTGAATATGGAAACCATCCAAGTGAGAGAGTCAGAGGATCCATAGGCTGCAAGAACTCATTGGATGAAAGTAGTGATGGGAAAAAATGAGCACAATGATGGAAGTTTCAAAAAGTTGCTTTTTGCTGAGTCATTCTGGGAGATTATTCCCTCAAGATACTTGTGCAAAATATACATTATGAATAGAGTGTATTCATCTATTCATAAGCATGGCAAACCCTAAATCATCTCACCAGGACATTCTTTTCCTTCTTTTCTATAGAAAAATCAGAACTTTTTGGTCTAATTTCAGATGTAGGAAACCCTCTATGCCCTCATTACTCAATAAGTGTGGCCAACAGACTTTTAGACATAATGCTCACCTCCTCCAAGAACCCTGCCTTGATTGGTCCAGAAGCATAATCTTTCTTAAGCCCAGGGGTTGAAGGAGAGCAGTATGATAACATCTTTGGGATACTACTTGAAGAGCCCTCAAGAGAACAAAATATCTCTATTTGGAATCTCAGAACTTAAGAACTGAGAAAGGCCTTCATTGCTACTTAAGCTCTGAAGGTCATGTGAAGTCTTTGAAGATCTAATGAAAGCTCTGGATTTTCTCCCCATAAAAACACAGATTTATATATCCATACAATTATGACACATAATTTCAGGGAGCCATAGATGCTTTTGGGGTAACTGTAAAGGACCCACAGTGTCTAGCCCAGTGCTTTCTGAGCTAATAATCTGAAAACCGACTGAACAAAGTGATTTGAAATTGTGACTCACTGAGAATTTCTTCACCCACATCCAATGAACTGGTCTGTGGGTTGTTGATCCACATATATTAACGAGATAAAATAAACCAAAGATCCTATTGTGGACCCAATTGTGTCTCCCAAAAACTGTTATGTTGAAGCCCTAACCCATAGTGTGACCACATTGAGGAATAGGTCCCTTCAAGATGTGATTAAGGGTAAATGAAGTCATAAGGATGAGGTCCTAATCTTGTCCTTATAAGAAGAGGAAAGGACAGTAGGCGTGCACTGTCACAGAGAAGAGGCTACGTGAGGACACAGTGAGAAGGTGGCTGTTGGCAGGACAAGGAAAGAGGATTCAGAAGCCAAACCTGGTGATACCTTGATGCTTGACTTCCAGCCTCCAAAATGGTGCAGAAATTAATTTCTGTTGTTGAAGCTCCCCAGTCTGTGGTACTTTGTTATGGCAGCTCTGGCCGACTAACAATTCACATTCATGTTCATTCATCTTCACAAAGTGAGATGCAGACTCAAGAGAGACAACTGGTTCTGGGGACCCACGAGAAAAGTGCCCACTTTGAGCTTGACTGACCTGGGTTCAAACCCCTGCTCAAACCCCCAGAAATGAGATTTTCTGAAGACAATGTGGCCCCTTGGAGATTTGGCTTCATTGCTTGTAAAACACAAATATTTTCCTGCAAAAAAAAGTAGTGTTCTGAGAGTTAAAGGAGAGAAAGTAAGGAGCCCAGTGGGCATTCCTATATACTGTCATCACTGACAGCAAATACAGGGTGAGGAAGCTAGGGATGAAAGTGATTTTTACCACGTCCAGTCATTGCCAAGAGCACCAAAAATGCACAAATCTGTATGCCCCGTATTGCAGAACATACACCTGCCTACCCTGAAAGAGGGTGATGGTAACTCCTCTCATCTTCGAATTTGGGAGCTTTGGAAAGAAACAGATGTCCAGGCTTTCCTCAGACCTCTGAATCTGAAATCCCAGATGATTCTAATGCACTGGGAAAATTAAGGTCCACTGCTGTACCCCAGTATTTTTATGAGGAAACCGAGACAGACAGGGTGGGTTGAGGAGTGAAAGACACCGAGCCAAGTTTCACATCCAGGTCTCCTGATACCCAGTCTTGAGCACATAGCAGTATTTGTCATAGGGCCACCTTGTGGCCGTCTACTTGAGGATCTCCCTGGTCACCATTAAAAGTGTGTATTTATAGGTTCCACCCCATGGTTACAAAATCTCAATCAAAATGAACAAGCTCTCCAGATGGTTCTCAAGCCTCAATTTGAAAACCACTTCATGACATCATGCTACCGGCACTCTGTTTGAAAGATCCATCACTCTGTGTAGATAGAATCTATACTTGATCTTAGCCAAAAGGCCGAGAAGCGATTAGAATCTAATGTTCTTTGCAGATATAAAAGACAATACACAGGAGGGAGATCCCTGGACTAAGAATTCAGGGCCTATTTCGGACCATGGCTTTTACTAGTTCCATAAACCAGCCACATGAGCTGGCAGGCTCACAGAAGTGGATGAGAAAGTATATATTTGAAAAATTAGAAGCTGGGGGCTCCTGGGTGGCTCAGTCAGTTGAGTGTTGGACTCTTGATCTTGGCTCACGTCATGATCTCACGCCTCATGACATTGAGCCCTGCATCAGGCTCTGTGCTTGTCAGCACAGAGGATGCTGCTTAGGATTCTCTCCCTCTCTCTGCCCCTCCCCCACTCATGCACACTCTCTTTCTCTCTCTCTCTCTCTCTCTCTCTCTCTCTAAAGAAATAAACGTTTGGTTTTTTTTAAATAAAATCAGAAGCTGGATATCAGTCATTAAGAATATTTAGGGATGTCTGCCATTGCTTTTTGCAGCTTAAGGTACATTGTTGCAGTTTCCTTAAACATGCAATGGCTATTAAACATGGGCTTCTCAGAAATGTTGAATATCAGGTGTGATACTGTAGGTTAAGTGCCTGGCACAGTGTCTGTCCTATAGCAAATGCTCAATAAGATTCCTGCCTCCACTTGTAGTTTTTCAAGACCAAATCCAAGTGGTTGCTACTGTGATATTCCTCCCGCTGTGGGGAGCTGTGGGCCAGGTTGGGGTGAGAGTAGGGAGGCATTCATTTCCAGCAAGCTAGTATCATGGAGCGGTCACATTCACAAAGGAGCTACGATTCAATTGTTGCTGGAGTAAGGGGGCATTCGTGTTGGGGCTATGTTCCTGTACCAAACACATTATAATTACATAGGCCCTCCCCACTCAAAGGGTGGTCCACATACCCACAACATCAGCATCACCAGGGAACTTGTTAGAAACGCACAATCTCAGGTCTCACTCTGGATGTGTTGAATCAGAAGCTGAGTTTTAAGGAAATAATCAATTGAGTGGCATGCACATTAAAGTTTAAACAGGAGTGGCTTAGAAGGGCACTGATGGAAACTAAAGGACAAGGGATATGCCTCACAAGTCACTCTGGACACCAACTCTACGTTAGCAGCAATACCCCCAATAGCTGTGGAGAAGTCCCTAAGATAGCCATACTTAAGAGGGGAAGAGAAGGATTAAGAGGAGAGAAGAGCCAGAACAATTACCCTAAAGTGTTGTTTTCAAAAATACATAAGTAAATGGGCCCAAGAGTACTTTTTAAAAATAAAATTTTGCAGAAAAGCAAAATAAAAAACAAATATATTCAGAGCAGTTTTTGCCTGAAATAGCGGAGCATTACACAACTGCCCTTCCCCCACCTCCACCTGTACCAGCTTGAAGTCCACGGAACCTGACTTTGAAGACCACTGGCCTAGATACCTTTGCTCTAATAGGTCAATTGGGATATGATGTGTGAGGCTGGAGGAAGCAGCCTGAACTTATGGCCTTGTCCTTAGCTAAACCAAGTGAGCAAATCAGTCACAAATCACGAGTTCTCTGTGACTGCACCTCGATTAGAGGTTACCACACTGCCGTTCACACTGTGTGACTTCCAGGCCATCCCCACACTGGGACGCAGCAGATCAGTGGGGGCTCCAGCTAAGGCATTAGGGCATTCATGAACAGCTGAGACAGACTTCTTCTGCCCAAGCAGTGTATCATCTCAGAGCCTAATGAGGTCCTTCGCAGGACCCGTTACACAGACCTAATACACTCGGAAGCAGATGAATCCAGGAAAGAGATGAAACTCACAGTTGCTGCTGCAATCGTTTAAACTGAGTTTAGAACTAAATTATCATTGCTGATCCCTCAAACACACTTTGAGAAGTCTGTGCGAGGAGCAAGTTCATTGCAAGGCATCACCATTTTTGTAAACACAGGTGGAAATAAAGGGATTTCCAAGGGTGAAGGTCTCATTTTCCACTCAGCTTCTTATTAAATGGAAATTCAGAGACTGGAGTTGAGGTCAAATTCAAGGTCCAGTGGAAGATGAAATACATGCAAATGTCTGGAATTTCAAATGTTTGGTTCCAGGGGTCTCTGTACCCTGCAATGGGCTGCTCGGACAGTCAGTATATTAAAATCACACATGCCCAAGGAGATAAATATATCTAATAGAGGAAATGGTCATTTTTAATATATAATCTTAATGCTAATTATAACTAAGTTTGATTGAATGGTTATAGCTGATCACCTGTCATTATTAGTAACATCCGGTTACTTACATTTAAGTTCCTACTATCTACCAAGCACTTTACATGTGTTATGTCATCTGTATGCACTCCTGATTCTCCAGCAACGAGAACGTGTCCTAGCGCATAATAGGGGCTTGACACAGATACAGGAAATAAATGCATAGATAAATGAGACGCCCCTCACAAGCTCCAAAGAATAGCTATTATTATCTTCATTATATAGAGAAAGGAATAGAGTCTTGGAGAAGCAAAGTGTCTTCCTCAAGACCAAACCGATACCACATGTCATCATCATTATAGGGACAGGCTTCTTCTCAAGGTGCTGCGGGGGCATGTATACATGTATGGCATGTCATATCAACTAGCATTTTGAACACTTACTTTTGTGCCAGATACTGAACTAGCAATTTTACACATTTTATTTCCCCTCATTCTCTTCCCAACTCTTTATTAGGGACGTATCAGTGCTCCCATTTACAGGGAAAGAAAGGGGAACTTTGCAGGATTATATAGTTGCCCAAGTCCTTGTATAAACATGCGCTAGGGGTGGATCAGGCTGAGTCCAGAGCCAAGATACTCATCACCGTGCTTCTCACCACGTCCTCTGCCAATATGTACACAAAAACTCACACACGAAACAAGCCATGAATTACAATGCCAGGATGTGACTGTACATCTTGCTCTGAAATGCTGACTAATGAATGCAAGCCTTAGAAGAATATATTCAAATGTTTGCAAGGTGTTAGTGAGGAGAAAGGCTCTCTACAAATTTTTTTCTGGATTGGAATGTTCCAGCTTTTTTTTTCTTTGATCTGGCCACTAGCAATTATGTGGTCATTAAGTGATTTATTAAATGTATAATATTTCCCCAGACTTTGAGACTTTGAAGAACAGGAACTCTGCTGTTTCACTTTTTCTCCCTGACCCTTAGCACATAGAGGTTCTTAATAAAGTTTGGAATTAAATTAATAAGCAAAGCCATGATTAGTTGATCTGCACATTCTTATTTCCGGTTCTAGCATTATTACCGTGTATGATGCTAATAAACCTGAGGATTAAAATGCTTCTATAGTAAACCATCCCATTTTTGTTCTGTCTGTAATAGCCCTAAAGAAAATATAAGAGAAACCCCACAGTTTCTAACCCAGATTAGGAAGTTAATAAACAGAGAGTCTCCCTGAGCCTAGATAACAAAATTGGTAGATGTGCTACCATTAAAACTAGATTACACCATAAATCCAATGCAAGTCTGATAAATGAGTGGTAGCTTTAACTGAGGTTTGACTGGCACCAGCCATTGCCAAGAACACAAGGAGCTAGTTCTCCTACGTCAACCCACAGGGTAAGGTAAAATGGTCACTTTCTGGAAGTAGTAGTTGAGTGATATTCTTACCCGTACCCTCTGAAACATCAAGCAAAATTTGGTAAGGTCTCAGGATAATACCAATTTCTCACTTTCATATAGCACTTAACAGCCTGCCAAGCACTTTGGCTTTTATTATTCCATTTGATCCTCAGCAAGCCAGGGAGATATGCAAGCAGAGGCAGGGCATGGCTTCAAGGAAGTTACCTGATGTTTCTCAAGTGTACAAAGTAACATAAAAAATACTATAATATGTGTCTTAAAATTCCTGCAGTGGAATCTTCTGGCCCTTCCTAAGCCTGAGGCATGTTCCACCTGCCTCCTGATGTTCTGGGAGTTAGCCGGGACGGGTGAAGCCAGCACTACTTAAACATCAGAGAGAAAAGTTCAGGTCCATCTCTGCCCATCAGTGTGAATTTAAGTAAATAATCTAGAAGCACAAATTCCCTCAGCCATAACATAGCGTCGTACTCTCTTCTTCCCAAGGTCAGTTTGATGACTAATTATGGTGGAGCTTGAAATGTACCTGCACATATTAAATATATTGTATGTCACCTCATCTTTACCTTCCTTCTGAAGAATGTAATCACTGCAGAGTGATCTTTGCAGAGAGAGGGAGAAAGAGAGAGAGTGAAAGAGAGAGAGAGAGAGAGAGAGAGATCCTGAGACATTGTGGAAATAGTGATTTAGGCCAACGGTGGATAGGACCAAAATGAAAAGTCCCTGCTAGTTTGCCTAGGAGACCACCTGTACTGGGTATTTTTATAGAAAGGAAGCAGAAACAATGTATCTTAAATTATAGTTGATGAACCAATATGGTTGTAGACAATCCACTTCAACAGCAATATGAAAGAATGGGTAGATGTTCACTTCAAAGAAGCCCCATTAAAGGTTCATTAAATTGTATGTAGTGAACCTCAGTTCCATTGGTGACCTTATTCCCTTCAAGGATTCACACATTAACTCCTACCTACATCCATATGCTGATGTGAAAGGAGATTAAACCTTGAGGGGAAATTCCAAATGATACTAAGAAAAGGCATAGATGATGCATTGAAGTTTCCAAAAGTCTTTCTCAGGCACATATCATTGTGTATAGGTCTCCCAGAAACCCTGCAATGTAGACGTTTTTATGCCCTTCAACTTAGAGATAAAATTGAAAGTCACTTGCTGGAAACCATGAAGTTACAAAGTGATAGAGCTAGGGCCTAGACCTGACCTTTAGACCCCTCCCCAGTCTCCTGTTATTTATATGCCATGCTGAGTCTGCTGTCCCCCAGAGTTATGAAATGAGCTACAACTCCAGAAATAGAGCTATCCTTTTAATATATAATTATTTTTGTCTGGATCATAGTTTACTGAGGGAAGATTATCCTCAGGTAAGGTCCAAATGAGAAGTGATTACCTAGGTTCTAACCCTAAGTCATAGAGTCTATGCCCTTACTCCTAAACATTCCATATAGCACTAGACTTTGAATGTTCCTGTATCATCCCCAAACTCAAGGCCTTCACAAAAATATCTATTCACAGCTCTTTCTCTTGGTTTCACTATGGAGTCTGCCAACCTACTAAGAAAGAAGCCTAGAACTGTGAAAAAGACTGTAATCAAAAACTCAGACTCCTAACCTTTTGGCCATATCCACATAGTATGGATCATTCTAGCACATTCTAATAGATAGTAAGAAACATTAACATTTTGTTTCTTCATTTCTACATTTTATTTTAAATGAAATAGATCTTATTCTTAGATATAATTCCTAATGAATCCAGTGAACAATTTGTATCAAGCCATGACTAAGTACAGTTTTCATATGGCTTAAACAAATTCTATTAAAAGTCTGTGACTAAGGTATGCCCAGAGGTACAAACAATTCTTGAAAACCTTTTTTATCCACTGTATTAAGTTCAAACAAATGGTATGTGCACAGAGATACATGTGGTTAAAAGTCTAAGATTCATTTTTAAAAGATAAATGTTCAGACATATTAAATTCTAATAAGTGGTTGTTAGCTTCTCATCATCTGTCAATATCAACATATATATAACTGGAAGTTTATGCATTCAAGGGATATTGAAAAAAGCTAAGCCGGTTCAACTCTGTAAATCGGAAGATATGGCTAGCTGGGAAACTCTGGGTTTTCTCAACCTGGTCCCCATACCTAGCACCCTAGGGTATCTCCAGTAACTGTAGGATCTAGAGCAATGCATCCATTTTAATCCAACAAAACCATGAGACTCTCATTTAGACCCCAACTTCCATGATACATAATCCTATGAAGTGTGGTTTCCAAGTTTGCTACCATGGGGGAGTTTAAAAGCATAAAATCAGAAGCTGAGTAAGAGGTGATTTCCAGATAGTAAGCAAGGAGCCATAAAAATAAAAAAATGCAAGCAACAAGAATTTAAGAAGCAACATAAATGAAGCTATTTGGTGAAAGGGCAAAAATTCTGTGTGCCTTAAGAGGATGTCCCTTGTGAGAGTCCAATGAGATAGTGTATGGAATTGTAAAGCATAGCATCAGGCATGGTGTAAACACTCAATATACAGAAGCTATTAAAAGATACTTAAAAAAGAAGGCACCATGGCACTGCTTTGGTAGAATATGGTGTCAAAACAGATGCTCATCATGCTGATTTCAAACAATCACAGAAAGATAAAATGAAATTTGCCAATCTCTTCTGAAGCTTTCAGAAAGTTTGTTACCTTCTATTTAGGAAGATTTCCAAGAAAGTATTATAAAGGAAAGATGTCCTCTTAGAGAGAATCCGCTTCAGTTTTTTTTTTTTAAGTCACTTGAGTGGAATGCTTCATTTTCTGGGAAAGCCAGATCAACAAGAAGGGTCCTATACATGTCCACCATTGTAATCTCTCATGTGCTTTTACACTTGACTAGAGGTTATATGTGACTTTCCCCAAATTACCTATTTTCCCTTCCAGTAGGTCAGCCAAGCTTTTACTCATCTGCACCTGGTTCTTATCTGCTATCCACATCCCCATCATGTATGTCTAATGCATAGATTCATTTCTTAATTTACTGTCTACTTCATTCCACAAAAGGCTCAACGTGGCTTGTGGGAAAAACATACAAACTGATAGTAAGAAATGGCAAAATTATGGAATAGCCTAAATGTCCATCAACTGGCAAATGGATAAATAAGTTATGACACACACACACACACACACACACACACACACACAAGAATATTACTTGGTGATTAAAAAGAGTGAAATCTTGCCATTTACAACAATGTGGATGGAACTAGAGTGTATGATGCTAAGCGAAATAAGTCAGAGAAATATAAAATATCACATGATCGCTCATATGTGGAATTTAAGAAACAAAACAGGGGAAGAGAAAGAAAAGAAGATAAAAAGAGGGAGGCAAACCATGAGAGAGAGTCTTAAATACAGAGAACAAATAGAGTTGCTGGAGGAAAGGTGGGTGGAGGGATGGGCTAAATGGGTGATGGACATTAGGGAGGGCACTTGTTGGGATGAGTACTGGGTGTTATATATAAGTGATGAGTCACTAATTCTAGAAAAAAAATTTTATTAAATAAATTAAAATAAATACATAAATGAGGATCAGGATATATATTTCAGTGGAAATATCTGCTTACAGGTAGGCTACATCCAAAAATGGAGCTCTGTCATGGTGGACATGTCTGATGAGCACGTGGCCCAACTGTAACCTAAGTGCTATAGGGTGGCATGGAATGGTAGGAGGAGGGGAGACATTGGGCAGTGTTTATGCACATCCTCAGGGAAGAGAAGGACAGCTGAGTCAGAACAAAAGAACAAAAACTAATCATAACAGGGGATAATGACTTTAGTTACAGTACTATGGTTGTTTTTCAAATCCATTGCAAGCCAGTCAACTGGAAGGGTGTGAGGGCTTCAAGTAAACAATACAGGTTCTAATTTAGCAAATTCTCTTAAGCATGGCAGAATTGTCAATACTGCTGTAGGACCTCTCTAACAGAATGTAACATCAAGTCAGGAGGGGAATCAGATATCCCCTTCAACTCTCCTCAGCCTGCTGAGAATCTTTTGCTCTGCAGTGGCCCAGGTGTCAAGGGCATGGTAACACTTGGCAGGTCAGTGACAACGCCCACAGGGAACTTTAGAACAGCAGGAGAATCTATGGTTCGTGGTGGACAGAGGAGCAGAAATACCCTCCCAGGAAAGCCATACTGCATAGAAAAGAGAGGACACTGCCAGGGATGGTAAAGCCATAGCAGCCACCAGTGCAATGTTGTGGATACAGTGACAGTGCTGGTCCCAGCGACTGCTACATCTAAACATCCCACAATACAAAATTCTGAGACTTGTTTTTCTTGTTGTCCGCTATGGGGGTTCAAGCTTTGCCCACCTCTTCATCTCTTGGGTCTCATCCTTACGCAAGGATTATGCATATCTCTTCATTGGTTCTCTATATTTTTATGAAAAAGAAAATAGAGGGAAAAACCCACAGGGAAGTAGAAAAGAAGGACAAGAGGTGCATGAAGGTAGCTGGAGGGGTTTTCTCTTGAAGCACAAAGCAAGGCTGCACAGAGATGGGATTGAGAACGTTTCTGGTCTGTTTTGTTTTGTTTTGTTTTGTTTTGTTTTGTTTTGTTTTGTTTTTTTAGGGAATGCTGCCAGGAGACTGATGGGATGTTAGGGAGGTGGCTAGAAGGAAAAGAGGGGGTAGGGGTAATGAGCATGGATGTGGTCTACACATGGCATTGCTATCATGAGGTTTGAGGATTGCAAGTAAAGAAGATGAATTTATACTGAAAATGTGTTTGGGGGACTGGAACACGTTGCCCACTACAGCACACTAAGACTGGACCATGAAGGTCATAGTTCTGTTAATTGGCCTTCTGCGTGGAATTCTGCTGTCCAGCACAGCAGTAGTTCCTAACAGAGCAGTGGAAGCTGCAAAAAATGTGTCCATGAGCATATGTGAGAAATTTCCAGGGACTCAACACACACACACACACTCACTCACTCACTCACACAAAACATTTAATGGCAGAAGGGAGAAGAGGAGGTTTTGCAGGAAGGGAAATATTTGCAGATTCTGTGTCAGCAGTTGGTGGCAGGAGAGAGTGCAACTTGAATTATTGCTGTTAATGAATTCACAGGCAGGTAATGTGGGAAAATGTGCATTCAATGTAAGTTATAATAAGAGGGTATCCCCGTGTGCTTATTAAAGATTGTTCCCAAGCACCTCAAAGAAAACTAGAAATTACTTTAGTAGAGCAGAAGAAGCTTGCCATGATCTGGCTGTCACGTCAGCCTCATCTTTCATCTGAATTCTAGAGCTGTGGTTCTCAGCTATGGGAGATCTTTGCCCGCCACCCCCAGGGACATTGGACAATGTGTAAAACACTTTTGATTGTCACAAGTGGTGGGGGAGGAGATAATGCTACTGGCATCTGGTAAATAGAGGTCAGGGATTTGGCTAAAAACCCTACAATACACA
The DNA here is from genome assembly GCF_028018385.1 of Neofelis nebulosa. Lineage (NCBI taxonomy): Eukaryota > Metazoa > Chordata > Mammalia > Carnivora > Felidae > Neofelis > Neofelis nebulosa. Next base: position 17,509,306 of record NC_080793.1, read on the forward strand.
AGACAGTCCCCAGAGGACCATCCCCACCACTAACTGAAATGCCAGGAGCACTGAGGATGAGAAACATACCTTAGATACACTGAATCTCTTGTAATTACCTAAGCTTGGCTTGGCTTCTCAGTTCCAACCCTCTGATAGGACTGTTCCCTCTTCCTGGAAAGCATAGCTCAATCCCAAGCAACCATCAAACTCTTCTTCTTACACATCTCCACTCAACTCTGGTCATGTCTTTGAGAATTTCCTAGGCTTTCAGAGAATGACTTGAGTACTATTTCCCAGATTCTGCCATTGCATTTTGTGTATACTTTCATTATGGCAATATAATAATTGGTAATTTCTTGCCATCTTTTCTGACCCCCCCTCCACTTATACTGTAAGTTCACCAAGACAGGGGAGGGAGGGGCTATCTTTATATTTTTTACCTGTATATTTCAAACTCTTGGCCTTGTGTGAGCAAAAAATATTTGTTGAGTGTGTAAACAAACAAGTCATTTAATCTCTGGGGTGATCTCTTTCATTTTAAAAATTGGACATAATCATAGTTGCTCTGCATTCACATATTTCTTGATGTAATTGAATGAGATAATAGATGGAAAGTTATTTCATGCTTCATAATGACAATAGCTTCCATTTACCAGGCATCTTCTATGGGCTTAGGACTGGGTTAGATGCCTTACATGTAACACATCTAATTCTCCTAAATTGGTAAGGAGTGCTATTATTCCTCTCTGTATTAATGGGGACACTGGGCACAAGGGATTCAAGTGACTTGTCCAAAATCACAGAGTTAGGAAAAAAGCAGATTTGAAGCTCAAGTCTAAATTTTGGAAGTGAGCAAGGGGTATACACCTTGACATCACTGCAAAAACCTAAGGGTTCAAAGATAGGAAAATTCCAAAAGATAGGAGTTTATCTAGATAGTTAAGGAAAATATTTTTTCCTGTCACCTGACCAAGACTGAGACCTTTCTCAGGGAACCTGGAGTTTTAATAGCACAATTACCCCACCTGATTAATCAGAATTGCTGTTTGTTTGTGCATGAAAGATAACTCATTATGGCAAATATGCATTAGAACGCCATAATATATGCATTTATTCAATTAAATCTAATGTATTATTTAAGGCTCGGTGTGTGATATTTATCACTAGCAAATGCTAATTTATACAGATTATCAGAGTCTAATTAGGTGCACGGCTTGTGAAGATAGCCTGTTACTTGCAAGTTACAGCCACAACTTACTCTACTCTGGGCCAGTATATTAGAGGGTCTGGCAATGGACACCATGTGCCACATGCACACTTGTCTCACAAAGAGCTTTAAAAGCAAATGGTTGGAGCCCTTTACCATGGGCCCTTCCAATTACTTGCGAAAGCCACTGCCAAGCCTTGAAGAGGTACCACTCACTCAGTATCATGTACCTCTTGAGCGTCAAGGTCCTCCATCACTCCACCAACTGGAGTTAGTGCTAGTTGAGTACTTGTCTTCCCCCATGTAACCAACCCACCCATATGCTATACACAGGAGACAAGGGAGTCCGTAAAATACTCACTCAATAAAAGAGCAATGAAAATCTACTGTGCCAGGCTTTCCTTTCAGTGTAGAAGATACAAAGATAGATGAGGCGAGGCCCCTGTGTCAGGAGATAAGAGCTATGCAGACTTTTAGGTCACAGATTGAAGCATCCCACAGTCCAAGAGACAGAGCCCCGACTCTGTGATTTATTATCTCTGTGATCTCAACCAAGTCATTTTAAACCTCAAATCCCCAATCTCTTCATCTCATACATGGGAGAACTGATACCTGCTCCTAGGGTTGTTGTTTGTACAAACAACAGCAACAAAAAAGCCACTATTTTGACACTAGATGTAGACCTGCCTTCTCACCCATGCAGGACCAGCCCTTGGGTCCTGCTGCGTCTTTAGTCCAGTTATTCAATCACACCCAACATTGCTTGATTTTTTTTCTCTTTTAAGACTTTACTATAGTTTTTCCTATAAAGACAGAGTAGAATGTTAATATTTTTTGTTCCACATCAATCCACCCTAAACATCTTTACCAGAATTGATTTCCAGTTTATTTTTTTCTTGCTACCTCTATCCCACCAGACATTGTTTCTCTGTCTTTTCCCCAAACAGAATATATCTTCTTCTCAATGGCTCTCAGCCATTCGGCTCTCTTCTCAAACTTCCATGCCTTGCCCCTCGAAAAGAAATTCCTAAAGTTTACAGGCCCAAGTGGGCAAAGGGATCCTTGAAAACCCCTGCCTCTGTAGGCTGAGATCAGTGCCCATTTGCATGAAATGGATTGTACTCGATTTGGGAAAAAGATGGACTTGATAAACTATCTCTGAATATCAGCTGTGCCATGACAGAGAGATCGTTTCTTTGAAACTAAAGGAGAAGAGAAAGAAGGAATTAGATGGCCTTCAAACAAGGAAAACACCTTACCAAATTTAAATCCTGTACAATCTTACAGAAGGCTAAGCTGCTGGGGTAAAAGTAACAATGCCTTGTAGCCGTGGACTATTTTTGTCATCAAGCTGCAGGGCATTTTACCAGAAATGGGTCTTGAGATGAACTACTTAGCAAGGTGAAAGAGGAGAATGTAAGTCACCACTATCTTAGTATAACTATTTCTTCCCAAAAGAAAAGTTACAATGATTGCAGTTACCGCCATATGCCCCCCACCAGAACTCAGCCTTTAAGATGTTACTGCATTGGTGTCATCAGTGAAATAAGTGAGCCATCAAGAAGAAGGAGATGTGGGGCACCTGGGTGGCTCAATTGGTTAATCAGGTTAAGCATCTAACTCTTGATTTCAGCTCAGGTCATAATATGCTCATAAAATCAAGCTGTGCATTGAGCTCCACCCCCAAATGAAGATTCTCTCTCTCCCTCCTCTCTGCCCCTTCCCTTCTCTCTGTCCCTGTTTCTCTCTCTCTCCCTCTCTCCTTCTCCCTCTCTCTCCCTCTCTTTCAAAAAACAAAAAAAAGAGGGGGATGTGGTCTTGGCACATCCTTTTCCAGATGATCTTCCTTTACTTCTCACTCCCCTTTTGCTTCCAGGAGAGACAATTCCCCTAATTCCATAAATGCCTGGTAATCCCCCCGAAGCTTGGTTTTTCTTATATTGCCTTACTCTAGAATGATCTCCCCACCTACCTCCACCTATACACACCCAGATCTCACCTATCCTTCAAGGCTCAGCGCAAGAAGAGTTGACATTTTCTGAGTCCATGCTACATCCTGGGTACTAATTAGTTGCTTTATTTGCATTAACTCCCTGAATTCTCATGCCAACCCTAAGAGGAGCACCATTTCTATCCTAATCTTACAGATGAAGCAACTGAGGCCCAGAGAGGTTAATGGACTTGCCCCAAATCAAACAACTAATACAAGGCAGAGTCAGGATTTGAAGCCTAGGATATGGCCCCAGAATCTCATGCCCTTAACTTTTATGCTCAGTGCCTTCTGTGGTTGTCCCCCTGGAATGTTCTACCTCTCCTTGGAGCTTCCCATTAAATTCACTTTTCCTAAGTCTGTCCACATTCTACCTTGCACTGAAAAAGTCCCTCTTCCTTTGCCCCTACTAGATTGGGTGAGGGTTGTACCCACATAAATTTTATCTGTTTACTTAAAAAATAAGTATACAGTAGGGTCTCAATAAATATAAGAGCATAGGCAGGGTGGATCAGAACCAAACCTCACAATTTTTCTGCAGGATGGCTGTGCTCATTTTAACATTCAAGAGGTCACTCTCAGACAGTGGAAATCTAGGGAAATATTCTGTGGTTAAACAAGGGATTCCCCCTCCCCAAACCCTTCTCTCCTCTAGGTAATATTTGGGCTGCAAATGTTGGCTTGCAAGCAGACTGATTGTGTGTTGGGGACTTAAAAGAAAAGAAAAGAAACAAACAAGCAAAAAAGTAGGAGATTTGTCTCCACAGCAGGAAATGAGGAGACAGAGAGAGAGAGGAGGCAACTGTCAAGAAGCCAATTTGTTTTCTCAAACATGAAAGGAAAAAAATACAAATATAATTTAACCAAAAAATTATCTCCAAACACCCAGGGAACCCCCTGCCTGTCCAAATAGAGAAAACACACAAACATCCTATGTGTGTTCTTGTGGGTTGTTAATTTGGTGCAGGCGGTGTAGGAGAGCAGCGTTGGGAGCCCAGCAATGCACATACACTAGGCCAGAGCAGAGGAGCCAGAAAATGGAGGATGCATGAGGCTAGCAAAGACTGTGCATCCAAAGATCCAGGGTTGTGAACAATTTCAGTGCACACATGGTATGCCAGTTGGGGATTCAGATCTCCTAACTCTGTCAGCTCTTGACTAAAATACCTTTGGCTTTCCCAAATTTGATACTCCCAATCACCTGGAATGATCGTTAAAAACCAATTTCCAGCCTCTATCCCAAGCCTCTTGAGTCAGAATCTCTCCCAGAAGCACTCTGAAATCTTTAAATTCAACAAGCACCTAATGTTTTGTAGGGCCAACTGAGTCAGGGAATCATGGCCTTGGGCAGTTGGAGTTAGATTCCTTTTTTTTGGCAGGCTCGGGTGCAGGGATTAGAATGTCCATGTCCCCAGGGTAGAAGGAAGCCAGATTCGAAATCAGGAGACCAGCAGGTCATGTAAACTCTCTGGGCCTCACGGACCCAGTGTGTGAAGTTTCTTTGCCACATTTACACCTTTTCTACTACATCTAGGCTCATGCTGTGCTTTCTGAAGTTGAACTTTTGGTTTAGGAGGGGATGTTTACAAACAGCTATCTCATCGTGACCACCTAACTACAAGGGCTGAGGCCTCTCCAAAACAACTCCTGGCACAAAACTACTAGTACTGGGTCTGTAGGAAGGAGCTCTGTGGCAGCCAGTTTTCAATATGGCCTCAGAAGATTCTATCCATCAGCCATCATGCTGCCATCTTAGATAATCCATGATGGTAGAAAATCATTTTGCAGAAATAGCATTTATGACTGAGGCTAGTCAGAAATGATATTGTAGCCTCTACTTTGTTCTTGTGTATCATTGGGTAACTCTCTCTAGGGGAAGGGAGCCCCCATATTGTGAGAAGTGCAGAAGCTCTATGGAGAAATCCACATGGCTAGGAACTGAGGCTTCCTGCAACAATCAACTTCAGTCTGCCAATTGACCCACCTTGGAATCAAACTGTCCAGCCCCAGTAAAACCTTTATTTTTTTCAACGTTTTTTTTTTTTTTTTTTTTTTAATTTTTGGGACAGAGAGACACAGAGGATGAATGGGGGAGGGGCAGAGAGAGAGGGAGACACAGAATTGGAAACAGGCTCCAGGCTCTGAGCTGTCAGCACAGAGCCCGACGTGGGGCTCGAACTCACAGACCGCGAGATCGTGACCTGGCTGAAGTCGGCCGCTTAACCGACTGCGCCACCCAGGCGCCCCTTTTCTTTAAATTTTTTTTTTTCAACGTTTTTTTTTTTTTTTTTTTTAATTTTTGGGACAGAGAGACACAGAGGATGAATGGGGGAGGGGCAGAGAGAGAGGGAGACACAGAATTGGAAACACCAGTAAAACCTTTAGATAAGAGCAGCCCAGGCCAACATCTTGACTATAATCTTCCAAGAGACCTTCAGCCAGAACCACCTTAGTAAACCTCTTCTGAAATTCTGATCCACAGAAACTGTGTGAGTTACTGTTATTTTAAGCTGCTGTGTTTTGAGTTAATTTGTTATGCAGTAATAGATAAATATACCATCTCTCTCACCCTTGTTTGATAATGGCTTAAAGGGGACCTAGGAATGGATGGTCCACGTGGGTCCTAGCTGGCATAATAATAACTACGTGTATCAAAGGAATACTAACCACTTTACATGGTTATCATTAAGAGACACTCAGCATCATTCCCATTTTATAGATGAAGTTATAAGGTTCAGAGAAGTCAATTAATATGTCCAAGGCCTCTGATTTAATATGGTGAAGTCAGAACTTGAAAGAAGTTCTCCAAAAGGAATCCTCTCTCTTTATGTTTTAAGGATGAGTACTATTCCGTTGTATGTATATACCTCATTTTCTTTACCCATTCATCTGTCAATGGACACTTAATTTACTTCCACATGTTGGCTACCGTGATAATGCTACAGTGAACATGAGAGCAGATACCTCTTTGAGATCCTGATTTCAATTATTTTGGATAAATACCCAGAAGTGAGATGGCTGGATCATATGGTTGCTCTATTTTTAATTTTTTGAAGCCTTAAAAAGGAAGGACATTGTGTAATATATGACAGCATGGATGAAACTTGAAGGCATTATGCTGGGTGAGATATGCCAGTTATGGAAGACCAAGTCCTGTATGATTGTAATTACATAGACACATAGAAGTAGAGAACAGAAAGGTGGTTTCCAGGGGCTGGGGTAATGGGGAGCTGCCATTCAGAGGGTATAATGTTTCAGTTATATAAGATGAGTAATTCCAGAGATCTGCTGTATAACACTGTGCCTGTAGTTAACAATACTGTATTGTACACTTAAAATGTGTTAAGAGGGTAGATCTCATGTTAAATGTTCTTACAATAAAAAGAAAGAAAGGCGAAAGAAAGAAAGAAAGAAAGAAAGAAAGAAAGAAAGAAAGAAAGAAAGAAAGAAAGAAAGAAAAGGAAAGAAAGAAAAGAGTTTTCCACTCTGGGTGTGCTTACTGTAGAGTCTCCAGGCACTTTGTATCCATCTCAATCCACCCCGGTTGAGGATATTCCATCTCACTAAGCCGTGTTGTACACATCTGTGCGAACGGAGTATGTCAAGATGCCCCTTGATCTGTATGCATGTAGTGGGAGGAGTACAGCTTCAAGTACAAGCTCTCTGAGCCTCAGTCGCCTCATCAGTAAAATGGAAATAGTAACTACTTCCCAGAGCAGTTGGAAGAATTCAGTCTCACAAGGTACATGCCATTGTTTTATAAACTCTAACAGCTAACGCCAAAGCAAATTATTGTTTTTATCATGATGATTAGTGTCTTCATTTATGCCAAGCTCGCAGAGATTATTGGATTAAAAATGCCAATTATGACTGCCCATCCAGGGTCTACGTAAAGGCTCTGAGCTTTAAAGGCAGTCGATGCATCCTTCTTTCCCAGAACACAAAAGAAACATCGAATAGCTATTTATTGTCTTGCAGCCATAATTGATTAAGGGATAAGAGTTGTTTTGTCAATCTTCCACTGCAGTCCTTGAATAAAAGGTTAGTAAATAATAATGATTAAAAAAAAAACCACAATGCATTCTCTCTTGAATCCTGCCCACGCAGCCTCTCTTACTTACAGCTCTTTGAAAATGGTCTTTACTAATATCAACTTCTGGAAAAAATGTTTCTTATGTTGAATCATCAGTAGTAGAGAAAAAAGCAAATTAAAGCAATTGCCTTGTCTCCCTACCCTTGGGACCCACCCTGGTGTAGATGACAGAGTTGGGGACAGAGAGTGGAGAAGAAAGGGAGGTGAGGGAAAACCCATGCCCACAATTTCCAAGCCAGAGGGACATTATTTCTTTAAAATTAAAAATCACAAATCAATTCCATTCAAACTCTAAGAGCAGAAAGGAATGGGGATTTGACTGGCAATGTTTAGAAATAAACGATTTCTGGAAATTGATTGTAACTTAAAAATTGAGAGGTTCTGCCTTTTTGTTTGTTTGTTTTGTTTGTTTTGTTTTTAATGTGAAATTTATTGTCAAATTGGTTTCCAAAAGAGACTCTTAAAAACTGAGAATAAACTGAGGGTTGATGGGGGGTGGGAGGGAGGAGAGGGTGGGTGATGGGTTCTGCCTTTTCAAAGTAAAAAAGAAGAAGTACAATTTCCACTCACTGCGAACACCCTGGCTCATCAGCTCTGCCCACTCCCATTTCCTGGGCATCCTCCTGATCTCCCCCTTCTGTAGCTGGGATGCAGGCTTTCTCCTGTACTGCAGCCTGCTAGACTGGGGGCTGAGCTCTTCCGGTCCTCCAACTTGTCCCCCCTCCCCGCCACTGGCACACAGGCCTTCCTTCCTCTTCTCTGGAGGCTAGCAGCTTCTGACCCTAATCCTCCTTTCCCCCCACCAAGTTTCTCCTTGAGACTAACAGAAAAGAGGGTGGAAAAGAAGGATGATAGAAGATGAAAGGTGGGAACCGTGGCTGTTAAGACCAAGAAAGGGGAATGGGGCGCCTGGGTGGCTCAAAAGGGTAAGCATCTGACTTCGTCTCAGGTCATGATCTCACGGTCTGTGAGTTTGAGCCGAGTCGGGCTCTGTGCTGACAGCTCGGAGCCTGGGGCCTGCTTCGGATTCTGTGTCTCCCTCTCTCTCTGCCCCTCCCCTGCTCACGTTCTGTCTCGCAGAAATAAATAAACATTAAAATTAAAAAAAAAAAAATACCAAGAAAGGGCAAGACAGAGAATATGTGGGGGAGGGGTGGAAATTAAGGGGTCAGAGAAATACAGGGGTTAAAAAAATCTAGTTTGAAACTCACTCCTTGCCATTGACTCCAACCCAATCGTTTCCCACACCCTAGGGATCTCTGGGAATCCTATTTATTCCCGCCCCCCCCACTCTCTCTCTCCCCTCCCTTTCTCTTCCCCAGTCTCTGCCTCATACCCCACACAGCCAAAAGTGATGGCCCGTGCCAGCACCACCGCGTTTCTCACTGTCACCTCCAACTGTCACACACAGACCCACACACACACACACACACACGACCACACTGACAGTCTCACACCCCCTTTCCCTTCCTGTATATTGTCTTAGGGGCTCTGGTGACACATATTTGTTTCATTTTCCACCATCTCCTCTCATTGCCTTTGCCCAGTGGGACAACAGGCCATCACAGGCACAGTCCTCACAGAGAATATATTTGAGGAAAACTGGCGGATGGGGCATTATAAGTCCTCTTAATTTAAAAAAATATGGGTATAACTCCAAAGGGGCTTCATTCTTTATGGGCTACACCTCTGAACACATTTAATTATCTCTAGAGATAATGGACAGACTAGAGATTTAGAGGGAAAATACCTGTCCCCTCGGCTTCAAAGGCTACCGGCCTCCCCTAGAAGCCCGTCCCAGCAGCTCTGGCTTCCGCTCTGGGACAGCCTCCGAAATTTCCTGCCATTTTTTTTTTTCAAACATACCCTTCAAAAGTACCTCATACCCTCCAGAGGTTGCGCAAAGCCTTTTGTGGCCCTGCACTGCCATCGTGTGGTAAAAGTTAGAACTGCATCCACTTAAAGCGAGAAAACCGATGAGCACTTCTTTGTAGGCATAGGCGACAGGGTCGAGGATCAGGGCAGACCGCCAATAGATCATAAGTGGGGTACCTTCCTGTTTCTGTAAGGTGTGATGGCATATTCTGCAAAGGACATTTGGATGTCTTCCACACATCTTTCCATCCGCTAGTCCCTTTTCATGGAAGGCCTTTCCCCACAAGCTGCTCCAAGTACTCTACTGTGCTGTAAGAAACTTGCCCATGTGTCCAAGCACAACTAACCTCTCCAGTCTTCACACATTTATTGTATTTATGGCATTTGCCTAAACTCTAAACTGTATGGAAATAAATGTGCTTGTGTCTCTCTTCCCTACCAAGAAGTGGACTGACAGTTGTCAATGACTGTGGATTTTTCACACTTTGCGAATAGTTGGAAGTCTTTGAATGCATGTTGAAGGAAGGAGAAAATACTGAAGATAAATGACTCATTAATTCCTTAGCTGTCCACCTTTACTTACCTGATGACCCCTTCCTTATTCTTCCCGGTGCAGAGCTGAGCATTGCCGAGGATATGTCTAAGAAGCACTGGACTGGGAATCTGAACTAGACTTTGTAGATGGAAGATATCTACATGCTCCTTGAGCATGTCGTTTTCCCCCTCTCAGCCTTACTTTTCCCAGCTGCATAGAGAAGAATAAATCAACCTAATCATTAAGCTCCCATTCAGACAGATGTCAGGGTAGATTTAAACCTATGGTATAACCAGTAGAACTGTGAGTGTACAAAGAGAAAAGATGCACCATAGTTTTAATCTTTCCCCGTTTACCCCAAGGCATAGGGCTTGGTTATACCGATAAGGCACTCAATGAACATCCAGAAGAAAACATTTGATGGAAGGAAAACAAATCGTAGTAAATAAAAGCAAAATGGCAACACAGTCAATGTGCGTGAACAACATCACGTAACACTGCATGATATGCGTGGTCACGTTTGGATTTCCTATCTCCTGACACAAGCGTGCTGCAAAAAAAAATATGTGTCAAGAGCTGGTGACATTAAGTGGAGGCTGTGGTCATCTCTTCAGAGAACACTTCTTAGAAGGCTTTTACTTCCTAAAAGAATCAGTCTCCAGATAAAAGGAGAGGGTGGTGTTTGAGATGTGGCGAGGACAGCTCAGGAAAAGCACTGCAAGGCAGACATGAACAGTGAACGCCTAGTGGCAACATTAGCCACGGACTCTCAGCCTGACTTCAGAAGCCTCTCTCCATCTGTAATCCAAATGGGTATCACCTGAAAAAAATCACCCTGCTTCTGTGACCGGAAACTCAGGCAGAATTCTGTGGTTGGTCACTTTCTATTTCATACGTTGTTGGACATAGTCCAGCCCAACCTCTCATTTTCACAGAGGCTCAGAAAGCCGGGAAGCGCACACTGTGTTCAGGGAGACTTCCTATGCCTAGCAGTGGCCCGGAAACATTCTATGTGCTTAAAAAGTTATTTGGCACAATGGCCTGTTGGCACTCTTCCTTCTACAAATATTATCAGACAATGTAGTATAAGCCAGGAACAAGGCTAGGCAGACAACTACTCCCAGTGCAACCACTTGAGGAATCATTACCCTGGAAACACAGAGCCAGGAGCTTTGGATACTCATGGTCTCGAGTGAAATAGTCACCATGAGGCCCTTGGAGTTAGTCAATGAAAGGCTTGAAGCCTTGATACTAATTGCTGGCTTATGTATCCCTTCTGTGTATGTTTTCATGATGAATACAGTTATGATTATTTAATTTGTAATGGACCAGAAGGAGCTGATTTTACTGTGGCTGATAGCCAGGAACTAAGGATGCTGAGGCAAGAATATTTCAAAACGTATCTCAAAATAAAGAGAGTAGCCAAGAAGCTTCCTTTCCTCTTGCCAATATGGTACGTGCTTCTTTTCCTATTGAAGTGGGATAAATAAATTCACCTTATCGCCCTGCTGTCTTTGGGGTTAAGCTACAGCACGGAGGCTGTGGGGGGAATCACAGGAGCATAGAGTGCACAGTGATGTTGGAGATGGACTTGTCTGGGACGGACAAATACATAGCACTCGGCGCCCACCCGTGGCAGCCCCTGCTAATCCATCAAGCCATTTGTGTCTTAAAACATCTCCTCTGGGCTGCTCCAGAGTAACCAGAGCTGGCACTTAAGATAAATCTGGTTTCTAACCTTTGAACCTGAGATCTTGGGAGGATGACTTCTCAGAGTAGCAGTTAAGATCAGAATTTTCTGATATCCAAAACATTTCTCCACTCTCCTTTGAATTACAAGTTTCCTAAGGATAAACATTATTTCCTCTTTTGCCTTGGGATTTTTAAAAATGATTCAGTCAATACATGAATTGCATTTCTATGTAGCCTCAATCCAGCCACTAGGGGGTCCTGAACAGAACGCCATACTCAGGAGGTTTCCAGTCTGCAACACCCAACTCGCTGTGCCTTGATGCCTTTTCTTAAGTGGTTGTCAATGCTAAAAGTGTCTCCTTTATTCCCTCGACTCGAAGCTCTGCTGAGATGCCATATTATCCACCAGAACTCCAGGTCTGTCTTTACCTAGAACCGTCTTTATCCCCAAGGGACATCAACTCCCACCTCTTCTGTTCTTCTATAACGTTTTGTTTTGCATCTAAACTAGACCTCAGTTACTTGGGTCTCTGCCTATCACCACCACCAGACTGTGAGCACAAAGCTCTAAAACATGATGAATGTTTTTTTTTTACTCATGTGATGAATAAAGGACAGGCTCCTAGAACAGGACAGGCTCCCAACAAATTTTAGTTGGATTAAACCGAGTTTCTAGAATTATCAACATTATATATAAAATTGTAAAACTCAAAACTGAGGTGGACTTTTCACATCATGTGATCCAGGATGGGAAATGAGTTTTATTTAAACCTAATCCAAACCATTCATCAGAGACTAGCAGGTGCATCACGTTAGCACAATTCAGGCAAAGTCCAACGTCAGTAGGAAACTGTGTTGAGCGAGAGTTGTGATATCTGTCGGGAGCAGGAAAGGGGCAAGTACAAATGTATGCATCTACTGCCTTTAGGGGTCATGTCCACCACCTACCAGTTAAATTTAAAGTCTGCGGAATGGGGCGCCTGGGTGGCGCAGTCGGTTAAGTGTCCGACTTCAGCCAGGTCACGATCTCACGGTCCGTGAGTTCGAGCCCCGCGTCAGGCTCTGGGCTGATGGCTCAGAGCCTGGAGCCTGTTTCCGATTCTGTGTCTCCCTCTCTCTCTGTCCCTCCCCCGTTCATGCTCTGTCTCTCTCTGTCCCAAAAAATAAAATAAACGTTGAAAAAAAAATTAAAAAAATAAAATAAAATAAAGTCTGTGGAATGTGGTGGATGATCTGGGATTTGGGTTGGAGCACTGAATTGGAATGCTTACTATGAAGTGCTTGTATAATTTTATTTAAATGTCTTAGTCTCTGGGAGCTTTAGCTTCATGGTGTATCAGATGAGCAAGGTGGTCATTCCTCTCTGTACCTCGCCAGACTCCCGGGATGGTTCAGGGCATGGTCATGAAAGCACTTTACAAACCATAAAACCACATACGGATGTGTGATATCCCCATAGAGCTCTGACCTCAGTGACCATGCAGTAAGTGCAAGTAGAGAATCCGCTCCTAAAAAAGAAAAGTAATAAAAGATTGGCTATTATTGAAAGAAGGTTGGGCACTCTGATATTCAAGCATGCTCCTGGTTTGAGACTATGATTTACCCACCATGTGAGAAATGGCCCTATTTGGCCACCCTATGCCCAATAACCTGGACGCTCGTCAGGAGCAGAGACCATTCAGGCCAGGAAATAATTGTCTTGTCACCGGTCTTGCTCACTGGTAAATAATTATGTCACTGGCTATTAACCTATGGCTTTTGGACCAGATGAAACTTTCTGAATTCCCTCTCTTTCTCTACTTTCCCTTGCTATGTCCTAGCTCATGGTCTCCTTATGTCTCTTTTGAGGCATGGCTATAGTCTGCCAAATGGGCTTCCCTTCTCTACTATGATCCCCCTGAATCTAACCTCCAGAGAGCCAGCAGAGTGATCCTTCAAAAATACAATAGGTAGCCTGTTATCCTTCAGTCCAAAAATCTTCAAAAGCAATCTGGTGCTTTCAAATAAGGTCCAGAATCCTTAGAATACCAAATAGGCCTGTTACAAAGTGACCTCAGCTCAGTTTTGCAGAATCCCCTCCAGCCATTCTCCTGATCACTGAATCCTCTAGAAAGAGCCTTTGGATCACCTTTTTCTTAATTTTCTGAACTTCCATGTCTCTGGGTCTTTGTTAACATTGTCATCTCCATCTGAAAATTCCATCCTTCCCCATATAATCGGAAAAGTCATATTCATTATTTAGGATGAAGTGGGAATTTCATGTCGATTAGGACTCTGTTATTCATCCCCAGGCAGAATTAATCATGCCTACCTCCATGCAATTCACATCACTTTGTGTACACCCCATGCAGATATTTTACTGAACTTTTCACTCCTTGCAGTTTCCAATTATCAGTAAATACACTGATGTGTCTGTTGAATATATAATATTCAATATATACAGGATTGTGAATATACAGGATTGTAAATAAACAGGATTGTGAACCCCCTATTTTGTGTTCTAGAAAATGCATTTGACATGTTTTGAATCATGCCCCTGAAGCCTGGTCATCTGCTCAGATGATTCTCTTTCTTGTAAGACTGTGACTTTGTAAGGTGAGAGACCCCCACCCTTGTCACCTTATAGTCAATGGCTACACACTAGCCTATCTGCTTATAAATCAACGTATGCTAATACCTCCTCTATGCAAAACTCTTTAAACTTAGAATAAGACCCAAACTGCCCACCAGAGCATTGGGTGCCCAGCCCTGCACAGGATTTCCAGCTCATCCATTATCACCCTTATCTTCACACACTGAGTTTCGCTTTATTCCCCAGAGTCGACTTCTTCCCATCTCAGACCTTTGTTACTCTCCCTGCCTGGAAAGCTGTGCCCCAAACTTTCACAGAACCTAAGAGACGTTGATCCAGCTCTGAATGCTAGGCTAGATATGAAATAAAAAGTTAATAAAAATCGAATTCACCCAGGCTCTGGAGAGATGGACAGGCAAGGAGAGAATGTTTTTCTAATGACAGATATTGGCTGGAAAGTGAGATTACTTATGAGTTTTTGGCTCTACTCACCCAACTCTGAGCTGGGGCTTTAGCTTCAATTCTCCTCTCAGACACTGTGTCCTTGGGAAGGTGGCAGCTGACCGCCATGTCTAAACCAGCTCCATTTCCATTCACTTTCCATCTCTTTTATTTTCTGCAGATCACTTAGCATCCTCTGAAATGATCCTATTTATCTGTTCAATGTTTACACTAATCTTCTTCCACTGGAATTCAAGCACCGCGACATTGTCTTTGTTTTGTTCGTTATTGTGTTCCCATGGACAAGAAGAGGGCACCCAGTCAACATACGTTTGTTAAGTGAGGAAATGACTTCATCTGACTACTTGGTCAGTGTCTTTTGAATGAATTAGTTCATTATTACTTTTTAGGTGGCAGCCACTAACTTTTTAAATTTTAAACCCAAGTTGTTTCCAGTAATCTATGGATACATTATTCAAGTTGTAGAATATCCAGAAAGGTTCCTGACACTTCTGTCAGCCTTATCTCTGTTAAGTTGCCCCTTTAAGCAGAGAATTGAAACAGAGCAGGTAACTCGATCCAGTCACGGTAACATCTTCTTAGCAGTTCTGGACAATAAATAAATAAATTGATTCTCTGGTTGGTGCCAGGGTTGAACATGCAGCCAGAAGTGAAGCTTTTATAGTTCCCAAAGACTTTATTTTGTTTTCCTTTTCTTTTCTGTTTTCACCTATTTTCTCCTACCTTCCTACCACCCACCCACATGAAAGTCCAGAGAGAGTTGATCTCTCTAAATTTCTCATTTAGAGAACTCATTTTCGGCAACTTATTTTTGAGGATGACAGGAGCAGGGGAGAATCAGGGCACGGGGTGAGTGCAGGTGAAAAACATCAGTCCTTTAAGAGTGCACAATTTATCCATCTGGCATACAATCAGACTTACCGCCATCTAAGATTTCTCTAGCTCCTATTCTTGATGTACGGAGAAGGTACAACTGCATTAGTTCTTCCTCAAAAGCAGAGAACAGGGAGACCCAGAGAGATTAAGTCACTTGCCCAAGGTCACCCACACTCCAGGTGGCCAACTCCAGCTGTGAGACCTGAAAATGTCCCTTCAATCAGCAGGTCTCCCTAAGGCTTTTATGGCACTTGGCTACTTGCCTGTAATTTTCCTGGCTCTGAATGGGAGGAAAATTATGGAAGAAAAACAAAGTTAATAAAAATCAAACTCACCCAGACCCTGAAGGGATAGATAGACCAAAAGAGACTGTTTATTAGTGCATGAGAAGGAACAGGAAGAAGAACATTTATTAGTTATTGGTTTACACTTCCCCAGGTCTTTCTCAGAGCTGCCCAAGGCTCTTTCTGACTTAATTTTTAAATTCTGAATTTTCACATGGACCTTTGTGAGCCTAGAAGCATCCAAAAGGCACAAGAAAATAGTGGTGCAAGAATTGTGAAAAGGCCTATTGTGTAATGTTGGACATGTTACTTGGAAGTGGAAGCCAAAAGCCCTCCACCATCAGAGCTTGGAGGGGGCATCTTGGTGCATGCCAGGTCAATTAGAGACCTCCTAGCTCCTGTCATCCTGGCCACTGTGATTGGTTCAGAGGTAAGCATGTGACCCAAGCCAAGCTCATGAGAGCGCTCCCTGGGACTTTCTCAGAATTATCTGCAAAGATACTTCCTCCTCTCTGGGATTTCAAGCTGTAAATACCATGCAGTATTGGAACTCTAAGGTCAATATCCCAAGGTCCACAACAGCTCACCGTAGGCGGTAGAGATGAGCTTCTACTAGGCTGAAGAAGCACGATTGGGAGGATTTGGGATTCTGAAGGAATGATAGGTGCTTTCTCTGTAAATCCAGAGACGCTTCACCACCCTTTACACCCCCCTCCCCCACACACACACACCCACACACACAGCAGTACCCATCTTCCTTGTTGATGGCAGATATGACCTGCCCTACTCTCCTTGGGACATGGCTTTGATGATAGCTCCCTACCCTTGTCTCCATGTCTCCTCTCTGGTTGGGTCCCTTCTCCTTGTGTTGGTTTTTCCAACCTCTACTACAAGGTTCTTCCATCCTCACGTTGTTCCTCCTAGACTCTCCCTACCTATCACTGTTCCTGATCTCCTACCACCTCCTACCTCTGCTTCTCACTCTCCCCAGGGAGACGGTGCTGGTCCCATTTCTTAGAAATATCTTTCCCACGGTGTTGGGATGGAACACAGAGGTGGAGAAAGGCACCAAGCACAGCCTGGAGGGGCCAGAAGAAAGTGGCTTATAAGCTGAGCCCTGGCAGATGCGTGAGAATTACCCTGCTGAAGGACAAGAGGAGTAGTTTTTCCAGTGAAGGCAATGGAATATTCTGAGGCCTAAGCATAAAGATTGGTAGGATCAAAATAAGAGGAGGCTGATTCTGAGGAAGATTCTAAAAGTCATGGCACTGTGGTTGGTTTTATCTT